>NC_140432.1:7500-2636250 GCF_965140295.1 Lepidochelys olivacea | reverse complement strand
GCCCTGGGTGCTTAGCAGAAACCCGGAGGAACTGATACCGGGCCTGAACATGAAACTCAACTGCTCCCAGTTGCTGCTGGAAAGCCCCGTCCTGCCTAGAGAGAAAGACCAGCAGGAGGGAATCAAGGCTCGTCCTGGTCCCAGAGCCCAGTCCACACCCTCCTCCACTCTGCTAGTCACTAACATTTTTTTCCACCCACAGTCAGCCAGTTAACAGCCACTTAAATCCGGTTAGCCACTGCTGCAGGGAACTGCCTTCATCGCTGAAGATGCTCCTGACAGCGTCTCTGCCAAAGGTGGTACATTGCTATGGCATCGATCAGGCGCAGTGTGTCCCGTGACACCCGCCCACTATACGGCGGCCCCTGCTGAGCTTGTCCTTGCTGCAGCTGGTTCTGCTGGCGCCCTGTGGCTTGCCCTCCTTGATCCAGGAACAAGCCTCAGGCGAACTGTAAATAATCCTGTCCAACCAAGTCTGGCATCCGCCATCACGTAGCCAGAAGTCCTCACACCTCCTGGGTAAAAAAACAAGCCACCAGAAAGTGGTCTATAGTTTCAAGTGGTGCCAGAAACTGACACAGCACCTGGGGGCAACCTTTGCTCTGCACATGCCGGCCGTGCACATTGGCATGGACGGACAGTTTCCCATGAATGATGAGCCACCACAGGTCTCGGTACTTAACAGGCACCCGGGCCATGTGCAGATACTTCAAGGCTCCCGTCAGTAAGTTCCCAGCGAGATGTGAGACTTAATTCTATGGAGCCACGTGCAGGACTTGGGTTGGGAGGCTTAGGCCTGGGGGATTGGGATGCAGCGGATGGGCTGGCTGTCTAGATGCAGAGATTTAGTCGCACTGAGGCACAGGAGGGAGGAGGAGGAGGAATCCTGCTGAAAGGCAGTGGCTGTGGAGAAAAAGAGGAGGGGTTCCTGGGACTTTTTTTTTTGCCTCTCTTTTGCCTGCTGGCTTACTTCTTGTGGTGAAAGGGATCAACCCTGTCAGCAAGCCTGGATAGCTCAGGTGGTAGAGCATCAGGCTCTTAATCTGAGGGTCCAGGATTCAAGCCCCTGTCCAGGCACTCAGCTTTTAAGTTGCCTTGTGTGCCAGGAGCCAAATGGTTCCTTGTGGTGTCCAGAGCCAGACAGGGATTCCCAGAAGCTGTGGCCATTTCCTGGAAAGGTCCCTTTCTCCTGCTGAGTCCTTAAGAAGCAGGATAGAAGCCCACATCTGCAGAAGCAGGCCCAGAAAACACCAGTCTCTGGTTTGCTGTGGGGCCAGGTGTTGAGAAAGCCAAGGGGAGGGGGAGAGGAGAAGAGAGAGGGAGGGATGTGAGCTGGATTTACTCTGAGTCCTGCAGCTGGGCTGCAGCAAGGCCTAGGAGGCAGCTCTCTTGGTTGACCTGCTGGCCCAAAGTCACTTTGGCGGTGTTGGTCTTTACCCAGGAATGCTGAAGGGTGGGCCTGAGGGAGGGAGACTCAATCCTCCTCCCTAATGGTCAGGGCTGGAGAGGAGGCTGTAGGAGTGGCCAGGTTGATGAGCTGGGCCTTCTAGAGTTTGGGGAGGGTGGAGTTGACTTGGGCATTGTGCTGGCAAAATGCCTCAGTGTGCTGGAGGGAGGAGGAGACCAGGGCTAGGGCTGGGCAGATATAGAGAGAGAGCAGCAGGTTTCCTCTATTGTTTCCTGCTCTCTTTTCTTGACTAGTTTCTCCTCTGTATGAACTTGCTCTTTTTCTTCATAAGCCTGGCGAGCTCAGTTGGTAAAGCCTCAGGCTTTTATTCTGAGGGTTGAGGGTTCAAGTCCCTGGTCAGGTGTTGAGCTATTCCCCTAGATCATAAAAGTCTCTCTCTCTGGCATCCTTCTTGATGTTTTTTTCTCTTTTGCTCTTCAGAATTTTGCCTTTCCTAAGAAGGGCCTTTTGTGTGTGAGATTGAAGGGGAAACTTCCTGACATCCCTTCTGTCCTCGCATGCTGGAGGAATAAAGGCCTCTGGGCATATAGCAGGTTCCTCCCAGATGGCTGGCTGCATCTTATGTGGTGGAGGTGAAAGCTCTGTCACCTTGCCTCTGTTTCTGCCTTCATGTGTCTGTGCTGATCTGGGTATGGTGGGGAATGTTTGGAGGTTTTGCTTCATATTGAGGGCTCCCTGGAGAGCCTGAAAGCATTGCCCCGTCAGCATTAGGTGCTCACCCAGCACTTGACTTCCCTTCGAGGGAGCGGTGAGGATGGCAAGGTTCAGGCTCCCCAGTTGGAGAGGGGTGCAGGCAAGGATTTCCCTACACCTCTCCTGAATTTCCCCAACCCCACCTCCCCATCCAGGTTTGTGAACTCATTATATAGAGTATTGCCAATGTAGTGATTGTTTGGACTTTTGAATTGAAATTGAAATATTAATATACACTTTAAAGGCATATAAAGTGTATGATAAAATACGTGTATTTGAAAAAGTATAATAGATTTGGAAAGTATGAACATAGACTAGCTTCCTTATACAGCTGTTGTTTTTTATGACCATGTCAGTGCATTCATGTCGGTGATGTTGGCCAACCTAATAAATTCAAATAATGATTTGTAAGCAAAGTCTAAATGAGCTCTCCCAGACAGCTAGTGATGAGCTGGGGGCTGGGGGGGAAGGCTTCAGGACCAGATTGTATTTACATTCACACCTAATCTACCGAGGTATCCAGCAAACAGAGCTGCATTGCCCAAGTGATAGATTTTGGCTGGGGTTGGGTTACAAACCACTTGAATGCAGGGGAGCAGGGGGTAATGAAATGTTGTTGTTATTACTGTACGAGTAAAGGGCAGTAGAACAGTAGAACATTAGCCTGTGCTGATGTTATACAGACAAAACTACACAGGATCATTTCAGGGAACAAGACAAGTTGTCACGTTTATTATAACACAATTTGATTTATGACCAATAACTAATATCTAATACCTATGTATACACACACACACACACACACATCAAATGTTCTGCAGCTGGTAGATAGTTACCAGTCCTGAACATAGCTTGAGCTCGTGGCTTGATTTCACAGCTTGGGATCGTAGCTCGTGGTGGCTAACTGGCCAGGAAAGCCGGGCACGAGGAAGGGCTGGGTCTCTGTCGGGCACGCACCGATGCCCCTCAATGTTGGCAGCAGAACGTTACCCAAAGTCTTCCATCTCACCCATCCTTTTAATCATTTTTTAGTTTGAATCCAGAATCTATAGGTCTTGCTTTATCACACTGCCTCTGGGTTCGGTGTGATTGATCACCTGTCAATTGCAGATGTGACTTTCAGCCTAGGACCTGGCTTTGATCTTCCTTCTATTGTACCTTTGTTCTTTTCTTTGTAGGGTGGGCTCTTTTTACTTTGTTAGGGCTGTTCCCTGCATCTTCAGCAGTTGGTATTTGAACTTTATTTCATCAGGACAGGCTGGGGCTGGAGGTTGATTCCATCATCCATCCATACCTCATTCACACATCTAAACTACACTAATAAGATTGCAGCACGGTTTTGCAAAAATGAAGGTCACAGCAAGCTTTTTCAAAATGGAGTGAACATTTTAAAATGGAGTTTGGGACAAGTTAAAATGGAGTTTGAGTTACAATATGGACAAGTGTAAGGAATGGCAAACAGTGAACAAACGTTACATTATTGACAAGTATAATGAATGACAAACAGTGAGCAGAAGTTACAATGTTGAAACAGTGTAAATTTCAGGGATTTAAGCAGCAATTGAATTGAAAGTGAAATTTACAAGGGCAGTGGCCTGAACAGCTGTGGCTCTTAACAAGCAGCTTAATTGTCAGTCAGTTATTGGGGTACCCAGTTTTATGAATGAATGAAGTTTCATTAATAAAACTCTGCTTATGAAGTTATAGGAATAAATTGAACAATTACAAACAATTTCATTTATCAGGTCTACATTGTCCCCCTTTGACCCTTCAATCCAGGGGTATTGAATGGGTCACACTTTATGTAATTGTTTCAAGGCTATATATTGTGAAGCAATGTGAGCCTGTGGTTTCAGCTTAAAATACAGTCTTTTCATCCAGCAGCACATGTCACACATTACAATTAACATAGAATCTCAGGGTTGGAAGGGACCTCAGGAGGTCATCTAGTCCAACCCCCTGCTCAAAGCAGGACCAATCTCCAATTTTTGCCCTAGATCCCTAAATGGCCCCCTCAAAGATTGAACTCACAACCCTGGGTTTACAGGCCAATGCTCAAACCACTGAGCTATCCCTCCCGCCAAACAGGGAGCTTCTCAGGATAAAGAAAACAATTGGGTATAACATAATTTTTAAAGTTGAAGACTAAGAGGGGTCCTATCCTTTAAAAATATCACACCAATGGTGCATCATGATTTGTTCTGCTTGTGCGGACACTCTTAATATTTCAAATCCCTGAAGTAAAATAGCCAAACTGCGTGTCTGAACCTGGGTCCGTGTGGTTTCAGTCAGTTGGCTAATTTGTTCATTTCTCTTCATTAGTTCATACAAGCTTGTCCAATTGACCCCCAAAGAGAAATTAAAGTCTTGAATATTACTGGTATCCAGTGTGTTAGTTCTTTTATCCTCATGAGTTGGGAAGTAAAGCGTTAAGTTGGGCGTTTTTAACATAGTTATATTACACATACACTGTTCTACTGGCGGTTCTGAGATGTATTTATCTTGCCACACAAGCTCCTCTAATCCAATGGCACAGACATCAAAAGACACTTTTGGGGTACTGTTATCTAGTTCATCCCAGTAACAGGTTGCCAGACTTTTATGTTTTAAGGAGCAGGGCTCTTCTAATTTTGGTAAGGTAGGACATACCCATTGTTGTGCAGTCCACCTTGTACACAAGCAATAGTCTATGATTTCAGTGGTGCCCAGTGGGAGGCCGCACCCCAATCCCCATGCCTGAGCCCCCTCCCAAAGCAAGCACCCCCTACCCCCTCCTGCACTCCAAACCCCAGCCCTGAGCTGCCTACCAGAGCCAACACCCCATAACCCCTTCTATACCCCAAACCCCCTCCTGCACCCCAAGCACCAGCCCTGACCCCTCTCCCAGAGCTAGCACCCTGTACCCCCTCCTGCACCCCAACTCTCTGCCCCAGCCCAGAGCTCCCTCTCACACTGTGAACCCCTCAGCCCTAGCCCAGAGCAAGCCCCCCATCCCAAACCCCAACGCCTTGCCCCAGCCCAGTGAAAGTGAGTGAGGGTGGGGGAAAGTGAGCAACGGGGGGGGGATGGAATGAGTGGGGCAGGACTTTGCAGAAGGGGCAGGGTCTCGGGGAAGGGGCGGCGTAGATCTTGAATTATCCTTAGATTCAAAAAGTGATCTTGGGCATAAAAAGGTTGGAGATCACTGCTGTAGGCTCTTTGCAGATAACTTGAAAGTTCTCTGACAGGAGCACTGTACCTAATTCATGTCTAGAGAAAGAGAAAAATATACACAAACACCAATTAAAGCCATATTTTAAGTTTGTGTAAATTTAGAATAATCAGGTGATAATACAGAAAGATATTCCTAATCCCAAGACTTGAGGTCTCATCTGAACATGAGAATGGCCAGACTGGGTCAGACCAGTGGTCTGTCTAGCCCAGTGTCCTGTCTTCTGACAATAGCCAATGTCAGGTGCTTCAGAGAGAATGACCAGAACAGGCAGCCATGGAGTGACCCATCCCCGGTCATCCAGTCCCAGCTCCTGGCAAACAATGGCTAGGAACACTCACAGCATTGGGTTGCAGCCCTATCCATCCTGCCTAATAGCCATGGATGGACTTATCCTCCATGAACTGATCTAGTTCTTTTTTAGCCCTCTTATACTTTTGGCCTTCACAACATCCCAGGGCAACCAGTTCCACAGGGGAGACTGTGCCATGTGTGAATTAGTACTTCCTTTTGTTCATTTGTTTTAAATCTGCTACCTTTGGGGGGCCCCGTGGCAGCTGTCCCAATCACTGTACCCTAGGGACAGCTGTGTGTGCGTGTCATGCGGGGGAAGGGGGGTGCTAGGCCAGCCCGGGGAGGGGTGGGGCTAGGGTGCGGGGGGGGGGTCAGGCTGGCCCAAGGGGCCTAGCGGGGGGCTGACATTGGCAGCGGGAGTCAGACCCACAGTCACCGGTGAGAAATGGTATCAGCGACCCCAGCTCCCAGCATCTCCCGGCAGAGGGAGCAGAAGGTGGAATGAGGCGGAGCAGGGGCTGGAAGAGTTGGGGTGGGGGTTTGGGGGAAGGGGAGAGTGGGGGCGGGGTCCAGGGCAGAAGTGGAGGGATTAGTCCCAGGCCCCACACCCCCCTAGGGATGCCCCTGAAGGGAAGTTCTGACTATTACAGTGACAATAAAACTGACCAGCATTGTGGGGGAGACTGAAAGAGATCCACACTCATCAGGTCTCTTCTCTCCCCCAGGGTGAGCCAGACACTGCTCTCTCCTGGCTCTCATTCTAGCAGCTGGATGCCAAGGAGCTATTTCCCCCCAAGAAGTGCATTGAGTTCCCCTGCGGTGCTGAGGTGGCTAGCGCTGCTGCTGGCTAAGGGGGCTGTCAGGGGGGGTTGATGTGTGCATAGACTCTGAGCTGCCAAGCAGGAGGGGACACTTGGGACTCGATCAGACTGGCTCAGTGAAGACGGGGTGTTGACAGACCAATACAGATGCGCTCCAGAGTATGGAGCAGCTTCCCCCCATGCAGCCAGGCAACGAGCATTTCCCACAATGAACCTGGAGCTGAGAGGGAGGCGGCAGCTGCTGTTCCCACTCCTCAGGGAAAGGCCTGTCACCCAACAGACACTTGTTACTCAGCCACTGCTAAGGGCTTCGGGTTCCTCTGGTGGGAATGTGGAGAAGCCATTCATTTTCCTGTTCACACTCCTCTGTGATGTGAAAACTGGGGAGGGGAAGCAGAAGCCCCACTTCCCTCCCAGAATGACGTCCAGTGGGAAAGCCAGGACAACAGGGTGGGGTGGAAAGTGGTGGCCAGACTCTTGCCACCAGGGTCTAGTCTAGCTCAGGGTCCAGCTCAACTTCCTCCCTACACCACTGGCCCCCAGTCTCCTTCCACCACCAGGTCAACCCTGGAACTCAGGCAGGAACGGGGTGAGGCAGCAAGTCAAGCTGAGCAAGGCAGGCAAAAGAGAGTCTTGCCTTCGTGGGCCACTCACAATGATGTCCTTTTTGTGTGCCATGGCTGACAAAACATCCTGGACAGAGAAGCAGCAGGGCAAAAGACAGCCATATAGTTGCCAAAGTAGCTCAGTTGGGAGAGTGTTAGACTGAAGATCTAAAGGTCTCTGGTTTGATCCCAGGCTTTAGCAGGCCCTTTCCTCCTCCTTTGTGCAGGGGTGGCTTGTCCTCTAGGAGCACAGTGGCACCTTTACCTGAGGTGAGTCCCTGACTTTGAGCTCCCAAGCAGGACAAGCTGGCTAGATGGTCGGGCTCAACGGGTAGTGATCAATGGCTCCATGTCTAGTTGGCAGCTGGTATCAAGTGGAGTACCCCAAGGGTCGGTCCTGGGGCCGGTTTTGTTCAATATCTTCATAAATGATCTGGAGAATGGTGTGGATTGCACTCTCAGCAAATTTGCGGATGATACTAAACTGGGAGGAGTGGTAGATACGCTGGAGGGGAGGGATAGGATACAGAAGGACCTAGACAAATTGGAGGATTGGGCCAAAAGAAATCTGATGAGGTTCAATAAGGATAAGTGCAGGGTCCTGCACTTAGGACGGAAGAACCCAATGCACAGCTACAGACTAGGGACCGAATGGCTAGGCAGCAGTTCTGCGGAAAAGGACCTAGGGGTGACAGTGGACGAGAAGCTGGATATGAGTCAGCAGTGTCCCCTTGTTGCCAAGAAGGCCAATGGCATTTTGGGATGTATAAGTAGGGGCATAGCGAGCAGATCGAGGGACGTGATCGTTCCCCTCTATTCGACATTGGTGAGGCCTCATCTGGAGTACTGTGTCCAGTTTTGGGCCCCACACTTCAAGAAGGATGTGGATAAATTGGAGAGAGTCCAGCGAAGGGCAACAAAAATGATTAGGGGTCTGGAACACACGACTTATGAGGAGAGGCTGAGGGAGCTGGGATTGTTTAGCCTGCAGAAGAGAAGAATGAGGGGGGATTTGATAGCTGCTTTCAACTACCTGAAAGGGGGTTCCAAAGAGGATGGCTCTAGACTGTTCTCAATGGTAGCAGATGACAGAACGAGGAGTAATGGTCTCAAGTTGCAGTGGGGGAGGTTTAGATTGGATATTAGGAAAAACTTTTTCACTAAGAGGGTGGTGAAACACTGGAATGCGTTACCTAGGGAGGTGGTAGAATCTCCTTCCTTAGAGGTTTTTAAGGTCAGGCTTGACAAAGCCCTGGCTGGGATGATTTAACTGGGAATTGGTCCTGCTTTGAGCAGGGGGTTGGACTAGATGACCTTCTGGGGTCCCTTCCAACCCTGATATTCTATGATTCTATGATTCTATGACAACAGAGCGTGGGCTTCTGTCCCTAGTTGGCCCACCTGACCTTTAACAATGAGAGACAGGAGCCGTCTTTCCAACACACTTATTGGTCAACCCAATATGGTGGGAAGAGAGTGAGGCATGGCCATCGGAGATGGTGCCAGAAAGGGTGCTGGGCAGTGACGGGCAGGGACTGGGGACGAAAGATCCTCTGCACAGCTGAGCGAGGGCAGTACTGGGGAAAGGGCATCTGTGAAAGTGTCCGCGTGGAGAGGGGCCCAGGAGGAAGCGCTTGTTGTTCAGTGCCTTGGAGTAGCTGGACTCGGACATGGTGGGCATTCAGGAAATGCACATTAACGAGTTTAGGGCAGATCGATGGGCAGAGGGTGATTGGAGGAAGGGCCCATCTTTCTGGTCCTCTGGGCCAGGGAAGAATGATGGGCTGGAGTCTTGTTCTTCACATTCGCGGTGCGAGTACAGAACGTGGTGAAGCTATGCCCAAGGAGGGCATTACTGGTGACTTTGTGCTCCATGGCACTGGTTACTGCTATCTTAGTGTGTATGGTCCCCAGTTAAAGTGTGAAAGGAAAGATCAATGGAAGGAACTGGCTCCCTTCCTCTGGACCGCACAGTGTTTGCTGTTGGGGGGGGATTTTAATTGTGTCCGACGGCCTGAGGACCACGGGTCCCATTTTCCAGACCATCAGAGGACACGTTTTTACAATAAGCACTACCTGGCACAGGTCTGTAGCAAGGTTGTCTTAGAGGACTTGTTTCTCGATAGTGGAGCCAGTGAGGTGGTAGCCTCCTATTCCTCTCATCCAAGCTCACACCAGCCACAGAGGGGGTACACCTTTCTGTGGGGGCAGGCCAGGAGTCGCATTGACTGGATTTACATGAAAGAGAGCATGTCGACAGCCCAGTGCAGGGTAGTGCTAATGGATTGTTTGGATCACGCAGCTCTCACCATGTACCTCAATGTGGGCAATTCCCTGACCCATCGCAGAGGATATTGGAAGCTGAACTTCCAGAGCTGGCAAGATAAAGGGGAGGGGCGGCTAGGACTGGTGGTGCTGGCAGAATGGGAAAGCATCAGAGGGTTCCACGGCAACCAGTGGGATTGGTGGGAGCTGGTGAGGGAGGAGCTGGCGGCTTTGTTTCGGGGGCCAGGCAAACACCACAAGTTAAAGAAACAAACAGTGCCAAGTCCTGCAGCATCGTCTGTGGGATTTCCACAAGAGCATCCAGGCAGGGGAGCCAGTCAGCATGTGACTGTGAGACCGGATCAAGCGACAGCTGGCCGAGTTCCAGGACATGAGGCTGCAGCTGGCCAATATGAGCGGGACCACTGAGGGAAGGGAGGGGAGGCCTCCCCTGGCATTTTTGCAGCCTGCAGAGACCAGAGGCAAAGCAGGGGGATGTGGGGACTCAGGGCAGGATCCGTGGATCCGGAAATGCAGGACCACATTCGATGGAGGAGGAGAGAGAATCCTGTGAGAGGAAGCAGCTGGAGGGAAGCAATAAGTGCAGAGTGCACGCCAGCCAGCTGAAAGTCACAAGGGTCCAGAAAAAGAAACAGCAGCAGGTCCCATGGTGTAATGGTCAGCACTCAGGACTTTGAATCCTGGAATCTGAGTTCAAATCTCAGTGGGACCTCCTGGAGCTATGTTGGTTTGATGCAAATCCATGGATCAAAATGTGCTTGGTTTTCCTGTCTCTGGATGCATGAGAGTGAGTGTTCTTTTCCATGACAGATGCCCACTGGATAGCTTATCCTCAAATAAATTGGTTAGTCTCTAAGATGCCTTAAGTAATCCTTTTCTTTTTGCGAATACAGACTAACACGGCTGTTACTCTGAAACCTGTCATTATGCAAGGCACTGCATTTCATAGAATCATAGAATCATAGAATATCAGGGTTGGAAGGGACGTCAGGAGGTCATCTAGTCCAACCCCCTGCTCAAAAGCAGGACCAATCCCCAATTAAATCATCCCAGCCAGGGCTTTGTCAAGCCTGACCTTAAAAACTTCTAAGGAAGGAGATTCTACCACCTCCCTAGGTAACGCATTCCAGTGTTTCACCACCCTCCTAGTGAAAAAGTTTTTCCTAATATCCAACCTAAACCTCCCCCACTGCAACTTGAGACCGTTACTCCTTGTCCTGTCCTCTTCTACCACTGAGAATAGTCTAGAACCATCCTCTCTGGAACCACCTCTCAGGTCATTGAAAGCAGCTATCAAATCCCCCCTTATTCTTCTCTTCTGCAGGCTAAACAATCCCAGTTCCCTCAGCCTCTCCTCAGAAGTCATGTGTTCCAGACCCCTAATCATTTTTGTTGCCCTTTGCTGGACTATCTCCAATTTATCCACATCCTTTGTCATAAATATAAAGGGAAGGGTAAACCCCTTTGAAATCCCTCCTGGCCAGGGGAAAGCTTCTCTCACCTGTAAAGGGTTAAGAAGCTAAAGGTAACCTTGCTGGCACCTGACCAAAATGACCAATAAGGAGACAAGATACTTTCAAAAGCTGGGAGGAGGGAGAGAAACAAAGGGTCTGTGTCTGTCTGTATGCTGGTTTCTGCCAGGGATAGACCAGGAATGGAGCCTTAGAACTTTTAGTGAGTAATCTAGCTAGGTATGTGTTAGATTATGATTTCTTTAAATGGCTGAGAAAAGAATTGTGCTGAATAGAATAACTATTTCTGTCTGTGTATCTTTTTTGTAACTTAAGGTTTTGTCTAGAGGGGTTCTCTATGTTTTTGAATCTAATTACCCTGTAAGATATCTACCATCCTGATTTTACAGGGGGGATTTCTTTATTTCTATTTACTTCTATTTTTTATTAAAAGTCTTCTTGTAAAAAACTGAATGCTTTTTCATTGTTCTCAGATCCAAGGGTCTGGGTCTGTAGTCACCTAGGCAAATTGGTGAGGCTTTTTATCCAACATTTCCCAGGAAAGGGGGGGTGCAAGTGCTGGGAGGATTGTTCATTGTTCTTAAGATCCAAGGGTCTGGGTCTGTAGTCACCTAGGCAAATTGGTGAGGCTTTTTACCAAACCTTGTCCAGGAAGTGGGGTGCAAGGTTTTGGGAAGTATTTTGGGGGGAAGGACGCATCCAAACAGCTCTTCCCCAGTAACCAGTATTAGTTTGGTGGTGGTAGCGGCCAGTCCAAGGATAACGGGTGTAATATTTTGTACCTTGGGGAAGTTTTGACCTAAGCTGGTAAAGATAAGCTTAGGAGGTTTTTCATGCAGGTCCCCACATCTGTACCCTAGAGTTCAGAGTGGGGGAGGAACCTTGACATCCTTCTTGTAGTGTGGGGCCCAAAACTGGACACAGTACTCCAGATGAGGCCTCACCAATGTCGAATAGAGGGGGATGATCACGTCCCTCGATCTGCTTGCTATTCCCCTACTTATACATCCCAAAATGCCATTGGCCTTCTTGGCAACAAGGGCACACTGCTGACTCATATCCAGCTTCTCGTCCACTGTCACCCCTAGGTCCTTTTCCGCAGAACTGCTGCCTAGCCATTCGGTCCCTAGTCTGTAGCAGTGCATTGGGTTCTTCCATCCTAAGTGCAGGACCCTGCACTTATCCTTATTGAACCTCATCAGATTTCTTTTGGCCCAATCCTCCAATTTGTCTAGGTCCCTCTGTATCCTATCCCTGCCCTCCATCGTATCTACCACTCCTCCCAGTTTAGTATCATCCACAAATTTGCTGAGAGTGCAATCCACACCATCCTCCAGATCATTTATGAAGACATTGAACAAAACCGGCCCCAGGACCGACCCCTGGGGCACTCCACTTGACACCAGCTGCCAACTAGACATGGAGCCATTGATCACTACCCGTTGAGCCTGACAATCTAGCCAACTTTCTACCCACCTTATAGTTCATTCATCCAGCCCATACTTCTTTAACTTGCTGACAAGAATACTGTGGGAGACCATGTCAAAAGCTTTGCTAAAGTCAAGAAACACTACATCCACTGCTTTCCCTTCATCCACAGAACCCGTAATCTCATCATAGAAGGCGATTAGATTAGTCAGGCATGACCTTCCCTTGGTGAATCCATGCTGACTGTTCCTGATCACTTTCCTCTCATGTAAGTGCTTCAGGATTGATTCTTTGAGGACCTGCTCCATGATTTTTCCGGGGACTGAGGTGAGGCTGACTGGCCTGTAGTTCCCAGGATCCTCCTTCTTCCCTTTTTTAAAGATTGGCACTACATTAGCCTTTTTCCAGTCATCTGGGACTTCCCCCGTTCGCCATGAGTTTTCAAAGATAATGGCCAATGGCTCTGCAATCACAGCCGCCAGTTCCTTTAGCACTCTCGGATGCAACTCGTCCGGCCCCATGGACTTGTGCACGTTCAGCTTTTCTAAATAGTCCCTAACCGCCTCTTTCTCCACAGAGGGCTGGCCATCTATTCCCCATGTTGTGATGCCCAGCGCAGCAGTCTGGGAGCTGACCTTGTTAGTGAAGACAGAGGCAAAAAAAGCATTGAGTACATTAGCTTTTTCCACATCCTCTGTCACTAGGTTGCCTCCCTCATTCATTAAAGGGCCCACACTTTCCTTGGCTTTCTTCTTGTTGCCAACATACCTGAAGAAACCCTTCTTGTTACTCTTAACATCTCTCGCTAGCTGCAGCTCCAGGTGCGATTTGGCCCTCCTGATTTCATTCCTACATGCCCGAGCAATATTTTTATACTCTTCCCTGGTCATATGTCCAACCTTCCACTTCTTGTCAGCTTCTTTTTTATGTTTAAGCTCCGCTAGGATTTCACCGTTAAGCCAAGCTGGTCGCCTGCCATATTTACTATTCTTTTGACACATTGGGATGGTTTGTCCCTGTAACCTCAACACGGATTCCTTGAAGTACAGCCAGCTCTCCTGGACTCCTTTCCCCTTCATGTTAGTCCCCCAGGGGATCCTACCCATCCATTCCCTGAGGGAGTCGAAGTCTGCTTTCCTGAAGTCCAGGGTCCGTACCTGCTGCTTACCTTTCTTCCCTGCGTCAGGATCCTGAACTCAACCAACTCATGGTCACTGCCTCCCAGATTCCCATCCACTTTTGCTTCCCCTACTAATTCTTCCCGGTTTGTGAGCAGCAGGTCAAGAAAAGCGCCCCCCCTAGTTGGATCCTCTAGCACTTGCACCAGGAAATTGTCCCCTACGCTTTCCAAAATCTTCCTGGATTGCCTATGCACCGCTGTATTGCTCTCCCAGCAGATATCAGGAAAATTGAAGTCACCAATGAGAAGCAGGGCGTGCGATCTAGTAGCTTCCGTGAGCTGCCGGAAGAAAGCCTCATCCACCTCATCCCCCTGGTCCGGTGGTCTATAGCAGACTCCCGCCACCACAACACTCCTGTTGCTCACACTTCTAAACTTAATCCAGAGACACTCAGGTTTTTCTGCAGTTTCGTACCGGAGCTCTGAGCAGTCATACTGCTCCCTTACATACAGTGCTACTCCCCCACCATTTCTGCCCTGCCTGTCCTTCCTCAACAGTTTATAACCATCCATGACAGTACTCCAGTCATGTGAGTTATCCCACCAAGTCTCTGTTATTCCGATCACGTCATAATTCCTTGACATCACCAGGACCTCCAGTTCTCCCTGCTTGTTTCAAAGGCTTTGTGCATTTGTATATAAGCACTTGAGATAACCTGCTGATCGCCCCTCATTCTCACTATGAGGCAGGAGCCCTCCCCTCACAGACATTCCTGCCTGTATCCCGCTTTCCCACTTACCTCAGGGCTTTGGTCTCCTTCCCCCGGTGAACCTAGTTTAAAGCCCTCCTCACTAGGTTAGCCAGCCTGCTATTTAGCCATTTAGCCGTATGGAGTGGAAATCTATCAACTGCATGAAAAAACTTGTACAGATACAGACAGACATCATCTTCCTTTCCAAATGCAAACAGATGGACATCGTACCAAAAGGACTAAAGGTAAAAAATCCATTACAATCTACATACCACACAGACTACGCTGATAGCTTGTGCCACACGCTCTCAAAGAAACTGCGGAATCACCTGATCAACATCCTCTACAGCAAACAGGGAAAGATAAAGAATGAGCTCTCAAAAATGGATACTCTCATAAAAAAACAACCTTCCACACAAACTTCCTTGTGGCTGGACTTTACTAAAACTAGACAAGCCATTTACAACACACACTTTGCTTCTCTACAAAAGAAAAAGGACACTAAACTATCTAAACTACTACATGCCACAAGAGACCACAGCAATGGTTGTTAGGATATAGATATTCAGGCCTGTCTGTAAAGGCCTAGACTCTAAGAATTTAGGTGTATTCTTATCACTTGGCTAGTGATAGAGGTATAAAAGAAAGAATCAAAATCACTGTCTGCCAATGTAAGGGCCTTCTCTTACTGTGACAGTCTGAGGCCCTGTTCTTAGGCTCAGGCCTTTGGCTAAGCAGCAGAGGCAGCCATAAGCTGGGAAGCGAACGGTCACATCCTCACATTCCAAACTAGTCACATTGAAATAAGGTGCTATTGGGCTGTTAGGCACTATCAGGACAGGATTGTATTCCTATCACCTCCAGAGAAAGGGAAGTGCCTAGAAAATGTAAAAGGAAACTTAGTTTGATAGCATCCTGTCTGGCAAGAACTCACTTATCAATAGCTGGGATGTGAAATCCTCACTTCTGCATTGTTTTGTCATTATAGTTCCCACTTTGCTGTTGTTTGTCTGTATAATCTCTGTCTGGTTCTGTGATTGTTCCTGTCTGCTGTATAATTAATTTTGCTGAGTGTAAACTAATTGAGGTGGTGGGATATAATTGGTTACATAATCATGTTACAATATGTTAGGATTGGTTAGTTAAATTTCAGGAAAATGATTGGTTAAGGTATAGCTAAGCAGAACTCAAGTTTTACTATATAATCTGTAGTCAATGAGGAAGTGACGGGAATGGGGGTGTGGGTGTGGGTGGGGGGTGTGAGATGGGAACAGGGAATGGGGGTAAGAAAATTGGAATCATGTTTTGTGAAAGGGGGAGATGGGAACAGGGAATGGGGGTAAGAAAATTGGAATCATGTTTTGCTAAAGGGGGAAATGGGAACAGGGAATGGGAGTAAGGAAGTTGGAATCATGTTTGGCTAAGGGCAGGAATGGGAACAGGGACACAGGTGTAAGGCTTTGTGGTGTCAGAGCTGGGAAGGAGGATACTAAGGAAGGAAACTGGAATCATGCTTGCTGGAAGTTCACCCCAATAAACATCGAATTGTTTGCACCTTTGGACTTCGGGTATTGTTGCTCTCTGTTCATGCGAGAAGGACCAGGGAAGTAAGTGGGTGAAGGAATAAGCCCCCTAACAATGGTTCCCTTAACCCACCCAGCAATATTGTTAATCTATCCAACTATACTCTTAATCCAGCAGAAGAATCTGTCCTATCTCGGGGCCTCTCCTTCTGCCCCTCCACCCCCACGAACATGATACAGTTCTGTGGTGACCTAGAATCCTATTTCGACGTCTCCGACTCAAGGAATATTTCCAGCACACCTCTGAACAACATACTAATCCACAGAGACCTCCCTACCAACACTACAAAAAGAAGGATTCTAGCTGGACTCCTGCTGAAGGTCGACACAGCAGAATGGACTTCTACATAGAGTGCTTCCGCCGACCTGCACGGGCTGAAATTGTGGAAGAGCAGCATCACTTGCCCCACGACCTCAGCCGTGCAGAACACAATGCCATCCACAGCCTCAGAAACAACTCTGACATCATAATCAAAAAGGTTGACAAAGGAGGTGCTGTCGTCATCATAAATAAGTGGGAATATGAACAAGAGGCTGCTCAGCAGCTCTCCAACACCACTTTCTACAAGCCATTACCCTCTGATCCCACTGAGAGTTACCAAAAGAAACTACAGCATTTGCTCAAGAAACTCCCTGAAAAAGCACAAGATCAAATCCGCACAGACACACCCCTGGAACTTCGACCTGGGATATTCTATCTACTACCCAAGATCCATAAACCTGGAAATCCTGGGCGCCCCATCATCTCAGGCATTGGCACCCTGACAGCAGGATTGTCTGGCTATGTAGACTCCCTCCTAAGGCCCTACGCTACCAGCACTCCCAGCTACCTTCAAGACACCACTGACTTCCTGAGGAAACTACAATCCATCACTGATCTTCCTGATAACACCATCCTGGTCACTGTGGATGTAGAAGCCCTCTACACCAACATTCCACACAAAGATGGACTACAAGCCGTCAAGAACACTATCCCCGATAATGTCACGGCTAACCTGGTCGCTGAACTTTGTGACTTTGTCCTTACCCATAACTATTTTACATTTGGGGACAATGTATACCTTCAAATCAGTGGCACTGCTATGGGTATCCGCACGGCCCCACAGTATGCCAACATTTTTATGGCTGACTTAGAACAACGCTTCCTCAGCTCTCGTTCCCTAATGCCCCTACTCTACTTGCGCGATGTTGATGACATCTTCATCATCTGGACCCATGGAAAAGAAGCCCTTGAGGAATTCCACCATGATTTCAACAATTTTCATCCCACCATCAACCTCAGCCTGGTCCAGTCCACACAAGAGATCCACTTCCTGGACACTACAGTGCTAATAAACGATAGTCACATAAACACCACCCTATACCGGAAACCTGCTGACCTCTATTCCTGCCTACATGCCTCCAGCTCTCACCCTGACCACACCACACTATCCATTGTCTACAGCCAAGCTCTGCGATACAACCACATTTGCTCCAACCCCTCAGACAGAGACAAACACCTACAAGATCTCTGTCAAGCATTCTTACAACTACAGTACCCACCTGCGGAAGTGAAGAAACAGATTGATAGAGCCAGAAGAGTTCCCAGAAGTCACCTACTAGAGGACAGACCTAACAAAGAAAATAACAGAACGCCACTAGCTGTCACCTTCAACCCCCAACTAAAACCCCTCCAACGCATTATTAAGGATCTACAACCTATCCTGAAGGATGACCCAACACTCACAAATCTTGGGAGACAGGCCAGTCCTTGCCTACAGACAGCCCCCCAACCTGAAGCAAATACTCACCAGCAACCACAAACCACACAACAGAACCACTAACCCAGGAACCTATCCTTGCAACAAAGCCCGTTGCCAGCTGTGCCCACATATCTATTCAGGGGACACCATCAGGGCCTAATAACATCAGCCACACTATCAGAGGCTCGTTCACCTGCACATCCACCAATGTGATATATGCCATCATGTGCCAGCAATGCCCCTCTGCCATTTACATTGGTCAAACAGGACAGTCTCTACATAAAAGAATAAATGGACACAAATCAGATGTCAAGAATTATAACATTCATAAACCAGTCGGAGAACACTTCAATCTCTCTGGTCACACGATTACAGACATGAAAGTTGCAATATTACAACAGAAAAGCTTCAAAACCAGACTCCATCGAGAGACTGTTGAATTGGAATTCATTTGCAAATTGGATACAATTAACTTAGGCTTGAATAGAGACTGGGAGTGGCTAAGTCATTATGCAAGGTAACCTATTTCCCCTTAAAAAGAAAAGGAGTACTTGTGGCACCTTAGAGACTAACCAATTTATTAGAGCATAAGCTTTCGTGAGCTACAGCTCACTTCCTCAGATGCATATCGTGGAAACTGCAGCAGGCTTTATATATACACAGAGAATATGAAACAATACCTATTCCCACCCCACTGTCCTGCTGGTAATAGCTTATCTAAAGTGATCATCAGGTGGGCCATTTCCAGCACAAATCCAGGTTTTCTCACCCTCCACCCCCCCACACAAATTCACTCTCCTGCTGGTGATAGCCCATCCATTCACCAGCAGGAGAGTGAATTTGTGTGGGGGGTGGAGGGTGAGAAAACCTGGATTTGTGCTGGAAATGGCCCACCTGATGATCACTTTAGATAAGCTATTACCAGCAGGACAGTGGGGTGGGAATAGGTATTGTTTCATATTCTCTGTGTATATATAAAGCCTGCTGCAGTTTCCACGATATGCATCTGAGGAAGTGAGCTGTAGCTCACGAAAGCTTATGCTCTAATAAATTGGTTAGTCTCTAAGGTGCCACAAGTACTCCTTTTCTTTTTGCGAATACAGACTAACACGGCTGTTACTCTGAACACTGGATATAGGTCTTTGGTCCAGCTGCTTAAAGGGGCTGGCCGCTATAGGTTGGGGACCTAGAACTTAACACGCTAGCGAGAGATTCCTGATGCTTGTGTTTCTTGCTGCTTCACCTGATGTTCACAAGTTTGGTCCTTGTACCTGCAGTTGCCAACCTCTTCCTCTTGCCCACATGGCATTTAAAGGAAGGAGTGCCAGGGCCAGGCTTCATAGTCAGGACCAGGCAGGAGGGAGGAAGAGTCCCAGGCTGGAGCCCAGCACACCTCTCCTCCTCTGGGCACCTAGAGCAAAGGTGGCTGTTACTGAAAGCTCCAAGGGAAGGTTTATAAGCCACAGAGCAACTGAGGGCAGGGCAAGATGAAGGGAGGACCATGCCTATGTGTGGCCAGCAGACGAGCATAAAGACACCCGGCCAGCCTGCTCCCTGCCATGCCAAACACCCACTGAAGGCCACCTGCAGACCAGCATGCGGGGCGGCTGCTGATGCTCAGTGGCCAACATTAGAAGGATAGATGGTAGGAAAGCAGGGCCACCCCCTGGATGGGGCCTCTGACCGTTCCCATTCCAGGTGCTCACTGTTGCAGTGGGGCAGGAGATTTTCCCCTAAGAGGCTTTTCCCCAGCTGGCGAGAAGCAGAGAAACACCCAGCTCCCAAGGCGCTATTTAGCCTCCTCAAGCACAGGGACGACCGCACATTTGGAGGAGGGAAACTGCTCTACACACTAGCCCGGGCATCTGCCCATTTACTTTGGCAAGTCAGGAATGGCAAAGGCTAGTGTCATAAATATACATGAAAGGGAATGGTAACCACCTTTCTGTATACAATATTTTGTATTTTCTATAAAATTTTCTATACAGTGCTAGAAAATCCCTCCTGGCCAGAGGCAACATCCTGTTACCTGTAAAGGGTTAAGAAGCTCAGCTAACGTGGCTGGCTCCTGACCCAAAGGACCAATAAGGGGACAAGATACTTTCAAATCTTGGGTGGTGGGGGGGAGGCTTTTGTTTTGTGCTCTTTGTTTATGTGTTTGTTCTCTCTTGGGACTGACAGAGGCCAGACAGAAATCCATCTTCTCCAACCCATCCTAATCCGAGTCTCCAATATTGCAACCAGTATAGGTAAGCCAGGCAAGGCGGATTGGTTTATCTTTTGTTTTATGTGAATTTTCCCTGTGTTAAGAAGGAGGTTTATTCCTGTTTTCTGTAACTTTAAGGTTTTGCCCAGAGGGAATCCTCTGTGTTTTGAATCTGAATGCCTTGTAAAGTATTTTCCATCCTGATTTTACAGAGATGATTTTTACCTTTCTTTTTTTTTAAATAAAATCCTTCTTTTAAGCACCTTCTTTTCCATTGTTCCAAGATCCAGGGGTTTGGGTCTTTGATGATTTTGTAACCAGTTGGTGAGGATATTATTCTCAAGCCTCCCCAGGAAAGGGGGTGTGTAGGACTTGGGGGGATATTTGGGGGGAAGACGTCTCCAAGTGGGCTCTTTCCCTGGTCTTCATGTAAGATGCTTGGTGGTGGCAGCATACTGTTCAAGGACAAGACAAAGTTTGTACCTTGGGGAAGTTTTTAACCTAAGCTGGTAAGAATAAGCTTAGGGAGTTTTTCATGCGGGTCCCCACGTCTGTACCCTAGAGTTCAGAGTGGGGAAGGAACCCTGAGAGCTAGACTGGATGCACCTGGAGCTCACGCCCTAGCCTTTGTGATGTCCAACCCCCAATTCCTTCCCAGGGCTCTAGCTGAAGCCAGAGCATTGGCCTGAGCGGCCGAGAAGAGGTTTCAGTCCTGAAGAAAGTAGGACTTTCAGCACAAAGGGAAAACTGCACAAGCCCATCTGCGAAGGGACTTGTGCCATCAATTGCCTGATTGGAAGTCAGATGCCTTATCCATTAGACCACACAAGAAAAGCCTCTCCAAACACTTCTTTGGAAAAGGTGGACACTGTGTTTCTTGGGTCAGCTACTGACGGGGGCAGAGGCTCTCTGGGCACAAGAAGTCGAGTTCCCAGCGAGACGTGAGACTTAATTCTATGGAGCCAGATGCAGGACTTTGGCAGGGAGGCTTAGGCATGGGGGATTGGGGTGCAGCGGGTGGGCCGGCTGTCTAGGTGCAGAGATTTATTGGCCCTGAGGTGCAGGAGGGAGGAAGAGGAGGCGGAATCGGCAGTGGGCGTGGAGAAAAAGAGGATGGGGAGAGGCGCTCAGCAAGCCTGGCCAGCTCAGTCCATACAGCATCAGACTCTTAATGGGAGGGGACAGGTTTCAAGCCCCTGTCCAGGCACTCAGCTCTTGAGGTCCAGGAGCCAAATCATTCCTGGTGCTGTCCAGAGCCATGTGTGGGAAAGGGAGGCTGAGACTTGTGCACCCTGCTCTGTGGCAGGGATCCTGGTAGCTGAGACTCAGGGAAGGCTTCTGTACTAAGAGGTGCTGACTTTGAAACTTCCTGGGGGTGGCTTGACCCCTGCTCCCACCCCTGTCCAGTCTCTTGCCATGCCACCCTATTTCTTCCTCTTCCCACTCCTCCCACACACCTGATCACTGGCAGGTGGGAGGAGCTGAAGGAGAAGAGGAGGAGCTTGTGGGCCAGGCCTGCTAGCAGGTGGGAGGTGTGAGGGTGGGGAGTTGGCTGCCAGTGGGCGCTGAGCACCTGTTTTTTTGTTTCCGTTGGTGCTACAGCCCCATAGCACCCAGGGAGTCGGCGCCTCTGGCTGCATTGACAGCTCCTTTCACGCTCTAGAGAGAGGAACAGAACCAGGGTTATGGCTGATCTATGGGGCAGGGGGCGTTAGGTGAGTGGCAGAGGCTTCAGGTGCTGAGAGTTTGCCTGACACATCAGGGGCAGAGTGTGAGGTGGTGTCCCAGGGATCACTTTGAAAGAAGCAGAACAGGATTTACTTGGGGTTGGGAGAGAATTGAGAGTGTCTCAGGGGTTGTAGAGAGTATTGCCTGGGTTAGAGACTGGCTAAAACACAGGCCTCACTATGAGCAGGATTCAAACCTACAGAGGAGACCCCTATTGGATTTCGACTCCAATGCCTTAATCACTTGGCCATCACAGCTGCAAGTACACTAATGCTTCAATGCCACAGAAACTGGTAAATAATTGCAATGCCCAGGCTTGACGTCATCTGAAATACAGAATTCCCACAGCAAACCTGGCTCCGAAAGAACAGGGGAGATTTGGGGTTTGTTCTCTTTACTTTGCCTTGTGCAGTCGCACAGAGAGGGCTTTTAAAAGTCTCCCCTCCCACAGATCAGGAATGGGAAATGATTCTCAACTTGAAGCTTGATGTGAATGAGGATGTCTGGACCACAGGACCAGGGACTGACCTGTGCTAGAAACCAGTGACACATGGAACCAGGCTAAGGAGTTGTCATAAATATAAAGGGAAGAGTAAACCCATTTAAAATCCCTCCTGGCCAGAGGAAAAATCCTCTCACCTGTAAAGGGTTAAGAAGCTAAAGGTAACCTCGCTGGCACCTGACCAAAATGACCAATGAGGAGACAAGAGACTTTCTAAAGCTGGGAGGAGGGAGAAAAACAAAGGGTCAGTGTCTGTCTGTGTGATGCTTTTGCCAGAGACAGAACAGGAATGGAGTCTTAGAATTTAGTAATCTAGAATCTAGCTAGGTATGTGTTAGATTATGATTTCTTTAAATGGCTGAGAAAATAGCTGTGCTGAATAGAATGACTATTCCTGTCTGTGTGTCTTTTTTGTAACTTAAGGTTTTGCCTAGAGGGATTCTCTGTGTTTGAATCTAATTACCATGTAAGGTATCTACCATCCTGATTTTACAGAGGTGATTCCTTTTTTACTTCTATTAAAAGTCTTCTTGTAAGAAAACTGAATGCTTTTTCATTGTTCTAAGATCCAAGGGTTTGGGTCTGTTGTCACCTATGCAAATTGGTGAGGATTTTTACCAAACCTTCCCCAGGAAGTGGGGTGCAAGGGTTGGGAGGATTATGGAGGGAAAGATGTGTCCAAACTACGTTTTTTCAGGAACCCTGATAAATTTTGGTGGTGGTAGTGGAAATCCAAGGGCAAAGGGTAAAATTAATTTGTACCTTGGGGAAGTTTTAACCTAAGCTGGTAAAAGTAAGCTTAGGGGGTTTTCATGCAGGTCCCCACATCTGTACCCGAGAGTTCAGAGTGGGGAAGGAACCTTGACATGGTGGCAGAGTGGTGGGATTAACTTGAAATCATTTTGAGATCAATCTGAGATTTTTTGAACCAGAGAAACAGATTTTAAAAGGAAATTTTTAAAATCCTTTGTGCTTCTAGAAAGCAGGTCTCCAACTGGCAATAGTTGGAAGTATTTTTTTGCTTTGCTTTTGGGCCAGAGCAGAGACAAAAGGGAATTGTCTTTGAGAGCTGCAGTTTCTCTTCCTAAAGGCAGAGTAGTTAACCTCCTGCAGGGAAATTCAGCAGTCTTCACAGATCTACGAGCAACTAGAGGGGATTTCAACCTATTTGCCTGAAGACAAAAGTGTTAGTTTGGGGGTTTTTTTAGGATTTGGAATTTTAAAATCCTTTGTGCTGCTAGAAAGCAGGTCTCCAACTGGCAATAGTTGGAGGGGTTTTTTTTTTTTTTTGCTTTGATTTGGGCCAGAGCAGAGACAAAGGGAATTGTCTTTTTCTGTAGGCTGACAATCACTATCAGAGAATAGGTATCCTATTCCAGCACAGCAAAATTTTAAAAGCCAAGTTTTGTTTGTTTTATTTCTAAACATCGGGTGTAAATTTAGTTAAAAACAGAGAAGTTAGGATGGCAATCTCCACGGCTCAACAAAAGCTGGAATTAGCCAGATTTCAGGCTGAGGAAAAACAAAAGGAACATGAAAGACAGATAGCACTCATGCGGATGGAGAAGGAGGTACAGGAGGCTGCCCACAGGAGGGAAATGGAGGCAAGGAAGCATGTGAAGGAGGAGAAGGAAAAAGAGAGGAAGCATGAACTGGAGATGGAGAAGGTAAAGGCTCAGCAGAATATACCAACAAACCCTAGCAATCCTTCTCCAAGTACCACTTCCCATCCCAGAAAGTTCCCCACCTACAAGGCAGGCGATGATACCGAGGCCTTCTTAGAAAACTTCGAAAGGGCCTGCCTTAGGTACAGCATCTCTACTGACCAATACATGGTAGAGCTGAGGCCGCAGCTCAGTGGAACCTTAGCTCAGGTAATGGCTGAAATGCCTAAAGAACACATGAACAAGTATGAACTGTTTAAATCCAAGGCGAGAGTCAGAATGGGGATAACACCCGAGCATTCTCGTCGGGGGTTCAGAGCCCTAAGGTGGAAACAAGACGTGTCATTTACCCGACATGCCTACCACATTGTGAAACATTGGGATGCTTGGATATCAGGAGCAAGTGTTGAAGCTCCAGTAAATTTTCCCTTCCTAATGCAAATGGAACAATTCTTAGAGGGTGTTCCTGAGGAAATAGAAAGATACATCCTAGATGGGAAGCCCAAAACTGTAATCGAGGCAGAAGAGATTGAAGCCAGATGGGTAGAGGTGGCATAGAAGAAGAAAACTGGTCGCAGCTGGAGCAGAGACCAGAAGGGACAACCCCAGACCACACCCAATTACCGGGGGCCACCCAAGGCCCCACCTACCTCCCAAAGAACTCTCCAGACACCTTATTGTCCCACCACCCCGTTCTCCAGCAACCCGCCTCGCCCCAGTGACCCATCAGCTGGACGATGTTTTAAATATAATGAGCTGGGGCATGTAAAGGCCAACTGCCCCAAGAACCCCAACAGATTACAGTTCATTGCACCGGAATCACACCAGAGATCCGCAGGCCCAGATACCTCCCAGATACCTTTGGAGCAGAAGGAAATTGTGAATGTGGGCAGGAAGAAGGTCACCACGTGGAGGGACACCGGAGCACAAGTGTCAGCTATCCATGCTTCCTTGGTGGACCCCAATTTAATCAACCGAGAAATCCCAGTAACGATTCAACCCTTCAAGTCCAACTCTTTTGATTTGCCTACAGCCAAGTTGCCTGTCCAGTGCCAGGGCTGGTCAGGAACGTGGACTTTTGCAGCCTATGATGATTATCCCATCCCCATGCTGTTGGAGGAAGACTTGGCCAATCATGTGAAGTGAGCTAAGAGGGTGGGAATGGTCACCCGCAGCCAGGCTAAACAAGCCGTGAGGCCTAGCTCTGTTCCGGAAACTTCTATCAGGACCCGGTCAAAGATGATGAACCTGGACCCCAGGAAAATGTCTGCAACAGCAGTAGTGGATTCAGTCCCAGAGACCCAGACGGAACCAGTCCCAGAACCGTAACCAGTGGAACAACCAGCACCAGACCCATTGCCAGCACTGAATCCAGTACCTGCAACCTCAACACCAGAGGGCCTCACCGAACCTGAACCGGCAGCAGCCCATAACCGTACACAAGAGGCTCAGCCAGAGCCTGAACCCCAACATAGTGTCCCAGCGGAGAGTGGTTCACCGTCAATGGAAACAGTCCCATCCCCTACATCGCTTCCAGAGGGAACAAGCATAGATCCACAATCCAATGAGGAACTGATGTATCCAGCATCAAGGGAACAGTTCCAGGCTGAACAGGAAGCAGATGAAAGCATCCAGAAAGCTTGGACGGCGGTACGGAGCAACCCACCACGTCTCAGCTCTTCTAATCAATCCAAGTTTGTTGTAGAATCATAGAATCATAGAATATCAGGGTTGGAAGGGACCCCTGAAGGTCATTTAGTCCAACCCCCTCCTCGAAGCAGGACCAATTCCCAGTTAAATCATCCCAGCCAGGGCTTTGTCAAGCCTGATCTTAAAAACCTCTAAGGAAGGAGATTCTACCACCTCCCTAGGTAACGCATTCCAGTGTTTCACCACCCTCTTAGTGAAAAAGTTTTTCCTAATATCCAATCTAAACCTCCCCCACTGCAACTTGAGACCATTACTCCTCGTTCTGTCATCTGCTACCATTGAGAACAGTCTAGAGCCATCCTCTTTGGAACCCCCTTTCAGGTAGTTGAAAGCAGCTATCAAATCCCCCCTCATTCTTCTCTTCTGCAGGCTAAACAATCCCAGCTCCCTCAGCCTCTCCTCATAAGTCATGTGTTCTAGACCCCTAATCATTTTTGTTGCCCTTCGCTGGACTCTCTCCAATTTATCCACATCCTTCTTGTAGTGTGGGGGCCAAAACTGGACACAGTACTCCAGATGAGGCCTCACCAATGTCGAATAGAGGGGAACGATCACGTCCCTCGATCTGCTCGCTATGCCCCTACTTATACATCCCAAAATGCCATTGGCCTTCTTGGCAACAAGGGCACACTGCTGACTCATATCCAGCTTCTCGTCCGCTGTCACCCCTAGATCCTTTTCCGCAGAACTGCTGCCTAGCCATTCGGTCCCTAGTCTGTAGCGGTGCATTGGATTCTTCCATCCTAAGTGCAGGACCCTGCACTTATCCTTATTGAACCTCATCAGATTTCTTTTGGCCCAATCCTCCAATTTGTCTAGGTCCTTCTGTATCCTATCCCTCCCCTCCAGCGTATCTACCACTCCTCCCAGTTTAGTATCATCCACAAATTTGCTGAGAGTGCAATCCACACCGTCCTCCAGATCATTTATGAAGATATTGAACAAAACCGGCCCCAGGACCGACCCTTGCGGCACTCCACTTGATACCGGCTGCCAACTAGACATGGAGCCATTGATCACTACCTGTTGAGCCCGACAATCTAGCCAGCTTTCTACCCACCTTATAGTGCATTCATCCAGCCCATACTTCCTTAACTTGCTGACAAGAATACTGTGGGAGACCGTGTCAAAAGCTTTGCTAAAGTCAAGAAACAATACATCCACTGCTTTCCCTTCATCCACAGAACCAGTAATCTCATCATAAAAGGTGATTAGATTAGTCAGGCATGACCTTCCCTTGGTGAATCCATGCTGGCTGTTCCTGATCACTTTCTTCTCATGCAAGTGCATCAGGATGCAGAGGGATCTCATGCAAGTGCTTCAGGATTGATTCTTTGAGGACCTGCTCCATGATTTTTCCGGGGACTGAGGTGAGGCTGACTGGCCTGTAGTTCGCAGGATCCTCCTTCTTCCCTTTTTTAAAGATTGGCACTACATTAGCCTTTTTCCAGTCATCCGGGACTTCCCCGATTCGCCACGAGTTTTCAAAGATAATGGCCAATGGCTCTGCAATCACAGCCGCCTATTCCTTCAGCACTCTTGGATGCAACTCGTCCGGCCCCATGGACTTGTGCACATCCAGCTTTTCTAAATAGTCCCTAACCCCCTCTATCTCCACAGAGGGCTGGCCATCTCTTCCCCATTTTGTGATGCCCAGCACAGCAGTCTGGGAGCTGACGTTGTTAGTGAAAACAGAGGCAAAAAAAGCATTGAGTACATTAGCTTTTTCCACATCCTCTGTCACTAGGTTGCCTCCCTCATTCAGTAAGGGGCCCACACTTTCCTTGGCTTTCTTCTTGTTGCCAACATACCTGAAAAAACCCTTTTTGTTACTCTTGACATCTCTCGCTAGCTGCAGCTCCAGGTGCGATTTGGCCCTCCTGATTTCATTCCTACATGCCCGAGCAATATTTTTATACTCTTCCCTGGTCATATGTCCAAACTTCCACTTCTTGTAAGCTTCTTTTTTATGTTTAAGGTCTGCTAGGATTTCACCATTAAGACAAGCTGGTCGCCTGCCAGCTATTCTTTCGACTATTCTTTCTACTATTCTTTCGACTCATTGGGATGGTTTGTCCCTGTAACCTCAACAGGGATTCCTTGAAATACAGCCAGCTCTCCTGGACTCCTTTCCCCTTCAAGTTAGTCCCCCAAGGGATCCTGGCCATCCGTTCCCTGAGTCGAAGTCTGCTTTCCTGAAGTCCCGGTTCCGTATCCTGCTGCTTACCTTTCTTCCCTGCGTCAGGATCCTGAACTCAACCAACTCATGGTCACTGCCTCCCAGATTCCCATCCACTTTTGCTTCCCCCACTAATTCTACCCGGTTTGTGAGCAGCAGGTCAAGAAAAGTGCCCCCCCTAGTTGGCTCCTCTAGCACTTGCGCCAGGAAATTGTCCCCTCCGCTTTCCAAAAACTTCCTGGATTGTCTATGCACCGCTGTATTGCTCTCCCAGCAGATATCAGGAAAATTAAAGTCACCCATAAGAATCAGGGCATGCGATCTAGTAGCTTCCGTGAGCTGCCGGAAGAAAGCCTCATCTACCTCATCTTCCTGGTCCGGTGGTCTATAGCAGACTCCCACCACTACATCACTCTTGTTGCACACACTTCTAAACTTAATCCAGAGACTGTTTTTCTACAGTTTCGTACCGGAGCTCTGAGCAGTCATACTGCTCCCTTACATAGAGTGCTACTCCCCCACCTTTTCTGCCCTGCCTGTCCTTCCTCAACAGTTTATAACCATCCATGACAGTACTCCAGTCATGTGAGTTATCCCACCAAGTCTCTGTTAATCCAATCACGTCATAATTCCTTGACATCACCAGGACCTCCAGTTCTCCCTGCTTGTTTCCAAGGCTTTGTGCATTTGAAAAAGGACTTTTATACAAGGAAACTCTTTCTGGTGGACACCAGGAAGACTGGCATCCTCAGAGACAGTTGGTAGTTCCAACTAAATACAAGGCAAAGCTCTTGAGCTTAGTGCATGATTATCCTAGTGGCCATGCTGGGGTGAACAGGACCAAAGACCGTTTGGGGGGGTCATTCCACTGGGAGGGAATGGGCAAGGATGTTTCTACCTATGTCCGGTCTTGTGAAGTAGGCCAAAGAGTGGGAAAACCCCAAGACCACGTCAAAGCCCCTCTCCAGCCACTCCCCATCATTGAAGTTCCATTTCAGTGAGTAGCTGTGGATATTCTGGGTCCTTTTCTGAAAAAGACACCCAGAGGAAAGCAGGACATACTGACTTTCATGGATTTTGCCACCCGATAGCTGGAAGCAGGAGCTCAAAGCAACACCAGGGCTAAAAGTGCATGCCAGGCACTAGCAGACATTTTTGGCAGGGTAGGTTGGCCCTTCGACATCCTCACATTGCGGGGACTAATTTCCTGGCAGGAACTTTGGAAAACCTCTGGGAAGCTCATGGGGTAAATCATTTGGTTGCCACTCCTTACCACCATCAAACAAATGATATGGTGGA
Organism: Lepidochelys olivacea; assembly: GCF_965140295.1. Taxonomy (NCBI): domain Eukaryota; kingdom Metazoa; phylum Chordata; order Testudines; family Cheloniidae; genus Lepidochelys; species Lepidochelys olivacea. The sequence goes on along the minus strand of NC_140432.1, from coordinate 2,607,487 downwards.
GAAGTTTAATGGAACTTTGGGGGCCATGATACATAAATTTGTAAATGAGCACTCCAATGACTGGGACCTAGTGTTGCAGCAGTTGCTCTTTGCCTACAGAGCTGTACCACACCCCAGTTTAGAGTTTTCCCCATTTGAACTTGTATATGGCCGTGAGATTAAGGGGCCATTACAGTTGGTGAAGCAGCAATGGGAGGGATTTACACCTTGTCCAGGAACTAACATTCTGGACTTTGTAACAAACCTACAAAAGACCCTCCGAACCTCTTTAGCCCTTGCTAAAGAAAACTTACAGGATGCTCAAAAAGAGCAAAAAGCCTGGTATGACAAACATGCCAGAGAGCGTTCCTTCGAAGTAGGAGACCAGGTCATGGTCTTAAAGGTGCTCCAGGACAATAAAATGGAAGCATCGTGGGAAGGGCCCTTCACTGTCCAGGAGCGGCTGGGAGCTGTTAATTATCTCATAGCATTCCCCACCTCCAACCGAAAGCCTAAGGTGTACCATATTAATTCTCTAAAGCCCTTTTATTCCAGAGAATTAAAGGTTTGTCAGTTTACACCCCAGGGAGGAGATGACGCTGAGTGGCCTGAAGGTGTCTACTACGAAGGGAAAAGTGCTGGTGGTGCGGAACAGGTAAACCTCTCCATGACCCTTGGGCGTATGCAGCGACAGCAGATCAAGCAGCTGTGCACTAGCTATGCGCCGACGTTCTCAGCCACCCCAGGACTGACTGAATGGGTATACCATTCCATTGACACAGGTAATGCTCAACCAATTAAAGTCCAACCTTACCGGGTGTCTCCTCAAGCTAAAACTGCTATAGAACGGGAGATCCAGGATATGTTAGAGATGGGTGTAATCCACCCCTCTGGCAGTGCATGGGCATCTCCAGTGGTTCTAGTTCCCAAACCAGATGGGGAAATACGTTTTTGCGTGGACTACCATAAGCTAAATGCTGTAACTCGCCCAGACAACTATCCAATGCCACACACAGATGAACTATTAGAGAAACTCAGACGGCCCTAGCTCATCTCTACTTTGGACTTAACCAAGGGGTACTGGCAAATACCGCTAGAGGAATCCGCCAAGGAAAGTTCAGCCTTCACAACACATCTCGGGCTGTATGAATTTAATGTACTCCCTTTCGAGCTGCGGAAGGCACTCACCACCTTCCAAAGACTTGTAGATGGTCTCCTAGCGGGATTAGGACAATACGCAGTCGCCTACCTTGACGATGTGGCCAGATTTTCGGATTCCTGGGCAGAACACCTGGAACATCTACAAAAAGTCTTTGAGCGCATAAGGGAGACAGGACTAACTGTTAAGGCTAAGAAGTATCAAATAGGCCTGAACAGAGTGACTTACCTTGGACACCAGGTGGGTCAAGGAACTATCAGCCCCCTACAAGCCAAAGTGGATGCTATCCAAAAGTGGCCTGTCCCAAAGTCAAAGAAACAGGTTCAATCCTTCTTAGGCTTGGCCGATTATTACAGACGATTTGTACCGCAATACAGCCAAATTGCTGCCCCGCTGACAGATCTAACCAAAAAGAAACAGCCAAATGCCGTTCATTGGACCGAAAAGTGTCAGCAGGCCTTTAACCACCTTAAAGCGACACTCATGTCTGATCCTGTACTAAGGGCCCCAGACTTTGACAAAACATTCCTAGTAACCACAGATGCGTCCGAGCGTGGTGTGGGAGCAGTTTTAATGCAGAAAGGACCTGATCAAGAATTCCACCCTGTAGTGTTTCTCAGCAAAAAACTGTCTGAGAGGGAAAGCAACTGGTCAGTCAGTGAAAAAGAATGTTACGCCAATGTCTATGCCCTGGAAAAGCTACGCCCATATGTTTGGGGATGGCGTTTCCACCTGCAAACCGACCATGCTGCACTACAGTGTCTTCACAGCGCCATGGGAAATAACAAAAAACTTATTCGGTGGAGTTTAGCTCTAGAAGTTTTTGATTTCGACATCCAACACATGTCAGGAGCTTCTAACAAAGTGGCTGATGCACTCTCTCGTGAAAGTTTCCCAGAATCAACTGGTTAAATTGTCTTTGAGATGTGGAAAATATTGTTAGTCTTTATGTACTTGGTAGTATATTTAGAGGTGCATGTGTCTTATTAACTCTGTTTTTCCTAGAGCTCCAGGAAGAAATCCTAGCCAGCGTTTCACCGTAGCTGAGATTTGGGGGGAATGTCATAAAAATAAAGGGAAGGGTAAACCACTTTAAAAATCCCTCCTGGCCAGAGGAAAAATCCTCTCACCTGTAAAAGGTTAAGAATCTAAAGTTAACCTCGCTGGCACCTAACCAAAATGACCAATGAGGAGACAAGAGACTTTCTAAAGCTGGGAGAAGGGAGAAAAACAAAGGGTCTGTGTCTGTCTGTATGATGATTTTGCCAGGGACAGAACAGGAATGGAGTCTTAGAACTTAGTAAGTAATCTAACTAGATATGTGTTAGATTATGATTTCTTTAAATGGCTGAGAGAAGAGCTGTGCTGAATAGAATGACTATTCCTATCTGTGTGTCTTTTTTTGTAACTTAAGGTTTTGCCTAGTGAACTCGAGGGTACAGAGGTGGGGACCTGCATGAAAACCTCCTAAGGTTACTTTTACCAGCTTAGGTTAAAACTCCCTCAAGGTACAAAATTATTTTACCCTTGGATTTCCACTGCCACCACCAAACTTTATCTGGGTTTATTGGGAAACATGGTTTGGACATGTCTTTCCCCCCAAAATCCTCCCAACCCTTGCACCCCACTTCCCGGGGAAGGTTTGGTAAAAATCCTCACCAATTTGAATAGGTGACCACAGACCCAAACTCTTGGATCTTAGAACAATGAAAAAGCATTCAGTTTTCTTACAAGAATACTTTTAATAGAAGTAAAGGAATCCCCTCTGTAAAATCAGGATAGTAGATACCTTACAGGGTAATTAGATTCAAAACATAGAGAATCCCTCCAGGCAAAACCTTAAGTTACAAAAAAGACACACAGACAGGAATAGTCATTCTATTCAGCACAGCTCTTCTCTCAGCCATTTAAAGGACAAAAGATGCAAGAGAAGAAGAGAAAGGAGGGAGGAATGGAGGAAAAGGTGAAATAAAAAGGACAAACCCTCATGTCCCCAGTGATTCTAAGGGACAGAATTTAGGTGCGGAATAAAATTCCGCCTCCTTAAGTTTGTCTTTTCCATGCCTAGAATTCAACTGTCACCAGATGGATCCGATTGAAGAGGTTTCAGACCTGAGGAGGCTCTTACCTTCTCAACAGGGACGTCTGTTTTCTATCAATAAATCAATGAAAGGAAAGGAGAAAACTCTACAGAGGTTCCCCCTGGTGCTCACGTACGTGTCCCCTGATTCCCTCTCAGTCCTCATGGAGAGACCTCGAGAAGAAGACTTGCTGAAGTGAAGCCACAGGGGTCGCCGAGGTTTCCCTGGCCCCTCCCTGTCCTGCCTGGCTGATGTCAACTTCTGTCTGTGAGGTCACCACCTCCCCACCACCTTTGACCAGACACGTTGGAGGTTTCAGCTACTCCCTGGGGATCGCCCCACGCAATGAGGGTTCATTCTAGGAACAGGGCCAGATTGACTTTTTGTGGTCCTGGCAGCAAACATATTTATGGGCCCCCCTGGGGAATGAAGAGGCCGGGGCAAGAGTACAGCAGGCAGGGTGGATTTGATTTAAATCACTCGTCAGGAAGACTCCATTTAATCATGGTGTTTTACATAAAAGTGCATTTTTGTTGGTTGTTATAACCTTAATACATATTCTTCACAAGTCAGAGTTCAATGTAGGTTTCACTTTTAGAAGAGAACACTATACATTTTTAAACCATGATTTATTTTGAAAACTTTTCAGATGAGTTTTACAGCTATGTCACAAAATGAATGAGTGTTTGGTTATTTCATTTACCAAAGGTAAATGAAGCAGAGATTTATGAAGTTATTGGGAGGTGAACTCTCTCCAATTCAACAGGTTAATCATTAATATTTGGGGGATTTTCTTGCCAGGCTGTATTAGGAAGAGAACATCCCCATACAGATATTTAAATTGCTTTATTTAACTAAAACAACCATGTGAAGTATTCTGGATATTTTTCTTCAACAGCAAACATAATAGTTTAACAAAAAGCATATGTCCCTCACTTCTCACATTTATCTCCAGACTTGTTTTCCTTGTCCAGATCTATTCTGCCCCCAACAATCTTCTATTCATTGAACTTTTTGAAACTTTTCACTTTTAAAGAGAGGCAAGGGGTTGTCCCTGTGTCCACATATTTGCAGAGGGACAATAGAGTTGAGGTCTGTTATTTCTCACCTCTCTATATTATTTATTTATTTGAAACATTTTTGCTGTTAACAAGCATGTTACCTCTGGAGACACAAATCCACAGTTTGAGAACAGCAAAACTAGGCATCTCTGATGTACCTTAATTAAAACAATCTTTAGATATTTTTTCCTCAAAAATCCAATTTAAATTAAAAAAAATCAGATTATTAGATTTTTTTTAAAAAGTCATTGATTTTTATCCCCCCTCAAAGTTGGGCATGGGGGGCAGGGGGAAGGATTGGTCCCCAGCTGGAGTAAGGCAGGCGACAGGGGCAAGATGAGCACAGCGGGGGATGGGGGAGGATTAGTCCCTGTTGACTGGAGCAAGGCAGGGCTGAGGGCAAAAGCACAGTGGGGCAGGAGCTAGGGTTGGTCCTTGAAGCAAGAGAGGGGCTGGGGGTAAACTGCAAGCACAGCAGGTCTGGGAAGGGGGTAAACAGGATCCCCCCCACTCCTGCCCACATAGGGTGGGTACCTACCTTCTCCCTGGTTCTAGCCCATTCTCTTCGTCTCGCTCTGCACTGAGCTGAGGGTGGGGGTGCACTGAGCACAGGGCTGGGTGTGAAGGAGAAGGCTGGGGGTTGGGGTGCAGGGTCTGAACAGGAGGTAGAATGAGGGAGGGGGCTCAGGGTTGGGGCAGGAGGTTGGGGGTGTGGAGCGCTTACCTGGGGCAGCTCCCATTCAGTGCGAGGGGTGAAGGTTGGTATGTGGGGGGGGAGGGTGCAGGAGCTCCCGTTTGGTGCTCAGGGTGGGGGTGGGGATGTGGGGAGGGGTGCAGGAGTCAGGACTAGAGACCGGGTGTGTGTGAGGGGGTGCAGGAGTCAGGGCTGGGGTTGTGGGGGGTACAGGAGTCAGGGCAGAGGGCTGAGGGTGTTCGTGGGGGGTGCAGGAGTCAAGGCAGGGGGCTGGGTGTGTGGGGGGGGTGCAGGAGTCAGGGCAGGGGGGTTGGGGTTGTGGGGGTGCAGGAGTCAGGGCAGAGGGCTGGGGGGGTGCGCTGGGGTCGTGGAGGTGCCCTCAGCTCTCTTGAGCGGCTCATGGCAGGGGGCACAGTCCACAGTCCACACCCCTCTTCAAATGAGAGTTTGGGGGAGGTTGCAGAGAGTTTCCCTATGCCTCTCTGGTGACTTGGCTTCTGGATTCTCCTGGTCTTTACCTTCTCCTGCTCCTGCAGTGTTGATTTTCTCTCCTTCACCATCCTGCAGCCTCCTCCTTCTCTTCCTGTTGAAATAGCAGCAGCAGTTGCTCTGGTATCCTAGACCTTGTCTACTTCCTGGAACGGGGGGGGGGGCTATCCCCATTGGCCTATATACAGCCCCACTGTGTAACCCAGATGTGGCTGCATCTTAGTACCAAGACACCAGGGGTCACGGTGCCAGTGGAGATGTACACACAGGCCACTGCCCTATGTGGCCACCAGACTGTGCCCTGTTTTAGCTGGCTACCACACTTCACTGCCCCAAGACGTGCGGTACACGCAGGCTACACATGAGGTACACAAAACCTGTTCTCAAACTGGGCACCAGGGGTCACTGCAGCACTGGCCGGGGCGACACATGCAGGGCACTGCCTCACGTGGCCACCAGGCGTCACTGCTGCAATGGTGGGGGGGGGAATGATAAACAGGCCACGGCCTGAAGTGGCCACTACCACACCGGTGTGTGTCTGTCTGTTGTGGGAGGGAGATACCACTAGGGCACTGCCACACCAGGCCACCACGGGGAGGTCACGGCTCCAATTAGTAGATACACACATCAGGCAGTGCCTCAACTGGCCAACGGGGGCACTACCTCAGATGTGGGAGTGCGGGGAGAGAAGAGGAAATCAAAGGCCATTGCCTCACTTAGCACTACCCAAATAGGGGATGTCAGAAAAATACAGGGAAGGGTAAAACCCCTTTAAAATCCCTCCTGGCCAGAGGAAAAATCCTCTCACCTGTAAAGGGTTAAGAAGCTGAAGGTAACCTCGCTGGCACCTGACCAAAATGACCAATGAGGAGACAAGAGACTTTCAAAAGCTGGGAGGAGGGGGAAAAACAAAGGGTCTGGGTCTGTCTGTATGCTGCTTTTGCCAGGGACAGAACAGGAATGGAGTCTTAGAACTTTTAGTAAGTAATCTAGCTAGGTATGTGTTAGATTATGATTTCTTTAAATGGCTGAGAAAAGAACTGTGCTGAATAGAATGACTATTCCTGTCTGTGTGGGTTTTTTTGTAACTTAAGGTTTTGCCTAGAGGGATTCTCTATGTTTTGAATCTAATTACCCTGTAAGGTATCTACCATCCTGATTTTACAGAGGGGATTCCTTTACTTCTATTAAAAGTCTTCTTTTAAGAAAACTGAATGCTTTTTCATTGTTCTAAGATCCAAGAGTTTGGGTCTGTAGTCACCTATGCAAATTGGTGAGGATTTTTACCAAACCTTCCCCAGGAAGTGGGGTGCAAGGGTTGGGAGGATTTTGCGGGGAAAAACGTGTCCAAACTACATTTCCCAGTAAACCCAGATAAAGTTTGGTGGTGGCAGTGGAAATTCCGAGGGCAAAGGGTAAAATTAATTTGTACCTTGGGGAAGTTTTAACCTAAGCTAGTAAAAGTAAGCTAAGGAGGTTTTCATGCAGGTCCCCACATCTGTACCCTAGAGTTCAGAGTGGGGAAGGAACACACACGCACAGAGCACTGCCCCAATTGGGGGATATATAGAGGGTATTGCCCCATGTGGATGCCAGGGATTAGTGCCTGCCATAGCTGGCCACAGAGGGGGTGGAGGGTTATACACAGGGAGCTGCCTCACTTGGCCACCAGTGCACATCCCTAGTGGGGGAGTGATGTGCACCAGGAACAGGGCTCACTGCCATAAGGGGGTTGGAAGATACCCAGGGTACTACCTAACACGGCCACCCAGGCACCCTGCCACCTTGGGGGAGGTGAAGAGCACACCTAGAGCACTGACTCATCTGGCTAACAGTGGTGCCTGGCCAGCAGGGGTCACTATCACAGTGCTGGGGGGGGAGATACCATAGGACACTATCCCACCTGGGCAGCAGGGGTCAGTGCCCCAACAGGAGCGATATTCACCATGCACTGCCTCACCTGGGCACCAGGGAGCCCTGCACCCTGACACCGACCCACACATACCCTGGTGAGCAGGTGTGTGCCTGTGTGTTACTCTGAACCTTAAGGAATGAGGCAAAGGCTAATTTTATTTAAATTTCTGATGAAGAAAGCTCTGAGTTACAACCCTCACCTTGCTGAGCACCTGCCCATAGCCAGAGCAGTGTCCCTGATGACAGCAGAGACCCCAGAACACAGAGACCCAAAGGGGAAGCAGCTTTTAGGTGAAGCAATGACAGACTCTGGGGAGGGGTTCTGGGGATGCAGAGAAAGACCAACTAACCAGTGGCACCGTCAGAAACCTAGTACTGGGCGTGGACCCGGAGCGAGGCTTTTGGGTGATGCAGTAATGGAGCCAGGGATGATAAGGGGGTTCTAGGCATCTCTAATCCCAGCCCCATTTCTCCTGTGCCCAAAGCCATGACCACAAATCCACCCCTCTCCATCTCAGACCCCACAGCCCCAAAGACATGACTGGCCACTCACGCTGTGACCCAGTTACACCAATGAAGTCTCCCCAAACTCTCTAGGAAGATACAGGGTGGAAGGGGCAAGGCACTTAGCCCAGTAGGGCAGAGACCATGGCCATAGGCAGATAGACCCAGCCTAGCCCAGAGGAGACTGGGGGAGGGGGAGCAGAGGAAGAGGATGCAGGCAACTGAACATAACAAATGTCCATGAAAGGAGAGAGAGAGTTTGAGTGTGAGTTGGCCAACACAGTAGAGAAGACAGAGAGAGAGAGAAACCTGGGAAGAAGGAAAGAAACTCAGAACCGGGAGTCACCCTCATGGATTCAACCTTCTGCTAGGGAGCACACCCCACTCCTGGCCAGAGAGATGACCAGCCCCCACAAATGGCAACATCATCTCCCTTGAAGCCACAGCTAGTCAGGAAACCCAGCTAATGGGAAGTCCCTGCTTGGAGCCAGGGGGGGCAGTGACCAGAGCCCTCCCCGAACCAGACACTTACCTTACTGACAGCGACAGCTGCTTCGTTCCCAGCTGGACAGCTCTTGCCTGGCAACAACAGGATTCACGCTGTCACTGCTCTCGCTCACTTTCCATCTCACCTCGGGGCTGGACTCCGTCCTCACGACTTCTTTCCCCTTGGTATTAAACACAACACAAGAGGGAAAGAAAAAACAACGGTGGCGAGGCTCCTCTTCTCGCTCCTCCCGCACCCCAGGGCTCTGGCTTCAACCCTCCTCCCGTTATGCCATCACAGATACAATTAAAAATCCCCCCTCTGCACCTGCACCCAAAGGAGTCACTCTGTACAGGAGACGATTGTCTCTTCCCCTGCCCTTAATACCATGTGCAGCTCATGGCCTCTGAAGGAATCTAACCTGGGAAGAGCTGAGGAAGAGAGTGCCGTCACCGCTGACTCACACCCAGTGTGGGAAAGGCAGAAAGCTCAGGACTGTTCATCTCTGCTTCCCGGGATGTCCAGCCTGCTCAGCTCCACTTCTTCCAGCTTCTCCTCTGCCTGGGGCTCCTGGGCGACTCATCTGCAAGTTCAGGAAATAACCGACGAGGGAGACAGCCCTGCCCACAGCTCTACTGGTGCGCGACAGCTCGGCCTCTCTCTGTCTCCCACATGATCTAGAGCAGCCCCACGTGAAGGAAAGAGACAGAGCCAACGGGCTGCGTGGCCAGTCACCCCACCTCCCCCATTGTCGCCTCCAGGACCCACTATGATTCTCTTCCCTCCTGCTAGATGGTGCAGGCTCTCGAGACCAAGCCTGTGGTGATCAATGCGCACTTCTCCTGCCCATGGCCTGCGGTAGGAGGCACAACAAAGAGAGAGAGAAGGTGTGTTGTCCAACACAGAAGACAAAACAGAGAGAGGGGGAATAGGAGAAATTAAAGTAACTCAGCACCTGGAGTCACCCTCCTGGATCCAACCTCCTGCTGGGCTTGGACACACCACTCCCACCAAGAGAGATGAGCAGTCCCCAAACCAAGCACTCCTCTCACAGACAGAGACAGCTGCTCCACTCCCAGCTGAACAGGTCTTGCCTGGCATTAACAGTGTTTGTGCTCTCGCTTGCTTTCCATCTCTCCACCAGGACGGACTCTGTCCCCGCCCCCCTCACCCTCCAACATACACACACACACACACTTACACACTTCTTTTCTCTTGGTGCCAAACACAACGCAAAAAGGAAAAACAAAAGTTATCGTCACACTCTGCCATGATGGCGAGGCTCTGCTTCTTGCATCTCCCACACCCCAGGGCTCTACCCTGAACCCCCTTCCCATGATGTTCTGGGAGCTACAATTAGAAGCACCCCAGTGCACCTGCACCCAAAATCGTCACTCTGCACAGGAGACTCTTGTCCCTTCCACTGGTCTTAAGCCCGCAGAGCCCCGGGCCCAGCTAGGATGCACCTTATTATTCTTGAGTACTGGGGCACTCGTCCTCTCCTTCCTATCCCTCTTGGACTCCATCTGTGAGAGAGGACAGGGAAGTGTTATAGACACAGACACTTTCCCCCAGCTCTCTTTGCACCCTGGGCTCACACCTGGTTGTCTCCCCAATCCTTGGCATTGTCCAGCATGTCTCCCTCCACAGAGTCACCTGGCCTCATCTTAGATGCCATCTTCATATTGCTCTTCTCCTTCCCAGAACTCCTGCTCTGCTTCTCAGACCCATCTGTCCTCAGCTCTGCAAGCAGAGGGAAAGGGGCACGGTGGGATCACACACACCCGATTCCAGACACCTCATCGCATCCACAGGGCTCCCAAACGGTGTCACCTTCGGCCAAAAACCACACCCCACCCTGAGGGATCAAAGAGTCTTTGTGAGCCCAGCACACACCAGACAGGAAAAGATTCACACCCACACCCAGCCCAGCCACATTGGGAGCTTGCTCCCCCGCCCGGCCACAGGGCCACAGGGCTCATGGATGGAGAAGTTTGGTGGGCTGTGGGGGCCCCTGAAGGAGTAGCTCAGCATGTGAACGAGTGTGGGGGCGGACTGTGGGGTTGAGGTGTTCAGGAGGACCGAAGGGAAGGGAATAGGGGGATTCGAGGTAGAGGAGGGAAGGGTTACCAAGGTGTACTGTGGGAATAGGGGATTTAGAGACCCCAGAGGGGATGGGTGGGGCGTGTTTGAGGGCCCCACGGTGGCTGAAACGGGGAACCCGGCAGGTTGGGGGGTAGCAGAGATTGGAGATGAGGAACCTGGCACACTGTGGATGGACTGGGGGAGGGGTGACGAGAAAGTGGGGGCCAGCAATGGGGAAAGGGGTGGGAGTCCTTTGGGGGCGGGGTGTTGAGGACAGGGGGAGGAGGTTGGGGGCGGCAGCACATTTCGGGGGACGCTCGGAGCCGAGGGATGAGGAAAAGGGTAGGGGTGAACTAGGGATCTTAAACATAAAAAAGAAGCTTACAAGAAGTGGAAGGTTGGACATATGACCAGGGAAGAGTATAAAAATATTGCTCGGGCATGTAGGAATGAAATCAGGAGGGCTAAATCGCACCTGGAGCTGCAGCTAGCGAGAGATGTCAAGAGTTCTTTTCTCAGCCATTTAAAGAAATCATAATCTAACACATACCTAGCTAGATTACTTACTAAAAGTTCTAAGACTCCATTCCTGTTCTGTCCCTGGCCAAGATGACTACAGACAGACACAGAAACCCTTTGTTTTCTCTCCCTCCTCCCAGCTTTTGAAAGTATCTTGTCTCCTCATTGGTCATTTTGGTCAGGTGCCAGCGAGGTTACCTTTAGCTTCTTAACCCTTTACAGGTGAGAGGAGCTTTCCCCTGGCCAGGAGGGATTTCAAAGGGGTTTACCCTTCCCTTTATATTTATGACACGCCCCCCAAATCTCAGCTAGGGTGAAACACTGGCTGGGATTTCTTCCTAGAGCTCTAGGGAAACAGAGTTAATAAGACACATGCATCTCTAAATATACTACCAAGTACATAAAGACTAACAATATTTTCCACATCTCAAGGACGATTTTAACCAGTTGATTCTGGGAAACTTTCACGGGAGAGTGCATCAGACACTTTGTTAGAAGCTCCTGAGATGTGTTGGATGTCGAAATCAAAATCTTGGAGAGCTAAACTCCACCGAAGAAGTTTTCTGTTAGTTTCTTTGACGGTGTGAAGCCACTTTAGTGCAGCATGGTCGGTTTGCAGGTGGAAACGCCGTCCCCAAACATATGGGCGTAGCTTTTCCAGAGCGTAGACAATGGCATAACATTCTTTTTCAGTGACTGACCAGTTGCTTTCCCTCTCAGACAGTTTTTTGCTGAGAAACACTACAGGGTGGAATTCTTGATCAGGTCCTTTCTGCATTAAAACTGCTCCCACACCACGCTCGGATGCATCTGTGGTTACTAGGAACGGTTTGTCAAAGTCTGGGGCCCTTAGTACAGGGTCAGACATGAGTGTCGCTTTAAGCTTGTTAAAGGCCTTCTGACACTTTCCGGTCCACTGAACAGCATTTGGCTGTTTCTTTTTGGTTATGTCTGTCAGTGGGGCAGCGATTTGGCTGTAGTGCGGTACAAATCGTCTGTAATAACTGGTCAAGCCTAAGAAGGATTGAACCTGTTTCTTTGACTTTGGGACAGGCCACTTTTGGATAGCATCCACTTTGGCCTGTAGGGGGCTGATAGTTCCTTGACCCACCTGGTGTCCAAGGTAAGTCACTCTGTTTAGGCCTATTTGACACTTCTTAGCCTTAACAGTTAGTCCTGCCTCCCTTATGCGCTCAAGGACTTTTTGTAGATGTTCCAGGTGGTCTGCCCAGGAATCCGAAAATATGGCCACATCGTCAAGGTAGGCGACTGCATATTCTCCTAATCCCGCTAGGAGACCATCTACAAGTCTTTGGAAAGTGGCGGGTGCATTTCGCAGCCCGAAAGGGAGTACATTAAATTCATACAGCCCGAGATGTGTGATGAAGGCTGACCTTTCCTTGGCAGATTCATCTAGCGGTACCTGCCAGTACCCCTTGGTTAAGTCCAAGGTAGAGATGAACTGGGCCCTTCCCAGTTTCTCTAATAGTTCATCTGTGCGTGGCATGGGATAGTTGTCTGGGCGAGTTACAGCATTTAGCTTACGGTAGTCCACGCAAAAACGTATTTCCCCATCTGGTTTGGGAACTAGAACCACTGGAGATGCCCATGCACTTTCAGAGGGGCGGATTACACCCATCTGTAACATATCCTGGATCTCCCGTTCTATAGCAGTTTTAGCTTGAGGAGACACCCGGTAAGGTTGGACCCTAATTGGGTGAGCATTACCTGTGTCAATGGAGTGGTATGCCCGTTCAGTCAGTCCTGGGGTGGCTGAGAACGTTGGCGCGTAGCTAGTGCACAGCTCCTGGAGCTGCTGTCGCTGCATACGCCCAAGGGTCATGGAGAGGTTCACCTCTTCCACACCACCAGCACATTTCCCTTCGTAGTAGACACCTTCAGGCCACTCAGCATCGTCTCCTCCCTGGGCTGTAAACTGACAAACCTTTAATTCTCTGGAATAAAAGGGCTTTAGAGAATTAATATGATACACCTTAGGCTTTCGGTTGGAGGTGGGGAATGCTATGAGATAATTAACAGCTCCCAGGCGCTCCTGGACCACGAATGGCCCTTCCCACGATGCTTCCATTTTATGGGCCTGGAGCGCCTTTAAGACCATGACCTGGTCTCCTACTTTGAAGGAACGCTCTCTGGCATGTTTATCATACCAGGCTTTTTGCTCTTTTTGAGCATCCTGTAAGTTTTCTCTAGCAAGGGCTAAAGAGGTTCGGAGGGTGGTTTGTAGGTTGGTTACAAAGTCCAGAATGTTAGTTCCTGGAGAAGGTGTAAATCCCTCCCATTGCTGCTTCACCAACTGCAATGGCCCCTTAACCTCACGGCCATATACAAGTTCAAATGGGGAAAACCCTAAACTGGGATGTGGTACAGCTCTGTAGGCAAAGAGCAACTGCTGCAATACTAGGTCCCAATCATTGGAGTGCTCATTTACGAATTTACGTATCATGGCCCCCAAAGTTCCATTAAATTTCTCCACCATGCCATTTGTTTGATGATGGTAAGGAGTGGCAACCAAGTGATTTACCCCATGAGCTTCCCAAAGGTTTTTCATAGTTCCTGCCAGGAAATTAGTCCCTGCATCTGTGAGGATGTCGGAGGGCCAACCTACCCTGGCAAAAATGTCTGCTAGTGCCTGGCACACACTTTTAGCCCTGGTGTTGCTTAGAGCTACTGCTTCCGGCCATCGGGTGGCAAAATCCATGAAAGTCAGTATGTACTGCTTTCCTCTGGGTGTCTTTTTCGGAAAAGGACCCAGAATATCCACAGCTACTCGCTGAAATGGAACTTCAATGATGGGGAGTGGCTGGAGAGGAGCTTTGACCTGGTCTTGGGGTTTTCCCACTCTTTGGCACACCTCACAAGACTGGACATAGGTAGAAACATCCTTGCCCATTCCCTCCCAGTGGAATGACCCCCCCAAACGGTCTTTGGTCCTGTTCACCCCAGCATGGCCACTAGGGTGATCATGGGCTAAGCTCAAGAGCTTGGCCCGGTATTTAGTTGGAACTACCAACTGTCTCTGAGGATGCCAGTCTTCCTGGTGTCCCCCAGAAAGAGTTTCCTTGTATAAAAGTCCTCTTTCTACAACAAACCTGGATCGATTAGAAGAGCTGAGAGGCGGTGGGTTGCTCCGTGCCGCCATCCAAGCTCTCTGGAGGCTTTCATCTGCTTCCTGTTCGGTCTGGAACTGTTCCCTTGATGCTGGAGACATCAGTTCCTCATGGGATTGTGGACCTAGGCTTGGTCCCTCTGGAAGCGATATAGGGGATGGAGCTGTTTCTGTTGACTGTGAACCGCTCTCCGCTGGTGCACTATGTTGGGATTCAGGCTCCGGCTGAGCCTCTTGTGTAGGGTTATCGGCTGCTGCCAGTTCAGGTTCGGTGGGTCCCTCTGGTGTTGAGGTTGCAAATACTGGATTCAGTGCTGACACGGGGTCTGGTGTTGGTTGTTCGGCTGGTTCCGGTTCTGGGACTGGTTCCGTCTGGGTCTCTGGGACTGGATCCACTACTGCTGTTGCAGACATTGGCCTGGGGTCCAGGTCCATCACCTCTGACTGGGTCCTGATAGAAGTTTCCGGAACAGAGCTAGGCCTCACGGCTTGTTTAGCCTGGTTGCGGGTGACCATTCCCACCCTCTTGGCCTGCTTCCCATGATTGGCCAAGTCTTCCCCCAACAGCATGGGGATGGGATAATCATCATAGACTGCAAAAGTCCACATTCCTGACCAGCCCTTGTACTGGACAGGCAACTTGGCTGTAGGCAAATTGAAAGAGTTGGACTTGAAGGGTTGAATCGTCACTTGGATCTCTGGGTTGATTAAATTGGGGTCCACTAAGGAAGCATGGATAGCTGACACTTGTGCTCCGGTGTCCCTCCACGCGGTGACCTTCTTCCCACCCACACTCACAGTTTCCCTCCGCTCCAAGGGTATCTGGGAGGTATCTGGGCCTGTGGACCTCTGGTGTGATTCCGGTGCAATGAACTGTAACCTGTTGGGGTTCTTGGGGCAGTTGGCCTTTACATGCCCCAGCTCGTTACATTTAAAACATCGTCCAGCTGACGGGTCACCGGGGCGAGGTGGGTTGCTGGAGAACGGGGTGGTGGGACGATAAGGGGTCTGGAGGGTTCTTTGGGAGGTAGGTGGGGCTTTGGGCGGCCCCCGGTAATAGGGTGTGGTCTGGGGTGGTCCCTTCTGGTCTCCGCTCCAACTGCGACCAGTTTTCTTCTTCTCTGCCACCTCCACCCATCTGGCTCCAATCTCTCCTGCCTCAATTACAGTTTTGGGTTTCCCATCTAGGATGTATCTTTCTATTTCCTCAGGAACACCCTCTAAGAATTGTTCCATTTGCATTAGGAAGGGCAAATTTACTGGAGATTCAACACTTGCTCCTGATATCCAGGCATCCCAATGTTTTACAATGTGGTAGGCATGTCGGGTAAATGACATGTCTGGTTTCCACCTTAGGGCTCTGAACCTCCGACGAGACTGCTCGGGTGTTATCCCCATTCTGACTCTCGCCTTGGATTTAAACAGTTCATACTTGTTCATGTGTTCTTTAGGCATTTCAGCTGCCACCTCAGCTAAGGGTCCACTGAGCTGCGGCCTCAGCTCTACCATGTATTGGTCAGTAGAGATGTTGTACCCAAGGCAGGCCCTTTCGAAGTTTTCTAAGAAGGCCTCAGTATCATCACCTGCCTTGTAGGTGGGGAACTTTCTGGGATGGGAAGTGGTACCTGGAGAAGGATTGCTAGGGTTTGTTGGTATATTCTGCTGGGCCTTTATCCTCTCCATCTCCTCCACATGCTTCCTCTCTTTTTCCTTCTCCTCCTCCTTCAGCCGCATGAGTTCTATCTGTCTTTCATGTTCCCTTTGTTTTTCCTCAGCCTGAAATTTGGCTAATTCCAGCTGTAGTCGAGCTGAGGATTTGGCCATTCTAACCTCTGTTTTTAACTAACTTTACACCCGAGGTTTAGAAATAAACAAACAAAACTTGGCTGTAAAATTTTGCTGTGCTGGAATAGAATACCTATTCTCTGATAGTGATTGTCAGCCTACAGAAAAAGACAATTCCCTTGTCTCTGCTCTGGGCCCAAATTAAAGCAAAAAACCTCCAACTACTTGGAAAACTGCTTACCCAGCCCAAAGAAAAAAAAAAATTTCTTTTCAAACCTGTGCTCCTTGTAAAACAAAAAAAAAAAAATCAAAATCCTAAAAAAAAACCCTGCCACTTTTGTCTCCAGGCAAATGGGTAGAGCACACACCCCCTATTTACTTTTAGGAAGAAAAGAAAAAAAAAAACCTCTGGGTTGGAAGACTGTGAATTTCCCTGCAGGAGTTAAGTACCCTGCCTCCAGGCAAGAAAACCTGCAATTCACAAGATAATCCCCTTTTGTCTCTGCTTGGCCACAAAGCAGAGAGAAACCAAGCTGCTTTCAGTTTCAAAGCTGCCTTCTGGACTTCCTAAAAATTCCTTTTTAAAATCTGTATTTCTAGTTCAAAAAATCTCAACTGGATCTCAAAATGATTTCAGGTTAATCCCACCACTGTGCCACCATGTCAAGGTTCCTCCCCCACTCTGAACTCTAGGGTACAGATGTGGGGACCTGCATGAAAAACCTCCTAAGCTTATCTTTACCAGCTTAGGTCAAAACTTCCCCAAGGTAACAAATATTACCCCCGTTATCCTTGGAATGGCCGCTACCACCACCAAACTAATACTGGTTACTGGGGAAGAGCTGTTTGGACGCGTCCTTCCCCCCAAAATACTTCACAAAACCTTGCACCCCACTTCCTGGACAAGGTTTGGTAAAAAGCCTCACCAATTTGCATAGGTGACCACAGACCCAGACCCTTGGATCTTAAGAACAATGAACAATCCTCCCAACACTTGCACCCCCCCCTTTCCTGGGAAATGTTGGATAAAAAGCCTCACCAATTTACATAGGTGACCACAAACCCAAACCCTTGGATCTGAGAACAATGAAAAAGCATTCAGTGTTTTACAAGAAGACTTTTAATAAAAAAATAGAAGTAAATAGAAATAAAGAAATCCCCCCTGTAAAATCAGGATGGTAGATATCTTACAGGGTAATTAGATTCAAAAACATAGAGAACCCCTCTAGGCAAAACCTTAAGTTACAAAAAAGATACACAGACAGAAATAGTTATTCTATTCAGCACAATTCTTTTCTCAGCCATTTAAAGAAATCATAATCTAACACATACCTAGCTAGATTACTTACTAAAAGTTCTAAGACTCCATTCCTGTTCTGTCCCTGGCCAAGATGACTACAGACAGACACAGAAACCCTTTGTTTTCTCTCCCTCCTCCCAGCTTTTGAAAGTATCTTGTCTCCTCATTGGTCATTTTGGTCAGGTGCCAGCGAGGTTACCTTTAGCTTCTTAACCCTTTACAGGTGAGAGGAGCTTTCCCCTGGCCAGGAGGGATTTCAAAGGGGTTTACCCTTCCCTTTATATTTATGACAGAAGAGTATAAAAATATTGCTCGGGCATGTAGGAATGAAATCAGGAGGGCTAAATCGCACCTGGAGCTGCAGCTAGCGAGAGATGTCAAGAGTAACAAGAAGGGGAGGGATAGCTCAGTGGTTTGAGCATTGGCCTGCTAAACCCAAGGTTGTGAGTTCAATCCTTGAGGGGGCCATTTAGGGGGTTCTGGGGCAAAATTGGGGATTGGTCCTGCTTTGAGCAGGGGGTTGGACTAGATGACCTCCTGAGGTCCCTTCCAACTCTGATATTCTATGAATCTAAGGGTTTCTTCAGGTATGTTGGCAACAAGAAGAAAGCCAAGGAAAGTGTGGGCCCCTTATGAATGAGGGAGGCAACCTAGTGACAGAGGATGTGGAAAAAGCTAATGTACTCAATGCTTTTTTTGCCTCTGTCTTCACTAACAAGGTCAGCCTCCCAGACTGCTGCGCTGGGCATCACAACATGGGGAATAGATGGCCATGTGGAGAAAGAGATGGTTAGGGACTATTTAGAAAAGCTGGACGTGCACAAGTCCATGGGGCTGGATGAGTTGCATCCGAGAGTGCTAAAGGAATTGGCGGCTGTGATTGCAGAGCCATTGGCCATTATCTTTGAAAACTCGCGGCGAACAGGGGAAGTCCCAGTTGACTGGAAAAAGGCTAATGTACTGCCCATCTTTAAAAAAGGGAAGAAGGAGGATCCTGGGAACTACAGGCCAGTCAGCCTCACTTCAGTCCCCGGAAAAATCATGGAGCAGGTCTCAAAGAATCAATCCTGAAGCACTTACATGAGAGGAAAGTGATCAGGAACAGTCAGCATGGATTCACCAAGGGAAGGTCATGCCTGACTAATCTAATCGCCTTCTATGATGAGATTACTGGTTCTGTGGATGAAGGGAAAGCAGTGGATGTATTGTTTCTTGACTTTAGCAAAGCTTTTGACACTGTCTCCCACAGTATTCTTGTCAGCAAGTTAAAGAAGTATGGGCTGGATGAATGGACGATAAGGTGGATATAAAGTTGGCTAGATTGTCGGGTAGTGATCAACGGCTCCATGTCTAGTTGGCAGCCGGTATCAAGTGGAGTGCCCCAAGGGTCGGTCCTGGGGCCAGTTTTGTTCAATATCTTCATAAATGATCTGGAGGATGGTGTGGATTGCACTCTCAGGAAATTTGAGGATGATACTAAACTGGGAGGAGTGGTAGATATGCTGGAGGGCAGGGATAGGATACAGAGGGACCTAGGCAAATTGGAGGATTGGGCCAAAAGAAATCTGATGAGGTTCAGTAAGGATAAGTGCAGGGTCCTGCACTTAGGATGGAAGAACCCAATGCACAGCTACAGATTAGGGACCGAATGGCCAGGCAGCAGTTCTGCGGAAAAGGACCTAGGGGTGACAGTGGACGAGAAGCTGGATATGAGTCAGCAGTGTGCCCTTGTTGCCAAGAAGGCCAATGGCATTTTGGGATGTATAAGTAGGGGCATAGCGAGCAGATTGAGGGACGTGATCGTTCCCCTCTATTCAACATTGGTGAGGCCTCATCTGGAGTACTGTGTCCAGTTTTCGGCCCCACACTACAAGAAGGATGTGGATAAATTGGAAAGAGTCCAGCGAAGGGCAACAAAAATGATTAGGGGTCTGGAACACATGACTTCTGAGGAGAGGCTGAGGGAACTGGGATTGTTTAGTCTGCAGAAGAGAAGAATGAGGGGGGATTTGATAGCTGCTTTCAACTACCTGAGAGGTGGTTCCAGAGAGGATGGTTCTAGACTATTCTCAGTGGTGGAAGAGGACAGGACAAGGAGTAATGGTCTCAAGTTGCAGTGGGGGAGGTTTAGATTGGATATTAGGAAAATCTTTTTCACTAGGAGGGTGGTGAAACACTGGAATGCGTTGCCTAGGGAGGTGGTGGAATCTCCTTCCTTAGAGGTTTTTAAGGTCAGGCTTGACAAAGCCCTGGCTGGGATGATTTAGTTGGGGATTGGTCCTGCTTTGAGCTGGGGGTTGGACTAGATGACCTCCTGAGGTCCCTTCCAACCCTGATATTCTATGATTCTATGATTCTAGGGGGGAGTTTGGGGAGTGGGGTCTGAGGGATCCCCCGGATGGAGGGCGGGGGTAGGGTGGATGAGGGGATGGAGGCGCCCATGTGGGGCCTGGAGGAGTGTTAGGGGCCAATGATGCAGAGTGTGTGGGAGGGACTATAGGAGGTGTTGGGGAGGGTGGGCTGAGGGAGCACATGGGTGGGGGAGGGATCAGGGGGCGCAGACTCGGACTAGGGCAGGGTGGGGTCGGGGCTGGGCTGCTTGTGGCTCGCGCGCAACACGTGGCTGAGGACTGGAGAGAGGCACGCTCCTCCCACGTCACCCTCCGCCCCCCCCTTGGGGGCCTCTGACCTTCTCCTAATGGCGTCCTGAGAGCAGCACTCACTTCCTGTGTCCGCAACTTCCGGACATGTCACATGTTCTGTGAGCCCCCTTGTCTCCATTCTTCCAGGGCTAGCCCGCACCAAGTGAACAGAGCCATTTACAGCCAATTGTCCCAGTCAGTGCGAGCCATCAAGCTTCCAAACCATCATCAACAGGCCACGCTTTCCATAATTACAACAGGACTTCAGATTCATACTTCATATTTCTAGCTTCAGACACAAGAATGATACGTGTACAAGAATGATACAGATAGGATGACCACACTCAGGAGATGATAAGCCTTGTAATGAGACCTTACCAGAGGCTTTTTTGCATAAAGCATAATCCAGTTACACCATATTCACACTTATAAGCATATTTCCATAAAACATATAGATTGCAGAGGTGTGGGGGGAGCCTAGGGCTGAGATAGCAGGTCATGCGGGTAGGGAATGAGGGGCACCAGCAGAGCAGCGAGTGGGGAGCTCAGGGCTGGGAGAGCAGGGGCTGCAGGCAGAGGTGGATTTACAATGAAACTCACAGTTCCCTGTCTCATTATTAAGGATCCTTGACCATCAGGGAGGTTGTGGAAGTGACGGATTCTGTGACTTCCTGTGACCTCTGTGACTTCTGCAGTGGCCAGTGTGGCTGACTCCAGGGCCGCCCAAGCAGCTGGCCCCAGGGACCACCAGAGCAGCGGCCAATGCAGCTGGCCCTGGGGATCATTTGAGCAGTGGTCCTGGGGGCAGTGAGAGCAGCCGCAGCTCAGTGGCTCCCGGCAGCTGTCCTGGGGGCAGTGGGAGCAGCTGCTCAGTCCCTGGGGCTCCCCCTCTGCGGTGGCAGCAGGACCCCGGGGCTTCTCCCTGGTAGCTGGTGCTATGGGCGACCCAGACTCCCTCCCCCCACAGCTGGTGCTGCAGACTCCCAGGGATCCCTCCCTGCAAGATTCAATGAGAGGTATCTATGGTTTAAATCATGGACAGGTCACGGGCAATGATTTTTTGTTTCTTGCCTGTGACCTGCTCATGACTTTTATGAAAAATACCTGTGATTAAATCATTGCCTTACTCATTGTCAATGAAATAAATTGAAACCCTTCCACCTGCAAGTGGATTTAGCCCAGGACCCTCAGTGTCAGCAGCTGTTACACCCCCCACTGAGCTCTCTGTCAGGTGTCCCAGTGCTGGAAGCCTCCTGTTTACACCCTAAGATAGCATTTTTGCACCGGGGGGCTGATATTTTGGACTGGACACTGTAGCAGGGAAAGGTGCTGCTGTACTCCAGAAAACAAGCCACCTCTCCACAAAGAGGGATGAAAGGACCTGCCAAAGCCCGGGATTGAACCAGGGACCTTTAGATCTTCAGTCTAACGCTCTCCCAACTGAGCTACTTCGGCAGCTGCATAGCACTCCTTTCACCTGCTGCTGCTCTGTCCGGGATGTTTTTGTCAGCCTTGGCACACAAAAAGGACGTTGTTGTGAGTGGCCCATGAAGGCAAGACTTGCTTTTGCCTGCCTTGCTCAGCTTGACTTGCTTCCTCACCCCATTCCTCCCTTAGTTCTTAGGTTGACCTGGTGGCTGAAGCAGACTGGGCGCCAGTCACCCATGGAGGAAGTTGAGCTTGACCCTGAGCTAGACTAGACCCTGGTGGCGAGAGTCTGGCCACCACTTGCCACCCCACCCTGTTGTCCTGGCTTCCCCTACTGGACGTCATTTAGGGAGGGAAGTGGGGCTTCTGCCTCCCCTCCCCAGTTATCATACCGCAGAGGAGTGTGAAAAGGCAAACGAACGGCTGCTCCACACTCCCGCTGGAGGAACCCGACGCCCTTAGCTGTTGGCTGACAGGCCTGTCCCCGAGGAGTGGGAACAGCAGCTGCTGCCTCCCCCTCGGCTCCAGGCTGCCTTTCCCGTCTCCTAAGGGCCAGGCTCTCTGCCATGGAAACAGCTGCCACTGCTCTCCATGGGTCTGTGTTCCACACAGCAACGTACAAACCTGCTCCCAACTGAAGCGGGGTCAGAGGGTGACAGGGCTGGCGACACAAACACTTCAGACTATGAACCCTAGGGCCCTTTCTTTCTTTAACCCAGGACGTGCCAGTCAACTGCTAACCAGGGTGTTGTCTTCATCTTGAAATACCTCTCAGGACATCTGACAGAGGAAGGGAAACCCCCTCCCACCAATGGCTCCCTGTGAAGGAGTTGTACCATACCTGCCCCTGCAGACTGGCTGTTTTTATACTCTTGGAGCTTTTTCTTTTCAGACCCATCCTGATCCCAGTCTAGGGGCCAACCTCCGCAGTTCAGAGTTGAGAATTGACTGCCATCACCCCCGTATGGCACTTTCTAGGCGAATGAGAGAAAGTCAGTGGGGGAAGTGACATGGCTCATGAACACTGATGCTGTGGGCGAGGCCTGGACTCACAACCCCAGCAGTGCATCCCCCCTGCCCTTGCCAGTTGCACCCCTGTAGGTGCTGCCGAAACAAACCTGGAAAGTGGGCAGTTACCTGAGTCTGTGGTTATCAACTTTGGCTGGTAGCTGAAAGGCTGATGATCCAACCCACCTGAAGATGGCATAGGCGCTGACTTCTGCTGGCGCCAGTGGGTGCTCGACCCCCCTCTGTCCCTGGCCATGCCCCGATTCCCCCCTGCCCCAACCCCTGTCGCTGCAGGAGGGGAAGGTCATGCCAGGAATCCTGGTTCTCAGGCTCCCTGATGGGACTGCCCTGGGATGGGGGGTGCCGTGGCCGGATCCATTAGGTAACCAGACTGAGCCAACTCATACCCTTGGCATGCTGCCCACTGCAACAATGGGGCTTTTTAACACACACATCCTGGCCCGGGGTGGGATCCGGCTGCCACAGCTGGTATCTATGCCCCAAGCACTGGTCGTCACGCAGAAGTTGTTGGTTTCCCTGATGAACGCTTGGCAGGGGGAAGGCGGCAGCCCAGCTGGCTGGAGAAGAGGGATCCATTCTGCCCCCGAAGAGAGAGGGAAAAGGTCCATCTGACTGTCCTGGTAGCAGCACAGCGAGGATCCCTCTGGACTCCCCCAGCCACGTCCATCCAGCCTCTCCACAGGACGGGGGCACCCAGCTCTTGGCAGCCCCAGCTTTCGCTCCTGAACTCTCCCGGCAGACATGCAGCAAGCACAGTTAGGGTGACCAGCTCACAAGAGTGAAATATCAGGACACATTGGGCGACCGGATCGGGAGGGAGAGACAGACACAGGTGCACAGCCCCGACTGGAGCCAGAGCACACCATGGGGCGGCTCCCGTCCTGGGAACCATCTGGCAGGCTGGTCCCTCTGGCACCAAGGGTCACGGGTCAGGTCAGGTGGGGTCGGGTGGGGGGGGCGGCGGAGGGCTCTCTGCCCGCTCCCGGCCCCTGCATGCCCCGCCCCTGCAGCACGCGGCACTCCTGCCGGCGAGCGGGCACCGAGAGCTGCCCCAGGAAGCAGTGAGCAATGGCGCCATGGCTGCGGTCCGGACGGTCCCGATATTGGGACAAAGGGCGTCCCAACCGATGTAGGGTTACCCTATGTGCACGGGGGGCATCGCGCACACATGGGACCGAGAGAACTAACCGATGGACTCCTGGGAGAGACGGCCTGGCCAGGCTCCCCAAAGGAGCATTGCAGCTCTGAACAGGGGTTTCCTGGCGAAACCGGCTTTGGCTCCAGGCTGGGAAATGGGGACAATGGCTGGTGCTGGTGATGCAAGTGAAGCCGACACACACACTGTGTCTCCCTCACAGGTCGAAACCCGCCCGCAGCCCACAGGGCAGCCCCTGCTTCCGGCGCTCCAGTCCTTAGAGCAGTCGGAGGTGAGCCGAGAATGGAAGCCTGCCTAGCAGCCTGGCAGCTGCCTATTTGGGTTCAGCTGGAAGCCCGACAAGCCGGGATCCCCAGAGGCCTCAGCCAGAGATACAGCTATGGCAGAGATGGGGTGGGGCACCCAATTCCTCCCCCTCCTCATATGAACTCTGCTGGAGGGACAGGCCCGGCAGTGCGCATGCCGCACCCTTGATTGGGGCAATGGAAGGGGATTTAGCCCACGTCAATCGGACCCATCAACATTTTTCTGTAGAAGCTATTTTTGATGGAAAAGTTCATTTTCCGTTAAATGCTTTCCACACAAACGTTCAGTTTTTACAGAAAAAATGGAAAATCCCAAATTGAAAACTTTCCACCCAAAACCTTTTGGGTTTGCAATGAAAATGTTCAGTGTGACAACCAAAAGTCGCTCTCAAGTGACCTCGTTCCAGGCTCCGCACAAAGGGGACTGGCTGCTTGGGCCCCAGGTGGGAATCCCCTCTCTTTAGAGCAATGCAAAGTGGGCAGGGGGCAGCTCTGGGCCTCTTCTCACCCATGGCATAGAGTTGCCTTGGTGGAAAATAAAAAGTGCTGTTGGCCTGGAGCAGGAAGGTAACAAGAGTGGCAGAGTATCTAGGAGAGAAAAGTTCTCCAGCCGCGTATTGCCCGGCACGCTTTGGCCAGCCTCCTAGGTAGGGTCTGCTCCTTGAGCTGTACTGGATAGAATTTATTTAGTGCGTGCAACTGGATATATAATGAGCCGACTTCAAAGCACTCGCCCCACACCCTCTTGCAGGCGCAGCATGCTGCTGTCAGTCCCTGCGCTGCAATGCTCGTGTTGGAAGCAAACCATCTTCTCCGTGCCTGGGCACAACAATTCCTCTCTGCTGCCAATTCTGCCAGGTCTGGGCAGGTAGCACAGGCCTCCCAGGCTGCTGGAGAGTTCAGGCAGCTCATGGTTGCACATGGTTGTATGTAAGACTGAACAGTCCCCTGGGGTCCCTAGAATGGGCTGCAACAGCACACGGCGTAACTTCGGGGACTCTCAGCAAAAGGGGCTAAGAGCCGTGCTGTTCTCCTTGTAGGACTCACAAGAGATTCTTTCCATACATGGTATTTTGCAAGTTCCCCCCGGCGTGACCAAATCTGCATTTGGAGTTTGAAATGAAGGAATCAAAGCAGAACTCCCAAGCCTGGAAGTCTGGCTCTACACCAGGCAGAAAGGTTCCTCAGCTGGGTTTTTTTAGTTTCTGACCTCTTTGCCCATGTGCAGCAAGTGGATGGACAAGCAGACCCCCGGGGCTCCCAGCATCATGACTGGAGAAGTGAAGAGGATTGTCCCAGTGGGCTTTGAAGACTTCAAAAAAGCTGGGATCATCTGTTCTACTCAAAAGCCTTTCTATTGGCAGTGCCTAGCTGGGGGGTCACATCACGGACAGAACCTGCTCTCGGGAAAGTAAGTGACTCCAAAGCGACAGGGGCTCCTCTTGGGGTATCATTTATTCAAAGAGACCAACATCCTACGGGCCTGGCTATGCTATGGGTGCGACAACAACACAGCGACATATCGCAGCATCTGTAGCGCTGGAGTGTAGACACTTCCTGCATTGAGAGATGGGGGTTACCGCGATGGTGGGAATCCACTTCTCCAAGTGGTGGTAGCTAGGTTGATAGAAGAATTCTGCTGTCACCCCTCACCATGTCTACACCAGGGGCTAGGTCGGCTTAGCTACGGCGCTCGGGTGGGTAAATTCCCGCCCCGCCCAAGACATAGCTAGGTCAATCTGAATTTTAAGTGTAGACCAGCCCTGAAACAGACAAATAAATGCACATGGCCATAAAACAATCAGGTTAGATAGATAGATAGATAGATAGATAGATAGATAGATAGATAGATAGATAGATAGATAGATATCTGAGTGAGTGAGTTTTGGTTTGCTCACATCTAATTCTCAGTTGCTGATCTCTGGGGTCCAGAGGCACCATTTCTTTCATGCTCCATGCGTTTTAAGATACAGCTTCAATGTCTTTCTTTCATTTTTATAACTAGGGGGATGCCATTTGAGGGCTGTGAAGCCTTCCCCACTTCAGCTTGGAAATTGTGAATACTTTGCCGGACACTTTAGTTCTGAGGTAACTAAATATTAATACAATAATGTTACATGATCAAACATTTAATTCTTTCCCCCCAATATTTCTATCCATATAGATGCCCGTATAGCTGCTACACTTTGTCCTGCTTTCCCTCCAGCTGCATAACTCCTTCTAATGGAGGAAATTGGGTATCCAGAAAATGAACACAATGGCCACTTGTCAAAATTTTGGTTTACATGACTTACCAAACGTAACACAAGAACTCTGGGGCAGAGGCAAAATCCAGTTTACCTGGGCAGCATTCATCTGTCTAAACTATGGGACCAGCCTTTCTCCTTCTGAAATTCTCTGCCTCCTTCACTGCGCACTTTCCAACTTCTGCAGCACATGAGGCTGGGGTCCTACAGACGACAGCCTCCTTCAGTCCACAGCTTGATTTGTCCCCGCAGCACTATCCATTCTGTGCACTGGATGAGGCCGGGATTCCGTGGGAAAGTGTGTGACCGTGCAACTAACGCATATGCTTCCTGGCAGGTGCCATCCACAGATGCTCCTTACAACCTGCCTGAGCAGCGTCTACTCAGCCTGAGTTGCGAGCGGGTGCACAAGGCGCCAGCCCTGCTTTCAATCTGTTTTATGCACGTTTAAAAGAAGACAGGTGCCCACACGGATGGCCACATTTTAGCAGTGTCAGGCCAAGGACCGAATGTCTCTTTCACCCCAACGGGTGACCCTCCAAGGTCAGTTCTGGTGAAGAGCCAGAGGCCCTGGGACTTGGTGCCCCAGCTGATGGCAGGACCCAAAGCTCCCAGCAGAGAGGGCAGCTTTTGGTGACCCGAACCTCCATCTTGTTGAGCCTGTTGGCTCTGTAGCTGCTTCCGCACTCGGGGGTGGTTTGCCAAATTCTGCTGTGGAATCAGTTGGCCTCGGTGTCATTTGCTGCACTGCCCCCTGCTCAGAACTGCTCTCTTCAGCCCTGGTGAGAGGGACTGCATCTAGTCGTTTCATTCCACCCCAACACAGGGAAATAAACTTCCCCTTTCCCCCGGGCCTTAGGCCAACCCCTGTCGCTGGCTACATGTGAAACAAGAGCTGATGGAGATTATTCAAACTATTTCATGTTGCCAGGTGTTGTAAAGCATGAGAAAAATCTTTGCCACCACCTGGCATATCTCTCATTACCATGGAATTTGGCTTCTACAGGAGACAGGTATAAAAGCTGGGATTGATCACGCGTGGCACAGAATGCCTGCTTTCCTCCTTTCATGTACGCAGGGAACCCCAAACAGTCCAGCATGGCTGACCTGCCACATCCGAGCCAAGGGATAGCAGGGGAATCTCACTGGCCCACTTTGGAGTGGCCCCTATATTAGAGAGTTGGAATCACAACTGGTTTAGAAATCGAACCATGCACTGATGTCCCATTCTGGTTGTCAGGGGCTCCCAGGATCACATGGGAATGGGCAATGTAAATAGAAGAAAAGTGAATGAGTGCTGGTGTAAGGAAATCTGCAGGAGCCTCCGGGAGTTCACTGTCCACATCCAGAGGGACTTTGGATCCATTTAGCCAAATTGCCTTTGAAAATCTCAGCCTAGATCATCAACACTTTAAACATAGCAGTCTTAGAATCATAGAATCATAGAATATCAGGGTTGGAAGGGACCTCAGGAGGTCATCTAGTCCAACCCGCTGCTCAAAACAGGACCAATCCCCAACTAAATCATCCCAGCCAGGGCTTTGTAAAGCCTGACCTTAAAAACTTCGAAAGAAGGAGATTCCACCACCTCCCTAGGTAACGCATTCCAGTGTTTCACCACCCTCCTAGAGAAAAAGTTTTTCCTAATATCCAACCTAAACCTCCCCCACAACAACTTGAGACCATTACTCCTTGTTCTGTCATCCGCTACCACTGGGAACAGTATAGATCCATCCTCTTTGGAACCCCGCTTCAGGTAGTTGAAAGCAGCTATCTAATCCCCCCTCATTCTTCTCTTCTGCAGAATAAACAATCCCAGTTCCCTCAGCCTCTCCTCATAACTCATGTGTTCCAGTCCCCTAATCATTTTTGTTGCCCTCCGCTGGACTCCTTCCAATTTTTCCACATCCTTCTTGTAGTGTGGGGCCCAAAACTGGACACAGTACTCCAGATGAGGCCTCACCAATGTCAAAGAGAGGAGAACGATCACGTCCCTCAATCTGCTGGCAATGCCCCTACTTATACATCCCAAAATGCCATTGGCCTTCTTGGCAACAAGGGCACACTGTTGACTCATATCCAGCTTCTCGTCCACTGTAACCCCTCTGTCCTTTTCTGCAGAACTGCTGCCCAGCCATTCGGTCCCTAGTCTGTAGAGGTGCGTGGGATTCTTCCGTCCTAAGTGCAGGACTCTACTCTTGTCCTTGTTGAACCTCATCAGATTTCTTTTGGCCCAATCCTACAATTTGTCTAGGTCCCTCTGTATACTATCCCTACCCTAGAGCGTATCTACCTCTCCTCCCAGTTTAGTATCATCTGCAAACTTGCTAAAGGTGCAATCCACACCATCCTCCAGATCATTTATGAAGATACTGAACAAAACTGGCCCCAGGACCGACTCTTGGGGCACTCCACTTGATACCGGCTGCCAACTAGACATGGAGCCATTGATCACTACCCGTTGAGCCCGACAACCTAGCCAACTTTCTACCCACCTTATAGTGCATTCATCCAGCCCATACTTCTTTAACTTGCTGACAAGAATACTGTGGGAGACAGTGTCAAAAGCTTTGCTCAAGGAACAACACGTCCACTACTTTCTCCTCATCCTCAGAGCCAGTTATCTCGTCATAGAAGGCAATTAGATGAGTCAGGCATGACTTGCTCTTGGTGAATCCATGCTGACTGTTCCTGATCACTTTCCTCTCCTCTAAGTGCTTCAGAATTGATTCCTTGAGGACCTGCTCCATGATTTTTCCAGGGACTGAGGTGAGGCGGACTGGCCTGTAGTTCCCAGGATTCTCCTTCTTCCCTTTTTTAAAGATGGGCACTACATTCACCTTTTTCTAGTTGTCTGGGACTTCCCCCGATCACCATGAGTTTTCAAAAATAATGGCCAATGGCTCTGCAATCATATCCGCCAACTCCTTTAGCACTCTCGGATGCAGCGCATCCGGCCCCATGGACTTGTGCTCATCCAGCTTTTCTAAATAGTCCCGAAACACGTCTGTCTTCACAGGGGTCTGGTGACCTCCTCTCCATGCTGTGCTGCCCAGTGCAGTAGTCTGGGAGCTGACCTTGTTCGTGACGACAGAGGCAAAAAAAGCATTGAGTACATTCGCTTTTTCCACATCCTCTGTCACTAAGTTGCCTCCCTCATTCAGTAAGGAGCCCACACTTTCCTTGACTTTCTTCTTGTTGCTTACATACCTGAAGAAACCCTTCTTGTTACTCTTAACATCTCTTGCTAGCTGCAACTCCTGGTGTGATATGGCCTTCCTGATTTCACTCCTGCATGCCTGAGCAATATCTTTATACTCTTCTCTGGTCATTTGTCCAATCTTTCACTTCTTATAAGATTCTTTTCTGAGTTTAAGATCAGCAAGGATTTCACTGTTAAGCCAAGCTGGTCGCCTGCCATATTTACTATTCTTTCTGCACATCGGGATGATTTGTCCCTGTAACCTCAATAAGGATTCTTTAAAATACAGCCAACTCTCCTGGACTCCTTTCCCCATCATGTTATTGTCCCAGGGGATCCTGCCCATCAGTTCCCTGAGGGAGTCAAAGTCTGCTTTTCTGAAGTCCAGGGTCCGTATTCTGCTTCTCTCCTTTCTTCCCTGTGTCAGGATCCTGAACTTGACCATCTCATGGTCACTGCCTCCCAGGTTCCCATCCACCTTTGCTTTCCCTACTAATTCTTCCTGGTTTGTGAGCAGCAGGTCAAGAAGAGCTCT
This sequence comes from Lepidochelys olivacea, assembly GCF_965140295.1. Taxonomy (NCBI): domain Eukaryota; kingdom Metazoa; phylum Chordata; order Testudines; family Cheloniidae; genus Lepidochelys; species Lepidochelys olivacea. Next base: position 2,577,760 of record NC_140432.1, on the reverse strand, counting down.
GCCCCTAGTTGGTTCCTCCAACACTTGCACCAGGAAATTGTCCCCTACACTTTCCAAAAACTTCCTGGATTGTCTGTGCACTGCTGTATTGCTCTCCCAGCAGATATCAGGGTGATTGAAGTCTCCCATGAGAACCAGGGCCTGCGATCTAGTAACTTCTGTGAGTTGCCCGAAGAAAGCCTCATTCACCTCATCCCCCTGGTCTGGTGGTCTATAGCAGACTCCCACCACCACATCACCCTTGGTTGCTCACACATCTAAACTTAATCCAGAGACTCTCAGGTTTTTCTGCAGTTTCATACTTGAGCTCTGAGCAGTCATACTGCTCCCTTACATACAGTGCAACTCCCCCACCTTTTCTGCCCTGCCTGTCCTTCCTCAACAGTTTATATCCATCTATGACAGTACTCCAGTCATGTGAGTTATCCCACCAAGTCTCTGTTATTCCAATCACATCCTAATTCCTTGACGGTGCCAGGTCTTCCAGTTCTCCCTGCTTCTTTCCCAGGCTTCCTGCATTTGTGTATAGGCACTTGAGATAACTCGCTGATCGTCCCTCTTTCTCAGTATGAGGCAGGAGCCCTCCCCTCTCGTGCGCTCCTGCTTATGCTTCCTCCCGGTATCCCACTTCCCCACTTACCTCAGGGCTTTGGTCTCCTTCCCCTGGTGAACCTAGTTTAAAGCCCTCCTCACTAGGTTAGCCAGCCTGCTCGTGAAGACGCTCTTCCCTCATCTGGCTCTTAATCTGAAGGCTGAAGTTACAATTCCCTGTTCGGGTGCTTGGGGCTCCTCTTCAACAGTACAGCACACAATCCGCTGAAGCCCCCACCCAGTAATCTGGGGAAACTAACCAGGGCCACTGGCTGCCTCTAAGAGGCAATACTTTCCCCACCCACCAGCACTGAGTGGAGAAAAGAAACTTTAATAAAAAGGAGGAAAATCACCTTGTCTTAACTTTGGAAAACACCACAATCAGGATTCATAACATGACACTGTGAGCAAAACACCCGCCCACAGTATGCTGGGCAGTGTCCTTTTGCCTCGGGCTCTGAAATCCAGAGACCAAAAGCTCTTTGGAAGAGCCCCTCCCTTCACTGCACCTCACTCCCAGCTGCTGTCCTGGGTCAATGAAAACCCAGAGATCACCTCTCACCTCCTGGGGGGAAAGCCCCTTTCTCCCTCCCCTGTCTGCCCACATTGCTGGTCACTTGCCGTTCCACCCTGTCACTGCTCTGCTGGCCACCCTCTCTCCTCTGGGATGTCTTGCAGTCCCACTAAGAGCGGTGCAGGCTCCCTAAAAGTAGCGGCCACCAGAGCCCGAAGAGTAGCCCCATCCCTTCCTCTTGAAGCCACGCACCTGCATCACCCCTTCTCCCCGAGGCCCCACTCCTGTGCTGACTCTTCCCCCCAAGACCCCACCTCCCGATCACTGCTCTCTACCCCCTCCCCACCCTCCCTCACCCTTACGGTCATTACAAAGTGGTAAGGCAGAGCCCTCCCTTTTCTAAAAGTCCTGGGGCGTTGTGCCCCCCTGTTCACGCACCCCTGGGTCCCAGCGCTTCACACAGCTCTCACTGATCTCAGCTGTTAGCGAGGGAGCCTCATGGCTCACGCAGACTTGGCAGTTTCCTGCCTGAGAGACTCTGTCCCAAAGCAGGACTAATGCTTAGACCTGGTTCTCGGGGATTTCAGATCTGCTGATCTGCAGCAAGACTCTCCATTGAATCTCAGTCAGCTCTGGTATCGCACAGAGAAGAACAAGAGGGTCAAATGGTGCCGGGAACCCTTCAGAAGAATCCACCCCACCAAGGACCAACACTTGTCTCCTCCTGCTCTCAGCTCCACTGAGAAGTTTTGGGGGGTCACGCCTCACCTTTCTCACCCTAGGGGCCTGGGAGAGCAGCCATAGCCAGGTGCCCCAGTGGCGCAATTGGTTAGCGCGCAGTACTTATAGGGCAGTGCTGAGAGGAGCTATGCTGAGGTTGTGAGTTCAAGCCTCACCTGGAGCACTGGTTTTCATTAACCAAATGGCTTCACCCACTTGTTTGTTTGGCCCTGTGGAGTGTAGAATGCCAGCCCGGGGGACACTGAGGATGGGGGAGGACTTAAAAATGCCCCTTTCAATTATTCCCTCCCCTCCAGAGTGCAGGTCAGAATCTACAATCCTTTCTCAGGGGGATAGCTCAGTGGTTTGAGCATTGGCCTGCTAAACCCAGGGTTGTGAGTTCAATCCTTGAGGGGGCCATTTAGGGATCTGGGGCAAAAATTGGGGATTGGTCCTGCTTCAAGCAGGGGGTTGGACTAGATGACCTCCTGAGGTCCCTTCCAACCCTAACCTTCTATGATTCTCCCCCACCAGCCGCTGGGCCAGGATCCCTCAAGCAGAGCCTCGAGTCCTGTGGATCCTTGGCGCCTGGGGAGGGAGAGAAGCAAGGTAGCCATTTTGTAAGAGGGCTTTCTCTTCCCCTGCCCTCTTCCCCAGTTTTTGTCACACAAGCAGGAAGCAGCAAAAGACCAGAAGTCTGAAGTGCAGACAATGCGATGTTTCCTGGGGTTAGTTTCCAAGGAAGCATATTCTGAAGCCCTTCACACCACTGGGGCTTATCTCTATACACCGATAGACTCTGTTCCCCAGTGTTCCCTTCCCAGCTCCGACACTGCAAAGCGTTTACCCCGCGTCCCCCTTCCCGGCTCCAACGCTGCAGAGCCTTGCCTGTGTCTCTGTTCCCTGTTCCCATTCCCCCACTTCGCAAACATGATTCCAGTTTCCACTTCCACTTCCTGTTTGACTCCAGATTATATGGTAATATTCTCAGCTATACCTTAACCAATCATTTTACTGAAATGTAATTAACCAATCCTAATATATTGTAACATAATTCTCTAACCAATTATATCCCACTACACTAATGAACTTACACATAGCAAAATTAATTATACAACAGTCAGAAACAATTAGAGAACCAGACAGATTGACAACAGAAAAGTGGAGGCCGTAAAGATAACATATATTGAAATGAGGGTTTCACAACCACAACCACTGAGAAGGGATTTCTTGTCGGACAGGAGGCTCTCTTAAGATCTGTTTCTGTATCTGGTGGTGATGGGCACTATCAGGACAGGATCGTCTTCCTAACCGCCCAATACCACCATATTTCAATGGGACGGGTTGGGGATGTGAGGATGTGACCATTCGCTTCCCAGTTTATGGCTGCCCCTGCAGCTTAGCCAAAGGCCTTAGCCTAAGAACCCAGCCTCAGACTCTGCTGGGGAGAGAAGGCCCGTACACAGGCAGATTGTGATTTTGATTCTTTGTTTTGTACCTCGTAACTAGCTAAGGATGAAAACAAACAGTAAAAATACACTGTGATAAAAAAAAGGCCTGTACTCTTAAAGTATAGGCTTTACAGGTGGGCCTGAATATCTCTATTCTAACAAGGATCTTTGGGAAATTAGCCTTTGCTGACAAGGTTTGTCTCTGTTCCTATTTCACCTTCCGGTGTTAGAATCATAGAATCATAGAATATCAGGGTTGGAAGGGACCCCTGAAGGTCATCTAGTCCAACCCCCTCCTCGAAGCAGGACCAATTCCCAGTTAAATCATCCCAGCCAGGGCTTTGTCAAGCCTGACCTTAAAAACCTCTAAGGAAGGAGATTCTACCACCTCCCTAGGTAACGCATTCCAGTGTTTCACCACCCTCTTAGTGAAAAAGTTTTTCCTAATATCCAATCTAAACCTCCCCCACTGCAACTTGAGACCATTACTCCTCGTTCTGTCATCTGCTACCATTGAGAACAGTCTAGAGCCATCCTCTTTGGAACCCCCTTTCAGGTAGTTGAAAGCAGCTATCAAATCCCCCCTCATTCTTCTCTTCTGCAGGCTAAACAATCCCAGCTCCCTCAGCCTCTCCTCATAAGTCATGTGTTCTAGACCCCTAATCATTTTTGTTGCCCTTCGCTGGACTCTCTCCAATTTATCCACATCCTTCTTGTAGTGTGGGGGCCAAAACTGGACACAGTACTCCAGATGAGGCCTCACCAATGTCGAATAGAGGGGAACGATCACGTCCCTCGATCTGCTCGCTATGCCCCTACTTATACATCCCAAAATGCCATTGGCCTTCTTGGCAACAAGGGCACACTGCTGACTCATATCCAGCTTCTCGTCCGCTGTCACCCCTAGATCCTTTTCCGCAGAACTCCTGCCTAGCCATTCGGTCCCTAGTCTGTAGCGGTGCATTGGATTCTTCCATCCTAAGTGCAGGACCCTGCACTTATCCTTATTGAACCTCATCAGATTTCTTTTGGCCCAATCCTCCAATTTGTCTAGGTCCTTCTGTATCCTATCCCTCCCCTCCTCCCAGTTTAGTATCATCCGCAAATTTGCTGAGAGTGCAATCCACACCGTCCCCCAGATCATTTATGAAGATATTGAACAAAACCGGCCCCAGGACCGACCCTTGGGGTACTCCACTTGATACCAGCTGCCAACTAGACATGGAGCCATTGATCACTACCCGTTGAGCCCGACAATCTAGCCAGCTTTCTACCCACCTTATAGTGCATTCATCCAGCCCATACTTCCTTAACTTGCTGACAAGAATACTGTGGGAGACCGTGTCAAAAGCTTTGCTAAAGTCAAGAAACAATACATCCACTGCTTTCCCTTCATCCACAGAACCAGTAATCTCATCATAAAAGGTGATTAGATTAGTCAGGCATGACCTTCCCTTGGTGAATCCATGCTGGCTGTTCCTGATCACTTTCTTCTCATGCAAGTGCATCAGGATGCAGAGGGATCTTATGCTGAGGGATCTTTGGCATATTTTTGCGAGCTTAATAACTATCTCCGAAACTTCATTTACTCAAACTTCAAAATTGGTGTCACCTGATTTTTGCATCACCCTGTGAAAAAACAGCAGACACGTGGGGCTTTCTACAGGGTGTCATGATGCTAAAGTTGGGGAATTCAATCGCTGTACTCGTGTGTTGGGGGGTGTTTCTCCACAGCTGACTCAGAGCTTCCAGCCTCGGGCTGCCCCTGCCTCACTGCCAGGCACACCGGGCTGTTAGCTGCACCCACTGTCCTTGCCAGGGGTCCCTGCTGAACCCTGCGGGTGACTCTGCAGGTGGAGAAGGTGCTGTGTAGCGATTTAGAGCAGGTGCAGGAAGGAGCCGGGGTCACTATTCAAATTCTGAATTGCAACAATTTTCCAAAGTTGGGAGTGTCCAAAACCAATTCTAACGGGAAGGCGAATGCAGAGCAGTTACACTGGAGGGGCCCAGACCTGCAGTGGAGGCACAGTGGAAATTAATAATGCGGAGATCATTTGTTAAATTAGTCGTCACTGACAAGATTTGTCTCTGTTCTTATCTCACGTTATGGTGTTATTTAGAGGAATCGGTACATATTTTTACCATAGTAATTAAACCCTTAACTTTATTTAATCAAGCCAAAAACTTAGTGTCACTTATGTTTTTCTCTGTCCTAGCAGGAATGAATTGAATTTTGTGACTTTCTCAAAAGTGCAGAGAGCTTAAATTTGGGGAATTCAGTTTCCGTGTTTGTGAGCTGATGTTTTCCTCTCACAGTTCAGTGCGTGCATGGAAATCCTAAGGGGGATCTAAGTGCTAGTGTATGCTGGGCAATTAACTGGCAGAGCTACGTGTCTCAGGGTGTGAAAAATCCACACCCCCAAACCAATAGAGTTAAGCTGACCTGAGCCCTGGTTAGATAGAGCTAAATAGAAGGAAAAATTGTTCCGTCAATGTAACTATTACAGGGATGGGAAAACCCCTCCAGTCGGTGTAGTGACTGTCTACCCAAGGTGCTAGAGAAGTGTCACAGCAACATTTTAAGTGTAGACAGCCAAAGAGACCAGATCTGGCTCCAGTTCACACTGTGGATGCTCAGACACTAAGACTACAGTAATAATAACAGCCCAGTGCTTCCGTAGTTGGCAGGATTTGAACCTGCGCGGGGCGACCCCAATGGATTTCTAGTCCATCGCCTTAACCACTCGGCCACAACTACTGGATGTACAGTTGCTCCACTGCACTATGATTCAGTTCTCCCAGAATTGTCACTTCAAATTGTTTGCTCAGACCAGCTTCCCCAGCACACTCAAGGCTGTGCATTAGTGTAAGTGTGTCCATGGCTGAACAGCGAGAATTCCTGCCCATTCCCCTTCCGGCTGGAGCTCGATGAGAGTGTGTTTGTGTTAACGACATTGCTGTAGATCATTGTTCATTCCCCACGTTGACAAGCAGACAGTCCCTTTCCTATTCAAATCTCCAGCACATCATTCCAATAGCAGGGGTCGGGTTTTCTCTGGGGCATGGAAACTTTTCAGGGGGTTGGTGCGTGAACTCAGCCTTGCATTCCATCCTTGATTTTTCATGGACTAACAAGAGCAGCATAAAGAAAGAGCCGAGCCAATGTCTCCCCGACAGGGACGCAGGTGGCCACGTCCCTCTGTCTGATCATTGCCATTGCAGGAGAGAAGGGTTCACTGGTATTGAGTGCCCTGGCTCAGACAAGAGACACAGGGAGGTTTTGCTGTTCATGGATCTGTGCAAAGGAAATTGTGTCTTTGTGTGAAATTGAGGTGGGAAATGAAACATCCACGTGGTGGCCCAATGCCCTACGGACTGTGGGTGAAGGGCTCAGGCTGACAAATGATTTAACTGGGGTTTGTTTCAATTCATTGCCCTGATTAAAAACTATGGCTAAAAGGGAGCCATTGCTGTTAGTACTGGTACCTGTGTAGGACACCCCAGTGGGTGTCAAGTCCATGGCCTTAACCAGGGGTAGTCGGTTCCTTTTATCAAGATCCAAATTTCTTGGTCAAGGTACAGTCAAGGTCTAGACTCCAGAGAAAACAATACACTGAGGTAATAAGAAGTATGTAAAAAGATTTTGCAGTCACTGTGGGCATAGCTATGATGTGTCGTGTTTCACTCTTTATATCTGGGGCCACCGCCTTTCCCTTTAGCCTTGTATTTGACCAAGGGTAAAACGAAACATCTCTTCAGATACCAGGGAGTGTTTGTGTTCATTCCTGTGAGCTACACAGGGGTTTGATGTTGCTACTTTCAATCCTCCGGCTCTGGCGGGATAAGGAACAATTCAGGCTGTCACTGAACTGAAGGCCGGAGATCATTTTTTGACCGGGAGAAGGACACCTCGTCTTAAAGGTGTTTGTCTGGCTGGCAGCCCTGATTCCCAGGTCTCTCCTGAGGGAAGAAAGTTTCTGTGCAAAATACCAAAACTTTTAAGGGAGAGGAGGGAAAGGTGATGGCCACACGATGGGGCCAGCATGAACCACAATGTGGTGCTTTCATGTGGGATGCCTCCGAACATTGACTGATCTCCACTCCCTTGGATTTGAAGATATGTTTACTTTTGGACTTGGGAAACTACAAGGCTGAAGCCATTATATCAAAGGTCTCAAACTCCCAGCCTCCGGGACATTTGTGGCCCGCAAACCTCCCGAATGTGGCCTGCAGGGCTTTAGCAGTTTTGGCACCAGGTCGCTCCCTTGGCCCCACCTGCTGCCCCCAGACACTCCCCCTGCCCCCCGACTCCAGGGGCCCGGGCAGCACAGCGGAGCTGAGCGGCGTCTTCCTGCTTGCTCCAGTGGCTGCCGGCCCCTCCCTGTGGCCCCAGGGCTGGGGGGGGCTTTGCCTGCAAGAGCTGCCCCTCCCTGAGCGCCCCTGTGGCCAATGGGGCACTGTGGGCGTGGTGTGTACGTTCAACAGGGTGTGGAGGCTCCCCCCGGCCTTGGAGCCCCAGGTAATCACGGTACCTCCAACCCCCTCCCAGAGTCTGCATCCCCACCCCACATACCCCCCTCACATCCCCAACTCTCTCCCAGAGCCTGCATCACATCCCCAAGCCTCCAAACTCCCTCCCAGAGCCTGCACCCCCTTCCCACACACCTCCTCCCGACCCCAAACACCCTCCAAGAGCCTGCACCCCCACCTCCTCCTCCTGCACCCCCACTCCTTGCCCCAGCCCAGAGCCTGCACCCCAGACCCCCCTCTCCCACCCAAACTCCCTCCCAGAGCCCAACCTCTCACCCCTTCTGCACCCAAAGTCCCTTCCAGAGCACGCACCCCAATCCCCTACCCCAGACCTCTTCTCCCACACAAACTCCCTCCCAGAGCCTTAGGCAGGTGGGGGGGTGGAGTTTTTTGGGGGGTGGAGTTTTGGGGAGCGGGTTCTGGGCAGCATAAATGACATTATTGGCCCACTGGGAGAATTTGAGGATTTTCACTGGCCCTAAGGTAAAGTGAGTTTGAGACCCTGCTTTAAGGGATTGGAGCAATGCTGGGGAGATGGAAGGGCACAGAGCTGGGGAGCATTGTGTGCTCCAAGGAAAGTTGTTGTTGTGCTCTGGTGACACAGGGCGGGTGTGGGGATCTTGTAAGCCATGGGGTTTGTGTAGAGATAAAGTTCACTAACCCCCAGGTTCAAAGCCGTTCCTGCTCTGGGCTATACAGGGCAGTCTTTATTGAGACTGTTGCTCACTGGTTGAATAGTTGCCTGCAGGGCAATGGGTTCCTAGTTCAAATCCAAGCACTTCCCTTTAAAAACTTTTTCAAATGAAAATTGATTTCTGGACCCTCTCCAGTGTGTTCAGGAGTCCGCTGAATGGGGATGCTTGAAATGAATGTAAACACTCAGCAGTTCCCCTTCTGAATGTAGAAAACCCAGCAGAGCAGCCCAGCAGCTGAAATCCGCTCCAGTCCTCGCGTCTCCAAGAGGGACACTCTGTATTTGGGGTATGTGCGACACCTCTGGGACGATGACAGGTGAAAAAATGCTGGATTCAATGATAGCTGATGACAGGAGGGGAAGGTGAATGGCAGCACCACACAGGGTCATAACACTCAGACCCGGGGCTTCACTGTCACTACCCCTGTGTTTGCCATCATTTATATCCTAAGAAACACACCCTTCCCCCTCCCCCACACACTGTCATTCCCAATCTTTTCCCCTGCAGCCCACCCGAACCCTACCCTACCCCTCTCCCACACACACACGGCATGGGACACAGCCTCTCCGTGACTCACCCAGGTCAGGACTTGCCTCTGGATCGCCCCAACAGGGGAGCAGAGAGCCTGAAGGGCCACAGGAGACAGATGAAGATCAGCCGGAATAGAAATTCTTCCCTTCGCTTCTTCAGAGTCTCGTTAACCTCACCCAAGAGAAGTTCCAGCACCGGGTGGGCTCAAAGCACCAACCTTCCCATCAGCAGCGGAAGGTGGGAACCAGCTCGATCACACAGAAGGAGGCTCCCCACCTCTGCTGCTGCTGTCCTGCGGCCTTTCCTATGGATTTGTTTTAGTAATGCAACCCCCGCCAATCCAAAGAGACAAGCCCCTAAATGTGGGCTCCAGTGGTGCAGTGGGTTAGCGCACAGGACTTATAGAGTGATGCTGCAGTCGTGAGTTCAAACCCCAGCTAGAGTACTGGTTTTCTGTATGCAGATGGCTTCTGCCAATCATTTTGCCCTGCGGAAAATACAATTCCAGCCCAGCAGACACCGAGGTCCCTTCCTTTACCGAGTGCAGGGCAGATTCACACATCTACAAGGCTCCACTCTCCACCAGCCATCTGTGTCAGGAGGGGTCAAGCAGAGCCCAGAGCACTGCCCATCCTGTGATTCTTCACCCCCTGACTCCCCTTCAATCTTTGCTCCCCAAATCACCTGTGTGCACACCCTCCTGGCTGTGAGACTCAAACCCTGCCTGACTTCTGTATTTTGGTATGATTTGTGTCTGTTGTGTTGATGTGCATGTGGGTCCTGGGTGGTTTTTGTGGATGCCTTGCCCAGTTTTGTGTGCGTGTGTGTATGATTTTTGCATGCATATTGTTTTTTGCTTAGTATTCTTTTCGTGTGTGGATTTTGTGTTTTCTTGTTGTGTGCTTTTTCTGTGTTTTTTGGTGTGGATTTGTTCTTTGTATGTTTTGAGTGGCTTTCCCTTATGTGTGTATGGCTTTATGTGTGTGTGTGTGCGGTTTTTGTTTATGTCTGTGTGGGCCTGTGCACTGTGTGATTTTCTCTTTCTCTCTGTGTGTTTGTCTCTCTGTTTGTATCTTCATGTGTAAATTCACTGTAACTTTTCAAAATATCCACAGCTTTGCCAATTTACACCAGGAATTTTTCTCCATCAACCAATTCTCACTTGTTCCCTACCACTTGGTGACCATTGCCCCAGGGCACTGTCACTCTCAGGGTCCTGATTTCCCATTAACCCTTCCCCTTTCTGTTGGGACTGGGAACTAACCAACCAAAAAACCACACAAAGTTTTAGTAAAGGGCCAACAGTCCCCTTACACAAGCCAGCCCCATGAGGCTCACTGATGGCCAGAGAAGGCAGCAGAAGCTGGTCCCATGGTGTAATGGTCAGCACTCAGGACTCTGAATCCTGCAATCTGAGTTCAAATCGCAGGGGGACCTTGTGGTAAATCCCTGGACCTCAAAGTCCTTGCCTTCCCTGTCTCTGGCTGTGCAAGAGTGAGTTGTTTACCTCCTACTGGGTGACTCCTGCCCTCTGGAGCCAGGACTTTGGGTGGGATGGCTGCTATGGGTTGGGGCTCTAGAACTGGCTACTGATGCCTGCAGTCCTATGGTTTGACCTGGTGGTTGGGATTCTCACCGCTTCACCTGACACCCAGAAGTTTGTACTTGCTGCCACACTTCTCCTCTTTCCCACATGGTGCCTGAAGAAAGGAATGCCAGGGCCATGCTGTAGGCATATTTTATACAAGCATATTTTTAATATTTGTAATTTGAAATAATTGTAATTCTGCAGTATTGATTTGCAACTCTCCATAGTTGCTGAGAGTGTCCGTGTTAAAGCTTGCAAACTGTCAATTGACTCTAAGTACCTTGTAAGCCATTAATTAACTCTAAGCGATGCTTTGTAATTGACATGGACACCTTACAACACAAACCGCTCAATTGACACTACTCTCTCTGAAAAAGGAAAAGGAGTACCTGTGGCACCTTAGAGACTAACAAATTTATTTGAGCATGAGCTTTCATGAGCTACAGCTCACTTCATCCGATTCAGTGAGCTGTAGCTCACGAAAGCTTATGCTCAAATAAATTGGTTAGTCTCTAGGGTGCCACAAGTCCTCCTGTTCTTTTTGCGGATACAGACTAACACGGCTGCTACACTGGATACTCTTTCTGAGTTGACACTTTTCCTTGCTTGTAATTGAGATTGACCCTGTCAAGGTTCCTTCCACACTCTGAATGCTAGGGTACAGATGTGGGGACCTGCATGAAAACCTCCTAAGCTTACTTTTACCAGCTTATGTTAAAACTTCCCCAAGGTATAAACTGTTTTACCTTTTGCCCTTGGACTTTCGCTGCCACCACCAAATGCCTAACACCAGTTATTGGGAAAGAGTTTGTTTGGAAACATCTTTCCCCCAAAATCCTCCCAAATCTTACCCCCTTTTTTCTGGGGAAGGTTTGATAAAAATCCTCACCAATTTGCATAGGTGACTACAGACCCAAACCTTGGATCTTAAGAACAATGAAAAAGCATTCAGTTTCTTAAAAGAAGAATTTTAATAGAAGAAAAAGTAAAAAGAATCACCTCTGTAAAATCAGGATGGTAAATACCTTACAAGGTAATTAGATTCAAAACATAGAGAATCCCTCTAGGCAAAATCTTAAGTTACAAAAAAGACACACTGACAGGAATAGTCATTCTATTCAGCACAGTTCTTTTCTCAGCCATTTAAAGAAATCATAATCTAACGCATATCTAGCTAGATTACTTACTAAAAGTTCTAAGACTCCATTCCTGTTCTGTCCCCGGCAAAAGCAGCATACAGACAGCCCCAGACCCTTTGTTTTTCTCCCTCCTCCCAGCTTTTGAAAGTCTCTTGTCTCCTCATTGGTCATTTTGGTCAAGTGCCAGCGAGGTTATCCTAGCTTCTTAACCCTTTACAGGTGAAAGGGTTTTTCCTCTGGCCAGGAGGGATTTTAAAGGGATTTACCCTTCCCTTTATATTTATGACAACGCTTATGAACGCAAACCGCTCAATTGACTTGACTTGCTCAATTGGTTCTGCTCAATTGACTCTACTCTGTAAACTGATACTTTGTAATGGAGATTGGCACTTTTTGTAACAATAACCGCGGAAAGCCCTTAACTGGCGCAGCTGGCATAGGACTAAATTCCTATAAAAATGGACTCTGAGAACTGAGAACTTTCAGTCTCCGGTTCTGCCACCACCCTCCAGGAGCATCGGAGGCGTATCTGACACAGACTTGGCTCCATTCTCGTGTCCAGGCCACCTGGCCAGTGCTCTGTCATGGGCAACATCTAGGCTGGTCACTATAACCTCTATGCAGAACTTGTATGACTCAATGTATGAATGTATCTGCAGATAAGTAAGGAATAAGTAATGACAGAGCTGTGTGTGTTTTCTATATTTTTATTATATTTACAATAAATGTGGCATTTTGCCTCGTCCCTTTTACAAGATCCTGTTGGTCTTATTTTATTAGTATAACACAGACGCTCTCCCCCAGCTCTCCCTGCGCCCTGGGCTCACACTTGGGTGTCTCCCAATCCTTGGCGTTGTCCAGCATGTCTCCCTCCACAGAAGTCACCTGGCCTCATCTTAGACGCCATCTTCATATTGCTCTTCTCCTTCCCAGAACTCCTGCTCTGCTCCTCAGACCCATCTTCCTCAGCTTCGCAGGCAGAGGGGAAGGGGCACCGTGGGAATCACACATGTCCCATTCCAGACACCCCATCGCATCCACAGGGCTCCCAAACCAGGACACCAGGCCCCACGCCGAGGGAGCAAAAAGCCTTTGTGAGCCCAGCACACACCAGACAGGAAAAGATTAACACCCACACCCAGCTGTGACGGTGCTGCCTGTGAGAGCCAGCTGAGGTCACTCAATCATGGTGAACTGCAAACAGACCAGGGCAGACAAACCCCAAACACTGGTGGATATTCCAATGGTTAGATTTACCCAGCCAGCCTGAAACAGCTGCTATAGCACCTCCCTGGTTACTCAGACGTCCAAATAATGCCATTCCCTTAAGGTGCCCAGCCTCAGGCCTCCATCCAGACACACATGTCAAGCATATGATGATCAATTCTGAAAATCTTCTTTCATCACACAAAAGAAAAGGTTCTCCTGACCCCAAAGGACCAAGCCCCAGACCCAGGTCAAATGAGAACTCAGATCTTTCCCCAAATACACACTTACAGTCAATTCTTATTAACTAATTAAAATTTATTAAAAAAGAAAAGAGAGAGAATTGGTTAAAAGATCAATATACAGACAGACTTGAGTTCAATTCTTGAGGTTCAGACACACAGCAGAGATGAGCTTGTAGTCGCCAAAAGTCCTTTTAGAAATAGTCCACAGGTTACAGTCCGATGTCCATATTCAGGATGACTCCAGTCAAGGACTGGGGATCTCAATTCTTATGGCTCAGGGTTTCCCGCTCTTGAAACCCAAAGCAGGTCTGAGATGAAGAAGGATCATGTCCCAAGGTTTTTATACGTTTCCTGTCTGAGAAAACAATTGGCTTAACTTTCCTTCTTCCAAAGATCATGGCAATTAGCACAAGATAATTTATCCATTAAACAGTTCAGATACAGGTGATCACAACCTTCAAAGAGACATAGACAATAATACTATGTCACTCAAGAGTCTTCCTAAATGTTAATATTCCTTTTTTGATCTTTGAATCAAAGCTCTGGCCCTAGACAAGACTTCTTTGCTTACATCACAAGACCTGAGCAGACATCTACACTTCTACCTCTAACAATGCAGACTTGCATTTCAAAGCTCTATTCAATTACATCTCTCCCTACCCAGTCTTTAAAGTTCGGGGGAGGAGGAGGTCGGGGGTGGGGTGCTGAGGATGGTGGGGAGAGGAGGAGGAAGTTGGGGGCGGGGTGCTGAGTATGATGGGGGAAGAGGGAGGAGGTCGGGGGTGGGGCACTGAGGACGGGGAGGAGTTTGGGGGCAGGGGGGTTGTGGGGTGCATGCTCCAGGAGGGGTTTTGGGGTGGGAGGGATTGGGGTGGGAGGGCAAGGCAGTTGGAGGTTTGGGGTCCAGTCGGGCGGCGCTTGGCTCAGGTAGCTCCTGGTTGGCAGCTCCGCTGGACTCAGGCTGGCCCCACACTGGCAGCTGATCCTAATCTGGGCAGAGGCCCCAACTCTGTGGGTGCTCTGGGGCTGGAGCACCAGGGGAAAGAAGAGGGGTGCTCAGCACCAACTGGGGTGACCAGCCATCAGGTGACCAAGGGAGCCCAGCTAGCCTAGGGCTGGTTGGGGCAGGGTGGTTTACGCGGGGAAGCCCCAACAGGAGAAAGGGGAAGCCAGGACAACAGGGTGGGGTGGCAAGTGGTGGCCAGACTCTCGCCACCAGGGTCTAGTCTAGCTCAGGGTCAAGCTCAACTTCTTCCCTGCGTCACTGGCCCCCAGTCCACTTCTGCCACCAGGTCAACCTGGGAACTAAGGCAGGAATGGGTTGAGGCAGCAAGTCAAGCTGAGCAAGGCAGGCAAAAGTGCATCTTGCCTTCATGGGCCTCTCACAACGACGTCCTTTTTGTGTGCCATGGCTAACAAAACATCCGTGACAGAGAAGCAGCAGGCCAAAGGGGAGCCATGCAGCTGCTGAAGTAGCTCAGTTGGGAGAGCATTAAACTGAAGATCTAAAGGTCCCTGGTTCAATCCTGGCCTTTGGCAGGGCTTTTTCTCCCTCTTTGGTGCAGAGGTGGCTTGTTTTCTGGAGCACAGCAGCACTTATACCTGCTACAGTGTCCAGTCCAAAATATCAGCCCCCCGATGCAAAAATGTTATCTTAGGATGTAAACAGGAGGCTTCCAGCACTGGGACACCTGACAGAGAGCTCAGTGGGAGGTGTAACAGCTGCTGACTCTGAGGGTCCTGGGCTAAATCCACTTGCAGGTGGAAGTGTTTCAATTTATTTCACTGACAATGAGTAAGGTGATGATTTAATCACAGGTATTTTTCGTAAAGTCACCAGCAGCTCCCCGCCCCACCCCTGGCCCCAGCTCACCTCCGCCTCTGCCTCCTCCCCTGAACCTGCTGCCCCGCTCTGCTTCTCCAACCCCCCCACCCCGGCTTCCATCGAATCAGCTGTTCATGTGGGAAGCCGGGACAGGCTGAGAAGCAGGCGGCAGCTTCACATTCAGGCCCAGGGAGGTGGAGGTGAGCTGGGGTGGGGGGGCGCAAGGAGGGCCACCCACACCACAGCAGGTAACATGTGGGGGCGCGCAGGGGAACTGCTCCTCGCCCCAGCTCACCTCCGCCTCCCTGGGCCTCAGTGTGAAGCCGTGGCCTGCTTCTCAGCCTTCCCCGGCTTCCTGCCAAACAGCTGATTCATGGGGAGCTGGGGGGGGCAGAGAAGCAGAGCGGGGCGGCGCGTTCAGGGGCGGCGGTGGAG
Source organism: Lepidochelys olivacea (assembly GCF_965140295.1). Classification (NCBI taxonomy): domain Eukaryota; kingdom Metazoa; phylum Chordata; order Testudines; family Cheloniidae; genus Lepidochelys; species Lepidochelys olivacea. The sequence goes on along the minus strand of NC_140432.1, from coordinate 2,562,290 downwards.
TGGAGGTGACCTGGGGGTGGGGCGGGGAGCTGCCGGTGGGTGCTCTGCACCCACCAAATTTTCCCCATGGGTGCTCCAGCCCCGGTGCACCCACCGAGTTGGCACCTAAGGCTCCACTTTTTATGTGATCAGTGGGGGGAGTGGCCGCTCCCCCTGTTTCCCCCCAGCTACGCTCCCCCACCCCTAGGAGCCAGAGAGACCTGGCGGATGCTTCCTGGGAGCTGCCCCAGGTACGCCCTGCCGGAACTCCCCACCCCGCCCCCTGGCAGGTCCCTCTGGCTCTTAGGGGTGGGGTGGGCTCCCACTACAGTGGCCCACAAAACCCTCCTGCCTGGTTCTGGGGGCAAACAGGGGAGGGAGATGGATGGGGCAAGGTTCCCGGGGGCGCGTCAAGGAACGCGGGGGGGTTGGATGGGGCAGGAGTCCTGGGGGGCGGGGGTGGGCAACGACCCCCTCATGGGGTGAGGAGGGAACCCGTTGTTAAGATTTTGGCAGCTTATCACTGGATACACCCCAAGACGGAAAAAGAAAAGGAGGACTTGTGGCACCTTAGAGACTAACCCATTTATTTGAGCATAAGCTTTCATGAGTTACAGCTGAAGTGAGCTGTAGCTCACGAAAGCTCATGCTCAAATAAATGGGTTAGTCTCTAAGGTGCCACAAGTCCTCCTTTTCTTTTTGCGAATACAGACTAACACGGCTGTTACTCTGAAACCCCAAGACAGGTGGCTAATCCCCCACAGGATATTTCAAACCAGCAACAAAAGCAAACTTCTGTTTCACCACACTGGCTAACAAGAAGTTATGAAAGCAGTTTCCTTTGGCATTCCAGTTCTTGTATTACCACCGAAAACACTAGACTTAGAGATGAGTGGGCCTTTAAAACCAATCTCTTCAAATAAAAGGTTCTTCCGATCCCAAAGGACCAGCCACACACCCAGGTCAATATATAACTTACATTTTACCCACAAATCACGCTGTTGCCAATCCTTTAGTATCTACAATCTCAAAGTTTATTCATAAAAATAAAGAAAGAAAGGTGAGAGTTAAAATTGATTAAAGGAATCAAATACATTCAGGAATTGCAAAGTTCTTGGTTCAGGCTTTGTAGCAGTAATTAAATAAACTGCTGGTTTAAGTCAAGTCTCTGGCTGCTTCCAAATCATTGGAAGGACCTCAGTCCCTTCGTTAGAATGCTCCCATTTGGATAGTCCATATTCCAGAGGTTTCAGCAGGAAAGAGGCAAAATGGAGGGTTTTCCAGGGCCTTTTATATCTTCTGCCATGTGGTGGGAAACCCATTGTTTCAAACAAAGCCCTCAGCACAGCTAGTGGAAAATTACAGGTGACAAGATAGTGTTTGGAGTCACGTGGGCAAGTCATATGTTCACATATGAAGCTAGGATAACCTTGCTGGCACCTGACCAAAATGATCAATGAGGAGACAAGATGCTTTCAAAAGTTGGGGGGAGGGAAAAACAAAGGGTCTGTCTGTATGATGCTTTTTCCAGGGACAGAACAGGAATGCAGTCTTAGAACTTAGTCAGTAATCTAGCTAGATATGCGTTAGATTATGATTTCTTTAAATGGCTGAGAAAATAAGATGTGCTGAATAGAAAGGATATTCCTGTCTGTGTGTCTTTTTGTAACTTAAGGTTTTGCCTCAAGGAATTCTCTATGTTTTGAATCTAATTACCCTGTAAGGTATTTACCAGCCTGATTTTACAGAGGTGATTCTTTTTATTGTTAGTTCTTTTTTACTATTACTTCTATTAAAATTCTTCTTTTCAAGAACTGAATGCTTTTTTTCATTGTTCTTAAGATCCAAGCTTTTGGGTCTATGGTCACCTATGCAAATTGGTGAGGATTTTTACCAAACCTTCCCCAGGAAGTGGGGTGCAAGGGTTGGGAGGATTTGGGGGGGAAAGACATTTCCAAACTATGTCTTTTCAGGAACCCAGATAAAGTTTGGTGGTGGCAGTGGAAGTCCAAGGGCAAAGAGTAAAATAGTTTGTACCTTGGGGAAGTTTTAACCTAAGCTGGTAAAAGTAAGCTTAGGAGGTTTTCATCCAGGTCCTCACATGTGTACCCTAGAGTTCAGAGTGGGGAAGGAATCTTGACAGCTCAAATGAAGAATAGGGAGTAACTGGTTTGGCAGCAGCACTGCTGAGAAGGATCTGGGAGTTGTGGTGGATCTGAACCTCAACATGAGTCAGCAATGTGATGCTCTTGCAAAAAAAGCAAATGCAATTTTAGGTTGCATTAACAGAGGCATAGCATGGAAGTCATGGGAGGTGATCACACCACTCTGCTTGGTGCTGGTTAGGCCTCAGCTGGAGTATTGTGTCCAGTTTTGGTCACCAATGTATAGAAAGGATGCAGAGAAACTGGAAGGGATCCAGAGTCAAGCGACAAAGATGATCAAAGGGATGGAATGCAAGCCATGTGAGCAAAGGCTGAAGGAACGGGGTATATTTAGTTTGGAAAAGAGGAGATGAAGGGGGGACATGATAGCAGTTTTCAGATACTTGAAAGGCTGCCATAAAAAAGATAGAGATAGAGATAGGACAGTTGTTCTCCCTTGCCACAGAGAGCAGGACAGGAAGCAATGGGGGTCCAAACTACAGCCCAGCAGATTCAGATTAAATCTCAGAGGAAACTCCCTAACTGTCAGACTAGTAGGACAATGGCACAGAAGTGTACGGAGGTTGTGGAAGCTCCTTCGCTGGAGGTTTTCAAAAGGAGGCTGGCGCCATCTGTCTTGGATGATTTAGACACAACAAATCCTGCATTTTGGCAGGGGTTAGACTAGATGATCCTTGCGGTGCCTTCTAACCCTATGATTCTATGATCTCTTCAGCAAGGGTCTGGGTCCATTTGGGGGTACAAGGGGGGCTCTATGGGGTGCATGGCAGGGCATCAAGGATCTGTGGGGATTGGGACACAGGGTGGGGAATCTGGGGTCCTTTTTGGGCTGCAAGAGGAGCTAGGGTCTATAGGGGATCTGGAGGCTGTGTGGATTCAGGATAGGGGGTCTGGGTTCTGCCTGTGGGGCCTAGGAGCTGGAATGCAAGTTGGCAGGGCTGGGGCTGGGGGCTCAGGAGATCTAGGATCAGTTTGTGGGGCCCAGGATGTGTGTGATATCCTATTAGAACCTGCATTTTACAAAACTGTAAACCGGGCTCCTGGGGCTGATTCCCCTTTTGCCAGTAGCGGATTTACCATGGCACCACTGGCACCAGGCCCATGCTCCGAAGGGGCCCCAGCCAGCCGCTCTTCTCTCCCCTCTGCCCTCTCCAGCATGGCAGGCTCTGCCAGCAACCAAGCTCCCCCTTCCCCTGCCTCTTCCCCCAACTTGCTACTTCCCTCCCTCTCCCTGCCGCCCATCAGCTGTCTGCCAGAGCCAGGGAGGGGGGAGAGAGAAGAGGCAGGGGCGAGGCCTTGGGGAAGGGGGTGGAATGGAGGCCCCTCTCCAGCCCCCTGCCATGAGCCGCTCAGGGGAGCTGAGGGCACCCCCACGACCCCAGCGCACCCCCCCAGCCCTCTGCCCTGACTCCTGCACCCCCCCACACACACCCAGCCCCCTGCCTTGACTCCTGCACCCCCCACGAACACCCTCAGCCCTCTGCCCTGACTCCTGTACCCCCCACAACCCCAGCCCTGACTCCTGCACCCCCTCACACACACCCGGTCTCTAGTCCTGACTCCTGCACCCCTCCCCACATCCCCACCCCCACCCTGAGCACCAAACGGGAGCTCCTGCACCCCCCCCCATACCAACCTTCACCCCTCGCACTGAATGGGAGCTGCCCCAGGTAAGCACTCCACACCCCCAACCTCCTGCCCCAACCCTGAGCCCCCTCCCTCATTCTACCTCCTGTTCAGACCCTGCACCCCAACCCCCAGCCTTCTCCTTCACACCCAGCCCTGTGCTCAGTGCACCCCCACCCTCAGCTCAGTGCAGAGTGAGACAAAGAGAATGGGCTAGAACCAGGGAGAAGGTAGGTAACCACCCTATGTGGGCAGGAGTGGGGGGGATCCTGATTACCCCCTTCGCAGACCTGCTGTGCTTGCAGTTTACCCCCAGCCCCTTTCTTGCTTCAAGGAACAATCCTAGCTCCTGCCCCACTGTGCTTTTGCCCTCAGCCCCTGCCTTGCTCCAGTCAACAGGGACTAGTCCTCCCCCCATGTCCCGCTGTGCTCGTCTTGCCCCTGTCCCCTGCCTCACTCCAGCTGGGGACCAATCCTTCCCCCTGCCCCCCATGCCCAACTTTGAGGGTGGATAAAAATCAATGACTTTTTTTTAAAAATCAAATAATCTGATTTATTTAATTTAAATTGGATTTTTGAGGAAAAATATCTAAAGATTGTTTTAATTAAGGTACATCAGAGATGCTTAATTTTGCTGTTCTCAAACTGTGGATTTGTGTCTCCAGAGGTAATGTGCTTGTTAACAGCAAAAATGTTTTAAATAAATAAATAATATAGAGAGGTGAGAAATAACAGACCTCAACTCTATTGTCCCTCTGCAAATTTGTGGACACAGGGTCAACCCCTTGCCTCTCTTTAAAAGTGAAAAGTTTCAAAAAGTTCAATGAATAGAAGATGGTTGGGGGCGGAAGAGATCTGGATAAGGAAAAGAAGTCTGGAGATAAATGTGAGAATGAGGGACATACGCTTTTTGTTAAACTATTATGTTTGTTGTTGAAGAAAAATATCCAGAATAGTTCACGTTGTTGTGTTAGGTAAATAAAACAATTTAAATATCTGTCTGGTGATGTTCTCCTCCTAATACAGCCTGGCAAGAAAATACTCCAAATATGATTAATGATTATCCTGTTGAATTGGAGAGAGTTCACCTCCCAATAACTTCCTAAATATCTGCTTCAGTTACCTTTGGTAAATGAAATAACCAAACACTCATTCATGTTGTGACACAGCTGTAAAACTCATCTGAAAAGTTTTCAAAATAAATCACGGTTTAAAAATGTATAGTGTTTCCCTTCTAAAAACCTATATCAATCTCTGCATTGTGAAGAATATGTATTAAGGTTATAACAACCAACAAGAATGCACTTTTATGTAAAACACCATGATTAAATGGAGTCTTCCTGACGAGTGATTTAAATCAAATCCACCCTGCCTGCTGTACTCTTGCCCCGGCCTCTTCATTCCCCAGGGGGGCCCATAAATATGTTTGCTGCCAGGACCACAAAAAGTCAATCTGGCCCTGTTCCTAGAATAAACCCTCATTGCGTGGGGCGATCCCCAGGGAGTAGCTGAAACCTCCAACGTGTCTGGTCAAAGGTGGTGGGGAGGTGGTGACCTCACAGACAGAAGTTGACATCAGCCAGGCAGGACAGGGAGGGGCCAGGGAAACCTAGGCGACCCCTGTGGCTTCACTTCAGCGAGTCTCCTTCTCGAGGTCTCTCCGTGAGGACTGAGAGGGGATCAGGGGTCATGTGCGTGAGCACCAGGGGGAACCTCTGTAGAGTTTTCTCCTTTCCTTTCATTGATTTATTGATAGAAAACAGACGTCCCTGTTGAGAAGGTAAGAGCCTCCTCAGGTCTGAAAGCTCTTGAGTCAAATCCATCTGGTGACAGTTGAATTCTAGGCATGGAAAACACAAGCTTAAGGAGGCAGAATTTTATTCCGCAGCTAAATTCTGTCCCTTAGAATTACTGGGGACATGAGGGTTTGTCCTTTTTATTTCACCTTTTCCTCCATTCCTCCCTCCTTTCTCTTCTTCTCTTGCATCTTTTGTCCTTTCTCCTCTTCCCTTCCCAACACCAGGAGGTGTGTGTGTGTGTGTGTGTGTTTGTGAATCCACTGATCTTCCTTCCTGTGGGAACAGATGATACCGATAGATTCTCGTTGGAACGTATCAAGGAAGACTATGCCAGGCTGGGGAAGAAGCTTTAGGAAATTGAGGCTCAGGTGATCTTCAGTGGATTTCTGCCTGTTCCTAGAGGTGGGCAACAAAGGTGTGAAGAGATTATGACTAAAGGAATGAAATGAATTTTGACCTTTCATAAAAGTATATTTGGCAAAATGATGTTATAAGAAGCAAACCTAATTTAAAAAAAAAAAACTGTCCTAGCAAGTATTACTGTTAAAGGATGTAGCCAGAAAATATGAGTGTTTTTAACTGAAAAGAAAAATAATACTTACTGAGATTATAAAATAACAAATGGCACAGTTTTGTCCAAAAGACTTCATAAAATTACACTGTGAAATGTTTTTTCTATACCAACAGATAGCTCAGGCAGTGGTGGAAAAATCATGGAGCAGGTCCTCAAAGAATCAATCCTGAAGCACTTACATGAGAGGAAAGTGATCAGGAACAGTCAGCATGGATTCACCAAGGGAAGGTCATGCCTGATTAATCTAATCGCCTTCTATGATGAGATTACTGGTTCTGTGGATGAAGGGAAAGCAGTGGATATATTGTTTCTTGACTTTAGCAAAGCTTTTGACATGGTCTCCCACAGTATTCTTGTCAGCAAGTTAAAGAAGTATGGGCTGGATGAATGCACTATAAGGTGGGTAGAAAGTTGGCTAGATTGTCGGGCTCAACGGGTAGTGATCAATGGCTCCATGTCTAGTTGGCAGCCAGTGTCAAGTGGAGTGCCCCAGGGGTCGGTCCTGGGGCCGGTTTTGTTCAATATCTTCATAAATGATCTGGAGGATGGTGTGGATTGCACTCTCAGCAAATTTGCGGATGATACTAAACTGGGAGGAGTGGTAGATACGCTGGAGGGCAGGGATAGGATACAGAGGGACCTAGACAAATTGGAGGATTGGGCCAAAAGAAATCTGATGAGGTTCAATAACGATAAGTGCAGGGTCCTGCACTTAGGACGGAAGAACCCAATGCACAGCTACAGACTAGGGACCGAATGGCTCGGCAGCAGTTCTGTGGAAAAGGACCTAGGGGTGACAGTGGACGAGAAGCTGGATATGAGTCAGCAGTGTGCCCTTGTTGCCAAGAAGGCCAATGGCATTTTGGGATGTATAAGTAGGGGCATAGCGAGCAGATCGAGGGACGTGATCGTCCCCCTCTATTCGACATTGGTGAGGCCTCATCTGGAGTACTGTGTCCAGTTTTGGGCCCCACACTACAAGAAGGATGTGGATAAATTGGAAAGAGTCCAGTGAAGGGCAACAAAAATGATTAGGGGTCTGGAACACATGACTTATGTGGAGAGGCTGAGGGAACTGGGATTGTTTAGTCTGCAGAAGAGAAGAATGAGGGGGGATTTGATAGCTGCTTTCAACTACCTGAGAGGTGGTTCCAGAGAGGATGGTTTTAGACTATTCTCAGTGGTAGAAGAGGACAGGACAAGGAGTAATGGTCTCAAGTTGCAGTGGGGGAGGTTTAGGTTGGATATTAGGAAAAACTTTTTCACTAGGAGGGTGGTGAAACACTGGAATACGTTGCCTAGGGAGGTGGTGGAATCTCCTTCCTTAGAAGTTTTTAAGGTCAGGCTTGACAAAGCCCTGGCTGGGATGATTTAATTGGGGATTGGTCCTGCTTTTGAGCAGGGGGTTGGACTAGATGACCTCCTGAGGTCCCTTCCAACCCTCATATTCTATGATTCTATGATAAATGGGGCTTGGGGTGAAGAGAACTGGGCTGTGTGAGAAGAGACAAAAGGCAGGAAAGCTACCGAGCATGTTATGAGATCCTGTCTAGACCAGAAAGTTGATTCACCTCACCCCACTGAGCCTTCTATAGAAATAGTCTTGTGTTTTAATGCTGGGCTGGGGGTCTGCTCTACCCCAGGGTTCCCCTTCATGTAAGGGGCACTCTTTCCTGTTTGATTCCTGAGACTTTCGGGTGGAACGAGGTCACATTTTCAATTCTTTGCATCCACTAGGGCTAGAAACTTAACTTTATTTTTCTGAAATGAAAGCCAAAGTTCTCATCTAGGCATTGGACGCCAGGAGCTGGGCTCTTGGAAACCCCAAACACCATGAGACCCATGATAAAATCACGTGGTGGCAATACGGAGGCTGAGACTTTCAGAGCAGTCATGGGGATTTAGATCCATAATTACCTGAATTGAAGAAGTGCCTAGATGAGCAGTTCTCCAATGGATTTTTGCTCTGTCTGCCCATGCAGTCATAGCAATTTCACAGTGGCCACAGCTTGAGCAGTTACAATATTGCACTGACAGCATTGCGGCAGAATGATGAGGGCAGAGGCAGCACAGACCAGATGTCACTCATTGCATGACATTGGTACCCTGCTAGCAAGAAAAGCTACCTGGAGAGGAAATACACAGGAGGAGCAAGCCTCCAATGCAGTTAATGGGCTGTCCTGGCCAGCTGTAGTCCCTGGGAGGGGAGCTAGGGTTGCAGATACCTTGTAGAGCTCCACTTCTTCTTCAGGCAAGCCCAGTTGGCTCCGTATTGCCCATGAGCTCATCCTACAGACCAATCCAATGGAGACAGCAAGAAAGGAGTAAAATGGGACCAAGGGCTACAGAATGGGGCAGCAGCAACAGGGACCAGAGCTACAGAATTCTGCAGTTTACAATATTTTATTTGGTTGCTTAAGTCTATAAAGGGAAAAATTGTAAATGACTGTCTAACAGTCCCCCCCCAATAAAGTCAATTAATGCGTCTAACAGTGTTCAGTGAAGGTCCCATAATCCTGAGGAAATGCCAAATCCTGGGGCAGGTTGCTGGGCCTCTCCTCTGCCCCTGCCCTTCCAGCAGTAGAACTGCTGCATGTTTTCAAGTGTCACAGAAGCCTCTTACCCTGTGAGCAGCTTCTTTTGAGAGGGGTCAAAGGCATTAAACCAGCCAGGGATTTTAATGCCACTAGGCCGTTATCATCCAGTCCCATGATTCCCAAACACATTTTTGCTTTAGTTAACTTATGGCCACAGCAAACTCAATGCGGCTGGTGCTGTGACAGTTAAATTTTCCTGCAAGGGCTGTGGGTGGGGGGTCAATGAGCAGAGGTGCGTTGGGGCTCCTGCTCTGATCAGGGGGCAGGCTCCAGTCTAGAGTTTCTGTTGAAGTATTTTTTAGAACAGCTTGTGAAGGGCTGCCCAGAGCTTCAGCTGGGTGCGCTTTGGTTGTCGACTGTAAGAGTATTTCTTGAGATTTGATCCTGGGAACCACACGGATACATTTCAGGTCTTACGCTCAGCATCCCCCTGCTAACCTTTGTCGTTTCAATCTCACTTTCCTACTTGTAAATCCTTTTCTTGTCACTGAGGCCCCTAGGGTTGGCTGCAGGACAAAGTGGCACTTGTGTAATTTAAATCAGTGTTTAAACGTGCATTCTCTTCCTCCCAACATACTAGTTTGCACCAGAGCCAACCTCACCTCCAGGCTGCTCCCCCACCCCACCCAAACTCTCTGCTACCTCCCCTGGGGCAGCTGCTTCTGCCTCCCTACCTCTCCTATATGTCCCCTCCTGTCAGCTTCTCAGTGGGGATGGCACAAGTCTCACACGCACCCCCAGTCCCCACTACTGACCAAAGGAACCCCTGGCCCACACTTGCTACAACCTCTGCACCCCTTTACCCCCCTCCCTATGGACCCAGCTCCCTCCAGGTCCCTCCTCCCCCAATGGCTTCAGTGCCCTCCCCGCCACACTGCCCCCACCTGCCTTGCTCCAATCCCTACAGCCCCAGCCCCTTCTGGCTCCAATCACCTCAGCACAAACCTGCTCCCTGTGGTCTCCCCACAAGCTCCCCAGCAATGGCTGTGGAAGGTGGGGGGTCCCTCTTGCCAACCGCACACCCACAGCATATCCCTAGGCAACAACCCCCTCAGACTCTCCAATGTTCCCCCCCCCACAACCTCCCTTGCAATGGCCATGGTGCTGTCCGGGCTCCCCTCCTCCATCATAGCCTTCAGTGTCCTCATTCCCAGCCCCTCCTCAAGGACCGTGGTGCTGCTGTCCAGCCCCCTGCCAGTCACTATAGCCCTGGGGCACCTCACAGGAGCCACTGGATCCCAGACCTAGACCCCCCAGAACCTAGAAACTGGCTGTGGCACTCTGGGCCCCGCTAGCTATCGAGTCCTCCCCCAAAGCCCACCAGACAATTCTGTGACCCCCCCCACACACCACAGCCTCCTCACTGCCAGTCTCCCCTCCCCCAGTTCCTCCCTCATCACACACCCCTGGGGTGTCCCTTCAGCCCCACCCCCCAGAATTACACATGGAGCACACCCCTTCCCCCGCCCCCAAAGGCCAGGCCCGGCCTTCTGTCCGCAGCCACCCCCCACTCCGCTCCGGCTCCCCCGTGTCGGAACCGGACCGTCGCCCCAGGTCCAGGGGGGAGGGCAGCCGGGAGAGGGCTGCCGCAGCCACTTCCGGTGCCTCAGACCCCGTCCCCCGTCCCTTTGATTTCTTCATGACAACATGTTATTAACGTTTCTTGGGAGTGTTTTCTGAGTCCAAAGATGTGAGTTTCTTTGTCTTGCAGGAGGATTGTTTTAAAAGCTGATCGTATTTCTACTGTGAGTCTTTTCATCAGTGTGAGGGATGAATGCTTTCCAGATGGAGAGTCTGCTGGGGAGATGGTTGGTTGGGTTTGGGGGGGGGTTGGTAAGGGGGGGCAGATTGGTAATATTTGAGGTCACACATATATCGATAACTGCATGAGTTACAGACTTCTCCCCCTCCCCCAGCCCACATTCCATGGATCTTGCCTGAGTCCCCCCGCCCCCCATCCCAGGGCAGAAGCCTGAAGCCCAAGCCCCACCACACCTGGGAAGGTTGGAACTCCCACCGGTTGCCTGCTCCTACAGGGCTGATGACTCCGGAAGTGGGTAGGGACCAACCCCTGCAGGCAGCCCCCGGGGAAGAGCCATTGCTTTGCTGCCCCCGACTCCAGCTCAGTTCCAGCCCAGGAGGGCCGGCTCCAGGCACCAGCTTCCAAGCAGGTGCTGCGGCAGCACTGGGAAAGGGGGCATTCCGTGTGCCGTCAGGGTGGCCCTCGTCTTTCCGCGGCAGCGATAATTCGGCCGCACCTTTACTCTGCAGGCTGGTCACAATGGTAGTGGTGGGGTCACATAAGCAGTTGCCCTCAGTGACCACCAGAGGTCGCTGCAGCAATGAGAGGGGGGATACATGCCAGGCATTGCCACACCTGGCCACCAGGAGTCACTGCTCCAACAAGAAGGCACCTACAGGGCACTCCCGTGCCTGGCCAGCAGGGGTCACTATCACAGTGCTGGGGGGGAGATACACATAGGGCACTATCCCACCTGGCCAGCAGGGGTCAGTGCCCCAACAGGAGCGATATTCACCATGCACTGCCTCACCTGGGCACCAGGGGGCCCTGCACCCTGACACCGACCCACACATATCCCTGGTGAACAGGCGTGTGCCTGTGTGTTACTCTGAACCTTAAGGAATGAGGCAAAGGCTAATTTTATTTAAATTTCTGATGGTGAAAGCTCTGAGTTACAACCCTCACCTTGCTGAGCACCTGCCCATAGCCAGAGCAGTGTCCCCGATGACAGCAGAGACCCCAGAACACAGAGACCCAAAGGGGAAGCAGCTTTTAGGTGAAGCAATGACAGACTCTGGGGAGGGGTTCTGGGGAAGCAGAGAAAGATCAACTAATTGCAGAGGGGAAAATCATAATCTATCAGGGAGAAAGAACTGACTCCGCGAGGACATCACACCAACTTCAGCCAGGCTGGGATACCAGCAATTCGGGGCTGGAGCAGCTCCAGCAAGAGGCTGGGCGGAGGCAGGTGACCTCAGTCTCTCTGCCGAGCAGGCTGCTTTGGGTGCGAGGAGGGACAAGGAGCCCCTCCAGCCAGGGTCTTGCTGCCCAAGGAGGGGGAGATCTGGGGCAGTCTTTGGAGGAGCTGGTTCAGCAGCCGTGAGCCCGCTATCTTGTCCAGGCCTGAGCTCTCCAGCAGCACCCTGTGCACAGGTGTACGCACGGGACGGAGGCACCAGTGTGACGCTACAGGGCCTGACTCTGCTGAGTGCTGCCTGCAAGAGACGGGGCAGAGTCCAGGGCAGATGGGGGCAGGAGATGACAGGGCCAGCACCCATGAGCTGAACCCATCACACCTCTGGCCCGTGACATCACCACCCGCCCCTGCAGCTCTCCACCTGTCCCGCTGTCCATCAAACCCTAAAGCCCCCCATCCGCCCCCACTGTATGCCACATACAGCCCTTCATCCATCTGCCTCACACACTCATCTAGCGTCCTGCCGGCCCCCTGGGTGTCCGTGTAGTGCCCAACACAAGGAGGTGTGGACAGGTCCCGATTAACCTTCTGTGAGCCCGGCACCAAACATATATGTGGGTCCCCATGGGGGAATGGGGTATGGCACAAGGGGGGGGGTTGATCATCAGAGCGAGGGGCTGGCCAGGGGTAAGGCATGGGGAGGTGGTAGGAGGGAGAGACAGCTCCGGTCTGCACAGCCCAACACAGGGGCACTGTTTGCAAATCCACAGCCACCAGACACATACTGGCCCACCCAGCCCTGCGCTGCCAGCGTGCTCTGCCATACCACCCCCCTGCCCATTGCTCCCCACCCTCTTAGGCCCAGCAACTCCCATGCCCAGTGCCCCCTCACCCAGAGATCTGGCCCACAGATCCCTATGCCCAGAACCTCCCACTGGCCAGCGCCCCTCTCACAGCCCACCTACAACTGCCCAGCACCCCATATTCCTGAGGGAATTCCCCCAGGCAGTTCTGTGGGAACTCCCCAGACACAGCTCCTACAGCCAATCAACCAGCACTGAACAAATATCCTTCCAGGTCAGATTTTAGCAGAGAGCCTCTAAGCCTCACTGCGGGGAGCTTCCCCCACCAGTCCTGAATATAATATCGCTGCCAGCCTCCAACCCAGGGTTGAGCCTTCACTTCCTCCCATGCAGCTCTCAGAGAAAAAGCTCCTTCGGTTCCCCGAAGGGGAAAATCCACAAACATACCTTCACTTTGCTCTCACACCTCTAGGGGCCCAGGACAGCCAGGTATCCATCCCAGCCCATGCAGGATCCTGCTGCTCCCTGTTGACAAACACTGACCTTGAGCTGCCCTCAGGGGGCTGGGGGAGCTGCCCCATTTTCCAGCACGTACGTCCTGTTTCTGGGAAGGAAGAATTACGGCCCTACTGTTAACTCCCTGCTGCACCATGCTCTGCACAACGCCAGAGCCTCACCGGGCCGGAGCCTCCTTTGTCAGCCACCTGCGAGAGGAACAGGCTCATTTCCACAAGACTTGGGGAGTTCGGAGAGACGGGCAGAGGACGAAGTCTAGAGACACCAGTGGGAGCACCATGCCCTGAGCTAAGAGAGCTAGTGCTCGATAAAAGAGCCTTCGCCATAGAGCTTCCACCACCCGCGGTGGAAAGGAGCCAGCAGTGGCGGGGGGATAGGGAGGTAGGGGGAGGAGAGGAGCCCCGGGCCTGGCCAGCTGAGAGGAGCGAGCAGTGGACAGGGGGAGGGGAGATGAGCCAGCGGGCAGGGGGACTTGAGGGCACACGGCAAGTGGAAGGGGCAGGGCCACGGCCCCTTCGAAGCATGGGCAGTGCCAGGTTAACTATACCACCAGTGGCTCCGTGGAGCCGGGGCCATGCTCAGAAGGGGCCCTGGCCTGCTCCACATGCGCTGCACCCCGAGACCCCACTGGTCCCCACCCCCGCCCACCATTTACTCCTCTCAGCCTCCTCCGTGGCCCGCCAAGGGCTCCTCTCCACCCCGTGGCCCCCCTGCCAGCTTCTTTCTGTCCCCTGGCAGGACCCCAGTGCACCGCCAGCTGCAGGCCCGTCAGGCCCCACCTGTCTCCCCGGAGCTGAGCTGCCTGGGACTGATGCAAAAGCCTGGCCAGTCTCGGCTGGTTGGGGGAGGGCAGTGCGGGGGGAGGGGCTTGGCTGGGCCCCTCCAGGCAAATGGGTCCTGATGGAACCCAGCGGGGCAGGCCCTGGACTGGCTGATTGCACCACTTCCGATGGGCCAGAGCGATTCCCCGCCCCAGGTCCAGCTCTGGTGGTTCAGCCCGGCTGACACAGTCACCTCCCAGCAGGGCCAGTGAGTGGGGCCAGGAGGCAGGGCTTGGGGGAATGGGTCACTAGAGGGCCTGGAAACGGGGGATGCTGGGCTGTGAGGGGGCAGGAAACATGTGTGTGTTGGAGCACTAGGGAGTGGGGGTTCTGTTGGGGGTGCTGGACAGTTGTGGTGTTGTGCTGGGCGCTGTGCATATTTGGCAGGTCTGGGGGGGGCACTGGGCATAGCGGGTCTGGGAGGGCTTTGGCCATAGGGAATTGGAGGGGGGATGTTCAAGTGTTGGGCAGGGGGGCTGTGTGGCACAGCATGGGCCCACCGCCGAGGGGAAAGGGCATGCTGGCAGCACAGGGCTGGGTGGGCCATTTTTGCATCTGGCAACTGCTGGTTCATAAATAGTGCCCTCGTGCTGGGTGGAGCGGGGCTGCCCCTGCCGTGCCATATTGCCCCTGACTGACCCCCCGCTGTGAGGACAGACCCCCCCTGCGCCATGCTCCATTGCCCCCATGGGGCGCCCACAAATATGTTGGCACCGGGCCCACCAAAGGTTAATCAGAAACCCAGTACTGGGCGTGGACCCTGAGCGAGGCTTTCAGGTGATGTAGTAATGGAGCTAGAGGGTGATTAGGGGCGTTCTTGGCATCTCTAATCCCAGCCCCACTTCTCCTGTGCCCAAAGTCGCCCAAAGAGAGTGAGCCACCCCTCTCCGTCTCAGACCCCAGAGCCCAAAAGGCATGACTGGCCACTCACGCTGTGACCCAGTTACACCAATGAAGTCTCCCCAAACTCTCTAAGAAGATAGGAAGTGGGAGGAGCAACCCCCGTAGCCTGGCAGGCAGTACGCATCCTTCCCAGTAGGGCAGAGACCATGCCCATACGCAGATAGACCCAGCCTAGCCCAGAGGAGACTGGGAGAGGGGGAGCAGAGGAAGAGGATGTAGGCAACTGAACATGATAGGTGTTCATGAAAGGAGAGAGAGAGTTTGAGTGTGAGTTGGCCAACACAGTAGAGAGGACAGAGAGAGAGAGAGAAACCTAGGAGGAAGGAAAGAAACTCAGAACAGGGAGTCACCCTCAGGGATCCAACCTTCTCCTGGGGAGCACACCCCACTCCTGGCCAGAGAGAATCATCCCCTGCAAAAGGCAACATCATCTCCCTTGAAGCCACAGCTAGTCAGGAAACCCACACCCAGCTAACGGGAAGTCCCTGCTTGGAGCCAGGGGGGCTGTGACCAGAGCCCTCCCCGAACCAGACACTTACCTCACTGACAGCGACAGCTGCTTCGCTCCCAGCTGGACAGCTCTTGCCTGGCATCAACAGGATTCACGCTGTCACTGCTCTCGCTCACTTTCCATCTCACCTCGGGGCTGGACTCCGTCCTCACGACTTCTTTCCCCTTGGTATTAAACACAACACAAGAGAGAAAGAAAAAGCAATGGTGGCGAGGCTCCTCTTCTCGCTCCTCCCGCACCCCAGGGCTCTGGCTTCAACCCTCCTCCCGTTATGCCATCACAGATACAATTAGAACCTGCACCCAAAAGGAGTCACTCTGTACAGGAGACGATTGTCTCTTCCCCTGCCCTTAATACCACGTGCAGCTCATGGCCTCTGAAGAAAACTAACCTGGGAAGAGCTGAGGAAGAGAGTGCCGTCACCGCTGACTCACACCCAGTGCTGGGAAAGGCAGAAAGCTCAGGACTGTTCATCTCTGCTTCCCGGGATGTCCAGCCTGCTCAGCTCCACTTCTTCCAGCTTCTCCTCTGCCTGGGGCTCCTGGGCGACTCATCTGCAAGTTCAGGAAATAACCGATGAGCAAGGCAGCCCTGCCCACAGCTCTACTGGTGCGCGACAGCTCGACCTCCCTCTGTCTCCCACATGATCTAGAGCAGCCCCACGCAATGAAAAGAGACAGAGCCAACGGGCTGCGTGGCTAGTCACCCCACCTCCCCCACTGTCACCTCCAGGACCCGCTATGATTCTCTTTCCTCCTGCTAGATGGTGCAGGCTCTCGAGACCAAGCCTGTGGGGATCAATGAGCACTTCTCCTGCCCATGGCCTGCGGTAGGAGGCACAACAAAGAGAGAGAGAAGGTGTTTTGTCCAACACAGAAGACAAGACAGAGAGAGAGGGGGAATAGGAGAAATTAAAGTAACTCAGCACCTGGAGTCACCCTCCTGGATCCAACCTCCTGCTGGGCTTGGACACACCACTCCCACCAAGAGAGATGAGCAGTCCCCAAACCAAGCACTCCTCTCACAGACAGAGACAGCTGCTCCACTCCCAGCTGAACAGGTCTTGCCTGGCATTAACTGTTGCGGTTCAGTGATGAGACAGAACACAGCTTTATGCAAGCAAGCAGGCTGGTCAGCGGAGATGGGCTGTTCTGCCCCCCCGCCTTCCAACTTCTCCTTTTATTATATTTCTCCCCCTAAGCATTACACACTGCTACCCAAAGGAATGTATGACGTTGATTCATATGCTTAGTTACCATCCTCTATCTACTACAATCCTGGTTCTCAGGCCTTGAGCCCAGGCTAAAGAAACCTCCCACAGTTGCTGTCCAAACAATCAAGTTCTCAGGGTTCATATCTAGCCCTTGTCCTTGGATAGAGCAATGTGTGCATTGCTCCTAGGAAACAGTCAGGGTGTGCCCCGCCTGCTTCCAGGTGGAATAGCTAGACATTAACCCTTCATCTCCCCTTTTTTGTTTATTGAAGTTGGCCATCTCATGGTAGCCGCCAATTTGTTTTGTCATGCTATTTAACTCCCAGACAGACAAGGACATAACCTGGGGAGCTTTCCAGGGCAAAATTTTACAAAGTCTTAACAAGGAAGGAATACATTGTACACAGCAACAACAAAAAATAAGCCCAATGATTACAAACACAAAATAACCAAAAACTTAACATCTGCAATATAATCATCTAAAAGGGGTACACTTCTTTTACTACAATTATAACCAGCAAAAGGCAATCTAAATATCATTCTACTAAGACAGCAAAGGGTGCCATCACTTAAATTTGCAGGAATATAATTAAAGGTGCATGAACCACAAGTAAAAACCCATCCTGATGGTAGGATGATATGGCCATAATTATATAAAACATTAACAGCATGAGAACAATTTAAAAGGGATTGAGAAATTTTTTGACAGCCCAATGGCACCTTTGTACTAGTGCAGTTAACTACACGCGCACAGGTGACATTGTGAGCCCCGGCCGGGTACGGTGTGTGAAGGGATATAGCCGTGCGAGGCAGAGTATAGTTGGCCGGGTCCCAATTAGCCATGCTAGAGTACTGGGAGGAAAGATTAGCATAAGCAGAGAACAGTGTCTTATTCTCCTTCGGGCTTGTAACGGGGGAGGCGCTTCCGAGCCAACCCCTACAGGAAATAGCAGGCACAAAAGGCATACAATCATCACAGAATTAGCAGTGATTTGGGCGAGAATCGCCACAAACAAAGTCTTAGGAGTTTCTGGCTGCTGATCTGCTGCCAGTTTTCGTTGAGCCGTGGCGACCAATGCTTTTACTGCTCCCCATGTCACGGGCTGGCTTGGGACGCTACGCCTCCTCCGTTTCCGTCCCGCCGTTGTCGACTCAGGGGGCAACGCGGTCTCCTCCAAGGTCAGCTGAAACTCTGGTATGGGATTCGACAGCCCCTGGTGCCATGCCATGTTGTTTAAGTGCTGGTCGCACGCACCGGGCTGGAACCCACAACGGTCCTACAGGGAGAGACACAGCAGCATATCCCCGACCCCAAGTGATTAGAGGTGCTGGGCCCAGCCACTGTGGATCGGGCAGCTGACGGTAAAAGACACGCGGTCTTTCCAGTACCTCAGATTTGTGAAAATGCCGATCCGCAGGGGTCTGCTGATCTGCATTCAGTGTTAAATTATTTAAAGTAAACAAGAGGATATACATTTGTTGTTGAATGTCTCCTAAGGTTCGGAGATGCAGCTCCCCTTGTTTTAATTGTTTATCTAGCAAGGTTTTGAGTGTGCGATTGGCACGTTCAACAATGGCTTGGCCCGTGGAATTATAAGGGATTCCGTGTTTAAGACGGACGTCCCAGTGGGCACAAAAGGTGGAGAGGGCTGCAGAGCAGTAGGCTGGGGCATTATCTGTTTTAATTTGGCAAGGGCGACCCATAACAGAAAAGCAGGCCAGCAAATGGTGAATAACTTTGTTAGTGGCTTCCCCACGTTGTGGGGTTGCCCAAAGGAAGCCTGAATAAGTATCAACGGAAACATGTAAAAATGAATAGGGGCGGAATTGTGGTACATGAGTAACATCCATTTGCCACAGCTGATTTGCTGCGGTACCTCGGGGGTTAACGGCATAAGAAAAAGTAGGAGCAGCAGCAGCACAGTGGGGGCAGGAACGAACAATGGAACGTGCATGATCAGCAGGAATGTGAAACTGCCGGGCCAAAACAGAGGCAGACTGATGAAAAAAGGCATGGCTTTCAATGGGGTCAGAAAAAAGGGAATTCACCTGACCACGCAACGCGCAATTGGCGCGTGCATTGCCCTCAGTGAGTGGCCCAGGCAGAGGGGTATGACTGCGAATATGAGCAACAAAGTAAGGGAAATGACGAGTGGCAAGAAGATGCTGTAAAGACAAAAACAGGTGAAGGAGGTCTGCATCAATCTGAGGGGTAATGAGGGCAAGGGGTAAATGAGCAATTACCTAATAAACATAATGGGTATCCACAATTAAATCAAAGGGACAATCAGCAAAAGGTTGAAAGGCCAAAATAACAGCAGCTAATTCTGAGGGCAAAGGGGGATGGTAAAAAAACAATCTTTTAAATCTAACACACAAGGTTGATCGGTTTGAGGAATTAAATTTGGATTTGGTAAGCCAAATTGCAAGGGGCCCATAGGTTGGATGCGTTTATTTATTTCCCTTAAATCATGTAACAGCCGCCATGCACCTGATTTTTTCTTAATAACGAACACCGGGGTGTTCCAGGGACTGGTGGAGCTCTCCAATCGCTGTGCTTGCAAATGCTGCTGCTCAAGTGAATGAAGTGCTTTCAGCTTTTCTAGAGGGAGGGGCCACTGGTCAATCCATACGGGCTCTAAGGATTGCCATACCAAGGGCAAGGCGGAGGGCACGGTGGGTGAGGGAGGGTTTTGGGCCATCAGATGTTAATATCGAGGGTGGTGTCTAACTTTGTAAGTAAATCACGGCCCCAAATATTGAGGTGGACAGGGAGCACAAAAGGGCGGATTGTAGCAAGGGCACGGCCTCCTGGTTTAGAGACCGTGACCCAAGACAAACTTTGGCGCCCGGGTTTGCTACCCCCAATCCCCCACAACTCTTTAGAAGGAACCGTAGGCCAACTAACCGGCCACTCCAGATCACGAATCACTGTAACGTCAGCTCCAGTGTCCACCAGCCCTGTAAAAGGAACATCATTTAAAAGAAGTGTTAACTGAGGTTTCGAGGGGCGGACTGACATTGTCAGAGCAACAAGTGGAGAAGACGCGCTGTGAGACGGCGAGTGAGACAACGTCGATCCAAAGCCTCCTCCACCCCGAGTTCGATCCTCGGCAGCTGGCACCTGATAGGGGACTAAAATCAATTGTGCAATTGACCGTCCACGCGGGAGCGACTGTGGAAGATGAGTCCACACCTGAACCTTAATAATGCCAGTGTAATCAGCATCAATGACCCCTGGAATGACAAAAAAGCCCTGTTTCCCAGCATGTGAGCGAGGGAGAACAAGACCCACAAAGCCGGCAGGGAGAGGTCCCGTCACCTGTGTAGGTATGGCACAGACCTCCCCTGGCAGCTGAAAGTCAGTGTCCTCCTGCATGATCAAATCAAGCCCTGCACTTCCAGCAGTCGCTGCCCTCATAGAGTCTACGGATTCCAAGGCAGAGGAGCGATTGCCTGAGTAGGAAACACCCCCGTTTGGCCCTGGGTTCGGGGGGGACCCGTCGCGCGGTTTCCCGACCCGCTACGACACTGATTAGCCCAGTGATAACCTTTCCCACACTTGGGGCACTTCTTTGAGGGTCGGGCTGGTGCCTTAAATGAGCGGCACTCCCGCTGAAAATGACCCTCCTTTCCACAGCGGTAACAACGCTTCCCCTCCTTCCCGGTTTTTCTGAGGGCGGCAGCCAGAACTCCAGCCTTGTGGGCTTGTGTGCCAATGCTCTGGCACGCCCGCAGCATGTCTGAGAGCTCTAAAATACCAGAGACTTGTGCTGCCTGGAGAGCACGGCGGCAATCCTCATTTGCATTTTCAACTGCCAATTTTAACAGGAGCTCGTGAGCTGCCTCAGTGTTATCCACCTGTCGGAGGATAGCCTCCTGCAATCTGTTGGTAAAATCCAAAAAGGACTCTAAGGCACCCTGACGGATACTGACAAAGCTTTTGGTAGGCTTGCCTGAATCCGGGACCTTCTTGAAAGCATGCTGGGCACAGGTGGAGATAATGGGGAAGACGGCCTGAGGGAGTTGAGACTGCATCCCAATAGTAGCAAACTGGCCCTCCCCTGCCAAATGCTCATAAATGATACCTTGCTCTCTATATACCTGGGCTTGGCGTTCTGCCATCTGCCGATACTCACTAAGCCAAATAACATACTGACTGGGTGACAACATCATGCACAGCAGCGTTTTCCAATCCTCAGGGATTAGGGAGTACCCAGCACCCATCCCTTCAATGAGACCACGCACAAAGGTGCTAGTCAGGCCAAATTCACGAATTGCTTTCTTTACCTCTCTAACCACCGAGTATGGCAGAGTGGTCCAGGTGCCCACGGGGTTGCCCTGGTCATCATTCTGCCAGGTCACCGGGCAAACGGAGACCAGATCAGCCAGCTCCTCTGCTGTAAGATCTGATCGAGCTTTCGCTGCGTGAACCATTTGTTGCACCAGCGAAAGCTTCTGAGCAGATGCAGATGACCCTCCGGGGGGCCCCACGGGGGGAGGGTGATCACACACCGGCTCCGGTGGGGAAGGCCAGGGAGGCGGTGGTAATAGAGGCACTGGGGGCGAAGCAGGGGGAGGGATGGCTGCAGGAGCGGACGGGGGTGGCAGGATCGGCAGCTCCTCTGTTGGTGCTGAAGAGGGCCTTTCCAAGGCGACACGCTGTGTCGCATCGCCAGGAGGGGGGATGACTGCAGGGGCGGACGGGGGCGGCGAGAGCACCAGCCTCGCGAGGGAGGGTCTGTCTGAGGCGACACGCTGTACCACGTCGCGGCAGAGGTGCCAGGCATGTAAAGCCTGCACGGGTGCCCGAGGCTATTTGTGCAATGTCTGGCCCAATCGCTCCCAGTCCGCTAGCTTAAGGCTTCCAGCTTCAGGATACCACGGGCACTTGGCACGCACCTCCTGTAGCAGGAGAGTGAGTTCTCGAGCCGGGCAGTCATGCTGAGCCTTACGCAGCAAATACTGCAGCTCATTGCAGTGTTGCACTTGCAAAGCAGAGAGGGAGCTTCCCATACTTACCACAATGAAAAATACTCACCGGGATCCACGAAGCGGATGAGTGACGCGTCTGAAACCCTTGCCGGGCGAGGTGAGTGCTGAGGGCCCCACGTTTGGGCGCCAGTTGTTGCGGTTCAGTGATGAGACAGAACACAGCTTTATGCAAGCAAGCAGGCTGGTCAGCGGAGATGGGCTGTTCTGCCCCCCCCGCCTTCCACCTTCTCCTTTTATTATATTTCTCCCCCTAAGCATTACACACTGCTACACAAAGGAATGTATGACGTTGATTCATATGCTTAGTTACCATCCTCTATCTACTACAATCCTGGTTCTCAGGCCTTGAGCCCAGGCTAAAGAAACCTCCCACAGTTGCTGTCCAAACAATCAAGTTCTCAGGGTTCATATCTAGCCCTTGTCCTTGGATAGAGCAATGTGTGCATTGCTCCTAGGAAACAGTCAGGGTGTGCCCCGCCTGCTTCCAGGTGGAATAGCTAGACATTAACCCTTCAATTAACAGTGTTTGTGCTCTCGCTTGCTTTCCATCTCTCCACCAGGACGGACTCTGTCCCCGCCCCCCTCACCCTCCAACATACACACACACACACACTTACACACTTCTTTTCTCTTGGTGCCAAACACAACGCAAAAAGGAAAAACAAAAGTTATCGTCACACTCTGCCATGATGGCGAGGCTCTGCTTCTTGCATCTCCCACACCCCAGGGCTCTACCCTGAACCCCCTTCCCATGATGTTCTGGGAGCTACAGTTAGAAGCACCCCAGTGCACCTGCACCCAAAATCGTCACTCTGCACAGGAGACTCTTGTCCCTTCCACTGGTCTTAACCCCGCAGAGCCCCGGGCCCAGCTAGGATGCACCTTATTATTCTTGAGTACTGGGGCACTCGTCCTCTCCTTCCTATCCCTCTTGGACTCCATCTGTGAGAGAGGACAGGGTAGTGTTACAGACTCAGACACCCTCCCCCAGCTCTCTGCACCCTGGGCTCACACCTGGTTGTCTCCCCAATCCTTGGCATTGTCCAGCATGTCTCCCTCTGCTGGGGACAGTGGGGCATGGCCACTAGGTAACTCGAGGGTGTTGCCGGCATCCAGTGCCGAGAGGCTGAACAACAGCTTGAGTTGGTTCGTTACCCGATGTGCTACACCCAATAATCACAACGGGGTGGAGAAGCAGAAAAGTTTATTTGCAGTTGCAAAAAGGTACAGGGAGAATAAAATCTCAAATCCTGCACAACAGAGCAGGAAGTTACACAGGCTTTTATACATCCTTTTTCCCAGCATACTTATCCAATAGCAAGCTGCCCCAAGTATCCATATAGCCAGCCAATCCAGTTCCCAGCTAGTTCCCTGATTATCTGTATCATTTGTTAAGCTATACATAAAGCTGCTTTATTCAGCATTGTTCTTCCATATCTCCCCTGTTTGGCCTTGCTTAGTTTCAGGCAGTCTGACTCTGCAACATACTGTTGCAGATTCTCAGCATAACTGCTGTGTGTGCCTCCAGGCGGGGGGGCCAAGGACACTTGGGCCTAGTACGCAGAGCTGCTGCGAATGCCTCCAGGCAGGAGGGGGGGCCAAGGACACCTGGGCCTAGTGCGAGGGGGCTTCATCGACACTCGTGGTCTTCCATCCCCTCGAGTTACCTAGTGGCCATGCCCCAGTGTCCCCAACAACTCCCCCCTTTGAGAACACTCAACAGCCTTGGCTCTGAGTTTTCTCACTTGGGCTACTTATTTTTTACAATATGACTTTGCATAAGCACTTTGTGATAGCCTGAAGAGAAGGACTTATTAACTTCTGCAAAAGGGCCCTGACACATGAGACTGCACAGCATAATACCAGTAATACAAGCAATACAGGAAAGAGAATTATCAATAGCAGGCTAAATAAACCACCAAGCCAAGACGACAAACCCCAGCCTGAAAACAAGGTTTGCAACCAATCATTCTCTGGAGCAGTATAGGCAACCTGTGCTCCGGCTCGGGCATGGGCCTCAGCCTGTACCACCTTTTTATAGATTTCATAACTGCTATCATTTACATATACACAACATCGGGGCCCGACGAGGGCACAAACCCCTCCTTGGGATGCCAAGAGATAGTCCAAAGCCAGCCTGTTTTGGAGGGAAAACGTCCTGAGCTGCTGTACCTCTTTATTTAAAGTTTTTACTGCTGACCCTAAATCACTAACTGAGTTTTTTAACTTTAAGGCCACCTTCTCAAATACCATCTGCAGCCTTACAGTATAGCGGCCTATGCATGCCATGGCTGGCCCAGTAAACAGTGGTGCTATTCCCAGTACAGAGCACCCTACCAGCTTCTCGGTTGTGAGGGGATTCTTCATATTGCCCTCTAATGCCGTAGTCAGTCGCCGCAGGGTCTTTTCTCGTGACTCAACAGAGGTGTCTCGGGCATTTCTAATCTTTCCTTTGGGCAGTGTGGAAGTTATGGAAAGATGAGGAACTCCGTGAGCTATATAACAGCTACCTGTCCAGTTGGCTGGCAGCACCTTGTAAGCCTTTCGGCCACATACAAAATAGTGACCCTGTAGGGCCCAGTAAGGACTGTTTCTTAAGGGGATTCCTGGGATATTTAAGGCTGCTTTTCCAAACAGTTCATATGCCCCTAGGGGGGCATCCCATCCTCCTGATTGGGTACAAGTGGGGGCATTTCTAATTGTGCCATTCAAATTACGCTCGCCATAGGGACCACTACAAACCACCATTGGCTTGCTACATTGGAGATATTAACTGGACGGCAAGTTACATTTCCAAACCCCTTTTTTGTGGTAAGATTATTTGTAAGTGTTTCCCTAAAAGGGGAGGAACCATTACACCCACACTGTTGGCCTTCCCTGTTGGTCTTTATTTAATACCCATCAGCCCACTGTGTAATAACACAGGAGCTCTTTTCCACAGGATGCCCATAGTGATCAGATTGGTTTTGGGTAAAACATAACACTCCCTTAGTGAGTACTGCAACTGAATACTCCTGGTCCTGATAGGTGGCTTGCTGTAAAGAGGTCTTGTTCCAGAGCGGTGAGTCCGTTCTTTCCTGCTCTTTGGTGGTGGCTAATTCTGCTAGGGTCAAGGGCAGCATGTCAAGGGGCATTCCCATTTTGGGGGACAGTGGAGTTGGAGCACATACCCAGCAATCAGTCTGGTTTGTTAAATTAGCAACATGGTGCACAAGCAAAACAAAGGAGTTATGCTCCCGATATGCACAGTTTGGAAATACCAATACAGAGAATAACAATGTTACCCAATTAATTATTACCAGAGTCTTCCCAACCCAGGGTCTCCAGTACCTGGGTGGGCCCATTTTAGCATTAAGGTGCCCGCTATTTGTGTCTTTTAAACAGTAGCTTTAGCCCGAGATCGTCACTAGATGAGGAGTCAGCAGGTTGGATGGTCCACTGTTCTGCTGACGAGGGGGCAGGTACTGCCTTCAGATGAGAGTGATGGATCCAGTTCTTGTGTCCCTCGATCTTTGCCGCTGCATGGGAGATCAGCAGGACGGTATAGGGTCCTTTCCACTTTTCCTGGAGAGGCTCGTCTTTCCAGGTGCGAACAAGCACAGAGTCACCGGGCTGTAAGGAGTGAACGGGAGAGTCCAAGGGGAGAGGCTGGGAATCCTCGGTATACCTGTGAAGAAACAAGAGAACAGCAGACAGGGAACACATATACTGTGACAAAAAACCATTACCCAACTCCCATTTCCCTGACAGAACTGGGGTGCCATTCATAGGCCATGCCCTTCCAAACATAATTTCAAAGGGACTACGCCCTAATCTACCCTTTGGGAGAACGCGGATATGGAGTAGGACGAGGGGCAAAGCATCAGGCCATCGCAGTGAGGCTTTTTGGCACACTTTTGAGAGATGCCGTTTAAGGGTCTGATTGGTACGCTCCACTACACCACTGGCTTGCGGTCTCCAGGGCGTATGGAGTTTCCGGGGGATCTGTAAGGCATGTGAGATGCTTTGAATGATTTTTGATGTGAAGTGTGTCCCGTTGTCAGATTCCATCCACTGGGGGAGTCCAAAGCGAGGAACGATCTCCTTAACAAACTTGAGGGCCACTGTCCTGGCAGTGCAGTTACAGCATGGGAAGGCTTCTGGCCGTCCGCTGAACCGATCCACTATAACAAGGAGATATTTGAACCCTTGGGTCCGGGGAAACTCAGTAAAGTCTATTTGCCACACTTGTCTGGGGCCCGGAGTGGGTTCTAGGGCAGCTGGTGGCACAGGATGTCCCGGTCGGGGGTTATTCTTTTGGCAGACTAAGCAGTCCGCTTGTACCTGGGCAGCCAGGGGTCGGAGTCCGGAAGTGATAAAGTATTTTCCCATTAGTTGGATAAGTGCTTTCCTGCCAGCATGAGTGGTTTGATGTAGTTTCTGCAGCACTGGCCGGATTAGGCCCTTTGGTAAGAGGACCTTCCCTTCTGGGGAGGGAACCATCCCTCCTTTTACAACAGCATAACCCGCCCTCCTTTGCCCATCTATTACAGTACTGCTACCATCAGTGTACCACTCATAATCTGCATTTGGGAGGGGTACATCCTTTAAATCCGGACAGCTGGAGTACTGGACATCTATGATCTCTAAACAGTTATGTTTCTGTTCCTCTGTTTCTGGCAAGAGAGTGGCTGGGTTAAGGGAGTGGCAAGGTGACTTCAGAGTTCTCTAACAGCTTAGCCTGGTACCGAGCAATCCGAGCCTGGGTGAGCCAAAGCCCTCCCTTTGCAGCCAATAAGGCTCGGACCATATGGGGAGTATAGATTTGCATAACCCCTCCCAATGTTAGCTTCTCGGCTTCCTCAAGCAATTGGGCAGTAGCTGCGACCGCCCGTAAACATGCCGGCCAACCCTTTGCAACCTGATCCAATTGCTTAGAAAAATAAGCCACAGGACGTCTCCATGCTCATAACAGCTGTGTAAGCACTCCTAGGGCCACCCCCCTTCGTTCATGTACATACAACTGAAACCAGCTTATAGAGATCCGGCAGGTCCAGAGCTGGGGCTTCCATTAATTTTCTTTTCAGGATTTTAAATGCCCTGTCAGCCTCTGGGGTCCAATAGAAAGGGTCATGATCTGCTCCTTTTACACAGTCGTACAGGGGTTTAGCCCACAGTTCAAACTCTGGGATCCATATCCTGCAAAAGCCTGCCATACCCAGAAATGCCCTGAGCCGCTTACAATTATTTGGAGAGGAACTTGACAGATAGATTCCTTTCTTTTTTTTTGCTTGAACGCTGGCGCTCCCCTTGCCTTAGCTGTAACCTGATCCCTCTCCACCTCAGACAACAAGGTTCTCAGGAGGATATTACAGTCGTCTCAATCGGCTTGTGACTACTGAGGCAGCCCTCAAAGACTGAAATAAACCTGCTTGCGTTCGTTG
Organism: Lepidochelys olivacea; assembly: GCF_965140295.1. Classification (NCBI taxonomy): domain Eukaryota; kingdom Metazoa; phylum Chordata; order Testudines; family Cheloniidae; genus Lepidochelys; species Lepidochelys olivacea. Next base: position 2,535,426 of record NC_140432.1, on the reverse strand, counting down.
AGAATTCCCCAGCCTGTGTTTTAAAAGCTGCTAAGTCTATTGGATTGAATGGCACATGGGTGTAAACTTGCATAGTGGTAGCCTGACGTCCATCTGCCCCTGGGCAAGCCACAACAGTCTCGGTAAGCAAAGGATAGAGTCCCACCGAGGGGGCAATCTCTGTAACCCGAGGCATCCTACCCTTATACGGTGGAGGTGTGGGGGCCGAAGGGGACACCGGCTCTGCCATTACAGTGGGGGTGGGGGTCTGGGGACTAACATTAGCTGCTACCGAACCAGTCGGAGTCAGATTACAGTGTTGTAAAATATCTGGTCGAGTACATAAAGTCAGAAACAAATGCGCATACATATGTTCATTCCATTTACCCATTCACTGACAAAACAAAACTAATTGGAGGATCGTGTTGTAATTAATTGACCCTCCTGGTGGCCACCACTCCTGGTCCTCTAGTTGATATTGAGGCCAGTCAACTGTACAGAATCGTTTTAATTGGCTCTTAGTCATCGGATCCGCACCAAATACCTTCCAGTTTGCTAGAATGCACTCTAGGGGCGTACACCGTGCCCTAACCCCTGAGCTCTGTCCCTGTCCCATACCTACAGGGTAACTCTGGGCGTCCCCAGGTTCCAACAGAGCATATAATCCGGATTTTAAAAGGTTCCTACCTTATCCAAGGGACCGGTTCTTCACCGTGGCCTGCAGCTGCTCCTCCCCCATGTCTAAGGGACCGGTTCTTCACCGCCGTCCACAACAGCTTCTCCACTATATGAGTGCGTTGCACCATTGTGCCCTCTGGGGTCGATCAAATCGCGTCTCCTCCGAGGCCCCCGATGAACTCACCGGTGTGCGCTGGGCGTCGGTTCTCGCCGCAATCCTTGACCTCCAGGAGGGGTCCGGGCAAGGCTAAATTGCAGCCTCGTCGCCCACCCAGGGACGCCAAAAGCTGTTGCCGGCATCCAGTGCCGAGAGGCTGAACAACAGCTTGAGTTGGTTCGTTACCCGATGTGCTACACCCAATAATCACAACGGGGTGGAGAAGCAGAAAAGTTTATTTGCAGTTGCAAAAAGGTACAGGGAGAATAAAAACTCAAATCCTGCACAACAGAGCAGGAAGTTACACAGGCTTTTATACATCCTTTTTCCCAGCATACTTATCCAATAGCAAGCTGCCCCAAGTATCCATATAGCCAGCCAATCCAGTTCCCAGCTAGTTCCCTGATTCTCTTTATCATTTGTTAAACTATACATAAAGCTGCTTTATTCAGCATTGTTCTTCCATATCTCCCCTGTTTGGCCTTGCTTAGTTTCAGGCAGTCTGACTCTGCAACATACTGTTGCAGATTCTCAGCATAACTGCTGTGTGTGCCTCCAGGCGGGGGGGCCAAGGACACTTGGGCCTAGTACGCAGAGCTGCTGCGAATGCCTCCAGGCAGGAGGGGGGGCCAAGGACACCTGGGCCTAGTGCGAGGGGGCTTCATCGACACTCGTGGTCTTCCATCCCCTCGAGTTACCTAGTGGCCATGCCCCAGTGTCCCCAACAAGGGGATGGAAGACCATGAGTGTCAATGAAGCCCTCTCGCACTAGGCCCAGATGTCCTTGGCACCCCCCCCCCAAACCTGGAGGCACTCGCAGCAGCTCTGCGTACTAGGCCCAAGTGTCCTTGGCCCCCCCACCTGGAGGCGCACATAGCAATTATGCTGAGAATCTGCAATATGCTGGAGAATCAGACTGCCTAAAACTAAGCAATGCCAAACAGGGCAAATATAAAAAAACAATGCTAAATAAAGCAGCTTTATGTATAGTTTAACAAATAATACAAAGAACCAGGGAACTAGCTGGGAACTGGATTGGCTGGCTATATCAATTCTTAGGGCAGCTTGCTATTAAATAAGTATGCTAAAAAAAATGTATAAAAGCCTGTGTAACTTCTTACTCTGTGTACAGGATTTGAAATTCAAATCTCCCTGTACCTTTTTGAAGCTTCAAATAAACTTTTCTGCTTCTCCACCCCGTTGTGATTATTGGGTGTAGCACACCGGGTAACGAACCAACCCAGGCTGTTGTTCAGCCTCTCGGCACTGGGTGCAGGCAACACCTCCACAGAGTCACCTGGCCTCGTCTTAGACGCCATCTTCATATTGCTCTTCTCCTTCCCAGAGCTCCTGCTCTGCTCCTCAGACCTGTCTGTCCTCCGCTCTGCAGGCAGAGGGGTAGGGGCACCGTGGGATCACATACACCCGATTCCAGACACCCCATGGCATCCACAGGGCTCCCAAACAGTGTCACCTTCGGCCAAAAACCACACCCCACCCTGAGGGAGCAGAGTCTTTGTGAGCCCAGCACACACCAGACAGGAAAAGATTCACACCCACACCCAGCCCAGCCATATTAGGAGCTTGCCCCCCATCTTCCCGGCCATGGGGCTCATGGATGGAGAAGTTTGGTGGGCTGTGGGGGCCCCCGAAGGAGTAGCTCAGCGTGTGAATGAGTGACCAGGATATATGTGGGGGGCGGACTGTGGGGTTGAGGTGTTCAGGAGGACCCAAGGGAAGGGAATAGGGGGATTCGAGGTAGAGGAGGGAAGGGTTACCAAGGTGTACTGTGGGAATAGGGGATTTAGAGACCCCAGAGGGGACGGGTGGGGCGTGTTTGAGGGCCCCATGGTGGCTGAAAAGGGGAACCCGGCAGGTTGGGGGGTAGCAGAGATGGGCGATGAGGAACTGGGGATGGACGGGGGGAGGGGTGACGGGAAAGAGGGGCCAGCAATGGGGAAAGGGGTGGGAGTCCTTTGGGGGCGGGGTGCTGAGGAGGGGGGGAGGAGGTTGGGGGCAGCAGCACATTTCGGGGGTCACTGGGGGCCGAGGGATGAGAAAAGGGGTTGGGGTGAACTGGGGGGAGTTTGGGGAGTGGGGTCTGAGGGATCCCCTGGATGGAGGGCAGGGCTGGGGGGGATGGGGGCTGGAGGGGCCCGCCGGGGGGCTGGAGCGGTGTCGGGGGCCAATGGCTGGGGGGGACTGTGGGAGGCGTTGGGGAGGGGGGCTGAGGGAGCACGGAGGGGGAGGGGGCGCAGACTCGGAGCGGGGGCGGGGCCGGGCTGCTTGTGGCGCGCGGGCGACACGTGGCTGAGGACGGGAGAGGGACACGCTCCGCCCACGTCACCCTCCGCCCGCGCCTTGGGGGCCTCTGACCTTCTCCTAATGGCGTCCTGAGAGCAGCACTCACTTCCTGGTCCGCAACTTCCGCTTTGAACAGGGAGTTCTGATGCCGAAAGCCCGGGAGCTTTCAACAAAGGGAGCCCAGCTAGCCTAGGGCGGGTGGGAGCAGGGCAATTTCGGGGGGAGCCCTGACCCCGACAGGAGATGCGGCGCTGAAGCCCCCAGCTGCTAGAGTAACAGAAGCTGGAGGGCTGAAGCCCCGACTCCCCCCTGTGCAGAGCTGGCCAGAGCCCCTCTGTCCCGTTCCCCCCTGTGTGGGGCTGGCTCTCATTCTCAGGCTGTGGAGAAATTCAGCCCCAATCTACCCACCTTGGTGTCTCCGTTTCCCCCTCATCGCACAGCCATGACTGGATTGTGCCTAGGAGGCAGGGTCAGTATTAGCCCCAGGTGGGATCTAGGGTACACGGAGGTGAAGTGGCTAAGGCTAAGCAGGGAGTCTGTGGCAGAGCAGAGAACCAAACCCAGCACACCCGAGCCCCCAGGGCTGTGACTGAACCGCTGGGCCACCTTCCTACCCAGAGCCTCCTCTGCGCTTTGAGTGTGTGGGTGGGCCAGGCCCTAGACCGAGCCACAAGGAGGGGGCATGGGGAAAGGCACATGGGTGGGAAGCAAGAAGGAGAAACATCAGGAAGGGGAGCAAAGACTTGGAGAAGAAAGAAGAGCGGGGCAGGGGCAGGGGGAGGGGGAGGGGAAAGACTCCCCATGGCTTGTCCCTCGCAGCTGCCACCTTCCCACAGCCATCACTGGCCCACAGCTGCCAAAGAGGCCCCAAGCAGGTGTGAAGTGGAGCGAACCTCACGTCTTTCCACTGGGCTGTTAGTGAAGAGATCTGGAGCTGAGTGTAACCATTTTAGAACCCTGTAATTCCTGATCATGTCCTTATGTAGTTCGTTACTATTTTCATGATGGTATTAAGAACTCAATAACAATAATCAGTAGAATGTGAAAAGTGCATAAATAGGCTGAAAATTGGCAGTTGGGGGGAGGCAGGAAGGGGTGAGTGGGAGACCCCCAGGGCAGGGGAACCAGGGGGAGGGGGCAGAAAAGGGTGGGGTGAGTTGGGGCTGGGGCCTGGGGGGAGAGGGCGGAGCCGGGATGGGGCACCCACTGGCAAAACCAAAGGCAGCCCCTATGCTACACCTGATGTCCGGTTACCAACTTTCTGCACAAAAGCGCATGCCCTAGCCCCGCCCCTTCCCCTCAGGTCCTGCCCCGCCCCTTCCCCAAGGCCCCACCCCCAGTTCACTCCATTCCCCCTCCCTTGGTGGCTCGCTCTCCCCCACCCTCACTCGCTATCACTGGGCTGGGGTAGGGGGGTGGGATGCAGGAGGGGGTGAGGGCTCTAATGGTGGGTGCGGGCTCTGGGGTGGGGCCAGAAATGAGGGGTTCAGGGTGCGGGATGGGGCTCCAGGCTGGGGCAGGGGTGCAGGAGGGGTGAGCGCTCTGGCTGTGTGTGTGATCTTCCCCTTTCCCTTAGCCGTGTGGTTGCCTCCCCTCCTCCCCCACCAGGGCCAGCATGCACAAGGCCTTGCTGACGGGTCACCTGGCTCTCCACTGACAGCTCAGGGGTCTGGTGTCCTCTGGCCCTGAGACCCCACAATAACTCCAAGGTTATTTCTAACGGGTTAAAGCCGAACTTGTGCTGAGATGAACACATCCCTCGTGGGTGTGGGGTTTTACAATATGAACTGGCTCTGCGTGTGGGTACAGTGCATGGGTCTGAATGAGACCCACATGCCAACATGGCTGAAACACACAATTCCCCATCCTGGGGGTTTCCATCCCCCTCATTCCTCCCACGGGGGCCTGGCCCGTCTCCTGTACGGCCAGAGACCTGAGGGGCAGCAGTCGGGGTGTTGGGAGAGGGTCTGTTTTCTGTGGCTAGTGACTGCCCCAGAGTCACTCCCACCAGCCCCGATTGCCTTGCGCAGCAGCTGCCGTCCTCTGAAGACTGGCTGGGGATTCGACTGGGAAGAGGCACCTGGGAGCTGGAGTGACCATAGGTCAGACATTGCAACATTAGAGCCAGAACATCCAGGTCTTGATTTTCAGGCCAGTCAAGACAACAAAATAATCCAGTGTGACCCCCAGACACATGACACCCAGCTGATCCAGGCAAGTCACTTGTGCCCCATGCCACAGGGGACGGCAAAAACTCCAACATCCCTGCCAATCTGACCTGGGAGAAATTCCTTCCTAACCCCCAAAAATGGAGATCAGTGAGATCCTGAGCATGTGAGCAAGGCCCACCGGCCAAGCACCGGAGAGAAATCATTTTCTATATCACCTGAGAGCACTTGCTTCCGCACCCCCTGCCCCCTCCTGCCACCTCCACGTGGAGTGGAGAATCCATCATTGCCCTGGGTACCTTGTTCCAATGTTTAATCACCTGATTTCAAATGTGTCCCAAATTTCTAGTGTTAGTTTCTCTGGCATGAACTTCCAGCCATTGGTTCTTGTTCTGCCTTTCGGTGCTCGGTTAAAGAGCCCTTTCGTACCCAGGTTTCTCTTTGTGAGGGGATTTACGCACTGTCATCAAGTGACCTCTTGGTCTTCTTTGTGAGAAACTGAACATATTCAGCTCTTGTCTCGCACTGAAAGGCAACTTTTCAGCTCCTTTTTTTTGGGGGGGGGGTTGTCCCCTGTCCAATTTTTCATTCTTTGTCTTAAAATGCGGCCAACACGACTGTATGCAAGAGTCCGGTGTTGGTCTGACCATGGTGGTATATAGAGATACTCTAGTGCCCTATTTCTAGTCACTATTCTCCTGTCTGGTTTCAGAGTAACAGCCGTGTTAGTCTGTATTCGCAAAAAGAAAAGGAGGACTTGTGGCACCTTAGAGACTAACCTGTCTTAGAGACCTAACTCCTGTCTGTGCATCCAAGGATGGCCACAGCATCGCACGGGAATTTCATGCTGAGTTGTATGTCCATTATGACACCTAAATCCTTTACCGAGTCACAGAAGTCCGGCCTTCCTCCATATTAAAGCTCAGTGTGTTTGAATGGACACAACTTCCCAAGTGCTCCGTCACACACACAAGGGAATCCTCCACTCAGCCGCCTTCAGCTGCTGCTGGTCTCTTTTCTCTTTCTTTTTCTCCAGGATCTGCATGTGTCATTCTGGGGGCAGTTCTCCTCCTCTCTTTGCCTGTGAGCAATGTGACCCCCCCTGGACAGACTGAGCAACCCAGGATTCCTTCAGCCTGAAAGCAGAGGGGAGCCTTCACTCACTCCCTCTTTATGGCTCCAGTCTCAGGACCTAAATTCCCCGCCACAGCCCAAAAATCCACACTGGGCCTCACTCCTCTCTCTGGTGATTTCCCTTCTCCCACAGACCTGTCTTGAGGACACAGCCCTGGGGCCAGGTGAGCAGAGCCCCTGAGATTTCCCTTCGCAGTCTCTGAGTGTCAGGTCGCCCCATTACACAGCTCGGTAATGTTGTCTTTTCTTCTCCTTTCAGAAGTAAATTGTTGTATTTCTAGTCTCTTTATACGACCCCCCGATTTGCTGCTTCCAATTCTCTTCTGTACACACCAACACTGGACTGGGTACGTGGGAGGCTTGTAGGATCAGACCCTAAAATAGCTTTGGAGGGAAATTCTAACCCCCCCTTCCCGTCCCGACCTGTCACTGGGAGTTGCCGGCACTGACCCAGGCCACCGAGCACCACAGACAGAGGAGACCAATTTTATCCACAAAAAGAAAAGGAGGACTTGTGGCACCTTAGAGACGAACCAATTTATTTGAGCATAAGCTTTCGTGAGCTACAGCTCACTTCATCGGATGCATACTGTGGAAACTGCAGTGAGGATGTTTTTATACACACAGACCATGAAAAAATGGGTGTTTATCACTTCAAAAGGTTTTCTCTCCCCCCACCCCACTCTCCTGCTGGTAATAGCTTATCTAAAGGGATCACTCTCCTTACAATGTGTATGATAATCAAGGTGGGCCATTTCTAGCACAAATCCAGGGTTTAACAAGAACGTCTGAGGAACAGTGGGGTGGGGGGAGGAGGAGGAAAAAACAAGGGAAATAGGTTACCTTGCATAATGACTTAACCACTCCCAGTCTCTATTCAAGCCTAAAGTTAATTGTATCCAATTTGCAAATGAATTCCAATTCAGCAGTCTCTCGCTGGAGTCTGGTTTTGAAGTTTTTCTGTTGTAATATCGGAACCTTCATGTCTGTAATTGCGTGACCAGAGAGACTGAAGTGTTCTCCGACTGGTTTATGAATGTTATAATTCTTGACATCTGATTTGTGTCCATTTATTCTTTTACGTAGAGACTGTCCAGTTTGACCAATGTACATGGCAGAGGGGCATTGCTGGCACATGATGGCATATATCACATTGGTGGATGTGCAGGTGAATGAGCCTCTGATAGTGTGGCTGACGTTATTAGGCCCTGTGGCTTAGGCTTAAATAAAGACTGGGAGTGGTTAAGTCATTATGCAAGGTAACCTATTTCCCCTTGTTTTTCCTAACCCCCCCACCACCCCCCGCTGTTCCTCAAACGTTCTTGTTAAACCCTGGATTTGTGCTGGAAATGGCCCACCTTGATTATCATACACATTGTAAGGAGAGTGATCCCTTTAGATAAGCTATTACCAAAAGGAGAGTGGGGTGGGGGGAGAGAAAACCTTTTGAAGTGATAAACACCCATTTTTTCATGGTCTGTGTGTATAAAACATCCTCACTGCATTTTCCACTTTTATGCATCCGATGCAGTGAGCTGTAGCTCACGAAAGCTTATGCTCAAATAAATTGGTTAGTCTCTAAGGTGCCACACGTCCTCCTTTTCTTTTTGCGAATACAGACTAACACGGCTGCTACTCTGAAACCAATTTTATCCGTAAGTCAGACCCCCGTGTCCTCCCACTGCCTGGGTTACCTAGAAGCTAGATATATGAAGCTAGAAATATGAAGTATGACTCTGAAGTCCCGTTGTAATTATGGAAAGTGTGAGCCGTTGATGATGGTTTGGAAGCTTGATGGCTCCCACAGACTGGGACAATTGGTTGTAAATGGCTCTGTTCACTTGGTGCGGGCTAGCCCTGGAAGAATGGAGACAAGGGGGCTCACAGGACATGTGACCCTGTAACAGGATACTGGAATCCATCTTCAACCTGGTGCTTTTCCATTTTGAAGGAGTGTGTGGGGATCCAGAGAGATAAAGGGTTCCCGCCTTGGGCCAAAGCTATAAAAGTGGGTGGAGCAGAACAAGGGGGGTCCCAGTCATGAGAAAGCCCCTGCTATTCACCTAAGATGCCTGCTGGAACTAACAAGGACTGTACCAGACGAAAGGATTCGGCCCAGACAAGGAAGGAGAGGCATTGAACAGCTGCAGGGGACAGGGATGGGATAACAGGGGCTGCGGGTTGGGAGTGAGGGGCACCAGCAGAGCAGTGACTGGAGATCCCAAGGCTGGGACAGTAGGGGCTGCGGATCAGGAGTGAGGGGCACCAGCAGAGCAGTGACTGGGGATTACTTGCTTTTGCCTGCCTTGCTCAGCTTGACTTGCTGCCTCACCCCATTCCTGACTTAGTTCCTAGGTTGACCTGGTGGCCGAAGCAGACTGGGGGCCAGTCGCCCATGGAGGAAGTTGAGCTTGACCCTGAGCTAGACTAGACCCTGGTGGCGAGAGTCTGGCCACCACTTGCCACCCCACCCTGTTGTCCTGGCTTCCCCTACTGGACATCATTTAGGGAGGGAAGTGGGGCTTCTGCCTCCCCTCCCCGATTTTCATACCGCAGAGGAGTGTGAAGAGGAAAACGAACGGCTGCTCCACACTCCCACTGGAGGAACCCGACGCCCTTAGCTGTTGGCTGACAGGCCTGTCCCCGAGGAGTGGGAACAGCAGCTGCTGCCTCCCCCTCGGCTCCAGGCTGCCTTTCCCGTCTCCTAAGGGCCAGGCTCTCTGCCATGGAAACAGCTGCCACTGCTCTCCATGGGTCTGTGTTCCACACAGCAACGTACAAACCTGCTCCCAACTGAAGCGGGGTCAGAGGGTGACAGGACTGGTGACACAAACACTTCAGACTATGAACCCTAGGGCCCTTTCTTTCTTTAACCCAGGACGTGCCAGTCAACTGCTAACCAGGGTGTTGTCTTCATCTTGAAATACCTCTCAGGACATCTGACAGAGGAAGGGAAACCCCCTCCCACCAATGGCTCCCTGTGAAGGAGTTGTACCATACCTGCCCCTGCAGACTGGCTGTTTTTATGCTTTTGGAGCTTTTTCTTTTCAGACCCATCCTGATCCCAGTCTAGGGGCCAACCTCCGCAGTTCAGAGTTGAGAATTGACTGCCATCACCCCCGTATGGCACTTTCTAGGTGAATGAGAGAAAGTCAGTGGGGGAAGTGACATGGCTCATGAACACTGATGCTGTGGGCGAGGCCTGGACTCACAACCCCAGCAGTGCATCCCCCCTGCCCTTGCCAGTTGCACCCCTGTAGGTGCTGCCGAAACAAACCTGGGAAGTGGGCAGTTACCTGCGTCTGTGGTTATCAACTGTGGCTGGTAGCTGAAAGGCTGATGATGCAACCCACCTGAAGATGGCATAGGCGCTGACTTCTGCTGGCGCCAGTGGGTGCTCGACCCCCCTCTGTCCCTGGCCGCGCCCCGACTCCCCCCTACCCCACCCCCTCTTGTTGCAGGAGGGGAATGTCACGCCAGGAATCCTGGTTCTCAGGCTCTCATATGGGACTGCCCTGGGATGCGGGATGCCATGGCCAGATCCATTAGGTAACCAGACTGAACCAACTCATACCCTTGGCATGCTGCCCACTGCAATGATGGGGCCTTTTAACACACACATCCTGGCCCTGGGTGGGATCCAACTGCCACATCTGGTATCTATGCCCCAAGCACTGGTCGTCACGCAGAAGTCGTTGGTGGCCAGAGCACACCATGGGGCGGCTCCCGTCCCGGGAACCATCTGGCAGGCGGGTCCCTCTGGCACCAAGGGTCATGTGTCAGGTCAGGTGGGGTCGGGTGGGGGGGGGCAGAGGGCTCTCTGCCCACTCCCGGCCCCTGCATGCCCCGCCCCTGCAGCACGCGGCACTCCTGCCGGCGAGCGGGCACCGAGAGCTGCCCCAGGAAGCAGTGAGCAATGGCGCCATGGCTGCGGTCCGGACGGTCCCGATATTGGGACAAAGGGCGTCCCAACCGATGTAGGGTTACCCTATGTGCACGGGGGGCATCGCGCACACATGGGACCGAGAGAACTAACCGATGGACTCCTGGGAGAGACGGCCTGGCCAGGCTCCCCAAAGGAGCATTGCAGCTCTGAACAGGGGTTTCCTGGCGAAACCGGCTTTGGCTCCAGGCTGGGAAATGGGGACAATGGCTGGTGCTGGTGATGCAAGTGAAGCCGACACACACACTGTGTCTCCCTCACAGGTCGAAACCCGCCCGCAGCCCACAGGGCAGCCCCTGCTTCCGGCGCTCCAGTCCTTAGAGCAGTCGGAGGTGAGCCGAGAATGGGAGCCTGCCTAGCAGCCTGGCAGCTGCCTATTTGGGTTCAGCTGGAAGCCCGACAAGCCGGGATCCCCAGAGGCCTCAGCCAGAGATACAGCTATGGCAGAGATGGGGTGGGGCACCCAATTCCTCCCCCTCCTCATATGAACTCTGCTGGAGGGACAGGCCCGGCAGTGCGCATGCCGCACCCTTGATTGGGGCAATGGAAGGGGATTTAGCCCACGTCAATCGGACCCATCAACATTTTTCTGTAGAAGCTATTTTTGATGGAAAAGTTCATTTTCCGTTAAATGCTTTCCACACAAACGTTCGGTTTTTACAGAAAAAATGGAAAACCCCAAATTGAAAACTTTCCACCCAAAACCTTTTGGGTTTGCAATGAAAATGTTCAGTGTGACAACCAAAAGTCGCTCTCAAGTGACCTCGTTCCAGGCTCCGCACAAAGGGGACTGGCTGCTTGGGCCCCAGGTGGGAATCCCCTCTCTTTAGAGCAATGCAAAGTGGGCAGGGGGCGGCTCTGGGCCTGTTCCCACCCATGGCATAGAGGTGCCTTGGTGCAGAATAAAAAGTGCTGTTGGCCTGGAGCAGGAAGGTAACAAGAGAGGCAGAGTCTCTAGGAGAGAAAAGTTCTCCAGCCGCGTATTGCCCAGCACACTTTGGCCAGCCTCCTAGGTAGGGTCTGCTCCTTGAGCTGTACTGGATAGAATTTATTTAGTGCGTGCAACTGGATATATAATGAGCCGACTTCAAAGCACTCGCCCCACACCCCCTTGCAGGTGCAGCATCCTGCTGTCAGTCCCTGCGCTGCAATGCTCGTGTTGGAAACAAACCATCTTCTCCGTGCCTGGGCACAACAATTCCTCTCTGCTGCCAATTCTGCCAGGTCTGGGCAGGTAGCACAGGCCTCCCAGGCTGCTGGAGAGTTCAGGCAGCTCATGGTTGCACATGGTTGTATGTAAGACTGAACAGTCCCCTGGGGTCCCTAGAATGGGCTGCAACAGCACACGGCGTAACTTCGGGGACTCTCAGCAAAAGGGGCTAAGAGCCGTGCTGTTCTCCTTGTAGGACTCACAAGAGATTCTTTCCATACATGGTATTTTGCAAGTTCCCCCCGGCGTGACCAAATCTGCATTTGGAGTTTGAAATGAAGGAATCAAAGCAGAACTCCCAAGCCTGGAAGTCTGGCTCTACACCAGGCAGAAAGGTTCCTCAGCTGGGTTTTTTTAGTTTCTGACCTCTTTGCCCATGTGCAGCAAGTGGATGGACAAGCAGACCCCCGGGGCTCCCAGCATCATGACTGGAGAAGTGAAGAGGATTGTCCCAGTGGGCTTTGAAGACTTCAAAAAAGCTGGGATCATCTGTTCTACTCAAAAGCCTTTCTATTGGCAGTGCCTAGCTGGGGGGTCACATCACGGACAGAACCTGCTCTCGGGAAAGTAAGTGACTCCAAAGCGACAGGGGCTCCTCTTGGGGTATCATTTATTCAAAGAGACCAACATCCTACGGGCCTGGCTATGCTATGGGTGCGACAACAACACAGCGACATATCGCAGCATCTGTAGCGCTGGAGTGTAGACACTTCCTGCATTGAGAGATGGGGGTTACCGCGATGGTGGGAATCCACTTCTCCAAGTGGTGGTAGCTAGGTTGATAGAAGAATTCTGCTGTCACCCCTCACCATGTCTACACCAGGGGCTAGGTCGGCTTAGCTACGGCGCTCGGGTGGGTAAATTCCCGCCCCGCCCAAGACATAGCTAGGTCAATCTGAATTTTAAGTGTAGACCAGCCCTGAAACAGACAAATAAATGCACATGGCCATAAAACAATCAGGTTAGATAGATAGATAGATAGATAGATAGATAGATAGATAGATATCTGAGTGAGTGAGTTTTGGTTTGCTCACATCTAATTCTCAGTTGCTGATCTCTGGGGTCCAGAGGCACCATTTCTTTCATGCTCCATGCATTTTAAGATACAGCTTCAATGTCTTTCTTTCATTTTTATAACTAGGGGGATGCCATTTGAGGGCTGTGAAGCCTTCCCCACTTCAGCTTGGAAATTGTGAATACTTTGCCGGACACTTTAGTTCTGAGGTAACTAAATATTAATACAATAATGTTACATGATCAAACATTTAATTCTTTCCCCCCCAGTATTTCTACCCATATAGATGCCCGTATAGCTGCTACACTTTGTCCTGCTTTCCCTCCAGCTGCATAACTCCTTCTAATGGAGGAAATTGGGTATCCAGAAAATGAACACAGTGGCCACTTGTCAAAATTTTGGTTTACATGACTTACCAAACGTAACACAAGAACTCTGGGGCAGAGGCAAAATCCAGTTTACCTGGGCAGCATTCATCTGTCTAAACTATGGGACCAGCCTTTCTCCTTCTGAAATTCTCTGCCTCCTTCACTGCGCACTTTCCAACTTCTGCAGCACATGAGGCTGGGGTCCTACAGACGACAGCCTCCTTCAGTCCACAGCTTGATTTGTCCCCGCAGCACTATCCATTCTGTGCACTGGATGAGGCCGGGATTCCGTGGGAAAGTGTGTGACCGTGCAACTAACGCATATGCTTCCTGGCAGGTGCCATCCACAGATGCTCCTTACAACCTGCCTGAGCAGCGTCTACTCAGCCTGAGTTGCGAGCGGGTGCACAAGGCGCCAGCCCTGCTTTCAATCTGTTTTATGCACGTTTAAAAGAAGACAGGTGCCCACACGGATGGCCACATTTTAGCAGTGTCAGGCCAAGGACCGAATGTCTCTTTCACCCCAACGGGTGACCCTCCAAGGTCAGTTCTGGTGAAGAGCCAGAGGCCCTGGGACTTGGTGCCCCAGCTGATGGCAGGACCCAAAGCTCCCAGCAGAGAGGGCAGCTTTTGGTGACCCGAACCTCCATCTTGTTGAGCCTGTTGGCTCTGTAGCTGCTTCCGCACTCGGGGGTGGTTTGCCAAATTCTGCTGTGGAATCAGTCGGCCTCGGTGTCATTTGCTGCACTGCCCCCTGCTCAGAACTGCTCTCTTCAGCCCTGGTGAGAGGGACTGCATCTAGTCGTTTCATTCCACCCCAACACAGGGAAATAAACTTCCCCTTTCCCCCGGGCCTTAGGCCAACCCCTGTCACTGGCTACATGTGAAACAAGAGCTGATGGAGATTATTCAAACTATTTCATGTTGCCAGGTGTTGTAAAGCATGAGAAAAATCTTTGCCACCACCTGACATATCTCTCATTACCATGGAATTTGGCTTCTACATGAGACAGGTATAAAAGCTGGGATTGATCACGCGTGGCACAGAATGCCTGCTTTCCTCCTTTCATGTACGCAGGGCACCCCAAACAGTCCAGCATGGCTGACCTGCCACATCTGAGCCAAGGGATAGCAGGGGAATCTCACTGGCCCACTTTGGAGTGGCCCCTGTATTAGAGAGTTGGAATCACAACTGGTTTAGAAATCGAACCATGCACTGATGTCCCATTCTGGTTGTCAGGGGCTCCCAGGAACACATGGGAATGGGAGATGCAAATAAAAGAAAAGTGAATGAGTGCTGGTGTAAGGAAATCTGCAGGAGCCTCCGGGAGTTCACTGTCCACATCCAGAGGGACTTTGGATCCATTTAGACAAATTGCCTTTGAAAATCTCAGCCTAGATCATCAACACTTTAAGCACAAAGAAAAGGAGTACTTGTGGCACCTTAGAGACTAACCAATTTATTTGAGCATGAGCTTTCGTGAGCTACAGCTCACTTCATCGGATGCATACCGTGGAAACTGCAGCAGACTTTATATACATACAGAGAATATGAAACAATACCTCCTCCCACCCCACTGTCCTGCTGGTAATAGCTTATCTAAAGTGATCATCAAGTTGGGCCATTTCCAGCACAAATCCAGGTTTTCTCGCCCTCCACCCCCCCACACAAATTCACTCTCCTGCTGGTGATAGCCCATCCAAAGTGACAACTCTCCACACAATGTGCATGACAATCAAGTTGGGCCATTTCCTGCACAAATCCAGGTTCTCTCACCCCCCCACACCCCTCCCAAAAACCACACACACAAACTCACTATCCCGCTGGCAATAGCTCATCCAAAGTGACCACTCTCCCCACAATGCGCATGATAATCAAGGTGGGCCACCCCCAGTACAAATCCAGGCCTTCTCACCCCCCCCCCCACCTCCATACACACACAAACTCACTTTCCTGCTGGCAATAGCTCATCCAAACTGACCACTCTCAAAGTTTAAATCCAAGTTAAACCAGAACATCTGGGGGAGGGGGGGTAGGAAAAAACAAGGGGAAATAGGCTACCTTGCATAATGACTTAGCCACTCCCAGTCTCTATTTAAGCCTAAATGAATAGTATCCAATTTGCAAATGAATTCCAATTCAGCAGTTTCTCGCTGGAGTCTGGATTTGAAGTTTTTTTGTTTTAAGATAGCGACCTTCATGTCTGCGATTGCGTGACCAGAGAGATTGAAGTGTTCTCCGACTGGTTTATGAATGTTATAATTCTTGACATCTGATTTGTGTCCATTTATTCTTTTACGTAGAGACTGTCCAGTTTGACCAATGTAAATGGCAGAGGGGCATTGCTGGCACATGATGGCATATATCACATTGGTGGATGTGCAGGTGAACGAGCCTCTGATAGTGTGGCTGATGTTATTAGGCCCTGTGATGGTGTCCCCTGAATAGATATGTAGGCACAGTTGGCAACGGGCTTTGTTGCAAGGATAGGTTCCTGGGTTAGTGGTTCTGTTGTGTGGTATGTGGTTGTTGGTGAGTATTTGCTTCAGGTTGCAGGGCTGTCTGTAGGCAAGGACTGGCCTGTCTCCCAAGATTTGTGAGAGTGTTGGGTCATCCTTTAGGATAGGTTGTAGATCCTTAATAATGCATTGGAGGGGTTTTAGTTGGGGCTGAAGGTGACGGCTAGTGGCGTTCTGTTATTTTCTTTGTTAGGCCTGTCCTGTAGTAGGTAACTGCTGGGAACTCTTCTGGCTCTATCAAATCTGTTTCTTTACTTCCGCAGGTGGGTATTGTAGTTGTAAGAAAGCTTGACAGAGATCTTGTAGGTGTTTTTCTCTGTCTGAGGGGTTGGAGCAAATGCGGTTGTATCGCAGAGCTTGGCTGTAGACGATGGATCGTGTGGTGTGGTCAGGGTGAAAGCTGGAGGCATGCAGGTAGGAATAGCGGTCAGTAGGTTTCCGGTATAGGGTGGTGTTTATGTGACCATTGTTTATTAGCACTGTAGTGTCCAGGAAGTGGATCTCTTGTGTGGACTGGACCAGGCTGAGGTTGATGGTGGGATGGAAATTGTTGAAATCATGGTGGAATTCTTCAAGGGCTTCTTTTCCATGGGTCCAGATGATGAAGATGTCATCAATATAGCGCAAGTAGAGTAGGGGCTTTAGGGGACGAGAGCTGAGGAAGTGTTGTTCTAAGTCAGCCATAAAAATGTTGGCATACTGTGGGGCCATGCGGGTACCCATAGCAGTGCCGCTGATCTGAAGGTATACATTGTCCCCAAATGTAAAATAGTTATGGGTAAGGACAAAGTCACAAAGTTCAGCCACCAGGTTAGCCGTGACATTATCGGGGATAGTGTTCTTGACGGCTTGTAGCTCCATCTTTGTGTGGAATGTTGGTGTAGAGGGCTTCTACATCCATAGTGGCCAGGATGGTGTTATCAGGAAGATCACCGATGGATTGAAGTTTTCTCAGGAAGTCAGTGGTGTCTCGAAGGTAGCTGGGAGTGCTGGTAGCGTAGGGCCTGAGGAGGGAGTCTACATAGCCAGACAATCCTGCTGTCAGGGTGCCAATGCCTGAGATGATGGGGCGCCCAGGATTTCCAGGTTTATGGATCTTGGGTAGTAGATAGAATATCCCAGGTCGGGGTTCCAGGGGTGTGTCTGTGCGGATTTGATCTTGTGCTTTTTCAAGAAGTTTCTTAAGCAAATGCTGTAGTTGCTTTTGGTAACTCTCAGTGGGATCATAGGGTAATGGCTTGTAGAAACTCGTGTTGGAGAGCTGCCGAGCAGCCTCTTGTTCATATTCCGACCTATTCATGATGACAACAGCACCTCCTTTGTCAGCCTTTTTGATTATGATGTCAGAGTTGTTTCTGAGGCTGTGGATGGCATTGCGTTCCGCATGGCTGAGGTTATGGGGCAAGTGATGCTGCTTTTCCACAATTTCAGCCCGTGCACGTCGGCGGAAGCAGTCTATGTAGAAGTCCAGTCTGCTGTTTCGACCTTCAGGAGGAGTCCACCTAGAATCCCTCTTTCTGTAGTGTTGGTAGGGAGACCTCTGTGGATTAGTATGTTGTTCAGAGGTATTTTGGAAATATTCCTTGAGTCGGAGATGTCGAAAATAGGATTCTAGGTCACCACAGAACTGTATCATGTTCGTGGGGGTGGAGGGGCAGAAGGAGAGGCCCCGAGATAGGACAGATTCTTCTGCTGGGTTAAGAGTATAGTTGGATAGATTAACAATATTGCTGGGTGGGTTAAGGGAACCATTGCTGTGGTCTCTTGTGGCATGTAGTAGTTTAGAAAGTTTAGTGTCCTTTTTCTTTTGTAGAGAAGCAAAGTGTGCGTTGTAAATCGCTTGTCTAGTTTTAGTAAAATCCAGCCACGAGGAAGTTTGTGTGGAAGGTTGGTTTTTTATGAGAGTATCCATTTTTGAGAGCTCATTCTTAATCTTTCCCTGTTTGCTGTAGAGGATGTTGATCAGGTGATTCCGCAGTTTCTTTGAGAGCGTGTGGCACAAGCTATCAGCGTAGTCTGTGTGGTATGTAGATTGTAATGGATTTTTTACCTTCAGTCCTTTTGGTACGATGTCCATCTGTTTGCATTTGGAAAGGAAGATGATGTCTGTCTGTATCTGTACAAGTTTTTTCATGCAGTTGATAGATTTCCACTCCATACGGCTAAATGCAGTGCCTTGCATAATGACAGGTTTCAGAGTAACAGCCGTGTTAGTCTGTATTCGCAAAAAGAAAAGGAGGACTTGTGGCACCTTAGAGACTAACCAATTTATCTGAGCATGAGCTTTCGTGAGCTACAGCTCACTTCATCGAATGCATACCGTGGAAACTGCAGCAGACTTTATATACACACAGAGAATATGAAACAATACCTCCTCCCACCCCACTGTCCTGCTGGTAATAGCTTATCTAAAGTGATCATCAAGTTGGGCCATTTCCAGCACAAATCCAGGTTTTCTCGCCCTCCACCCCCCCACACAAATTCACTCTCCTGCTGGTGATAGCCCATCCAAAGTGACAACTCTCCACACAATGTGCATGACAATCAAGTTGGGCCATTTCCTGCACAAATCCAGGTTCTCTCACCCCCCACACCCCTCCCAAAAACCACACACACAAACTCACTATCCCGCTGGCAATAGCTCATCCAAAGTGAAGAGTGTCTTTAACAGCCATAAGATAAAGTGCCATTCGATACCTGTTAACTGCAGGCAGCCCCAGGTGTGCCAGAGATGCGGCGTCTGCAGTCACTCGCATGTTCAGAGACACTCTACCTGGACGATTGCCTGAGGGCAGTAGGTTTGTGGGTCGTTTCGCAGGAGGAGTCAGTGTTCATGAGGACAGACTAGTTTTGCCAGGGACTCTCAGGATAGAACCTTTCTGTTCTTTAAACAGGCATGAGACGCTGTTAGAACAGAGCATTGTCTGAATGTTGGAACCTATAGAAATTGTAAATATGGGCACCTGGAGCCGTAATGACTAGTGCACTTGTCATAGCACGCGCCAGTGTCCCACTCCACACGCCTGAATGCTTGGGGTGAGCACTGAGCACGCCAGCTCTTCTAATGGGTTAGATTTCAGAAGATCTCCAGGCTGTCCTCTGTCAGTGACATGCTCATCACAAAGGAAAAGGACAATATTTTACTAGAAAGTCCTGATGATTTTGTAAAGCTTTAGAGATACAAGTTCACAGATAGTGTTAATGAGCTTTGGTTCTGCTGCCAACATCCACTGAAGCCAAACCATGCCGTGAATCATTTTGCGATCTGCCGTCGTTGCGGTTGTGAGGTTTTCCACCCAGGGGAATTGTTCCCTGGTTGGGATGGGGAACGGTGAAGTGCTGGCTGGGTCTGCCAGCTAGCTCTGCAGATGTGAATCCCCTCCGCTGTCTTGCATCTTCCACCATTTCCCTTGACACCCAGTGTGCACTCGCACTCTGCATGCCCCTTGCCAGAGGGTCCGGGGGGGCACTCAGATTCTGAGCTGGGACCCTGTCTATTGTCTGTATTCTACTGGAGATGTCTATTATAGACCCTGGGGCTGGCTTCTCTATGGAGACTGACTGCTCTATGGGGCAGGGACTGTGTGCTACAGTGTTTGTACAGCCCCTGGCCCAATGGCACTGCATGCTGGGTTGATCTCTAGGCACCACTGTAATAACTGTGATTAAAAATAATATCAGAGTCCAGTTGAGATCCTCCTGCAGAGATCGAGAGCTACAGGTCCTCCCCTCACCCTGGAACTGAGTCAATCCATTGAGTATTATATGCTCAGGACTGCGACATATAATAATTGTAAGGGACTCACTTATTACAGAATTAGTTTTATTCATCATTAATAAAGACATCTTGGAAAAGATTGAAAAGCCCAGATTTGGAGCTAGTCTCCTTTCAGACATAGCAAGGCAACAAAAATGATACAAGGTTTAAAAAAACCTGATCTCTGAGGAATGATTTAAAAAATGAGGCACATTGAGGCCTTGTCTACACTAAAAAATTGTTTGTTCGATGTACAAAGTTCCACGGAGCTGCCAGTGCCAGGGAACCCAGAGATCCCGATGATATTTGGATGACAGTTTCAGGAAAGAAGGTAGAAAGTGGCCCAGGGAGGCGGAGTGAGTGGTATCTCGTAGCTGTGTAAGGTCAGGATGTTGCAGTAGGATCTCAGTTGGCTGGGTGGCAAATGCACTTAACTTGAGAGGGCCTTGGGCTGGGACCCGGTGGAGTTAGCTGGGCCCTTCCAAAGTGGCCCCTGGATCTGGCAATTAGGCCTTGCAACCCTGAACCAAAGGGTGGCCATATTGACACTGGCCATTAGGTCATTCATCCCTGTACTTCACGGTGCCATATTGACTCAAGCCGTTAGACCACACAATCCTGAACCCAAGGACAGCCATGTTGACTCTGGACTTAGTGCACCTAAATCTTGAGTTCAAGAACAGTCTAACCTTTCCAGTGATATCTCACATGACCCATCTTGCATAAAACACATATTAGTAATGCCATATGTATATCATAACAATATCTCTCTGAAGAATATGGGGCATAGGATCACAGCACCTCTGGCAGAGCAACTGCTAGCAGGGACCAGGGGAAGCTAGAGAGAGCTCCTGGCTGGTTGTTGGGACTTGCAGGCTTGAGACCCTGAGAAAAGGGCGAACAACATGCTGGGACTGCATGAAGAAGCTGTTTCTACAGGATGCCTGGGCTGGAACCCAGAGTACTGTGGGCCTGGTTCCCTGCCACTCACCACTGGGGACATGGCTGGATTTGGAGATACCCACCCCCTGCCCCATCACCCTGGAAGGAAGGAGCACAGATCACGGCATGGCCGGATGGCCGAGTCATAAAGAGGATGCCGCTGTACTTGGACTAAGGTGGGTCTGCAAGCGGCGACAACGATGGACAAGGCACCACCAGGAGAGGGAACTCCGGCTGAGTGAGCTAATCACTGAGACAAACAGCGGGAGGCGCCACCCTGGTGAGTGAACCCCCTTACAGGGCCTGAGTGCACGCCCTCCTCTTTCTGGGGTCTGGCCACTCTCTGCCAAGCGAGGCTGAGCTGCTCTGTGAGCCCGTCCAGAGATCTGATACTACCCAGATACATGAGTGTCCTCAGGGCAACACGGTTGCAAAAGTGAGTAGCAGCACGCTGCAGCACACACCACACTTGCTGGCTCAGCCATGTGCACGCTGGGGTGGCCACCTCCCCATTGATGAGACCTGGTACCACCATCTTCCTGGAGCTGCAGCCTGCCCTGCTGCCATCCCTGCCTGTGTTGCTGTTGTCTTCTCTAGCAGTTGACTGGAAGGTGCGCATTGGCCCATGCCATGTGGCCATGTTGTCTCGAAGGGCAAGACACCCTTTATTCCATAACATAATTAAGGAAAATATTTCTCAATGAACTCTCAGTAAAAGGTCAGAAACAGCCAGTGTCTGCATCATGCTAAGGGCATTGGTATTTTCTTTAAATTTGCCAGACTAACCTAACTAACATCTAACACACATTTGAACCTCTTCTTTTCACACCATTGCTCATCCTCAAGCTCTGCTTTGTCTCCAGACAGATCCATTCTCTTTCAGGACGGCCTTGCTCTTTCCATCTGTTTTGTTCATTGACACATTGGAGTAAACACTCCCCTTCACTCTGTTCTCAGACAAACACTAATATTAACTGTTTGCTACTGATGGGTTTAGAAAGCGTTTGTCGAGTGGAAGATGATATTTGTGGGGGATTGTTCCCAAGATCCAGTACTTTGTGTTTCAACATCTCCCAGCTTCCTTGGTGAAAATAAGACCAAGGTTTCCTTGCAATATAGAAGAAGAAAGCAGCTTTTCACCCCAGATGGGACTTGGACCCACAATCTCTGGCTTAGGAAGCCAATGCCTTATCCATTTGGCCACTGGGGCCCTGCTGCATAAGTGAAGGAGGGATGGAAATTCCCTCTCATAATTGCACATTCCTCACATTCACTTGGAACCAAATACTCCCTTTATGCACTTTACATAACTGTCTGCATCCCCTGGCACGAGGCAACGAGCACCACCTTTCTGCCAGCCATCTTTAGAGAAGAACCCCACCCTAGAGTCACACCTCCCTCCTCCAGCACCTCCATGTCCTGGCTCTGCGTGCCAGTAGGATGATTAGTGGGCGAATCTGGGGCTGGAAGGGGGGTCAGGTCAGCCTGTAAGGAATAACCAGGTGAGGCAGACCCAGGGGGAGGCTGTGGGCTGCTGTACAATTGGATCAAGTGACAGCTGGCCGAGTTCCAGGAGATGAGGCTGCAGCTGGACGATTTGAGCAGGATCACCAAGTGAGGGGAGGGGCGGCCTCTCCGAACATTTTTGCGGCCTGCAGGGAATGGAGGCAAAGCAGGGGGATGCAGGGACTCAGGGCAGGACCCTCAGATCCGGTACTGCAGGGCTACAGTTGATGGAGGAGAGAGAGTCCTGCAAGAGGAAGCAGCCGGAGGGAAGCAATAAGTGCAGAGTGCTAGCCAGCCAGCTGAGAATCACAGGGGTCCAGAAATGGAAATGCTAGCAGGTCCCATGGTGTAATGGTCAGCACGCAAAACTCTGAATCCTGCGATCTGAGTTCAAATCCCAGTGGGACCTCCTGGGGCTATGTTGGTTTGCTGCAAAGCCTTAGAGTTTAGGGTGCTTGGTTTCTGTGTCTCTGGGTAAACCAGAGTGATTTTTTTCCCTCTTCCTGGGCGACTGATGCCCACTGGAGATAGGTCTTTGGTCCAGCTGGTTCAATGGTCTGGCCACAATAGGTTGGGGCCCTGGAACTTAACAGTCTGGCTAGAGACACCTGAACATTGTGTTTCTTGCTGCTTCACCTGATGCACACAAGTTTGGTCCTTGTACCTGCAGTTGCCAACCTCTTCCTCTTGCCCACATGGTGCCTGAATAAAGAAGTGCCAGGGACAGGCTTCATAGTCAGGGCTAGGCAGGAGGGAGGAAGTGTCCCACGCTGGAGCCCAGCACACCTCTCCTCATCTGGGCACCTAGAGCAGAGGCGGCTGGTGCTGACAGCTCCAAGGGAAGGCTTAAAAGGCACAGAGCAACCGTGGGTGGGGCAAGAGGAGAGGAGGAACATGCCTATGTGTGGCCAGCAGACAGCCACAGAGACAAACAGACAGCCTACTCCCTGCTCCCTGGCATGCCGATCCCACACTGAAGGCCACCCACAGACCAGCATTCTCTCTGAGGCCAGCATCACAAGGTGGTAGGAAACCACGGCCAGTCCAGCAGTGAGGCCTCTGACCGTTCCCGCTCAAGGGGTACTTTTGGTGGTGGCGCAGGAGATATTTCCCCAAGAGGCTTTTCCCCAGCTTCTGAGAAGCACCCAGGGCTTGCTCTTGCGGTGGACGGGTGAATACATTTAGGCAGCCTGGCTAGTTCAGCTGGCTGCACATAGAATCATAGAATCACAGAATATCCGGGTTGGAAGGGACCTCAGGAGGTCATCTAGTCCAACGCCCTGCTCAAAGCAGGACCAATCCCCAAGTAAATCATCCCAGCCAGGGCTTTGTCAAGCCTGACCTTAAAAACTTCGAAAGAACGAGATTCCACCACCTCCCTAGGTAATGCATTCCAGTGTTTCACCACCCTCCTAGTGAAAAAGGTTTTCCTAATATCCAACCTAAACCTCCCCCACAGCAACTTGAGACCATTACTCCTTGTTCTGTAATCCGCTACCACTGGGAACAGTCTAGATCCATCCTCTTTGGAACCTCCTTTCAGGTAATTGAAAGCAGCTATCAAATCCCCCCTCATTCTTCTCTTCTGCAGACTAAACAATCCCAGTTCCCTCAGCCTCTCCTCATAAGTCATGTGTTCCGGTCCCCAAATCATTTTTGTTGCCCTCTGCTAGACTCCTTCCAATTTTTCCACATCCTTCTTGTAGTGTGGGGCCCAAAACTGGACACAGTACTCCAGGTGAGGCCTCACCGATGTCAAAGAGAGGGGAACGATCACGTCCCTCGATCTGCTGGCAATGCCCCTATTTATACATCCCAAAATGCCATTGGCCTTCTTGGCAACAAGGGCACACTGCTGACTCATATCCAGTTCTTGTCCACTGTAACCCCTCGGTCCTTTTCTGCAGAACTGCTGCCTAGCCATTCGGTCCCTAGTCTGTAGCAGTGCATGGGATTCTTCCGTCCTAAGTGCAGGACTCTGCACTTGTCTTTATTGAACCTCATCAGATTTCTTTTGGCCCAATCCTCCAATTTGTCTAGGTCCCTCTGTATCCTACCCCTACTCTCCAGCGTATCTACCTCTCCTCCCAGTTTAGTGTCATCTGCAAACTTGCTGAAGGTGCAATCCACACCATCCTGCAGATCATTTATGAAGATATTGAACAAAACTGGCCCCAGGACCGACCCTTGGGGCACTCCACTTGATACCGGCTGCCAACTAGACATGGAGCCGTTGATCACTACCTGACAATCTAGCCAACTTTCTATCCACCTTATCGTCCATTCATCCAGCCCATACTTCTTTCACTTGCTGGCAAGAATACTGTGGGAGACCGTGTCAAAAGCTTTGCCAAAGTCAAGGAACAACACGTCCACTGCTTTCCCCTCATCCACAGAACCAGTTATCTCATCATAGAGGGCAATTAGATTAGTCAGGCATGACTTGCCCTTTGTGAATCCATGCTCACTGTTCCTGATCACTTTCCTCTTCTCTAAGTGCTTCAGAATTGATTCCTTGAGGACCTGCTCCATGATTTTTCCAGGAACTGAGGTGAGGCTGACTGGCCTGTAGTTCCCAGGATCCTCCTTCTTCCCTTTTTTAAGTTGGGCACTACAGTCACCTTTTTCCAGTTGTCTGGGACTTCCCCCGATCACCACGAGTTTTCAAAGATAATGGCCAATGACTCTGCAATCACATCTGCCAACTCCTTTAGCACTCTCAGATGCAGCGCATCCGGCCCCATGGACTTGTGCTCATCCAGCTTTTCTAAATAGTCCTGAACCATGTCTGTCTTCACAGGGGTCTGGTGACCTCCTCTCCATGCTGTGCTGCCCAGTGCAGTAGTCTGGGAGCTGACCTTGTTCGTGAAGACAGAGGCAAAAAAAGCATTGAGTACATTAGCTTTTTCCACATCCTCTGTCAGTAGGTTGCCTCCCTCATTCAGGAAGGAGCCCACACTTTCCTTGACTTTCTTCTTGTTGCTAACATACCTGAAGAAACCCTTCTTGTTACTCTGAACATCTCTTGCTAGCTGCACCTCCAGGTGTGATTTGGCCTTCCCGATTTCACTCCTGCATACCCGAGCAATACCTTTATACTCTTCTCTGGTCATTTGTCCAATCTTTCACTTCTTATAAGCTTCTTTTTTGAGTTTAATATCAGCAAGGATTTCACTGTTAAGCCAAGTTGGTCGCCTGCCATACTTACTATTCTTTCTGCACATTGGGATGGTTTGTCCCTGTAACCTCAATAAAGATACTTTAAAATTCAGCCAACTCTCCTGGACTCCTTTCCCCATCATGTTATTCTCCCAGGGGATCCTGCCCATCAGTTCCCTGAGGGAGTCAAAGTCTGCTTTTCTGAAGTCCAGGGTCCGTATTCTGCTTCTCTCCTTTCTTCCCTGTGTCAGGATCCTGAACTTGACCATCTCATGGTCACTGCCTCCCAGGTTCCCATCCACTTTTGCTTCCCCTACTAATTCTTCCCGGTTTGTGAGCAGCAGGTCAAGAAGAGCTCTGCCCTTAGTTGGTTCCTCCAGCACTTGCACCAGGAAATTGTCCCCTACACTTTCCAAAAACTTCCTGGATAGTCTGTGCACCACTGCATTGCTCTCCCAGCAGATATCAGGGTGGTTGGAGTCTCCCATGAGAACCAGGGCCTGCGATCTTGTACCTTCCGTTAGTTTCCAGACGAAAGCCTCGTCCACCTCATCCCCCTGGTCCGGTGGTCTATAGCAGACTCCCACCACCACATCACCCTTGTTGCTCACACTTCTAAGCTTAATCCAGAGACTCTCAGGTTTTTCTGCAGTTTCATACTTGAGCTCTGAGCAGTCATACTGCTCCCTTACATACAGTGCAACTCCCCCACCTTTTCTGCCCTGCCTGTCCTTCCTCAACAGTTTATATCCATCCATGACAGTACTCCAGTCATGTGAGTTATCCCACCAAGTCTCTGTTATTCCAATCAGATCCTAATTCCTTGACGGTGCCAGGACTTCCAGTTCTCCCTGCTTCTTTCCCAGGCTTAGAATCATAGAATCATAGAATATCAGGGTTGGAAGGGACCCCAGAAGGTCATCTAGTCCAACCCCCTGCTCGAAGCAGGACCAATTCCCAGTTAAATCATCCCAGCCAGGGCTTTGTCAAGCCTGACCTTAAAAACCTCTAAGGAAGGAGATTCTACCACCTCCCTAGGTAACGCATTCCAGTGTTTCACCACCCTCTTAGTGAAAAAGTTTTTCCTAATATCCAATCTAAACCTCCCCCACTGCAACTTGCATTTGTGTATAGGCACTTGAGATAACTCGCTGATCGTCCCTCTTTCTCAGTATTAGGCAGGAGCCCTCCCCTCTCGCACGCTCCTGCTTATGCTTCCTCCCGGTATCCCACTTCCCCACTTACCTCAGGGCTTTGGTCTCCTTCCCCTGGTGAACCTAGTTTAAAGCCCTCCTCACTAGGTTAGCCAGCCTGCTTGCGAAGATGCTCTTCCCTCATCTGGCTCTTAATCTGAAGGCTGAAGTTACAATTCCCTGTTCGGGTGCTTGGGGCTCCTCTTCAACAGTACAGCACACAATCCGCTTAAGCCCCCACCCAGTAATCTGGGGAAACTAACCAGGGCCACTGGCTGCCTCTAAGAGGCAATACTTTCCTCACTCACCAGCACGGAGTGGAGAAAAGAAACTTTAATAAAAAGGAGGAAAATCACCTTGTCTTAACTTTGGAAAACACCACAATCAGGATTCATAACACGACACTATGAGCAAAACACCCGCCCACAGTACGCCGGGCGGTGTCCTTTTGCCTCGGGCTCTGAAATCCAGAGACCAAAAGCTCTTTGGAAGTGCCCCTCCCTTCACTGCACCTTACTCCCAGCTGCTGTCCTGGGTCAATGAAAACCCAGTGATCACCTCTCACCTCCTGGGGGGAAAGCCCCTTTCTCCCTCCCCTGTCTGCCCACATTGTCAGTCATTTGCTGTTCCACCCTGTCACTGCTCTGCTGGCCACCTTCTCTCCTCTGGGATGTCTTGTGGTCCCACTAAGAGCGGTGCAGGCTCCCTAAAATTAGCGGCCACCAGAGCCCGAACAGTAGCCCCATCCCTTCTTCTTGAGGCCACGCACCTGCATCACCCCTTCTCCCCGAGGCCCCACTCCTGTGCTGACTAGGAGGTAAGGCGGGTCATATCCCCAGGATCATTTGGATCCCACTTGGGGTCTGCTCGGGGGACTTGTGCATCCGGGTCAGGGACATTAATACGATCCCGGTCGTACCGTTTCTGCGCCTCCTCCCTTGCCTTGGACATAACTTGTTTTCTTTAAACCTCAGACAATAGGGTTCGCAGGAGGATCTTACAATCATCCCAGTCCGGCTTGTGGCTGCTAAGATATCCCCCAAAAACTGAAATAAACCTGCTTGGGTTGGTGGAAAACTCTACTCCCTATGCTTTGTAAGCAGCCAAATCCCCAGGGTTAAAGGGCACATGAGCATAAACCTGCATAGTCGTGGCCAGACACCTATCCGATTCAGACCGGGTGACTTTAATTTCGGTGATTAAGGGGTATAGGCCAACCATTGGGGACTTACAAGGTGTGGGTGTAGGGGCCGAAGGGGACACCGGCTCTGCCATTACAGTGGGGGTGGGGGTCTGGGGACTAACATTAGCTGCTACCGAACCAGTCGGAGTCAGATTACAGTGCTGTAAAATATCTGGTTGAGCACATAAAGCCAAAAACAAATGTGCATACATATGTTCATTCCACTTCCTTGTTCTCTGACAGAACAGGAGTAACTGGAGGATCGTGTTGTAATTAATTGACCCTCCTAGTGGCCACCACTCCTGGTCCTCTAGTTGATATTGAGGCCAGTCAACTGTACAGAATCGTTTTAATTGGCTCTTAGTCATCGGATCCGCACCAAATACCTTCCAGTTTGCTAGAATGCACTCTAGGGGCATACATTGTGCCCTAACTCCAGAGCTCTGTCCCTGTCCCATACCTACAGGGTAACTCTGGGCGTCCCCAGGTTCCAAAAGAGCATACAATCCGGATCTCAAAAGGTTCCTACCTTATCCAAGGGACCGGTTCCTCACCGTCGCCCGCAGCTGCTACTCCCCTATGTCTAAGGGACCGGATCCTCACCATCGCCCACAGCTGCTTCTCCACTATATGAGTGTGTTGCATCATTGTGCCCTCCGGAGTCAATCAAATCGCGTCTCCTCCGAGGCCCCCGATGAACTCACCGGTGCGCGCTGGGCGTCAGTTCTCGCCGCAATCCTCGACCTCCAGGAAGGTTCTGGGCAAGGCTAAATAGCAGCCTCGTTGCCCACCCAGGAATGCCAAAAGCTGTTGCCGGCACCCAGTGCCAGAGGCAAGCAACAGCAGGGGTTCGTTGCCTGGCGTGCGTCACCCAATAATCACAACGGGGTGGAGAGGCAGAAAAGTTTATTTGAAGCTTCAAAGAAGGTACAGGGAGAATAGAATCTCACATCCTGCACACAGAGCAGGAAGTTACACAGGCTTTTATACATCCTTTCTTCAGCATACTTATCCAATAGCAAGCTGCCCTAAGTATCCATATAGCCAGCCAATCCAGTTACCAGCTAGTTCCCTTGTTCTCTGTACCATCTGTTAAACCATACATAAAGCTGCTTTATTCAGCATTGTTCTTCCATATCTGCCCTCTTTGGCCTTGTTTAGTTTCAGGCAGTCTGACTCTGCAACATATTGTTGCAGATCCTCAGCATAACTACTGCGAGTGCCTCCAGGCAGGGGGCCAAGGACACTTGGGCCTAGTGCGAGGGGGCTTCATCGACACTCGTGGTCTTCCATCCCCTCGAGTTACCGAGTGGCCATGCCCAGTGTCCCCAACACCAACACTCTGCCCCAGCCTGGAGCCCCCTCCTGCACCAAGCTCCCTCCCAGAGCCTGCACCCCTCACTCCCTCACTCCCCGACACTCTGTCCCACACGTGCAGGCTGCTAGGCAGCAGCTTTGGTAACAGCACATCAGTCTCTAGGTGTCTCTGTGGTGCAAGGGGTCAGCGCGTTCAGCTGTTAACCGAAAGGATGGTGGTTGGAGCCCACCCCGGGAGGACGATAAGCCTGGGCTACTTCCTCGCTCCTCAAGATCTGCTGGGATCCTCAAAGGCTCTTTTTTGCCACCTCAAAACCATCCCTCTTGGCCTCAGTGGTTTCAGCTGGTGGCCCTCAGAGTGCGCTGGATGCGACCCGGAATCCCATCTCCCAGCAGCCATGCCGGGGGCTCGGGCTTAATCCTCAAGGCCAAGTGCAAAACCTTCAGCCGGGAACAATTCACTTCCTTCCCACCCAAGCAGCAAGGGAGAAACGGACGAGACATGCCAGCTCGAAGAAGCCTTCCTCCCACTTCCCTGTTGCCTGCGCAAAGCTCTTGGCCAGCCTCATGCCTCGTCAGGGAAGCACGGCCATGCTGCCCCAGCCTGAGTCCCGGCCGCAGCCTGGCCCGCCCCAGCTGACGGAGTGCAGAGCCCCATGAGTCAATGGCAGGTCGAGTCGGGAGCCTTGGCTCTTTCCCTAGACAGCCACACAGAGCTGCCCAGAGCTGCCCAGTGTCCTGAGAGCCTCCGTCGTATTCTCCTGCAGGAGCCGCCTGCCGGTGCGGGTGGGAGAAGGGGACGAGGAAGCACGGCTGTCTCAGGCTGGGACAGTAGCCCTCACCACATGCAGGCCTCTTGCCTTCAGCCCAGACAGCCAGAGGTGCCAGGGAGCTCCCTGGCAGGCCCCCGCCTCAGCCACCTCCGTCCTCATGGCCTAGGCTCTTGGCGTTCTGCTGGTCGCCGACTCACTTGAAGGCCCAGAGCAAAAAGAAACAAGTGCATCCTTAGCAGAGGATGGTTTCGATCCACCGACCTCTGGGTTATGGGCCCAGCACAGTGGTGCTGCGCCACTCTGCTGGGTCTGCACCCATAGCCCCCAGCATCTGGATTTAGGGGCAGATTAACCTTTTGTGGGCCCTGGTGCCAAACATATTTGTGGGCCCCTATGTCGTCATTGTGGGCTCCGAGCATGGGCCTGGTGTGGGAGGGCCATTGGTGCCCTAGTGTCCCCGGTCCTGAATCTCAGAGACATTTTTCATTTTGATCACATACCTCTACATGACTAGCTGCATTACCATACACAGCTCCCTCAGCCCCCAGTTCTTCTCACTGAGCTCTACCCATGTGGGTTTACCAGTGTCCACAGTGAACAGAACTTTCAGAGTGATCAGGGAAGCTCCTCACAGATTTATCTCCTTCCTCATTCAGACCTTCTATAGCCACATCTCCAGTGCCACCCCATGTCACCAGTCACTGTGTGTGGTCCCATTCTCAGCTCAAAGATCCAAATCCAGCAGATACCTGGTCAGTTCTGACAAATCCCTTCCCCAGCACCCATCCTGCCATTTGAGCAAGCCCCTTGCAAACACCATTTTCCCAAAGTGAAGACTTAGCCCTTGGGAATCTGAAGACACCAGCCTTTCTCCCTCTGCTCCCATCTACAGGCTAGTCTACTGCCTGGTCCCCACCACCTCTCCCCATGCTTGTTTCCTTTCTACTTTGGAGATGCTTCCCAACCAGCTGGGACTATTCTCCCACTGCAAGCCTCATCTGCTTTCTCATTCCCTGGGCCCCTTAACATTCCTTTCCTATGGGTGACCTCTGTTCCTTGAGCTTAATTCCACTTTCTTTATCTTCTCTAGTTTTATGGCCCCCAGTAGTCACAGAGACACCTGCAGCTTCTCTGACTATAGCCATGAGGCCAATTGTCAGAGGCCAGCCTTAGATAGCCACAGCTACTAGTCAAGGGAGGGGTGGCAATTCCAAGGCTGAGCATGCTTGAACCTAGCAACGGCGGCACTAGGGCCTCTAAATCCTCAGCACTGGCCCTAGGCAGCTGCAGACTCTGCAGTTAAGCGTTTCCCTCCTCTAGGCCATGGCTTTAAGTGTCTGAGATGCCCATCACCTGCAGCAGAGGCCACCAATTCCCACGCACCCTCAGCTGGCATGTAGTCATGCAGAAAGTGCAGCCTGGATGATTTTGGAGGCTGGGGTACCAGGAAGTTCCCATCCCTGAGCAGCAGCTCTGCAACAAGCTCACATGGCCCCCCTCCACTGTGGGACCAGGACCACTTTGGCAGCGCTGCGAGAGGGGAGGAAGTGAGTGTTATGGGCCCATCTGAGCTTGGGCCTGCACGGTGGAGCCATTGGTGCCACGGTGAAATCGGTCCTCTCCGGACTAGCACCTTGCAAGCTCTAGCGTGGGCAGGAGATCTGCAGGCTGCACAGCCTTGGTAACAGGAGCCAGGTCTCTAGGTGTCTCTGTGGCACAATGGGTCAGCGCATTCGGCTGTTAACCGAGAGGATGGTGGTTCGAACCCACCCAGGGACGCTAGTAACTCATGCTATTTCCTTGCTCCTCAAGATGTGCTGGGAGTCTCAAAGGCCCCTTTTTGCCACCTCAAAGCCATCCCTCTTGGCCTCAGGGGGTTCAGTTGGTTGCCCGAAGAGTGCGCTGGATGCGAATCAGAAACCCATCTCCCTGCAGTCACGCCGGGCACTTGGGCTTAATCCTCAAGGTCGAGGGCTAAACCTTCAGCCAGGAATGTTTGGTCCCTTCCTGTCTCCACCAAGCAGCAAGGGAGAAGTGGACGAGACGTGCCAGCTAGAAGACGCCTCGCTCCCATTTCCCTGTTGGCTGCGCAAAGCTCTTGGCGTGTCTCATGCCTCGTCAGGGAAGCGTGGCCATGCTGGGTCCCGGCTGCAGCCTGGCCCGCCCCAGCTGATGGAGTGCAGAGCCCTGCGAGTCAACGGCAGGTCGAGTCAGGGCCGCATAACCCGCCCTTTCCGTGCTCCGGGGCTGGGGAGGCTGGGGCCACACAGCCCACTCTGGGGCTGGGGGGAAACCTCGGGGCACAAGCCTCTGGCGGGAGCTGGCTGCTGCAGTGGAACCCAGGGTGTCTCTAGAAGAACTTTTGGAGCCGACCTGGGGAAAACGCCTTTAATAACAACCAGCTCACGTTTAAACTGACTTTTTTTAAACCATTTTTATCACACTAACTAACCCTTGAATCATAGTGTCACCCCCCATAAAATGGCTTCAACCTTGTATTTTACCCAGGGTAAAACTAAACATCCCTTCAAATACAATGGAGTGGAGATCAATCCCTTTTCAGAGTTAATGCACATGAAAGAACCATGTTATGTTTCATCCCTTATGTCCTGGTCCCATCGCCTTTCCCACCTCTCCGTTACAAGTTGTGGTATTTTGCATAGAAACTTTATTTCCTCAGAGAGACCTGGGAACAAGGGCTGCTTGCTACACGGTACCAGATAAACACCTTTAATAGGAGACAGCTGTCCCTGTCAGCAAATCATCTCCCATCTTCAGAGATGCAGGTGGGAGGAAAGCAACAGCCTCTCCCTGCAGCACCCAGCTGTTGCTCCTGGATGCATGGCCTTGGTGTTTGAGGGCGCTATCAGCAGGGGATCGGCGTCATGTACCTCCCAGCCCCGTGGGGCTCCAGGCAGCGCATCTGCAGGCATGTGGGGCTGGGGGTGTTCTTGACGGGGTAGGAACCTTCAACTCTGCAGGCAGCTGGTGAGTTCCCAACTCACCTACCAGGGGGCTGAGAGGCTCTGGGGGAAGACTTTGGGCTCCAGCTTGCCAGGGCTCCAGGAGTGGGCTTGGGGTTTCAGGGCCCCTCCCTCCCTTGTGTCAGCTCCGGGGCTCTGGGCTTTAGCCTACCCACCTCCAGTTCTCCCCAGCTCCAGCCACAGGGCTTCAGCAGAGGGCTCTGGGCTTCAGCCCATGGGCTATGGCTTCGGACTTCAACCCCCGGGGCAGTGGGGCTCCGGCTTGGAAAAATTGCCACAGTTGCCACCAGCAAATGTTGGTGGCCACACTCGGAGGCCACCAAAAAAATCGTGATGCAACCCCTGCTTCAGAGCACGGAGGGGCAGCAGCTCAGGCCAGCGGGCAGCCTGGGCTGGGCAGATGCTCAGAGCAGAGCCCCAAAGGGCTGTCCTGTCTCCCTCCTCAGCAGCAAACCATCAATGCCCCCGACCCCTGAGACAGCAGCCTGGGGCTAAGGGCAGCACCCACTGGGGATTTCTCAACTTGCTCACACTGGGGTGAGCAGGGACTTGGGGGTGTTTCTAGCAGAGCCGTTGGAACTGAAGTGGGGAACCAACCTTTTATAACAGGCAGCTCAAGAATGGCATCAGATGAGCAGACTATTGCTTTAACTACTAGGCCACCTTGCCCAATGAATGGCCTCTTATTTCCTTGTTTCTAAGGTCTCTGCTTCCTGCAACCTTTCCCCCAGTTCATTGGCTGGCTGGGCAAAGGGAGGGTCTGTACTATTGAAAAAGACCAAGTGCCAGGGACAAAACACTTTAATCCGGCCTGGTGCGGGGAGCTGGGTTTGCTCTTCAAATTCTGTCGTTCGTAAATGTCCAGGTCTGGGAATGTCCCACAGAAGCATTTCTAATGGGCAGCTGGCTGCAGAGCAGTTAAACTGCACAGAGCTCCTGTGGAGGACAGATGGGAATTAGAAACATTTTGATGATCGTTTGGGAAATTAGCCTTTGTTGACAAGGTTTGTCTCTGTTCCTATTTCACCTTCCTGTGTTATGCAGAGGGATCTTTGGCTTATTTTTGTGAGTTTAATAACTATCTCCAAAACTTTATTTACTCAAACCGGCACTGACGGGATAAGGAACAATTCAGTTCACTGAACTGAAGGTGGGAGATCATTTTTTGACCGGGAGAGGGACACCTCCTCTTAAAGGTGTTTGTCTGGCTGGCAGCCCTGGTTCCCAGGTCTCTCTTGAGGGAAGAAAGTTTCTATGAAAAATACCAAAACTTGTAAGGGAGAGGAGGGAAAGGTGATGGCCACACGATGGCGCCAGCATGGACCATAATATGGTGCTTTCATGTGGGACGACTCTGAACATTGACTGATCTCCACTCCTTGGATTTGAAGAGATGTTTACTTTTGGACTTGGAAAACTACAAGGTTGAAGCAATTATATCAGGGGTCTCAAACTCCCAGCCTCCGGGACATTTGCGGCCCGCGAACCTCCCGAATGTGGCCTGCAGGGCTTTAGCAGTTTTGCTGCCAGGTCTCTCCCTTGGCCCCACCTGCTTCCCCCAGACACTCCCCCTGCCCCCCGACTCCAGGGGCCCGGGCAGCACAGCGGAACTGAGCGGCGTCTTCCTGCTCACTCCAGTGGCTGCCGGCCCCTCCCTGTGGCCCCGGGGCGGGGGGGAGGGCTGTGCCTACACATGCTGCCCCTCCCTGAGTGCCCCTGCAGCCAATGGGGCACTGTGGGGGTGGTGCCTACGGCCAACAGGGGGCGGAGGCTCCCCCCGGACCTTGGAAACTCAGGTAATCATGGCACCTCCAACCCCCTCCCAGAGTCTGCATCCCCACCCCACATACCCCCTCCCATCCCCAACTCTCTCCCAGAGCCTGCATCACATCCCCCAGCCTCCAAACTCCCTCCCAGACCTGCACCCCCTTCCTCTGCACATCCCCCGAGCCTCCAAACTCCCTCCCAGAGCCTGCACCATAGAATCATAGAATCATAGAATATCAGGGTTGGAAGGGACCCCAGAAGGTCATCTAGTCCAACCCCCTGCTCGAAGCAGGACCAATTCCCAGTTAAATCATCCCAGCCAGGGCTTTGTCAAGCCTGACCTTAAAAACCTCTAAGGAAGGAGATTCTACCACCTCCCTAGGTAACGCATTCCAGTGCTTCACCACCCTCTTAGTGAAAAAGTTTTTCCTAATATCCAATCTAAACCTCCCCCACTGCAACTTGAGACCATTACTCCTCGTTCTGTCATCTGCTACCATTGAGAACAGTCTAGAGCCATCCTCTTTGGAACCCCCTTTCAGGTAGTTGAAAGCAGCTATCAAATCCCCCCTCATTCTTCTCTTCTGCAGGCTAAACAATCCCAGCTCCCTCAGCCTCTCCTCATAAGTCATGTGTTCTAGACCCCTAATCATTTTTGTTTCCCTTCGCTGGACTCTCTCCAATTTATCCACATCCTTCTTGTAGTGTGGGGCCCAAAACTGGACACAGTACTCCAGATGAGGCCTCACCAATGTTGAATAGAGGGGGACGATCACGTCCCTCGATCTGCTCGCTATGCCCCTACTTATACATCCCAAAATGCCATTGGCCTTCTTGGCAACAAGGGCACACTGCTGACTCATATCCAGCTTCTCGTCCACTGTAACCCCTCGGTCCTTTTCCGCAGAACTGCTGCCGAGCCATTCGGTCCCTAGTCTGTAGCGGTGCATTGGATTCTTCCATCCTAAGTGCAGGACCCTGCACTTATCCTTATTGAACCTCATCAGATTTCTTTTGGCCCAATCCTCCAATTTGTCTAGGTCCTTCTGTATCCTATCCCTCCCCTCCAGCGTATCTACCACTCCTCCCAGTTTAGTATCATCCACAAATTTGCTGAGAGTGCAATCCACACCATCCTCCAGATCATTTATGAAGATATTGAACAAAACCGGCCCCAGGACCGACCCTTCGGGCATTCCACTTGATACCGGCTGCCAACTAGACATGGAGCCATTGATCACTACCCGTTGAGCCCGACAATCTAGCCAGCTTTCTACCCACCTTATAGTGCATTCATCCAGCCCATACTTCCTTAACTTGCTGACAAGAATACTGTGGGAGACCGTGTCAAAAGCTTTGCTAAAGTCAAGAAACAATACATCCACTGCTTTCCCTTCATCCACAGAACCAGTAATCTCATCATAAAAGGCGATTAGATTAGTCAGGCATGACCTTCCCTTGGTGAATCCATGCTGGCTGTTCCTGATCACTTTCCTCTCATGCAAGTGCTTCAGGATTGATTCTTTGAGGACCTGCTCCATGATTTTTCCAGGGACTGAGGTGAGGCTGACTGGCCTGTAGTTCCCTGGATCCTCCTTCTTCCCTTTTTTAAAGATTGGCACTACATTAGCCTTTTTCCAGTCATCCGGGACTTTCCCCGTTCGCCACGAGTTTTCAAAGATAATGGCCAATGGCTCTGCAATCACAGCCGCCAATTCCTTCAGCACTCTCGGATGCAACTCGTCCGGCCCCATGGACTTGTGCACGTCCAGCTTTTGTAAATAGTCCCTAACCACCTCTATCTCCACAGAGGGATGGCCATCTCTTCCCCATTTTGTGATGCCCAGCGCAGCAGCCTGGGAGCTGACCTTTTTCGTGAAAACAGAAGCAAAAAAAGCATTGAGTACATTAGCTTTTTCCACATCCTCTGTCACTAGGTTGCCTCCCTCATTCAGTAAGGGGCCCACACTTTCCTTGGCTTTCTTCTTGTTGCCAACATACCTGAAGAAACCCTTCTTGTTACTCTTGACATCTCTTGCTAGCTGCAGCTCCAGGTGCGATTTGGCCCTCCTGATATCATTCCTACATGCCCGAGCAATATTTTTATACTCTTCCCTGGTCATATGTCCAACCTTCCACTTCTTGTAAGCTTCTTTTTTATGTTTAAGATCTGCTAGGATTTCACCATTAAGCCAAGCTGGTCGCCTGCCATATTTACTATTCTTTCAACTCATCGGGATGGTTTGTCCCTGTAACCTCAACAGGGATTCCTTGAAATACAGCCAGCTCTCCTGGACTCCTTTCCCATTCAATTTAGTCCCCCAAGGGATCCTGGCCATCCGTTCCCTGAGGGAGTCGAAGTCTGCTTTCCTGAAGTCCAGGGTCCGTATCCTGCTGCTTACCTTTCTTCCCTGCGTCAGGATCCTGAACTCAACCAACTCATGGTCACTGCCTCCCAGATTCCCATCCACTTTTGCTTCCCCCACTAATTCTACCCGGTTTGTGAGCAGCAGGTCAAGAAAAGCGCCCCCCCTAGTTGGCTCCTCTAGCACTTGCGCCAGGAAATTGTCCCCTACGCTTTCCAAAAACTTCCTGGATTGTCTATGCACCGCTGTATTGCTCTCCCAGCAGATATCTGGAAAATTAAAGTCACCCATGAGAATCAGGGCATGCGATCTAGTAGCTTCCGTGAGCTGCCGGAAGAAAGCCTCATCCACCTCATCCCCCTGGTCCGGTGGTCTATAACAGACTCCCACCACTACATCACTCTTGTTGCACACACTTCTAAACTTAATCCAGAGACACTCAGGTTTTTCTACAGTTTCGTACCGGAGCTCTGAGCAGTCATACTGCTCCCTTACATACAGTGCTACTCCCCCACCCCTTTCCCACACACCCCCTCCCGACCCAAAACACCCTCCCAGAGCCTGCACCCCCACCCCCTCCTCCTGCACCCCCACACCCTGCCCCAGGCCAGAGCCTGCACTCAGGACCCGAACTGCATCCCAGAGCCTGCACCCCAGACCCCCCTCTCCCACCCAAACTCCCTCCCAGAGCCCAACCTCTCACCCCTTCTGCACCCAAAGTCCCTTCCAGAGCACGCACCCCAATCCCCTACCCCAGACCTCTTCTCCCACACAAACTCCCTCCCAGAGCCTTAGGTAGGTGGGGGGTGGAGTTTTTTGGGGGGTGGAGTTTTGTGGAGCTTGTTCTGGGCAGCATAAATGACATTATTGGCCCACTGGGAGATTTTGAGGATTTTCACTGGCCCTAAGGTAAAGTGAGTTTGAGACCCTGCTTTAAGGGATTGGAGCAATGCTGGGGAGATGGAAGGGCACAGAGCTGGGGAGCAGTGTGTGCTCCAAGGAAAGTTGTTGTTGTGCTCTGGTGACACAGGGCGGGTGTGGGGATCTTGTAAGCTGTGGGGTTTGTGTAGAGATAAAGTTCACTAACCCCCAGGTTCAAAGCCGTTCCTGCTCTGGGCTATACAGGGCAGTCTTTATTGAGAGTGTAGCTCACTGGTTGAATAGTTGCCTGCAGGGCAATGGGTTCCTAGTTCAAATCCAAGCACTTCCCTTTAAAAATTTTTTCAAATGAAAATCGATTTCCGGACCCATCTCCAGTGTGTTCAGGAGTCCGCTGAATGGGGATGCTTGAAATGAATGTAAACACTCAGCAGTTCCCCTTGCAAATGTGGAAAACGCAGCAGAGCTGTCCAGCAGCTGAAATCCGATCCAGTCCTCGCGTCTCCAAGAGGGACACTCTGTATTTGGGGCTTGTGCGACACCTCTGGGACGGTGACAGGTGAAAAAATGCTGGATTCAATGACAGCTGAGATCACAGGAGGGGAAGGTGAATGGCAGAACTGCACAGGGTCATAACACTCAGACCCGGGGCTTCACTGTCATTACCCCTGTGTTTGCCCTCATTTATATCCTAAGAAACACACCCTTCCCCCACCCCCACACACTGTCACACCCACCTTTTCCCCTGGAGCCCACCCCACCCCAACCCTGCCCTACCCCTCTCCCACACACACGCCATGGGACACAGCCTCTCCGTGACTCACCCAGGTCGGGACTTGCCTCTGGATCGCCCCTCCTGGCTGTGAGACTCAAACCCTGCCTGACTTCTGTATGTTGGTCTGTTTTGTGTCTGTCGTGTTGATGTGCATGTGGGTCCTGGGTGATTTTTGTGAATGCCTTGCCCAGTTTTGTGTGCATGTGTGTATGATTTTTGCATGCATATTCTTTTTTGCTTAGTATTCTTTTGGTATGTGGATTTTGTGTTTTCATGTTGTGTGCTTTTTCTGTGTTTTTTGGTGTGGATTTGTTCTTTGTATGTTTTGAGCCATTAATTAACTCTAAGCGATGCTTTGTAATTGATATGGACACCTTACAACACAAACCGCTCAATTGACACTACTCTCTCTGAAAAAGGAAAAGGAGTACCTGTGGCACCTTAGAGACTAACAAATTGATTTGAGCATAAGCTTCCGTGAGCTACAGCTCACTTCATCCGATGCAGTGAGCTGTAGCTCATGAAAGCTTATTCTCAAATAAATTGGTTAGTCTCTAAGGTGTCACAAGTCCTCCTGTTCTTTTTGTGGATACAGATTAACACGGCTGCTACACTGGATACTCTCTCTGAGTTGACACTTTTGCTTGCTTGTAATTGAGATTGACCCTGTCAAGGTTCCTTCCCCACTCTGAATGCTAGGGTACAGATGTGGGGACCTGCATGAAAACCTCCTAAGCTTACGTTTACCAGCTTATGTTAAAACTTCCCCAAGGTACAAACTATTTTACCTTTTGCCCTTGGACTTTCGCTGCCACCACCAAACATCTAACACCATTTATTGGGAAAGAGTTCGTTTGGAAACGTCTTTTCCCCCAAAATCCTCCCAAATCTTACCCCCTTTTTTCTCGGGAAGGTTTGATAAAAATCCTCACCAATTTGCATAGGTGACCACAGACCCAAACCCTTGGATCTTAAGAACAATGAAAAAGCATTCAGTTTCTTAAAAGAAGAATTTTAACAGAAGAAAAAGTAAAAAGAATCACCTCTGTAAAATCAGGATGGTAAATACCTTACAGGGTAATTAGATTCAAAACATAGAGAATCCCTCGAGGCAAAACCTTAAGTTACAAAAAGACACAAAAACAGGAATATCCATTCCATTCAGCACAGTTTATTTTCTCAGCCATTTAAAGAAATCAGAATCTAACGCATATCTAGCTAGATTACTTACTAAGTTCGAAGACTCCATTCCTGTTCTGTCCCTGGCAAAAGCATCACACAGTGAGACCCAGACCCTTTGTTTCTCCCCGCCTCCAGCTTTGAAAGTATCTTGTCTCCTCATTGGTCATTTTGGTCAAGTGCCAGCGAGGTTATCCTAGCTTCTTAACCCTTTTCAGGTGAAAGGGTTTTTCCTCTGGCCAGGAAGGATTTTAAAAGGATTTACCCTTCCCTTTATATTTATGACAACGCTTATGAACGCAAACTGCTCAATTGACTTGACTTGCTCAATTGGTTCTGCTCAATTGACTCTACTCTGTAAACTGATACTTTGTAATGGAGATTGGCACTTTTTGTAACAACAACCGCAGAAAGCCCTTAACTGGCGCAGCTGGCATAGGACTAAATTCCTTTAAAAATGGACTCTGCAAACTGAGAACTTTCAGTCTCCGGTTGTGCCACCACCCTCCAGGAGCATCGGAGGTGCATCTGACACGGACTTGGCTCCATTCTCGTGTCCAGGCCACCTGGCCAGTGCTCTGTCATGGGCAACCTCTAGGCTGGTCACTATAACCTCTATGCAGAACTTGTATGACTCAATGTATGAATGTATCTGCAGATAAGTAAGGAATAAGTAGTGACATAGTTGTGTGTGAAAAGAAAAGGAGGACTTGTGGCAGCTTAGAGACTAACCAATTTATTTGAGCATAAGCTTTTGTGAGCTACAGCTCACTGTGTGTGTTTTCTATATTTTTATTATATTTACAATAAATGTGGCATTTTGCCTTGTCCCTTTTACAAGATCCTGTTGGTCTTATTTTATTAATATAACACAGACACCCTCCCCCAGCTCTCCCTGTGCCCTGGGCTCACACCTGGGTGTCTCCCGAATCCTTGGCGTTGTCCAGCATGTCTCCCTCCACAGAAGTCACCTGGCCTCATCTTAGACGCCATCTTCATATTGCTCTTCTCCATCCCAGAGCTCCTGCTCTGCTCCTCAGACCCATCTTCCTCAGCTTTGCAGGCAGAGGGGAAGGGGCACCGTGGGAATCACACATGCCCCATTCCAGACACCCCATCACATCCACAGGGCTCCCAAACCAGGACACCAGGCCCCATCCCGAGGGAGCAAAAAGCCTTTGTGAGCCCAGCACACACCAGACAGGAAAAGATTAACACCCACACCCAGCTGTGACGGTGCTGCCTGTGAGAGCCAGCTGAGGTCACTCAATCATGGTGAACTGCAAACAGACCAGGGCAGACAAACCCCAAACACTGGTGGATATTCCAATGGTTAGATTTACCCAGCCAGCCTGAAACAGCTGCTATAGCACCTCCCTGGTTACTCAGACGTCCAAATAATGCAGTTCCCTTAAGGTGCCCAGCCTCAGGCCTCCATCCAGACACACATGTCAAGCATATGATGATCAATTCTGAAAATCTTCTTTCATCACACAAAAGAAAAGGTTCTCCTGACCCCAAAGGACCAAGCCCCAGACCCAGGTCAAATGAGAACTCAGATCTTTCCCCAAATACACGCTTACAGTCAATTCTTATTAACTAATTAAAATTTATTAAAAAAGAAAAGAAGAGAATTGGTTAAAAGATCAATATACAGACAGACTTGAGTTCAATTCTTGAGGTTCAGACACACAGCAGAGACGAGCTTGTAGTCGCCAAAAGTCCTTTTAGAAATAGTCCTCAGGTTACAGTCCGATGTCCATATTCAGGGTGACTCCAATCAATGACTGGGGATCTCAATCCTTATGGCTCTGGGTTTCCCGCTCTTGAAACCCAAAGCAGATCTGAGATGAAGAAGGATCATGTCCCAAGGTTTTTATATATTTCCTGTCTGAGAAAACAATTGGCTTAACTTTCCTTCTTCCAAAGATCATGGCAATTAGCACAGGATAATTTATCCATTATACAGTTCAGATACAGGTGATCACAACCTTCAAAGAGACATAGACAATAATACTATGTCACTCAAGAGTCTTCCTAAATGTTAATATTCCCTTTTTGATCTTTGAATCAAAGCTTTGGCCCTAGATAAGACTTCTTTGCTTACATCACAAGACCTGAGCAAACATCTACACTTCTACCTCTAACAATGCAGACTTGCATTTCAAAGCTCTATTCAATTACGTCTCTCCCTACCCAGTCTTTAAAGTTCGGGGGAGGAGGAGGTCGGGGGCGGGGTGCTGAGGATGGTGGGGAGAGAAGGAGGAAGTTGGGGGAGGGGTGCTGAGTATGGTGGGGGTAGGAGGAGGTTGGGGGATGGGTGCTTAGTGCGGGGGGGGAGGAGGCGGTCGGGGGAGGGGCGCTGAAGACAGGGGGAGGAGGAGGTTGGGGGCGGAGTGCTGAGAATGGGGGAGGAGGTCGGAGGTCGGGGGCACAGCACTGAGGACGGGGAGGGGTTTGGGGGCAGGGGGGTTGTGGGGTGCAGGCTCCAGGAGGGGTTTTGGGGTGGGAGGGATTGGGGTGGGAGGGCGGGGCAGTTGGAGGTTCAGGGTCCAGCTGGGTGGTGCTTGGCTCAGGTAGCTCCCGATTGGCAGCTCCGCGGGACTCAGGCTGGCCCCACACTCGTGGGGTGACTCCAGATTCACCCCGAGGCAGCTGATCCTAATCTGGCAGAGGCCCCAACTCTGTGGGTGCTCTGGGGCTGGAGCACCAGGGGGAAGAAGAGGGGTGCTCAGCACTGACTGGGGTGACCAGCCATCAGGTGATCAAGGGAGCCCAGCTAGCCTAGGGCTGGTTGGGGCAGGGTGGTTTACGCAGGGAAGCCCCAACAGGAGACAGGGGAATCCAGAACAACAGGGTGGGGTGGCAAGTGGTGGCCAGACTCTCGCCACCAGGGTCTAGTCTAGCTCAGGCTCCAGCTCAACTTCCTCCCTGCGTCACTGGTCCCCAGTCCACTTCTGCCACCAGGTCAACCCAGGAACTAAGGCAGGAACGGGGTGAGGCAGCAAGTCAAGCTGAGCAAGGCAGGCAAAAGTGCATCTTGCCTTCATGGGCCTCTCACAACGATGTCCTTTTTGTGTGCCATGGCTGACAAAACATCCCTGACAGAGAAGCAGCGGGCCAAAGGGGAGCCATGGAGCTGCCGAAGTAGCTCAGTTGGGAGAGCATTAGACTGAAGATCTAAAGGTCCCTGGTTCAATTCTGGGCTTTGGCATGTCCTTTTCT
The DNA here is from genome assembly GCF_965140295.1 of Lepidochelys olivacea. Classification (NCBI taxonomy): domain Eukaryota; kingdom Metazoa; phylum Chordata; order Testudines; family Cheloniidae; genus Lepidochelys; species Lepidochelys olivacea. The sequence goes on along the minus strand of NC_140432.1, from coordinate 2,492,945 downwards.
CCCTCTTTGGTGCAGAGGTGGCTTGTTTTCTGGAGCACAGCAGCACCTTTCCCTGCTACAGTGTCCAGTCCAAACTATCAGCCCCCCGATGCAAAAATGCTATCTTAGGATGTAAACAGGAGGCTTCCAGCACTGGGACACCTGACAGAGAGCTCAGTGGGGGGTGTAATAGCTGCTGACTCTGAGGGTCCTGGGCTAAATCCACTTGGAGGTGGAAGCATTTCAATTTATTTCACTGACAATGAGTAAGGTGATGATTTAATCACAGGTATTTTTCATAAAAGTCACTGGCAGCTCCCCGCCCCGCCCCACCCCCGGCCCCAGCTCACCTCCGCCTCTGCCTCCTCCCCTGAACGCGCTGCCCCGCTCTGCTTCTCCAACCCCCCCACCCCGGCTTCCCTCAAATCAGCTGTTTGCACGGAAGCCGGGACAGGCTGAGAAGCGGGCGGCAGCTTCGCGCTCAGGCCCAGGGAGGCGGAGGTGAGCTGGGGTGCGGGGGTGGAAGGAGGGCCACCCACACCGCAGCAGGTAACAAGGGGAGGGCACGCAGGGGAACCGCTCCTCGCCTCAGCTCACCTCCGCCTCCCTGGGCCTGAGTGTGAAGCTGCGGCCTGCTTCTCAGCCCTCCCCGGCTTCCGCGCAAACAGCTGATTCACGGGGAGCCAGGGTGTGGGGACAGAGAAGCAGAGCGGGGCAGCGCGTTCAGGGGAGGAGGCGGAGCGTAGGTGAGCTGGGGGTGGGGCGGGAAGCTGCTAGTGGGTGCTCTGCACCCACCAAATTTTCCCCGTGGGTGCTCCAGCCCTGGCGCACCCACGGAGTCGGCGCCTAAGGCACCACTTTTGATGTGATCAGTGTGGGGAGCGGCTCCCAGCTCCCATCTTCCCCCAGTAGCTCCTACAAGGCAGCTGCCCCTCAGTTGTGTCGTGCATCCAGCACCCGCAGAACAGGGCCCTGATCCCTGTGTGGGACCCAGTTGTGCTACTGCAATCCCCATAAGAAGGATACCCGCCTCACCCAGCTCCGGGCCACTTGGGGGCAGTGCAAAAGAAATCCAATCTACTGTCAAACCGTGGGGGAGAGGGCGAGGGTTTGGGGATGGCAGTGCTGGGTAATTGCAGGGTATCTGCCAGGTGGTATAAAGTGCTGCCTAGAGCTGCTATTTACCCCTTTCCATTGTAAAAACTGACTATTTCTTCCTACCCTTTGTTTCCTATCTGCTAACCAGTTACTGATCCATGAGAGGGCTGGAGCCATCTGGAGCAGCTCGTAACTGTGAGTGCCAACCTCAGGGCAGACTGTGAAGGAGCAGGTCACAATCCCCAAATTGCTTGGGTGTTCTATACTTAGATTTCACCAAGTATCAGATCATGGGTGATGTGCCTTTTATGACTTTTTAAACCAAATGTGCTATTTTTGGATAATTTAAGCATTATATGCAGAGGACTAGCTTGAATACAAATGTTAAATCTGTTCCTATCACTTTAATAACTGAGACTTCCTCTATCTGAGGTCTATCTATTCAACTGATTTTTGGAACCGGGAGATGGAATAGCAACTGGCTCCATCCACTGCACACATCACCCTGTTATTGCAGTACTGAACCTCCAGGACCGGTGGACCTCCGTATGGGGAGAATATCATGGTTGAAGAGCAGCAAAGAAATGTGGTGTTGTCCATGTCAACATTTGGTTTGTACGAAGAGTATGGTTTGAGTCATTTCTAACCCTTTGGTTAGTTATTAGTAACATCTTATTATTAGGCCTCTCAGTTGAAAGGCTGCTCTTGCAGATTTTCCTTTGTCATTGTTTGCAGGTTAGTAACCAGTTTAATAGTTTCTTACTCTACTCTATTTAGGTTCCTAAACCGCTCTCCTTAGAACCCTTCCAGAACTGACAGCACGCTGCAAGATGCTCTGAGGCGAGCACCTCCCACGCCCCGCAGCTGCCCAGGTCCCCGAAGCTGGTGGTGCTCTCGCTGCTCTACACACCGTCAGAGAGGAATCTCCATAGACGGGACCAGCATCTCTCCAGAGACCACCCAGAGGGTCACCAGCGCCTCGCCGGACACCTGCCTAGCCTCTGAAACCACCCAGAGAGACACCAGGTCCCTGCCGGATGCCCGCCCAGCCGGACCTCTCGACCCCACCCGCCCACATCAGGATGAACCAGCCAGCGATGCCGCTGATGCTGCTGGAACCCCCCCTCGCTGCGGACATGCTCATCTCCCCATCTGCTCTCCGCCCCGAAGCTTCCACCTCCTCGGTGGCGTCACCAGGCACCTGAAGAGATGCCACAGCAAGCTGGTCACCTTCAGCTGTGCCCTCTGCAGCCTGCCCTTCGAGACGCAGAAGCAATGCAAGATGCACCAAGTCACCTGCAGGAAACGCCTCAAGGGAACAACACAGTCTCCTGCCCCAGCTCCCAGCCCTCCTGCTGCGCGCCGGCCCACCGCTCCTGAGCCTCAACAAAGAACAGCGATTGTGCAAGCTGCCATCAAGAAGCCTGCCCCCGTCGCCAGGCCAGTGCAATGGGGTGCTGTGATCGAGAAGGTACCTGCTGCCTCGGGAAAAACCACCCAGGTCCTCACCAGCAGGAGGCCCGTCTCACCCTCTCACACTGCCAAGCAAATCTACATACTGAGACGACTCAGTACTACCCTGCCCCCTGCCCAGCACATCCCCGTCCCCAGAAGGATCAGTGCCCCATTGCGCAGAGCTGCTCGAGATACTGTCGCCAGAAGAGCCAGCACCGCCCCTCAGACCGCCCCGCGAACTCCAACTGCCGGAGGAACCAGAGCCGCTCCTCAGACCGCCCCGCGAACTCCAACTGCCGGAGGAGCCAGAGCCACCCCTCAGACCGCCCTGCGAACTCCAACTGCAGGAGGAACCAGAGACGCCCCTCAGACCGCCACGCGAACGCCAACTGCTGGAGGAGCCAGAGCCGCCCCTCAGACCCCCCCGCGAACTCCAACTGCCGGAGGAGCCAGAGCCGCTCCTCAGACTGCCCCGCGAACTCCAACTGCCGGAGGAGCCAGAGCCACCCCTCAGACCGCCCCGCGAACTCCAACTGACGGAGGAGCCAGAGCCGCCCCTCAGACGGCCCCGTGAACTCCAACTGCCGGAGGAGCCAGAGAAGCTCCTCAGACCGCCCCGCGAACTCCAACTGCCGGAGGAACCAGAGACGCCCCTCAGACCGCCCTGCGAACGCCAACTGCCGGAGGAGCCAGCGCCTCCCCTCAGACCGCCCCGTGAACTCCAACTGCCGGAGGAGCCAGCGCCGCCCCTCAGACCGCCCCGTAAACTCCAACTGCCGGAGGAACCAGAGCCACCCCTCAGAGCGCCCCGCGAACTCCAACTACCGGAGGAGCCAGAGCCGCTCCTCAGACCGCCCCACGAATGCCAACTGCCGGAGGAGCAAGCGCCGCCCCTTAGGCCGCCCCGTGAACTCCAACTGCCGGAGGAGACAGTGCCGCCCCTCAGACCACCCCATGAACTCCAACTGCCGGAGGAGCCAGAGCCGCCCATCAGACCGCCCTGCGAACTCCAACTGCCGGAGGAACCAGAGCCGCTCCTCAGACCGCCCAGCAAACTCCAACTGCCGGAGGAGCCCGAGCCGCTCCTGAGACCGCCCAATGAACTCCAACTGCCAGAGGAGCCAGAGCCGCCCCTCAGACCGCCCCGCAAACTCCAACTGCCGGAGGAACCAGAGCCGCCCCTCAGACCGCCCTGCGAACTCCAACTGCCGGAGGAACCAGCGCCGCTCCTCACACCGCCCCGTAAACTCCAACTGCCGGAGGAACCAGCGCCGCCCCTCAGACCGCCCTGCGAACTCCAAATGCTGGAGGAACCAGCGCCGCCCCTCAGACCGCCCCACGAACTCCAATTGCCGGAGGAACCAGAGCCACCCTTCAGACCACCCCGTGAACTCTAACTGCCGGAGGAACCAGAGCCACACCTCAGACCGCCCTGCGAACTCCAACTGCCGGAGGAGCCAGAGCCGCCCCTCAGACCGCCCCGTCAACTCCAACTGCCGGAGGAACCAGAGCCGCTCCTCAGACCGCCCCATGAACTCCAACTGCCGGAGGAGCCAGAGCCACACCTCAGACCGCCCCGCGAACTCCAACTGCCGGAGGAACCAGAGCCGCCCCTCAGACCGCCCTGCAAACGCCAGCTGCCGGAGGAGCCAGCGCTGCCCCTCAGACCACCCCGTGAACTCCAACTGCCGGAGGAGCCGGCGCCGCCCCTCAGACCGCCCCGTGAACGCCAACTGCCGGAGGAGCCAGCGCCGCGCCTCAGACCGCCCCGTAAACTCCAACTGCCGGAGAAACCAGAGCCGCCCCTCAGACCGCCCCGCGAACGCCAACTGCCGGAGGAGCCAGCGCCGCCCCTCAGACCGCCCCTTGAACTCCAACTGCCGGAGGAGCCAGCGCCGCCCCTCAGACCACCCCGAGAACTCCAACTGCCGGAGGAGCCAGAGCCGCCCCTCAGACCGCCCCGCAAACTCCAACTGCCGGAGGAGCCCGAGCCGCTCCTCAGACCGCCCTTCGAAATCCAACTGCTAGAGGAGCCAGAGCCGCCCCTCAGACCGCCCTGCGAACTCCAACTGCCGGAGGAGCCAGAGCCGCCACTCAGACCGCCCCGTGAACTCCAACTGCCGGAGGAATCAGAGCCGCCCCTCAGACCGCCCCGCGAACTCCAACTGCCGGAGGAATCAGAGCCGCCCCTCAGACCGCCCTGCGAACTCCAACTGCCGGAGGAACCAGAGCAGCCCCTCAGACCGCCCTGCGAACTCTAACTGCCGGAGGAGCCAGAGCGGCTCCTCACACCGCCCCGTGAACTCCAACTGCCGGAGGAGCCACAGCCACCCCTCAGACCGCCCCGCGAACTCCAACTGCCGGAGGAACCTAGCAGCTCCTCAGACCGCCCCACGAACTCCTACCGCCGTAGGAACCAGAGCCGCTCCTCAGACCGCACTGCGAACTCCAACTGCCGGAGGAGCCAGAGCCGCCGCTCAGACCGCCCCGCAAACTCCAAAAGCCGGAGGAGCCAGAGCCGATCCTAAGACCGCCCTGCGAACTCCAACTGCCGGAGGAGCCAGAGTCACACCTCAGACAGCCCCGTGAACTCCAACTGCCGGAGGAACCAGCGCCGCTCCTCAGACCGCACCGCAAACTCCAACTGCCGGAGGAGCCCGAGCCGCTCCTCAGACCGCCCCGTGAACTCCAACTGTCGGAGGAGCCAGAGCCGCCCCTCAGACCGCTCCGTGAACTCCAACTCCCAGAGGAGCGAGAGCCGCCCCTCAGACCGCCCCGCGAACTCCAACTGCCGCAGGAACCAGAGCCGCTCCTCACACCGCCCCGTAAACTCCAACAGCCGGAGGAACCGGAGCCACCCCTCAGACCGCCCCGCGAACAGCAACTGCCGGAGGAACCAGAGCCGCTCCTCAGACCGCCCCACGAACTCCAATTGCCGGAGGAAACAGAGCCATCCTTCAGACCGCCCCGTGAACTCTAACTGCCGGAGGAACCAGAGCCACACCTCAGACCGCCCTGCGAACTCCAACTGCCGGAGGAGCCAGAGCCGCACCTCAGAGCGCCCCGTCAACTCCAACTGCCGGAGGAACCAGAGCCACCCCACAGACCGCCCCCGTGAACTACAACTGCCGGAGAAACCGGAGCCGCTCCTCAGACCGCCCCGCAAATTCCAACTGCCGGACGAACCAGAGCCGCCCCTCAGACCGCCCCGCGAACTCCAACTACCGGAGGAGCCAGAGCCGCTCCTCAGACCGCCCCACGAACGCCAACTGCGGGAGGAGCCAGCGCCGCTCCTTAGGCCGCCCCGTGAACTCCAACTGCCGGAGGAGTCAGCGCCGCCCCTCAGACCACCCCATGAACTCCAACTGCCGGAGGAGCCAGAGACGCCCCTCAGACCGCCCTGCGAACTCCAACTGCCGGTGGAACCAGCGCCGCTCCTCAGACCGCCCCGCGAACTCCAACTGCCGGAGGAGCCCGAGCCGCTCCTCAGACCGCCCCATCAACTCCAACTGCCGGAGGAGCCAGAGCCGCTCCTCAGACTGCCCCGCGAACTCCAACTGCCGGAGGAGCCAGAGCCACACCTCAGACCGCCCCGTGAACTCCAACTGCCGAAGAAACCAGAGCCGCTCCTCAGACCGCCCCGCGAACTCCAACTGCCGGAGGTCCCAGAGCCGCTCCTCACACCGTCCCGTGAACTCCAACAGCCGGAGGAACCAGAGCCACCCCTCAGACCGCCCCGCGAACTCCAACTGCCGGAGTAACCAGAGCCGCTCCTCAGCCGCACTGCGAACTCCAACTGCTGGAGGAGCCAGAGCCGCCCCTCAGACCGCCCTGCGAACTCCAACTGCCGGAGGAGCCAGAGACGCCCCTCAGACGGCCCGGTGAACTGCAACTGCCGGAGGAGCCAGAGACGCTCCTCAGACCGCCCTGCGAACTCCAACTGCCGGAGGACCAGAGCCGCCCCTCAGACCGCCCCGCAAACGCCAACTGCCGGAGGAACCAGAGCCGCCCCTCAGACCGCCCCGTGAACTCCAACTGCCGGAGGAGCCAGAGCCACCCCTAAGACCGCCCCGCGAACTCCAACTGCCGGAGGAGCCAGAGACGCTCCTCAGACCGCCCCGCGAACTCCAACTACCGGAGGAGCCAGAGCCGCTACTCAGACCGCCCCGCGAACGCCAACTGCTGGAGGAGCCAGCGCCGCCCCTTAGGCCGCCCCGTGAACTCCAACTGCCGGAGGAGCCAGCACCACCCCTCAGACCGCCCTGTGAACTCCAAATGCCGGAGGAACCAGAGCCGCTCCTTAGACCGCCCAGCGAACTCCAACTGCCGGAGGAGCCAGCGCCGCCCCTCAGACCGCCCCGCGAAAACCAACTGCCGGAGGAACCAGAGCCCCCCTCAGACCGCCCCGTGAACTCCAACTGCCGGAGGAACCAGAGCCGCCCCTCAGACTGCCCTGCGAACTCCAACTGCCGGAGGAACCTGCGACGCTCCTCACACTGCCCCGTGAACTCCAACTGCCGGGGGAACCAGAGTCACACCTCAGACCGCCCTGTGAACACCAACTGCCGGAGTAGCCAGAGCCGCCCCTGAGACCGCCCCGCGAACTCCAACTGCTGGAGGAACCAGAGCCACCCCTCAGACCGCCCCGCGAACTCCAACTGCCGGAGGAACCAGAACCACCCCTCAGACCGCCCCGCGAACTCCAACTGCCGGAGGAGCCAGAGCCACCCCTCAGACGGCCCCATGAACTCCAACTGCCGGAGGAGCCAGAGATCTCTTCAGACTGCCCCGCAAACTCCAACTGCCGGAGGAACCAGAGCCGCCCCTCAGACCGCCCTGCGAACGCCAACTGCCGAAGGAGCCATCGCTGCCCCTCAGACCGCCCCGTGAACTCCAACTGCCGGAGGAGCAAGCGCCGCCCTTCTGACCGCCCCGTAAACTCCAACTGCCGGAGGAACCAGAGCCACCCCTCAGACCGCCCCGCGAACTCCAACTACCGGAGGAGCCAGAGCCGCTCCTCAGACCGCCCCACAAACGCCAACTGCGGGAGGAGCCAGCGCCGCCCCTTAGGCCGCCCCGTGAACTCCAACTGCCGGAGGAGTCTGCCCCGCCCCTCAGACCACCCCATGAACTCCAACTGCCGGAGGAACCAGAGCCGCTCCTCAGACCGCCCCGTGAACTCCAACTGCCGGAGGAGCCAGAGCCGCTCCTCAGACCGCCCCGCAAACTCCAACTGCAGGAGGAACCAGAGCCGCCCCTCAGACCGCCCCGTGAACTCCAACTGCCGGAGGAACCAGAGCCACCCCTCAGACCGCCCCGCGAACTCCAATTGCCGGAGGAGCCAGAGCCGCTCCTCAGACCGCCCCGCAAACTCCAACTGCCGGAGGAGCCAGAGCCACCCCTCAGACCGCCCAGTGAACTCCAACTGCCGGAGGAACCAGAGCCGCCCCTCAGACCGCCCTGCGAACGCCAACTGCCGGAGGAGCCATCGCTGCCCCTCAGACTGCCCCGTGAACTCCAACTGCCGGAGAAGCCAGCGCCGCCCCTCAGACCGCCCCGTAAACTCCAACTGCCGGAGGAACCAGGGCCACCCCTCAGACCGCCCCGCTAACTCCAACTTCCGGAGGAGCCAGAGCGGCTCCTCAGACCGCCCCCCGAATGCCAACTGCGGGAGGAGCCAGCGCCGCCCCTCAGACTGCCCCGTGAACTCAACTGCTGCAGGAGCCAGAGCCGGCCCTCAGACCGCCCTGCGAACTCCAACTGCCGGAGGAACCAGAGCCGCTCCTCAGACCGCCCCGCGAACTCCAACTGCCGGAGGAACCAGAGCCGCTCCTCAGACCGCCCCGTGAACTCCAAATGCCGGAGGAACCGGTGCTGCTCCTCACACCGCCCCGCGCACACCAACTGCCGGAGGAACCAGAGCCGCTCCTCAGACCGCACTGCGAAGTCCAACTGCCGGAGGAGCCAGAGCCGCCCCTCAGACCACCCCACGAACACCAATTGCCGGAGGAAACAGAGCCACCCTCAGACCGCCCCGTGAACTCCAACTGCCGGAGGAACCAGAGCCACACCTCAGACAGCCCTGCAAACTCCAACTGCCGGAGGAGCCAGAGCCGCCCCTCAGACCGCCCCGTCAACTCCAACTCCTGGAGGAACCAGAGCCACCCCACAGACCGCCCCGTGAACAACAACTGCCGGAGAAACTGGAGCCGCTCCTCAGACCGCCCCGCAAATTCCAACTGCCGGAGGAACCAGAGCCGCCCCTCAGACCGCCCCGCGAACTCCAACTTCCGGAGGAGCCAGAGCCGCTCCTCAGACCGCCCCACGAACGCCAACTGCGGGAGGAGCCAGCGCCGCTCCTTAGGCTGCCCCGTGAACTCCAACTGCCGGTGGAACCAGCGCGGCTCCTCAGACCGCCCCGCGAACTCCAACTGCCGGAGGAGCCCGAGCCGCTCCTCAGACCGCCCCATGAACTCCAACTGCCGGAGGAGCCAGAGCCGCCCCTCAGACCACCCTGCGAACCCCAACTGCCGGAGGAGCCAGAGCCGCTCCTCAGACCGCCCCGCGAACTCCAAATGCCGGAGGAACCAGTGCCGCTCCTCACACCGCCCCGTGAACTCCAACAGCCGGAGGAACCAGAGCCACCCCTCAGACCGCCCCGTGAACTCCAACTGCCGGAGGAACCAGAGCCGCTCCTCAGACCGCCCCGCGAACTCCAACTGCCCGAGGAACCAGCGCCGCTCCTCACACCGCCCCGTAAACTCCAACAGCCGGAGGAACCAGAGTCACACCTCAGACCGCCCTGTGAACTCGAACTGCCGGAGGAGCCAGAGCCGCCCCTCAGACCGACCCGTGAACGCCAACTGCCGGAGGAGCCAGTGTTGCCCCTCAGACCGCCCCGTGAACTCAACTGCTGGAGGAGCCAGAGCCGGCCCTCAGACCGCCCTGCGAACTCCAACTGCCGGAGGAACCAGAGCCGCTCCACAGACCGCCCCGCGAACTCCAACTGCCGGAGGAGCCAGAGACGCTCCTCAGACCGCCCCGCGAACTCCAAATGCCGGAGGAACCAGTGCCGCTCCTCACACCGCCCCGTGAACTCCAACAGCCGGAGGAACCAGAGCCACCCCTCAGACCGCCCCGTGAACTCCAACTGCCGGAGGAACCAGAGCCGCTCCTCAGACCGCCCCGCGAACTCCAACTGCCGGAGGAACCAGCGCCGCTCCTCACACCGCCCCGTAAACTCCAACAGCCGGAGGAACCGGAGCCACCCCTCAGACTGCCCCGCGAACAGCAACTGCCGGAGGAACCAGAGCCGCTCCTCAGACCGCACTGCGAACTCCAACTGCCGGAGGAACCTGCGACGCTCCTCACACCGCCCCGTGAACCCCAACTGCCGGGGGAACCAGAGTCACACCTCAGACCGCCCTGTGAACACCAACTGCCGGAGTAGCCAGAGACGCCCCTGAGACCGCCCCGCGAACTCCAACTGCCGGAGGAACCAGAGCCACCCCTCAGACCGCCCCGCGAACTCCAACTGCCGGAGGAACCAGAGCCGCTCCTCAGACGGCCCGGCGAATTCCAACTGCCGGAGAAGCCAGAGCCACTCTTCACACCGCCCTGCGAACTCCAACTGCCGGAGGAACCAGCGCCGCTCTTCAGACCGCCCCGCAAACTCCAACTGCCGGAGGAGCCCGAGCCGCTCCTCAGACCGCCCCGTGAACTCCAACTGCTGGAGGAGCCAGAGCCGCCCCTCAGACAGCCCCGTTAACTTCAACTCCCAGAGGAGCCAGAGCCGCCCCTCAGACCGCCCCGCGAACTCCAATTGCCGGAGGAACCAGAGCCGCTCCCCAGACCGCCCCGCGAACTCCAACTGCCGGAGGAGCCAGCGCCGCCCCTCAGATCGCCCCGCGAACTCCAAGTGCCGGAGGAGCCAGAGCCGCTCTTCAGACCGCCCCGCGAACTCCAACTGCTGGAGCAGCCAGCGCCGCCCCTCAGACCGCCCCACAAACTCCAATTGCCGGAGGAACCAGAGCCACCATTCAGACCGCCCCGTGAACTCCAACTGCCGGAGAAACCAGAGCCGCTCCTCAGACCGCCCCGCGAACTCCAACTGCCGGAGGTACCAGAGCCGCTCCTCACACCGTCCCGTGCACTCCAACAGCCGGAGGAACCAGAGCCACCCCTCAGACCGCCCCGCGAACTCCAACTGCCGGAGTAACCAGAGCCGCTCCTCAGCCGCACTGCGAACTCCAACTGCCGGAGGAGCCAGAGACGCCCCTCAGACCGCCCCGCGAACTCCAACTACCGGAGGAGCCAGAGCCGCTCCTCAGACCGCCCCACGAACGCCAACTGCGGGAGGAGCCAGCGCCGCTCCTTAGGCCGCCCCGTGAACTCCAACTGCCGGAGGAGTCAGCGCCGCCCCTCAGACCACCCCATGAACTCCAACTGCCGGAGGAGCCAGAGACGCCCCTCAGACCGCCCTGCGAACTCCAACTGCCGGAGGAGCCAGCGCCGCCCCTCAGACCGCCCTGCGAACTCCAACTGCCGGTGGAACCAGCGCGGCTCCTCAGACAGCCCCGCGAACTCCAACTGCCGGAGGAGCCCGAGCCGCTCCTCAGACCGCCCCATGAACTCCAACTGCCGGAGGAGCCAGAGCCGCCCCTCAGACCACCCTGCGAACGCCAACTGCCGGAGGAGCCAGAGCCGCTCCTCAGACCGCCCCGCGAACTCCAAATGCCGGAGGAACCAGTGCCGCTCCTCACACCGCCCCGTGAACTCCAAGAGCCGGAGGAACCAGAGCCACCCCTCAGACCGCCCCGTGAACTCCAACTGCCGGAGGAACCAGAGCCGCTCCTCAGACCGCCCCGCGAACTCCAACTGCCGGAGGTACCAGCGCCGCTCCTCACACCGCCCCGTAAACTCCAACAGCCGGAGGAACCAGAGCCACCCCTCAGACCGCCCCGCGAACACCAACTGCCGGAGGAATCAGAGCCGCTCCTCAGACCACCCCGTAAACTCCAACTGCCGGAGGAACCAGAGCCGCCCCTCAGACCGACCTGCGAACTCCAACTGCCGGAGAAACCAGCGCCGCTCCTCACACCGCCCCATAAACTCCAACTGCCGGAGGAACCAGAGTCACACCTCAGACCGCCCTGTGAATTCCTACTGCCGGAGGAGCCAGAGCCGCCCCTCAGACCGACCCGTGAACGCCAACTGCCGGAGGAGCCAGTGTTGCCCCTCAGACCGCCCCGTGAACTCAACTGCTGGAGGAGTCAGAGCCGGCCCTCAGACCGCCCTGCGAACTCCAACTGCCGGAGGAACCAGAGCCGCTCCACACACCGCCCCGCGAACTCCAACTGCCGGAGGAACCTGCGACGCTCCTCACACCGCCCCGTGAACTTCAACTGCCGGGGGAACCAGAGTCACACCTCAGACCGCCCTGTGAACACCAACTGCCGGAGTAGCCAGAGCCGCCCCTGAGACCGCCCCGCGAACTCCAACTGCCGGAGGAACCAGAGCCACCCCTCACACCGCCCCGCGAACTCCAACTGCCGGAGGAACCAGAGCCGCTCCTCAGACCGCCCGGCGAACTCCAACTGCCGGAGAAGCCAGAGCCACTCTTCAGACCGCCCTGCGAACTCCAACTGCCGGAGGAACCAGCGCTGCTCTTCAGACCGCCCCGCAAACTCCAACTGCCGGAGGAGCCCGAGCCGCTCCTCAGACCGCCCCGTGAACTCCAACTGCCGGAGGAGCCAGAGCCGCCCCTCAGACAGCCCCGTGAACTCCAACTCCCAGAGGAGCCAGAGCCGCCCCTCAGACCGCCCCGCGAACTCCAATTGCCGGAGGAACCAGAGCCGCTCCCCAGACCGCCCGGCGAACTCCAACTGCCGGAGGAGCCAGAGCCGCCCCTCAGATCGCCCCGCGAACTCCAACTGCCGGAGGTACCAGAGCCGCTCCTCACACTGTCCCGTGAACTCCAACAGCCGGAGGAACCAGAGCCACCCCTCAGACCGCCCCGCGAACTCCAACTGCCGGAGTAACCAGAGCCGCTCCTCAGCCGCACTGCGAACTCCAACTGCCGGAGGAGCCAGAGCCGCTCCTCAGACCGCCGTGCGAACTGCAACTGCCGGAGGAACCAGAGCCGCCCCTCAGACCACCCTGCGAACGCCAACTGCCGGAGGAGCCAGCGCAGCCCCTCACACCGCCCCATAAACTCCAACTGCCAGAGGAACCAGAGTCACACCTCAGACCGCCCTGTGAACTCCAACTGCCGGAGGAGCCAGAGCCGCCCCTCAGACCGACCCGCGAACGCCAACTGCCGGAGGAGCCAGTGTTGCCCCTCAGACCGCCCCGTGAACTCAACTGCTGGAGGAGCCAGAGCCGGCCCTCAGACCGCCCTGCGGACTCCAACTGCCGGAGGAACCAGAGCCGCTCCTCAGACCGCCCCGCGAAGTCCAACTGCCGGAGGAGCCAGAGCCACACCTCAGACCGCCCCGCGAACTCCAACTGCCGGAGGAACCAGAGCCGCTCCTCAGACTGCCCCGCGAACTCCAACTGCCGGAGGAACCAGCGCCGCACCTCACACCGCCCCGTAAACTCCAACAGCCGGAGGAACCAGAGCCACCCCTCAGACCGCCCCGCGAACACCATCTGCCGGAGGAACCAGAGCCGCTCCTCAGACCGCCCCGTAAACTCCAACTGCCGGAGGAACCAGAGCCGCCCCTCAGACCGCCCTGCGAACTCAAACTGCCGGAGGAACCAGCGCCGCTCCTCACACCGCCCCATAAACTCCAACTGCCGGAGGAACCAGAGTCACACCTCAGACCGCCCTGTGAACTCCAACTGCCGGAGGAGCCAGAGCCGCCCCTCAGACCGACCCGCGAACGCCAACTGCCGGAGGAGCCAGTGTTGCCCCTCAGACCGCCCCGTGAACTCAACTGCTGGAGGAGCTAGAGCCGGCCCTCAGACCGCCCTGCGAACTCCAACTGCCGGAGGAACCAGAGCCGCTCCACAGACCGCCCCGCGAAGTCCAACTGCCGGAGGAGCCAGAGCCACACCTCAGACCGCCCCGCGAACTCCAACTGCCGGAGGAACCAGTGCCGCTCCTCACACCGCCCCGTGAACTCCAACAGCCGGAGGAACCAGAGCCACCCCTCAGACCGCCCCGTGAACTCCAACTGCCGGAGGAACCAGAGCCACCCCTCAGACCGCCCCGTGAACTCCAACTGCCGGAGGAACCAGCGCCGCTCCTCACACCGCCCCGTAAACTCGAACAGCCGGAGGAACCGGAGCCACCCCTCAGACCGCCCCGCGAACAGCAACTGCCGGAGGAACCAGAGCCGCTCCTCAGACCGCACTGTGAACTCCAACTGCCGGAGGAGCCAGAGCCGCCCCTCAGACCGCCCCATGAACTCCAACTGCCGGAGGAACCAGAGCCACACCTCAGACCGCCCTGCGAACTCCAACTGCCGGAGGAGCCAGAGCCGCACCTCAGACCGCCCCGTCAACTCCAACTGCCGGAGGAACCAGAGCCACCCCACAGACCGCCCCGTGAACTACAACTGCCGGAGAAACCGGAGCCGCTCCTCAGACCGCCCCGCAAATTCCAACTGCCGGAGGAACCAGAGCCGCCCCTCAGACCGCCCCGCGAACTCCAACTACCGGAGGAGCCAGAGCCGCTCCTCAGACCGCCCCACGAACGCCAACTGCGGGAGGAGCCAGCGCCGCTCCTTAGGCCGCCCCGTGAACTCCAACTGCCGGAGGAGTCAGCGCCGCCCCTCAGACCACCCCATGAACTCCAACTGCCGGAGGAGCCAGAGACGCCCCTCAGACCGCCCTGCGAACTCCAACTGCCGGTGGAACCAGCGCCGCTCCTCAGACCGCCCCGCGAACTCCAACTGCCGGAGGAGCCCGAGCCGCTCCTCAGACCGCCCCATCAACTCCAACTGCCGGAGGAGCCAGAGCTGCTCCTCAGACCGCCCCGCGAACTCCAACTGCCGGAGGAGCCAGAGCCACACCTCAGACCGCCCCGTGAACTCCAACTGCCGGAGAAACCAGAGCCGCTCCTCAGACCGCCCCGCGAACTCCATCTGCCGGAGAAACCAGAGCCGCTCCTCAGACCGCCCCGCGAACTCCATCTGCCGGAGTAACCAGAGCTGCTCCTCAGCCGCACTGCGAACTCCAACTGCTGGAGGAGCCAGAGCCGCCCCTCAGACCGCCCTGCGAACTCCAACTGCCGCAGGAGCCAGAGACGCCCCTCAGACGGCCCGGTGAACTGCAACTGCCGGAGGAGCCAGAGACGCTTCTCAGACCGCCCCGCGAACTCCAACTACCGGAGGAGCCAGAGCTGCTCCTCAGACCGCCCCGCGAACGCCAACTGCCGGAGGAGCCAGCGCCGCTCCTTAGGCCGCCCCATGAACTCGAACTGCCGGAGGAGCCAGAGCCGCCCCTCAGACCGCCTTGCGAACTCCAACTGCCGGAGGAAACAGCGCCGCGCCTCAGACCGCCCCGTAAACTCCAACTGCCGAAGGAACCAGAGCCGTCGCTCAGACCGCCCCGCGAACGCCAACTGCCGGAGGAGCCAGCGCCGCCCCTCAGACCGCCCTGCGAACTCCAAGTGCCGGAGGAGCCAGAGACGCCCCTCAGACGGCCCGGTGAACTGCAACTGCCGGAGGAGCCAGAGACGCTCCTCAGACCGCCCCGCGAACTCCAACTGCCGGAGGAACCAGAGCCGCCCCTCAGACCACCCTGCGAACGCCAACTGCCGGAGGAGCCAGCGCAGCCCCTCACACCACCCCATAAACTCCAACTGCCGGAGGAACCAGAGTCACACCTCAGACCGCCCTGTGAACTCCAACTGCCGGAGGAGCCAGAGCCGCCCCTCAGACCGACCCGCGAACGCCAACTGCCGGAGGAGCCAGTGTTGCCCCTCAGACCGCCCCGTGAACTGAACTGCTGGAGGAGCCAGAGCCGGCCCTCAGACCGCCCTGCGAACTCCTACTGCCGGAGGAACCAGAGCCGCTCCTCAGACCGCCCCGCGAACTCCAACTGCCGGAGGAGCCAGAGCCACACCTCAGACCGCCCCACGAACTCCAACTGCCGGAGGAACCAGAGCCGCTCCTCAGACCGCCCCGCGATCTCCAAATGCCGGAGGAACCTGTCCGCTCCTCACACCGCCCCGTGAACTACAACAGCCGGAGGAACCAGAGCCACCCCTCAGACCGCCCCGTGAACTCCAACTGCCGGAGGAACCAGAGCCGCTCCTCAGACCGCCCCGCGAACTCCAACTGCCGGAGGAACCAGCGCCGCTCCTCAGACCGCACTGCGAACTCCAACTGCCGGAGGAGCCAGAGCCGCCCCTCAGACCGCCCCACGAACTCCAATTGCCGGAGGAAACAGAGCCACCCTTTAGACCACCCCGTGAACTCCAACAGCCGGAGGAACCAGAGCCACACCTCAGACTGCCCTACGAACTCCAACTGCCGGAGAAGCCAGAGCCACCCCTCAGACCGCCCCGTCAACTCCAACTGCCGGAGGAACCAGAGCCAGCCCACGGACCGCCCCGTGAACTACAACTGCCGGAGAAACCGGAGCCGCTCCTCAGACCGCCCCGCAAATTCCAACTGCCGGAGGAACCAGAGCCGCCCCTCAGACCGCCCTGCGAACGCCAACTGCTGGAGGAGCCACAGCCGCCCCTCAGACCGCCCCGTGAACTCCAACTGCCGGAGGAACCAGAGCCATCCCTCAGACCGCCCCGCGAACTCCAACTGCTGGAGGAGCCAGAACCGCTCCTCAGACCGCCCCGCGAACTCCAACTACCGGAGGAGCCAGAGCCGCCCCTCATCCGGCCCCGTGAACTCCAACTGCCGGAGGAGCCAGAGACGCTCCTCAGACCGCCCCGCGAGCTCCAACTGCCGGAGGAACCAGAGCCGCCCCTCAGACCGCCCTGCGAACGCCAACAGACGGAGGAGCCAGCGCTGCCCATCAGACCGCCCCGTGAACTCCAACTGCCGGAGGAGCCAGCGCCGCCCCTCAGACCGCCCCGTAAACTCCAACTACCGGAGGAACCAGAGCCACCCCTCAGACCGCCCCGCGTACTCCAACTACCGGAGGAGCCAGAGCTGCTCCTCAGACCGCCCCGCGAACGCCAACTGCCGGAGGAGCCAGCGCCGCTCCTTAGGCCGCCTCATGAAGTCGAACTGCCGGAGGAGCCAGCGCCGCCCCTCAGACCACCCCATAAATTCCAACTGCCGGAGGAGCCAGAGCCGCCCCTCAGACCGCCTTGCGAACTCCAACTGCCGGAGGAAACAGCGCCGCGCCTCAGACCGCCCCGTAAACTCCAACTGCCGGAGGAACCAGAGCCGTCCCTCAGACCGCCCCGCGAACGCCAACTGCCGGAGGAGCCAGCGCCGCCCCTCAGACCGCCCTGCGAACTCCAACTGCCGGAGGAGCCAGAGACGCCCCTCAGACGGCCTGGTGAACTGCAACTGCCGGAGGAGACAGAGACGCTCCTCAGACCGCCCCGCGAACGCCAACTGCCGGAGGAGCCAGAGCAGCCCCTCACACCGCCCCATAAACTCCAACTGCCGGAGGAACCAGAGTCACACCTCAGACCGCCCTGTGAAGTCCAACTGCCGGAGGAGCCAGAGCCGCCCCTCAGACCGACCCGCGAACGCCAACTGCCGGAGGAGCCAGTGTTGCCCCTCAGACCGCCCCGTGAACTCAACTGCTGGAGGAGCCAGAGCCGGCCCTCAGACCGCCCTGCGAACTCCAACTGCCGGAGGAACCAGAGCCGCTCCTCAGACCGCCACCCGAACTCCAACTGCCGGAGGAGCCAGAGCCACACCTCAGACCGCCCCACAAACTCCAACTGCCGGAGGAACCAGAGCCGCTCCTCAGACCGCCCCGCGAACTCCAAATGCCGGAGGAACCGGTGCCGCTCCTCACACCGCCCCGTGAACTCCAACAGCCGGAGGAACCGGAGCCACCTCTCAGACCGCCCCGTGAACTCCAACTGCCGGAGGAACCAGAGCCACTCCTCAGACCGCCTCGCGAACTCCAACTGCCGGAGGAACCAGCGCCGCACCTCACACCGCCCCGTAAACTCCAACAGCCGGAGGAACCAGAGCCACCCCTCAGACCGCCCCGCGCACACCAACTGCCGGAGGAACCAGAGCCCCTCCTCAGACCGCACTGCGAAGTCAGCTGCCGGAGGAGCCAGAGCCGCCCCTCAGACCACCCCACGAACTCCAATTGCCGGAGGAAACAGAGCCACCCTCAGACCGCCCCGTGAACTCCAACTGCCGGAGGAACCAGAGCCACACCTCAGACCGCCCTGCGAACTCCAACTGCCGGAGGAGCCAGAGCCGCCCCTCAGACCGCCCCGTCAACTCCAACTGCCGGAGGAACCAGAGCCACCCCTCAGACCACCCCGCAAACACCAACTGCCGGAGGAACCAGAGCCGCTCCTCAGACCGCCCTGCGAACGCCAACAGACGGAGGAGCCAGCGCTGCCCCTCAGACCGCCCCGTGAACTCCAACTGCCGGAGGAGCCAGCGCCGCCCCTCAGAACGCCCCGCGAACGCCAACTGCCGGAGAAGCCAGTGCTGCCCCTCAGACCGCCCCGTAAACTCCAACTGCCGGAGGAACCAGAGCCGCCACTCAGACCGCCCTGCGAACTCTAACTGCCGAAGGAGCCAGAGCGGCTCCTCACACCGCCCCGTGAACTCCAACTGCCGGAGGAGCCACAGCCGCCACTCAGACCGCCCCGCGAATTCGAACTGCCGGAGGAGCCAGCGCCGCCCCTCAGACCACCCCATAACCTCCAACTGCCGGAGGAGCCAGAGCCGCCCCTCAGACCACCCCGCGAACTCCAACTGCCGGAGGAGCCAGAGGCGCCCCTCAGACCGCCCCGCAAACTCCGAATGCCGGAGGAGCCAGAGCTGATCCTCAGGCCGCCCTGCGAACTCCAACTGCCGGAGGAGCCAGCGCCGACCCTCAGACCGCCCCGCGAACTCCAAATGCTGGAGCAGCCAGCGCCGCCCCTCAGACCGCCCCACGAACTCCAATTGCCGGAGGAACCAGAGCCACCCTTTAGACCACCCCGTGAACTCCAACTGCTGGAGGAACCAGAGCCACACCTCAGACCGCGCTGCGAACTCCAACTGCCGGAGGAGCCAGAGCCGCCCCTCGGACCGCCCCGTCAACTCCAACTGCTGGAGGAACCAGAGCCGCCCCACAGACCGCCCCACGAACTCCAATTGCCGGAGGAGCCAGAGCCGCTCCTCAGACCGCCCCACGAACTCCAACTGCCGGAGGAGCCAGAGCCACCCCTCAGACCGCCCTGCGAACTCCAACTGCCAGAGGAGCCAGAGCCGCCCCTCAGACGGCCCCGTGAACTCGAATTGCCGGAGGAGCCAGAGATCTCCTCAGACCGCCCCGCAAACTCCAACTGCCGGAGGAACCAGAGCCGCCCCTCAGACCGCCCTTCGAACGCCAACTGCCGGAGGAGCCATCGCTGCCCCTCAGCCCGCCCCGTGAACTCCAACTGCCGGAGGAGCCAGCGCCGACCCTCAGACCGCCCCGTAAACTCCAACTGCCGGAGGATCCAGAGCCACCCCGCAGACCGCCCCGCGAACTCCAACTACTGGAGGAGCCAGAGCCGCTCCTCAGACCGCCCTGCGAACTCCAACTGCCGGTGGAACCAGCGCCGCTCCTCAGACCGCCCCGCGAACTCCAACTGCCGGAGGAGCCCGAGCCACTCCTCAGACCGCCCCATGAACTCCAACTGCTGGAGGAGCCAGAGCCGCTCCTCAGACCCCCCCGCGAACTCCAACTGCCGGAGGAGCCAGCGCCGCCCCTCAGACCGCCCCGCGAAAACCAACTGCCAGAGGAACCAGAGCCCCCCTCAGACCGCCCCGTGAACTCCAACTGCCGGAGGAACCAGAGCCGCCCCTCAGACTGCCCTGCGAACTCCAACTGCCGGAAGGAATCAGCGACGCTCCTCACACCGCCCCGTGAACTCCAACTGCCGGGGGAACCAGAGTCATACCTCACACCGCCTTGTGAACTCCAACTGCCGGAGGAGCCAGAGCCGCCCCTCAGACCGCCCTGCGAACGCCAACTGCCGGAGAAGCGAGAGCCGCCCCTCAGACCGCCCCATGAACTCCAACCGCCGGAGGAACCAGAGCCACCCCTCAGACCGCACCGCGAACTCCAACTTCCGGAGGAGCCAGAGCCGCCCCTGAAACGGCCCCGTGAACTCCAACTGCCGGAGGAGTCAGCGCCGCCCCTCAGACCACCCCATGAACTCCAACTGCCGGAGGAGCCAGAGCCGCCCCTCAGAGCGCCCTGCGAACTCCAACTGCCGGTGGAACCAGCGCCGCTCCTCAGACCGCCCCGCGAACTCCAAGTGACGGAGGAGCCCGAGCCGCTCCTCAGACCGCCCCATGAACTCCAACTGCTGGAGGAGCCAGAGCCGGCCCTCAGACCGCCCCGCGAACTCCAACTGCCGGAGGAAACAGCGCCGCCCCTCAGACCGCCCCGCGAAAACCAACTGCCGGAGGAACCAGAGCCCCCCTCAGACCGCCCCGTGAACTCCAACTGCCGGAGGAACCAGCGACGCTCCTCACACCGCCCCGTGAACTCCAACTGCCGGGGGAACCAGAGTCATACCTCAGACCGCCCCGCAAACTCCAACTGCCGGAGGAACCAGAGCCACCCCTCAGACCGCCCCGCGAACTCCAACTGCCGGAGGAACCAGAGCCGCTCCTCAGACCGCCCCGCGAACTCCAATTGCCGGAGAAACCAGAGCCGCTCCTCAGACCGCCAAGCGAACTCCAACTGCCGGAGAAGCCAGAGCCACACCTCAGACCGCCCTGCGAACTCCAACTGCCGGAGGAACCAGAGCCGCCCCACAGACCGCCCCGTGAACTCCAACTGCCGGAGGAGCCAGAGCCGCTCCTCAGACCGCCCCGCGAACTCCAACTGCCGGAGGAAACAGCGCCGCCCCTCAGACCGCCCCGCGAAAACCAACTGCCGGAGGAACCAGAGCCCCCCTCAGACCGCCCCGTGAACTCCAACTGCCGGAGGAACCAGCGACGCTCCTCACACCGCCCCGTGAACTCCAACTGCCGGGGGAACCAGAGTCATACCTCAGACCGCCCCGCAAACTCCAACTGCCGGAGGAACCAGAGCCACCCCTCAGACCGCCCCGCGAACTCCAACTGCCGGAGGAACCATAGCCGCTCCTCAGACCGCCCCGCGAACTCCAATTGCCGGAGGAGCCAGAGCCGCCCCTCAGACCGCCCTGCGAACTCCAACTGCCGGAGGAACCAGCGCAGCTCCTCACACCGCCACGTAAATTCCACCTGCCGGAGGAACCAGAGTCACACCTCAGACCTCCCTGTGAACTCCAACTGCCGGAGGAGCCAGAGCCGCCCCTCAGACCGACCCGCGAACTCCAACTGCCGGAGGAACAAGAGCCACCCCTCAGACCGCCCCGCGAACTCCAACTGCCGGAGAAACCAGAGCCGCTCCTCAGACCGCCAAGCGAACTCCAACTGCCGGAGAAGCCAGAGCCACACCTCAGACCGCCCTGCGAACTCCAACTGCCGGAGGAACCAGAGCCGCCCCACAGACCGCCCCGTGAACTCCAACTGCCGGAGGAACCAGCGCCGCTCCTCACACCGCCCCGTAAACTCGAACAGCCGGAGGAACCGGAGCCACCCCTCAGACCGCCCCGCGAACAGCAACTGCCGGAGGAACCAGAGCCGCTCCTCAGACCGCACTGTGAACTCCAACTGCCGGAGGAGCCAGAGCCGCCCCTCAGACCGCCCCACGAACTCCAATTGCCGGAGGAAACAGAGTCATCCTTCAGACCGCCCCATGAACTCCAACTGCCGGAGGAACCAGAGCCACACCTCAGACCGCCCTGCGAACTCCAACTGCCGGAGGAGCCAGAGCCGCACCTCAGACCGCCCCGTCAACTCCAACTGCCGGAGGAACCAGAGCCACCCCACAGACCGCCCCGTGAACTACAACTGCCGGAGAAACCGGAGCCGCTCCTCAGACCGCCCCGCAAATTCCAACTGCCGGAGGAACCAGAGCCGCCCCTCAGACCGCCCCGCGAACTCCAACTACCGGAGGAGCCAGAGCCGCTCCTCAGACCGCCCCACGAACGCCAACTGCGGGAGGAGCCAGCGCCGCTCCTTAGGCCGCCCCGTGAACTCCAACTGCCGGAGGAGTCAGCGCCGCCCCTCAGACCACCCCATGAACTCCAACTGCCGGAGGAGCCAGAGACGCCCCTCAGACCGCCCTGCGAACTCCAACTGCCGGTGGAACCAGCGCCGCTCCTCAGACCGCCCCGCGAACTCCAACTGCCGGAGGAGCCCGAGCCGCTCCTCAGACCGCCCCATCAACTCCAACTGCCGGAGGAGCCAGAGCTGCTCCTCAGACCGCCCCGCGAACTCCAACTGCCGGAGGAGCCAGAGCCACACCTCAGACCGCCCCGTGAACTCCAACTGCCGGAGAAACCAGAGCCGCTCCTCAGACCGCCCCGCGAACTCCATCTGCCGGAGAAACCAGAGCCGCTCCTCAGACCGCCCCGCGAACTCCATCTGCCGGAGTAACCAGAGCCGCTCCTCAGCCGCACTGCGAACTCCAACTGCCGCAGGAGCCAGAGACGCCCCTCAGACGGCCCGGTGAACTGCAACTGCCGGAGGAGCCAGAGACGCTTCTCAGACCGCCCCGCGAACTCCAACTACCGGAGGAGCCAGAGCTGCTCCTCAGACCGCCCCGCGAACGCCAACTGCCGGAGGAGCCAGCGCCGCTCCTTAGGCCGCCCCATGAACTTGAACTGCCGGAGGAGCCAGAGCCGCCCCTCAGACCGCCTTGCGAACTCCAACTGCCGGAGGAAACAGCGCCGCGCCTCAGACCGCCCCGTAAACTCCAACTGCCGAAGGAACCAGAGCCGTCGCTCAGACCGCCCCGCGAACGCCAACTGCCGGAGGAGCCAGCGCCGCCCCTCAGACCGCCCTGCGAACTCCAAGTGCCGGAGGAGCCAGAGACGCCCCTCAGACGGCCCGGTGAACTGCAACTGCCGGAGGAGCCAGAGACGCTCCTCAGACCGCCCCGCGAACTCCAACTGCCGGAGGAACCAGAGCCGCCCCTCAGACCACCCTGCGAACGCCAACTGCCGGAGGAGCCAGCGCAGCCCCTCACACCACCCCATAAACTCCAACTGCCGGAGGAACCAGAGTCACACCTCAGACCGCCCTGTGAACTCCAACTGCCAGAGGAGCCAGAGCCGCCCCTCAGACCGACCCGCGAACGCCAACTGCCGGAGGAGCCAGTGTTGCCCCTCAGACCGCCCCGTGAACTGAACTGCTGGAGGAGCCAGAGCCGGCCCTCAGACCGCCCTGCGAACTCCTACTGCCGGAGGAACCAGAGCCGCTCCTCAGACCGCCCCGCGAACTCCAACTGCCGGAGGAGCCAGAGCCACACCTCAGACCGCCCCACGAACTCCAACTGCCGGAGGAACCAGAGCCGCTCCTCAGACCGCCCCGCGATCTCCAAATGCCGGAGGAACCGGTGCCGCTCCTCACACCGCCCCGTGAACTACAACAGCCGGAGGAACCAGAGCCACCCCTCAGACCGCCCCGTGAACTCCAACTGCCGGAGGAACCAGAGCCGCTCCTCAGACCGCCCCGCGAACTCCAACTGCCGGAGGAACCAGCGCCGCTCCTCAGACCGCACTGCGAACTCCAACTGCCGGAGGAGCCAGAGCCGCCCCTCAGACCGCCCCACGAACTCCAATTGCCGGAGGAAACAGAGCCACCCTTCAGACCGCCCCGTGAACTACAACAGCCGGAGGAACCAGAGCCACACCTCAGACTGCCCTACGAACTCCAACTGCCGGAGAAGCCAGAGCCACCCCTCAGACCGCCCCGTCAACTCCAACTGCCGGAGGAACCAGAGCCACCCCACAGACCGCCCCGTGAACTACAACTGCCGGAGAAACCGGAGCCGCTCCTCAGACCGCCCCGCAAATTCCAACTGCCGGAGGAACCAGAGCCGCCCCTCAGACCGCCCTGCGAACGCCAACTGCTGGAGGAGCCACAGCCGCCCCTCAGACCGCCCCGTGAACTCCAACTGCCGGAGGAACCAGAGCCATCCCTCAGACCGCCCCGTGAACTCCAACTGCTGGAGGAGCCAGAACCGCTCCTCAGACCGCCCCGCGAACTCCAACTACCGGAGGAGCCAGAGCCGCCCCTCATCCGGCCCCGTGAACTCCAACTGCCGGAGGAGCCAGAGACGCTCCTCAGACCGCCCCGCGAGCTCCAACTGCCGGAGGAACCAGAGCCGCCCCTCAGACCGCCCTGCGAACGCCAACAGACGGAGGAGCCAGCGCTGCCCATCAGACCGCCCCGTGAACTCCAACTGCCGGAGGAGCCAGCGCCGCCCCTCAGACCGCCCCGTAAACTCCAACTACCGGAGGAACCAGAGCCACCCCTCAGACCGCCCCGCGTACTCCAACTACCGGAGGAGCCAGAGCTGCTCCTCAGACCGCCCCGCGAACGCCAACTGCCGGAGGAGCCAGCGCCGCTCCTTAGGCCGCCCCATGAAGTCGAACTGCCGGAGGAGCCAGCGCCGCCCCTCAGACCACCCCATAAATTCCAACTGCCGGAGGAGCCAGAGCCGCCCCTCAGACCGCCTTGCGAACTCCAACTGCCGGAGGAAACAGCGCCGCGCCTCAGACCGCCCCGTAAACTCCAACTGCCGGAGGAACCAGAGCCGTCCCTCAGACCGCCCCGCGAACGCCAACTGCCGGAGGAGCCAGCGCCGCCCCTCAGACCGCCCTGCGAACTCCAACTGCCGGAGGAGCCAGAGACGCCCCTCAGACGGCCTGGTGAACTGCAACTGCCGGAGGAGACAGAGACGCTCCTCAGACCGCCCCGCGAACGCCAACTGCCGGAGGAGCCAGAGCAGCCCCTCACACCGCCCCATAAACTCCAACTGCCGGAGGAACCAGAGTCACACCTCAGACCGCCCTGTGAAGTCCAACTGCCGGAGGAGCCAGAGCCGCCCCTCAGACCGACCCGCGAACGCCAACTGCCGGAGGAGCCAGTGTTGCCCCTCAGACCGCCCCGTGAACTCAACTGCTGGAGGAGCCAGAGCCGGCCCTCAGACCGCCCTGCGAACTCCAACTGCCGGAGGAACCAGAGCCGCTCCTCAGACCGCCACCCGAACTCCAACTGCCGGAGGAGCCAGAGCCACACCTCAGACCGCCCCACAAACTCCAACTGCCGGAGGAACCAGAGCCGCTCCTCAGACCGCCCCGCGAACTCCAAATGCCGGAGGAACCGGTGCCGCTCCTCACACCGCCCCGTGAACTCCAACAGCCGGAGGAACCGGAGCCACCTCTCAGACCGCCCCGTGAACTCCAACTGCCGGAGGAACCAGAGCCACTCCTCAGACCGCCTCGCGAACTCCAACTGCCGGAGGAACCAGCGCCGCACCTCACACCGCCCCGTAAACTCCAACAGCCGGAGGAACCAGAGCCACCCCTCAGACCGCCCCGCGCACACCAACTGCCGGAGGAACCAGAGCCCCTCCTCAGACCGCACTGCGAAGTCAGCTGCCGGAGGAGCCAGAGCCGCCCCTCAGACCACCCCACGAACTCCAATTGCCGGAGGAAACAGAGCCAACCTCAGACCGCCCCGTGAACTCCAACTGCCGGAGGAACCAGAGCCACACCTCAGACCGCCCTGCGAACTCCAACTGCCGGAGGAGCCAGAGCCGCCCCTCAGACCGCCCCGTCAACTCCAACTGCCGGAGGAACCAGAGCCACCCCTCAGACCACCCCGCAAACACCAACTGCCGGAGGAACCAGAGCCGCTCCTCAGACCGCCCTGCGAACGCCAACAGACGGAGGAGCCAGCGCTGCCCCTCAGACCGCCCCGTGAACTCCAACTGCCGGAGGAGCCAGCGCCGCCCCTCAGAACGCCCCGCGAACGCCAACTGCCGGAGAAGCCAGTGCTGCCCCTCAGACCGCCCCGTAAACTCCAACTGCCGGAGGAACCAGAGCCGCCACTCAGACCGCCCTGCGAACTCTAACTGCCGAAGGAGCCAGAGCGGCTCCTCACACCGCCCCGTGAACTCCAACTGCCGGAGGAGCCACAGCCGCCACTCAGACCGCCCCGCGAATTCGAACTGCCGGAGGAGCCAGCGCCGCCCCTCAGACCACCCCATAACCTCCAACTGCCGGAGGAGCCAGAGCCGCCCCTCAGACCACCCCGCGAACTCCAACTGCCGGAGGAGCCAGAGGCGCCCCTCAGACCGCCCCGCAAACTCCGAATGCCGGAGGAGCCAGAGCTGATCCTCAGGCCGCCCTGCGAACTCCAACTGCCGGAGGAGCCAGCGCCGACCCTCAGACCGCCCCGCGAACTCCAAATGCTGGAGCAGCCAGCGCCGCCCCTCAGACCGCCCCACGAACTCCAATTGCCGGAGGAACCAGAGCCACCCTTTAGACCACCCCGTGAACTCCAACTGCTGGAGGAACCAGAGCCACACCTCAGACCGCGCTGCGAACTCCAACTGCCGGAGGAGCCAGAGCCGCCCCTCGGACCGCCCCGTCAACTCCAACTGCTGGAGGAACCAGAGCCGCCCCACAGACCGCCCCACGAACTCCAATTGCCGGAGGAGCCAGAGCCGCTCCTCAGACCGCCCCACGAACTCCAACTGCCGGAGGAGCCAGAGCCACCCCTCAGACCGCCCTGCGAAGTCCAACTGCCAGAGGAGCCAGAGCCGCCCCTCAGACGGCCCCGTGAACTCCAATTGCCGGAGGAGCCAGAGATCTCCTCAGACCGCCCCGCAAACTCCAACTGCCGGAGGAACCAGAGCCGCCCCTCAGACCGCCCTTCGAACGCCAACTGCCGGAGGAGCCATCGCTGCCCCTCAGCCCGCCCCGTGAACTCCAACTGCCGGAGGAGCCAGCGCCGACCCTCAGACCGCCCCGTAAACTCCAACTGCCGGAGGATCCAGAGCCACCCCGCAGACCGCCCCGCGAACTCCAACTACCGGAGGAGCCAGAGCCGCTCCTCAGACCGCCCTGCGAACTCCAACTGCCGGTGGAACCAGCGCCGCTCCTCAGACCGCCCCGCGAACTCCAACTGCCGGAGGAGCCCGAGCCACTCCTCAGACCGCCCCATGAACTCCAACTGCTGGAGGAGCCAGAGCCGCTCCTCAGACCCCCCCGCGAACTCCAACTGCCGGAGGAGCCAGCGCCGCCCCTCAGACCGCCCCGCGAAAACCAACTGCCAGAGGAACCAGAGCCCCCCTCAGACCGCCCCGTGAACTCCAACTGCCGGAGGAACCAGAGCCGCCCCTCAGACTGCCCTGCGAACTCCAACTGCCGGAAGGAATCAGCGACGCTCCTCACACCGCCCCGTGAACTCCAACTGCCGGGGGAACCAGAGTCATACCTCACACCGCCTTGTGAACTCCAACTGCCGGAGGAGCCAGAGCCGCCCCTCAGACCGCCCTGCGAACGCCAACTGCCGGAGAAGCGAGAGCCGCCCCTCAGACCGCCCCATGAACTCCAACCGCCGGAGGAACCAGAGCCACCCCTCAGACCGCACCGCGAACTCCAACTTCCGGAGGAGCCAGAGCCGCCCCTGAAACGGCCCCGTGAACTCCAACTGCCGGAGGAGTCAGCGCCGCCCCTCAGACCACCCCATGAACTCCAACTGCCGGAGGAGCCAGAGCCGCCCCTCAGAGCGCCCTGCGAACTCCAACTGCCGGTGGAACCAGCGCCGCTCCTCAGACCGCCCCGCGAACTCCAACTGACGGAGGAGCCCGAGCCGCTCCTCAGACCGCCCCATGAACTCCAACTGCTGGAGGAGCCAGAGCCGGCCCTCAGACCGCCCCGCGAACTCCAACTGCCGGAGGAAACAGCGCCGCCCCTCAGACCGCCCCGCGAAAACCAACTGCCGGAGGAACCAGAGCCCCCCTCAGACCGCCCCGTGAACTCCAACTGCCGGAGGAACCAGCGACGCTCCTCACACCGCCCCGTGAACTCCAACTGCCGGGGGAACCAGAGTCATACCTCAGACCGCCCCGCAAACTCCAACTGCCGGAGGAACCAGCGCAGCCCCTCACACCACCCCATAAACTCCAACTGCCGGAGGAACCAGAGTCACACCTCAGACCGCCCTGTGAACTCCAACTGCCAGAGGAGCCAGAGCCGCCCCTCAGACCGACCCGCGAACGCCAACTGCCGGAGGAGCCAGTGTTGCCCCTCAGACCGCCCCGTGAACTGAACTGCTGGAGGAGCCAGAGCCGGCCCTCAGACCGCCCTGCGAACTCCTACTGCCGGAGGAACCAGAGCCGCTCCTCAGACCGCCCCGCGAACTCCAACTGCCGGAGGAGCCAGAGCCACACCTCAGACCGCCCCACGAACTCCAACTGCCGGAGGAACCAGAGCCGCTCCTCAGACCGCCCCGCGATCTCCAAATGCCGGAGGAACCGGTGCCGCTCCTCACACCGCCCCGTGAACTACAACAGCCGGAGGAACCAGAGCCACCCCTCAGACCGCCCCGTGAACTCCAACTGCCGGAGGAACCAGAGCCGCTCCTCAGACCGCCCCGCGAACTCCAACTGCCGGAGGAACCAGCGCCGCTCCTCAGACCGCACTGCGAACTCCAACTGCCGGAGGAGCCAGAGCCGCCCCTCAGACCGCCCCACGAACTCCAATTGCCGGAGGAAACAGAGCCACCCTTCAGACCGCCCCGTGAACTACAACAGCCGGAGGAACCAGAGCCACACCTCAGACTGCCCTACGAACTCCAACTGCCGGAGAAGCCAGAGCCACCCCTCAGACCGCCCCGTCAACTCCAACTGCCGGAGGAACCAGAGCCACCCCACAGACCGCCCCGTGAACTACAACTGCCGGAGAAACCGGAGCCGCTCCTCAGACCGCCCCGCAAATTCCAACTGCCGGAGGAACCAGAGCCGCCCCTCAGACCGCCCTGCGAACGCCAACTGCTGGAGGAGCCACAGCCGCCCCTCAGACCGCCCCGTGAACTCCAACTGCCGGAGGAACCAGAGCCATCCCTCAGACCGCCCCGTGAACTCCAACTGCTGGAGGAGCCAGAACCGCTCCTCAGACCGCCCCGCGAACTCCAACTACCGGAGGAGCCAGAGCCGCCCCTCATCCGGCCCCGTGAACTCCAACTGCCGGAGGAGCCAGAGACGCTCCTCAGACCGCCCCGCGAGCTCCAACTGCCGGAGGAACCAGAGCCGCCCCTCAGACCGCCCTGCGAACGCCAACAGACGGAGGAGCCAGCGCTGCCCATCAGACCGCCCCGTGAACTCCAACTGCCGGAGGAGCCAGCGCCGCCCCTCAGACCGCCCCGTAAACTCCAACTACCGGAGGAACCAGAGCCACCCCTCAGACCGCCCCGCGTACTCCAACTACCGGAGGAGCCAGAGCTGCTCCTCAGACCGCCCCGCGAACGCCAACTGCCGGAGGAGCCAGCGCCGCTCCTTAGGCCGCCCCATGAAGTCGAACTGCCGGAGGAGCCAGCGCCGCCCCTCAGACCACCCCATAAATTCCAACTGCCGGAGGAGCCAGAGCCGCCCCTCAGACCGCCTTGCGAACTCCAACTGCCGGAGGAAACAGCGCCGCGCCTCAGACCGCCCCGTAAACTCCAACTGCCGGAGGAACCAGAGCCGTCCCTCAGACCGCCCCGCGAACGCCAACTGCCGGAGGAGCCAGCGCCGCCCCTCAGACCGCCCTGCGAACTCCAACTGCCGGAGGAGCCAGAGACGCCCCTCAGACGGCCTGGTGAACTGCAACTGCCGGAGGAGACAGAGACGCTCCTCAGACCGCCCCGCGAACGCCAACTGCCGGAGGAGCCAGAGCAGCCCCTCACACCGCCCCATAAACTCCAACTGCCGGAGGAACCAGAGTCACACCTCAGACCGCCCTGTGAAGTCCAACTGCCGGAGGAGCCAGAGCCGCCCCTCAGACCGACCCGCGAACGCCAACTGCCGGAGGAGCCAGTGTTGCCCCTCAGACCGCCCCGTGAACTCAACTGCTGGAGGAGCCAGAGCCGGCCCTCAGACCGCCCTGCGAACTCCAACTGCCGGAGGAACCAGAGCCGCTCCTCAGACCGCCACCCGAACTCCAACTGCCGGAGGAGCCAGAGCCACACCTCAGACCGCCCCACAAACTCCAACTGCCGGAGGAACCAGAGCCGCTCCTCAGACCGCCCCGCGAACTCCAAATGCCGGAGGAACCGGTGCCGCTCCTCACACCGCCCCGTGAACTCCAACAGCCGGAGGAACCGGAGCCACCTCTCAGACCGCCCCGTGAACTCCAACTGCCGGAGGAACCAGAGCCACTCCTCAGACCGCCTCGCGAACTCCAACTGCCGGAGGAACCAGCGCCGCACCTCACACCGCCCCGTAAACTCCAACAGCCGGAGGAACCAGAGCCACCCCTCAGACCGCCCCGCGCACACCAACTGCCGGAGGAACCAGAGCCCCTCCTCAGACCGCACTGCGAAGTCAGCTGCCGGAGGAGCCAGAGCCGCCCCTCAGACCACCCCACGAACTCCAATTGCCGGAGGAAACAGAGCCACCCTCAGACCGCCCCGTGAACTCCAACTGCCGGAGGAACCAGAGCCACACCTCAGACCGCCCTGCGAACTCCAACTGCCGGAGGAGCCAGAGCCGCCCCTCAGACCGCCCCGTCAACTCCAACTGCCGGAGGAACCAGAGCCACCCCTCAGACCACCCCGCAAACACCAACTGCCGGAGGAACCAGAGCCGCTCCTCAGACCGCCCTGCGAACGCCAACAGACGGAGGAGCCAGCGCTGCCCCTCAGACCGCCCCGTGAACTCCAACTGCCGGAGGAGCCAGCGCCGCCCCTCAGAACGCCCCGCGAACGCCAACTGCCGGAGAAGCCAGTGCTGCCCCTCAGACCGCCCCGTAAACTCCAACTGCCGGAGGAACCAGAGCCGCCACTCAGACCGCCCTGCGAACTCTAACTGCCGAAGGAGCCAGAGCGGCTCCTCACACCGCCCCGTGAACTCCAACTGCCGGAGGAGCCACAGCCGCCACTCAGACCGCCCCGCGAATTCGAACTGCCGGAGGAGCCAGCGCCGCCCCTCAGACCACCCCATAACCTCCAACTGCCGGAGGAGCCAGAGCCGCCCCTCAGACCACCCCGCGAACTCCAACTGCCGGAGGAGCCAGAGGCGCCCCTCAGACCGCCCCGCAAACTCCGAATGCCGGAGGAGCCAGAGCTGATCCTCAGGCCGCCCTGCGAACTCCAACTGCCGGAGGAGCCAGCGCCGACCCTCAGACCGCCCCGCGAACTCCAAATGCTGGAGCAGCCAGCGCCGCCCCTCAGACTACCCCACGAACTCCAATTGCCGGAGGAACCAGAGCCACCCTTTAGACCACCCCGTGAACTCCAACTGCTGGAGGAACCAGAGCCACACCTCAGACCGCGCTGCGAACTCCAACTGCCGGAGGAGCCAGAGCCGCCCCTCGGACCGCCCCGTCAACTCCAACTGCTGGAGGAACCAGAGCCGCCCCACAGACCGCCCCACGAACTCCAATTGCCGGAGGAGCCAGAGCCGCTCCTCAGACCGCCCCACGAACTCCAACTGCCGGAGGAGCCAGAGCCACCCCTCAGACCGCCCTGCGAACTCCAACTGCCAGAGGAGCCAGAGCCGCCCCTCAGACGGCCCCGTGAACTCCAATTGCCGGAGGAGCCAGAGATCTCCTCAGACCGCCCCGCAAACTCCAACTGCCGGAGGAACCAGAGCCGCCCCTCAGACCGCCCTTCGAACGCCAACTGCCGGAGGAGCCATCGCTGCCCCTCAGCCCGCCCCGTGAACTCCAACTGCCGGAGGAGCCAGCGCCGACCCTCAGACCGCCCCGTAAACTCCAACTGCCGGAGGATCCAGAGCCACCCCGCAGACCGCCCCGCGAACTCCAACTACCGGAGGAGCCAGAGCCGCTCCTCAGACCGCCCTGCGAACTCCAACTGCCGGTGGAACCAGCGCCGCTCCTCAGACCGCCCCGCGAACTCCAACTGCCGGAGGAGCCCGAGCCACTCCTCAGACCGCCCCATGAACTCCAACTGCTGGAGGAGCCAGAGCCGCTCCTCAGACCCCCCCGCGAACTCCAACTGCCGGAGGAGCCAGCGCCGCCCCTCAGACCGCCCCGCGAAAACCAACTGCCAGAGGAACCAGAGCCCCCCTCAGACCGCCCCGTGAACTCCAACTGCCGGAGGAACCAGAGCCGCCCCTCAGACTGCCCTGCGAACTCCAACTGCCGGAAGGAATCAGCGACGCTCCTCACACCGCCCCGTGAACTCCAACTGCCGGGGGAACCAGAGTCATACCTCACACCGCCTTGTGAACTCCAACTGCCGGAGGAGCCAGAGCCGCCCCTCAGACCGCCCTGCGAACGCCAACTGCCGGAGAAGCGAGAGCCGCCCCTCAGACCGCCCCATGAACTCCAACCGCCGGAGGAACCAGAGCCACCCCTCAGACCGCACCGCGAACTCCAACTTCCGGAGGAGCCAGAGCCGCCCCTGAAACGGCCCCGTGAACTCCAACTGCCGGAGGAGTCAGCGCCGCCCCTCAGACCACCCCATGAACTCCAACTGCCGGAGGAGCCAGAGCCGCCCCTCAGAGCGCCCTGCGAACTCCAACTGCCGGTGGAACCAGCGCCGCTCCTCAGACCGCCCCGCGAACTCCAACTGACGGAGGAGCCCGAGCCGCTCCTCAGACCGCCCCATGAACTCCAACTGCTGGAGGAGCCAGAGCCGGCCCTCAGACCGCCCCGCGAACTCCAACTGCCGGAGGAAACAGCGCCGCCCCTCAGACCGCCCCGCGAAAACCAACTGCCGGAGGAACCAGAGCCCCCCTCAGACCGCCCCGTGAACTCCAACTGCCGGAGGAACCAGCGACGCTCCTCACACCGCCCCGTGAACTCCAACTGCCGGGGGAACCAGAGTCATACCTCAGACCGCCCCGCAAACTCCAACTGCCGGAGGAACCAGAGCCACCCCTCAGACCGCCCCGCGAACTCCAACTGCCGGAGGAACCAGAGCCGCTCCTCAGACCGCCCCGCGAACTCCAATTGCCGGAGAAACCAGAGCCGCTCCTCAGACCGCCAAGCGAACTCCAACTGCCGGAGAAGCCAGAGCCACACCTCAGACCGCCCTGCGAACTCCAACTGCCGGAGGAACCAGAGCCGCCCCACAGACCGCCCCGTGAACTCCAACTGCCGGAGGAGCCAGAGCCGCTCCTCAGACCGCCCCGCGAACTCCAACTGCCGGAGGAAACAGCGCCGCCCCTCAGACCGCCCCGCGAAAACCAACTGCCGGAGGAACCAGAGCCCCCCTCAGACCGCCCCGTGAACTCCAACTGCCGGAGGAACCAGCGACGCTCCTCACACCGCCCCGTGAACTCCAACTGCCGGGGGAACCAGAGTCATACCTCAGACCGCCCCGCAAACTCCAACTGCCGGAGGAACCAGAGCCACCCCTCAGACCGCCCCGCGAACTCCAACTGCCGGAGGAACCATAGCCGCTCCTCAGACCGCCCCGCGAACTCCAATTGCCGGAGGAGCCAGAGCCGCCCCTCAGACCGCCCTGCGAACTCCAACTGCCGGAGGAACCAGCGCCGCTCCTCACACCGCCCCGTAAATTCCACCTGCCGGAGGAACCAGAGTCACACCTCAGACCTCCCTGTGAACTCCAACTGCCGGAGGAGCCAGAGCCGCCCCTCAGACCGACCCGCGAACTCCAACTGCCGGAGGAACAAGAGCCACCCCTCAGACCGCCCCGCGAACTCCAACTGCCGGAGAAACCAGAGCCGCTCCTCAGACCGCCAAGCGAACTCCAACTGCCGGAGAAGCCAGAGCCACACCTCAGACCGCCCTGCGAACTCCAACTGCCGGAGGAACCAGAGCCGCCCCACAGACCGCCCCGTGAACTCCAACTGCCGGAGGAACCAGAGCCGCTCCTCAGACCGCCCTGCAAACTCGAACTGCTGGAGGAGCCAGAAACGGCCCTCAGACCGTTCTGCGAACTCCAACTGCCGGAGGACCAGAGCCTCTCCTCAGACCGCCCCGCGAACTCCAACTGCCGGAGGAGCCAGAGCCACACCTCAGACCGCCCCGCGAACTCCAACTGCCGGAGGAACCAGTGCCGCTCCTCACACCGCCCCGTGAACTCCAACAGCCGGAGGAACCAGAGCCACCCCTCAGACCGCCCCGTGAACTCCAACTGCCGGAGAAACGAGAGCCGCTCCTCAGACCGCCCCGCGAACTCCAACTGAAGGAGGAACCAGCGACGCTCCTCACACCGTCCCGTAACCTCCAACAGCCGGAGGAACCAGAGCCACCCCTCAGACCGCCCGCGAACACCAACTGCCGGAGGAACCAGAGCCGCTCCTCAGACCGCACTGCGAACTCCAACTGCCGGAGGAGCCAGAGCCGCCCCTCAGACCGCCCTGCGAAGTCCAACTGCCGGAGGAGCCAGAGCCGCCCCTCAGACCGCCCCGTCAACTCCAACTGCCGGAGGAACCAGAGCCACCCCACAGACCGCCCCGTGAACTACAACTGCCGGAGAAACCGGAGCCGATCCTCAGAACGCCCCGCAAATTCCAACTGCCGGAGGAACCAGAGCCGCCCCTCAGACCGCCCTGCGAACGCCAACTGCCGGAGAAGCGAGAGCCGCCCCTCAGACCGCCCCGTGAACTCCAACTGCCGGAGGAACCAGAGCCACCCCTCAGACCGCCCCGCGAACTCCAACTTCCGGAGGAGCCAGAGCCGCCCCTGAGACGGCCCCGTGAACTCCAACTGCCGGAGGAGCCAGAGCCGCTCCTCAGACCGCCCCACGAACGTCAACTGCGCGAGGAGCCAGCGCCGCTCCTTATGCCGCCCCGTGAACTCCAACTGCCGGAGGAGTCAGCGCCGCCCCTCAGACCACCCCATGAACTCCAACTGCCGGAGGAGCCAGAGCCGCCCCTCAGAGCGCCCTGTGAACTCCAACTGCCGGTTGAACCAGCGCCGCTCCTCAGACCGCCCCGCGAACTCCAACTGACGGAGGAGCCCGAGCCGCTCCTCAGACCGCCCCATGAACTCCAACTGCCGGAGGAGCCAGAGCCGCTCCTCAGACCGCCCCGCGAACTCCAACTGCCGGAGGAAACAGCGCCGCCCCTCAGACCGCCCCGCTAAACCAACTGCCGGAGGAACCAGAGCCCCCCTCAGACCGCCCCGTGAACTCCAACTGCCGGAGGAACCAGCGACGCTCCTCACACCGCCCCGTGAACTCCAACTGCCGGGGGAACCAGAGTCATACCTCTGACCGCCCCGCGAACTCCAACTGCCGGAGGAACCAGAGCCACCCCTCAGACCGCCCCGCGAACTCCAACTGCCGGAGGAACCAGAGCCGCTCCTCAGACCGCCCGGCGAACTCAAACTGCCGGAGAAGCCAGAGCCACTCCTCAGACCGCCCTGCGAACTCCAACTGCCGGAGGAACCAGAGCCGCCCCTCAGACCGCCCCATGAACTCCAACTGCCGGAGGAAACAGAGCCGCTCCTCAGACCGCCCTGCGAACTCCAACTGCTGGAGGAGCCAGAGCCGGCCCTCAGACCGCCCTGCGAACTCCAACTGCCGGAGGAATCAGAGCCACACCTCAGACCGCCCCGCGAAATCCAACTGCTGGAGGAACCAGAGCCGCTCCTCAGACCGCCCCGCGAACTCCAAATGCCGGAGGAACCAGTGCCGCTCCTCACACCGCCCCGTGAACTCCAACAGCCGGAGGAACCAGAGCCACCCCTCAGACCGCCCCGTGAACTCCAACTGCCGGAGGAACCAGAGCCGCTCCTCAGACCGCCCCGCGAACTCCAACTGCCGGAGGAACCAGCGCCGCTCCTCACACCGCCCCGTAACCTCCAACAGCCGGAGGAACCAGAGCCACCCCTCAGACCGCCCCGCGAACACCAACTGCCGGAAGAACCAGAGCCGCTCCTCAGACCGCACTGCGAACTCCAACGGCCGGAGGAGCCAGAGCCGCCCCTCAGACCGCCCTGCGAACTCCAACTGCCGGAGGAACCAGCGCCGCTCCTCACACCGCCCCATAAACTCCAACGCCGGAGGAACTAGTGTCACAACTCAGACCGCCCTGTGAACTCCAAGTGCCGGAGGAGCCAGAGCCGCCCCTCAGACCGACCCGCGAACGCCAACTGCTGGAGGAGCCAGTGTTGCCCATCAGACCGCCCCTTGAACTCAACTGCTGGAGGGGCCAGAGCCAGCCCTCAGTCCGCCCTGCGAACTCCAACTGCCGGAGGAACCAGAGCCACACCTCCTACCGCCCCGCGAACTCCAACTGCCGGAGGAACCATAGCCGCTCCTCAGACCGCCCCGTGAACTCCAACTGCCGGAGGAACCAGAGCCGCTCCTCAGACCGCCCTGCGAACTCCAACTGCTGGAGGAGCCAGAGCCGGCCCTCAGACCGCCCTGCGAACTCCAACTGCCGGAGGAACCAGAGCCGCTCCTCAAACCGCCCCGCGAACTCCAACTGCCGGAGGAGCCAGAGCCACACCTCAGACCGCCCCACGAACTCCAACTTCCGGAGGAGCCAGAACCGCTCCTCAGACCGCCCGGCGAACTCCAACTGCCGGAGAAGCCAGAGCCACTCCTCAGACCGCCCTGCGAACTCCAACTGCCGGAGGAACCAGAGCCGCCCCTCAGACCGCCCCATGAACTCCAACTGCCGGAGGAAACAGAGCCGCTCCTCAGACCGCCCTGCGAACTCCAACTGCTGGAGGAGCCAGAGCCGGCCCTCAGACTGCCCTGCGAACTCCAACTGCCGGAGGAACCAGAGCCGCTCCTCAGACCGCCCCGCGAACTCCAACTGCCGGAGGAGCCAGAGCCACACCTCAGACCGCCCCGCGAACTCCAACTGCCAGAGGAACCAGAGCCGCTCCTCAGACCGCCCCGCGAACTCCAAATGCCGGAGGAACCAGTGCCGCTCCTCACACCGCCCCGCGAACTCCAACAGCCGGAGGAACCAGAGCCACCCCTCAGACCGCCCCGTGAACTCCAACTGCCGGAGGAACAAGAGCCGCTCCTCAGACCGCCGCGCGAACTCCAACTGCCGGAGGAACCAGCGCCGCTCCTCACACCGCCCCGTAACCTCCAACAGCCGGAGGAACCAGAGCCACCCCTCAGACCGCCCCGCGAACACCAACTGCCGGAAGAACCAGAGCCGCTCCTCAGACCGCACTGCGAACTCCAACTGCCGGAGGAGCCAGAGCCGCCCCTCAGACCGCCCTGCGAACTCCAACTGCCGGAGGAACCAGCGCCGCTCCTCACACCGCCCCATAAACTCCAACGCCGGAGGAACCAGTGTCACAACTCAGACCGCCCTGTGAACTCCAAGTGCCGGAGGAGCCAGAGCCGCCCCTCAGACCGACCCGCGAACGCCAACTGCCGGAGGAGCCAGTGTTGCCCATCAGACCGCCCCGTGAACTCAACTACTGGAGGAGCCAGAGCCAGCCCTCAGACCGCCCTGCGAACTCCAACTGCCGGAGGAACCAGAGCCACACCTCCTACCGCCCCGCGAACTCCAACTGCCGGAGGAACCAGAGCCGCTCCTCAGAGCGCCCCGTGAACTCCAACTGCCGGAGGAACCAGAGTCACACCTCAGACCGCCCTGTGAAGTCCAACTGCCGGAGGAGCCAGAGCCGCCCCTCAGACCGACCCGCGAACGCCAACTGCCGGAGGAGCCAGTGTTGCCCCTCAGACCGCGCCGTGAACTCAACTGCTGGAGGAGCCAGAGCCGGCCCTCAGACCGCCCTGCGAACTCCAACTGCCGGAGGAACCAGAGCCGCTCCTCAGACCGCCACCCGAACTCCAACTGCCGGAGGAGCCAGAGCCACACCTCAGACCGCCCCACAAACTCCAACTGCCGGAGGAACCAGAGCCGCTCCTCAGACCGCCCCGCGAACTCCAAATGCCGGAGGAACCGGTGCCGCTCCTCACACCGCCCCGTGAACTCCAACAGCCGGAGGAACCGGAGCCACCTCTCAGACCGCCCCGTGAACTCCAACTGCCGGAGGAACCAGAGCCACTCCTCAGACCGCCTCGCGAACTCCAACTGCCGGAGGAACCAGCGCCGCACCTCACACCGCCCCGTAAACTCCAACAGCCGGAGGAACCAGAGCCACCCCTCAGACCGCCCCGCGCACACCAACTGCCGGAGGAACCAGAGCCCCTCCTCAGACCGCACTGCGAAGTCAACTGCCGGAGGAGCCAGAGCCGCCCCTCAGACCGCCCCACGAACTCCAATTGCCGGAGGAAACAGAGCCACCCTCAGACCGCCCCGTGAACTCCAACTGCCGGAGGAACCAGAGCCACACCTCAGACCGCCCTGCGAACTCCAACTGCCGGAGGAGCCAGAGCCGCCCCTCAGACCGCCCCGTCAACTCCAACTGCCGGAGGAACCAGAGCCACCCCTCAGACCACCCCGCAAACACCAACTGCCGGAGGAACCAGAGCCGCTCCTCAGACCGCCCTGCGAACGCCAACAGACGGAGGAGCCAGCGCTGCCCCTCAGACCGCCCCGTGAACTCCAACTGCCGGAGGAGCCAGCGCCGCCCCTCAGAACGCCCCGCGAACGCCAACTGCCGGAGAAGCCAGTGCTGCCCCTCAGACCGCCCCGTAAACTCCAACTGCCGGAGGAGCCACAGCCGCCACTCAGACCGCCCCGCGAATTCGAACTGCCGGAGGAGCCAGCGCCGCCGCTCAGACCACCCCATAACCTCCAACTGCCGGAGGAGCCAGAGCCGCCCCTCAGACCACCCCGCGAACTCCAACTGCCGGAGGAGCCAGAGGCGCCCCTCAGACCGCCCCGCAAACTCCGAATGCCGGAGGAGCCAGAGCTCATCCTCAGGCCGCCCTGCGAACTCCAACTGCCGGAGGAGCCAGCGCCGACCCTCAGACCGCCCCGCGAACTCCAAATGCTGGAGGAGCCAGCGCCGCCCCTCAGACCGCCCCACGAACTCCAATTGCCGGAGGAACCAGAGCCACCCTTTAGACCACCCCGTGAACTCCAACTGCTGGAGGAACCAGAGCCACACCTCAGACCGCGCTGCGAACTCCAACTGCCGGAGGAGCCAGAGCCGCCCCTCAGACCGCCCCGTCAACTCCAACTGCTGGAGGAACCAGAGCCGCCCCACAGACCGCCCCGTGAACTCCAACTGCTGGAGGAACCAGAGCCACACCTCAGACCGCCCTGCGAACGCCAACTGCCGGAGGAACCAGAGCCGCCCCTCAGACTGCCCCGTGAACTCCAACTGCCGGAGGAACCAGAGCCACCCCTCAGACCGCCCCACGAACTCCAATTGCCGGAGGAGCCAGAGCCGCTCCTCAGACCGCCCCACGAACTCCAACTGCCGGAGGAGCCAGAGCCACCCCTCAGACCGCCCTGCGAACTCCAACTGCCAGAGGAGCCAGAGCCGCCCCTCAGACGGCCCCGTGAACTCCAATTGCCGGAGGAGCCAGAGATCTCCTCAGACCGCCCCGCAAACTCCAACTGCCGGAGGAACCAGAGCCGCCCCTCAGACCGCCCTTCGAACGCCAACTGCCGGAGGAGCCATCGCTGCCCCTCAGCCCGCCCCGTGAACTCCAACTGCCGGAGGAGCCAGCGCCGACCCTCAGACCGCCCCGTAAACTCCAACTGCCGGAGGATCCAGAGCCACCCCGCAGACCGCCCCGCGAACTCCAACTACCGGAGGAGCCAGAGCCGCTCCTCAGACCGCCCCACGAACGCCGACTGCGGGAGGAGCCAGCGCCGCCCCTCAGACCGCCCTGCGAACTCCAACTGCCGGTGGAACCAGCGCCGCTCCTCAGACCGCCCCGCGAACTCCAACTGCCGGAGGAGCCCGAGCCACTCCTCAGACCGCCCCATGAACTCCAACTGCTGGAGGAGCCAGAGCCGCTCCTCAGACCCCCCCGCGAACTCCAACTGCCGGTAGAGCCAGCGCCGCCCCTCAGACCGCCCCGCGAAAACCAACTGCCAGAGGAACCAGAGCCCCCCTCAGACCGCCCCGTGAACTCCAACTGCCGGAGGAACCAGAGCCGCCCCTCAGACTGCCCTGCGAACTCCAACTGCTGGAGGAATCAGAGACGCTCCTCACACCGCCCCGTGAACTCCAACTGCCGGGGGAACCAGAGTCATACCTCACACCGCCTTGTGAACTCCAACTGCCGGAGGAGCCAGAGCCGCCCCTCAGACCGCCCTGCGAACGCCAACTGCCGGAGAAGCGAGAGCCGCCCCTCAGACCGCCCCGTGAACTCCAACTGCCGGAGGAACCAGAGCCACCCCTCAGACCGCCCCGCGAACTCCAACTTCCGGAGGAGCCAGAGCCGCCCCTGAGACGGCCCCGTGAACTCCAACTGCCAGAGGAGCCAGAGCCGCTCCTCAGACCGCCCCACGAACGTCAACTGCGCGAGGAGCCAGCGCCGCTCCTTATGCCGCCCCGTGAACTCCAACTGCCGGAGGAGTCAGCGCCGCCCCTCAGACCACCCCATGAACTCCAACTGCCGGAGGAGCCAGAGCCGCCCCTCAGAGCGCCCTGCGAACTCCAACTGCCGGTGGAACCAGCGCCGCTCCTCAGACCGCCCCGCGAACTCCAACTGACGGAGGAGCCCGAGCCGCTCCTCAGACCGCCCCATGAACTCCAACTGCCGGAGGAGCCAGAGCCGCTCCTCAGACCGCCCCGCGAACTCCAACTGCCGGAGGAAACAGCGCCAAACCTCAGACCGCCCCGCGAAAACCAATTGCCGGAGGAACCAGAGCCCCCCTCAGACCGCCCCGTGAACTCCAACTGCTGGAGGAACCAGCGACGCTCCTCACACTGCCCCGTGAACTCCAACTGCCGGGGGAACCAGAGTCATACCTCAGACCGCCCCGCGAACTCCAACTGCCGGAGGAACCAGAGCCACCCCTCAGACCGCCCCGCGAACTCCAACTGCCGGAGGAACCAGAGCCGCTCCTCAGACCGCCCCGCGAACTCCAATTGCCGGAGGAGCCAGAGCCGCCCCTCAGACCGCCCTGCGAACTCCAACTGCCGGAGGAACCAGCGCCGCTCCTCACACCGCCCCGTAAATTCCACCTGCCGGAGGAACCAGAGTCACACCTCAGACCTCCCTGTGAACTCCAACTGCCGGAGGAGCCAGAGCCGCCCCTCAGACCGACCCGCGAACTCCAACTGCCGGAGGAACAAGAGCCACCCCTCAGACCGCCCCGCGAACTCCAACTGCCGGAGAAACCAGAGCCGCTCCTCAGACCGCCAAGCGAACTCCAACTGCCGGAGAAGCCAGAGCCACACCTCAGACCACCCTGCGAACTCCAACTGCCGGAGGAACCAGAGCCGCCCCACAGACCGCCCCGTGAACTCCAACTGCCGGAGGAGCCAGAGCCGCTCCTCAGACCGCCCCGCGAACTCCAACTGCTGGAGGAAACAGCGCCGCCCCTCAGACCGCCCCGCGAAAACCAACTGCCGGAGGAACCAGAGCCCCCCTCAGACCGCCCCGTGAACTCCAACTGCCGGAGGAACCAGCGACGCTCCTCACACCGCCCCGTGAACTCCAACTGCCGGAGGAGCCAGAGCCACACCTCAGACCGCCCCGCGAACTCCAACTGCCGGAGGAACCAGTGCCGCTCCTCACACCGCCCCGTGAACTCCAACTGCCGGAGGAACCATAGCCGCTCCTCAGACCGCCCCGCGAACTCCAATTGCCGGAGGAGCCAGAGCCGCCCCTCAGACCGCCCTGCGAACTCCAACTGCCGGAGGAACCAGCGCCGCTCCTCACACCGCCCCGTAAATTCCACCTGCCGGAGGAACCAGAGTCACACCTCAGACCTCCCTGTGAACTCCAACTGCCGGAGGAGCCAGAGCCGCCCCTCAGACCGACCCGCGAACTCCAACTGCCGGAGGAACAAGAGCCACCCCTCAGACCGCCCCGCGAACTCCAACTGCCGGAGAAACCAGAGCCGCTCCTCAGACCGCCAAGCGAACTCCAACTGCCGGAGAAGCCAGAGCCACACCTCAGACCGCCCTGCGAACTCCAACTGCCGGAGGAACCAGAGCCGCCCCACAGACCGCCCCGTGAACTCCAACTGCCGGAGGAACCAGAGCCGCTCCTCAGACCGCCCTGCAAACTCCAACTGCTGGAGGAGCCAGAAACGGCCCTCAGACCGTTCTGCGAACTCCAACTGCCGGAGGAACCAGAGCCTCTCCTCAGACCGCCCCGCGAACTCCAACTGCCGGAGGAGCCAGAGCCACACCTCAGACCGCCCCGCGAACTCCAACTGCCGGAGGAACCAGTGCCGCTCCTCACACCGCCCCGTGAACTCCAACAGCCGGAGGAACCAGAGCCACCCCTCAGACCGCCCCGTGAACTCCAACTGCCGGAGAAACGAGAGCCGCTCCTCAGACCGCCCCGCGAACTCCAATTGAAGGAGGAACCAGCGACGCTCCTCACACCGTCCCGTAACCTCCAACAGCCGGAGGAACCAGAGCCACCCCTCAGACCGCCCGCGAACACCAACTGCCGGAGGAACCAGAGCCGCTCCTCAGACCGCACTGCGAACTCCAACTGCTGGAGGAGCCAGAGCCGCCCCTCAGACCGCCCTGCGAAGTCCAACTGCCGGAGGAGCCAGAGCCGCCCCTCAGACCGCCCCGTCAACTCCAACTGCCGGAGGAACCAGAGCCACCCCACAGACCGCCCCGTGAACTACAACTGCCGGAGAAACCGGAGCCGATCCTCAGACCGCCCCGCAAATTCCAACTGCCGGAGGAACCAGAGCCACCCCTCAGACCGCCCTGCGAACGCCAACTGCCGGAGAAGCGAGAGCCGCCCCTCAGACCGCCCCGTGAACTCCAACTGCCGGAGGAACCAGAGCCACCCCTCAGACCGCCCCGCGAACTCCAACTTCCGGAGGAGCCAGAGCCGCCCCTGAGACGGCCCCGTGAACTCCAACTGCCGGAGGAGCCAGAGCCGCTCCTCAGACCGCCCCACGAACGTCAACTGCGCGAGGAGCCAGCGCCGCTCCTTATGCCGCCCCGTGAACTCCAACTGCCGGAGGAGTCAGCGCCGCCCCTCAGACCACCCCATGAACTCCAACTGCCGGAGGAGCCAGAGCCGCCCCTCAGAGCGCCCTGCGAACTCCAACTGCCGGTGGAACCAGCGCCGCTCCTCAGACCGCCCCGCGAACTCCAACTGACGGAGGAGCCCGAGCCGCTCCTCAGACCGCCCCATAAACTCCAACTGCTGGAGGAGCCAGAGCCGCTCCTCAGACCGCCCCGCGAACTCCAACTACCGGAGGAAACAGCGCCGCCCCTCACACCGCCCCGCGAAAACCAACTGCCGGAGGAACCAGAGCCCCCCTCAGACCGCCCCGTGAACTCCAACTGACGGAGGAGCCCGAGCCGCTCCTCAGACCGCCCCATAAACTCCAACTGCTGGAGGAGCCAGAGCCGCTCCTCAGACCGCCCCGCGAACTCCAACTGCCGGAGGAAACAGCGCCGCCCCTCACACCGCCCCGCGAAAACCAACTGCCGGAGGAACCAGAGCCCCCCTCAGACCGCCCCGTGAACTCCAACTGCCGGAGGAACCAGCGACGCTCCTCACACCGCCCCGTGAACTCCAACTGCCGGGGGAACCAGAGTCATACCTCAGACCGCCCCGCGAACTCCAACTGCCGGAGGAACCAGAGCCACCCCTCAGACCGCCCCGCGAACTCCAACTGCCGGAGGAACCAGAGCCGCTCCTCAGACCGCCCGGCGAACTCCAACTGCCGGAGAAGCCAGAGCCACTCCTCAGACCGCCCCATGAACTCCAACTGCCGGAGGAGCCAGAGCCGCCCCTCAGAGCGCCCTGCGAACTCCAACTGCCGGTGGAACCAGCGCCGCTCCTCAGACCGCCCCGCGAACTCCAACTGACGGAGGAGCCCGAGCCGCTCCTCAGACCGCCCCATAAACTCCAACTGCTGGAGGAGCCAGAGCCGCTCCTCAGACCGCCCCGCGAACTCCAACTGCCGGAGGAAACAGCGCCGCCCCTCACACCGCCCCGCGAAAACCAACTGCCGGAGGAACCAGAGCCCCCCTCAGACCGCCCCGTGAACTCCAACTGACGGAGGAGCCCGAGCCGCTCCTCAGACCGCCCCATAAACTCCAACTGCTGGAGGAGCCAGAGCCGCTCCTCAGACCGCCCCGCGAACTCCAACTGCCGGAGGAAACAGCGCCGCCCCTCACACCGCCCCGCGAAAACCAACTGCCGGAGGAACCAGAGCCCCCCTCAGACCGCCCCGTGAACTCCAACTGCCGGAGGAACCAGC
Organism: Lepidochelys olivacea; assembly: GCF_965140295.1. Classification (NCBI taxonomy): domain Eukaryota; kingdom Metazoa; phylum Chordata; order Testudines; family Cheloniidae; genus Lepidochelys; species Lepidochelys olivacea. The sequence goes on along the minus strand of NC_140432.1, from coordinate 2,448,974 downwards.
GACGCTCCTCACACCGCCCCGTGAACTCCAACTGCCGGGGGAACCAGAGTCATACCTCAGACCGCCCCGCGAACTCCAACTGCCGGAGGAACCAGAGCCACCCCTCAGACCGCCCCGCGAACTCCAACTGCCGGAGGAACCAGAGCCGCTCCTCAGACCGCCCGGCGAACTCCAACTGCCGGAGAAGCCAGAGCCACTCCTCAGACCGCCCTGCGAACTCCAACTGCCGGAGGAACCAAAGCCGCCCCTCAGACCGCCCCATGAACTCCAACTGCCGGAGGAAACAGAGCCGCTCCTCAGACCGCCCTGCGAACTCCAACTGCTGGAGGAGCCAGAACCGGCCCTCAGACCGCCCTGCGAACTCCAACTGCCGGAGGAACCAGAGCCGCTCATCAGACCGCCCCGCGAACTCCAACTGCCGGAGGAGCCAGAGCCACACCTCAGACCGCCCCGCGAAATCCAACTGCCGGAGGAACCAGAGCCGCTCCTCAGACCGCCCCGCGAACTCCAAATGCCGGAGGAACCAGTGCCGCTCCTCACACCGCCCCGTGAACTCCAACAGCCGGAGGAACCAGAGCCACCCCTCAGACCGCCCCGTGAACTCCAACTGCCGGAGGAACCAGAGCCGCTCCTCAGACCGCCCCGCGAACTCCAACTGCCGGAGGAACCAGCGCCGCTCCTCACACCGCCCCGTAACCTCCAACAGCCGGAGGAACCAGAGCCACCCCTCAGACCGCCCCGCGAACACCAACTGCCGGAAGAACCAGAGCCGCTCCTCAGACCGCACTGCGAACTCCAACTGCCGGAGGAGCCAGAGCCGCCCCTCAGACCGCCCTGCGAACTCCAACTGCCGGAGGAACTAGCGCCGCTCCTCACACCGCCCCATAAACTCCAACGCCGGAGGAACTAGTGTCACAACTCAGACCGCCCTGTGAACTCCAAGTGCCGGAGGAGCCAGAGCCGCCCCTCAGACCGACCCGCGAACGCCAACTGCTGGAGGAGCCAGTGTTGCCCATCAGACCGCCCCGTGAACTCAACTGCTGGAGGAACCAGAGCCAGCCCTCAGACCGCCCTGCGAACTCCAACTGCCGGAGGAACCAGAGCCACACCTCCAACCGCCCCGGGAACTCCAACTGCCGGAGGAACCAGAGCCGCTCCTCAGACCGCCCCGTGAACTCCAACTGCCGGAGGAACCAGAGCCGCTCCTCAGACCGCCCTGCGAACTCCAACTGCTGGAGGAGCCAGAGCCGGCCCTCAGACCGCCCTGCGAACTCCAACTGCCGGAGGAACCAGAGCCGCTCCTCAAACCGCCCCGCGAACTCCAACTGCCGTAGGAGCCAGAGCCACACCTCAGACCGCCCCACGAACTCCAACTTCCGGAGGAGCCAGAACCGCTCCTCAGACCGCCCGGCGAACTCCAACTGCCGGAGAAGCCAGAGCCACTCCTCAGACCGCCCTGCGAACTCCAACTGCCGGAGGAACCAGAGCCGCCCCTCAGACCGCCCCATGAACTCCAACTGCAGGAGGAAACAGAGCCGCTCCTCAGACCGCCCTGCGAACTCCAACAGCTGGAGGAGCCAGAGCCGGCCCTCAGACCGCCCTGCGAACTCCAACTGTCGGAGGAACCAGAGCCGCTCCTCAGACCGCCCCGCGAACTCCAACTGCCGGAGGAGCCAGAGCCACACCTCAGACCGCCCCGCGAACTCCAACTGCCAGAGGAACCAGAGCCGATCCTCAGACCGCCCCGCGAACTCCAAATGCCGGAGGAACCAGTGCCGCTCCTCACACCGCCCCGTAACCTCCAACAGCCGGAGGAACCAGAGCCACCCCTCAGACCGCCCCGCGAACACCAACTGCCGGAAGAACCAGAGCCGCTCCTCAGACCGCACTGCGAACTCCAACTGCCGGAGGAGCCAGAGCCGCCCCTCAGACCGCCCTGCGAACTCCAACTGCCGGAGGAACCAGCGCCGCTCCTCACACCGCCCCATAAACACCAACGCCGGAGGAACCAGTGTCACAACTCAGACCGCCCTGTGAACTCCAAGTGCCGGAGGAGCCAGAGCCGCCCCTCAGACCGACCCGCGAACGCCAACTGCCGGAGGAGCCAGTGTTGCCCATCAGACCGCCCCGTGAACTCAACTACTGGAGGAGCCAGAGCCAGCCCTCAGACCGCCCTGCGAACTCCAACTGCCGGAGGAACCAGAGCCACACCTCTTACCGCCCCGCGAACTCCAACTGCCGGAGGAACCAGAGCCGCTCCTCAGAGCGCCCCGTGAACTCCAACTGCCGGAGGAACCAGAGCCGCTCCTCAGACCGCCCTGCGAACTCCAACTGCTGGAGGAGCCAATGCCGGCCCTCAGACCGCCCTGCGAACTCCAACTGCCGGAGGAACCAGAGCCGCTCCTCAAACCGCCCCGCGAACTCCAACTGCCGGAGGAGCCAGAGCCGCTCCTCAGACCGCACTGCGAACTCCAACTGCTGGAGGAGCCAGAGCCGCCCCTGAGACCGCCCTGCGAAGTCCAACTGCCGGAGGAGCCAGAGCCGCCCCTCAGACCGCCCCGTCAACTCCAACTGCCGGAGGAACCAGAGCCACCCCACAGACCGCCCCGTGAACTACAACTGCCGGAGAAACCGGAGCCGATCCTCAGACCGCCCCGCAAATTCCAACTGCCGGAGGAACCAGAGCCGCCCCTCAGACCGCCCTGCGAACGCCAACTGCCGGAGAAGCGAGAGCCGCCCCTCAGACCGCCCCGTGAACTCCAACTGCCGGAGGAACCAGAGCCACCCCTCAGACCGCCCCGCGAACTCCAACTTCCGGAGGAGCCAGAGCCGCCCCTGAGACGGCCCCGTGAACTCCAACTGCCGGAGGAGCCAGAGCCGCTCCTCAGACCGCCCCACGAACGTCAACTGCGCGAGGAGCCAGCGCCGCTCCTTATGCCGCCCCGTGAACTCCAACTGCCGGAGGAGTCAGCGCCGCCCCTCAGACCACCCCATGAACTCCAACTGCCGGAGGAGCCAGAGCCGCCCCTCAGAGCGCCCTGCGAACTCCAACTGCCGGTGGAACCAGCGCCGCTCCTCAGACCGCCCCGCGAACTCCAACTGACGGAGGAGCCCGAGCCGCTCCTCAGACCGCCCCATAAACTCCAACTGCTGGAGGAGCCAGAGCCGCTCCTCAGACCGCCCCGCGAACTCCAACTACCGGAGGAAACAGCGCCGCCCCTCACACCGCCCCGCGAAAACCAACTGCCGGAGGAACCAGAGCCCCCCTCAGACCGCCCCGTGAACTCCAACTGACGGAGGAGCCCGAGCCGCTCCTCAGACCGCCCCATAAACTCCAACTGCTGGAGGAGCCAGAGCCGCTCCTCAGACCGCCCCGCGAACTCCAACTGCCGGAGGAAACAGCGCCGCCCCTCACACCGCCCCGCGAAAACCAACTGCCGGAGGAACCAGAGCCCCCCTCAGACCGCCCCGTGAACTCCAACTGCCGGAGGAACCAGCGACGCTCCTCACACCGCCCCGTGAACTCCAACTGCCGGGGGAACCAGAGTCATACCTCAGACCGCCCCGCGAACTCCAACTGCCGGAGGAACCAGAGCCACCCCTCAGACCGCCCCGCGAACTCCAACTGCCGGAGGAACCAGAGCCGCTCCTCAGACCGCCCGGCGAACTCCAACTGCCGGAGAAGCCAGAGCCACTCCTCAGACCGCCCCATGAACTCCAACTGCCGGAGGAGCCAGAGCCGCCCCTCAGAGCGCCCTGCGAACTCCAACTGCCGGTGGAACCAGCGCCGCTCCTCAGACCGCCCCGCGAACTCCAACTGACGGAGGAGCCCGAGCCGCTCCTCAGACCGCCCCATAAACTCCAACTGCTGGAGGAGCCAGAGCCGCTCCTCAGACCGCCCCGCGAACTCCAACTGCCGGAGGAAACAGCGCCGCCCCTCACACCGCCCCGCGAAAACCAACTGCCGGAGGAACCAGAGCCCCCCTCAGACCGCCCCGTGAACTCCAACTGACGGAGGAGCCCGAGCCGCTCCTCAGACCGCCCCATAAACTCCAACTGCTGGAGGAGCCAGAGCCGCTCCTCAGACCGCCCCGCGAACTCCAACTGCCGGAGGAAACAGCGCCGCCCCTCACACCGCCCCGCGAAAACCAACTGCCGGAGGAACCAGAGCCCCCCTCAGACCGCCCCGTGAACTCCAACTGCCGGAGGAACCAGCGACGCTCCTCACACCGCCCCGTGAACTCCAACTGCCGGGGGAACCAGAGTCATACCTCAGACCGCCCCGCGAACTCCAACTGCCGGAGGAACCAGAGCCACCCCTCAGACCGCCCCGCGAACTCCAACTGCCGGAGGAACCAGAGCCGCTCCTCAGACCGCCCGGCGAACTCCAACTGCCGGAGAAGCCAGAGCCACTCCTCAGACCGCCCTGCGAACTCCAACTGCCGGAGGAACCAAAGCCGCCCCTCAGACCGCCCCATGAACTCCAACTGCCGGAGGAAACAGAGCCGCTCCTCAGACCGCCCTGCGAACTCCAACTGCTGGAGGAGCCAGAACCGGCCCTCAGACCGCCCTGCGAACTCCAACTGCCGGAGGAACCAGAGCCGCTCATCAGACCGCCCCGCGAACTCCAACTGCCGGAGGAGCCAGAGCCACACCTCAGACCGCCCCGCGAAATCCAACTGCCGGAGGAACCAGAGCCGCTCCTCAGACCGCCCCGCGAACTCCAAATGCCGGAGGAACCAGTGCCGCTCCTCACACCGCCCCGTGAACTCCAACAGCCGGAGGAACCAGAGCCACCCCTCAGACCGCCCCGTGAACTCCAACTGCCGGAGGAACCAGAGCCGCTCCTCAGACCGCCCCGCGAACTCCAACTGCCGGAGGAACCAGCGCCGCTCCTCACACCGCCCCGTAACCTCCAACAGCCGGAGGAACCAGAGCCACCCCTCAGACCGCCCCGCGAACACCAACTGCCGGAAGAACCAGAGCCGCTCCTCAGACCGCACTGCGAACTCCAACTGCCGGAGGAGCCAGAGCCGCCCCTCAGACCGCCCTGCGAACTCCAACTGCCGGAGGAACTAGCGCCGCTCCTCACACCGCCCCATAAACTCCAACGCCGGAGGAACTAGTGTCACAACTCAGACCGCCCTGTGAACTCCAAGTGCCGGAGGAGCCAGAGCCGCCCCTCAGACCGACCCGCGAACGCCAACTGCTGGAGGAGCCAGTGTTGCCCATCAGACCGCCCCGTGAACTCAACTGCTGGAGGAACCAGAGCCAGCCCTCAGACCGCCCTGCGAACTCCAACTGCCGGAGGAACCAGAGCCACACCTCCTACCGCCCCGGGAACTCCAACTGCCGGAGGAACCAGAGCCGCTCCTCAGACCGCCCCGTGAACTCCAACTGCCGGAGGAACCAGAGCCGCTCCTCAGACCGCCCTGCGAACTCCAACTGCTGGAGGAGCCAGAGCCGGCCCTCAGACCGCCCTGCGAACTCCAACTGCCGGAGGAACCAGAGCCGCTCCTCAAACCGCCCCGCGAACTCCAACTGCCGTAGGAGCCAGAGCCACACCTCAGACCGCCCCACGAACTCCAACTTCCGGAGGAGCCAGAACCGCTCCTCAGACCGCCCGGCGAACTCCAACTGCCGGAGAAGCCAGAGCCACTCCTCAGACCGCCCTGCGAACTCCAACTGCCGGAGGAACCAGAGCCGCCCCTCAGACCGCCCCATGAACTCCAACTGCCGGAGGAAACAGAGCCGCTCCTCAGACCGCCCTGCGAACTCCAACAGCTGGAGGAGCCAGAGCCGGCCCTCAGACCGCCCTGCGAACTCCAACTGCCGGAGGAACCAGAGCCGCTCCTCAGACCGCCCCGCGAACTCCAACTGCCGGAGGAGCCAGAGCCACACCTCAGACCGCCCCGCGAACTCCAACTGCCAGAGGAACCAGAGCCGATCCTCAGACCGCCCCGCGAACTCCAAATGCCGGAGGAACCAGTGCCGCTCCTCACACCGCCCCGTAACCTCCAACAGCCGGAGGAACCAGAGCCACCCCTCAGACCGCCCCGCGAACACCAACTGCCGGAAGAACCAGAGCCGCTCCTCAGACCGCACTGCGAACTCCAACTGCCGGAGGAGCCAGAGCCGCCCCTCAGACCGCCCTGCGAACTCCAACTGCCGGAGGAACCAGCGCCGCTCCTCACACCGCCCCATAAACACCAACGCCGGAGGAACCAGTGTCACAACTCAGACCGCCCTGTGAACTCCAAGTGCCGGAGGAGCCAGAGCCGCCCCTCAGACCGACCCGCGAACGCCAACTGCCGGAGGAGCCAGTGTTGCCCATCAGACCGCCCCGTGAACTCAACTACTGGAGGAGCCAGAGCCAGCCCTCAGACCGCCCTGCGAACTCCAACTGCCGGAGGAACCAGAGCCACACCTCTTACCGCCCCGCGAACTCCAACTGCCGGAGGAACCAGAGCCGCTCCTCAGAGCGCCCCGTGAACTCCAACTGCCGGAGGAACCAGAGCCGCTCCTCAGACCGCCCTGCGAACTCCAACTGCTGGAGGAGCCAGAGCCGGCCCTCAGACCGCCCTGCGAACTCCAACTGCCGGAGGAACCAGAGCCGCTCCTCAAACCGCCCCGCGAACTCCAACTGCCGGAGGAGCCAGAGCCACACCTCAGACCGCCCCGCGAACTCCAACTGCCGGAGGAACCAGAGCCGCTCCTCAGACCGCCTCGCGAACTCCAAATGCCGGAGGAACCAGTGCCGCTCCTCACACCGCCCCGTGAACTCCAACAGCCGGAGGAACCAGAGCCACACCTCAGACCGCCCCGTGAGCTCCAACTGCCGGAGGAACCAGAGACGCTCCTCAGACCGCCCCGCGAACTCCAACTGCCGGAAGAACCAGCGCCGCTCCTCACACCGCCCCGTAACCTCCAACAGCCGGAGGAACCAGAGCCACCCCTCAGACCGTCCCGCGAACACCAACTACCGGAGGAACCAGAGCCGCTCCTCAGACCGCACTGCGAACTCCAAATGCCGGAGGAGCCAGAGCCGCCCCTCAGACCGCCCCACGAACTCCAATTGCCGGAGGAAACAGAGCCACCCTTCAGACCGCCCCGTGAACTCCAACTGCCGGAGGAACCAGAGCCAAACCTCAGACCGCCCTGCGAACTCCAACTGCCGGAGGAGCCAGAGCCGCCCCTCAGACCGCCCCGTCAACTCCAACTGCCGGAGGAACCAGAGCCACCCCGCAGACCGCCCCATGAACTACAACTGCCGGAGAAACAGGAGCCGCTACTCAGACCGCCCCGCAAATTCCAACTGCCGGAGGAACCAGAACCGCCCCTCAGACCGCCCTGCGAACGCCAACTGCCGGAGGAGCCAGAGCCGCCCCTCAGACCGCCCCGTGAACTCCAACTGCCGGAGGAACCAGAGTCACCCCTCAGACCGCCCCGCGAACTCCAACTGCCGGAGGAGCCAGAACCGCTCCTCAGACCGCCCCGCGAACTCCAACTGCAGAAGGAGCCAGAGCCACCCCTCAGACCGCCCCACGAACTCCAACTTCCGGAGGAGCCAGAGCCGCCCCTCAGACGGCCCCGTGAACTCCAACTGCCGGAGGAGCCAGAGACGCTCCTCAGACCGCCCCGCGAGCTCCAACTGCCGGAGGAACCAGAGCCGCCCCTCAGACCGCCCTTCGAACGCCAACTGCCGGAGGAACCAGAGCCGCCGCTCAGACTGCCCCGTGAACTCCAACTGCCGGAGGAACCAGAGCCACCCCTCAGACCGCCCAGCGAACTCCAATTGCCGGAGGAGCCAGAGCCGCTCCTCAGACCGCCCCGCGAACTCCAACTGCCGGAGGAGCCAGAGCCACCCCTCAGACCGCCCCGTGAACTCCAACTGCCGGAGGAGCCAGAGCCGCCCCTCAGACGGCCCCGTGAACTCCAACTGCCGGAGGAGCCAGAGATCTCCTCAGACCGCCCCGCAAACTCCAACTGCCGGAGGAACCAGAGCCGCCCCTCACACCGCCCTGCGAACTCCAACTGCCGGTGGAACCAGCGCCGCTCCTCAGACCACCCTGCGAATGCCAACTGCCGGAGGAGCCAGCGCAGCCCCTCAGACCGCCCCGTGAACTCCAACTGCCGGAGGAGCCAGCGCCGCCCCTCAGACCGCCCCGTAAACTCCAACTGCCGGAGGAACCAGAGCCGCCCCTGAGACCGCCCTGTGAACTCCAACTGCCGGAGGAGCCAGAGCCGCCCCTCAGACCAACCCGCGAACGCCAACTGCCGGAGGAGCCAGTGTTGCCCCTCAGACCGCCCTGTGAACTCAACTGCTGGAGGAGCCAGAGCCGGCCCTCAGACCGCCCTGCGAACTCCAACTGCCGGAGGAACCAGAGCTGCTCCTCTGGCCGCCCCACGAACTTCAACTGCCGGAGGAGCCAGAGCCACACCTCAGACCGCCCCGCGAACTCCAACTGCCGGAGGAACCAGAGCCGCTCCTCAGACCGCCCCGCGAACTCCAAATGCCGGAGGAACCAGTGCCGCTCCTCACACCGCCCCGTGAACTCCAACAGCCGGAGGAACCAGAGCCACCCCTCAGACCGCCCCGTGAACTGCAACTGCCGGAGGAACCAGAGCCGCTCCTCAGACCGCCCGGCGAACTCCAACTGCCGGAGGAACCAGCGCCGCTCCTCACACCGCCCCGTAACCTCCAACAGCCGGAGGAACCAGGGCCACCCCTCAGACCGTCCCGCGAACACCAGCTGCCGGAGGAACCAGAGCCGCTCCTCAGACCGCACTGCGAACTCCAACTGCCGGAGGAGCCAGAGCAGCCCCTCAGACCGCCCCACGAACTCCAATTGCCGGAGGAAACAGAGCCATCCTTCAGACCGCCCCGTGAACTCCAACTGCCGGAGGAACCAGAGCCACACTTCAGACCGCCCTGCGAACTCCAACTGCCGGAGGAGCCAGAGCCGCACCTCAGACCGCCCCGTCAACTCCAACTGCCGGAGGAACCAGAGCCACCCCACAGACCGTCCCGTGAACTACAACTGCCGGAGAAACCGGAGCCGCTCCTCAGTCCGCCCCGCAAATTCCAACTGCCGGAGGAACCAGAGCCGCCCCTCAGACCGCCCCGCGAACTCCAACTACCGGAGGAGCCAGAGACGCTCCTTAGACCACCCCACGAACGCCAACTGCGGGAGGAGCCAGCGCCGCTCCTTAGGCCGCCCCTTGAACTCCAACTGCCGGAGGAGTCAGCGCCGCCCCTCAGACCACCCCATGAACTCCAACTGCCGGAGGAGCAAGAGCCGCCCCTCAGACCGCCCTGCGAACTCCAACTGCCGGTGGAACCAGCGCCGCTCCTCAGACCGCTCCGCGAACTCCAACTGCCGGAGGAGCCCGAGCCGCTCCTCAGACCGCCCCATGAACTCCAACTGCCGGAGGAGCCAGAGCCGCTCCTCAGACCGCCCCGCGAACACCAACTGCCGGAGGAGCCAGAGCCACACCTCAGACCGCCCCGTGAACTCCAACTGCCGGAGAAACCAGAGCCGCTCCTCAGACCGCCCCGCGAACTCCAACTGCCGGAGGTACCAGAGCCGCTCCTCACACCGTCCCGTGAACTCCAACAGCCGGAGGAACCAGAGCCACCCCTCAGACCGCCCCGCGAACTCCAACTGCCGGAGTAAGCAGAGCTGCACCTCAGACCGCCCTGCGAACTCCAACTGCCGGAGGAACCAGAGACGCCCCTCAGACGGCCCTGTGAACTCCAACTGCCGGAGGAGCCAGAGCCGTCCCTCAGACCGACCCGCGAACGCCAACTGCCGGAGGAGCCAGTGTTGCCCCTCAGACCGCCCCGTGAACTCAACTGCTGGAGGAGCCAGAGCCGGCCCTCAGACCGCCCTGCGAACTCCATCTGCCGTAGGAACCAGAGCCGCTCCTCAGACCGCCCCGCGAACTCCAACTGCCGGAGGAACCAGAGTCACACCTCAGACCGCCCTGTGAACTCCAACTGCCGGAGGAGCCAGAGCCGTCCCTCAGACCGACCCGCGAACGCCAACTGCCGGAGGAGCCAGTGTTGCCCCTCAGACCGCCCCGTGAACTCAACTGCTGGAGGAGCCAGAGCCGGCCCTCAGACCGCCCTGCGAACTCCAACTGCCGGAGGAACCAGAGCCGCTCCTCAGACCGCCCCGCGAACTCCAACTGCCGGAGGAGCCAGAGCCACACCTCAGACCGCCCCGCGAACTCCAACTGCCGGAGGAACCAGAGCCGCTCCTCAGACCGCCCCGCGAACTCCAAATGCCGGAGGAACCGGTGCCGCTCCTCACACCGCCCCGTGAACTCCAACAGCCGGAGGAACCAGAGCCACCCCTCAGACCGCCCCGCGAACTCCAACTGCCGGAGGAGCCCGAGCCACTCCTCAGACCGCCCCATGAACTCCAACTGCTGGAGGAGCCAGAGCCGCTCCTCAGACCCCCCCGCGAACTCCAACTGCCGGAGGAGCCAGCGCCGCCCCTCAGACCGCCCCGCGAAAACCAACTGCCAGAGGAACCAGAGCCCCCCTCAGACCGCCCCGTGAACTCCAACTGCCGGAGGAACCAGAGCCGCCCCTCAGACTGCCCTGCGAACTCCAACTGCCGGAAGGAATCAGCGACGCTCCTCACACCGCCCCGTGAACTCCAACTGCCGGGGGAACCAGAGTCATACCTCACACCGCCTTGTGAACTCCAACTGCCGGAGGAGCCAGAGCCGCCCCTCAGACCGCCCTGCGAACGCCAACTGCCGGAGAAGCGAGAGCCGCCCCTCAGACCGCCCCATGAACTCCAACCGCCGGAGGAACCAGAGCCACCCCTCAGACCGCACCGCGAACTCCAACTTCCGGAGGAGCCAGAGCCGCCCCTGAAACGGCCCCGTGAACTCCAACTGCCGGAGGAGTCAGCGCCGCCCCTCAGACCACCCCATGAACTCCAACTGCCGGAGGAGCCAGAGCCGCCCCTCAGAGCGCCCTGCGAACTCCAACTGCCGGTGGAACCAGCGCCGCTCCTCAGACCGCCCCGCGAACTCCAACTGACGGAGGAGCCCGAGCCGCTCCTCAGACCGCCCCATGAACTCCAACTGCTGGAGGAGCCAGAGCCGGCCCTCAGACCGCCCCGCGAACTCCAACTGCCGGAGGAAACAGCGCCGCCCCTCAGACCGCCCCGCGAAAACCAACTGCCGGAGGAACCAGAGCCACCCCTCAGACCGCCCCGTGAACTCCAACTGCCGGAGAAACGAGAGCCGCTCCTCAGACCGCCCCGCGAACTCCAACTGAAGGAGGAACCAGCGACGCTCCTCACACCGTCCCGTAACCTCCAACAGCCGGAGGAACCAGAGCCACCCCTCAGACCGCCCGCGAACACCAACTGCCGGAGGAACCAGAGCCGCTCCTCAGACCGCACTGCGAACTCCAACTGCCGGAGGAGCCAGAGCCGCCCCTCAGACCGCCCTGCGAAGTCCAACTGCCGGAGGAGCCAGAGCCGCCCCTCAGACCGCCCCGTCAACTCCAACTGCCGGAGGAACCAGAGCCACCCCACAGACCGCCCCGTGAACTACAACTGCCGGAGAAACCGGAGCCGATCCTCAGAACGCCCCGCAAATTCCAACTGCCGGAGGAACCAGAGCCGCCCCTCAGACCGCCCTGCGAACGCCAACTGCCGGAGAAGCGAGAGCCGCCCCTCAGACCGCCCCGTGAACTCCAACTGCCGGAGGAACCAGAGCCACCCCTCAGACCGCCCCGCGAACTCCAACTTCCGGAGGAGCCAGAGCCGCCCCTGAGACGGCCCCGTGAACTCCAACTGCCGGAGGAGCCAGAGCCGCTCCTCAGACCGCCCCACGAACGTCAACTGCGCGAGGAGCCAGCGCCGCTCCTTATGCCGCCCCGTGAACTCCAACTGCCGGAGGAGTCAGCGCCGCCCCTCAGACCACCCCATGAACTCCAACTGCCGGAGGAGCCAGAGCCGCCCCTCAGAGCGCCCTGTGAACTCCAACTGCCGGTTGAACCAGCGCCGCTCCTCAGACCGCCCCGCGAACTCCAACTGACGGAGGAGCCCGAGCCGCTCCTCAGACCGCCCCATGAACTCCAACTGCCGGAGGAGCCAGAGCCGCTCCTCAGACCGCCCCGCGAACTCCAACTGCCGGAGGAAACAGCGCCGCCCCTCAGACCGCCCCGCGAAAACCAACTGCCGGAGGAACCAGAGCCCCCCTCAGACCGCCCCGTGAACTCCAACTGCCGGAGGAACCAGCGACGCTCCTCACACCGCCCCGTGAACTCCAACTGCCGGGGGAACCAGAGTCATACCTCTGACCGCCCCGCGAACTCCAACTGCCGGAGGAACCAGAGCCACCCCTCAGACCGCCCCGCGAACTCCAACTGCCGGAGGAACCAGAGCCGCTCCTCAGACCGCCCGGCGAACTCAAACTGCCGGAGAAGCCAGAGCCACTCCTCAGACCGCCCTGCGAACTCCAACTGCCGGAGGAACCAGAGCCGCCCCTCAGACCGCCCCATGAACTCCAACTGCCGGAGGAAACAGAGCCGCTCCTCAGACCGCCCTGCGAACTCCAACTGCTGGAGGAGCCAGAGCCGGCCCTCAGACCGCCCTGCGAACTCCAACTGCCGGAGGAATCAGAGCCACACCTCAGACCGCCCCGCGAAATCCAACTGCTGGAGGAACCAGAGCCGCTCCTCAGACCGCCCCGCGAACTCCAAATGCCGGAGGAACCAGTGCCGCTCCTCACACCGCCCCGTGAACTCCAACAGCCGGAGGAACCAGAGCCACCCCTCAGACCGCCCCGTGAACTCCAACTGCCGGAGGAACCAGAGCCGCTCCTCAGACCGCCCCGCGAACTCCAACTGCCGGAGGAACCAGCGCCGCTCCTCACACCGCCCCGTAACCTCCAACAGCTGGAGGAACCAGAGCCACCCCTCAGACCGCCCCGCGAACACCAACTGCCGGAAGAACCAGAGCCGCTCCTCAGACCGCACTGCGAACTCCAACTGCCGGAGGAGCCAGAGCCGCCCCTCAGACCGCCCTGCGAACTCCAACTGCCGGAGGAACCAGCGCCGCTCCTCACACCGCCCCATAAACTCCAACGCCGGAGGAACTAGTGTCACAACTCAGACCGCCCTGTGAACTCCAAGTGCCGGAGGAGCCAGAGCCGCCCCTCAGACCGACCCGCGAACGCCAACTGCTGGAGGAGCCAGTGTTGCCCATCAGACCGCCCCTTGAACTCAACTGCTGGAGGGGCCAGAGCCAGCCCTCAGACCGCCCTGCGAACTCCAACTGCCGGAGGAACCAGAGCCACACCTCCTACCGCCCCGCGAACTCCAACTGCCGGAGGAACCATAGCCGCTCCTCAGACCGCCCCGTGAACTCCAACTGCCGGAGGAACCAGAGCCTCTCCTCAGACCGCCCTGCGAACTCCAACTGCTGGAGGAGCCAGAGCCGGCCCTCAGACCGCCCTGCGAACTCCAACTGCCGGAGGAACCAGAGCCGCTCCTCAAACCGCCCCGCGAACTCCAACTGCCGGAGGAGCCAGAGCCACACCTCAGACCGCCCCACGAACTCCAACTTCCGGAGGAGCCAGAACCGCTCCTCAGACCGCCCGGCGAACTCCAACTGCCGGAGAAGCCAGAGCCACTCCTCAGACCGCCCTGCGAACTCCAACTGCCGGAGGAACCAGAGCCGCCCCTCAGACCGCCCCATGAACTCCAACTGCCGGAGGAAACAGAGCCGCTCCTCAGACCGCCCTGCGAACTCCAACTGCTGGAGGAGCCAGAGCCGGCCCTCAGACTGCCCTGCGAACTCCAACTGCCGGAGGAACCAGAGCCGCTCCTCAGACCGCCCCGCGAACTCCAACTGCCGGAGGAGCCAGAGCCACACCTCAGACCGCCCCGCGAACTCCAACTGCCAGAGGAACCAGAGCCGCTCCTCAGACCGCCCCGCGAACTCCAAATGCCGGAGGAACCAGTGCCGCTCCTCACACCGCCCCGCGAACTCCAACAGCCGGAGGAACCAGAGCCACCCCTCAGACCGCCCCGTGAACTCCAACTGCCGGAGGAACAAGAGCCGCTCCTCAGACCGCCGCGCGAACTCCAACTGCCGGAGGAACCAGCGCCGCTCCTCACACCGCCCCGTAACCTCCAACAGCCGGAGGAACCAGAGCCACCCCTCAGACCGCCCCGCGAACACCAACTGCCGGAAGAACCAGAGCCGCCCCTCAGACTGCCCTGCGAACTCCAACTGCCGGAAGGAATCAGCGACGCTCCTCACACCGCCCCGTGAACTCCAACTGCCGGGGGAACCAGAGTCATACCTCACACCGCCTTGTGAACTCCAACTGCCGGAGGAGCCAGAGCCGCCCCTCAGACCGCCCTGCGAACGCCAACTGCCGGAGAAGCGAGAGCCGCCCCTCAGACCGCCCCATGAACTCCAACCGCCGGAGGAACCAGAGCCACCCCTCAGACCGCACCGCGAACTCCAACTTCCGGAGGAGCCAGAGCCGCCCCTGAAACGGCCCCGTGAACTCCAACTGCCGGAGGAGTCAGCGCCGCCCCTCAGACCACCCCATGAACTCCAACTGCCGGAGGAGCCAGAGCCGCCCCTCAGAGCGCCCTGCGAACTCCAACTGCCGGTGGAACCAGCGCCGCTCCTCAGACCGCCCCGCGAACTCCAACTGACGGAGGAGCCCGAGCCGCTCCTCAGACCGCCCCATGAACTCCAACTGCTGGAGGAGCCAGAGCCGGCCCTCAGACCGCCCCGCGAACTCCAACTGCCGGAGGAAACAGCGCCGCCCCTCAGACCGCCCCGCGAAAACCAACTGCCGGAGGAACCAGAGCCACCCCTCAGACCGCCCCGTGAACTCCAACTGCCGGAGAAACGAGAGCCGCTCCTCAGACCGCCCCGCGAACTCCAACTGAAGGAGGAACCAGCGACGCTCCTCACACCGTCCCGTAACCTCCAACAGCCGGAGGAACCAGAGCCACCCCTCAGACCGCCCGCGAACACCAACTGCCGGAGGAACCAGAGCCGCTCCTCAGACCGCACTGCGAACTCCAACTGCCGGAGGAGCCAGAGCCGCCCCTCAGACCGCCCTGCGAAGTCCAACTGCCGGAGGAGCCAGAGCCGCCCCTCAGACCGCCCCGTCAACTCCAACTGCCGGAGGAACCAGAGCCACCCCACAGACCGCCCCGTGAACTACAACTGCCGGAGAAACCGGAGCCGATCCTCAGAACGCCCCGCAAATTCCAACTGCCGGAGGAACCAGAGCCGCCCCTCAGACCGCCCTGCGAACGCCAACTGCCGGAGAAGCGAGAGCCGCCCCTCAGACCGCCCCGTGAACTCCAACTGCCGGAGGAACCAGAGCCACCCCTCAGACCGCCCCGCGAACTCCAACTTCCGGAGGAGCCAGAGCCGCCCCTGAGACGGCCCCGTGAACTCCAACTGCCGGAGGAGCCAGAGCCGCTCCTCAGACCGCCCCACGAACGTCAACTGCGCGAGGAGCCAGCGCCGCTCCTTATGCCGCCCCGTGAACTCCAACTGCCGGAGGAGTCAGCGCCGCCCCTCAGACCACCCCATGAACTCCAACTGCCGGAGGAGCCAGAGCCGCCCCTCAGAGCGCCCTGTGAACTCCAACTGCCGGTTGAACCAGCGCCGCTCCTCAGACCGCCCCGCGAACTCCAACTGACGGAGGAGCCCGAGCCGCTCCTCAGACCGCCCCATGAACTCCAACTGCCGGAGGAGCCAGAGCCGCTCCTCAGACCGCCCCGCGAACTCCAACTGCCGGAGGAAACAGCGCCGCCCCTCAGACCGCCCCGCGAAAACCAACTGCCGGAGGAACCAGAGCCCCCCTCAGACCGCCCCGTGAACTCCAACTGCCGGAGGAACCAGCGACGCTCCTCACACCGCCCCGTGAACTCCAACTGCCGGGGGAACCAGAGTCATACCTCTGACCGCCCCGCGAACTCCAACTGCCGGAGGAACCAGAGCCACCCCTCAGACCGCCCCGCGAACTCCAACTGCCGGAGGAACCAGAGCCGCTCCTCAGACCGCCCGGCGAACTCAAACTGCCGGAGAAGCCAGAGCCACTCCTCAGACCGCCCTGCGAACTCCAACTGCCGGAGGAACCAGAGCCGCCCCTCAGACCGCCCCATGAACTCCAACTGCCGGAGGAAACAGAGCCGCTCCTCAGACCGCCCTGCGAACTCCAACTGCTGGAGGAGCCAGAGCCGGCCCTCAGACCGCCCTGCGAACTCCAACTGCCGGAGGAATCAGAGCCACACCTCAGACCGCCCCGCGAAATCCAACTGCTGGAGGAACCAGAGCCGCTCCTCAGACCGCCCCGCGAACTCCAAATGCCGGAGGAACCAGTGCCGCTCCTCACACCGCCCCGTGAACTCCAACAGCCGGAGGAACCAGAGCCACCCCTCAGACCGCCCCGTGAACTCCAACTGCCGGAGGAACCAGAGCCGCTCCTCAGACCGCCCCGCGAACTCCAACTGCCGGAGGAACCAGCGCCGCTCCTCACACCGCCCCGTAACCTCCAACAGCTGGAGGAACCAGAGCCACCCCTCAGACCGCCCCGCGAACACCAACTGCCGGAAGAACCAGAGCCGCTCCTCAGACCGCACTGCGAACTCCAACTGCCGGAGGAGCCAGAGCCGCCCCTCAGACCGCCCTGCGAACTCCAACTGCCGGAGGAACCAGCGCCGCTCCTCACACCGCCCCATAAACTCCAACGCCGGAGGAACTAGTGTCACAACTCAGACCGCCCTGTGAACTCCAAGTGCCGGAGGAGCCAGAGCCGCCCCTCAGACCGACCCGCGAACGCCAACTGCTGGAGGAGCCAGTGTTGCCCATCAGACCGCCCCTTGAACTCAACTGCTGGAGGGGCCAGAGCCAGCCCTCAGACCGCCCTGCGAACTCCAACTGCCGGAGGAACCAGAGCCACACCTCCTACCGCCCCGCGAACTCCAACTGCCGGAGGAACCATAGCCGCTCCTCAGACCGCCCCGTGAACTCCAACTGCCGGAGGAACCAGAGCCGCTCCTCAGACCGCCCTGCGAACTCCAACTGCTGGAGGAGCCAGAGCCGGCCCTCAGACCGCCCTGCGAACTCCAACTGCCGGAGGAACCAGAGCCGCTCCTCAAACCGCCCCGCGAACTCCAACTGCCGGAGGAGCCAGAGCCACACCTCAGACCGCCCCACGAACTCCAACTTCCGGAGGAGCCAGAACCGCTCCTCAGACCGCCCGGCGAACTCCAACTGCCGGAGAAGCCAGAGCCACTCCTCAGACCGCCCTGCGAACTCCAACTGCCGGAGGAACCAGAGCCGCCCCTCAGACCGCCCCATGAACTCCAACTGCCGGAGGAAACAGAGCCGCTCCTCAGACCGCCCTGCGAACTCCAACTGCTGGAGGAGCCAGAGTCGGCCCTCAGACTGCCCTGCGAACTCCAACTGCCGGAGGAACCAGAGCCGCTCCTCAGACCGCCCCGCGAACTCCAACTGCCGGAGGAGCCAGAGCCACACCTCAGACCGCCCCGCGAACTCCAACTGCCAGAGGAACCAGAGCCGCTCCTCAGACCGCCCCGCGAACTCCAAATGCCGGAGGAACCAGTGCCGCTCCTCACACCGCCCCGCGAACTCCAACAGCCGGAGGAACCAGAGCCACCCCTCAGACCGCCCCGTGAACTCCAACTGCCGGAGGAACAAGAGCCGCTCCTCAGACCGCCGCGCGAACTCCAACTGCCGGAGGAACCAGCGCCGCTCCTCACACCGCCCCGTAACCTCCAACAGCCGGAGGAACCAGAGCCACCCCTCAGACCGCCCCGCGAACACCAACTGCCGGAAGAACCAGAGCCGCTCCTCAGACCGCACTGCGAACTCCAACTGCCGGAGGAGCCAGAGCCGCCCCTCAGACCGCCCTGCGAACTCCAACTGCCGGAGGAACCAGCGCCGCTCCTCACACCGCCCCATAAACTCCAACGCCGGAGGAACCAGTGTCACAACTCAGACCGCCCTGTGAACTCCAAGTGCCGGAGGAGCCAGAGCCGCCCCTCAGACCGACCCGCGAACGCCAACTGCCGGAGGAGCCAGTGTTGCCCATCAGACCGCCCCGTGAACTCAACTACTGGAGGAGCCAGAGCCAGCCCTCAGACCGCCCTGCGAACTCCAACTGCCGGAGGAACCAGAGCCACACCTCCTACCGCCCCGCGAACTCCAACTGCCGGAGGAACCAGAGCCGCTCCTCAGAGCGCCCCGTGAACTCCAACTGCCGGAGGAACCAGAGTCACACCTCAGACCGCCCTGTGAAGTCCAACTGCCGGAGGAGCCAGAGCCGCCCCTCAGACCGACCCGCGAACGCCAACTGCCGGAGGAGCCAGTGTTGCCCCTCAGACCGCGCCGTGAACTCAACTGCTGGAGGAGCCAGAGCCGGCCCTCAGACCGCCCTGCGAACTCCAACTGCCGGAGGAACCAGAGCCGCTCCTCAGACCGCCACCCGAACTCCAACTGCCGGAGGAGCCAGAGCCACACCTCAGACCGCCCCACAAACTCCAACTGCCGGAGGAACCAGAGCCGCTCCTCAGACCGCCCCGCGAACTCCAAATGCCGGAGGAACCGGTGCCGCTCCTCACACCGCCCCGTGAACTCCAACAGCCGGAGGAACCGGAGCCACCTCTCAGACCGCCCCGTGAACTCCAACTGCCGGAGGAACCAGAGCCACTCCTCAGACCGCCTCGCGAACTCCAACTGCCGGAGGAACCAGCGCCGCACCTCACACCGCCCCGTAAACTCCAACAGCCGGAGGAACCAGAGCCACCCCTCAGACCGCCCCGCGCACACCAACTGCCGGAGGAACCAGAGCCCCTCCTCAGACCGCACTGCGAAGTCAACTGCCGGAGGAGCCAGAGCCGCCCCTCAGACCGCCCCACGAACTCCAATTGCCGGAGGAAACAGAGCCACCCTCAGACCGCCCCGTGAACTCCAACTGCCGGAGGAACCAGAGCCACACCTCAGACCGCCCTGCGAACTCCAACTGCCGGAGGAGCCAGAGCCGCCCCTCAGACCGCCCCGTCAACTCCAACTGCCGGAGGAACCAGAGCCACCCCTCAGACCACCCCGCAAACACCAACTGCCGGAGGAGCCAGAGCCGCTCCTCAGACCGCCCTGCGAACGCCAACAGACGGAGGAGCCAGCGCTGCCCCTCAGACCGCCCCGTGAACTCCAACTGCCGGAGGAGCCAGCGCCGCCCCTCAGAACGCCCCGCGAACGCCAACTGCCGGAGAAGCCAGTGCTGCCCCTCAGACCGCCCCGTAAACTCCAACTGCCGGAGGAACCAGAGCCGCCACTCAGACCGCCCTGCGAACTCTAACTGCCGAAGGAGCCAGAGCGGCTCCTCACACCGCCCCGTGGACTCCAACTGCCGGAGGAGCCACAGCCGCCACTCAGACCGCCCCGCGAATTCGAACTGCCGGAGGAGCCAGCGCCGCCGCTCAGACCACCCCATAACCTCCAACTGCCGGAGGAGCCAGAGCCGCCCCTCAGACCACCCCGCGAACTCCAACTGCCGGAGGAGCCAGAGGCGCCCCTCAGACCGCCCCGCAAACTCCGAATGCCGGAGGAGCCAGAGCTGATCCTCAGGCCGCCCTGCGAACTCCAACTGCCGGAGGAGCCAGCGCCGACCCTCAGACCGCCCCGCGAACTCCAAATGCTGGAGGAGCCAGCGCCGCCCCTCAGACCGCCCCACGAACTCCAATTGCCGGAGGAACCAGAGCCACCCTTTAGACCACCCCGTGAACTCCAACTGCTGGAGGAACCAGAGCCACACCTCAGACCGCGCTGCGAACTCCAACTGCCGGAGGAGCCAGAGCCGCCCCTCAGACCGCCCCGTCAACTCCAACTGCTGGAGGAACCAGAGCCGCCCCACAGACCGCCCCGTGAACTCCAACTGCTGGAGGAACCAGAGCCACACCTCAGACCGCCCTGCGAACGCCAACTGCCGGAGGAACCAGAGCCGCCCCTCAGACTGCCCCGTGAACTCCAACTGCCGGAGGAACCAGAGCCACCCCTCAGACCGCCCCACGAACTCCAATTGCCGGAGGAGCCAGAGCCGCTCCTCAGACCGCCCCACGAACTCCAACTGCCGGAGGAGCCAGAGCCACCCCTCAGACCGCCCTGCGAACTCCAACTGCCAGAGGAGCCAGAGCCGCCCCTCAGACGGCCCCGTGAACTCCAATTGCCGGAGGAGCCAGAGATCTCCTCAGACCGCCCCGCAAACTCCAACTGCCGGAGGAACCAGAGCCGCCCCTCAGACCGCCCTTCGAACGCCAACTGCCGGAGGAGCCATCGCTGCCCCTCAGCCCGCCCCGTGAACTCCAACTGCCGGAGGAGCCAGCGCCGACCCTCAGACCGCCCCGTAAACTCCAACTGCCGGAGGATCCAGAGCCACCCCGCAGACCGCCCCGCGAACTCCAACTACCGGAGGAGCCAGAGCCGCTCCTCAGACCGCCCCACGAACGCCGACTGCGGGAGGAGCCAGCGCCGCCCCTCAGACCGCCCTGCGAACTCCAACTGCCGGTGGAACCAGCGCCGCTCCTCAGACCGCCCCGCGAACTCCAACTGCCGGAGGAGCCCGAGCCACTCCTCAGACCGCCCCATGAACTCCAACTGCTGGAGGAGCCAGAGCCGCTCCTCAGACCCCCCCGCGAACTCCAACTGCCGGTAGAGCCAGCGCCGCCCCTCAGACCGCCCCGCGAAAACCAACTGCCAGAGGAACCAGAGCCCCCCTCAGACCGCCCCGTGAACTCCAACTGCCGGAGGAACCAGAGCCGCCCCTCAGACTGCCCTGCGAACTCCAACTGCTGGAGGAATCAGAGACGCTCCTCACACCGCCCCGTGAACTCCAACTGCCGGGGGAACCAGAGTCATACCTCACACCGCCTTGTGAACTCCAACTGCCGGAGGAGCCAGAGCCGCCCCTCAGACCGCCCTGCGAACGCCAACTGCCGGAGAAGCGAGAGCCGCCCCTCAGACCGCCCCGTGAACTCCAACTGCCGGAGGAACCAGAGCCACCCCTCAGACCGCCCCGCGAACTCCAACTTCCGGAGGAGCCAGAGCCGCCCCTGAGACGGCCCCGTGAACTCCAACTGCCAGAGGAGCCAGAGCCGCTCCTCAGACCGCCCCACGAACGTCAACTGCGCGAGGAGCCAGCGCCGCTCCTTATGCCGCCCCGTGAACTCCAACTGCCGGAGGAGTCAGCGCCGCCCCTCAGACCACCCCATGAACTCCAACTGCCGGAGGAGCCAGAGCCGCCCCTCAGAGCGCCCTGCGAACTCCAACTGCCGGTGGAACCAGCGCCGCTCCTCAGACCGCCCCGCGAACTCCAACTGACGGAGGAGCCCGAGCCGCTCCTCAGACCGCCCCATGAACTCCAACTGCCGGAGGAGCCAGAGCCGCTCCTCAGACCGCCCCGCGAACTCCAACTGCCGGAGGAAACAGCGCCGCCCCTCAGACCGCCCCGCGAAAACCAATTGCCGGAGGAACCAGAGCCCCCCTCAGACCGCCCCGTGAACTCCAACTGCTGGAGGAACCAGCGACGCTCCTCACACTGCCCCGTGAACTCCAACTGCCGGGGGAACCAGAGTCATACCTCAGACCGCCCCGCGAACTCCAACTGCCGGAGGAACCAGAGCCACCCCTCAGACCGCCCCGCGAACTCCAACTGCCGGAGGAACCAGAGCCGCTCCTCAGACCGCCCCGCGAACTCCAATTGCCGGAGGAGCCAGAGCCGCCCCTCAGACCGCCCTGCGAACTCCAACTGCCGGAGGAACCAGCGCCGCTCCTCACACCGCCCCGTAAATTCCACCTGCCGGAGGAACCAGAGTCACACCTCAGACCTCCCTGTGAACTCCAACTGCCGGAGGAGCCAGAGCCGCCCCTCAGACCGACCCGCGAACTCCAACTGCCGGAGGAACAAGAGCCACCCCTCAGACCGCCCCGCGAACTCCAACTGCCGGAGAAACCAGAGCCGCTCCTCAGACCGCCAAGCGAACTCCAACTGCCGGAGAAGCCAGAGCCACACCTCAGACCACCCTGCGAACTCCAACTGCCGGAGGAACCAGAGCCGCCCCACAGACCGCCCCGTGAACTCCAACTGCCGGAGGAGCCAGAGCCGCTCCTCAGACCGCCCCGCGAACTCCAACTGCTGGAGGAAACAGCGCCGCCCCTCAGACCGCCCCGCGAAAACCAACTGCCGGAGGAACCAGAGCCCCCCTCAGACCGCCCCGTGAACTCCAACTGCCGGAGGAACCAGCGACGCTCCTCACACCGCCCCGTGAACTCCAACTGCCGGAGGAGCCAGAGCCACACCTCAGACCGCCCCGCGAACTCCAACTGCCGGAGGAACCAGTGCCGCTCCTCACACCGCCCCGTGAACTCCAACTGCCGGAGGAACCATAGCCGCTCCTCAGACCGCCCCGCGAACTCCAATTGCCGGAGGAGCCAGAGCCGCCCCTCAGACCGCCCTGCGAACTCCAACTGCCGGAGGAACCAGCGCCGCTCCTCACACCGCCCCGTAAATTCCACCTGCCGGAGGAACCAGAGTCACACCTCAGACCTCCCTGTGAACTCCAACTGCCGGAGGAGCCAGAGCCGCCCCTCAGACCGACCCGCGAACTCCAACTGCCGGAGGAACAAGAGCCACCCCTCAGACCGCCCCGCGAACTCCAACTGCCGGAGAAACCAGAGCCGCTCCTCAGACCGCCAAGCGAACTCCAACTGCCGGAGAAGCCAGAGCCACACCTCAGACCGCCCTGCGAACTCCAACTGCCGGAGGAACCAGAGCCGCCCCACAGACCGCCCCGTGAACTCCAACTGCCGGAGGAACCAGAGCCGCTCCTCAGACCGCCCTGCAAACTCCAACTGCTGGAGGAGCCAGAAACGGCCCTCAGACCGTTCTGCGAACTCCAACTGCCGGAGGAACCAGAGCCTCTCCTCAGACCGCCCCGCGAACTCCAACTGCCGGAGGAGCCAGAGCCACACCTCAGACCGCCCCGCGAACTCCAACTGCCGGAGGAACCAGTGCCGCTCCTCACACCGCCCCGTGAACTCCAACAGCCGGAGGAACCAGAGCCACCCCTCAGACCGCCCCGTGAACTCCAACTGCCGGAGAAACGAGAGCCGCTCCTCAGACCGCCCCGCGAACTCCAATTGAAGGAGGAACCAGCGACGCTCCTCACACCGTCCCGTAACCTCCAACAGCCGGAGGAACCAGAGCCACCCCTCAGACCGCCCGCGAACACCAACTGCCGGAGGAACCAGAGCCGCTCCTCAGACCGCACTGCGAACTCCAACTGCTGGAGGAGCCAGAGCCGCCCCTCAGACCGCCCTGCGAAGTCCAACTGCCGGAGGAGCCAGAGCCGCCCCTCAGACCGCCCCGTCAACTCCAACTGCCGGAGGAACCAGAGCCACCCCACAGACCGCCCCGTGAACTACAACTGCCGGAGAAACCGGAGCCGATCCTCAGACCGCCCCGCAAATTCCAACTGCCGGAGGAACCAGAGCCGCCCCTCAGACCGCCCTGCGAACGCCAACTGCCGGAGAAGCGAGAGCCGCCCCTCAGACCGCCCCGTGAACTCCAACTGCCGGAGGAACCAGAGCCACCCCTCAGACCGCCCCGCGAACTCCAACTTCCGGAGGAGCCAGAGCCGCCCCTGAGACGGCCCCGTGAACTCCAACTGCCGGAGGAGCCAGAGCCGCTCCTCAGACCGCCCCACGAACGTCAACTGCGCGAGGAGCCAGCGCCGCTCCTTATGCCGCCCCGTGAACTCCAACTGCCGGAGGAGTCAGCGCCGCCCCTCAGACCACCCCATGAACTCCAACTGCCGGAGGAGCCAGAGCCGCCCCTCAGAGCGCCCTGCGAACTCCAACTGCCGGTGGAACCAGCGCCGCTCCTCAGACCGCCCCGCGAACTCCAACTGACGGAGGAGCCCGAGCCGCTCCTCAGACCGCCCCATAAACTCCAACTGCTGGAGGAGCCAGAGCCGCTCCTCAGACCGCCCCGCGAACTCCAACTACCGGAGGAAACAGCGCCGCCCCTCACACCGCCCCGCGAAAACCAACTGCCGGAGGAACCAGAGCCCCCCTCAGACCGCCCCGTGAACTCCAACTGACGGAGGAGCCCGAGCCGCTCCTCAGACCGCCCCATAAACTCCAACTGCTGGAGGAGCCAGAGCCGCTCCTCAGACCGCCCCGCGAACTCCAACAGCCGGAGGAAACAGCGCCGCCCCTCACACCGCCCCGCGAAAACCAACTGCCGGAGGAACCAGAGCCCCCCTCAGACCGCCCCGTGAACTCCAACTGCCGGAGGAACCAGCGACGCTCCTCACACCGCCCCGTGAACTCCAACTGCCGGGGGAACCAGAGTCATACCTCAGACCGCCCCGCAAACTCCAACTGCCGGAGGAACCAGAGCCACCCCTCAGACCGCCCCGCGAACTCCAACTGCCGGAGGAACCAGAGCCGCTCCTCAGACCGCCCGGCGAACTCCAACTGCCGGAGAAGCCAGAGCCACTCCTCAGACCGCCCCATGAACTCCAACTGCCGGAGGAGCCAGAGCCGCCCCTCAGAGCGCCCTGCGAACTCCAACTGCCGGTGGAACCAGCGCCGCTCCTCAGACCGCCCCGCGAACTCCAACTGACGGAGGAGCCCGAGCCGCTCCTCAGACCGCCCCATAAACTCCAACTGCTGGAGGAGCCAGAGCCGCTCCTCAGACCGCCCCGCGAACTCCAACTGCCGGAGGAAACAGCGCCGCCCCTCACACCGCCCCGCGAAAACCAACTGCCGGAGGAACCAGAGCCCCCCTCAGACCGCCCCGTGAACTCCAACTGACGGAGGAGCCCGAGCCGCTCCTCAGACCGCCCCATAAACTCCAACTGCTGGAGGAGCCAGAGCCGCTCCTCAGACCGCCCCGCGAACTCCAACTGCCGGAGGAAACAGCGCCGCCCCTCACACCGCCCCGCGAAAACCAACTGCCGGAGGAACCAGAGCCCCCCTCAGACCGCCCCGTGAACTCCAACTGCCGGAGGAACCAGCGACGCTCCTCACACCGCCCCGTGAACTCCAACTGCCGGGGGAACCAGAGTCATACCTCAGACCGCCCCGCGAACTCCAACTGCCGGAGGAACCAGAGCCACCCCTCAGACCGCCCCGCGAACTCCAACTGCCGGAGGAACCAGAGCCGCTCCTCAGACCGCCCGGCGAACTCCAACTGCCGGAGAAGCCAGAGCCACTCCTCAGACCGCCCTGCGAACTCCAACTGCCGGAGGAACCAAAGCCGCCCCTCAGACCGCCCCATGAACTCCAACTGCCGGAGGAAACAGAGCCGCTCCTCAGACCGCCCTGCGAACTCCAACTGCTGGAGGAGCCAGAACCGGCCCTCAGACCGCCCTGCGAACTCCAACTGCCGGAGGAACCAGAGCCGCTCATCAGACCGCCCCGCGAACTCCAACTGCCGGAGGAGCCAGAGCCACACCTCAGACCGCCCCGCGAAATCCAACTGCCGGAGGAACCAGAGCCGCTCCTCAGACCGCCCCGCGAACTCCAAATGCCGGAGGAACCAGTGCCGCTCCTCACACCGCCCCGTGAACTCCAACAGCCGGAGGAACCAGAGCCACCCCTCAGACCGCCCCGTGAACTCCAACTGCCGGAGGAACCAGAGCCGCTCCTCAGACCGCCCCGCGAACTCCAACTGCCGGAGGAACCAGCGCCGCTCCTCACACCGCCCCGTAACCTCCAACAGCCGGAGGAACCAGAGCCACCCCTCAGACCGCCCCGCGAACACCAACTGCCGGAAGAACCAGAGCCGCTCCTCAGACCGCACTGCGAACTCCAACTGCCGGAGGAGCCAGAGCCGCCCCTCAGACCGCCCTGCGAACTCCAACTGCCGGAGGAACCAGCGCCGCTCCTCACACCGCCCCATAAACTCCAACGCCGGAGGAACTAGTGTCACAACTCAGACCGCCCTGTGAACTCCAAGTGCCGGAGGAGCCAGAGCCGCCCCTCAGACCGACCCGCGAACGCCAACTGCTGGAGGAGCCAGTGTTGCCCATCAGACCGCCCCGTGAACTCAACTGCTGGAGGAACCAGAGCCAGCCCTCAGACCGCCCTGCGAACTCCAACTGCCGGAGGAACCAGAGCCACACCTCCTACCGCCCCGGGAACTCCAACTGCCGGAGGAACCAGAGCCGCTCCTCAGACCGCCCCGTGAACTCCAACTGCCGGAGGAACCAGAGCCGCTCCTCAGACCGCCCTGCGAACTCCAACTGCTGGAGGAGCCAGAGCCGGCCCTCAGACCGCCCTGCGAACTCCAACTGCCGGAGGAACCAGAGCCGCTCCTCAAAGCGCCCCGCGAACTCCAACTGCCGTAGGAGCCAGAGCCACACCTCAGACCGCCCCACGAACTCCAACTTCCGGAGGAGCCAGAACCGCTCCTCAGACCGCCCGGCGAACTCCAACTGCCGGAGAAGCCAGAGCCACTCCTCAGACCGCCCTGCGAACTCCAACTGCCGGAGGAACCAGAGCCGCCCCTCAGACCGCCCCATGAACTCCAACTGCCGGAGGAAACATAGCCGCTCCTCAGACCGCCCTGCGAACTCCAACAGCTGGAGGAGCCAGAGCCGGCCCTCAGACCGCCCTGCGAACTCCAACTGCCGGAGGAACCAGAGCCGCTCCTCAGACCGCCCCGCGAACTCCAACTGCCGGAGGAGCCAGAGCCACACCTCAGACCGCCCCGCGAACTCCAACTGCCAGAGGAACCAGAGCCGATCCTCAGACCGCCCCGCGAACTCCAAATGCCGGAGGAACCAGTGCCGCTCCTCACACCGCCCCGTAACCTCCAACAGCCGGAGGAACCAGAGCCACCCCTCAGACCGCCCCGCGAACACCAACTGCCGGAAGAACCAGAGCCGCTCCTCAGACCGCACTGCGAACTCCAACTGCCGGAGGAGCCAGAGCCGCCCCTCAGACCGCCCTGCGAACTCCAACTGCCGGAGGAACCAGCGCCGCTCCTCACACCGCCCCATAAACACCAATGCCGGAGGAACCAGTGTCACAACTCAGACCGCCCTGTGAACTCCAAGTGCCGGAGGAGCCAGAGCCGCCCCTCAGACCGACCCGCGAACGCCAACTGCCGGAGGAGCCAGTGTTGCCCATCAGACCGCCCCGTGAACTCAACTACTGGAGGAGCCAGAGCCAGCCCTCAGACCGCCCTGCGAACTCCAACTGCCGGAGGAACCAGAGCCACACCTCTTACCGCCCCGCGAACTCCAACTGCCGGAGGAACCAGAGCCGCTCCTCAGAGCGCCCCGTGAACTCCAACTGCCGGAGGAACCAGAGCCGCTCCTCAGACCGCCCTGCGAACTCCAACTGCTGGAGGAGCCAGAGCCGGCCCTCAGACCGCCCTGCGAACTCCAACTGCCGGAGGAACCAGAGCCGCTCCTCAAACCGCCCCGCGAACTCCAACTGCCGGAGGAGCCAGAGCCACACCTCAGACCGCCCCGCGAACTCCAACTGCCGGAGGAACCAGAGCCGCTCCTCAGACCGCCTCGCGAACTCCAAATGCCGGAGGAACCAGTGCCGCTCCTCACACCGCCCCGTGAACTCCAACAGCCGGAGGAACCAGAGCCACACCTCAGACCGCCCCGTGAGCTCCAACTGCCGGAGGAACCAGAGACGCTCCTCAGACCGCCCCGCGAACTCCAACTGCCGGAAGAACCAGCGCCGCTCCTCACACCGCCCCGTAACCTCCAACAGCCGGAGGAACCAGAGCCACCCCTCAGACCGTCCCGCGAACACCAACTGCCGGAGGAACCAGAGCCGCTCCTCAGACCGCACTGCGAACTCCAAATGCCGGAGGAGCCAGAGCCGCCCCTCAGACCGCCCCACGAACTCCAATTGCCGGAGGAAACAGAGCCACCCTTCAGACCGCCCCGTGAACTCCAACTGCCGGAGGAACCAGAGCCAAACCTCAGACCGCCCTGCGAACTCCAACTGCCGGAGGAGCCAGAGCCGCCCCTCAGACCGCCCCGTCAACTCCAACTGCCGGAGGAACCAGAGCCACCCCGCAGACCGCCCCATGAACTACAACTGCCGGAGAAACAGGAGCCGCTACTCAGACCGCCCCGCAAATTCCAACTGCCGGAGGAACCAGAACCGCCCCTCAGACCGCCCTGCGAACGCCAACTGCCGGAGGAGCCAGAGCCGCCCCTCAGACCGCCCCGTGAACTCCAACTGCCGGAGGAACCAGAGTCACCCCTCAGACCGCCCCGCGAACTCCAACTGCCGGAGGAGCCAGAACCGCTCCTCAGACCGCCCCGCGAACTCCAACTGCAGAAGGAGCCAGAGCCACCCCTCAGACCGCCCCACGAACTCCAACTTCCGGAGGAGCCAGAGCCGCCCCTCAGACGGCCCCGTGAACTCCAACTGCCGGAGGAGCCAGAGACGCTCCTCAGACCGCCCCGCGAGCTCCAACTGCCGGAGGAACCAGAGCCGCCCCTCAGACCGCCCTTCGAACGCCAACTGCCGGAGGAACCAGAGCCGCCCCTCAGACTGCCCCGTGAACTCCAACTGCCGGAGGAACCAGAGCCACCCCTCAGACCGCCCAGCGAACTCCAATTGCCGGAGGAGCCAGAGCCGCTCCTCAGACCGCCCCGCGAACTCCAACTGCCGGAGGAGCCAGAGCCACCCCTCAGACCGCCCCGTGAACTCCAACTGCCGGAGGAGCCAGAGCCGCCCCTCAGACGGCCCCGTGAACTCCAACTGCCGGAGGAGCCAGAGATCTCCTCAGACCGCCCCGCAAACTCCAACTGCCGGAGGAACCAGAGCCGCCCCTCACACCGCCCTGCGAACTCCAACTGCCGGTGGAACCAGCGCCGCTCCTCAGACCACCCTGCGAATGCCAACTGCCGGAGGAGCCAGCGCAGCCCCTCAGACCGCCCCGTGAACTCCAACTGCCGGAGGAGCCAGCGCCGCCCCTCAGACCGCCCCGTAAACTCCAACTGCCGGAGGAACCAGAGCCGCCCCTCAGACCGCCCTGTGAACTCCAACTGCCGGAGGAGCCAGAGCCGCCCCTCAGACCAACCCGCGAACGCCAACTGCCGGAGGAGCCAGTGTTGCCCCTCAGACCGCCCTGTGAACTCAACTGCTGGAGGAGCCAGAGCCGGCCCTCAGACCGCCCTGCGAACTCCAACTGCCGGAGGAACCAGAGCTGCTCCTCTGGCCGCCCCACGAACTTCAACTGCCGGAGGAGCCAGAGCCACACCTCAGACCGCCCCGCGAACTCCAACTGCCGGAGGAACCAGAGCCGCTCCTCAGACCGCCCCGCGAACTCCAAATGCCGGAGGAACCAGTGCCGCTCCTCACACCGCCCCGTGAACTCCAACAGCCGGAGGAACCAGAGCCACCCCTCAGACCGCCCCGTGAACTGCAACTGCCGGAGGAACCAGAGCCGCTCCTCAGACCGCCCGGCGAACTCCAACTGCCGGAGGAACCAGCGCCGCTCCTCACACCGCCCCGTAACCTCCAACAGCCGGAGGAACCAGGGCCACCCCTCAGACCGTCCCGCGAACACCAGCTGCCGGAGGAACCAGAGCCGCTCCTCAGACCGCACTGCGAACTCCAACTGCCGGAGGAGCCAGAGCAGCCCCTCAGACCGCCCCACGAACTCCAATTGCCGGAGGAAACAGAGCCATCCTTCAGACCGCCCCGTGAACTCCAACTGCCGGAGGAACCAGAGCCACACTTCAGACCGCCCTGCGAACTCCAACTGCCGGAGGAGCCAGAGCCGCACCTCAGACCGCCCCGTCAACTCCAACTGCCGGAGGAACCAGAGCCACCCCACAGACCGTCCCGTGAACTACAACTGCCGGAGAAACCGGAGCCGCTCCTCAGTCCGCCCCGCAAATTCCAACTGCCGGAGGAACCAGAGCCGCCCCTCAGACCGCCCCGCGAACTCCAACTACCGGAGGAGCCAGAGACGCTCCTTAGACCACCCCACGAACGCCAACTGCGGGAGGAGCCAGCGCCGCTCCTTAGGCCGCCCCTTGAACTCCAACTGCCGGAGGAGTCAGCGCCGCCCCTCAGACCACCCCATGAACTCCAACTGCCGGAGGAGCAAGAGCCGCCCCTCAGACCGCCCTGCGAACTCCAACTGCCGGTGGAACCAGCGCCGCTCCTCAGACCGCTCCGCGAACTCCAACTGCCGGAGGAGCCCGAGCCGCTCCTCAGACCGCCCCATGAACTCCAACTGCCGGAGGAGCCAGAGCCGCTCCTCAGACCGCCCCGCGAACACCAACTGCCGGAGGAGCCAGAGCCACACCTCAGACCGCCCCGTGAACTCCAACTGCCGGAGAAACCAGAGCCGCTCCTCAGACCGCCCCGCGAACTCCAACTGCCGGAGGTACCAGATCCGCTCCTCACACCGTCCCGTGAACTCCAACAGCCGGAGGAACCAGAGCCACACCTCAGACCGCCCCGCGAACTCCAACTGCCGGAGTAAGCAGAGCTGCTCCTCAGACCGCCCTGCGAACTCCAACTGCCGGAGGAACCAGAGACGCCCCTCAGACGGCCCTGTGAACTCCAACTGCCGGAGGAGCCAGAGCCGTCCCTCAGACCGACCCGCGAACGCCAACTGCCGGAGGAGCCAGTGTTGCCCCTCAGACCGCCCCGTGAACTCAACTGCTGGAGGAGCCAGAGCCGGCCCTCAGACCGCCCTGCGAACTCCAACTGCCGTAGGAACCAGAGCCGCTCCTCAGACCGCCCCGCGAACTCCAACTGCCGGAGGAACCAGAGTCACACCTCAGACCGCCCTGTGAACTCCAACTGCCGGAGGAGCCAGAGCCGTCCCTCAGACCGACCCGCGAACGCCAACTGCCGGAGGAGCCAGTGTTGCCCCTCAGACCGCCCCGTGAACTCAACTGCTGGAGGAGCCAGAGCCGGCCCTCAGACCGCCCTGCGAACTCCAACTGCCGGAGGAACCAGAGCCGCTCCTCAGACCGCCCCGCGAACTCCAACTGCCGGAGGAGCCAGAGCCACACCTCAGACCGCCCCGCGAACTCCAACTGCCGGAGGAACCAGAGCCGCTCCTCAGACCGCCCCGCGAACTCCAAATGCCGGAGGAACCGGTGCCGCTCCTCACACCGCCCCGTGAACTCCAACAGCCGGAGGAACCAGAGCCACCCCTCAGACCGCCCCATGAAATCCAACTGCCGGAGGAACCAGAGCCGCTCCTCAGACCGCCCCGCGAACTCCAACTGCCGGAGGAACCAGCGCCGCACCTCACACCGCCCCTTAAACTCCAACAGCCGGAGGAACCAGAGCCACCCCTCAGACCGCCCCGCGCACACCAAATGCTGGAGGAACCAGAGCCGCTCCTCAGACCGCACTGCGAAGTCCAACTGCCGGAGGAGCCAGAGCCGCCCCTCAGACCGCCCCAGGAACTCCAATTGCCGGAGGAAACAGAGCCACCCTCAGACCGCCCCGTGAACTCCAACTGCCGGAGGAACCAGAGCCACACCTCAGACCGCCCTGCGAACTCCAACTGCCGGAGGAGCCAGAGCCGCCCCTCAGACCACCCCGTCAACTCCAACTGCCGGAGGAACCAGAGCCACCCCACAGACCGCCCCGTGAACTACAACTGCCGGAGAAACTGGAGCCGCTCCTCAGACCGCCCCGCAAATTCCAACTGCCGGAGGAACGAGAGCCGCCCCTCAGACCGCCCCGCGAACTCCAACTACCGGAGGAGCCAGAGCCGCTCCTCAGACCGCCCCACGAACGCCAACTGCGGGAGGAGCCAGCGCCGCTCCTTAGGCCGCCCCGTGAACTCCAACTGCCGGAGGAGTCAGCGCCGCCCCTCAGACCACCCCATGAACTCCAAATGCCGGTGGAACCAGCGCCGCTCCTCAGACCGCCCCGCGAACTCCAACTGCCGGAGGAGCCCGAGCCGCTCCTCAGACCGCCCCATGAACTTCAACTGCCGGAGGAGGCAGAGCCGCTCCTCAGACCACCATGCGAACGCCAACTGCTGGAGGAGCCAGCGCAGCCCCTCAGACCGCCCCGTGAACTCCAACTGCCGGAGGAGCCAGAACCGCTCCTCAGACCGCCCCGCGAACTCCAACTGCAGAAGGAGCCAGAGCCACCCCTCAGACCGCCCCACGAACTCCAACTTCCGGAGGAGCCAGAGCCGCCCCTCAGACGGCCCCGTGAACTCCAACTGCCGGAGGAGCCAGAGACGCTCCTCAGACCGCCCCGCGAGCTCCAACTGCCGGAGGAACCAGAGCCGCCCCTCAGACCGCCCTTCGAACGCCAACTGCCGGAGGAACCAGAGCCGCCCCTCAGACTGCCCCGTGAACTCCAACTGCCGGAGGAACCAGAGCCACCCCTCAGACCGCCCAGCGAACTCCAATTGCCGGAGGAGCCAGAGCCGCTCCTCAGACCGCCCCGCGAACTCCAACTGCCGGAGGAGCCAGAGCCACCCCTCAGACCGCCCCGTGAACTCCAACTGCCGGAGGAGCCAGAGCCGCCCCTCAGACGGCCCCGTGAACTCCAACTGCCGGAGGAGCCAGAGATCTCCTCAGACCGCCCCGCAAACTCCAACTGCCGGAGGAACCAGAGCCGCCCCTCACACCGCCCTGCGAACTCCAGCTGCCGGTGGAACCAGCGCCGCTCCTCAGACCACCCTGCGAATGCCAACTGCCGGAGGAGCCAGCGCAGCCCCTCAGACCGCCCCGTGAACTCCAACTGCCGGAGGAGCCAGCGCCGCCCCTCAGACCGCCCCGTAAACTCCAACTGCCAGACGAACCAGAGCCGCCCCTCAGACGGCCCTGTGAACTCCAACTGCCGGAGGAGCCAGAGCCGCCCCTCAGACCAACCCGCGAACGCCAACTGCCGGAGGAGCCAGTGTTGCCCCTCAGACCGCCCTGTGAACTCAACTGCTGGAGGAGCCAGAGCCGGCCCTCAGACCGCCCTGCGAACTCCAACTGCCGGAGGAACCAGAGCTGCTCCTCTGGCCGCCCCACGAACTTCAACTGCCGGAGGAGCCAGAGCCACACCTCAGACCGCCCCGCGAACTCCAACTGCCGGAGGAACCAGAGCCGCTCCTCAGACCGCCCCGCGAACTCCAAATGCCGGAGGAACCAGTGCCGCTCCTCACACCGCCCCGTGAACTCCAACAGCCGGAGGAACCAGAGCCACCCCTCAGACCGCCCCGTGAACTGCAAATGCCGGAGGAACCAGAGCCGCTCCTCAGACCGCCCGGCGAACTCCAACTGCCGGAGGAACCAGCGCCGCTCCTCACACCGCCCCGTAACCTCCAACAGCCGGAGGAACCAGGGCCACCCCTCAGACCGTCCCGCGAACACCAGCTGCCGGAGGAACCAGAGCCGCTCCTCAGACCGCACTGCGAACTCCAACTGCCGGAGGAGCCAGAGCAGCCCCTCAGACCGCCCCACGAACTCCAATTGCCGGAGGAAACAGAGCCATCCTTCAGACCGCCCCGTGAACTCCAACTGCCGGAGGAACCAGAGCCACACTTCAGACCGCCCCGTCAACTCCAACTGCCGGAGGAACCAGAGCCACCCCACAGACCGTCCCGTGAACTACAACTGCCGGAGAAACCGGAGCCGCTCCTCAGTCCGCCCCGCAAATTCCAACTGCCGGAGGAACCAGAGCCGCCCCTCAGACCGCCCCGCGAACTCCAACTACCGGAGGAGCCAGAGACGCTCCTTAGACCACCCCACGAACGCCAACTGCGGGAGGAGCCAGCGCCGCTCCTTAGGCCGCCCCTTGAACTCCAACTGCCGGAGGAGTCAGCGCCGCCCCTCAGACCACCCCATGAACTCCAACTGCCGGAGGAGCAAGAGCCGCCCCTCAGACCGCCCTGCGAACTCCAACTGCCGGTGGAACCAGCGCCGCTCCTCAGACCGCTCCGCGAACTCCAACTGCCGGAGGAGCCCGAGCCGCTCCTCAGACCGCCCCATGAACTCCAACTGCCGGAGGAGCCAGAGACGCTCCTCAGACCGCCCCGCGAACTCCAACTGCCGGAGGAACCAGAGCCGCTCCTCAGACCACCCTGCGAACGCCAACTGCCGGAGGAGCCAGCGCAGCCCCTCAGACCGCCCCGCGAACTCCA
This sequence comes from Lepidochelys olivacea, assembly GCF_965140295.1. NCBI lineage: Eukaryota > Metazoa > Chordata > Testudines > Cheloniidae > Lepidochelys > Lepidochelys olivacea. Next base: position 2,414,768 of record NC_140432.1, on the reverse strand, counting down.
ACTGCCGGAGGAGCCAGAGCCACCCCTCAGACCGCCCCGCGAACTCCAACTGCCGGAGGAGCCAGAGACGCCCCTCAGACGGCCTGGGGAACTCCAACTGCCGGAGGAGCCAGAAACGCTCCTCAGACCGCCCCGCGAACTCCAACTGCCGGAGGAACCAGAGCCGCTCCTCAGACCACCCTGCGAACGCCAACTGCCGGAGGAGCCAGCGCAGCCCCTCAGACCGCCCCGTCAACTACAACTGCCGGAGGAGCCAGCGCCGCCCCTCAGACCGCCCCGTAAACTCCAACTGCCGGAGGAACCAGAGCCGCCCCTCAGACCGCCCCGCGAACTCCAACTGCCGGAGGAGCCAGCGCAGCCCCTCAGACCGCCCCGTGAACTCCAACTGCCGGAGGAGCCAGCGCCGCCCCTCAGACCGCCCCGTAAACTCCAAATGCCGGAGGAACCAGAGCCGCCCCTCAGACCGCCCTGCGAACTCCAACTGCCGGAGGAACCAGCGCCACTCCTCACACCGCCCCGTAAACTCCAACTGCCGGAGGAACCAGAGTCACACCTCAGACCGCCCTGTTAACTCCAACTGCCGGAGGAGCCAGAGCCGCCCCTCAGACCGACCCGCGAACTCCAACTGCCGGAGGAACAAGAGCCACCCCTCAGACCGCCCCGCGAACTCCAACTGCCGGAGGAACCAGAGCCGCTCCTCAGACCGCCGCGTGAACTCCAACAGCCGGAGGAAACAGAGCCACCCCTCAGACCGCCCCGTGAACTCCAACTGCCGGAGGAACCAGAGCCACTCCTCAGACCGCCCCGCGAACTCCAACTGCCGGAGGAACCAGCGCCGCTCCTCACACCGCCCCGTAAACTCCAACAGCCGGAGGAACCAGAGCCACCCCTCAGACCGCCCCGCGAACACCAACTGCCGGAGGAACCAGAGCCGCTCCTCAGACCGCACTGTGAACTCCAACTGCCGGAGGAGCCAGAGCCGCCCCTCAGACCGCCCCACGAACTCCAATTGCCGGAGGAAACAGAGCCACCCTTCAGACCGCCCCGTGAACTCCAACTGCCGGAGGAACCAGTGCCACACCTCAGACCGCCCTGCGAACTCCAACTGCCGGAGGAGCCAGAGCCGCCCCTCAGACCGCCCCGTGAACTACAACTGCCGGAGACACCGGAGCCGCTCCTCAGACCGCCCCGCAAATTCCAACTGCCGGAGGAACCAGAGCCGCCCCTCAGACCGCCATGCGAACGCCAACTGCCGGAGGAGCCAGAGCCGCCCCTCAGACCGCCCCGTCAACTCCAACTGCCGGAGGAACCAGAGCCACCCCACAGACCGCACCGTGAACTCCAACTGCTGGAGGAACCACAGCTAACCCTCAGACCGCTCCGCAAACTCCAACTGCCGGAGGAGCCAGAACGGCTCCTCAGACCGCCCCGCGAACTCCAACTGCCGGAGGAACCAGAGCCACCCCTCAGACCGCCCCGCGAACTCCAACTGTCGGAGGAGCCAGCGCCGCCCCTCAGACCGCTCCGCAAACTCCAATTGCCGGAGGAACCAGAGCCACCCTTTAGACCACCCCGTGAACTCCAACTGCCGGAGGAACCAGAGCCACACCTCAGACCGCCCTGCGAACTCCAACTGCCGGAGGAGCCAGAGCCGCCCCTCAGACCGCCCCGTCAACTCCAACTGCTGGAGGAACCAGAGCCTCCCCACAGACCGCCCCGTGAACTACAACTGCCGGAGGAACCAGAGCCGCTCCTCAGATCGCCCCGTGAACTCCAACTGCCGGAGAAGCCAGAGCCGCTACTCAGACCGCCCCGCAAACTGCAACTCCCAGAGGAACCAGAGCCGCCCCTCGGACCGCCCTGCGAACGCCAACTGCCGAGGGAACCAGAGCCGCCCCTCATACCGCCCCGTAAACTCCAACTGCCGGAGGATCCAGAGCCACCCCAAAGACCGCCCCGCGAACTCCAACTACCGGAGGAGCCAGAGCCGCTCCTCAGACCGCCCCGCGAACTCCAACTGCCGGAGGAACCAGCGCCGCACCTCACACCGCCCCTTAAACTCCAACAGCCGGAGGAACCAGAGCCACCCCTCAGACCGCCCCGCGCACACCAAATGCTGGAGGAACCAGAGCCGCTCCTCAGACCGCACTGCGAAGTCCAACTGCCGGAGGAGCCAGAGCCGCCCCTCAGACCGCCCCAGGAACTCCAATTGCCGGAGGAAACAGAGCCACCCTCAGACCGCCCCGTGAACTCCAACTGCCGGAGGAACCAGAGCCACACCTCAGACCGCCCTGCGAACTCCAACTGCCGGAGGAGCCAGAGCCGCCCCTCAGACCACCCCGTCAACTCCAACTGCCGGAGGAACCAGAGCCACCCCACAGACCGCCCCGTGAACTACAACTGCCGGAGAAACTGGAGCCGCTCCTCAGACCGCCCCGCAAATTCCAACTGCCGGAGGAACGAGAGCCGCCCCTCAGACCGCCCCGCGAACTCCAACTACCGGAGGAGCCAGAGCCGCTCCTCAGACCGCCCCACGAACGCCAACTGCGGGAGGAGCCAGCGCCGCTCCTTAGGCCGCCCCGTGAACTCCAACTGCCGGAGGAGTCAGCGCCGCCCCTCAGACCACCCCATGAACTCCAAATGCCGGTGGAACCAGCGCCGCTCCTCAGACCGCCCCGCGAACTCCAACTGCCGGAGGAGCCCGAGCCGCTCCTCAGACCGCCCCATGAACTTCAACTGCCGGAGGAGGCAGAGCCGCTCCTCAGACCACCATGCGAACGCCAACTGCTGGAGGAGCCAGCGCAGCCCCTCAGACCGCCCCGTGAACTCCAACTGCCGGAGGAGCCAGAACCGCTCCTCAGACCGCCCCGCGAACTCCAACTGCAGAAGGAGCCAGAGCCACCCCTCAGACCGCCCCACGAACTCCAACTTCCGGAGGAGCCAGAGCCGCCCCTCAGACGGCCCCGTGAACTCCAACTGCCGGAGGAGCCAGAGACGCTCCTCAGACCGCCCCGCGAGCTCCAACTGCCGGAGGAACCAGAGCCGCCCCTCAGACCGCCCTTCGAACGCCAACTGCCGGAGGAACCAGAGCCGCCCCTCAGACTGCCCCGTGAACTCCAACTGCCGGAGGAACCAGAGCCACCCCTCAGACCGCCCAGCGAACTCCAATTGCCGGAGGAGCCAGAGCCGCTCCTCAGACCGCCCCGCGAACTCCAACTGCCGGAGGAGCCAGAGCCACCCCTCAGACCGCCCCGTGAACTCCAACTGCCGGAGGAGCCAGAGCCGCCCCTCAGACGGCCCCGTGAACTCCAACTGCCGGAGGAGCCAGAGATCTCCTCAGACCGCCCCGCAAACTCCAACTGCCGGAGGAACCAGAGCCGCCCCTCACACCGCCCTGCGAACTCCAACTGCCGGTGGAACCAGCGCCGCTCCTCAGACCACCCTGCGAATGCCAACTGCCGGAGGAGCCAGCGCAGCCCCTCAGACCGCCCCGTGAACTCCAACTGCCGGAGGAGCCAGCGCCGCCCCTCAGACCGCCCCGTAAACTCCAACTGCCAGAGGAACCAGAGCCGCCCCTCAGACGGCCCTGTGAACTCCAACTGCCGGAGGAGCCAGAGCCGCCCCTCAGACCAACCCGCGAACGCCAACTGCCGGAGGAGCCAGTGTTGCCCCTCAGACCGCCCTGTGAACTCAACTGCTGGAGGAGCCAGAGCCGGCCCTCAGACCGCCCTGCGAACTCCAACTGCCGGAGGAACCAGAGCTGCTCCTCTGGCCGCCCCACGAACTTCAACTGCCGGAGGAGCCAGAGCCACACCTCAGACCGCCCCGCGAACTCCAACTGCCGGAGGAACCAGAGCCGCTCCTCAGACCGCCCCGCGAACTCCAAATGCCGGAGGAACCAGTGCCGCTCCTCACACCGCCCCGTGAACTCCAACAGCCGGAGGAACCAGAGCCACCCCTCAGACCGCCCCGTGAACTGCAAATGCCGGAGGAACCAGAGCCGCTCCTCAGACCGCCCGGCGAACTCCAACTGCCGGAGGAACCAGCGCCGCTCCTCACACCGCCCCGTAACCTCCAACAGCCGGAGGAACCAGGGCCACCCCTCAGACCGTCCCGCGAACACCAGCTGCCGGAGGAACCAGAGCCGCTCCTCAGACCGCACTGCGAACTCCAACTGCCGGAGGAGCCAGAGCAGCCCCTCAGACCGCCCCACGAACTCCAATTGCCGGAGGAAACAGAGCCATCCTTCAGACCGCCCCGTGAACTCCAACTGCCGGAGGAACCAGAGCCACACTTCAGACCGCCCTGCGAACTCCAACTGCCGGAGGAGCCAGAGCCACACCTCAGACCGCCCCGTCAACTCCAACTGCCGGAGGAACCAGAGCCACCCCACAGACCGTCCCGTGAACTACAACTGCCGGAGAAACCGGAGCCGCTCCTCAGTCCGCCCCGCAAATTCCAACTGCCGGAGGAACCAGAGCCGCCCCTCAGACCGCCCCGCGAACTCCAACTACCGGAGGAGCCAGAGACGCTCCTTAGACCACCCCACGAACGCCAACTGCGGGAGGAGCCAGCGCCGCTCCTTAGGCCGCCCCTTGGACTCCAACTGCCGGAGGAGTCAGCGCCGCCCCTCAGACCACCCCATGAACTCCAACTGCCGGAGGAGCAAGAGCCGCCCCTCAGACCGCCCTGCGAACTCCAACTGCCGGTGGAACCAGCGCCGCTCCTCAGACCGCTCCGCGAACTCCAACTGCCGGAGGAGCCCGAGCCGCTCCTCAGACCGCCCCATGAACTCCAACTGCCGGAGGAGCCAGAGACGCTCCTCAGACCGCCCCGCGAACTCCAACTGCCGGAGGAACCAGAGCCGCTCCTCAGACCACCCTGCGAACGCCAACTGCCGGAGGAGCCAGCGCAGCCCCTCAGACCGCCCCGCGAACTCCAACTGCCGGAGGAGCCAGAGCCACCCCTCAGACCGCCCCGCGAACTCCAACTGCCGGAGGAGCCAGAGACGCCCCTCAGACGGCCTGGGGAACTCCAACTGCCGGAGGAGCCAGAAACGCTCCTCAGACCGCCCCGCGAACTCCAACTGCCGGAGGAACCAGAGCCGCTCCTCAGACCACCCTGCGAACGCCAACTGCCGGAGGAGCCAGCGCAGCCCCTCAGACCGCCCCGTCAACTACAACTGCCGGAGGAGCCAGCGCCGCCCCTCAGACCGCCCCGTAAACTCCAACTGCCGGAGGAACCAGAGCCGCCCCTCAGACCGCCCCGCGAACTCCAACTGCCGGAGGAGCCAGCGCAGCCCCTCAGACCGCCCCGTGAACTCCAACTGCCGGAGGAGCCAGCGCCGCCCCTCAGACCGCCCCGTAAACTCCAAATGCCGGAGGAACCAGAGCCGCCCCTCAGACCGCCCTGCGAACTCCAACTGCCGGAGGAACCAGCGCCACTCCTCACACCGCCCCGTAAACTCCAACTGCCGGAGGAACCAGAGTCACACCTCAGACCGCCCTGTTAACTCCAACTGCCGGAGGAGCCAGAGCCGCCCCTCAGACCGACCCGCGAACTCCAACTGCCGGAGGAACAAGAGCCACCCCTCAGACCGCCCCGCGAACTCCAACTGCCGGAGGAACCAGAGCCGCTCCTCAGACCGCCGCGTGAACTCCAACAGCCGGAGGAAACAGAGCCACCCCTCAGACCGCCCCGTGAACTCCAACTGCCGGAGGAACCAGAGCCACTCCTCAGACCGCCCCGCGAACTCCAACTGCCGGAGGAACCAGCGCCGCTCCTCACACCGCCCCGTAAACTCCAACAGCCGGAGGAACCAGAGCCACCCCTCAGACCGCCCCGCGAACACCAACTGCCGGAGGAACCAGAGCCGCTCCTCAGACCGCACTGTGAACTCCAACTGCCGGAGGAGCCAGAGCCGCCCCTCAGACCGCCCCACGAACTCCAATTGCCGGAGGAAACAGAGCCACCCTTCAGACCGCCCCGTGAACTCCAACTGCCGGAGGAACCAGTGCCACACCTCAGACCGCCCTGCGAACTCCAACTGCCGGAGGAGCCAGAGCCGCCCCTCAGACCGCCCCGTGAACTACAACTGCCGGAGACACCGGAGCCGCTCCTCAGACCGCCCCGCAAATTCCAACTGCCGGAGGAACCAGAGCCGCCCCTCAGACCGCCATGCGAACGCCAACTGCCGGAGGAGCCAGAGCCGCCCCTCAGACCGCCCCGTCAACTCCAACTGCCGGAGGAACCAGAGCCACCCCACAGACCGCACCGTGAACTCCAACTGCTGGAGGAACCACAGCTAACCCTCAGACCGCTCCGCAAACTCCAACTGCCGGAGGAGCCAGAACGGCTCCTCAGACCGCCCCGCGAACTCCAACTGCCGGAGGAACCAGAGCCACCCCTCAGACCGCCCCGCGAACTCCAACTGTCGGAGGAGCCAGCGCCGCCCCTCAGACCGCTCCGCAAACTCCAATTGCCGGAGGAACCAGAGCCACCCTTTAGACCACCCCGTGAACTCCAACTGCCGGAGGAACCAGAGCCACACCTCAGACCGCCCTGCGAACTCCAACTGCCGGAGGAGCCAGAGCCGCCCCTCAGACCGCCCCGTCAACTCCAACTGCTGGAGGAACCAGAGCCTCCCCACAGACCGCCCCGTGAACTACAACTGCCGGAGGAACCAGAGCCGCTCCTCAGATCGCCCCGTGAACTCCAACTGCCGGAGAAGCCAGAGCCGCTACTCAGACCGCCCCGCAAACTGCAACTCCCAGAGGAACCAGAGCCGCCCCTCGGACCGCCCTGCGAACGCCAACTGCCGAGGGAACCAGAGCCGCCCCTCATACCGCCCCGTAAACTCCAACTGCCGGAGGATCCAGAGCCACCCCAAAGACCGCCCCGCGAACTCCAACTACCGGAGGAGCCAGAGCCGCTCCTCAGACCGCCCCACGAACGCCAACTGCGGGAGGAGCCAGTGCCGCTCCTTAGGCCGCCCCGTGAACTCCAACTGCCGGAGGAGCCAACGCCGCCCCTCAGACCGCCCCGCGAACTCCAACTGCCGGTGGAACCAGCGCCGCTCCTCAGACCGCTCCGCGAACTCCAACTGCCGGAGGAGCCCGAGCCGCTCCTCAGACCGCCCCATGAACTCCAACTGCCAGAGGAGCCAGAGCCGTTCCTCAGACCGCTCCGCGAACTCCAACTGCCGGAGGAGCCAGCGCCGCCCCTCAGACGGCCCCGCGAAAACCAACTGCCGGAGGAACCAGAGCCCCCCTCAGACCGCCCCGTGAACTCCAACTGCCGGAGGAACCAGAGCCGCCCCTCAGACTGCCCTGCGAACTCCAACTGCCGGAGGAACCAGCGACGCTCCTCACACCGCCCCGTGAACTCCAACTGCCGGGGGAACCAGAGTCATACCTCAGACCGCCTTGTGAACTCCAACTGCCGGAGGAGCCAGAGCCGCCCCTGAGACCGCCCCGCGAACTCCAACTGCCGGAGGAACCAGAGCCACCCCTCAGACCGCCCGGCGAACTCCAACTGCCGGAGAAGCCAGAGCCACTCCTCAGACCGCCCTGCGAATTCCAACTGCCGGAGGAACCAGAGCTGCCCCTCAGACCGCCCCGTGAACTCCAACTGCCGGAGGAACCAGAGCCGCTCCTCAGACCGCCCTGCGAACTCCAACTGCTGGAAGAGCCAGAGCCGGCCCTCAGACCGCCCTGCGAACTCCAACTGCCGGAGGAACCAGAGCCGCTCCTCAGACCGCCCCGCGAACTCCAACTGCCGGAGGAACCAGAGCCGCTCCTCAGACCGCCCTGCGAACTCCAACTGCTGGAAGAGCCAGAGCCGGCCCTCAGACCGCCCTGCGAACTCCAACTGCCGGAGGAACTAGAGCCGCTCCTCAGACAGCCCCGCGAACTCCAACTGCCGGAGGAGCCGGAGCCACACCTCAGACCGCCCCGCGAACTCCAACTGCCGGAGAAACCAGAGCCGCTCCTCAGACCGCCCCACGAACTCCAACTGCCGGAGGAACCAGAGCCGCTCCTCACACCGTCCCGTGAACTCCAACAGCCGGAGGAACCAGAGCCACCCCTCAGACCGCACCGCGAACTCCAACTGCCGGAGTAACCAGAGCCGCTCCTCAGCCGCACTGCGAACTCCAACTGCCGGAGGAGCCAGAGCCGCCCCTCAGACCGCCCCACAAACTCCAACTGCCAGAGGAACCAGAGCCGCCCCTCAGACCACCCTGCGAACGCCAACTGCCGGAGGAGCCAGCGCAGCCCCTCAGACCGCCCCGTGAACTCCAACTGCCGGAGGAGCAAGGACCGCCCCTCAGACCGCCCCGTAAACTCCAACTGCCGGAGGAACCAGAGCCGCCCCTCAGACCGCCCTGCGAACTCCAACTGCCGGAGGAACCAGCGCCGCTCCTCACACCGCCCCGTAAACTCCAACTGCCGGAGGAACCAGAGTCACACCTCAGACCGCCCTGTTAACTCCAACTGCCGGAGGAGCCAGAGCCGCCCCTCAGACCGCCCCGCGAACTCCAACTGCCGGAGGAACCAGAGCTGCTCCTGAGACCGCCAAGCGAACTCCAACTGCCGGAGAAGCCAGAGCCACACCTCAGACCGCCCTGCGAACTCCAACTGCCGGAGGAACCAGAGCCGCCCCACAGACCGCCCCGTGAACTCCAACTGCCGGAGGAACCAGAGCCGCTCCTCAGACCGCCCTGCGAACTCCAACTGCTGGAGGAGCCAGAGCCGGCCCTCAGACCGCCCTGCGAACTCCAACTGCCGGAGGAACCAGAGCCGCTCCTCAGACCGCCCCGCGAATTCCAACTGCCGGAGGAGCCAGAGCCACACCTCAGACCGCCCAGCGAACTCCAACTGCCGGAGGAACCAGAGCCGCTCCTCAGACCGCCCCGCGAACTCCAAATGCCGGAGGAATCAGTGCCGGTCCTCACACCGCCGCGTGAACTCCAACAGCCGGAGGAACCAGAGCCACCCCTCAGACCGCCCCGTGAACTCCAACTGCCGGAGGAACCAGAGCCGCTCCTCAGACCGCCCCGCGAACTCCAACTGCCGGAGGAACCAGCGCCGCTCCTCACACCGCCCCGTAAACTCCAACAGCCGGAGGAACCAGAGCCACCCCTCAGACCGCCCCGCGAACACCAACTGCCGGAGGAACCAGAGCCACTCCTCAGACCGCACTGCGAACTCCAACTGCCGGAGGAGCCAGAGCCGCCCCTCAGACCGCCCCACGAACTCCAATTGCCGGAGGAAACAGAGCCACCCTTCAGACCGCCCCGTGAACTCCAACTGCCGGAGGAACCAGAGCCACACCTCAGACCGCCCTGCGAACTCCAACTGCCGGAGGAGCCAGAGCCGCCCCTCAGACCGCCACGTCAACTACAACTGCCGGAGAAACCGGAGCCGCTCCTCTGACCGCCCCACAAATTCCAACTGCCGGAGGAACCAGAGCCGCCCCTCAGACCGCCCTGCGAACGCCAACTGCCGGAGGAGCCAGAGCCGCCCCTCAGACCGCCCCGTCAACTCCAACTCCCGGAGGAACCAGAGCCACCCCACAGACCGCCCCGTGAACTACAACTGCCGGAGAAAGCGGAGCCGCTCCTCAGACCGCCCCGCAAATTCCAACTGCCGGAGGAACCAGAGCCGCCCCTCAGACCGCCCTGCGAACTCCAACTGCCGGAGGAGCCAGAGCCGCCCCTCAGACCGCCCCGTCAACTCCAACAGCCGGAGGAACCAGAGCCACCCCACAGACCGCCCCGTGAACTGCAACTGCCGGAGAAACCGGAGCCGCTCCTCAGACGGCCCCGCAAATTCCAACTGCCGGAGGAGCCAGAGCCGCCCCTCAGACCGCCCCGTGAACTCCAACTGCCGGAGAAACCACAGCCAACCCTCAGACCGCCCCGCGAACTCCAACTGCCGGAGGAGCCAGAACCGCTCCTCAGACCGCCCCACGAACTCCAACTGCCGGAGGAACCAGAACCACCCCTCAGACCGCCCCACGAACTCCAACTTCCGGAGGAGCCAGAGCCGCCCCTCAGACGGCCCCGTGAACTCCAACTGCCGGAGGAGCCAGCGCCGCCCCTCAGACCGCCCCGTGAACTCCTACTGCCGGAGGAGCCAGCGCCGCCCCTCAGACCGCCCCACAAACTCCAATTGCCGGAGGAACCAGAGCCACCCTTTAGAGCACCCCGTGAACTCCAACTGCCGGAGGAACCAGAGCCACACCTCAGACCGCACTGCGAACTCCAACTGCCGGAGGAGCCAGAGCCGCCCCTCAGACCGCCCCGTCAACTCCAACTGCTGGAGGCACCAGAGCCTCCCCACAGACCGCCCCGTGAACTACAACTGCCGGAGGAACCAGAGCCGCCCCTCAGACCGCCCTGCGAACGCCAACTGCCGGAGGAGGCATCGCTGCCCCTCAGACCGCCCCATGAACTCCAACTGCCGGAGGAACCAGAGCCACCCCTCAGACCGCCCCGTGAACTCCAACTACCGGAGGAGCCAGAGCCTCTCCTCAGACCGCCCCACGAACGCCAACTGCAGGAGGAGCCAGCGCCGACCCTTAGGCCGCCCCGTGAACTCCAACTGCCGGAGGAGTCAGCGCCGCCCCTCAGACCACCCCATGAACTCCAACTGCCGGAGGAGCCAGAGCCGCCCCTCAGACCGCCCTGCGAACTCCAACTGCTGGTGGAACCAGCGCCGCTCCTCAGACCACCCCGCAAACTCCAACTGCCGGAGGAGCCCGAGCCGCTCCTCAGACCACCCCATGAACTCCAACTGCCAGAGGAGCCAGAGCCGCTCCTCAGACCGCCCCGCGAACTCCAACTGCCGGAGGAGCCAGCGCCTCCCCTCAGACCGCCCCGCGAAAACCAACTGCTGGAGGAACCAGAACCCCCCTCAGACCGCCCCGTGAACTCCAACTGCTGGAGGAACCAGAGCCGCCCCTCAGACTGCCCTGCGAACTCCAACTGCCGGAGAAACCAGCGACGCTCCTCACACCGCCCCGTGAACTCCAATTACCGGGGGAACCAGAGCCACCCCTCAGACCGCCCCGTGAACTCCAACTGCCGGAGGAACCAGAGCCGCTCCTCAGACCGCCCGGCAAACTCCAACTGCCGGAGAAGCCAGAGCCACTCCTCAGACCGCACTGCGAACTCCAACTGCCGGAGGAACCAGAGCCGCCCCTCAGAACGCCCCGTGAACTCCAACTGCCGGAGGAACCAGAGCCGCTCCTCAGACCGCCCTGCGAACTCCAACTGCCGGAGGAGCCAGAGTCACACCTCAGACCGCCTTGTGAACTCCAACTGCCGGAGGAGCCAGAGCCACCCCTGAGACCGCGCCGCGAACTCCAACTGCCGGAGGAACCAGAGCCACCCCTCAGACCGCCCCGTGAACTCCAACTGCCGGAGGAACCAGAGCCGCTCCTCAGACCGCCTGGCAAACTCCAACTGCCGGAGAAGCCAGAGCCACTCCTCAGACCGCACTGCGAACTCGAACTGCCGGAGGAACCAGAGCCGCCCCTCAGACCGCCCCGTGAACTCCAACTGCCGGAGGAACCAGAGCCGCTCCTCAGACCGCCTTGCGAACTCCAACTGCCGGAGGAGCCAGAGCCACACCTCAGACCGCCCCGCGAACTCCAACTGCCGGAGAAACCAGAGCCGATCCTCAGACCGCCCCGCGAACTCCAACTGCCGGAGTAACCAGAGCCGCTCCTCAGACGGCCCGGGGAACTCCAACTTCCAGAGGAGCCAGAGACGCTCCTCAGACGGCCCGGGGAACTCCAACTTCCGGAGGAGCCAGAGACGCTCCTCAGACCGCCCCGCGAACTCCAACTGCCGGAGGAACCAGAGCCGCTCCTCAGACCACCCTGCGAACGCCAACTGCCGGAGGAGCCAGCGCAGCCCCTCAGACCGCCCCGCGAACTCCAACTGCCGGAGGAGCCAGAGCCACCCCTCAGACCGCCCCGCGAACTCCAACTGCCGGAGTAACCAGAGCCGCTCCTCAGACGGCCCGGGGAACTCCAACTTCCGGAGGAGCCAGAGACGCTCCTCAGACCGCCCCGCGAACTCCAACTGCTGGAGGAACCAGAGCCGCTCCTCAGACCACCCTGCGAACGCCAACTGCCGGAGGAGCCAGCGCAGCCCCTCAGACCGCCCCGCGAACTCCAACTGCCGGAGGAGCCAGAGACGCCCCTCAGACGGCCCGGGGAACTCCAACTGCCGGAGGAGCCAGAGACGCTCCTCAGACCGCCCCGCGAACTCCAACTGCCGGAGGAACCAGAGCCGCCCCTCAGACCGTCCTGGGAACTCCAACTGCCGGAGGAGCCATCGTAGCCCCTCAGACCGCCCCGTGAACTCCAACTGCCGGAGGAGCCAGCGCCGCCCCTCAGACCGCCCCGTAAACTCCAAATGCCGGAGGAACCAGAGCCGCCCCTCAGACCGCCCTGCGAACTCCAACTGCCGGAGGAACAAGAGCCACCCCTCAGACCGCCCCGCGAACTCCAACTGCCGGAGGAACCAGAGCCGCTCCTCAGACCGCCAAGCGAACTCCAACTGCCAGAGAAGCCAGAGCCACACCTCAGACCGCCCCGCGAACTCCAACTGCCGGAGGAACCAGAGCCGCTCCTCAGACCACCCTGCGAACGCCAACTGCCGGAGGAGCCAGCGCAGCCCCTCAGACCGCCCCGCGAACTCCAACTGCCGGAGGAGCCAGAGCCACCCCTCAGACCGCCCCGCGAACTCCAACTGCCGGAGGAGCCAGAGACGCCCCTCAGACGGCCCGGGGAACTCCAACTGCCGGAGGAGCCAGAGACGCTCCTCAGACCGCCCCGCGAACTCCAACTGCCGGAGGAACCAGAGCCGATCCTCAGACCACCCTGTGAACGCCAAGTGCCGGAGGAGCCAGCGCAGCCCCTCAGACCGCCCCGTCAACTCCAACTGCCGGAGGAGCCAGCGCCGCCCCTCAGACCGCCCCGTAAACTCCAACTGCCGGAGGAACCAGAGCCGCCCCTCAGACCGTCCTGCGAACTCCAACTGCCGGAGGAGCCAGCGCAGCCCCTCAGACCGCCCCGTGAACTCCAACTGCCGGAGGAGCCAGCGCCGCCCCTCAGACCGCCCCGTAAACTCCAAATGCCGGAGGAACCAGAGCCGCCCCTCAGACCGCCCTGCGAACTCCAACTGCCGGAGGAACCAGCGCCGCTCCTCACACCGCCCCGTAAACTCCAACTCCCGGAGGAACCAGAGTCACACCTCAGACCGCCCTGTTAACTCCAACTGCCAGAGAAGCCAGAGCCACACCTCAGACCGCCCTGCGAACTCCAACTGCCGGAGGAACCAGAGCCGCCCCACAGACCGCCCCGTGAACTCCAACTGCCGGAGGAACCAGAGCCGCTCCTCAGACCGCCCTGCGAACTCCAACTGCTGGAGGAGCCAGAGCCGGCCCTCAGACCGCCGTGCGAACTCCAACTGCCGGAGGAACCAGAGCCGCTCCTCAGACCGCCCCGCGAACTCCAACTGCCGGAGGAGCCAGAGCCACACCTCAGACCGCCCCGCGAACTCCAACTGCCGGAGGAACCAGAGCCGCTCCTCAGACCGCCCGGCGAACTCCAAATGCCGGAGGAATGAGTGCCGCTCCTCACACCGCCGCGTGAACTCCAACAGCCGGAGGAACCAGAGCCACCCCTCAGACCTCCCCGTGAACTCCAACTGCCGGAGGAATCAGAGCCGCTCCTCTGACCGCCCCACAAATTCCAACTGCCGGAGGAACCAGAGCCGCCCCTCAGACCGCGCTGCGAACGCCAACTGCCGGAGGAGCCAGAGCCGCCCCTCAGACCTCCCCGTCAACTCCAACTCCCGGAGGAACCAGAGCCACCCGACAGACCGCCCCGTGAACTACAACTGCCGGAGAAAGCGGAGACGCTCCTCAGACCGCCCCGCAAATTCCAACTGCCGGAGGAACCAGAGCCGCCCCTCAGACCGCCCTGCGAACTCCAACTGCCGGAGGAGCCAGAGCCGCCCCTCAGACCGCCCCGTCAACTCCAACAGCCGGAGGAACCAGAGCCACCCCACAGACCGCCCCGTGAACTGCAACTGCCGGAGAAACCGGAGCCGCTCCTCAGACCGCCCCGCAAATTCCAACTGCCGGAGGAGCCAGAGCCGCCCCTCAGACCGCCCCATGAACTACAACTGCCGGAGGAACCACAGCCAACCCTCAGACCGCCCCGCGAACTCCAACTGCCGGAGGAGCCAGAACCGCTCCTCAGACCGCCCCGCGAACTCCAACTGCGGAGGAACCAGAGCCACCCCTCAGACCGCCTCACGAACTCCAACTTCCGGAGGAGCCAGAGTCGCCCCTCAGACGGCCCCGTGAACTCCAACTGCCGGAGGAGCCAGCGCCGCCCCTCAGACCGCCCCGTGAACTCCTTCTGCCGGAGGAGCCAGCGCCGCCCCTCAGACCGCCCCACAAACTCCAATTGCCGGAGGAACCAGAGCCACCCTTTAGAGCACCCCGTGAACTCCAACTGCCGGAGGAACCAGAGCCACACCTCAGACCGCCCTGCGAACTCCAACTGCCGGAGGAGCCAGAGCCGCCCCTCGGACCGCCCCGTCAACTCCAACTGCTGGAGGAACCAGAGCCTCCCCACAGACCGCCCCGTGAACTACAACTGCCGGAGGAACCAGAGCCGCCCCTCAGACCGCCCTGCGAACGCCAACTGCCGGAGGAGGCATCGCTGCCCCTCAGACCGCCCCATGAACTCCAACTGCCGGAGGAGCCAGCGCCGCCCCTCAGACCGCCCCGTAAACTCCAACTGCCGGAGGAACCAGAGCCACCCCTCAGACCGCCCCGTGAACTCCAACTACCGGAGGAGCCAGAGCCTCTCCTCAGACCGCCCCACGAACGCCAACTGCGGGAGGAGCCAGGGCCGACCCTTAGGCCGCCCCGTGAACTCCAACTGCCGGAGGAGTCAGCGCCGCCCCTCAGACCACCCCATGAACTCCAACTGCCGGAGGAGCCAGAGCCGCCCCTCAGACCGCCCTGCGAACTCCAACTGCCGGTGGAACCAGCGCCGCTCCTCAGACCACCCCGCAAACTCCAACTGCCGGAGGAGCCCGAGCCGCTCCTCAGACCACCCCATGAACTCCAACTGCCGGAGGAGCCAGAGCCGCTCCTCAGACCGCCCCGTGAACTCCAACTGCCGGAGGAGCCAGCGCCTCCCCTCAGACCGCCCCGCGAAAACCAACCGCTGGAGGAACCAGAACCCCCCTCAGACCGCCCCGTGAACTCCAACTGCTGGAGGAACCAGAGCCGCCCATCAGACTGCCCTGCGAACTCCAACTGCCGGAGAAACCAGCGACGCTCCTCACACCGCCCCGTGAACTCCAATTACCGGGGGAACCAGAGTCACACCTCAGACCGCCTTGTGAACTCCAACTGCCGGAGGAGCCAGAGCCACCCCTGAGACCGCGCCGCGAACTCCAACTGCCGGAGGAACCAGAGCCACCCCTCAGACCGCCCCGTGAACTCCAACTGCCGGAGGAACCAGAGCCGCTCCTCAGACCGCCCGGCAAACTCCAACTGCCGGAGAAGCCAGAGCCACTCCTCAGACCGCACTGCGAACTCCAACTGCCGGAGGAACCAGAGCCGCCCCTCAGACCGCCCCGTGAACTCCAACTGCCGGAGGAACCAGAGCCGCTCCTCAGACCGCCCTGCAAACTCCAACTGCCGGAGGAGCCAGAGCCACACCTCAGACCGCCCCGCGAACTCCAACTGCCGGAGAAACCAATGCCGATCCTCAGACCGCCCCGCGAACTCCAACTACCGGAGGAACCAGAGTCGCTCCTCACACCGTCCCGTGAACTGCAACAGCCGGAGGAACCAGAGCCACCCCTCAGACCGCCCCGCGAACTCCAACTGCCGGAGTAACCAGAGCCGCTCCTCAGACGGCCCGGGGAACTCCAACTTCCGGAGGAGCCAGAGACGCTCCTCAGACCGCCCCGCGAACTCCAACTGCCGGAGGAACCAGAGCCGCTCCTCAGACCACCCTGCGAACGCCAACTGCCGGAGGAGCCAGAGCAGCCCCTCAGACCGCCCCGCGAACTCCAACTGCCGGAGGAGCCAGAGCCACCCCTCAGACCGCCCCGCGAACTCCAACTGCCGGAGGAGCCAGAGACGCCCCTCAGACGGCCTGGTGAACTACAACTGCCGGAGGAACCAGAGACGCTCCTCAGACCGCCCCGCGAACTTCAACTGCCGGAGGAACCAGAGCCGCTCCTCAGACCACCCTCCGAACGCCAACTGCCGGAGGAGCCAGCGCAGCCCCTCAGACCGCCCCGTCAACTCCAACTGCCGGAGGAGCCAGCGCCGCCCCTCAGAACGCCCCGTAAACTCCAACTGCCGGAGGAACCAGAGCCGCCCCTCAGACCGTCCTGCGAACTCCAACTGCCAGAGGAACAAGAGCCACCCCTCAGACCGCCCCGCGAACTCCAACTGCCGGAGGAACCAGAGCCGCTCCTCAGACCGCCAAGCGAACTCCAACTGCCAGAGAAGCCAGAGCCACACCTCAGACCGCCCTGCGAACTCCAACTGCCGGAGGAACCAGAGCCGCCCCACAGACCGCCCCGTGAACTCCAACTGCCGGAGGAACCAGAGCCGCTCCTCAGACCGCCCTGCGAACTCCAACTGCCGGTGGAACCAGCGCCGCTCCTCAGACCACCCTGCGAATGCCAACTGCCGGAGGAGCCAGCGCAGCCCCTCAGACCGCCCCGTGAACTCCAACTGCCGGAGGAGCCAGCGCCGCCCCTCAGACCGCCCCGTAAACTCCAACTGCCGGAGGAACCAGAGCCGCCCCTCAGACCGCCCTGTGAACTCCAACTGCCGGAGGAGCCAGAGCCGCCCCTCAGACCAACCCGCGAACGCCAACTGCCGGAGGAGCCAGTGTTGCCCCTCAGACCGCCCTGTGAACTCAACTGCTGGAGGAGCCAGAGCCGGCCCTCAGACCGCCCTGCGAACTCCAACTGCCGGAGGAACCAGAGCTGCTCCTCTGGCCGCCCCACGAACTTCAACTGCCGGAGGAGCCAGAGCCACACCTCAGACCGCCCCGCGAACTCCAACTGCCGGAGGAACCAGAGCCGCTCCTCAGACCGCCCCGCGAACTCCAAATGCCGGAGGAACCAGTGCCGCTCCTCACACCGCCCCGTGAACTCCAACAGCCGGAGGAACCAGAGCCACCCCTCAGACCGCCCCGTGAACTGCAACTGCCGGAGGAACCAGAGCCGCTCCTCAGACCGCCCGGCGAACTCCAACTGCCGGAGGAACCAGCGCCGCTCCTCACACCGCCCCGTAACCTCCAACAGCCGGAGGAACCAGGGCCACCCCTCAGACCGTCCCGCGAACACCAGCTGCCGGAGGAACCAGAGCCGCTCCTCAGACCGCACTGCGAACTCCAACTGCCGGAGGAGCCAGAGCAGCCCCTCAGACCGCCCCACGAACTCCAATTGCCGGAGGAAACAGAGCCATCCTTCAGACCGCCCCGTGAACTCCAACTGCCGGAGGAACCAGAGCCACACTTCAGACCGCCCTGCGAACTCCAACTGCCGGAGGAGCCAGAGCCGCACCTCAGACCGCCCCGTCAACTCCAACTGCCGGAGGAACCAGAGCCACCCCACAGACCGTCCCGTGAACTACAACTGCCGGAGAAACCGGAGCCGCTCCTCAGTCCGCCCCGCAAATTCCAACTGCCGGAGGAACCAGAGCCGCCCCTCAGACCGCCCCGCGAACTCCAACTACCGGAGGAGCCAGAGACGCTCCTTAGACCACCCCACGAACGCCAACTGCGGGAGGAGCCAGCGCCGCTCCTTAGGCCGCCCCTTGAACTCCAACTGCCGGAGGAGTCAGCGCCGCCCCTCAGACCACCCCATGAACTCCAACTGCCGGAGGAGCAAGAGCCGCCCCTCAGACCGCCCTGCGAACTCCAACTGCCGGTGGAACCAGCGCCGCTCCTCAGACCGCTCCGCGAACTCCAACTGCCGGAGGAGCCCGAGCCGCTCCTCAGACCGCCCCATGAACTCCAACTGCCGGAGGAGCCAGAGCCGCTCCTCAGACCGCCCCGCGAACACCAACTGCCGGAGGAGCCAGAGCCACACCTCAGACCGCCCCGTGAACTCCAACTGCCGGAGAAACCAGAGCCGCTCCTGAGACCGCCCCGCGAACTCCAACTGCCGGAGGTACCAGAGCCGCTCCTCAGACCACCCTGTGAACGCCAAGTGCCGGAGGAGCCAGCGCAGCCCCTCAGACCGCCCCGTCAACTCCAACTGCCGGAGGAGCCAGCGCCGCCCCTCAGACCGCCCCGTAAACTCCAACTGCCGGAGGAACCAGAGCCGCCCCTCAGACCGTCCTGCGAACTCCAACTGCCGGAGGAGCCAGCGCAGCCCCTCAGACCGCCCCGTGAACTCCAACTGCCGGAGGAGCCAGCGCCGCCCCTCAGACCGCCCCGTAAACTCCAAATGCCGGAGGAACCAGAGCCGCCCCTCAGACCGCCCTGCGAACTCCAACTGCCGGAGGAACCAGCGCCGCTCCTCACACCGCCCCGTAAACTCCAACTCCCGGAGGAACCAGAGTCACACCTCAGACCGCCCTGTTAACTCCAACTGCCGGAGGAGCCAGAGCCGCCCCTCAGACCGACCCGCGAACTCCAACTGCCGGAGGAACAAGAGCCACCCCTCAGACTGCCCCGCGAACTCCAACTGCCGGAGGAACCAGAGCCCCTCCTCAGACCGCCAAGCGAACTCCAACTGCCAGAGAAGCCAGAGCCACACCTCAGACCGCCCTGCGAACTCCAACTGCCGGAGGAACCAGAGCCGCCCCACAGACCGCCCCGTGAACTCCAACTGCCGGAGGAACCAGAGCCGCTCCTCAGACCGCCCTGCGAACTCCAACTGCTGGAGGAGCCAGAGCCGGCCCTCAGACCGCCGTGCGAACTCCAACTGCCGGAGGAACCAGAGCCGCTCCTCAGACCGCCCCGCGAACTCCAACTGCCGGAGGAGCCAGAGCCACACCTCAGACCGCCCCGCGAACTCCAACTGCCGGAGGAACCAGAGCCGCTCCTCAGACCGCCCGGCGAACTCCAAATGCCGGAGGAATGAGTGCCGCTCCTCACACCGCCGCGTGAACTCCAACAGCCGGAGGAACCAGAGCCACCCCTCAGACCTCCCCGTGAACTCCAACTGCCGGAGGAATCAGAGCCGCTCCTCTGACCGCCCCACAAATTCCAACTGCCGGAGGAACCAGAGCCGCCCCTCAGACCGCGCTGCGAACGCCAACTGCCGGAGGAGCCAGAGCCGCCCCTCAGACCTCCCCGTCAACTCCAACTCCCGGAGGAACCAGAGCCACCCGACAGACCGCCCCGTGAACTACAACTGCCGGAGAAAGCGGAGACGCTCCTCAGACCGCCCCGCAAATTCCAACTGCCGGAGGAACCAGAGCCGCCCCTCAGACCGCCCTGCGAACTCCAACTGCCGGAGGAGCCAGAGCCGCCCCTCAGACCGCCCCGTCAACTCCAACAGCCGGAGGAACCAGAGCCACCCCACAGACCGCCCCGTGAACTGGAACTGCCGGAGAAACCGGAGCCGCTCCTCAGACCGCCCCGCAAATTCCAACTGCCGGAGGAGCCAGAGCCGCCCCTCAGACCGCCCCGTGAACTCCAACTGCCGGAGGAACCACAGCCAACCCTCAGACCGCCCCGCGAACTCCAACTGCCGGAGGAGCCAGAACCGCTCCTCAGACCGCCCCGCGAACTCCAACTGCCGGAGGAACCAGAGCCACCCCTCAGACCGCCTCACGAACTCCAACTTCCGGAGGAGCCAGAGTCGCCCCTCAGACGGCCCCGTGAACTCCAACTGCCGGAGGAGCCAGCGCCGCCCCTCAGACCGCCCCGTGAACTCCTTCTGCCGGAGGAGCCAGCGCCGCCCCTCAGACCGCCCCACAAACTCCAATTGCCGGAGGAACCAGAGCCACCCTTTAGAGCACCCCGTGAACTCCAACTGCCGGAGGAACCAGAGCCACACCTCAGACCGCCCTGCGAACTCCAACTGCCGGAGGAGCCAGAGCCGCCCCTCGGACCGCCCCGTCAACTCCAACTGCTGGAGGAACCAGAGCCTCCCCACAGACCGCCCCGTGAACTACAACTGCCGGAGGAACCAGAGCCGCCCCTCAGACCGGCCTGCGAACGCCAACTGCCGGAGGAGGCATCGCTGCCCCTCAGACCGCCCCATGAACTCCAACTGCCGGAGGAGCCAGCGCCGCCCCTCAGACCGCCCCGTAAACTCCAACTGCCGGAGGAACCAGAGCCACCCCTCAGACCGCCCCGTGAACTCCAACTACCGGAGGAGCCAGAGCCTCTCCTCAGACCGCCCCACGAACGCCAACTGCGGGAGGAGCCAGGGCCGACCCTTAGGCCGCCCCGTGAACTCCAACTGCCGGAGGAGTCAGCGCCGCCCCTCAGACCACCCCATGAACTCCAACTGCCGGAGGAGCCAGAGCCGCCCCTCAGACCGCCCTGCGAACTCCAACTGCCGGTGGAACCAGCGCCGCTCCTCAGACCACCCCGCAAACTCCAACTGCCGGAGGAGCCCGAGCCGCTCCTCAGACCACCCCATGAACTCCAACTGCCGGAGGAGCCAGAGCCGCTCCTCAGACCGCCCCGTGAACTCCAACTGCCGGAGGAGCCAGCGCCTCCCCTCAGACCGCCCCGCGAAAACCAACCGCTGGAGGAACCAGAACCCCCCTCAGACCGCCCCGTGAACTCCAACTGCTGGAGGAACCAGAGCCGCCCCTCAGACTGCCCTGCGAACTCCAACTGCCGGAGAAACCAGCGACGCTCCTCACACCGCCCCGTGAACTCCAATTACCGGGGGAACCAGAGTCACACCTCAGACCGCCTTGTGAACTCCAACTGCCGGAGGAACCAGAGCCACCCCTCAGACCGCCCCGTGAACTGCAACTGCCGGAGGAACCAGAGCCGCTCCTCAGACCGCCCGGCGAACTCCAACTGCCGGAGGAACCAGCGCCGCTCCTCACACCGCCCCGTAACCTCCAACAGCCGGAGGAACCAGGGCCACCCCTCAGACCGTCCCGCGAACACCAGCTGCCGGAGGAACCAGAGCCGCTCCTCAGACCGCACTGCGAACTCCAACTGCCGGAGGAGCCAGAGCAGCCCCTCAGACCGCCCCACGAACTCCAATTGCCGGAGGAAACAGAGCCATCCTTCAGACCGCCCCGTGAACTCCAACTGCCGGAGGAACCAGAGCCACACTTCAGACCGCCCTGCGAACTCCAACTGCCGGAGGAGCCAGAGCCGCACCTCAGACCGCCCCGTCAACTCCAACTGCCGGAGGAACCAGAGCCACCCCACAGACCGTCCCGTGAACTACAACTGCCGGAGAAACCGGAGCCGCTCCTCAGTCCGCCCCGCAAATTCCAACTGCCGGAGGAACCAGAGCCGCCCCTCAGACCGCCCCGCGAACTCCAACTACCGGAGGAGCCAGAGACGCTCCTTAGACCACCCCACGAACGCCAACTGCGGGAGGAGCCAGCGCCGCTCCTTAGGCCGCCCCTTGAACTCCAACTGCCGGAGGAGTCAGCGCCGCCCCTCAGACCACCCCATGAACTCCAACTGCCGGAGGAGCAAGAGCCGCCCCTCAGACCGCCCTGCGAACTCCAACTGCCGGTGGAACCAGCGCCGCTCCTCAGACCGCTCCGCGAACTCCAACTGCCGGAGGAGCCCGAGCCGCTCCTCAGACCGCCCCATGAACTCCAACTGCCGGAGGAGCCAGAGCCGCTCCTCAGACCGCCCCGCGAAGACCAACTGCCGGAGGAGCCAGAGCCACACCTCAGACCGCCCCGTGAACTCCAACTGCCGGAGAAACCAGAGCCGCTCCTCAGACCGCCCCGCGAACTCCAACTGCCGGAGGTACCAGAGCCGCTCCTCACACCGTCCCGTGAACTCCAACAGCCGGAGGAACCAGAGCCACCCCTCAGACCGCCCCGCGAACTCCAACTGCCGGAGTAAGCAGAGCTGCACCTCAGACCGCCCTGCGAACTCCAACTGCCGGAGGAACCAGAGACGCCCCTCAGACGGCCCTGTGAACTCCAACTGCCGGAGGAGCCAGAGCCGTCCCTCAGACCGACCCGCGAACGCCAACTGCCGGAGGAGCCAGTGTTGCCCCTCAGACCGCCCCGTGAACTCAACTGCTGGAGGAGCCAGAGCCGGCCCTCAGACCGCCCTGCGAACTCCATCTGCCGTAGGAACCAGAGCCGCTCCTCAGACCGCCCCGCGAACTCCAACTGCCGGAGGAACCAGAGTCACACCTCAGACCGCCCTGTGAACTCCAACTGCCGGAGGAGCCAGAGCCGTCCCTCAGACCGACCCGCGAACGCCAACTGCCGGAGGAGCCAGTGTTGCCCCTCAGACCGCCCCGTGAACTCAACTGCTGGAGGAGCCAGAGCCGGCCCTCAGACCGCCCTGCGAACTCCAACTGCCGGAGGAACCAGAGCCGCTCCTCAGACCGCCCCGCGAACTCCAACTGCCGGAGGAGCCAGAGCCACACCTCAGACCGCCCCGCGAACTCCAACTGCCGGAGGAACCAGAGCCGCTCCTCAGACCGCCCCGCGAACTCCAAATGCCGGAGGAACCGGTGCCGCTCCTCACACCGCCCCGTGAACTCCAACAGCCGGAGGAACCAGAGCCACCCCTCAGACCACCCCGCGAACTCCAACTGCCGGAGGAGCCCGAGCCACTCCTCAGACCGCCCCATGAACTCCAACTGCTGGAGGAGCCAGAGCCGCTCCTCAGACCCCCCCGCGAACTCCAACTGCCGGAGGAGCCAGCGCCGCCCCTCAGACCGCCCCGCGAAAACCAACTGCCAGAGGAACCAGAGCCCCCCTCAGACCGCCCCGTGAACTCCAACTGCCGGAGGAACCAGAGCCGCCCCTCAGACTGCCCTGCGAACTCCAACTGCCGGAAGGAATCAGCGACGCTCCTCACACCGCCCCGTGAACTCCAACTGCCGGGGGAACCAGAGTCATACCTCACACCGCCTTGTGAACTCCAACTGCCGGAGGAGCCAGAGCCGCCCCTCAGACCGCCCTGCGAACGCCAACTGCCGGAGAAGCGAGAGCCGCCCCTCAGACCGCCCCATGAACTCCAACCGCCGGAGGAACCAGAGCCACCCCTCAGACCGCACCGCGAACTCCAACTTCCGGAGGAGCCAGAGCCGCCCCTGAAACGGCCCCGTGAACTCCAACTGCCGGAGGAGTCAGCGCCGCCCCTCAGACCACCCCATGAACTCCAACTGCCGGAGGAGCCAGAGCCGCCCCTCAGAGCGCCCTGCGAACTCCAACTGCCGGTGGAACCAGCGCCGCTCCTCAGACCGCCCCGCGAACTCCAACTGACGGAGGAGCCCGAGCCGCTCCTCAGACCGCCCCATGAACTCCAACTGCTGGAGGAGCCAGAGCCGGCCCTCAGACCGCCCCGCGAACTCCAACTGCCGGAGGAAACAGCGCCGCCCCTCAGACCGCCCCGCGAAAACCAACTGCCGGAGGAACCAGAGCCCCCCTCAGACCGCCCCGTGAACTCCAACTGCCGGAGGAACCAGCGACGCTCCTCACACCGCCCCGTGAACTCCAACTGCCGGGGGAACCAGAGTCATACCTCAGACCGCCCCGCAAACTCCAACTGCCGGAGGAACCAGAGCCACCCCTCAGACCGCCCCGCGAACTCCAACTGCCGGAGGAACCAGAGCCGCTCCTCAGACCGCCCCGCGAACTCCAATTGCCGGAGAAACCAGAGCCGCTCCTCAGACCGCCAAGCGAACTCCAACTGCCGGAGAAGCCAGAGCCACACCTCAGACCGCCCTGCGAACTCCAACTGCCGGAGGAACCAGAGCCGCCCCACAGACCGCCCCGTGAACTCCAACTGCCGGAGGAGCCAGAGCCGCTCCTCAGACCGCCCCGCGAACTCCAACTGCCGGAGGAAACAGCGCCGCCCCTCAGACCGCCCCGCGAAAACCAACTGCCGGAGGAACCAGAGCCCCCCTCAGACCGCCCCGTGAACTCCAACTGCCGGAGGAACCAGCGACGCTCCTCACACCGCCCCGTGAACTCCAACTGCCGGGGGAACCAGAGTCATACCTCAGACCGCCCCGCAAACTCCAACTGCCGGAGGAACCAGAGCCACCCCTCAGACCGCCCCGCGAACTCCAACTGCCGGAGGAACCATAGCCGCTCCTCAGACCGCCCCGCGAACTCCAATTGCCGGAGGAGCCAGAGCCGCCCCTCAGACCGCCCTGCGAACTCCAACTGCCGGAGGAACCAGCGCCGCTCCTCACACCGCCCCGTAAATTCCACCTGCCGGAGGAGCCAGAGTCACACCTCAGACCTCCCTGTGAACTCCAACTGTCGGAGGATCCAGAGCCGCCCCTCAGACCGACCCGCGAACTCCAACTGCCGGAGGAACAAGAGCCACCCCTCAGACCGCCCCGCGAACTCCAACTGCCGGAGAAACCAGAGCCGCTCCTCAGACCGCCAAGCGAACTCCAACTGCCGGAGAAGCCAGAGCCACACCTCAGACCGCCCTGCGAACTCCAACTGCCGGAGGAACCAGAGCCGCCCCACAGACCGCCCCGTGAACTCCAACTTCCGGAGGAACCAGAGCCGCTCCTCAGACCGCCCTGCAAACTCGAACTGCTGGAGGAGCCAGAAACGGCCCTCAGACCGTTCTGCGAACTCCAACTGCCGGAGGACCAGAGCCTCTCCTCAGACCGCCCCGCGAACTCCAACTGCCGGAGGAGCCAGAGCCACACCTCAGACCGCCCCGCGAACTCCAACTGCCGGAGGAACCAGTGCCGCTCCTCACACCGCCCCGTGAACTCCAACAGCCGGAGGAACCAGAGCCACCCCTCAGACCGCCCCGTGAACTCCAACTGCCGGAGAAACGAGAGCCGCTCCTCAGACCGCCCCGCGAACTCCAACTGAAGGAGGAACCAGCGACGCTCCTCACACCGTCCCGTAACCTCCAACAGCCGGAGGAACCAGAGCCACCCCTCAGACCGCCCGCGAACACCAACTGCCGGAGGAACCAGAGCCGCTCCTCAGACCGCACTGCGAACTCCAACTGCCGGAGGAGCCAGAGCCGCCCCTCAGACCGCCCTGCGAAGTCCAACTGCCGGAGGAGCCAGAGCCGCCCCTCAGACCGCCCCGTCAACTCCAACTGCCGGAGGAACCAGAGCCACCCCACAGACCGCCCCGTGAACTACAACTGCCGGAGAAACCGGAGCCGATCCTCAGAACGCCCCGCAAATTCCAACTGCCGGAGGAACCAGAGCCGCCCCTCAGACCGCCCTGCGAACGCCAACTGCCGGAGAAGCGAGAGCCGCCCCTCAGACCGCCCCGTGAACTCCAACTGCCGGAGGAACCAGAGCCACCCCTCAGACCGCCCCGCGAACTCCAACTTCCGGAGGAGCCAGAGCCGCCCCTGAGACGGCCCCGTGAACTCCAACTGCCGGAGGAGCCAGAGCCGCTCCTCAGACCGCCCCACGAACGTCAACTGCGCGAGGAGCCAGCGCCGCTCCTTATGCCGCCCCGTGAACTCCAACTGCCGGAGGAGTCAGCGCCGCCCCTCAGACCACCCCATGAACTCCAACTGCCGGAGGAGCCAGAGCCGCCCCTCAGAGCGCCCTGTGAACTCCAACTGCCGGTTGAACCAGCGCCGCTCCTCAGACCGCCCCGCGAACTCCAACTGACGGAGGAGCCCGAGCCGCTCCTCAGACCGCCCCATGAACTCCAACTGCCGGAGGAGCCAGAGCCGCTCCTCAGACCGCCCCGCGAACTCCAACTGCCGGAGGAAACAGCGCCGCCCCTCAGACCGCCCCGCGAAAACCAACTGCCGGAGGAACCAGAGCCCCCCTCAGACCGCCCCGTGAACTCCAACTGCCGGAGGAACCAGCGACGCTCCTCACACCGCCCCGTGAACTCCAACTGCCGGGGGAACCAGAGTCATACCTCTGACCGCCCCGCGAACTCCAACTGCCGGAGGAACCAGAGCCGCTCCTCAGACCGCCCGGCGAACTCAAACTGCCGGAGAAGCCAGAGCCACTCCTCAGACCGCCCTGCGAACTCCAACTGCCGGAGGAACCAGAGCCGCCCCTCAGACCGCCCCGCGAACTCCAACTGCCGGAGGAACCAGAGCCGCTCCTCAGACCGCCCGGCGAACTCAAACTGCCGGAGAAGCCAGAGCCACTCCTCAGACCGCCCTGCGAACTCCAACTGCCGGAGGAACCAGAGCCGCCCCTCAGACCGCCCCATGAACTCCAACTGCCGGAGGAAACAGAGCCGCTCCTCAGACCGCCCTGCGAACTCCAACTGCTGGAGGAGCCAGAGCCGGCCCTCAGACCGCCCTGCGAACTCCAACTGCCGGAGGAATCAGAGCCACACCTCAGACCGCCCCGCGAAATCCAACTGCTGGAGGAACCAGAGCCGCTCCTCAGACCGCCCCGCGAACTCCAAATGCCGGAGGAACCAGTGCCGCTCCTCACACCGCCCCGTGAACTCCAACAGCCGGAGGAACCAGAGCCACCCCTCAGACCGCCCCGTGAACTCCAACTGCCGGAGGAACCAGAGCCGCTCCTCAGACCGCCCCGCGAACTCCAACTGCCGGAGGAACCAGCGCCGCTCCTCACACCGCCCCGTAACCTCCAACAGCTGGAGGAACCAGAGCCACCCCTCAGACCGCCCCGCGAACACCAACTGCCGGAAGAACCAGAGCCGCTCCTCAGACCGCACTGCGAACTCTAACTGCCGGAGGAGCCAGAGCCGCCCCTCAGACCGCCCTGCGAACTCCAACTGCCGGAGGAACCAGCGCCGCTCCTCACACCGCCCCATAAACTCCAACGCCGGAGGAACTAGTGTCACAACTCAGACCGCCCTGTGAACTCCAAGTGCCGGAGGAGCCAGAGCCGCCCCTCAGACCGACCCGCGAACGCCAACTGCTGGAGGAGCCAGTGTTGCCCATCAGACCGCCCCTTGAACTCAACTGCTGGAGGGGCCAGAGCCAGCCCTCAGACCGCCCTGCGAACTCCAACTGCCGGAGGAACCAGAGCCACACCTCCTACCGCCCCGCGAACTCCAACTGCCGGAGGAACCATAGCCGCTCCTCAGACCGCCCCGTGAACTCCAACTGCCGGAGGAACCAGAGCCGCTCCTCAGACCGCCCTGCGAACTCCAACTGCTGGAGGAGCCAGAGCCGGCCCTCAGACCGCCCTGCGAACTCCAACTGCCGGAGGAACCAGAGCCGCTCCTCAAACCGCCCCGCGAACTCCAACTGCCGGAGGAGCCAGAGCCACACCTCAGACCGCCCCACGAACTCCAACTTCCGGAGGAGCCAGAACCGCTCCTCAGACCGCCCGGCGAACTCCAACTGCCGGAGAAGCCAGAGCCACTCCTCAGACCGCCCTGCGAACTCCAACTGCCGGAGGAACCAGAGCCGCCCCTCAGACCGCCCCATGAACTCCAACTGCCGGAGGAAACAGAGCCGCTCCTCAGACCGCCCTGCGAACTCCAACTGCTGGAGGAGCCAGAGCCGGCCCTCAGACTGCCCTGCGAACTCCAACTGCCGGAGGAACCAGAGCCGCTCCTCAGACCGCCCCGCGAACTCCAACTGCCGGAGGAGCCAGAGCCACACCTCAGACCGCCCCGCGAACTCCAACTGCCAGAGGAACCAGAGCCGCTCCTCAGACCGCCCCGCGAACTCCAAATGCCGGAGGAACCAGTGCCGCTCCTCACACCGCCCCGCGAACTCCAACAGCCGGAGGAACCAGAGCCACCCCTCAGACCGCCCCGTGAACTCCAACTGCCGGAGGAACAAGAGCCGCTCCTCAGACCGCCGCGCGAACTCCAACTGCCGGAGGAACCAGCGCCGCTCCTCACACCGCCCCGTAACCTCCAACAGCCGGAGGAACCAGAGCCACCCCTCAGACCGCCCCGCGAACACCAACTGCCGGAAGAACCAGAGCCGCTCCTCAGACCGCACTGCGAACTCCAACTGCCGGAGGAGCCAGAGCCGCCCCTCAGACCGCCCTGCGAACTCCAACTGCCGGAGGAACCAGCGCCGCTCCTCACACCGCCCCATAAACTCCAACGCCGGAGGAACCAGTGTCACAACTCAGACCGCCCTGTGAACTCCAAGTGCCGGAGGAGCCAGAGCCGCCCCTCAGACCGACCCGCGAACGCCAACTGCCGGAGGAGCCAGTGTTGCCCATCAGACCGCCCCGTGAACTCAACTACTGGAGGAGCCAGAGCCAGCCCTCAGACCGCCCTGCGAACTCCAACTGCCGGAGGAACCAGAGCCACACCTCCTACCGCCCCGCGAACTCCAACTGCCGGAGGAACCAGAGCCGCTCCTCAGAGCGCCCCGTGAACTCCAACTGCCGGAGGAACCAGAGTCACACCTCAGACCGCCCTGTGAAGTCCAACTGCCGGAGGAGCCAGAGCCGCCCCTCAGACCGACGCGCGAACGCCAACTGCCGGAGGAGCCAGTGTTGCCCCTCAGACCGCGCCGTGAACTCAACTGCTGGAGGAGCCAGAGCCGGCCCTCAGACCGCCCTGCGAACTCCAACTGCCGGAGGAACCAGAGCCGCTCCTCAGACCGCCACCCGAACTCCAACTGCCGGAGGAGCCAGAGCCACACCTCAGACCGCCCCACAAACTCCAACTGCCGGAGGAACCAGAGCCGCTCCTCAGACCGCCCCGCGAACTCCAAATGCCGGAGGAACCGGTGCCGCTCCTCACACCGCCCCGTGAACTCCAACAGCCGGAGGAACCGGAGCCACCTCTCAGACCGCCCCGTGAACTCCAACTGCCGGAGGAACCAGAGCCACTCCTCAGACCGCCTCGCGAACTCCAACTGCCGGAGGAACCAGCGCCGCACCTCACACCGCCCCGTAAACTCCAACAGCCGGAGGAACCAGAGCCACCCCTCAGACCGCCCCGCGCACACCAACTGCCGGAGGAACCAGAGCCCCTCCTCAGACCGCACTGCGAAGTCAACTGCCGGAGGAGCCAGAGCCGCCCCTCAGACCGCCCCACGAACTCCAATTGCCGGAGGAAACAGAGCCACCCTCAGACCGCCCCGTGAACTCCAACTGCCGGAGGAACCAGAGCCACACCTCAGACCGCCCTGCGAACTCCAACTGCCGGAGGAGCCAGAGCCGCCCCTCAGACCGCCCCGTCAACTCCAACTGCCGGAGGAACCAGAGCCACCCCTCAGACCACCCCGCAAACACCAACTGCCGGAGGAACCAGAGCCGCTCCTCAGACCGCCCTGCGAACGCCAACAGACGGAGGAGCCAGCGCTGCCCCTCAGACCGCCCCGTGAACTCCAACTGCCGGAGGAGCCAGCGCCGCCCCTCAGAACGCCCCGCGAACGCCAACTGCCGGAGAAGCCAGTGCTGCCCCTCAGACCGCCCCGTAAACTCCAACTGCCGGAGGAACCAGAGCCGCCACTCAGACCGCCCTGCGAACTCTAACTGCCGAAGGAGCCAGAGCGGCTCCTCACACCGCCCCGTGGACTCCAACTCCCGGAGGAGCCACAGCCGCCACTCAGACCGCCCCGCGAATTCGAACTGCCGGAGGAGCCAGCGCCGCCGCTCAGACCACCCCATAACCTCCAACTGCCGGAGGAGCCAGAGCCGCCCCTCAGACCACCCCGCGAACTCCAACTGCCGGAGGAGCCAGAGGCGCCCCTCAGACCGCCCCGCAAACTCCGAATGCCGGAGGAGCCAGAGCTGATCCTCAGGCCGCCCTGCGAACTCCAACTGCCGGAGGAGCCAGCGCCGACCCTCAGACCGCCCCGCGAACTCCAAATGCTGGAGGAGCCAGCGCCGCCCCTCAGACCGCCCCACGAACTCCAATTGCCGGAGGAACCAGAGCCACCCTTTAGACCACCCCGTGAACTCCAACTGCTGGAGGAACCAGAGCCACACCTCAGACCGCGCTGCGAACTCCAACTGCCGGAGGAGCCAGAGCCGCCCCTCAGACCGCCCCGTCAACTCCAACTGCTGGAGGAACCAGAGCCGCCCCACAGACCGCCCCGTGAACTCCAACTGCTGGAGGAACCAGAGCCACACCTCAGACCGCCCTGCGAACGCCAACTGCCGGAGGAACCAGAGCCGCCCCTCAGACTGCCCCGTGAACTCCAACTGCCGGAGGAACCAGAGCCACCCCTCAGACCGCCCCACGAACTCCAATTGCCGGAGGAGCCAGAGCCGCTCCTCAGACCGCCCCACGAACTCCAACTGCCGGAGGAGCCAGAGCCACCCCTCAGACCGCCCTGCGAACTCCAACTGCCAGAGGAGCCAGAGCCGCCCCTCAGACGGCCCCGTGAACTCCAATTGCCGGAGGAGCCAGAAATCTCCTCAGACCGCCCCGCAAACTCCAACTGCCGGAGGAACCAGAGCCGCCCCTCAGCCCGCCCTTCGAACGCCAACTGCCGGAGGAGCCATCGCTGCCCCTCAGCCCGCCCCGTGAACTCCAACTGCCGGAGGAGCCAGCGCCGACCCTCAGACCGCCCCGTAAACTCCAACTGCCGGAGGATCCAGAGCCACCCCGCAGACCGCCCCGCGAACTCCAACTACCGGAGGAGCCAGAGCCGCTCCTCAGACCGCCCCACGAACGCCGACTGCGGGAGGAGCCAGCGCCGCCCCTCAGACCGCCCTGCGAACTCCAACTGCCGGTGGAACCAGCGCCGCTCCTCAGACCGCCCCGCGAACTCCAACTGCCGGAGGAGCCCGAGCCACTCCTCAGACCGCCCCATGAACTCCAACTGCTGGAGGAGCCAGAGCCGCTCCTCAGACCCCCCCGCGAACTCCAACTGCCGGTAGAGCCAGCGCCGCCCCTCAGACCGCCCCGCGAAAACCAACTGCCAGAGGAACCAGAGCCCCCCTCAGACCGCCCCGTGAACTCCAACTGCCGGAGGAACCAGAGCCGCCCCTCAGACTGCCCTGCGAACTCCAACTGCTGGAGGAATCAGAGACGCTCCTCACACCGCCCCGTGAACTCCAACTGCCGGGGGAACCAGAGTCATACCTCACACCGCCTTGTGAACTCCAACTGCCGGAGGAGCCAGAGCCGCCCCTCAGACCGCCCTGCGAACGCCAACTGCCGGAGAAGCGAGAGCCGCCCCTCAGACCGCCCCGTGAACTCCAACTGCCGGAGGAACCAGAGCCACCCCTCAGACCGCCCCGCGAACTCCAACTTCCGGAGGAGCCAGAGCCGCCCCTGAGACGGCCCCGTGAACTCCAACTGCCAGAGGAGCCAGAGCCGCTCCTCAGACCGCCCCACGAACGTCAACTGCGCGAGGAGCCAGCGCCGCTCCTTATGCCGCCCCGTGAACTCCAACTGCCGGAGGAGTCAGCGCCGCCCCTCAGACCACCCCATGAACTCCAACTGCCGGAGGAGCCAGAGCCGCCCCTCAGAGCGCCCTGCGAACTCCAACTGCCGGTGGAACCAGCGCCGCTCCTCAGACCGCCCCGCGAACTCCAACTGACGGAGGAGCCCGAGCCGCTCCTCAGACCGCCCCATGAACTCCAACTGCCGGAGGAGCCAGAGCCGCTCCTCAGACCGCCCCGCGAACTCCAACTGCCGGAGGAAACAGCGCCGCCCCTCAGACCGCCCCGCGAAAACCAATTGCCGGAGGAACCAGAGCCCCCCTCAGACCGCCCCGTGAACTCCAACTGCTGGAGGAACCAGCGACGCTCCTCACACTGCCCCGTGAACTCCAACTGCCGGGGGAACCAGAGTCATACCTCAGACCGCCCCGCGAACTCCAACTGCCGGAGGAACCAGAGCCACCCCTCAGACCGCCCCGCGAACTCCAACTGCCGGAGGAACCAGAGCCGCTCCTCAGACCGCCCCGCGAACTCCAATTGCCGGAGGAGCCAGAGCCGCCCCTCAGACCGCCCTGCGAACTCCAACTGCCGGAGGAACCAGCGCCGCTCCTCACACCGCCCCGTAAATTCCACCTGCCGGAGGAACCAGAGTCACACCTCAGACCTCCCTGTGAACTCCAACTGCCGGAGGAGCCAGAGCCGCCCCTCAGACCGACCCGCGAACTCCAACTGCCGGAGGAACAAGAGCCACCCCTCAGACCGCCCCGCGAACTCCAACTGCCGGAGAAACCAGAGCCGCTCCTCAGACCGCCAAGCGAACTCCAACTGCCGGAGAAGCCAGAGCCACACCTCAGACCACCCTGCGAACTCCAACTGCCGGAGGAACCAGAGCCGCCCCACAGACCGCCCCGTGAACTCCAACTGCCGGAGGAGCCAGAGCCGCTCCTCAGACCGCCCCGCGAACTCCAACTGCTGGAGGAAACAGCGCCGCCCCTCAGACCGCCCCGCGAAAACCAACTGCCGGAGGAACCAGAGCCCCCCTCAGACCGCCCCGTGAACTCCAACTGCCGGAGGAACCAGCGACGCTCCTCACACCGCCCCGTGAACTCCAACTGCCGGAGGAGCCAGAGCCACACCTCAGACCGCCCCGCGAACTCCAACTGCCGGAGGAACCAGTGCCGCTCCTCACACCGCCCCGTGAACTCCAACTGCCGGAGGAACCATAGCCGCTCCTCAGACCGCCCCGCGAACTCCAATTGCCGGAGGAGCCAGAGCCGCCCCTCAGACCGCCCTGCGAACTCCAACTGCCGGAGGAACCAGCGCCGCTCCTCACACCGCCCCGTAAATTCCACCTGCCGGAGGAACCAGAGTCACACCTCAGACCTCTCTGTGAACTCCAACTGCCGGAGGAGCCAGAGCCGCCCCTCAGACCGACCCGCGAACTCCAACTGCCGGAGGAACAAGAGCCACCCCTCAGACCGCCCCGCGAACTCCAACTGCCGGAGAAACCAGAGCCGCTCCTCAGACCGCCAAGCGAACTCCAACTGCCGGAGAAGCCAGAGCCACACCTCAGACCGCCCTGCGAACTCCAACTGCCGGAGGAACCAGAGCCGCCCCACAGACCGCCCCGTGAACTCCAACTGCCGGAGGAACCAGAGCCGCTCCTCAGACCGCCCTGCAAACTCCAACTGCTGGAGGAGCCAGAAACGGCCCTCAGACCGTTCTGCGAACTCCAACTGCCGGAGGAACCAGAGCCTCTCCTCAGACCGCCCCGCGAACTCCAACTGCCGGAGGAGCCAGAGCCACACCTCAGACCGCCCCGCGAACTCCAACTGCCGGAGGAACCAGTGCCGCTCCTCACACCGCCCCGTGAACTCCAACAGCCGGAGGAACCAGAGCCACCCCTCAGACCGCCCCGTGAACTCCAACTGCCGGAGAAACGAGAGCCGCTCCTCAGACCGCCCCGCGAACTCCAATTGAAGGAGGAACCAGCGACGCTCCTCACACCGTCCCGTAACCTCCAACAGCCGGAGGAACCAGAGCCACCCCTCAGACCGCCCGCGAACACCAACTGCCGGAGGAACCAGAGCCGCTCCTCAGACCGCACTGCGAACTCCAACTGCTGGAGGAGCCAGAGCCGCCCCTCAGACTGCCCTGCGAAGTCCAACTGCCGGAGGAGCCAGAGCCGCCCCTCAGACCGCCCCGTCAACTCCAACTGCCGGAGGAACCAGAGCCACCCCACAGACCGCCCCGTGAACTACAACTGCCGGAGAAACCGGAGCCGATCCTCAGAACGCCCCGCAAATTCCAACTGCCGGAGGAACCATAGCCGCCCCTCAGACCGCCCTGCGAACGCCAACTGCCGGAGAAGCGAGAGCCGCCCCTCAGACCGCCCCGTGAACTCCAACTGCCGGAGGAACCAGAGCCACCCCTCAGACCGCCCCGCGAACTCCAACTTCCGGAGGAGCCAGAGCCGCCCCTGAGACGGCCCCGTGAACTCCAACTGCCGGAGGAGCCAGAGCCGCTCCTCAGACCGCCCCACGAACGTCAACTGCGCGAGGAGCCAGCGCCGCTCCTTATGCCGCCCCGTGAACTCCAACTGCCGGAGGAGTCAGCGCCGCCCCTCAGACCACCCCATGAACTCCAACTGCCGGAGGAGCCAGAGCCGCCCCTCAGAGCGCCCTGCGAACTCCAACTGCCGGTGGAACCAGCGCCGCTCCTCAGACCGCCCCGCGAACTCCAACTGACGGAGGAGCCCGAGCCGCTCCTCAGACCGCCCCATAAACTCCAACTGCTGGAGGAGCCAGAGCCGCTCCTCAGACCGCCCCGCGAACTCCAACTACCGGAGGAAACAGCGCCGCCCCTCACACCGCCCCGCGAAAACCAACTGCCGGAGGAACCAGAGCCCCCCTCAGACCGCCCCGTGAACTCCAACTGACGGAGGAGCCCGAGCCGCTCCTCAGACCGCCCCATAAACTCCAACTGCTGGAGGAGCCAGAGCCGCTCCTCAGACCGCCCCGCGAACTCCAACTGCCGGAGGAAACAGCGCCGCCCCTCACACCGCCCCGCGAAAACCAACTGCCGGAGGAACCAGAGCCCCCCTCAGACCGCCCCGTGAACTCCAACTGCCGGAGGAACCAGCGACGCTCCTCACACCGCCCCGTGAACTCCAACTGCCGGGGGAACCAGAGTCATACCTCAGACCGCCCCGCAAACTCCAACTGCCGGAGGAACCAGAGCCACCCCTCAGACCGCCCCGCGAACTCCAACTGCCGGAGGAACCAGAGCCGCTCCTCAGACCGCCCGGCGAACTCCAACTGCCGGAGAAGCCAGAGCCACTCCTCAGACCGCCCCATGAACTCCAACTGCCGGAGGAGCCAGAGCCGCCCCTCAGAGCGCCCTGCGAACTCCAACTGCCGGTGGAACCAGCGCCGCTCCTCAGACCGCCCCGCGAACTCCAACTGACGGAGGAGCCCGAGCCGCTCCTCAGACCGCCCCATAAACTCCAACTGCTGGAGGAGCCAGAGCCGCTCCTCAGACCGCCCCGCGAACTCCAACTGCCGGAGGAAACAGCACCGCCCCTCACACCGCCCCGCGAAAACCAACTGCCGGAGGAACCAGAGCCCCCCTCAGACCGCCCCGTGAACTCCAACTGACGGAGGAGCCCGAGCCGCTCCTCAGACCGCCCCATAAACTCCAACTGCTGGAGGAGCCAGAGCCGCTCCTCAGACCGCCCCGCGAACTCCAACTGCCGGAGGAAACAGCGCCGCCCCTCACACCGCCCCGCGAAAACCAACTGCCGGAGGAACCAGAGCCCCCCTCAGACCGCCCCGTGAACTCCAACTGCCGGAGGAACCAGCGACGCTCCTCACACCGCCCCGTGAACTCCAACTGCCGGGGGAACCAGAGTCATACCTCAGACCGCCCCGCGAACTCCAACTGCCGGAGGAACCAGAGCCACCCCTCAGACCGCCCCGCGAACTCCAACTGCCGGAGGAACCAGAGCCGCTCCTCAGACCGCCCGGCGAACTCCAACTGCCGGAGAAGCCAGAGCCACTCCTCAGACCGCCCTGCGAACTCCAACTGCCGGAGGAACCAAAGCCGCCCCTCAGACCGCCCCATGAACTCCAACTGCCGGAGGAAACAGAGCCGCTCCTCAGACCGCCCTGCGAACTCCAACTGCTGGAGGAGCCAGAACCGGCCCTCAGACCGCCCTGCGAACTCCAACTGCCGGAGGAACCAGAGCCGCTCATCAGACCGCCCCGCGAACTCCAACTGCCGGAGGAGCCAGAGCCACACCTCAGACCGCCCCGCGAAATCCAACTGCCGGAGGAACCAGAGCCGCTCCTCAGACCGCCCCGCGAACTCCAAATGCCGGAGGAACCAGTGCCGCTCCTCACACCGCCCCGTGAACTCCAACAGCCGGAGGAACCAGAGCCACCCCTCAGACCGCCCCGTGAACTCCAACTGCCGGAGGAACCAGAGCCGCTCCTCAGACCGCCCCGCGAACTCCAACTGCCGGAGGAACCAGCGCCGCTCCTCACACCGCCCCGTAACCTCCAACAGCCGGAGGAACCAGAGCCACCCCTCAGACCGCCCCGCGAACACCAACTGCCGGAAGAACCAGAGCCGCTCCTCAGACCGCACTGCGAACTCCAACTGCCGGAGGAGCCAGAGCCGCCCCTCAGACCGCCCTGCGAACTCCAACTGCCGGAGGAACCAGCGCCGCTCCTCACACCGCCCCATAAACTCCAACGCCGGAGGAACTAGTGTCACAACTCAGACCGCCCTGTGAACTCCAAGTGCCGGAGGAGCCAGAGCCGCCCCTCAGACCGACCCGCGAACGCCAACTGCTGGAGGAGCCAGTGTTGCCCATCAGACCGCCCCGTGAACTCAACTGCTGGAGGAACCAGAGCCAGCCCTCAGACCGCCCTGCGAACTCCAACTGCCGGAGGAACCAGAGCCACACCTCCTACCGCCCCGGGAACTCCAACTGCCGGAGGAACCAGAGCCGCTCCTCAGACCGCCCCGTGAACTCCAACTGCCGGAGGAACCAGAGCCGCTCCTCAGACCGCCCTGCGAACTCCAACTGCTGGAGGAGCCAGAGCCGGCCCTCAGACCGCCCTGCGAACTCCAACTGCCGGAGGAACCAGAGCCGCTCCTCAAACCGCCCCGCGAACTCCAACTGCCGTAGGAGCCAGAGCCACACCTCAGACCGCCCCACGAACTCCAACTTCCGGAGGAGCCAGAACCGCTCCTCAGACCGCCCGGCGAACTCCAACTGCCGGAGAAGCCAGAGCCACTCCTCAGACCGCCCTGCGAACTCCAACTGCCGGAGGAACCAGAGCCGCCCCTCAGACCGCCCCATGAACTCCAACTGCCGGAGGAAACAGAGCCGCTCCTCAGACCGCCCTGCGAACTCCAACAGCTGGAGGAGCCAGAGCCGGCCCTCAGACCGCCCTGCGAACTCCAACTGCCGGAGGAACCAGAGCCGCTCCTCAGACCGCCCCGCGAACTCCAACTGCCGGAGGAGCCAGAGCCACACCTCAGACCGCCCCGCGAACTCCAACTGCCAGAGGAACCAGAGCCGATCCTCAGACCGCCCCGCGAACTCCAAATGCCGGAGGAACCAGTGCCGCTCCTCACACCGCCCCGTAACCTCCAACAGCCGGAGGAACCAGAGCCACCCCTCAGACCGCCCCGCGAACACCAACTGCCGGAAGAACCAGAGCCGCTCCTCAGACCGCACTGCGAACTCCAACTGCCGGAGGAGCCAGAGCCGCCCCTCAGACCGCCCTGCGAACTCCAACTGCCGGAGGAACCAGCGCCGCTCCTCACACCGCCCCATAAACACCAACGCCGGAGGAACCAGTGTCACAACTTAGACCGCCCTGTGAACTCTAAGTGCCGGAGGAGCCAGAGCCGCCCCTCAGACCGACCCGCGAACGCCAACTGCCGGAGGAGCCAGTGTTGCCCATCAGACCGCCCCGTGAACTCAACTACTGGAGGAGCCAGAGCCAGCCCTCAGACCGCCCTGCGAACTCCAACTGCCGGAGGAACCAGAGCCACACCTCTTACCGCCCCGCGAACTCCAACTGCCGGAGGAACCAGAGCCGCTCCTCAGAGCGCCCCGTGAACTCCAACTGCCGGAGGAACCAGAGCCGCTCCTCAGACCGCCCTGCGAACTCCAACTGCTGGAGGAGCCAGAGCCGGCCCTCAGACCGCCCTGCGAACTCCAACTGCCGGAGGAACCAGAGCCGCTCCTCAAACCGCCCCGCGAACTCCAACTGCCGGAGGAGCCAGAGCCACACCTCAGACCGCCCCGCGAACTCCAACTGCCGGAGGAACCAGAGCCGCTCCTCAGACCGCCTCGCGAACTCCAAATGCCGGAGGAACCAGTGCCGCTCCTCACACCGCCCCGTGAACTCCAACAGCCGGAGGAACCAGAGCCACACCTCAGACCGCCCCGTGAGCTCCAACTGCCGGAGGAACCAGAGACGCTCCTCAGACCGCCCCGCGAACTCCAACTGCCGGAAGAACCAGCGCCGCTCCTCACACCGCCCCGTAACCTCCAACAGCCGGAGGAACCAAAGCCACCCCTCAGACCGTCCCGCGAACACCAACTGCCGGAGGAACCAGAGCCGCTCCTCAGACCGCACTGCGAACTCCAAATGCCGGAGGAGCCAGAGCCGCCCCTCAGACCGCCCCACGAACTCCAATTGCCGGAGGAAACAGAGCCACCCTTCAGACCGCCCCGTGAACTCCAACTGCCGGAGGAACCAGAGCCAAACCTCAGACCGCCCTGCGAACTCCAACTGCCGGAGGAGCCAGAGCCGCCCCTCAGACCGCCCCGTCAACTCCAACTGCCGGAGGAACCAGAGCCACCCCGCAGACCGCCCCATGAACTACAACTGCCGGAGAAACAGGAGCCGCTACTCAGACCGCCCCGCAAATTCCAACTGCCGGAGGAACCAGAACCGCCCCTCAGACCGCCCTGCGAACGCCAACTGCCGGAGGAGCCAGAGCCGCCACTCAGACCGCCCCGTGAACTCCAACTGCCGGAGGAACCAGAGTCACCCCTCAGACCGCCCCGCGAACTCCAACTGCCGGAGGAGCCAGAACCGCTCCTCAGACCGCCCCGCGAACTCCAACTGCAGAAGGAGCCAGAGCCACCCCTCAGACCGCCCCACGAACTCCAACTTCCGGAGGAGCCAGAGCCGCCCCTCAGACGGCCCCGTGAACTCCAACTGCCGGAGGAGCCAGAGACGCTCCTCAGACCGCCCCGCGAGCTCCAACTGCCGGAGGAACCAGAGCCGCCCCTCAGACCGCCCTTCGAACGCCAACTGCCGGAGGAACCAGAGCCGCCCCTCAGACTGCCCCGTGAACTCCAACTGCCGGAGGAACCAGAGCCACCCCTCAGACCGCCCAGCGAACTCCAATTGCCGGAGGAGCCAGAGCCGCTCCTCAGACCGCCCCGCGAACTCCAACTGCCGGAGGAGCCAGAGCCACCCCTCAGACCGCCCCGTGAACTCCAACTGCCGGAGGAGCCAGAGCCGCCCCTCAGACGGCCCCGTGAACTCCAACTGCCGGAGGAGCCAGAGATCTCCTCAGACCGCCCCGCAAACTCCAACTGCCGGAGGAACCAGAGCCGCCCCTCACACCGCCCTGCGAACTCCAACTGCCGGTGGAACCAGCGCCGCTCCTCAGACCACCCTGCGAATGCCAACTGCCGGAGGAGCCAGCGCAGCCCCTCAGACCGCCCCGTGAACTCCAACTGCCGGAGGAGCCAGCGCCGCCCCTCAGACCGCCCCGTAAACTCCAACTGCCGGAGGAACCAGAGCCGCCCCTCAGACCGCCCTGTGAACTCCAACTGCCGGAGGAGCCAGAGCCGCCCCTCAGACCAACCCGCGAACGCCAACTGCCGGAGGAGCCAGTGTTGCCCCTCAGACCGCCCTGTGAACTCAACTGCTGGAGGAGCCAGAGCCGGCCCTCAGACCGCCCTGCGAACTCCAACTGCCGGAGGAACCAGAGCTGCTCCTCTGGCCGCCCCACGAACTTCAACTGCCGGAGGAGCCAGAGCCACACCTCAGACCGCCCCGCGAACTCCAACTGCCGGAGGAACCAGAGCCGCTCCTCAGACCGCCCCGCGAACTCCAAATGCCGGAGGAACCAGTGCCGCTCCTCACACCGCCCCGTGAACTCCAACAGCCGGAGGAACCAGAGCCACCCCTCAGACCGCCCCGTGAACTGCAACTGCCGGAGGAACCAGAGCCGTTCCTCAGACCGCCCGGCGAACTCCAACTGCCGGAGGAACCAGCGCCGCTCCTCACACCGCCCCGTAACCTCCAACAGCCGGAGGAACCAGGGCCACCCCTCAGACCGTCCCGCGAACACCAGCTGCCGGAGGAACCAGAGCCGCTCCTCAGACCGCACTGCGAACTCCAACTGCCGGAGGAGCCAGAGCAGCCCCTCAGACCGCCCCACGAACTCCAATTGCCGGAGGAAACAGAGCCATCCTTCAGACCGCCCCGTGAACTCCAACTGCCGGAGGAACCAGAGCCACACTTCAGACCGCCCTGCGAACTCCAACTGCCGGAGGAGCCAGAGCCGCACCTCAGACCGCCCCGTCAACTCCAACTGCCGGAGGAACCAGAGCCACCCCACAGACCGTCCCGTGAACTACAACTGCCGGAGAAACCGGAGCCGCTCCTCAGTCCGCCCCGCAAATTCCAACTGCCGGAGGAACCAGAGCCGCCCCTCAGACCGCCCCGCGAACTCCAACTACCGGAGGAGCCAGAGACGCTCCTTAGACCACCCCACGAACGCCAACTGCGGGAGGAGCCAGCGCCGCTCCTTAGGC
The DNA here is from genome assembly GCF_965140295.1 of Lepidochelys olivacea. Taxonomy (NCBI): domain Eukaryota; kingdom Metazoa; phylum Chordata; order Testudines; family Cheloniidae; genus Lepidochelys; species Lepidochelys olivacea. Next base: position 2,374,455 of record NC_140432.1, on the reverse strand, counting down.
CGCCCCTTGAACTCCAACTGCCGGAGGAGTCAGCGCCGCCCCTCAGACCACCCCATGAACTCCAACTGCCGGAGGAGCAAGAGCCGCCCCTCAGACCGCCCTGCGAACTCCAACTGCCGGTGGAACCAGCGCCGCTCCTCAGACCGCTCCGCGAACTCCAACTGCCGGAGGAGCCCGAGCCGCTCCTCAGACCGCCCCATGAACTCCAACTGCCGGAGGAGCCAGAGCCGCTCCTCAGACCGCCCCGCGAACACCAACTGCCGGAGGAGCCAGAGCCACACCTCAGACCGCCCCGTGAACTCCAACTGCCGGAGAAACCAGAGCCGCTCCTCAGACCGCCCCGCGAACTCCAACTGCCGGAGGTACCAGAGCCGCTCCTCACACCGTCCCGTGAACTCCAACAGCCGGAGGAACCAGAGCCACCCCTCAGACCGCCCCGCGAACTCCAACTGCCGGAGTAAGCAGAGCTGCTCCTCAGACCGCCCTGCGAACTCCAACTGCCGGAGGAACCAGAGACGCCCCTCAGACGGCCCTGTGAACTCCAACTGCCGGAGGAGCCAGAGCCGTCCCTCAGACCGACCCGCGAACGCCAACTGCCGGAGGAGCCAGTGTTGCCCCTCAGACCGCCCCGTGAACTCAACTGCTGGAGGAGCCAGAGCCGGCCCTCAGACCGCCCTGCGAACTCCAACTGCCGTAGGAACCAGAGCCGCTCCTCAGACCGCCCCGCGAACTCCAACTGCCGGAGGAACCAGAGTCACACCTCAGACCGCCCTGTGAACTCCAACTGCCGGAGGAGCCAGAGCCGTCCCTCAGACCGACCCGCGAACGCCAACTGCCGGAGGAGCCAGTGTTGCCCCTCAGACCGCCCCGTGAACTCAACTGCTGGAGGAGCCAGAGCCGGCCCTCAGACCGCCCTGCGAACTCCAACTGCCGGAGGAACCAGAGCCGCTCCTCAGACCGCCCCGCGAACTCCAACTGCCGGAGGAGCCAGAGCCACACCTCAGACCGCCCCGCGAACTCCAACTGCCGGAGGAACCAGAGCCGCTCCTCAGACCGCCCCGCGAACTCCAAATGCCGGAGGAACCGGTGCCGCTCCTCACACCGCCCCGTGAACTCCAACAGCCGGAGGAACCAGAGCCACCCCTCAGACCGCCCCATGAAATCCAACTGCCGGAGGAACCAGAGCCGCTCCTCAGACCGCCCCGCGAACTCCAACTGCCGGAGGAACCAGCGCCGCACCTCACACCGCCCCTTAAACTCCAACAGCCGGAGGAACCAGAGCCACCCCTCAGACCGCCCCGCGCACACCAAATGCTGGAGGAACCAGAGCCGCTCCTCAGACCGCACTGCGAAGTCCAACTGCCGGAGGAGCCAGAGCCGCCCCTCAGACCGCCCCAGGAACTCCAATTGCCGGAGGAAACAGAGCCACCCTCAGACCGCCCCGTGAACTCCAACTGCCGGAGGAACCAGAGCCACACCTCAGACCGCCCTGCGAACTCCAACTGCCGGAGGAGCCAGAGCCGCCCCTCAGACCACCCCGTCAACTCCAACTGCCGGAGGAACCAGAGCCACCCCACAGACCGCCCCGTGAACTACAACTGCCGGAGAAACTGGAGCCGCTCCTCAGACCGCCCCGCAAATTCCAACTGCCGGAGGAACGAGAGCCGCCCCTCAGACCGCCCCGCGAACTCCAACTACCGGAGGAGCCAGAGCCGCTCCTCAGACCGCCCCACGAACGCCAACTGCGGGAGGAGCCAGCGCTACTCCTTAGGCCGCCCCGTGAACTCCAACTGCCGGAGGAGTCAGCGCCGCCCCTCAGACCACCCCATGAACTCCAAATGCCGGTGGAACCAGCGCCGCTCCTCAGACCGCCCCGCGAACTCCAACTGCCGGAGGAGCCCGAGCCGCTCCTCAGACCGCCCCATGAACTTCAACTGCCGGAGGAGGCAGAGCCGCTCCTCAGACCACCATGCGAACGCCAACTGCTGGAGGAGCCAGCGCAGCCCCTCAGACCGCCCCGTGAACTCCAACTGCCGGAGGAGCCAGAACCGCTCCTCAGACCGCCCCGCGAACTCCAACTGCAGAAGGAGCCAGAGCCACCCCTCAGACCGCCCCACGAACTCCAACTTCCGGAGGAGCCAGAGCCGCCCCTCAGACGGCCCCGTGAACTCCAACTGCCGGAGGAGCCAGAGACGCTCCTCAGACCGCCCCGCGAGCTCCAACTGCCGGAGGAACCAGAGCCGCCCCTCAGACCGCCCTTCGAACGCCAACTGCCGGAGGAACCAGAGCCGCCCCTCAGACTGCCCCGTGAACTCCAACTGCCGGAGGAACCAGAGCCACCCCTCAGACCGCCCAGCGAACTCCAATTGCCGGAGGAGCCAGAGCCGCTCCTCAGACCGCCCCGCGAACTCCAACTGCCGGAGGAGCCAGAGCCACCCCTCAGACCGCCCCGTGAACTCCAACTGCCGGAGGAGCCAGAGCCGCCCCTCAGACGGCCCCGTGAACTCCAACTGCCGGAGGAGCCAGAGATCTCCTCAGACCGCCCCGCAAACTCCAACTGCCGGAGGAACCAGAGCCGCCCCTCACACCGCCCTGCGAACTCCAACTGCCGGTGGAACCAGCGCCGCTCCTCAGACCACCCTGCGAATGCCAACTGCCGGAGGAGCCAGCGCAGCCCCTCAGACCGCCCCGTGAACTCCAACTGCCGGAGGAGCCAGCGCCGCCCCTCAGACCGCCCCGTAAACTCCAACTGCCGGAGGAACCAGAGCCGCCCCTCAGACGGCCCTGTGAACTCCAACTGCCGGAGGAGCCAGAGCCGCCCCTCAGACCAACCCGCGAACGCCAACTGCCGGAGGAGCCAGTGTTGCCCCTCAGACCGCCCTGTGAACTCAACTGCTGGAGGAGCCAGAGCCGGCCCTCAGACCGCCCTGCGAACTCCAACTGCCGGAGGAACCAGAGCTGCTCCTCTGGCCGCCCCACGAACTTCAACTGCCGGAGGAGCCAGAGCCACACCTCAGACCGCCCCGCGAACTCCAACTGCCGGAGGAACCAGAGCCGCTCCTCAGACCGCCCCGCGAACTCCAAATGCCGGAGGAACCAGTGCCGCTCCTCACACCGCCCCGTGAACTCCAACAGCCGGAGGAACCAGAGCCACCCCTCAGACCGCCCCGTGAACTGCAAATGCCGGAGGAACCAGAGCCGCTCCTCAGACCGCCCGGCGAACTCCAACTGCCGGAGGAACCAGCGCCGCTCCTCACACCGCCCCGTAACCTCCAACAGCCGGAGGAACCAGGGCCACCCCTCAGACCGTCCCGCGAACACCAGCTGCCGGAGGAACCAGAGCCGCTCCTCAGACCGCACTGCGAACTCCAACTGCCGGAGGAGCCAGAGCAGCCCCTCAGACCGCCCCACGAACTCCAATTGCCGGAGGAAACAGAGCCATCCTTCAGACCGCCCCGTGAACTCCAACTGCCGGAGGAACCAGAGCCACACTTCAGACCGCCCTGCGAACTCCAACTGCCGGAGGAGCCAGAGCCGCACCTCAGACCGCCCCGTCAACTCCAACTGCCGGAGGAACCAGAGCCACCCCACAGACCGTCCCGTGAACTACAACTGCCGGAGAAACCGGAGCCGCTCCTCAGTCCGCCCCGCAAATTCCAACTGCCGGAGGAACCAGAGCCGCCCCTCAGACCGCCCCGCGAACTCCAACTTCCGGAGGAGCCAGAGCCGCCCCTGAGACGGCCCCGTGAACTCCAACTGCCGGAGGAGCCAGAGCCGCTCCTCAGACCGCCCCACGAACGTCAACTGCGCGAGGAGCCAGCGCCGCTCCTTATGCCGCCCCGTGAACTCCAACTGCCGGAGGAGTCAGCGCCGCCCCTCAGACCACCCCATAAACTCCAACTGCTGGAGGAGCCAGAGCCGCTCCTCAGACCGCCCCGCGAACTCCAACTACCGGAGGAAACAGCGCCGCCCCTCACACCGCCCCGCGAAAACCAACTGCCGGAGGAACCAGAGCCCCCCTCAGACCGCCCCGTGAACTCCAACTGACGGAGGAGCCCGAGCCGCTCCTCAGACCGCCCCATAAACTCCAACTGCTGGAGGAGCCAGAGCCGCTCCTCAGACCGCCCCGCGAACTCCAACTGCCGGAGGAAACAACGCCGCCCCTCACACCGCCCCGCGAAAACCAACTGCCGGAGGAACCAGAGCCCCCCTCAGACCGCCCCGTGAACTCCAACTGCCGGAGGAACCAGCGACGCTCCTCACACCGCCCCGTGAACTCCAACTGCCGGGGGAACCAGAGTCATACCTCAGACCGCCCCGCAAACTCCAACTGCCGGAGGAACCAGAGCCACCCCTCAGACCGCCCCGCGAACTCCAACTGCCGGAGGAACCAGAGCCGCTCCTCAGACCGCCCGGCGAACTCCAACTGCCGGAGAAGCCAGAGCCACTCCTCAGACCGCCCCATGAACTCCAACTGCCGGAGGAGCCAGAGCCGCCCCTCAGAGCGCCCTGCGAACTCCAACTGCCGGTGGAACCAGCGCCGCTCCTCAGACCGCCCCGCGAACTCCAACTGACGGAGGAGCCCGAGCCGCTCCTCAGACCGCCCCATAAACTCCAACTGCTGGAGGAGCCAGAGCCGCTCCTCAGACCGCCCCGCGAACTCCAACTGCCGGAGGAACCAGAGCCACCCCACAGACCGTCCCGTGAACTACAACTGCCGGAGAAACCGGAGCCGCTCCTCAGTCCGCCCCGCAAATTCCAACTGCCGGAGGAACCAGAGCCGCCCCTCAGACCGCCCCGCGAACTCCAACTACCGGAGGAGCCAGAGACGCTCCTTAGACCGCCCCACGAACGCCAACTGCGGGAGGAGCCAGCGCCGCTCCTTAGGCCGCCCCTTGAACTCCAACTGCCGGAGGAGTCAGCGCCGCCCCTCAGACCACCCCATGAACTCCAACTGCCGGAGGAGCAAGAGCCGCCCCTCAGACCGCCCTGCGAACTCCAACTGCCGGTGGAACCAGCGCCGCTCCTCAGACCGCTCCGCGAACTCCAACTGCCGGAGGAGCCCGAGCCGCTCCTCAGACCGCCCCATGAACTCCAACTGCCGGAGGAGCCAGAGACGCTCCTCAGACCGCCCCGCGAACTCCAACTGCCGGAGGAACCAGAGCCGCTCCTCAGACCACCCTGCGAACGCCAACTGCCGGAGGAGCCAGCGCAGCCCCTCAGACCGCCCCGCGAACTCCAACTGCCGGAGGAGCCAGAGCCACCCCTCAGACCGCCCCGCGAACTCCAACTGCCGGAGGAGCCAGAGACGCCCCTCAGACGGCCTGGGGAACTCCAACTGCCGGAGGAGCCAGAAACGCTCCTCAGACCGCCCCGCGAACTCCAACTGCCGGAGGAACCAGAGCCGCTCCTCAGACCACCCTGCGAACGCCAACTGCCGGAGGAGCCAGCGCAGCCCCTCAGACCGCCCCGTCAACTACAACTGCCGGAGGAGCCAGCGCCGCCCCTCAGACCGCCCCGTAAACTCCAACTGCCGGAGGAACCAGAGCCGCCCCTCAGACCGCCCCGCGAACTCCAACTGCCGGAGGAGCCAGCGCAGCCCCTCAGACCGCCCCGTGAACTCCAACTGCCGGAGGAGCCAGCGCCGCCCCTCAGACCGCCCCGTAAACTCCAAATGCCGGAGGAACCAGAGCCGCCCCTCAGACCGCCCTGCGAACTCCAACTGCCGGAGGAACCAGCGCCACTCCTCACACCGCCCCGTAAACTCCAACTGCCGGAGGAACCAGAGTCACACCTCAGACCGCCCTGTTAACTCCAACTGCCGGAGGAGCCAGAGCCGCCCCTCAGACCGACCCGCGAACTCCAACTGCCGGAGGAACAAGAGCCACCCCTCAGACCGCCCCGCGAACTCCAACTGCCGGAGGAACCAGAGCCGCTCCTCAGACCGCCGCGTGAACTCCAACAGCCGGAGGAAACAGAGCCACCCCTCAGACCGCCCCGTGAACTCCAACTGCCGGAGGAACCAGAGCCGCTCCTCAGACCGCCCCGCGAACTCCAACTGCCGGAGGAACCAGCGCCGCTCCTCACACCGCCCCGTAAACTCCAACAGCCGGAGGAACCAGAGCCACCCCTCAGACCGCCCCGCGAACACCAACTGCCGGAGGAACCAGAGCCGCTCCTCAGACCGCACTGTGAACTCCAACTGCCGGAGGAGCCAGAGCCGCCCCTCAGACCGCCCCACGAACTCCAATTGCCGGAGGAAACAGAGCCACCCTTCAGACCGCCCCGTGAACTCCAACTGCCGGAGGAACCAGTGCCACACCTCAGACCGCCCTGCGAACTCCAACTGCCGGAGGAGCCAGAGCCGCCCCTCAGACCGCCCCGTGAACTACAACTGCCGGAGACACCGGAGCCGCTCCTCAGACCGCCCCGCAAATTCCAACTGCCGGAGGAACCAGAGCCGCCCCTCAGACCGCCATGCGAACGCCAACTGCCGGAGGAGCCAGAGCCGCCCCTCAGACCGCCCCGTCAACTCCAACTGCCGGAGGAACCAGAGCCACCCCACAGACCGCACCGTGAACTCCAACTGCTGGAGGAACCACAGCTAACCCTCAGACCGCTCCGCAAACTCCAACTGCCGGAGGAGCCAGAACGGCTCCTCAGACCGCCCCGCGAACTCCAACTGCCGGAGGAACCAGAGCCACCCCTCAGACCGCCCCGCGAACTCCAACTGTCGGAGGAGCCAGCGCCGCCCCTCAGACCGCTCCGCAAACTCCAATTGCCGGAGGAACCAGAGCCACCCTTTAGACCACCCCGTGAACTCCAACTGCCGGAGGAACCAGAGCCACACCTCAGACCGCCCTGCGAACTCCAACTGCCGGAGGAGCCAGAGCCGCCCCTCAGACCGCCCCGTCAACTCCAACTGCTGGAGGAACCAGAGCCTCCCCACAGACCGCCCCGTGAACTACAACTGCCGGAGGAACCAGAGCCGCTCCTCAGATCGCCCCGTGAACTCCAACTGCCGGAGAAGCCAGAGCCGCTACTCAGACCGCTCCGCAAACTGCAACTCCCAGAGGAACCAGAGCCGCCCCTCAGACCGCCCTGCGAACGCCAACTGCCGAGGGAACCAGAGCCGCCCCTCATACCGCCCCGTAAACTCCAACTGCCGGAGGATCCAGAGCCACCCCAAAGACCGCCCCGCGAACTCCAACTACCGGAGGAGCCAGAGCCGCTCCTCAGACCGCCCCACGAACGCCAACTGCGGGAGGAGCCAGTGCCGCTCCTTAGGCCGCCCCGTGAACTCCAACTGCCGGAGGAGCCAACGCCGCCCCTCAGACCGCCCCGCGAACTCCAACTGCCGGTGGAACCAGCGCCGCTCCTCAGACCGCTCCGCGAACTCCAACTGCCGGAGGAGCCCGAGCCGCTCCTCAGACCGCCCCATGAACTCCAACTGCCAGAGGAGCCAGAGCCGTTCCTCAGACCGCTCCGCGAACTCCAACTGCCGGAGGAGCCAGCGCCGCCCCTCAGACGGCCCCGCGAAAACCAACTGCCGGAGGAACCAGAGCCCCCCTCAGACCGCCCCGTGAACTCCAACTGCCGGAGGAACCAGAGCCGCCCCTCAGACTGCCCTGCGAACTCCAACTGCCGGAGGAACCAGCGACGCTCCTCACACCGCCCCGTGAACTCCAACTGCCGGGGGAACCAGAGTCATACCTCAGACCGCCTTGTGAACTCCAACTGCCGGAGGAGCCAGAGCCGCCCCTGAGACCGCCCCGCGAACTCCAACTGCCGGAGGAACCAGAGCCACCCCTCAGACCGCCCGGCGAACTCCAACTGCCGGAGAAGCCAGAGCCACTCCTCAGACCGCCCTGCGAATTCCAACTGCCGGAGGAACCAGAGCTGCCCCTCAGACCGCCCCGTGAACTCCAACTGCCGGAGGAACCAGAGCCGCTCCTCAGACCGCCCTGCGAACTCCAACTGCTGGAAGAGCCAGAGCCGGCCCTCAGACCGCCCTGCGAACTCCAACTGCCGGAGGAACCAGAGCCGCTCCTCAGACCGCCCCGCGAACTCCAACTGCCGGAGGAACCAGAGCCGCTCCTCAGACCGCCCTGCGAACTCCAACTGCTGGAAGAGCCAGAGCCGGCCCTCAGACCGCCCTGCGAACTCCAACTGCCGGAGGAACTAGAGCCGCTCCTCAGACAGCCCCGCGAACTCCAACTGCCGGAGGAGCCGGAGCCACACCTCAGACCGCCCCGCGAACTCCAACTGCCGGAGAAACCAGAGCCGCTCCTCAGACCGCCCCACGAACTCCAACTGCCGGAGGAACCAGAGCCGCTCCTCACACCGTCCCGTGAACTCCAACAGCCGGAGGAACCAGAGCCACCCCTCAGACCGCACCGCGAACTCCAACTGCCGGAGTAACCAGAGCCGCTCCTCAGCCGCACTGCGAACTCCAACTGCCGGAGGAGCCAGAGCCGCCCCTCAGACCGCCCCACAAACTCCAACTGCCAGAGGAACCAGAGCCGCCCCTCAGACCACCCTGCGAACGCCAACTGCCGGAGGAGCCAGCGCAGCCCCTCAGACCGCCCCGTGAACTCCAACTGCCGGAGGAGCAAGGACCGCCCCTCAGACCGCCCCGTAAACTCCAACTGCCGGAGGAACCAGAGCCGCCCCTCAGACCGCCCTGCGAACTCCAACTGCCGGAGGAACCAGCGCCGCTCCTCACACCGCCCCGTAAACTCCAACTGCCGGAGGAACCAGAGTCACACCTCAGACCGCCCTGTTAACTCCAACTGCCGGAGGAGCCAGAGCCGCCCCTCAGACCGCCCCGCGAACTCCAACTGCCGGAGGAACCAGAGCTGCTCCTGAGACCGCCAAGCGAACTCCAACTGCCGGAGAAGCCAGAGCCACACCTCAGACCGCCCTGCGAACTCCAACTGCCGGAGGAACCAGAGCCGCCCCACAGACCGCCCCGTGAACTCCAACTGCCGGAGGAACCAGAGCCGCTCCTCAGACCGCCCTGCGAACTCCAACTGCTGGAGGAGCCAGAGCCGGCCCTCAGACCGCCCTGCGAACTCCAACTGCCGGAGGAACCAGAGCCGCTCCTCAGACCGCCCCGCGAATTCCAACTGCCGGAGGAGCCAGAGCCACACCTCAGACCGCCCAGCGAACTCCAACTGCCGGAGGAACCAGAGCCGCTCCTCAGACCGCCCCGCGAACTCCAAATGCCGGAGGAATCAGTGCCGGTCCTCACACCGCCGCGTGAACTCCAACAGCCGGAGGAACCAGAGCCACCCCTCAGACCGCCCCGTGAACTCCAACTGCCGGAGGAACCAGAGCCGCTCCTCAGACCGCCCCGCGAACTCCAACTGCCGGAGGAACCAGCGCCGCTCCTCACACCGCCCCGTAAACTCCAACAGCCGGAGGAACCAGAGCCACCCCTCAGACCGCCCCGCGAACACCAACTGCCGGAGGAACCAGAGCCACTCCTCAGACCGCACTGCGAACTCCAACTGCCGGAGGAGCCAGAGCCGCCCCTCAGACCGCCCCACGAACTCCAATTGCCGGAGGAAACAGAGCCACCCTTCAGACCGCCCCGTGAACTCCAACTGCCGGAGGAACCAGAGCCACACCTCAGACCGCCCTGCGAACTCCAACTGCCGGAGGAGCCAGAGCCGCCCCTCAGACCGCCACGTCAACTACAACTGCCGGAGAAACCGGAGCCGCTCCTCTGACCGCCCCACAAATTCCAACTGCCGGAGGAACCAGAGCCGCCCCTCAGACCGCCCTGCGAACGCCAACTGCCGGAGGAGCCAGAGCCGCCCCTCAGACCGCCCCGTCAACTCCAACTCCCGGAGGAACCAGAGCCACCCCACAGACCGCCCCGTGAACTACAACTGCCGGAGAAAGCGGAGCCGCTCCTCAGACCGCCCCGCAAATTCCAACTGCCGGAGGAACCAGAGCCGCCCCTCAGACCGCCCTGCGAACTCCAACTGCCGGAGGAGCCAGAGCCGCCCCTCAGACCGCCCCGTCAACTCCAACAGCCGGAGGAACCAGAGCCACCCCACAGACCGCCCCGTGAACTGCAACTGCCGGAGAAACCGGAGCCGCTCCTCAGACGGCCCCGCAAATTCCAACTGCCGGAGGAGCCAGAGCCGCCCCTCAGACCGCCCCGTGAACTCCAACTGCCGGAGAAACCACAGCCAACCCTCAGACCGCCCCGCGAACTCCAACTGCCGGAGGAGCCAGAACCGCTCCTCAGACCGCCCCACGAACTCCAACTGCCGGAGGAACCAGAACCACCCCTCAGACCGCCCCACGAACTCCAACTTCCGGAGGAGCCAGAGCCGCCCCTCAGACGGCCCCGTGAACTCCAACTGCCGGAGGAGCCAGCGCCGCCCCTCAGACCGCCCCGTGAACTCCTACTGCCGGAGGAGCCAGCGCCGCCCCTCAGACCGCCCCACAAACTCCAATTGCCGGAGGAACCAGAGCCACCCTTTAGAGCACCCCGTGAACTCCAACTGCCGGAGGAACCAGAGCCACACCTCAGACCGCACTGCGAACTCCAACTGCCGGAGGAGCCAGAGCCGCCCCTCAGACCGCCCCGTCAACTCCAACTGCTGGAGGCACCAGAGCCTCCCCACAGACCGCCCCGTGAACTACAACTGCCGGAGGAACCAGAGCCGCCCCTCAGACCGCCCTGCGAACGCCAACTGCCGGAGGAGGCATCGCTGCCCCTCAGACCGCCCCATGAACTCCAACTGCCGGAGGAACCAGAGCCACCCCTCAGACCGCCCCGTGAACTCCAACTACCGGAGGAGCCAGAGCCTCTCCTCAGACCGCCCCACGAACGCCAACTGCAGGAGGAGCCAGCGCCGACCCTTAGGCCGCCCCGTGAACTCCAACTGCCGGAGGAGTCAGCGCCGCCCCTCAGACCACCCCATGAACTCCAACTGCCGGAGGAGCCAGAGCCGCCCCTCAGACCGCCCTGCGAACTCCAACTGCTGGTGGAACCAGCGCCGCTCCTCAGACCACCCCGCAAACTCCAACTGCCGGAGGAGCCCGAGCCGCTCCTCAGACCACCCCATGAACTCCAACTGCCAGAGGAGCCAGAGCCGCTCCTCAGACCGCCCCGCGAACTCCAACTGCCGGAGGAGCCAGCGCCTCCCCTCAGACCGCCCCGCGAAAACCAACTGCTGGAGGAACCAGAACCCCCCTCAGACCGCCCCGTGAACTCCAACTGCTGGAGGAACCAGAGCCGCCCCTCAGATTGCCCTGCGAACTCCAACTGCCGGAGAAACCAGCGACGCTCCTCACACCGCCCCGTGAACTCCAATTACCGGGGGAACCAGAGCCACCCCTCAGACCGCCCCGTGAACTCCAACTGCCGGAGGAACCAGAGCCGCTCCTCAGACCGCCCGGCAAACTCCAACTGCCGGAGAAGCCAGAGCCACTCCTCAGACCGCACTGCGAACTCCAACTGCCGGAGGAACCAGAGCCGCCCCTCAGAACGCCCCGTGAACTCCAACTGCCGGAGGAACCAGAGCCGCTCCTCAGACCGCCCTGCGAACTCCAACTGCCGGAGGAGCCAGAGTCACACCTCAGACCGCCTTGTGAACTCCAACTGCCGGAGGAGCCAGAGCCACCCCTGAGACCGCGCCGCGAACTCCAACTGCCGGAGGAACCAGAGCCACCCCTCAGACCGCCCCGTGAACTCCAACTGCCGGAGGAACCAGAGCCGCTCCTCAGACCGCCTGGCAAACTCCAACTGCCGGAGAAGCCAGAGCCACTCCTCAGACCGCACTGCGAACTCGAACTGCCGGAGGAACCAGAGCCGCCCCTCAGACCGCCCCGTGAACTCCAACTGCCGGAGGAACCAGAGCCGCTCCTCAGACCGCCTTGCGAACTCCAACTGCCGGAGGAGCCAGAGCCACACCTCAGACCGCCCCGCGAACTCCAACTGCCGGAGAAACCAGAGCCGATCCTCAGACCGCCCCGCGAACTCCAACTGCCGGAGTAACCAGAGCCGCTCCTCAGACGGCCCGGGGAACTCCAACTTCCGGAGGAGCCAGAGACGCTCCTCAGACGGCCCGGGGAACTCCAACTTCCGGAGGAGCCAGAGACGCTCCTCAGACCGCCCCGCGAACTCCAACTGCCGGAGGAACCAGAGCCGCTCCTCAGACCACCCTGCGAACGCCAACTGCCGGAGGAGCCAGCGCAGCCCCTCAGACCGCCCCGCGAACTCCAACTGCCGGAGGAGCCAGAGCCACCCCTCAGACCGCCCCGCGAACTCCAACTGCCGGAGTAACCAGAGCCGCTCCTCAGACGGCCCGGGGAACTCCAACTTCCGGAGGAGCCAGAGACGCTCCTCAGACCGCCCCGCGAACTCCAACTGCTGGAGGAACCAGAGCCGCTCCTCAGACCACCCTGCGAACGCCAACTGCCGGAGGAGCCAGCGCAGCCCCTCAGACCGCCCCGCGAACTCCAACTGCCGGAGGAGCCAGAGACGCCCCTCAGACGGCCCGGGGAACTCCAACTGCCGGAGGAGCCAGAGACGCTCCTCAGACCGCCCCGCGAACTCCAACTGCCGGAGGAACCAGAGCCGCCCCTCAGACCGTCCTGGGAACTCCAACTGCCGGAGGAGCCATCGTAGCCCCTCAGACCGCCCCGTGAACTCCAACTGCCGGAGGAGCCAGCGCCGCCCCTCAGACCGCCCCGTAAACTCCAAATGCCGGAGGAACCAGAGCCGCCCCTCAGACCGCCCTGCGAACTCCAACTGCCGGAGGAACAAGAGCCACCCCTCAGACCGCCCCGCGAACTCCAACTGCCGGAGGAACCAGAGCCGCTCCTCAGACCGCCAAGCGAACTCCAACTGCCAGAGAAGCCAGAGCCACACCTCAGACCGCCCCGCGAACTCCAACTGCCGGAGGAACCAGAGCCGCTCCTCAGACCACCCTGCGAACGCCAACTGCCGGAGGAGCCAGCGCAGCCCCTCAGACCGCCCCGCGAACTCCAACTGCCGGAGGAGCCAGAGCCACCCCTCAGACCGCCCCGCGAACTCCAACTGCCGGAGGAGCCAGAGACGCCCCTCAGACGGCCCGGGGAACTCCAACTGCCGGAGGAGCCAGAGACGCTCCTCAGACCGCCCCGCGAACTCCAACTGCCGGAGGAACCAGAGCCGATCCTCAGACCACCCTGTGAACGCCAAGTGCCGGAGGAGCCAGCGCAGCCCCTCAGACCGCCCCGTCAACTCCAACTGCCGGAGGAGCCAGCGCCGCCCCTCAGACCGCCCCGTAAACTCCAACTGCCGGAGGAACCAGAGCCGCCCCTCAGACCGTCCTGCGAACTCCAACTGCCGGAGGAGCCAGCGCAGCCCCTCAGACCGCCCCGTGAACTCCAACTGCCGGAGGAGCCAGCGCCGCCCCTCAGACCGCCCCGTAAACTCCAAATGCCGGAGGAACCAGAGCCGCCCCTCAGACCGCCCTGCGAACTCCAACTGCCGGAGGAACCAGCGCCGCTCCTCACACCGCCCCGTAAACTCCAACTCCCGGAGGAACCAGAGTCACACCTCAGACCGCCCTGTTAACTCCAACTGCCGGAGGAGCCAGAGCCGCCCCTCAGACCGACCCGCGAACTCCAACTGCCGGAGGAACAAGAGCCACCCCTCAGACTGCCCCGCGAACTCCAACTGCCGGAGGAACCAGAGCCCCTCCTCAGACCGCCAAGCGAACTCCAACTGCCAGAGAAGCCAGAGCCACACCTCAGACCGCCCTGCGAACTCCAACTGCCGGAGGAACCAGAGCCGCCCCACAGACCGCCCCGTGAACTCCAACTGCCGGAGGAACCAGAGCCGCTCCTCAGACCGCCCTGCGAACTCCAACTGCTGGAGGAGCCAGAGCCGGCCCTCAGACCGCCGTGCGAACTCCAACTGCCGGAGGAACCAGAGCCGCTCCTCAGACCGCCCCGCGAACTCCAACTGCCGGAGGAGCCAGAGCCACACCTCAGACCGCCCCGCGAACTCCAACTGCCGGAGGAACCAGAGCCGCTCCTCAGACCGCCCGGCGAACTCCAAATGCCGGAGGAATGAGTGCCGCTCCTCACACCGCCGCGTGAACTCCAACAGCCGGAGGAACCAGAGCCACCCCTCAGACCTCCCCGTGAACTCCAACTGCCGGAGGAATCAGAGCCGCTCCTCTGACCGCCCCACAAATTCCAACTGCCGGAGGAACCAGAGCCGCCCCTCAGACCGCGCTGCGAACGCCAACTGCCGGAGGAGCCAGAGCCGCCCCTCAGACCTCCCCGTCAACTCCAACTCCCGGAGGAACCAGAGCCACCCGACAGACCGCCCCGTGAACTACAACTGCCGGAGAAAGTGGAGACGCTCCTCAGACCGCCCCGCAAATTCCAACTGCCGGAGGAACCAGAGCCGCCCCTCAGACCGCCCTGCGAACTCCAACTGCCGGAGGAGCCAGAGCCGCCCCTCAGACCGCCCCGTCAACTCCAACAGCCGGAGGAACCAGAGCCACCCCACAGACCGCCCCGTGAACTGCAACTGCCGGAGAAACCGGAGCCGCTCCTCAGACCGCCCCGCAAATTCCAACTGCCGGAGGAGCCAGAGCCGCCCCTCAGACCGCCCCGTGAACTCCAACTGCCGGAGGAACCACAGCCAACCCTCAGACCGCCCCGCGAACTCCAACTGCCGGAGGAGCCAGAACCGCTCCTCAGACCGCCCCGCGAACTCCAACTGCCGGAGGAACCAGAGCCACCCCTCAGACCGCCTCACGAACTCCAACTTCCGGAGGAGCCAGAGTCGCCCCTCAGACGGCCCCGTGAACTCCAACTGCCGGAGGAGCCAGCGCCGCCCCTCAGACCGCCCCGTGAACTCCTTCTGCCGGAGGAGCCAGCGCCGCCCCTCAGACCGCCCCACAAACTCCAATTGCCGGAGGAACCAGAGCCACCCTTTAGAGCACCCCGTGAACTCCAACTGCCGGAGGAACCAGAGCCACACCTCAGACCGCCCTGCGAACTCCAACTGCCGGAGGAGCCAGAGCCGCCCCTCGGACCGCCCCGTCAACTCCAACTGCTGGAGGAACCAGAGCCTCCCCACAGACCGCCCCGTGAACTACAACTGCCGGAGGAACCAGAGCCGCCCCTCAGACCGGCCTGCGAACGCCAACTGCCGGAGGAGGCATCGCTGCCCCTCAGACCGCCCCATGAACTCCAACTGCCGGAGGAGCCAGCGCCGCCCCTCAGACCGCCCCGTAAACTCCAACTGCCGGAGGAACCAGAGCCACCCCTCAGACCGCCCCGTGAACTCCAACTACCGGAGGAGCCAGAGCCTCTCCTCAGACCGCCCCACGAACGCCAACTGCGGGAGGAGCCAGGGCCGACCCTTAGGCCGCCCCGTGAACTCCAACTGCCGGAGGAGTCAGCGCCGCCCCTCAGACCACCCCATGAACTCCAACTGCCGGAGGAGCCAGAGCCGCCCCTCAGACCGCCCTGCGAACTCCAACTGCCGGTGGAACCAGCGCCGCTCCTCAGACCACCCCGCAAACTCCAACTGCCGGAGGAGCCCGAGCCGCTCCTCAGACCACCCCATGAACTCCAACTGCCGGAGGAGCCAGAGCCGCTCCTCAGACCGCCCCGTGAACTCCAACTGCCGGAGGAGCCAGCGCCTCCCCTCAGACCGCCCCGCGAAAACCAACCGCTGGAGGAACCAGAACCCCCCTCAGACCGCCCCGTGAACTCCAACTGCTGGAGGAACCAGAGCCGCCCCTCAGACTGCCCTGCGAACTCCAACTGCCGGAGAAACCAGCGACGCTCCTCACACCGCCCCGTGAACTCCAATTACCGGGGGAACCAGAGTCACACCTCAGACCGCCTTGTGAACTCCAACTGCCGGAGGAGCCAGAGCCACCCCTGAGACCGCGCCGCGAACTCCAACTGCCGGAGGAACCAGAGCCACCCCTCAGACCGCCCCGTGAACTCCAACTGCCGGAGGAACCAGAGCCGCTCCTCAGACCGCCCGGCAAACTCCAACTGCCGGAGAAGCCAGAGCCACTCCTGAGACCGCACTGCGAACTCCAACTGCCGGAGGAACCAGAGCCGCCCCTCAGACCGCCCCGTGAACTCCAACTGCCGGAGGAACCAGAGCCGCTCCTCAGACCGCCCTGCAAACTCCAACTGCCGGAGGAGCCAGAGCCACACCTCAGACCGCCCCGCGAACTCCAACTGCCGGAGAAACCAATGCCGATCCTCAGACCGCCCCGCGAACTCCAACTGCCGGAGGAACCAGAGTCGCTCCTCACACCGTCCCGTGAACTGCAACAGCCGGAGGAACCAGAGCCACCCCTCAGACCGCCCCGCGAACTCCAACTGCCGGAGTAACCAGAGCCGCTCCTCAGACGGCCCGGGGAACTCCAACTTCCGGAGGAGCCAGAGACGCTCCTCAGACCGCCCCGCGAACTCCAACTGCCGGAGGAACCAGAGCCGCTCCTCAGACCACCCTGCGAACGCCAACTGCCGGAGGAGCCAGAGCAGCCCCTCAGACCGCCCCGCGAACTCCAACTGCCGGAGGAGCCAGAGCCACCCCTCAGACCGCCCCGCGAACTCCAACTGCCGGAGGAGCCAGAGACGCCCCTCAGACGGCCCGGTGAACTCCAACTGCCGGAGGAACCAGAGACGCTCCTCAGACCGCCCCGCGAACTTCAACTGCCGGAGGAACCAGAGCCGCTCCTCAGACCACACTCCGAACGCCAACTGCCGGAGGAGCCAGCGCAGCCCCTCAGACCGCCCCGTCAACTCCAACTGCCGGAGGAGCCAGCGCCGCCCCTCAGACCGCCCCGTAAACTCCAACTGCCGGAGGAACCAGAGCCGCCCCTCAGACCGTCCTGCGAACTCCAACTGCCAGAGGAACAAGAGCCACCCCTCAGACCGCCCCGCGAACTCCAACTGCCGGAGGAACCAGAGCCGCTCCTCAGACCGCCAAGCGAACTCCAACTGCCAGAGAAGCCAGAGCCACACCTCAGACCGCCCTGCGAACTCCAACTGCCGGAGGAACCAGAGCCGCCCCACAGACCGCCCCGTGAACTCCAACTGCCGGAGGAACCAGAGCCGCTCCTCAGACCGCCCTGCGAACTCCAACTGCTGGAGGAGCCAGAGCCGGCCCTCAGACCGCCCTGCGAACTCCAACTGCCGGAGGAACCAGAGCCGCTCCTCAGACCGTCCCACGAACTCCAACTGCCGGAGGAGCCAGAGCCACACTTCAGACCGCCCCGCGAACTCCAACTGCCGGAGGAACCAGAGCCGCTCCTCAGACCGCCCGGCGAACTCCAAATGCCGGAGGAATGAGTGCCGCTCCTCACACCGCCGCGTGAACTCCAACAGCCGGAGGAACCAGAGCCACCCCTCAGACCGCCCCGTGAACTCCAACTGCCGGAGGAACCAGAGCCGCTCCTCAGACCGCCCCGCGAACTCCAACTGCCGGAGGAACCAGCGCCGCTCCTCACACCGCCCCGTAAACTCCAACTGCCGGAGGAACCACAGCCAACCCTCAGACCGCCCCGCAAACTCCAACTGCCGGAGGAGCCAGCGCCGCCCCTCAGACCGCTCTGCAAACTCCAATTGCCGGAGGAACCAGAGCCACCCTTTAGACCACCCCGTGAACTCCAACTGCCGGAGGAACCAGAGCCACACCTCAGACCGCCCTGCGAACTCCAACTGCCGGAGGAGCCAGAGCCGCCCCTCAGACCGCCCCGTCAACTCCAACTGCTGGAGGAACCAGAGCCTCCCCACAGACCGCCCCGTGAACTACAACTGCCGGAGGAACCAGAGCCGCTCCTCAGATCGCCCCGTGAACTCCAACTGCCGGAGAAGCCAGAGCCGCTACTCAGACCGCCCCGCAAACTGCAACTCCCGGAGGAACCAGAGCCGCCCCTCGGACCGCCCCGCGAACGCCAACTGCCGAGGGAACCAGAGCCGCCCCTCAGACTGCCCCGTGAACTCCAACTGCCGGTGGAACCAGCGCCGCTCCGCAGACCGCTCCGCGAACTCCAACTGCCGGAGGAGCCCGAGCCGCTCCTCAGACCGCCCCATGAACTCCAACTGCCGGAGGAGCCAGAGCCGCTCCTCAGACCGCTCCGCGAACTCCAACAGCCGGAGGAGCCAGCGCCGCCCCTCAGACCGCCCCGCGAAAACCAACTGCCGGAGGAACCAGAGCCCCCCTCAGACCGCCCCGTGAACTCCAACTGCCGGAGGAACCAGAGCCGCCCCTCAGACTGCCCTGCGAACTCCAACTGCCGGAGGAAGCAGCGACGCTCCTCACACCGCCCCGTGAACTCCAACTGCCGGGGGAACCAGAGCCGCCCCTGAGACCGCCCCGCGAACTCCAACTGGCGGAGGAACCAGAGCCACCCCTCAGACCGCCCCGCGAACTCCAACTGCCGGAGGAACCAGAGCCGCTCCTCAGACCGCCCGGCGAACTCCAACTGCCGGAGAAGCCAGAGCCACTCCTCAGACCGCCCTGCGAACTCCAACTGCCGGAGGAACCAGAGCTGCCCCTCAGACCGCCCCGTGAACTCCAACTGCCGGAGGAACCAGAGCCGCTCCTCAGACCGCCCTGCGAACTCCAACTCCTGGAAGAGCCAGAGCCGGCCCTCAGACCGCCCTGCGAACTCCAACTGCCGGGGGAACCAGAGCCGCTCCTCAGACCGCCCCGCGAACTCCAACTGCCGGAGGAGCCAGAGCCACACCTCAGACCGCCCCGCGAACTCCAACTGCCGGAGGAACCAGAGCCGCTCCTCAGACCGCCCTGCGAACTCCAACTGCCGGAGGAACCAGAGCCGCTCCTCACACCGTCCCGTGAACTCCAACAGCCGGAGGAACCAGAGACACCCCTCACACCGCACCGCGAACTCCAACTGCCGGAGTAACCAGAGCCGCTCCTCAGCCGCACTGCGAACTCCAACTGCCGGAGGAGCCAGAGCCGCCCCTCAGACCGCCCTGCGAACTCCAACTGCCGGAGGAGCCAGAGCCGCTCCTCAGACCGCCCCGCAAACTCCAACTGCCGGAGGAACCAGAGCCGCCCCTCAGACCACCCTGCGAACGCCAACTGCCGGAGGAGCCAGCGCAGCCCCTCAGACCGCCCCGTGAACTCCAACTGCCGGAGGAGCCAGGACCGCCCCTCAGACCGCCCCGTAAACTTCAACTGCCGGAGGAACCAGAGCCGCCCCTCAGACTGCCCTGCGAACTCCAACTGCCGGAGGAACCAGCACCGCTCCTCACACCGCCCCGTAAACTCCAACTGCCGGAGTAACCAGAGTCACACCTCAGACCGCCCTGTTAACTCCAACTGCCGGAGGAGCCAGAGCCGCCCCTCAGACCGACCCGCGAACTCCAACTGCCGGAGGAACAAGAGCCACCCCTCAGACCGCCCCGCGAACTCCAACTGCCGGAGGAACCAGAGCCGCTCCTCAGACCGCCAAGCGAACTCCAACTGCCGGAGGAACCAGAGCCGCCCCACAGACTGCCCCGTGAACTCCAACTGCCGGAGGAACCAGAGCCGCTCCTCAGACCGCCCTGCGAACTCCAACTGCTGGAGGAGCCAGAGCCGGCCCTCAGACCGCCCTGTGAACTCCAACTGCCGGAGGAACCAGAGCCGCTCCTCAGACCGCCCCGCGAACTCCAACTGCCGGAGGAGCCAGAGCCACACCTCAGACCGCCCCGCGAACTCCAACTGCCGGAGGAACCAGAGCCGCTCCTCAGACCGCCCCGCGAACTCCAAATGCCGGAGGAACCAGTGCCGCTCCTCACACCGCCGCGTGAACTCCAACAGCCGGAGGAACCAGAGACACCCCTCAGACCGCCCCGTGAACTCCAACTGCCGGAGGAACCAGAGCCGCTCCTCAGACCGCCCCGCGAACTCCAACTGCGGGAGGAACCAGCGCCGCTCCTCACACCGCCCCGTAAACTCCAACAGCCGGAGGAACCAGAGCCGCCCCTCAGACCGCCCCGCGAACACCAACTGCCGGAGGAACCAGAGCCGCTCCTCAGACCGCACTGCGACCTCCAACTGCCGGAGGAGCCAGAGCCGCTCCTCAGACCGCCCCACGAACTCCAATTGCCGGAGGAAACAGAGCCACCCTTCAGACCGCCCCGTGAACTCCAACTGCCGGAGGAACCAGAGCCGCCCCTCAGACCGCCCCATCAACTCCAACTGCCGGAGGAACCAGAGCCGCCCCTCAGACTGCCCTGCGAACTCCAACTGCCGGAGGAACCAGCGACGCTCCTCACACCGCCCCGTCAACTCCAACTGCCGGAGGAACCAGAGTCACACCTCAGACCTCCCTGTGAACTCCAACTGACGGAGCAGCCAGAGCCGCCCCTCAGACCGACCCGCGAACTCCAGCTGCCGGAGGAAAAAGAGCCACCCCTCAGACCGCCCCGCGAACTCCAACTGCCGGAGGAACCAGAGCCGCTCCTCACACCGCCAAGCGAACTCCAACTGCCGGAGAAGCCAGAGCCACACCTCAGACCGCCCTGCGAACTCCAACTGCCGGAAGAACCAGTGCCGCCCCACAGACCGCCCCGTGAACTCCAACTGCCGGAGGAACCAGAGCCACCCGTCAGACCGCCCCGTGAACTCCAACTGCCGGAGGAACCAGAGACGCTCCTCAGACCGCCCCGCGAACTCCAACTGCCGGAGGAACCAGAGCCGCCCCTCATACCACCCCGGGAACGCCAACTGCCGGAGGAGCCAGCGCAGCCCCTCAGACCGCCACGCGAACTCCAACTGCCGGAGGAGCCAGCGCCGACCCTCAGACCGCCCCGTAAACTCCAAATGCCGGAGGAACCAGAGCCGCCCCTCAGACCGCCCCGCGAACTCCAACTGCCGGAGGAACCAGCGCCGCTCCTCACACCGCCCCGTAAACTCCAACTGCCGGAGGAACCAGAGCCACCCCTCAGACCGCCCCACGAACTCCAACTGCCGGAGGAGCCAGCGCCGCCCCTCAGACCGCCCCACGAACTCCAATTGCCGGAGGAACCAGAGACGCTCCTCAGACCGCCCCGTCCACTCCAACTGCCAGAGGAACCAGAGCCACCCCTCAGACCGCCCCGCGAACTCCAACTGCCGGAGGAACCAGAGCCACACCTCAGACCGCCCTGCGAACTCTAACTGCCGGAGGAGCCAGAGCCGCCCCTCAGACCGCCCCGTCAACTCCAACTGCCGGAGGAACCAGAGCCACCCCACAGACCGCCCCGTGAACTACAACTGCCGGAGAAACCGGAGCCGCTCCTCAGACCGCCCCGCAAATTCCAACTGCCGGAGGAACCAGAGCCGCCCCTCAGACCGCCCTGCGAACGCCAACTGCCGGAGGAGCCAGAGCCGCCCCTCAGACCGCCCCGTGAACTCCAACTGCCGGAGGAACCAGAGCCACCCCTCAGACCGCCCCGCGAACTCCAACTGCCGGAGGAGCCAGAGCCGCCCCTCAGACCGCTCTGCGAACTCCAACTGCCGGTGGAACCAGCGCCGCTCCTCAGACCGCCCCGCGAACTCCAACTGCCGGAGGAGCCAGCGCCGCCCCTCAGACCGCCCCGCGAAAACCAACTGCCGGAGGAACCAGAGCCCCCCTCAGACCGCCCCGTGAACTCCAACTGCCGGAGGAACCAGAGCCGCCCCTCAGACTGCCCTGCGAACTCCAACTGCCGGAGGAACCAGCGACGCTCCTCACACCGCCCCGTAAACTCCAACTGCCGGAGGAACCAGAGTCACACCTCAGACCTCCCTGTGAACTCCAACTGACGGAGCAGCCAGAGCCGCCCCTCAGACCGACCCGCGAACTCCAACTGCCGGAGGAAAAAGAGCCACCCCACAGACCGCCCCGCGAACTCCAACTGCCGGAGGAACCAGAGCCGCTCCTCAGACCGCCAAGCGAACTCCAACTGCCGGAGAAGCCAGAGCCACACCTCAGACCGCCCTGCGAACTCCAACTGCCGGAGGAACCAGAGCCACCCCTCAGACCGCCCCGTGAACTCCAACTGCCGGAGGAACCAGAGCCACCCCTCAGACCGCCCTGTGAACTCCAACTGCCGGAGGAACCAGAGCCACCCCTCAGACCGCCCCGTGAACTCAAACTGCCGGAGGAACCAGAGACGCTCCTCAGACCGCCCCGCGAACTCCAACTGCCGGAGGAACCAGAGCCGCCCCTCAGACCACCCTGGGAACGCCAACTGCCGGAGGAGCCAGCGCAGCCCCTCAGACCGCCCCGTCCACTCCAACTGCTGGAGGAACCAGAGCAGCCCCACAGACCGCCCCGTGAACTACAACTGCCGATGGAACAAGAGCCGCTCCTCAGACCGCCCCGTGAACTCCAACTGCCAGAGGAGCCAGAGCCGCTACTCAGACCGCCCCGCAAACTGCAACTGCCGGAGGAACCAGAGCCGCCCCTCAGACTGCCCCGTGATCTCCAACTGCCGGAGGAACCAGAGCCACCCCTCAGACCGCCCCGCGAACTCCAACTGCCGGAGGAACCAGAACCACACCTCAGACCGCCCTGCGAACTCTAACTGCCGGAGGAGCCAGAGCCGCCCCACAGACCGCCCCGTGAACTACAACTGCCGGAGAAACCGGAGCCGCTCCTCAGACCGCCCCGCAAATTCCAACTGCCGGAGGAACCAGAGCCGCCCCTCAGACCGCCCTGCGAACGCCAACTGCCGGAGTAGCCAGAGCCGCCCCTCAGACCGCCCCGTGAACTCCAACTGCCGGAGGAACCAGAGCCACCCCTCAGACCGCCCTGTGAACTCCAACTGCCGGAGGAACCAGAGCCACCCCTCAGACCGCTCTGCGAACTCCAACTGCCGGTGGAACCAGCGCCGCTCCTCAGACCGCCCCGCGAACTCCAACTGCCGGAGGAGCCAGCGCCGCCCCTCAGACCGCCCTGCGAAAACCAACTGCCGGAGGAACCAGAGCCCCCCTCAGACCGCCCCGTGAACTCCAACTGACGGAGGAACCAGAGCCGCCCCTCAGACTGCCCTGCGAACTCCAACTGCCGGAGGAACCAGCGACGCTCCTCACACCGCCCCGTAAACTCCAACTGCCGGAGGAACCAGAGTCACACCTCAGACCTCCCTGTGAACTCCAACTGACGGAGCAGCCAGAGCCGCCCCTCAGACCGACCCGCGAACTCCAACTGCCGGAGGAAAAAGAGCCACCCCTCAGACCGCCCCGCGAACTCCAACTGCCGGAGGAACCAGAGCCGCTCCTCAGACCGCCAAGCGAACTCCAACTGCCGGAGAAGCCAGAGCCACACCTCAGACCGCCCTGCGAACTCCAACTGCCGGAGGAACCAGTGCCGCCCCACAGACCGCCCCGTGAACTCCAACTGCCGGAGGAACCAGAGCCACCCCTCAGACCGCCCCGTGAACTCCAACTGCCGGAGGAACCAGAGACGCTCCTCAGACCGCCCCGCGAACTCCAACTGCCGGAGGAACCAGAGCCGCCCCTCAGACCGCCCTGCGAACTCCAACTGCCGGAGGAGCCAGCGCAGCCCCTCAGACCGCCCCGTGAACTCCAACTGCCGGAGGAGCCAGCGCCGCCCCTCAGACCACCCCGTAAACTCCAAATGCCGGAGGAACCAGAGCCGCCCCTCAGACCGCCCTGCGAACTCCAACTGCCGGCGGAACCAGCGCCGCTCCTCACACCGCCCCGTAAACTCCAAATGCCGGAGTAACCAGAGTCACACCTCAGACCGCCCTGTTAACTCCAACTGCCGGAGGAGCCAGAGCCGCCCCTCAGACCGACCCGCGAACTCCAACTGCCGGAGGAACAAGAGCCACCCCTCAGACCGCCCTGCGAACTCCAACTGCCGGAGGAACCAGGTCCACACCTCAGACCGCCCTGTTAACTCCAACTGCCGGAGGAGCCAGAGCCGCCCCTCAGACCGACCCGCGAACTCCAATTGCCGGAGGAACAAGAGCCACCACTCAGACCGCCCCGCGAACTCCAACTGCCGGAGGAACCATAGCCGCTCCTCAGACCGCCAAGCGAACTCCAACTGCCGGAGAAGCCAGAGCCACACCTCAGACCGCCCTGCGAACTCTAACTGCCGGAGAAGCCAGAGCCGCTCCTCAGACCGCCCCGCGAACTACAACTGCCGGAGAAACCGGAGCCGCTCCTCAGACCGCCCCGCAAATTCCAACTGCCGGAGGAACCAGAGCCGCCCCTCAGACTGCCCTTCGAACGCCAACTGCCGGAGGAGCCAGAGCCGCCCCTCAGACCGCCCCGTGAACTCCAACTGCCGGAGGAACCAGAGCAGCCCCACAGACCGCCCCGTGAACTACAACTGCCGATGGAACAAGAGCCGCTCCTCAGACCGCCCCGCGAACTCCAACTGCCGGAGGAGACAGCGCCGCCCCTCAGACCGCCCCACGAACTCCAATTGCCGGAGGAACCAGAGCCACCCTTTAGACCACCCCGTGAACTCCAACTGCCGGAGGAACCAGAGCCACACCTCAGACCGCCCTGCGAACTCTAACTGCCGGAGGAGCCAGAGCCGCCCCTCAGACCGCCCCGTCAACTCCAACTGCCGGAGAAACCGGAGCCGCTCCTTAGACCGCCCCGCAAATTCCAACTGCCGGAGGAACCAGAGCCGCCCCTCAGACCGCCCTGCGAACTCCAACTGCCGGAGGAACCAGCTCCGCTCCTCACACCGCCCCGTAAACTCCAACTGCCGGAGTAACCAGAGTCACACCTCAGACCGCCCTGTTAACTCCAACTGCCGGAGGAGCCAGAGCCGCCCCTCAGACCGACCCGTGAACTCCAACTGCCGGAGGAACAAGAGCCACCCCTCAGACCGCCCCGCGAACTCCAACTGCCGGAGGAACCAGAGCCACACCTCAGACCGCCCTGTTAACTCCAACTGCCGGATGAGCCAGAGCCGCCCCTCAGACCGACCCGCGAACTCCAACTGCCAGAGGAACCATAGCCGCTCCTCAGACCGCCAAGCGAACTCCAACTGCCGGAGAAGCCAGAGCCACACCTCAGACCGCCCTGAGAACTCCAACTGCCGGAGGAACCATAGCCGCTCCTCAGACCGCCAAGCGAACTCCAACTGCCGGAGAAGCCAGAGCCACACCTCAGACCGCCCTGCGAACTCCAACTTCCGGAGGAACCAGAGCCGCCCCACAGACCGCCCCGTGAACTCCAACTGCCGGAGGAACCAGAGACGCTCCTCAGACCGCCCTGCGAACTCCAACTGCTGGAGGAGCCAGAGCCGGCCCTCAGACCGCCCTGCGAACTCCAAATGCCGGAGGAACCAGAGCCGCTCCTCAGACCGCCCCGCGAACTCCAACTGCCGGAGGAGCCAGAAACACACCTCAGACTTCCCCGCGAACTCCAACTGCCGGAGGAACCAGAGCCGCTCCTCAGACCGCCCCCCGAACTCCAAATGCCGGAGGAACCAGTGTCGCTCCTCACACCGCCCCGTGAACTCCAACAGCCGGAGGAACCAGAGCCACCCCTCAGACTGCCCCGTGAACTCCAACTGACGGAGGAACCAGAGCCGCTCCTCAGACCGCCCCGCGAACTCCAACTGCCAGAGGAACCAGAGCCGCCCCTCAGACCGCCCCGTGAACTCCAACTGCCGGAGGAACCAGAGCCGCTCCTCAGACCGCCCTGAGAACTCCAACTGCTGGAAGAGCCAGAGCCGGCCCTCAGACCGCCCTGCGAACTACAACTGCCGGAGGAACCAGAGCCGCTCCTCAGACCGCCCCGCGAACTCAAACTGCCGGAGTAGCCAGAGCCACCCCTCAGACCGCCCCGTGAACTCCAACTGACGGAGGAACCAGAGCCGCTCCTCAGACCGCCCCGCGAACTCCAACTGCCGGAGGAACCAGCGCTGCTCCTCACACCGCCCCGTAAACTTCAACAGCCGGAGGAACCAGAGCCACCCCTCAGACCGCCCCGCGAATACCAACTGCCGGAGGAACCAGAGCCGCTCCTCAGACCGCACTGCGAACTCCAACTGCCGGAGGAGGCAGAGCCGCCCCTCAGACCGCCCCACGAACTCCAATTGCCAGAGGAAACAGAGCCACCCTTCAGACCGCCCCGTGAACTCCAACTGCCGGAGGAACCAGAGCCACACCTCAGACCGCCCTGCGAACTCTAACTGCCGGAGGAGCCAGAGCCGCCCCTCAGACCGCCCCGTCAACTCCAACTGCCGGAGGAACCAGAGCCACCCCACAGACCGCCCCGTGAACTACAACTGCCGGAGAAACCGGAGCCGCTCCTCAGACCGCCCCGCAAATTCCAACTGCCGGAGGAACCAGAGCCGCCCCTCAGACTGCCCTTCGAACGCCAACTGCCGGAGGAGCCAGAGCCGCCCCTCAGACCGCCCCGTGAACTCCAACTGCCGGAGGAACCAGAGCCACCCCTCAGAATGCCCCGCGAACTCCAACTGCCGGAGGAGCCAGAACCGCTCCTCAGACCGCCCCGCGAACTCCAACTGCTGGAGGAACCAGAGCCACCCCTCAGACCGCCCCACGAACTCCAACTTCCGGAGGAGCCAGAGCCGCCCCTCAGACGGCCCCGTGAACTCCAACTGCCGGAGGAGCCAGCGCCGCCCCTCAGACCACCCCGCGAACTCGAACTGCCGGAGGAGCCAGCGCCGCCCCTCAGATCGCCCCACGAACTCCAATTGCCGGAGGAACCAGAGCCACCCTTTAGACCACCCCGTGAACTCCAACTGCCGGAGGAACCAGAGCCACCCCTCAGACCACCCCGCGAATACCAACTGCCGGAGGAACCAGAGCCGCTCCTCAGACCGCACTGTGAACTCCAACTGCCGGAGGAGGCAGAGCCGCCCCTCAGACCGCCCTGCGAACTCCAACTGCCGGAGGAGCCAGAGCCGCCCCTCAGACCGCCCCGTGAACTACAACTGCCGGAGGAACCAGAGCCGCTCCTCAGACCGCCCCGTGAGCTCCAACTGCCGGAGGAACCAGAGCCACCCCTCAGACCACCCCGCGAATACCAACTGCCGGAGGAACCAGAGCCGCTCCTCAGACCGCACTGCGAACTCCAACTGCCGGAGGAGGCAGAGCCGCCCCTCAGACCGCCCCACGAACTCCAATTGCCAGAGGAAACAGAGCCACCCTTCAGACCGCCCCGTGAACTCCAACTGCCGGAGGAACCAGAGCCACACCTCAGACCGCCCTGCGAACTCTAACTGCCGGAGGAGCCAGAGCCGCCCCTCAGACCGCCCCGTCAACTCCAACTGCCGGAGGAACCAGAGCCACCCCACAGACCGCCCCATGAACTACAACTGCCGGAGAAACCGGAGCCGCTCCTCAGACCGACCCGCAAATTCCAACTGCCGGAGGAACCAGAGCCGCCCCTCAGACTGCCCTTCGAACGCCAACTGCCGGAGGAGCCAGAGCCGCCCCTCAGACCGCCCCGTGAACTCCAACTGCCGGAGGAACCAGAGCCACCCCTCAGACCGCCCCGCGAACTCCAACTGCCGGAGGAGCCAGAACCGCTCCTCAGACCGCCCCGCGAACTTCAACTGCTGGAGGAACCAGAGCCACCCCTCAGACCGCCCCACGAACTCCAACTTCCGGAGGAGCCAGAGCCGCCCCTCAGACGGCCCCGTGAACTCCAACTGCCGGAGGAGCCAGCGCCGCCCCTCAGACCACCCCGCGAACTCAAACTGCCAGAGGAGCCAGCGCCGCCCCTCAGACCGCCCCACGAACTCCAATTGCCGGAGGAACCAGAGCCACCCTTTAGACCACTCCGTGAACTCCAACTGCCGGAGGAACCAGAGCCACACCTCAGACCGCCCTGCGAACTCCAACTGCCGGAGGAGCCAGAGCCGCCCCTCAGACCGCCCCGTGAACTACAACTGCCGGAGGAACCAGAGCCGCTCCTCAGACCGCCCCGTGAGCTCCAACTGCCGGAGGAGCCAGAGCCGCTACTCAGACCGCCCCGCAAACAGCAACTGCCGGAGGAACCAGAGCCGCCCCTCAGACCGCCCTGCGAATGCCAACTGCCAGAGGAACCAGAGCCGCCCCTCAGACCGCCCCGTGAACTCCAACTGCCGGAGGAACCACAGCCGCTCCTCAGACCGCCCTGAGAACTCCAACTGCTGGAAGAGCCAGAGCCGGCCCTCAGACCGCCCTGCGAACTCCAACTGCCGGAGGAACCAGAGCCGCTCCTCAGACTGCCCCGCGAACTCAAACTGCCGGAGTAGCCAGAGCCACACCTCAGACCTCCCCGCGAACTCCAACTGCTGGAGAAACCAGCGCCGCTCCTCAGACCGCCCCGCGAACTCCAACTGCCGGAGGAACCAGAGCCGCTCCTCACACCGTCCCGTGAACTCCAACAGTCGGAGGAACCAGAGCCACCCCTCAGACCGCCCCGCGAATTCCAACTGCCGGAGTAACCAGAGCCGCTCCTCAGCCGCACTGCGAACTCCAACTGCCGGAGGAGCCAGCGCAGCCCCTCAGACCGCCCCGTGAACTCCAACTGCCGGAGGAGCCAGCGCCGCCCCTCAGACCGCCCTGCGAACTCCAACTGCCGGAGGAACCAGAGCCACCCCTCAGACCGCCCCGCGAACTCCAACTGCCGGAGGAACCAGAGTCACACCTCAGACCGCCCTGTGAACTCCAACTGACGGAGGAGCCAGAGCCGCCCCTCAGACCGACCCGCGAACGCCAACTGCCGGAGGAGCCAGTGTTGCCCCTTAGACCGCCCCGTGAACTCAACTGCCGGAGGAACCAGAGCCGCCCCTCAGACCGCCCTGCGAACTCGAACTGCCGGAGGAACCAGAGCCGCTCCTCAGACCGCACTGCGAACTCCAACTGCCGGAGGAGCCAGAGCCGCCCCTCAGACCGCCCCGCGAACTCCAAATGCCGGAGGAGCCAGAGCCGATCCTCAGACCGCCCCGTGAACTCCAACGGCCGGAGGAACCAGCGCCGATCTTCAGACCGCCCCGCAAACTCCAACTGCCGGAGGAGCCCGAGCCGCTCCTCAGACCGCCCCGTTAACTCCATCTGCCGGACGAGCCAGAGCCGCCCCTCAGACCGCCCAGTGAACTCCAACTCCCAGAGGAGCCAGAGCCGCCCCTCAGACCGCCCCGCGAACTCCAACTGCCAGAGGAACCAGAGCCGCACCTCAGACCGCCCCGCAAACTCCAACTGCCGGAGGAGACCGACCCGCTCCCCAGACCGCCCCGCGAACTCCAACTGCCGGAGGAGCCAGAACCGCTCCTCAGACCGCCCCGCGAACTCCAACTGCTGGAGGAACCAGAGCCACCCCTCAGACCGCCCCACGAACTCCAACTTCCGGAGGAGCCAGAGCCGCCCCTCAGACGTCCCCGTGAACTCCAACTGCCGGAGGAGCCAGCGCCGCCCCTCAGACCACCCCGCAAACTCGAACTGCCGGAGGAGCCAGCGCCGCCCCTCAGACCGCCCCACGAACTCCAATTGCCGGAGGAACCAGAGCCACCCTTTAGACCACCCCGTGAACTCCAACTGCCGGAGGAACCAGAGCCACCCCTCAGACCACCCCGCGAATACCAACAGCCGGAGGAACCAGAGCCGCTCCTCAGACCGCACTGCGAACTCCAACTGCCGGAGGAGGCAGAGCCGCCCCTCAGACCGCCCCACGAACTCCAATTGCCAGAGGAAACAGAGCCACCCTTCAGACCGCCCCGTGAACTCCAACTGCCGGAGGAACCAGAGCCACACCTCAGACCGCCCTGCGAACTCTAACTGCCGGAGGAGCCAGAGCCGCCCCTCAGACCGCCCTGTCAACTCCAACTGCCGGAGGAACCAGAGCCACCCCACAGACCGCCCCGTGAACTACAACTGCCGGAGAAACCGGAGCCGCTCCTCAGACCGACCCGCAAATTCCAACTGCCGGAGGAACCAGAGCCGCCCCTCAGACTGCCCTTCCAACGCCAACTGCCGGAGGAGCCAGAGCCGCCCCTCAGACCGCCCCGTGAACTCCAACTGCCGGAGGAACCAGAGCCACCCCTCAGACCGCCCCGCGAACTCCAACTGCCGGAGGAGCCAGAACCGCTCCTCAGACCGCCCCGCGAACTCCAACTGCTGGAGGAACCAGAGCCACCCCTCAGACCGCCCCACGAACTCCAACTTCCGGAGGAGCCAGAGCCGCCCCTCAGACGGCCCCGTGAACTCCAACTGCCGGAGGAGCCAGCGCCGCCCCTCAGACCACCCCGCGAACTCTAACTGCCGGAGGAGCCAGCGCTGCCCCTCAGACCGCCCCACGAACTCCAATTGCCGGAGGAACCAGAGCCACCCTTTAGACCACCCCGTGAACTCCAACTGCCGGAGGAACCAGAGCCACACCTCAGACCGCCCTGCGAACTCCAACTGCCGGAGGAGCCAGAGCCGCCCCTCAGACCGCCCCGTGAACTCCAACTGCCGGAGGAACCAGAGCCACACCTCAGACTGCCCCGTGAGCTCCAACTGCCGGAGGAGCCAGAGCCGCTACTCAGACCGCCCCGCAAACAGCAACTGCTGGAGGAACCAGAGCGGCCCCTCAGACCGCCCTGCGAATGCCAACTGCCAGAGGAACCAGAGCCGCCCCTCAGACCGCCCCGTGAACTCCAACTGCCGGAGGAACCAGAGCCGCTCCTCAGACCGCCCTGAGAACTCCAACTGCTGGAAGAGCCAGAGCCGGCCCTCAGACCGCCCTGCGAACTACAACTGCCGGAGGAACCAGAGCCGCTCCTCAGACCGCCCCGCGAACTCAAACTGCCGGAGTAGCCAGAGCCACCCCTCAGACCGCCCCGTGAACTCCAACTGACGGAGGAACCAGAGCCGCTCCTCAGACCGCCCCGCGAACTCCAACTGCCGGAGGAACCAGCGCTGCTCCTCACACCGCCCCGTAAACTTCAACAGCCGGAGGAACCAGAGCCACCCCTCAGACCGCCCCGCGAATACCAACTGCCGGAGGAACCAGAGCCGCTCCTCAGACCGCACTGCGAACTCCAACTGCCGGAGGAGGCAGAGCCGCCCCTCAGACCGCCCCACGAACTCCAATTGCCAGAGGAAACAGAGCCACCCTTCAGACCGCCCCGTGAACTCCAACTGCCGGAGGAACCAGAGCCACACCTCAGACCGCCCTGCGAACTCTAACTGCCGGAGGAGCCAGAGCCGCCCCTCAGACCGCCCCGTCAACTCCAACTGCCGGAGGAACCAGAGCCACCCCACAGACCGCCCCGTGAACTACAACTGCCGGAGAAACCGGAGCCGCTCCTCAGACCGCCCCGCAAATTCCAACTGCCGGAGGAACCAGAGCCGCCCCTCAGACTGCCCTTCGAACGCCAACTGCCGGAGGAGCCAGAGCCGCCCCTCAGACCGCCCCGTGAACTCCAACTGCCGGAGGAACCAGAGCCACCCCTCAGAATGCCCCGCGAACTCCAACTGCCGGAGGAGCCAGAACCGCTCCTCAGACCGCCCCGCGAACTCCAACTGCTGGAGGAACCAGAGCCACCCCTCAGACCGCCCCACGAACTCCAACTTCCGGAGGAGCCAGAGCCGCCCCTCAGACGGCCCCGTGAACTCCAACTGCCGGAGGAGCCAGCGCCGCCCCTCAGACCACCCCGCGAACTCGAACTGCCGGAGGAGCCAGCGCCGCCCCTCAGATCGCCCCACGAACTCCAATTGCCGGAGGAACCAGAGCCACCCTTTAGACCACCCCGTGAACTCCAACTGCCGGAGGAACCAGAGCCACCCCTCAGACCACCCCGCGAATACCAACTGCCGGAGGAACCAGAGCCGCTCCTCAGACCGCACTGCGAACTCCAACTGCCGGAGGAGGCAGAGCCGCCCCTCAGACCGCCCCACGAACTCCAATTGCCAGAGGAAACAGAGCCACCCTTCAGACCGCCCCGTGAACTCCAACTGCCGGAGGAACCAGAGCCACACCTCAGACCGCCCTGCGAACTCTAACTGCCGGAGGAGCCAGAGCCGCCCCTCAGACCGCCCCGTCAACTCCAACTGCCGGAGGAACCAGAGCCACCCCACAGACCGCCCCGTGAACTACAACTGCCGGAGAAACCGGAGCCGCTCCTCAGACCGACCCGCAAATTCCAACTGCCGGAGGAACCAGAGCCGCCCCTCAGACTGCCCTTCGAACGCCAACTGCCGGAGGAGCCAGAGCCGCAACTCAGACCGCCCCGTGAACTCCAACTGCCGGAGGAACCAGAGCCACCCCTCAGACCGCCCCGCGAACTCCAACTGCCGGAGGAGCCAGAACCGCTCCTCAGACCGCCCCGCGAACTTCAACTGCTGGAGGAACCAGAGCCACCCCTCAGACCGCCCCACGAACTCCAACTTCCGGAGGAGCCAGAGCCGCCCCTCAGACGGCCCCGTGAACTCCAACTGCCGGAGGAGCCAGCGCCGCCCCTCAGACCACCCCGCGAACTCGAACTGCCAGAGGAGCCAGCGCCGCCCCTCAGACCGCCCCACGAACTCCAATTGCCGGAGGAACCAGAGCCACCCTTTAGACCACCCCGTGAACTCCAACTGCCGGAGGAACCAGAGCCACACCTCAGACCGCCCTGCGAACTCCAACTGCCGGAGGAGCCAGAGCCGCCCCTCAGACCGCCCCATGAACTACAACTGCCGGAGGAACCAGAGCCGCTCCTCAGACCGCCCCGTGAGCTCCAACTGCCGGAGGAACCAGAGCCACCCCTCAGACCACCCCGCGAATACCAACTGCCGGAGGAACCAGAGCCGCTCCTCAGACCGCACTGCGAACTCCAACTGCCGGAGGAGGCAGAGCCGCCCCTCAGACCGCCCCACGAACTCCAATTGCCAGAGGAAACAGAGCCACCCTTCAGACCGCCCCGTGAACTCCAACTGCCGGAGGAACCAGAGCCACACCTCAGACCGCCCTGCGAACTCTAACTGCCGGAGGAGCCAGAGCCGCCCCTCAGACCGCCCCGTCAACTCCAACTGCCGGAGGAACCAGAGCCACCCCACAGACCGCCCCGTGAACTACAACTGCCGGAGAAACCGGAGCCGCTCCTCAGACCGACCCGCAAATTCCAACTGCCGGAGGAACCAGAGCCGCCCCTCAGACTGCCCTTCGAACGCCAACTGCCGGAGGAGCCAGAGCCGCCCCTCAGACCGCCCCGTGAACTCCAACTGCCGGAGGAACCAGAGCCACCCCTCAGACCGCCCCGCGAACTCCAACTGCCGGAGGAGCCAGAACCGCTCCTCAGACCGCCCCGCGAACTTCAACTGCTGGAGGAACCAGAGCCACCCCTCAGACCGCCCCACGAACTCCAACTTCCGGAGGAGCCAGAGCCGCCCCTCAGACGGCCCCGTGAACTCCAACTGCCGGAGGAGCCAGCGCCGCCCCTCAGACCACCCCGCGAACTCGAACTGCCAGAGGAGCCAGCGCCGCCCCTCAGACCGCCCCACGAACTCCAATTGCCGGAGGAACCAGAGCCACCCTTTAGACCACCCCGTGAACTCCAACTGCCGGAGGAACCAGAGCCACACCTCAGACCGCCCTGCGAACTCCAACTGCCGGAGGAGCCAGAGCCGCCCCTCAGACCGCCCCGTGAACTACAACTGCCGGAGGAACCAGAGCCGCTCCTCAGACCGCCCCGTGAGCTCCAACTGCCGGAGGAGCCAGAGCCGCTACTCAGACCGCCCCGCAAACAGCAACTGCCGGAGGAACCAGAGCCGCCCCTCAGACCGCCCTGCGAATGCCAACTGCCAGAGGAACCAGAGCCGCCCCTCAGACCGCCCCGTGAACTCCAACTGCTGGAGGAACCACAGCCGCTCCTCAGACCGCCCTGAGAACTCCAACTGCTGGAAGAGCCAGAGCCGCCCCTCAGACCGCCCCGTGAACTACAACTGCCGGAGGAGCCAGAGCCGCCCCTCAGACCGCCCCGTGAACTACAACTGCCGGAGGAACCAGAGCCGCTCCTCAGACCGCCCCGTGAGCTCCAACTGCCGGAGGAACCAGAGCCACCCCTCAGACCACCCCGCGAATACCAACTGCCGGAGGAACCAGAGCCGCTCCTCAGACCGCACTGCGAACTCCAACTGCCGGAGGAGGCAGAGCCGCCCCTCAGACCGCCCCACGAACTCCAATTGCCAGAGGAAACAGAGCCACCCTTCAGACCGCCCCGTGAACTCCAACTGCCGGAGGAACCAGAGCCACACCTCAGACCGCCCTGCGAACTCTAACTGCCGGAGGAGCCAGAGCCGCCCCTCAGACCGCCCCGTCAACTCCAACTGCCGGAGGAACCAGAGCCACCCCACAGACCGCCCCGTGAACTACAACTGCCGGAGAAACCGGAGCCGCTCCTCAGACCGACCCGCAAATTCCAACTGCCGGAGGAACCAGAGCCGCCCCTCAGACTGCCCTTCGAACGCCAACTGCCGGAGGAGCCAGAGCCGCCCCTCAGACCGCCCCGTGAACTCCAACTGCCGGAGGAACCAGAGCCACCCCTCAGACCGCCCCGCGAACTCCAACTGCCGGAGGAGCCAGAACCGCTCCTCAGACCGCCCCGCGAACTTCAACTGCTGGAGGAACCAGAGCCACCCCTCAGACCGCCCCACGAACTCCAACTTCCGGAGGAGCCAGAGCCGCCCCTCAGACGGCCCCGTGAACTCCAACTGCCGGAGGAGCCAGCGCCGCCCCTCAGACCACCCCGCGAACTCGAACTGCCAGAGGAGCCAGCGCCGCCCCTCAGACCGCCCCACGAACTCCAATTGCCGGAGGAACCAGAGCCACCCTTTAGACCACCCCGTGAACTCCAACTGCCGGAGGAACCAGAGCCACACCTCAGACCGCCCTGCGAACTCCAACTGCCGGAGGAGCCAGAGCCGCCCCTCAGACCGCCCCGTGAACTACAACTGCCGGAGGAACCAGAGCCGCTCCTCAGACCGCCCCGTGAGCTCCAACTGCCGGAGGAGCCAGAGCCGCTACTCAGACCGCCCCGCAAACAGCAACTGCCGGAGGAACCAGAGCCGCCCCTCAGACCGCCCTGCGAATGCCAACTGCCAGAGGAACCAGAGCCGCCCCTCAGACCGCCCCGTGAACTCCAACTGCCGGAGGAACCACAGCCGCTCCTCAGACCGCCCTGAGAACTCCAACTGCTGGAAGAGCCAGAGCCGGCCCTCAGACCGCCCTGCGAACTCCAACTGCCGGAGGAACCAGAGCCGCTCCTCAGACTGCCCCGCGAACTCAAACTGCCGGAGTAGCCAGAGCCACACCTCAGACCTCCCCGCGAACTCCAACTGCTGGAGAAACCAGCGCCGCTCCTCAGACCGCCCCGCGAACTCCAA
The DNA here is from genome assembly GCF_965140295.1 of Lepidochelys olivacea. Taxonomy (NCBI): domain Eukaryota; kingdom Metazoa; phylum Chordata; order Testudines; family Cheloniidae; genus Lepidochelys; species Lepidochelys olivacea. The sequence continues at coordinate 2,339,127 of NC_140432.1, read as the reverse complement.
CTGCCGGAGGAACCAGAGCCGCTCCTCACACCGTCCCGTGAACTCCAACAGTCGGAGGAACCAGAGCCACCCCTCAGACCGCCCCGCGAATTCCAACTGCCGGAGTAACCAGAGCCGCTCCTCAGCCGCACTGCGAACTCCAACTGCCGGAGGAGCCAGCGCAGCCCCTCAGACCGCCCCGTGAACTCCAACTGCCGGAGGAGCCAGCGCCGCCCCTCAGACCGCCCTGCGAACTCCAACTGCCGGAGGAACCAGAGCCACCCCTCAGACCGCCCCGCGAACTCCAACTGCCGGAGGAACCAGAGTCACACCTCAGACCGCCCTGTGAACTCCAACTGACGGAGGAGCCAGAGCCGCCCCTCAGACCGACCCGCGAACGCCAACTGCCGGAGGAGCCAGTGTTGCCCCTTAGACCGCCCCGTGAACTCAACTGCCGGAGGAACCAGAGCCGCCCCTCAGACCGCCCTGCGAACTCGAACTGCCGGAGGAACCAGAGCCGCTCCTCAGACCGCACTGCGAACTCCAACTGCCGGAGGAGCCAGAGCCGCCCCTCAGACCGCCCCGCGAACTCCAAATGCCGGAGGAGCCAGAGCCGATCCTCAGACCGCCCCGTGAACTCCAACGGCCGGAGGAACCAGCGCCGATCTTCAGACCGCCCCGCAAACTCCAACTGCCGGAGGAGCCCGAGCCGCTCCTCAGACCGCCCCGTTAACTCCATCTGCCGGACGAGCCAGAGCCGCCCCTCAGACCGCCCAGTGAACTCCAACTCCCAGAGGAGCCAGAGCCGCCCCTCAGACCGCCCCGCGAACTCCAACTGCCAGAGGAACCAGAGCCGCACCTCAGACCGCCCCGCAAACTCCAACTGCCGGAGGAGACCGACCCGCTCCCCAGACCACCCCGCGAACTCCAACTGCCGGAGGAGCCAGAGCCGCCCCTCAGATCGCCCCGCGAACTCCAACTGCCGGAGGAGCCAGAGCCGCTCCTCAGACCGCCCCGCGAACTCTAACTGCTGGAGGAGCCAGCGCCGCCCCTCAGACCGCCCCACGAACTCCAATTGCCGGAGGAACCAGAGCCACCCTTCAGACCGCCCCGTGAACTCCAACTGCCGGAGGAACCAGAGCCACACCTCAGACCGCCCTGCGAACTCCAACTGCCGGAGGAGCCAGAGCAGCCCCTCAGACCGCCCCGTCAACTCCAACTGCTGGAGGAACCAGAGCCGCCCCACAGACCGCCCCGTGAACTACAACTGCCGGAGGAACCAGAGCCGCTCCTCAGACCGCCCCGTGAACTCCAACTGCCGGAGGAGCCAGAGCCACTCCTCAGACCGCCCCGCAAACTCCCACTGCCGGAGGAACCAGGGCCACAACTCAGACCGCCCCGCGAACTCCAATTGCCGGAGGAGCCAGAGCCGCTCCTCAGACCGCCCCGCAAACTCCAACTGCCGGAGGAGCCAGCGCCACCCCTGAGACCGCCCCGTGAACTCCAACTGCCGAAGGAGCCAGAGCCGCCCCTCAGACGGCCCCGTGAACTCCAACTGCCGGAGGAGCCACAGATCTCCTCAGACCGCCCCGCAATCTCCAACTACCGGAGGAACCAGAGCCGCCCCTCAGGCCGCCCTGCGAACGCCAACTGCCGGAAGAGCCAGCACCGCCCCTCAGACCGCCCCGTAAACTCCAACTGCTGGAGGAACCAGAGCCACCCCTCAGACCGGCCCGCGAACTCCAACTACCGGAGGAGCCAGAGCCGCTCCTCAGACCGCCCCACGAACGCCAACTGCAGGAGGAGCCAGCGCTGCCCCTTAGCCCGGCACGTGAACTCCAACTGCCGGAGGAGTCATTGCCGCCCCTAAGACCACCCCATGAACTCCAACTGCCGGAGGAGCCAGAGCAGCCCCTCAGACCGCCCTGCGAACTCCAACTGCCGGTGGAACCAGCGCCGTTCCTCAGACCGCCCCGCAAACTCCAACTGCCGGAGGAGCCCGAGCCGCTACTCAGACCGCCCCGCGAACTCCAACTGCCGGAGGAACCAGAGCCGCTCCTCAGACCGCCCCGCGAACTCCAACTGCCGGAGGAGCCAGCGCCGCCCCTCAGACCGCCCCGCGAAAACCAACTGCCGGAGGGACCAGAACCCCCCTCAGACCGCCCCTTGAACTCCAACTGCCGGAGGAACCAGAGCCGCCCCTCAGACTGCCCTGCGAACTCCAACTGCCGTAGAAAGCAGCGACGCTCCTCACACCGCCCCGTGAACTCCAATTACCGGGGGAACCAGAGTCACACCTCAGACCGCCTTTTGAACTCCAACTGCCGGAGGAGCCAGAGCCACCCCTGAGACCGCCCCGCGAACTCCAACTGCCGGAGGAACCAGAGCCACCCCTCAGACCGCCCCGCGAACTCCAACTGCTGGAGGAACCAGAGCCGCTCCTCAGACTGCCCGGCAAACTCCAACTGCCGGAGGAGCCAGAGCCACAACTCAGACCGCCCCGCGAACTCCAACTGCCGGAGAAACCAGAGCCGCTCCTCAGACCGCCCCGCGAACTCCAACTGCCGGAGGAACCAGAGCCGCTCCTCACACCGTCCCGTGAACTCCAACAGCCGGAGGAACCAGAGCCACCCCTCAGACCGCCCCGCGAACTCCAACTGCCGGAGTAACCAGAGCCGCTGCTCAGCCGCACTGCGAACTCCAACTGCCGGAGTAGCCAGAGCCGCCCCTCAGACCGCCCCGTCAACTCCAACTGCTGGAGGAACCAGAGCCGCCCCACAGACCGCCCCGTGAACTACAACTGCCGGAGGAACCAGAGCCGCTCCTCAGACCGCCCCGTGAACTCCAACTGCCGGAGGAGCCAGAGCCGCTCCTCAGACCGCCCAGCCAACGCCAACTGCCGGAGGAACCAGAGCCGCCCCTCAGACCGCCCCGTACACTCCAACTGCCGGAGGAACCAGAGCCACCCCTCAGACCGCCCCGCGAACTCCAATTGCCGGAGGAGCCAGAGCCGCTCCTCAGACCGCCCCGCGAACTCCAACTGCCGGAGGAGCCAGCGCCACCCCTGAGACCGCCCCGTGAACTCCAGCTGCCGGAGGAGCCAGAGCCGCCCCTCAGACGGCCCCGTGAACTCCAACTGCTGGAGGAGCCACAGATCTCCTCAGACCGCCCCGCAATCTCCAACTGCCGGAGGAACCAGAGCCGCCCCTCAGACCGCCCTGCGAACGCCAACTGCCGGAGGAGCCATCGCTGCCCCTGAGACCGCCCCATGAACTCCAACTGCCGGAGGAGCCAGCGCCGCCCCTTAGGCTGCCCCGTGAACTCCAACTGCCGGAGGAGACAGCGCCGCCCCTCAGACCACCCCATGAACTCCAACTCCCGAAGGAGCCAGAGCCGCCCCTCAGACCGCCCTGCGAACTCCAACTGCCGGTGGAACCAGCGCCGCTCCTCAGACCGCTCCTCAGACCGCCCCGCAAACTCCAACTGCCGGAGGAGCCCGAGCCGCTCCTGAGACCGCCCCGCGAACTCCAACTGCTGGAGGAACCAGAGCCGCTCCTCAGACCGCCCCGCGAACTCAAACTGCCGGAGGAGCCAGCGCCGCCCCTCAGACCGCCCCACGAAAACCAACTGCCGGAGGAACCAGAACCCCTCTCAGACCGCCCCGTGAACTCCAACTGCCGGAGGAACCAGAGCCGCCCCTCAGACTGCCCTGCGAACTCCAACTGCCGGAGAAACCAGCGACCCTCCTCACACCGCCCCGTGAACTCCAATTACCGGGGGAACCAGAGTCACACCTCAGACCGCCTTTTGAACTCCAACTGCCGGAGGAGCCAGAGCCCACCCTGAGACCGCCCCGCGAGCTCCAACTGCCGGAGTAACCAGAGCCACCCCTCAGACCGCCCCGCGAACTCCAACTGCCGGAGGAACCAGAGCCGGTCCTCAGACCGCCCGGCAAACTCCAACTGCCGGAGAAGCCAGAGCCACTCCTCAGACCGCCCCACGAACTCCAATTGCCGGAGGAACCAGAGCCACCCTTTAGACCACCCCGTGAACTCCAACTGCCGGAGGAACCAGAGCCACACCTCAGACCGCCCTGCGAACTCCAACTGCCGGAGGAGCCAGAGCCGCCCCTCAGACCGCCCCGTCAACTCCAACTGCTGGAGGAACCAGAGCGGCCCCACTGACCGCCCCGTGAACTACAACTGCCGGAGGTACCAGAGCCGCTCCTCAGACCGCCCCGTGAGCTCCAACTGCCGGAGGAGCCAGAGCCGCTACTCAGACCGCCCCGCAAACAGCAACTGCCGGAGGAACCAGAGCCGCCCCTCAGACCGCCCTGCGAACGCCAACTGCCAGAGGAACCAGAGCCGCCCCTCAGACCGCCCCGTGAACTCCAACTGCCGGAGGAACCAGAGCCACCCTTCAGACCGCCCCGCGAATTCCAACTGCCAGAGTAACCAGAGCCGCTCCTCAGCCGCACTGCGAACTCCAACTGCCGGAGGAGCCAGAGCCGCCCCTCAGACCGCCCTGCGAACTCCAACTGCCGGAGGAGCCAGAGCCGCTCCTCATACCGCCCCGCAAACTCCAACTGCCGGAGGAGCCAGAGCCACCCCTCAGACCGCCCCGCGAACACCAACTGCCGGAGGAGCCAGAGACGCTCCTCAGACCGCCCCGCGAACTCCAACTGCCGGAGGAGCCAGCGCAGCCCCTCAGACCGCCCCGTGAACTCCAACTGCCGGAGGAGCCAGCGCCGCCCCTCAGACCGCCCCGTAAACTCCAACTGCCGGAGGAACCAGAGCCGCACCCCAGACCGCCCTGCGAACTCCAACTGCCGGAGGAACCAGCGCCGCTCCTCACACCGCCCCATAAAGTCCAACTGCCGGAGGAACCAGAGTCACACCTCAGACCGCCCTGTGAACTCCAACTGCCGGAGGAGCCAGAGCCGCCCCTCAGACCGACCCGCGAACGCCAACTGCCGGAGGAACCAGAGCCACCCCTCAGACCGCCCCGCGAACTCCAACTGCCGGAGGAGCCAGCGCCACCCCTCAGACCGCCCCACGAACTCCAATTGCCGGAGGAACCAGAGCCACCCTTTAGACCACCCCGTGAACTCCAACTGCCGGAGGAACCGGAGCCACACCTCAGACCGCCCTGCGAACTCCAACTGCCAGAGGAGCCAGAGCCGCCCCTCAGACCGCCCCGTCAACTCCAACTGCTGGAGGAACCAGAGCAGCCCCACAGACCGCCCCGTGAACTACAACTGCCGATGGAACAAGAGCCGCTCCTCAGACCGCCCCGTGAACTCCAACTGCCGGAGGAGCCAGAGCCGCTACTCAGACCGCCCCGCAAACTGCAACTGCCGGAGGAACCAGAGCCACCCCTCAGACCGCCCCGCGAACTCCAACTGCCGGAGGAACCAGAGCCACACCTCAGACCGCCCCGTGAACTACAACTGCCGGAGAAACCGGAGCCGCTACTCAGACCGCCCCGCAAATTCCAACTGCCGGAGGAACCAGAGCCGCCCCTCAGACCGCCCTGCGAACGCCAACTGCCGGAGGAGCCAGAGCCACCCCTCAGACCGCCCCGCGAACTCCAACTGCCGGAGGAACCAGAGCCAACCCTCAGACCGCCCCGCGAACTCCAACTGCCGGAGGAGCCAGCGCCGCCCCTCAGACCACCCCGCGAAAACCAACTGCCGGAGGAACCAGAGCCCCCCTCAGACCGCCCCGTGAACTCCAACTGCCGGAGGAACCAGAGCCGCCCCTCAGACTGCCCTGCGAACTCCAACTGCCGGAGGAACCAGCGACGCTCCTCACACCGCCCCGTAAACTCCAACTGCCGGAGGAACCAGAGTCACACCTCAGACCTCCCTGTGAACTCCAACTGACGGAGCAGCCAGAGCCGCCCCTCAGACCGACCCGCGAACTCCAACTGCCGGAGGAAAAAGAGCCACCCCTCAGACCGCCCCGCGAACTCCAACTGCCGGAGGAACCAGAGCCGCTCCTCAGACCGCCAAGCGAACTCCAACTGCCGGAGAAGCCAGAGCCACACCTCAGACCGCCCTGCGAACTCCAACTGCCGGAGGAACCAGTGCCGCCCCACAGACCGCCCCGTGAACTCCAACTGCCGGAGGAACCAGAGCCACCCCTCAGACCGCCCCGTGAACTCCAACTGCCGGAGGAACCAGAGACGCTCCTCAGACCGACCCGCGAACTCCAACTGCCGGAGGAACCAGAGCCGCCCCTCAGACCACCCTGGGAACGCCAACTGCTGGAGGAGCCAGCGCAGCCCCTCAGACCGCCCCGTGAACTCCAACTGCCGGAGGAGCCAGCGCCGCCCCTCAGACCGCCCCGTAAACTCCAAATGCCGGAGGAACCAGAGCCGCCCCTCAGACCGCCCTGCGAACTCCAACTGCCGGAGGAACCAGCTCCGCTCCTCACACCGCCCCGCAAACTCCAACTGCCGGAGTAACCAGAGTCACACCTCAGACAGCCCTATTAACTCCAACTGCCGGAGGAGCCAGAGCCGCCCCTCAGACCGACCCGCGAACTCCAACTGCCGGAGGAACAAGAGCCACCCCTCAGACCGCCCCGCGAACTCCAACTGCCGGAGGAACCAGAGCCACACCTCAGACCGCCCTGTTAACTCCAACTGCCGGATGAGCCAGAGCCGCCCCTCAGACCGACCCGCGAACTCCAACTGCCAGAGGAACCATAGCCGCTCCTCAGACCGCCAAGCGAACTCCAACTGCCGGAGAAGCCAGAGCCACACCTCAGACCGCCCTGCGAACTCCAACTGCCGGAGGAACCATAGCCGCTCCTCAGACCGCCAAGCGAACTCCAACTGCCGGAGAAGCCAGAGCCACACCTCAGACCGCCCTGCGAACTCCAACTGCCGGAGGAACCAGAGCCGCCCCACAGACCGCCCCGTGAACTCCAACTGCCGGAGGAACCAGAGACGCTCCTCAGACCGCCCTGCGAACTCCAACTGCTGTAGGAGCCAGAGCCGGACCTCAGACCGCCCTGCGAACTCCAAATGCCGGAGGAACCAGAGCCGCTCCTCAGACCGCCCCGCGAACTCCAACTGCCGGAGGAGCCAGAAACACACCTCAGACTTCCCCGAGAACTCCAACTGCCGGAGGAACCAGAGCCGCTCCTCAGACCGCCCCCCGAACTCCAAATGCCGGAGGAACCAGTGCCGCTCCTCACACCGCCCCGTGAACTCCAACAGCCGGAGGAACCAGAGCCACCCCTCAGACCGCCCCGTGAACTCCAACTGCCGGAGGAGCCAGAGCCGCCCCTCAGACCGCCCCGTGAACTACAACTGCCGGAGGAACCAGAGCCGCTCCTCAGACCACCCCGTGAGCTCCAACTGCCGGAGGAGCCAGAGCCGCTACTCAGACCGCCCCGGAAAAAGCAACTGCTGGAGGAACCAGAGCGGCCCCTCAGACCGCCCTGCGAATGCCAACTGCCAGAGGAACCAGAGCCGCCCCTCAGACCGCCCCGTGAACTCCAACTGCCGGAGGAACCAGAGCCGCTCCTCAGACCGCCCTGAGAACTCCAACTGCTGGAAGAGCCAGAGCCGGCCCTCAGACCGCCCTGCGAACTACAACTGCCGGAGGAACCAGAGCCGCTCCTCAGACCGCCCCGCGAACTCAAACTGCCGGAGTAGCCAGAGCCACCCCTCAGACCGCCCCGTGAACTCCAACTGACGGAGGAACCAGAGCCGCTCCTCAGACCGCCCCGCGAACTCCAACTGCCGGAGGAACCAGCGCCGCTCCTCAGACCGCACTGCGAACTGCAACTGCCGGAGGAGGCAGAGCCGCCCCTCAGACCGCCCCACGAACTCCAATTGCCAGAGGAAACAGAGCCACCCTTCAGACCGCCCCGTGAACTCCAACTGCCGGAGGAACCAGAGCCACACCTCAGACCGCCCTGCGAACTCTAACTGCCGGAGGAGCCAGAGCCGCCCCTCAGACCGCCCCGTCAACTCCAACTGCCGGAGGAACCAGAGCCACCCCACAGACCGCCCCGTGAACTACAACTGCCGGAGAAACCGGAGCCGCTCCTCAGACCGCCCCGCAAATTCCAACTGCCGGAGGAACCAGAGCCGCCCCTCAGACTGCCCTTCGAACGCCAACTGCCGGAGGAGCCAGAGCCGCCCCTCAGACCGCCCCGTGAACTCCAACTGCCGGAGGAACCAGAGCCACCCCTCAGACCGCCCCGCGAACTCCAACTGCCGGAGGAGCCAGAACCGCTCCTCAGACCGCCCCGCGAACTCCAACTGCTGGAGGAACCAGAGCCACCCCTCAGACCGCCCCACGAACTCCAACTTCCGGAGGAGCCAGAGCCGCCCCTCAGACGTCCCCGTGAACTCCAACTGCCGGAGGAGCCAGCGCCGCCCCTCAGACCACCCCGCGAACTCGAACTGCCGGAGGAGCCAGCGCCGCCCCTCAGACCGCCCCACGAACTCCAATTGCCGGAGGAACCAGAGCCACCCTTTAGACCACCCCGTGAGCTCCAACTGCCGGAGGAGCCAGAGCCGCTACTCAGACCGCCCCGCAAACAGCAACTGCCGGAGGAACCAGAGCCGCCCCTCAGACCGCCCTGCGAATGCCAACTGCCAGAGGAACCAGAGCCGCCCCTCAGACCGCCCCGTGAACTCCAACTGCCGGAGGAACCACAGCCGCTCCTCAGACCGCCCTGAGAACTCCAACTGCTGGAAGAGCCAGAGCCGGCCCTCAGACCGCCCTGCGAACTCCAACTGCCGGTGGAACCAGAGCCGCTCCTCAGACTGCCCCGCGAACTCAAACTGCCGGAGTAGCCAGAGCCACACCTCAGACCGCCCCGCGAACTCCAACTGCTGGAGAAACCAGCGCCGCTCCTCAGACCGCCCCGCGAACTCCAACTGCCGGAGGAACCAGAGCCGCTCCTCACACCGTCCCGTGAACTCCAACAGTCGGAGGAACCAGAGCCACCCCTCAGACCGCCCCGCGAATTCCAACTGCCGGAGTAACCAGAGCCGCTCCTCAGCCGCACTGCGAACTCCAACTGCCGGAGGAGCCAGCGCAGCCCCTCAGACCGCCCCGTGAACTCCAACTGCCGGAGGAGCCAGCGCCGCCCCTCAGACCGCCCTGCGAACTCCAACTGCCGGAGGAACCAGAGCCACCCCTCAGACCGCCCCGCGAACTCCAACTGCCGGAGGAACCAGAGTCACACCTCAGACCGCCCTGTGAACTCCAACTGACGGAGGAGCCAGAGCCGCCCCTCAGACCGACCCGCGAACGCCAACTGCCGGAGGAGCCAGTGTTGCCCCTTAGACCGCCCCGTGAACTCAACTGCCGGAGGAACCAGAGCCGCCCCTCAGACCGCCCTGCGAACTCGAACTGCCGGAGGAACCAGAGCCGCTCCTCAGACCGCACTGCGAACTCCAACTGCCGGAGGAGCCAGAGCCGCCCCTCAGACCGCCCCGCGAACTCCAAATGCCGAAGGAGCCAGAGCCGATCCTCAGACCGCCCCGTGAACTCCAACGGCCGGAGGAACCAGCGCCGATCTTCAGACCGCCCCGCAAACTCCAACTGCCGGAGGAGCCCGAGCCGCTCCTCAGACCGCCCCGTTAACTCCATCTGCCGGACGAGCCAGAGCCGCCCCTCAGACCGCCCAGTGAACTCCAACTCCCAGAGGAGCCAGAGCCGCCCCTCAGACCACCCCGCGAACTCCAACTGCCAGAGGAACCAGAGCCGCTCCTCAGACCGCCCCGCAAACTCCAACTGCCGGAGGAGACCGACCCGCTCCCCAGACCACCCCGTGAACTCCAACTGCCGGAGGAGCCAGAGCCGCCCCTCAGATCGCCCCGCGAACTCCAACTGCCGGAGGAGCCAGAGCCCCTCCTCAGACCGCCCCACGAACTCCAATTGCCGGAGGAACCAGAGCCACCCTTCAGACCGCCCCGTGAACTCCAACTGCCGGAGGAACCAGAGCCACACCTCAGACCGCCCTGCGAACTCCAACTGCCGGAGAGCCAGAGCCGCCCCTCAGACCGCCCCGTCAACTCCAACTGCTGGAGGAACCAGAGCCGCCCCACAGACCGCCCCGTGATCTACAACTGCCGGAGGAACCAGAGCCGCTCCTCAGACCGCCCCGTGAACTCCAACTGCCGGAGGAGCCAGAGCCACTCCTCAGACCGCCCCGCAAACTCCCACTGCCGGAGGAACCAGGGCCACAACTCAGACCGCCCCGCGAACTCCAATTGCCGGAGGAGCCAGAGCCGCTCCTCAGACCGCCCCGCAAACTCCAACTGCAGGAGGAGCCAGCGCCACCCCTGAGACCGCCCCGTGAACTCCAACTGCCGAAGGAGACAGAGCCGCCCCTCAGACGGCCCCGTGAACTCCAACTGCCGGAGGAGCCACAGATCTCCTCAGACCGCCCCGCAATCTCCAACTACCGGAGGAACCAGAGCCGCCCCTCAGGCCGCCCTGCGAACGCCAACTGCCGGAGGAGCCAGCACCGCCCCTCAGACCGCCCCGTAAACTCCAACTGCCGGAGGAACCAGAGCCACCCCTCAGACCGGCCCGCGAACTCCAACTACCGGAGGAGCCAGAGCCGCTCCTCAGACCGCCCCACGAACGCCAACTGCAGGAGGAGCCAGCGCTGCCCCTTAGGCCGGCACGTGAACTCCAACTGCCGGAGGAGTCATTGCCGCCCCTAAGACCACCCCATGAACTCCAACTGCCGGAGGAGCCAGAGCAGCCCCTCAGACCGCCCTGCGAACTCCAACTGCCGGTGGAACCAGCGCCGTTCCTCAGACCGCCCCGCAAACTCCAACTGCCGGAGGAGCCCGAGCCGCTACTCAGACCGCCCCGCGAACTCCAACTGCCGGAGGAACCAGAGCCGCTCCTCAGACCGCCCCGCGAACTCCAACTGCCGGAGGAGCCAGCGCCGCCCCTCAGACCGCCCCGCGAAAACCAACTGCCGGAGGGACCAGAACCCCCCTCAGACCGCCCCTTGAACTCCAACTGCCGGAGGAACCAGAGCCGCCCCTCAGACTGCCCTGCGAACTCCAACTGCCGTAGAAAGCAGCGACGCTCCTCACACCGCCCCGTGAACTCCAATTACCGGGGGAACCAGAGTCACACCTCAGACCGCCTTTTGAACTCCAACTGCCGGAGGAGCCAGAGCCACCCCTAAGACCGCCCCGCGAACTCCAACTGCCGGAGGAACCAGAGCCACCCCTCAGACCGCCCCGAGAACTCCAACTGCCGGAGGAACCAGAGCCGCTCCTCAGACTGCCCGGCAAACTCCAACTGCCGGAGGAGCCAGAGCCACACCTCAGACCGCCCCGCGAACTCCAACTGCCGGAGAAACCAGAGCCGCTCCTCAGACCGCCCCGCGAACTCCAACTGCCGGAGGAACCAGAGCCGCTCCTCACACCGTCCCGTGAACTCCAACAGCCGGAGGAACCAGAGCCACCCCTCAGACCGCCCCGCGAACTCCAACTGCCGGAGTAACCAGAGCCGCTGCTCAGCCGCACTGCGAACTCCAACTGCCGGAGTAGCCAGAGCCGCCCCTCAGACCGCCCCGTCAACTCCAACTGCTGGAGGAACCAGAGCCGCCCCACAGACCGCCCCGTGAACTGCAACTGCCGGAGGAACCAGAGCCGCTCCTCAGACCGCCCCGTGAACTCCAACTGCCGGAGGAGCCAGAGCCGCTCCTCAGACCGCCCCGCAAACTCCAACTGCCGGAGGAACCAGAGCCGACCCTCAGACCGCCCAGCCAACGCCAACTGCCGGAGGAACCAGAGCCGCCCCTCAGACCGCCCCGTACACTCCAACTGCCGGAGGAACCAGAGCCACCCCTCAGACCGCCCCGCGAACTCCAATTGCCGGAGGAGCCAGAGCCGCTCCTCAGACCGCCCCGCGAACTCCAACTGCCGGAGGAGCCAGCGCCACCCCTTGGACCGCCCCGTGAACTCCAGCTGCCGGAGGAGCCAGAGCCGCCCCTCAGACGGCCCCGTGAACTCCAACTGCTGGAGGAGCCACAGATCTCCTCAGACCGCCCCGCAATCTCCAACTGCCGGAGGAACCAGAGCCGCCCCTCAGACCGCCCTGCGAACGCCAACTGCCGGAGGAGCCATCGCTGCCCCTGAGACCGCCCCATGAACTCCAACTGCCGGAGGAGCCAGCGCCGCCCCTTAGGCTGCCCCGTGAACTCCAACTGCCGGAGGAGACAGCGCCGCCCCTCAGACCACCCCATGAACTCCAACTCCCGAAGGAGCCAGAGCCGCCCCTCAGACCGCCCTGCGAACTCCAACTGCCGGTGGAACCAGCGCCGCTCCTCAGACCGCCCCGCAAACTCCAACTGCCGGAGGAGCCCGAGCCGCTCCTGAGACCGCCCCGCGAACTCCAACTGCTGGAGGAACCAGAGCCGCTCCTCAGACCGCCCCGCGAACTCAAACTGCCGGAGGAGCCAGCGCCGCCCCTCAGACCGCCCCACGAAAACCAACTGCCGGAGGAACCAGAACCCCTCTCAGACCGCCCCGTGAACTCCAACTGCCGGAGGAACCAGAGCCGCCCCTCAGACTGCCCTGCGAACTGCAACTGCCGGAGAAACCAGCGACCCTCCTCACACCGCCCCGTGAACTCTAATTACCGGGGGAACCAGAGTCACACCTCAGACCGCCTTTTGAACTCCAACTGCCGGAGGAGCCAGAGCCCACCCTGAGACCGCCCCGCGAGCTCCAACTGCCGGAGTAACCAGAGCCACCCCTCAGACCGCCCCGCGAACTCCAACTGCCGGAGGAACCAGAGCCGCTCCTCAGACCGCCCGGCTAACTCCAACTGCCGGAGAAGCCAGAGCCACTCCTCAGACCACCCCACGAACTCCAATTGCCGGAGGAACCAGAGCCACCCTTTAGACCACCCCGTGAACTCCAACTGCCGGAGGAACCAGAGCCACACCTCAGACCGCCCTGCGAACTCCAACTGCCGGAGGAGCCAGAGCCGCCCCTCAGACCGCCCCGTCAACTCCAACTGCTGGAGGAACCAGAGCGGCCCCACTGACCGCCCCGTGAACTACAACTGCCGGAGGAACCAGAGCCGCTCCTCAGACCGCCCCGTGAGCTCCAACTGCCGGAGGAACCAGAGCCGCCCCTCAGACCGCCCTGCGAACGCCAACTGCCAGAGGAACCAGAGCCGCCCCTCAGACCGCCCCGTGAACTCCAACTGCCGGAGGAACCAGAGCCACCCTTCAGACCGCCCCGCGAATTCCAACTGCCAGAGTAACCAGAGCCGCTCCTCAGCCGCACTGCGAACTCCAACTGCCGGAGGAGCCAGAGCCGCCCCTCAGACCGCCCTGCGAACTCCAACTGCCGGAGGAGCCAGAGCCGCTCCTCATACCGCCCCGCAAACTCCAACTGCCGGAGGAGCCAGAGCCACCCCTCAGACCGCCCCGCGAACTCCAACTGCCGGAGGAGCCAGAGACGCTCCTCAGACCGCCCCGCGAACTCCAACTGCCGGAGGAGCCAGCGCAGCCCCTCAGACCGCCCCGTGAACTCCAACTGCCGGAGGAGCCAGCGCCGCCCCTCAGACCGCCCCGTAAATTCCAACTGCCGGAGGAACCAGAGCCGCACCCCAGACCGCCCTGCGAACTCCAACTGCCGGAGGAACCAGCGCCGCTCCTCACACCGCCCCATAAAGTCCAACTGCCGGAGGAACCAGAGTCACACCTCAGACCGCCCTGTGAACTCCAACTGCCGGAGGAGCCAGAGCCGCCCCTCAGACCGACCCGCGAACGCCAACTGCCGGAGGAACCAGAGCCACCCCTCAGACCGCCCCGCGAACTCCAACTGCCGGAGGAGCCAGCGCCACCCCTCAGACCGCCCCACGAACTCCAATTGCCGGAGGAACCAGAGCCACCCTTTAGACCACCCCGTGAACTCCAACTGCCGGAGGAACCGGAGCCACACCTCAGACCGCCCTGCGAACTCCAACTGCCAGAGGAGCCAGAGCCGCCCCTCAGACCGCCCCGTCAACTCCAACTGCTGGAGGAACCAGAGCAGCCCCACAGACCGCCCCGTGAACTACAACTGCCGATGGAACAAGAGCCGCTCCTCAGACCGCCCCGTGAACTCCAACTGCCGGAGGAGCCAGAGCCGCTACTCAGACCGCCCCGCAAACTGCAACTGCCGGAGGAACCAGAGCCACCCCTCAGACCGCCCCGCGAACTCCAACTGCCGGAGGAACCAGAGCCACACCTCAGACCGCCCTGCGAACTCTAACTGCCGGAGGAGCCAGAGCCGCCCCTCAGACCGCCCCGTCAACTCCAACTGCCGGAGGAACCAGAGCCACCCCACAGACCGCCCCGTGAACTACAACTGCCGGAGAAACCGGAGCCGCTACTCAGACCGCCCCGCAAATTCCAACTGCCGGAGGAACCAGAGCCGCCCCTCAGACCGCCCTGCGAACGCCAACTGCCGGAGGAGCCAGAGCCACCCCTCAGACCGCCCCGCGAACTCCAACTGCCGGAGGAACCAGAGCCACCCCTCAGACCGCCCCGCGAACTCCAACTGCCGGAGGAGCTAGCGCCGCCCCTCAGACCACCCCGCGAAAACCAACTGCCGGAGGAACCAGAGCCCCCCTCAGACCGCCCCGTGAACTCCAACTGCCGGAGGAACCAGAGCCGCCCCTCAGACTGCCCTGCGAACTCCAACTGCCGGAGGAACCAGCGACGCTCCTCACACCGCCCCGTAAACTCCAACTGCCGGAGGAACCAGAGTCACACCTCAGACCTCCCTGTGAACTCCAACTGACGGAGCAGCCAGAGCCGCCCCTCAGACCGACCCGCGAACTCCAACTGCCGGAGGAAAAAGAGCCACCCCTCAGACCGCCCCGCGAACTCCAACTGCCGGAGGAACCAGAGCCGCTCCTCAGACCGCCAAGCGAACTCCAACTGCCGGAGAAGCCAGAGCCACACCTCAGACCGCCCTGCGAACTCCAACTGCCGGAGGAACCAGTGCCGCCCCACAGACCGCCCCGTGAACTCCAACTGCCGGAGGAACCAGAGCCACCCCTCAGACCGCCCCGTGAACTCCAACTGCCGGAGGAACCAGAGACGCTCCTCAGACCGACCCGCGAACTCCAACTGCCGGAGGAACCAGAGCCGCCCCTCAGACCACCCTGGGAACGCCAACTGCCGGAGGAGCCAGCGCAGCCCCTCAGACCGCCCCGTGAACTCCAACTGCCGGAGGAGCCAGCGCCGCCCCTCAGACCGCCCCGTAAACTCCAAATGCCGGAGGAACCAGAGCCGCCCCTCAGACCGCCCTGCGAACTCCAACTGCCGGAGGAACCAGCTCCGCTCCTCACACCGCCCCGCAAACTCCAACTGCCGGAGTAACCAGAGTCACACCTCAGACAGCCCTATTAACTCCAACTGCCGGAGGAGCCAGAGCCGCCCCTCAGACCGACCCGCGAACTCCAACTGCCGGAGGAACAAGAGCCACCCCTCAGACCGCCCCGCGAACTCCAACTGCCGGAGGAACCAGAGCCACACCTCAGACCGCCCTGTTAACTCCAACTGCCGGATGAGCCAGAGCCGCCCCTCAGACCGACCCGCGAACTCCAACTGCCAGAGGAACCATAGCCGCTCCTCAGACCGCCAAGCGAACTCCAACTGCCGGAGAAGCCAGAGCCACACCTCAGACCGCCCTGCGAACTCCAACTGCCGGAGGAACCATAGCCGCTCCTCAGACCGCCAAGCGAACTCCAACTGCCGGAGAAGCCAGAGCCACACCTCAGACCGCCCTGCGAACTCCAACTGCCGGAGGAACCAGAGCCGCCCCACAGACCGCCCCGTGAACTCCAACTGCCGGAGGAACCAGAGACGCTCCTCAGACCGCCCTGCGAACTCCAACTGCTGGAGGAGCCAGAGCCGGACCTCAGACCGCCCTGCGAACTCCAAATGCCGGAGGAACCAGAGCCGCTCCTCAGACCGCCCCGCGAACTCCAACTGCCGGAGGAGCCAGAAACACACCTCAGACTTCCCCGCGAACTCCAACTGCCGGAGGAACCAGAGCCGCTCCTCAGACCGCCCCCCGAACTCCAAATGCCGGAGGAACCAGTGCCGCTCCTCACACCGCCCCGTGAACTCCAACAGCCGGAGGAACCAGAGCCACCCCTCAGACCGCCCCGTGAACTCCAACTGACGGAGGAACCAGAGCCGCTCCTCAGACCGCCCCGCGAACTCCAACTGCCGGAGGAACCAGCGCCACCCCTCAGACCGCCCCACGAACTCCAACTGCCGGAGGAACCAGCGCCACCCCTCAGACCGCCCCACGAACTCCAACTTCCGGAGGAGCCAGAGCCGCCCCTCAGATGGCCCCGTGAACTCCAACTGCCGGAGGAGCCAGCGCCGCCCCTCAGACCACCCCGCGAACTCGAATTGCCGGAGGAGCCAGCGCCGCCCCTCAGACCGCCCCACGAACTCCAATTGCCGGAGGAACCAGAGCCACCCTTTAGACCACCCCGTGAACTCCAACTGCCGGAGGAACCAGAGCCACCCCTCAGACCACCCCGCGAATACCAACTGCCGGAGGAACCAGAGCCGCTCCTCAGACCGCACTGCGAACTCCAACTGCCGGAGGAGGCAGAGCCGCCCCTCAGACCGCCCCACGAACTCCAATTGCCAGAGGAAACAGAGCCACCCTTCAGACCGCCCCGTCAACTCCAACTGCCGGAGTTACCAGAGCCACCCCACAGACCGCCCCGTGAACTACAACTGCCGGAGAAACCGGAGCCGCTCCTCAGACCGACCCGCAAATTCCAACTGCCGGAGGAACCAGAGCCGCCCCTCAGACTGCCCTTCGAACGCCAACTGCCGGAGGAGCCAGAGCCGCCCCTCAGACCGCCCCGTGAACTCCAACTTCCGGAGGAACCAGAGCCACCCCTCAGACCGCCCCGCGAACTCCAACTGCCGGAGGAGCCAGAACCGCTCCTCAGACCGCCCCGCGAACTCCAACTGCTGGAGGAACCAGAGCCACCCCTCAGACCGCCCCACGAACTCCAACTTCCGGAGGAGCCAGAGCCGCCCCTCAGACGGCCCCGTGAACTCCAACTGCCGGAGGAGCCAGCGCCGCCCCTCAGACCACCCCGCGAACTCTAACTGCCGGAGGAGCCAGCGCCGCCCCTCAGACCGCCCCACGAACTCCAATTGCCGGAGGAACCAGAGCCACCCTTTAGACCACCCCGTGAACTCCAACTGCCGGAGGAACCAGAGCCACACCTCAGACCGCCCTGCGAACTCCAACTGCCGGAGGAGCCAGGACCGCCCCTCAGACCGCCCCGTGAACTACAACTGCCGGAGGAACCAGAGCCGCTCCTCAGACCGCCCCGTGAGCTCCAACTGCCGGAGGAGCCAGAGCCGCTACTCAGACCGCCCCGCAAACAGCAACTGCCGGAGGAACCAGAGCCGCCCCTCAGACCGCCCTGCGAATGCCAACTGCCAGAGGAACCAGAGCCGCCCCTCAGACCGCCCCGTGAACTCCAACTGCCGGAGGAACCAGAGCCGCTCCTCAGACCGCCCTGAGAACTCCAACTGCTGGAAGAGCCAGAGCCGGCCCTCAGACCGCCCTGCGAACGCCAACTGCCGGAGGAACCAGAGCCGCTCCTCAGACCGTCCCGCGAACTCCAACTGCCGGAGGAACCAGAGCCGCTCCTCACACCGTCCCGTAAACTCCAACTGCCGGAGGAACCAGAGCCGCCCCCCAGACCGCCCTGCGAACTCCAACTGCCGGAGGAACCAGCGCCGCTCCTCACACCGCCCCATAAAGTCCAACTGCCGGAGGAACCAGTGTCACACCTCAGACCGCCCTGTGAACTCCAACTGACGGAGGAGCCAGAGCCGCCCCTCAGACCGACCCGCGAACGCCAACTGCCGGAGGAGCCAGTGTTGCCCCTCAGACCGCCCCGTGAACTCAACTGCCGGAGGAACCAGAGCCGCCCCTCAGACCGCCCTGCGAACTCGAACTGCCGGAGGAACCAGAGCCGCTCCTCAGACCGCACTGCGAACTCCAACTGCCGGAGGAGCCAGAGCTGCCCCTCAGACCGCCCCGCGAACTCCAAATGCCGGAGGAGCCCGAGCCGATCCTCAGACCGCCCCGTGAAATCCAACGGCCGGAGGAACCAGCGCCGATCTTCAGACAGCCCCGCAAACTCCAACTGCCGGAGGAGCCCGAGCCGCTCCTCAGACCGCCCCGTCAACTCCAACTGCCGGACGAGCCAGAGCCGCCCCTCAGACCGCCCAGTGAACTCCA
This sequence comes from Lepidochelys olivacea, assembly GCF_965140295.1. Taxonomy (NCBI): domain Eukaryota; kingdom Metazoa; phylum Chordata; order Testudines; family Cheloniidae; genus Lepidochelys; species Lepidochelys olivacea. The sequence continues at coordinate 2,320,848 of NC_140432.1, read as the reverse complement.
ACTGCCAGAGGAACTAGAGCCGCTCCTCAGACCGCCCCGCAAACTCCAACTGCCGGAGGAGACCGACCCGCTCCCCAGACCACCCCGCGAACTCCAACTGCCGGAGGAGCCAGAGCCGCCCCTCAGATCGCCCCGCGAACTCCAACTGCCGGAGGAGCCAGAGCCGCTCCTCAGACCGCCCCGCGAACCCCAACTGCTGGAGGAGCCAGCGCCGCCCCTCAGACCGCCCCACGAACTCCAATTGCCGGAGGAACCAGAGCCACCCTTCAGACCGCCCCGTGAACTCCAACTGCCGGAGGAACCAGAGCCACACCTCAGACCGCCCTGCGAACTCCAACTGCCGGAGGAGCCAGAGCCGCCCCTCAGACCGCCCCGTCAACTCCAACTGCTGGAGGAACCAGAGCCGCCCCACAGACCGCCCCGTGAACTACAACTGCCGGAGGAACCAGAGCCGCTCCTCAGACCGCCCCGTGAACTCCAACTGCCGGAGGAGCCAGAGCCACTCCTCAGACCGCCCCGCAAACTCCCACTGCCGGAGGAACCAGAGCCGCCCCTCAGACTGCCCTGCGAACGCCAACTGCCGGAGGAACCAGAGCCACCCCTCAGACCGCCCCGCGAACTCCAATTGCCGGAGGAGCCAGAGCCGCTCCTCAGACCGCCCCGCAAACTCCAACTGCCGGAGGAGCCAGCGCCACCCCTGAGACCGCCCCGTGAACTCCAACTGCCGAAGGAGCCAGAGCCGCCCCTCAGACGGCCCCGTGAACTCCAACTGCCGGAGGAGCCACAGATCTCCTCAGACCGCCCCGCAATCTCCAAATACCGGAGGAACCAGAGCCGCCCCTCAGACCGCCCTGCGAACGCCAACTGCCGGAGGAGCCATCGCTGCCCCTCAGACCGCCCCATGAACTCCAACTGCCGGAGCAGCCAGCACCGCCCCTCAGACCGCCCCGTAAACTCCAACTGCCGGAGGAACCAGAGCCACCCCTCATACCGCCCCGCGAACTCCAACTACCGGAGAGCCAGAGCCGCTCCTCAGACCGCCCCACGAACGCCAACTGCGGGAGGAGCCAGCGCCGCCCCTTAGGCCGCCCCGTGAACTCCAACTGCCGGAGGAGTCATTGCCGCCCCTAAGACCACCCCATGAACTCCAACTGCCGGAGTAACCAGAGCCGCTCCTCAGCCGCACTGCGAACTCCAACTGCCGCAGGAGCCAGAGCCGCCCCTCAGACCGCCCCGCGAACTCCAACTGCCGGAGGAGCCAGAGACGCTCCTCAGACCGCCCCGCGAACTCCAACTGCCGGAGGAACCAGAGCCGACCCTCAGACCACCCTGCGAACGCCAACTGCCGGAGGAGCCAGCGCAGCCCCTCAGACCGCCCAGTGAACTCCAACTGCCGGAGGAGCCAGCGCCGCCCCTCAGACCACCCCGTAAACTCCAACTGCCGGAGGAACCAGAGCCGCCCCCCAGACCGCCCTGCGAACTCCAACTGCCGGAGGAACCAGCGCCGCTCCTCACACCGCCCCATAAAGTCCAACTGCCGCAGGAACCAGAGTCACACCTCAGACCGCCCTGTGAACTCCAACTGACGGAGGAGCCAGAGCCGCCCCTCAGACCGACCCGCGAACGCCAACTGCCGGAGGAGCCAGTGTTGCCCCTCAGACCGCCCCGTGAACTCAACTGCCGGAGGAACCAGAGCCGCCCCTCAGACCGCCCTGCGAACTCGAACTGCCGGAGGAACCAGAGCCGCTCCTCAGACCGCACTGCGAACTCCAACTGCCGGAGGAGCCAGAGCCGCCCCTCAGACCGCCCCGCGAACTCCAAATGCTGGAGGAGCCAGAGCCGATCCTCAGACCGCCCCGTGAACTCCAACGGCCGGAGGAACCAGCGCCGATCTTCAGACCGCCCCGCAAACTCCAACTGCCGGAGGAGCCCGAGCCGCTCCTCAGACCGCCCCGTCAACTCCAACTGCCGGACGAGCCAGAGCCGCCCCTCAGACCGCCCTGCGAACTCCAACTGCCGGTGGAACCAGCGCCGCTCCTCAGACCGCTCCTCAGACCGCCCCGCAAACTCCAACTGCCGGAGGAGCCCGAGCCGCTCCTGAGACCGCCCCGCGAACTCCAACTGCTGGAGGAACCAGAGCCGCTCCTCAGACCGCCCCGCGAACTCAAACTGCCGGAGGAGCCAGCGCCGCCCCTCAGACCGCCCCACGAAAACCAACTGCCGGAGGAACCAGAACCCCTCTCAGACCGCCCCGTGAACTCCAACTGCCGGAGGAACCAGAGCCGCCCCTCAGACTGCCCTGCGAACTCCAACTGCCGGAGAAACCAGCGACCCTCCTCACACCGCCCCGTGAACTCCAATTACCGGGGGAACCAGAGTCACACCTCAGACCGCCTTTTGAACTCCAACTGCCGGAGGAGCCAGAGCCCACCCTGAGACCGCCCCGCGAGCTCCAACTGCCGGAGTAACCAGAGCCACCCCTCAGACCGCCCCGCGAACTCCAACTGCCGGAGGAACCAGAGCCGGTCCTCAGACCGCCCGGCAAACTCCAACTGCCGGAGAAGCCAGAGCCACTCCTCAGACCGCCCCACGAACTCCAATTGCCGGAGGAACCAGAGCCACCCTTTAGACCACCCCGTGAACTCCAACTGCCGGAGGAACCAGAGCCACACCTCAGACCGCCCTGCGAACTCCAACTGCCGGAGGAGCCAGAGCCGCCCCTCAGACCGCCCCGTCAACTCCAACTGCTGGAGGAACCAGAGCGGCCCCACTGACCGCCCCGTGAACTACAACTGCCGGAGGTACCAGAGCCGCTCCTCAGACCGCCCCGTGAGCTCCAACTGCCGGAGGAGCCAGAGCCGCTACTCAGACCGCCCCGCAAACAGCAACTGCCGGAGGAACCAGAGCCGCCCCTCAGACCGCCCTGCGAACGCCAACTGCCAGAGGAACCAGAGCCGCCCCTCAGACCGCCCCGTGAACTCCAACTGCCGGAGGAACCAGAGCCACCCTTCAGACCGCCCCGCGAATTCCAACTGCCAGAGTAACCAGAGCCGCTCCTCAGCCGCACTGCGAACTCCAACTGCCGGAGGAGCCAGAGCCGCCCCTCAGACCGCCCTGCGAACTCCAACTGCCGGAGGAGCCAGAGCCGCTCCTCATACCGCCCCGCAAACTCCAACTGCCGGAGGAGCCAGAGCCACCCCTCAGACCGCCCCGCGAACACCAACTGCCGGAGGAGCCAGAGACGCTCCTCAGACCGCCCCGCGAACTCCAACTGCCGGAGGAGCCAGCGCAGCCCCTCAGACCGCCCCGTGAACTCCAACTGCCGGAGGAGCCAGCGCCGCCCCTCAGACCGCCCCGTAAACTCCAACTGCCGGAGGAACCAGAGCCGCACCCCAGACCGCCCTGCGAACTCCAACTGCCGGAGGAACCAGCGCCGCTCCTCACACCGCCCCATAAAGTCCAACTGCCGGAGGAACCAGAGTCACACCTCAGACCGCCCTGTGAACTCCAACTGCCGGAGGAGCCAGAGCCGCCCCTCAGACCGACCCGCGAACGCCAACTGCCGGAGGAACCAGAGCCACCCCTCAGACCGCCCCGCGAACTCCAACTGCCGGAGGAGCCAGCGCCACCCCTCAGACCGCCCCACGAACTCCAATTGCCGGAGGAACCAGAGCCACCCTTTAGACCACCCCGTGAACTCCAACTGCCGGAGGAACCGGAGCCACACCTCAGACCGCCCTGCGAACTCCAACTGCCAGAAGAGCCAGAGCCGCCCCTCAGACCGCCCCGTCAACTCCAACTGCTGGAGGAACCAGAGCAGCCCCACAGACCGCCCCGTGAACTACAACTGCCGATGGAACAAGAGCCGCTCCTCAGACCGCCCCGTGAACTCCAACTGCCGGAGGAGCCAGAGCCGCTACTCAGACCGCCCCGCAAACTGCAACTGCCGGAGGAACCAGAGCCACCCCTCAGACCGCCCCGCGAACTCCAACTGCCGGAGGAACCAGAGCCACACCTCAGACCGCCCCGTGAACTACAACTGCCGGAGAAACCGGAGCCGCTACTCAGACCGCCCCGCAAATTCCAACTGCCGGAGGAACCAGAGCCGCCCCTCAGACCGCCCTGCGAACGCCAACTGCCGGAGGAGCCAGAGCCACCCCTCAGACCGCCCCGCGAACTCCAACTGCCGGAGGAACCAGAGCCAACCCTCAGACCGCCCCGCGAACTCCAACTGCCGGAGGAGCCAGCGCCGCCCCTCAGACCACCCCGCGAAAACCAACTGCCGGAGGAACCAGAGCCCCCCTCAGACCGCCCCGTGAACTCCAACTGCCGGAGGAACCAGAGTCGCCCCTCAGACTGCCCTGCGAACTCCAACTGCCGGAGGAACCAGCGACGCTCCTCACACCGCCCCGTAAACTCCAACTGCCGGAGGAACCAGAGTCACACCTCAGACCTCCCTGTGAACTCCAACTGACGGAGCAGCCAGAGCCGCCCCTCAGACCGACCCGCGAACTCCAACTGCCGGAGGAAAAAGAGCCACCCCTCAGACCGCCCCGCGAACTCCAACTGCCGGAGGAACCAGAGCCGCTCCTCAGACCGCCAAGCGAACTCCAACTGCCGGAGAAGCCAGAGCCACACCTCAGACCGCCCTGCGAACTCCAACTGCCGGAGGAACCAGTGCCGCCCCACAGACCGCCCCGTGAACTCCAACTGCCGGAGGAACCAGAGCCACCCCTCAGACCGCCCCGTGAACTCCAACTGCCGGAGGAACCAGAGACGCTCCTCAGACCGACCCGCGAACTCCAACTGCCGGAGGAACCAGAGCCGCCCCTCAGACCACCCTGGGAACGCCAACTGCTGGAGGAGCCAGCGCAGCCCCTCAGACCGCCCCGTGAACTCCAACTGCCGGAGGAGCCAGCGCCGCCCCTCAGACCGCCCCGTAAACTCCAAATGCCGGAGGAACCAGAGCCGCCCCTCAGACCGCCCTGCGAACTCCAACTGCCGGAGGAACCAGCTCCGCTCCTCACACCGCCCCGCAAACTCCAACTGCCGGAGTAACCAGAGTCACACCTCAGACAGCCCTATTAACTCCAACTGCCGGAGGAGCCAGAGCCGCCCCTCAGACCGACCCGCGAACTCCAACTGCCGGAGGAACAAGAGCCACCCCTCAGACCGCCCCGCGAACTCCAACTGCCGGAGGAACCAGAGCCACACCTCAGACCGCCCTGTTAACTCCAACTGCCGGATGAGCCAGAGCCGCCCCTCAGACCGACCCGCGAACTCCAACTGCCAGAGGAACCATAGCCGCTCCTCAGACCGCCAAGCGAACTCCAACTGCCGGAGAAGCCAGAGCCACACCTCAGACCGCCCTGCGAACTCCAACTGCCGGAGGAACCATAGCCGCTCCTCAGACCGCCAAGCGAACTCCAACTGCCGGAGAAGCCAGAGCCACACCTCAGACCGCCCTGCGAACTCCAACTGCCGGAGGAACCAGAGCCGCCCCACAGACCGCCCCGTGAACTCCAACTGCCGGAGGAACCAGAGACGCTCCTCAGACCGCCCTGCGAACTCCAACTGCTGTAGGAGCCAGAGCCGGACCTCAGACCGCCCTGCGAACTCCAAATGCCGGAGGAACCAGAGCCGCTCCTCAGACCGCCCCGCGAACTCCAACTGCCGGAGGAGCCAGAAACACACCTCAGACTTCCCCGCGAACTCCAACTGCCGGAGGAACCAGAGCCGCTCCTCAGACCGCCCCCCGAACTCCAAATGCCGGAGGAACCAGTGCCGCTCCTCACACCGCCCCGTGAACTCCAACAGCCGGAGGAACCAGAGCCACCCCTCAGACCGCCCCGTGAACTCCAACTGCCGGAGGAGCCAGAGCCGCCCCTCAGACCGCCCCGTGAACTACAACTGCCGGAGGAACCAGAGCCGCTCCTCAGACCACCCCGTGAGCTCCAACTGCCGGAGGAGCCAGAGCCGCTACTCAGACCGCCCCGGAAAAAGCAACTGCTGGAGGAACCAGAGCGGCCCCTCAGACCGCCCTGCGAATGCCAACTGCCAGAGGAACCAGAGCCGCCCCTCAGACCGCCCCGTGAACTCCAACTGCCGGAGGAACCAGAGCCGCTCCTCAGACCGCCCTGAGAACTCCAACTGCTGGAAGAGCCAGAGCCGGCCCTCAGACCGCCCTGCGAACTACAACTGCCGGAGGAACCAGAGCCGCTCCTCAGACCGCCCCGCGAACTCAAACTGCCGGAGTAGCCAGAGCCACCCCTCAGACCGCCCCGTGAACTCCAACTGACGGAGGAACCAGAGCCGCTCCTCAGACCGCCCCGCGAACTCCAACTGCCGGAGGAACCAGCGCCGCTCCTCAGACCGCACTGCGAACTGCAACTGCCGGAGGAGGCAGAGCCGCCCCTCAGACCGCCCCACGAACTCCAATTGCCAGAGGAAACAGAGCCACCCTTCAGACCGCCCCGTGAACTCCAACTGCCGGAGGAACCAGAGCCACACCTCAGACCGCCCTGCGAACTCTAACTGCCGGAGGAGCCAGAGCCGCCCCTCAGACCGCCCCGTCAACTCCAACTGCCGGAGGAACCAGAGCCACCCCACAGACCGCCCCGTGAACTACAACTGCCGGAGAAACCGGAGCCGCTCCTCAGACCGCCCCGCAAATTCCAACTGCCGGAGGAACCAGAGCCGCCCCTCAGACTGCCCTTCGAACGCCAACTGCCGGAGGAGCCAGAGCCGCCCCTCAGACCGCCCCGTGAACTCCAACTGCCGGAGGAACCAGAGCCACCCCTCAGACCGCCCCGCGAACTCCAACTGCCGGAGGAGCCAGAACCGCTCCTCAGACCGCCCCGCGAACTCCAACTGCTGGAGGAACCAGAGCCACCCCTCAGACCGCCCCACGAACTCCAACTTCCGGAGGAGCCAGAGCCGCCCCTCAGACGTCCCCGTGAACTCCAACTGCCGGAGGAGCCAGCGCCGCCCCTCAGACCACCCCGCGAACTCGAACTGCCGGAGGAGCCAGCGCCGCCCCTCAGACCGCCCCACGAACTCCAATTGCCGGAGGAACCAGAGCCACCCTTTAGACCGCCCCGCGAACTCCAACTGCTGGAGAAACCAGCGCCGCTCCTCAGACCGCCCCGCGAACTCCAACTGCCGGAGGAACCAGAGCCGCTCCTCACACCGTCCCGTGAACTCCAACAGTCGGAGGAACCAGAGCCACCCCTCAGACCGCCCCGCGAATTCCAACTGCCGGAGTAACCAGAGCCGCTCCTCAGCCGCACTGCGAACTCCAACTGCCGGAGGAGCCAGCGCAGCCCCTCAGACCGCCCCGTGAACTCCAACTGCCGGAGGAGCCAGCGCCGCCCCTCAGACCGCCCTGCGAACTCCAACTGCCGGAGGAACCAGAGCCACCCCTCAGACCGCCCCGCGAACTCCAACTGCCGGAGGAACCAGAGTCACACCTCAGACCGCCCTGTGAACTCCAACTGACGGAGGAGCCAGAGCCGCCCCTCAGACCGACCCGCGAACGCCAACTGCCGGAGGAGCCAGTGTTGCCCCTTAGACCGCCCCGTGAACTCAACTGCCGGAGGAACCAGAGCCGCCCCTCAGACCGCCCTGCGAACTCGAACTGCCGGAGGAACCAGAGCCGCTCCTCAGACCGCACTGCGAACTCCAACTGCCGGAGGAGCCAGAGCCGCCCCTCAGACCGCCCCGCGAACTCCAAATGCCGAAGGAGCCAGAGCCGATCCTCAGACCGCCCCGTGAACTCCAACGGCCGGAGGAACCAGCGCCGATCTTCAGACCGCCCCGCAGACTCCAACTGCCGGAGGAGCCCGAGCCGCTCCTCAGACCGCCCCGTTAACTCCATCTGCCGGACGAGCCAGAGCCGCCCCTCAGACCGCCCAGTGAACTCCAACTCCCAGAGGAGCCAGAGCCGCCCCTCAGACCACCCCGCGAACTCCAACTGCCAGAGGAACCAGAGCCGCTCCTCAGACCGCCCCGCAAACTCCAACTGCCGGAGGAGACCGACCCGCTCCCCAGACCACCCCGTGAACTCCAACTGCCGGAGGAGCCAGAGCCGCCCCTCAGATCGCCCCGCGAACTCCAACTGCCGGAGGAGCCAGAGCCGCTCCTCAGACCGCCCCGCGAACTCTAACTGCTGGAGGAGCCAGCGCCGCCCCTCAGACCGCCCCACGAACTCCAATTGCCGGAGGAACCAGAGCCACCCTTCAGACCGCCCCGTGAACTCCAACTGCCGGAGGAACCAGAGCCACACCTCAGACCGCCCTGCGAACTCCAACTGCCGGAGAGCCAGAGCCGCCCCTCAGACCGCCCCGTCAACTCCAACTGCTGGAGGAACCAGAGCCGCCCCACAGACCGCCCCGTGATCTACAACTGCCGGAGGAACCAGAGCCGCTCCTCAGACCGCCCCGTGAACTCCAACTGCCGGAGGAGCCAGAGCCACTCCTCAGACCGCCCCGCAAACTCCCACTGCCGGAGGAACCAGGGCCACAACTCAGACCGCCCCGCGAACTCCAATTGCCGGAGGAGCCAGAGCCGCTCCTCAGACCGCCCCGCAAACTCCAACTGCAGGAGGAGCCAGCGCCACCCCTGAGACCGCCCCGTGAACTCCAACTGCCGAAGGAGACAGAGCCGCCCCTCAGACGGCCCCGTGAACTCCAACTGCCGGAGGAGCCACAGATCTCCTCAGACCGCCCCGCAATCTCCAACTACCGGAGGAACCAGAGCCGCCCCTCAGGCCGCCCTGCGAACGCCAACTGCCGGAGGAGCCAGCACCGCCCCTCAGACCGCCCCGTAAACTCCAACTGCCGGAGGAACCAGAGCCACCCCTCAGACCGGCCCGCGAACTCCAACTACCGGAGGAGCCAGAGCCGCTCCTCAGACCGCCCCACGAACGCCAACTGCAGGAGGAGCCAGCGCTGCCCCTTAGGCCGGCACGTGAACTCCAACTGCCGGAGGAGTCATTGCCGCCCCTAAGACCACCCCATGAACTCCAACTGCCGGAGGAGCCAGAGCAGCCCCTCAGACCGCCCTGCGAACTCCAACTGCCGGTGGAACCAGCGCCGTTCCTCAGACCGCCCCGCAAACTCCAACTGCCGGAGGAGCCCGAGCCGCTACTCAGACCGCCCCGCGAACTCCAACTGCCGGAGGAACCAGAGCCGCTCCTCAGACCGCCCCGCGAACTCCAACTGCCGGAGGAGCCAGCGCCGCCCCTCAGACCGCCCCGCGAAAACCAACTGCCGGAGGGACCAGAACCCCCCTCAGACCGCCCCTTGAACTCCAACTGCCGGAGGAACCAGAGCCGCCCCTCAGACTGCCCTGCGAACTCCAACTGCCGTAGAAAGCAGCGACGCTCCTCACACCGCCCCGTGAACTCCAATTACCGGGGGAACCAGAGTCACACCTCAGACCGCCTTTTGAACTCCAACTGCCGGAGGAGCCAGAGCCACCCCTAAGACCGCCCCGCGAACTCCAACTGCCGGAGGAACCAGAGCCACCCCTCAGACCGCCCCGAGAACTCCAACTGCCGGAGGAACCAGAGCCGCTCCTCAGACTGCCCGGCAAACTCCAACTGCCGGAGAAGCCAGAGCCACACCTCAGACCGCCCCGCGAACTCCAACTGCCGGAGAAACCAGAGCCGCTCCTCAGACCGCCCCGCGAACTCCAACTGCCGGAGGAACCAGAGCCGCTCCTCACACCGTCCCGTGAACTCCAACAGCCGGAGGAACCAGAGCCACCCCTCAGACCGCCCCGCGAACTCCAACTGCCGGAGTAACCAGAGCCGCTGCTCAGCCGCACTGCGAACTCCAACTGCCGGAGTAGCCAGAGCCGCCCCTCAGACCGCCCCGTCAACTCCAACTGCTGGAGGAACCAGAGCCGCCCCACAGACCGCCCCGTGAACTGCAACTGCCGGAGGAACCAGAGCCGCTCCTCAGACCGCCCCGTGAACTCCAACTGCCGGAGGAGCCAGAGCCGCTCCTCAGACCGCCCCGCAAACTCCAACTGCCGGAGGAACCAGAGCCGACCCTCAGACCGCCCAGCCAACGCCAACTGCCGGAGGAACCAGAGCCGCCCCTCAGACCGCCCCGTACACTCCAACTGCCGGAGGAACCAGAGCCACCCCTCAGACCGCCCCGCGAACTCCAATTGCCGGAGGAGCCAGAGCCGCTCCTCAGACCGCCCCGCGAACTCCAACTGCCGGAGGAGCCAGCGCCACCCCTGAGACCGCCCCGTGAACTCCAGCTGCCGGAGGAGCCAGAGCCGCCCCTCAGACGGCCCCGTGAACTCCAACTGCTGGAGGAGCCACAGATCTCCTCAGACCGCCCCGCAATCTCCAACTGCCGGAGGAACCAGAGCCGCCCCTCAGACCGCCCTGCGAACGCCAACTGCCGGAGGAGCCATCGCTGCCCCTGAGACCGCCCCATGAACTCCAACTGCCGGAGGAGCCAGCGCCGCCCCTTAGGCTGCCCCGTGAACTCCAACTGCCGGAGGAGACAGCGCCGCCCCTCAGACCACCCCATGAACTCCAACTCCCGAAGGAGCCAGAGCCGCCCCTCAGACCGCCCTGCGAACTCCAACTGCCGGTGGAACCAGCGCCGCTCCTCAGACCGCCCCGCAAACTCCAACTGCCGGAGGAGCCCGAGCCGCTCCTGAGACCGCCCCGCGAACTCCAACTGCTGGAGGAACCAGAGCCGCTCCTCAGACCGCCCCGCGAACTCAAACTGCCGGAGGAGCCAGCGCCGCCCCTCAGACCGCCCCACGAAAACCAACTGCCGGAGGAACCAGAACCCCTCTCAGACCGCCCCGTGAACTCCAACTGCCGGAGGAACCAGAGCCCCCCCTCAGACTGCCCTGCGAACTGCAACTGCCGGAGAAACCAGCGACCCTCCTCACACCGCCCCGTGAACTCTAATTACCGGGGGAACCAGAGTCACACCTCAGACCGCCTTTTGAACTCCAACTGCCGGAGGAGCCAGAGCCCACCCTGAGACCGCCCCGCGAGCTCCAACTGCCGGAGTAACCAGAGCCACCCCTCAGACCGCCCCGCGAACTCCAACTGCCGGAGGAACCAGAGCCGCTCCTCAGACCGCCCGGCTAACTCCAACTGCCGGAGAAGCCAGAGCCACTCCTCAGACCACCCCACGAACTCCAATTGCCGGAGGAACCAGAGCCACCCTTTAGACCACCCCGTGAACTCCAACTGCCGGAGGAACCAGAGCCACACCTCAGACCGCCCTGCGAACTCCAACTGCCGGAGGAGCCAGAGCCGCCCCTCAGACCGCCCCGTCAACTCCAACTGCTGGAGGAACCAGAGCGGCCCCACTGACCGCCCCGTGAACTACAACTGCCGGAGGAACCAGAGCCGCTCCTCAGACCGCCCCGTGAGCTCCAACTGCCGGAGGAACCAGAGCCGCCCCTCAGACCGCCCTGCGAACGCCAACTGCCAGAGGAACCAGAGCCGCCCCTCAGACCGCCCCGTGAACTCCAACTGCCGGAGGAACCAGAGCCACCCTTCAGACCGCCCCGCGAATTCCAACTGCCAGAGTAACCAGAGCCGCTCCTCAGCCGCACTGCGAACTCCAACTGCCGGAGGAGCCAGAGCCGCCCCTCAGACCGCCCTGCGAACTCCAACTGCCGGAGGAGCCAGAGCCGCTCCTCATACCGCCCCGCAAACTCCAACTGCCGGAGGAGCCAGAGCCACCCCTCAGACCGCCCCGCGAACTCCAACTGCCGGAGGAGCCAGAGACGCTCCTCAGACCGCCCCGCGAACTCCAACTGCCGGAGGAGCCAGCGCAGCCCCTCAGACCGCCCCGTGAACTCCAACTGCCGGAGGAGCCAGCGCCGCCCCTCAGACCGCCCCGTAAATTCCAACTGCCGGAGGAACCAGAGCCGCACCCCAGACCGCCCTGCGAACTCCAACTGCCGGAGGAACCAGCGCCGCTCCTCACACCGCCCCATAAAGTCCAACTGCCGGAGGAACCAGAGTCACACCTCAGACCGCCCTGTGAACTCCAACTGCCGGAGGAGCCAGAGCCGCCCCTCAGACCGACCCGCGAACGCCAACTGCCGGAGGAACCAGAGCCACCCCTCAGACCGCCCCGCGAACTCCAACTGCCGGAGGAGCCAGCGCCACCCCTCAGACCGCCCCACGAACTCCAATTGCCGGAGGAACCAGAGCCACCCTTTAGACCACCCCGTGAACTCCAACTGCCGGAGGAACCGGAGCCACACCTCAGACCGCCCTGCGAACTCCAACTGCCAGAGGAGCCAGAGCCGCCCCTCAGACCGCCCCGTCAACTCCAACTGCTGGAGGAACCAGAGCAGCCCCACAGACCGCCCCGTGAACTACAACTGCCGATGGAACAAGAGCCGCTCCTCAGACCGCCCCGTGAACTCCAACTGCCGGAGGAGCCAGAGCCGCTACTCAGACCGCCCCGCAAACTGCAACTGCCGGAGGAACCAGAGCCACCCCTCAGACCGCCCCGCGAACTCCAACTGCCGGAGGAACCAGAGCCACACCTCAGACCGCCCTGCGAACTCTAACTGCCGGAGGAGCCAGAGCCGCCCCTCAGACCGCCCCGTCAACTCCAACTGCCGGAGGAACCAGAGCCACCCCACAGACCGCCCCGTGAACTACAACTGCCGGAGAAACCGGAGCCGCTACTCAGACCGCCCCGCAAATTCCAACTGCCGGAGGAACCAGAGCCGCCCCTCAGACCGCCCTGCGAACGCCAACTGCCGGAGGAGCCAGAGCCACCCCTCAGACCGCCCCGCGAACTCCAACTGCCGGAGGAACCAGAGCCACCCCTCAGACCGCCCCGCGAACTCCAACTGCCGGAGGAGCTAGCGCCGCCCCTCAGACCACCCCGCGAAAACCAACTGCCGGAGGAACCAGAGCCCCCCTCAGACCGCCCCGTGAACTCCAACTGCCGGAGGAACCAGAGCCGCCCCTCAGACTGCCCTGCGAACTCCAACTGCCGGAGGAACCAGCGACGCTCCTCACACCGCCCCGTAAACTCCAACTGCCGGAGGAACCAGAGTCACACCTCAGACCTCCCTGTGAACTCCAACTGACGGAGCAGCCAGAGCCGCCCCTCAGACCGACCCGCGAACTCCAACTGCCGGAGGAAAAAGAGCCACCCCTCAGACCGCCCCGCGAACTCCAACTGCCGGAGGAACCAGAGCCGCTCCTCAGACCGCCAAGCGAACTCCAACTGCCGGAGAAGCCAGAGCCACACCTCAGACCGCCCTGCGAACTCCAACTGCCGGAGGAACCAGTGCCGCCCCACAGACCGCCCCGTGAACTCCAACTGCCGGAGGAACCAGAGCCACCCCTCAGACCGCCCCGTGAACTCCAACTGCCGGAGGAACCAGAGACGCTCCTCAGACCGACCCGCGAACTCCAACTGCCGGAGGAACCAGAGCCGCCCCTCAGACCACCCTGGGAACGCCAACTGCCGGAGGAGCCAGCGCAGCCCCTCAGACCGCCCCGTGAACTCCAACTGCCGGAGGAGCCAGCGCCGCCCCTCAGACCGCCCCGTAAACTCCAAATGCCGGAGGAACCAGAGCCGCCCCTCAGACCGCCCTGCGAACTCCAACTGCCGGAGGAACCAGCTCCGCTCCTCACACCGCCCCGCAAACTCCAACTGCCGGAGTAACCAGAGTCACACCTCAGACAGCCCTATTAACTCCAACTGCCGGAGGAGCCAGAGCCGCCCCTCAGACCGACCCGCGAACTCCAACTGCCGGAGGAACAAGAGCCACCCCTCAGACCGCCCCGCGAACTCCAACTGCCGGAGGAACCAGAGCCACACCTCAGACCGCCCTGTTAACTCCAACTGCCGGATGAGCCAGAGCCGCCCCTCAGACCGACCCGCGAACTCCAACTGCCAGAGGAACCATAGCCGCTCCTCAGACCGCCAAGCGAACTCCAACTGCCGGAGAAGCCAGAGCCACACCTCAGACCGCCCTGCGAACTCCAACTGCCGGAGGAACCATAGCCGCTCCTCAGACCGCCAAGCGAACTCCAACTGCCGGAGAAGCCAGAGCCACACCTCAGACCGCCCTGCGAACTCCAACTGCCGGAGGAACCAGAGCCGCCCCACAGACCGCCCCGTGAACTCCAACTGCCGGAGGAACCAGAGACGCTCCTCAGACCGCCCTGCGAACTCCAACTGCTGGAGGAGCCAGAGCCGGACCTCAGACCGCCCTGCGAACTCCAAATGCCGGAGGAACCAGAGCCGCTCCTCAGACCGCCCCGCGAACTCCAACTGCCGGAGGAGCCAGAAACACACCTCAGACTTCCCCGCGAACTCCAACTGCCGGAGGAACCAGAGCCGCTCCTCAGACCGCCCCCCGAACTCCAAATGCCGGAGGAACCAGTGCCGCTCCTCACACCGCCCCGTGAACTCCAACAGCCGGAGGAACCAGAGCCACCCCTCAGACCGCCCCGTGAACTCCAACTGACGGAGGAACCAGAGCCGCTCCTCAGACCGCCCCGCGAACTCCAACTGCCGGAGGAACCAGCGCCACCCCTCAGACCGCCCCACGAACTCCAACTGCCGGAGGAACCAGCGCCACCCCTCAGACCGCCCCACGAACTCCAACTTCCGGAGGAGCCAGAGCCGCCCCTCAGATGGCCCCGTGAACTCCAACTGCCGGAGGAGCCAGCGCCGCCCCTCAGACCACCCCGCGAACTCGAATTGCCGGAGGAGCCAGCGCCGCCCCTCAGACCGCCCCACGAACTCCAATTGCCGGAGGAACCAGAGCCACCCTTTAGACCACCCCGTGAACTCCAACTGCCGGAGGAACCAGAGCCACCCCTCAGACCACCCCGCGAATACCAACTGCCGGAGGAACCAGAGCCGCTCCTCAGACCGCACTGCGAACTCCAACTGCCGGAGGAGGCAGAGCCGCCCCTCAGACCGCCCCACGAACTCCAATTGCCAGAGGAAACAGAGCCACCCTTCAGACCGCCCCGTCAACTCCAACTGCCGGAGTTACCAGAGCCACCCCACAGACCGCCCCGTGAACTACAACTGCCGGAGAAACCGGAGCCGCTCCTCAGACCGACCCGCAAATTCCAACTGCCGGAGGAACCAGAGCCGCCCCTCAGACTGCCCTTCGAACGCCAACTGCCGGAGGAGCCAGAGCCGCCCCTCAGACCGCCCCGTGAACTCCAACTTCCGGAGGAACCAGAGCCACCCCTCAGACCGCCCCGCGAACTCCAACTGCCGGAGGAGCCAGAACCGCTCCTCAGACCGCCCCGCGAACTCCAACTGCTGGAGGAACCAGAGCCACCCCTCAGACCGCCCCACGAACTCCAACTTCCGGAGGAGCCAGAGCCGCCCCTCAGACGGCCCCGTGAACTCCAACTGCCGGAGGAGCCAGCGCCGCCCCTCAGACCACCCCGCGAACTCTAACTGCCGGAGGAGCCAGCGCCGCCCCTCAGACCGCCCCACGAACTCCAATTGCCGGAGGAACCAGAGCCACCCTTTAGACCACCCCGTGAACTCCAACTGCCGGAGGAACCAGAGCCACACCTCAGACCGCCCTGCGAACTCCAACTGCCGGAGGAGCCAGGACCGCCCCTCAGACCGCCCCGTGAACTACAACTGCCGGAGGAACCAGAGCCGCTCCTCAGACCGCCCCGTGAGCTCCAACTGCCGGAGGAGCCAGAGCCGCTACTCAGACCGCCCCGCAAACAGCAACTGCCGGAGGAACCAGAGCCGCCCCTCAGACCGCCCTGCGAATGCCAACTGCCAGAGGAACCAGAGCCGCCCCTCAGACCGCCCCGTGAACTCCAACTGCCGGAGGAACCAGAGCCGCTCCTCAGACCGCCCTGAGAACTCCAACTGCTGGAAGAGCCAGAGCCGGCCCTCAGACCGCCCTGCGAACGCCAACTGCCGGAGGAACCAGAGCCGCTCCTCAGACCGTCCCGCGAACTCCAACTGCCGGAGGAACCAGAGCCGCTCCTCACACCGTCCCGTAAACTCCAACTGCCGGAGGAACCAGAGCCGCCCCCCAGACCGCCCTGCGAACTCCAACTGCCGGAGGAACCAGCGCCGCTCCTCACACCGCCCCATAAAGTCCAACTGCCGGAGGAACCAGTGTCACACCTCAGACCGCCCTGTGAACTCCAACTGACGGAGGAGCCAGAGCCGCCCCTCAGACCGACCCGCGAACGCCAACTGCCGGAGGAGCCAGTGTTGCCCCTCAGACCGCCCCGTGAACTCAACTGCCGGAGGAACCAGAGCCGCCCCTCAGACCGCCCTGCGAACTCGAACTGCCGGAGGAACCAGAGCCGCTCCTCAGACCGCACTGCGAACTCCAACTGCCGGAGGAGCCAGAGCTGCCCCTCAGACCGCCCCGCGAACTCCAAATGCCGGAGGAGCCCGAGCCGATCCTCAGACCGCCCCGTGAAATCCAACGGCCGGAGGAACCAGCGCCGATCTTCAGACAGCCCCGCAAACTCCAACTGCCGGAGGAGCCCGAGCCGCTCCTCAGACCGCCCCGTCAACTCCAACTGCCGGACGAGCCAGAGCCGCCCCTCAGACCGCCCAGTGAACTCCAACTGCCAGAGGAACTAGAGCCGCTCCTCAGACCGCCCCGCAAACTCCAACTGCCGGAGGAGACCGACCCGCTCCCCAGACCACCCCGCGAACTCCAACTGCCGGAGGAGCCAGAGCCGCCCCTCAGATCGCCCCGCGAACTCCAACTGCCGGAGGAGCCAGAGCCGCTCCTCAGACCGCCCCGCGAACCCCAACTGCTGGAGGAGCCAGCGCCGCCCCTCAGACCGCCCCACGAACTCCAATTGCCGGAGGAACCAGAGCCACCCTTCAGACCGCCCCGTGAACTCCAACTGCCGGAGGAACCAGAGCCACACCTCAGACCGCCCTGCGAACTCCAACTGCCGGAGGAGCCAGAGCCGCCCCTCAGACCGCCCCGTCAACTCCAACTGCTGGAGGAACCAGAGCCGCCCCACAGACCGCCCCGTGAACTACAACTGCCGGAGGAACCAGAGCCGCTCCTCAGACCGCCCCGTGAACTCCAACTGCCGGAGGAGCCAGAGCCACTCCTCAGACCGCCCCGCAAACTCCCACTGCCGGAGGAACCAGAGCCGCCCCTCAGACTGCCCTGCGAACGCCAACTGCCGGAGGAACCAGAGCCACCCCTCAGACCGCCCCGCGAACTCCAATTGCCGGAGGAGCCAGAGCCGCTCCTCAGACCGCCCCGCAAACTCCAACTGCCGGAGGAGCCAGCGCCACCCCTGAGACCGCCCCGTGAACTCCAACTGCCGAAGGAGCCAGAGCTGCCCCTCAGACGGCCCCGTGAACTCCAACTGCCGGAGGAGCCACAGATCTCCTCAGACCGCCCCGCAATCTCCAAATACCGGAGGAACCAGAGCCGCCCCTCAGACCGCCCTGCGAACGCCAACTGCCGGAGGAGCCATCGCTGCCCCTCAGACCGCCCCATGAACTCCAACTGCCGGAGCAGCCAGCACCGCCCCTCAGACCGCCCCGTAAACTCCAACTGCCGGAGGAACCAGAGCCACCCCTCATACCGCCCCGCGAACTCCAACTACCGGAGAGCCAGAGCCGCTCCTCAGACCGCCCCACGAACGCCAACTGCGGGAGGAGCCAGCGCCGCCCCTTAGGCCGCCCCGTGAACTCCAACTGCCGGAGGAGTCATTGCCGCCCCTAAGACCACCCCATGAACTCCAACTGCCGGAGTAACCAGAGCCGCTCCTCAGCCGCACTGCGAACTCCAACTGCCGCAGGAGCCAGAGCCGCCCCTCAGACCGCCCTGCGAACTCCAACTGCCGGAGAAGCCAGAGCCGCTCCACAGACCGCCCCGCGAACTCCAACTGCCGGAGGAGCCAGAGCCACCCCTCAGACCGCCCCGCGAACTCCAACTGCCGGAGGAGCCAGAGACGCTCCTCAGACCGCCCCGCGAACTCCAACTGCCGGAGGAACCAGAGCCGACCCTCAGACCACCCTGCGAACGCCAACTGCCGGAGGAGCCAGCGCAGCCCCTCAGACCGCCCAGTGAACTCCAACTGCCGGAGGAGCCAGCGCCGCCCCTCAGACCACCCCGTAAACTCCAACTGCCGGAGGAACCAGAGCCGCCCCCCAGACCGCCCTGCGAACTCCAACTGCCGGAGGAACCAGCGCCGCTCCTCACACCGCCCCATAAAGTCCAACTGCCGCAGGAACCAGAGTCACACCTCAGACCGCCCTGTGAACTCCAACTGACGGAGGAGCCAGAGCCGCCCCTCAGACCGACCCGCGAACGCCAACTGCCGGAGGAGCCAGTGTTGCCCCTCAGACCGCCCCGTGAACTCAACTGCCGGAGGAACCAGAGCCGCCCCTCAGACCGCCCTGCGAACTCGAACTGCCGGAGGAACCAGAGCCGCTCCTCAGACCGCACTGCGAACTCCAACTGCCGGAGGAGCCAGAGCCGCCCCTCAGACCGCCCCGCGAACTCCAAATGCTGGAGGAGCCAGAGCCGATCCTCAGACCGCCCCGTGAACTCCAACGGCCGGAGGAACCAGCGCCGATCTTCAGACCGCCCCGCAAACTCCAACTGCCGGAGGAGCCCGAGCCGCTCCTCAGACCGCCCCGTCAACTCCAACTGCCGGACGAGCCAGAGCCGCCCCTCAGACCGCCCAGTGAACTCCAACTCCCAGAGGAGCCAGAGCCGCCCCTCAGACCGCCCCGCGAACTCCAACTGCCAGAGAAACCAGAGCCGCTCCTCAGACCGCCACGCAAAATCCAACTGCCGGAGGAGACCGACCCGCTCCCCAGACCACCCCACGAACTCCAACTGCCGGAGGAGCCAGAGCCGCCCCTCAGATCGCCCCGCGAACTCCAACTGCCGGAGGAGCCAGAGCCGCTCCTCAGACCGCCCCGCGAACTCCAACTGCTGGAGGAGCCAGCGCCGCCCCTCAGACCGCCCCACGAACTCCAATTGCCGGAGGAACCAGAGCCACCCTTCAGACCGCCCCGTGAACTCCAACTGCCGGAGGAACCAGAGCCACACCTCAGACGGCCCTGCGAACTCCAACTGCCGGAGGAGCCAGAGCCGCCCCTCAGACCGCCCCGTCAACTCCAACTGCTGGAGGAACCAGAGCCGCCCCACAGACCGCCCCGTGAACTACAACTGCCGGAGGAACCAGAGCCGCTCCTCAGACCGCCCCGTGAACTCCAACTGCCGGAGGAGCCAGAGCCACTCCTCAGACCGCCCCGCAAACTCCCACTGCCGGAGGAACCAGAGCCGCCCCTCAGACTGCCCTGCGAACGCCAACTGCCGGAGGAACCAGAGCCACCCCTCAGACCGCCCCGCGAACTCCAATTGCCGGAGGAGCCAGAGCCGCTCCTCAGACCGCCCCGCAAACTCCAACTGCCGGAGGAGCCAGCGCCACCCCTGAGACCGCCCCGTGAACTCCAACTGCCGAAGGAGCCAGAGCCGCCCCTCAGACGGCCCCGTGAACTCCAACTGCCGGAGGAGCCACAGATCTCCTCAGACCGCCCCGCAATCTCCAACTACCGGAGGAACCAGAGCCGCCCCTCAGACCGCCCTGCGAACGCCAACTGCCGGAGGAGCCATCGCTGCCCCTCAGACCGCCCCATGAACTCCAACTGCCGGAGGAGCCAGCACCGCCCCTCAGACCGCCCCGTAAACTCCAACTGCCGGAGGAACCAGAGCCACCCCTCAGACCGCCCCGCGAACTCCAACTACCGGAGGAGCCGGAGCCGCTCCTCAGACCGCCCCACAAACGCCAACTGCGGGAGGAGCCAGCGCCGCCCCTTAGGCCGCCCCGTGAACTCCAACTGCCGGAGGAGTCATTGCCGCCCCTAAGACCACCCCATGAACTCCAACTGCCGGAGGAGCCAGAGCCGCCCCTCAGACCGCCCTGCGAACTCCAGCTGCCGGTGGAACCAGCGCCGTTCCTCAGACCGCCCCGCAAACTCCAACTGCCGGAGGAGCCCGAGCCGCTCCTCAGACCGCCCCGCGAACTCCAACTTCCGGAGGAGCCAGAGCCACCCCTCAGACCGCCCCGCGAACTCCAACTGCCGGAGGAACCAGAGCCACACCTCAGACCGCCCTGCGAACTCTAACTGCCGGAGGAGCCAGAGCCGCCCCTCAGACCGCCCCGTCAACTCCAACTGCCGGAGGAACCAGAGCCACCCCACAGACCGCCCCGTGAACTACAACTGCCGGAGAAACCGGAGCCGCTCCTCAGACCGCCCCGCAAATTCCAACTGCCGGAGTAACCAGAGCCGCCCCTCAGACCGCCCTGCGAACGCCAACTGCCGGAGGAGCCAGAGCCGCCCCTCAGACCGCCCCGTGAACTCCAACTGCTGGAGGAGACAGCGCCGCCCCTCAGACCGCCCCACGAACTCCAATTGCCGGAGGAACCAGAGCCACCCTTCAGACCGCCCCGTGAACTCCAACTGCCGGAGGAACCAGAGCCACACCTCAGACCGCCCTGCGAACTCCAACTGCCGGAGGAGCCAGAGCCGCCCCTCAGACCGCCCCGTCAACTCCAACTGCTGGAGGAACCAGAGCCGCCCCACAGACCGCCCCGTGAACTACAACTGCCGGAGGAACCAGAGCCGCTCCTCAGACCGCCCCGTGAACTCCAACTGCCGGAGGAGCCAGAGCCACTCCTCAGACCGCCCCGCAAACTCCCACTGCCGGAGGAACCAGAGCCGCCCCTCAGACTGCCCTGCGAACGCCAACTGCCGGAGGAACCAGAGCCACCCCTCAGACCGCCCCGCGAACTCCAATTGCCGGAGGAGCCAGAGCCGCTCCTCAGACCGCCCCGCAAACTCCAACTGCCGGAGGAGCCAGCGCCACCCCTGAGACCGCCCCGTGAACTCCAACTGCCGAAGGAGCCAGAGCCGCCCCTCAGACGGCCCCGTGAACTCCAACTGCCGGAGGAGCCACAGATCTCCTCAGACCGCCCCGCAATCTCCAAATACCGGAGGAACCAGAGCCGCCCCTCAGACCGCCCTGCGAACGCCAACTGCCGGAGGAGCCATCGCTGCCCCTCAGACCGCCCCATGAACTCCAACTGCCGGAGGAGCCAGCACCGCCCCTCAGACCGCCCCGTAAACTCCAACTGCCGGAGGAACCAGAGCCACCCCTCATACCGCCCCGCGAACTCCAACTACCGGAGAGCCAGAGCCGCTCCACAGACCGCCCCACGAACGCCAACTGCGGGAGGAGCCAGCGCCGCCCCTTAGGCCGCCCCGTGAACTCCAACCGCCGGAGGAGTCATTGCCGCCCCTAAGACCACCCCATGAACTCCAACTGCCGGAGTAAACAGAGCCGCTCCTCAGCCGCACTGCGAACTCCAACTGCCGCAGGAGCCAGAGCCGCCCCTCAGACCGCCCTGCGAACTCCAACTGCCGGAGAAGCCAGAGCCGCTACACAGACCGCCCCGCGAACTCCAACTGCCGGAGGAGCCAGAGCCACCCCTCAGACCGCCCCGCGAACTCCAACTGCCGGAGGAGCCAGAGACGCTCCTTAGACCGCCCCGCGAACTCCAACTGCCGGAGGAACCAGAGCCGACCCTCAGACCACCCTGCGAACGCCAACTGCCGGAGGAGCCAGCGCAGCCCCTCAGACCGCCCAGTGAACTCCAACTGCCGGAGGAACCAGAGCCGCCCCCCAGACCGCCCTGCGAACTCCAACTGCCGGAGGAACCAGCGCCGCTCCTCACACCGCCCCATAAAGTCCAACTGCCGGAGGAACCAGAGTCACACCTCAGACCGCCCTGTGAACTCCAACTGAAGGAGGAGCCAGAGCCGCCCCTCAGACCGACCCGCGAACTCCAACTGCCGGAGGAGCCAGAGCCGCCCCTCAGATCGCCCCGCGAACTCCAACTGCCGGAGGAGCCAGAGCCGCTCCTCAGACCGCCCCGCGAACTCCAACTGCTGGAGGAGCCAGCGCCGCCCCTCAGACCGCCCCACGAACTCCAATTGCCGGAGGAACCAGAGCCACCCTTCAGACCGCCCCGTGAACTCCAACTGCCGGAGGAACCAGAGCCACACCTCAGACCGCCCTGCGAACGCCAACTGCCGGAGGAGCCACAGATCTCCTCAGACCGCCCCGCAATCTCCAACTACCGGAGGAACCAGAGCCGCCCCTCAGACCGCCCTGCGAACGCCAACTGCCGGAGGAGCCATCGCTGCCCCTCAGACCGCCCCATGAACTCCAACTGCCGGAGGAGCCAGCACCGCCCCTCAGACCGCCCCGTAAACTCCAACTGCCGGAGGAACCAGAGCCACCCCTCAGACCGCCCCGCGAACTCCAACTACCGGAGGAGCCAGAGCCGCTCCTCAGACCGCCCCACGAACGCCAACTGCAGGAGGAGCCAGCGCCGCCCCTTAGGCCGCCCCCTGAACTCCAACTGCCGGAGGAGTCATTGCCGCCCCTAAGACCACCCCATGAACTCCAACTGCCGGAGGAGCCAGAGCCGCCCCTCAGACCGCCCTGCGAACTCCAGCTGCCGGTGGAACCAGCGCCGTTCCTCAGACCGCCCCGCAAACTCCAACTGCCGGAGGAGCCCGAGCCGCTCCTCAGACCGCCCCGCGAACTCCAACTTCCGGAGGAGCCAGAGCCACCCCTCAGACCGCCCCGCGAACTCCAACTGCCGGAGGAACCAGAGCCACACCTCAGACCGCCCTGCGAACTCTAACTGCCGGAGGAGCCAGAGCCGCCCCTCAGACCGCCCCGTCAACTCCAACTGCCGGAGGAACCAGAGCCAAACCACAGACCGCCCCGTGAACTACAACTGCCGGAGAAACCGGAGCCGCTCCTCAGACCGCCCCGCAAATTCCAACTGCCGGAGTAACCAGAGCCGCCCCTCAGACCGCCCTGCGAACGCCAACTGCCGGAGGAGCCAGAGCCGCCCCTCAGACCGCCCCGTGAACTCCAACTGCCGGAGGAACCAGAGCCACCCCTCAGACCGCCCCGCGAACTCCAACTGCCGTAGGAGCCAGAGCCGCCCCTCAGACCGCCCTGCGAACTCCAACTGCCGGTGGAACCAGCGCCGCCCCTCAGACCACCCCGCGAAAACCAACTGCCAGAGGAACCAGAGCCCCCCTCAGACCGCCCCGTGAACTCCAACTGCCGGAGGAACCAGAGCCGCCCCTCAGACTGCCCTGCGAACTCCAACTGCCGGAGGAACCAGCGACGCTCCTCACACCGCCCCGTAAACTCCAACTGCCGGAGGAACCAGAGTCACACCTCAGACCTCCCTGTGAACTCCAACTGACGGAGCAGCCAGAGCCGCCCCTCAGACCGACCCGCGAACTCCAACTGCCGGAGGAAAAAGAGCCACCCCTCAGACCGCCCCGCGAACTCCAACTGCCGGAGGAACCAGAGCCGCTCCTCAGACCGCCAAGCGAACTCCAACTGCCGGAGAAGCCAGAGCCACACCTCAGACCGCCCTGCGAACTCCAACTGCCGGAGGAACCAGTGCCGCCCCACAGACCGCCCCGTGAACTCCAACTGCCGGAGGAACCAGAGCCACCCCTCAGACCGCCCCGTGAACTCCAACTGCCGGAGGAACCAGAGACGCTCCTCAGACCGACCCGCGAACTCCAACTGCCGGAGGAACCAGAGCCACCCCTCAGACCACCCTGGGAACGCCAACTGCCGGAGGAGCCAGCGCAGCCCCTCAGACCGCCCCGTGAACTCCAACTGCCGGAGGAGCCAGCGCCGCCCCTCAGACCGCCCCGTAATCTCCAAATGCCGGAGGAACCAGAGCCGCCCCTCAGACCGCCCTGCGAACTCCAACTGCCGGAGGAACCAGCTCCGCTCCTCACACCGCCCCGTAAACTCCAACTGCCGGAGTAACCAGAGTCACACCTCAGACCGCCCTATTAACTCCAACTGCCGGAGGAGCCAGAGCCGCCCCTCAGACCGACCCGCGAACTCCAACTGCCGGAGGAACAAGAGCCACCCCTCAGACCGCCCCGCGAACTCCAACTGCCGGAGGAACCAGAGCCACACCTCAGACCGCCCTGTTAACTCCAACTGCCGGATGAGCCAGAGCCGCCCCTCAGACCGACCCGCGAACTCCAACTGCCAGAGGAACCATAGCCGCTCCTCAGACCGCCAAGCGAACTCCAACTGCCGGAGAAGCCAGAGCCACACCTCAGACCGCCCTGCGAACTCCAACTGCCGGAGGAACCATAGCCGCTCCTCAGACCGCCAAGCGAACTCCAACTGCCGGAGAAGCCAGAGCCACACCTCAGACCGCCCTGCGAACTCCAACTGCCGGAGGAACCAGAGCC
The DNA here is from genome assembly GCF_965140295.1 of Lepidochelys olivacea. Taxonomy (NCBI): domain Eukaryota; kingdom Metazoa; phylum Chordata; order Testudines; family Cheloniidae; genus Lepidochelys; species Lepidochelys olivacea. The sequence continues at coordinate 2,296,507 of NC_140432.1, read as the reverse complement.
GCCCCACAGACCGCCCCGTGAACTCCAACTGCCGGAGGAACCAGAGACGCTCCTCAGACCGCCCTGCGAACTCCAACTGCTGGAGGAGCCAGAGCCGGCCCTCAGACCGCCCTGCGAACTCCAAATGCCGGAGGAACCAGAGCAGCTCCTCAGACCGCCCCGCGAACTCCAACTGCCGGAGGAGCCAGAAACACACCTCAGACTTCCCCGCGAACTCCAACTGCCGGAGGAACCAGAGCCGCTCCTCAGACCGCACCCCGAACTCCAAATGCCGGAGGAACCAGTGCTGCTCCTCACACCGCCCCGTGAACTCCAACAGCCGGAGGAACCAGAGCCACCCCTCAGACCGCCCCGTGAACTCCAACTGACGGAGGAACCAGAGCCGCTCCTCAGACCGCCCCTTGAACTCCAACTGCCGGAGGAACCAGCGCCGCTCCTCACACCGCCCCGTAAACTCCAACAGCCGGAGGAACCAGAGCCACCCCTCAGACCACCCCGCGAACTCGAACTGCCGGAGGAGCCAGCGCCGCCCCTCAGACCGCCCCACGAACTCCAATTGCCGGAGGAACCAGAGCCACCCTTTAGACCACCCCGTGAACTCCAACTGCCGGAGGAACCAGAGCCACCCCTCAGACCACCCCGCGAATACCAACTGCCGGAGGAACCAGAGCCGCTCCTCAGACCGCACTGCGAACTCCAACTGCCGGAGGAGGCAGAGCCGCCCCTCAGACCGCCCCACGAACTCCAATTGCCAGAGGAAACAGAGCCACCCTTCAGACCGCCCCGTGAACTCCAACTGCCGGAGGAACCAGAGCCACACCTCAGACCGCCCTGTGAACTCTAACTGCTGGAGGAGCCAGAGCCGCCCCTCAGACCGCCCCGTGAACTCCAACTGCCGGAGGAACCAGAGCCACCCCTCAGACCGCCCCGCGAACTCCAACTGCCGGAGGAGCCAGAACCGCTCCTCAGACCGCCCCGCGAACTCCAACTGCTGGAGGAACCAGAGCCACCACTCAGACCGCCCCACGAACTCCAACTTCCGGAGGAGCCAGAGACGCCCCTCAGACGGCCCCGTGAACTCCAACTGCCGGAGGAGCCAGCGCCGCCCCTCAGACCACCCCGCGAACTCTAACTGCCGGAGGAGCCAGCGCCGCCCCTCAGACCGCCCCAGGAACTCCAATTGCCGGAGGAACCAGAGCCACCCTTTAGACCACCCCGTGAACTCCAACTGCCGGAGGAACCAGAGCCACACCTCAGACCGCCCTGCGAACTCCAACTGCCGGAGGAGCCAGAGCCGCCCCTCAGACCGCTCCGTGAACTACAACTGCCGGAGGAACCAGAGCCGCTCCTCAGACCGCCCCGTGAGCTCCAACTGCCGGAGGAGCCAGAGCCGCTACTCAGACCGCCCCGCAAACAGCAACTGCCGGAGGAACCAGAGCCGCCCCTCAGACCGCCCTGCGAATGCCAACTGCCAGAGGAACCAGAGCCGCCCCTCAGACCGCCCCGTGAACTCCAACTGCCGGAGGAACCAGAGCCGCTCCTCAGACCGCCCTGAGAACTCCAACTGCTGGAAGAGCCAGAGCCGGCCCTCAGACCGCCCTGCGAACTCCAACTGCCGGAGGAACCAGAGCCGCTCCTCAGACCGCCCCGCGAACTCAAACTGCCGGAGTAGCCAGAGCCACACCTCAGACCGCCCCGCGAACTCCAACTGCCGGAGAAACCAGCGCCGCTCCTCAGACCGCCCCGCGAACTCCAACTGCCGGAGGAACCAGAGCCGCTCCTCACACCGTCCCGTGAACTCCAACAGCCGGAGGAACCAGAGCCACCCCTCAGACCGCCCCGCGAATTCCAACTGCCGGAGTAACCAGAGCCGCTCCTCAGCCGCACTGCGAACTCCAACTGCCGGAGGAGCCAGAGCCGCCCCTCAGACCGCCCTGCGAACTCCAACTGCCGGAGGAGCCAGAGCCGCTCCTCAGACCGCCCCGCGAACTCCAACTGCCGGAGGAGCCAGAGCCACCCCTCAGACCGCCCCGCGAACTCCAACTGCCGGAGGAGCCAGAGACGCTCCTCAGACCGCCCCGCGAACTCCAACTGCCGGAGGAACCAGAGCCGCCCCTCAGACCACCCTGCGAACGCCAACGGCCGGAGGAGCCAGCGCAGCCCCTCAGACCGCCCCGTGAACTCCAACTGCCGGAGGAGCCAGCGCCGCCCCTCAGACCACCCCGTAAACTCCAACTGCCGGAGGAACCAGAGCCGCCCCCCAGACCGCCCTGCGAACTCCAACTGCCGGAGGAACCAGCGCCGCTCCTCACACCGCCCCATAAAGTCCAACTGCCGGAGGAACCAGAGTCACACCTCAGACCGCCCTGTGAACTCAAACTGACGGAGGAGCCAGAGCCACCCCTCAGACCGACCCGCGAACGCCAACTGCCGGAGGAGCCAGTGTTGCCCCTCAGACCGCCCCGTAAACTCAACTGCCGGAGGAACCAGAGCCGCCCCTCAGACCGCCCTGCGAACTCGAACTGCCGGAGGAACCAGAGCCGCTCCTCAGACCGCACTGCGAACTCCAACTGCCGGAGGAGCCAGAGCCGCCCCTCAGACCGCCCCGCGAACTCCAAATGCAGGAGGAGCCAGAGCCGATCCTCAGACCGCCCCGTGAACTCCAACGGCCGGAGGAACCAGCGCCGATCTTCAGACCGCCCCGCAAACTCGAACTGCCGGAGGAGCCCGAGCCGCTCCTCAGACCGCCCCGTCAACTCCAACTGCCGGACGAGCCAGAGCCGAACCTCAGACCGCCCCGCGAACTCCAACTGCCAGAGGAACCAGAGCCGCTCCTCAGACCGCCCCGCAAATTCCAACTGCCGGAGGAGACCGACCCGCTCCCCAGACCACCCCGCGAACTCCAACTGCCGGAGGAGCCAGAGCCGCCCCTCAGATCGCCCCGCGAACTCCAACTGCCGGAGGAGCCAGAGCCGCACCTCAGACCGCCCCACGAACTCCAACTGCTGGAGGAGCCAGCGCCGCCCCTCAGACCGCCCCACGAACTCCAATTGCCGGAGGAACCAGAGCCACCCTTCAGACCGCCCCGTCAACTCCAACTGCTGGAGGAACCAGAGCCGCCCCACAGACCGCCCCGTGAACTACAACTGCCGGAGGAACCAGAGCCGCTCCTCAGACCGCCCCGTGAACTCCAACTGCCGGAGGAGCCAGAGCCACTCCTCAGACCGCCCCGCAAACTCCCACTGCCGGAGGAACCAGAGCCGCCCCTCAGACTGCCCTGCGAACGCCAACTGCCGGAGGAACCAGAGCCACCCCTCAGACCGCCCCGCGAACTGCAATTGCCGGAGGAGCCAGAGCCGCTCCTCAGACCGCCCCGCAAACTCCAACTGCCGGAGGAGCCAGCGCCACCCCTGAGACCGCCCCGTGAACTCCAACTGCCGAAGGAGCCAGAGCCGCCCCTCAGACGGCCCCGTGAACTCCAACTGCCGGAGGAGCCACAGATCTCCTCAGACCGCCCCGCAATCTCCAACTACCGGAGGAACCAGAGCCGCCCCTCAGACCGCCCTGCGAACGCCAACTGCCGGAGGAGCCATCGCTGCCCCTCAGACCGCCCCATGAACTCCAACTGCCGGAGGAGCCAGCACCGCCCCTCAGACCGCCCCGTAAACTCCAACTGCCGGAGGAACCAGAGCCACCCCTCAGACCGCCCCGCGAACTCCAACTACCGGAGGAGCCAGAGCCGCTCCTCAGACCGCCCCACGAACGCCAACTGCGGGAGGAGCCAGCGCCGCCCCTTAGGCCGCCCCGTGAACTCCAACTGCCGGAGGAGTCATTGCCGCCCCTAAGACCACCCCATGAACTCCAACTGCCGGAGTAACCAGAGCCGCTCCTCAGCCGCACTGCGAACTCCAACTGCCGCAGGAGCCAGAGCCGCCCCTCAGACCGCCCCGCGAACTCCAACTGCCGGAGGAGCCAGAGCCACCCCTCAGACCGCCCCGCGAACTCCAACTGCCGGAGGAGCCAGAGACGCTCCTTAGACCGCCCCGCGAACTCCAACTGCCGGAGGAACCAGAGCCGCCCCTCAGACCACCCTGCGAACGCCAACTGCCGGAGGAGCCAGCGCAGCCCCTCAGACCGCCCCGTGAACTCCAACTGCCGGAGGAGCCAGCGCCGCCCCTCAGACCGCCCCGTAAACTCCAACTGCCGGAGGAACCAGAGCCGCCCCCCAGACCGCCCTGCGAACTCCAACTGCCGGAGGAACCAGCGCCGCTCCTCACACCGCCCCATAAAGTCCAACTGCCGGAGGAACCAGAGTCACACCTCAGACCGCCCTGTGAACTCCAACTGACGGAGGAGCCAGAGCCGCCCCTCAGACCGACCCGCGAACGCCAACTGCCTGAGGAACCAGAGCCGCCCCTCAGACCGCCCTGCGAACTCGAACTGCCGGAGGAGACCGACCCGCTCCCCAGACCACCCCGCGAACTCCAACTGCCGGAGGAGCCAGAGCCGCCCCTCAGATCGCCCCGCGAACTCCAACTGCCGGAGGAGCCAGAGCCGCTCCTCAGACCGCCCCGCGAACTGCAACTGCTGGAGGAGCCAGCGCCGCCCCTCAGACCGCCCCACGAACTCCAATTGCCGGAGGAACCAGAGCCACCCTTCAGACCGCCCCGTGAACTCCAACTGCCGGAGGAACCAGAGCCACACCTCAGACCGCCCTGCGAACTCCAACTGCCGGAGGAGCCAGAGCCGCCCCTCAGACCGCCCCGTCAACTCCAACTGCTGGAGGAACCAGAGCCGCCCCACAGACCGCCCCGTGAACTACAACTGCCGGAGGAACCAGAGCCGCTCCTCAGACCGCCCCGTGAACTCCAACTGCCGGAGGAGCCAGAGCCACTCCTCAGACCGCCCCACAAACTCCCACTGCCGGAGGAACCAGAGCCGCCCCTCAGACTGCCCTGCGAACGCCAACTGCCGGAGGAACCAGAGCCACCCCTCAGACCGCCCCGCAAACTCCAACTGCCGGAGGAGCCAGCGCCACCCCTGAGACCGCCCCGTGAACTCCAACTGCCGAAGGAGCCAGAGCCGCCCCTCAGACGGCCCCGTGAACTCCAACTGCCGGAGGAGCCACAGATCTCCTCAGACCGCCCCGCAATCTCCAACTACCGGAGGAACCAGAGCCGCCCCTCAGACCGCCCTGCGAACGCCAACTGCCGGAGGAGCCATCGCTGCCCCTCAGACCACCCCATGAACTCCAACTGCCGGAGGAGCCAGCACCGCCCCTCAGACCGCCCCGTAAACTCCAACTGCCGGAGGAACCAGAGCCACCCCTCAGACCGCCCCGCGAACTCCAACTACCGGAGGAGTCAGAGCCGCTCCTCAGACCGCCCCACGAACGCCAACTGCGGGAGGAGCCAGCGCCGCCCCTTAGGCCGCCCCGTGAACTCCAACTGCCGGAGGAACCAGAGCCGCCCCTCAGACCGCCCTGCGAACTCGAACTGCCGGAGGAACCAGAGCCGCTCCTCAGACCGCACTGCGAACTCCAACTGCCGGAGGAGCCAAAGCCGCCCCTCAGACCGCCCCGCGAACTCCAAATGCTGGAGGAGCCAGAGCCGATCCTCAGACCGCCCCGTGAACTCCAACGGCCGGAGGAACCAGCGCCGATCTTCAGACCGCCCCGCAAACTCCAACTGCCGGAGGAGCCCGAGCCGCTCCTCAGACCGCCCCGTCAACTCCAACTGCCGGACGAGCCAGAGCCGCCCCTCAGACCGCCCAGTGAACTCCAACTCCCAGAGGAGCCAGAGCCGCCCCTCAGACCGCCCCGCGAACTCCAACTGCCAGAGGAACCAGAGCCGCTCCTCAGACCGCCACGCAAACTCCAATTGCCGGAGGAGACCGACCCGCTCCCCAGACCACCCCGCGAACTCCAACTGCCGGAGGAGCCAGAGCCGCCCCTCAGATCGCCCCGCGAACTCCAACTGCCGGAGGAGCCAGAGCCGCTCCTCAGACCGCCCCGCGAACTCCAACTGCTGGAGGAGCCAGCGCCGCCCCTCAGACCGCCCCACGAACTCCAATTGCCGGAGGAACCAGAGCCACCCTTCAGACCGCCCCGTGAACTCCAACTGCCGGAGGAACCAGAGCCACACCTCAGACCGCCCTGCGAACTCCAACTGCCGGAGGAGCCAGAGCCGCCCCTCAGACCGCCCCGTCAACTCCAACTGCTGGAGGAACCAGAGCCGCCCCACAGACCGCCCCGTGAACTACAACTGCCGGAGGAACCAGAGCCGCTCCTCAGACCGCCCCGTGAACTCCAACTGCCGGAGGAGCCAGAGCCACTCCTCAGACCGCCCCGCAAACTTCCACTGCCGGAGGAACCAGAGCCGCCCCTCAGACTGCCCTGCGAACGCCAACTGCCGGAGGAACCAGAGCCACCCCTCAGACCGCCCCGCGAACTCCAATTGCCGGAGGAGCCAGAGCCGCTCCTCAGACCGCCCCGCAAACTCCAACTGCCGGAGGAGCCAGCGCCACCCCTGAGACCGCCCCGTGAACTCCAACTGCCGAAGGAGCCAGAGCCGCCCCTCAGACGGCCCCGTGAACTCCAACTGCCGGAGGAGCCACAGATCTCCTCAGACCGCCCCGCAATCTCCAACTACCGGAGGAACCAGAGCCGCCCCTCAGACCGCCCTGCGAACGCCAACTGCCGGAGGAGCCATCGCTGCCCCTCAGACCGCCCCATGAACTCCAACTGCCGGAGGAGCCAGCACCGCCCCTCAGACCGCCCCGTAAACTCCAACTGCCGGAGGAACCAGAGCCACCCCTCAGACCGCCCCGCGAACTCCAACTACCGGAGGAGCCAGAGCCGCTCCTCAGACCGCCCCACGAACGCCAACTGCAGGAGGAGCCAGCGCCGCCCCTTAGGCCGCCCCCTGAACTCCAACTGCCGGAGGAGTCATTGCCGCCCCTAAGACCACCCCATGAACTCCAACTGCCGGAGGAGCCAGAGCCGCCCCTCAGACCGCCCTGCGAACTCCAGCTGCCGGTGGAACCAGCGCCGTTCCTCAGACCGCCCCGCAAACTCCAACTGCCGGAGGAGCCCGAGCCGCTCCTCAGACCGCCCCGTGAACTCCAACTGCCGGAGGAACCAGAGCCGCCCCTCAGACCGTCCCACGAACTCAACTACCGGAGGAGCCAGTGCCGCTACTCAGACCGCCCCGCGAACGCCAACTGCCAGAGGAGCCAGCGCTGCCCGTCAGACCGCGCCGTGAACTCCAACTGCTGGAGAAGCCAGCGCCAACCCTCAGACCGCCCCGTAAACTCCAACTGCCGGAGGAACCAGAGCCACCCCTCAGACCGCCCCACGAACTCCAACTACCGGAGGAGCCAGAGCCGCTACTCAGACCGCCCCGCGAACGCCAACTGCCAGAGGAGCCAGTGCCGCCCCTTAGGCCGCCCCGTGTACTCCAACTGCCGGAGGAGCCAGCGCCGCCCCTCAGACCACCCCATGAACTCCAACTGCCGGAGGAGCCAGAGCCGCCCTTCAGACCAGCCCGTTAACTCCAACTGCCGGAGGAACCAGAGCCACACCTCAGATCGCCCTGCGAACTCCAACTGCCGGAGGAACACGCGCCACTCCTCACACCGCCCTGCGAACTCCAACTGCCGGAGGAACCAGAGCCGCTCCTCAGACCGCACTGCGAACTCCAACTGCCGGAGGAGCCAGAGCCGCCCCTCAGACCGCCCCGCGAACTCCAACTGCCGGAGGAACCAGAGCTGCCCCTCAGACCGCTCTGCGAACGCCAACTGCCGGAGGAGCCAGCGCTGCCCCTCAGACCACCCCGTGAACACCAAGTGCCGGAGGAGCCGGTGCCGCCCCTCAGACCGCCCCGCGAACGCCAACTGCCGGAGGAGCCAGCGCCGCGCCTCAGACCGCCCCGTCAACTCCCACTGCCGGAGGAACCAGAGCCGCCCCACAGACCGCCCCGTGAACTACAACTACCGGAGAAACCAGAGCCGCTCCTCAGACCGCCCCGTGAACTCCAACTGCCGGAGAAACCAGAGCCGCTCCTCACACTGCCCCGCGAACTCCAACTGCCGGAGGAGCCAGAGCCGCCCCTCAGACCGCCCCGCGAACTCCAACTGCCGGAGGAACCAGAGCCGCTCCTCAGACCGCCCCACAAACCCCAACTGCCGGAGGAGCCAGAGCCACACCTCAGACCGCCCCACGAACTCCAACTGCCGGAGGAACCAGCGCCGCTCCTCACACCGCCCCGCGAACTCCAACTGCCGGAGGAACCAGAGCCAAACCTCAGACGGCACTGCGAACTCCAACTGCCGGAGGAGCCAGAGCCGCCCCTCAGACCGCCCCACGAACTCCAAGTGCCGAAGGAGCCAGAGCCGATCCTTCAGACCGCCCTGCGAACTCCAACTGCCGGAGGAGCCTGAGTCACACCTCAGACCGCCCCATGAACTCCAACTGCCGGAGGAACCAGCGCCGCTCCTCAGGCCGCCCCGCAAACTCCAACTGCCGGAGGAGCCCGAGCCGCTCCTCAGACCGCCCCGTGAACTCCAACTGCCGGAGGAGCCAGAGCCGCCCCTCAGACCGCCCCGTGAACTCCAACTCCCAGAGGAGCCAGAGCCGCCCCTCAGACCGCCCCGCGAACTCCAACTGCCAGAGGAGCCAGCGCCGCCCTCAGATCGCCCCGCGAATTCCAACTGCCGGAGGAGACAGAGCCGCTCCTCAGACCGCCCCGCGAACTCCAAATGCTGGAGGAGCCAGCGCTGCCCCTCAGACCGCCCCACGAACTACAATTGCCAGAGGAACCAGAGCCACCCTTCAGACCACCCCATGAACTCCAACTGCCGGAGGAACCAGAGCTACACCTCAGACCGCCCTGCGAACTCCAACTGCCGGAGGAGCCAGAGCCCCCCCTCAGACCGCCCCATCAACTCCATCTGCTGGAGGAACCAGAGCCGCTCCTCAGACCGCCCCGTGAACTCCAACTGCCGGAGGAGCCAGAGCCACACCTCAGACCGCCCCGCGAACTCCAACTGCCGGAGGAACCAGAGCTGCCCCTCAGACCGCCCTGCGAATGCCAACTGCCGGAGGAGCCAGCGCTTCCCCTCAGACCACCCCGTGAACTCCAACTGCCGGAGGAGCCGGCGCCGCCCCTCAGACCGCCCCGCGAACGCCAACTGCCGGAGGAGCCAGCGCCGCGCCTCAGACCGCCCCGTCAACTCCCACTGCCGGAGGAACCAGAGCCGCCCCACAGACCGCCCCGTGAACTACAACTACCGGAGAAACCAGAGCCGCTCCTCAGACCGCCCCGTGAACTCCAACTGCTGGAGAAACCAGAGCCGCTCCTCACACTGCCCCGTGAACTCCAACTGCCGGAGGAGCCAGAGCCGCCCCTCAGACCGCCCTGCGAACTCCAACTGCCGGAGGAACCAGAGCCACCCCACAGACCGCCCCGTGAACTACAACTACCGGAGAAACCAGAGCCGCTCCTCAGACCGCCCCGTGAACTCCAACTGCCGGAGGAGCCAGAGCCGCCCCTCAGACCGCCCTGCGAACGCCAACTGCCGGAGGAACCAGAGCCGCCCCTCAGACTGCCCCGTGAACTGCAACTGCCGGAGGAACCAGAGCCACCGCTCAGACCGCCCCGCGAAATTCAACTGCCGGAGGAGCCAGTGCCGCTCCTCAGACCGCCCCGCGAACTCCAACTGCCGGAGGAGCCAGAGCCACCCCTCAGACCGCCCGGCAAACTCCAACTGCCGGAGGAGCCAGAGCCGCCCCTCAGACCGCCCCGCGAACTCCAAATGCTGGAGGAGCCAGCGCTGCCCCTCAGACCGCCCCACGAACTCCAATTGCCGGAGGAACCAGAGCCACACCTCAGACCGCCCTGCGAACTCCAACTGCCGGAGGAGCCAGAGCCACACCTCAGACCGCCCTGCGAACTCCAACTGCCGGAGGAGCCAGAGCCACCCCTCAGACCGCCCCGTCAACTCCATCTGCCGGAGGAACCAGAGCCGCTCCTCAGACCGCCCCATGAACTCCAACTGCCGGAGGAGCCAGAGCCACCCCTCAGACCGCCCCGCAAACTCCAACTGCTGGAGGAGCCAGAGCCGCCCCTCAGACCGCCCCGCGAACTCCAAATGCTGGAGGAGCCAGCGCTGCCCCTCAGACCGCCCCACGAACTCCAATTGCCGGAGGAACCAGAGCCACACCTCAGACCGCCCTGCGAACTCCAACTGCCGGAGGAGCCAGAGCCACCCCTCAGACCGCCCCGTCAACTCCATCTGCCGGAGGAACAAGAGCCGCTCCTCAGACCGCCCCGTGAACTCCAACTGCCGGAGGAGCCAGAGCCACACCTCAGACCGCCCCGCGAACTCCAACTGCCGGAGGAACCAGAGCTGCCCCTCAGACCGCCCTGCGAACGCCAACTGCCGGAGGAGCTAGTGCCGCCCCTCAGACCACCCCGTGAACTCCAACTGCCGGAGGAGCCAGAGCCGCCCCTCAGACCACCCCGCAAACTCCAACTGCCGGAGGAGCCCGAGCCGCTCCTCAGAATGCCCTGCGAACTCCAACTGCTAGAGGAGCCAGTGCCGCCCCTCAGACGGCCCCGTGAACTCCAACTGCCGGAGGAACCAGAGCCACACCTCAGACCGCCCCGTGAACTCCAACTGCCGGAGGAACCAGAGCCGCCCCTCAGACCGCCCTGCGAACTCTAACTGCCGGAGGAGCCAGAGCGGTTCCTCACACCGCCCCGTGAACTCCAACTGCCGGAGGAACCTAGCAGCTCCTCAGACCGCCCGGCGAACTCCTACCGCCGGAGGAACCAGAGCCGCTACTCACACCACCCCTCGAACTCCAACTTCCAGAGAAGCGAGAGCCACACCTCAGACCGCCCCGCGAACTCCAACTGCCGGAGGAACCAGCGCCGCTCCTCACACCGCCCCGCGAACTCCAACTGCCGGAGGAACCAGAGCCGCTCCTCAGACCGCACTGCGAACTCCAACTGCCGGAGGAGCCAGAGCCGCCACTCAGACCGCCCCGCGAACTGCAAATGCCGGAGGAGCCAGAGCCGCTCCTCAGATCGCACTGCGAACTCCAACTGCCGGAGGAGCCAGAGCCGCCACTCAGACCGCCCCACGAACTGCAAATGCCGGAGGAGCCAGAGCCGATCCTCAGACCGCCCTGCGAACTCCAACTGCCGGAGGAGCCTGAGTCACACCTCAGACCGCCCCGTGAACTCCAACTGCCGGAGGAACCAGCGCCGCCCCTCAGACCGCCCCGCAAACTACAACTACCGGAGAAAACAGAGCCGCTCCTCAGACCGCCCCGTGAACTCCAACTGCCGGAGGAGCCAGAGCCGCTCCTCAGACCGCCCCGCAAACTCCTAATGCCGTAGGAACCAGAGCCGCCCCTCAGACCGCCCTGCGAATGCCAACTGCCGGAGGAACCAGAGCCGCCCCTCAGACTGCCCCGTGAACTCCAACTGCCGGAGGAACCAGAGCCGCTCCTCAGACCGCCACACAAACTCCAACTGCCGGAGGAGCCAGAGCCGCTCCACAGACCGCACTGCGAACTCCTACTGCCCGAGGAGCCAGAGCCGCCCCTCAGACCGCCCCGCAAACTCCAACTGCTGGAGGAGACCAAGCCGCTCCCCAGACCGCCCTGCGAACTCCAACTGCCGGAGGAACCAGAGCCACCCCTCAGACCGCCCCGCGAACTTAAACTGCCAGAGGAGCCAGAGCCGCTCCTCAGACCGCCCCGCGAACTCCAACTGCCGGAGGAGCCAGAGCCACCCCTCAGACCGCCCCGAGAACTCCAACTGCCGGAGGAGCCAGAGCCTCCCCTCAGACGGCCCCGTGAACTCCAACTGCCGGAGGAGCCAGAGACGCTCCTCAGACCGCCCCGTGAACTCCAACTGCCGGAGGAACCAGAGCCGCCCCTCAGACCACCCTGCGAACACCAACTGCCGGAGAAGCCAGCGCTGCCCGTCGGACCGCGCCGTGAACTCCAACTGCTGGAGAAGCCAGCGCCAACCCTCAGACCGCCCCGTAAACTCCAACTGCCGGAGGAACCAGAGCCACCCCTCAGAACGCCCCGCGAACTCCAACTACCGGAGGAGCCAGAGCCGCTACTCAGACCGCCCCGCGAACGCCAACTGCCAGAGGAGCCCGAGCCGCTCCTCAGACCGCCCCGTAAACTCCAACTGCCGGAGGAGCCAGAGCCGCCCCTCAGACCGCCCCGCGAACTCCAACTGCCGGAGGAACCAGAGCCGCTCTTCAGACCGCCCCGCAAACCCCAACCGCCGGAGGAGCCAGAGCCACACCTCAGACCGCCCCACGAACTCCAACTGCCGGAGGAACCAGCGCCGCTCCTCACACCGCCCCGCGAACTCCAACTGCCGGAGGAACCAGAGCCAAACCTCAGACGGCACTGCGAACTCCAACTGCCGGAGGAGCCAGAGCCGCCCCTCAGACCGCCCCGCGAACTCCAAGTGCCGGAGGAGCCAGAGCCGATCCTTCAGACCGCCCTGCGAACTCCAACTGCCGGAGGAGCCTGAGTCACACCTCAGACCGCCCCATGAACTCCAACTGCCGGAGGAACCAGCGCCGCTCCTCAGGCCGCCCCGCAAACTCCAACTGCCGGAGGAGCCCGAGCCGCTCCTCAGACCGCCCCGTGAACTCCAACTGCCGGAGGAGCCAGAGCCGCCCCTCAGACCGCCCCGTGAACTCCAACTCCCAGAGGAGCCAGAGCCGCCCCTCAGACCGCCCCGCGAACTCCAACTGCCGGAGGAGCCAGCGCCGCCCTCAGATCGCCCCGCGAACTCCAACTGCCGGAAAGAGAAAGTGCCGCCCCTCAGACCGCCCCGCGAACTCCAAATGCTGGAGGAGCCAGCGCTGCCCCTCAGACCGCCCCACGAACTCCAATTGCCGGAGGAACCAGAGCCACACCTCAGACCGCCCTGCGAACTCCAACTGCCGGAGGAGCCAGAGCCACACCTCAGACCGCCCTGCGAACTCCAACTGCCGGAGGAGCCAGAGCCACCCCTCAGACCGCCCCGTCAACTCCATCTGCCGGAGGAACCAGAGTCGCTCCTCAGACCGCCCCGTGAACTCCAACTGCCGGAGGAGCCAGAGCCACCCCTCGGACCGCCCCGCAAACTCCAACTGCCGGAGGAGCCAGAGCCGCCCCTCAGACTGCCCCGCGAACTCCAAATGCTGGAGGAGCCAGCGCTGCCCCTCAGACCGCCCCACGAACTCCAATTGCCGGAGGAACCAGAGCCACACCTCAGACCGCCCTGCGAACTCCAACTGCCGGAGGAGCCAGAGCCACCCCTCAGACCGCCCCGTCAACTCCATCTGCCGGAGGAACAAGAGCCGCTCCTCAGACCGCCCCGTGAACTCCAACTGCCGGAGGAGCCAGAGCCACACCTCAGACCGCCCCGCGAACTCCAACTGCCGGAGGAACCAGAGCTGCCCCTCAGACCGCCCTGCGAACGCCAACTGCCGGAGGAGCTAGTGCCGCCCCTCAGACCACCCCGTGAACTCCAACTGCCGGAGGAGCCAGAGCCGCCCCTCAGACCACCCCGCAAACTCCAACTGCCGGAGGAGCCCGAGCCGCTCCTCAGAATGCCCTGCGAACTCCAACTGCTAGAGGAGCCAGAGCTGCCCCTCAGACGGCCCCGTGAACTCCAACTGCTGGAGGAACCAGAGCCACACCTCAGACCGCCCCGTGAACTCCAACTGCTGGAGGAACCAGAGCCGCCCCTCAGACCGCCCTGCGAACTCTAACTGCCGGAGGAGCCAGAGCGGCTCCTCACACCGCCCCGTGAACTCCAACTGCCGGAGGAGCCACAGCCGCCCCTCAGACCGCCCCGTGAACTCCAACTGCCGGAGGAACCTAGCAGCTCCTCAGACCGCCCGGCGAACTCCTACCGCCGGAGGAACCAGAGCCGCTCCTCACACCACCCCTCGAACTCCAACTTCCAGAGAAGCGAGAGCCACACCTCAGACCGCCCCGCGAACTGCAACTGCCGGAGGAACCAGAGCCGCTCCTCACACCGCCCCGCGAACTCCAACTGCCGGAGGAACCAGAGCCGCTCCTCAGACCGCACTGCGAACTCCAACTGCCGGAGGAGCCAGAGCCGCCACTCAGACCGCGCCGCGAACTGCAAATGCCGGAGGAGCCAGAGCCGATCCTCAGACCGCCCTGCGAACTTCAACTGCCGGAGGAGCCTGAGTCACACCTCAGACCGCCCCGTGAACTCCAACTGCCGGAGGAACCAGCGCCGCTCCTCAGACCGCCCCGCAAACTCCAACTGCCGGAGGAGCCCGAGCCGCTCCTCAGACCGCCCCGTGAACTCCAACTGCCGGAGGAGCCAGAGCCGCCCCTCAGACTGCCCCGTGAACTAGAACTCCCAGAGGAGCCAGAGCCGTCCCTCAGACCACCCCGCGAACTCCAACTGCTGGAGGGACCAGAGCCGCTCCTCAGACCGCCCCGCGAACTGCAACTGCCGGAGGAGCCCGCGCCGCCCTCAGATCGCCCCGCGAACTCCAACTGCCGGAGGAGACAGAGCCGCTCCTCAGACCGCCCCGCGAACTCCAAATGCTGGAGGAGCCAGCGCTGCCCCTCAGACCGCCCTGCGAACTCCAACTGCCGGAGGAGCCAGAGCCCCCCCTCAGACCGCCCCGTCAACTCCATCTGCTGGAGGAACCAGAGCCGCTCCTCAGACCGCCCCGTGAACTCCAACTGCCGGAGGAGCCAGAGCCACACCTCAGACCGCCCCGCGAACTCCAACTGCCGGAGGAACCAGAGCTGCCCCTCAGACCGCCCTGCGAACGCCAACTGCCAGAGGAGCCAGGGCTGCCCCTCAGACCACCCCGTGAACTCCAACTGCCGGAGGAGCCGGCGCCGCCCCTCAGACCGCCCCGCGAACGCCAACTACCGGAGGAGCCAGCGCCGCGCCTCAGACCGCCCCGTCAACTCCCACTGCCGGAGGAACCAGAGCCGCCCCACAGACCGCCCCGTGAACTACAACTACCGGAGAAACCAGAGCCGCTCCTCATACTGCCCCGTGAACTCCAACTGCCGGAGAAACCAGAGCCGCTCCTCACACTGCCCCGTGAACTCCAACTGCCGGAGGAACCAGAGCCGCTCCTCAGACAGCACTGCGAACTCCAACTGCCGGAGGAGCCAGAGCCGCCCCTCAGACCGCCCTGCGAACTTCAACTGCCGGAGGAGCCAGAGCCACCCCTGAGACCGCCCCGTCAACTCCAACTGCCGGAGGAACCAGAGCCGCACCACAGACCGCCCCGTGAACTACAACTACCGGAGAAAC
This sequence comes from Lepidochelys olivacea, assembly GCF_965140295.1. Lineage (NCBI taxonomy): Eukaryota > Metazoa > Chordata > Testudines > Cheloniidae > Lepidochelys > Lepidochelys olivacea. The sequence continues at coordinate 2,281,163 of NC_140432.1, read as the reverse complement.
CAGAGCCGCTCCACAGACCGCCCCGTGAACTCCAACTGCCGGAGGAGCCAGAGCCACTCCTCAGACCGCCCCGCAAACTCCTAATGCCAGAGGAACCAGAGCCGCCCCTCAGACCGCCCTGCGAACGCCAACTGCCGGAGGAACCAGAGCCGCCCCTCAGACTGCCCCGTGAACTGCAACTGCCGGAGGAACCAGAGCCACCGCTCAGACCGCCCCGCGAAATTCAACTGCCGGAGGAGCCAGAGCCGCTCCTCAGACCGCCCCGCGAACTCCAACTGCCGGAGGAGCCAGAGCCGCCACTCAGACCGCCCCGCGAACTGCAAATGCCGGAGGAGCCAGAGCCGATCCTCAGACCGCCCTGCGAACTTCAACTGCCGGAGGAGCCTGAGTCACACCTCAGACCGCCCCGTGAACTCCAACTGCCGGAGGAACCAGCGCCGCTCCTCAGACCGCCCCGCAAACTCCAACTGCCGGAGGAGCCCGAGCCGCTCCTCAGACCGCCCCGTGAACTCCAACTGCCGGAGGAGCCAGAGCCGCCCCTCAGACTGCCCCGTGAACTAGAACTCCCAGAGGAGCCAGAGCCGTCCCTCAGACCACCCCGCGAACTCCAACTGCTGGAGGGACCAGAGCCGCTCCTCAGACCGCCCCGCAAACTCCAACTGCCGGAGGACACCAAGCCGCTCCTCAGACCGCCCCGCAAACTCCAACTGCCGGAGGAGCCCGAGCCGCTCCTCAGACCGCCCCGTGAACTCCAACTGCCGGAGGAGCCAGAGCCGCCCCTCAGACTGCCCCGTGAACTAGAACTCCCAGAGGAGCCAGAGCCGTCCCTCAGACCACCCCGCGAACTCCAACTGCTGGAGGGACCAGAGCCGCTCCTCAGACCGCCCCGCAAACTCCAACTGCCTGAGGAGCCAGAGCCGCCCCTCAGACCGCCCCGCGAACTCCAAATGCTGGAGGAGCCAGCGCTGCCCCTCAGACCGCCCCACGAACTCCAATTGCCGGAGGAACCAGAGCCACCCTTCAGACCACCCCGTGAACTCCAACTGCCGGAGGAACCAGAGCCATACCTCAGACCGCCCTGCGAACTCCAACTGCCGGAGGAGCCAGAGCCACCCTTCAGACCGCCCCGTGAACTCCAACTGCCGGAGGAGACAGAGCCACACCTCAGACCGCCCCGCGAACTCCAACTGCCGGAGGAGCCCGAGCGGCTCCTCAGACCGCCCTGCGAACTCCAACTGCTAGAGGAGCCAGAGCCGCCCCTCAGACCGCCCTGCGAACTCCAACTGCCGGAGGAGCCGGAGCCGCTCCTCAGACCGCCCCACGAACTCCAACTGCCGGAGGAACCAGAGCTGCCCCTCAGACCACCCCGTGAACTCCAACTGCCGGAGGGGCCGGCGCCACCCCTCAGACCGCCCCGCGAATGCCAACTGCCGGAGGAGCCAGCGCCGCGCCTCAGACCGCCCCGTATACTCAAACTGCCGGAGGAACCAGAGCCGCCCCTCAGACTGCCCCGCAAACGCCAACTGCCGGAGGAGCCAGCGCCGCCCCTCAGACTGCCCCGTGAACTGCAACTGACGGAGGAGCTAGTGCCGCCCCTCAGACCACCCCGTGAACTGCAACTGCCAGAGGAGCCAGAGCCGCCCCTCAGACCGCCCCGCAAACTCCAACTGCCGGAGGAGCCAGAGCCGCCCCTCAGACCGCCCCGCGAACTCCAAATGCTGGAGGAGCCAGCGCTGCCCCTCAGACCGCCCCACGAACTCCAATTGCCGGAGGAACCAGAGCCACACCTCAGACCGCCCTGCGAACTCCAACTGCCGGAGGAGCCAGAGCCACCCCTCAGACCGCCCCGTCAAATCCATCTGCCGGAGGAACAAGAGCCGCTCCTCAGACCGCCCCGTGAACTCCAACTGCCGGAGGAGCCAGAGCCACACCTCAGACCGCCCCGCGAACTCCAACTGCCGGAGGAACCAGAGCTGCCCCTCAGACCGCCCTGCGAACGCCAACTGCCGGAGGAGCTAGTGCCGCCCCTCAGACCACCCCGTGAACTCCAACTGCCGGAGGAGCCAGAGCCGCCCCTCAGACCACCCCGCAAACTCCAACTGCCGGAGGAGCCCGAGCCGCTCCTCAGAATGCCCTGCGAACTCCAACTGCTAGAGGAGCCAGAGCTGCCCCTCAGACGGCCCCGTAAACTCCAACTGCCGGAGGAGCCTGAGTCACACCTCAGACCGCCCCGTGAACTCCAACTGCCGGAGGAACCAGCGCCGCCCCTCAGACCGCCCCGCAAACTACAACTACCGGAGAAAACAGAGCCGCTCCTCAGACCGCCCCGTGAACTCCAACTGCCGGAGGAGCCAGAGCCGCTCCTCAGACCGCCGCGCAAACTCCTAATGCCGTAGGAACCAGAGCCGCCCCTCAGACCGCCCTGCGAATGCCAACTGCCGGAGGAACCAGAGCCGCCCCTCAGACTGCCCCGTGAACTCCAACTGCCGGAGGAACCAGAGCCGCTCCTCAGACCGCCACACAAACTCCAACTGCCGGAGGAGCCAGAGCCGCTCCACAGACCGCACTGCGAACTCCTACTGCCCGAGGAGCCAGAGCCGCCCCTCAGACCGCCCCGCAAACTCCAACTGCTGGAGGAGACCAAGCCGCTCCCCAGACCGCCCTGCGAACTCCAACTGCCGGAGGAACCAGAACCACCCCTCAGACCGCCCCGCGAACTTAAACTGCCAGAGGAGCCAGAGCTGCTCCTCAGACCGCCCCGCGAACTCCAACTGCCGGAGGAGCCAGAGCCACCCCTCAGACCGCCCCGAGAACTCCAACTGCCGGAGGAGCCAGAGCCTCCCCTCAGACGGCCCCGTGAACTCCAACTGCCGGAGGAGCCAGAGACGCTCCTCAGACCGCCCCGTGAACTCCAACTGCCGGAGGAACCAGAGCCGCCCCTCAGACCACCCTGCGAACACCAACTGCCGGAGAAGCCAGCGCTGCCCGTCGGACCGCGCCGTGAACTCCAACTGCTGGAGAAGCCAGCGCCAAGCCTCAGACCGCCCCGTAAACTCCAACTGCCGGAGGAACCAGAGCCACCCCTCAGAACGCCCCGCGAACTCCAACTACCGGAGGAGCCAGAGCCGCTACTCAGACCGCCCCGCGAACGCCAACTGCCAGAGGAGCCCGAGCCGCTCCTCAGACCGCCCCGTAAACTCCAACTGCCGGAGGAGCCAGAGCCGCCCCTCAGACCGCCCCGCGAACTCCAACTGCCGGAGGAACCAGAGCCGCTCTTCAGACCGCCCCGCAAACCCCAACCGCCGGAGGAGCCAGAGCCACACCTCAGACCGCCCCACGAACTCCAACTGCCGGAGGAACCAGCGCCGCTCCTCACACCGCCCCGCGAACTCCAACTGCCGGAGGAACCAGAGCCAAACCTCAGATGGCACTGCGAACTCCAACTGCCGGAGGAGCCAGAGCCGCCCCTCAGACCGCCGCGCGAACTCCAAGTGCCGGAGGAGCCAGAGCCGATCCTTCAGACCGCCCTGCGAACTCCAACTGCTGGAGGAGCCTGAGTCACACCTCAGACCGCCCCATGAACTCCAACTGCCGGAGGAACCAGCGCCGCTCCTCAGGCCGCCCCGCAAACTCCAACTGCCGGAGGAGCCCGAGCCGCTCCTCAGACCGCCCCGTGAACTCCAACTGCCGGAGGAGCCAGAGCCGCCCCTCAGACCGCCCCGTGAACTCCAACTCCCAGAGGAGCCAGAGCCGCCCCTCAGACCGCCCCGCGAACTCCAACTGCCGGAGGAGCCAGCGCCGCCCTCAGATCGCCCCGCGAACTCCAACTGCCGGAGGAGACAGAGCCGCCCCTCAGACCGCCCCGCGAACTCCAAATGCTGGAGGAGCCAGCGCTGCCCCTCAGACCGCCCCACGAACTCCAATTGCCGGAGGAACCAGAGCCACACCTCAGACCGCCCTGCGAACTCCAACTGCCGGAGGAGCCAGAGCCACACCTCAGACCGCCCTGCGAACTCCAACTGCCGGAGGAGCCAGAGCCACCCCTCAGACCGCCCCGTCAACTCCATCTGCCGAAGGAACCAGAGCCGCTCCTCAGACCGCCCCGTGAACTCCAACTGCCGGAGGAGCCAGAGCCACCCCTCAGACCGCCCCGCAAACTCCAACTGCCGGAGGAGCCAGAGCCGCCCCTCAGACTGCCCCGCGAACTCCAAATGCTGGAGGAGCCAGCGCTGCCCCTCAGACCGCCCCACGAACTCCAATTGCCGGAGGAACCAGAGCCACACCTCAGACCGCCCTGCGAACTCCAACTGCCGGAGGAGCCAGAGCCACCCCTCAGACCGCCCCGTCAACTCCATCTGCCGGAGGAACAAGAGCCGCTCCTCAGACCGCCCCGTGAACTCCAACTGCCGGAGGAGCCAGAGCCACACCTCAGACCGCCCCGCGAACTCCAACTGCCGGAGGAACCAGAGCTGCCCCTCAGACCGCCCTGCGAACGCCAACTGCCGGAGGAGCTAGTGCCGCCCCTCAGACCACCCCGTGAACTCCAACTGCCGGAGGAGCCAGAGCCGCCCCTCAGACCACCCCGCAAACTCCAACTGCCGGAGGAGCCCGAGCCGCTCCTCAGAATGCCCTGCGAACTCCAACTGCTAGAGGAGCCAGAGCTGCCCCTCAGACGGCCCCGTGAACTCCAACTGCTGGAGGAACCAGAGCCACACCTCAGACCGCCCCGTGAACTCCAACTGCCGGAGGAACCAGAGCCGCCCCTCAGACCGCCCTGCGAACTCTAACTGCCGGAGGAGCCAGAGCGGCTCCTCACACCGCCCCGTGAACTCCAACTGCCGGAGGAGCCACAGCCGCCCCTCAGACCGCCCCGTGAACTCCAACTGCCGGAGGAACCTAGCAGCTCCTCAGACCGCCCGGCGAACTCCTACCGCCGGAGGAACCAGAGCCGCTCCTCACACCACCCCTCGAACTCCAACTTCCAGAGAAGCGAGAGCCACACCTCAGACCGCCCCGCGAACTCCAACTGCCGGAGGAACCAGCGCCACTCCTCACACCGCCCCGCGAACTCCAACTGCCGGAGGAACCAGAGCCGCTCCTCAGACCGCACTGCGAACTCCAACTGCCGGAGGAGCCAGAGCCGCCACTCAGACCGCCCCGCGAACTGCAAATGCCGGAGGAGCCAGAGCCGATCCTCAGACCGCCCTGCGAACTTCAACTCCCGGAGGAGCCTGAGTCACACCTCAGACCGCCCCGTGAACTCCAACTGCCGGAGGAACCAGCGCCGCTCCTCAGACCGCCCCGCAAACTCCAACTGCCGGAGGAGCCCGAGCCGCTCCTCAGACCGCCCCGTGAACTCCAACTGCCGGAGGAGCCAGAGCCGCCCCTCAGACCGCCCCGTGAACTAGAACTCCCAGGGGAGCCAGAGCCGTCCCTCAGACCACCCCGCGAACTCCAACTGCTGGAGGGACCAGAGCCGCTCCTCAGACCGCCCCGCAAACTCCAACTGCCGGAGGACACCAAGCCGCTCCCCAGACCGCCCCGCGAACTCCAACTGCCGGAGGAGCCCGCGCCGCCCTCAGATCGCCCCGCGAACTCCAACTGCCGGAGGAGACAGAGCCGCTCCTCAGACCGCCCCGCGAACTCCAAATGCTGGAGGAGCCAGCGCTGCCCCTCAGACCGCCCTGCGAACTCCAACTGCCGGAGGAGCCAGAGCCCCCCCTCAGACCGCCCCGTCAACTCCATCTGCTGGAGGAACCAGAGCCGCTCCTCAGACCGCCCCGTGAACTCCAACTGCCGGAGGAGCCAGAGCCACACGTCAGACCGCCCCGCGAACTCCAACTGCCGGAGGAACCAGAGCTGCCCCTCAGACCGCCCTGCGAACGCCAACTGCCGGAGGAGCCAGGGCTGCCCCTCAGACCACCCCGTGAACTCCAACTGCCGGAGGAGCCGGCGCCGCCCCTCAGACCGCCCCGCGAACGCCAACTGCCGGAGGAGCCTGCGCCGCGCCTCAGACCGCCCCGTCAACTCCCACTGCCGGAGGAACCAGAGCCGCCCCACAGACCGCCCCGTGAACTACAACTACCGGAGAAACCAGAGCCGCTCCTCATACTGCCCCGTGAACTCCAACTGCCGGAGAAACCAGAGCCGCTCCTCACACTGCCCCGTGAACTCCAACTGCCGGAGGAACCAGAGCCGCTCCTCAGACAGCACTGCGAACTCCAACTGCCGGAGGAGCCAGAGCCGCCCCTCAGACCGCCCTGCGAACTTCAACTGCCGGAGGAGCCAGAACCACCCCTGAGACCGCCCCGTCAACTCCAACTGCCGGAGGAACCAGAGCCGCACCACAGACCGCCCCGTGAACTACAACTACCGGAGAAACCAGAGCCGCTCCACAGACCGCCCCGTGAACTCCAACTGCCGGAGGAGCCAGAGCCACTCCTCAGACCGCCCCGCAAACTCCTAATGCCGGAGGAACCAGAGCCGCCCCTCAGACCGCCCTGCGAACGCCAACTGCCGGAGGAACCAGAGCCGCCCCTCAGACTGCCCCGTGAACTGCAACTGCCGGAGGAACCAGAGCCACCGCTCAGACTGCCCCGCGAAATTCAACTGCCGGAGGAGCCAGAGCCGCTCCTCAGACCGCCCCGCGAACTCCAAGTGCCGGAGGAGCCAGAGCCACCCCTCAGACCGCCCCGCAAACTCCAACTGCCTGAGGAGCCAGAGCCGCCCCTCAGACCGCCCCGCGAACTCCAAATGCTGGAGGAGCCAGCGCTGCCCCTCAGACCGCCCCACGAACTCCAATTGCCGGAGGAACCAGAGCCACCCTTCAGACCACCCCGTGAACTCCAACTGCCGGAGGAACCAGAGCCACACCTCAGACCGCCCTGCGAACTCCAACTGCCGGAGGAGCCAGAGCCACCCTTCAGACCGCCCCGTGAACTCCAACTGCCGGAGGAGACAGAGCCACACCTCAGACCGCCCCGCGAACTCCAACTGCCGGAGGAGCCCGAGCGGCTCCTCAGACCGCCCTGCGAACTCCAACTGCTAGAGGAGCCAGAGCCGCCCCTCAGACCGCCCTGCGAACTCCAACTGCCGGAGGAGCCAGAGCCGATCCTCAGACCGCTCCACGAACTTCAACTGCCGGAGGAACCAGAGCTGCCCCTCAGACCGCCCTGCGAACGCCAACTGCCGGAGGAGCCAGCGCTCCCCTCAGACCACCCCGTGAACTCCAACTGCCGGAGGGGCCGGCGCCACCCCTCAGACCGCCCCGCGAATGCCAACTGCCGGAGGAGCCAGCGCCGCGCCTCAGACCGCCCCGTATACTCAAACTGCCGGAGGAACCAGAGCCGCCCCTCAGACTGCCCCGCAAACGCCAACTGCCGGAGGAGCCAGCGCCACCCCTCAGACTGCCCCGTGAACTGCAACTGACGGAGGAGCTAGTGCCGCCCCTCAGACCACCCCGTGAACTCCAACTGCCAGAGGAGCCAGAGCCGCCCCTCAGACCACCCCGCAAACTCCAACTGCCGGAGGAGCCCGAGCCGCTCCTCAGACCGCCCTGCGAAATCCAACTGCTAGAGGAGCCAGAGCCGCCCCTCAGACCGCCCTGCGAACTCCAACTGCCGGAGGAGCCAGAGCCGCCCCTCAGACCGCCCCGCGAACTCCAACTGCCGGAGGAATCAGAGCCGCCCCTCAGACCGCCCCGTGAACGCCAACTGCCGGAGGAGCCCGAGCCGCTCCTCAGACCGCCCTGCGAACTCCAACTGCTAGAGGAGCCAGAGCCGCCCCTCAGACCGCCCTGCGAACTCCAACTGCCGGAGGAGCCAGAGCTGCCCCTCAGACCGCCCTGTGAACTCCAACTGCCGGAGGAACCAGTGCCGCCCCTCAGACCGCCTTGCGAACTCCAACTGCCGGAGGAGCCAGAGCCGCTCCTCAGACCGCCCCGCGAACTCCAACTGCCGGAGGAATCAGAGCCGCCCCTCAGACCGCCCCGTGAACGCCAACTGCCGGAGGAGCCAGTGCTGCCCCTCAGACCGCCCCGTGAACTCCAACTGCCGGAGGAGCCAGAGCCACACCTCAGACCGCCCCGCGAACTCCAACTGCCGGAGGAACCAGAGCTGCCCCTCAGACCGCCCTGCGAACGCCAACTGCCGGAGGAGCCAGCGCTGCCCCTCAGACCACCCCGTGAACTCCAACTGCCGGAGGAGCTAGTGCCGCCCCTCAGACCACCCCGTGAACTCCAACTGCCGGAGGAGCCAGAGCCGCCCCTCAGACCACCCCGCAAACTCCAACTGCCGGAGGAGCCCGAGCCGCTCCTCAGACCGCCCTGCGAAATCCAACTGCTAGAGGAGCCAGAGCCGCCCCTCAGACCGCCCTGCGAACTCCAACTGCCGGAGGAGCCAGAGTCGCCCCTCAGACCGCCCCGCGAACTCCAACTGCCGGAGGAATCAGAGCCGCCCCTCAGACCGCCTCGTGAACGCCAACTGCCGGAGGAGCCCGAGCCGGTCCTCAGACCGCCCTGCGAAATCCAACTGCTAGAGGAGCCAGAGCCGCCCCTCAGACCGCCCTGCGAACTCCAACTGCCGGAGGAGCCAGAGCCGCCCCTCAGACCGCCCCGTGAACTCCAACTGCCGGAGGAACCAGTGCCGCCCCTCAGACCGCCTTGCGAACTCCAACTGCCGGAGGAGCCAGAGCCGCTCCTCAGACCGCCCCGCGAACTCCAACTGCCGGAGGAATCAGAGCCGCCCCTGAGACCGCCCCGTGAACGCCAACTGCCGGAGGAGCCAGTGCTGCCCGTCAGACCGCCCCGTGAACTCCAACTGCCGGAGGAACCAGATCCGCCCCTCAGACCGCCCTGCGAACTCTAACTGCCGGAGGAGCCAGAGCGGCTCCTCACACCGCCCCGTGAACTCCAACTGCCGGAGGAGCCACAGCCGCCCCTCAGACCGCCCCGTGAACTCCAACTGCCGGAGGAACCTAGCAGCTCCTCAGACCGCCCGGCGAACTCCTACCGCCGGAGGAACCAGAGCCGCTCCTCACACCACCCCTCGAACTCCAACTTCCAGAGAAGCGAGAGCCACACCTCAGACCGCCCCGCGAACTCCAACTGCAGGAGGAACCAGCGCCGCTCCTCACACCGCCCCGCGAACTCCAACTGCCGGAGGAACCAGAGCCGCTCCTCAGACCGCACTGCGAACTCCAACTGCCGGAGGAGCCAGAGCCGCCACTCAGACCGCCCCGCGAACTGCAAATGCCGGAGGAGCCAGAGCCGATCCTCAGACTGCCCTGCGAACTCCAACTGCCGGAGAGCCAGAGTCACACCTCAGACCGCCGCGTGAAGTCCAACTGCCGGAGGAACCAGCGCCGCTCCTCAGACCGCCCCGCAAACTCCAACTGCCGGAGGAGCCAGAGCCGCTCCTCAGACCGCACTGCGAACTCCAACTGCCGGAGGAGCCACAGCCGCCCCACAGACCGCCCCGCGAACTCCAAATGCCGTAGGAGCCAGAGTCGCCCCTCAGACCGCCCCGCGAACGCCAACTGCCGGAGGAGCCAGAGCCGCCACTCAGATCGCCCCGCGAACTCCAACTGCCGGAGGAGCCAGAGCCGCTCCTCAGACCGCCCCGCGAACACCAACTGGTGGAGGAGCCAGCGCCACCCCTCAGACCGCCCCACGAACTCCAATTTCAGGAGGAACCAGAGCCACCCTTCAGACCGCCCCGTGAACTCCAACTGCCGGAGGAACCAGAGCCGCCCCTCAGACCGCCCTGCGAACGCCAACTGCCGGAGGAACCAGAACCGCCCCTCAGACCGCCCCGTGAACTCCAACTGCCGGAGGAACCAGAGCCACCCCTCAGACCGCCCCGCGAACTTGAACTGCCGGAGGAGCCACAGCCGCTCCTCAGACCGCCCCACGAACTCCAACTATCGGAGGAGCCAGAGCCACCCCTCAGACCGCCCCGCGAACTCCAACTGCCGGAGGAGCCAGAGCCGCCCCTCAGACGGCCCCGTAAACTCCAACTGCCTGAGGAGCCAGAGACGCTCCTCAGAACACCCCGTGAACTCCAACTCCCAGAGGAGCCAGAGCCGCCCCTCAGACCGCACTGCGAACTCCAACTGCCGGAGGAGCCAGAGCCGCCCCTCAGACCGCCCCGCGAACTCCAAATGCCGGAGGAGCCAGAGCCGATCCTCAGACCGCCCTGCGAACTCCAACTGCCGGAGGAGCCTGAGTCACACCTCAGACCGCCCAGTGAACTCCAACTGCCGGAGGAACCAGCGCCGCTACTCAGACCGCCCAGCAAACTCCAACTGCCGGAGGAGCCAGAGCCGCTCCTCAGACCGCACTGCGAACTCCAACTGCCGGAGGAGCCAGAGCCGCCCCACAGACCGCCCCGCGAACTCCAAATGCCGGAGGAGCCAGAGCTGCGCCTCAGACCGCCCTGTATACTCAAACTGCCGGAGGAACCAGAGCCGCCCCTCAGACCGCCCCGCGAAAGCCAACTGCCGGAGGAGCCAGCGCCGCCCCTCAGACTGCCCCGTGAACTCCAACTGCCGCAGGAGCTAGTGCCGCCCCTCAGACCACCCCGTGAACTCCAACTGCCGGAGGAGCCAGAGCCGCCCCTCAGACCACCCCGCAAACTCCAACTGCCGGAGGAGCCAGAGCGGCTCCTCACACCGCCCCGTGAACTCCAACTGCCGGAGGAGCCCGAGCCGCTCCTCAGACCGCCCTGCGAAATGCAACTGCTAGAGTAGCCAGAGCCGCCCCTCAGACCGCGCTGCGAACTCCAACTGCCGGAGGAGCCAGAGCCGCCCCTCAGACCGCCTTGCGAACTCCAACTGCCGGAGGAATCAGAGCCGCCCCTCAGACCGCCCCGTGAACGCCAACTGCCGGAGGAGCCAGTGCTGCCCCTCAGACCGCCCCGTGAACTCCAACTGCCGGAGGAACCAGAGCCGCCCCTCAGACCGCCCTGCGAACTCTAACTGCCGGAGGAGCCAGAGAGGCTCCTCACACCGCCCCGTGAACTCCAACTGCCGGAGGAGCCACAGCCGCCCCTCAGACCGCCCCGTGAACTCCAACTGCCGGAGGAACCTAGCAGCTCCTCAGACCGCCCCGCGAACTCCTACCGCCGGAGGAACCAGAGCCACACCTCAGACCGCCCTGCGAACTCCAACTGCCGGAGAAGTGAGAGCCGCCCCTCAGACCGCCCCGTCAACTCCAACTGCCGGAGGAACCAGAGCCGCCCCACACACCGCCCCGTGAACTACAACTACCGGAGAAACCAGAGCCGCTCCTCAGACCGCCCCGTGAACTCCAACTGCCGGAGGAGCCAGAGCCGCCCCTCAGACCGCCCTGCGAACGCCAACTGCCGGAGGAACCAGATCCGCTCCTCAGACCGCCCCGTGAACTCCAACTTCCGGAGGAACCAGAACCACCCCTCAGACCGCCCCGCGAACTTGAACTGCCGGAGGAGCCAGAGCCGCTCCTCAGACCGCCCCGCAAACTCCAACTGCCGGAGGAGCCAGAGCCACCCCTCAGACCGCCCCGAGAACTCCAACTGCCGGAGGAGCCAGAGACGCTCCTCAGACCGCCCCGTGAACTCCAACTGCCGGAGGAACCAGAGCTGCCCCTCAGACCGCCCTCCGAACGCCAAATGCCGGAGGAGCCAGCGCTGCCCCTCAGACCGCGCCGTGAACTCCAACTGCCGGAGAAGCCAGCGCCGCCCCTCAGACCGCCACGTAAACTCCAATTGCCGGAGGAACCAGAGCCACACCTCAGACCGCCCTGCGAACTCCAACTGCCGGAGGAACCAGCGCCACTCCTCACACCGCCCCGCGAACTCCAACTGCCGGAGGAACCAGAGCCGCTCCTCAGACCGCACTGCGAACTCCAACTGCTGGAGGAGCCAGAGCCGCTCCTCAGACCGCCCCGCGAACTCCAACTGCCGGAGGAACCAGAGCCACACCTCAGACCGCCCTGCGAACTCCAACTGCCGGAGGAACCAGCGCCACTCCTCAGACCACCCCATGAACTCCAACTGCCGGAGGAGCCAGAGCCGCCCCTCAGACCACCCCATGAACTCCAACTGCCGGAGGAGCCAGAGCCGCCCTTCAGACCACCCCGTGAACTCCAACTGCCGGAGGAACCAGAGCCACACCTCAGACCGCCCTGCGAACTCCAACTGCCGGAGGAACCAGAGCCACACCTCAGACCACCCCATGAACTCCAACTGCCGGAGGAGCCAGAGCCGCCCCTCAGACCACCCCATGAACTCCAACTGCCGGAGGAGCCAGAGCCGCCCTTCAGACCACCCCGTGAACTCCAACTGCCGGAGGAACCAGAGCCACACCTCAGACCGCCCTGCGAACTCCAACTGCCGGAGGAACCAGCGCCACTCCTCACACCGCCCCGCGAACTCCAACTGCCGGAGGAACCAGAGCCGCTCCTCAGACCGCACTGCGAACTCCAACTGCTGGAGGAGCCAGAGCCGCTCCTCAGACCGCCCCGCGAACTCCAAATGTCGGAGGAGCCAGAGCCACCCCTCAGACCGCCCCGAGAACTCCAACTGCCGGAGGAGCCAGAGCCTCCCCTCAGACGGCCCCGTGAACTCCAACTGCCAGAGGAGCCAGAGACGCTCCTCAGACCGCCCCGTGAACTCCAACTGCCGGAGGAACCAGAGCCGCCCCTCAGACCACCCTGCGAACACCAACTGCCGGAGAAGCCAGCGCTGCCCGTCGGACCGCACCGTGAACTCCAACTGCTGGAGAAGCCAGCGCCAACCCTCAGACCGCCCCGTGAACTCCAACTGCCGGAGGAGCCAGAGCCGCTCCTCAGACCGCCCCGCAAACTCCTAATGCCGTAGGAACCAGAGCCGCCCCTCAGACCACCATGCGAACGCCAACTGCCGGAGGAACCAGAGCCGCCCCTCAGACTGCCCCGTGAACTCCAACTGCCGGAGGAACCAGAGCCGCTCCTCAGACCGCCACACAAACTCCAACTGCCGGAGGAGCAGGAGCCGCTCCACAGACCGCACTGCGAACTCCTACTGCCCGAGGAGCCAGAGCCGCCCCTCAGACCGCCCCGCAAACTCCAACTGCTGGAGGAGACCAAGCCGCTCCCCAGACCGCCCTGCGAACTCCAACTGCCGGAGGAACCAGATCCGCTCCTCAGACCGCTCCGTGAACTCCAACTGCGGGAGGAACCAGAACCACCCCTCAGACCGCCCCGCGAACGTAAACTGCCAGAGGAGCCAGAGCCGCTCCTCAGACCGCCCCGCGAACTCCAACTGCCGGAGGAGCCAGAGCCACCCCTCAGACCGCCCCGAGAACTCCAACTGCCGGAGGAGCCAGAGCCTCCCCTCAGACGGCCCCGTGAACTCCAACTGCCGGAGGAGCCAGAGACGCTCCTCAGACCGCCCCGTGAACTCCAACTGCCGGAGAAACCAGAGCCGCCCCTTAGACCACCCTGCGAACACCAAATGCCGGAGAAGCCAGCGCTGCCCGTCGGACCGCGCCGTGAACTCCAACTGCTGGAGAAGCCAGCGCCAACCCTCAGACCGCCCCGTAAACTCCAACTGCCGGAGGAACCAGAGCCACCCCTCAGAACGCCCCGCGAGCTCCAACTACCGGAGGAGCCAGAGCCGCTACCCAGACCGCCCCGCGAACTCCAAATGCTGGAGGAGCCAGCGCTGCCCCTCAGACCGCCCCACGAACTACAATTGCCGGAGGAACCAGAGCCACCCTTCAGACCACCCCATGAACCCAACTGCCGGAGGAACCAGAGCCACACCTCAGACCGCCCTGCGAACTCCAACTGCCGGAGGAGCCAGAGCCCCCCCTCAGACCGCCAAATCAACTCCATCTGCTGGAGGAACCAGAGCCGCTCCTCAGACCGCCCCGTGAACTCCAACTGCCGGAGGAGCCAGAGCCACACCTCAGACCGCCCCGCGAACTCCAATTGCCGGAGGAACCAGAGCCACCCTTCAGACCGCCCCGTGAACTCCAACTGCCGGAGGAACCAGAGCCACCCCTCAGACCGCCCTGCGAACGCCAACTGCCGGAGGAACCAGAGCCGCCCCTCAGACCGCCCCGTGAACTCCAACTGCCGGAGGAGCCAGAGACGCTCCTCAGACCGCCCCGTGAACTCCAACTCCCAGAAGAGCCAGAGCCGCTCCTCAGACCGCACTGCGAACTCCAACTGCCGGAGGAGCCAGAGCCGCCCCTCAGACCGCCCCGTGAACTCCAAATGCCGGAGGAGCCATTGCCGATCCTCAGACCGCCCTGCGAACTCCAACTGCCGGAGGAGCCTGAGTGACACCTCAGACCGCCCAGTGAACTCCAACTGCCGGAGGAACCAGCGCCGCTGCTCAGACTGCCCCGCAAACTCCAACTGCCGGAGGAGCCCAAGCCGCTCCTCAGAACGCCCCGTGAACTCCAACTGCCGGAGGAGCCAGAGCAGCCCCTCAGACCGCCCCGTGAACTCCAACTCCCAGAGGAGCCAGAGCCGCCCCTCAGACCGCCCCGCGAACTCCAACTGCCGGAGGAACCAGAGCCGCTCCTCAGACCGCCCCACAAACTCCAACTGCCGGAGGAGCCAGAGCCGCTCCTCAGACCGCACTGCGAACTCCAACTGCCGGAGGAGCCAGAGCCGCCCCTCAGACCGCCCCGCGAACTCCAAATGCCGGAGGAGCCAGAGCCGATCCACAGACCGCCCTGCGAACTCCAACTGCCGGAGGAGCCAGAGCCGCCCCTCAGACGGCCCCGTGAACTCCAACTGCCGGAGGAACCAGAGCCACACCTCAGACTGCCCTGCGAACTCCAACTGCCGGAGGAACCAGCGCCACTCCTCACACCGCCCCGCGAACTCCAACTGCCGGAGGAACCAGAGCCGCTCCTCAGACCGCACTGCGAACTCCAACTGCCGGAGGAGCCAGAGCCGCCCCTCAGACCGCCCCGCGAACTCCAAATGCCGGAGGAGCCAGAGCCGATCCTCAGACCGCCCTGCGAACTCCAACTGCCGGAGGAGCCTGAGTCACACCTCAGACCGCCCAGTGAACTCCAACTGCCGGAGGAACCAGCGCCGCTCCTCAGAGCGCCCCGCAAACTCCATCTGCCGGAGGAGCCCAAGCCGCCCCTCAGACCGCCCCGTAAACTCCAACTCCCAGAGGAGCCAGAGCCGCCCCTCAGACCGCCCCGCGAACTCCAACTGCCGGAGGGACCAGAGCCGCTCCTCAGACCGCCCCACAAGCTCCAACTGCCGGAGGAGCCAGAGCCGCTCCTCAGACCGCACTGCGAACTCCAACTGCCGGAGGAGCCAGAGCCGCCCCACAGACCGCCCCGCGAACTCCAAATGCCGGAGGAGCCAGAGCCGATCCTCAGGCCGCCCTGCGAACTCCAACTGCCGGAGGAGCCAGAGTCAAACCTCAGACCGCCCCGTGAACTCCAACTGCCGGAGGAACCAGCACCGCTCCTCAGACCGCCCCGCAAACTCCAACAGCCGGAGGAGCCCGAGCCGCTCCTCAGACCGCCCCGTAAACTCCAACTTCCGGAAGAGCCAGAGCCGCCCCTCAGACCACCCCGCGAACTCCAACTGCCGGAGGAACCAGAGCCGCTCCTCAGACCGCCCCACAAACTCCAACTGCCGGAGGAGCCAGAGCCGCTCCTCAGACCGCACTGCGAAATCCAACTGCCGGAGGAGCCAGAGCCGCCCCTCAGACCGCCCCGCAAACTCCAACTGCTGGAGGAGACCAAGCCGCTCCCCAGACCGCCCTGCGAACTCCAACTGCCGGAGGAACCAGGTCCGCTCCTCAGACCGCCCCGTGAACTCCAACTGCCGGAGGAACCAGAGCCGCTCCTCAGACCGCCCCACAAACTCCAACTGCCGGAGGAGCCAGAGCCGCTCCTCAGACCGCACTGCGAACTCCAACTGCCGGAGGAGCCAGAGCCGCCCCACAGACCGCCCCGCGAACTCCAAATGCCGGAGGAGCCAGAGCTGCGCCTCAGACCGCCCTGTATACTCAAACTGCCGGAGGAACCAGAGCCGCCCCTCAGACCGCCCCGCGAAAGCCAACTGCCGGAGGAGCCAGCGCCGCCCCTCAGACTGCCCCGTGAACTCCAACTGCCGCAGGAGCTAGTGCCGCCCCTCAGACCACCCCGTGAACTCCAACTGCCGGAGGAGCCAGAGCCGCCCCTCAGACCACCCCGCAAACTCCAACTGCCAGAGGAGCCAGAGCGGCTCCTCACACCGCCCCGTGAACTCCAACTGCCGGAAGAGCCCGAGCCGCTCCTCAGACCGCCCTGCGAAATGCAACTGCTAGAGTAGCCAGAGCCGCCCCTCAGACCGCGCTGCGAACTCCAACTGCCGGAGGAGCCAGAGCCGCCCCTCAGACCGCCTTGCGAACTCCAACTGCCGGAGGAATCAGAGCCGCCCCTCAGACCGCCCCGTGAACACCAACTGCCGGAGGAGCCAGTGCTGCCCCTCAGACCGCCCCGTGAACTCCAACTGCCGGAGGAACCAGAGCCGCCCCTCAGACCGCCCTGCGAACTCTAACTGCCGGAGGAGCCAGAGAGGCTCCTCACACCGCCCCGTGAACTCCAACTGCCGGAGGAGCCACAGCCGCCCCTCAGACCGCCCCGTGAACTCCAACTGCCGGAGGAACCTAGCAGCTCCTCAGACCGCCCCGCGAACTCCTACCGCCGGAGGAACCAGAGCCACACCTCAGACCGCCCTGCGAACTCCAACTGCCGGAGAAGTGAGAGCCGCCCCTCAGACCGCCCCGTCAACTCCAACTGCCGGAGGAACCAGAGCCGCCCCACACACCGCCCCGTGAACTACAACTACCGGAGAAACCAGAGCCGCTCCTCAGACCGCCCCGTGAACTCCAACTGCCGGAGGAGCCAGAGCCGCCCCTCAGACCGCCCTGCGAACGCCAACTGCCGGAGGAACCAGATCCGCTCCTCAGACCGCCCCGTGAACTCCAACTTCCGGAGGAACCAGAACCACGCCTCAGACCGCCCCGCGAACTTGAACTGCCGGAGGAGCCAGAGCCGCTCCTCAGACCGCCCCGCAAACTCCAACTGCCGGAGGAGCCAGAGCCACCCCTCAGACCGCCCCGAGAACTCCAACTGCCGGAGGAGCCAGAGACGCTCCTCAGACCGCCCCGTGAACTCCAACAGCCGGAGGAACCAGAGCTGCCCCTCAGACCGCCCTGCGAACGCCAAATGCCGGAGGAGCCAGCGCTGCCCCTCAGACCGCGCCGTGAACTCCAACTGCCGGAGAAGCCAGCGCCGCCCCTCAGACCGCCACGTAAACTCCAATTGCCGGAGGAACCAGAGCCACCCCTCAGACCGCCCCGCGAACTCCAACTACCGGAGGAGCCAGAGCCGCTACTCAGACCGTCCCGCGAACGCAACTGCCAGAGGAGCCAGTGCCGCCCCTTAGGCCGCCCCGTGTACTCCAACTGCCGGAGGAGCCAGCGCCGCCCCTCAGACCACCCCATGAACTCCAACTGCCGGAGGAGCCAGAGCCGCCCTTCAGACCACCCCGTGAACTCCAACTGCCGGAGGAACCAGAGCCACACCTCAGACTGCCCTGCGAACTCCAACTGCCGGAGGAACCAGCGCCACTCCTCACACCGCCCCGCGAACTCCAACTGCCGGAGGAACCAGAGCCGCTCCTCAGACCGCACTGCGAACTCCAACTGCTGGAGGAGCCAGAGCCGCTCCTCAGACCGCCCCGCGAACTCCAACTGCCGGAGGAGCCAGAGCCACCCCTCAGACCGCCCCGAGAACTCCAACTGCCGGAGGAGCCAGAGCCTCCCCTCAGACGGCCCCGTGAACTCCAACTGCCGGAGGAGCCAGAGACGCTCCTCAGACCGCCCCGTGAACTCCAACTGCCGGAGGAACCAGAGCCGCCCCTCAGACCACCCTGCGAACACCAACTGCCGGAGAAGCCAGCGCTGCCCGTCGGACCGCACCGTGAACTCCAACTGCTGGAGAAGCCAGCGCCAACCCTCAGACCGCCCCGTGAACTCCAACTGCCGGAGGAGCCAGAGCCGCTCCTCAGACCGCCCCGCAAACTCCTAATGCCGTAGGAACCAGAGCCGCCCCTCAGACCACCATGCGAACGCCAACTGCCGGAGGAACCAGAGCCGCCCCTCAGACTGCCCCGTGAACTCCAACTGCCGGAGGAACCAGAGCCGCTCCTCAGACCGCCACACAAACTCCAACTGCCGGAGGAGCAGGAGCCGCTCCACAGACCGCACTGCGAACTCCTACTGCCCGAGGAGCCAGAGCCGCCCCTCAGACCGCCCCGCAAACTCCAACTGCTGGAGGAGACCAAGCCGCTCCCCAGACCGCCCTGCGAACTCCAACTGCCGGAGGAACCAGATCCGCTCCTCAGACCGCTCCGTGAACTCCAACTGCGGGAGGAACCAGAACCACCCCTCAGACCGCCCCGCGAACGTAAACTGCCAGAGGAGCCAGAGCCGCTCCTCAGACCGCCCCGCGAACTCCAACTGCCGGAGGAGCCAGAGCCGATCCACAGACCGCCCTGCGAACTCCAACTGCCGGAGGAGCCAGAGCCGCCCCTCAGACGGCCCCGTGAACTCCAACTGCCGGAGGAACCAGAGCCACACCTCAGACTGCCCTGCGAACTCCAACTGCCGGAGGAACCAGCGCCACTCCTCACACCGCCCCGCGAACTCCAACTGCCGGAGGAACCAGAGCCGCTCCTCAGACCGCACTGCGAACTCCAACTGCCGGAGGAGCCAGAGCCGCCCCTCAGACCGCCCCGCGAACTCCAAATGCCGGAGGAGCCAGAGCCGATCCTCAGACCGCCCTGCGAACTCCAACTGCCGGAGGAGCCTGAGTCACAACTCAGACCGCCCAGTGAACTCCAACTGCCGGAGGAACCAGCGCCGCTCCTCAGAGCGCCCCGCAAACTCCATCTGCCGGAGGAGCCCAAGCCGCCCCTCAGACCGCCCCGTAAACTCCAACTCCCAGAGGATCCAGAGCCGCCCCTCAGACCGCCCCGCGAACTCCAACTGCCGGAGGGACCAGAGCCGCTCCTCAGACCGCCCCACAAGCCCCAACTGCCGGAGGAGCCAGAGCCGCTCCTCAGACCGCACTGCGAACTCCAACTGCCGGAGGAGCCAGAGCCGCCCCACAGACCGCCCCGCGAACTCCAAATGCCGGAGGAGCCAGAGCCGATCCTCAGGCCGCCCTGCGAACTCCAACTGCCGGAGGAGCCAGAGTCAAACCTCAGACCGCCCCGTGAACTCCAACTGCCGGAGGAACCAGCACCGCTCCTCAGACCGCCCCGCAAACTCCAACAGCCGGAGGAGCCCGAGCCGCTCCTCAGACCGCCCCGTAAACTCCAACTCCCGGAAGAGCCAGAGCCGCCCCTCAGACCACCCCGCGAACTCCAACTGCCGGAGGAACCAGAGCCGCTCCTCAGACCGCCCCACAAACTCCAACTGCCGGAGGAGCCAGAGCCGCTCCTCAGACCGCACTGCGAAATCCAACTGCCGGAGGAGCCAGAGCCGCCCCTCAGACCGCCCCGCAAACTCCAACTGCTGGAGGAGACCAAGCCGCTCCCCAGACCGCCCTGCGAACTCCAACTGCCGGAGGAACCAGGTCCGCTCCTCAGACCGCCCCGTGAACTCCAACTGCCGGAGGAACCAGAGCCGCTCCTCAGACCGCCCCACAAACTCCAACTGCCGGAGGAGCCAGAGCTGCTCCTCAGACCGCACTGCGAACTCCAACTGCCGGAGGAGCCAGAGCCGCCCCACAGACCGCCCCGCGAACTCCAAATGCCGGAGGAGCCAGAGCTGCGCCTCAGACCGCCCTGTATACTCAAACTGCCGGAGGAACCAGAGCCGCCCCTCAGACCGCCCCGCGAAAGCCAACTGCCGGAGGAGCCAGCGCCGCCCCTCAGACTGCCCCGTGAACTCCAACTGCCGCAGGAGCTAGTGCCGCCCCTCAGACCACCCCGTGAACTCCAACTGCCGGAGGAGCCAGAGCCGCCCCTCAGACCACCCCGCAAACTCCAACTGCCGGAGGAGCCAGAGCGGCTCCTCACACCGCCCCGTAAACTCCAACTGCCGGAGGAGCCCGAGCCGCTCCTCAGACCGCCCTGCGAAATGCAACTGCTAGAGTAGCCAGAGCCGCCCCTCAGACCGCGCTGCGAACTCCAACTGCCGGAGGAGCCAGAGCCGCCCCTCAGACCGCCTTGCGAACTCCAACTGCCGGAGGAATCAGAGCCGCCCCTCAGACCGCCCCGTGAACGCCAACTGCCGGAGGAGCCAGTGCTGCCCCTCAGACCGCCCCGTGAACTCCAACTGCCGGAGGAACCAGAGCCGCCCCTCAGACCGCCCTGCGAACTCTAACTGCCGGAGGAACCAGAGCCGCCCCTCAGACCGCCCCGCGAAAGCCAACTGCCGGAGGAGCCAGCGCCGCCCCTCAGACTGCCCCGTGAACTCCAACTGCCGCAGGAGCTAGTGCCGCCCCTCAGACCACCCCGTGAACTCCAACTGCCGGAGGAGCCAGAGCCGCCCCTCAGACCACCCCGCAAACTCCAACTGCCAGAGGAGCCAGAGCGGCTCCTCACACCGCCCCGTGAACTCCAACTGCCGGAAGAGCCCGAGCCGCTCCTCAGACCGCCCTGCGAAATGCAACTGCTAGAGTAGCCAGAGCCGCCCCTCAGACCGCGCTGCGAACTCCAACTGCCGGAGGAGCCAGAGCCGCCCCTCAGACCGCCTTGCGAACTCCAACTACCGGAGGAATCAGAGCCGCCCCTCAGACCGCCCCGTGAACGCCAACTGCCGGAGGAGCCAGTGCTGCCCCTCAGACCGCCCCGTGAACTCCAACTGCCGGAGGAACCAGAGCCGCCCCTCAGACCGCCCTGCGAACTCTAACTGCCGGAGGAGCCAGAGAGGCTCCTCACACCGCCCCGTGAACTCCAACTGCCGGAGGAGCCACAGCCGCCCCTCAGACCGCCCCGTGAACTCCAACTGCCGGAGGAACCTAGCAGCTCCTCAGACCGCCCCGCGAACTCCTACCGCCGGAGGAACCAGAGCCACACCTCAGACCGCCCTGCGAACTCCAACTGCCGGAGAAGTGAGAGCCGCCCCTCAGACCGCCCCGTCAACTCCAACTGCCGGAGGAACCAGAGCCGCCCCACACACCGCCCCGTGAACTACAACTACCGGAGAAACCAGAGCCGCTCCTCAGACCGCCCCGTGAACTCCAACTGCCGGAGGAGCCAGAGCCGCCCCTCAGACCGCCCTGCGAACGCCAACTGCCGGAGGAACCAGATCCGCTCCTCAGACCGCCCCGTGAACTCCAACTTCCGGAGGAACCAGAACCACCCCTCAGACCGCCCCGCGAACTTGAACTGCCGGAGGAGCCAGAGCCGCTCCTCAGACCGCCCCGCAAACTCCAACTGCCGGAGGAGCCAGAGCCACCCCTCAGACTGCCCCGAGAACTCGAACTGCCGGAGGAGCCAGAGACGCTCCTCAGACCGCCCCGTGAACTCCAACTGCCGGAGGAACCAGAGCTGCCCCTCAGACCGCCCTGCGAACGCCAAATGCCGGAGGAGCCAGCGCTGCCCCTCAGACCGCGCCGTGAACGCCAACTGCCGGAGAAGCCAGCGCCGCCCCTCAGACCGCCACGTAAACTCCAATTGCCGGAGGAACCAGAGCCACCCCTCAGACCGCCCCGCGAACTCCAACTACCGGAGGAGCCAGAGCCGCTACTCAGACCGTCCCGCGAACGCAACAGCCAGAGGAGCCAGTGCCGCCCCTTAGGCCGCCCCGTGTACTCCAACTGCCGGAGGAGCCAGCGCCGCCCCTCAGACCACCCCATGAACTCCAACTGCCGGAGGAGCCAGAGCCGCCCTTCAGACCACCCCGTGAACTCCAACTGCCGGAGGAACCAGAGCCACACCTCAGACCGCCCTGCGAACTCCAACTGCCGGAGGAACCAGCGCCACTCCTCACACCGCCCCGCGAACTCCAACTGCCGGAGGAACCAGAGCCGCTCCTCAGACCGCACTGCGAACTCCAACTGCTGGAGGAGCCAGAGCCGCTCCTCAGACCGCCCCGCGAACTCCAACTGCCGGAGGAGCCAGAGCCACCCCTCAGACCGCCCCGAGAACTCCAACTGCCGGAGGAGCCAGAGCCTCCCCTCAGACGGCCCCGTGAACTCCAACTGCCGGAGGAGCCAGAGACGCTCCTCAGACCGCCCCGTGAACTCCAACTGCCGGAGGAACCAGAGCCGCCCCTCAGACCACCCTGCGAACACCAACTGCCGGAGAAGCCAGCGCTGCCCGTCGGACCGCACCGTGAACTCCAACTGCTGGAGAAGCCAGCGCCAACCCTCAGACCGCCCCGTGAACTCCAACTGCCGGAGGAGCCAGAGCCGCTCCTCAGACCGCCCCGCAAACTCCTAATGCCGTAGGAACCAGAGCCGCCCCTCAGACCACCATGCGAACGCCAACTGCCGGAGGAACCAGAGCCGCCCCTCAGACTGCCCCGTGAACTCCAACTGCCGGAGGAACCAGAGCCGCTCCTCAGACCGCCACACAAACTCCAACTGCCGGAGGAGCCAGAGCCGCTCCACAGACCGCACTGCGAACTCCTACTGCCCGAGGAGCCAGAGCCGCCCCTCAGACCGCCCCACAAACTCCAACTGCTGGAGGAGACCAAGCCGCTCCCCAGACCGCCCTGCGAACTCCAACTGCCGGAGGAACCAGATCCGCTCCTCAGACCGCTCCGTGAACTCCAACTGCGGGAGGAACCAGAACCACCCCTCAGACCGCCCCGCGAACGTAAACTGCCAGAGGAGCCAGAGCCGCTCCTCAGACCGCCCCGCGAACTCCAACTGCCGGAGGAGCCAGAGCCACCCCTCAGACCGCCCCGAGAACTCCAACTGCCGGAGGAGCCAGAGCCTCCCCTCAGACGGCCCCGTGAACTCCAACTGCCGGAGGAGCCAGAGACGCTCCTCAGACCGCCCCGTGAACTCCAACTGCCGGAGAAACCAGAGCCGCCCCTTAGACCACCCTGCGAACACCAACTGCCGGAGAAGCCAGCGCTGTCCGTCGGACCGCGCCGTGAATTCCAACTGCTGGAGAAGCCAGCGCCAACCCTCAGACCGCCCCGTAAACTCCAACTGCCGGAGGAACCAGAGCCACCCCTCAGAACGCCCCGCGAGCTCCAACTACCGGAGGAGCCAGAGCCGCTACCCAGACCGCCCCGCGAACTCCAAATGCTGGAGGAGCCAGCGCTGCCCCTCAGACCGCCCCACGAACTACAATTGCCGGAGGAACCAGAGCCACCCTTCAGACCACCCCATGAACCCAACTGCCGGAGGAACCAGAGCCACACCTCAGACCGCCCTGCGAACTCCAACTGCCGGAGGAGCCAGAGCCCCCCCTCAGACCGCCCCATCAACTCCATCTGCTGGAGGAACCAGAGCCGCTCCTCAGACCGCCCCGTGAACTCCAACTGCCGGAGGAGCCAGAGCCACACCTCAGACCGCCCCGCGAACTCCAATTGCCGGAGGAACCAGAGCCACCCTTCAGACAGCCCCGTGAACTCCAACTGCCGGAGGAACCAGAGCCACCCCTCAGACCGCCCTGCGAACGCCAACTGCCGGAGGAACCAGAGCCGCCCCTCAGACCGCCCCGTGAACTCCAACTGCCGGAGGAGCCAGAGACGCTCCTCAGACCGCCCCGTGAACTCCAACTCCCAGAAGAGCCAGAGCCGATCCTCAGACCGCACTGCGAACTCCAACTGCCGGAGGAGCCAGAGCCGCCCCTCAGACCGCCCCGTGAACTCCAAATGCCGGAGGAGCCAGAGCCGATCCTCAGACCGCCCTGCGAACTCCAACTGCCGGAGGAGCCTGAGTGACACCTCAGACCGCCCAGTGAACTCCAACTGCCGGAGGAACCAGCGCCGCTGCTCAGACTGCCCCGCAAACTCCAACTGCCGGAGGAGCCCAAGCCGCTCCTCAGAACGCCCCGTGAACTCCAACTGCCGGAGGAGCCAGAGCAGCCCCTCAGACCGCCCCGTGAACTCCAACTCCCAGAGGAGCCAGAGCCGCCCCTCAGACCGCCCCGCGAACTCCAACTGCCGGAGGAACCAGAGCCGCTCCTCAGACCGCCCCACAAACTCCAACTGCCGGAGGAGCCAGAGCCGCTCCTCAGACCGCACTGCGAACTCCAACTGCCGGAGGAGCCAGAGCCGCCCCTCAGACCGCCCCGCGAACTCCAAATGCCGGAGGAGCCAGAGCCGATCCACAGACCGCCCTGCGAACTCCAACTGCCGGAGGAGCCAGAGCCGCCCCTCAGACGGCCCCGTGAACTCCAACTGCCGGAGGAACCAGAGCCACACCTCAGACTGCCCTGCGAACTCCAACTGCCGGAGGAACCAGCGCCACTCCTCACACCGCCCCGCGAACTCCAACTGCCGGAGGAACCAGAGCCGCTCCTCAGACCGCACTGCGAACTCCAACTGCCGGAGGAGCCAGAGCCGCCCCTCAGACCGCCCCGCGAACTCCAAATGCCGGAGGAGCCAGAGCCGATCCTCAGACCGCCCTGCGAACTCCAACTGCCGGAGGAGCCTGAGTCACACCTCAGACCGCCCAGTGAACTCCAACTGCCGGAGGAACCAGCGCCGCTCCTCAGAGCGCCCCGCAAACTCCATCTGCCGGAGGAGCCCAAGCCGCCCCTCAGACCGCCCCGTAAACTCCAACTCCCAGAGGAGCCAGAGCCGCCCCTCAGACCGCCCCGCGAACTCCAACTGCCGGAGGGACCAGAGCCGCTCCTCAGACCGCCCCACAAGCTCCAACTGCCGGAGGAGCCAGAGCCGCTCCTCAGACCGCACTGCGAACTCCAACTGCCGGAGGAGCCACAGCCGCCCCACAGACCGCCCCGCGAACTCCAAATGCCGGAGGAGCCAGAGCCGATCCTCAGGCCGCCCTGCGAACTCCAACTGCCGGAGGAGCCAGAGTCAAACCTCAGACCGCCCCGTGAACTCCAACTGCCGGAGGAACCAGCACCGCTCCTCAGACCGCCCCGCAAACTCCAACAGCCGGAGGAGCCCGAGCCGCTCCTCAGACCGCCCCGTAAACTCCAACTCCCGGAAGAGCCAGAGCCGCCCCTCAGACCACCCCGCGAACTCCAACTGCCGGAGGAACCAGAGCCGCTCCTCAGACCGCCCCACAAACTCCAACTGCCGGAGGAGCCAGAGCCGCTCCTCAGACCGCACTGCGAAATCCAACTGCCGGAGGAGCCAGAGCCGCCCCTCAGACCGCCCCGCAAACTCCAACTGCTGGAGGAGACCAAGCCGCTCCCCAGACCGCCCTGCGAACTCCAACTGCCGGAGGAACCAGGTCCGCTCCTCAGACCGCCCCGTGAACTCCAACTGACGGAGGAACCAGAACCACCCCTCAGACCGCCCCGCGAACTTAAACTGCCGGAGGAGCCAGAGCCGCTCCTCAGACCGCCCCGCGAACTCCAACTGCCGGAGTAGCCAGTGCCACCCCTCAGACCGCCCCGAGAACTCCAACTGCCAGAGGAGCCAGAGCCGCCCCTCAGACGGCCCCGTGAACTCCAACTGCCGGAGGAGCCAGAGACGCTCCTCAGACCGCCCCGTGAACTCCAACTGCCGGAGGAACCAGAGCCGCCCCTCAGACCGCCCCACGAACTCCAACTACCGGAGGAGCCAGTGCCGCTACTCAGACCGCCCCGCGAACGCCAACTGCCAGAGGAGCCAGCGCTGCCCGTCAGACCGCGCCGTGAACTCCAACTGCTGGAGAAGCCAGCGCCAACCCTCAGACCGCCCCGTAAACTCCAACTGCCGGAGGAACCAGAGCCACCCCTCAGACCGCCCCACGAACTCCAACTACCGGAGGAGCCAGAGCCGCTACTCAGACCGCCCCGCGAACGCCAACTGCCAGAGGAGCCAGTGCCGCCCCTTAGGCCGCCCCGTGTACTCCAACTGCCGGAGGAGCCAGCGCCGCCCCTCAGACCACCCCATGAACTCCAACTGCCGGAGGAGCCAGAGCCGCCCTTCAGACCAGCCCGTTAACTCCAACTGCCGGAGGAACCAGAGCCACACCTCAGATCGCCCTGCGAACTCCAACTGCCGGAGGAACACGAGCCACTCCTCACACCGCCCCGCGAACGCCAACTGCCAGAGGAGCCAGTGCCGCCCCTTAGGCCGCCCCGTGTACTCCAACTGCCGGAGGAGCCAGCGCCGCCCCTCAGACCACCCCATGAACTCCAACTGCCGGAGGAGCCAGAGCCGCCCTTCAGACCAGCCCGTTAACTCCAACTGCCGGAGGAACCAGAGCCACACCTCAGATCGCCCTGCGAACTCCAACTGCCGGAGGAACACGAGCCACTCCTCACACCGCCCCGCGAACTCCAACTGCCGGAGGAACCAGAGCCGCTCCTCAGACCGCACTGCGAACTCCAACTGCCGGAGGAGCCAGAGCCGCCCCTCAGACCGCCCCGCGAACTCCAACTGCCGGAGGAACCAGAGCTGCCCCTCAGACCGCTCTGCGAACGCCAACTGCCGGAGGAGCCAGCGCTGCCCCTCAGACCACCCCGTGAACACCAAGTGCCGGAGGAGCCGGTGCCGCCCCTCAGACCGCCCCGCGAACGCCAACTGCCGGAGGAGCCAGCGCCGCGCCTCAGACCGCCCCGTCAACTCCCACTGCCGGAGGAACCAGAGCCGCCCCACAGACCGCCCCGTGAACTACAACTACCGGAGAAACCAGAGCCGCTCCTCAGAAAGCCCCGTGAACTCCAACTGCCGGAGAAACCAGAGCCGCTCCTCACACTGCCCCGCGAACCCCAACTGCCGGAGGAACCTGAGCCACTCCTCAGACCGCACTGCGAACTCCAACTGCCGGAGGAGCCAGAGCCGCCCCTCAGACCGCCCTGCGAACTTCAACTGCCGGAGGAGCCAGAGCTGCCCCTGAGACCGCCCCGTCAACTCCAACTGCCGGAGGAACCAAGGCCGCCCCACAGACCGCCCCGTGAACTACAACTACCGGAGAAAACAGAGCCGCTCCTCAGACCGCCCCGTCAACTCCAACTGCCGGAGGAGCCAGAGCCGCTCCTCAGACCGCCCCGCAAACTCCTAATGCCGTAGGAACCAGAGCCGCCCCTCAGACCACCCTGCGAATGCCAACTGCCGGAGGAACCAGAGCCGCCCCTCAGACTGCCCCGTGAACTCCACCTGCCGGAGGAACCAGAGCCGCTCCTCAGACCGCCACACAAACTCCAACTGCCGGAGGAGCCAGAGCCGCTCCACATACCGCACTGCGAACTCCTACTGCCCGAGGAGCCAGAGCCGCCCCTCAGACCGCCCCGCAAACTCCAACTGCTGGAGGAGACCAAGCCGCTCCCCAGACCGCCCTGCGAACTCCAACTGCCGGAGGAACCAGATCCGCTCCTCAGACCGCCCCGTGAACTCCAACTGCCGGAGGAACCAGAACCACCCCTCAGACCGCCCCGCGAACGTAAACTGCCAGAGGAGCCAGAGCCGCTCCTCAGACCGCCCCGCGAACTCCAACTGCCGGAGGAGCCAGAGCCACCCCTCAGACCGCCCCGAGAACTCCAACTGCCGGAGGAGCCAGAGCCTCCCCTCAGACGGCCCCGTGAACTCCAACTGCCGGAGGAGCCAGAGACGCTCCTCAGACCGCCCCGTGAACTCCAACTGCCGGAGGAACCAGAGCCGCCCCTCAGACCACCCTGCGAACACCAACTGCCGGAGAAGCCAGCGCTGGCCGTCGGACCGCACCGTGAACTCCAACTGCTGGAGAAGCCAGCGCCAACCCTCAGACCGCCCCATAAACTCCAACTGCCGGAGGAACCAGAGCCACCCCTCAGAACGCCCCGCGAGCTCCAACTACCGGAGGAGCCAGAGCCGCTACTCAGACCGCCCCGCGAACTCCAAATGCTGGAGGAGCCAGCGCTGCCCCTCAGACCGCCCCACGAACTACAATTGCCGGAGGAACCAGAGCCACCCTTCAGACCACCCCATGAACTCCAACTGCCGGAGGAACCAGAGCCACACCTCAGACCGCCCTGCGAACTCCAACTGCCGGAGGAGCCAGAGCCCCCCCTCAGACCGCCCCATCAACTCCATCTGCTGGAGGAACCAGAGCCGCTCCTCAGACCGCCCCGTGAACTCCAACTGCCGGAGGAGCCAGAGCCACACCTCAGACCGCCCCGCGAACTCCAACTGCCGGAGGAACCAGAGCTGCCCCTCAGACCGCCCTGCGAATTGCAACTGACGGAGGAGCCAGCGCTTCCCCTCAGACCACCCCGTGAACTCCAACTGCCGGAGGAGCCGGCGCCGCCCCTCAGACCGCCCCGCGAACGCCAACTGCCGGAGGAGCCAGCGCCGCGCCTCAGACCGCCCCGTCAACTCCCACTGCCGGAGGAACCAGAGCCGCCCCACAGACCGCCCCGTGAACTACAACTACCGGAGAAAACAGAGCCGCTCCTCAGACCGCCCCGTGAACTCCAACTGCCGGAGGAGCCAGAGCCGCTCCTCAGACCGCCCCGCAAACTCCTAATGCCGTAGGAACCAGAGCCGCCCCTCAGACCGCCCTGCGAATGCCAACTGCCGGAGGAACCAGAGCCGCCCCTCAGACTGCCCCGTGAACTCCAACTGCCGGAGGAACCAGAGCCGCTCCTCAGACCGCCACACAAACTCCAACTGCCGGAGGAGCCAGAGCCGCTCCACAGACCGCACTGCGAACTCCTACTACCCGAGGAGCCAGAGCCGCCCCTCAGACCGCCCCGCAAACTCCAACTGCTGGAGGAGACCAAGCCGCTCCCCAGACCGCCCTGCGAACTCCAACTGCCGGAGGAACCAGAACCACCCCTCAGACCGCCCCGCGAACTTAAACTGCCAGAGGAGCCAGAGCCGCTCCTCAGACCGCCCCGCGAACTCCAACTGCCGGAGGAGCCAGAGCCACCCCTCAGACCGCCCCGAGAACTCCAACTGCCGGAGGAGCCAGAGCCTCCCCTCAGACGGCCCCGTGAACTCCAAATGCCGGAGGAGCCAGAGACGCTCCTCAGACCGCACCGTGAACTCCAACTGCCGGAGGAACCAGAGCCGCCCCTCAGACCACACTGCGAACACCAACTGCCGGAGAAGCCAGCGCTGCCCGTCGGACCGCGCCGTGAACTCCAACTGCTGGAGAAGCCAGCGCCAACCCTCAGACCGCCCCGTAAACTCCAACTGCCGGAGGAACCAGAGCCACCCCTCAGAACGCCCCGCGAACTCCAACTACCGGAGGAGCCAGAGCCGCTACTCAGACCGCCCCGCGAACGCCAACTGCCAGAGGAGCCCGAGCCGCTCCTCAGACCGCCCCGTAAACTCCAACTGCCGGAGGAGCCAGAGCCGCCCCTCAGACCGCCCCACGAACTCCAACTGCCGGAGGAACCAGCGCCGCTCCTCACACCGCCCCGCGAACTCCAACTGCCGGAGGAACCAGAGCCAAACCTCAGACGGCACTGCGAACTCCAACTGCCGGAGGAGCCAGAGCCGCCCCTCAGACCGCCCCACGAACTCCAAGTGCCGAAGGAGCCAGAGCCGATCCTTCAGACCGCCCTGCGAACTCCAACTGCCGGAGGAGCCTGAGTCACACCTCAGACCGCCCCATGAACTCCAACTGCCGGAGGAACCAGCGCCGCTCCTCAGGCCGCCCCGCAAACTCCAACTGCCGGAGGAGCCCGAGCCGCTCCTCAGACCGCCCCGTGAACTCCAACTGCCGGAGGAGCCAGAGCCGCCCCTCAGACCGCCCCGTGAACTCCAACTCCCAGAGGAGCCAGAGCCGCCCCTCAGACCGCCCCGCGAACTCCAACTGCCAGAGGAGCCAGCGCCGCCCTCAGATCGCCCCGCGAATTCCAACTGCCGGAGGAGACAGAGCCGCTCCTCAGACCGCCCCGCGAACTCCAAATGCTGGAGGAGCCAGCGCTGCCCCTCAGACCGCCCCACGAACTACAATTGCCAGAGGAACCAGAGCCACCCTTCAGACCACCCCATGAACTCCAACTGCCGGAGGAACCAGAGCTACACCTCAGACCGCCCTGCGAACTCCAACTGCCGGAGGAGCCAGAGCCCCCCCTCAGACCGCCCCATCAACTCCATCTGCTGGAGGAACCAGAGCCGCTCCTCAGACTGCCCCGTGAACTCCAACTGCCGGAGGAGCCAGAGCCACACCTCAGACCGCCCCGCGAACTCCAACTGCCGGAGGAACCAGAGCTGCGCCTCAGACCGCCCTGCGAATGCCAACTGCCGGAGGAGCCAGCGCTTCCCCTCAGACCACCCCGTGAACTCCAACTGCCGGAGGAGCCGGCGCCGCCCCTCAGACCGCCCCGCGAACGCCAACTGCCGGAGGAGCCAGCGCCGCGCCTCAGACCGCCCCGTCAACTCCCACTGCCGGAGGAACCAGAGCCGCCCCACAGACCGCCCCGTGAACTACAACTACCGGAGAAACCAGAGCCGCTCCTCAGAAAGCCCCGTGAACTCCAACTGCCGGAGAAACCAGAGCCGCTCCTCACACTGCCCCGCGAACCCCAACTGCCGGAGGAACCTGAGCCACTCCTCAGACCGCACTGCGAACTCCAACTGCCGGAGGAGCCAGAGCCGCCCCTCAGACCGCCCTGCGAACTTCAACTGCCGGAGGAGCCAGAGCCGCCCCTGAGACCGCCCCGTCAACTCCAACTGCCGGAGGAACCAAGGCCGCCCCACAGACCGCCCCGTGAACTACAACTACCGGAGAAAACAGAGCCGCTCCTCAGACCGCCCCGTGAACTCCAACTGCCGGAGGAGCCAGAGCCGCTCCTCAGACCGCCCCGCAAACTCCTAATGCCGTAGGAACCAGAGCCGCCCCTCAGACCACCCTGCGAATGCCAACTGCCGGAGGAACCAGAGCCGCCCCTCAGACTGCCCCGTGAACTCCACCTGCCGGAGGAACCAGAGCCGCTCCTCAGACCGCCACACAAACTCCAACTGCCGGAGGAGCCAGAGCCGCTCCACAGACCGCACTGCGAACTCCTACTGCCCGAGGAGCCAGAGCCGCCCCTCAGACCGCCCCGCAAACTCCAACTGCTGGAGGAGACCAAGCCGCTCCCCAGACCGCCCTGCGAACTCCAACTGCCGGAGGAACCAGATCCGCTCCTCAGACCGCTTCGTGAACTCCAACTGCCGGAGGAACCAGAACCACCCCTCAGACCGCCCCGCGAACGTAAACTGCCAGAGGAGCCAGAGCCGCTCCTCAGACCGCCCCGCGAACTCCAACTGCCGGAGGAGCCAGAGCCACCCCTCAGACCGCCCCGAGAACTCCAACTGCCGGAGGAGCCAGAGCCTCCCCTCAGACGGCCCCGTGAACTCCAACTGCCGGAGGAGCCAGAGACGCTCCTCAGACCGCCCCGTGAACTCCAACTGCCGGAGGAACCAGAGCCGCCCCTCAGACCACCCTGCGAACACCAACTGCCGGAGAAGCCAGCGCTGCCCGTCGGACCGCACCGTGAACTCCAACTGCTGGAGAAGCCAGCGCCAACCCTCAGACCGCCCCATAAACTCCAACTGCCGGAGGAACCAGAGCCACCCCTCAGAACGCCCCGCGAGCTCCAACTACCGGAGGAGCCAGAGCCGCTACTCAGACCGCCACGCGAACTCCAAATGCTGGAGGAGCCAGCGCTGCCCCTCAGACCGCCCCACGAACTACAATTGCCGGAGGAACCAGAGCCACCCTTCAGACCACCCCATGAACTCCAACT
Organism: Lepidochelys olivacea; assembly: GCF_965140295.1. Lineage (NCBI taxonomy): Eukaryota > Metazoa > Chordata > Testudines > Cheloniidae > Lepidochelys > Lepidochelys olivacea. The sequence continues at coordinate 2,249,362 of NC_140432.1, read as the reverse complement.
GCCGGAGGAACCAGAGCCACACCTCAGACCGCCCTGCGAACTCCAACTGCCGGAGGAGCCAGAGCCCCCCCTCAGACCACCCCATCAACTCCATCTGCTGGAGGAACCAGAGCCGCTCCTCAGACCGCCCCGTGAACTCCAACTGCCGGAGGAGCCAGAGCCACACCTCAGACCGCCCCGCGAACTCCAACTGCCGGAGGAACCAGAGCTGCCCCTCAGACCGCCCTGCGAATTGCAACTGCCGGAGGAGCCAGCGCTTCCCCTCAGACCACCCCGTGAACCCAACTGCCGGAGGAGCCGGCGCCGCCCCTCAGACCGCCCCGCGAACGCCAACTGCCGGAGGAGCCAGCGCCGCGCCTCAGACCGCCCCGTCAACTCCCACTGCCGGAGGAACCAGAGCCGCCCCACAGACCGCCCCGTGAACTACAACTACCGGAGAAAACAGAGCCGCTCCTCAGACCGCCCCGTGAACTCCAACTGCCGGAGGAGCCAGAGCCGCTCCTCAGACCGCCCCGCAAACTCCTAATGCCGTAGGAACCAGAGCCGCCCCTCAGACCGCCCTGCGAATGCCAACTGCCGGAGGAACCAGAGCCGCCCCTCAGACTGCCCCGTGAACTCCAACTGCCGGAGGAACCAGAGCCGCTCCTCAGACCGCCACACAAACTCCAACTGCCGGAGGAGCCAGAACCGCTCCACAGACCGCACTGCGAACTCCTACTACCCGAGGAGCCAGAGCCGCCCCTCAGACCGCCCCGCAAACTCCAACTGCTGGAGGAGACCAAGCCGCTCCCCAGACCGCCCTGCGAACTCCAACTGCCGGAGGAACCAGAACCACCCCTCAGACCGCCCCGCGAACTTAAACTGCCAGAGGAGCCAGAGCCGCTCCTCAGACCGCCCCGCGAACTCCAACTGCCGGAGGAGCCAGAGCCACCCCTCAGACCGCCCCGAGAACTCCAACTGCTGGAGGAGCCAGAGCCTCCCCTCAGACGGCCCCGTGAACTCCAAATGCCGGAGGAGCCAGAGACGCTCCTCAGACCGCACCGTGAACTCCAACTGCCGGAGGAACCAGAGCCGCCCCTCAGACCACACTGCGAACACCAACTGCCGGAGAAGCCAGCGCTGCCCGTCGGACCGCGCCGTGAACTCCAACTGCTGGAGAAGCCAGCGCCAACCCTCAGACCGCCCCGTAAACTCCAACTGCCGGAGGAACCAGAGCCGCTACTCAGACCGCCCCGCGAACGCCAACTGCCAGAGGAGCCCGAGCCGCTCCTCAGACCGCCCCGTAAACTCCAACCGCCGGAGGAGCCAGAGCCGCCCCTCAGACCGCCCCGCGAACTCCAACTGCCGGAGGAACCAGAGCCGCTCCTCAGACCGCCCCGCAAACCCCAACCGCCGGAGGAGCCAGAGCCACACCTCAGACCGCCCCACGAACTCCAACTGCCGGAGGAACCAGCGCCGCTCCTCACACCGCCCCGCGAACTCCAACTGCCGGAGGAACCAGAGCCAAACCTCAGACGGCACTGCGAACTCCAACTGCCGGAGGAGCCAGAGCCGCCCCTCAGACCGCCCCACGAACTCCAAGTGCCGAAGGAGCCAGAGCCGATCCTTCAGACCGCCCTGCGAACTCCAACTGCCGGAGGAGCCTGAGTCACACCTCAGACCGCCCCATGAACTCCAACTGCCGGAGGAACCAGCGCCGCTCCTCAGGCCGCCCCGCAAACTCCAACTGCCGGAGGAGCCCGAGCCGCTCCTCAGACCGCCCCGTGAACTCCAACTGCCGGAGGAGCCAGCGCCGCGCCTCAGACCGCCCCATCAACTCCATCTGCTGGAGGAACCAGAGCCGCTCCTCAGACCGCCCCGTGAACTCCAACTGCCGGAGGAGCCAGAGCCACACCTCAGACCGCCCCGCGAACTCCAACTGCCGGAGGAACCAGAGCTGCCCCTCAGACCGCCCTGCGAATTGCAACTGCCGGAGGAGCCAGCGCTTCCCCTCAGACCACCCCGTGAACTCCAACTGCCGGAGGAGCCGGCGCCGCCCCTCAGACCGCCCCGCGAACGCCAACTGCCGGAGGAGCCAGCGCCGCGCCTCAGACCGCCCCGTCAACTCCCACTGCCGGAGGAACCAGAGCCGCCCCACAGACCGCCCCGTGAACTACAACTACCGGAGAAAACAGAGCCGCTCCTCAGACCGCCCCGTGAACTCCAACTGCCGGAGGAGCCAGAGCCGCTCCTCAGACCGCCCCGCAAACTCCTAATGCCGTAGGAACCAGAGCCGCCCCTCAGACCGCCCTGCGAATGCCAACTGCCGGAGGAACCAGAGCCGCCCCTCAGACCGCTTCGTGAACTCCAACTGCCGGAGGAACCAGAACCACCCCTCAGACCGCCCCGCGAACGTAAACTGCCAGAGGAGCCAGAGCCGCTCCTCAGACCGCCCCGCGAACTCCAACTGCCGGAGGAGCCAGAGCCACCCCTCAGACCGCCCCGAGAACTCCAACTGCCGGAGGAGCCAGAGCCTCCCCTCAGACGGCCCCGTGAACTCCAACTGCCGGAGGAGCCAGAGACGCTCCTCAGACCGCCCCGTGAACTCCAACTGCCGGAGGAACCAGAGCCGCCCCTCAGACCACCCTGCGAACACCAACTGCCGGAGAAGCCAGCGCTGCCCGTCGGACCGCACCGTGAACTCCAACTGCTGGAGAAGCCAGCGCCAACCCTCAGACCGCCCCATAAACTCCAACTGCCGGAGGAACCAGAGCCACCCCTCAGAACGCCCCGCGAGCTCCAACTACCGGAGGAGCCAGAGCCGCTACTCAGACCGCCACGCGAACTCCAAATGCTGGAGGAGCCAGCGCTGCCCCTCAGACCGCCCCACGAACTACAATTGCCGGAGGAACCAGAGCCACCCTTCAGACCACCCCATGAACTCCAACTGCCGGAGGAACCAGAGCCACACCTCAGACCGCCCTGCGAACTCCAACTGCCGGAGGAGCCAGAGCCCCCCCTCAGACCACCCCATCAACTCCATCTGCTGGAGGAACCAGAGCCGCTCCTCAGACCGCCCCGTGAACTCCAACTGCCGGAGGAGCCAGAGCCACACCTCAGACCGCCCCGCGAACTCCAACTGCCGGAGGAACCAGAGCTGCCCCTCAGACCGCCCTGCGAATTGCAACTGCCGGAGGAGCCAGCGCTTCCCCTCAGACCACCCCGTGAACTCCAACTGCCGGAGGAGCCGGCGCCGCCCCTCAGACCGCCCCGCGAACGCCAACTGCCGGAGGAGCCAGCGCCGCGCCTCAGACCGCCCCGTCAACTCCCACTGCCGGAGGAACCAGAGCCGCCCCACAGACCGCCCCGTGAACTACAACTACCGGAGAAAACAGAGCCGCTCCTCAGACCGCCCCGTGAACTCCAACTGCCGGAGGAGCCAGAGCCGCTCCTCAGACCGCCCCGCAAACTCCTAATGCCGTAGGAACCAGAGCCGCCCCTCAGACCGCCCTGCGAATGCCAACTGCCGGAGGAACCAGAGCCGCCCCTCAGACTGCCCCGTGAACTCCAACTGCCGGAGGAACCAGAGCCGCTCCTCAGACCGCCACACAAACTCCAACTGCCGGAGGAGCCAGAACCGCTCCACAGACCGCACTGCGAACTCCTACTACCCGAGGAGCCAGAGCCGCCCCTCAGACCGCCCCGCAAACTCCAACTGCTGGAGGAGACCAAGCCGCTCCCCAGACCGCCCTGCGAACTCCAACTGCCGGAGGAACCAGAACCACCCCTCAGACCGCCCCGCGAACTTAAACTGCCAGAGGAGCCAGAGCCGCTCCTCAGACCGCCCCGCGAACTCCAACTGCCGGAGGAGCCAGAGCCACCCCTCAGACCGCCCCGAGAACTCCAACTGCTGGAGGAGCCAGAGCCTCCCCTCAGACGGCCCCGTGAACTCCAAATGCCGGAGGAGCCAGAGACGCTCCTCAGACCGCACCGTGAACTCCAACTGCCGGAGGAACCAGAGCCGCCCCTCAGACCACACTGCGAACACCAACTGCCGGAGAAGCCAGCGCTGCCCGTCGGACCGCGCCGTGAACTCCAACTGCTGGAGAAGCCAGCGCCAACCCTCAGACCGCCCCGTAAACTCCAACTGCCGGAGGAACCAGAGCCACCCCTCAGAACGCCCCGCGAACTCCAACTACCGGAGGAGCCAGAGCCGCTACTCAGACCGCCCCACGAACGCCAACTGCCAGAGGAGCCCGAGCCGCTCCTCAGACCGCCCCGTAAACTCCAACTGCCGGAGGAGCCAGAGCCGCCCCTCAGACCGCCCCGCGAACTCCAACTGCCGGAGGAACCAGAGCCGCTCCTCAGACCGCCCCGCAAACCCCAACCGCCGGAGGAGCCAGAGCCACACCTCAGACCGCCCCACGAACTCCAACTGCCGGAGGAACCAGCGCCGCTCCTCACACCGCCCCGCGAACTCCAACTGCCGGAGGAACCAGAGCCAAACCTCAGACGGCACTGCGAACTCCAACTGCCGGAGGAGCCAGAGCCGCCCCTCAGACCGCCCCACGAACTCCAAGTGCCGAAGGAGCCAGAGCCGATCCTTCAGACCGCCCTGCGAACTCCAACTGCCGGAGGAGCCTGAGTCACACCTCAGACCGCCCCATGAACTCCAACTGCCGGAGGAACCAGCGCCGCTCCTCAGACCGCCCCGTGAACTCCAACTGCCGGAGGAGCCAGCGCCGCGCCTCAGACCGCCCCATCAACTCCATCTGCTGGAGGAACCAGAGCCGCTCCTCAGACCGCCCCGTGAACTCCAACTGCCGGAGGAGCCAGAGCCACACCTCAGACCGCCCCGCGAACTCCAACTGCCGGAGGAACCAGAGCTGCCCCTCAGACCGCCCTGCGAATTGCAACTGCCGGAGGAGCCAGCGCTTCCCCTCAGACCACCCCGTGAACTCCAACTGCCGGAGGAGCCGGCGCCGCCCCTCAGACCGCCCCGCGAACGCCAACTGCCGGAGGAGCCAGCGCCGCGCCTCAGACCGCCCCGTCAACTCCCACTGCCGGAGGAACCAGAGCCGCCCCACAGACCGCCCCGTGAACTACAACTACCGGAGAAAACAGAGCCGCTCCTCAGACCGCCCCGTGAACTCCAACTGCCGGAGGAGCCAGAGCCGCTCCTCAGACCGCCCCGCAAACTCCTAATGCCGTAGGAACCAGAGCCGCCCCTCAGACCACACTGCGAACACCAACTGCCGGAGAAGCCAGCGCTGCCCGTCGGACCGCGCCGTGAACTCCAACTGCTGGAGAAGCCAGCGCCAACCCTCAGACCGCCCCGTAAACTCCAACTGCCGGAGGAACCAGAGCCACCCCTCAGAACGCCCCGCGAACTCCAACTACCGGAGGAGCCAGAGCCGCTACTCAGACCGCCCCGCAAACCCCAACCGACGGAGGAGCCAGAGCCACACCTCAGACCGCCCCACGAACTCCAACTGCCGGAGGAACCAGCGCCGCTCCTCACACCGCCCCGCGAACTCCAACTGCCGGAGGAACCAGAGCCAAACCTCAGACGGCACTGCGAACTCCAACTGCCGGAGGAGCCAGAGCCGCCCCTCAGACCGCCCCACGAACTCCAAGTGCCGAAGGAGCCAGAGCCGATCCTTCAGACCGCCCTGCGAACTCCAACTGCCGGAGGAGCCTGAGTCACACCTCAGACCGCCCCATGAACTCCAACTGCCGGAGGAACCAGCGCCGCTCCTCAGACCGCCCCGTGAACTCCAACTGCCGGAGGAGCCAGCGCCGCGCCTCAGACCGCCCCATCAACTCCATCTGCTGGAGGAACCAGAGCCGCTCCTCAGACCACCCCGTGAACTCCAACTGCCGGAGGAGCCAGAGCCACACCTCAGACCGCCCCGCGAACTCCAACTGCCGGAGGAACCAGAGCTGCCCCTCAGACCGCCCTGCGAATTGCAACTGCCGGAGGAGCCAGCGCTTCCCCTCAGACCACCCCGTGAACTCCAACTGCCGGAGGAGCCGGCGCCGCCCCTCAGACCGCCCCGCGAACGCCAACTGCCGGAGGAGCCAGCGCCGCGCCTCAGACCGCCCCGTCAACTCCCACTGCCGGAGGAACCAGAGCCGCCCCACAGACCGCCCCGTGAACTACAACTACCGGAGAAAACAGAGCCGCTCCTCAGACCGCCCCGTGAACTCCAACTGCCGGAGGAGCCAGAGCCGCTCCTCAGACCGCCCCGCAAACTCCTAATGCCGTAGGAACCAGAGCCGCCCCTCAGACCGCCCTGCGAATGCCAACTGCCGGAGGAACCAGAGCCGCCCCTCAGACTGCCCCGTGAACTCCAACTGCCGGAGGAACCAGAGCCGCTCCTCAGACCGCCACACAAACTCCAACTGCCGGAGGAGCCAGAGCCGCTCCACAGACCGCACTGCGAACTCCTACTACCCGAGGAGCCAGAGCCGCCCCTCAGACCGCCCCGCAAACTCCAACTGCTGGAGGAGACCAAGCCGCTCCCCAGACCGCCCTGCGAACTCCAACTGCCGGAGGAACCAGAACCACCCCTCAGACCGCCCCGCGAACTTAAACTGCCAGAGGAGCCAGAGCCGCTCCTCAGACCGCCCCGCGAACTCCAACTGCCGGAGGAGCCAGAGCCACCCCTCAGACCGCCCCGAGAACTCCAACTGCTGGAGGAGCCAGAGCCTCCCCTCAGACGGCCCCGTGAACTCCAAATGCCGGAGGAGCCAGAGACGCTCCTCAGACCGCACCGTGAACTCCAACTGCCGGAGGAACCAGAGCCGCCCCTCAGACCACACTGCGAACACCAACTGCCGGAGAAGCCAGCGCTGCCCGTCGGACCGCGCCGTGAACTCCAACTGCTGGAGAAGCCAGCGCCAACCCTCAGACCGCCCCGTAAACTCCAACTGCCGGAGGAACCAGAGCCACCCCTCAGAACGCCCCGCGAACTCCAACTACCGGAGGAGCCAGAGCCGCTACTCAGACCGCCCCGCGAACGCCAACTGCCAGAGGAGCCCGAGCCGCTCCTCAGACCGCCCCGTAAACTCCAACTGCCGGAGGAGCCAGAGCCGCCCCTCAGACCGCCCCGCGAACTCCAACTGCCGGAGGAACCAGAGCCGCTCCTCAGACCGCCCCGCAAACCCCAACCGCCGGAGGAGACAGAGCCACACCTCAGACCGCCCCACGAACTCCAACTGCCGGAGGAACCAGCGCCGCTCCTCACACCGCCCCGCGAACTCCAACTGCCGGAGGAACCAGAGCCAAACCTCAGACGGCACTGCGAACTCCAACTGCCGGAGGAGCCAGAGCCGCCCCTCAGACCACCCCACGAACTCCAAGTGCCGAAGGAGCCAGAGCCGATCCTTCAGACCGCCCTGCAAACTCCAACTGCCGGAGGAGCCTGAGTCACACCTCAGACCGCCCCATGAACTCCAACTGCCGGAGGAACCAGCGCCGCTCCTCAGGCCGCCCCGCAAACTCCAACTGCCGGAGGAGCCCGAGCCGCTCCTCAGACCGCCCCGTGAACTCCAACTGCCGGAGGAGCCAGCGCCGCGCCTCAGACCGCCCCATCAACTCCATCTGCTGGAGGAACCAGAGCCGCTCCTCAGACCGCCCCGTGAACTCCAACTGCCGGAGGAGCCAGAGCCACACCTCAGACCGCCCCGCGAACTCCAACTGCCGGAGGAACCAGAGCTGCCCCTCAGACCGCCCTGCGAATTGCAACTGCCGGAGGAGCCAGCGCTTCCCCTCAGACCACCCCGTGAACTCCAACTGCCGGAGGAGCCGGCGCCGCCCCTCAGACCGCCCCGCGAACGCCAACTGCCGGAGGAGCCAGCGCCGCGCCTCAGACCGCCCCGTCAACTCCCACTGCCGGAGGAACCAGAGCCGCCCCACAGACCGCCCCGTGAACTACAACTACCGGAGAAAACAGAGCCGCTCCTCAGACCGCCCCGTGAACTCCAACTGCCGGAGGAGCCAGAGCCGCTCCTCAGACCGCCCCGCAAACTCCTAATGCCGTAGGAACCAGAGCCGCCCCTCAGACCGCCCTGCGAATGCCAACTGCCGGAGGAACCAGAGCCGCCCCTCAGACTGCCCCGTGAACTCCAACTGCCGGAGGAACCAGAGCCGCTCCTCAGACCGCCACACAAACTCCAACTGCCGGAGGAGCCAGAGCCGCTCCACAGACCGCACTGCGAACTCCTATTACCCGAGGAGCCAGAGCCGCCCCTCAGACCGCCCCGCAAACTCCAACTGCTGGAGGAGACCAAGCCGCTCCCCAGACCGCCCTGCGAACTCCAACTGCCGGAGGAACCAGAACCACCCCTCAGACCGCCCCGCGAACTTAAACTGCCAGAGGAGCCAGAGCCGCTCCTCAGACCGCCCCGCGAACTCCAACTGCCGGAGGAGCCAGAGCCACCCCTCAGACCGCCCCGAGAACTCCAACTGCTGGAGGAGCCAGAGCCTCCCCTCAGACGGCCCCGTGAACTCCAAATGCCGGAGGAGCCAGAGACGCTCCTCAGACCGCACCGTGAACTCCAACTGCCGGAGGAACCAGAGCCGCCCCTCAGACCACACTGCGAACACCAACTGCCGGAGAAGCCAGCGCTGCCCGTCGGACCGCGCCGTGAACTCCAACTGCTGGAGAAGCCAGCGCCAACCCTCAGACCGCCCCGTAAACTCCAACTGCCGGAGGAACCAGAGCCACCCCTCAGAACGCCCCGCGAACTCCAACTACCGGAGGAGCCAGAGCCGCTACTCAGACCGCCCCGCGAACGCCAACTGCCAGAGGAGCCCGAGCCGCTCCTCAGACCGCCCCGTAAACTCCAACTGCCGGAGGAGCCAGAGCCGCCCCTCAGACCGCCCCGCGAACTCCAACTGCCGGAGGAACCAGAGCCGCTCCTCAGACCGCCCCGCAAACCCCAACCGCCGGAGGAGCCAGAGCCACACCTCAGACCGCCCCACGAACTCCAACTGCCGGAGGAACCAGCGCCGCTCCTCACACCGCCCCGCGAACTCCAACTGCCGGAGGAACCAGAGCCAAACCTCAGACGGCACTGCGAACTCCAACTGCCGGAGGAGCCAGAGCCGCCCCTCAGACCGCCCCACGAACTCCAAGTGCCGAAGGAGCCAGAGCCGATCCTTCAGACCGCCCTGCGAACTCCAACTGCCGGAGGAGCCTGAGTCACACCTCAGACCGCCCCATGAACTCCAACTGCCGGAGGAACCAGCGCCGCTCCTCAGGCCGCCCCGCAAACTCCAACTGCCGGAGGAGCCCGAGCCGCTCCTCAGACCGCCCCGTGAACTCCAACTGCCGGAGGAGCCAGAGCCGCCCCTCAGACCGCCCCGTGAACTCCAACTCCCAGAGGAGCCAGAGCCGCCCCTCAGACCGCCCCGCGAACTCCAACTGCCAGAGGAGCCAGCGCCGCCCTCAGATCGCCCCGCGAATTCCAACTGCCGGAGGAGACAGAGCCGCTCCTCAGACCGCCCCGCGAACTCCAAATGCTGGAGGAGCCAGCGCTGCCCCTCAGACCGCCCCACGAACTACAATTGCCAGAGGAACCAGAGCCACCCTTCAGACCACCCCATGAACTCCAACTGCCGGAGGAACCAGAGGTACACCTCAGACCGCCCTGCGAACTCCAACTGCCGGAGGAGCCAGAGCCCCCCCTCAGACCGCCCCATCAACTCCATCTGCTGGAGGAACCAGAGCCGCTCCTCAGACTGCCCCGTGAACTCCAACTGCCGGAGGAGCCAGAGCCACACCTCAGACCGCCCCGCGAACTCCAACTGCCGGAGGAACCAGAGCTGCCCCTCAGACCGCCCTGCGAATGCCAACTGCCGGAGGAGCCAGCGCTTCCCCTCAGACCACCCCGTGAACTCCAACTGCCGGAGGAGCCGGCGCCGCCCCTCAGACCGCCCCGCGAACGCCAACTGCCGGAGGAGCCAGCGCCGCGCCTCAGACCGCCCCGTCAACTCCCACTGCCGGAGGAACCAGAGCCGCCCCACAGACCGCCCCGTGAACTACAACTACCGGAGAAACCAGAGCCGCTCCTCAGACCGCCCCGTGAACTCCAACTGCTGGAGAAACCAGAGCCGCTCCTCACACTGCCCCGTGAACTCCAACTGCCGGAGGAGCCAGAGCCGCTCCTCAGACCGCCCCGCAAACTCCTAATGCCGTAGGAACCAGAGCCGCCCCTCAGACCGCCCTGCGAACGCCAACTGCCGGAGGAACCAGAGCCGCCTCTCAGACTGCCCCGTGAACTGCAACTGCCGGAGGAACCAGAGCCACCGCTCAGACCGCCCCGCGAAATTCAACTGCCGGAGGAGCCAGTGCCGCTCCTCAGACCGCCCCGCGAACTCCAACTGCCGGAGGAGCCAGAGCCACCCCTCAGACCGCCCCGCAAACTCCAACTGCCGGAGGAGCCAGAGCCGCCCCTCAGACCGCCCCGCGAACTCCAAATGCTGGAGGAGCCAGCGCTGCCCCTCAGACCGCCCCACGAACTCCAATTGCCGGAGGAACCAGAGCCACACCTCAGACCGCCCTGCGAACTCCAACTGCCGGAGGAGCCAGAGCCACACCTCAGACCGCCCTGCGAACTCCAACCGCCGGAGGAGCCAGAGCCACCCCTCAGACCGCCCCGTCAACTCCATCTGCCGGAGGAACCAGAGCCGCTCCTCAGACCGCCCCATGAACTCCAACTGCCGGAGGAGCCAGAGCCACCCCTCAGACCGCCCCGCAAACTCCAACTGCTGGAGGAGCCAGAGCCGCCCCTCAGACCGCCCCGCGAACTCCAAATGCTGGAGGAGCCAGCGCTGCCCCTCAGACCGCCCCACGAACTCCAATTGCCGGAGGAACCAGAGGCACACCTCAGACCGCCCTGCGAACTCCAACTGCCGGAGGAGCCAGAGCCACCCCTCAGACCGCCCCGTCAACTCCATCTGCCGGAGGAACAAGAGCCGCTCCTCAGACCGCCCCGTGAACTCCAACTGCCGGAGGAGCCAGAGCCACACCTCAGACCGCCCCGCGAACTCCAACTGCCGGAGGAACCAGAGCTGCCCCTCAGACCGCCCTGCGAACGCCAACTGCCGGAGGAGCTAGTGCCGCCCCTCAGACCACCCCGTGAACTCCAACTGCCGGAGGAGCCAGAGCCGCCCCTCAGACCACCCCGCAAACTCCAACTGCCGGAGGAGCCCGAGCCGCTCGTCAGAATGCCCTGCGAACTCCAACTGCTAGAGGAGCCAGTGCTGCCCCTCAGACGGCCCCGTGAACTCCAACTGCCGGAGGAACCAGAGCCACACCTCAGACCGCCCCGTGAACTCCAACTGCCGGAGGAACCAGAGCCGCCCCTCAGACCGCCCTGCGAACTCTAACTGCCGGAGGAGCCAGAGCGGCTCCTCACACCGCCCCGTGAACTCCAACTGCCGGAGGAGCCACAGCCGCCCCTCAGACCGCCCCGTGAACTCCAACTGCCGGAGGAACCTAGGAGCTCCTCAGACCGCCCGGCGAACTCCTACCGCCGGAGGAACCAGAGCCGCTACTCACACCACCCCTCGAACTCCAACTTCCAGAGAAGCGAGAGCCACACCTCAGACCGCCCCGCGAACTCCAACTGCCGGAGGAACCAGCGCCGCTCCTCACACCGCCCCGCGAACTCCAACTGCCGGAGGAACCAGAGCCGCTCCTCAGACCGCACTGCGAACTCCAACTGCCGGAGGAGCCAGAGCCGCCACTCAGACCGCCCCGCGAACTGCAAATGCCGGAGGAGCCAGAGCCGCTCCTCAGACCGCACTGCGAACACCAACTGCCGGAGGAGCCAGAGCCGCCACTCAGACCGCCCCACGAACTGCAAATGCCGGAGGAGCCAGAGCCGATCCTCAGACCGCCCTGCGAACTCCAACTGCCGGAGGAGCCTGAGTCACACCTCAGACCGCCCCGTGAACTCCAACTGCCGGAGGAACCAGCGCCGCCCCTCAGACCGCCCCGCAAACTACAACTACCGGAGAAAACAGAGCCGCTCCTCAGACCGCCCCGTGAACTCCAACTGCCGGAGGAGCCAGAGCCGCTCCTCAGACCGCCCCGCAAACTCCTAATGCCGTAGGAACCAGAGCCGCCCCTCAGACCGCCCTGCGAATGCCAACTGCCGGAGGAACCAGAGCCGCCCCTCAGACTGCCCCGTGAACTCCAACTGCCGGAGGAACCAGAGCCGCTCCTCAGACCGCCACACAAACTCCAACTGCCGGAGGAGCCAGAGCCGCTCCACAGACCGCACTGCGAACTCCTACTGCCCGAGGAGCCAGAGCCGCCCCTCAGACCGCCCCGCAAATTCCAACTGCTGGAGGAGACCAAGCCGCTCCCCAGACCGCCCTGCGAACTCCAACTGCCGGAGGAACCAGAACCACCCCTCAGACCGCCCCGCGAACTTAAACTGCCAGAGGAGCCAGAGCCGCTCCTCAGACCGCCCCGCGAACTCCAACTGCCGGAGGAGCCAGAGCCACCCCTCAGACCGCCCCGAGAACTCCAACTGCCGGAGGAGCCAGAGCCTCCCCTCAGACGGCCCCGTGAACTCCAACTGCCGGAGGAGCCAGAGACGCTCCTCAGACCGCCCCGTGAACTCCAAGTGCCGGAGGAACCAGAGCCGCTCCTCAGACCACCCTGCGAACGCCAACTGCCGGAGGAGCCAGAGCAGCCCCTCAGACCGCCCCGCGAACTCCAAGTGCCGGAGGAGCCAGAGCCGATCCTTCAGACCGCCCTGCGAACTCCAACTGCCGGAGGAGCCTGAGTCACACCTCAGACCGCCCCATGAACTCCAACTGCCGGAGGAACCAGCGCCGCTCCTCAGGCCGCCCCGCAAACTCCAACTGCCGGAGGAGCCCGAGCCGCTCCTCAGACCGCCCCGTGAACTCCAACTGCCGGAGGAGCCAGAGCCGCCCCTCAGACCGCCCCGTGAACTCCAACTCCCAGAGGAGCCAGAGCCGCCCCTCAGACCGCCCCGCGAACTCCAACTGCCGGAGGAGCCAGCGCCGCCCTCAGATCGGCCCGCGAACTCCAACTGCCGGAGGAGACAGAGCCGCCCCTCAGACCGCCCCGCAAACTCCAACTGCCGGAGGACACCAAGCCGCTCCCCAGACCGCCCCGCGAACTGCAACTGCCGGAGGAGCCCGCGCCGCCCTCAGATCGCCCCGCGAACTCCAACTGCCGGAGGAGACAGAGCCGCTCCTCAGACCGCCCCGCGAACTCCAAATGCTGGAGGAGCCAGCGCTGCCCCTCAGACCGCCCTGCGAACTCCAACTGCCGGAGTAGCCAGAGCCCCCCCTCAGACCGCCCCGTCAACTCCATCTGCTGGAGGAACCAGAGCCGCTCCTCAGACCGCCCCGTGAACTCCAACTGCCGGAGGAGCCAGAGCCACACCTCAGACCGCCCCGCGAACTCCAACTGCCGGAGGAACCAGAGCTGCCCCTCAGACCGCCCTGCGAACGCCAACTGCCGGAGGAGCCAGGGCTGCCCCTCAGACCACCCCGTGAACTCCAACTGCCGGAGGAGCCGGCGCCGCCCCTCAGACCGCCCCGCGAACGCCAACTGCCGGAGGAGCCAGCGCCGCGCCTCAGACCGCCCCGTCAACTCCCACTGCCGGAGGAACCAGAGCCGCCCCACAGACCGCCCCGTGAACTACAACTACCGGAGAAACCAGAGCCGCTCCTCATACTGCCCCGTGAACTCCAACTGCCGGAGAAACCAGAGCCGCTCCTCACACTGCCCCGTGAACTCCAACTGCCGGAGGAACCAGAGCCGCTCCTCAGACAGCACTGCGAACTCCAACTGCCGGAGGAGCCAGAGCCGCCCCTCAGACCGCCCTGCGAACTTCAACTGCCGGAGGAGCCAGAGCCACCCCTGAGACCGCCCCGTCAACTCCAACTGCCGGAGGAACCAGAGCCGCACCACAGACCGCCCCGTGAACTACAACTACCGGAGAAACCAGAGCCGCTCCACAGACCGCCCCGTGAATTCCAACTGCCGGAGGAGCCAGAGCCACTCCTCAGACCGCCCCGCAAACTCCTAATGCCAGAGGAACCAGAGCCGCCCCTCAGACCGCCCTGCGAACGCCAACTGCCGGAGGAACCAGAGCCGCCCCTCAGACTGCCCCGTGAACTGCAACTGCCGGAGGAACCAGAGCCACCGCTCAGACCGCCCCGCGAAATTCAACTGCCGGAGGAGCCAGAGCCGCTCCTCAGACCGCCCCGCGAACTCCAAGTGCCGGAGGAGCCAGAGCCACCCCTCAGACCGCCCCGCAAACTCCAACTGCCTGAGGAGCCAGAGCCGCCCCTCAGACCGCCCCGCGAACTCCAAATGCTGGAGGAGCCAGCGCTGCCCCTCAGACCGCCCCACGAACTCCAATTGCCGGAGGAACCAGAGCCACCCTTCAGACCACCCCGTGAACTCCAACTGCCGCAGGAACCAGAGCCATACCTCAGACCGCACTGCGAACTCCAACTGCCGGAGGAGCCAGAGCCGCCCCTCAGACCGCCCTGCGAACTTCAACTGCCGGAGGAGCCAGAGCCGCCCCTGAGACCGCCCCGTCAACTCCAACTGCCGGAGGAACCAAGGCCACCCCACAGACCGCCCCGTGAACTACAACTACCGGAGAAAACAGAGCCGCTCCTCAGACCGCCCCGTGAACTCCAACTGCCGGAGGAGCCAGAGCCGCTCCTCAGACCGCCCCGCAAACTCCTAATGCCGTAGGAACCAGAGCCGCCCCTCAGACCACCCTGCGAATGCCAACTGCCGGAGGAACCAGAGCCGCCCCTCAGACTGCCCCGTGAACTCCACCTGCCGGAGGAACCAGAGCCGCTCCTCAGACCGCCACACAAACTCCAACTGCCGGAGGAGCCAGAGCCGCTCCACAGACCGCACTGCGAACTCCTACTGCCCGAGGAGCCAGAGCCGCCCCTCAGACCGCCCCGCAAACTCCAACTGCTGGAGGAGACCAAGCCGCTCCCCAGACCGCCCTGCGAACTCCAACTGCCGGAGGAACCAGATCCGCTCCTCAGACCGCTTCGTGAACTCCAACTGCCGGAGGAACCAGAACCACCCCTCAGACCGCCCCGCGAACGTAAACTGCCAGAGGAGCCAGAGCCGCTCCTCAGACCGCCCCGCGAACTCCAACTGCCGGAGGAGCCAGAGCCACCCCTCAGACCGCCCCGAGAACTCCAACTGCCGGAGGAGCCAGAGCCTCCCCTCAGACGGCCCCGTGAACTCCAACTGCCGGAGGAGCCAGAGACGCTCCTCAGACCGCCCCGTGAACTCCAACTGCCGGAGGAACCAGAGCCGCCCCTCAGACCACCCTGCGAACACCAACTGCCGGAGAAGCCAGCGCTGCCCGTCGGACCGCACCGTGAACTCCAACTGCTGGAGAAGCCAGCGCCAACCCTCAGACCGCCCCATAAACTCCAACTGCCGGAGGAACCAGAGCCACCCCTCAGAACGCCCCGCGAGCTCCAACTACCGGAGGAGCCAGAGCCGCTACTCAGACCGCCACGCGAACTCCAAATGCTGGAGGAGCCAGCGCTGCCTCTCAGACCGCCCCACGAACTACAATTGCCGGAGGAACCAGAGCCACCCTTCAGACCACCCCATGAACTCCAACTGCCGGAGGAACCAGAGCCACACCTCAGACCGCCCTGCGAACTCCAACTGCCGGAGGAGCCAGAGCCCCCCCTCAGACCACCCCATCAACTCCATCTGCTGGAGGAACCAGAGCCGCTCCTCAGACCGCCCCGTGAACTCCAACTGCCGGAGGAGCCAGAGCCACACCTCAGACCGCCCCGCGAACTCCAACTGCCGGAGGAACCAGAGCTGCCCCTCAGACCGCCCTGCGAATTGCAACTGCCGGAGGAGCCAGCGCTTCCCCTCAGACCACCCCGTGAACTCCAACTGCCGGAGGAGCCGGCGCCGCCCCTCAGACCGCCCCGCGAACGCCAACTGCCGGAGGAGCCAGCGCCGCGCCTCAGACCGCCCTGTCAACTCCCACTGCCGGAGGAACCAGAGCCGCCCCACAGACCGCCCCGTGAACTACAACTACCGGAGAAAACAGAGCCGCTCCTCAGACCGCCCCGTGAACTCCAACTGCCGGAGGAGCCAGAGCCGCTCCTCAGACCGCCCCGCAAACTCCTAATGCCGTAGGAACCAGAGCCGCCCCTCAGACCGCCCTGCGAATGCCAACTGCCGGAGGAACCAGAGCCGCCCCTCAGACTGCCCCGTGAACTCCAACTGCCGGAGGAGCCAGAGCCGCTCCTCAGACCGCCCCGCAAACTCCTAATGCCGTAGGAACCAGAGCCGCCCCTCAGACCGCCCTGCGAATGCCAACTGCCGGAGGAACCAGAGCCGCCCCTCAGACTGCCCCGTGAACTCCAACTGCCGGAGGAACCAGAGCCGCTCCTCAGACCGCCACACAAACTCCAACTGCCGGAGGAGCCAGAGCCGCTCCACAGACCGCACTGCGAACTCCTACTGCCCGAGGAGCCAGAGCCGCCCCTCAGACCGCCCCGCAAATTCCAACTGCTGGAGGAGACCAAGCCGCTCCCCAGACCGCCCTGCGAACTCCAACTGCCGGAGGAACCAGAACCACCCCTCAGACCGCCCCGCGAACTTAAACTGCCAGAGGAGCCAGAGCCGCTCCTCAGACCGCCCCGCGAACTCCAACTGCCGGAGGAGCCAGAGCCACCCCTCAGACCGCCCCGAGAACTCCAACTGCCGGAGGAGCCAGAGCCTCCCCTCAGACGGCCCCGTGAACTCCAACTGCCGGAGGAGCCAGAGACGCTCCTCAGACCGCCCCGTGAACTCCAAGTGCCGGAGGAACCAGAGCCGCTCCTCAGACCACCCTGCGAACGCCAACTGCCGGAGGAGCCAGAGCAGCCCCTCAGACCGCCCCGCGAACTCCAAGTGCCGGAGGAGCCAGAGCCGATCCTTCAGACCGCCCTGCGAACTCCAACTGCCGGAGGAGCCTGAGTCACACCTCAGACCGCCCCATGAACTCCAACTGCCGGAGGAACCAGCGCCGCTCCTCAGGCCGCCCCGCAAACTCCAACTGCCGGAGGAGCCCGAGCCGCTCCTCAGACCGCCCCGTGAACTCCAACTGCCGGAGGAGCCAGAGCCGCCCCTCAGACCGCCCCGTGAACTCCAACTCCCAGAGGAGCCAGAGCCGCCCCTCAGACCGCCCCGCGAACTCCAACTGCCGGAGGAGCCAGCGCCGCCCTCAGATCGGCCCGCGAACTCCAACTGCCGGAGGAGACAGAGCCGCCCCTCAGACCGCCCCTGAACTCCAAATGCTGGAGGAGCCAGCGCTGCCCCTCAGACCGCCCCACGAACTCCAATTGCCGGAGGAACCAGAGCCACACCTCAGACCGCCCTGCGAACTCCAACTGCCGGAGGAGCCAGAGCCACACCTCAGACCGCCCTGCGAACTCCAACTGCCGGAGGAGCCAGAGCCACCCCTCAGACCGCCCCGTCAACTCCATCTGCCGGAGGAACCAGAGCCGCTCCTCAGACCGCCCCGTGAACTCCAACTGCCGGAGGAGCCAGAGCCACCCCTCAGACCACCCCGCAAACTCCAACTGCCGGAGGAGCTAGAGCCGCCCCTCAGACTGCCCCGTAAACTCCAAATGCTGGAGGAGCCAGCGCTGCCCCTCAGACCGCCCCACGAACTCCAATTGCCGGAGGAACCAGAGCCACACCTCAGACCGCCCTGCGAACTCCAACTGCCGGAGGAGCCAGAGCCACCCCTCAGACCGCCCCGTCAACTCCATCTGCCGGAGGAACAAGAGCCGCTCCTCAGACCGCCCCGTGAACTCCAACTGCCGGAGGAGCCAGAGCCACACCTCAGACCGCCCCGCGAACTCCAACTGTCGGAGGAACCAGAGCTGCCCCTCAGACCGCCCTGCGAACGCCAACTGCCGGAGGAGCTCTTGCCGCCCCTCAGACCACCCCGTGAACTCCAACTGCCGGAGGAGCCAGAGCCGCCCCTCAGACCACCCCGCAAACTCCAACTGCCGGAGGAGCCCGAGCCGCTCCTCAGAATGCCCTGCGAACTCCAACTGCTAGAGGAGCCAGAGCTGCCCCTCAGACGGCCCCGTGAACTCCAACTGCTGGAGGAACCAGAGCCACACCTCAGACCGCCCCGTGAACTCCAACTGCCGGAGGAACCAGAGCCGCCCCTCAGACCGCCCTGCGAACTCTAACTGCCGGAGGAGCCAGAGCGGCTCCTCACACCGCCCCGTGAACTCCAACTGCCGGAGGAGCCACAGCCGCCCCTCAGACCGCCCCATGAACTCCAACTGCCGGAGGAACCTAGCAGCTCCTCAGACCGCCCGGCGAACTCCTACCGCCGGAGGAACCAGAGCCGCTCCTCACACCACCCCTCGAACTCCAACTTCCAGAGAAGCGAGAGCCACACCTCAGACCGCCAAGCGAACTCCAACTGCCGGAGGAACCAGCGCCGCTCCTCACACCGCCCCGCGAACTCCAACTGCCGGAGGAACCAGAGCCGCTCCTCAGACCGCACTGCGAACTCCAACTGCCGGAGGAGCCAGAGCCGCCACTCAGACCGCCCCGCGAACTGCAAATGCCGGAGGAGCCAGAGCCGATCCTCAGACCGCCCTGCGAACTTCAACTGCCGGAGGAGACTGAGTCACACCTCAGACCGCCCCGTGAACTCCAACTGCCGGAGGAACCAGCGCCGCTCCTCAGACCGCCCCGCAAACTCCAACTGCCGGAGGAGCCCGAGCCGCTCCTCAGACCGCCCCGTGAACTCCAACTGCCGGAGGAGCCAGAGCCGCCCCTCAGACTGCCCCGTGAACTAGAACTCCCAGAGGAGCCAGAGCCGTCCCTCAGACCACCCCGCGAACTCCAACTGCTGGAGGGACCAGAGCCGCTCCTCAGACCGCCCCGCAAACTCCAACTGCCGGAGGACACCAAGCCGCTCCCCAGACCGCCCCGCGAACTGCAACTGCCGGAGGAGCCCGCGCCGCCCTCAGATCGCCCCGCGAACTCCAACTGCCGGAGGAGACAGAGCCGCTCCTCAGACCGCCCCGCGAACTCCAAATGCTGGAGGAGCCAGCGCTGCCCCTCAGACCGCCCTGCGAACTCCAACTGCCGGAGTAG
The DNA here is from genome assembly GCF_965140295.1 of Lepidochelys olivacea. Classification (NCBI taxonomy): domain Eukaryota; kingdom Metazoa; phylum Chordata; order Testudines; family Cheloniidae; genus Lepidochelys; species Lepidochelys olivacea. The sequence goes on along the minus strand of NC_140432.1, from coordinate 2,230,202 downwards.
CCAGAGCCCCCCCTCAGACCGCCCCGTCAACTCCATCTGCTGGAGGAACCAGAGCCGCTCCTCAGACCGCCCCGTGAACTCCAACTGCCGGAGGAGCCAGAGCCACACCTCAGACCGCCCCGCGAACTCCAACTGCCGGAGGAACCAGAGCTGCCCCTCAGACCGCCCTGCGAACGCCAACTGCCGGAGGAGCCAGGGCTGCCCCTCAGACCACCCCGTGAACTCCAACTGCCGGAGGAGCCGGCGCCGCCCCTCAGACCGCCCCGCGAACGCCAACTGCCGGAGGAGCCAGCGCCGCGCCTCAGACCGCCCCGTCAACTCCCACTGCCGGAGGAACCAGAGCCGCCCCACAGACCGCCCCGTGAACTACAACTACCGGAGAAACCAGAGCCGCTCCTCATACTGCCCCGTGAACTCCAACTGCCGGAGAAACCAGAGCCGCTCCTCACACTGCCCCGTGAACTCCAACTGCCGGAGGAACCAGAGCCGCTCCTCAGACAGCACTGCGAACTCCAACTGCCGGAGGAGCCAGAGCCGCCCCTCAGACCGCCCCGTCAACTCCAACTGCCGGAGGAACCAGAGCCGCACCACAGACCGCCCCGTGAACTACAACTACCGGAGAAACCAGAGCCGCTCCACAGACCGCCCCGTGAATTCCAACTGCCGGAGGAGCCAGAGCCACTCCTCAGACCGCCCCGCAAACTCCTAATGCCAGAGGAACCAGAGCCGCCCCTCAGACCGCCCTGCGAACGCCAACTGCCGGAGGAACCAGAGCCGCCCCTCAGACTGCCCCGTGAACTGCAACTGCCGGAGGAACCAGAGCCACCGCTCAGACCGCCCCGCGAAATTCAACTGCCGGAGGAGCCAGAGCCGCTCCTCAGACCGCCCCGCGAACTCCAAGTGCCGGAGGAGCCAGAGCCACCCCTCAGACCGCCCCGCAAACTCCAACTGCCTGAGGAGCCAGAGCCGCCCCTCAGACCGCCCCGCGAACTCCAAATGCTGGAGGAGCCAGCGCTGCCCCTCAGACCGCCCCACGAACTCCAATTGCCGGAGGAACCAGAGCCACCCTTCAGACCACCCCGTGAACTCCAACTGCCGCAGGAACCAGAGCCATACCTCAGACCGCACTGCGAACTCCAACTGCCGGAGGAGCCAGAGCCGCCCCTCAGACCGCCCTGCGAACTTCAACTGCCGGAGGAGCCAGAGCCGCCCCTGAGACCGCCCCGTCAACTCCAACTGCCGGAGGAACCAAGGCCACCCCACAGACCGCCCCGTGAACTACAACTACCGGAGAAAACAGAGCCGCTCCTCAGACCGCCCCGTGAACTCCAACTGCCGGAGGAGCCAGAGCCGCTCCTCAGACCGCCCCGCAAACTCCTAATGCCGTAGGAACCAGAGCCGCCCCTCAGACCACCCTGCGAATGCCAACTGCCGGAGGAACCAGAGCCGCCCCTCAGACTGCCCCGTGAACTCCACCTGCCGGAGGAACCAGAGCCGCTCCTCAGACCGCCACACAAACTCCAACTGCCGGAGGAGCCAGAGCCGCTCCACAGACCGCACTGCGAACTCCTACTGCCCGAGGAGCCAGAGCCGCCCCTCAGACCGCCCCGCAAACTCCAACTGCTGGAGGAGACCAAGCCGCTCCCCAGACCGCCCTGCGAACTCCAACTGCCGGAGGAACCAGATCCGCTCCTCAGACCGCTTCGTGAACTCCAACTGCCGGAGGAACCAGAACCACCCCTCAGACCGCCCCGCGAACGTAAACTGCCAGAGGAGCCAGAGCCGCTCCTCAGACCGCCCCGCGAACTCCAACTGCCGGAGGAGCCAGAGCCACCCCTCAGACCGCCCCGAGAACTCCAACTGCCGGAGGAGCCAGAGCCTCCCCTCAGACGGCCCCGTGAACTCCAACTGCCGGAGGAGCCAGAGACGCTCCTCAGACCGCCCCGTGAACTCCAACTGCCGGAGGAACCAGAGCCGCCCCTCAGACCACCCTGCGAACACCAACTGCCGGAGAAGCCAGCGCTGCCCGTCGGACCGCACCGTGAACTCCAACTGCTGGAGAAGCCAGCGCCAACCCTCAGACCGCCCCATAAACTCCAACTGCCGGAGGAACCAGAGCCACCCCTCAGAACGCCCCGCGAGCTCCAACTACCGGAGGAGCCAGAGCCGCTACTCAGACCGCCACGCGAACTCCAAATGCTGGAGGAGCCAGCGCTGCCCCTCAGACCGCCCCACGAACTACAATTGCCGGAGGAACCAGAGCCACCCTTCAGACCACCCCATGAACTCCAACTGCCGGAGGAACCAGAGCCACACCTCAGACCGCCCTGCGAACTCCAACTGCCGGAGGAGCCAGAGCCCCCCCTCAGACCACCCCATCAACTCCATCTGCTGGAGGAACCAGAGCCGCTCCTCAGACCGCCCCGTGAACTCCAACTGCCGGAGGAGCCAGAGCCACACCTCAGACCGCCCCGCGAACTCCAACTGCCGGAGGAACCAGAGCTGCCCCTCAGACCGCCCTGCGAATTGCAACTGCCGGAGGAGCCAGCGCTTCCCCTCAGACCACCCCGTGAACTCCAACTGCCGGAGGAGCCGGCGCCGCCCCTCAGACCGCCCCGCGAACGCCAACTGCCGGAGGAGCCAGCGCCGCGCCTCAGACCGCCCCGTCAACTCCCACTGCCGGAGGAACCAGAGCCGCCCCACAGACCGCCCCGTGAACTACAACTACCGGAGAAAACAGAGCCGCTCCTCAGACCGCCCCGTGAACTCCAACTGCCGGAGGAGCCAGAGCCGCTCCTCAGACCGCCCCGCAAACTCCTAATGCCGTAGGAACCAGAGCCGCCCCTCAGACCGCCCTGCGAATGCCAACTGCCGGAGGAACCAGAGCCGCCCCTCAGACTGCCCCGTGAACTCCAACTGCCGGAGGAACCAGAGCCGCTCCTCAGACCGCCACACAAACTCCAACTGCCGGAGGAGCCAGAACCGCTCCACAGACCGCACTGCGAACTCCTACTACCCGAGGAGCCAGAGCCGCCCCTCAGACCGCCCCGCAAACTCCAACTGCTGGAGGAGACCAAGCCGCTCCCCAGACCGCCCTGCGAACTCCAACTGCCGGAGGAACCAGAACCACCCCTCAGACCGCCCCGCGAACTTAAACTGCCAGAGGAGCCAGAGCCGCTCCTCAGACCGCCCCGCGAACTCCAACTGCCGGAGGAGCCAGAGCCACCCCTCAGACCGCCCCGAGAACTCCAACTGCTGGAGGAGCCAGAGCCTCCCCTCAGACGGCCCCGTGAACTCCAAATGCCGGAGGAGCCAGAGACGCTCCTCAGACCGCACCGTGAACTCCAACTGCCGGAGGAACCAGAGCCGCCCCTCAGACCACACTGCGAACACCAACTGCCGGAGAAGCCAGCGCTGCCCGTCGGACCGCGCCGTGAACTCCAACTGCTGGAGAAGCCAGCGCCAACCCTCAGACCGCCCCGTAAACTCCAACTGCCGGAGGAACCAGAGCCACCCCTCAGAACGCCCCGCGAACTCCAACTACCGGAGGAGCCAGAGCCGCTACTCAGACCGCCCCGCGAACGCCAACTGCCAGAGGAGCCCGAGCCGCTCCTCAGACCGCCCCGTAAACTCCAACTGCCGGAGGAGCCAGAGCCGCCCCTCAGACCGCCCCGCGAACTCCAACTGCCGGAGGAACCAGAGCCGCTCCTCAGACCGCCCCGCAAACCCCAACCGCCGGAGGAGCCAGAGCCACACCTCAGACCGCCCCACGAACTCCAACTGCCGGAGGAACCAGCGCCGCTCCTCACACCGCCCCGCGAACTCCAACTGCCGGAGGAACCAGAGCCAAACCTCAGACGGCACTGCGAACTCCAACTGCCGGAGGAGCCAGAGCCGCCCCTCAGACCGCCCCACGAACTCCAAGTGCCGAAGGAGCCAGAGCCGATCCTTCAGACCGCCCTGCGAACTCCAACTGCCGGAGGAGCCTGAGTCACACCTCAGACCGCCCCATGAACTCCAACTGCCGGAGGAACCAGCGCCGCTCCTCAGGCCGCCCCGCAAACTCCAACTGCCGGAGGAGCCCGAGCCGCTCCTCAGACCGCCCCGTGAACTCCAACTGCCGGAGGAGCCAGCGCCGCGCCTCAGACCGCCCCATCAACTCCATCTGCTGGAGGAACCAGAGCCGCTCCTCAGACCGCCCCGTGAACTCCAACTGCCGGAGGAGCCAGAGCCACACCTCAGACCGCCCCGCGAACTCCAACTGCCGGAGGAACCAGAGCTGCCCCTCAGACCGCCCTGCGAATTGCAACTGCCGGAGGAGCCAGCGCTTCCCCTCAGACCACCCCGTGAACTCCAACTGCCGGAGGAGCCGGCGCCGCCCCTCAGACCGCCCCGCGAACGCCAACTGCCGGAGGAGCCAGAGCAGCCCCTCAGACCGCCCCGCGAACTCCAAGTGCCGGAGGAGCCAGAGCCGATCCTTCAGACCGCCCTGCGAACTCCAACTGCCGGAGGAGCCTGAGTCACACCTCAGACCGCCCCATGAACTCCAACTGCCGGAGGAACCAGCGCCGCTCCTCAGGCCGCCCCGCAAACTCCAACTGCCGGAGGAGCCCGAGCCGCTCCTCAGACCGCCCCGTGAACTCCAACTGCCGGAGGAGCCAGAGCCGCCCCTCAGACCGCCCCGTGAACTCCAACTCCCAGAGGAGCCAGAGCCGCCCCTCAGACCGCCCCGCGAACTCCAACTGCCGGAGGAGCCAGCGCCGCCCTCAGATCGGCCCGCGAACTCCAACTGCCGGAGGAGACAGAGCCGCCCCTCAGACCGCCCCTGAACTCCAAATGCTGGAGGAGCCAGCGCTGCCCCTCAGACCGCCCCACGAACTCCAATTGCCGGAGGAACCAGAGCCACACCTCAGACCGCCCTGCGAACTCCAACTGCCGGAGGAGCCAGAGCCACACCTCAGACCGCCCTGCGAACTCCAACTGCCGGAGGAGCCAGAGCCACCCCTCAGACCGCCCCGTCAACTCCATCTGCCGGAGGAACCAGAGCCGCTCCTCAGACCGCCCCGTGAACTCCAACTGCCGGAGGAGCCAGAGCCACCCCTCAGACCACCCCGCAAACTCCAACTGCCGGAGGAGCCAGAGCCGCCCCTCAGACTGCCCCGTAAACTCCAAATGCTGGAGGAGCCAGCGCTGCCCCTCAGACCGCCCCACGAACTCCAATTGCCGGAGGAACCAGAGCCACACCTCAGACCGCCCTGCGAACTCCAACTGCCGGAGGAGCCAGAGCCACCCCTCAGACCGCCCCGTCAACTCCATCTGCCGGAGGAACAAGAGCCGCTCCTCAGACCGCCCCGTGAACTCCAACTGCCGGAGGAGCCAGAGCCACACCTCAGACCGCCCCGCGAACTCCAACTGTCGGAGGAACCAGAGCTGCCCCTCAGACCGCCCTGCGAACGCCAACTGCCGGAGGAGCTCTTGCCGCCCCTCAGACCACCCCGTGAACTCCAACTGCCGGAGGAGCCAGAGCCGCCCCTCAGACCACCCCGCAAACTCCAACTGCCGGAGGAGCCCGAGCCGCTCCTCAGAATGCCCTGCGAACTCCAACTGCTAGAGGAGCCAGAGCTGCCCCTCAGACGGCCCCGTGAACTCCAACTGCTGGAGGAACCAGAGCCACACCTCAGACCGCCCCGTGAACTCCAACTGCCGGAGGAACCAGAGCCGCCCCTCAGACCGCCCTGCGAACTCTAACTGCCGGAGGAGCCAGAGCGGCTCCTCACACCGCCCCGTGAACTCCAACTGCCGGAGGAGCCACAGCCGCCCCTCAGACCGCCCCATGAACTCCAACTGCCGGAGGAACCTAGCAGCTCCTCAGACCGCCCGGCGAACTCCTACCGCCGGAGGAACCAGAGCCGCTCCTCACACCACCCCTCGAACTCCAACTTCCAGAGAAGCGAGAGCCACACCTCAGACCGCCAAGCGAACTCCAACTGCCGGAGGAACCAGCGCCGCTCCTCACACCGCCCCGCGAACTCCAACTGCCGGAGGAACCAGAGCCGCTCCTCAGACCGCACTGCGAACTCCAACTGCCGGAGGAGCCAGAGCCGCCACTCAGACCGCCCCGCGAACTGCAAATGCCGGAGGAGCCAGAGCCGATCCTCAGACCGCCCTGCGAACTTCAACTGCCGGAGGAGACTGAGTCACACCTCAGACCGCCCCGTGAACTCCAACTGCCGGAGGAACCAGCGCCGCTCCTCAGACCGCCCCGCAAACTCCAACTGCCGGAGGAGCCCGAGCCGCTCCTCAGACCGCCCCGTGAACTCCAACTGCCGGAGGAGCCAGAGCCGCCCCTCAGACTGCCCCGTGAACTAGAACTCCCAGAGGAGCCAGAGCCGTCCCTCAGACCACCCCGCGAACTCCAACTGCTGGAGGGACCAGAGCCGCTCCTCAGACCGCCCCGCAAACTCCAACTGCCGGAGGACACCAAGCCGCTCCCCAGACCGCCCCGCGAACTGCAACTGCCGGAGGAGCCCGCGCCGCCCTCAGATCGCCCCGCGAACTCCAACTGCCGGAGGAGACAGAGCCGCTCCTCAGACCGCCCCGCGAACTCCAAATGCTGGAGGAGCCAGCGCTGCCCCTCAGACCGCCCTGCGAACTCCAACTGCCGGAGTAGCCAGAGCCCCCCCTCAGACCGCCCCGTCAACTCCATCTGCTGGAGGAACCAGAGCCGCTCCTCAGACCGCCCCGTGAACTCCAACTGCCGGAGGAGCCAGAGCCACACCTCAGACCGCCCCGCGAACTCCAACTGCCGGAGGAACCAGAGCTGCCCCTCAGACCGCCCTGCGAACGCCAACTGCCGGAGGAGCCAGGGCTGCCCCTCAGACCACCCCGTGAACTCCAACTGCCGGAGGAGCCGGCGCCGCCCCTCAGACCGCCCCGCGAACGCCAACTGCCGGAGGAGCCAGCGCCGCGCCTCAGACCGCCCCGTCAACTCCCACTGCCGGAGGAACCAGAGCCGCCCCACAGACCGCCCCGTGAACTACAACTACCGGAGAAACCAGAGCCGCTCCTCATACTGCCCCGTGAACTCCAACTGCCGGAGAAACCAGAGCCGCTCCTCACACTGCCCCGTGAACTCCAACTGCCGGAGGAACCAGAGCCGCTCCTCAGACAGCACTGCGAACTCCAACTGCCGGAGGAGCCAGAGCCGCCCCTCAGACCGCCCTGCGAACTTCAACTGCCGGAGGAGCCAGAGCCACCCCTGAGACCGCCCCGTCAACTCCAACTGCCGGAGGAACCAGAGCCGCACCACAGACCGCCCCGTGAACTACAACTACCGGAGAAACCAGAGCCGCTCCACAGACCGCCCCGTGAATTCCAACTGCCGGAGGAGCCAGAGCCACTCCTCAGACCGCCCCGCAAACTCCTAATGCCAGAGGAACCAGAGCCGCCCCTCAGACCGCCCTGCGAACGCCAACTGCCGGAGGAACCAGAGCCGCCCCTCAGACCACCCCGCAAACTCCAACTGCCGGAGGAGCCCGAGCCGCTCCTCAGAATGCCCTGCGAACTCCAACTGCTAGAGGAGCCAGAGCTGCCCCTCAGACGGCCCCGTGAACTCCAACTGCTGGAGGAACCAGAGCCACACCTCAGACCGCCCCGTGAACTCCAACTGCCGGAGGAACCAGAGCCGCCCCTCAGACCGCCCTGCGAACTCTAACTGCCGGAGGAGCCAGAGCGGCTCCTCACACCGCCCCGTGAACTCCAACTGCCGGAGGAGCCACAGCCGCCCCTCAGACCGCCCCATGAACTCCAACTGCCGGAGGAACCTAGCAGCTCCTCAGACCGCCCGGCGAACTCCTACCGCCGGAGGAACCAGAGCCGCTCCTCACACCACCCCTCGAACTCCAACTTCCAGAGAAGCGAGAGCCACACCTCAGACCGCCAAGCGAACTCCAACTGCCGGAGGAACCAGCGCCGCTCCTCACACCGCCCCGCGAACTCCAACTGCCGGAGGAACCAGAGCCGCTCCTCAGACCGCACTGCGAACTCCAACTGCCGGAGGAGCCAGAGCCGCCACTCAGACCGCCCCGCGAACTGCAAATGCCGGAGGAGCCAGAGCCGATCCTCAGACCGCCCTGCGAACTTCAACTGCCGGAGGAGACTGAGTCACACCTCAGACCGCCCCGTGAACTCCAACTGCCGGAGGAACCAGCGCCGCTCCTCAGACCGCCCCGCAAACTCCAACTGCCGGAGGAGCCCGAGCCGCTCCTCAGACCGCCCCGTGAACTCCAACTGCCGGAGGAGCCAGAGCCGCCCCTCAGACTGCCCCGTGAACTAGAACTCCCAGAGGAGCCAGAGCCGTCCCTCAGACCACCCCGCGAACTCCAACTGCTGGAGGGACCAGAGCCGCTCCTCAGACCGCCCCGCAAACTCCAACTGCCGGAGGACACCAAGCCGCTCCCCAGACCGCCCCGCGAACTGCAACTGCCGGAGGAGCCCGCGCCGCCCTCAGATCGCCCCGCGAACTCCAACTGCCGGAGGAGACAGAGCCGCTCCTCAGACCGCCCCGCGAACTCCAAATGCTGGAGGAGCCAGCGCTGCCCCTCAGACCGCCCTGCGAACTCCAACTGCCGGAGTAGCCAGAGCCCCCCCTCAGACCGCCCCGTCAACTCCATCTGCTGGAGGAACCAGAGCCGCTCCTCAGACCGCCCCGTGAACTCCAACTGCCGGAGGAGCCAGAGCCACACCTCAGACCGCCCCGCGAACTCCAACTGCCGGAGGAACCAGAGCTGCCCCTCAGACCGCCCTGCGAACGCCAACTGCCGGAGGAGCCAGGGCTGCCCCTCAGACCACCCCGTGAACTCCAACTGCCGGAGGAGCCGGCGCCGCCCCTCAGACCGCCCCGCGAACGCCAACTGCCGGAGGAGCCAGCGCCGCGCCTCAGACCGCCCCGTCAACTCCCACTGCCGGAGGAACCAGAGCCGCCCCACAGACCGCCCCGTGAACTACAACTACCGGAGAAACCAGAGCCGCTCCTCATACTGCCCCGTGAACTCCAACTGCCGGAGAAACCAGAGCCGCTCCTCACACTGCCCCGTGAACTCCAACTGCCGGAGGAACCAGAGCCGCTCCTCAGACAGCACTGCGAACTCCAACTGCCGGAGGAGCCAGAGCCGCCCCTCAGACCGCCCTGCGAACTTCAACTGCCGGAGGAGCCAGAGCCACCCCTGAGACCGCCCCGTCAACTCCAACTGCCGGAGGAACCAGAGCCGCACCACAGACCGCCCCGTGAACTACAACTACCGGAGAAACCAGAGCCGCTCCACAGACCGCCCCGTGAATTCCAACTGCCGGAGGAGCCAGAGCCACTCCTCAGACCGCCCCGCAAACTCCTAATGCCAGAGGAACCAGAGCCGCCCCTCAGACCGCCCTGCGAACGCCAACTGCCGGAGGAACCAGAGCCGCCCCTCAGACTGCCCCGTGAACTGCAACTGCCGGAGGAACCAGAGCCACCGCTCAGACCGCCCCGCGAAATTCAACTGCCGGAGGAGCCAGAGCCGCTCCTCAGACCGCCCCGCGAACTCCAAGTGCCGGAGGAGCCAGAGCCACCCCTCAGACCGCCCCGCAAACTCCAACTGCCTGAGGAGCCAGAGCCGCCCCTCAGACCGCCCCGCGAACTCCAAATGCTGGAGGAGCCAGCGCTGCCCCTCAGACCGCCCCACGAACTCCAATTGCCGGAGGAACCAGAGCCACCCTTCAGACCACCCCGTGAACTCCAACTGCCGCAGGAACCAGAGCCATACCTCAGACCGCACTGCGAACTCCAACTGCCGGAGGAGCCAGAGCCGCCCCTCAGACCGCCCTGCGAACTTCAACTGCCGGAGGAGCCAGAGCCGCCCCTGAGACCGCCCCGTCAACTCCAACTGCCGGAGGAACCAAGGCCACCCCACAGACCGCCCCGTGAACTACAACTACCGGAGAAAACAGAGCCGCTCCTCAGACCGCCCCGTGAACTCCAACTGCCGGAGGAGCCAGAGCCGCTCCTCAGACCGCCCCGCAAACTCCTAATGCCGTAGGAACCAGAGCCGCCCCTCAGACCACCCTGCGAATGCCAACTGCCGGAGGAACCAGAGCCGCCCCTCAGACTGCCCCGTGAACTCCACCTGCCGGAGGAACCAGAGCCGCTCCTCAGACCGCCACACAAACTCCAACTGCCGGAGGAGCCAGAGCCGCTCCACAGACCGCACTGCGAACTCCTACTGCCCGAGGAGCCAGAGCCGCCCCTCAGACCGCCCCGCAAACTCCAACTGCTGGAGGAGACCAAGCCGCTCCCCAGACCGCCCTGCGAACTCCAACTGCCGGAGGAACCAGATCCGCTCCTCAGACCGCTTCGTGAACTCCAACTGCCGGAGGAACCAGAACCACCCCTCAGACCGCCCCGCGAACGTAAACTGCCAGAGGAGCCAGAGCCGCTCCTCAGACCGCCCCGCGAACTCCAACTGCCGGAGGAGCCAGAGCCACCCCTCAGACCGCCCCGAGAACTCCAACTGCCGGAGGAGCCAGAGCCTCCCCTCAGACGGCCCCGTGAACTCCAACTGCCGGAGGAGCCAGAGACGCTCCTCAGACCGCCCCGTGAACTCCAACTGCCGGAGGAACCAGAGCCGCCCCTCAGACCACCCTGCGAACACCAACTGCCGGAGAAGCCAGCGCTGCCCGTCGGACCGCACCGTGAACTCCAACTGCTGGAGAAGCCAGCGCCAACCCTCAGACCGCCCCATAAACTCCAACTGCCGGAGGAACCAGAGCCACCCCTCAGAACGCCCCGCGAGCTCCAACTACCGGAGGAGCCAGAGCCGCTACTCAGACCGCCACGCGAACTCCAAATGCTGGAGGAGCCAGCGCTGCCCCTCAGACCGCCCCACGAACTACAATTGCCGGAGGAACCAGAGCCACCCTTCAGACCACCCCATGAACTCCAACTGCCGGAGGAACCAGAGCCACACCTCAGACCGCCCTGCGAACTCCAACTGCCGGAGGAGCCAGAGCCCCGCCTCAGACCACCCCATCAACTCCATCTGCTGGAGGAACCAGAGCCGCTCCTCAGACCGCCCCGTGAACTCCAACTGCCGGAGGAGCCAGAGCCACACCTCAGACCGCCCCGCGAACTCCAACTGCCGGAGGAACCAGAGCTGCCCCTCAGACCGCCCTGCGAATTGCAACTGCCGGAGGAGCCAGCGCTTCCCCTCAGACCACCCCGTGAACTCCAACTGCCGGAGGAGCCGGCGCCGCCCCTCAGACCGCCCCGCGAACGCCAACTGCCGGAGGAGCCAGCGCCGCGCCTCAGACCGCCCCGTCAACTCCCACTGCCGGAGGAACCAGAGCCGCCCCACAGACCGCCCCGTGAACTACAACTACCGGAGAAAACAGAGCCGCTCCTCAGACCGCCCCGTGAACTCCAACTGCCGGAGGAGCCAGAGCCGCTCCTCAGACCGCCCCGCAAACTCCTAATGCCGTAGGAACCAGAGCCGCCCCTCAGACCGCCCTGCGAATGCCAACTGCCGGAGGAACCAGAGCCGCCCCTCAGACTGCCCCGTGAACTCCAACTGCCGGAGGAACCAGAGCCGCTCCTCAGACCGCCACACAAACTCCAACTGCCGGAGGAGCCAGAACCGCTCCACAGACCGCACTGCGAACTCCTACTACCCGAGGAGCCAGAGCCGCCCCTCAGACCGCCCCGCAAACTCCAACTGCTGGAGGAGACCAAGCCGCTCCCCAGACCGCCCTGCGAACTCCAACTGCCGGAGGAACCAGAACCACCCCTCAGACCGCCCCGCGAACTTAAACTGCCAGAGGAGCCAGAGCCGCTCCTCAGACCGCCCCGCGAACTCCAACTGCCGGAGGAGCCAGAGCCACCCCTCAGACCGCCCCGAGAACTCCAACTGCTGGAGGAGCCAGAGCCTCCCCTCAGACGGCCCCGTGAACTCCAAATGCCGGAGGAGCCAGAGACGCTCCTCAGACCGCACCGTGAACTCCAACTGCCGGAGGAACCAGAGCCGCCCCTCAGACCACACTGCGAACACCAACTGCCGGAGAAGCCAGCGCTGCCCGTCGGACCGCGCCGTGAACTCCAACTGCTGGAGAAGCCAGCGCCAACCCTCAGACCGCCCCGTAAACTCCAACTGCCGGAGGAACCAGAGCCACCCCTCAGAACGCCCCGCGAACTCCAACTACCGGAGGAGCCAGAGCCGCTACTCAGACCGCCCCGCGAACGCCAACTGCCAGAGGAGCCCGAGCCGCTCCTCAGACCGCCCCGTAAACTCCAACTGCCGGAGGAGCCAGAGCCGCCCCTCAGACCGCCCCGCGAACTCCAACTGCCGGAGGAACCAGAGCCGCTCCTCAGACCGCCCCGCAAACCCCAACCGCCGGAGGAGCCAGAGCCACACCTCAGACCGCCCCACGAACTCCAACTGCCGGAGGAACCAGCGCCGCTCCTCACACCGCCCCGCGAACTCCAACTGCCGGAGGAACCAGAGCCAAACCTCAGACGGCACTGCGAACTCCAACTGCCGGAGGAGCCAGAGCCGTCCCTCAGACCGCCCCACGAACTCCAAGTGCCGAAGGAGCCAGAGCCGATCCTTCAGACCGCCCTGCGAACTCCAACTGCCGGAGGAGCCTGAGTCACACCTCAGACCGCCCCATGAACTCCAACTGCCGGAGGAACCAGCGCCGCTCCTCAGGCCGCCCCGCAAACTCCAACTGCCGGAGGAGCCCGAGCCGCTCCTCAGACCGCCCCGTGAACTCCAACTGCCGGAGGAGCCAGCGCCGCGCCTCAGACCGCCCCATCAACTCCATCTGCTGGAGGAACCAGAGCCGCTCCTCAGACCGCCCCGTGAACTCCAACTGCCGGAGGAGCCAGAGCCACACCTCAGACCGCCCCGCGAACTCCAACTGCCGGAGGAACCAGAGCTGCCCCTCAGACCGCCCTGCGAATTGCAACTGCCGGAGGAGCCAGCGCTTCCCCTCAGACCACCCCGTGAACTCCAACTGCCGGAGGAGCCGGCGCCGCCCCTCAGACCGCCCCGCGAACGCCAACTGCCGGAGGAGCCAGCGCCGCGCCTCAGACCGCCCCGTCAACTCCCACTGCCGGAGGAACCAGAGCCGCCCCACAGACCGCCCCGTGAACTACAACTACCGGAGAAAACAGAGCCGCTCCTCAGACCGCCCCGTGAACTCCAACTGCCGGAGGAGCCAGAGCCGCTCCTCAGACCGCCCCGCAAACTCCTAATGCCGTAGGAACCAGAGCCGCCCCTCAGACCGCCCTGCGAATGCCAACTGCCGGAGGAACCAGAGCCGCCCCTCAGACTGCCCCGTGAACTCCAACTGCCGGAGGAACCAGAGCCGCTCCTCAGACCGCCACACAAACTCCAACTGCCGGAGGAGCCAGAGCCGCTCCACAGACCGCACTGCGAACTCCTACTACCCGAGGAGCCAGAGCCGCCCCTCAGACCGCCCCGCAAACTCCAACTGCTGGAGGAGACCAAGCCGCTCCCCAGACCGCCCTGCGAACTCCAACTGCCGGAGGAACCAGAACCACCCCTCAGACCGCCCCGCGAACTTAAACTGCCAGAGGAGCCAGAGCCGCTCCTCAGACCGCCCCGCGAACTCCAACTGCCGGAGGAGCCAGAGCCACCCCTCAGACCGCCCCGAGAACTCCAACTGCTGGAGGAGCCAGAGCCTCCCCTCAGACGGCCCCTTGAACTCCAAATGCCGGAGGAGCCAGAGACGCTCCTCAGACCGCACCGTGAACTCCAACTGCCGGAGGAACCAGAGCCGCCCCTCAGACCACACTGCGAACACCAACTGCCGGAGAAGCCAGCGCTGCCCGTCGGACCGCGCCGTGAACTCCAACTGCTGGAGAAGCCAGCGCCAACCCTCAGACCGCCCCGTAAACTCCAACTGCCGGAGGAACCAGAGCCACCCCTCAGAACGCCCCGCGAACTCCAACTACCGGAGGAGCCAGAGCCGCTACTCAGACGGCCCCGCGAACGCCAACTGCCAGAGGAGCCCGAGCCGCTCCTCAGACCGCCCCGTAAACTCCAACTGCCGGAGGAGCCAGAGCCGCCCCTCAGACCGCCCCGCGAACTCCAACTGCCGGAGGAACCAGAGCCGCTCCTCAGACCGCCCCGCAAACCCCAACCGCCGGAGGAGCCAGAGCCACACCTCAGACCGCCCCACGAACTCCAACTGCCGGAGGAACCAGCGCCGCTCCTCACACCGCCCCGCGAACTCCAACTGCCGGAGGAACCAGAGCCAAACCTCAGACGGCACTGCGAACTCCAACTGCCGGAGGAGCCAGAGCCGCCCCTCAGACCGCCCCACGAACTCCAAGTGCCGAAGGAGCCAGAGCCGATCCTTCAGACCGCCCTGCGAACTCCAACTGCCGGAGGAGCCTGAGTCACACCTCAGACCGCCCCATGAACTCCAACTGCCGGAGGAACCAGCGCCGCTCCTCAGGCCGCCCCGCAAACCCAACTGCCGGAGGAGCCCGAGCCGCTCCTCAGACCGCCCCGTGAACTCCAACTGCCGGAGGAGCCAGCGCCGCGCCTCAGACCGCCCCATCAACTCCATCTGCTGGAGGAACCAGAGCCGCTCCTCAGACCGCCCCGTGAACTCCAACTGCCGGAGGAGCCAGAGCCACACCTCAGACCGCCCCGCGAACTCCAACTGCCGGAGGAACCAGAGCTGCCCCTCAGACCGCCCTGCGAATTGCAACTGCCGGAGGAGCCAGCGCTTCCCCTCAGACCACCCCGTGAACTCCAACTGCCGGAGGAGCCGGCGCCGCCCCTCAGACCGCCCCGCGAACGCCAACTGCCGGAGGAGCCAGCGCCGCGCCTCAGACCGCCCCGTCAACTCCCACTGCCGGAGGAACCAGAGCCGCCCCACAGACCGCCCCGTGAACTACAACTACCGGAGAAAACAGAGCCGCTCCTCAGACCGCCCCGTGAACTCCAACTGCCGGAGGAGCCAGAGCCGCTCCTCAGACCGCCCCGCAAACTCCTAATGCCGTAGGAACCAGAGCCGCCCCTCAGACCGCCCTGCGAATGCCAACAGCCGGAGGAACCAGAGCCGCCCCTCAGACTGCCCCGTGAACTCCAACTGCCGGAGGAACCAGAGCCGCTCCTCAGACCGCCACACAAACTCCAACTGCCGGAGGAGCCAGAGCCGCTCCACAGACCGCACTGCGAACTCCTATTACCCGAGGAGCCAGAGCCGCCCCTCAGACCGCCCCGCAAACTCCAACTGCTGGAGGAGACCAAGCCGCTCCCCAGACCGCCCTGCGAACTCCAACTGCCGGAGGAACCAGAACCACCCCTCAGACCGCCCCGCGAACTTAAACTGCCAGAGGAGCCAGAGCCGCTCCTCAGACCGCCCCGCGAACTCCAACTGCCGGAGGAGCCAGAGCCACCCCTCAGACCGCCCCGAGAACTCCAACTGCTGGAGGAGCCAGAGCCTCCCCTCAGACGGCCCCGTGAACTCCAAATGCCGGAGGAGCCAGAGACGCTCCTCAGACCGCACCGTGAACTCCAACTGCCGGAGGAACCAGAGCCGCCCCTCAGACCACACTGCGAACACCAACTGCCGGAGAAGCCAGCGCTGCCCGTCGGACCGCGCCGTGAACTCCAACTGCTGGAGAAGCCAGCGCCAACCCTCAGACCGCCCCGTAAACTCCAACTGCCGGAGGAACCAGAGCCACCCCTCAGAACGCCCCGCGAACTCCAACTACCGGAGGAGCCAGAGCCGCTACTCAGACCGCCCCGCGAACGCCAACTGCCAGAGGAGCCCGAGCCGCTCCTCAGACCGCCCCGTAAACTCCAACTGCCGGAGGAGCCAGAGCCGCCCCTCAGACCGCCCCGCGAACTCCAACTGCCGGAGGAACCAGAGCCGCTCCTCAGACCGCCCCGCAAACCCCAACCGCCGGAGGAGCCAGAGCCACACCTCAGACCGCCCCACGAACTCCAACTGCCGGAGGAACCAGCGCCGCTCCTCACACCGCCCCGCGAACTCCAACTGCCGGAGGAACCAGAGCCAAACCTCAGACGGCACTGCGAACTCCAACTGCCGGAGGAGCCAGAGCCGCCCCTCAGACCGCCCCACGAACTCCAAGTGCCGAAGGAGCCAGAGCCGATCCTTCAGACCGCCCTGCGAACTCCAACTGCCGGAGGAGCCTGAGTCACACCTCAGACCGCCCCATGAACTCCAACTGCCGGAGGAACCAGCGCCGCTCCTCAGGCCGCCCCGCAAACTCCAACTGCCGGAGGAGCCCGAGCCGCTCCTCAGACCGCCCCGTGAACTCCAACTGCCGGAGGAGCCAGCGCCGCGCCTCAGACCGCCCCATCAACTCCATCTGCTGGAGGAACCAGAGCCGCTCCTCAGACCGCCCCGTGAACTCCAACTGCCGGAGGAGCCAGAGCCACACCTCAGACCGCCCCGCGAACTCCAACTGCCGGAGGAACCAGAGCTGCCCCTCAGACCGCCCTGCGAATTGCATCTGCCGGAGGAGCCAGCGCTTCCCCTCAGACCACCCCGTGAACTCCAACTGCCGGAGGAGCCGGCGCCGCCCCTCAGACCGCCCCGCGAACGCCAACTGCCGGAGGAGCCAGCGCCGCGCCTCAGACCGCCCCGTCAACTCCCACTGCCGGAGGAACCAGAGCCGCCCCACAGACCGCCCCGTGAACTACAACTACCGGAGAAAACAGAGCCGCTCCTCAGACCGCCCCGTGAACTCCAACTGCCGGAGGAGCCAGAGCCGCTCCTCAGACCGCCCCGCAAACTCCTAATGCCGTAGGAACCAGAGCCGCCCCTCAGACCGCCCTGCGAATGCCAACAGCCGGAGGAACCAGAGCCGCCCCTCAGACTGCCCCGTGAACTCCAACTGCCGGAGGAACCAGAGCCGCTCCTCAGACCGCCACACAAACTCCAACTGCCGGAGGAGCCAGAGCCGCTCCACAGACCGCACTGCGAACTCCTATTACCCGAGGAGCCAGAGCCGCCCCTCAGACCGCCCCGCAAACTCCAACTGCTGGAGGAGACCAAGCCGCTCCCCAGACCGCCCTGCGAACTCCAACTGCCGGAGGAACCAGAACCACCCCTCAGACCGCCCCGCGAACTTAAACTGCCAGAGGAGCCAGAGCCGCTCCTCAGACCGCCCCGCGAACTCCAACTGCCGGAGGAGCCAGAGCCACCCCTCAGACCGCCCCGAGAACTCCAACTGCTGGAGGAGCCAGAGCCTCCCCTCAGACGGCCCCGTGAACTCCAAATGCCGGAGGAGCCAGAGACGCTCCTCAGACCGCACCGTGAACTCCAACTGCCGGAGGAACCAGAGCCGCCCCTCAGACCACACTGCGAACACCAACTGCCGGAGAAGCCAGCGCTGCCCGTCGGACCGCGCCGTGAACTCCAACTGCTGGAGAAGCCAGCGCCAACCCTCAGACCGCCCCGTAAACTCCAACTGCCGGAGGAACCAGAGCCACCCCTCAGAACGCCCCGCGAACTCCAACTACCGGAGGAGCCAGAGCCGCTACTCAGACCGCCCCGCGAACGCCAACTGCCAGAGGAGCCCGAGCCGCTCCTCAGACCGCCCCGTAAACTCCAACTGCCGGAGGAGCCAGAGCCGCCCCTCAGACCGCCCCGCGAACTCCAACTGCCGGAGGAACCAGAGCCGCTCCTCAGACCGCCCCGCAAACCCCAACCGCCGGAGGAGCCAGAGCCACACCTCAGACCGCCCCACGAACTCCAACTGCCGGAGGAACCAGCGCCGCTCCTCACACCGCCCCGCGAACTCCAACTGCCGGAGGAACCAGAGCCAAACCTCAGACGGCACTGCGAACTCCAACTGCCGGAGGAGCCAGAGCCGCCCCTCAGACCGCCCCACGAACTCCAAGTGCCGAAGGAGCCAGAGCCGATCCTTCAGACCGCCCTGCGAACTCCAACTGCCGGAGGAGCCTGAGTCACACCTCAGACCGCCCCATGAACTCCAACTGCCGGAGGAACCAGCGCCGCTCCTCAGGCCGCCCCGCAAACTCCAACTGCCGGAGGAGCCCGAGCCGCTCCTCAGACCGCCCCGTGAACTCCAACTGCCGGAGGAGCCAGAGCCGCCCCTCAGACCGCCCCGTGAACTCCAACTCCCAGAGGAGCCAGAGCCGCCCCTCAGACCGCCCCGCGAACTCCAACTGCCAGAGGAGCCAGCGCCGCCCTCAGATCGCTCCTCGAATTCCAACTGCCGGAGGAGACAGAGCCGCTCCTCAGACCGCCCCGAGAACTCCAAATGCTGGAGGAGCCAGCGCTGCCCCTCAGACCGCCCCACGAACTACAATTGCCAGAGGAACCAGAGCCACCCTTCAGACCACCCCATGAACTCCAACTGCCGGAGGAACCAGAGGTACACCTCAGACCGCCCTGCGAACTCCAACTGCCGGAGGAGCCAGAGCCCCCCCTCAGACCGCCCCATCAACTCCATCTGCTGGAGGAACCAGAGCCGCTCCTCAGACTGCCCCGTGAACTCCAACTGCCGGAGGAGCCAGAGCCACACCTCAGACCGCCCCGCGAACTCCAACTGCCGGAGGAACCAGAGCTGCCCCTCAGACCGCCCTGCGAATGCCAACTGCCGGAGGAGCCAGCGCTTCCCCTCAGACCACCCCGTGAACTCCAACTGCCGGATGAGCCGGCGCCGCCCCTCAGACCGCCCCGCGAACGCCAACTGCCGGAGGAGCCAGCGCCGCGCCTCAGACCGCCCCGTCAACTCCCACTGCCGGAGGAACCAGAGCCGCCCCACAGACCGCCCCGTGAACTACAACTACCGGAGAAACCAGAGCCGCTCCTCACACTGCCCCGTGAACTCCAACTGCCGGAGGAGCCAGAGCCGCCCCTCAGACCGCCCTGCGAACTCCAACTGCCGGAGGAACCAGAGCCACCCCACAGACCGCGCCGTGAACTACAACTACCGGAGAAACCAGAGCCGCTCCTCAGACCGCCCCATGAACTCCAACTGCCGGAGGAGCCAGAGCCGCTCCTCAGACCGCCCCGCAAACTCCTAATGCCGTAGGAACCAGAGCCGCCCCTCAGACCGCCCTGCGAACGCCAACTGCCGGAGGAACCAGAGCCGCCCCTCAGACTGCCCCGTGAACTGCAACTGCCGGAGGAACCAGAGCCACCGCTCAGACCGCCCCGCGAAATTCAACTGCCGGAGGAGCCAGTGCCGCTCCTCAGACCGCCCCGCGAACTCCAACTGCCGGAGGAGCCAGAGCCACCCCTCAGACCGCCCCGCAAACTCCAACTGCCGGAGGAGCCAGAGCCGCCCCTCAGACCGCCCCGCGAACTCCAAATGCTGGAGGAGCCAGCGCTGCCCCTCAGACCGCCCCACGAACTCCAATTGCCGGAGGAACCAGAGCCACACCTCAGACCGCCCTGCGAACTCCAACTGCCGGAGGAGCCAGAGCCACACCTCAGACCGCCCTGCGAACTCCAACCGCCGGAGGAGCCAGAGCCACCCCTCAGACCGCCCCGTCAACTCCATCTGCCGGAGGAACCAGAGCCGCTCCTCAGACCGCCCCATGAACTCCAACTGCCGGAGGAGCCAGAGCCACCCCTCAGACCGCCCCGCAAACTCCAACTGCTGGAGGAGCCAGAGCCACCCCTCAGACCGCCCCGCGAACTCCAAATGCTGGAGGAGCCAGCGCTGCCCCTCAGACCGCCCCACGAACTCCAATTGCCGGAGGAACCAGAGCCACACCTCAGACCGCCCTGCGAACTCCAACTGCCGGAGGAGCCAGAGCCACCCCTCAGACCGCCCCGTCAACTCCATCTGCCGGAGGAACAAGAGCCGCTCCTCAGACCGCCCCGTGAACTCCAACTGCCGGAGGAGCCAGAGCCACACCTCAGACCGCCCCGCGAACTCCAACTGCCGGAGGAACCAGAGCTGCCCCTCAGACCGCCCTGCGAACGCCAACTGCCGGAGGAGCTAGTGCCGCCCCTCAGACCACCCCGTGAACTCCAACTGCCGGAGGAGCCAGAGCCGCCCCTCAGACCACCCCGCAAACTCCAACTGCCGGAGGAGCCCGAGCCGCTCCTCAGAATGCCCTGCGAACTCCAACTGCTAGAGGAGCCAGTGCTGCCCCTCAGACGGCCCCGTGAACTCCAACTGCCGGAGGAACCAGAGCCACACCTCAGACCGCCCCGTGAACTCCAACTGCCGGAGGAACCAGAGCCGCCCCTCAGACCGCCCTGCGAACTCTAACTGCCGGAGGAGCCAGAGCGGCTCCTCACACCGCCCCGTGAACTCCAACTGCCGGAGGAGCCACAGCCGCCCCTCAGACCGCCCCGTGAACTCCAACTGCCGGAGGAACCTAGCAGCTCCTCAGACCGCCCGGCGAACTCCTACCGCCGGAGGAACCAGAGCCGCTACTCACACCACCCCTCGAACTCCAACTTCCAGAGAAGCGAGAGCCACACCTCAGACCGCCCCGCGAACTCCAACTGCCGGAGGAACCAGCGCCGCTCCTCACACCGCCCCGCGAACTCCAACTGCCGGAGGAACCAGAGCCGCTCCTCAGACCGCACTGCGAACTCCAACTGCCGGAGGAGCCAGAGCCGCCACTCAGACCGCCCCGCGAACTGCAAATGCCGGAGGAGCCAGAGCCGCTCCTCAGACCGCACTGCGAACTCCAACTGCCGGAGGAGCCAGAGCCGCCACTCAGACCGCCCCACGAACTGCAAATGCCGGAGGAGCCAGAGCCGATCCTCAGACCGCCCTGCGAACTCCAACTGCCGGAGGAGCCTGAGTCACACCTCAGACCGCCCCGTGAACTCCAACTGCCGGAGGAACCAGCGCCGCCCCTCAGACCGCCCCGCAAACTACAACTACCGGAGAAAACAGAGCCGCTCCTCAGACCGCCCCGTGAACTCCAACTGCCGGAGGAGCCAGAGCCGCTCCTCAGACCGCCCCGCAAACTCCTAATGCCGTAGGAACCAGAGCCGCCCCTCAGACCGCCCTGCGAATGCCAACTGCCGGAGGAACCAGAGCCGCCCCTCAGACTGCCCCGTGAACTCCAACTGCCGGAGGAACCAGAGCCGCTCCTCAGACCGCCACACAAACTCCAACTGCCGGAGGAGCCAGAGCCGCTCCACAGACCGCACTGCGAACTCCTACTGCCCGAGGAGCCAGAGCCGCCCCTCAGACCGCCCCGCAAATTCCAACTGCTGGAGGAGACCAAGCCGCTCCCCAGACCGCCCTGCGAACTCCAACTGCCGGAGGAACCAGAACCACCCCTCAGACCGCCCCGCGAACTTAAACTGCCAGAGGAGCCAGAGCCGCTCCTCAGACCGCCCCGCGAACTCCAACTGCCGGAGGAGCCAGAGCCACCCCTCAGACCGCCCCGAGAACTCCAACTGCCGGAGGAGCCAGAGCCTCCCCTCAGACGGCCCCGTGAACTCCAACTGCCGGAGGAGCCAGAGACGCTCCTCAGACCGCCCCGTGAACTCCAAGTGCCGGAGGAACCAGAGCCGCTCCTCAGACCACCCTGCGAACGCCAACTGCCGGAGGAGCCAGAGCAGCCCCTCAGACCGCCCCGCGAACTCCAAGTGCCGGAGGAGCCAGAGCCGATCCTTCAGACCGCCCTGCGAACTCCAACTGCCGGAGGAGCCTGAGTCACACCTCAGACCGCCCCATGAACTCCAACTGCCGGAGGAACCAGCGCCGCTCCTCAGGCCGCCCCGCAAACTCCAACTGCCGGAGGAGCCCGAGCCGCTCCTCAGACCGCCCCGTGAACTCCAACTGCCGGAGGAGCCAGAGCCGCCCCTCAGACCGCCCCGTGAACTCCAACTCCCAGAGGAGCCAGAGCAGCCCCTCAGACCGCCCCGCGAACTCCAACTGCCGGAGGAGCCAGCGCCGCCCTCAGATCGGCCCGCGAACTCCAACTGCCGGAGGAGACAGAGCCGCCCCTCAGACCGCCCCTGAACTCCAAATGCTGGAGGAGCCAGCGCTGCCCCTCAGACCGCCCCACGAACTCCAATTGCCGGAGGAACCAGAGCCACACCTCAGACCGCCCTGCGAACTCCAACTGCCGGAGGAGCCAGAGCCACACCTCAGACCGCCCTGCGAACTCCAACTGCCGGAGGAGCCAGAGCCACCCCTCAGACCGCCCCGTCAACTCCATCTGCCGGAGGAACCAGAGCCGCTCCTCAGACCGCCCCGTGAACTCCAACTGCCGGAGGAGCCAGAGCCACCCCTCAGACCACCCCGCAAACTCCAACTGCCGGAGGAGCCAGAGCCGCCCCTCAGACTGCCCCGTAAACTCCAAATGCTGGAGGAGCCAGCGCTGCCCCTCAGACCGCCCCACGAACTCCAATTGCCGGAGGAACCAGAGCCACACCTCAGACCGCCCTGCGAACTCCAACTGCCGGAGGAACCAGAGCTGCCCCTCAGACCGCCCTGCGAATGCCAACTGCCGGAGGAGCCAGCGCTTCCCCTCAGACCACCCCGTGAACTCCAACTGCCGGAGGAGCCGGCGCCGCCCCTCAGACCGCCCCGCGAACGCCAACTGCCGGAGGAGCCAGCGCCGCGCCTCAGACCGCCCCGTCAACTCCCACTGCCGGAGGAACCAGAGCCGCCCCACAGACCGCCCCGTGAACTACAACTACCGGAGAAACCAGAGCCGCTCCTCAGACCGCCCCGTGAACTCCAACTGCCGGAGGAGCCAGAGCCGCCCCTCAGACCGCCCTGCGAACTCCAACTGCCGGAGGAACCAGAGCCACCCCACAGACCGCGCCGTGAACTACAACTACCGGAGAAACCAGAGCCGCTCCTCAGACCGCCCCATGAACTCCAACTGCCGGAGGAGCCAGAGCCGCTCCTCAGACCGCCCCGCAAACTCCTAATGCCGTAGGAACCAGAGCCGCCCCTCAGACCGCCCTGCGAACGCCAACTGTCGGAGGAACCAGAGCCGCCCCTCAGACTGCCCCGTGAACTGCAACTGCCGGAGGAACCAGAGCCACCGCTCAGACCGCCCCGCGAAATTCAACTGCCGGAGGAGCCAGTGCCGCTCCTCAGACCGCCCCGCGAACTCCAACTGCCGGAGGAGCCAGAGCCACCCCTCAGACCGCCCCGCAAACTCCAACTGCCGGAGGAGCAAGAGCCGCCCCTCAGACCGCCCCGCGAACTCCAAATGCTGGAGGAGCCAGCGCTGCCCCTCAGACCGCCCCACGAACTCCAATTGCCGGAGGAACCAGAGCCACACCTCAGACCGCCCTGCGAACTCCAACTGCCGGAGGAGCCAGAGCCACACCTCAGACCGCCCTGCGAACTCCAACCGCCGGAGGAGCCAGAGCCACCCCTCAGACCGCCCCGTCAACTCCATCTGCCGGAGGAACCAGAGCCGCTCCTCAGACCGCCCCATGAACTCCAACTGCCGGAGGAGCCAGAGCCACCCCTCAGACCGCCCCGCAAACTCCAACTGCTGGAGGAGCCAGAGCCGCCCCTCAGACCGCCCCGCGAACTCCAAATGCTGGAGGAGCCAGCGCTGCCCCTCAGACCGCCCCACGAACTCCAATTGCCGGAGGAACCAGAGCCACACCTCAGACCGCCCTGCGAACTCCAACTGCCGGAGGAGCCAGAGCCACCCCTCAGACCGCCCCGTCAACTCCATCTGCCGGAGGAACAAGAGCCGCTCCTCAGACCGCCCCGTGAACTCCAACTGCCGGAGGAGCCAGAGCCACACCTCAGACCGCCCCGCGAACTCCAACTGCCGGAGGAACCAGAGCTGCCCCTCAGACCGCCCTGCGAACGCCAACTGCCGGAGGAGCTAGTGCCGCCCCTCAGACCACCCCGTGAACTCCAACTGCCGGAGGAGCCAGAGCCGCCCCTCAGACCACCCCGCAAACTCCAACTGCCGGAGGAGCCCGAGCCGCTCCTCAGAATGCCCTGCGAACTCCAACTGCTAGAGGAGCCAGTGCTGCCCCTCAGACGGCCCCGTGAACTCCAACTGCCGGAGGAACCAGAGCCACACCTCAGACCGCCCCGTGAACTCCAACTGCCGGAGGAACCAGAGCCGCCCCTCAGACCGCCCTGCGAACTCTAACTGCCGGAGGAGCCAGAGCGGCTCCTCACACCGCCCCGTGAACTCCAACTGCCGGAGGAGCCACAGCCGCCCCTCAGACCGCCCCGTGAACTCCAACTGCCGGAGGAACCTAGCAGCTCCTCAGACCGCCCGGCGAACTCCTACCGCCGGAGGAACCAGAGCCGCTACTCACACCACCCCTCGAACTCCAACTTCCAGAGAAGCGAGAGCCACACCTCAGACCGCCCCGCGAACTCCAACTGCCGGAGGAACCAGCGCCGCTCCTCACACCGCCCCGCGAACTCCAACTGCCGGAGGAACCAGAGCCGCTCCTCAGACCGCACTGCGAACTCCAACTGCCGGAGGAGCCAGAGCCGCCACTCAGACCGCCCCGCGAACTGCAAATGCCGGAGGAGCCAGAGCCGCTCCTCAGACCGCACTGCGAACTCCAACTGCCGGAGGAGCCAGAGCCGCCACTCAGACCGCCCCACGAACTGCAAATGCCGGAGGAGCCAGAGCCGATCCTCAGACCGCCCTGCGAACTCCAACTGCCGGAGGAGCCTGAGTCACACCTCAGACCGCCCCGTGAACTCCAACTGCCGGAGGAACCAGCGCCGCCCCTCAGACCGCCCCGCAAACTACAACTACCGGAGAAAACAGAGCCGCTCCTCAGACCGCCCCGTGAACTCCAACTGCCGGAGGAGCCAGAGCCGCTCCTCAGACCGCCCCGCAAACTCCTAATGCCGTAGGAACCAGAGCCGCCCCTCAGACCGCCCTGCGAATGCCAACTGCCGGAGGAACCAGAGCCGCCCCTCAGACTGCCCCGTGAACTCCAACTGCCGGAGGAACCAGAGCCGCTCCTCAGACCGCCACACAAACTCCAACTGCCGGAGGAGCCAGAGCCGCTCCACAGACCGCACTGCGAACTCCTACTGCCCGAGGAGCCAGAGCCGCCCCTCAGACCGCCCCGCAAATTCCAACTGCTGGAGGAGACCAAGCCGCTCCCCAGACCGCCCTGCGAACTCCAACTGCCGGAGGAACCAGAACCACCCCTCAGACCGCCCCGCGAACTTAAACTGCCAGAGGAGCCAGAGCCGCTCCTCAGACCGCCCCGCGAACTCCAACTGCCGGAGGAGCCAGAGCCACCCCTCAGACCGCCCCGAGAACTCCAACTGCCGGAGGAGCCAGAGCCTCCCCTCAGACGGCCCCGTGAACTCCAACTGCCGGAGGAGCCAGAGACGCTCCTCAGACCGCCCCGTGAACTCCAAGTGCCGGAGGAACCAGAGCCGCTCCTCAGACCACCCTGCGAACGCCAACTGCCGGAGGAGCCAGAGCAGCCCCTCAGACCGCCCCGCGAACTCCAAGTGCCGGAGGAGCCAGAGCCGATCCTTCAGACCGCCCTGCGAACTCCAACTGCCGGAGGAGCCTGAGTCACACCTCAGACCGCCCCATGAACTCCAACTGCCGGAGGAACCAGCGCCGCTCCTCAGGCCGCCCCGCAAACTCCAACTGCCGGAGGAGCCCGAGCCGCTCCTCAGACCGCCCCGTGAACTCCAACTGCTGGAGGAGCCAGAACCGCCCCTCAGACCGCCCCGTGAACTCCAACTCCCAGAGGAGCCAGAGCCGCCCCTCAGACCGCCCCGCGAACTCCAACTGCCGGAGGAGCCAGCGCCGCACTCAGATCGGCCCGCGAACTCCAACTGCCGGAGGAGACAGAGCCGCCCCTCAGACCGCCCCTGAACTCCAAATGCTGGAGGAGCCAGCGCTGCCCCTCAGACCGCCCCACGAACTCCAATTGCCGGAGGAACCAGAGCCACACCTCAGACCGCCCTGCGAACTCCAACTGCCGGAGGAGCCAGAGCCGCACCTCAGACCGCCCTGCGAACTCCAACTGCCGGAGGAGCCAGAGCCACCCCTCAGACCGCCCCGTCAACTCCATCTGCCGGAGGAACCAGAGCCGCTCCTCAGACCGCCCCGTGAACTCCAACTGCCGGAGGAGCCAGAGCCACCCCTCAGACCACCCCGCAAACTCCAACTGCCGGAGGAGCCAGAGCCGCCCCTCAGACTGCCCCGTAAACTCCAAATGCTGGAGGAGCCAGCGCTGCCCCTCAGACCGCCCCACGAACTCCAATTGCCGGAGGAACCAGAGCCACACCTCAGACCGCCCTGCGAACTCCAACTGCCGGAGGAGCCAGAGCCACCCCTCAGACCGCCCCGTCAACTCCATCTGCCGGAGGAACAAGAGCCGCTCCTCAGACCGCCCCGTGAACTCCAACTGCCGGAGGAGCCAGAGCCACACCTCAGACCGCCCCGCGAACTCCAACTGTCGGAGGAACCAGAGCTGCCCCTCAGACGGCCCTGCGAACGCCAACTGCCGGAGGAGCTCTTGCCGCCCCTCAGACCACCCCGTGAACTCCAACTGCCGGAGGAGCCAGAGCCGCCCCTCAGACCACCCCGCAAACTCCAACTGCCGGAGGAGCCCGAGCCGCTCCTCAGAATGCCCTGCGAACTCCAACTGCTAGAGGAGCCAGAGCTGCCCCTCAGACGGCCCCGTGAACTCCAACTGCTGGAGGAACCAGAGCCACACCTCAGACCGCCCCGTGAACTCCAACTGCCGGAGGAACCAGAGCCGCCCCTCAGACCGCCCTGCGAACTCTAACTGCCGGAGGAGCCAGAGCGGCTCCTCACACCGCCCCGTGAACTCCAACTGCCGGAGGAGCCACAGCCGCCCCTCAGACCGCCCCATGAACTCCAACTGCCGGAGGAACCTAGCAGCTCCTCAGACCGCCCGGCGAACTCCTACCGCCGGAGGAACCAGAGCCGCTCCTCACACCACCCCTCGAACTCCAACTTCCAGAGAAGCGAGAGCCACACCTCAGACCGCCAAGCGAACTCCAACTGCCGGAGGAACCAGCGCCGCTCCTCACACCGCCCCGCGAACTCCAACTGCCGGAGGAACCAGAGCCGCTCCTCAGACCGCACTGCGAACTCCAACTGCCGGAGGAGCCAGAGCCGCCACTCAGACCGCCCCGCGAACTGCAAATGCCGGAGGAGCCAGAGCCGATCCTCAGACCGCCCTGCGAACTTCAACTGCCGGAGGAGACTGAGTCACACCTCAGACCGCCCCGTGAACTCCAACTGCCGGAGGAACCAGCGCCGCTCCTCAGACCGCCCCGCAAACTCCAACTGCCGGAGGAGCCCGAGCCGCTCCTCAGACCGCCCCGTGAACTCCAACTGCCGGAGGAGCCAGAGCCGCCCCTCAGACTGCCCCGTGAACTAGAACTCCCAGAGGAGCCAGAGCCGTCCCTCAGACCACCCCGCGAACTCCAACTGCTGGAGGGACCAGAGCCGCTCCTCAGACCGCCCCGCAAACTCCAACTGCCGGAGGACACCAAGCCGCTCCCCAGACCGCCCCGCGAAGTGCAACTGCCGGAGGAGCCCTCGCCGCCCTCAGATCGCCCCGCGAACTCCAACTGCCGGAGGAGACAGAGCCGCTCCTCAGACCGCCCCGCGAACTCCAAATGCTGGAGGAGCCAGCGCTGCCCCTCAGACCGCCCTGCGAACTCCAACTGCCGGAGTAGCCAGAGCCCCCCCTCAGACCGCCCCGTCAACTCCATCTGCTGGAGGAACCAGAGCCGCTCCTCAGACCGCCCCGTGAACTCCAACTGCCGGAGGAGCCGGCGCCGCCCCTCAGACCGCCCCGCGAACGCCAACTGCCGGAGGAGCCAGCGCCGCGCCTCAGACCGCCCCGTCAACTCCCACTGCCGGAGGAACCAGAGCCGCCCCACAGACCGCCCCGTGAACTACAACTACCGGAGAAACCAGAGCCGCTCCTCAGACCGCCCCGTGAACTCCAACTGCTGGAGAAACCAGAGCCGCTCCTCACACTGCCCCGTGAACTCCAACTGCCGGAGGAGCCAGAGCCGCCCCTCAGACCGCCCTGCGAACTCCAACTGCCGGAGGAACCAGAGCCACCCCACAGACCGCGCCGTGAACTACAACTACCGGAGAAACCAGAGCCGCTCCTCAGACCGCCCCATGAACTCCAACTGCCGGAGGAGCCAGAGCCGCTCCTCAGACCGCCCCGCAAACTCCTAATGCCGTAGGAACCAGAGCCGCCCCTCAGACCGCCCTGCGAACGCCAACTGCCGGAGGAACCAGAGCCGCCCCTCAGACTGCCCCGTGAACTGCAACTGCCGGAGGAACCAGAGCCACCGCTCAGACCGCCCCGCGAAATTCAACTGCCGGAGGAGCCAGTGCCGCTCCTCAGACCGCCCCGCGAACTCCAACTGCCGGAGGAGCCAGAGCCACCCCTCAGACCGCCCCGCAAACTCCAACTGCCGGAGGAGCCAGAGCCGCCCCTCAGACCGCCCCGCGAACTCCAAATGCTGGAGGAGCCAGCGCTGCCCCTCAGACCGCCCCACGAACTCCAATTGCCGGAGGAACCAGAGCCACACCTCAGACCGCCCTGCGAACTCCAACTGCCGGAGGAGCCAGAGCCACACCTCAGACCGCCCTGCGAACTCCAACCGCCGGAGGAGCCAGAGCCACCCCTCAGACCGCCCCGTCAACTCCATCTGCCGGAGGAACCAGAGCCGCTCCTCAGACCGCCCCATGAACTCCAACTGCCGGAGGAGCCAGAGCCACCCCTCAGACCGCCCCGCAAACTCCAACTGCTGGAGGAGCCAGAGCCGCCCCTCAGACCGCCCCGCGAACTCCAAATGCTGGAGGAGCCAGCGCTGCCCCTCAGACCGCCCCACGAACTCCAATTGCCGGAGGAACCAGAGCCACACCTCAGACCGCCCTGCGAACTCCAACTGCCGGAGGAGCCAGAGCCACCCCTCAGACCGCCCCGTCAACTCCATCTGCCGGAGGAACAAGAGCCGCTCCTCAGACCGCCCCGTGAACTCCAACTGCCGGAGGAGCCAGAGCCACACCTCAGACCGCCCCGCGAACTCCAACTGCCGGAGGAACCAGAGCTGCCCCTCAGACCGCCCTGCGAACGCCAACTGCCGGAGGAGCTAGTGCCGCCCCTCAGACCACCCCGTGAACTCCAACTGCCGGAGGAGCCAGAGCCGCCCCTCAGACCACCCCGCAAACTCCAACTGCCGGAGGAGCCCGAGCCGCTCCTCAGAATGCCCTGCGAACTCCAACTGCTAGAGGAGCCAGTGCTGCCCCTCAGACGGCCCCGTGAACTCCAACTGCCGGAGGAACCAGAGCCACACCTCAGACCGCCCCGTGAACTCCAACTGCCGGAGGAACCAGAGCCGCCCCTCAGACCGCCCTGCGAACTCTAACTGCCGGAGGAGCCAGAGCGGCTCCTCACACCGCCCCGTGAACTCCAACTGCCGGAGGAGCCACAGCCGCCCCTCAGACCGCCCCGTGAGCTCCAACTGCCGGAGGAACCTAGCAGCTCCTCAGACCGCCCGGCGAACTCCTACCGCCGGAGGAACCAGAGCCGCTACTCACACCACCCCTCGAACTCCAACTTCCAGAGAAGCGAGAGCCACACCTCAGACCGCCCCGCGAACTCCAACTGCCGGAGGAACCAGCGCCGCTCCTCACACCGCCCCGCGAACTCCAACTGCCGGAGGAACCAGAGCCGCTCCTCAGACCGCACTGCGAACTCCAACTGCCGGAGGAGCCAGAGCCGCCACTCAGACCGCCCCGCGAACTGCAAATGCCGGAGGAGCCAGAGCCGCTCCTCAGACCGCACTGCGAACTCCAACTGCCGGAGGAGCCAGAGCCGCCACTCAGACCGCCCCACGAACTGCAAATGCCGGAGGAGCCAGAGCCGATCCTCAGACCGCCCTGCGAACTCCAACTGCCGGAGGAGCCTGAGTCACACCTCAGACCGCCCCGTGAACTCCAACTGCCGGAGGAACCAGCGCCGCCCCTCAGACCGCCCCGCAAACTACAACTACCGGAGAAAACAGAGCCGCTCCTCAGACCGCCCCGTGAACTCCAACTGCCGGAGGAGCCAGAGCCGCTCCTCAGACCGCCCCGCAAACTCCTAATGCCGTAGGAACCAGAGCCGCCCCTCAGACCGCCCTGCGAATGCCAACTGCCGGTGGAACCAGAGCCGCCCCTCAGACTGCCCCGTGAACTCCAACTGCCGGAGGAACCAGAGCCGCTCCTCAGACCGCCACACAAACTCCAACTGCCGGAGGAGCCAGAGCCGCTCCACAGACCGCACTGCGAACTCCTACTGCCCGAGGAGCCAGAGCCGCCCCTCAGACCGCCCCGCAAATTCCAACTGCTGGAGGAGACCAAGCCGCTCCCCAGACCGCCATGCGAACTCCAACTGCCGGAGGAACCAGAACCACCCCTCAGACCGCCCCGCGAACTTAAACTGCCAGAGGAGCCAGAGCCGCTCCTCAGACCGCCCCGCGAACTCCAACTGCCGGAGGAGCCAGAGCCACCCCTCAGACCGCCCCGAGAACTCCAACTGCCGGAGGAGCCAGAGCCTCCCCTCAGACGGCCCCGTGAACTCCAACTGCCGGAGGAGCCAGAGACGCTCCTCAGACCGCCCCGTGAACTCCAAGTGCCGGAGGAACCAGAGCCGCTCCTCAGACCACCCTGCGAACGCCAACTGCCGGAGGAGCCAGAGCAGCCCCTCAGACCGCCCCGCGAACTCCAAGTGCCGGAGGAGCCAGAGCCGATCCTTCAGACCGCCCTGCGAACTCCAACTGCCGGAGGAGCCTGAGTCACACCTCAGACCGCCCCATGAACTCCAACTGCCGGAGGAACCAGCGCCGCTCCTCAGGCCGCCCCGCAAACTCCAACTGCCGGAGGAGCCCGAGCCGCTCCTCAGACCGCCCCGTGAACTCCAACTGCCGGAGGAGCCAGAGCCGCCCCTCAGACCGCCCCGTGAACTCCAACTCCCAGAGGAGCCAGAGCCGCCCCTCAGACCGCCCCGCGAACTCCAACTGCCGGAGGAGCCAGCGCCGCCCTCAGATCGGCCCGCGAACTCCAACTGCCGGAGGAGACAGAGCCGCCCCTCAGACCGCCCCTGAACTCCAAATGCTGGAGGAGCCAGCGCTGCCCCTCAGACCGCCCCACGAACTCCAATTGCCGGAGGAACCAGAGCCACACCTCAGACCGCCCTGCGAACTCCAACTGCCAGAGGAGCCAGAGCCACACCTCAGACCGCCCTGCGAACTCCAACTGCCGGAGGAGCCAGAGCCACCCCTCAGACCGCCCCGTCAACTCCATCTGCCGGAGGAACCAGAGCCGCTCCTCAGACCGCCCCGTGAACTCCAACTGCCGGAGGAGCCAGAGCCACCCCTCAGACCACCCCGCAAACTCCAACTGCCGGAGGAGCCAGAGCCGCCCCTCAGACTGCCCCGTAAACTCCAAATGCTGGAGGAGCCAGCGCTGCCCCTCAGACCGCCCCACGAACTCCAATTGCCGGAGGAACCAGAGCCACACCTCAGACCGCCCTGCGAACTCCAACTGCCGGAGGAGCCAGAGCCACCCCTCAGACCGCCCCGTCAACTCCATCTGCCGGAGGAACAAGAGCCGCTCCTCAGACCGCCCCGTGAACTCCAACTGCCGGAGGAGCCAGAGCCACACCTCAGACCGCCCCGCGAACTCCAACTGTCGGAGGAACCAGAGCTGCCCCTCAGACCGCCCTGCGAACGCCAACTGCCGGAGGAGCTCTTGCCGCCCCTCAGACCACCCCGTGAACTCCAACTGCCGGAGGAGCCAGAGCCGCCCCTCAGACCACCCCGCAAACTCCAACTGCCGGAGGAGCCCGAGCCGCTCCTCAGAATGCCCTGCGAACTCCAACTGCTAGAGGAGCCAGAGCTGCCCCTCAGACGGCCCCGTGAACTCCTACTGCTGGAGGAACCAGAGCCACACCTCAGACCGCCCCGTGAACTCCAACTGCCGGAGGAACCAGAGCCGCCCCTCAGACCGCCCTGCGAACTCTAACTGCCGGAGGAGCCAGAGCGGCTCCTCACACCGCCCCGTGAACTCCAACTGCCGGAGGAGCCACAGCCGCCCCTCAGACCGCCCCATGAACTCCAACTGCCGGAGGAACCTAGCAGCTCCTCAGACCGCCCGGCGAACTCCTACCGCCGGAGGAACCAGAGCCGCTCCTCACACCACCCCTCGAACTCCAACTTCCAGAGAAGCGAGAGCCACACCTCAGACCGCCAAGCGAACTCCAACTGCCGGAGGAACCAGCGCCGCTCCTCACACCGCCCCGCGAACTCCAACTGCCGGAGGAACCAGAGCCGCTCCTCAGACCGCACTGCGAACTCCAACTGCCGGAGGAGCCAGAGCCGCCACTCAGACCGCCCCGCAAACTGCAAATGCCGGAGGAGCCAGAGCCGATCCTCAGACCGCCCTGCGAACTTCAACTGCCGGAGGAGACTGAGTCACACCTCAGACCGCCCCGTGAACTCCAACTGCCGGAGGAACCAGCGCCGCTCCTCAGACCGCCCCGCAAACTCCAACTGCCGGAGGAGCCCGAGCCGCTCCTCAGACCGCCCCGTGAACTCCAACTGCCGGAGGAGCCAGAGCCGCCCCTCAGACTGCCCCGTGAACTAGAACTCCCAGAGGAGCCAGAGCCGTCCCTCAGACCACCCCGCGAACTCCAACTGCTGGAGGGACCAGAGCCGCTCCTCAGACCGCCCCGCAAACTCCAACTGCCGGAGGACACCAAGCCGCTCCCCAGACCGCCCCGCGAACTCCAACTGCCGGAGGAGACAGAGCCGCTCCTCAGACCGCCCCGCGAACTCCAAATGCTGGAGGAGCCAGCGCTGCCCCTCAGACCGCCCTGCGAACTCCAACTGCCGGAGTAGCCAGAGCCCCCCCTCAGACCGCCCCGTCAACTCCATCTGCTGGAGGAACCAGAGCCGCTCCTCAGACCGCCCCGTGAACTCCAACTGCCGGAGGAGCCAGAGCCACACCTCAGACCGCCCCGCGAACTCCAACTGCCGGAGGAACCAGAGCTGCCCCTCAGACCGCCCTGCGAACGCCAACTGCCGGAGGAGCCAGGGCTGCCCCTCAGACCACCCCGTGAACTCCAACTGCCGGAGGAGCCGGCGCCGCCCCTCAGACCGCCCCGCGAACGCCAACTGCCGGAGGAGCCAGCGCCGCGCCTCAGACCGCCCCGTCAACTCCCACTGCCGGAGGAACCAGAGCCGCCCCACAGACCGCCCCGTGAACTACAACTACCGGAGAAACCAGAGCCGCTCCTCATACTGCCCCGTGAACTCCAACTGCCGGAGAAACCAGAGCCGCTCCTCACACTGCCCCGTGAACTCCAACTGCCGGAGGAACCAGAGCCGCTCCTCAGACAGCACTGCGAACTCCAACTGCCGGAGGAGCCAGAGCCGCCCCTCAGACCGCCCTGCGAACTTCAACTGCCGGAGGAGCCAGAGCCACCCCTGAGACCGCCCCGTCAACTCCAACTGCCGGAGGAACCAGAGCCGCACCACAGACCGCCCCGTGAACTACAACTACCGGAGAAACCAGAGCCGCTCCACAGAATGCCCCGTGAATTCCAACTGCCGGAGGAGCCAGAGCCACTCCTCAGACCGCCCCGCAAACTCCTAATGCCAGAGGAACCAGAGCCGCCCCTCAGACCGCCCTGCGAACGCCAACTGCCGGAGGAACCAGAGCCGCCCCTCAGACTGCCCCGTGAACTGCAACTGCCGGAGGAACCAGAGCCACCGCTCAGACCGCCCCGCGAAATTCAACTGCCGGAGGAGCCAGAGCCGCTCCTCAGACCGCCCCGCGAACTCCAAGTGCCGGAGGAGCCAGAGCCACCCCTCAGACCGCCCCGCAAACTCCAACTGCCTGAGGAGCCAGAGCCGCCCCTCAGACCGCCCCGCGAACTCCAAATGCTGGAGGAGCCAGCGCTGCCCCTCAGACCGCCCCACGAACTCCAATTGCCGGAGGAACCAGAGCCACCCTTCAGACCACCCCGTGAACTCCAACTGCCGGAGGAACCAGAGCCATACCTCAGACCGCCCTGCGAACTCCAACTGCCGGAGGAGCCAGAGCCACCCTTCAGACCGCCCCGTGAACTCCAACTGCCGGAGGAGACAGAGCCACACCTCAGACCGCCCCGCGAACTCCAACTGCCGGAGGAGCCCGAGCGGCTCCTCAGACCGCCCTGCGAACTCCAACTGCTAGAGGAGCCAGAGCCGCCCCTCAGACCGCCCTGCGAACTCCAACTGCCGGAGGAGCCGGAGCCGCTCCTCAGACCGCCCCACGAACTCCAACTGCCGGAGGAACCAGAGCTGCCCCTCAGACCGCCCTGCGAACGCCAACTGCCGGAGGAGCCAGCGCTGCCCCTCAGACCACCCCGTGAACTCCAACTGCCGGAGGGGCCGGCGCCCCCCTCAGACCGCCCCGCGAATGCCAACTGCCGGAGGAGCCAGCGCCGCGCCTCAGACCGCCCCGTATACTCAAACTGCCGGAGGAACCAGAGCCGCCCCTCAGACTGCCCCGCAAACGCCAACTGCCGGAGGAGCCAGCGCCGCCCCTCAGACTGCCCCGTGAACTGCAACTGACGGAGGAGCTAGTGCCGCCCCTCAGACCACCCCGTGAACTCCAACTGCCAGAGGAGCCAGAGCCGCCCCTCAGACCGCCCCGCAAACTCCAACTGCCGGAGGAGCCAGAGCCGCCCCTCAGACCGCCCCGCGAACTCCAAATGCTGGAGGAGCCAGCGCTGCCCCTCAGACCGCCCCACGAACTCCAATTGCCGGAGTAACCAGAGCCACACCTCAGACCGCCCTGCGAACTCCAACTGCCGGAGGAGCCAGAGCCACCCCTCAGACCGCCCCGTCAACTCCATCTGCCGGAGGAACAAGAGCCGCTCCTCAGACCGCCCCGTGAACTCCAACTGCCGGAGGAGCCAGAGCCACACCTCAGACCGCCCCGCGAACTCCAACTGCCGGAGGAACCAGAGCTGCCCCTCAGACCGCACTGCGAACTCCAACTGCCGGAGGAGCCAGAGCCGCCACTCAGACCGCCCCGCGAACTGCAAATGCCGGAGGAGCCAGAGCCGCTCCTCAGACCGCACTGCGAACTCCAACTGCCGGAGGAGCCAGAGCCGCCACTCAGACCGCCCCACGAACTGCAAATGCCGGAGGAGCCAGAGCCGATCCTCAGACCGCCCTGCGAACTCCAACTGCCGGAGGAGCCTGAGTCACACCTCAGACCGCCCCGTGAACTCCAACTGCCGGAGGAACCAGCGCCGCCCCTCAGACCGCCCCGCAAACTACAACTACCGGAGAAAACAGAGCCGCTCCTCAGACCGCCCCGTGAACTCCAACTGCCGGAGGAGCCAGAGCCGCTCCTCAGACCGCCCCGCAAACTCCTAATGCCGTAGGAACCAGAGCCGCCCCTCAGACCGCCCTGCGAATGCCAACTGCCGGAGGAACCAGAGCCGCCCCTCAGACTGCCCCGTGAATTCCAACTGCCGGAGGAACCAGAGCCGCTCCTCAGACCGCCACACAAACTCCAACTGCCGGAGGAGCCAGAGCCGCTCCACAGACCGCACTGCGAACTCCTACTGCCCGAGGAGCCAGAGCCGCCCCTCAGACCGCCCCGCAAACTCCAACTGCTGGAGGAGACCAAGCCGCTCCCCAGACCGCCCTGCGAACTCCAACTGCCGGAGGAACCAGAACCACCCCTCAGACCGCCCCGCGAACTTAAACTGCCAGAGGAGCCAGAGCCGCTCCTCAGACCGCCCCGCGAACTCCAACTGCCGGAGGAGCCAGAGCCACCCCTCAGACCGCCCCGAGAACTCCAACTGCCGGAGGAGCCAGAGCCTCCCCTCAGACGGCCCCGTGAACTCCAACTGCCGGAGGAGCCAGAGACGCTCCTCAGACCGCCCCGTGAACTCCAACTGCCGGAGGAACCAGAGCCGCCCCTCAGACCACCCTACGAACACCAACTGCCGGAGAAGCCAGCGCTGCCCGTCGGACCGCGCCGTGAACTCCAACTGCTGGAGAAGCCAGCGCCAAGCCTCAGACCGCCCCGTAAACTCCAACTGCCGGAGGAACCAGAGCCACCCCTCAGAACGCCCCGCGAACTCCAACTACCGGAGGAGCCAGAGCCGCTACTCAGACCGCCCCGCGAACGCCAACTGCCAGAGGAGCCCGAGCCGCTCCTCAGACCGCCCCGTAAACTCCAACTGCCGGAGGAGCCAGAGCCGCCCCTCAGACCGCCCCGCGAACTCCAACTGCCGGAGGAACCAGAGCCGCTCTTCAGACCGCCCCGCAAACCCCAACCGCCGGAGGAGCCAGAGCCACACCTCAGACCGCCCCACGAACTCCAACTGCCGGAGGAACCAGCGCCGCTCCTCACACCGCCCCGCGAACTCCAACTGCCGGAGGAACCAGAGCCAAACCTCAGATGGCACTGCGAACTCCAACTGCCGGAGGAACCAGCGCCGCTCCTCAGGCCGCCCCGCAAACTCCAACTGCCGGAGGAGCCCGAGCCGCTCCTCAGACCGCCCCGTGAACTCCAACTGCCGGAGGAGCCAGAGCCGCCCCTCAGACCGCCCCGTGAACTCCAACTCCCAGAGGAGCCAGAGCCGCCATTCAGACCGCCCTGCGAACGCCAACTGCCGGAGGAGTTAGTGCCGCCCCTCAGACCACCCCGTGAACTCCAACTGCCGGAGGAGCCAGAGCCGCCCCTCAGACCACCCCGCAAACTCCAACTGCCGGAGGAGCCCGAGCCGCTCCTCAGAATGCCCTGCGAACTCCAACTGCTAGAGGAGCCAGAGCTGCCCCTCAGACGGCCCCGTGAACTCCAACTGCTGGAGGAACCAGAGCCACACCTCAGACCGCCCCGTGAACTCCAACTGCCGGAGGAACCAGAGCCGCCCCTCAGACCGCCCTGCGAACTCTAACTGCCGGAGGAGCCAGAGCGGCTCCTCACACCGCCCCGTGAACTCCAACTGCCGGAGGAGCCACAGCCGCCCCTCAGACCGCCCCGTGAACTCCAACTGCTGGAGGAACCTACCAGCTCCTCAGACCGCCCGGCGAACTCCTACCGCCGGAGGAACCAGAGCCGCTCCTCACACCACCCCTCGAACTCCAACTTCCAGAGAAGCGAGAGCCACACCTCAGACCGCCCCGCGAACTCCAACTGCCGGAGGAACCAGCGCCGCTCCTCACACCGCCCCGCGAACTCCAACTGCCGGAGGAACCAGAGCCGCTCCTCAGACCGCACTGCGAACTCCAACTGCCGGAGGAGCCAGAGCCGCCACTCAGACCGCCCCGCGAACTGCAAATGCCGGAGGAGCCAGAGCCGATCCTCAGACCGCCCTGCGAACTTCAACTGCCGGAGGAGCCTGAGTCACACCTCAGACCGCCCCGTGAACTCCAACTGCCGGAGGAACCAGCGCCGCTCCTCAGACCGCCCCGCAAACTCCAACTGCCGGAGGAGCCCGAGCCGCTCCTCAGACCGCCCCGTGAACTCCAACTGCCGGAGGAGCCAGAGCCGCCCCTCAGACCGCCCCGTGAACTAGAACTCCCAGAGGAGCCAGAGCCGTCCCTCAGACCACCCCGCGAACTCCAACTGCTGGAGGGACCAGAGCCGCTCCTCAGACCGCCCCGCAAACTCCAACTGCCGGAGGACACCAAGCCGCTCCCCAGACCGCCCCGCGAACTCCAACTGCCGGAGGAGCCCGCGCCGCCCTCAGATCGCCCCGCGAACTCCAACTGCCGGAGGAGACAGAGCCGCTCCTCAGACCGCCCCGCGAACTCCAAATGCTGGAGGAGCCAGCGCTGCCCCTCAGACCGCCCTGCGAACTCCAACTGCCGGAGGAGCCAGAGCCCCCCCTCAGACCGCCCCGTCAACTCCATCTGCTGGAGGAACCAGAGCCGCTCCTCAGACCGCCCCGTGAACTCCAACTGCCGGAGGAGCCAGAGCCACACGTCAGACCGCCCCGCGAACTCCAACTGCCGGAGGAACCAGAGCTGCCCCTCAGACCGCCCTGCGAACGCCAACTGCCGGAGGAGCCAGGGCTGCCCCTCAGACCACCCCGTGAACTCCAACTGCCGGAGGAGCCGGCGCCGCCCCTCAGACCGCCCCGCGAACGCCAACTGCCGGAGGAGCCAGCGCCGCGCCTCAGACCGCCCCGTCAACTCCCACTGCCGGAGGAACCAGAGCCGCCCCACAGACCGCCCCGTGAACTACAACTACCGGAGAAACCAGAGCCGCTCCTCATACTGCCCCGTGAACTCCAACTGCCGGAGAAACCAGAGCCGCTCCTCACACTGCCCCGTGAACTCCAACTGCCGCAGGAACCAGAGCCGCTCCTCAGACAGCACTGCGAACTCCAACTGCCGGAGGAGCCAGAGCCGCCCCTCAGACCGCCCTGCGAACTTCAACTGCCGGAGGAGCCAGAACCACCCCTGAGACCGCCCCGTCAACTCCAACTGCCGGAGGAACCAGAGCCGCACCACAGACCGCCCCGTGAACTACAACTACCGGAGAAACCAGAGCTGCCCCTCAGACCGCCCTGCGAACGCCAACTGCCGGAGGAGCCAGCGCTGCCCCTCAGACCACCCCGTGAACTCCAACTGCCGGAGGGGCCGGCGCCACCCCTCAGACCGCCCCGCGAATGCCAACTGCCGGAGGAGCCAGCGCCGCGCCTCAGACCGCCCCGTATACTCAAACTGCCGGAGGAACCAGAGCCGCCCCTCAGACTGCCCCGCAAACGCCAACTGCCGGAGGAACCAGCGCCGCCCCTCAGACTGCCCCGTGAACTGCAACTGACGGAGGAGCTAGTGCCGCCCCTCAGACCACCCCGTGAACTCCAACTGCCAGAGGAGCCAGAGCCGCCCCTCAGACCACCCCGCAAACTCCAACTGCCGGAGGAGCCCGAGCCGCTCCTCAGACCGCCCTGCGAAATCCAACTGCTAGAGGAGCCAGAGCCGCCCCTCAGACCGCCCTGCGAACTCCAACTGCCGGAGGAGCCAGAGCCGCCCCTCAGACCGCCCCGCGAACTCCAACTGCCGGAGGAATCAGAGCCGCCCCTCAGACCGCCCCGTGAACGCCAACTGCCGGAGGAGCCCGAGCCGCTCCTCAGACCGCCCTGCGAAATCCAACTGCTAGAGGAGCCAGAGCCGCCCCTCAGACCGCCCTGCGAACTCCAACTGCCGGAGGAGCCAGAGCTGCCCCTCAGACCGCCCTGTGAACTCCAACTGCCGGAGGAACCAGTGCCGCCCCTCAGACCGCCTTGCGAACTCCAACTGCCGGAGGAGCCAGAGCCGCTCCTCAGACCGCCCCGCGAACTCCAACTGCCGGAGGAATCAGAGCCGCCCCTCAGACCGCCCCGTGAACGCCAACTGCCGGAGGAGCCAGTGCTGCCCCTCAGACCGCCCCGTGAACTCCAACTGCCGGAGGAGCCAGAGCCACACCTCAGACCGCCCCGCGAACTCCAACTGCCGGAGGAACCAGAGCTGCCCCTCAGACCGCCCTGCGAACGCCAACTGCCGGAGGAGCCAGCGCTGCCCCTCAGACCACCCCGTGAACTCCAACTGCCGGAGGAGCTAGTGCCGCCCCTCAGACCACCCCGTGAACTCCAACTGCCGGAGGAGCCAGAGCCGCCCCTCAGACCACCCCGCAAACTCCAACTGCCGGAGGAGCCCGAGCCGCTCCTCAGACCGCCCTGCGAAATCCAACTGCTAGAGGAGCCAGAGCCACCCCTCAGACCGCCCTGCGAACTCCAACTGCCGGAGGAGCCAGCGCCGCCCCTCAGACTGCCCCGTGAACTCCAACTGCCGGAGGAGCCAGAGCCGCCCCTCAGACCACCCCGCAAACTCCAGCTGCCGGAGGAGCCAGAGCGGCTCCTCACACCGCCCCGTGAACTCCAACTGCCGGAGGAGCCCGAGCCGCTCCTCAGACCGCCCTGCGAAATGCAACTGCTAGAGTAGCCAGAGCCGCCCCTCAGACCGCGCTGCGAACTCCAACTGCCGGAGGAGCCAGAGCCGCCCCTCAGACCGCCTTGCGAACTCCAACTGCCGGAGGAATCAGAGGCGCCCCTCAGACCGCCCCGTGAACGCCAACTGCCGGAGGAGCCAGTGCTGCCCCTCAGACCGCCCCGTGAACTCCAACTGCCGGAGGAACCAGAGCCGCCCCTCAGACCGCCCTGCGAACTCTAACTGCCGGAGGAGCCAGAGAGGCTCCTCACACCGCCCCGTGAACTCCAACTGCCGGAGGAGCCACAGCCGCCCCTCAGACCGCCCCGTGAACTCCAACTGCCGGAGGAACCTAGCAGCTCCTCAGACCGCCCCGCGAACTCCTACCGCCGGAGGAACCAGAGCCACACCTCAGACCGCCCTGCGAACTCCAACTGCCGGAGAAGTGAGAGCCGCCCCTCAGACCGCCCCGTCAACTCCAACTGCCGGAGGAACCAGAGCCGCCCCACACACCGCCCCGTGAACTACAACTACCGGAGAAACCAGAGCCACTCCTCAGACCGCCCCGTGAACTCCAACTGCCGGAGGAGCCAGAGCCGCCCCTCAGACCGCCCTGCGAACGCCAACTGCCGGAGGAACCAGATCCGCTCCTCAGACCGCCCCGTGAACTCCAACTTCCGGAGGAACCAGAACCACCCCTCAGACCGCCCCGCGAACTTGAACTGCCGGAGGAGCCAGAGCCGCTCCTCAGACCGCCCCGCAAACTCCAACTGCCGGAGGAGCCAGAGCCACCCCTCAGACCGCCCCGAGAACTCCAACTGCCGGAGGAGCCAGAGACGCTCCTCAGACCGCCCCGTGAACTCCAACTGCCGGAGGAACCAGAGCTGCCCCTCAGACCGCCCTGCGAACGCCAAATGCCGGAGGAGCCAGCGCTGCCCCTCAGACCGCGCCGTGAACTCCAACTGCCGGAGAAGCCAGCGCCGCCCCTCAGACGGCCACGTAAACTCCAATTGCCGGAGGAACCAGAGCCACCCCTCAGACCGCCCCGCGAACTCCAACTACCGGAGGAGCCAGAGCCGCTACTCAGACCGTCCCGCGAATGCAACTGCCAGAGGAGCCAGTGCCGCGCCTTAGGCCGCCCCGTGTACTCCAACTGCCGGAGGAGCCAGCGCCGCCCCTCAGACCACCCCATGAACTCCAACTGCCGGAGGAGCCAGAGCCGCCCTTCAGACCACCCCGTGAACTCCAACTGCCGGAGGAACCAGAGCCACACCTCAGACCGCCCTGCGAACTCCAACTGCCGGAGGAACCAGCGCCACTCCTCACACCGCCCCGCGAACTCCAACTGCCGGAGGAACCATTGCCGCTCCTCAGACCGCACTGCGAACTCCAACTGCTGGAGGAGCCAGAGCCGCCCCTCAGACCGCCCCGCGAACTCCAAATGCCGGAGGAGCCAGAGCCGATCCTCAGACCGCCCTGCGAACTCCAACTGCCGGAGGAGCCTGAGTCACACCTCAGACCGCCCCGTGAACTGCAACTGCCGGAGGAACCAGCGCCACTTCTCAGACCGCCCCGCAAACTCCAACTGCCGGAGGAGCCCAAGCCGCTCCTCAGACCGCCCCGTGAACTCCAACTGCCGGAGGAGCCTGAGTCACACCTCAGACCGCCCCGTGAACTCCAACTGCCGGAGGAACCAGCGCCGCTCCTCAGACCGCCCCGCAAACTCCAACTGCCGGAGGAGCCCGAGCCGCTCCTCAGACCGCCCGTAAACTCCAACTGCCAGAGGAGCCAGAGCCGCCCCTCAGACCGCCCCGTGAACTCCAACTCCCAGAGGAGCCAGAGCCGCCCCTCAGACCGCCCCGCGAACTCCAACTGCCGGAGGAACCAGAGCCGCTCCTCAGACCGCCCCACAAACTCCAACTGCCGGAGGAGCCAGAGCCGCTCCTCAGACCGCACTGCGAACTCCAACTGCCGGAGGAGCCAAAGCCGCCCCTCAGACCGCCCCGCGAACTCCAACTGCCGGAGGAGTCAGAGCCGCCCCTCAGACCGCCCCGCAAACTCCAACTGCTGGAGGAGACCAAGCCGCTCCCCAGACCGCCCCGCGAACTCCAACTGCCGGGGGAGCCAGAGCCGCCCCTCAGATCACCCCGTGAACTCCAACTGCCGGAGGAGCCAGAGCCGCTCCTCAGACCGCCCCGCGAACTCCAAATGCTGGAGGAGCCAGCGCCACCCCTCAGACCGCCCCAGGAACTCCAATTGCCGGAGGAAACAGAGCCACCCTTCAGACCGCCCCGTGAACTCCACCTGCCCGAGGAACCAGAGCCACACCTCAGACCGCCCTGCGAACTCCAACTGCCGGAGGAGCCAGAGCCGCCCCTCAGACCGCCCCGTCAACTCCAACTGCCGGAGGAACCAGGGCCGCCCCACACACCGCCCCGTGAACTACAACTACCGGAGAAACCAGAGCCACACCTCAGACCGCCCTGCGAACGCCAACTGCCGGAGGAACCAGTTCCGCTCCTCAGACCGCCCCGTGAACTCCAACTGCCGGAGGAGCCAGAGCCGCTCCTCAGACCGCCCTGCAAACTCCAACTGCCGGAGGAGCCAGAGCCATCCCTCAGACCGCCCCAAGAACTCCAACTGCCGGAGGAGCCAGAGACGCTCCTCAGACCGCCCCGTGAACTCCAACTGCCGGAGGAACCAGAGCTGCCCCTCAGACCGCCCTGCGAACGCCAAATGCCGGAGGAGCCAGCGCTGCCCCTCAGACTGCGCCGTGAACTCCAACTGCCGGAGAAGCCAGCGCCGCCCCTCAGACCGCCCCGTAAACTCCAACTGCCGGAGGAACCAGAGCCACCCCTCAGACCGCCCCGCGAACTCCAACTACCGGAGGAGCCAGAGCCGCTACTCAGACCGCCCCGCGAACGCCAACTGCCAGAGGAGCCAGTGCCGCCCCTTAGGCCGCCCCGTGTACTCCAACTGCCGGAGGAGCCAGCGCCGCCCCTCAGACCACCACATGAACTCCAACTGCCGGAGGAGCCAGAGCCGCCCTTCAGACCACCCCGTGAACTCCCAAGTGCCGGAGGAACCAGACCCACACCCCAGACCGCCCTGCGAACTCCAACTGCCGGAGGAACCAGTGCCACTCCTCACACCACCCCGCGAACTCCAACTGCCGGAGGAACCAGAGCCGCTCCTCAGACCGCACTGCGAACTCCAACTGCTGGAGGAGCCAGAGCCGCCCCTCAGACCGCCCCGCGAACTCCAAATGCCAAAGGAGCCAGAGCCGATCCTCAGACCGCCCCGCAAACTCCAACTGCCGGAGGAGCTCAAGCCGCTCCTCAGACCGCCCCGTGAACTCCAAC
The DNA here is from genome assembly GCF_965140295.1 of Lepidochelys olivacea. NCBI lineage: Eukaryota > Metazoa > Chordata > Testudines > Cheloniidae > Lepidochelys > Lepidochelys olivacea. Next base: position 2,186,837 of record NC_140432.1, on the reverse strand, counting down.
TGCCGGAGGAGCCAGAGCCGCCCCTCAGACCGCCCTGCGAACTCTAACTGCCGGAGGAACCAGAGCCGCTCCTCAGACCGCCCCGCAAACTCCAACTGCCGGAGGAGCCAGAGCCACACCTCAGACAGCCCCGCGAACTCCAACTGCCGGAGGAACCAGCGCCGCTCCTCACACCGCCCCGCGAACTCCAACTGCCGGAGGAGCCAGAGCCGCCCCTCAGACCGCCCCGCGAACTCCAAATGCCGGAGGAGCCAGAGCCGATCCTCAGACCGCCCTGCGAACTCCAACTGCCGGAGGAGCCTGAGTCACACCTCAGACCGCCCCGTGAACTCCAACTGCCGGAGGAACCAGCGCCGCTCCTCAGACCGCCCCGCAAACTGCAACTGCCGGAGGAGCCCGAGCCGCTCCTCAGACCGCCCGTAAACGCCAACTGCCAGAGGAGCCAGAGCCGCCCCTCAGACCGCCCCGTGAACTCCAACTCCCAGAGGAGCCAGAGCCGCCCCTCAGACCGCCCCGCGAACTCCAACTGCCGGATGGACCAGAGACGCTCCTCAGACCGCCCCGCAAACTCCAACTGCCAGAGGAGACCAAGCCGCTCCCCAGACCGCCCCGCGAACTCCAAATGCTGGAGGAGCCAGCGCTGCCCCTCAGACCGCCCCACGAACTCCAATTGCCGGAGGAACCAGAGCCACCCTTCAGACCACCCCGTGAAATCCAACTGCCGGAGGAACCAGAGCCACACCTCAGACCGCCCTGCGAACTCCAACTGCCGGAGGAGCCAGAGCCACACCTCAGACCGCCACGCGAACTCCAACTGCCGGAGGAACCAGAGCTGCCCCTCAGACCGCCCTGCGAACGCCAACTGCCGGAGGAGCCAGCGCTGCCCCTCAGACCACCCCGTGAACTCCAACTGCCGGAGGAGCCAGCGCTGCCCCTCAGACCACCCCGTGAACTCCAACTGCCGGAGGAGCCCGAGCCGCTCCTCAGACCGCCCTGCGAACTCCAACTGCTAGAGCAGCCAGATCCGCCCCTCAGACCGCCCCGTGAACTGCAACTGCCGGAGGAACCAGCGCCACTCCGCAGACCGCCCCGCAAACTCCAACTGCCGGAGGAGCCCAAGCCGCTCCTCAGACTGCCCCGTGAACTCCAACTGCCGGAGGAGCCTGAGTCACACCTCAGACCGCCCCGTGAACTCCAACTGCCGGAGGAACCAGCGCCGCTCCTCAGACCGCCCCGCAAACTCCAACTGCCGGAGGAGCCCGAGCCGCTCCTCAGACCGCCCGTAAACTCCAACTGCCAGAGGAGCCAGAGCCGCCCCTCAGACCGCCCCGTGAACTCCAACTCCCAGAGGAGCCAGAGCCGCCCCTCAGACCGCCCCGCGAACTCCAACTGCCGGAGGAACCAGCGCCGCTCCTCAGACCGCCCCGCAAACTCCAACTGCCGGAGGAGCCCGAGCCGCTCCTCAGACCGCCCGTAAACTCCAACTGCCAGAGGAGCCAGAGCCGCCCCTCAGACCGCCCCGTGAACTCCAACTCCCAGAGGAGCCAGAGCCGCCCCTCAGACCGCCCGGCGAACTCCAACTGCCGGAGGAGCCAGAGCCGCTCCTCAGACCGCACTGCGAACTCCAACTACCGGAGGAGCCAAAGCCGCCCCTCAGACCGCCCCGCGAACTCCAACTGCCGGAGGAGCCAGAGCCGCCCCTCAGACCGCCCCGCAAACTCCAACTGCTGGAGGAGACCAAGCCGCTCCCCAGACCGCCCCGCGAACTCCAACTGCCGGGGGAGCCAGAGCCGCCCCTCAGATCACCCCGTGAACTCCAACTGCCGGAGGAGCCAGAGCCGCTCCTCAGACCGCCCCGCGAACTCCAAATGCTGGAGGAGCCAGCGCCACCCCTCAGACCGCCCCAGGAACTCCAATTGCCGGAGGAACCAGAGCCACCCTTCAGACCGCCCCGTGAACTCCACCTGCCCGAGGAACCAGAGCCACACCTCAGACCGCCCTGCGAACTCCAACTGCCGGAGGAGCCAGAGCCGCCCCTCAGACCGCCCCGTCAACTCCAACTGCCGGAGGAACCAGGGCCGCCCCACACACCGCCCCGTGAACTACAACTACCGGAGAAACCAGAGCCGCTCCTCAGACCGCCCCGTGAACTCCAACTGCCGGAGGAGCCAGAGCCGCCCCTCAGACCGCCCTGCGAACGCCAACTGCCGGAGGAACCAGTTCCGCTCCTCAGACCGCCCTGTGAACTCCAACTGCCGGAGGAACCAGAACCGCCCCTCAGACTGCCCCGCGAACTTGAACTTCCGGAGGAGCCAGAGCCGCTCCTCAGACCGCCCCGCAAACTCCAACTGCCGGAGGAGCCAGAGCCATCCCTCAGACCGCCCCGAGAACTCCAACTGCCGGAGGAGCCAGAGACGCTCCTCAGACCGCCCCGTGAACTCCAACTGCCGGAGGAACCAGAGCTGCCCCTCAGACCGCCCTGCGAACGCCAAATGCCGGAGGAGCCAGCGCTGCCCCTCAGACCGCGCCGTGAACACCAACTACCGGAGAAGCCAGCGCCGCCCCTCAGACCGCCCCGTAAACTCCAACTGCCGGAGGAACCAGAGCCACCCCTCAGACCGCCCCGCGAACTCCAACTACCGGAGGAGCCAGAACCGCTACTCAGACCGCCCTGCGAACGCCAACTGCCAGAGGAGCCAGTGCCGCCCCTTAGGCCGCCCCGTGTACTCCAACTGCCGGAGGAGCCAGCGCCGCCCCTCAGACCACCACATGAACTCCAACTGCCGGAGGAGCCAGAGCCGCCCTTCAGACCACCCCGTGAACTCCCAAGTGCCGGAGGAATCAGAGCCACACCTCAGACCGCCCTGCGAACTCCAACTGCCGGAGGAACCAGCGCCACTCCTCACACCACCCCGCGAACTCCAACTGCCGGATGAACCAGAGCCGCTCCTCAGACCGCACTGCGAACTCCAACTGCTGGAGGAGCCAGAGCCGCCCCTCAGACCGCCCCGCGAACTCCAAATGCCGAAGGAGCCAGAGCCGATCCTCAGACCGCCCTGCGAACTCCAACTGCCGGAGGAGCCTGAGTCACACCTCAGACCGCCCCGTGAACTGCAACTGCCGGAGGAACCAGCGCCACTCCTCAGACCGCCCCGCAAACTCCAACTGCCGGAGGAGCCCAAGCCGCTCCTCAGACCGCCCCGTGAACTCCAACTGCCGGAGGAGCCAGAGCCGCTCCTCAGACCGCCCCGTGAACTCCAACTGCCGGAGGAGCCAGAGCCGCCCCTCAGACCTCCCTGCGAACTCCAACTGCCGGAGGAACCAGAGCCGCTCCTCAGACCGCCCCGCAAACTCCAACTGCCGGAGGAGCCAGAGCCACACCTCAGACAGCCCCGCGAACTCCAACTGCCGGAGGAGCCAGAGCCGCCCCTCAGACTGCCCCGCGAACTCCAAATGCCGGAGGAGCCAGAGCCGATCCTCAGACCGCCCTGCGAACTCCAACTGCCAGAGGAGCCTGAGTCACACCTCAGACCGCCCCGTGAACTCAAACTGCCGGAGGAACCAGCGCCGCTCCTCAGACCGCCCCGCAAACTCCAACTGCCGGAGGAGCCCGAGCCGCTCCTCAGACCGCCCGTAAACTCCAACTGCCAGAGGAGCCAGAGCCGCCCCTCAGACCGCCCTGCGAACTCCAACTGCCGGAGGAACCAGAGCCGCTCCTCAGACCGCCCCGCAAACTCCAACTGCCGGAGGAACCAGAGCCACACCTCAGACAGCCCCGCGAACTCCAACTGCCGGAGGAACCAGCGCCGCTCCTCACACCGCCCCGCGAACTCCAACTGCCGGAGGAGCCAGAGCCGCCCCTCAGACCGCCCCGCGAACTCCAAATGCCGGAGGAGCCAGAGCCGATCCTCAGACCGCCCTGCGAACTCCAACTGCCGGAGGAGCCTGAGTCACACCTCAGACCGCCCCGTGAACTCAAACTGCCGGAGGAACCAGCGCCGCTCCTCAGACCGCCCCGCAAACTCCAACTGCCGGAGGAGCCCGAGCCGCTCCTCAGACCGCCCGTAAACTCCAACTGCCAGAGGAGCCAGAGCCGCCCCTCAGACCGCCCCGTGAACTCCAACTCCCAGAGGAGCCAGAGCCGCCCCTCAGACCGCCCTGCGAACTCCAACTGCCGGAGGAACCAGTGCCGCCCCTCAGACCGCCCCGCGAACTCCAACTGCCGGAGGAGTCAGAGCCGCCCCTCAGACCGCCCCGCAAACTCCAACTGCTGGAGGAGACCAAGCCGCTCCCCAGACCGCCCCGCGAACTCCAACTGCCGGGGGAGCCAGAGCCGCCCCTCAGATCACCCCGTGAACTCCAACTGCCGGAGGAGCCAGAGCCGCTCCTCAGACCGCCCCGCGAACTCCAAATGCTGGAGGAGCCAGCGCCACCCCTCAGACCGCCCCAGGAACTCCAATTGCCGGAGGAAACAGAGCCACCCTTCAGACCGCCCCGTGAACTCCACCTGCCCGAGGAACCAGAGCCACACCTCAGACCGCCCTGCGAACTCCAACTGCCGGAGGAGCCAGAGCCGCCCCTCAGACCGCCCCGTCAACTCCAACTGCCGGAGGAACCAGGGCCGCCCCACACACCGCCCCGTGAACTACAACTACCGGAGAAACCAGAGCCACTCCTCAGACCGCCCCGTGAACTCCAACTGCCGGAGGAGCCAGAGCCGCCCCTCAGACCGCCCTGCGAACGCCAACTGCCGGAGGAACCAGTTCCGCTCCTCAGACCGCCCCGTGAACTCCAACTGCCGGAGGAGCCAGAGCCGCTCCTCAGACCGCCCTGCAAACTCCAACTGCCGGAGGAGCCAGAGCCATCCCTCAGACCGCCCCAAGAACTCCAACTGCCGGAGGAGCCAGAGACGCTCCTCAGACCGCCCCGTGAACTCCAACTGCCGGAGGAACCAGAGCTGCCCCTCAGACCGCCCTGCGAACGCCAAATGCCGGAGGAGCCAGCGCTGCCCCTCAGACTGCGCCGTGAACTCCAACTGCCGGAGAAGCCAGCGCCGCCCCTCAGACCGCCCCGTAAACTCCAACTGCCGGAGGAACCAGAGCCACCCCTCAGACCGCCCCGCGAACTCCAACTACCGGAGGAGCCAGAGCCGCTACTCAGACCGCCCCGCGAACGCCAACTGCCAGAGGAGCCAGTGCCGCCCCTTAGGCCGCCCCGTGTACTCCAACTGCCGGAGGAGCCAGCGCCGCCCCTCAGACCACCACATGAACTCCAACTGCCGGAGGAGCCAGAGCCGCCCTTCAGACCACCCCGTGAACTCCCAAGTGCCGGAGGAACCAGACCCACACCCCAGACCGCCCTGCGAACTCCAACTGCCGGAGGAACCAGTGCCACTCCTCACACCACCCCGCGAACTCCAACTGCCGGAGGAACCAGAGCCGCTCCTCAGACCGCACTGCGAACTCCAACTGCTGGAGGAGCCAGAGCCGCCCCTCAGACCGCCCCGCGAACTCCAAATGCCAAAGGAGCCAGAGCCGATCCTCAGACCGCCCCGCAAACTCCAACTGCCGGAGGAGCTCAAGCCGCTCCTCAGACCGCCCCGTGAACTCCAACTGCCGGAGGAGCCAGAGCCGCCCCTCAGACCGCCCTGCGAACTCTAACTGCCGGAGGAACCAGAGCCGCTCCTCAGACCGCCCCGCAAACTCCAACTGCCGGAGGAGCCAGAGCCACACCTCAGACAGCCCCGCGAACTCCAACTGCCGGAGGAACCAGCGCCGCTCCTCACACCGCCCCGCGAACTCCAACTGCCGGAGGAGCCAGAGCCGCCCCTCAGACCGCCCCGCGAACTCCAAATGCCGGAGGAGCCAGAGCCGATCCTCAGACCGCCCTGCGAACTCCAACTGCCGGAGGAGCCTGAGTCACACCTCAGACCGCCCCGTGAACTCCAACTGCCGGAGGAACCAGCGCCGCTAATCAGACCGCCCCGCAAACTGCAACTGCCGGAGGAGCCCGAGCCGCTCCTCAGACCGCCCGTAAACGCCAACTGCCAGAGGAGCCAGAGCCGCCCCTCAGACCGCCCCGTGAACTCCAACTCCCAGAGGAGCCAGAGCCGCCCCTCAGACCGCCCCGCGAACTCCAACTGCCGGATGGACCAGAGACGCTCCTCAGACCGCCCCGCAAACTCCAACTGCCAGAGGAGACCAAGCCGCTCCCCAGACCGCCCCGTGAACTCCAAATGCTGGAGGAGCCAGCGCTGCCCCTCAGACCGCCCCACGAACTCCAATTGCCGGAGGAACCAGAGCCACCCTTCAGACCACCCCGTGAAATCCAACTGCCGGAGGAACCAGAGCCACACCTCAGACCGCCCTGCGAACTCCAACTGCCGGAGGAGCCAGAGCCACACCTCAGACCGCCCCGCGAACTCCAACTGCCGGAGGAACCAGAGCTGCCCCTCAGACCGCCCTGCGAACGCCAACTGCCGGAGGAGCCAGCGCTGCCCCTCAGACCACCCCGTGAACTCCAACTGCCGGAGGAGCCAGCGCTGCCCCTCAGACCACCCCGTGAACTCCAACTGCCGGAGGAGCCCGAGCCGCTCCTCAGACCGCCCTGCGAACTCCAACTGCTAGAGCAGCCAGATCCGCCCCTCAGACCGCCCCGTGAACTGCAACTGCCGGAGGAACCAGCGCCACTCCGCAGACCGCCCCGCAAACTCCAACTGCCGGAGGAGCCCAAGCCGCTCCTCAGACTGCCCCGTGAACTCCAACTGCCGGAGGAGCCTGAGTCACACCTCAGACCGCCCCGTGAACTCCAACTGCCGGAGGAACCAGCGCCGCTCCTCAGACCGCCCCGCAAACTCCAACTGCCGGAGGAGCCCGAGCCGCTCCTCAGACCGCCCGTAAACTCCAACTGCCAGAGGAGCCAGAGCCGCCCCTCAGACCGCCCCGTGAACTCCAACTCCCAGAGGAGCCAGAGCCGCCCCTCAGACCGCCCCGCGAACTCCAACTGCCGGAGGAACCAGCGCCGCTCCTCAGACCGCCCCGCAAACTCCAACTGCCGGAGGAGCCCGAGCCGCTCCTCAGACCGCCCGTAAACTCCAACTGCCAGAGGAGCCAGAGCCGCCCCTCAGACCGCCCCGTGAACTCCAACTCCCAGAGGAGCCAGAGCCGCCCCTCAGACCGCCCGGCGAACTCCAACTGCCGGAGGAGCCAGAGCCGCTCCTCAGACCGCACTGCGAACTCCAACTACCGGAGGAGCCAAAGCCGCCCCTCAGACCGCCCCGCGAACTCCAACTGCCGGAGGAGCCAGAGCCGCCCCTCAGACCGCCCCGCAAACTCCAACTGCTGGAGGAGACCAAGCCGCTCCCCAGACCGCCCCGCGAACTCCAACTGCCGGGGGAGCCAGAGCCGCCCCTCAGATCACCCCGTGAACTCCAACTGCCGGAGGAGCCAGAGCCGCTCCTCAGACCGCCCCGCGAACTCCAAATGCTGGAGGAGCCAGCGCCACCCCTCAGACCGCCCCAGGAACTCCAATTGCCGGAGGAACCAGAGCCACCCTTCAGACCGCCCCGTGAACTCCACCTGCCCGAGGAACCAGAGCCACACCTCAGACCGCCCTGCGAACTCCAACTGCCGGAGGAGCCAGAGCCGCCCCTCAGACCGCCCCGTCAACTCCAACTGCCGGAGGAACCAGGGCCGCCCCACACACCGCCCCGTGAACTACAACTACCGGAGAAACCAGAGCCGCTCCTCAGACCGCCCCGTGAACTCCAACTGCCGGAGGAGCCAGAGCCGCCCCTCAGACCGCCCTGCGAACGCCAACTGCCGGAGGAACCAGTTCCGCTCCTCAGACCGCCCTGTGAACTCCAACTGCCGGAGGAACCAGAACCGCCCCTCAGACTGCCCCGCGAACTTGAACTTCCGGAGGAGCCAGAGCCGCTCCTCAGACCGCCCCGCAAACTCCAACTGCCGGAGGAGCCAGAGCCATCCCTCAGACCGCCCCGAGAACTCCAACTGCCGGAGGAGCCAGAGACGCTCCTCAGACCGCCCCGTGAACTCCAACTGCCGGAGGAACCAGAGCTGCCCCTCAGACCGCCCTGCGAACGCCAAATGCCGGAGGAGCCAGCGCTGCCCCTCAGACCGCGCCGTGAACACCAACTACCGGAGAAGCCAGCGCCGCCCCTCAGACCGCCCCGTAAACTCCAACTGCCGGAGGAACCAGAGCCACCCCTCAGACCGCCCCGCGAACTCCAACTACCGGAGGAGCCAGAACCGCTACTCAGACCGCCCTGCGAACGCCAACTGCCAGAGGAGCCAGTGCCGCCCCTTAGGCCGCCCCGTGTACTCCAACTGCCAGAGGAGCCAGCGCCGCCCCTCAGACCACCACATGAACTCCAACTGCCGGAGGAGCCAGAGCCGCCCTTCAGACCACCCCGTGAACTCCCAAGTGCCGGAGGAATCAGAGCCACACCTCAGACCGCCCTGCGAACTCCAACTGCCGGAGGAACCAGCGCCACTCCTCACACCACCCCGCGAACTCCAACTGCCGGATGAACCAGAGCCGCTCCTCAGACCGCACTGCGAACTCCAACTGCTGGAGGAGCCAGAGCCGCCCCTCAGACCGCCCCGCGAACTCCAAATGCCGAAGGAGCCAGAGCCGATCCTCAGACCGCCCTGCGAACTCCAACTGCCGGAGGAGCCTGAGTCACACCTCAGACCGCCCCGTGAACTGCAACTGCCGGAGGAACCAGCGCCACTCCTCAGACCGCCCCGCAAACTCCAACTGCCGGAGGAGCCCAAGCCGCTCCTCAGACCGCCCCGTGAACTCCAACTGCCGGAGGAGCCAGAGCCGCCCCTCAGCCCGCCCCGTGAACTCCAACTCCCAGAGGAGCCAGAGCCGCCCCTCAGACCGCCCCGCGAACTCCAACTGCCGGAGGGACCAGAGCCGCTCCTCAGACCGCCCCACAAACTCCAACTGCCGGAGTAGCGAGAGCCGCTCCTCAGACCGCACTGCGAACTCCAACTGCCGGAGGAGCCAGAGCCGCCCCACAGACCGCCGCGCGAACTCCAAATGCCGGAGGAGCCAGAGCCGATCCTCAGACCGCCCTGCGAACTCCAACTGCCGGAGGAGCCAGAGTCACACCTCAGACCGCCCCGTGAACTCCAACTGCCGGAGGAACCAGCGCCGCTCCTCAGACCGCCCCGCAAACTCCAACTGCCGGAGGAGCCCGAGCCGCTCCTCAGACCGCCCCGCGAACTCCAACTGCCGGAGGAGCCAGAGCCGCCCCTCAGACCTCCCTGCGAACTCCAACTGCCGGAGGAACCAGAGCCGCTCCTCAGACCGCCCCGCAAACTCCAACTGCCGGAGGAGCCAGAGCCACACCTCAGACAGCCCCGCGAACTCCAACTGCCGGAGGAGCCAGAGCCGCCCCTCAGACTGCCCCGCGAACTCCAAATGCCGGAGGAGCCAGAGCCGATCCTCAGACCGCCCTGCGAACTCCAACTGCCAGAGGAGCCTGAGTCACACCTCAGACCGCCCCGTGAACTCAAACTGCCGGAGGAACCAGCGCCGCTCCTCAGACCGCCCCGCAAACTCCAACTGCCGGAGGAGCCCGAGCCGCTCCTCAGACCGCCCGTAAACTCCAACTGCCAGAGGAGCCAGAGCCGCCCCTCAGACCGCCCTGCGAACTCCAACTGCCGGAGGAACCAGAGCCGCTCCTCAGACCGCCCCGCAAACTCCAACTGCCGGAGGAACCAGAGCCACACCTCAGACAGCCCCGCGAACTCCAACTGCCGGAGGAACCAGCGCCGCTCCTCACACCGCCCCGCGAACTCCAACTGCCGGAGGAGCCAGAGCCGCCCCTCAGACCGCCCCGCGAACTCCAAATGCCGGAGGAGCCAGAGCCGATCCTCAGACCGCCCTGCGAACTCCAACTGCCGGAGGAGCCTGAGTCACACCTCAGACCGCCCCGTGAACTCAAACTGCCGGAGGAACCAGCGCCGCTCCTCAGACCGCCCCGCAAACTCCAACTGCCGGAGGAGCCCGAGCCGCTCCTCAGACCGCCCGTAAACTCCAACTGCCAGAGGAGCCAGAGCCGCCCCTCAGACCGCCCCGTGAACTCCAACTCCCAGAGGAGCCAGAGCCGCCCCTCAGACCGCCCTGCGAACTCCAACTGCCGGAGGAACCAGTGCCGCCCCTCAGACCGCCTTGCGAACTCCAACTGCCGGTGGAGCCAGAGCCACTCCTCAGACCGCCCCGCGAACTCCAACTGCCGGAGGAATCAGAGCCGCCCCTCAGACCGCCCCGTGAACGCCAACTGCCGGAGGAGCCAGTGCTGCCCCTCAGACCGCCCCGTGAACTCCAACTGCCGGAGGAACCAGAGCCGCCCCTCAGACCGCCCTGCGAACTCTAACTGCCGGAGGAGCCAGAGCGGCTCCTCACACCGCCCCGTAAACTCCAACTGCCGGAGGAGCCACAGCCGCCCCTCAGACCGCCCCGTGAACTCCAACTGCCGGAGGAACCTAGCAGCTCCTCAGACCGACCCGCGAACTCCTACCGCCGGAGGAACCAGAGCCGCTCCTCACACCACCCCTCGAACTCCAACTGCGGGAGAAGCGAGAGCCACACCTCAGACCGCCCCGCGAACTCCAACTGCCGGAGGAACCAGCGCCGCTCCTCACACCGCCCCGCGAACTCCAACTGCCGGAGGAACCAGAGCCGCTCCTCAGACCGCACTGCGAACTCCAACTGCCGGAGGAGCCAGAGCCGCCCCTCAGACCGCCCCACGAACTCCAAATGCCAGGGGAGCCAGATCCGATCCTCAGACCGCCCTGCGAACTCCAACTGCCGGAGGAGCCAGAGTCACACCTCAGACCGCCCCGTGAACTCCAACTGCCGGAGGAACCAGCGCCGCTCCTCAGACCGCCCCGCAAACTCCAACTGCCGGAGGAGACCGAGCCGCTCCTCAGACCGCCCAGTGAACTCCAACTGCCGGAGGGGCCAGAGCCGCCCCTCAGACCACCCTGTGAACTCCAACTCCCAGAGGAGCCAGAGCCGCCCCTCAGACCGCCCCGCGAACTCCAACTGCCGGGGGAACCAGAGCCACTCCTCAGACCGCCCCGCAAACTCCAACTGCCGGAGGAGACCAAGCCGCTCCCCAGACCGCCCCGCGAACTCCAACTGCCGGACGAGACAGAGCCGCCGCTCAGATCGCCCCGCGAACTCCAACTGCCGGAGGAGCCAGAGCCGCTCCCCAGACCGCCCCGCGAACTCCAACTGCCGTAGTAGCCAGAGCCGCCGCTCAGACCGCCCTGCGAACTCCAACTGCCGGAGGAGCCAGAGCCGCCCCTCAGACCGCCCAGTCAACTCCAACTGCCCGAGGAACCAGAGCCACCCCTCAGACCGCCCCGCGAACTTGAACTGCCGGAGGAGCCAGAGCCGCTCCTCAGACCGCCCCGCTAACTCCAACTGCCGGAGGAGCCAGAGCCACCCCTCAGACCGCCCCGCGAACTCCAACTGCCGGAGGAGCCAGAGCCGCCCCTCAGACGGCCCCGTGAACTCCAACTGCCGGAGGAGCCAGAGACGCTCCTCACACCGCCCCGCTAACTCCAACTGCCGGAGGAACCAGAGCCGGCCCTCAGACCGCCCTGCGAAAGCCAACGGCCGGAGGAGCCAGAGCTGCCCCTCAGACCGCGCCGTGAACTCCAACTGCCGGAGAAACCAGCGCCGCCCCTCAGACCGCCCCGTAAACTCCAACTGCCGGAGGAACCAGAGCCACCCTTCAGACCGCCCCGCGAACTCCAACTACCGGAGGAGCCAGAGCCGCTACTTAGACGGCCCCGCGAACGCCAACTGCCGGAGGAGCCAGTGCCGCCCCTTAGGCCGCCCCGTGTACTCCAACTGCAGGAGGAGCCAGAGCCGCCCCTCAGACCACCCCATGAACTCCAACTGCCGGAGGAGCCAGATTGCCCTTCAGACCACCCCGTGAACTCCAACTGCCGGAGGAACCAGAACCACACATCAGACCGCCCTGCTAACTCCAACTGCCGGAGGAACCAGCGCCACTCCTCACACCGCCCCGCGAACTCCAACTGCCGGAGGAACCAGAGCCGCTCCTCAGACCGCACTGCGAACTCCAACTGCCGGAGGAGCCAGAGCCGCCCCTCAGACCGCCCCGCAAACTCCAACTGCCGGAGGAGCCCAAGCCGCTCCTCAGACCGCCCCGTGAACTCCAACTAGCCGGAGGAGCGAGAGCCGCCACTCAGACCACCCCGTGAACTCCAACTCCCAGAGGAGCCAGAGCCGCCCCTCAGACCGCCCCGCAAACTCCAACTGCCGGAGGGACCAGAGCCGCTCCTCAGACCGCACTGCGAACTCCAACTGCCGGAGGAGCCCGAGCCGCTCCTCAGAACGCCCCGCGAACTCCAACTGCCGAAGGAGCCAGAGCCGCCCCTCAGACCGCCCTGCGAACTCCAACTGCCGGAGGAGCCAGAGCCACACCTCAGACAGCCCCGCGAACTCCAACTGCCGGAGGAACCAGCGCCGCTCCTCACACCGCCCCGCGAACTCCAACTGCCGGAGGAGCCAGAGCCGCCCCTCAGACCGCCCCGCGAACTCCAAATGCCGGAGGAGCCAGAGCCGATCCTCAGACCGCCCTGCGAACTCCAACTGCCGGAGGAGCCTGAGTCACACCTCAGACCGCCCCGTGAACTCAAACTGCCGGAGGAACCAGCGCCGCTCCTCAGACCGCCCCGCAAACTCCAACTGCCGGAGGAGCCCGAGCCGCTCCTCAGACCGCCCGTAAACTCCAACTGCCAGAGGAGCCAGAGCCGCCCCTCAGACCGCCCTGCGAACTCCAACTGCCGGAGGAACCAGAGCCGCTCCTCAGACCGCCCCGCAAACTCCAACTGCCGGAGGAGCCAGAGCCACACCTCAGACAGCCCCGCGAACTCCAACTGCCGGAGGAACCAGCGCCGCTCCTCACACCGCCCCGCGAACTCCAACTGCCGGAGGAGCCAGAGCCGCCCCTCAGACCGCCCCGCGAACTCCAAATGCCGGAGGAGCCAGAGCCGATCCTCAGACCGCCCTGCGAACTCCAACTGCCGGAGGAGCCTGAGTCACACCTCAGACCGCCCCGTGAACTCAAACTGCCGGAGGAACCAGCGCCGCTCCTCAGACCGCCCCGCAAACTCCAACTGCCGGAGGAGCCCGAGCCGCTCCTCAGACCGCCCGTAAACTCCAACTGCCAGAGGAGCCAGAGCCGCCCCTCAGACCGCCCCGTGAACTCCAACTCCCAGAGGAGCCAGAGCCGCCCCTCAGACCGCCCCGCGAACTCCAACTGCCGGATGGACCAGAGACGCTCCTCAGACCGCCCCGCAAACTCCAACTGCCAGAGGAGACCAAGCCGCTCCCCAGACCGCCGGGCGAACTCCAACTGCCGGAGGAGCCAGCGCCGCCCTCAGATCGCCCCGCGAACTCCAACTGCCGGAGGATACAGAGCCGCTCCTCAGACCGCCCTGCGAACTCCAGATGCTGGAGGAGCCAGCGCTGCCCCTCAGACCGCCCCACGAACTCCAATTGCCGGAGGAACCAGAGCCACCCTTCAGACCACCCCGTGAAATCCAACTGCCGGAGGAACCAGAGCCACACCTCAGACCGCCCTGCGAACTCCAACTGCCGGAGGAGCCAGAGCCACACCTCAGACCGCCCCGCGAACTCCAACTGCCGGAGGAACCAGAGCTGCCCCTCAGACCGCCCTGCGAACGCCAACTGCCGGAGGAGCCAGCGCTGCCCCTCAGACCACCCCGTGAACTCCAACTGCCGGAGGAGCCAGCGCTGCCCCTCAGACCACCCCGTGAACTCCAACTGCCGGAGGAGCCCGAGCCGCTCCTCAGACCGCCCTGCGAACTCCAACTGCTAGAGCAGCCAGATCCGCCCCTCAGACCGCCCTGCGAACTCCAACTGCCGGAGGAGCCAGAGCCGCCCCTCAGACTGCCCCGTGAACTCCAACTGCCGGAGGAACCAGTGCCGCCCCTCAGACCGCCTTGCGAACTCCAACTGCCGGAGGAGCCAGAGCCGCTCCTCAGACCGCCCCGCGAACTCCAACTGCCGGAGGAATCAGAGCCGCCCCTCAGACCGCCCCGTGAACGCCAACTGCCGGAGGAGCCAGTGCTGCCCCTCAGACCGCCCCGTGAACTCCAACTGCCGGAGGAACCAGAGCCGCCCCTCAGACCGCCCTGCGAACTCTAACTGCCGGAGGAGCCAGAGCGGCTCCTCACACCGCCCCGTAAACTCCAACTGCCGGAGGAGCCACAGCCGCCCCTCAGACCGCCCCGTGAACTCCAACTGCCGGAGGAAAAGAGCAGCTCCTCAGACCGACCCGCGAACTCCTACCGCCGGAGGAACCAGAGCCGCTCCTCACACCACCCCTCGAACTCCAACTGCGGGAGAAGCGAGAGCCACACCTCAGACCGCCCCGCGAACTCCAACTGCCGGAGGAACCAGCGCCGCTCCTCACACCGCCCCGCGAACTCCATCTGCCGAAGGAACCAGAGCCGCTCCTCAGACCGCACTGCGAACTCCAACTGCCGGAGGAGCCAAAGCCGCCCCTCAGACCGCCCCACGAACTCCAAATGCCAGAGGAGCCAGATCCGATCCTCAGACCGCCCTGCGAACTCCAACTGCCGGAGGAGCCAGAGTCACACCTCAGACCGCCCCGTGAACTCCAACTGCCGGAGGAACCAGCGCCGCTCCTCAGACCGCCCCGCAAACTCCAACTGCCGGAGGAGACCGAGCCGCTCCTCAGACCGCCCCGTGAACTCCAACTCCCGGAGGAGCCAGAGCCGCCCCTCAGACCGCCCTGTGAACTCCAACTCCCAGAGGAGCCAGAGCCGCCGCTCAGACCGCCCCGCGAACTCCAACTGCCGGGGGAACCAGAGCCACTCCTCAGACCGCCCCGCAAACTCCAACTGCCGGAGGAGACCAAGCCGCTCCCCAGACCGCCCCGCGAACTCCAACTGCCGGACGAGACAGAGCCGCCGCTCAGATCGCCCCGCGAACTCCAACTGCCGGAGGAGCCAGAGCCGCTCCCCAGACCGCCCCGCGAACTCAAACTGCCGGAGTAGCCAGAGCCGCCGCTCAGACCGCCCTGCGAACTCCAACTGCCGGAGGAGCCAGAGCCGCCCCTCAGACCGCCCCGTCAAATCCAACTGCCCGAGGAACCAGAGCCACCCCTCAGACCGCCCCGCGAACTTGAACTGCCGGAGGAGCCAGAGCCGCTCCTCAGACCGCCACGCGAACTCCAACTGCCGGAGGAGCCAGAGCCACCCCTCAGACCGCCCCGCGAACTCCAACTGCCAGAGGAGCCAGAGCCGCCCCTCAGACGGCCCCGTGAACTCCAACTGCCGGAGGAGCCAGAGACGCTCCTCACACCGCCCCGCTAACTCCAACTGCCGGAGGAACCAGAGCCGGCCCTCAGACCGCCCTGCGAACGCCAACTGCCGGAGGAGCCAGAGCTGCCCCTCAGACCACGCCGTGAACTCCAACTGCCGGAGAAGCCAGCGCCGCCCCTCAGACCGCCCCGTAAACTCCAACTGCCAGAGGAACCAGAGCCACCCTTCAGACCGCCCCGCGAACTCCAACTACCGGAGGAGCCAGAGCCGCTACTTAGACGGCCCCGCGAACGCCAACTGCCGGAGGAGCCAGTGCCGCCCCTTAGGCCGCCCCGTGTACTCCAACTGCAGGAGGAGCCAGAGCCGCCCCTCAGACCACCCCATGAACTCCAACTGCCGGAGGAGCCAGATTGCCCTTCAGACCACCCCGTGAACTCCAACTGCCGGAGGAACCAGAACCACACATCAGACCGCCCTGCTAACTCCAACTGCCGGAGGAACCAGCGCCACTCCTCACACCGCCCCGCGAACTCCAACTGCCGGAGGAGCCAGAGCCGCCCCTCAGACCGCCCCGCAAACTCCAACTGCCGGAGGAGCCCAAGCCGCTCCTCAGACCGCCCCGTGAACTCCAACTAGCCGGAGGAGCGAGAGCCGCCCCTCAGACCACCCCGTGAACTCCAACTCCCAGAGGAGCCAGAGCCGCCCCTCAGACCGCCCCGCAAACTCCAACTGCCGGAGGGACCAGAGCCGCTCCTCAGACCGCCCCACAAACTCCAACTGCCGGAGGAGCCAGAGCCGCTCCTCAGACCGCACTGCGAACTCCAAGTGCCGGAGGAGCCAGAGCCGCCCCACAGACGGCCCCGCGAACTCCAAATGCCGGAGGATCCAGAGCCGATCCTCAGACCGCCCTGCGAACTCCAACTGCCGGAGGAGCCAGAGTCACACCTCAGACCGCCCCGTGAACTCCAACTGCCGGAGGAACCAGTGCCGCTCCTCAGACCGCCCCGCAAACTCCAACTGCCGGAGGTGCCCGAGCCGCTCCTCAGACCGCCCTGTGAACTCCAACTGCCGGAGGAGCCAGAGCCGCCCCTCAGACCGCCCCGCGAACTCCAACTGCCGGAGGAACCAGAGCCGCTCCTCAGACCGCCCCACAAACTCCAACTGCCGGAGGAGCCAGAGCCACACCTCAGACCGCCCCGCGAACTCCAACGGCCGTAGGAACCAGCGCCGCTCCTCACACCGCCCCGCGAACTCCACCTGCCGGAGGAACCAGAGCCGCTCCTCAGACCGCACTGCGAACTCCAACTGCCGGAGGAGCCAGAGCCGCCCCTCAGACCGCCCCGCGAACTCCAAATGCCGGAGGAGCCAGAGCCGATCCTCAGACCGCCCTGCGAACTCCAAAAGCCGGAGGATCCTGAGTCACACCTCAGACCGCCCCGTGAACTCCAACTGCCGGAGAAACCAGCGCCGCTCCTCAGACCGCCCCGCAAACTCCAACTGCCGGAGGAGCCCGAGCCGCTCCTCAGACCGCCCCGTGAACTCCAACTGCGGAGGAGCCAGAGCCGCCCCTCAGACCGCCCCGTGAACTCCAACTCCCAGAGGAGCCAGAGCCGCCCCTCAGACCGCCCAGCGAACTCCAACTGCCGGAGGGACCAGAGCCGCTCCTCAGACCGCCCCGCAAACTCCAACTGCCGGAGGAGACCAAGCCGCTCCCCAGACCGCCCCGCGAACTCCAACTGCCGGAGGAGCCAGCGCCGCCCTCAGATCGCCCCGCGAACTCCAACTTCCGGAGGAGACAGAGCCGCTCCTCAGACCGCCCTGCGAACTCCAACTGCTGGAGGAGCCAGCGCCACCCCTCAGACCGCCCCACGAACTCCAATTGCCGGAGGAACCAGAGCCACCCTTCAGACCGCCCCGTCAACTCCAACTGCCGGAGGAACCAGAGCCACCCCTCAGACCGCCCCGCGAACTTGAACTGCCGGAGTAGCCAGAGCCGCTCCTCAGACCGCCCCGTGAACTCCAACTGCCGGAGGAGCCAGAGCCACCCCTCAGACCGTCCCGCGAACTCCAACTGCCGGAGGAGCCAGACCCGCCCCTCAGACGGCCCCGTGAACTCCAACTGCCGGAGGAGCCAGAGACGCTCCTCACACCGCCCCACTAACTCCAACTGCCGGAGGAGCCAGAGCCGATCCTCAGACCGCCCCGCAAACTCCAACTGCCGGAGGAGCCAGAGCCACACCTCAGACCGCCCCGCGAACTCCAACGGCCGTAGGAACCAGCGCCGCTCCTCACACCGCCCCGCGAACTAAAACTGCCGGAGGAACCAGAGCCGCTCCTCAGACCGCACTGCGAACTCCAACTGCCGGAGGAGCCAGTGCCGCTCCTCAGACCGCCCCGCAAACTCCAACTGCCGGAGGTGCCCGAGCCGCTCCTCAGACCGCCCTGTGAACTCCAACTGCCGGAGGAGCCAGAGCCGCCCCTCAGACCGCCCCGCGAACTCCAACTGCCGGAGGAACCAGAGCCGCTCCTCAGACCGCCCCGCAAACTCCAACTGCCGGAGGAGCCAGAGCCACACCTCACACCGCCCCGCGAACTCCAACTGCCGGAGGAGCCAGAGCCGCCCCTCAGACCGCCCCGTGAACTCCAACTCCCAGAGGAGCCAGAGCCGCCCCTCAGACCGCCCCGCAAACTCCAACTGCCGGAGGGACCAGAGCCGCTCCTCAGACCGCCCCACAAACTCCAACTGCCGGAGGAGCCAGTGCCGCTCCTCAGACCGCACTGCGAACTCCAACTGCCGGAGGAGCCAGAGCCGCCCCATACACGGCCCCGCGAACTCAAAATGCCGGAGGAGCCAGAGCCGATCCTCAGACCGCCCTGCGAACTCCAACTGCCGGAGGAGCCAGAGTCACACCTCAGACCGCCCCGTGAACTCCAACTGCCGGAGGAACCAGTGCCGCTCCTCAGACCGCCCCGCAAACTCCAACTGCCGGAGGTGCCCGAGCCGCTCCTCAGACCGCCCTGTGAACTCCAACTGCCGGAGGAGCCAGAGCCGCCCCTCAGACCGCCCCGCGAACTCCAACTGCCGGAGGAACCAGAGCCGCTCCTCAGACCGCCCCGCAAACTCCAACTGCCGGAGGAGCCAGAGCCACACCTCAGACCGCCCCGCGAACTCCAACGGCCGTAGGAACCAGCACCGCTCCTCACACCGCCCCGCGAACTCCAACTGCCGGAGGAACCAGAGCCGCTCCTCAGACCGCACTGCGAACTCCAACTGCCGGAGGAGCCAGAGCCGCCCCTCAGACCGCCCCGCGAACTCCAAATGCCGGAGGAGCCAGAGCCGATCCTCAGACCGCCCTGCGAACTCCAACTGCCGGAGTAGCCTGAGTCACACCTCAGACCGCCCCGTGAACTCCAACTGCCGGAGGAACCAGCGCCGCTCCTCACACCGCCCCGCAAACTCCAACTGCCGGAGGAGCCCGAGCCGCTCGTCAGACCGCCCCGTGAACTCCAACTGCCGGAGGAGCCAGAGCCACCCCTCAGACCGCACTGCGAACTCCAACTGCCGGAGGAGCCAGAGCCGCCCCTCAGACCGCCCCGTGAACTCCAAATGCCGGAGGAGCCAGAGCCGATCCTCAGACCGCCCTGCGAACTCCAACTGCCGGAGGAGCCTGAGTCACACCTCAGACCGCACCGTGAACTCCAACTGCCGGAGGAACCAGCGCCACTCCTCAGACCGCCCCGCAAACTCCAACTGCCGGAGGAGCCCAAGCCGCTCCTCAGACCGCCCCGTGAACTCCAACTAGCCGGAGGAGCGAGAGCCGCCCCTCAGACCACCCCGTGAACTCCAACTCCCAGAGGAGCCAGAGCCGCCCCTCAGACCGCCCCGCAAACTCCAACTGCCGGAGGGACCAGAGCCGCTCCTCAGACCGCCCCACAAACTCCAACTGCCGGAGGAGCCAGAGCCGCTCCTCAGACCGCACTGCGAACTCCAACTGCCGGAGGAGCCAGAGCCACCCCACAGACGGCCCCGCGAACTCCAAATGCCGGAGGAGCCAGAGCCGATCCTCAGACCGCCCTGCGAACTCCAACTGCCGGAGGAGCCAGAGTCACACCTCAGACCGCCCCGTGAACTCCAACTGCCGGAGGAACCAGTGCCGCTCATCAGACCGCCCCGCAAACTCCAACTGCCGGAGGTGCCCGAGCCGCTCCTCAGACCGCCCTGTGAACTCCAACTGCCGGAAGAGCAAGAGCCGCCCCTCAGACCGCCCCGCGAACTCCAACTGCCGGAGGAACCAGAGCCGCTCCTCAGACCGCCCCGCAAACTCCAACTGCCGGAGGAGCCAGAGCCACACCTCAGACCGCCCCGCGAACTCCAACGGCCGTAGGAACCAGCGCCGCTCCTCACAGCGCCCCGCGAACTCCAACTGCCGGAGGAACCAGAGCAGCTCCTCAGACCGCACTGCGAACTCCAACTGCCGGAGGAGCCAGAGCCGCCCCTCAGACCGCCCCGCGAACTCCAAATGCCGGAGGAGCCAGAGCCGATCCTCAGACCGCCCTGCGAACTCCAACTGCCGGAGGAGCCTGAGTCACACCTCAGACCGCCCCGTGAACTCCAACTGCCGGAGGAACCAGCGCCGCTCCTCAGACCGCCCCGCAAATTCCAACTGCCGGAGGAGCCCGAGCCGCTCCTCAGACCGCCCCATGAACTCCAACTGCCGGAGGAGCCAGAGCCGCCCCTCAGACCGCCCCGTGAACTCCAACTCCCAGAGGAGCCAGAGCCGCCCCTCAGACCGCCCCGCGAACTCCAACTGCCGGAGGGACCAGCGCTGCTCCTCAGACCGCCCCGCAAACTGCAACTGCCGGAGGAGACCAAGCCGCTCCCCAGACCGCCCCGCGAACTCCAACTGCCGGAGGAGCCAGTGCCGCCCTCAGATCGCCCCGCGAACTCCAACTGCTGGAGGAGACAGAGCCGCTCCTCAGACCGCCATGCGAACTCCAACTGCTGGAGGAGCCAGCGCCACCCCTCAGACCGCCCCACGAACTCCAATTGCCGGAGGAACCAGAGCCACCCTTCAGACCGCCCCGTGAACTCCAACTGCCGGAGGAACCAGAGCCACACCTCATACCGCCCTGCGAACTCCAACTGCCGGAGGAGCCAGAGCCGCCCCTCAGACCGCCCCGTCAACTCCAACTGCCGGAGGAACCAGAGCCGCACCACAGACCGCCCCGTGACCTACAACTACCGGAGAAACCAGAGCCGCTCCTCAGACCGCCCCGTGAACTACAACTGCCGGAGGAGCCAGAGCCGCTCCTCAGACCGCCCCGCAAACTCCAACTGCCGGAGGAACCAGAGCCGACCCTCAGATCGCCCTGTGAACGCCAACTGCCGGAGGAACCAGAGCCGCCCCTCAGACCGCCCCGTGAAGTCCAACTGCCGGAGGAACCAGAGCTACCCCTCAGACCGCCCCGCGAAGTTCAACTGCCGGAGGAGCCAGAGCCACCCCTCAGACCGCCCCGCGAACTCCAACTGCCGGAGGAGCCAGAGCCGCCCCTCAGATGGCCCCGTGAACCTCAACTTCCGGAGGAGCCAGAGACGCTCCTCAGACCGCCCCGCGAACTCCAACTGCCGGAGGAACCAGATCCGCCCCTCAGACCGCCCTGCGAACGCCAACTGCCGGAGGAGCCAGCGCTGCCCCTCAGACCGGCCCGTAAACTCCAACTGCCGGAGGAACGAGACCCACCCCTCAGACCGCCCCGCGAACTCCAACTACCGGAGGAGCCAGCGCCGCCCCTTAGGCCGCCCCGTGTACTCCAACTGCCGGAGGAGCCAGCGCCGCCCCTCAGACCACCCCATGAACTCCAACTGCCGGAGGAGCCAGAGCCGCCCCTCAGACTGCCCTGCGAACTCCAACTGCCGGAGGAACCAGCGCCGCTCCTCAGACCGCCCCTCAACTCCAACTGCCGGAGGAGCCCGAGCCGCTCCTCAGACCGCCCCGTGAACTCCAACTGCCGGAGGAGCCAGAGCCGCTCCTCAGACCGCCCCGCGAACGCCAACTGCCGGAGGAGCCAGCGCCGCCCCTCAGACCGCCCCGTGAACTCCAACTGCCGGAGGAGCCAGCGCCACCCCTCAGACCGCCCCGTGAACTCCAACTCCCAGAGGAGCCAGAGCCGCCCCTCAGACCGCCCCGCGAACTCCAACTGCCGGAGGGACCAGAGCCGCTCCTCAGACCGCCCCGCAAACTCCAACTGCCGGAGGAGCCAGCGCCGCCCTAAGATCGCCCCGCGAACTCCAACTGCCGGAGGAGACAGAGCCGCTCCTCAGACCGTCCTGTGAACTACAACTACCGGAGAAACCAGAACCGCTCCTCAGACCGCCCCGTGAACTACAACTGCCGGAGGAGCCAGAGCCGCTCCTCAGACCGCCCCTCAAACTCCAACTGCCGGAGGAACCAGAGCCGACCCTCAGACCGCCCTGTGAACGCCAACTGCCGGAGGAACCAGAGCCGCCCCTCAGACCACCCCGTGAAGTCCAACTGCCGGAGGAACCAGAGCTACCCCTCAGACCGCCCCGCGAAGTTCAACTGCCGGAGGAGCCAGAGCCGCTCCTCAGACCGCCCCGTGAACTCCAACTGCCGGAGGAGCCAGAGCCACCCCTCAGACCGCCCCGCGAACTCCAACTGCCGGAGGAGCCAGAGCCACCCTTCAGACCGCCCCGTGAACTCCAACTGCCGGAGGAACCAGAGCCACACCTCAGACCGCCCTGCGAACTCCAACTGCCGGAGGAGCCAGAGCCGCCCCTCAGACCGCCCCGTCAACTCCAACTGCCGGAGGAACCAGAGCCGACCCTCAGACCGCCCTGTGAACTACAACTACCGGAGAAACCAGAGCCGCTCCTCAGACCGCCCCGTGAACTACAACTGCCGGAGGAGCCAGAGCCGCTCCTCAGACCGCCCCTCAAACTCCAACTGCCGGAGGAACCAGAGCCGCTCCTCAGACCGCCCTGCGAACTCCAACTGCTGGAGGAGCCAGCGCCACCCCTCAGACCGCCCCACGAACTCCAATTGCCGGAGGAACCAGAGCCACCCTTCAGACCGCCCCGTGAACTCCAACTGCCGGAGGAACCAGAGCCACCCTTCAGACCGCCCCGTGAACTCCAACTGCCCGAGGAACCAGAGCCACACCTCAGACCGCCCTGCTAACTCCAACTGCCGGAGGAGCCAGAGCCGCCCCTCAGACCGCCCTGTCAACTCCAACTGCCGGAGGAACCAGAGCCGCCCCACAGACCGCCCTGCGAACTCGAAATGCCGGAGGAGCCAGAGCCGATCCTCAGACCGCCCTGCGAACTCCAACTGCCGGAGGAACCAGCGCCGCTCCTCAGACCGCCCCGCAAACTCCAACTGGTGGAGGAGCCAGAGCCGCCCCTCAGACCGCCCCGTGAACTCCAACTCCCAGAGGAGCCAGCGCCACCCCTCAGACCGCCCCGCGAACTCCAACTGCCGGAGGAACCACAGCCGCTCCTCAGACCGCAACGCAAACTCCAACTTCCGGAGGAGACCGAGCCGCTCCCCAGACCGCCCCGCGAACTCCAACTGCTGGAGGAGCCAGCGCCGCCCCTCAGATCGCCCCGCGAACTCCAACTGCCCGAGGAGCCAGAGCCGCTCCTCAGACCGCCCCGTGAACTCCAACTGCTGGAGGAGCCAGAGCCGCCCCTCAGACCGCCCCACGAACTCCACTTGCCGGAGGAACCAGAGCCACCCTTCAGACCGCCCTGTGAACTCCAACTGCCCGAGGAACCAGAGCCACACCTCAGACCGCCCTGCTAACTCCAACTGCCGGAGGAGCCAGAGCCGCCCCTCAGACCGCCCTGTCAACTCCAACTGCCGGAGGAACCAGAGCCGCCCCACAGACCGCCCCGTGAACTCCAACTGCAGGAGGAGCCAGAGCCGCTCCTCAGACCGCCCCGCAAACTCCAACTGCCGGAGGAACCAGAGCCGCCCCTCAGACCGCCCTGCGAACGCCAACTGCCGGAGGAACCAGAGCCGCCCCTCAGACCGTCCTGCAAACGCCAACTGCCGGAGGAACCAGAGCCGCCCCTCAGACCGCCCCGTGAACTCCAACTGCCGGAAGAACCAGAGCCACCCTCCGACCGCCCCGCGAACTCCAACTGCCGGAGGAGCCAGAGCCGCTCCTCAGACCGCCCCGCGAACTCCAACTGCCGGAGGAGCCAGAGCCGCCCCTCAGACGGCCCCGTGAACTCCAACTGCCGGAGGAGCCAGAGACACTCCTCAGACCGCCCCGCGAACTCCAACTGCCGGAGAAACCAGAGCCGCCGCTCAGACCGCCCCGTGAACTCCAACTCCCAGACAAGCCAGAGCCGCCCCTCAGACCGCCCTGTGAACTCCAACTGCCGGAGGAACCAGAGCAGCTCCTCAGCCCGCCCCGCAAACTCCAACTGCCAGAGGAGACCAAGCCGCTCCCCAGACAGCCCCGCGAACTCCAACTGCCGGAGGAGCCAGCGCCGCCCCTCAGATCGCCAAGCGAACTCCAACTGCCGGAGGAGCCAGAGCCGCTCCTCAGACCGCCCCGCGAACTCCAACTGCCGGAGGAGCCAGAGCCAGCTCTCAGGCCGCCTCGCGAACTCCAACTGCCGGAGGAGCCAGAGCCGCCCCTCAGACGGCCCCGTGAACTCCAACTGCCGGAGGAACCAGCGCCGCTCCTCAGACCGCCCCGCGAACTCCAACTGCCGGAGGAATCATAGCCGCCCCTCAGACCGCCCCGCGAACGCCAACTGCCGGAGGAGCCAGTGCTGCGCCTCAGACCGCTCCGTGAACTCCAACTGCCGGAGGAACCAGAGCCGCCCCTCAGACCGCCCTGCGAACTCCAACTGCCGGAGGAGCCAGAGCCGCTCCTCAGACCGCCCCGCGAACTCCAACTGCCGGAGGAGCCAGAGCCAGCCCTCAGACTGCCCCGCGAACTCCAACTGCCTGAGGAGCCAGAGCTGCCCCTCAGACGGCCCCGTGAACTCCAACTGCCGGAGGAGCCAGAGACACTCCTCAGACCGCCCCGCGAACTCCAACTGCCGGAGGAACCAGAGCCGCCCCTCAGACCGCCCTGCGAACGCCAACTGCCGGAGGAGCCAGCGCTGCCCCTCAGACCGACCCGTGAACTCCAACTGCCGGAGGAGCCAGCGCCGCCCCTCAGACCTCCCCGTAAACTCCAACTGCCGGAGGAACCAGAGCCGCCCCTCAGACTGCCCTGCGAACTCCAACTGCCGGAGGAACCAGAGCCGGCCCTCAGACCGCCCCGCGAACTCAAACTGCCGGAGGAGCCAGACCCGCCCCTCAGACCGCCCTGCGATCTCCAACTGCCGGAGGAGCCAGAGCCGCTCCTCAGACCGCCTCGCGAACTCCAACTGCTGGAGGAATCAGAGCCGCCCCTCAGACCGCCCCGCGAACGCCAACTGCCGGAGGAGCCAGTGCTGCGCCTCAGACCGCCCCGTGAACTCCAACTGCCGGAGGAACCAGAGCCACACCTCAGACCGCCCTGCGAACTCCAACTGCCGGAGGAGCCAGAGCCGCCCCTCAGACCGCCCTGTCAACTCCAACTGCCGGAGGAACCAGAGCCGCCCCACAGACCGCCCCGTGAACTACAACTGCCGGAGGAACCAGAGCCGCTCCACAGACCGCCCCGTGAACTCCAACTGCCGGAGGAGCGAGAGCCGGTCCTCAGACTGCCCCGCAAACTCGAACTGCCGGAGGAACCAGAGCCGCCCCTCAGACCGCCCCGTGAACTCCAACTGCCGGAGTAACCAGAGTCACAGCTCAGACCGCCCTGTGAACTCCAACTGCCGGAGAAGCCAGAGCCACTGCTCAGACCGCCCTGCGAACTCCAACTGCCGGAGGAACCAGAGCCGCCCCTCAGACCGCCCGGTGAACTCCAACTGCCGGAGGAACCAGAGCCGCTCCTCAGACCGCTCTGCGAATTCCAACTGCTGGAGGAGCCAGAGCCGGCCCTCAGACTGCCCTGCGAACTCCAACTGCCGGAGGAACCAGAGCCGCTCCTCAGACCGCCCCGCGAACTCCAACTGCCGGAGGAGCCAGAGCCACACCTCAGACCGCCCCGTGAACTCCAACTGCCAGAGAAACCAGCGCCGCTCCTCAGACCGCCCCGCAAACTCCAACTGCCGGAGGAGCCCGAGCCGCTCATCAGACCGCCCCGTGAACTCGAACTGCCGGAGGAGCCCGAGCCGCTCCTCAGACCGCCCCTTGAACTCCAACTGCCGGAGGAGCCAGAGCCGCCCCTCAGACCGCCCTGCGAACTCCAACTGCCGGAGGAACCAGCACCGCTCCTCAGACCGCCCCGTGAACTCCAACTGCCGGAGGAGCCAGAGCCGCTCCTCAGACCGCCCCGCGAACTCCAGCTGCCGGAGGAATCAGAGCCGCCCCTCAGACCGCCCCGCGAACTCCAAATGCTGGAGGAGCCAGCGCTGCCCCTCAGACCACCCCACGAACTCCAATTGCCGGAGGAACCAGAGCCGCCCCTCAGACCGCCCTGCGAACTACAACTGCTAGAGGATCCAGAGCCGCCCCTCAGACCGCCTTGCGAACTCCAACTGCCGGAGGACCAGAGCCGCCCCTCAGACCGCCCCGTGAACTCCAACTGCCGGAGGAACCAGTGCCGCCCCTCAGACCGCCCTGCGAACTCCAACTGCCGGAGGAGCCAGAGCCGCTCCTCAGACCGCCCCGCGAACTCCAACTGCCGGAGGAATCAGAGCCGCCCCTCAGACCGCCCCGCGAACGCCAACTGCCGGAGGAGCCAGTGCTGCGCCTCAGACCGCCCCGTGAACTCCAACTGCCGGAGGAATCAGAGCCGCCCCTCAGACCGCCCTGCGAACTCTAGCTGCCGGAGGAGCCAGAGCGGCTCCTCACACCGCCCCGTGAACTCCAACTGCCGGAGGAGCCACAGCCGCCCCTCAGACCGCCCCGCGAACTCCAACTGCCGGAGGAACCTAGCAGCTTCTCAGACCGCCCCGCGAACTCCTACCGCCGGAGGAACCAGAGCCGCTCCTCAGACCACCCCGCGAACTGCAACTGCCGAAGAAGCAAGAGCCACACCTCAGACCGCCCGGCGAACTCCAACTGCCGGAGGAAACAGCGCCGCTCCTCACACCGCCCCGCGAACTCCAACTGCCGGAGGAACCAGAGCCGCTCCTCAGACCGCACTGCGAACTCCAACTGCCGGAGGAGCCAGAGCCGCCCCTCAGACCGCCCCGCGAACTCGAAATGCCGGAGGAGCCAGAGCCGATCCTCAGACCGCCCTGCGAACTCCAACTGCCGGAGGAGCGAGAGTCACACCTCAGACCGCCCCGCAAACTCCAACTGGCGGAGGAGCCAGAGCCGCCCCACAGACCGCCCCGTGAACTCCAACTCCAAGAGTAGCCAGCGCCGCCCCTCAGACCGCCCCGCGAACTCCAACTGCCGGAGGAACCACAGCCGCTCCTCAGACCGCCCCGCAAACTCCAACTTCCGGAGGAGACCGAGCCGCTCCCCAGACCGCCCCGCGA
This sequence comes from Lepidochelys olivacea, assembly GCF_965140295.1. Taxonomy (NCBI): domain Eukaryota; kingdom Metazoa; phylum Chordata; order Testudines; family Cheloniidae; genus Lepidochelys; species Lepidochelys olivacea. The sequence goes on along the minus strand of NC_140432.1, from coordinate 2,159,888 downwards.
ACTCCAACTGCCGGAGGAGCCAGCGCCGCCCCTCAGATCGCCCCACGAACTCCAACTGCCGGAGGAGCCAGAGCGGCTCCTCAGACCGCCCCGTGAACTCCAACTGCTGGAGGAGCCAGAGCCGCCCCTCAGACCGCCCCACGAACTCCACTTGCCGGAGGAACCAGAGCCACCCTTCAGACCGCCCCGTGAACTCCAACTGCCCGAGGAACCAGAGCCACACCTCAGACCGCCCTGCTAACTCCAACTTCCAGAGGAGCCAGAGCCACCCCTCAGACCGCCCTGTCAACTCCAACTGCCGGAGGAACCAGAGCCGCCCCACAGACCGCCCCGCGAACTCGAAATGCCGGAGGAGCCAGAGCCGATCCTCAGACCGCCCTGCGAACTCCAACTGCCGGAGGAGCCAGAGTCACACCTCAGACCGCCCCGCGAACTCCAACTCCCAGAGGAGCCAGCGACGCCCCTCAGACCGCCCCGCGAACTCCAACTGCCGGAGGAACCACAGCCGCTCCTCAGACCGCAACGCAAACTCCAACTTCCGGAGGAGACTGAGCCGCTCCCCAGACCGCCCCGTTAACTCCAACTGCCGGAGGAGCCAGCGCCGCCCCTCAGATCGCCCCGCGAACTCCAACTGCCGGAGGAGCCAGAGCCGCTCCTCAGACCGCCCCGTGAACTCCAACTGCTGGAGGAGCCAGAGCCGCCCCTCAGACCGCCCCATGAACTCCACTTGCCGGAGGAACCAGAGCCACCCTTCAGACCGCCCTGTGAACTCCAACTGCCGGAGGAGCCAGAGCCGCTCCTCAGACCGCCCAGCAAACTCCAAATGCTGGAGGAGCCAGCGCCGCCCCTCAGACCGCCCCACAAACTCCAATTGCCGGAGGAGCCAGAGCCGCCCCTCAGACCGCCCCGTCAACTCCAACTGCCGGAGGAACCAGAGCCGCCCCACAGACCGACTCGCGAACGCCAACTCCCGGAGGAGCCAGCGCCACACCTCAGACCACCCCGTGAACTCCAACTGCCGGAGGAGCCAGCGCCGCCCCTGAGACCACCCCATGAACTCCAACTGCCGGAGGAACCAGAGCCGCCCCACAGACCGCCCCGTGAACTCCAACTGCTGGAGGAGCCAGAGCCGCTCCTCAGACCGCCCCGCAAACTCAAACTGCCGGAGGAACCAGAGCCGCCCCTCAGACCGCCCTGCGAACGCCAACTGCTGGAGGAACCAGAGCCGCCCCTCAGACCGTCCTGCGAACGCCAACTGCCGGAGGAACCAGAGCCGCCCCACAGACCGCCCCGCGAACTCGAAATGCCGGAGGAGCCAGAGCCGATCCTCAGACCGCCCTGCGAACTCCAACTGCCGGAGGAGCCAGAGTCACACCTCAGACCGCCCCTTGAACTCCAACTGCCGGAGGAACCAGCGCCGCTCCTCAGACCGCCCCGCCAACTCCAACTGGTGGAGGAGCCAGAGCCGCACCTCAGACCGCCCCTTGAACTCCAACTGCCGGAGGAACCAGTGCCGCACCTCAGACCGCCCTGCGAACTCCAACTGCCGGAGGAGCCAGAGCCGCTCCTCAGACCGCCCCACGAACTCCAACTGCCGGAGGAATCAAAGCTGCCCCTCAGACCGCCCCGCGAACGCCAACTGCCGGAGGAGCCAGAGCCGCTCCTCACACCGCCCCGTGAACTCCAACTGCCGGAGGAACCAGAGCCACAGCTCAGACCGCCCTGTGAACTCCAACTGCCGGAGGAGCCCGAGCCGCCCCTCAGACCGCCCCGCGAACTCCAACTGCTGGAGGAACCAGAGCCTCTCCTCAGACCGCCTCGTAAACTCCAACTGCCGGAGGAACCAGAGCCACCCCTCAGACCGCCCCGCGAACGCCAACTGCCGGAGGAGCCAGCGCCGCCCCTTAGGCCGCCCCGTGAACTCCAACTGCCGGAGGAGTCAGCACCGCCCCTCAGACTACCCCATGAACTCCTACTGCCGGAGGAGCCAGAGCCGCCCCTCAGACTGCCCTGAGAACTCCAACTGCTGGAGGAGCCAGAGCCGGCCCTCAGACCGCCCTGCGAACTCCAACTGCCGGAGGAGCCAGAGCCACACCTCAGACCGCCCCGCGAACTCCAACTGCTGGAGGAACCAGCGCCGCTCCTCACACCGGCCCGTGAACTCCAACAGCCGGAGGAACCAAAGCCACCCCTCAGACCGCCCCGCGAACTCCAACTGCCGGAGTAACCGGAGCCGCTCCTCAGACCGCACTGCGAACTCCCACTGCCGGAGGAGCCAGAGCCGCCCCTCAGACCGCCCTGCGAACTCCAACTGCCGGAGGAGCCAGAGTCACACCTCAGACCGCCCCGTGAACTCCAAATGCCGGAGGAACCAGCGCCGCTCCTCAGACCACCCCGCAAACTCCAACTGCCGGTGGAGCCCGAGCCGCTCCTCAGACCGCCCCGTGAACTGCAACTGCCGGAGGAGCCCGAGCCGCTCCTCAGACCGCCCCGTGAACTCCAACTGCCGGAGGAGCCAGAGCCGCCCCTCAGACCGCCCTGCGAACTCCAACTGCCGGAGGAACCGGCACCGCTCCTCAGACCGCCCCGTGAACTCCAACTGCCGGAGGAGCCAGAGCCGCTCCTCAGACTGCCCCACGAACTCCAACTGCTGGAGGAGCCAGCGCCGCCCCTCAGACCGCCCCACGAACTCCAATTGCCGGAGGAACCAGAGCCACCCTTCAGACCACCCCGTGAAGTCGAACTGCCGGAGGAACCAGAGCCGCTCCTCAGACCGCCCAGCGAACTCCAAATGCTGGAGGAGCCAGCGCCGCCCGTCAGACCGCCCCACAAACTCCAATTGGCGGAGGAACCAGAGCCTCTCCTCAGACCTCCCCGTGAACTCCAACTGCCGGAGGAGCCGGCGCCGCCCCTCAGACCGCCCGGCGAACGCCAACTGCCGGAGGAGCCAGCGCCGCCCCTCAGACCGCCCCGTAAACTCCAACTGCCGGAGGAACCAGAGCCGCCCCTCAGACCGCCCCGTCAACTCCAACTGCCGGAGGAACCAGAGCCACCCCACAGACCGCCCCGTGAACTCCAACTGCCGGAGGAGCCAGCGCCGCCCCTGAGACCACCCCGTGAACTCCAACTGCCGGAGGAATCAGAGCTGCCCCTCAGACCGCCCCGTGAACGCCAACTGCCGGAGGAGCCAGTGCTGCCCCTCAGACCGCCCCATGAACACCAACTGCCGGAGGAACCAGAGCCGCCCCTCAGACCGCCCTGCGAACTCTAACTGCCGGAGGAGCCAGTGCCGCTCCTCACACCGCCCCGTGAACTCCAACTGCCGGAGGAGCCAGAGCCTCCCCTCGGACCGCCCCGCGAACTCCAACTGCCGGAGGAGCCAGAGCCGCCCCTCAGACCACCCCGCAAACTCCAACTGCCGGAGGAACCAGTGCCAAGCCTCAGACCGCCCTGCGAGCTCCAGACGTTACTGGAGGAACCAGCCCCGCAGCCACAGGAAAGCACCGGGCCCTCATCACCAGACGGTCCAGCACGGCCCCCGAGTTCGTTCTGAGGGACGCTGCCTATGGGAGATCTCATGCTCCAGCAGCAACCGCCCAGGCAGCAGTCACTCCTAGAAGGACCAACGGTGTCCCAGCAACCCCCAAGCCACACCGCGTCTCTCCGACCATGAGCAACGCCAGCATCCCGCCAGCGATCCTACCCCAGCACCCAACCGAAGGGAACCCTGACTCACGAGATAGACGGCAGGCCGACTATGCAGGCTTTGAGCCTGCACGAGACGAGGTCGAGGACCATGAGGGCCAGCAGGCGATAGTGAGGGCTGCCACTACGTGGCAGACTGCCTGGACCGAGGAGCTACAAGCGGCAGCTTCCTTTTACGACTTTGATCTCCTTCTAGACAGGCTCACCCAAGAAATGTCTGTGGAAACCACTCCCAGGAGAAGGTCCAACCAGAAGAACGCCCCGCCTGCCCGCAGAACACCTGCTCCAAACCAGAACACCACCACCAGGGGAGCCAGAAGTAGAGACGCCAGTAGCCGCTACGATCCAGCAGCAGCTTCAAGGATCCAAAAGCTGTACCGGGCAAACCGCTCCAAAGCCGTGAGGGAGATCCTCAATGGGCCATCGCCCTACTGCATGATCCCATCTGAACATCTCTACAGCTACTTCAAGGATGTATTCGACCACACAGCCCAGAATGATGCTCAGCGCCCAGAGTGCCTCTGCCCCCTGCCCCTTGTTGACGAACCAAGTGTCCTGGAAACTGACTTTACGCCCAGGGAAATGATTACTGGTTCTGTGGATGAAGGGAAAGCAGTGGATGTATTGTTTCTTGACTTTAGCAAAGCTTTTGACACGGTCTCCCACAGTATTCTTGTCAGCAAGTTAAGGAAGTATGGGCTGGATGAATGCACTACAAGGTGGGTAGAAATCTGGCTAGATTGTCGGGCTCAACGGGTAGTGATCAATGGCTCCATATCTAGTTGGCAGCCGGTATCAAGTGGAGTACCCCAAGGGTCGGTCCTGGGGCCGGTTTTGTTCAATATCTTCATAAATGATCTGGAGGACGGTGTGGATTGCACTCTCAGCAAATTTGCGGATGATACTAAACTGGGAGGAGTGGTAGATACGCTGGAGGGGAGGGATAGGATACAGAAAGACCTAGACAAATTGGAGGATTGGGCCAAAAGAAATCTGATGAGGTTCAATAAGGATAAGTGCAGGGTCCTGCACTTAGGACGGAAGAACCCAATGCACAGCTACAGACTAGGGACCGAATGGCTCGGCAGCAGTTCTGCGGAAAAGGACCTAGGGGTGACAGTGGACGAGAAGCTGGATATGAGTCAGCAGTGTGCCCTTGTTGCCAAGAAGGCCAATGGCATTTTGGGATGTATAAGTAGGGGCATAGCGAGCAGATCGAGGGACGTGATCGTCCCCCTCTATTCGACATTGGTGAGGCCTCATCTGGAGTACTGTGTCCAGTTTTGGGCCCCACACTACAAGAAGGATGTGGATAAATTGGAGAGAGTCCAGCGAAGGGCAACAAAAATGATTAGGGGACTGGAACACATGACTTATGAGGAGAGGCTGAGGGAGCTGGGATTGTTTAGCCTGCAGAAGAGAAGAATGAGGGGGGATTTGATAGCTGCTTTCAACTACCTGAAAGGGGGTTCCAAAGAGGATGGCTCTAGACTGTTCTCAGTGGTAGCAGATGACAGAACGAGGAATAATGGTCTCAAGTTGCAGTGGGGAAGGTTTAGATTGGATATTAGGAAAAACTTTTTCACTAAGAGGGTGGTGAAACACTGGAATGCGTTACCTAGGGAGGTGGTAGAATCTCCTTCCTTAGAGGTTTTTAAGGTCAGGCTTGACAAAGCCCTGGCTGGGATGATTTAACTGGGAATTGGTCCTGCTTTGAGCAGGGGGTTGGACTAGATGACCTTCTGGGGTCCCTTCCAACCCTGATATTCTATGATTCTATGGCCAGACTCTCAAAAACAAAAAACACAGCTCCTGGGAAAGACGGCATCCGCTACAGCCTCCTGAAAAAGCGAGATCCCAGCTGCCTGGTCCTTGCCACACTCTTCAACCACTGCAAGCGATTCTGCCAGACTCCCAGCTCCTGGAAGAAGGCCATGATAGTACTGGTGTACAAGAAGGGTGAGCGGGATGACCCCAGCAACTGGAGGCCCATCTCCCTCTGCTCCACGATCTCCAAGCTCTATGCCAGCTGCCTGGTGTCGAGGATCACGGAGCGGTCAGTGAGCGGGGGAGCCATCAGCTCCACCCAGAAAGGCTTCATGTCCTGCGAGGGCTGCTATGAACACCATGTTGTCCTCCAAACCACCATAGAAATGGCCGAAAGGGCGCGGAGGCAGTGCACGGTAGCATGGCTCGACCTGGCTAACACCTTTGGGTCCATGCCCCACCATCACATCTTTGCCACGCTCCAGGAGTTCGGGATGCCAGAGAACTTCCTCCATGTGATTCGAGAGGTGTACAAGGGATGCAGCACCACCATTCGCTCGGTCAAAGGGGAGACTGCCGAGATCCTGATCCAGAGCGGAGTTAAGCAGTGCTGTCCCCTCAGCCCCATCATCTTTAACCTCGCCATGGAGCCGTTGCTGTGAGTGATCTCCAATGGTGCAGATGGCTTCAACCTCCATGGTGAGAGGGTGAGCATCCTGGCTTATGCGGATGACCTGGTCCTGACCGCGGATGACCCAGAGAACCTCCAAAGTATTCTAGATGCCACCAGTCAAGCTGCCGATTGGATGGGGCTCCGCTTCATATCTCTCCACATCGACGGCAGCAAAAGGGACTCAGTGCAGATGAGAGGGTTCCAGATCCAGGGCGAGCCTGTCATCCCCCTGGCAGAAGGGCAGGCCTACCGGCACCTCCGCACACCGATGGGTTTCCGTGTCCAGCAGACACCCGATGACACCATCCAGGAGATCTTGCAGGATGCCGCCAAGATCTACGCCTCACTGCTAGCACCGTGGCAAAAGATAAACGCCCTGAACACCTTCCTGATCCCCTGCATCTTATTCATCCTAAGGGGATCCGCTGTCGTGAAGGTACCCCTCAACAAGGCAGACAAGATCATCTGGCAGCTGGTGAAGAAGTGGCTGTTCCTTCCCCAGAGAGCCAGCAACGAGCTGGTGTATATCACCCGCAGGCATGGCGGTGCCAATGTCCCCCGCATGGGTGACCTGTGTGACATTGTGGTGATCACCCGCGCCTTCCATCTGCTGACGTGTCCCGACGCCATGGTAAGGAACATCACAGCAAAAGCCCTCCAAGATGCAACAAAGAAGCGGATCGGCAGAGCCCCCTCCAACCAAGACACCGCCAGCTTCCTGAGCGGTTCCCTGGATGGCGAATTCAGATGGGACGGGTGCGACATCGCTTCACTGTGGTCCCGCGCTCACAGTGCCACGCGTCATCTGGGGAAGCACATCGGCTGCCGCTGGGAGTGGTGCGAGGAGCGCCAGGAGCTGGGAGTCCTGGTGCCGCAGGTCAGGTCTGAGGACAACACCATCTTCACCCCGAGTGCCAGGGGCATGCTGGAGAGGACGCTGAAGGCGGCCATCCACTCACTGTACATGGAAGCCCTGAAGCGTAAACCGGACCAGGGTAAAGCCTTCGAACTGACCAGCAAGTGGGACGCCAGCAACCACTTCCTTGCTGGGGGCGGCTTCACCCGTTTCGGTGACTGGCGTTTCAGCCACTGCACCCGGCTCAACTGCGTCCCACTCAATGGGGCTGTCCACCACGGGAACTGAGACAAGCGTTGCAGGAAGTGTGGCTACTCCAACGAGACCCTGCCTCACGTCCTGTGCAGCTGCAAGCCCCACTCCAGAGCCTGACAGCTGCGCCACAACGCCATCCAGGACCGCCTGGTGAAATCCATCGCACCGCGCCTGGGGGAGGTCGCCGTGAACTGCGCCATCCCCGGCACTGACAGCCAGCTGCGACCCGACATGGTAGTCACCAACGAGGCGCAGAAAAAGATCATCCTTGTTGACATCACGGTCCCCTTCGAGAACAGGACCCCAGCCTTCCGAGAAACCTGAGCTCGTAAGCTGGAAATATACGCCTCTCTGGCCAACACCCTGAGAGCGAAGGGCTACAAGGTGCAGATGGACACCCTGATCGTCGGAGCCGTGCGTGCTTGGGACCCCTGCAATGAGCATGTGCTGTGGACCTGTGGGATCGGTCGATACTACGCACGGCTCATGTGGTGCCTCATGGTCTCGGACACCATCCGATGGTCCAGGGCCATCTACATCGAACACATAACCGGCCACCGACAGTACCAGGAGGTGTGAGCCGGTTCGACATCGTGCATCCACTATGGGAAAGGGACTGAGAGGCTTTTTTCATTGGACCGTATGAACTGGAATCATAAACTCCCTGAACATTAAATCCCACCAAATGAGGGTAGAACCATCCCCATCATCGTATCCGCTCATTATACTCCACACCTGAACATAGCCATTATATGGACAACATACCCCCATATCTCAATGTCTGTACTTAGATCGGTTAAACTTTTACCCCCAATCAGAGAGATTGCAGATTATGTATTCCTTATGCCACCAGCTCCTAAACCGAATTTCGCATCCCTTGATAATCTGTACCTTATCTCCTCATAACCAGAAACTTCTATGCTTGAACTCTGTACCGTTTTCTTTTTATTTCAACATTATCTTAATAAAATTATTAAATCTGTTCTTCTCAGTTTAATAGCTGATATGTCCTTTATTTGAGGACTGTCTATTAAATTGATTTTTGAAACAGGGGGACGGACTAGGAGCTTGCTCTGTCCACCCCATGCATTGGCCTGGTATTGCAGTGTCTCCTGGTATTGCAGGAATGGTGCAGCTCCTTTTGGGGAGAATCTTCTGGTCAGAAAAGCAGAAAGAGTTTTACTGTGACAAGGCTTCTTGAGAGCAGATTTCTTCAAGGGGCGGGAAAAAATTGGAACCTTCTAGTGCTTTACTTTCTTTATGACAAACTATTGTTACAATTTCTTGGGAGTGTTTTGCAAATCGATAGACGTGAGGTTCTTTGTCTTGCTAGAGGACTGTTTAAGAAGCTGGGATCTTTCTCTTTAATAACACTCAGACCCGGGGCTGAGTGTTTTGAGAAAGACTTGGAGAGTTGGAGGGCAGAGAGTGAAGAGTTGGAGGGCATAGTCTCCCCACCTTTAAAAGTTGGGGGCCAGGCCCCACTCCCTCCCCCGCATTCCAGCACCTCTGCTTCTGGGACTATTTTATTCTTCAGCCATCTCTCTCAATTAACCATTTCCCGCCTTCAGCTCAGTGACAGTCCCACACTCTTTGCTTCCTACACGCAAAGATTGACACAGAGACCTTGCAAGGAAAACCTCCCCAAGGAGTCAGAAGCACCTGAAGTGCTGGAAAATAGAGGAGATTTGACAGTGGGATCCAGAGAGGTTCCTCAGCAGATGAAGGGGATCCCCTGCTTCCCAGGATCACCAATTGTAGGGAAGAACCAATTGGGTTTGCTTTTGGGAAGCTGCCAGGAATCAGATCTAAAATCATTTTTCAGTCTGAGATATGGTAACAGCATCCACAACCCCAGTGTCACAACTCTTCCAATAGCTAGAACCTTATCTTTTACCAGCCACAGAATGAAAGGGATTTGAATTAAACCCCTGTTCAGAGTCAATGAGGAGTGAGGGATCTTGGGGCTTTTCATTTCTTAGCCTCTGGCACCATCGCATGGCCATTTCAGTTTACTCTTTATAACAGTGGTCACCACCCGTCGATTGCGATCGACTGGTCGATCCTGGAGCCTCAGCCAGTCAATCCTGATCTCTGGGCCGCTAAAAGTCCAGCAGCACAGCGGGGCTCAGAGGCTGCGTGTCTGCCCTGGCCCGGGGCCCCTCCCAGACCCGGCTGGCTGCTGGCACATCTCTGGGGCCCGTGGGGAAAGTGGGGGGTTAGGCAGCTCCATGCCCTGCCCCAACCTCCAGAACTGTCCCCGCAGCTCCCATTGGCTTGGAACCGGCCAATGGCAGCTGTAGGGGCGGCGCTTGCAGGTGTGGTCAGTGCACAGAGATCCGCTGCCCCCCTCCCTCCCAGGGGCCGCACACAGACATGCCAGCAGCCAGCTCCTGTCTGGGAGCCACCAGTGGAAAGCACCTCCCAGCCGGAGCCTGCACCCCAAATCACAGCCCGGAGCTCCCTCCAGACCCCGCACCCCAACACTCAGCCCCGGTACGGAACCCCTCCTACACCCAAATTCCACCCCCAGAGTCCACACCCCATAGCTCCTCCTACACCCCAACACCCTGCCCAGCCCGGAGCCCGCTCCTGCACCAAGCTCCCTCCCAGAGCCTGCACCCCTCACTGCCTCCCACACCCCAACACTCTGCCCCACACATGCACGCTGCTAGGCACCAGCTTTGGTAACAGCACATCAGTCTCTAGGTGTCTCTGTGGCGCAAGGGGTCAGCGTGTTCGGCTGTTAACCGAAAGGCTGGTGGTTCGAGCCCACCCAGGGATGGTGCTAACCCTGTGCTACTTCTTTGCTCCTCAAGACCTGCTGGGAGCCTCAAAGTTTCCCTTTTGCCACCTGAAAACTGTCCCTCTTGGCCTCAGTGGTTTCAGCTGGTGGCCCTCAGAGTGCGCTGAATGCGACCCAGAATCGCATCTCCCCGCAGCCATACCAGGGGCTTGGGCTCAATCCTCATGGCAGAGTGCAAAACCTTGAATCTGGTATGTTTCGGTCCCTTCCTGCCTCCACTCAAGCGGCAAGGGAGAAACGGATGAGACACAACGCCTCAAAGATGCCTCCCTCCCACTTCCCTGTTGGCTGCACACAGCCCTTGGCCTGCCTCATGCCTCGTCAGGGAAGTGCGGCCATGCTGCCCCAACCTGAGTCCCGGCCAAAGCCTGGCCCACCCCGGCTGACAGAGCGCAGAGCCCCGCGAGTCAATGGCAGGTCGAGTCGGGAGCCTCGGCTCTTTCCCCTGACAGCCACACAGAGCTGTGTAGTGTCCCGAGAGCCTCCCTCCTGTTCTACGCAGCAGCCGCCTGCCGGTGCGGATGGGAGAAGGGGACGAGGAAGCACGGCTGCCTCCAGTTGGGACAGGAGCCCTCACCACACGCAGGCCTCTTGCCTTCAGCCCAGGCAGTCAGAGGTGCCAGGGAGCTCCCTGGCAGGCCCCCGCCTCAGCCACCTCCAGGGCGTGAGGGCCCAGAGCAAAAAGAAACAAGTACATCCCTAGCAGAGGATGGTTTCGATCCACCGACCTCTGGGTTATGGGCCCAGCACGCTGCCGCTGCGCCACTCTGCTGTGCCTTCAACCATAGCCCCCAGCATCTGGATTTAGGGGCAGATTAACCTTCTGTGGGCCCTGGTGCCAAACATATTTGTGGGCCCCATGTCGTCATTGTGGGCTCCGAGCATGGGCCTGGTGTGGGAGGGCCATTGGTGCCCTAGTGTCCCCGGTCCTGAATCTCAGAGACATTTTTCATTTTGATCACACACCTCTACATGACTATGTGTGTTGCCATACACAGCTCCCTCAGCCCCCAGTTCTTCTCATTGCACTCTACCCATGTGGGTTTACCAGTGTCCACAGTGAGCAGAACTTTCAGAGTCATCAGGGAAGCTCCCCACAGATTTGTCTCCTTCCTCATTCAGACCTTCTATAGCCACATCTCCAGTGCCACCCCATGTCACCAGTCACTGTGTGTGGTCCCACTCTCAGCTCAAAGATCCAAAGCCAGCAGATACCTGGTCAGTTCTGACAAATCCCTTCCCCAGCACCCATCCTGCCATTCGAGCAAGCCCCTTGCAAACACCATTTCCCCAAAGTGAAGACTTAGCCCTTGGGAATCTGAAGACACCAGCCTTTCTCCCTCTGCTCCCATCTACAGGCTAGTCTACTGCCTGGTCCCCACCACCTCTGCCCATGCTTGTTTCCTTTCTACTTTGGAGATGCTTCCCAACCAGCTGGGACTATTCTCCCACTGCAAGCCTCACCTGCTTCCTCTTTCCCTGCTTCCCTTGACATTCCTTTCCTATGGGTGACCTCTGTTCCTTGAGGTTAATTCCACTTTCTTTATCTGCTCCTAGCTTAATGGCCCCAGTAGTCAAAGAGCCACCTGCAGCTTCTCTGACTATAGCCATGGGGACAATTGTCAGAGGCCAGCCTGAGATAGCCGCAGCTACTAGTCAAGGGAAGGGTGGCAATTCCAAGGCTGAGCATGCTTGAACCTAGCAACGGCGGCGCTAGGGCCTCTAAATCCTCAGCACTGGCCCTAGGCGGCTGCAGACTCTGCAGTTAAGCGCTTCCCTCCTCTAGGCCATGGCTTTCAGTGCCTGAGATGCCCATCACCTGCAGCAGAAGCCACCAATTCCCATGCACCCCTCAGCTAGCACGTAGTCGTGCAGAAAGTGCAGCCTGGATGATTTTGGAGGCTGGGGTACCAGGAAGTTCCCATCCCTGAGCAGCAGCTCTGCAACAAGCTCACATGTCCCCCCTCCGCTGTGGGCCCAGGACCCTGGGAAGACAGTGGAGTTACACTGTGTATAACCAGTTCTATTCAAAGCTTGTTGAAGTGAGTGGGAGTCTTTTCATTATCTTTAATGGGCTGCGTACGGAATCAAAGGACCCCATTCTCGACTCTGGGAGGAAAGCGCATTCTGTGCTGCACTGGTTTACTATGGTAACAGGAAGGTCTCACATTCCCCAGTGAATAAGCAACACCTCCTACAACACCTAACTTTTTCTGAGAGGCCTCCTGCCCAATTACGAAATGTAAACCTACTTCGCTTACCAGGGCTGAAAATATCTGGTAGAGTGGTCACAAAAGCAAGGCCCTTCTGAATTCAGGAGGAATTTTCAATGTGCACAGAACACAGACGGGACTGGTCCCTGCACGGTTACAGAACTGCGGTAAAGTGGAACAATTTTCAGATTGTGTGATTGGAGGATATCTGGATCCATATGGTAAGACTGTCCTACATAAACGAGGAAAAGGTGAGGTGCTTTTGTTATTCTCTTGTTCCACTCTTTGTTTCTGTGGGGAATTTGCCAGTGCAATATTACTGTCTTCCCTATCAACAATCCTGCTTCTCCACGTGGGCACCAATGATACTGCCAAGAATGACCTTGAGCGGATCACTGCGGACTATGTGGCTCTGGGAAGAAGGATAAAGGAGTTGGAGGCGCAAGTGGTGTTCTCGTCCATCCTCCCCGTGGAAGGAAAAGGCCTGGGTAGGGACCGTCGAATCGTGGAAGTCAATGAATGGCTACGCAGGTGGTGTCGGAGAGAAGGCTTTGGATTCTTTGACCATGGGATGGTGTTCCATGAAGGAGGAGTGCTGGGCAGAGACGGGCTCCATCTTACGAAGAGAGGGAAGAGCATCTTTGCCAGCAGGCTGGCTAACCTAGTGAGGAGGGCTTTAAACTAGGTTCACCGGGGGAAGGAGACCAAAGCCCTGAGGTAAGTGGGAAAGAGGGATACAGGGAGGAAGCACAGGCAGCAATGCCTGTGAGGGGAGGGCTCCTGCCTCATACTAGGAATGAGGGGCGATCAACAGGTTATCTCAAGTGCTTATATACGAATGCACAAAGCCTTGGAAACAAGCAGGGAGAACTGGAGGTCCTGGTGATGTCAAGGAACTATGACGTGATTGGAATAACAGAGACTTGGTGGGACAACTCACATGACTGGAGTACTGTCATGGATGGTTATAAACTGTTCAGGAAGGACAGGCAGGGCAGAAAAGGTGGGGGGGTAGCACTGTATGTAAGGGAGCAGTATGACTGCTCAGAGCTCCGGTACGAAACTGTAGAAAAACCTGAGTGTCTCTGGATTAAGTTTAGAAGTGTGTGCAACAAGAGTGATGTAGTGGTGGGAGTCTGCTATAGACCACCGGACCAGGGGGATGAGGTGGATGAGGCTTTCTTCCGGCAGCTCACGGAAGCTACTAGATCGCATGCCCTGATTGTCATGGGTGACTTTAATTTTCCTGATATCTGCTGGGAGAGCAATACAGCGGTGCATGGACAATCCAGGAAGTTTTTGGAAAGCGTAGGGGACAATTTCCTGGCGCAAGTGCTAGAGGAGCCAACTAGGGGGGGCGCTTTTCTTGACCTGCTGCTCACAAACCGGGTAGAATAAGTGGGGGAAGCAAAAGTGGATGGGAATCTGGGAGGCAGTGACCATGAGTTGGTTGAATTCAGGATCCTAACGCAGGGAAGAAAGGTAAGCAGCAGGATACGGACCCTGGACTTCAGGAAAGCAGACTTCGACTCCCTCAGGGAACGGATGGCCAGGATCCCCTGGGGGACTAAATTGAATGGGAAAGGAGTCCAGGAGAGCTGGCTGTATTTCAAGGAATCCCTGTTGAGGTTACAGGGACAAACCATCCCGATGAGTCGAAAGAATAGTAAATATGGCAGGCGACCAGCTTGGCTTAATGGTGAAATCCTAGCGGATCTTAAACATAAAAAAGAAGCTTACAAGAAGTGGAAGGTTGGACATATGACCAGGGAAGAGTATAAAAAATATTGCTTGGGCATGTAGGAATGATATTAGGAGGGCCAAATCGCACGTGGAGCTGCAGCTAGCAAGAGATGTCAAGAGTAACAAGAAGGGTTTCTTCAGGTATGCTGGCAACAAGAAGAAAGCCAAGGAAAGTGTGGGCCCCTTACTGAATGAGGGAGGCAACCTAGTGACAGAGGATGTGGAAAAAGCTAATGTACTCAATGCTTTTTTTGCCTCTGTTTTCACGAACAAGGTCAGCTCCCAGACTGCTGCGCTGGGCATCACAAAATGGGGAAGAGATGGCCAGCCCTCTGTGGAGATAGAGGTGGTTAGGGACTATTTAGAAAAGCTGGACGTGCACAAGTCCATGGGGCCAGACGAGTTGCATCCGAGAGTGCTGAAGGAATTGGCGGCTGTGATTGCAGAGCCATTGGCCATTATCTTTGAAAACTCATGGCGAACCAGGGAAGCCCCGGATGACTGGAAAAAGGCTAATGTAGTGCCAATCTTTAAAAAAGGGAAGAAGGAGGATCCTGGGAACTACAGGCCAGTCAGCCTCACCTCAGTCCCTGGAAAAATCATGGAGCAGGTGTTAGCCGACGGCCAAGGATGTTTGGTGAGGTGCCAGCTATGCCCGTTTATACCATCCGTGACTTTAACCACTAGGACGCACTGTCCCTTCGCGGCGGGCAGCCCGGGCTAGGCTGACGGATGCCCCAAGGTCCTAACCACCCGTGACTTTAACTGCTAGAGCTCAGAGCTCCTTCGCAGCGGGCAGTCAATACTGACTGACAGGTGCCCCAATGGCAGCACTAAGAGCCTCTCCACACCCGTGACTTTAACTGCTAGAGCTCAGAGCTCCTTCGCAGCGGGCAGCCAGGATTGACTGACAGGTGCCCCAAGAGTTTGCCCCGTGGAGGCGGCACAACTCAATGCTAGGCTCTTAGTACTCTCACCTAATGGCCAGGCTTTAGAGCCAAAACGGCTGAGGTTCTTTAATTGTGTTGGCTGCTTTACAGTAAACCAGAGAAAACAAGTCAGGCTTATGCATAAATGGTTACCAAAATTTATTAAGCTAGATTCTAATCATGTGGTTACAAAATTGCTAGTGCCTACTTATTTAAATGTAGAGATGTTACACACACAAACAAGTTACAAAACTGAAGCCACAATCCCAAAGAAAGAAAACAAAGTATAGAGCTCTATTTCAAAATATGTGTACACTAAAGATAGGAGATCAGGTGTGGGTGCTTCTTACCCTCCTTGCATCTCTCGATTCCAGCGGTGCCAAGCCAGGATCGGTCACTCAATTCCGCGGAAAGACGAATAAGGGACAAGGCGTAGGGACCCTCTTAGCTGCAGAAGCCTTGGGAGGCTGTCACTTATCTGACCAGCAGATAGATAGTGAAAAGCACTCAAAAATCATGGTGCTGTAGGTCCCCTACTTATACCTCTGTACTCCTTTATTCTCTTTCTCCTTTCTTATGCCAAATTGAGGCTGGTCTGTCGGGGTGACGCCAGCTTTCGCAAGAGTAGTTTACACTTGCAAAGGAGAGAAACAATAAGTGTCGACTACTGGACATTTCTTTTATCAGGGTAAATATTTTCCCAACTAGGATGTTGGTGTGTGTGCATCACGCTATTTAGTAGGGGCTAACAGCCATGTCTGTCACAGGGCCTCTGCCTTCTGTGAGCTTAATCGTTGTATCTGTTCCCAGAGGCACATTGTAGCAGCACACCTGTGCTTTCACAGCTTCAAAGGCTGTGCTGGAATATATGTTAAGTGCCCTGTTCCTGCTTCCTCCTGTGTTTCCAGCAATGCTGGTCTGGGGGGGGGGGCGCTGGCTGTCTGGCTACATTCCACCCCCTGATGCACCACACTACATCCCAGATTGCAAGGTGGCGGTGATGCCAGCACCTCTTGCCCTCCTTGGGGAAATCTAGAAATACCCAACAACCAAATTAGAGGATGAGGGTTCGCGGAATTGGGTAGGATCCCTTTTTAGCTCTAGGTATCTGATTTGTGTGGAGGACAGAGCAGTTTGAATCAAACGCTTCATAATACATAAAGTTACACAAAGAACAATTACAATAATTAAAATGGTTAAAACAATATTCACAACCGAATGTAAAAACGGGGAGAGGGAGAATCCCAAGTGTTGAGCTAACCATTGCATCCATGAGGTTTGTCCATTCTCAGCCACTGCATGTAAAATTTTAACTGCACCTTTAATAGCAACCACATCTTGCTCTATTTGCCCTGAATGATTTACATAAAAACAACAAGATTGGTTGATGACAGCACACACTCCTCCCTGCTGGGCTAGGGTAGCGTCCAGTGCTATTCTGTTCTGCAGAGCATATCGGGCCACAGACTGAAGTTGTTCATTTAAAAGCCCTAATGCATCAGCAGTATGATTCAGAGCAATTTCCAATTGTCCAGAAACATTTGCTATTGCCATCTCGAGCTCAGTTATACCTAACCAAGGTATAAGTGCACGTGTAAATCGGTGAAAACCAGAGGGCCGTTCAATCAGGGGGTTGTAGGTGAACTTTCGTTTGGACCGGTGTATAAAACTTCCCAGATTTGTTATTCTGGGGGCATTAACATGAGGGTGTACTGTTAGTCCCTCGGGTACTGCATGTCCCAGTGAACACCTTCCAGTCCAACCTACAGGGAGATATTTATATGCCTTGTCCCCACAAATAAAGAACAAGCCAGGTTCTTTACTAAGAATAGGTGAATAAGGTCCTCTGTGCCACCTGCCCCCCTCAGGTTTAGGTATGGGTTGGTGATATGGAACACAATATCCCATCTTAATGTTAGTACAGAGCAAAACTATTAACAAATCTTCTAAAATTTGATCTGAGCGAAAAAGTCCATTTTCATTACACTGATCTAATAAGGAGTTAATAGATTTGATTAGCAATGGGTTATAAATGTGTCCGGAACTGGGAATAAAGAACAGTGATTGGTCATACCAATCTCTGCTTTCAGGGTATCTACTCATATTCAGGGGAACAATTGTGGCATTATATATGCTAAAAAGGGGTCTATGTTCAAGTGTGCCATTGATGGGACCTTTCCAACATTTTAAAGTTCTTTTGTCGCTCATGGGTGGGTAGGTAGTCCAACCCCCACTTTTCTGATCAAATACAATTGTATGGGCACATTGCTGCTTATCTAGACTACCCATTTGTATGTCACCCTGAGTTTCAAAACAAATAGGGTATACTTCTTTAGATGATCCCGTTACATATTCCACAGGCTGTCCCCAAACAGTGCGATGCCATTGTCCCACCTCCCCCGAGTCATTGCGAGGGTTGTTGGTGTACCATGCTGCTCCCCACTGAAAGATGTCACTTTTGTTCCACCAATCATTTAGGCTGAGTGGTACAAATTCAAGTCCCAGTCCATTGGTTGAATCTAGCAAGGTGCACATCCAGCAATTTGTAGCACCAGCAGCTGAGGCGATGGTTTGGATTGCTCCCCGAAGAGGATGTTCTGGTATTGCCAAGGTGACTGGAGCCAACAGAAGGATCATGAGGGCTTGCAGGAACATATCTCTGGTGGGTCGTGTTCTAGCTAAAAAACTTATTTTAAAACCAAAAGCAAAAATTACACCTGCTATTATAAGTAATGGCAAATATATCAACAGTCCATAGTAGTCTCTAGTGATCAAACAGGTCTGCTGCATGATCCATTTTGCTGACAGGTTAGCTGGCAGGTTGCTCGGAATGATGGGACCATTCCTGCAATAAATCACATGGTCAGCCGGTCTTGGATGCGATCCAAGCCTCTGTAATGGTTATTAGCCTTTTATCAGCATTTAAGGCACTCCATACACCTTTCTCTTTATAGGCGTGCAAAACGCAGGTAAAGGTTCCCAGGGCTGGGTGTTTAATCACAACAGTATCTCCGGGAGCATACTTGGAACTGTGCAGTGGTGTTCTGGCAGGGGAGATAGCTTCCCCTATAGGGAAGAATCCCCTGCTGATTGGACTTCCTGTAGGAGTCTGTCTGTTGTTTAATCTCTGCACCACTTCGTCCAGTCTGTTTCCCCATGTGCCATCAGTAGGCTTCAAGTGATTCTTTAGCAACCCATTCCAGCGCTCGACCATGCCATTAGATTGAGGTCGATATGGAAGGTGGAAGGTCCATTGGACTCCATGGTTAAGGGTCCATTCCCTTACAAGTTTATTCTTAAAATGCGAACCATTATCTGATTGTATTTCTTGAGGCATTGGGACAATTGCTGTTAAGCGGTTTAGTCCCATAACTGTGGACAACCCTGTTGCCAATCGGGTTGGATATGCAAAACCAATCCCTGAAACAATTTCTACTCCAGTCAAGATGTATTTCCACCTCTGCCTTGTAGTGGGCAGTGGTCCGACATAGTCGACCTGCCAGGTTGCCCATAGTGTTTTTCCATCTCTTAGCCTGGCAAACCTTTGTCCTTCTGCTATATGTTTTCTAGTCTCAGCACAAATAGTGCAGGCTTGCACCAGGTCTCTAGCCTGTCTGTGGGTGATAGGCCACCCCCTGATATGTGCTTGCCGCACTAACTCATCACTTCCTGTGTGTCCTAAATTATCATGTAACCATGAATATAAGCATTCCCATTCTACTTGTGTGGTAAAGAGCTGGGCAGCTGCATCGGCAACTGTGCAGCTGGGGTATTATTCCTCTGATGAGCTGAGACATGTCCTATAGACAGGGGTTGTTGCAGGCCATGCTGATATAACCACTGCCAGTATTCCAGTCCCCAGACTGGTTTACCTCCTATTTCCCAGTGGTTATTTTTCCAGTTAGTGATCCACTGAGTGGCACCTGCCTATACTGCATAGGAGTCCGTATATACTGCGGTGGCTCCTGCTTCACAGGCCAGTTTAATTGCAGCTAATTCTGCAAGTTGTGCTGACCCATCAATTTCAGCAGTTAGGGCTGCTGCAGAGGTGTCTGCAGGCACTGCTGCAGCTTTTCCCTTCCATTTTCCTTTTACCAGCCTGGCACTGCCATCAGTGAACCATACTCCCTCAGGCTTAGAAGGATCAAATGGGGCAGCATCCTTAATGGGAGACTGCTGTGGAGGCAGGCGGTATTCATCAGGCATTCCTACTTTCCATAGGGATTCCTGAATCATAGTGGGGTTTTGTGCAGTGTCTGCACTCCCTACCCTGTGGTGTATGTAAAGTGCCCATCTTTGGATAGTCATCTTTTGTGCTACACCAGGTGGTAACTCTTTCCCTTCCAATATAGGTTTAATGATTGGAAGAGGAGTGTGAATTGTGATGTCCTTATCCTGAGTTAATTCCTCAGTTTCTCTCAAGGCTGTGTAAGCTGCCAGAAGCACCTTCTCATAAGGCGTGTAGTTAGCCTGTGACCCTTGCCATGACTTGGAACCAAACTGAATGGGTCGTCTGGGAGCAGTGTCACTTTCTTGCCAGAGAGCATAAGACATTCCAGTGGCTCCCACAGTTAGGTACAAATGGAATGGGGCTTCAGGATGTATGGGACCCAGAGCCTGATAGGTGTGTATCTCCCCTATCAGTTGTCTGAGGGCTTCCTCATGGGCAGGAGCCCATTCCCAGGCAGCACTTTTCTTTAACAAATTGTACAATGGTCTGGCGATAATGGCAAAGCCAGGTACATGTTTTCTCCAAAACCCCAGGGTTCCCAAAATCTGTCTCAATTGATCTTTACTTTCAGGGGAGGGTGCCTGATTTAGCTCTTGCACAGTGTCATTAGGCACAGACCTCCTACCTCCCATCCATACAGTACCTAAGAATTTTATCTCTTGGGAGGGACCTTGGCATTTCTCAGCTGGTAACTCTAAATTAAGGGCTTCTAGTGCTCCTTTGATTTGATTCATAGCCTCCTGTACCTCTTCTGGGGTTTTCCCACCTATTAAGATGTCATCAATGTATTGCACAGTTTGTACATTGTGTGGCAGTATAAGGTCATCTAGGACCTTTGCCAGTGCCCCATGGCAAATAGTGGGTGAGTGTTTAAACCCTTGTGGCATTCAGGTAAAAGTGTATTGTACACCTTTCCAAGTAAAAGCAAATCTTTCCTGGTCAGCTGGTTGCAAAGGGACCATGAAGAACATGTCCTTTACATCTAATACTGCTAGCCAGGGTTTATCCCAGGTTTGTATGGTGTTTACAATATCTGTTATGCTAGGGACTGCTGCAGTTAATGGTCCAGTGTTACTGTTTAGCTTCCTATAGTCTATAGTGAGTCTCCATTTGCCATTTGATTTCTTAATGGGCCACACAGGAGAATTAAAGCGAGAGTGGGTACGAATTAAAATTCCTCGCTGTTCCAAATCTTTGATCAGGTCAGTAACAGGGCTTATGGCCTCAGCTGGGACATTATACTGCTTTGTGTTTGTTACTGTTGAGGGCGGGAGAGCAGGCGCGCTGCTAAGTAAGTTTACAGAATAGTGGGGAGGGCTTTCCTCTTCCAGGTGGGTGGCATGAGGAACAGAACTGACTCCAAAAGCCCATCTTTCCCCATTAATCCTTCCCTTCTTTCCTCTTAAAACATCCATGCCCAGTATGTTGGCATTGCCCAAAATCACCTCATATTTTCGGGGCTGATGGTGGGGTTGCAATGGGATATCCAGTTTTATCTTAACTAATGGGTAAGTTATGGTACTGCCATTTACCCCTGTAACAAGTACCTGTTTTCCGCCAGTAGGTGGCGAGCCCTGAAAACTTTCTCGCTTAATCATGGACCTTTGAGCCCCTGTGTCCATTAAGAAAGGAATAATGTGTTTGTCATTTACAGTAACATGTATCCGGGGGTCTTTTGCTGTTGTTTTCTCCTCTTTGGATTTAAGCTGGTTTATTAGGAGAGGAGATTGGCCCCCGCAAGCTAGTTTCCCTGCTCTGGTAACTCTTGTAGTTGCTGCAGCAATGGAGTATACCGGGTGTCTGCAGGTGGGGAAAGAGGAGAGAGCTGCAGAGGTGCACTGGGAGTAGCATTAGTTGTCTCCCAGTCAGCTCTTTTAAAGGTGGTGAATAATTTTAGCCGCTCTGTGGGCAGTCCATTTATCACATCTCTGGGAGAACCTAAAGCCAGACATTGTCTCCACAACTTGGCTCTAAGCTCCTTTTCCTCTTGGGTTGGCTCTCGCTTGTTTTTATGTCCTTTAGATGGTGCCCCCTTGTTTCCCTGAAGGGAACGCATCTTAGCTTTGCCTGTCAGTGCTCTGATGTCTCCGAATTCTCTAAAGTATGACACCAGAAGGTTTAGCAGTGCCCGAAAGGTACTGTTATGTGCTGCAGCTTCTGATCTAAGGGACAGTGCCATAGCCCTGTGGTTACTCGGAACTCCCTTAAGCAGGGGTCTGAGATCATCTACATCTACCTGACCCTCCCATGGGCTTTCATAGGCTAACTCTTGAGGGTTTTGGCCAAGCATGCTAATAACAGCCACAGTTAATAGAGCTGTTTTTACCTCATCTATGTTGGTCCAGTGCATTACTGTGGGTTCATCTCGGTCTGCTGGGTCAATACCTCTTGCCCATCGACAAGCCAGAGACCAAAGTGTTTTAGGGGTGTTCCCCTCTGAGTGTTCCAGGAATATTCCTGCACCTAAGTTAAGGCGCTCAGTTTCTTGGGCTGTCAGGCGTATATATCCACCCCCAGTGTCCCAGAGGCGGACCAGCCACTCTATTATACCTTCCTCAGGCTTTTTAGCAAAATCTCCCTGGATTGTTTTTAACTCCATGGGAGTATATTGGCGGGTGGTAATTTTGGTAAAGTGTGTTGGAGCTTTACTCCCTTTTCCCTTTTTACCTCCCTTCTTTGTTTTTGAAGAGGTGGATGGATAATTGTCATCCCCTTCTTCATCCAGCTCTGCCCCACTCAAATTTTCCTCATGTTCTTCTGATTTGTGATGTGTGATAGCTGGTCTTAATTTTACAGAGGGACCTTCCTCCTCAGAGGAGGGGGACTCATTTGCTGAATCCCAAATGTCTCCATCCCATTCCTCAGGGTCTAGCCAGAGAGCAGTCTCAACTTTAGCCCGGTTGATACTGCGTGTTTTAGTCTACAGTTTTTCCCTTCGTTCTATCCCTTCTTTCTCAATTAAGGGAAGTAATCTTTTCTGAAGATGTTCAATATCCCTATTCAGTGTTCTTACTCTGGTATCTAAATTCTGGCATTCCTTGCGCAGTGTGTCCCTTTCCTGTTGCAGCCTATTAAATTCTATTGCCAGACCATGATAATCCTTACAGGCAGCTTGCCAAACGTTAGTAAGCAGCCATATACAAGCACCTTTTCCTTTCCCTTTCTTCATCTTGCAGGCAGTTCTCCAGTTACAGAAATGCTGCCAGATCTCTGCTGGTTTTCCCCAATATTTCTCCAGCAGTTCTTTGCTCCACAGAGGATGTCCCCATCCCTCTTGGGTCAAACTTTTCTCTAGCTCAGGGAATTCTGTGGTGTTTATCATGACTGGTTTCATTGTGTTACTGTAGTGCAGCCTATATCACAATCCTGTTCGTGACGCCAATTTCTGTTAGCCGACGGCCAAGGATGTTTGGTGAGGTGCCAGCTATGCCCGTTTATACCATCCGTGACTTTAACCACTAGGACGCACTGTCCCTTCGCGGCGGGCAGCCCGGGCTAGGCTGACGGATGCCCCAAGGTCCTAACCACCCGTGACTTTAACTGCTAGAGCTCAGAGCTCCTTCGCAGCGGGCAGTCAATACTGACTGACAGGTGCCCCAATGGCAGCACTAAGAGCCTCTCCACACCCGTGACTTTAACTGCTAGAGCTCAGAGCTCCTTCGCAGCGGGCAGCCAGGATTGACTGACAGGTGCCCCAAGAGTTTGCCCCGTGGAGGCGGCACAACTCAATGCTAGGCTCTTAGTACTCTCACCTAATGGCCAGGCTTTAGAGCCAAAACGGCTGAGGTTCTTTAATTGTGTTGGCTGCTTTACAGTAAACCAGAGAAAACAAGTCAGGCTTATGCATAAATGGTTACCAAAATTTATTAAGCTAGATTCTAATCATGTGGTTACAAAATTGCTAGTGCCTACTTATTTAAATGTAGAGATGTTACACACACAAACAAGTTACAAAACTGAAGCCACAATCCCAAAGAAAGAAAACAAAGTATAGAGCTCTATTTCAAAATATGTGTACACTAAAGATAGGAGATCAGGTGTGGGTGCTTCTTACCCTCCTTGCATCTCTCGATTCCAGCGGTGCCAAGCCAGGATCGGTCACTCAATTCCGCGGAAAGACGAATAAGGGACAAGGCGTAGGGACCCTCTTAGCTGCAGAAGCCTTGGGAGGCTGTCACTTATCTGACCAGCAGACAGATAGTGAAAAGCACTCAAAAATCATGGTGCTGTAGGTCCCCTACTTATACCTCTGTACTCCTTTATTCTCTTTCTCCTTTCTTATGCCAAATTGAGGCTGGTCTGTCGGGGTGACGCCAGCTTTCGCAAGAGTAGTTTACACTTGCAAAGGAGAGAAACAATAAGTGTCGACTACTGGACATTTCTTTTATCAGGGTAAATATTTTCCCAACTAGGATGTTGGTGTGTGTGCATCACGCTATTTAGTAGGGGCTAACAGCCATGTCTGTCACAGGGCCTCTGCCTGCTGTGAGCTTAATCGTTGTATCTGTTCCCAGAGGCACATTGTAGCAGCACACCTGTGCTTTCACAGCTTCAAAGGCTGTGCTGGAATATATGTTAAGTGCCCTGTTCCTGCTTCCTCCTGTGTTTCCAGCAATGCTGGTCTGAGAGGGGGGGGCTGGCTGTCTGGCTACAGCAGGTCCTTAAAGAATCAATCCTGATGCACTTGCATGAGAGGAAAGTGATCAGGAACAGCCAGCATGGATTCACCAAGGGAAGGTCATGACTGACTAATCTAATTGCCTTTTATGATGAGATTACTGGTTCTGTGGATGAAGGGAAACAGTGGATGTATTGTTTCTTGATTAGCAAAGCTTTTGACACGGTCTCCCACAGTATTCTTGTCAGCAAGTTAAGGAAGTATGGGCTGGATGAATGCACTATAAGGTGGGTAGAAAGCTGGCTAGATTGTCGGGCTCAACGGGTAGTGATCAATGGCTTCATGTCTAGTTGGCAGCCGGTATCAAGTGGAGTGCCCCAAGGGTCGGTTTTGTTCAATATCTTCATAAATGATCTGGAGGATGGTGTGGATTGCACTCTCAGCAAATTTGTGGATGATACTAAACTGGGAGGAGTGGTAGATACGCTGGAGGGCAGGGATAGGATACAGAGGGACCTAGACAAATTGGAGGATTGGGCCAAAAGAAATCTGATGAGGTTCAATAAGGATAAGTGCAGGGTCCTGCACTTAGGATGGAAGAATCCAATGCCCCGCTACAGACTAGGGACCGAATGGCTAGGCAGCAGTTCTGCGGAAAAGGACCTAGGGGTGACAGTGGACGAGAAGCTGGATATGAGTCAGCAGTGTGCCCTTGTTGCCAAGAAGGCCAATGACATTTTGGGATGTATAAGTAGGGGCATAGCGAGCAGATCGAGGGACGTGATCGTTCCCCTCTATTCGACATTGGAGAGGCCTCACCTGGAGTACTGTGTCCAGTTTTGGGCCCCACACTACAAGAAGGATGTGGATAAATTGGAGAGAGTCCAGCGAAGGGCAACAAAAATGATTAGGGGTCTAGAACACATGTCTTATGAGGAGAGGCTGAGGGAGCTGGGATTGTTTAGCCTGCAGAAGAGAAGAATGAGGGGGGATTTGATAGCTGCTTTCAACTACCTGAAAGGGGGTTCCAAAGAGGATGGCTCTAGACTGTTCTCAATGGTAGCAGATGACAGAACGAGGAGTAATGGTCTCAAGTTGCAGTGGGGAGGTTTAGACTGGATATTAGGAAAAACTTTTTCACTAAGAGGGTGGTGAAACACTGGAATGCGTTACCTAGGGAGGTGGTAGAATCTCCTTCCTTAGAGGTTTTTAAGGTCAGGCTTGACAAAGCCCTGGCTGGGATGATTTAACTGGGAATTGATCCTGCTTCCAGCAGGGGATTGGACTAGATGACCTTCTGGGGTCCCTTCCAACCCTGATATTCTATGATTCTATGATTCTGTGAATCAAAACTAAAAGAAATGAGAATGGCTGTTGAAAATAGCAATTCCAATCCAAGTTAGCACGGGGGAGATGCCAGCATTTGTTGCTCAATTTTATTCTACTTTTTCCACAGCACGTTTCAGTGGATCAGCATATTTGATTGGGGAGAAATGAAGTAACAAGCAGCCAAAATAGAGCTTGAGCACTCCTGAGTTTTGAGAGTGTTCAAATGTGGAAGGCAGGTGCTCGATTCCCTTTCTGAATATTGGATAAATCAAGAAAGGAAAAGCCAATTTCTGCTTCCCTGGCTCAGAATGGAAATTCTCCTATGGGCCTGGTACTGTATTTACAGCTGCTCAGGTCCTCGAGTAGAGCCTCCCCTCCCCTACTTTTCATTTTAACTTCTTGTGGGATCCACAGACCCCCCCTTGCTAGACAGAAAGGGGCACTGTCCATTCAGTCCACCCAGTTTCTCCTTTGGGGGCTGCCAGGCGAGGTCACACCAGCATCCCTCATCCAGCCTGGGGAAGTCTTTGAGGGTGATATCTGAACCAAAGCCTTCTACTCCTTGGGCACACTTGTTCCCCATTCACAGCACCACCCCCTTCGAGCAGACAGCTCCCCATTCACAGCAAGCTGCAGCGCATGGGGTCTCAGCTTCCCCACTCCCCCCACTCCCTTTCCTGTGGATAGTGGCCAAGGGAATGCTGGGAAATGTAGTTCCTTCCCTGCTCCAGGGCTGGCTCTCTCGGCAGGGAGCTGGCCAAGGAACTACAGCTCCCAGGGCCCCGTGGGATCTCAGCTCCCAGGCTGGATCCCTGCTGCTCCGAGGCTCCACTTCGGCAGCGCTGCGAGAGGGGAGGAAGCGAGTGTTATGGGCCCCTCTGAGCTTGTGCCTGGCACGGTGGAGCCATTGGTGCCACGGTGAATCCGGTCCTGTCCGGACTAGCGCCTTGCAAGCTCTAGCGTGGGCAGGAGATCTGCAGGCTGCACAGCCTTGGTAACAGCAGCCAGGTCTCTAGGTGTCTCTGTGGCGCAATGGGTCAGCGCGTTCGGCTGTTAACCGAGAGGATGGTGGTTCGAGCCCACCCAGGGACGCTGGTAACCTCCTGCTATTTCCTTGCTCCTCAAGATGTGCTGGGAGCCTCAAAGGCCCCTTTTTGCCACCTCAAACCCGACTCTCTTGGCCTCAGGGGGTTCAGCTGGTGGCCCGCAGAGTGCGCTGGATGCGAGTCAGAAACCCATCTCCCAGCAGCCATGCCGGGGGCTCGGGCTTAATCCTCAAGGCCTAGTGCAAAACCTTCAGCTGGGCACATTTCCTTTCATCTCATTTCATTTCACTCCCTTCCCTTCCCGCCCCCACGCTGCAAGAGACTGACCCACACACAATATCTCCCTAACCTGTTTGCAAACCCTTGGCACGCGTTTCCCAAGTTGGGCAACCTGCTCCCAGCTGAAGGTGACCACACACCCTGCCAGGGGCAGGCTCTGCTCAGCCTGGCTCCGCACCGCCTGCACTAGACAGGTGGGTCCCAGTCCCAAAACTTACTCACATTTCACCCCAATGGCCCCAAACTGCCGCTTTTAATATGCAAATAAGGAGCAGCCACGCTCAGGCTTCTCCCCAGCTCTCCAGGGCAGCCTGCAGGAAGAGAACAAGGTGAGATTTAAATTAGCCAGGATGAAAAGGAGGACTTGTGGCACCTTAGAGACTAACCAATTTATTTGAGCATAAGCTTTCATGAACTACAGCTCACTTCATCGGATGCATTCAGTGGAAAATACAGTGGGGAGATTTATATACATAGAGAACATGAAACAATGGGTGCTACCATACACTCAGTAAGCAGAGTGATCACTGTGAGCTCACAGGTGAGCTATTACCAGCAGGAGAGCGGGTGGGGGCAGTCGGGGAGAGGGGAAACCCTTTGTAGTGATAATCAAGATGGGCCATTTCCAGCAGTTGACAAAAACGTCTGCAGGAGGGAGGGGATAAACATGGGGAAATAGTTTTACTTTGTGTAATGACCCATCCACTCCCAGTCTCTATTCAAGCCTAAGTTAATTGTATCCAGTTTGCAAATTAATTCCAATTCATTTCAATTCAGTAATCTTTCACTGGAGTCCAGATGATGAAGATGTCATCAATGTAGCGCAAGTAGAGTGGTGGCATTAGGGGACGAGAGCTGAGGAAGTGTTGTTCTAAGTCAGCCATAAAAATGTTGGCATACTGTGGGGCCATGCGGGTACCCGTAGCAGTGCCGCTGATTTGAAGATATACATTGTCCCCAAATGTGAAATAGTTATGGGTGAGGAAAAGTCACAAAGTACAGCCACCAGGTTTGCCAGGATGTCACTCACTCAATTCCCTCTGCTCTCCAGCAGGTGGCACCGGAGAGCACCGAGCTCGCTCACTTCCCTTTCTCGCGTCAGCTCAGCCCCGAGTTCAAGGCACCAGCCGGGTGGGATTCCAGCCGCAGAAGGTCCCTTCTCCCCGGGGCTCAGGGAGTGCGGAGCATGGGACTGCTCTGCGGGGACAGACTTGCTCACTTGGGTTCTTAGCGAAAAACATTCCTTCTTGGCCGAGTGAAGGGCAGAGATCTGCACTTTGCATGCCTGGGGTGAGGGGTCCCCCAAACCGACCCTCACTCGCTAGGCAGGCATCACCCTTCTGCTGGGGGAAAAGGCCACATGTCCCCACTCCCCAGCTGTGCAGGGACGGAGAGCCAATGAGACCTTCTAGTAATAGGGAAAGAGAATCAAGCCTGTGTTTGGGAAAACCACATGACCACATTCAGGGCCGTCCCGAGCCATTTGAGTACCCTACGCAGTCCGCCCTCTGGGGGGCTGTGTGGGGCCCCAGGCCTCCCCCTCCCCCCAGGGTCTGGGACGCAGGAGCTGTGGGGGCACTTTTGGGGGCCCCACAGGGATTAGCAGGGGGTGAGGAGCAGCCCACTCTGCTTCCCTTGCCCTGGACCCAGCTGTGTCGCTCGGGAGGTGGGGTTGGGGAAAGGGAAAACCGCCCCCCCACACTCACCGGCAGTGGCGGGAAGTTGAGCAGCCCGGCCCCCGGCCCGATCTCCTCCACCAGCTCCCGGCCCCGGCGCTCTGCTTCCCACCGCAGGTGAGTGCTGGAGCTGGGAGACCTTTGTGCTAGGGACTTTTGCACTCACTACAGACTTGTATCTATGTCTCTCTGTGGCGCAATGGGCCAGTGCGTTTGGCTGTTAACCGAGAGGATGGTGGTTCGAGCCCACTCAGGGATGGTGATAAGCTTGTGCTACTTCCTTGCTCCTCAAGACCTGCTAGGAGCTCAAAGGCCCCTTTTTGCCGCCTCAAAACCATCCCTCTTGGTCTCAGTGTTTTCAGCTGGTGGCCCTCAGAGTGCGATGCAAGCAACTCAGAAGCCCATCTCCCAGCAGCTGTGCTGGGGGCTCAGGCTTAATCCTTAAGGCCGAGTGCAAAACCTTCAGCCGGGAATGTTTCACTCCCTTCCCGCCTCCCCCCAAGGAGCAGGGAAGGGAGAAACGGACGAGACGTGCCAGCTCGAAGAAGCCTCCCTCCCATTTCCCTGTTGGCTGCACACAGCCCTTGGCGTGTCTCATGGCTCACCAGGGAAGGGCGACCATGCTGCCCCAGCCTGAGTCCCGGCCGCAGCCTGGCCTGCCCCAGCTGACGGAGAGCAGTGCCCCGTGACTCAATGGCAGGTCGAGTCAGGACCACGTAACCCACCCTCCCGGTACTCTGGGGCTGGGGCGGCTGGCGCCATGCAGCTCACTCTGGAGCTGGGAGGAAGCCTGGGGGCACAAGCCTCTGGCGGGAGCTGAATGCTGCAGTGGTGGGGCGGCTATGGGCTCCAGTGGGGTTTGTGGAAGGGGCAGGGCCTCAGGTGGCAGGGGCGGGGCAGGGAGTTAGTCTCCCCCAGATGGTGGTTCATGTCCCACCCCTGGTGTTGCAATGAAAGAGGCTGCCCACTATGCAATTGTAGTGAGGTTCCCCCACTACGTGGCCACGCAGTGGCTGCAGGAGACAGGCGGGCGACAGCAGGGGAAGGGGCGACACGGGAGACAGGCGGGTGATGGCAGAGGGAGTGGCAATGCAGGAGACAGGCGGGCGACGGGAGGGAAGGGGCGATGCAAGAGACAGCAGGGGAAGGGGCGACGTGGGAGATGGGAGGGTGATGGTAGGGTAAGGGGCGACGCAGGAGACAGGCGGGCGATGGCAGGGGATGGGGCGATGCGGGAGACGGGCGGGGGATGGCAGGGCAAGGGGCGACGCGGGAGACGGGCAGGCGACGGCAGGGGAAGGGGTGACGTGGGAGCCCCAGCAGCAGGGAAATGACAGGGCCGTGGAGTGGCAGTGACGCAGAGGGAACAGGGCAAACTGAGAGCCAGTTGAGGGAGTGGCAGCAGCAGAAGCTGAGGTGTCGCTCAATGCCTTCCCCTCCCTCCCCCACCACTGGGGTTTGCTGACCACGGGGAGTGGGGGTTGGGGGAAGGAGCACGGAGTACGGGGGGTCTGTTAAAGGAACATTGGAAGGGACTGTCACACCGCTCGGGGAGAAACTGAGGCGAAGGACACTGCCCAGCGTACTCTGGGGTGGGAGTTTTGCTTATGATGTACATTTGAATTTGTGATTGTAGATTTAACTATAATTAATCGACAGCCCTCATTTTTACTATATTAATTAAACCCATAACTTTATTTACTCAAGCCTAAGAATTAGTGTCACTTAATGTTTCTCTGTCCTAGCAAGAATGAACTGGATTTTGTGACTTTCTGGAAAATGCAGTGAGATTAAATGTGGGGAATTCAGTCTCTGTGTTTGTGAGTTGATGTTTTCCTCTCACGGTTCATTTCACGCACTGAAATGCTCAGAGAGATCTCAGGGCTGATGTACTCTGGACACTTAATGGGCAGAGCTACGTCTCTCCGGGTGTGAGAAATCCATCCTCCTAACTGATGTCGTTCAGCTGACCGAAGCCCTGGCGTGGATAGCGCCAGGTGGATGGAAGAATTCTTCTGTCAACCTGGCTACTACAGCGATGGGGAAACGCCTCCGATCACCATAGCAACTGTCTACTCCAACGTCCTACAGCCATGTTTTAACTGCAGACAGCCTACGGGCAGGTCTACACTACGGGGCTCAGTCGACCTAAGTTACGTAACTCCAGCTACGTGAATAATGTAGCTGGAGTTGATGTAGCTTAGATCGACTTATTGCGGTGTCTGCTCCATGCTGTGTCGACGGGAAAGTTTCTCTTATCACTTACCTTATGCTTCTTGTTCTGGTGGCATACCGGAGTCGACGGGAGAGCGGTCAGGGGTCAATTTAACAGGACTTCGGTAGACCCACTAAATCGACTGCACCCCCCACGCCCCGGTGGATTGATCGTCACGCATCGATCCACTGGCACGTAGAGACAAGCCCTAAGAGTGAGACCAGCTGTGGGTCCCATTGGCACTGTGAATGCTCAGACACTGACCCTGTAACAATGAGATCACGCTAACGCTTCCATAGTCGGCAGGATTCGAACCTGCGCAGGGGGACCCGAGTGGATTTCTAGTCCATCGCCTTAACTGACTTTTCAGTTTTTCTCACTATGTTATAGTTCTGTACTCTGCGAGTTCTCACTTCCCATTGTTTGCCCAGACCAGCTCCCCCAGCACACTCACTAATGTGTCATTCTGCATCAGTGTCCAGGCTGAAAAGCGAGAATTCCTGCCCATTTCCCGTCTGACTGGAGCACGATGAGAGTGTGTTTGTGTTAATGCCATTGCTGTAGACTGTTCATTTCCAACTTGGACCATTCACACAGTCCCTTTCCCATTCAAATCTCCAGCCACTCAGGGATTCCAATAGCAGGGGTCAAGTTTTCTCGGGGCACTGAAATGTCTCAGGGAGCTGGTGCGTGAACTTAGCCTTGCGTTCCAGCCTTATTGTTTCACGGACTAACAGCAGCAGCAGGAAGAAAGAGCCGAGCGTTCCTGCTCCGTACAGAGGAGTTTGATTTTGCTACTTTCAATCCTTGGGCTCCACTGGGAGAAGGAACAATTCAGGTGTCACTGAACTGAAGGTGGGAAATAATTTGCTGACAGGGACGGCTGACTCCTATTAAAGGTGTTTATCTGGTACCATGTAGCAGGCAGCCCTTGTTCCCAGGTCTCTCTGAGGAAATAAAGTTTCTGTGCAAAATACCACAACTTGTAACGGAGAGGAGGGAAAGGCGATGGGACCAGGACATAAGGGATGAAACATAACATGGTTCTTTCATGTGCATTAACTCTGAAAAGGGATTGATCTCCACTCCATTGTATTTGAAGGGATGTTTAGTTTTACCGTGGGTAAAATACAAGGCTGAAGCCATTTTATGGGGGGTGACACTAGGATTCCAGGGTTAGTTAGAGTGATAAAAATGGTTTAAAAAAAGTCAGTTTAAACGTGAGCTGGGTGTTATTAAAGGCGTTTTCCCCAGGTCGGCTCCAAAAGTTCTTCTAGAGACACCCTGGGTTCCACTGCAGCAGCCAGCTCCCGCCAGAGGCTTGTGCCCCGAGGCTTCCCCCCAGCCCCAGAGTGGGCTGTGTGGCCCCAGCCTCCCCAGCCCCGGAGCATGGAAAGGGCGGGTTATGCGGCCCTGACTCAACCTGCCGTTGACTCGCAGGGCTCTGCACTCCATCAGCCGGGGCGGGCCAGGCTGCAGCCGGGACTCAGCATGGCCACGCTTCCCTGACGAGGCATGAGACATGCCAAGAGCTTTGCGCAGCCAACAGGGAAGTGGGAGGGAGGCGTCTTCTAGCTGGCACGTCTCGTCCGTTTCTCCCTTGCTGCTTGGTGGAGGCAGGAAGGGACCACACATTCCTGGCTGAAGGTTTAGCCCTCGACCTTGAGGATTAAGCCCGAGTGCCCGATGTGGCTGCTGGGAGATGGGTTTCTGATTCGCACCCAGCGCACGCTTCAGACAACCAGCTGAACCCCCTGAGGCCAAGAGGGATGGCTTTGAGGTGGCTAAAAGGGGCCTTTGAGGCTCCCAGCACACCTTGAGGAGCAAGGAAATAGAACGAGGTTACTAGCACCCTTGGGTGGGCTCAAACCACCATCCTCTCGGTTAACAGCCAAACACACTAAACCATTGTGCCACAGAGACACCTAGAGACCTGTCTGCTGTTACCAAGGCTGTGCAGCCTGCAGATCTCCTGCCCACGCTAGAGCTTGCAAGGTGCTAGTCCAGCCAGGACCGGATTCACCGTGGCACCAATGGCTCCACCGTGCCAGGCCCGAGCTCAGACGGGCCCATAACACTCGCTTCCTCCCCTCTCGCAGCGCTGCCGAAGTGGTCCTGGTCCCACAGTGGAGGGGGGCCATGTGAGCTTGTTGCAGAGCTGCTGGTCAGGGATGGGAACTTCCTGGTACCCCAGCCTCCAAAATCATCCAGGCTGCACTTTCTGCATGACTACGTGCCAGCTGAGGGTGCGTGGGAATTGGTGGCCTCTGCTGCAGGTGATGGGCATCTCAGGCACTTAAAGCCAAGGCCTAGAAGAGGGAAGCGCTTAACTGCAGAGTCTGAAGCTGCCTAGGGCCAGTGCTGAGGATTTAGAGGCCCGAGTGCCGCCGTTGCTAGGTTCAAGCATGCTCAGCCTTGGAATTGCCACCCCTCCCTTGACTAGTAGCTGCAGCTATCTCAAGCTGGCCTCTGACAATTGTCCCCATGGCTATAGTCAGAGAAGCTGCAGGTGGCTCTGTGACTACTGGGGGCCATTAAGCTAGGAGCGGATAAAGAAAGTGGAATTAACCTCAAGGAACAGAGGTCACCCATAGGAAAGGAATGTCAAGGGGAGCAGGGAATGAGAAAGCAGGTGAGGCTTGCAGTGGGAGAATAGTCCCAGCTGGTTGGGGAGCATCTCCAAAGTAGAAAGGAAACAAGCGTGGGCAGAGGTGGTGGGGACCAGGCAGTAGACTAGCCTGTAGATGGGAGCAGAGGGAGAAAGGCTGGTGTCTTCAGATTCCCAAGGGCTAAGTCCTCACTTTGGGGAAATGTTGTTTGCAAGGGACTTGCTCGAATGGCAGGACGGGCGCTGGGGAAGGGATTTGTCAGAACTGACCAGGTATCTGCTGGCTTTGGATCTTTGAGGTGAGAGTGGGACCACACACAGTGACTGGTGACATGGGGTGGCACTGGAGATGTGGCTATAGAAGGTCTGAATGAGGAAGGAGACAAATCTGTGGGGAGCTTCCCTGATCACTCTGAAAGTTCTGCTTACTGTGGACACTGGTAAATCCACACAGTAGAGCTCAATGAGAAGAACTGGGGCTAAGGGAGCTGCTGCCGGGACTCAGGCTGAGGCAGCATGGCTGCGCTGCCCTGACGAGGCATGCCAAGAGCTTTGCGCAGGGAACAGGGAAGTGGGAGGGAGGTGTCTTCGAGCTGGCATGTCTTGTCCATTTCTCCCTTGCTGCTTGGGTGGGAAGGGAGTGAAATGTTCCTGGCTGAAGGTTTTGCACTTAGCCTTTAGGATTAAGCCCGAGCCCCCGGCATGGCTGCTGGGAGATGGGATTCTGGGTCGCATCCAGCGCAATCTGAGGGCCACCAGCTGAAACCGCTGAGGCCAAGAGGGATGGTTTTGAGGTGGCAAAAAAGGTCCTTTGAGGCTTCCAGCTGGTCTTGAGGAGCAAGGAAGTAGCCCAGGCTTATCATCCTCCCGGGATGGGCTCGAACCACCATCCTTTCGGTTAACAGCCGAATGCGCTGACCCCTTGCACCACAGAGACTCCTAGAGACTGATGTGCTGTTACCAAAGCTGCTGCCTAGCTGCCTGCACGTGTGGGGCAGAGTGTCGGGGAGTGAGGGGTGCAGGCTCTGGGAGGGAGCTTGGTGCAGGAGGGGGCTCCGGGCTGGGGCAGAGTGTTGGTGTTGGGGACCATCTTCATCTGTTGGGGAACCTCTCTGGGCCACTGTCAGTTCTCCTTGATTTTCCAGCACTTCAGGTGCTTCTGACTCCTTGGGGAGGTTTTCCTTGCAAGGTCTGTGTGTGAATCTTTGTGTGTAGGATGCAAAGAGTGTGGGACTGTCACTGAGCTGAAGGATGGAAAAGGTTGGTTGAGAGAGATGGGGGAGAATAAAATAGTCCCAGAAGCAGAGGTGCGGGAAAGGGCAGGGGAGGGTGTGGGGCCTGACACCCAACTTTTAAAGGGGGGGACTATGTCCTCCAACTCTTTACCAGCACTAAGAAAAAGGGACTGCAGGAGAGGGTAGAGAGGAGCAGGCAGAGGGCAGGGTCTTGGGAGATGGGGCGATGTGGGGTTGGGATCTTGGGGGGAGAGTGGGAGCTCAGGGGGAAGGGGTGGGCCACAGTTTTTGTGCCTGTGGCCCCCAGACTTTTAGAGGGCTTCCGCAGCTCTTGCCCACAAGGATGACAAAAGATTAGCAGGCTATTTAACTACTCGACCGCTTTGTGAGGTGGGCTTGTTGTGACTTAACTGTTTCTAAGGTCTCTGCTGTCTGTAACCTTTTCCCTGTTCATTGGCTGACTGAGGATGGTGCAGGGATGGTTTGGCTTTTAAAAATATTTCTCTGTGGTATTATAAAGTAGTAAGTGACAGGAAGACACCACCACCACCACCACCACCCACCCTTCGTGCAGGGAGCTGGTTTTGCTGCTCAAATTCTGTATTTCACCAATGTCCAGGTCCGGGAATGTCCAACAAGGGCAATTCTAATGGGAAGATGGATGCAGGGCACTTAACCTGTACAGATGTCCTATGGCGGTGGGCTGGGAATTAAGAATATTTTGAGGATCTTTGTGGAAAAGAAACTTTACTGGCAAGGTTTGTCTCTGTTCCTGTTTCACCTTGAGGTGTTTTGTCGAGAAATTACTGTTAATTTTTCTATTATATTAATAAAACTCTAAACATTATTTAATCAGTCGTAAACATAAGTGTCACTTGAATTTCCCCTCTGCTAGCAAGAAAGAACTGAAGTTTATGACTTTCTGGGAAGGGCAGAGATAGTAAATTGGGGGATTTCAATGGTGGGTGGGTGTTTTACGCTCCCATCTCAGTGCACGGAGTGAAATACTCAGGCAATGTTTGTACTGCACAGTTATGTCACTGGAACCGACACAGTTATTACATTGCTTGGGTGTGTGCCCACTTGGCTCCTTGTGTCAGCAACGCGCATCCTCGGTCATCTGCCACGAGATCCAGCTAGGTCGGGGCTGTCCTGGGCTCTGTGCGGGGAGGGCTCAGCTGGGAGAAGGGGCAGACTAGGGGAGTTTTTCTCTGATATATAAGGGCTTTGTCAGCAGGAAGCTGTAGGTCACATGCTGGGGGTGACAGTGGGGTTTGAGCTGGGGCAGCAGCAGCAGGGGAGCAATGTGTGTGTGTGTTTGTGTGTGTTGGGGGGGAGGGGTTCACTTGGTAAAAATGAACCTACCAAGCCTCTCCTGCTGCTGGAGCAAAAGCCTCTCATTTATCGCCTCAACTCCCCTCATGAAAATCTCCACCCCTCCTCACTCCAATGGAGATTTTTAATTGTTCTAACTTGTCCTTGGCCTTGTCCAAACAGTTTTCCCAGACAAAATTATCAAGAACATTTCAAATGAGAAAACCAAAACAAACCAAATGCAAACCACAGAAACCCCCACCACACACAGTTTGGGTCTGAATTTTTCTACTGAAATTTGGAGACAATAAAACTCATCCCTCTGTTGGCCAGAACCCAAAGCTAGACCTCCCCCCGATCTCTGTGACTTCTGCTATCAAACCACGAATGCACTAATGCCTCTTGTGAGACATTTTCCTGCACAGTCCTGCTGCTATTCCATGGTTCCATGTGTCACTGGTTTCTCTAGCACAGGTCAGTCCCGGGCCCTGTGGTCCAGACATCCTCATTCACATCAAGCTGCAAATTGAGAATCATTTCCCATTCCCGCTTTGTGGGAGGGGAGACTTTTGAAAGCCCTCTGTGTGCGACTGCACATGGCAAAGCAAAGAGAACAAACCCCAAATCCCCCCTGTGCTTTCAGAGCCAGGTTTGCTGTGGGAATTCTGTATTTCAGATGACGTCAAGCCTGGGCATTGAGATTATTTACCAGTTTCTGTGGCATTGAAGCACTAGTGTGCTTGCAGCTGTGATGGCTGAGTGGTTAAGGCGTTGGAGTTGAAATCCAATAGGGTTCCCCTGCGCAGGTTCGAATCCTGCTCACAGCGAGGCCTGTGTTTTAGCCAGTGTCAAGGTTCCTTCCCCACTCTGAACTCTAGGGTACAGATGTGGGGACCTGCATGAAAACCTCCTAAGCTTACTTTTACCAGCTTAGGTTAAAACTTCCCCAAGGTATAAACTATTTTACTCTTTGCCCTTTGACTTCCACTGCCACCACCAAACATTTATCCAGGTTTATTTTATTAGGAAAGCGTTGTTTGGAAATGTCTTTCCCCCCAAAATCCTCCCAACTCTTGCACCCCACCTCCTGGGGAAGGTTTGGTAAAAATCGTCACCAATTTGCATAGGTGACCACAGACCCAAACCCTTGGATCTTAAGAACCATGAAAAAAACATTCAGTTCTTGAAAAGAAGAATTTTAATAGAAGAAACAGTAAAAAAAGAATCACCTCTGTAAAATCAGGATGGTAAATACCTTACAGGGTAATTAGATTCAAAACATAGCGAATCCCTCGAGGCAAAACCTTAAGTTACAAAAAGACACACAGATAGGAATATCCATTCTATTCAGCACAGCTTATTTTCTCAGCCATTTAAAGAAATCATAACCTAACGCATATCTAACTAGATTACTTACTAAGTTCGAAGACTCCATTCCTGTTCTGTCCCCGGCAAAAGCATCACCCAGACAGACACAGACCCTTTGTTTTTCTCCCTCCTCCCAGCTTTAGAAAGTCTCTTGTCTCCTCATTGGTCATTTAAGTCAGGTGCCAGCGAGATTATCTTTAGCTTCTTAACCCTTTACTGGTGAGAGGATTTTTCCTCTGGCCAGGAGGGATTTTAAAGGGGTTTACCCTTCCCTTTATATTTATGACAGCCAGTCTCTAACCCGGCCTATACTTTCTACAACCCCTGAGATGCTCTCAATTCTCTCCCCACCCCAAGTAAATCCTGTTCTCCTCCTTTCATAGAGATCCCTGGGACACCACCTCACACTGTTCCCCTGAGGTGTCAGGCAAACTCTCAGCACCTGAAGCCTCTGCCACTCACCTAATGCTCCCTGCCCCATAGATCAGCCATAACCCTGGTTCTGTTCCTCCCTCTAGAGTGTGAAAGGAGCCGTCAGTGCAGCCAGAGGCGCCGACTCCCTGGGTGCTATGGGGCTGCAGCACGAACAGAAATAAAAAAGCAGGTGCTTAGCGCCCACTGGCAGCCAGATCCCCACCAGCACCTCCCACCTGCTAGCAGGCCTGGCCCACAAGCTCCTCCTCTTCTCCTTCAGCTTCTCCCCCCTGCCAGTGATCAGGCATGAGGGAGGACTGGGGAGAGGAAGAAATAGGGCGGCATGGCAAGAGACTGGACAGGGGTGGGGGCAGGGATCAAGCAAGCCCCAGGAAGTCTCCAAGTCAGCACCTCTGAGTACAGAAGACTTCCCTGAGTCTGAGCTACCAGGATCCCTGCCACAGAGCAGGGTGTACAATTCTCAGCCTCCCTTTCCCAACCATGGCTCTGGACAGCACCAGGAATGATTTGGCTCCTGGCACTCAAGAGCTGTATGCCTGGACCGTGGCTTGAACCCTGGCCCCTCCCATTAAGAGCCTGCTGCTCTATGGACAGAGCTGGCCAGGCTTGCTGAGCACCTCTCCCCGTCCTCTATTTCTCCACGCCCACTGCCGATTCCGCCTCCTCTTCCTCCCTCCTGCACCTCAGGACACCTAGACAGCCGGCCTGCCTGCTGCACCCCAATCCCCCCATGCCTAAGCCTCCTTTCCAAAGTCCTGCATCTGGCTCCATAGAATTAAGTCTCACGTCTCGCTGGGAACTCGACTTCTTGTGCCCAGAGAGTCTCTGCCCCCTCAGTAGCTGACCCAAGAAACAGTGTCCATCTTTTCGAAAGAAGTGCTTGGAAAGGCTTTTATCTTGTGGTCTAATGGATAAGGCATCTGACTTTCAATCAGGCAATTGAGGGCGCAAGTCCCTTCGCTGATGGGCTTGTGCAGTTTTCCCTTTGTGCTGAAAGTCCTGCTTTCTTCAGGACTGAAACCTCTTCTTGGCCGCTCAGGCCAATGCTCTGGCTTCAGCTAGAGCCCTGGGAAGGAGCTGGGGGTTGGGCATCACAAAAGCTAGGGCATGAGCTCCAGGTGCATCCATTCTAGCTGTCAGGGTTCCTTCCCCACTCTGAAATCTAGGGTACAGACTTGGGGACCTGCATGAAAGACCCCCTAAGCTTATTCTTACCAGCTTAGGTTAAAAACTTCCCCACGGTACAAACTTTGCGTTGTCCTTGAACGGTATGCTTCCACCACCCAGCGTTTTAAACAAAGACCAGGGAAAGAGCCCACTTGGAGATGTCTTCCCCCCAAATATCCCCCCAAGCCCTACATACCCCCTTTCCTGGGTAGGCTTGAGAATAATATCCTTACCAATTGGTTACAAAATCATCAAAGACCCAAACCCCTGGATCTTAGAACAATGGAAAAATCACTCAGGTTCTTAAAAGAAGGATTTTATTTGAAAAAAAGGAAGATAAAAATCATCTCTGTAAAATCAGGATGGAAAATACTTTACAGGGTATTCAGATTCAAAACACAGAGGATTCCCCTCTGGGCAAAACCTTAAAGTTACAGAAAACAGGAATAAACCTCCGTCTTAACACAGGGAAAATTCACATAAAACAAAAGATAAAGCAATCCACCTTGCCTGGCTTACCTATACTGGCTGCAATATCTTAGACTTGGATGAGGATGGGTTGGAGAATATGGATTTCTGTCTGGCCTCTGTCAGTCCCAAGAGAGAACAACTCGTAAACAAAGAGCGCAAAACAGAAGAGTGCACAAAGGTGGTTTGGGGATCAAGGATTGAGGAGGAGTCAGGGGGTGAAGAATCACAGGATGGGCAGAGCTCTGGGCTCGGCTTTACCCCTCCTGCCACAGGTGGCGGGTGGAGAGCGGAGCCTTGTGGATGTGTGGAATCTGCCTTGCACTCGGTAAAGGAAGGAACCTCGGTGTCTGCTGGGTTTGAATTGTATTTTCCGCAGGGCAAAATGATTAGCAGAAGCCACTCACTTAAAGAAAGTTGGTGTTCCAGTTGAGGTTTGAACTCATAACCTAAACATCACTCTACACAGCACAGCTCTCTAGGTAATGTGGGCTAACCCATTGCACCACTGGAACCCACAGTTAGTCCCCAGTCTCATTGTTCCATGGATGGATTGGGGGCGAGGGGGTTGCACTACCTAAAACAAATCCATATGAAAGGCTGCAGGACAGCAGCAGCAGAGGTGGGGAGCCTCCTTCTGTGTGATCGAGCTGGTTCCCACCTTCTGCTGCTGAGGGGAAGGTTGGTGCTTTGAGCCCACCTTGTGCTGGAACTTCTCCTGGGTGAGGTTAATGAGACTCTGAAGAAGCAAATTGAAGTCTTTTCTATTCCGGCCGATCTCCATCTGTCTCCTGTGGCCCTTCAGGCTCTCTGCTCCCCTGTTGGGGTGATGCAGAGGCAAGTCCCGACCTGGGTGAGTCACAGAGAGGCTGTGTCCCATGGCATGTGTGTGGGAGAGGGGTAGGGCAGGGTTGGGGTGGGCTCCAGGGGAAAAGGTGGGTGTGACAGTGTGTGGGGGTGGGGGAAGGGTGTGTTTCTTAGGATATAAATGAGGGCAAACACAGGGGTAGGGACAGTGAAGCCCCGGGTCTGAGTGTTATGACCCTGTGTGGTGCTGCCATTCACCTTCCAATCCTGTGGTCTCAGCTGTCATTGAATCCAGCATTTTTTCACCTGTCATCCCAGAGGTGTCACACATGCCCCAAATACAGAGTGTCCCTCTTGGAGACGCGAGGACTGGAGTGGATTTCAGCTGCTGGACAGCTCTGCTGGTTTTCTACATTCGCAAGGGGAACTGCTGAGTGTTTTCATTCATTTCAAGCATCCCCATTCAGCGGACTCCTGAACACACTGGAGATGGGTCTGGAAATTGATTTTCATTTGAAAAAGTTTTTAAAGGGAGTTGGATTTGAACTAGGAACCCATTGCCCTGCAGACAAATATTTACCTACTGAGCTGCACTCTCAGCAAAGACTGCCCTGTTTAGCCCAGAGCAGGAACAGCTTTGAACCTGTGGGTTAGTAAACTTTATCTGTATACAAACCCCACGGCTTACAAAACCTCCACACCCACTCTGTGTCACCAGAGCACAACAACTTTCCTTGGAGCACACACTGCTCCCCAGCTCCGTGCCCTTCAATCTCCCCAGCATTGCTCCAATGCTTTAAAGGAACAGGGCACAGGTAACTCGAACCCATCTTCCTGATAGATTTAATGCCCAAATAATTCCATGGAGACCAGAAGCGCAGAGCTCCTCTGAGTGTCAGCCCTATCCCAGTGTCTGTCCCCAGCAGTGAGTGTGGCCTACAATGGAGAGGTCACTTTTTTATAGTTTGAACATTTGTGGTTCTCCGGTGGAGTTATTGTCTCTCATACGGCAGACCACTAAATCCCACTGGGGATCTGGACTGTGGAGCTGCCATGCAATCTGTAGCTGGAGCAGGATATCACTGTGGGGGGTGAGCCGTCCCAATGGGATGTTCAAGAGACAGTGACTCCGGAAAGGACTTCGGAGACATGGTGGAACTGAACATCAGCTCCCATTGCACGGTGGTGGCGAATGGGATCCGTGGACACCTCCTTTCCATGTGTCAGTGCTTTGCTGGCTGGGTTGGATCCAGAACCCTGAGTCTGTCATGCTGAGTCATGTCTCCGAACACATTCCTTCCCCAGCCCTGGACCTCATACGGCCAGTGAAGAGCTGAGTATTATTGTCCAATGTAGAAGTTACAGTATTTAAACTAGGAAGAACGGTCAATTTTCCCATCATTTCACATCTTCACATCCAAACAAGATGATTTTCTGAATGACCCATCCTCGTTCATGCAGAAGATGTTGGGGGTGGGATGTAGGAGTCACTGGGGAAAACACAGACACAATTTCCTTTGCACAGATCCATGAACAGCAAAACCTCTCTATGTGTCTTGTCTGAGCCAGGGCATTCAACTCCAGTGAACCCTTCTCTCCTGCAATAGCAATGGTCAGACAGAGGGGATGTGGCCACCTGCATCCCTGACAGGGAAATATTGGCTTGGCTCTTTCTTTATGCTGCTCTTGTTAGTCCATGAAACATCAAGGATGGAATGCAAGGCTGAGTTCATGCACCAATCCCCTGAAAAATGTCCATGTCCCAGAGAAATCCTGACCCCTGCTATTGGAATGACATGCTGGAGATATGAATAGGAAAGGGACTGTCTGAATTGTCATTTTAGGGAATGAACAATGATCTACAGCAATGTCGTTAACTCAAACACACTGTCATTGTGCTCCAGCCGGAAGGGAAATGGGCGGGAATTCTCACTGTTCAGCCATGGACACACTTACACTAATGCACAGCCATGAGTGTGCTGGGGAAGTGGATCTGAGCAATTTGAAGTGACAATTCTGTGAGAACTGAATCATAGTGTAGTGAAATAGCCATACATTACGTAGTTGTGGCCGAGTGGTTAAGGCGATGGACTTGAATTCCATTGGGGTCACCTCACGCAGGTTCAAATCCTGCCAACGATGGAAGAACAAGAATGTTATGACTACTGCAACCTTAGTGCTGCAGCATGTGAACTGGAGCCAGATCTGGTCTCACTCTGAGGTTGTCTACACTTCTTGTGACACTGCGATAGCACTTTGGAGTAGACAGTTGCTACAGCGAGTGGAGGGGTTTTCCCATTGCTGTAATAGTTACATTGACGGAACAATTTTTCCTTCTATTTAGCTCTATCTAACCAGGGCTTAGGTCAGCTTAACTATATTGGTTTGGGGGTGTGGATTTTTCACACCCTGAGACACGTAGCTCTGCCAGTTAAGTGCCCAGCATACACCAGCCCTTAGATCCCTCTTAGGATTTCCATGCAAGCACTGACCTGTGAGAGGAAAACATCAGCTCACAAACACAGAGACTGAATTCCCCACAGTTAATCTCTTTGCACTTTCCAGAATGTCACAAAGTTCAATTCATTCCTGCTAGGAGAGAGAAAAAATAAGTGACGCAAAGTTTTTGGCTTGATTAAATAAAATTAATGGTTTAATTACTACAGTAAAAATATGTACCAATTCCTCTAAATAACACCATAACTTGAAATAGAAACAGAGAGAAATCTTGTCAGTGACGACTAATTTAATAAATGATCTTCCCATTATTAATTTCCACTGTGCCCCCACTGCAGGTCTGGGCCCCTCCAGTGTAACTGCTCTGCATTCGCCTTCCCGTTAGAATTGGTTTTGGACACTCCCAACTTTGGAAAATTGTGCAATTCAGAATTTGAATAGTGACCCCGGCTCCTTCCTGCACCTGCTCTACATTGCTACACAGCCCCTTCTCCACCTGCAGAGTCACCCGCAGGGTTCAGCAGGGACCCCTGGCAAGGACAGTGGGTGCAGCTAACAGCCCGGTGTGCCTGGCAGTG
The DNA here is from genome assembly GCF_965140295.1 of Lepidochelys olivacea. Taxonomy (NCBI): domain Eukaryota; kingdom Metazoa; phylum Chordata; order Testudines; family Cheloniidae; genus Lepidochelys; species Lepidochelys olivacea. Next base: position 2,117,110 of record NC_140432.1, on the reverse strand, counting down.
AGGCAGGGGCAGCCCGAGGCTGGAAGCTCTGAGTCAGCTGTGGAGAAACACCCTCCCACACACGAGTACAGCGATTGAATTCCCCAACTTTAGCATCATGACGCCCTGTAGAAAGCCCCACGTGTCCGCTGTTTTTTCACAGGGCGATGCAAAAATCAGGTGACACCAATTTTGAAGTTTGAGTAAATAAAGTTTCGGAGATAGTTATTAAGCTCGCAAAAATATGCCAAAGATCCCTCTGCATAACACCGGAAGGTGAAATAGGAACAGAGACAAACCTTGTCAGCAAAGCCTAATTTCCCAAAGATCCTTGTTAGAATAGAGATATTCAGGCCTGCCTGTAAAGCCTATACTTTAAGAGTACAGGCTTTTTTTTTTTATCACAGTGTATTTTTACTGTGTGTTTTCATCACTTAGCTAGTTACGGGGTACAAAACAAAGAATCAAAATCACAATCTGCCTGTGTACGGGCCTTCTCTCCCCAGGAGAGCCTGAGGCTGGGTTCTTAGGCTAAGGCCTTTGGCTAAGCTGCAGGGGCAGCCATAAACTGGGAAGCGAACGGTCACATCCTCACATCCCCAACCCGTCCCATTGAAATATGGTGGTATTGGGCGGTTAGGAAGACGATCCTGTCCTGATAGTGCCCATCACCACCAGATACAGAAACAGATCTTAAGAGAGCCTCCTGTCCCGACAAGAAATCCCTTCTCAGTGGTTGTGGTTGTGAAACCCTCATTTCAATATGTTTTATGTTTACGGCCCCCACTTTTCTGTTGTCAATCTGTCTGGTTCTCTAATTGTTTCTGACTGTTGTATAATTAATTTTGCTATGTGTAAGTTCATTAGTGTAGTGGGATATAATTGGTTAGAGAATTATGTTACAATATATTAGGATTGGTTAATTACATTTCAGTAAAATGATTGGTTAAGGTATAGCTGAGAATATTACCATATAATCTGGAGTCAAACAGGAAGTGGAAGTGGAAATTGGAATCATGTTTGCGAAGTGGGGGAGTGGAAACAGGGAACAGAGACACAGGCAAGGCTCTGCAGCGTCGGAGCTGGGAAGGGGGACGCGGGGTAAACGCTTTGCAGTGTCGGAGCTGGGAAGGGAACACTGGGGAACAGAGTCTATCGGTGTATAAAGATAAGCCCCAGTGGTGTGAAGGGCTTCAGAATATGCTTCCTTGGAAACTAACCCCAGGAAACATCACATTGTCTGCACTTCGGACTTCTGGTCTTTTGCTGCTTGCTGCTTGTGTGACAAAAACTGGGGAAGAGGGCAGGGGAAGAGAAAGCCCTCTAACAAAATGGCTACCTTGCTCCTCTCCCTCCCCAGGCATCAAGGATCCGCAGGACTCGAGGCTCTGCTTGAGGGATCCTGGCACAGCGGCTGGTGGGGGAGAAAGGATTGTAGATTCTGACCTGCACTCTGGAGGGGAGGGAATAATTGAAAGGGGCATTTTTGAATCCTCCCCCATCCTCAGTGTCCCCCGGGCTGGCATTCTACACTCCACAGGGCCAAACAAACAAGTGGGTGATGCCATCTGGTTAATGAAAACCAGTGCTCCAGGTGAGGCTTGAACTCACAACCTCAGCATAGCTCCTCTCAGCACTGCCCTATAAGTACTGCGCGCTAACCAATTACGCCACTGGGGCACCTATCTATGGCTGCTCTCCCAGGCCCCTAGGGTGAGAAAGGCGAGGCGTGACCCCCCAAAACTTCTCAGTGGAGCTGAGAGCGGGAGGAGACAAGTGTTGGTCCTTGGTGGGGTGGGTTCTTCTGAAGGGTTCCCGGCACCATTTGACCCTCTTGTTCTTCTCTGTGCGATACCAGAGCTGACTGAGACTCAATGGAGAGTCTTGCTGCAGATCAGCAGATCTGAAATCCCCGAGAACCAGGTCTAAGCATTAGTCCTGCTTTGGGACAGAGTCTCTCAGGCAGGAAACTGCCGAGTCTGTGCGAGCCGTGAGGCTCCCTCGCTAACAGCTGAGATCAATGAGAGCTGTGTGAAGTGCCGGGACCCAGGGGTGCGTGAACAGGGGGGCACAACGCCCCAGGACTTTTAGAAATGGGAGGGCTCTGCCTTACCACTTTGTAACGACCGTAAGGGTGAGGGAGGGTGGGGAGGGGGTAGAGAGCAGTGATCGGGAGGTGGGGTCTTGGGGGGAAGAGTCAGCGCAGGAGTGGGGCCTCGGGGAGAAGGGGTGATGCAGATGCGTGGCCTCAAGAGGAAGGGATGGGGCTACTGTTCGGGCTCTGGTGGCCGCTACTTTTAGGGAGCCTGCACCACTCTTAGTGAGACCGCAAGACATCCCAGAGGAGAGAGGGATGTCAGCAGAGCAGTGACAGGGTGGAAGGTCAAGTGACCGGCAATGTGGGCAGACAGGGGAGGGAGAAAGGGGCTTTCCCCCCAGGAGGTGAGAGGTGATCTCTGGGTTTTCATTGACCCAGGACAGCAGCTGGGAGTGAGGTGCAGTGGTCTCTGGATTTCAGAGCCCAAGGCAAAAGGACACTGCCCGGCGCACTGTGGGCAGGTGTTTTGCTCATAGTGTCGTGTTATGAATCCTGATTGTCTTAACTTTTGAAAACACCACAATGTGATTTTCATCCTTTTTATTAAAGTTTCTTTTCTCCACTCAGTGCTGGTGAGTGGGGAAAGTATTGCCTCTTAGAGGCAGCCAGTGGCCCTGGTTAGTTTCCCCAGATTACTGGGTTGGGGCTTAAGCGGATTGTGTGACGTACTGTTGAAGAGGAGCCCCAAGCACCCGAACAGGGAATTGTAACTTCAACCTTCAGATTAAGAACCAGGTGAGGGAACAGCATCTTCACAACTAGGTTCACCAGGGGAAGGAGACCAAAGCCCTGAGGTAAGTGGGGAAGTGGGATACCGGGAGGAAGCACGAGTAGAAGCGTGCGAGAGGGGAGGGCTCCTGGCTCATACTGAGAAAGAGGAATGATCAGCGAGTTATCTCAAGTGCCTATACACAAATGCAAGAAGCCTGGGAAAGAAGCAGGGAGAACTGGATGTCCTGGCACCGTCAAGGAATTATGACGTGATTGGAATAACAGAGACTTGGTGGGATAACTCACATGACTGGAGTACTGTCATGAATAAATATAAACTGTTCAGGAAGGACAGGCAGGGCAGAAAAGGTGGGAGAGTTGCACTATATGTAAGGGAGCAGTATGACTGCTCAGAGCTCAAGTATGAAACTGCAGAAAAACCTGAGAGTCTCTGGATTAAGCTTAGAAGTGTGAGCAACAAGGGTGATGTGGTGGTGGAAGTCTGCTATAGACCACCCGACCAGGGGGATGAGGTGGACGAGGCTTTCTTCCAGCAACTCATGGAAGTTACTAAATCGCAGGCTCTGGTTCTCATGGGAGACTTCAATCACCCTGATATCTGCTGGGAGAGCAATACAGCGGCGCACAGACAATCCTGAAAGTTTTTAGAAAGTCTAGGGGACAATTTCCTGGTACAAGTGCTGGAGGAATCAACTAGGGGCAGAGCTCTTCTTGACCTGCTGCTCACAAACCGGGAAGAATTAGTAGGGGAAGCAAAAGTGGATGGGAACCTGGGAGGCAGTGACCATGAGATGGTCGAGTTCAGGATCCTGACTCAAGGAAGAAAGGGAAGCAGCAGAATACGGACCCTGGACTTCAGAAAAGCAGACTTTGACTCCCTCAGGGAACTGATGGGCAAGATCCCCTGCGAGAATAACATGAGGGGGAAAGGTGTCCAGGAGAGCTGGCTGTATTTTAAAGAATCCTTATTGAGGTTACAGGGACAAACCATCCCGATGCGTCGAAAGAATAGTAAATATGGCAAGCGACCAGCTTGGCTTAACAGTGAAATCCTTGCTGATCTTAAACTCAAAAAAGAAGCTTATAATAAGTGAAAGATTGGACAAATGACCAGGGAAGAGTATAAAGTTATTGCTCGGGCATTCAGGAGTGAAATCAGGAAGGCCAAATCACACCTGGAGGTGCAGCTAGCAAGAGATGTTCAGAGTAACAAGAAGGGTTTCTTCAGGTATGTTAGCAACAAGAAGAAAGTCAAGGAAAGTGTGGGCTCCTTACTGAATGAGGGAGGCAACCAAGTGACAGAGGATGTGGAAAAAGCTAATGTACTCAATGCTTTTTTTGCCTCTGTCTTCACAAACAAGGTCAGCTCCCAGACTACTGCACTGGACAGCACAGCATGGGGAGGAGATGACCAGCCCTCTAGGAAGAAAGAAGTGGTTCAGGACTATTTAGGAAAGCTGGACAAGCACAAGTCCATGGGGCCGGATGCGCTGCATCCGAGAGTGCTAAAGGATTTGGCGGATATGATTGCAGAGCCATTGGCCATTATCTTTGAAAACTCATTGTGATATGGGGAAGTCCCAGACAACTAGAAAAGGGTGAATGTAGCACCCATCTTTAAAAAAGGGAAGAAGGAGGATCCTGGGAACTTCAGCCAGTCAGCCTCACCTCAGTCCCTGGAAAAATCATGGAGCAGGTCCTCAAGGAATCAATTCTGAAGCACTTAGAGGAGAGGAAAGTGATCAGAAACAGTCAGCATGGATTCGCCAAGGGCAAGTCATGCCTGACTAATCTAATTGCCTTCTATGACGAGATAACTGGCTCTGTGGATGAGGGGAAAGCAGTGGATGTGTTGTTCCTTGACTTTAGCAAAGCTTTTGACACGGTCTCCCACAATATTCTTGCCAGCAAGTTAAAGAAGTATGGGCTGGATGAATGGACAATAAGGTGGATAGAAGGTTGGCTAGATTGTCGGGCTCAACAGGTAGTGATCAATGGCTCCATGTCTATTTGGCAGCCGATGTCAAGTGGAGTGCCCCAAGGGTCGGTCCTGGGGCCAGTTTTGTTCAATATCTTCATAAATGATCTGGAGGATGGTATGGATTGCACCCTCAGCAAGTTTGCAGATGACACTAAACTGGGAGGAGAGGTAGATATGCTGGAGGGTAGGGGTAGGATACAGAGGGCCCTAGACAAATTGGAGGATTGGGCCAAAAGAAATCTGATGAGGTTCAACAAGGACAAGTGCAGAGTCCCGCACTTAGGACGGAAGAATCCCATGCACCGCTACAGACTAGGGACCAAATGGCTAGGCAGCATTTCTGCAGAAAAGGACCTAGGGGTTACAGTGGACGAGAAGCTGGATATGAGTCAACACTGGGCCCTTGTTGCCAAGAAGGCCAATGGCATTTTGGGATGTATAAGTAGGGGCATTGCCAGCAGATCGAGGGACATCATCGTTCCCCTCTATTTGACATTGGTGAGGCCTCATCTGGAGTTCTGTGTCCAGTTTTGGGCCCCACACTACAAGGAGGATGTGGAAAAATTGGAAGGAGTCCAGCGGAGGGCAACAAAAATGATTAGGGGACTGGAACACATGACTTATGAAGAGAGGCTGAGGGAACTGGGATTGTTTAGTCTGCGGAAGAGAAGAATGAGGGGGGATTTGACAGCTGCTTTCAACTACCTGAAAGGGGGTTCCAAAGAGGATGGCTCTAGACTGTTCCCAGTGGTAGCGGATGACAGAACAAGGAGTAATGGTCTCAAGTTGCAGTGGGGGAGGTTTAGGTTGGATATTAGGAAAAAACTTTTTCACTAGGAGGGTGGCGAAACACTGGAATGCGTTACCTAGGGAGGTGGTGGAATATCCTTCTTTCAAAGTTTTTTAAGGTCAGGCTTGACAAAGCCATGGCTGGGATGATTTACTTGGGGATTGGTCCTGCTTTGAGCAGGGCGTTGGACTAGATGACCTCCGGAGGTCCCTTCCAACCTTGATATTCTGTGATTCTATGATTCATAGATTCATAGATATTTAGGCCAGAAGGGACCATTATGATCATCTAGTCTGACCTCCTGCACAATGCAGGCCACAGAATTTCACCCACCACTCCTAAAAAAGACCTCACACCTATATCTATGCTATTGAAGTCCTCAAATTGTAGTTTGAAGACCTCAAGGAGCAGAGAATCCTCCAGCAAGTGACCCGTGCCCCATGCTACAGAGGAAGGCGAAAAACCTCCAGGGCCTTCCAATCTGCCCTGGAGGAAAATTCCTTCCCGACCCCAAATATGGCGATCAGCTAAACCCTGAGCATATGGGCAAGATTCATCAGCCAGATACTACAGAAAATTCTTTCCCGGGTAACTTGGGTCTTACCCCATCTAAAAACCCATCACAGGCCATTGGGCCTATTTACCATGAATATTTAATTACCAAAACCATGTTATCCCATCATACCATCTCCTCCATAGACTTATCGAGTTTAATCTTAAAGCAAGATAGATCTTTTGCCCCCACTACTTCCCTCGGAAGGCTATTCCAAAACTTCACTCCTCTGATGGTTAGAAACCTTCGTCTAATTTCTAATCTAAATTTCCTAGTGGCCAGTTTATATCCATTTGTTCTTGTGTCCACATTGGTACTGAGTTTAAATAATTCCTCTCCCTCTCTGGTATTTATCCCTCTGATATATTTATAGAGAGCAATCATATCTCCCCTCAACCTTCTTTTAGTTAGGCTAAACAAGCCAAGCTCCCTGAGTCTCCTTTCATACTATTACTATTAAATTTCATCCTATTCCTATTACTCCAGTTTACAAGGTCATCCAGATCCTCCTGTAGGGTATCCCTGTCCTTCTCTAAATTAGCAATACCTCCCAGCTTTGTATCATCTGCAAACTTTATTAGCACACTCCCACTTTTTGTGCCCAGGTCAGTAATAAAAAGATTAAATAAGATTGGTCCCAAAACTGATCCTTGAGGAACTCCACTGGTAACCTCCCTCCAACTTGACAGTTCACCTTTCAGTAGGACCCGTTGTAGTCTCCCCTTTAACCAATTCCCTATCCACCTTTCAATTTTCCTATTGATGCCCATCTTATCCAATTTAACTAATAGTTCCCCATGTGGCACAGTATCAAACGCCTTACTAAAATCTAAGTAAATTAGATCCACTGCGTTTCCTTTATCTAAAAAATCTGTTACTCTCTCAAAGAGGGAGATCAGGTTGGTTTGGCACGATCTACCTTTTGTAAAACCATGTTGTATTTTGTCCCATTTACCATTGACTTCAATGTCCTTAACTACCTTCTCCTTCAAAATTTTTTCCAAGACCTTGCATACTACAGATGTCAAACTAACAGGCCTATAATTACTTGGATCACTTTTTTTACCTTTCTTAAAAATAGGAACTATGTTAGCAATTCTCCAATCATACGGTACAACCCCTGAGTTTACAGATTCATTAAAAATTCTTGCTAATGGGCTTGCAATTTCTTGTGCAAATTCTTTTAATATTCTTGGATGAAGATTATCTGGGCCCCCCGATTTAGTCCCATTGAGCTGTTTGAGTTTCGCTTCTACCTCAGATATGGTGATGTCTACCTCCATATCCTCATTCCCATTTATCATGCTACCATTATCCCTAAGATCCTCTTTAGTCTTATTAAAGACTGAGGCAAAGTATTTGTTTAGATATTGGGCCAGGTCCAGATTATCCTTGACCTCCACTCCATCCTCAGTTTTTAGCGGTCCCACTTCTTCTTTCTTTGTTTTCTTCCTATTTATATGACTATAGAACCTTTTACTATTGGTTTTAATTCCCTTTGCAAGGTCCAACTCTACTTGACTTTTAGCCTGTCTCACTTTATCCCTACATATTCTGACCTCAATAAGGTAGCTTTCCTTACTGATCCCTCCCTTCTTCCACTCCCTATATGCTTTCTGCTTTTTCTTAATTACCTCTCTAAGATGCTTGCTCATCCAGCTTGGTCTACAACTCCTGCCTATGAATTTTTTCCCCTTTCTTGGGATGCAGGCTTCCGATAGCTTCTGCAGCTTTAATTTAAAATAATCCCAGGCCTCCTCTACCTTTAAACCCATAAATTCTTCAGTCCAATCCACTTCCCTAACTAATTTCCTTAATTTTTGAAAGTCAGCCCTTTTGAAATCAAAAACCCTAGTTGCAGATTTATTTTTGTTAATCCTTCCATTCAGTTTGAACTGAATTAGCTCATGATCACTTGAGCCAAGATTATCCCCTACAACCATTTCCTCTATGAGGTCCTCATTACTCACCAAGACCAAATCTAAAATGGCATCCCCTCTAGTCGGTTCAGCAACTACTTGCTGAAGGAATCCATCAGCTATCGCATCTAGGAAAATCTGAGCCCTATTATTATTACTAGCACTCGTCCTCCAGTCTATATCTGGGAAGTTAAAGTCTCCCATGATCACAGTTTCCATTACTATTTACTTTATTAAAAACATTAAAAAGGGCTCTATCCATATCCAAATTAGATCCCGGCGGTCTATAGCACACCCCAAGCACTATCCCAGGGGAGGCTCTAATAGTTTTCTTCCCCAATTTAATTGTTGCCCAGACAGACTCAGTCATATCCATTTCATCGCTTCTTATTTCTTTACATTCTATCTCATCATTGATATACAGTGCTACTCCACCACCTTTACCTTTATTTTGGTCTTTCCTAAACAGCACATACCCTTCAATACCTGTAGCCCAGTCATGACTACTATTCCACCAGGTCTCTGTTATACCTATAATATCTGGTTTCACTTCCTGCACCAGTAACTCTAGTTCCTCCATTTTGTTACCTAGGCTCCTTGCATTAGTGTACAAACATCTTAATTTTTGCTGTTTGGCCTCACTCACATTCTGTACCCTATTAGGCACGGTTATTTTACTACCAGTATAACCTATTAGACTTGTATCTACACTGCTCTTCCTCCTACCTACAGCTGTATCCACTTACTTCATTTTCTTTCCACTCTATGCTAAATTCTGGCGTGGAGATTACCTGGACATCTCCCAACCATCTCCCCCAAATTCCTAGTTTAAAGCTCTCTTAATCAGTTTTGCCAGCCTCCATCCCAGAAGTCTATTTCCTTCCCTACTCAGATGAAGTCCATCCCGAGAGAACTGTCCTCTATCCATGAATGCCTCCCAATGGCCATACATCCCAAAGCCCTCCTTATAGCACCACTGCTTAAGCCATCTATTGATAGTCATAATCTTGTCACACCTTTGTTGCCCTTCTCTAGGAACAGGCAGAATCCCACTAAAGATCACCTGAGCCTCAATTTCCTTAAGCGTCCTCCCCAGCCTAGCATAGTCTCCCTTAATACTTTCCAGCGAGAATCTAGCCGTATCATTTGTTCCCACATGAAGGATAATTAGGGGATTCTTTCCCGCTCCCTTTAGAATCCTTTTCAACCTCAGGTCTACATCCCGTATCTTAGCACCTGGAAGACAGCACACCCTCCTATTTTCTGGATCAGCTCTGGTTACAGGCCTATCTATTCTTCTCAGTAAAGAGTCCCCAATCACATAGACCTGCCTTTTCCTAGTGACGGTGCTATTCTCCAGTCTATCCCCTGTTCCCTCTGGCTGCAAGTTCTTTCCATTCCCATTCTCCCTTGTAATCCTTTTTAACCCATCCTGTATCCTCCTGGGGCTCATATTTGGTGTAATCTCCATTAACTCTTCCCCTTTTCCTATAGGACTAACCGCTCTTCTCTTCTTCCTTGCCCTGTCACCTTCAGTGACTACCTGCTGAGCCCCTTCTTCATTTTCCAACTCTGCAAACCTATTCTGAAGCTCTATTTCTCCTTCACTAGCCCGTCTTTTCCTCTGCCTAGTTCTTTTAGTCACATGCTTCCACTGACCACTTTCCTCACCCAGTCTCCCCTCAGAATTCCCTAGTCCTGCTTCCATCTGCAAGTCTGAGCTTTTCTCTTCAGATACCTCATGTCTTTGCTCCATAATCTGCTCAAACCCCTTCCTAAACTCTACCAGACTTTCCACCTGCATCTCCAAACCTCTGATCTTTTCCTCCATCAGCTCTATCAGACGGCATTTCATGCAGACAAAACTCTTACCAGGTGCCCCCTCCAGGATCATGTACATACCACAGCTTCCACATCCAGTCATCTTCATTGTGTCATCTGCTACATGGGTCACTCCCACTGCCACCTCTGAATCTGTCATAGCCTTCCCACCTAAATCCTGTTAATCTGGGAAACACAAACCACATCAAAACACCACCACCCACAGCAAAACCAAACACCACACAAGCACCACAAGACAAACTCCCCTTTCAAACTCCCACTCAAACTCCCCCGTTTACAGCTCTGTTTGCTAGCTCCTGTGCCGCTGCCTGACTGGCTGCTACCTTTATAGGACCCCTAGTCAGTGAAGCCCCGCCCCCTAATCAGGGCTCAGCTTCTCTCCCAGCACAAAGCCCCTACAAGCCTCTACACACACAGATACTACCAATGCAAAACCAAACACACACAAATACCTTCTCCTCCAACAGAACTCCCACTCAAACTCCCCGTTTACAGCTCCGTTTGCTAGCTCCTGTGCTGCTGCCTGACTGGCTGCTACCTTTATAGGACCCCTAGTCAGTGAAGCCCCGCCCCCTAATCAGGGCTCAGCTTCTCTCCCAGCACAAAGCCCCTACAAGCCTCTACACACACAGATACTACCAATGCAAAACCAAACACACACAAATACCTTCTCCTCCAACAGAACTCCCACTCAAACTCCCCCGTTTACAGCTCTGTTTGCTAGCTCCTGTGCCGCTGCAGCTGTCTGTGCCGCTGCCTGACTGGCTGCTTGAAGGGTTAATGTCTAGCTATTCCACCTGGAAGCAGGCGGGGCACACCCTGACTGTTTCCTAGGGGCAATGCACACATTGCTCTATCCAAGGACAAGGGCTAGATATGAACCCTGAGAACTTGATTGTTTGGACAGCAACTGTGGGAGGTTTCTTTAGCCTGGGCTCAAGGCCTGAGAACCAGGATTTTAGTAGATAGAGGATGGTAACTAAGCATATGAATCAACGTCATACATTCCTTTGTGTAGCAGTGTGTAATGCTTAGGGGGAGAAATATAATAAAAGGAGAAGGTGGAAGGCGGGGGGGGAGAACAGCCCATCTCCGCTGACCAGCCTGTTTGCTTGCATAAAGCTGTGTTCTGTCTCATCACTGAACGGCAACAACTGGCGCCCAAACGTGGGGCCCTCAGCACTCACCTCACCTGGCAAGGGTTTCAGATGCGTCACTCATCCGCTTCGTGGATCCCGGTGAGTATTTTTCATTGTGGTAAGTATGGGAAGCTCCCTCTCTGCTTTGCAAGTGCAACACCGCAATGAGCTGCAGTATTTGCTGCGTAAGGCTCAGCATGACTGCCCGGCTTGAGAACTCACTCTTCTGCTACAGGAGGTGCGTGCCAAGTGCCTGTGGTATCCTGAAGCTGGAAGCCTTAAGCTAGCGGACTGGGAGCGATTGGGCCAGACATTGCACAAAGAGCCTCGGGCACCCGTGCAGGCTTTACATGCCTGGCACCTCTGCCGCGACGTGGTACAGCGCGTCGCCTCGGACAGACCCTCCCTCGCGAGGCTGGTGCTCTCGCCGCCCCCGTCCGCCCCTGCAGCCATCCCCCCTCCTGGCGATGCGACACAGCGTGTCGCCTTGGAAAGGCCCTCTCCAGCACCAACAGAGGAGCTGCCGATCCTGCCACCCCCGTCCGCTCCTGCAGCCATCCCTCCCCCTGCTTCGCCCCCAGTGCCTCTATTACCACTGCCTCCCTGGCCTTCCCCACCGGTGCCGGTGTGTGATCACCCTCCCCGCGTGGGGCCCCCCGGAGAGTCATCTGCATCTGCTCAGAAGCTTTCGCTGGTGCAACAAATGGTTCACGCAGCGAAAGCTCGATCAGATCTTACAGCAGAGGAGCTGGCTGATCTGGTCTCCGTTTGCCCGGTGACCTGGCAGAATGATGACCAGGGCAACCCCGTGGGCACCTGGACCACTCTGCCATACTCGGTGGTTAGAGAGGTAAAGAAAGCAATTCGTGAATTTGGCCTGACTAGCACCTTTGTGCGTGGTCTCATTGAAGGGATGGGTACTGGGTACTCCCTAATCCCTGAGGATTGGAAAACGCTGCTGCGCATGATGTTGTCACCCAGTCAGTATGTTATTTGGCTTAGTGAGTATCGGCAGATGGCAGAACGCCAAGCCCAGGTATATAGAGAGCAAGGTATCATTTATGAGCATTTGGCAGGGGAGGGCCAGTTTGCTACTATTGAGATGCAGTCTCAACTCCCTCAGGCCGTCTTCCCCATTATTTCCACCTGTGCCCAGCATGCTTTCAAGAAGGTCCCGGATTCAGGCAAGCCTACCAAAAGCTTTGTCAGTATCCGTCAGGGTGCCTTAGAGTCCTTTTTGGATTTTACCAACAGATTGCAGGAGGCTATCCTCCGACAGGTGGATAACACTGAGGCAGCTCACGAGCTCCTGTTAAAATTGGCAGTTGAAAATGCAAATGAGGATTGCCGCCGTGCTCTCCAGGCAGCACAAGTAGCGTCCCAAGCCAGCCCGTGACATGGGGAGTAGTATAGGACGGTATAGGGTTCTTTTCACTTTTTTTGGAGAGGCTTGTTTTTCCAGGTGCAAACAAGCACAGAGTCACCGGGCTGTAAGGAGTGAACGGGAGAGTCCAAGGGGAGAGGCTGGGAATCCTTGGTATATCTGTGAAGAGACAAGAGAACAGCAGACAGGGAACACATATACTGTGACAAAAAAACATTACCCAACTTTTATTCCCCTGACAGAACCGGGGTGCCATTCATGGGCCATGCCCTTCCAAACATAATTTTAAAGGGACTGAGCCCTAATTTACCCTTTGGGAGAACGCGCGGATACGGAGTAGGACGAGGGGCAAAGCATCAGGCCATCGCAGTGAGGCTTCTTGGCACACTTTTGAGAGATGCCGTTTAAGGGTCTGATTGGTCCGCTCCACTACCCCACTGGCTTGCGGTCTCCAGGGCGTATGGAGTTTCCAGGGGATCTGTAAGGCATGTGAGATGCTTTGAATGATTTTTGACGTGAAGTGTGTTCTATTGTTAGATTTTATTTACAGGGGGAGTCCAAAACGAGGAATGAGCTTCTTAACAAACTTGAGGGCCACTGTCCTGGCAGTGCAGTTACGGCATGGGAAGGCTTCTGGCCATTTGCTGAACCGATCCACTATGACGAGGAGATATTTGAACCCTTGGGTCCGGAGAAACTCAGTAATGTCTATTTGCTACACTTGTTCGGGGCCCGGAGTGGGTTCTAGGGCAGCTGGTGGCACAGGATGTCCCGGTCGGGGGTTATTCTTTTGGCAGACTAAGCAGTTCGCTTGTACCTGGGCAGCCAGGGGTCAGAGTCCGGAAGTGATAAAGTATTTTTTCATTAGCTGGATAAGTGCTTTTCTGCCAGCATGAGTGGTTTGATGTAGTTTCTGCAGCACTGGCCGGATTAGGCCCTTTCGTAAGAGGACCTTTCCTTCTGGGGATTGGAGCCATTCCTTCTTTTTCCGGAGACCGAGTTTGTTAGTTAGCTGTCTCTTCTCCCCAGAGTACTGAGGGGTTGGAAGCTCCCCTACTGATGGGATAAGGGCATGCATATGGGCGTTTTTAGTCTGAGGGGATGGCAGGGTGGCAGGATGCTTAGCCTCTCTATCTGCCCGGGCGTTACCTCTGGCCACATCTTGATCCTCCCTTTGATGGGCTTTACAGTGTACCACCGCCACTTCCGCGGGGAGTTGTACGGCTTCTAGGAGCCGGAGGATTTGGGGCCCGTACTTGACTGGGGAGCCTTGGGCTGTCAGCATTCCCCTTTGCTTTTATAGGCCAGCATGAGCATGCAGCACACCAAAAGCATACTTTGAATCAGTAAAAATGTTGACCCGCTTTCCTTTTGACAGTTCAAGTGCACGGGTCAGGGCTATTAGTTCGGCAAGCTGGGCAGAGGTCCCCGCAGGCAAACCTTCAGCTTCCACAGTGTCATGGAGGGTCACAACAGCATAACCCGCCCTTTTTTGCTTACTTATTACAGTACTGCTATTATTAGTGTATCACTTATAATTTGCATTTGGGAGGGGTGCATCCTTTAAATCCGGACGGCTGGAGTACTGGACATTTATGATTTCTAAACAGTCATGTTTCTGTTCCTCTGTTTCTGGCAAGAGAGTGGCTGGGTTAAGGGAGGGGCAAGGCTGTAAGGTGACTTCAGAGTTCTCTAACAGCTTAGCCTGGTACCGAGCAATCCGAGCCTGGGTGAGCCAAAGCCCTCCCTTTGCATCCAATAAGGCTCGGACCATATGGGGAGTATAGATTTGCATAACCCCTCCCAATGTTAGCTTCTCGGCTTCCTCAAGCAATAGGGCAGTAGCTGCGACCGCCCGTAAACATGCCGGCCAACCCTTTTCAACCTGATCCAATTGCTTAGAAAAATAAGCCACAGGACGCTTCCATGCTCCTAACAGCTGTGTAAGCACTCCTAGGGCCACCCCCCTTCGTTCATGTGCGTACAACTGAAACAGCTTAGAGAGATCCGGCAGGTCCAGAGCCGGGGCTTTCATTAATTTTTTTTTTTAGGATTTTAAATGCCCTGTCAGCCTCTGGGGTCCAATAGAAGGGGTCATGATTTGCTCCTTTTACACAGTCGTACAGGGGTTTAGCCCACAGTCCAAACTCTGGGATTTATATTCTGCAAAAGCCTGCCATATCCAGAAATGCCCTGAGCCGCTTACGGTTACTTGGGGTAGGAACTTGACAGATAGCTTCCTTTCTTTTGCTTGAAAGCTGACGCTCCCCTTGCTTTAGCTGTAACCTGATCCCTCTCCACCTCAGACCACAGGGTTCTCAGGAGGATATTACAGTCGTCTCAATCGGCTTGTGACTACTGAGGCACCCCTTAAAGACTGAAATAAACCTGCTTGCGTTCATTGAGAATTCCCCAGCCTGTGTTTTAAAAGCTGCTAGGTCTATTGGATTGAATGGCACATGGGTGTAAACTTGCATAGTGGTAGCCTGACGTCCATCTGCCCTGGGCAAGCCACAACTGTCTCGGTAAGCAAAGGATAGAGTCCCACCGAGGGGGCAATTTCTGTAACCCGAGGCATCCTACCCTTATACGGTGGGGGTGTGGGGGCCGAAGGGGACACCGGCTCTGCCATTACAGTGGGGGTTGGGGTCTGGGGACTAACATTAGCTGCTACCAAACCAGTTGGAGTCAGATTACAGTGCTGTAAAATATCTGGTCGAGTACATAAAGTCAGAAACAAATGCGCATACATATGTTTATTCCATTTACCCATTCACTGACAAAACAAAACTAATTGGAGGATCGTGTTGTAATTAATTGACCCTCCTGGTGGCCACCACTCCTGGTCCTCTAGTTGATATTGAGGCCAGTCAACTGTACAGAAACGTTTTAATTGGCTCTTAGTCATCGGATCCGCACCAAATACCTTCCCGTTTGCTAGAATGCACTCTAGGGCTGTACACCATGCCCTAACCTTTGAGCTCTGTCCCTGTCCCATACCTACAGGGTAACTCTGGGCGTCCCCAGGTTCCAACAGAGCATATAATTCGGATAGTAAAGGATCCTACCTGATTCAAGGGACCGGTTCTTCACCATGGCCCTGCAGCTGCTCCTCCCCCACGTCTAAGGGACCGGTTCTTCACCGTGGTCCACAACAGCTTCTCCACTATATGAGTGCGTTGCACCGTTGTGCCCTCTGGGTTCGATCAAATCGCGTCTCCTCCGAGGCCCCCGATGAACTCACCGGTGCGCGCTGGGCGTCGGTTCTCGCCGCAATCCTCGACCTCCAGGAGGGGTCCGGGCAAGGCTAAATTGCAGCCTCATCGCCCACCCAGGGACGCCAAAAGCTGTTGCCAGCACCCAGTGCCGAGAGGCTGAACAACAGCTTGAGTGGTTTGTTACCCGGTGTGCTACACCCAATAATTACAACGGGGTGGAGAAGCAGAAAAGTTTATTTGAAGCTGCAAAAAGGTACAGGGAGAATAAAATCTTAAATCCTGCACAACAGAGCAGGAAGTTATACAGGCTTTTATATATATATATATTTTTTAGCATATTTATTTAATAGCAAGCTGCTCCAAGTATTTATATAGCCAGCCAATCCAGTTCCCTGCTAGTTCCCTGATTCTCTGTATTATTTGTTAAACTATACATAAAGCTGCTTTATTTAGCATTGTTTTTCCATATCTCCCCTGTTTGGCCTTGCTTAGTTTTAGGCAGTCTGACTTTGCAACATATTGTTGCAGATTTTTAGCATAACTGCTGTGTGTGCCTCCAGGCGGAGGGGCCAAGGACACTTGGGCCTAGCACGCAGAGCTGCTGCGAGTGCCTGCAGGCAGGAGGGGACGGGGGGGCAGGGACACAGGGGCCTAGTGCGAGGGGACTTTATTGACACTTGTGGTTTTCCATCCCCTCGAGTTACCTAGTGGCCATGCCCCAGTGTTCCCAAAAAGGGCTCAGCTTCTCTCCTAGCACAAAGCCCCTACACATACAGATACTAACAATACAAAACCAAACACACACAAATACCTTCTCCTCCAACAGAACTCCCACTCAAACTCCCCTGTTTACAGCTCTCTTTGCTAGCTCCTGTGCCGCTGTCTGACTGTCTGCTACCTTTGTAGGACCCCTAGTCAGGAAAGCCCCGCCCCCTAATCAGGGCTCAGCTTCTCTCCCAGCACAAAGCCCCTACACATACAGATACCACCATAACAAAACCAAACACACACAAATACCTTCTCCTCCAACAGAACTCCCACTCAAACACCCCTGTTTACAGCTCTGTTTGCTAGCTCCTGTGCCGCTGCAGCTGTCTGTGCTGCTGCCTGACTGGCTGCTCCCTTTATAGGACCCCTAGTCAGTGAAGCCCCGCCCCCTAATCAGGGCTAAGCTTCTCTCCCAGCACAAAGCCCGTACAAGCCTCTACACATACAGATACTAACAATACAAAACCAAACACACACAAACACCTTCTCCTCCAACAGAACTCCCACTCAAACTCCCCTGTTTACAGCTCTGTTTGCTAGCTCCTGTGCCACTGCAGCTGTCTGTGCCGCTGCCTGACTGGCTGCTCCCTTTGGGGGGCGGGGCTTCACTGTCTAGGGGTCCTATAAAGGGAGCAGCCAGTCAGGCAGCGGCACAGGAGCTAGCAAACAGACCTGTAAACAGGGGAGTTTGAGTGGGAGTTCTGTTGGAGGAGAAGGTATTTGTGTGTGTTTGGTTTTGTATTGGTAGTATCTGTATGTGTAGGGGCTTTGTGCTGGGAGAGAAGCTGAGCCCTGATTAGGGGGCGGGGCTTCACTGACTAGGGGTCCTATAAAGGTAGCAGCCAGTCAGGCAGCGGCACAGGAGCTAGCAAACAGAGCTGTAAACAGGGGAGTTTGAGTGGGAGTTCTGTTGGAGGAGAAGGTATTTGTGTGTGTGTTTGGTTTTGTATTGGTGGTATCTGTATGTGTAGAGGCTTGGAGGGGCTTTGTGCTGGGACAGAAGCTGAGCCCTGATTAGTGGGCGGGGCTTCACTGACCAGGGGTCCGAGAAAGGTAGCAGCCAGTCAGGCAGCGGCAGAGACAGCTGCAGCGGCACAGGAGCTAGCAAACAGAGTTGTAAACACGGGAGTTTGAGTTGGAGTTCTGTTGGAGGAGAAGGTATTTGTGTGTGTTTGGTTTTGTATTGGTGGTATCTGTATGTAGGGGCTTTGTGCTGGGAGAGAAGCTGAGCCCTGATTAGGGGGCGGGGTTTCCCTGACTAGGGGTCCTATAAAGGTAGCAGCCAGTCAGGCAGCGGCACAGGAGCTAGCAAACAGAGCTGTAAACAGGGTGGTTTGAGTGGGAGTTCTGTTGGAGGAGAAGGTATTTGTGTGTGTTTGGTTTTGTATTGGTAGTATCTGTATGTGTAGGGGCTCTGTGCTGGGAGAGAAGCTGAGCCCTGATTAGGGGGCGGGGCTTCCCTGACTAGGGGTCCTATAAAGGTAGCAAACAGTCAGGCAGCGACACAGACAGCTGCAGCGGCACAGGAGCTCGCAAACAGAGCTGTAAACAGGGGAGTTTCAGTGGGAGTTCTGTTGGAGGAGAAGGTATTTGTGTGTGTGTTTGGTTTTGTATCGGTCGTATCTGCATGTGCAGGGGCTTTGTGCTGGGAGAGAAGCTGAGCCCTGATTAGGGGGCGGGGCTTCCCTGACTAGGGGTCCTATAAAGGTAGCAGCCAGTCAGGCAGCGGCATGGACAGCTGCAGCGGCACAGGAGCTAGCAAACAGAGCTGTAAACAGGGGAGTTTGAATGGGAGTTCTGTTGGAGGAGAAGGTATTTGTGTTTGTTTGGTTCTGTATTGGTAGTATCTGTATGTGTAGGGGCTTTGTGCTGGGAGAGAAGCTGAGCCCTGATTAGGGGGCGGGGCTTCACTGACAAGGGGTCCTATAAAGCTAGCAGCCAGTCAGGCAGCGGCATGGACAGCTGCAGCGGCACAGGAGCTAGCAAACAGAGCTGTAAACAGGGGAGTTTGAATGGGAGTTCTGTTGAAGAAGAAGGTATTTGTGTGTGTTTGGTTTTGTATTGGTAGTATCTGAATGTGTAGGGGCTTTGTGCTGGGAGAGAAGCTGAGCCCTGATTAGGGGGCGGTGCTTCACTGACTAGGGGTCCTATAAAGGGAGCAGCCAGTCAGGCGGCGGCATGGACAGCTGCAGCGGCACAGGAGCTAGTAAACAGAGCTGTAAACGGGGGAGTTTGAGTGGGAGTTCTGTTGGAGGAGAAGGTATTTGTGTGTTTTGGTTTTGTATTGGTAGTATCTGTATGTGTAGAGGCTTGGAGGGGCTTTGTGCTGGGAGAGAAGCTGAGCCCTGATTAGGGGGCGGGGCTTCACTGACTTGGGGTCCTATAAAGGGAGCAGCCAGTCAGGCGGCGGCATGGACAGCTGCAGCGGCACAGGAGCTAGTAAACAGAGCTGTAAACAGGGGAGTTTGAATGGGAGTTTTGTTGGAGGAGAAGGTATTTGTGTGTGTTTGGTTTTGTATTGGTAGTATCTGTATGTGTAGAGGCTTGGAGGGGCTTTGTGCTGGGAGAGAAGCTGAGCCCTGATTGGGGGCGGGGCTTCACTGACTAGGGGTCCTCTAAAGGGAGCAGCCAGTCAGGCAGCTGCACAGACAGCTGCAGCGGCACAGGAGCTAGCAAACAGAGCTGTAAACAGGGGAGTTTGAGTGAGAGTTCTGTTGGAGGAGAAGGTATGTGTGTGTGTGTTTGGTTTTGTATTGGTAGTATCTGTATGTAGGGGCTTTGTGCTGGGAGAGAAGCTGAGCCCTGATTAGGGGGCGGGGCTTCCCTGACTAGGGGTCCTATAAAGGTAGCAGCCAGTCAGGCAGCGGCACAGGAGCTAGCAAACAGAGCTGTAAACAGGGGAGTTTGAGTGGGAGTTCTGTTGGAGGAGAAGGTATTTGTGTGTGTGTTTGGTTTTGTATCGGTCGTATCTGTATGTAGGGGCTTTGTGCTGGGAGAGAAGCTGAGCCCTGATTAGGGGGCGGGGCTTCCCTGACTAGGGGTCCTATAAAGGTAGCAAACAGTCAGGCAGCGACACAGACAGCTGCAGCGGCACAGGAGCTCGCAAACAGAGCTGTAAACAGGGGAGTTTCAGTGGGAGTTCTGTTGGAGGAGAAGGTATTTGTGTGTGTGTTTGGTTTTGTATCGGTCGTATCTGCATGTGCAGGGGCTTTGTGCTGGGAGAGAAGCTGAGCCCTGATTAGGGGGCGGGGCTTCCCTGACTAGGGGTCCTATAAAGGTAGCAGCCAGTCAGGCAGCGGCATGGACAGCTGCAGCGGCACAGGAGCTAGCAAACAGAGCTGTAAACAGGGGAGTTTGAATGGGAGTTCTGTTGGAGGAGAAGGTATTTGTGTGTGTTTGGTTCTGTATTGGTAGTATTTGTATGTGTAGGGGCTTTGTGCTGGGAGAGAAGCTGAGCCCTGATTAGGGGGCGGGGCATCGCAGACTAGGGGTCCTATGAAGGTAGCAGCCAGTCAGGCAGCGTCACAGACAGCTGCAGGGGCACAGGAGCTAGCAAACAGAGCTGTAAACAGGGGAGTTTGAATGGGAGTTCTGTTGGAGGAGAAGGTATTTGTGTGTGTTTGGTTTTGTATTGGTAGTATCGGAATGTGTAGGGGCTTTGTGCTGGGAGAGAAGCTGAGCCCTGATTAGGGGGCGGGGCTTCACTGACTAGGGGTCCTATAAAGGTAGCAGCCAGTCAGGCAGCGGCACAGGAGCTAGCAAACAGAGCTATAAACAGGGGAGTTTGAGTGGGAGTTCTGTTGGGGGAGAAGTTATTTGTGTGTGTGTGTTTGGTTTTGTATTGGTAGTATCAGTATGTGTAGAGGCTTGGAGGGGCTTTGTGCTGGGAGAGAAGCTGAGCCCTGATTAGGGGGCGGGGCTTCACTGACTAGGGGTCCTATAAAGGTAGCAGCCAGTCAGGCAGCGGCAGAGACAGCTGCAGCGGCACAGGAGCTAGCAAAGAGAGCTGTAAACAGGGGAGTTTGAGTGGGAGTTCTGTTGGAGGAGGAGGTATTTGTTCGTGTTTGGTTTTGTATTGGTAGTATCTGTATGTGTAGGGGCTTGGCGGGGCTTTGTGCTTGGAGAGAAGATGAGCCTTGATTAGGGGCGGGGCTTCACTGACTAGGGGTCGTATAAAGGTAGCAGCCAGTCAGGCAGCGGCACAGGAGCTAGGAAACAGAGCTGTAAACAGGGGAGTTTGAGTGGGAGTTCTGTTGGAGGAGAAGGTATCTGTGTCTGTGTTTGGTTTTACATTGGTGTTATCTGTATGTGCAGGGGCTTTGTGCTGGGAGAGAAGCTGAGCCCTGATTAGGGGCGGGGCTTCCCTGACTAAGGGTCCTATAAAGTTCGCAGCCATTCAGGCAGCGGCACAGGAGCTAGAAAACAGAGCTGTAAACAGGGGAGTTTGAGTGGGAGTTCTGTTGGAGGAGAAGGTATTTGTGTGTGTTTGGTTTTGTATTCGTGGTATCTGTATGTAGGGGCTTTGTGCTGGGAGAGAAGCTGAGCCCTGATTAGGGGGCGGGGTTTCCCTGACTAGGGGTCCTACAAAGCTAGCAGCCAGTCAGGCAGCGGCATGGACAGCTGCAGCGGCACAGGAGCTAGCAAACAGAGCTGTAAACAGGGGAGTTTGAATGGGAGTTCTGTTGGAGGAGAAGGTATTTGTGTGTGTTTGGTTTTGTATTGGTAGTATCTGAATGTGTAGGGGCTTTGTGCTGGGAGAGAAGCTGAGCCCTGATTAGGGGGCGGGGCTTCACTGACTAGGGGTCCTATAAAGGGAGCAGCCAGTCAGGCAGCGGCACAGGAGCTAGCAAACAGAGCTGTAAACAGGGGAGTTTGAGTGGGAGTTCTGTTGGAGGAGAAGGCATTTGTGTGTGTTTGGCATTGTACTGGTAGTATCTGTATGTGTAGGGGCTTTGTGCTGGGAGAGAAGCTGAGCCCTGATTAGGGGGCGGGGCTACACTGACTAGGGGTCCCATAAAGGTAGCAGCCAGTCAGGCAGCGGCATAGACAGCTGCAGGGGCACAGGAGCTAGCAAACAGAGCTGTAAACAGGGGAGTTTGAGTGGGAGTTCTGTTGGAGGAGAAGGTATTTGTGTGTGTTTGGTTTTGTATTGGTGGTACCTGTATGTGTAGAGGTTCTGAGGGGCTTTGTGCTGGGAGAGAAGCTGAGCCCTGATTAGGGGGCGGGGCTTCACTGACTAGGGTTCCTATTAAGGTAGCAGCTGGTCAGGCAGCGGCACAGGAGCTAGCAAACAGAGCTGTAAACAGGGGAGTTTGAGTGGGAGTTCTGTTGGAGGAGAAGGTATTTGAGTCTGTGTTTGGTTTTGTATTGGTAGTATCTGTATGTGTAGGGGCTTGGCGGGGCTTTGTGCTGGGAGAGAAGCTGAGCCCTGATTAGGGGGCGGGGCTTCACTGACCCGGGGTCCTATAAAGGTTGCAGCCAGTCAGGCTGCGGCACAGGAGCTATCAAAAAGAGCTGTAAACAGGGGAGTTTGAGTGGGAGTTCTGTTGAAGTAGAAGGCATTTGTGTGTGTTTGGTTTTGTATTGGTAGTATCTGTGTGTAGGGGCTTTGTGCTGGGACAGAAGCTGAGCCCTGATTAGGGGGCGGGGCTTCACTGACTAGGGGTCCTATAAAGGTAGCAGCCAGTCAGGCAGCGGCACAGGAGCTAGCAAACAGAGCTGTAAACAGGGGAGTTTGAGTGGGAGTTCTGTTGGAGGAGAAGGTATTTGTGTGTGTTTGCTTTTGTATTGGTGGTATCTGTATGTGTAGGGGCTTTGTCCTGGAAGAGAAGCTGAGCCCTGATTAGGGGGCGGGGATTCACTGACTAGGGGTCCTATAAAGGTAGCAGCCAATCAGGCAGCGGCACAGACAGCTGCAGCAGCACAGGAGCTAGCAAACAGAGCTGTAAACAGGGGAGTTTGAGTGGGAGTTCTGTTGGAGGAAAAGGTATTAGTGTGTGTGTTTGGTTTTGTATTGGTGGTATCTGTATGTGTAGAGGCTTGGAGGGGCTTTGTGCTGGGAGAGAAGCTGAGCCCTGATTAGTGGGCGAGGCTTCCCTGACTAGGGGTCCTATAAAGGTTGCAGCCAGTCAGGCAGCGGCACAGGAGCTAGCAAACAGAGCTGTAAACAGGGGAGTTTGAGTGGGAGTTCTCTTGGAGGAGAATGTATTTTTGTGTGTTTGGTTTTGTATTGTTAGTATCTGTATGTGTAGGGGCTTTGTGCTGGGAGAGAAGCTGAGCCCTGATTAGGGGGCGGGACTTCCCTGACTAGGGGTCCTATAAAGGTAGCAGCCAGTCAGGCAGCGGCACAGGAGCTAGCAAACAGAGCTGTAAACAGGGGAGTTCGAGTGGGAGTTCTGTTGGAGGAGAAGGTACTTGTGAGTGTTTGGTTTTGTATTGGTGGTATCTGTATGTGCAGGGGCTTGGAGGGGCTTTGTGCTGGAGAGAAGCTGAGCCGTGATTAGGGGGCGGGGCTTCCCTGACTAGGGGTCCTATAAAGGTAGCAGACAGTCAGGTAGCGGCACAGGAGCTAGCACACAGAGATGTAAACAGGGGAGTTTGAGTGGGAGTTCTGTTGGAGGAGAAGGTATTTGTGTGTGTTTGGTTTTGTATTAGTAGTATCTGTATGTGTAGGGGCTTTGTGCTGAGACAGAAGCTGAGCCCTGATTAGGGGGCGGGGCTTCACTGACTAGGGGTCCTATAAAGGTAGCAGACAGTCAGGTAGCGGCACAGACAGCTGCAGCGGCACAGGAGCTAGCAAACAGAGCTGTAAACAGGGGAGTTTGAGTGGGAGTTCTGTTGGAGGAGAAGGTATTTGTGTGTGCTTGGTTTTGTATTGGTAGTATCTGTATGTGTAGGGGCTTTGTGCTGGGAGAGAAGCTGAGCCGTGATTAGGGGGCGGGGCTTCCCTGGCTAGGGGTCCTATAAAGGTAGCAGCCAGTCAGGCAGCGGCACAGGAGCTAGCACACAGAGATTTAAACAGGGGAGTTTGAGTGGGAGTTCTGTTGGAGGAGAAGGTATTTGTGTGTGTGTTTGGTTTTGTATTGGTGGTATCTGTATGTGTAGAGGCTTGGAGGGGCTTTGTGCTGGGAGAGAAGCTGAGCCGTGATTAGGGGGCGGGGCTTCACTGACTAGGGGTCCTATAAAGGTAGCAGCCAGTCAGGCAGCGGCACAGGAGCTAGCAAACAGAGCTGTAAACAGGGGAGTTGGAGTGGGAGTTCTGTTGGAGGAGAAGGTATTTGTGTGTGTTTGGTTTTGTATTGTTAGTATCTGTATGTGTATGGGCTTTGTGCTGGGAGAGAACCTGAGCCCTGATTAGGGGGCGGGGCTTCCCTGACTAGGGGTCCTATAAAGGTAGCAGCCAGTCAGGCAGCGGCACAGGAGCTAGCAAACAGAGCTGTAAACAGGGGAGTTTGAGTGGGAGTTCTGTTGGAGGAGAAGGTACGTGTGTGTGTTTGGTTTTGTATTGGTGGTATCTGTATGTGCAGGGGCTTTGTGCTGGGAGAGAAGCTGAGCCCTGATTAGGGGGGGGGGCTTCACTGACTAGGGGTCCTATAAAGGAGCAGCCAGTCAGGCAGCGGCACAGAGCTAGCAAACAGAGCTTTAAACAGGGGAGTTTGAGTGGGAGTTCTGTTGGAGGAAAAGGTATTTGTGTGTGTGTTTGGTTTTGTATTGGTGGTATCTGTATGTGTAGAGGCTTGGAGGGGCTTTGTGCTGGGAGAGAAGCTGAGCCGTGATTAGGGGGCGGGGCTTCCCTGACTAGGGGTCCCAGAAAGGTAGCAGCCAGTCAGGCAGCGGCACAGGAGCTTGCAAACAGAGCTGTAAACAGGGGAGTTTGAGTGGGAGTGCTTTTGGAGGAGAAGGTGTTTGTGTGTGTTTGGTTTTGTATTGGTGGTATCTGTATGTGTAGGGGCTTTGTGCTGGGAGAGAAGCTGAGCCGTGATTAGTGGGCGAGGCTTCCCTGACTAGGGGTCCTATAAAGGTTGCAGCCAGTCAGGCTGCGGCACAGGAGCTATCAAACAGAGCTGTAAACAGGGGAGTTTGAGTGGGAGTTCTGTTGAAGTAGAAGGCATTTGTGTGTGTTTGGTTTTGTATTGGTAGTATCTGTGTGTAGGGCCTTTGTGCTGGGACAGAAGCTGAGCCGTGATTAGGGGGCGGGGCTTCACTGACTAGGGGTCCTATAAAGGTAGCAGCCAGTCAGGCAGCGGCACAGGAGCTAGCAAACAGAGCTGTAAACAGGGGAGTTGGAGTGGGAGTTCTGTTGGAGGAGAAGGTATTTGTGTGTGTTTGGTTTTGTATTGTTAGTATCTGTATGTGTATGGGCTTTGTGCTGGGAGAGAAGCTGAGCCCTGATTAGGGGGCGGGGCTTCCCTGGCTAGGGGTCCTATAAAGGTAGCAGCCAGTCAGACAGCGGCACAGGAGCTAGCAAACAGAGCTGTAAACAGGGGAGTTTGAGTGGGAGTTCTGTTGGAGGAGAAGGTACGTGTGTGTGTTTGGTTTTGTATTGGTGGTATCTGTATGTGCAGGGGCTTTGTGCTGGGAGAGAAGCTGAGCCCTGATTAGGGGGCGGGGCTTCACTGACTAGGGGTCCTATAAAGGAGCAGCCAGTCAGGCAGTGGCACAGGAGCTAGCAAACAGAGCTTTAAACAGGGGAGTTTGAGTGGGAGTTCTGTTGGAGGAGAAGGTATTTGTGTGTGTTTTGGTTTTGTATTGGTAGTATCTGTATGTGTAGGGGCTTTGTGCTGGGAGAGAAGCTGAGCCCTGATTGGGGGCGGGGCTTCCCTGACTAGGGGTCCTATAAAGGTTGCAGCCAGTCAGGCAGCGGCACAGGATCTATCAAACAGAGCTGTAAACAGGGGAGTTGGAGTGGGAGTTCTGTTGGAGGAGAAGGTATTTGTGTGTGTTTGGTTTTGTATTGTTAGTATCTGTATGTGTATGGGCTTTGTGCTGGGAGAGAAGCTGAGCCCTGATTAGGGGGCGGGGCTTCACTGACTAGGGGTCCTATAAAGGTAGCAGCCAGTCAGGCAGCGGCACAGGAGCTAGCAAACAGAGCTGTAAACAGGGGAGTTTGAGTGGGAGTTCTGTTGGAGGAGAAGGTATTTGTGTGTGTTTTGGTTTTGTATTGGTAGTATCTGTATGTGTAGGGGCTTTGTGCTGGGAGAGAAGCTGAGCCGTGATTAGGGGGCGGGGCTTCACTGACTAGGGGTCCTATAATGGTGTCAGCCATTCAGGCAGCGGCACAGACAGCTGCAGCGGCACAGGAGCTAGCAAACAGATCTGTAAACAGGGGAGTTTGAGTGGGAGTGCTTTTGGAGGAGAAGGTATTTGTGTGTGTTTGGTTTTGTATTGGTGGTATCTGTATGTGTAGGGGCTTTGTGCTGGGAGAGAAGCTGAGCCCTGATTAGGGGGCGGGGCTTCCCTGACTAGGGGTCCTATAAAGGTAGCAGCCAGTCAGGCAGCGGCACAGACAGCTGCAGCGGCACAGGAGCTATCAAACAGAGCTGTAAACAGGGGAGTTGGAGTGGGAGTTCTTTTGGAGGAGAAGGTATTTGTGTGTGTTTGGTTTTGTAATGGTGGTATCTGTATGTGTAGGGGCTTTGTCCTGGGAGAGAAGCTGAGCCCTGATTAGGGGGCGGGGCTTCCCTGGCTAGGGGTCCTATAAAGGTAGCAGCCAATCAGGCAGCGGCACAGGAGCTAGCAAACAGAGCTGTAAACAGGGGAGTTTGAGTGGGAGTTCTGTTGGAGGAGAAGGTATTTGTGTGTGTTTGGTATTGTATTGGTAGTATCTGTGTGTAGGGGCTTTGTGCTGGGACAGAAGCTGAGCCCTGATTAGGGGGCGGGGCTTCACTGACTAGGGGTCCTATAAAGGTAGCAGCCAGTCAGGCAGCGGCACAGACAGCTGCAGCGGCACAGGAGCTATGAAACAGAGCTGTAAACAGGGGAGTTGGAGTGGGAGTTCTGTTGGAGGAGAAGGTATTTGTGTGTGTTTGGTTTTGTATTGTTAATATCTGTATGTGTATGGGCTTTGTGCTGGGAGAGAAGTTGAGCACTGATTAGGGGGCGGGGCTTCCCTGACTAGGGGTCCTATAAAGGTAGCAGGCAGTCAGGCAGCGGCACAGGAGCTAGCACACAGAGCTGTAAACCGGGGAGTTTGAGTGGGAGTTCTGTTGGGGGAGAAGGTACTTGTGTGTGTTTGGTTTTGTATTGGTGGTATCTGTATGTGCAGGGGCTTTGTGCTGGGAGACAAGCTGAGCCCTGATTAGGGGGCGGGGCTTCCCTGACTAGGGGTCCTATAAAGGTATCAGCCAGTCAGGCAGCGGCACAGACAGCTGCAGCGGCACAGGAGCTAGCAAACAGAGCTGTAAACAGGGGAGTTTGAGTGGGAGTTCTGTTGGAGGAGAAGGTACGTGTGTGTGTTTGGTTTTGTATTGGTGGTATCTGTATGTGCAGGGGCTTTGTGCTGGGAGAGAAGCTGAGCCCTGATTAGGGGGCGGGGCTTCACTGACTAGGGGTCCTATAAAGGAGCAGCCAGTCAGGCAGCGGCACAGGAGCTAGCAAACAGAGCTTTAAACAGGGGAGTTTGAGTGGGAGTTCTGTTGGAGGAGAAGGTATTTGTGTGTGTTTTGGTTTTGTATTGGTAGTATCTGTATGTGTAGGGGCTTTGTGCTGGGAGAGAAGCTGAGCCCTGATTGGGGGCGGGGCTTCCCTGACTAGGGGTCCTATAAAGGTTGCAGCCAGTCAGGCAGCGGCACAGGAGCTATCAAACAGAGCTGTAAACAGGGGGTTGGAGTGGGAGTTCTGTTGGAGGAGAAGGTATTTGTGTGTGTTTGGTTTTGTATTGTTAGTATCTGTATGTGTATGGGCTTTGTGCTGGGAGAGAAGCTGAGCCCTGATTAGGGGGCGGGGCTTCACTGACTAGGGGTCCTATAAAGGTAGCAGCCAGTCAGGCAGCGGCACAGGAGCTAGCAAACAGAGCTGTAAACAGGGGAGTTTGAGTGGGAGTTCTGTTGGAGGAGAAGGTATTTGTGTGTGTTTTGGTTTTGTATTGGTAGTATCTGTATGTGTAGGGGCTTTGTGCTGGGAGAGAAGCTGAGCCGTGATTAGGGGGCGGGGCTTCACTGACTAGGGGTCCTATAATGGTGTCAGCCATTCAGGCAGCGGCACAGACAGCTGCAGCGGCACAGGAGCTAGCAAACAGATCTGTAAACAGGGGAGTTTGAGTGGGAGTGCTTTTGGAGGAGAAGGTATTTGTGTGTGTTTGGTTTTGTAATGGTGGTATCTGTATGTGTAGGGGCTTTGTCCTGGGAGAGAAGCTGAGCCCTGATTAGGGGGCGGGGCTTCCCTGGCTAGGGGTCCTATAAAGGTAGCAGCCAATCAGGCAGCGGCACAGGAGCTAGCAAACAGAGCTGTAAACAGGGGAGTTTGAGTGGGAGTTCTGTTGGAGGAGAAGGTATTTGTGTGTGTTTGTATTTGTATTGGTAGTATCTGTGTGTGTAGAGGCTTTGTGCTGGGAGAGAAGATGAGCACTGATTAGTGGGCAAAGCTTCCCTGACTAGGGGTCCTATAAAAGTTGCAGCCAGTCAGGCTGCGGCACAGGAGCTATCAAACAGAGCTGTAAACAGGGGAGTTTGAGTGGGAGTTCTGTTGGAGTAGAAGGTATTTGTGTGTGTTTGGTTTTGTATTGTTAATATCTGTATGTGTATGGGCTTTGTGCTGGGAGAGAAGTTGAGCACTGATTAGGGGGCGGGGCTTCCCTGACTAGGGGTCCTATAAAGGTAGCAGGCAGTCAGGCAGCGGCACAGGAGCTAGCACACAGAGCTGTAAACCGGGGAGTTTGAGTGGGAGTTCTGTTGGAGGAGAAGGTATTTGTGTGTGTTTTGTTTTGTATTGTTAGTATCTGTATGTGTAGGGGCTTTGTGCTGGGAGAGAAGCTGAGCCCTGATTAGGGGGCGGGGCTTCCCTGACTAGGGGTCCTATAAAGGCAGCAGCCAATCAGGCAGCGGCACAGGAGCTAGCACACAGAGATGTAAACAGGGGAGTTTGAGTGGGAGTTCTGTTGGAGGAGAAGGTATTTGTGTGTGTGTTTTGTTTTGTATTGGTGGTATCTGTATGTGTAGGGGCTTTGTGCTGGGAGAGAAGCTGAGCCGTGATTAGGGGGCGGGGCTTCACTGACTAGGGGTCCTATAAAGGGAGCAGCCAGTCAGGCAGGGGCACAGACAGCTGCAGTTGCACAGGAGCTAGCAAACAGAGCTGTAAACAGGGGAGTTTGAGTGGGAGTTCTGTTGGAGGAAAAGGTATTTGTGTGTGTGTTTTGTTTTGTATTGGTGGTATCTGTATGTGTAGAGGCTTGGAGGGGCTTTGTGGTGGGAAAGAAGCTGAGCCCTGATTAGTGGGCGGGTCTTCCCTGACTAGGGGTCCTATAACGGTTGCAGCCAGACAGGCAGCGGCACAGGAGCTATCAAACAATGCTGTAAACAGGGGAGTTTGAGTGGGTGTTCTGTTGGAGGAGAAGGTATTTGTGTGTGTTTGGTTTTGTACTGTTAGTATCTGTATGTGTAGGGGCTTTGTGCTGGGAGAGAAGCTGATCCCTGATTAGGGGGCGGGGCTTCCCTGACTAGGGGTCCTATAAAGGTAGCAGGCAGTCAGGCAGCGGCACAGGAGCTAGCACACAGAGCTGTAAACAGGGGAGTTTGAGTGGGTGTTCTGTTGGAGGAGAAGGTATTTGTGTGTGTTTGGTTTTGTATTGGTGGTATTTGTATGTGCAGGGGCTTTGTGCTGGGAGAGAAGCTGAGCCCTGGTTAGGGGGCGGGGCTTCCCTGACGAGGGGTCCTATAAAGGTAGCAGCCAATCAGGCAGCGGCACAGACAGCTGCAGCGGCACAGGAGCTAGCAAACAGAGCTGTAAGCAGGGGAGTTTGAGTGGGAGTTCTGTTGGAGGATTAGGTATTTGTGTGTGTGTTTTGTTTTGTATTGGTGGTATCTGTATGTGTAGAGGCTTGGAGGGGCTTTGTGGTTGGAAAGAAGCTGAGCCCTGATTAGGGGGCGGGGCTTCACTGACTAGGGGTCTTATAAAGGTAGCAGCCAGTCAGGTAGCGGCACAGACAGCTGCAGCGGCACAGGAGCTAGCAAGCAGAGCTGTAAACAGGGGAATTTGAGTGGGAGTTCTGTTGGAGGAGAAGGTATTTGTGTGTGTTTGGTTTTGTATTGTTAGTATCTGTATGTGTAGGGGCTTTGTGCTGGGAGAGAAGCTGAGCCCTGATTAGGGGGCGGGGCTTCCCTGACTAGGGGTCCTAGAAAGGTAGCAGGCAGTCAGGCAGCGGCACAGGAGCTAGCACACAGAGATGTAAACAGGGGAGTTTGAGTGGGAGTTGTGTTGGAGGAGAAGGTATTTGTGTGTGTTTGGTTTTGTATTGGTAGTATGTGTATGTGTAGGGGCTTTGTGCTGGGAGAGAAGCTGAGCCGTGATTAGGGGGCGGGGCTTCACTGACTAGGGGTCCTATAAAGGTATCAGCCAGTCAGGCAGCGGCACAGACAGCTGCAGCGGCACAGGAGCTAGCAAACAGAGCTGTAAACAGGGGAGTTCGAGTGGGAGTACTGTTGGAGGAGAAGGTATTTGTGTGTGTTTGGTTTTGTATTGGTGGTATCTGTATGTGTAGGGGCTTTGTGCTGGGAGAGAAGCTGAGCCGTGATTAGGGGGCGGGGCTTCACTGACTAGGGGTCCTATAAAGATATCAGCCAGTCAGGCAGCAGCACAGACAGCTGCAGCGGCACAGGAGCTAGCAAACAGATCTGTAAACAGGGGAGTTTGAGTGGGAGTTCTGTTGGAGGAGAAGGTATTTGTGTGTGTGTTTGGTTTTGTATTGGTGGTATCTGTACGTATAGAGGCTTGGAGGGGCTTTGTGCTGGGAGAGAAGCTGAGCCCTGATTAGTGAGCGAGGCTTCCCTGACTAGGGGTCCTATAAAGGTTGCAGCCAGTCAGGCTGCGGCACAGGAGCTATCAAACAGAGCTGTAAACAGGGGAGTTTGAGTGGGAGTTCTGTTGAAGTAGAAGGCATTTGTGTGTGTTTGGTTTTGTATTGGTAGTATCTGTGTGTAGGGGCTTTGTGCTGGGACAGAAGCTGAGCCCTGATTAGGGGGCGGGGCTTCACTGACCAGGGGTCCTATAAAGGTAGCAGCCAGTCAGGCAGCGGCACAGGAGCTAGCAAACAGAGCTGTAAACAGGGGAGTTTGAGTGGGAGTTCTGTTGGAGGAGAAGGTATTTGTGTGTGTTTGCTTTTGTATTGGTGGTATCTGTATGTGTAGGGGCTTTGTCCTGGGAGAGAAGCTGAGCCCTGATTAGGGGGCGGGGCTTCACTGACTAGGGGTCCTATAAAGGTAGCAGCCAATCAGGCAGCGGCACAGACAGCTGCAGCAGCACAGGAGCTAGCAAACAGAGCTGTAAACAGGGGAGTTTGAGTGGGAGTTCTGTTGGAGGAAAAGGTATTAGTGTGTGTGTTTGGTTTTGTATTGGTGGTATCTGTATGTGTAGGGGCTTGGAGGGGCTTTGTGCTGGGAGAGAAGCTGAGCCCTGATTAGTGGGCGAGGCTTCCCTGACTAGGGGTCCTATAAAGGTTGCAGCCAGTCAGGCAGCGGCACAGGAGCTAGCAAACAGAGCTGTAAACAGGGGAGTTTGAGTGGGAGTGCTTTTGGAGGAGAAGGTATTTGTGTGTGTTTCGTTTTGTATTGGTGGTATCTGTATGTGTAGGGGCTTTGTGCTGGGAGAGAAGCTGAGCCGTGATTAGGGGGCGGGGCTTGACTGACTAGGGGTCCTATAAAGGTATCAGCCAGTCAGGCAGCAGCACAGACAGCTGCAGCGGCACAGGAGCTAGCAAACAGAGCTGTAAACAGGGGAGATGGAGTGAGAGTTCTGTTGGAGGAGAAGGTATTTGTGTGTGTTTTGTTTTGTATTGGTAGTATCTGTATGTGTAGGGGCTTTGTGCTGGGAGAGAAGCTGAGCCCTGATTAGGGGACGGGGCTTCTCTGACTAGGGGTCCTATAAAGGTAGCAGCCAGTCAGGCAGCGGCACAGGAGCTAGCACACAGAGATGTAAACAGGGGAGTTTGAGTGGGAGTTCTGTTGGAGGAGAAGGTATTTGTGTGTGTTTGGTTTTGTATTGGTAGTATCTGTATGTGTAGGGGCTTTGTGCTGGGAGAGAAGCTGAGCCCTGATTAGGGGGCGGGGCTTCACTGACTAGGGGTCCTATAAAGGTAGCAGCCAGTCAGGCAGCGGCACAGACAGCTGCAGCGGCACAGGAGCTATCAAACAGAGCTGTAAACAGGGGAGTTGGAGTGGGAGTTCTGTTGGAGGAGAAGGTATTAGTGTGTGTGTTTGGTTTTGTATTGTTAGTATCTGTATGTGTATGGGCTTTGTGCTGGGAGAGAACCTGAGCCCTTATTAGGGGGCGGGGCTTCCCTGACTAGGGGTCCTATAAAGGTATCAGCCAGTCAGGCAGCGGCACAGACAGCTGCAGCGGCAAAGGAGCTAGCAAACAGAGCTGTAAACAGGGGAGTTTGAGTGGGAGTTCTTTTGGAGGAAAAGGTATTTGTGTGTGTGTTTTGTTTTGTATTGTTAGTATCTGTATGTGTAGGGGCTTTGTGCTGGGAGAGAAGCTGAGCCCTGATTAGGGGGCGGGGCTTCCCTGACTAGGGGTCCTATAAAGGTAGCAGCCAGTCAGGCAGCGGCACAGGAGCTAGCACACAGAGATGTAAACAGGGGAGTTTGAGTGGGAGTTCTGTTGGAGGAGAAGGTATTTGTGTGTGTGTTTTGTTTTGTATTGGTGGTATCTGTATGTGTAGGGGCTTTGTGCTGGGAGAGAAGCTGAGCCGTGATTAGGGGGCGGGGCTTCACTGACTAGGGGTCCTATAAAGGGAGCAGCCAGTCAGGCAGGGGCACAGACAGCTGCAGTTGCACAGGAGCTAGCAAACAGAGCTGTAAACAGGGGAGTTTGAGTGGGAGTTCTGTTGGAGGAAAAGGTATTTGTGTGTGTGTTTTGTTTTGTATTGGTGGTATCTGTATGTGTAGAGGCTTGGAGGGGCTTTGTGGTGGGAAAGAAGCTGAGCCCTGATTAGTGGGCGGGTCTTCCCTGACTAGGGGTCCTATAACGGTTGCAGCCAGACAGGCAGCGGCACAGGAGCTATCAAACAATGCTGTAAACAGGGGAGTTTGAGTGGGAGTTGTGTTGGAGGAGAAGGTATTGGTAGTATGTGTATGTGTAGGGGCTTTGTGCTGGGAGAGAAGCTGAGCCGTGATTAGGGGGCGGGGCTTCACTGACTAGGGGTCCTATAAAGGTAGCAGCCAGTCAGGCAGCGGCAGAGGAGCTAGCACACAGAGATGTAAACAGGGGAGTTTGAGTGGGAGTTCTGTTGGAGGAGAAGGTATTTGTGTGTGTTTGGTTTTGTATTGGTAGTATCTGTATGTGTAGGGGCTTTGTGCTGGGAGAGAAGCTGAGCCCTGATTAGGGGGCGGGGCTTCACTGACTAGGGGTCCTATAAAGGTATCAGCCAGTCAGGCAGCTGCACAGACAGCTTCAGCGGCACAGGAGCTAGCAAACAGAGCTGTAAACAGGGGAGTTTGAGTGGGAGTACTGTTGGAGGAGAAGGTATTTGTGTGTGTTTGGTTTTGTATTGGTGGTATCTGTATGTGCAGGGGCTTTGTGCTGGGAGAGAAGCTGAGCCCTGATTTGGGGCCGGGGCTTCCCTGACTAGGGGTCCTATAAAGGTAGCAGCCAGTCAGGCAGCAGCACAGGAGCTAGCAAACAGAGCTGTAAACAGGGGAGTTTGAGTTGGAGTTCTGTTGGAGGAGAAGGTATTTGTGTGTATTTGGTTTTGTATTGGTAGTATCTGTAGGTGTAGGGGCTTTGTGCTGGGAGAGAAGCTGAGCCCTGATTAGGGGGCGGGGCTTCCCTGACTAGGGGTCCTATAAAGGTATCAGCCAGTCAGGCAGCGGCACAGACAGCTGCAGCGGCACAGGAGCTAGCAAACAGAGCTGTAAACAGGGGAGTTGGAGTGGGAGTTCTGTTGGAGGAGAAGGTATTTGTGTGTGTTTGGTTTTGTATTGGTGGTATCTGTATGTGTAGAGGCTTGGAGGGGCTTTGTGCTGGGAGAGAAGCTGAGCCGTGATTAGGGAGCGGGGCTTCCCTGGCTAGGGGTCCTATAAAGGTAGCAGCCAGTCAGGCAGCGGCACAGGAGCTAGCAAACAGAGCTGTAAACAGGGGAGTTGGAGTGGGAGTGCTTTTGGAGGAGAAGGTATTTGTGTGTGTTTGGTTTTGTATTGGTGGTATCTGTATGTGTAGGGGCTTTGTACTGGGAGAGAAGCTGAGCCGTGATTAGGGGGCGGGGCTTCACTGACTAGGGGTCCTACAAAGGTAGCAGCTAGTCAGGCTGCGGCACAGACAGCTGCAGCGGCACAGGAGCTAGGAAACAGAGCTGTAAACAGGGGAGTTTGAGTGGGAGTTCTGTTGGAGGAGAAGGTATTTGTGTGTGTTTGGTTTTGTATTGTTAGTATCTGTATGTGTATGGGCTTTGTGCTGGGAGAGTAGCTGAGCCCTGATTAGGGGGCGGGGCTTCCCTGACTAGGGGTCCTATAAAGGTATCAGCCAGTGAGGCAGCGGCACAGACAGCTGCAGCGGCACAGGAGCTAGCAAACAGAGCTGTAAACAGGGGAGTTTGAGTGGGAGTTCTGTTGGAGGAGAAGGTATTTGTGTGTGTTTGGTTTTGTATTGTTAGTATCTGTATGTGTAGGGGCTTTGTGCTGGGAGAGAAGCTGAGCCCTGATTAGGGGGCGGGGCTTCCCTGACTCGGGGTCCTACAAAGGTAGCAGCCAGTCAGGCAGCGGCACAGGAGCTAGCACACAGAGATGTAAACAGGGGAGTTTGAGTGGGAGTTCTGTTGGAGGAGAAGGTATTTGTGTGTGTTTGGTTTTGTATTGCTAGTATCTGTATGTGTAGGGGCTTTGTGCTGGGAGAGAAGCTGAGCCCTGATTAGGGGGCGGGGCTTCCCTGACTAGGGGTCCTATAAAGGTAGCAGCCAGTCAGGCAGCGGCACAGGAGCTAGCAAACAGAGCTGTAAACAGGGGAGTTTGAGTGGGAGTTCTGTTCGAGGAGAAGGTATTTGTGTGTGTTTGGTTTTGTATTGGTTGTATCTGTATGTGTAGGGGCTTTGTCCTGGGAGAGAAGCTGAGCCCTGATTAGGGGGCGGGGCTTCATTGACTAGGGGTCCTATAAAGGTAGCAGCCAATCAGGCAGCGCACAGACAGCTGCAGCGGCACAGGAGCTAGCAAACAGAGCTGTAAACAGGGGAGTTTGAGTGGGAGGTCTGTTGGAGGAGAAGGTACTTGTGTGTGTGTTTGGTTTTGTATTGGTGGTATCTGTATGTGTATGGGCTTTGTGCTGGGAGAGAACCTGAGCCCTGATTAGGGGGCGGGGCTTCCATGACTAGGGGTCCTATAAAGGCAGCAGCCAGTCAGGCAGCGGTACAGGAGCTAGCAAACAGAGCTTTAAACAGCGTAGTTTGAGTGGGAGTTCTGTTGGAGGAGAAGGTATTTGTGTGTGTTTGGTTTTGTATTGGTAGTATCTGTGTGTAGGGGCTTTGTGCTGGGAGAGAAGCTGAACCCTGATTAGGGGGCGGGGCTTGACTGACTAGGGGTCCTACAAAGGTAGCAGCTAGTCAGGCAGCGGCACAGACAGCTGCAGCGGCACAGGAGCTAGGAAACAGAGCTGTAAACAGGGGAGTTGGAGTGGGAGTTCTGTTGGAGGAAAAGGTATTTGTGTGTGTGTTTGGTTTTGTATTGGTGGTATCTGTACGTGTAGAGGCTTGGAGGGGCTTTGTGCTGGGAGAGAAGCTGAGCCCTGATTAGTGGGCGGGGCTTCACAGACTAGGGGTCCTATAAAGGTAGCAGCCAGTCAGGCAGCGGCACAGGAGCTAGCACACAGAGATGTAAACAGGGGAGATTGAGTGGGAGTTCTGTTGGAGGAGAAGGTATTTGTGTGTGCTTGGTTTTGTATTGGTAGTATCTGTATGTGTAGGGGCCTTGTGCTGGGAGAGAAACTGAGCCCTGATTAGGGGGCGGGGCTTCCCTGACTAGGTGTCCTATAAAGGTATCAGCCAGTCAGGCAGCAGCACAGACCGCTGCAGCGGCACAGGAGCTAGCAAACAGAGCTGTAAACAGGGGAGATTGAGTGGGAGTTCTGTTGGAGGAGAAGGTATTTGTGTGTGTTTTGGTTTTGTATTGGTAGTATCTGTATGTGTAGGAGCTTTGTGCTGGGGGAGAAGCTGAGCCCTGATTAGGGGGCGGGGCTTCACTGACTAGGGGTCCTATAAAGGTAGCAGCCAATCAGGCAGCGGCACAGACAGCTGCAGCAGCACAGGAGCTAGCAAACAGAGCTGTAAACAGGGGAGTTGGAGTGGGAGTTCTGTTGGAGGAGAAGGTATTAGTGTGTGTGTTTGGTTTTGTATTGTTAGTATCTGTATGTGTATGGGCTTTGTGCTGGGAGAGAACCTGAGCCCTGATTAGGGGGCGGGGCTTCCCTGACTAGGGGTCCTATAAAGGTATCAGCCAGTCAGGCAGCGGCACAGACAGCTGCAGCGGCACAGGAGCTAGCAAACAGAGCTGTAAACAGGGGAGTTCGAGTGGGAGTTCTGTTGGAGGAGAAGGTACTTGTGTGTGTTTGGTTTTGTATTGGTGGTATCTGTATGGGCAGGGGCTTTGTGCTGGGAGAGAAGCTGAGCCCTGATTAGGGGGCGGGGCTTCACTGACTAGTGGTCCTATAAAGGTAGCAGCCAGTCAGGCAGCGGCACAGGAGCTAGCAAACAGAGCTTTAAACAGGGGAGTTTGAGTGGGAGTTCTGTTGGAGGAAAAGGTATTTGTGTGTGTGTTTGGTTTTGTATTGGTGGTATCTGTATGTGTAGAGGCTTGGAGGGGCTTTGTGCTGAGACAGAAGCTGAGCCCTGATTAGGGGGCGGGGCTTCACTGACTAGGGGTCCTATAAAGGTAGCAGACAGTCAGGTAGCGGCACAGACAGCTGCAGCCGCACAGGAGCTAGCAAACAGAGCTGTAAACATGGGAGTTTGAGTGGGAGTTCTGTTGGAGGAGAAGGTATTTGTGTGTGCTTGGTTTTGTATTGGTAGTATATGTATGTGTAGGGGCTTTGTGCTGGGAGAGAAGCTGAGCCGTGATTAGGGGGCGGGGCTTCACTGACTAGGGGTCCTATAAAGGTAGCAGCCAGTCAGGCAGCGGCACAGACAGCTGCAGCGGCACAGGAGCTAGCAAACAGAGCTGTAAACAGGGGAGTTTGAGTGGGAGGTCTGTTGGAGGAGAAGGTACTTGTGTGTGTTTGGTTTTGTATTGGTGGTATCTGTATGTGCAGGGGCTTTGTGCTGGGAGAGAAGCTGAGCCCTGATTAGGGGGCGGGGCTTCACTGACTAGGGGTCCTATAAAGGTAGCAGCCAGTCAGGCAGCGGCACAGGAGCTAGCACACAGAGCTTTAAAGAGGGGAGTTTGAGTGGGAGTTCTGTTGGAGGAAAAGGTATTTGTGTGTGTGTTTGGTTTTGTATTGGTGGTATCTGTACGTGTAGAGGCTTGGAGGGGCTTTGTGCTGGGAGAGAAGCTGAGCCCTGATTAGTGGGCGAGGCTTCCCTGACTAGGGGTCCTATAAAGGTTGCAGCCAGTCAGGCTGCGGCACAGGAGCTATCAAACAGAGCTGTAAACAGGGGAGTTTGAGTGGGAGTTGTGTTGGAGTAGAAGGTATTTGTGTGTGTTTGGTTCTGTATTGGTAGTATCTGTGTGTAGGGGCTTTGTGCTGGGACAGAAGCTGAGCCCTGATTAGGGGGCGGGGCTTTACTGACTAGGGGTCCTATAAAGGTAGCAGCCAGTCAGGCAGCGGCACAGGAGCTAGAAAACAGAGCTTTAAAGAGGGGAGTTTGAGTGGGAGTTCTGTTGGAGGAAAAGGTATTTGTGTGTGTGTTTGGTTTTGTATTGGTGGTATCTGTACGTGTAGAGGCTTGGAGGGGCTTTGTGCTGGGAGAGAAGCTGAGCCCTGATTAGTGGGCGAGGCTTCCCTGACTAGGGGTCCTATAAAGGTTGCAGCCAGTCAGGCTGCGGCACAGGAGCTATCAAACAGAGCTGTAAACAGGGGAGTTTGAGTGGGAGTTGTGTTGGAGTAGAAGGTATTTGTGTGTGTTTGGTTTTGTATTGGTAGTATCTGTGTGTAGGGGCTTTGTGCTGGGACAGAAGCTGAGCCCTGATTAGTGGGCGAGGCTTCCCTGACTAGGGGTCCTATAAAGGTAGCAGCCGGTCAGGCAGCGGCACAGGAGCTAGCACACAGAGATGTAAACAGGGGAGTTTGAGTGGGAGGTCTGTTGGAGGAGAAGGTACTTGTGTGTGTGTTTGGTTTTGTATTGGTGGTATCTGTATGTGCAGGGGCTTTGTGCTGGGAGAGAAGCTGAGCCCTGATTAGGGGGCGGGGCTTCACTGACTAGGGGTCCTATAAAGGTAGCAGCCAGTCAGGCAGCGGCACAGGAGCTAGCAAACAGAGCTTTAAAGAGGGGAGTTTGAGTGGGAGTTCTGTTGGAGGAAAAGGTATTTGTGTGTGTGTTTGGTTTTGTATTGGTGGTATCTGTACGTGTAGAGGCTTGGAGGGGCTTTGTGCTGGGAGAGAAGCTGAGCCCTGATTAGGGGGCGGGGCTTCACTGACTAGGGGTCCTATAAAGGTAGCAGCCAATCAGGCAGCGCACAGACAGCTGCAGCAGCACAGGAGCTAGCAAACAGATCTGTAAACAGGGGAGTTGGAGTGGGATTTCTGTTGGAGGAGAAGGTATTAGTGTGTGTGTTTGGTTTTGTATTGTTAGTATCTGTATGTGTATGAGCTTTGTGCTGG
This sequence comes from Lepidochelys olivacea, assembly GCF_965140295.1. Taxonomy (NCBI): domain Eukaryota; kingdom Metazoa; phylum Chordata; order Testudines; family Cheloniidae; genus Lepidochelys; species Lepidochelys olivacea. Next base: position 2,078,759 of record NC_140432.1, on the reverse strand, counting down.
GAGAGAACCTGAGCCCTGATTAGGGGGCGGGGCTTCCCTGACTGGGGGTCCTATAAAGGTAGCAGCCAGTCAGGCAGCGGCACAGACAGCTGCAGCGGCACAGGAGCTAGCAAACAGAGCTGTAAACAGGGGAGTTTGAGTGGGAGTTCTGTTGGAGTAGAAGGTATTTGTGTGTGTTCGGTTTTGTATTGGTAGTATCTGTGTGTAGGGGCTTTGTGCTGGGACAGAAGCTGAGCCCTGATTAGGGGGCGGGGCTTCACTGACTAGGGGTCCTATAAAGGTAGCAGCCAGTCAGGCAGCGGCACAGGAGCTAGCAAACAGAGCTGTAAACAGGGGAGTTTGAGTGGGAGGTCTGTTGGAGGAGAAGGTACTTGTGTGTGTTTGGTTTTGTATTGGTGGTATCTGTATGTGCAGGGGCTTTGTGCTGGGAGAGAAGCTGAGCCCTGATTAGGGGGCGGGGCTTCACTGACTAGGGGTCCTATAAAGGTAGCAGCCAGTCAGGCAGCGGCACAGACAGCTGCAGCGGCACAGGAGCTAGCAAACAGAGCTGTAAACAGGGGAGTTTGAGTGCGAGTTCTGTTGGAGAAGAAGGTATTTGTGTGTGTTTGGTTTTGTATTGGTAGTATCTGTATGTGTAGGGGCTTTGTGCTGGGAGAGAAACTGAGCCCTGATTAGGGGGCGGGGCTTCCCTGACTAGGGGTCCTATAAACGTATCAGCCAGTCAGGCAGCAGCACAGACAGCTGCAGCGGCACAGGAGCTAGCAAACAGAGCTGTAAACAGGGGAGTTTGAGTGGGAGTTCTGTTGGAGGAGAAGGTACTTGTGTGTGTTTGGTTTTGTATTGGTGGTATCTGTATGTGCAGGGGCTTTGTGCTGGGAGAGAAGCTGAGCCCTGATTAGGGGGCGGGGCTTCACTGATTAGGGGTCCTATAAAGGTAGCAGCCAGTCAGGCAGCGGCACAGGAGCTAGCAAACAGAGCTGTAAACAGGGGAGTTTGAGTGGGAGTTCTGTTGGAGGAGAAGGTATTTGTGTGTGTTTTGGTTTTGTATTGGTAGTATCTGTATGTGTAGGGGCTTTGTGCTGGGAGAGAAGCTGAGCCCTGATTAGGGGGCGGGGCTTGACTGACTAGGGGTCCTACAAAGGTAGCAGCTAGTCAGGCTGCGGCACAGACAGCTGCAGCGGCACAGGAGCTAGGAAACAGAGCTGTAAACAGGGGAGTTTGAGTGGGAGTTCTGTTGGAGGAGAAGGTATTTGTGTGTGTTTGGTTTTGTATTGTTAGTATCTGTATGTGTATGGGCTTTGTGCTGGGAGAGTAGCTGAGCCCTGATTAGGGGGCGGGGCTTCCCTGACTAGGGGTCCTATAAAGGTATCAGCCAGTGAGGCAGCGGCACAGACAGCTGCAGCGGCACAGGAGCTAGCAAACAGAGCTGTAAACAGGGGAGTTTGAGTGCGAGTTCTGTTGGAGAAGAAGGTATTTGTGTGTGTTTGGTTTTGTATTGGTAGTATCTGTATGTGTAGGGGCTTTGTGCTGGGAGAGAAACTGAGCCCTGATTAGGGGGCGGGGCTTCCCTGACTAGGGGTCCTATAAACGTATCAGCCAGTCAGGCAGCAGCACAGACAGCTGCAGCGGCACAGGAGCTAGCAAACAGAGCTGTAAACAGGGGAGTTTGAGTGGGAGTTCTGTTGGAGGAGAAGGTACTTGTGTGTGTTTGGTTTTGTATTGGTGGTATCTGTATGTGCAGGGGCTTTGTGCTGGGAGAGAAGCTGAGCCCTGATTAGGGGGCGGGGCTTCACTGACTAGGGGTCCTATAAAGGTAGCAGCCAGTCAGGCAGCGGCACAGGAGCTAGCAAACAGAGCTTTAAACAGGGGAGTTTGAGTGCGAGTTCTGTTGGAGGAGAAGGTATTTGTGTGTGTTTGGTTTTGTATTGGTAGTATCTGTATGTGTAGGGGCTTTGTGCTGGGAGAGAAACTGAGCCCTGATTAGGGGGCGGGGCTTCCCTGACTAGGGGTCCTATAAAGGTATCAGCCAGTCAGGCAGCAGCACAGACAGCTGCAGCGGCACAGGAGCTAGCAAACAGAGCTGTAAACAGGGGAGTTTGAGTGGGAGTTCTGTTGGAGGAGAAGGTACTTGTATGTGTTTGGTTTTGTATTGGTGGTATCTGTATGTGCAGGGGCTTTGTGCTGGGAGAGAAGCTGAGCCCTGATTAGGGGGCGGGGCTTCACTGACAAGGGTCCTATAAAGGTAGCAGCCAGTCAGGCAGCGGCACAGGAGCTAGCAAACAGAGCTGTAAACAGGGGAGTTTGAGTGGGAGTTCTGTTGGAGGAGAAGGTATTTGTGTGTGTTTGGTTTTGTATTGTTAGTATCTGTATGTGTATGGGCTTTGTGCTGGGAGAGAAGCTGAGCCCTGATTAGGGGGCGGGGCTTCCCTGGCTAGGGGTCCTATAGAGGTATCAGCCAGTCAGGCAGCAGCACAGACAGCTGCAGCGGCACAGGAGCTAGCAAACAGAGCTGTAAACAGGGGAGTTTGAGTGGGAGTTCTGTTGGAGGAAAAGGTATTTGTGTGTGTGTTTGGTTTTGTATTGGTGGTATCTGTATGTGTAGAGGCTTGGAGGGGCTTTGTTCTGGAGAGAAGCTGAGCCGTGATTAGGGGGCGGGGCTTCCCTGACTAGGGGTCCTATAAAGGTATCAGCCAGTCAGGCAGCAGCACAGACAGCTGCAGCGGCACAGGAGCTAGCAAACAGAGCTGTAAACAGGGGAGTTTGAGTGCGAGTTCTGTTGGAGGAGAAGGTATTTGTGTGTGTTTGGTTTTGTATTGGTAGTATCTGTATGTGTAGGGGCTTTGTGCTGGGAGAGAAACTGAGCCCTGATTAGGGGGCGGGGCTTCCCTGACTAGGGGTCCTATAAACGTATCAGCCAGTCAGGCAGCAGCACAGACAGCTGCAGCGGCACAGGAGCTAGCAAACAGAGCTGTAAACAGGGGAGTTTGAGTGGGAGTTCTGTTGGAGGAGAAGGTATTTGTGTGTGTTTTGGTTTTGTATTGGTAGTATCTGTATGTGTAGGGGCTTTGTGCTGGGAGAGAAGCTGAGCCCTGATTAGGGGGCGGGGCTTGACTGACTAGGGGTCCTACAAAGGTAGCAGCTAGTCAGGCTGCGGCACAGACAGCTGCAGCGGCACAGGAGCTAGGAAACAGAGCTGTAAACAGGGGAGTTTGAGTGGGAGTTCTGTTGGAGGAGAAGGTATTTGTGTGTGTTTGGTTTTGTATTGTTAGTATCTGTATGTGTATGGGCTTTGTGCTGGGAGAGTAGCTGAGCCCTGATTAGGGGGCGGGGCTTCCCTGACTAGGGGTCCTATAAAGGTATCAGCCAGTGAGGCAGCGGCACAGACAGCTGCAGCGGCACAGGAGCTAGCAAACAGAGCTGTAAACAGGGGAGTTTGAGTGGGAGTTCTGTTGGAGGAGAAGGTATTTGTGTGTGTTTGGTTTTTTAATGGTGGTATCTGTATGTGTAGGGGCTTTGTACTGGGAGAGAAGCTGAGCCCTGATTAGGGGGCGGGGCTTCCCTGGCTAGGGGTCCTATAAAGGTAGCAGCCAGTCAGGCAGAAGCACAGGAGCTAGCAAACAGAGCTGTAAACAGGGGAGTTTGAGTGGGAGTTCTGTTGGAGGAAAAGGTATTTGTGTGTGTGTTTGGTTTTGTATTGTTGGTATCTGTATGTGCAGAGGCTTGGAGGGGCTTTGTGCTGGGAGAGAAGCTGAGCCCTGATTAGTGGGCGAAGCTTCCCTGACTAGGGGTCCTATAAAAGTTGCAGCCAGTCAGGCTGCGGCACAGGAGCTATCAAACAGAGCTGTAAACAGGGGAGTTTGAGTGGGAGTGCTTTTGGAGGAGAAGGTATTTGTGTGTGTTTGGTTTTGTATTGTTAGTATCTGTATGTGTAGGGGCTTTGTGCTGGGAGAGAAGCTGAGCCCTGATTAGGGGCCGGGGCTTCCCTGACTAGGGGTCCTATCAAGGTAGCAGCCAGTCAGGCAGCGGCACAGGAGCTAGCACACAGAGATGTAAACAGGGGAGTTTGAGTGGGAGTGCTTTTGGAGGAGAAGGTATTTGTGTGTGTTTGGTTTTGTATTGGTGGTATCTGTATGTGTAGGGGCTTTGTGCTGGGAGAGAAGCTGAGCCGTGATTAGGGGGCGGGGCTTGACTGACTAGGGGTCCTATAAAGGTATCAGCCAGTCAGGCAGCAGCACAGACAGCTGCAGCGGCACAGGAGCTAGCAAACAGAGCTGTAAACAGGGGAGTTGGAGTGAGAGTTCTGTTGGAGGAGAAGGTATTTGTGTGTGTTTTGTTTTGTATTGGTAGTATCTGTATGTGTAGGGGCTTTGTGCTGGGAGAGAAGCTGAGCCCTGATTAGGGGACGGGGCTTCTCTGACTAGGGGTCCTATAAAGGTAGCAGCCAGTCAGGCAGCGGCACAGGAGCTAGCACACAGAGATGTAAACAGGGGAGTTTGAGTGGGAGTTCTGTTGGAGGAGAAGGTATTTGTGTGTGTGTTTGTTTTTGTATTGTTAGTATCTGTATTTGCAGGGGCTTTGTGCTGGGAGAGAAGCTGAGCCCTGATTAGGGGGCGGGGCTTCCCTGACGAGGGGTCCTATAAAAGTTGCAGCCAGTCAGGCTGCGGCACAGGAGCTATCAAACAGAGCTGTAAACAGGGGAGTTTGAGTGGGAGGAGAAGGTATTTGTGTGTGTTTGGTTTTGTATCGGTAGTATCTGTATGTGAAGAGGCTTTGTGCTGGGAGAGAAGATGAGCCCTGATTAGGGGGCGGGGCTTCCCTGACTAGGGGTCCTATAAAGCTTGCAGCCAGTCAGGCAGCGGCACAGGAGCTATCAAACAGAGCTGTAAACAGGGGAGTTTGAGTGGGAGTTCTGTTGGAGGAGAAGGTATTTGTGTGTGTTTGGTTTTGTATTGTTGGTATCTGTATGTGTAGAGGCTTGGAGGGGCTTTTTGCTGGGAGAGAAGCTGAGCCCTGATTAGGGGGCGGGGCTTCCCTGACTAGGGGTTCTATAAAGGTAGCAGCCAGTCAGGCAGCGGCACAGGAGCTAGCAAACAGAGCTGTAAACAGGGGAGTTTGAGTGGGAGTTCTGTTGGAGGAGAAGGTATTTGTGTGTGTTTGGTTTTGTATTGGTGGTATCTGTATGTGTGTTGGCTTTGTCCTGGGATTGAAGCTGAGCCCTGATTAGGGGGCGGGGCTTCCTTGGGTAGGGGTCCTATAAAGGTAGCAGCCAGTCAGGCAGCGGCACAGGAGCTAGCAAACAGAGCTGTAAACAGGGGAGTTTGAGTGGGAGTTCTGTTGGAGGAGAAGGTACTTGTGTGTGTTTGGTTTTGTATTGGTGGTATCTGTATGTGCAGGGGCTTTGTGCTGGGAGAGAAGCTGAGCCCTGATTAGGGGGCGGGGCTTCCCTGACTAGGGGTCCTATAAAGGTTGCAGCCAGTCAGGCAGCGGCACAGGAGCTATCAAACAGAACAGTAAACAGGGGAGTTTGAGTGGGAGTTCTGTTGGAGGAGAAGGTATTTGTGTGTGTTTGGTTTTGTATTGGTGGTATCTGTATGTGTAGAGGCTTGGAGGGGCTTTGTGCTGGGAGAGAAGCTGAGCCCTGATTAGGGGGCGGGGCTTCCCTGACTAGGGGTCCTATAAAGGTTGCAGCCAGTCAGGCAGCGGCACAGACAGCTGCAGCGGCACAGGAGCTATCAAACAGAGCTGTAAACAGGGGAGTTTGAGTGGGAGTTCTGTTGGAGGAGAAGGTATTTGTGTGTGTTTGGTTTTGTATTGGCAGTATCTGTATGTGTACGGGATTCGTGCTGGGAGAGAAGCTGAGCCCTGATTCGGGGGCGGGGCTTCCCTGACTAGGTGTCCTATAAAGGTATCAGCCAGTCAGGCAGCGGCACAGACAGCTGCAGCGGCACAGGAGCTAGCAAACAGAGCTGTAAACAGGGGAGTTTGAGTGGGAGTTCTGTTGTAGGAGAAGGTATTTGTGTGTGTTTGGATTTGTATTGGTAGTATCTGTATGTGTCGGGGCTTTGTGCTGGGAGAGAAGCTGAGCCCTGATTAGGGGGCGGGGCTTCCCTGACTAGGGGTCCTATAAAGGTAGCAGCCAGTCAGGCAGCGGCACAGGAGCTAGCAAACAGAGCTGTAAACAGGGGAGTTTGAGTGGGAGTTCTGGTGGAGGAGAAGGTATTTGTGTGTGTTTTGGTTTTGTATTGGTAGTATCTGTATGTGTAGGGGCTTTGTGCTGGGAGAGAAGCTGAGCCCTGATTAGGGGGCGGGGCTTGACTGACTAGGGGTCCTACAAAGGTAGCAGCTAGTCAGGCTGCGGCACAGACAGCTGCAGCGGCACAGGAGCTAGGAAACAGAGCTGTAAACAGGGGAGTTTGAGTGGGAGTTCTGTTGGAGGAGAAGGTATTTGTGTGTGTTTGGTTTTGTATTGTTAGTATCTGTATGTGTATGGGCTTTGTGCTGGGAGAGTAGCTGAGCCCTGATTAGGGGGCGGGGCTTCCCTGACTAGGGGTCCTATAAAGGTATCAGCCAGTGAGGCAGCGGCACAGACAGCTGCAGCGGCACAGGAGCTAGCAAACAGAGCTGTAAACAGGGGAGTTTGAGTGGGAGTTCTGTTTGAGGAGAAGGTATTTGTGTGTGTTTGGTTTTTTAATGGTGGTATCTGTATGTGTAGGGGCTTTGTACTGGGAGAGAAGCTGAGCCCTGATTAGGGGGCGGGGCTTCCCTGGCTAGGGGTCCTATAAAGGTAGCAGCCAGTCAGGCAGAAGCACAGGAGCTATCAAACAGAGCTGTAAACAGGGGAGTTTGAGTGGGAGTTCTGTTGGAGGAAAAGGTATTTGTGTGTGTTTGGTTTTGTATTGTTAGTATCTGTATGTGTAGGGGCTTTGTGCTGGGAGAGAAGCTGAGCCCTGATTAGGGGCCGGGGCTTCCCTGACTAGGGGTCCTATCAAGGTAGCAGCCAGTCAGGCAGCGGCACAGGAGCTAGCACACAGAGATGTAAACAGGGGAGTTTGAGTGGGAGTGCTTTTGGAGGAGAAGGTATTTGTGTGTGTTTGGTTTTGTATTGGTGGTATCTGTATGTGTAGGGGCTTTGTGCTGGGAGAGAACCTGAGCCCTGATTAGGGGGCGGGGCTTCCCTGACTAGGGGTCCTATAAAGGTATCAGCCAGTCAGGCAGCAGCACAGACAGCTGCAGCGGCACAGGAGCTAGCAAACAGAGCTGTAAACAGGGGAGTTTGAGTGGGAGTTCTGTTGGAGGAAAAGGTATTTGTGTGTGTGTTTGGTTTTGTATTGGTGGTATCTGTATGTGTAGAGGCTTGGAGGGGCTTTGTGCTGGGAGAGAAGCTGAGCCCTGATTAGTGGGCGAAGCTTCCCTGACTAGGGGTCCTATAAAAGTTGCAGCCATTCAGGCTGCGGCACAGGAGCTATCAAACAGAGCTGTAAACAGGGGAGTTTGAGTGGGAGGAGAAGGTATTTGTGTGTGTTTGGTTTTGTATTGTTAGTATCTGTATGTGTAGGGGCTTTGTGCTGGGAGAGAAGCTGAGCCCTGATTAGGGGCCGGGGCTTCCCTGACTAGGGGTCCGATCAAGGTAGCAGCCAGTCAGGCAGCGGCACAGGAGCTAGCACACAGAGATGTAAACAGGGGAGTTTGAGTGGGAGTTCTGTTGGAGGAGAAGGTATTTGTGTGTGTTTGGTTTTGTATCGGTAGTATCTGTATGTGAAGAGGCTTTGTGCTGGGAGAGAAGATGAGCCCTGATTAGGGGGCGGGGCTTCACTGACTGGGGTCCTATAAAGGTAGCAGCCAATCAGACAGCGGCACAGACAGCTGCAGCAGCACAGGAGCTAGCAAACAGAGCTGTAAACAGGGGAGTTTGAGTGGGAGTTCTGTTGGAGGAGAAGGTATTTGTGGGTGTTTGGTTTTGTATTGGTAGTATCTGCATGTGGAGGGGCTTTGTGCTGGGAGAGAATCTGAGCCCTGATTAGGGGGCGGGGCTTCCCTGACTAGGGGTCCTATAAAGGTAGCAGCCAGTCAGGCAGCGGCACAGGAGCTAGCAAACAGAGCTGTAAACAGGAGAGTTTGAGTGGGAGTTCTGTTGGAGGAGAAGGTATTTGTGTGTGTCTTTGGTTTTGTATTGGTAGTATCTGTATGTGTAGTGGCTTTGTGCTGGGACAGAAGATGAGCCCTGATTAGGGGGCGGGGCTTCCCTGACTAGGGGTCCTATAAAGCTTGCAGCCAGTCAGGCAGCGGCACAGGAGCTAGCAAACAGAGCTGTAAACAGGGGAGTTTGAGTGGGAGTTCTGTTGGAGGAGAAGGTATTTGTGTGTGTTTGGTTTTGTATTGTTGGTATCTGTATGTGTAGCGGCTTGGAGGGGCTTTTTGCTGGGAGAGAAGCTGAGCCCTGATTAGGGGGCGGGGCTTCCCTGACTAGGGGTTCTATAAAGGTACCAGCCAGTCAGGCAGCGGCACAGGAGCTAGCAAACAGAGCTGTAAACAGGGGAGTTTGAGTGGGAGTTCTGTTGGAGGAGAAGGTATTTGTGTGTGTTTGGTTTTGTATTGGTGGTATCTGTATGTGTGTTGGCTTTGTCCTGGGATTGAAGCTGAGCCCTGATTAGGGGGCGGGGCTTCCTTGGGTAGGGGTCCTATAAAGGTAGCAGCCAGTCAGGCAGCGGCACAGGAGCTATCAAACAGAACAGTAAACAGGGGAGTTTGAGTGGGAGTTCTGTTGGAGGAGAAGGTACTTGTGTGTGTTTGGTTTTGTATTGGTAGTATCTGTGTGTGTAGGGGCTTTGTGCTGGGAGAGAAGCTGAGCCGTGATTAGGGGGCGGGGCTTCCCTGACTAGGGGTCCTATAAAGGTAGCAGCCAGTCAGGCAGCGGCACAGGAGCTAGCAAACAGAGCTGTAAACAGGGGAGTTTGAGTGGGAGTTCTGTTGGAGGAGAAGGTATTTGTGGGTGTTTGGTTTTGTATTGGTAGTATCTGCATGTGGAGGGGCTTTGTGCTGGGAGAGAATCTGAGCCCTGATTAGGAGGCGGGGCTTCCCTGACTAGGGGTCCTATAAAGGTTGCAGCCAGTCAGGCAGCGGCACAGGAGCTATCAAACAGAGCTGTAAACAGGGGATTTTGAGTGGGAGTTCTGTTGGAGGAGAAGGTATTTGTGTGTGTTTGGTTTTGTATTGTTAGTATCTGTATGTGTATGGGCTTTGTGCTGGGAGAGAAGCTGAGCCCTGATTCGGGGGCGGGGCTTCCCTGACTAGGTGTCCTATAAAGGTATCAGCCAGTCAGGCAGCGGCACAGACAGCTGCAGCGGCACAGGAGCTAGCAAACAGAGCTGTAAACAGGGGAGTTTGAGTGGGAGTTCTGTTGGAGGAGAAGGTATTTGTGTGTGTCTTTGGTTTTGTATTGGCAGTATCTGTATGTGTACGGGATTCGTGCTGGGACAGAAGATGAGCCCTGATTAGGGGGCGGGGCTTCCCTGACTAGGAGTCCTATAAAGGTAGCAGCCAGTCAGGCAGCGGCACAGGAGCTAGCAAACAGAGCTGTAAACAGGGGAGTTTGAGTGGAAGTTCTGTTGGAGGAGAAGGTATTTGTGTGTGTTTGGTTTTGTATTGGTGGTATCTGTATGTGTAGAGGCTTGGAGGGGCTTTGTGCTGGGAGAGAAGCTGAGCCCTGATTAGGGGGCGGGGCTTCCCTGACTAGGGGTCCTATAAAGGTTGCAGCCAGTCAGGCAGCGGCACAGGAGCTATCAAACAGAGCTGTAAACAGGGGATTTTGAGTGGGAGTTCTGTTGGAGGAGAAGGTATTTGTGTGTGTTTGGTTTTGTATTGTTAGTATCTGTATGTGTATGGGCTTTGTGCTGGGAGAGAAGCTGAGCCCTGATTCGGGGGCGGGGCTTCCCTGACTAGGTGTCCTATAAAGGTATCAGCCAGTCAGGCAGCGGCACAGACAGCTGCAGCGGCACAGGAGCTAGCAAACAGAGCTGTAAACAGGGGAGTTGGAGTGGGAGTTCTGTTGGAGGAGAAGGTACTTGAGTGTGTTTGCTTTTGTGTTGGTGGTATCTGTATGTGTAGGGGCTTTGTGCTGGGACAGAAGATGAGCCCTGATTAGGGGGCGGGGCTTCCCTGACTAGGGGTCCTATAAAGGTAGCAGCCAGTCAGGCAGCGGCACAGGAGCTAGCACACAGAGATGTAAACAGGGGAGTTTGAGTGGGAGTTCTGTTGGAGGAGAAGGTATTTGTGTGTGTTTGGATTTGTATTGGTAGTATCTGTATGTGTCGGGGCTTTGTGCTGGGAGAGAAGCTGAGCCCTGATTAGGGGGCGGGGCTTCCCTGACTACGGGTCCTATAAAGGTAGCAGCCAATCAGGCAGCGGCACAGACAGCTGCAGCGGCACAGGAGCTAGCAAACAGAGCTGTAAACAGGGGAGTTTGAGTGGGAGTTCTGTTGGAGGAGAAGGTATTTGTGTGTGTGTTTGGATTTGTATTGGTAGTATCTGTATGTGTCGGGGCTTTGTGCTGGGAGAGAAGCTGAGCCCTGATTAGGGGGCGGGGCTTCCCTGACTAGAGGTCCTATAAAGGTAGCAGCCAGTCAGGCAGCGGCACAGGAGCTAGCAAACAGAGCTGTAAACAGGGGAGTTTGAGTGGGAGTTCTGGTGGAGGAGAAGGTATTTGTGTGTGTTTGGTTTTGTATTGGTAGTATCTGTATGTGTAGGGGCTTTGTGCTGGGAGAGAAGCTGAGCCGTGATTAGGGGGCGGGGCTTCGCTGACTAGGGGTCCTATAAAGGTAGCAGCAAGTCAGGCAGCGGCACAGACAGCTGCAGCGGCACAGGAGCTAGCCAACAGAGCTGTAAACAGGGGAGTTTGAGTGGGAGTTCTGTTGGAGGAGAAGGTATTTGTGTGTGTGTGTGTGTTTGGTTTTGTTTTGGTAATATCTGTATGTGTAGGGGCTTTTTGCTGGGAGAGAAGCTGAGCCCTGATTAGGGGGCGGGTCTTCACTGACTAGGGGTCCTATAAAGGTAGCAGCCAATCAGGCAGCAGCACAGACAGCTGCAGCGGCACAGGAGCTAGCCAACAGAGCTGTAAACAGGGGAGTTTGAGTGGGAGTTCTGTTGGAGGAGAAGGTACCTGTGTGTGTTTGGTTTTGTATTGGTGGTATCTGTATGTGCAGTGGCTTTGTGCTGGGAGAGAAGCTGAGCCCTGATTAGGGGGCGGGGCTTCACTGACTAGGGGTCCTATAAAGGTAGCAGCCAATCAGGCAGCGGCACAGACAGCTGCAGCGGCACAGGAGCTAGCCAACAGAGCTGTAAACAGGGGAGTTTGAGTGGGAGTTCTGTTGGAGGAGAAGGTATTGGTGTGTGTTTGGTTTTGTATTGGTGGTATCTGTATGTGTAGGGGCTTTGTGCTGGTAGAGAAGCTGAGCCCTGATTAGGGGGCGGGGCTTCACTGCCTACGGGTCCTATAAAGGTAGCAGCCGGTCTGGCAGCGGCACAGGAGCTATCAAACAGCGCTGTAAACAGGGGAGTTTGAGTGGGAGTTCTGGTGGAGGAGAAGGTATTTGTGTGTGTTTGGTTTTGCATTGTCAGTATCTGTATGTGTAGGGGCTTTGTGCTGGGAGAGAAGCTGAGCCCTGATTAGGGGGCGGGGCTTGACTGACTAGGGGTCCTAGAAAGGTATCAGCCAGTCAGGCAGCGGCACAGGAGCTAGCCAACAGAGCTGTAAACAGGGGAGTTTGAGTGGGAGTTCTGTTGGAGGAGAAGGTATTTGTGTGTGTTTGGTTTTGTATTGGTAGTATCTGTATGTGTAGGGGTTTGGCGGGGCTTTGTGCTTGGAGAGAAGCTGAGCCCTGATTAGGGGGCGGGGCTTCACTGACTAGGGGTCCTATAAAGGTAGCAGCCAGTCAGGCAGCGGCACAGGAGCTGGCAAACGGAGCTGTAAACAGGGGAGTTTGAGTGGGAGTTCTGTTGGAGGAGAAGGTATTTGTGTGTGTTTTTGTATTGGTAGTATCTGTATGTGTAGAGGCTTGGAGGGGCTTTGTGCTGGGAGAGAAGCTGGGCCCTGATTAGGGGGCGGGGCTTCAGTGACTAGGGGTCCTATAAAGGTAGCAGCCAGTCAGCCTGCGGCACAGGAACTAGCAAACAGAGCTCTAAACAGGGGAGTTTGAGTGGGAGTTCTGTTGGAGGAGAAGGTATTTGTGTGCGTTTTTGTATTGGTAGTATCTGTATGTGTAGAGGTTTGAAGGGGTTTTGTGCTGGGAGAGAAGCTGAGCCCTGATTAGGGGGCGGGGCTTCACTGACTAGGGGTCCTATAAAGGTAGCAGCCAGTCAGGCAGCGGCACAGACAGCTGCAGCGGCACAGGAGCTAGCAAACAGAGCTGTAAACAGGGGAGTTTGAGTGGGAGTTCTCTTGGAGGAGATGGTATTTGTGTGTGTTTGGTTTTCTATTGTCAGTAACTGTATGTGCAGGGGCTTTGTGCTGGGAGAGAAGCTGAGCCCTGATTAGGCAGCGGCACAGACAGCTGCAGCGGCACAGGAGCTAGCAAACAGAGCTGTAAACAGGGGAGTTTGAGTGGGAGTTGTGTTGGAGGAGAAGGTATTTGTGTGTGTTTGGTTTTGTATTGGTAGTATCTGTATGTGTAGGGGCTTTGTGCTGGGAGAGAAACTGAGCCCTGATTAGGGGGCGGGGCTTCCCTGACTAGGGGTCCTATAAAGGTATCAGCCAGTCAGGCAGCAGCACAGACAGCTGCAGCGGCACAGGAGCTAGCAAACAGAGCTGTAAACAGGGGAGTTTGAGTGGGAGTTCTGTTGGAGGAGAAGGTACTTGTATGTGTTTGGTTTTGTATTGGTGGTATCTGTATGTGCAGGGGCTTTGTGCTGGGAGAGAAGCTGAGCCCTGATTAGGGGGCGGGGCTTCACTGACTAGGGGTCCTATAAAGGTAGCAGCCAGTCAGGCAGCGGCACAGGAGCTAGCAAACAGAGCTGTAAACAGGGGAGTTTGAGTGGGAGGTCTGTTGGAGGAGAAGGTACTTGTGTGTGTGTTTGGTTTTGTATTGGTGGTATCTGTATGTGCAGGGGCTTTGTGCTGGGAGAGAAGCTGAGCCCTGATTAGGGGGCGGGGCTTCACTGACTAGGGGTCCTATAAAGGTAGCAGCCAGTCAGGCAGCGGCACAGACAGCTGCAGCGGCACAGGAGCTAGCAAACAGAGCTGTAAACAGGGGAGTTTGAGTGGGAGTTCTGTTGGAGGAGAAGGTATTTGTGTGTGTTTGGTTTTGTATTGTTAGTATCTGTATGTGTATGGGCTTTGTGCTGGGAGAGAAGCTGAGCCCTGATTAGGGGGCGGGGCTTCCCTGGCTAGGGGTCCTATAAAGGTAGCAGCCAGTCAGGCAGCGGCACAGGAGCTAGCAAACAGAGCTGTAAACAGGGGAGTTTGAGTGGGAGTTCTGTTGGAGGAAAAGGTATTTGTGTGTGTGTTTGGTTTTGTATTGGTGGTATCTGTATGTGTAGAGGCTTGGAGGGGCTTTGTTCTGGAGAGAAGCTGAGCCGTGATTAGGGGGCGGGGCTTCCCTGACTAGGGGTCCTATAAAGGTATCAGCCAGTCAGGCAGCAGCACAGACAGCTGCAGCGGCACAGGAGCTAGCAAACAGAGCTGTAAACAGGGGAGTTTGAGTGCGAGTTCTGTTGGAGGAGAAGGTATTTGTGTGTGTTTGGTTTTGTATTGGTAGTATCTGTATGTGTAGGGGCTTTGTGCTGGGAGAGAAACTGAGCCCTGATTAGGGGGCGGGGCTTCCCTGACTAGGGGTCCTATAAACGTATCAGCCAGTCAGGCAGCAGCACAGACAGCTGCAGCGGCACAGGAGCTAGCAAACAGAGCTGTAAACAGGGGAGTTTGAGTGGGAGTTCTGTTGGAGGAGAAGGTACTTGTGTGTGTTTGGTTTTGTATTGGTGGTATCTGTATGTGCAGGGGCTTTGTGCTGGGAGAGAAGCTGAGCCCTGATTAGGGGGCGGGGCTTCACTGATTAGGGGTCCTATAAAGGTAGCAGCCAGTCAGGCAGCGGCACAGGAGCTAGCAAACAGAGCTGTAAACAGGGGAGTTTGAGTGGGAGTTCTGTTGGAGGAGAAGGTATTTGTGTGTGTTTTGGTTTTGTATTGGTAGTATCTGTATGTGTAGGGGCTTTGTGCTGGGAGAGAAGCTGAGCCCTGATTAGGGGGCGGGGCTTGACTGACTAGGGGTCCTACAAAGGTAGCAGCTAGTCAGGCTGCGGCACAGACAGCTGCAGCGGCACAGGAGCTAGGAAACAGAGCTGTAAACAGGGGAGTTTGAGTGGGAGTTCTGTTGGAGGAGAAGGTATTTGTGTGTGTTTGGTTTTGTATTGTTAGTATCTGTATGTGTATGGGCTTTGTGCTGGGAGAGTAGCTGAGCCCTGATTAGGGGGCGGGGCTTCCCTGACTAGGGGTCCTATAAAGGTATCAGCCAGTGAGGCAGCGGCACAGACAGCTGCAGCGGCACAGGAGCTAGCAAACAGAGCTGTAAACAGGGGAGTTTGAGTGGGAGTTCTGTTGGAGGAGAAGGTATTTGTGTGTGTTTGGTTTTTTAATGGTGGTATCTGTATGTGTAGGGGCTTTGTACTGGGAGAGAAGCTGAGCCCTGATTAGGGGGCGGGGCTTCCCTGGCTAGGGGTCCTATAAAGGTAGCAGCCAGTCAGGCAGAAGCACAGGAGCTAGCAAACAGAGCTGTAAACAGGGGAGTTTGAGTGGGAGTTCTGTTGGAGGAAAAGGTATTTGTGTGTGTGTTTGGTTTTGTATTGTTGGTATCTGTATGTGCAGAGGCTTGGAGGGGCTTTGTGCTGGGAGAGAAGCTGAGCCCTGATTAGTGGGCGAAGCTTCCCTGACTAGGGGTCCTATAAAAGTTGCAGCCAGTCAGGCTGCGGCACAGGAGCTATCAAACAGAGCTGTAAACAGGGGAGTTTGAGTGGGAGTGCTTTTGGAGGAGAAGGTATTTGTGTGTGTTTGGTTTTGTATTGTTAGTATCTGTATGTGTAGGGGCTTTGTGCTGGGAGAGAAGCTGAGCCCTGATTAGGGGCCGGGGCTTCCCTGACTAGGGGTCCTATCAAGGTAGCAGCCAGTCAGGCAGCTTCACAGGAGCTAGCACACAGAGATGTAAACAGGGGAGTTTGAGTGGGAGTGCTTTTGGAGGAGAAGGTATTTGTGTGTGTTTGGTTTTGTATTGGTGGTATCTGTATGTGTAGGGGCTTTGTGCTGGGAGAGAAGCTGAGCCGTGATTAGGGGGCGGGGCTTGACTGACTAGGGGTCCTATAAAGGTATCAGCCAGTCAGGCAGCAGCACAGACAGCTGCAGCGGCACAGGAGCTAGCAAACAGAGCTGTAAACAGGGGAGTTGGAGTGAGAGTTCTGTTGGAGGAGAAGGTATTTGTGTGTGTGTTTGTTTTTGTATTGTTAGTATCTGTATTTGCAGGGGCTTTTTGCTGGGAGAGAAGCTGAGCCCTGATTAGGGGGCGGGGCTTCCCTGACGAGGGGTCCTATAAAAGTTGCAGCCAGTCAGGCTGCGGCACAGGAGCTATCAAACAGAGCTGTAAACAGGGGAGTTTGAATGGGAGGAGAAGGTATTTGTGTGTGTTTGGTTTTGTATCGGTAGTATCTGTATGTGAAGAGGCTTTGTGCTGGGAGAGAAGATGAGCCCTGATTAGGGGGCGGGGCTTCCCTGACTAGGGGTCCTATAAAGCTTGCAGCCAGTCAGGCAGCGGCACAGGAGCTATCAAACAGAGCTGTAAACAGGGGAGTTTGAGTGGGAGTTCTGTTGGAGGAGAAGGTATTTGTGTGTGTTTGGTTTTGTATTGTTGGTATCTGTATGTGTAGAGGCTTGGAGGGGCTTTTTGCTGGGAGAGAAGCTGAGCCCTGATTAGGGGGCGGGGCTTCCCTGACTAGGGGTTCTATAAAGGTAGCAGCCAGTCAGGCAGCGGCACAGGAGCTAGCAAACAGAGCTGTAAACAGGGGAGTTTGAGTGGGAGTTCTGTTGGAGGAGAAGGTATTTGTGTGTGTTTGGTTTTGTATTGGTGGTATCTGTATGTGTGTTGGCTTTGTCCTGGGATTGAAGCTGAGCCCTGATTAGGGGGCGGGGCTTCCTTGGGTAGGGGTCCTATAAAGGTAGCAGCCAGTCAGGCAGCGGCACAGGAGCTAGCAAACAGAGCTGTAAACAGGGGAGTTTGAGTGGGAGTTCTGTTGGAGGAGAAGGTACTTGTGTGTGTTTGGTTTTGTATTGGTGGTATCTGTATGTGCAGGGGCTTTGTGCTGGGAGAGAAGCTGAGCCCTGATTAGGGGGCGGGGCTTCCCTGACTAGGGGTCCTATAAAGGTTGCAGCCAGTCAGGCAGCGGCACAGGAGCTATCAAACAGAACAGTAAACAGGGGAGTTTGAGTGGGAGTTCTGTTGGAGGAGAAGGTATTTGTGTGTGTTTGGTTTTGTATTGGTGGTATCTGTATGTGTAGAGGCTTGGAGGGGCTTTGTGCTGGGAGAGAAGCTGAGCCCTGATTAGGGGGCGGGGCTTCCCTGACTAGGGGTCCTATAAAGGTTGCAGCCAGTCAGGCAGCGGCACAGACAGCTGCAGCGGCACAGGAGCTAGCAAACAGAGCTGTAAACAGGGGAGTTTGAGTGGGAGTTCTGTTGGAGGAGAAGGTATTAGTGTGTGTCTTTGGCTTTGTATTGGCAGTATCTGTGTGTGTACGGGATTCGTGCTGGGACAGAAGATGAGCCCTGATTAGGGGGCGGGGCTTCCCTGACTAGGGGTCCTATAAAGGTTGCAGCCAGTCAGGCAGCGGCACAGGAGCTATCAAACAGAGCTGTAAACAGGGGATTTTGAGTGGGAGTTCTGTTGGAGGAGAAGGTATTTGTGTGTGTTTGGTTTTGTATTGTTAGTATCTGTATGTGTATGGGCTTTGTGCTGGGAGAGAAGCTGAGCCCTGATTCGGGGGCGGGGCTTCCCTGACTAGGTGTCCTATAAAGGTATCAGCCAGTCAGGCAGCGGCACAGACAGCTGCAGCGGCACAGGAGCTAGCAAACAGAGCTGTAAACAGGGGAGTTTGAGTGGGAGTTCTGTTGTAGGAGAAGGTATTTGTGTGTGTTTGGATTTGTATTGGTAGTATCTGTATGTGTCGGGGCTTTGTGCTGGGAGAGAAGCTGAGCCCTGATTAGGGGGCGGGGCTTCCCTGACTAGGGGTCCTATAAAGGTAGCAGCCAGTCAGGCAGCGGCACAGGAGCTAGCAAACAGAGCTGTAAACAGGGGAGTTTGAGTGGGAGTTCTGGTGGAGGAGAAGGTATTTGTGTGTGTTTTGGTTTTGTATTGGTAGTATCTGTATGTGTAGGGGCTTTGTGCTGGGAGAGAAGCTGAGCCCTGATTAGGGGGCGGGGCTTGACTGACTAGGGGTCCTACAAAGGTAGCAGCTAGTCAGGCTGCGGCACAGACAGCTGCAGCGGCACAGGAGCTAGGAAACAGAGCTGTAAACAGGGGAGTTTGAGTGGGAGTTCTGTTGGAGGAGAAGGTATTTGTGTGTGTTTGGTTTTGTATTGTTAGTATCTGTATGTGTATGGGCTTTGTGCTGGGAGAGTAGCTGAGCCCTGATTAGGGGGCGGGGCTTCCCTGACTAGGGGTCCTATAAAGGTATCAGCCAGTGAGGCAGCGGCACAGACAGCTGCAGCGGCACAGGAGCTAGCAAACAGAGCTGTAAACAGGGGAGTTTGAGTGGGAGTTCTGTTTGAGGAGAAGGTATTTGTGTGTGTTTGGTTTTTTAATGGTGGTATCTGTATGTGTAGGGGCTTTGTACTGGGAGAGAAGCTGAGCCCTGATTAGGGGGCGGGCCTTCCCTGGATAGGGGTCCTATAAAGGTAGCAGCCAGTCAGGCAGAAGCACAGGAGCTATCAAACAGAGCTGTAAACAGGGGAGTTTGAGTGGGAGTTCTGTTGGAGGAAAAGGTATTTGTGTGTGTTTGGTTTTGTATTGTTAGTATCTGTATGTGTAGGGGCTTTGTGCTGGGAGAGAAGCTGAGCCCTGATTAGGGGCCGGGGCTTCCCTGACTAGGGGTCCTATCAAGGTAGCAGCCAGTCAGGCAGCGGCACAGGAGCTAGCACACAGAGATGTAAACAGGGGAGTTTGAGTGGGAGTGCTTTTGGAGGAGAAGGTATTTGTGTGTGTTTGGTTTTGTATTGGTGGTATCTGTATGTGTAGGGGCTTTGTGCTGGGAGAGAACCTGAGCCCTGATTAGGGGGCGGGGCTTCCCTGACTAGGGGTCCTATAAAGGTATCAGCCAGTCAGGCAGCAGCACAGACAGCTGCAGCGGCACAGGAGCTAGCAAACAGAGCTGTAAACAGGGGAGTTTGAGTGGGAGTTCTGTTGGAGGAAAAGGTATTTGTGTGTGTGTTTGGTTTTGTATTGGTGGTATCTGTATGTGTAGAGGCTTGGAGGGGCTTTGTGCTGGGAGAGAAGCTGAGCCCTGATTAGTGGGCGAAGCTTCCCTGACTAGGGGTCCTATAAAAGTTGCAGCCATTCAGGCTGCGGCACAGGAGCTATCAAACAGAGCTGTAAACAGGGGAGTTTGAGTGGGAGTTCTGTTGGAGGAGAAGGTATTTGTGTGTGTTTGGTTTTGTATTGTTAGTATCTGTATGTGTAGGGGCTTTGTGCTGGGAGAGAAGCTGAGCCCTGATTAGGGGCCGGGGCTTCCCTGACTAGGGGTCCGATCAAGGTAGCAGCCAGTCAGGCAGCGGCACAGGAGCTAGCACACAGAGATGTAAACAGGGGAGTTTGAGTGGGAGTTCTGTTGGAGGAGAAGGTATTTGTGTGTGTTTGGTTTTGTATCGGTAGTATCTGTATGTGAAGAGGCTTTGTGCTGGGAGAGAAGATGAGCCCTGATTAGGGGGCGGGGCTTCACTGACTGGGGTCCTATAAAGGTAGCAGCCAATCAGACAGCGGCACAGACAGCTGCAGCGGCACAGGAGCTAGCAAACAGAGCTGTAAACAGGGGAGTTTGAGTGGGAGTTCTGTTGGAGGAGAAGGTATTTGTGTGTGTGTTTGTTTTTGTATTGTTAGTATCTGTATTTGCAGGGGCTTTGTGCTGGGAGAGAAGCTGAGCCCTGATTAGGGGGCGGGGCTTCCCTGACGAGGGGTCCTATAAAGGTAGCAGCCAGTCAGGCAGCAGCACAGGAGCTAGCAAACAGAGCTGTAAACAGGGGAGTTTGAGTGGGAGTTCTGTTGGAGGAGAAGGTATTTGTGGGTGTTTGGTTTTGTATTGGTAGTATCTGCATGTGGAGGGGCTTTGTGCTGGGAGAGAATCTGAGCCCTGATTAGGGGGCGGGGCTTCCCTGACTAGGGGTCCTATAAAGGTAGCAGCCAGTCAGGCAGCGGCACAGGAGCTAGCAAACAGAGCTGTAAACAGGAGAGTTTGAGTGGGAGTTCTGTTGGAGGAGAAGGTATTTGTGTGTGTTTGGTTTTGTATTGTTGGTATCTGTATGTGTAGAGGCTTGGAGGGGCTTTTTGCTGGGAGAGAAGCTGAGCCCTGATTAGGGGGCGGGGCTTCCCTGACTAGGGGTTCTATAAAGGTAGCAGCCAGTCAGGCAGCGGCACAGGAGCTAGCAAACAGAGCTGTAAACAGGGGAGTTTGAGTGGGAGTTCTGTTGGAGGAGAAGGTACTTGTGTGTGTTTGGTTTTGTATTGGTAGTATCTGTGTGTGTAGGGGCTTTGTGCTGGGAGAGAAGCTGAGCCGTGATTAGGGGGCGGGGCTTCCCTGACTAGGGGTCCTATAAAGGTAGCAGCCAGTCAGGCAGCGGCACAGGAGCTAGCAAACAGAGCTGTAAACAGGGGAGTTTGAGTGGAAGTTCTGTTGGAGGAGAAGGTATTTGTGTGTGTTTGGTTTTGTATTGGTGGTATCTGTATGTGTAGAGGCTTGGAGGGGCTTTGTGCTGGGAGAGAAGCTGAGCCCTGATTAGGGGGCGGGGCTTCCCTGACTAGGGGTCCTATAAAGGTTGCAGCCAGTCAGGCAGCGGCACAGGAGCTATCAAACAGAGCTGTAAACAGGGGATTTTGAGTGGGAGTTCTGTTGGAGGAGAAGGTATTTGTGTGTGTTTGGTTTTGTATTGTTAGTATCTGTATGTGTATGGGCTTTGTGCTGGGAGAGAAGCTGAGCCCTGATTCGGGGGCGGGGCTTCCCTGACTAGGTGTCCTATAAAGGTATCAGCCAGTCAGGCAGCGGCACAGACAGCTGCAGCGGCACAGGAGCTAGCAAACAGAGCTGTAAACAGGGGAGTTGGAGTGGGAGTTCTGTTGGAGGAGAAGGTACTTGAGTGTGTTTGCTTTTGTGTTGGTGGTATCTGTATGTGTAGGGGCTTTGTGCTGGGACAGAAGATGAGCCCTGATTAGGGGGCGGGGCTTCCCTGACTAGGGGTCCTATAAAGGTAGCAGCCAGTCAGGCAGCGGCACAGGAGTGAGCAAACAGA
Source organism: Lepidochelys olivacea (assembly GCF_965140295.1). Lineage (NCBI taxonomy): Eukaryota > Metazoa > Chordata > Testudines > Cheloniidae > Lepidochelys > Lepidochelys olivacea. The sequence goes on along the minus strand of NC_140432.1, from coordinate 2,058,238 downwards.
GCTCTAAACAGGGGAGTTTGAGTGGGAGTTCTGTTGGAGGAGAAGGTATTTGTGTGTGTTTGGATTTGTATTGGTAGTATTTGTATGTGTAGAGGCTTTGTGGTGGGAGAGAAGCTGAGCCCTGATTAGGGGGCGGGGCTTCCCTGACTAGGGGTCCTATAAAGGTAGCAGCCAGTCAGGCAGCGGCACAGGAGCTAGCACACAGAGATGTAAACAGGGGAGTTTGAGTGGGAGTTCTGTTGGAGGAGAAGGTATTTGTGTGTGTTTGGATTTGTATTGGTAGTATCTGTATGTGTCGGGGCTTTGTGCTGGGAGAGAAGCTGAGCCCTGATTAGGGGGCGGGGCTTCCCTGACTACGGGTCCTATAAAGGTAGCAGCCAATCAGGCAGCGGCACAGACAGCTGCAGCGGCACAGGAGCTAGCAAACAGAGCTGTAAACAGGGGAGTTTGAGTGGGAGTTCTGTTGGAGGAGAAGGTATTTGTGTGTGTGTTTGGATTTGTATTGGTAGTATCTGTATGTGTCGGGGCTTTGTGCTGGGAGAGAAGCTGAGCCCTGATTAGGGGGCGGGGCTTCCCTGACTAGAGGTCCTATAAAGGTAGCAGCCAGTCAGGCAGCGGCACAGGAGCTAGCAAACAGAGCTGTAAACAGGGGAGTTTGAGTGGGAGTTCTGGTGGAGGAGAAGGTATTTGTGTGTGTTTGGTTTTGTATTGGTAGTATCTGTATGTGTAGGGGCTTTGTGCTGGGAGAGAAGCTGAGCCGTGATTAGGGGGCGGGGCTTCGCTGACTAGGGGTCCTATAAAGGTAGCAGCAAGTCAGGCAGCGGCACAGACAGCTGCAGCGGCACAGGAGCTAGCCAACAGAGCTGTAAACAGGGGAGTTTGAGTGGGAGTTCTGTTGGAGGAGAAGGTATTTGTGTGTGTGTGTGTGTTTGGTTTTGTTTTGGTAATATCTGTATGTGTAGGGGCTTTTTGCTGGGAGAGAAGCTGAGCCCTGATTAGGGGGCGGGTCTTCACTGACTAGGGGTCCTATAAAGGTAGCAGCCAATCAGGCAGCAGCACAGACAGCTGCAGCGGCACAGGAGCTAGCCAACAGAGCTGTAAACAGGGGAGTTTGAGTGGGAGTTCTGTTGGAGGAGAAGGTACCTGTGTGTGTTTGGTTTTGTATTGGTGGTATCTGTATGTGCAGTGGCTTTGTGCTGGGAGAGAAGCTGAGCCCTGATTAGGGGGCGGGGCTTCACTGACTAGGGGTCCTATAAAGGTAGCAGCCAATCAGGCAGCGGCACAGACAGCTGCAGCGGCACAGGAGCTAGCAAACTGAGGTGTAAACAGGGGAGTTTGAGTGGGAGTTCTGGTGGAGGAGAAGGTATTTGTGTGTGTTTGGTTTTGTATTGGTGGTATCTGTATGTGTAGGGGCTTTGTGCTGGGAGAGAAGCTGAGCCCTTATTTGGGGGCGGGGCTTTCCTGACTAGGGGTCCAATAAAGGTAGCAGCCAGTCAGGCAGCGGCACAGGAGCTAGCCAACAGAGCTGTAAACAGGGGAGTTTGAGTGGGAGTTCTGTTGGTGGAGAAGGTATTTGTGTGTGTGTTTGGTTTTGTATTGGTAGTATCTGTGTGTGTCGGGGCTTTGTGCTGGGACAGAAGCTGAGCCCTGATTAGGGGGCGGGGCTTCACTGCCTACGGGTCCTATAAAGGTAGCAGCCAGTCAGGCAGCGGCACAGGAGCTAGCAAACAGAGCTGTAAACAGGGGAGTTTGAGTGGGAGTTCTGTTGGAGGAGAAGGTATTTGTGTGTGTTTGGTTTTGTATTGTTAGTATCTGTATGTGTAGGGGCTTTGTGCTGGGAGAGAAGCTGAGCCCTGATTAGTGGGCGGGGCTTCCCTGACTAGGGGTCCTATAAAGGTTGCAGCCAGTCAGGCAGCGGCACAGGAGCTATCAAACAGAGCTGTAAACAGGGGAGTTGGAGTGGGAGTTCTGTTGGAGGAGAAGGTATTTGTGTGTGTTTGGTTTTGTATTGGTGGTATCTGTATGTGTAGAGGCTTGGAGGGGCTTTGTTCTGGGAAAGAAGCTGAGCCCTGATTAGTGGGCGGGGCTTCCCTGACTAGGGGTCCTATAAAGGTAGCAGCCAGTCAGGCAGCGGCACAGGAGCTAGCAAACAGTGCTGTAAACAGGGGAGTTTGAGTGGGAGTTCTGTTGGAGGAGAAGGTATTTGTGTGTGTTTGGTTTTGTATTGGTGGTATCTGTATGTGTAGAGGCTTGGAGGGGCTTTGTGCTGGGAAAGAAGCTGAGCCCTGATTAGTGGGCGGGGCTTCCCTGACTAGGGGTCCTATAAAGGTAGCAGCAAGTCAGGCAGCGGCACAGACAGCTGCAGCGGCACAGGAGCTAGCCAACAGAGCTGTAAACAGGGGAGTTTGAGTGGGAGTTCTGTTGGAGGAGAAGGTATTGGTGTGTGTGTGTGTGTTTGGTTTTGTATTGGTGGTATCTGTATGTGCAGTGGCTTTGTGCTGGGAGAGAAGCTGAGCCCTGATTAGGGGGCGGGGCTTCACTGACTAGGGGTCCTATAAAGGTCGCAGCCAATCCGGCAGCGGCACAGACAGCTGCAGCGGCACAGGAGCTAGCAAACTGAGGTGTAAACAGGGGAGTTTGAGTGGGAGTTCTGTTGGAGGAGAAGGTATTTGTGTGTGTTTGGTTTTGTATTGGTGGTATCTGTATGTGTAGGGGCTTTGTGCTGGTAGAGAAGCTGAGCCCTGATTAGGGGGCGGGGCTTCACTGCCTACGGGTCCTATAAAGGTAGCAGCCGGTCTGGCAGCGGCACAGGAGCTATCAAACAGAGCTGTAGACAGGGGAGTTTGAGTGGGAGTTCTGGTGGAGGAGAAGGTATTTGTGTGTGTTTGGTTTTGCATTGTCAGTATCTGTATGTGTAGGGGCTTTGTGCTGGGAGAGAAGCTGAGCCCTGATTAGGGGGCGGGGCTTGACTGACTAGGGGTCCTAGAAAGGTATCAGCCAGTCAGGCAGCGGCACAGGAGCTAGCCAACAGAGCTGTAAACAGGGGAGTTTGAGTGGGAGTTCTGTTGGAGGAGAAGGTATTTGTGTGTGTTTGGTTTTGTATTGGTAGTATCTGTATGTGTAGGGGTTTGGCGGGGCTTTGTGCTTGGAGAGAAGCTGAGCCCTGATTAGGGGGCGGGGCTTCACTGACTAGGGGTCCTATAAAGGTAGCAGCCAGTCAGGCAGCGGCACAGGAGCTGGCAAACGGAGCTGTAAACAGGGGAGTTTGAGTGGGAGTTCTGTTGGAGGAGAAGGTATTTGTGTGTGTTTTTGTATTGGTAGTATCTGTATGTGTAGAGGCTTGGAGGGGCTTTGTGCTGGGAGAGAAGCTGGGCCCTGATTATGGGGCGGGGCTTCAGTGACTAGGGGTCCTATAAAGGTAGCAGCCAGTCAGGCTGCGGCACAGGAACTAGCAAACAGAGCTCTAAACAGGGGAGTTTGAGTGGGAGTTCTGTTGGAGGAGAAGGTATTTGTGTGCGTTTTTGTATTGGTAGTATCTGTATGTGTAGAGGTTTGAAGGGGTTTTGTGCTGGGAGAGAAGCTGAGCCCTGATTAGGGGGCGGGGCTTCACTGACTAGGGGTCCTATAAAGGTAGCAGCCAGTCAGGCAGCGGCACAGACAGCTGCAGCGGCACAGGAGCTAGCAAACAGAGCTGTAAACAGGGGAGTTTGAGTGGGAGTTCTCTTGGAGGAGATGGTATTTGTGTGTGTTTGGTTTTCTATTGTCAGTAACTGTATGTGCAGGGGCTTTGTGCTGGGAGAGAAGCTGAGCCCTGATTAGGCAGCGGCACAGACAGCTGCAGCGGCACAGGAGCTAGCAAACAGAGCTGTAAACAGGGGAGTTTGAGTGGGAGTTGTGTTGGAGGAGAAGGTATTTGTGTGTGTTTGGTGTTGTATTGGTAGTATCTGTATGTGTATTGGTTTGGGGGGCTTTGTGCTTGGAGAGAAGCTGAGCCCTGATTAGGGGGCGGGGCTTCACTGACTAGGGTTCCTATAAAGGTAGCAGCCAGTCAGGCGGCGGAACAGACAGCTGCAGTGGCACAGGAGCTATCAAACAGAGCTGTAAACAGGGGAATTTGAGTGGGAGTTCTGTTGGAGGAGAAGGTATTTGTGTGTGTTTTTGTATTGGTAGTATCTGTATGTGTAGAGGTTTGAAGGGGTTTTGTGCTGGGAGAGAAGCTGAGCCCTGATTAGGGGGCGGGGCTTCACTGACTAGGCGTCCTATAAAGGTAGGAGCCAGTCAGGCAGCGGCACAGGAGCTAGCAAACAGAGCTGTAAACAGGGGAGTTTGAGTGGGAGTTCTGTTGGAGGAGATGGTATTTGTGTGTGTTTGGTTTTGTATTGGTAGTATCTGTATGTGTAGAGGCTTGGAGGGGCTTTCTGCTGGGAGAGAAGCTGAGCCCTGATTAGGGGGCGGGGCTTCACTGACTAGGGGTCCTATAAAGGGAGAAGCCAGTCAGGCAGCGGCACAGACAGCTGCAGCGGCACAGGAGCTAGCAAACAGAGCTGTGAACAGGGGAGTTTGAGTGGGAGTTCTCTTGGAGGAGATGGTATTTGTGTGTGTTCGGTTTTGTATTGGCAGTATCTGTATGTGTACGGGCTTTGTGCTGGGAGAGAAGCTGAGCTCTGATTAGGGGGCGGGGCTTCACTGACTAGGGGTCCTATAAAGGTAGCAGCCAGTCAGGCAGCGGCTCAGGAACTAGCAAACAGAGCTGTAAACAGGGGAGTTTGAGTGGGAGTTCTGTTGGAGGAGAAGGTATTTGTGTGTGTTTTTGTATTGGTATTATCGGTATGTGTAGAGGCTTGGAGGGGCTTTGTGCTGGGAGAGAAGATGGGCCCTGATTAGGGGGCGGGGTTTCACTGACTAGGGGTCCTATAAAGGTAGCAGCCAGTCAGGCAGCGGCACAGACAGCTGCAGCGGCACAGGAGCTAGCAAACAGAGCTGTAAACAGGGGAGTTTGAGTGGGAGTTCTGTTGAAGGAGATGGTATTCGTGTGTGTTTGGTGTTGTATTGGTAGTATCTGTATGTTTATTGGTTTGGCGGGGCTTTGTGCTTGGAGAGAAGCTGAGCCCTGATTAGGGGGCGGGGCTTCACTGACTAGGGTTCCCATAAAGGTAGCAGCCAGTCAGGCGGCGGAACAGACAGCTGCAGTGGCACAGGAGCTATCAAACAGAGCTGTAAACAGGGGAATTTGAGTGGGAGTTCTGTTGGAGGAGAAGGTATTTGTGTGTGTTTGGATGTGTATTGTCAGTATCTGTATGTGCAGGGGCTTTGTGCTGGGAGAGAAGCTGAGCCCTGATTAGGGGGCGGGGCTTCCCTGACTTGGGGTCCTATAAAGGTAGCAGCCAGTCAGGCAGCGGCACAGGAGCTAGCAAACAGAGCTGTAAACAGGGGAGTTTGAGTGGGAGTTCTGTTGGAGGAGAAGGTATTTGTGTGTGTGTTTGGTTTCGTATTGGTAGTATCTGTATGTGTAGAGGCTTGGAGGGGCTTTGTGCTGGGAAAGAAGCTGAGCCCTGATTAGGGGGCGGGGCTTCACTGACTAGGGGTCCTATAAAGGTAGCAGCCAGTCAGGCAGCAGCACAGGAGCTAGCAAACAAAGCTGTGAACAGGGGAGTTTGAGTGGGAGTTCTGATGGAGGAGAAGGTATTTGTGTCTGTTTTTGTATTGGTAGTATCTGTATGTGTAGAGGCTTGGAGGGGCTTTGTGCTGGGAGAGAAGCTGAGCCCTGATTAGGGGGCGGGGCTTCCCTGACTAGGGGTCTTATAAAGGTAGCAGCCAGTCAGGCAGCGGCACAGACAGCTGCAGCGGCACAAGACCTAGCAAACAGAGCTGTAAACAGGGGAGTTTGAGTGGGAGTTCTGTTGGAGGAGATGGTATTTGTGTGTGTTCGGTTTTGTATTGGCAGTATCTGTATGTGTACGGGCTTTGTGCTGGGAGAGAAGCTGAGCTCTGATTAGGGGGCGGGGCTTCACTGACTAGGGGTCCTATAAAGGTAGCAGCCAGTCAGGCAGCGGCTCAGGAACTAGCAAACAGAGCTGTAAACAGGGGAGTTTGAGTGGGAGTTCTGTTGAAGGAGATGGTATTCGTGTGTGTTTGGGTATTGGTAGTATCTGTATGTGTATTGGTTTGGCGGGGCTTTGTGCTTGGAGAGAAGCTGAGCCCTGATTAGGGGGCGGGGCTTCACTGACTAGGGTTCCCATAAAGGTAGCAGCCAGTCAGGCGGCGGAACAGACAGCTGCAGTGGCACAGGAGCTATCAAACAGAGCTGTAAAGAGGGGAATTTGAGTGGGAGTTCTGTTGGAGGAGAAGGTATTTGTGTGTGTTTGGATGTGTATTGTCAGTATCTGTATGTGCAGGGGCTTTGTGCTGGGAGAGAAGCTGAGCCCTGATTAGGGGGCGGGGCTTCCCTGACTTGGGGTCCTATAAAGGTAGCAGCAAGTCAGGCAGCGGCAAAGGAGCTAGCAAACAGAGCTGTAAACAGGGGAGTTTGAGTGGGAGTTCTGTTGGAGGAGATGGTATTTGTGTGTGTTTGGTTTTGTATTGGTAGTATCTGTATGTGTAGGGGTTTGGCGGGGCTTTGTGCTTCGAGAGAAGCTGAGCCCTGATTGGGGGCGGGGCTTCACTGACTAGGGGTCCTATAAAGGTAGCAGCCAGTCAGGCAGCGGAACAGACAGCTGCAGCGGCACAGGAGCTAGCAAACGGAGCTGTAAACGGGAGTTTGAGTGGGAGTTCTGTTGGAGGAGAAGGTATTTGTGTGTGTTTTTGTATTGGTAATATCTGTATGTGTAGAGGTTTGAATGGGTTTTGTGCTGGGAGAGAAGCTGAGCCCTGATTAGGGGGCGGGGCTTCACTGACTAGGGGTCCTATAAAGGTAGCAGCCAGTCAGGCAGCGGCACAGACAGCTGCAGCGGCACAGGAGCTGGCAAACGGAGCTGTAAACAGGGGAGTTTGAGTGGGAGTTCTGTTGGAGGAGAAGGTATTTGTGTGTGTTTGGTTTCGTATTGGTAGTATCTGTATGTGTAGAGGCTTGGAGGGGCTTTGTGCTGGGAGAGAAGCTGAGCCCTGATTAGGGGGCGGGGCTTCACTGACTAGGGGTCCTATAAAGGTAGCAGCCAGTCAGGCAGCAGCACAGGAGCTAGCAAACAGAGCTGTGAACAGGGGAGTTTGAGTGGGAGTTTTGTTGAAGGAGATGGTATTCGTGTGTGTTTGGTGTTGTATTGGTAGTATCTGTATGTGTATTGGTTTGGCGGGGCTTTGTGCTTGGAGAGAAGCTGAGCCCTGATTAGGGGGCGGGGCTTCCCTGACTAGGGGTTCTATAAAGGCAGCAGCCAGTCAGGCAGCGGCACAGGATCTAGCAAACAGAGCTGTAAACAGGGGAGTTTGAGTGGGAGTTCTGTTGGAGGAGAAGGTATTTGTGTGTGTTTGGTTTTGTATTGGTGGTATCTGTATGTGTAGGGGCTTTGTCCTGGGAGAGAAGCTGAGCCCTGATTAGGGGGCGGGGCTTTCCTGGCTAGGGGTCCTATAAAGGTTGCAGCCAGTCAGGCAGCGGCACAGGAGCTATCAAACAGAGCTGTAAACAGGGCATTTTGAGTGGGAGTTCTGTTGGAGTAGAAGGTATTTGTGTGTGTTTGGTTTTGTATTGGTAGTATCTGTGTGTGTAGGGGCTTTGTGCTGGGACAGAAGCTGAGCCCTGATTAGGGGGCGGCCTTCACTGACTAGGGGTCCTATAAAGGTAGCAGCCAGTCAGGCAGCGGCACAGACAGCTGCAGCGGCACAGGAGCTAACAAACAGAGCTGTAAACAGGTGAGTTTGAGTGGGAGTTCTGTTGGAGAAGAAGGTATTTGTGTGTGTTTGGTTTTGTATTGGTAGTATCTGTATGTGTAGGGGCTTCGTGCTGGGAGAGAAGCTGAGGCCTGATTAGGGGGCGGGGCTTGACTGACTAGGGGTCCTATAAAGGTAGCAGCCAGTCAGGCAGCGGCACAGACAGCTGCAGCGGCACAGGAGCTAGCAAACAGAGCTGTAAACAGGGGAGTTGGAGTGAGAGTTCTGTTGGAGGAGAAGGTATTTGTGTGTGTTTGGATTTGTATTGGTAGTATTTGTATGTTTAGAGGCTTTGTGCTGGGAGAGAAGCTGAGCCCTGATTAGGGGGCGGGGCTTCCCTGACTAGGGGTCCTATAAAGGTAGCAGCCAGTCAGGCAGCGGCACAGGAGCTAGCACACAGAGATGTAAACAGGGGAGTTTGAGTGGGAGTTCTGTTGGAGGAGAAGGTATTTGTGTGTGTGTTTGGTTTTGTATAGGTGGTATCTGTATGTGTAGGGGCTTTGTGTTGGGAGAGAAGCTGAGCCCTGATTAGGGGGCGGGGCTTCCCTGACTAGAGGTCCTATAAAGGTAGCAGCCAGTCAGGTAGTGGCACAGACAGCTGCAGCAGCACAGGAGCTAGCAAACAGAGCTGTAAACAGGGGAGTTTGAGTGGGAGTTCTGTTGGAGGAAAACGTATTTGTGTGTGTGTTTGGTTTTGTATTGGTGGTATCTGTATGTGTAGAGGCTTGGAGGGGCTTTGTGCTGGGAAAGAAGCTGAGCCCTGATTAGTGGGCGGGGCTTCACTGACTAGGGGTCCTATAAAGGTAGCAGCCAGTCAGGCAGCGGCACAGACAGCTGCAGCGGCACAGGAGCTAGCAAACAGAGCTGTAAACAGGGGAGTTTGAGTGGGAGGAGAAGGTATTTGTGTGTGTTTGATTTTGTATTGTTAGTATCTGTATTTGTAGGGGCTTTGTGCTGGGAGAGAAGCTGAGCCCTGATTAGTGGGCGGGGCTTCCCTGACTAGGGGTCCTATAAAGCTTGCAGCCAGTCAGACAGCGGCACAGGAGCTATCAAACAGAGCTGTAAACAGGGGAGTTTGAGTGGGAGTTCTGTTGGAGGAGAAGATATTTGTGTGTGTTTGGTTTTGTATTGTTAGTATCTGTATGTGTAGGGGCTTTGTGCTGGGAGAGAAGCTGAGCCGTGATTAGGGGGCGGGGCTTCACTGACTAGGGCTTCTATAAAGGTAGCAGCCAGTCAGGCAGCGGCACAGGAGCTAGCAAACAGAGCTGTAAACAGGGGAGTTTGAGTGGGAGTTCTGTTGGAGGAGAAGGTATTTGTGTGTGTTTGGTTTTGTATTGTTAGTATCTGTATGTGTTGGGGCTTTGTGCTGGGAGAGAAACTGAGCCGTGATTAGGGGTCGGGGCTTCACTGACTAGGGGTCCAAAAAAGGTATCAGCCAGTCAGGCAGCGGCATAGACAGCTGCAGCGGCACAGGAGCTAGCAAACAGAGCTGTAAACAGGGGAGTTTGAGTGGGAGTTCTGTTGGAGGAGAAGGTATTTGTGTGTTTGGTTTTGTATTGGTGGTATCTGTATGTGTAGGGGCTTTGTCCTGGGAGAGAAGCTGAGCCCTGATTAGGGGGCGGGGCTTCCCTGACTAGGTGTCCTATAAAGGTTGCAGCCAGTCAGGCAGCAGCACAGGAGCTATCAAACAGAGCTGGAAACAGGGGAGTTTGAGTGGGAGTTCTGTTGGAGTAGAAGGTATTTGTGTGTGTTTGGTTTTGTATTGGTAGTATCTGTGTGTGTAGGGGCTTTGTGCTGGGAGAGAAGCTGAGCCCTGATTAGGGGGCGGGGCTTGACTGACTAGGGGCCCTATAAAGGTATCAGCCAGTCAGGCAGCGGCACAGACAGCTGCAGCGGCACAGGAGCTAGCAAACAGAGCTGTAAACAGGGGAGTTGGAGTGAGAGTTCTGTTGGAGGAGAAGGTATTTGTGTGTGTTTGGATTTGTATTGGTAGTATTTGTATGTGTAGAGGCTTTGTGCTGGGAGAGAAGCTGAGCCCTGATTAGGGGGCGGGGCTTCCCTGACTAGGGGTCCTATAAAGGTAGCAGCCAGTCAGGCAGCGGCACAGGAGCTAGCACACAGAGATGTAAACAGGGGAGTTTGAGTGGGAGTTCTGTTGGAGGAGAAGGTATTTGTGTGTGTTTGGATTTGTATTGGTAGTATTTGTATGTGTAGAGTCTTTGTGCTGGGAGAGAAGCTGAGCCCTGATTAGTGGGCGGGGCTTCCCTGACTAGGGGTCCTATAAAGGTAGCAGCCAGTCAGGCAGCGGCACAGGAGCTAGCAAACAGAGCTGTAAACAGGGGAGTTTGAGAGGGAGTTCTGTTGGAGGAGAAGGTATTTGTGTGTGTGTTTGGTTTTGTATAGGTGGTATCTGTATGTGTAGGGGCTTTGTGTTGGGAGAGAAGCTGAGCCCTGATTAGGGGGCGGGGCTTCCCTGACTAGAGGTCCTATAAAGGTTGCAGCCAGTCAGGCAGCGGCACAGGAGCTATCAAACAGAGCTGTAAACAGGGGAGTTTGAGTGGGAGTACTGTTGGAGTAGAAGGTATTTGTGTGTGTTTGGTTTTGTATTGGTAGTATCTGTGTGGGTAGGGGATTTGTGCTGAGACAGAAGCTGAGCCCTGATTAGGAGGCGGGGCTTCACTGACTAGGGGTCCTATAAAGGTAGCAGCCAGTCAGGTAGTGGCACAGACAGCTGCAGCAGCACAGGAGCTAGCAAACAGAGCTGTAAACAGGGGAGTTTGAGTGGGAGTTCTTTCGGAGGAGAAGGTATTTGTGTGTGTTTGGTTTTGTATTAGTATCTCTATGTGTAGAGGCTTGGAGGGGCTTTGTGCTGGGACAGAAGCTGAGCCCTGATTAGGGGGCGGCCTTCACTGACTAGGGGTCCTATAAAGGTAGCAGCCAGTCAGGCAGCGGCACAGACAGCTGCAGCGGCACAGGAGCTAACAAACAGAGCTGTAAACAGGTGAGTTTGAGTGGGAGTTCTGTTGGAGAAGAAGGTATTTGTGTGTGTTTGGTTTTGTATTGGTAGTATCTGTATGTGTAGGGGCTTCGTGCTGGGAGAGAAGCTGAGGCCTGATTAGGGGGCGGGGCTTGACTGACTAGGGGTCCTATAAAGGTAGCAGCCAGTCAGGCAGCGGCACAGACAGCTGCAGCGGCACAGGAGCTAGCAAACAGAGCTGTAAACAGGGGAGTTGGAGTGAGAGTTCTGTTGGAGGAGAAGGTATTTGTGTGTGTTTGGATTTGTATTGGTAGTATTTGTATGTGTAGAGGCTTTGTGCTGGGAGAGAAGCTGAGCCCTGATTAGGGGGCGGGGCTTCCCTGACTAGGGGTCCTATAAAGGTAGCAGCCAGTCAGGCAGCGGCACAGGAGCTAGCACACAGAGATGTAAACAGGGGAGTTTGAGAGGGAGTTCCGTTGGAGTAGAAGATATTTGTGTGTGTTTGGTTTTGTATTGGTAGTATCTGTGTGTGTAGGGGCTTTGTGCTGAGACAGAAGCTGAGCCCTGATTAGGAGGCGGGGCTTCACTGACTAGGGGTCCTATAAAGGTAGCAGCCAGTCAGGTAGTGGCACAGACAGCTGCAGCAGCACAGGAGCTAGCAAACAGAGCTGTAAACAGGGGAGTTTGAGTGGGAGTTCTGTTGGAGGAAAACGTATTTGTGTGTGTGTTTGGTTTTGTATTGGTGGTATCTGTATGTGTAGAGGCTTGGAGGGGCTTTGTGCTGGGAAAGAAGCTGAGCCCTGATTAGTGGGCGGGGCTTCACTGACTAGGGGTCCTATAAAGGTAGCAGCCAGTCAGGCAGCGGCACAGACAGCTGCAGCGGCACAGGAGCTAGCAAACAGAGCTGTAAACAGGGGAGTTTGAGTGGGAGGAGAAGGTATTTGTGTGTGTTTGATTTTGTATTGTTAGTATCTGTATTTGTAGGGGCTTTGTGCTGGGAGAGAAGCTGAGCCCTGATTAGTGGGCGGGGCTTCCCTGACTAGGGGTCCTATAAAGCTTGCAGCCAGTCAGACAGCGGCACAGGAGCTATCAAACAGAGCTGTAAACAGGGGAGTTTGAGTGGGAGTTCTGTTGGAGGAGAAGATATTTGTGTGTGTTTGGTTTTGTATTGTTAGTATCTGTATGTGTAGGGGCTTTGTGCTGGGAGAGAAGCTGAGCCGTGATTAGGGGGCGGGGCTTCACTGACTAGGGGTTCTATAAAGGTAGCAGCCAGTCAGGCAGCGGCACAGGAGCTAGCAAACAGAGCTGTAAACAGGGGAGTTTGAGTGGGAGTTCTGTTGGAGGAGAAGGTATTTGTGTGTGTTTGGTTTTGTATTGTTAGTATCTGTATGTGTAGGGGCTTTGTGCTGGGAGAGAAGCTGAGCCGTGATTTGGGGGCGGGGCTTCACTGACTAGGGGTCCAAAAAAGGTATCAGCCAGTCAGGCAGCGGCACAGACAGCTGCAGCGGCACAGGAGCTAGCAAACAGAGCTGTAAACAGGGGAGTTTGAGTGGGAGTTCTGTTGGAGGAGAAGGTATTTGTGTGTTTGGTTTTGTATTGGTGGTATCTGTATGTGTAGGGGCTTTGTCCTGGGAGAGAAGCTGAGCCCTGATTAGGGGGCGGGGCTTCCCTGACTAGGTGTCCTATAAAGGTTGCAGCCAGTCAGGCAGCGGCACAGGAGCTATCAAACAGAGCTGTAAACAGGGGAGTTTGAGTGGGAGTTCTGTTGGAGGAGAAGGTATTTGTGTGTGTTTGGATTTGTATTGGTAGTATTTGTATGTGTAGAGGCTTTGTGCTGGGAGAGAAGCTGAGCCCTGATTAGGGGGCGGGACTTCCCTGACTAGGGGTCCTATAAAGGTAGCAGCCAGTCAGGCAGCGGCACAGACAGCTGCAGCGGCACAGGAGCTAGCAAACAGAGCTGTAAACAGGGGAGTTTGAGTGGGAGTTCTGTTGGAGGAGAAGGTATTTGTGTGTGTTTGGTTTTGTATTGGTAGTATCTGTATGTGTAGAGGCTTTGTGCTGGGAGAGAAGCTGAGCCCTGATTAGGGGGCGGGGCTTCCCTCACTATGGGTCCTATAAAGGTAGCAGCCAGTCAGGCAGCGGCACAGGAGCTAGCAAACAGAGCTGTAAACAGGGGAGTTTGAGTGGGAGTTCTGTTGGAGGAGAAGGTATTTGTGTGTTTGGTTTTGTATTGGTAGTATCTGTATGTGTAGAGGCTTGGAGGGGCTTTGTGCTGGGAGAGAAGCTGAGCCCTGGTTAGTGGGCGGGGCTTCCCTGACTAGGGATCCTATAAAGGTAGCAGCCAGTCAGGCAGCCGCACAGACAGCTGCAGCGGCACAGGAGCTAGCAAACAGAGCTGTAAACAGGGGAGTTTGAGTGGGAGGAGAAGGTATTTGTGTGTGTTTGATTTTGTATTGTTAGTATCTGTATGTGTAGGGGCTTTGTGCTGGGAGAGAAGCTGAGTCCTGATTAGGGGGCGGGGCTTCACTGACGAGGGGTCCTATAAAGGTTGCAGCCAGTCAGGCAGCGGCACAGGAGCTATCAAACAGAGCTGTAAACAGGGGAGTTTGAGTGGGAGTACTGTTGGAGTAGAAGGTATTTGTGTGTGTTTGGTTTTGTATTGGTAGTATCTGTGTGTGTAGGGGCTTTGTGCTGAGACAGAAGCTGAGCCCTGATTAGGGGGCGGGGCTTCACTGACTAGGGGTCCTATAAAGGTAGCAGCCAGTCAGGTAGTGGCACAGACAGCTGCAGCAGCACAGGAGCTAGCAAACAGAGCTGTAAACAGGGGAGTTTGAGTGGGAGTTCTTTTGGAGGAGAAGGTATTTGTGTGTGTTTGGTTTTGTATTGGTGGTATCTGTATGTGTGGAGGCTTGGAGGGGCTTTGTGCTGGGAGAGAAGCTGAGCCCTGATTAGTGGGCGGGGCTTCCCTGACTAGGGGTCCTATAAAGCTTGCAGCCAGTCAGACAGCGGCACAGGAGCTATGAAACAGAGCTGTAAACAGGGGAGTTTGAGTGGGAGTTCTGTTGGAGGAGAAGGTATTTGTGTGTTTGGTTTTGTATTGGTGGTATCTGTATGTGTAGGGGCTTTGTCCTGGGAGAGAAGCTGAGCCCTGATTAGGGGGCGGGGCTTCCCTGACTAGGGGTCCTATAAAGGTAGCAGCCAGTCAGGCAGCGGCACAGGAGCTAGCAAACAGAGATGTAAACAGGGGAGTTTGAGTGGGAGGAGAAGGTATTTGTGTGTGTTTGATTTTGTATTGTTAGTATCTGTATGTGTAGGGGCTTTGTGCTGGGAGAGAAGCTGAGTCCTGATTAGGGGGCGGGGCTTCACTGACTAGGGGTCCTATAAAGGTTGAAGCCAGTCAGGCAGCGGCACAGGAGCTATCAAACAGAGCTGTAAACAGGGGAGTTTGAGTGGGAGTACTGTTGGAGTAGAAGGTATTTGTGTGTGTTTGGTTTTGTATTGGTAGTATCTGTGTGTGTAGGGGCTTTGTGCTGGGAGAGAAGCTGAGCCCTGATTAGGGGGCGGGGCTTCACTGACTAGGGGTCCTATAAAGGTAGCAGCCAGTCAGGCAGCAGCACAGACAGCTGCAGCGGCACAGGAGCTAGCAAACAGAGCTGTAAACAGTGGAGTTTGAGAGGGAGTTCTGTTGGAGGAGAAGGTATTTGTGTGTGTTTGGTTTTGTATTGGTAGTATCTGTATGTGTAGAGGCTTTGTGCTGGGAGAGAAGCTGAGCCCTGATTAGGGGGCGGGGCTTCCCTGACTTGGGGTCCTATAAAGGTAGCAGCCAGTCAGGCAGCGGCACAGACAGCTGCAGCGGCACAGGAGCTAGCAAACAGAGCTGTAAACGGGGAGTTTGAGTGGGAGGAGAAGGTATTTGTGTGTGTTTGGTTTTGTATTGTTAGTATCTGTATGTGTAGGGGCTTTGTGCTGGGAGAGAAGCTGAGCCCTGATTAGGGGGCGGGGCTTCACTGACTAGGGGTCCTAAAAAGGTATCAGCCAGTCACGCAGCGGCACAGACAGCTGCATCGGCACAGGAGCTAGCAAACAGAGCTGTAAAGAGGGGATTTTGAGTGGGAGTTCTGTTGGAGGAGAAGGTATTTGTGTGTGTTTGGTTCTGTATTGGTGGTATCTGTATGTGTAGGGGCTTTGTGCTGGGAGAGAAGCTGAGCCCTGACTAGGGGGCGGGGCTTCACTGACTAGGGTTCCTATGAAGGTAGCAGCCAGTCAGGTAGCGGCACAGACAGCTGCAGCAGCACAGGAGCTAGCAAACAGAGCTGTAAACAGGGGAGTTTGAGCGGGAGTTCTTTTGGAGGAGAAGGTATTTGTGTGTGTTTGGTTTTGTATTGTTAGTATCTTTATGTGTAGGGGCTTTGTGCTGGGAGAGAAGCTGAGCCCTGATTAGGGGGCGGGGCTTCCCTGACTAGGGGTCCTATAAAGGTAGCAGCCAGTCAGGCAGCGGCACAGGAGCTAGCAAACAGAGCTGTAAACAGGGGAGTTGGAGTGGCAGTTCTGTTGGAGGAGAAGGTATTTGTGTGTTTGGATTTGTATTGGTAGTATTTGTATGTGTAGAGTCTTTGTGCTGGGAGAGAAGCTGAGCCCTGATTAGTGGGCGGGGCTTCCCTGACTAGGGGTCCTATAAAGGTAGCAGCCAGTCAGGCAGCGGCACAGGAGCTATCAAACAGAGCTGTAAACAGGGGAGTTTGAGTGGGAGTACTGTTGGAGTAGAAGGTATTTGTGTGTGTTTGGTTTTGTATTGGTAGTATCTGTGTGGGTAGGGGCTTTGTGCTGAGACAGAAGCTGAGCCCTGATTAGTGGGCGGGGCTTCCCTGACTAGGGGTCCTATAAAGGTAGCAGCCAGTCAGGCAGCGGCACAGGAGCTATCAAACAGAGCTGTAAACAGGGGAGTTTGAGTGGGAGTTCTTTCGGAGGAGAAGGTATTTGTGTGTGTTTGGTTTTGTATTGGTGGTATCTGTATGTGTGGAGGCTTGGAGGGGCTTTGTGCTGTGAGAGAAGCTGAGCCCTGATTAGTGGGCGGGGCTTCCCTGACTAGGGGTCCTATAAAGCTTGCAGCCAGTCAGACAGCGGCACAGGAGCTAGCAAACAGAGCTGTAAACAGGGGAGTTTGAGTGGGAGTTCTGTTGGAGGAGAAGGTATTTGTGTGTGTTTGGTTTTGTATTGGTAGTATCTGTGTGTGTAGGGGCTTTGTGCTGGGAGAGAAGCTGAAGCCTGATTAGGGGGCGGGGCTTCACTGACTAGGGGTCCTAAAAAGGTATCAGCCAGTCACGCAGCGGCACAGACAGCTGCATCGGCACAGGAGCTAGCAAACAGAGCTGTAAACAGGGGAGTTTGAGTGGGAGTTCTTTTGGAGGAGAAGGTATTTGTGTGTGTTTGGTTTTGTATTGGTGGTATCTGTATGTGTGGAGGCTTGGAGGGGCTTTGTGCTGTGAGAGAAGCTGAGCCCTGATTAGTGGGCGGGGCTTCCCTGACTAGGGGTCCTATAAAGCTTGCAGCCAGTCAGACAGCGGCACAGGAGCTATCAAACAGAGCTGTAAACAGGGGAGTTTGAGTGGGAGTTCTGTTGGAGGAGAAGGTATTTGTGTGTTTGGTTTTGTATTGGTGGTATCAGTATGTGTAGGGGCTTTGTCCTGGGAGAGAAGCTGAGCCCTGATTAGGGGGCGGGGCTTCCCTGACTAGGGGTCCAATAAAGGTAGCAGCCAGTCAGGCAGCGGCACAGGAGCTAGCAAACAGAGATGTAAACAGGGGAGTTTGAGTGGGAGTTCTGTTGGAGGAGAAGGTATTTGTGTGTGTTTGGATTTGTATTGGTAGTATTTGTATGTGTAGAGGCTTAGTGCTGGGAGAGAAGCTGAGCCCTGATTAGGGGGCGGGACTTCCCTGACTAGGGGTCCTATAAAGGTAGCAGCCAATCAGGCAGCGGCACAGACAGCTGCAGCGGCACAGGAGCTAGCAAACAGAGCTGTAAACAGGGGAGTTTGAGTGGGAGTTCTGTTGGAGGAGAAGGTATTTGTGTGTGTTTGGTTTTGTATTGGTAGTATCTGTATGTGTAGAGGCTTTGTGCTGGGAAAGAAGCTGAGCCCTGATTAGGGGGCGGGGTTTCCCTGACTAGGGGTCCTATAAAGGTAGCAGCCAGTCAGGCAGCGGCACAGGAGCTAGCAAACAGAGCTGTAAACAGGGGAGTTTGAGTGGGAGTTCTGTTGGAGGAGAAGGTATTTGTGTGTGTTTGGTTTTGTATTGGTAGTATCTGTGTGTGTAGGAGCTTTGTGCTGGGACAGAAGCTGAGCCCTGATTAGGGGGCGGGTCTTCCCTGACTAGGGGTCCTATAAAGGTAGCAGCCAGTCAGGCAGCAGCACAGACAGCTGCAGCGGCACAGGAGCTAGCAAACAGAGCTGTAAACAGTGGAGTTTGAGAGGGAGTTCTGTTGGAGGAGAAGGTATTTGTGTGTGTTTGGTTTTGTATTGGTAGTATCTGTATGTGTAGGGGCTTTGTGCTGGGAGAGAAACTGAGCCCTGATTAGGGGGCGGGGCTTGACTGACTAGTGGTCCTATAAAGGTAGCAGCCAGTCAGGCAGCGGCACAGACAGCTGCAGCGGCACAGGAGCTAGCAAACAGAGCTGTCAAGAGGAAAGTTGGAGTGGGAGTTCTTTTGGAGGAGAAGGTATTTGTGTGTGTTTGGATTTGTATTGGTAGTATCTGTATGTGTAGAGGCTTTGTGCTGGGAGAGAAGCTGAGCCCTGATTAGGGGGCGGGGCTTCCCTGACTTGGGGTCCTATAAAGGTAGCAGCCAGTCAGGCAGCGGCACAGGAGCTAGCAAACAGAGCTGTAAACAGGGGAGTTTGAGTGGGAGTTCTGTTGGAGGAGAAGGTATTTGTGTGTGTTTGGTTTTGTATTGGTAGTATCTGTGTGTGTAGGGGCTTTGTGCTGGGAGAGAAGCTGAAGCCTGATTAGGGGGCGGGGCTTCACTGACTAGGGGTCCTATAAAGGTAGCAGCCAGTCAGACAGCGGCACAGACAGCTGCAGCGGCACAGGAGCTAGCAAACAGAGCTGTAAACAGGGGATTTTGAGTGGGAGTACTGTCGGAGTAGAAGGTATTTGTGTGTGTTTGGTTTTGTATTGGTAGTATCTGTGTGTGTAGGGGCTTTGTGCTGAGACAGAAGCTGAGCCCTGATTGGGGGGCGGGGCTTCACTGACTAGGGGTCCTATGAAGGTAGCAGCCAGTCAGGTAGCGGCACAGACAGCTGCAGCAGCACAGGAGCTAGCAAACAGAGCTGTAAACAGGGGAGTTTGAGTGGGAGTTCTTTTGGAGGAGAAGGTATTTGTGTGTGTTTGATTTTGTATTGTTAGTATCTGTATGTGTAGGGGCTTTGTGCTGGGAGAGAAGCTGAGTCCTGATTAGGGGGCGGGGCTTCACTGACTAGGGGTCCTATAAAGGTTGCAGCCAGTCAGGCAGCGGCACAGGAGCTATCAAACAGAGCTGTAAACAGGGGAGTTTGAGTGGGAGTACTGTTGGAGTAGAAGGTATTTGTGTGTGTTTGGTTTTGTATTGGTAGTATCTGTGTGTGTAGGGGCTTTGTGCTGAGACAGAAGCTGAGCCCTGATTAGGGGGCGGGGCTTCACTGACTAGGGGTCCTATAAAGGTAGCAGCCAGTCAGGTAGTGGCACAGACAGCTGCAGCAGCACAGGAGCTAGCAAACAGAGCTGTAAACAGGGGAGTTTGAGTGGGAGTTCTTTTGGAGGAGAAGGTATTTGTGTGTGTTTGGTTTTGTATTGGTGGTATCTGTATGTGTGGAGGCTTGGAGGGGCTTTGTGCTGGGAGAGAAGCTGAGCCCTGATTAGTGGGCGGGGCTTCCCTGACTAGGGGTCCTATAAAGCTTGCAGCCAGTCAGACAGCGGCACAGGAGCTATCAAACAGAGCTGTAAACAGGGGAGTTTGAGTGGGAGTTCTGTTGGAGGAGAAGGTATTTGTGTGTTTGGTTTTGTATTGGTGGTATCTGTATGTGTAGGGGCTTTGTCCTGGGAGAGAAGCTGAGCCCTGATTAGGGGGCGGGGCTTCCCTGACTAGGTGTCCTATAAAGGTTGCAGCCAGTCAGGCAGCGGCACAGGAGCTATCAAACAGAGCTGTAAACAGGGGAGTTTGAGTGGGAGTTCTGTTGGAGGAGAAGGTATTTGTGTGTGTTTGGTTTTGTATTGGTAGTATCTGTATGTGTAGAGGCTTTGTGCTGGGAGAGAAGCTGAGCCCTGATTAGGGGGCGGGGCTTCCCTCACTATGGGTCCTATAAAGGTAGCAGCCAGTCAGGCAGCGGCACAGGAGCTAGCAAACAGAGCTGTAAACAGGGGAGTTTGAGTGGGAGGAGAAGGTATTTGTGTGTGTTTGATTTTGTATTGTTAGTATCTGTATGTGTAGGGGCTTTGTGCTGGGAGAGAAGCTGAGTCCTGATTAGGGGGCGGGGCTTCACTGACTAGGGGTCCTATAAAGGTTGCAGCCAGTCAGGCAGCGGCACAGGAGCTATCAAACAGAGCTGTAAACAGGGGAGTTTGAGTGGGAGTACTGTTGGAGTAGAAGGTATTTGTGTGTGTTTGGTTTTGTATTGGTAGTATCTGTGTGTGTAGGGGCTTTGTGCTGAGACAGAAGCTGAGCCCTGATTAGGGGGCGGGGCTTCACTGACTAGGGGTCCTATAAAGGTAGCAGCCAGTCAGGTAGTGGCACAGACAGCTGCAGCAGCACAGGAGCTAGCAAACAGAGCTGTAAACAGGGGAGTTTGAGTGGGAGTTCTTTTGGAGGAGAAGGTATTTGTGTGTGTTTGGTTTTGTATTGGTGGTATCTGTATGTGTGGAGGCTTGGAGGGGCTTTGCGCTGGGAGAGAAGCTGAGCCCTGATTAGGGGGCGGGGCTTCCCTGACTAGGGGTCCTATAAAGGTAGCAGCCAGTCAGGCAGCGGCACAGGAGCTAGCAAACAGATGTAAACAGGGGAGTTTGAGTGGGAGTTGTGTTGGAGGAGAAGGTATTTGTGTGTGTTTGGATTTGTATTGGTAGTATTTGTATGTGTAGAGGCTTTGTGCTGGGAGAGAAGCTGAGCCCTGATTAGGGGGCGGGACTTCCCTGACTAGGGGTCCTATGAAGGTAGCAGCCAGTCAGGTAGCGGCACAGACAGCTGCAGCAGCACAGGAGCTAGCAAACAGAGCTGTAAACAGGGGAGTTTGAGCGGGAGTTCTTTTGGAGGAGAAGGTATTTGTGTGTGTTTGGTTTTGTATTGTTAGTATCTTTATGTGTAGGGGCTTTGTGCTGGGAGAGAAGCTGAGCCCTGATTAGGGGGCGGGGCTTCCCTGACTAGGGGTCCTATAAAGGTAGCAGCCAGTCAGGCAGCGGCACAGGAGCTAGCAAACAGAGCTGTAAACAGGGGAGTTGGAGTGGCAGTTCTGTTGGAGGAGAAGGTATTTGTGTGTTTGGATTTGTATTGGTAGTATTTGTATGTGTAGAGTCTTTGTGCTGGGAGAGAAGCTGAGCCCTGATTAGTGGGCGGGGCTTCCCTGACTAGGGGTCCTATAAAGGTAGCAGCCAGTCAGGCAGCGGCACAGGAGCTATCAAACAGAGCTGTAAACAGGGGAGTTTGAGTGGGAGTACTTTTGGAGTAGAAGGTATTTGTGTGTGTTTGGTTTTGTATTGGTAGTATCTGTGTGGGTAGGGGCTTTGTGCTGAGACAGAAGCTGAGCCCTGATTAGTGGGCGGGGCTTCCCTGACTAGGGGTCCTATAAAGGTAGCAGCCAGTCAGGCAGCGGCACAGGAGCTATCAAACAGAGCTGTAAACAGGGGAGTTTGAGTGGGAGTTCTTTCGGAGGAGAAGGTATTTGTGTGTGTTTGGTTTTGTATTAGTATCTCTATGTGTAGAGGCTTGGAGGGGCTTTGTGCTGGGAGAGTAGCTGAGCCCTGATTAGGGGCGGGGCTTCCCTGACTAGGGGTCCTATAAAGGTAGCAGCCAGTCAGGCAGCGGCACAGGAGCTAGCAAACAGAGCTGTAAACAGGGGAGTTTGAGTGGGAGTTCTGTTGGAGGAGAAGGTATTTGTGTGTGTTTGGTTTTGTATTGGTAGTATCTGTGTGTGTAGGGGCTTTGTGCTGGGAGAGAAGCTGAAGCCTGATTAGGGGGCGGGGCTTCACTGACTAGGGGTCCTAAAAAGGTATCAGCCAGTCACGCAGCGGCACAGACAGCTGCATCGGCACAGGAGCTAGCAAACAGAGCTGTAAACAGGGGAGTTTGAGTGGGAGTTCTTTTGGAGGAGAAGGTATTTGTGTGTTTGGTTTTGTATTGGTGGTATCTGTATGTGTAGGGGCTTTGTCCTGGGAGAGAAGCTGAGCCCTGATTAGGGGGCGGGGCTTCCCTGACTAGGGGTCCAATAAAGGTAGCAGCCAGTCAGGCAGCGGCACAGGAGCTAGCAAACAGAGATGTAAACAGGGGAGTTTGAGTGGGAGTTCTGTTGGAGGAGAAGGTATTTGTGTGTGTTTGGATTTGTATTGGTAGTATTTGTATGTGTAGAGGCTTTGTGCTGGGAGAGAAGCTGAGCCCTGATTAGGGGGCGGGACTTCCCTGACTAGGGGTCCTATAAAGGTAGCAGCCAATCAGGCAGCGGCACAGACAGCTGCAGCGGCACAGGAGCTAGCAAACAGAGCTGTAAACAGGGGAGTTTGAGTGGGAGTTCTGTTGGAGGAGAAGGTATTTGTGTGTGTTTGGTTTTGTATTGGTAGTATCTGTATGTGTAGAGGCTTTGTGCTGGGAAAGAAGCTGAGCCCTGATTAGGGGGCGGGGTTTCCCTGACTAGGGGTCCTATAAAGGTAGCAGCCAGTCAGGCAGCGGCACAGGAGCTAGCAAACAGAGCTGTAAACAGGGGAGTTTGAGTGGGAGTTCTGTTGGAGGAGAAGGTATTTGTGTGTGTTTGGTTTTGTATTGGTAGTATCTGTGTGTGTAGGGGCTTTGTGCTGGGAGAGAAGCTGAAGCCTGATTAGGGGGCGGGGCTTCACTGACTAGGGGTCCTACAAAGGTAGCAGCCAGTCAGACAGCGGCACAGACAGCTGCAGCGGCACAGGAGCTAGCAAACAGAGCTGTAAACAGGGGATTTTGAGTGGGAGTACTGTCGGAGTAGAAGGTATTTGTGTGTGTTTGGTTTTGTATTGGTAGTATCTGTGTGTGTAGGGGCTTTGTGCTGAGACAGAAGCTGAGCCCTGATTGGGGGGCGGGGCTTCACTGACTAGGGGTCCTATGAAGGTAGCAGCCAGTCAGGTAGCGGCACAGACAGCTGCAGCAGCACAGGAGCTAGCAAACAGAGCTGTAAACAGGGGAGTTTGAGTGGGAGTTCTTTTGGAGGAGAAGGTATTTGTGTGTGTTTGATTTTGTATTGTTAGTATCTGTATGTGTAGGGGCTTTGTGCTGGGAGAGAAGCTGAGTCCTGATTAGGGGGCGGGGCTTCACTGACTAGGGGTCCTATAAAGGTTGCAGCCAGTCAGGCAGCGGCACAGGAGCTATCAAACAGAGCTGTAAACAGGGGAGTTTGAGTGGGAGTACTGTTGGAGTAGAAGGTATTTGTGTGTGTTTGGTTTTGTATTGGTAGTATCTGTGTGTGTAGGGGCTTTGTGCTGAGACAGAAGCTGAGCCCTGATTAGGGGGCGGGGCTTCACTGACTAGGGGTCCTATAAAGGTAGCAGCCAGTCAGGTAGTGGCACAGACAGCTGCAGCAGCACAGGAGCTAGCAAACAGAGCTGTAAACAGGGGAGTTTGAGTGGGAGTTCTTTTGGAGGAGAAGGTATTTGTGTGTGTTTGGTTTTGTATTGGTGGTATCTGTATGTGTTGAGGCTTGGAGGGGCTTTGTGCTGGGAGAGAAGCTGAACCCTGATTAGTGGGCGGGGCTTCCCTGACTAGGGGTCCTATAAAGCTTGCAGCCAGTCAGACAGCGGCACAGGAGCTATCAAACAGAGCTGTAAACAGGGGAGTTTGAGTGGGAGTTCTGTTGGAGGAGAAGGTATTTGTGTGTTTGGTTTTGTATTGGTGGTATCTGTATGTGTAGGGGCTTTGTCCTGGGAGAGAAGCTGAGCCCTGATTAGGGGGCGGGGCTTCCCTGACTAGGTGTCCTATAAAGGTTGCAGCCAGTCAGGCAGCGGCACAGGAGCTATCAAACAGAGCTGTAAACAGGGGAGTTTGAGTGGGAGTTCTGTTGGAGGAGAAGGTATTTGTGTGTGTTTGGTTTTGTATTGGTAGTATCTGTATGTGTAGAGGCTTTGTGCTGGGAGAGAAGCTGAGCCCTGATTAGGGGGCGGGGCTTCCCTCACTATGGGTCCTATAAAGGTAGCAGCCAGTCAGGCAGCGGCACAGGAGCTAGCAAACAGAGCTGTAAACAGGGGAGTTTGAGTGGGAGTTCTGTTGGAGGAGAAGGTATTTGTGTGTTTGGTTTTGTATTGGTAGTATCTGTATGTGTAGGGGCTTTGTGCTGGGAGAGAAGCTGAGCCCTGATTAGGTGGCGGGGCTTGACTGACTAGGAGTCCTATAAAGGTATCAGCCAGTCAGGCAGCGGCACAGACAGCTGCAGCGGCACAGGAGCTATCAAACAGAGCTGTAAACAGGGGAGTTTGAGTGGGAGTACTGTTGGTGTAGTAGGTATGTGTGTGTTTGGTTTTGTATTGGTAGTATCTGTGTTTGTAGGGGCTTTGTGCTGGGACAGAAGCTGAGCCCTGATTAGGGGGCGGGGCTTCACTGACTAGGAGTCCTATAAAGGTAGCAGCCAGTCAGGCAGCGGCACAGACAGCTGCAGCGGCACAGGAGCTAGCAAACAGAGCTGTAAACAGGGGAGTTTGAGTGGGAGGAGAAGGTATTTGTGTGTGTTTGATTTTGTATTGTTAGTATCTGTATGTGTAGGGGCTTTGTGCTGGGAGAGAAGCTGAGTCCTGATTAGGGGGCGGGGCTTCACTGACTAGGGGTCCTATAAAGGTTGCAGCCAGTCAGGCAGCGGCACAGGAGCTATCAAACAGTGCTGTAAACAGGGGAGTTTGAGTGGGAGTACTGTTGGAGTAGAAGGTATTTGTGTGTGTTTGGTTTTGTATTGGTAGTATCTGTGTGTGTAGGGGCTTTGTGCTGAGACAGAAGCTGAGCCCTGATTAGGGGGCGGGGCTTCACTGACTAGGGGTCCTATAAAAGTAGCAGCCAGTCAGGTAGTGGCACAGACAGCTGCAGCAGCACAGGAGCTAGCAAACAGAGCTGTAAACAGGGGAGTTTGAGTGGGAGTTCTTTTGGAGGAGAAGGTATTTGTGTGTGTTTGGTTTTGTATTGGTGGTATCTGTATGTGTGGAGGCTTGGAGGGGCTTTGTGCTGGGAGAGAAGCTGAGCCCTGATTAGTGGGCGGGGCTTCCCTGACTAGGGGTCCTATAAAGCTTGCAGCCAGTCAGACAGCGGCACAGGAGCTATCAAACAGAGCTGTAAACAGGGGAGTTTGAGTGGGAGTTCTTTTGGAGGAGAAGGTATTTGTGTGTTTGGTTTTGTATTGGTGGTATCTGTATGTGTAGGGGCTTTGTCCTGGGAGAGAAGCTGAGCCCTGATTAGGGGGCGGGGCTTCCCTGACTAGGGGTCCTATAAAGGTAGCAGCCAGTCAGGCAGCGGCACAGGAGCTAGCAAACAGAGATGTAAACAGGGGAGTTTGAGTGGGAGTTCTGTTGGAGGAGAAGGTATTTGTGTGTGTTTGGATTTGTATTGGTAGTATTTGTATGTGTAGAGGCTTTGTGCTGGGAGAGAAGCTGAGCCCTGATTAGGGGGCGGGACTTCCCTGACTAGGGGTCCTATAAAGGTAGCAGCCAATCAGGCAGCGGCACAGACAGGTGCAGCGGCACAGGAGCTAGCAAACAGAGCTGTAAACAGGGGAGTTTGAGTGGGAGTTCTGTTGGAGGAGAAGGTATTTGTGTGTGTTTGGTTTTGTATTGGTAGTACCTGTATGTGTAGGGGCTTTGTGCTGGGAGAGAAGCTGAGCCGAGATTAGGGGGCGGGGCTTCACTGACTAGGTGTCCTATAAAGGTATCAGCCAGTCAGGCAGCAGCACAGGAGCTAGCAAACAGAGCTGTAAACAGGGGAGTTTGAGTGGGAGTTCTTTTGGAGGAGAAGGTATTTGTGTGTGTTTGATTTTGTATTGTTAGTATCTGTATGTGTAGGGGCTTTGTGCTGGGAGAGAAGCTGAGTCCTGATTAGGGGGCGGGGCTTCACTGACTAGGGGTCCTATAAAGGTTGCAGCCAGTCAGGCAGCGGCACAGGAGCTATCAAACAGAGCTGTAAACAGGGGAGTTTGAGTGGGAGTACTGTTGGAGTAGAAGGTATTTGTGTGTGTTTGGTTTTGTATTGGTAGTATCTGTGTGTGTAGGGGCTTTGTGCTGAGACAGAAGCTGAGCCCTGATAAGGGGGCGGGGCTTCACTGACTAGGGGTCCTATAAAGGTAGCAGCCAGTCAGGTAGTGGCACAGACAGCTGCAGCAGCACAGGAGCTAGCAAACAGAGCTGTAAACAGGGGAGTTTGAGTGGGAGTTCTTTTGGAGGAGAAGGTATTTGTGTGTGTTTGGTTTTGTATTGGTGGTATCTGTGTGTGTGGAGGCTTGGAGGGGCTTTGTGCTGGGAGAGAAGCTGAGCCCTGATTAGTGGGCGGGGCTTCCCTGACTAGGGGTCCTATAAAGCTTGCAGCCAGTCAGACAGCGGCACAGGAGCTATCAAACAGAGCTGTAAACAGGGGAGTTTGAGTGGGAGTTCTGTTGGAGGAGAAGGTATTTGTGTGTGTTTGGTTTTGTATTGTTAGTATCTGTATGTGTAGGGGCTTTGTGCTGGGAGAGAAGCTGAGCCGTGATTTCGGGGCGGGGCTTCACTGACTAGGGGTCCAAAAAAGGTATCAGCCAGTCAGGCAGCGGCACAGACAGCTGCAGCGGCACAGGAGCTAGCAAACAGAGCTGTAAACAGGGGAGTTTGAGTGGGAGTTCTGTTGGAGGAGAAGGTATTTGTGTGTTTGGTTTTGTATTGGTGGTATCTGTATGTGTAGGGGCTTTGTCCTGGGAGAGAAGCTGAGCCCTGATTAGGGGGCGGGGCTTCCCTGACTAGGTGTCCTATAAAGGTTGCAGCCAGTCAGGCAGCGGCACAGGAGCTATCAAACAGAGCTGTAAACAGGGGAGTTTGAGTGGGAGTTCTGTTGGAGTAGAAGGTATTTGTGTGTGTTTGGTTTTGTATTGGTAGTATCTGTGTGTGTAGGGGCTTTGTGCTGGGAGAGAAGCTGAGCCCTGATTAGGGGGCGGGGCTTCCCTGACTAGGGGTCCTATAAAGGTAGCAGCCAGTCAGGCAGCGGCACAGGAGCTAGCAAACAGAGCTGTAAACAGGGGAGTTTGAGTGGGAGTTCTGTTGGAGGAGAAGGTATTTGTGTGTGTTTGGATTTGTATTGGTAGTATTTGTATGTGTAGAGGCTTTGTGCTGGGAGAGAAGCTGAGCCCTGATTAGGGGGCGGGACTTCCCTGACTAGGGGTCCTATAAAGGTAGCAGCCAGTCAGGCAGCGGCACAGACAGCTGCAGCGGCACAGGAGCTAGCAAACAGAGCTGTAAACAGGGGAGTTTGAGTGGGAGTTCTGTTGGAGGAGAAGGTATTTGTGTGTGTTTGGTTTTGTATTGGTAGTATCTGTATGTGTAGAGGCTTTGTGCTGGGAGAGAAGCTGAGCCCTGATTAGGGGGCGGGGCTTCCCTCACTATGGGTCCTATAAAGGTAGCAGCCAGTCAGGCAGCGGCACAGGAGCTAGCAAACAGAGCTGTAAACAGGGGAGTTTGAGTGGGAGTTCTGTTGGAGGAGAAGGTATTTGTGTGTTTGGTTTTGTATTGGTAGTATCTGTATGTGTAGGGGCTTTGTGCTGGGAGAGAAGCTGAGCCCTGATTAGGTGGCGGGGCTTGACTGACTAGGAGTCCTATAAAGGTATCAGCCAGTCAGGCAGCGGCACAGACAGCTGCAGCGGCACAGGAGCTATCAAACAGAGCTGTAAACAGGGGAGTTTGAGTGGGAGTACTGTTGGTGTAGTAGGTATGTGTGTGTTTGGTTTTGTATTGGTAGTATCTGTGTTTGTAGGGGCTTTGTGCTGGGACAGAAGCTGAGCCCTGATTAGGGGGCGGGGCTTCACTGACTAGGAGTCCTATAAAGGTAGCAGCCAGTCAGGCAGCGGCACAGACAGCTGCAGCGGCACAGGAGCTAGCAAACAGAGCTGTAAACAGGGGAGTTTGAGTGGGAGGAGAAGGTATTTGTGTGTGTTTGATTTTGTATTGTTAGTATCTGTATGTGTAGGGGCTTTGTACTGGGAGAGAAGCTGAGTCCTGATTAGGGGGCGGGGCTTCACTGACTAGGGGTCCTATAAAGGTTGCAGCCAGTCAGGCAGCGGCACAGGAGCTATCAAACAGAGCTGTAAACAGGGGAGTTTGAGTGGGAGTACTGTTGGAGTAGAAGGTATTTGTGTGTGTTTGGTTTTGTATTGGTAGTATCTGTGTGTGTAGGGGCTTTGTGCTGAGACAGAAGCTGAGCCCTGATTAGGGGGCGGGGCTTCACTGACTAGGGGTCCTATAAAGGTAGCAGCCAGTCAGGTAGTGGCACAGACAGCTGCAGCAGCACAGGAGCTAGCAAACAGAGCTGTAAACAGGGGAGTTTGAGTGGGAGTTCTTTTGGAGGAGAAGGTCTTTGTGTGTGTTTGGTTTTGTATTGGTGGTATCTGTATGTGTGGAGGCTTGGAGGGGTTTGTGCTGGGAGAGAAGCTGAGCCCTGATTAGTGGGCGGGGCTTCCCTGACTAGGGGTCCTATAAAGGTAGCAGCCAGTCAGGCAGCGGCACAGGAGCTAGCAAACAGAGATGTAAACAGGGGAGTTTGAGTGGGAGTTCTGTTGGAGGAGAAGGTATTTGTGTGTGTTTGGATTTGTATTGGTAGTATTTGTATGTGTAGAGGCTTTGTGCTGGGAGAGAAGCTGAGCCCTGATTAGGGGGCGGGACTTCCCTGACTAGGGGTCCTATAAAGGTAGCAGCCAATCAGGCAGCGGCACAGACAGGTGCAGCGGCACAGGAGCTAGCAAACAGAGCTGTAAACAGGGGAGTTTGAGTGGGAGTTCTGTTGGAGGAGAAGGTATTTGTGTGTGTTTGGTTTTGTATTGGTAGTATCTGTATGTGTAGGGGCTTTGTGCTGGGAGAGAAGCTGAGCCGAGATTAGGGGGCGGGGCTTCACTGACTAGGTGTCCTATAAAGGTATCAGCCAGTCAGGCAGCGGCACAGACAGCTGCAGCGGCACAGGAGCTATCAAACAGAGCTGTAAACAGGGGAGTTTGAGTGGAGTACTGTTGGTGTAGAAGGTATGTGTGTGTTTGGTTTTGTATTGGTAGTATCTGTGTGTGTAGGGGCTTTGTGCTGGGACAGAAGCTGAGCCCTGATTAGGGGGCGGGGCTTCACTGACTAGGAGTCCTATAAAGGTAGCAGCCAGTCAGGCAGCGGCACAGACAGCTGCAGCGGCACAGGAGCTAGCAAACAGAGCTGTAAACAGGGGAGTTTGAGTGGGAGTTCTTTTGGAGGAGAAGGTATTTGTGTGTTTGGTTTTGTATTGGTAGTATCTGTATGTGTAGGGGCTTTGTGCTGGGAGAGAAGCTGAGCCCTGATTAGGTGGCGGGGCTTGACTGACTAGGAGTCCGATAAAGGTCGCAGCCAGTCAGGCAGCGGCACAGACAGCTGCAGCGGCACAGGAGCTAGCACACAGAGCTGTAAACAGGGGAGTTTGAGTGGGACTTCTGTTGGTGGAGAAGGTATTTGTGTGTGTGTTTGGTTTTGTATTGGTAGTATCTGTATGTTTTGGGGCTTTGTGCTGGGAGAGAAGATGAGCCCTGATTAGGGGGCGGGGCTTCCCTGACTAGGCGTCCTATAAAGGTAGCAGCCAGTCAGGCAGCGGCACAGGAGCTAGCAAACAGAGCTGTAAACAGGGGAGTTTCAGTGGGAGTTCTGTTGGAGGAGAAGGTATTTGTGTGTGTTTGGTTTTGTATTGGTAGTATCTGTATGTGTAGAGGCTTGGAGGGGCTTTGTGCTGGGAGAGAAGCTGAGCCCTGATTAGTGGGCGGGGCTTCCCTGACTAGGGATCCTATAAAGGTAGCAGCCAGTCAGGCAGCCGCACAGACAGCTGCAGCGGCACAGGAGCTAGCAAACAGAGCTGTAAACAGGGGAGTTTGAGTGGGAGGAGAAGGTATTTGTGTGTGTTTGATTTTGTATTGTTAGTATCTGTATGTGTAGGGGCTTTGTGCTGAGACAGAAGCTGAGCCCTGATTAGGGGGCGGGGCTTCACTGACTAGGGGTCCTATAAAGGTAGCAGCCAGTCAGGTAGTGGCACAGACAGCTGCAGCAGCACAGGAGCTAGCAAACAGAGCTGTAAACAGGGGAGTTTGAGTGGGAGTTCTTTTGGAGGATAAGGTATTTGTGTGTGTTTGGTTTTGTATTGGTGGTATCTGTATGTGTGGAGGCTTGGAGGGGCTTTGTGCTGGGAGAGAAGCTGAGCCCTGATTAGGGGCGGGGCTTCCCTGACTAGGGGTCCTATAAAGGTAGCAGCCAGTCAGGCAGCGGCACAGGAGCTAGCAAACAGAGCTGTAAACAGGGGAGTTTGAGTGCGAGTACTGTTGGAGGATTAGGTATTTGTGTGTGTGTTTGGTTTTGTATTGGTAGTATCTGTGTGTGTAGGGGCTTTGTGCTGGGACAGAAGCTGAGCCCTGATTAGGGGGCGGGTCTTCCCTGACTAGGGGTCCTATAAAGGTAGCAGCCAGTCAGGCAGCGGCACAGACAGCTGCAGCGGCACAGGAGCTAGCTAACAGAGCTGTCAAGAGGAAAGTTGGAGTGGGAGTTCTTTTGGAGGAGAAGGTATTTGTGTGTGTTTGGATTTGTATTGGTAGTATCTGTATGTGTAGAGGCTTTGTGCTGGGAGAGAAGCTGAGCCCTGATTAGGGGGCGGGGCTTCCCTGACTTGGGGTCCTATAAAGGTAGCAGCCAGTCAGGCAGCGGCACAGGAGCTAGCAAACAGAACTGTAAACAGGGGAGTTTGAGAGGGAGTTCTGTTGGAGGAAAAGGTATTTGTGTGTGTGTTTGGTTTTGTATTGGTGGTATCTGTATGTGTAGAGGCTTGGAGGGGCTTTGTGCTGGGAAAGAAGCTGAACCCTGATTAGGGGGCGGGGCTTCACTGACTAGGGGGCCTATAAAGGTAGCAGCCAGTCAGACAGCGGCACAGACAGCTGCATCGGCACAGGAGCTAGCAAACAGTGCTGTAAAGAGGGGATTTTGAGTGGGAGTTCTGTTGGAGGAGAAGGTATTTGTGTGTGTTTGGTTCTGTATTGGTGGTATCTGTATGTGTAGGGGCTTTGTGCTGGGAGAGAAGCTGAGCCCTGACTAGGGGGCGGGGCTTCACAGACTAGGGGTCCTATGAAGGTAGCAGCCAGTCAGGTAGCGGCACAGACAGCTGCAGCAGCACAGGAGCTAGCAAACAGAGCTGTAAACAGGGGAGTTTGAGAGG
Source organism: Lepidochelys olivacea (assembly GCF_965140295.1). Classification (NCBI taxonomy): domain Eukaryota; kingdom Metazoa; phylum Chordata; order Testudines; family Cheloniidae; genus Lepidochelys; species Lepidochelys olivacea. The sequence continues at coordinate 2,027,799 of NC_140432.1, read as the reverse complement.
GAGTTCTGTGGGAGGAGAAGGTATTTGTGTGTGTGTTTGGTTTTGTATTGGTAGTATCTGTATGTGTAGGGGCTTTGTGCTGGGCGAGAAACTGAGCCCTGATTAGGGGGCGGGGCTTGACTGACTAGGGGTCCTATAAAGGTAGCAGCCAGTCAGGCAGCGGCACAGACAGCTGCAGCGGCACAGGAGCTAGCAAACAGAGCTGTAAACAGGGGAGTTTGAGTGGGAGTTCTGTTGGAGGAAAAGGTATTTGTGTGTGTGTTTGGTTTTGTATTGGTGGTATCTGTATGTGTAGAGGCTTGGAGGGGCTTTGTGCTGGGAAAGAAGCTGAGCCCTGATTAGTGGGCGGGGCTTCCCTGACTAGGGGTCCTATAAGGTTGCAGCCAGTCAGGCAGCGGCACAGGAGCTATCAAACAGAGCTGTAAACAGGGGAGTTTGAGTGGGAGTTCTGTTGGAGTAGAAGGTATTTGTGTGTGTTTGGTTTTGTATTGGTAGTATCTGTGTGTGTAGGGGCTTTGTGCTGGGACAGAAGCTGAACCCTGATTAGGGGGCGGGGTTTCACTGACTAGGGGTCCTATAAAGGTAGCAGCCAGTCAGACAGCGGCACAGACAGCTGCAGCGGCACAGGAGCTAGCAAACAGAGCTGTAAACGGAGAGTTTGAGTGGGAGGAGAAGGTATTTGTGTGTGTTTGGTTTTGTATTGTTAGTACCTGTATATGTAGGGGCTTTGTGCTGGGAGAGAAGCTGAGCCCAGATTAGGGGGCGGGGCTTCACTGACTAGGGGTCCTATAAAGGTATCAGCCAGTCAGGCAGCGGCACAGACAGCTGCAGCGGCACAGGAGCTAGCAAACAGAGCTGTAAACAGGGGGGTTTGAGTGGGAGTTCTGTTGGAGGAGAAGGTATTTGTGTGTGTTTGGTTTTGTATTGGTATTATTTGTATGTGTCGGGGCTTTGTGCTGGGTGAGAAGCTGAGCCCTGATTAGGGGGCGGGGCTTCCCTGACTGGGGTCCTATAAATGTAGCAGCCAATCAGGCAGCGGTACAGACAGCTGCAGCGGCACAGGAGCTAGCAAACAGAGCTGTAAACAGGGGATTTTGAGTGGGAGTTGTGTTGGAGGAGAAGGTATTTGTGTGTGTTTGGTTTTGTATTGGTGGTATCTGTATGTTTAGGGGCTTTGTGCTGGGAGAGAAGCTGAGCCCTGATTAGGGGGCGGGGCTTCCCTGACTAGGGGTCCTATAAAGGTTGCAGCCAGTCAGGCAGCGGCACAGGAGCTATCAAACAGAGCTGTAAACAGGGGAGTTTGAGTGGGAGTACTGTCGGAGTAGAAGGTATTTGTGTGTGTTTGGTTTTGTATTGGTAGTATCTGTGTGTGTAGGGGCTTTGTCCTGAGACAGAAGCTGAGCCCTCATTGGGGGGCGGGGCTTCACTGACTAGGGGTCCTATAAAGGTAGCAGCCAGTCAGGTAGCGGCACAGACAGCTGCAGCTGCACAGGAGCTAGCAAACAGAGCTGTAAACGGAGAGTTTGAGTGGGAGGAGAAGGTATTTGTGTGTGTTTGGTTTTGTATTGTTAGTACTTGTATATGTAGGGGCTTTGTGCTGGGAGAGAAGCTGAGCCCTGATTAGGGGGCGGGGCTTCACTGACTAGGGGTCCTATAAAGGTAGCAGCCAGTCAGGTAGCGGCACAGACAGCTGCAGCAGCACAGGAGCTAGCAAACAGAGCTGTAAACAGGGGAGTTTGAGTGGGAATTCTTTTGGAGGAGAAGGTATTTGTGTGTGTTTGGTTTTGTATTGTTAGTATCTGTATGTGTAGGGGCTTTGTGCTGGGAGAGAAGCTGAGCCCTGATTAGGGGGCGGGGCTTCCCTGACTAGGGGTCCTATAAAGGTAGCAGCCAGTCAGGCAGCGGCACAGGAGCTAGCAAACAGAGCTGTGAACAGGGGAGTTTGAGTGGGAGTTCTGTTGGAGGAGAAGGTATTTGTGTGTGTTTTTGTATTGGTAGTATCTGTATGTGTAGGGGCTTCGTGCTGGGAGAGAAGCTGAGCCCTGATTAGGGGGCGGGGCTTCACTGACTAGGGGTCCTATAAAGGTATCAGCCAGTCAGGCAGCGGCACAGACAGCTGCAGGGGCACAGGAGCTATCAAACAGAGCTGTAAACAGGGGAGTTTGAGTGGGAGTACTGTTGGAGTAGGAGGTATTTGTGTGTGTTTGGTTTTGTATTGGTAGTATCTGTGTGTGTAGGTGCTTTGTGCTGGGACAGAAGCTGAGCCCTGATTAGGGGGCGGGGCTTCCCTGACTAGGGGTCCTATAAAGGTAGCAGCCAGTCAGGCAGCGGCACAGGAGCTAGCAAACAGAGCTGTAAACGGGGGAGTTTGAGTGGGAGTTCTGTTGGAGGAAAAGGTATTTGTGTGTGTGTTTGGTTTTGTATTGGTGGTATCTGTACGTGTAGAGGCTTGGAGGGGCTTTGTGCTGGGAAAGAAGCTGAGCCCTGATTAGTGGGCGGGGCTTCCCTGACTAGGGGTCCTATAAGGTTGCAGCCAGTCAGGCAGCGGCACAGGAGCTATCAAACAGAGCTGTAAACAGGGGAGTTTGAGTGGGAGTTCTGTTGGAGTAGAAGGTATTTGTGTGTGTTTGGTTTTGTATTGGTAGTATCTGTGTGTGTAGGGGCTTTGTGCTGGGACAGAAGCTGAACCCTGATTAGGGGGCGGGGCTTCACTGACTAGGGGTCCTATAAAGGTAGCAGCCAGTCAGGCAGCGGCACAGACAGCTGCAGCGGCACAGGAGCTAGCAAACAGACCTGTAAACAGGGGAGTTTGAGTGGGAGGAGAAGGTATTTGTGTGTGTTTGGTTTTGTATTGGTAGTATCTGTATGTGTAGGGGCTTTGTGCTGGGAGAGAAGCTGAGCCGTGATTAGGGGGCGGGGCTTCCCTGACTAGGAGTCCTATAAAGGTAGCAGCGAATCAGGCAGCGGCACAGGAGCTAGCAAACAGAGCTGTAAACAGGGGAGTTTGAGTGGGAGTTCTGTTGGAGGAGAAGGTATTTGTGTGTGTTTGGTTTTGTATTGGTGGTATCTGTATGTGTGGAGGCTTGGAGGGGCTTTGTGCTGGGAGAGAACCTGAGCCCTGATTAGTGGGCGGGGCTTCCCTGACTAGGGGTCCTATAAAGCTTGCAGCCAGTCAGACAGCGGCACAGGAGCTATCAAACAGAGCTGTAAACAGGGGAGTTTGAGTGGGAGTTCTGTTGGAGGAGAAGGTATTTGTGTGTTTGGTTTTGTATTGGTGGTATCTGTATGTGTAGGGGCTTTGTCCTGGGAGAGAAGCTGAGCCCTGATTAGGGGGCGGGGCTTCCCTGACTAGGGGTCCTATAAAGGTAGCAGCCAGTCAGGCAGCGGCACAGGAGCTAGCAAACAGAGATGTAAACAGGGGAGTTTGAGTGGGAGTTCTGTTGGAGGAGAAGGTATTTGTGTGTGTTTGGATTTGTATTGGTAGTATTTGTATGTGTAGAGGCTTTGTGCTGGGAGAGAAGCTGAGCCCTGATTAGGGGGCGGGACTTCCCTGACTAGGGGTCCTATAAAGGTAGCAGCCAATCAGGCAGCGGCACAGACAGCTGCAGCGGCACAGGAGCTAGCAAACAGAGCTGTAAACAGGGGAGTTTGAGTGGGAGTTCTGTTGGAGTAGAAGGTATTTGTGTGTGTTTGGTTTTGTATTGGTAGTATCTGTGTGTGTAGGGGCTTTGTGCTGGGACAGAAGCTGAACCCTGATTAGGGGGGGGGGGTTTCACTGACTAGGGGTCCTATAAAGGTAGCAGCCAGTCAGACAGCGGCACAGACAGCTGCAGCGGCACAGGAGCTAGCAAACAGAGCTGTAAACGGAGAGTTTGAGTGGGAGGAGAAGGTATTTGTGTGTGTTTGGTTTTGTATTGTTAGTACCTGTATATGTAGGGGCTTTGTGCTGGGAGAGAAGCTGAGCCCAGATTAGGGGGCGGGGCTTCACTGACTAGGGGTCCTATAAAGGTATCAGCCAGTCAGGCAGCGGCACAGACAGCTGCAGCGGCACAGGAGCTAGCAAACAGAGCTGTAAACAGGGGGGTTTGAGTGGGAGTTCTGTTGGAGGAGAAGGTATTTGTGTGTGTTTGGTTTTGTATTGGTATTTTTTGTATGTGTCGGGGCTTTGTGCTGGGTGAGAAGCTGAGCCCTGATTAGGGGGCGGGGCTTCCCTGACTGGGGTCCTATAAATGTAGCAGCCAATCAGGCAGCGGTACAGACAGCTGCAGCGGCACAGGAGCTAGCAAACAGAGCTGTAAACAGGGGATTTTGAGTGGGAGTTGTGTTGGAGGAGAAGGTATTTGTGTGTGTTTGGTTTTGTATTGGTGGTATCTGTATGTTTAGGGGCTTTGTGCTGGGAGAGAAGCTGAGCCCTGATTAGGGGGCGGGGCTTCCCTGTCTAGGGGTCCTATAAAGGTTGCAGCCCGTCAGGCAGCGGCACAGGAGCTAGCAAACAGAGCTGTAAACAGGGGAGTTTGAGTGGGAGTTCTGTTGGAGGAGAAGGTATTTGTGTGTTTGGTTTTGTATTGGTAGTATCTGTATGTGTAGGGTCTTTGTGCTGGGAGAGAAGCTGAGCCGTGATTAGGGGGCGAGGATTCACTGACTAGGGGTCCAAAAAAGGTATCAGCCAGTCAGGCAGCGGCACAGACAGCTGCAGCGGCACAGGAGCTAGCAAACAGAGCTGTAAACAGGGGAGTTTGAGTGGGAGTTCTGTTGGAGGAGAAGGTATTTGTGTGTGTTTGGTTTTGTATTGGTGGTATCTGTATGTGTAGGGGCTTTGTCCTGGGAGAGAAGCTGAGCCCTGATTAGGGGGCGGGGCTTCCCTGGGTAGGGGTCCTATAAAGGTAGCAGCCAGTCAGGCAGCGGCACAGGAGCTAGCAAACAGAGCTGTAAACAGGGGAGTTTGAGTGGGAGTTCTGTTGGAGGAGAAGGTATTTGTGTGTGTTTGGTTTTGTATTGGTAGTATCTGTATGTGTAGGGGCTTTGTGCTGGGAGAGAAGATGAGCCCTGATTAGGGGGCGGGGCTTCCCTGACTAGGGGTCCTATAAAGCTTGCAGCCAGTCAGGCAGCGGCACAGGAGCTATCAAACAGAGCTGTGAACAGGGGAGTTTGAGTGGGAGTTCTGTTGGAGTAGAAGGTATTTATGTGTGTTTGGTTTTGTATTGGTGGTATCTGTATGTGTAGGGGCTTTGTGCTGGGAGAGAAGCTGAGCCGTGATTAGGGGGCGGGGCTTCAATGACTAGGGGTCCTATAAAGGTAGCAGCCAGTCAGGCAGCGGAACAGAGAGCTGCAGCGGCACAGGAGCTAGCAAACAGAGCTCTAAACAGGGGAGTTTGAGTGGGAGTTCTGTTGGAGGAGAAGGTATTTGTGTGTGTTTTTGTATTGGTAATATCTGTCTGTGTAGAGGTTTGAAGGGGTTTTGTGCTGGGAGAGAAGCTGAGCCCTGATTAGTGGGCGGGGCTTCACTGACTAGGGGTCCTAGAAAGGTAGCAGCCAGTCAGGCAGCGGCACAGACAGCTGCAGCGGCACAGGAGCTAGCAAACAGAGCTGTAAACAGGGGAGTTTGAGTGGGAGTTCTGTTGGAGGAGCAGGTATTTGTGTGTGTGTTTGGTTTTGTATTGGTAGTATCTGTATGTGTAGGGGCTTTGTGCTGGGAGAGAAGCTGAGCCCTGATTAGGGGGCGGGGCTTCACTGACTAGGCGTCCTATAAAGGTAGCAGCCAGTCAGGCAGCGGAACAGACAGCTGCAGCGGCACAGGAGCTAGCAAACAGAGCTGTAAACAGGGGAGTTTGAGTGGGAGTTCTGTTGGAGGAGATGGTATTTGTGTGTGTTTGGTTTTCTATTGTCAGTAACTGTATGTGCAGGGGCTTTGTGCTGGGAGAGAAGCTGAGCCCTGATTAGGCAGCGGCACAGACAGCTGCAGCGGCACAGGAGCTAGCAAACAGAGCTGTAAACAGGGGAGTTTGAGTGGGAGTTCTGTTGGAGGAGAAGGTATTTGTGTGTGTTTTTGTATTGGTATTATCGGTATGTGTAGAGGCTTGGAGGGGCTTTGTGCTGGGAGAGAAGCTGGGCCCTGATTAGGGGGCGGGGCTTCACTGACTAGCGGTCCTATAAAGGTAGCAGCCAGTCAGGCAGCGGCACAGGAACTAGCAAACAGAGCTGTAAACAGGGGAGTTTGAGTGGGAGTTCTGTTGGAGGAGAAGGTATTTGTGTGTGTTTTTGTATTGGTATTATCGGTATGTGTAGAGGCTTGGAGGGGCTTTGTGCTGGGAGAGAAGCTGGGCCCTGATTAGGGGGCGGGGCTTCACTGACTAGGGGTCCTATAAAGGTAGCAGCCAGTCAGGCAGCGGCACAGGAGCTAGCAAACAGAGCTGTAAACAGGGGAATTTGAGTGGGAGTTCTGTTGGAGGAGATGGTATTTGTGTGTGTTTGGTGTTGTATTGGTAGTATCTGTATGTGTAGGGGTTTGTCGGGGCTTTGTGCTTGGAGAGAAGCTGAGCCCTGATTAGGGGGCGGGGCTTCACTGACTCGGGGTCCTATAAAGGTAGCAGCCAGTCAGGAAGCGGAACAGACAGCTGCAGCGGCACAGGAGCTAGCAAACAGAGCTCTAAACAGGGGAGTTTGAGTGGGAGTTCTGTTGGAGGAGAAGGTATTTGTTTGTGTTTTTGTATTGGTAGTATCTGTATGTGTAGAGGTTTGAAGGGGTTTTGTGCTGGGAGAGAAGCTGAGCCCTGATTAGGGGGCGGGGCTTCACTGAGTAGGGTTCCTATAAAGGTAGCAGCCAGTCAGGCGGGGGAACAGACAGCTGCAGTGGCACAGGAGCTATCAAACAGAGCTGTAAACAGGGGAATTTGAGTGGGAGTTCTGTTGGAGGAGAAGGTATTTGTGTGTGTTTGGATATGTATTGTCAGTATCTGTATGTGCAGGGGCTTTGTGCTGGGAGAGAAGCTGAGCCCTGATTAGGGGGCGGGGCTTCCCTGACTAGGGGTCCTATAAAGGTAGCAGCCAGTCAGGCAGCGGCAAAGGAGCTAGCAAACAGAGCTGTAAACAGGGGAGTTTGAGTGGGATTTCTGTTGGAGGAGATGGTATTTGTGTGTGTTTTTGTATTGGTAGTATCTGTATGTGTAGAGGTTTGAAGGGGTTTTGTGCTTGGAGAGAAGCTGAGCCCTGATTAGGGGGCGGGGCTTCACTGAGTAGGGGTCCTATAAAGGTATCAGCCAGTCAGGCAGCGGCACAGACAGCTGCAGCGGCACAGGAGCTAGCAAACAGAGCTGTAAACAGGGGAGTTTGAGTGGGAGTACTGTCGGAGTAGAAGGTATTTGTGTGTGTTTGGTTTTGTATTGGTAGTATCTGTGTGTGTAGGGGCTTTGTCCTGAGACAGAAGCTGAGCCCTCATTGGGGGGCGGGGCTTCACTGACTAGGGGTCCTATAAAGGTTGCAGCCAGTCAGGCAGCGGCACAGGAGCTATCAAACAGAGCTGTAAACAGGGGAGTTTGAGTGGGAGTACTGTCGGAGTAGAAGGTATTTGTGTGTGTTTGGTTTTGTATTGGTAGTATCTGTGTGTGTAGGGGCTTTGTCCTGAGACAGAAGCTGAGCCCTCATTGGGGGGCGGGGCTTCACTGACTAGGGGTCCTATAAAGGTAGCAGCCAGTCAGGCAGCGGAACAGACAGCTGCAGTGGCACAGGAGCTAGCAAACAGAGCTGTGAACAGGGTAGTTTGAGTGGGAGTTCTGTTGGAGGAGAAGGTATTTGTGTGTGTTTGGTTTTGTATTGGTAGTATCTGTATGTGTAGGGGCTTTGTGCTGGGAGAGAAGCTGAGCCCTGATTAGGGGGCGGGGCTTGACTGACTAGGGGTCCTATAAAGGTCGCAGCCAGTCAGGCAGCGGCACAGACAGCTGCAGCGGCACAGGAGCTAGCAAACAGAGCTGTAAACAGGGGAGTTTGAGTGGGAGTTTTGTTGGAGGAGAAGGTATTTCTGTGTGTTTGGTTTTGTATTGGTAGTATCTGTATGTGTAGAGGCTTGGAGGGGCTTTGTGCTGGGAGAGAAGCTGAGCCCTGATTAGTGGGCGGGGCTTCCCTGACTAGGGGTCCTATAAAGGTATCATCCAGTCAGGCAGCGGCACAGGAGCTAGCAAACAGAGCTGTAAACAGGGGAGTTTGAGTGGGAGTTCTGTTGGAGGAGAAGGTATTTGTGTGTGTTTGGTTTTGTATTGGCAGTATCTGTATGTGTAGGGGCTTTGTGCTGGGAGAGAAGCTGAGCCCTGATTAGGGGGCGGGGCTTGACTGACTAGGGGTCCTATAAAGGTAGCAGTCAGTCAGGCAGCGGCACTGACAGCTGCAGCGGCACAGGAGCTAGCAAACAGAGCTGTAAACAGGGGAGTTGGAGTGGGAGTTCTGTTGGAGGAGAAGGTATTTGTGTGTGTTTGGTTTTGTATTGGTGGTATCTGTATGTGTAGGGGCTTTGTGCTGGGACAGAAGATGAGCCCTGATTAGGGGGCGGGGCTTCCCTGACTAGGGGTCCTATAAAGGTAGCAGCCAGTCAGGCAGCGGCACAGGAGCTAGCAAACAGAGCTGTAAACAGGGGAGTTTGAGTGGGAGTTCCGTTGGAGGAGAAGGTATTTGTGGGTGTTTGGTTTTGTATTGGTAGTATCTGTATGTGCAGGGTCTTTGTGCTGGGAGAGAAGCTGAGCCCTAATTAGGGGGCGGGGCTTCCCTGACTAGGGGTCCTATAAAGGTAGCAGCCAGTCAGGCAGCGGCACAGGAGCTAGCAAACAGAGCTGTAAACAGGGGAGTTTGAGTGGGAGTTCTGTTGGAGGAGAAGGTATTTGTGTGTGTTTGGTTTTGTATTGGTAGTATCTGTATGTGTAGGGGCTTTGTGCTGGGCGAGAAGCTGAGCCGTGATTAGGGGGCGGGGCTTCCCTGACTAGGGGTCCTATAAAGGTAGCAGCGAGTCAGGCAGCGGCACAGGAGCTAGCAAACAGAGCTGTAAACAGGGGAGTTTGAGTGGGAGTTCTGTTGGAGGAGAAGGTATTGTGTGTGTTCGGTTTTGTATTGGTAGTATCTGTATGTGTACGGGCTTTGTGCTGGGAGAGAAGCTGAGCCGTGATTAGGAGGCGGGGCTTCACTGATTAGGGGTCCTATAAAGGTAGCAGCCAATCAGGGAGCGGCACAGACAGCTGCAGCGGCACAGGAGCTAACAAACAGAGGTGTAAACAGGGGAGTTTGAGTGGGAGTTCCGTTGGAGGAGAAGGTATTTGTGGGTGTTTGGTTTTGTATTGGTAGTATCTGTATGTGCAGGGTCTTTGTCCTGGGAGAGAAGCTGAGCCCTGATTAGGGGGCGGGGCTTCCCTGGGTAGGGTCCTATAAAGGTAGCAGCCAGTCAGGCAGCGGCACAGGAGCTAGCAAACAGAGCTGTAAACAGGGGAGTTTGAGTGGGAGTTCTGTTGGAGGAGAAGGTGTGTGTGTGTGTTTGGTTTTGTATTGGTAGTATCTGTATGTGTAGGGGCTTTGTGCTGGGAGAGAAGCTGAGCCGTGATTAGGGGGCGGGGCTTCACTGACTAGGGGTCCTATAAAGGTGTCAGCCAGTCAGGCAGCGGCACAGACAGCTGCAGCGGCACAGGAGCTAGCAAACAGAGCTGTAAACAGGGGAGTTTGAGTGGGAGTTCTGTTGGAGGAGAAGGTATTTGTGTGTGTTTGGTTTTGTATTGGCAGTATCTGTATGTGTAGGGGCTTTGTGCTGGAAGAGAAGCTGAGCCCTGATTAGGGGGCGGGGCTTGACTGACTAGGGGTCCTATAAAGGTAGCAGTCAGTCAGGCAGCGGCACTGACAGCTGCAGCGGCACAGGAGCTAGCAAACAGAGCTGTAAACAGGGGAGTTGGAGTGGGAGTTCTGTTGGAGGGGAAGGTATTTGTGGGTGTTTGGTTTTGTATTGGTGGTATCTGTATGTGTAGGGGCTTTGTGCTGGGAGAGAAGCTGAGCCCTGATTAGGGGGCGGGGCTTCCCTGATTAGGGGTCCTATAAAGGTAGCAGCCAGTCAGGCAGCGGCACAGGAGCTAGCAAACAGAGCTGTAAACAGGGGAGTTTGAGTGGGAGTTCTGTTGGAGGAGAAGGTATTTGTGTGTGTTTGGTTTTGTATTGGTAGTATCTGTATGTGTACGGGCTTTGTGCTGGGAGAGAAGCTGAGCCGTGATTAGGAGGCGGGGCTTCACTGATTAGGGGTCCTATAAAGGTAGCAGCCAATCAGGGAGCGGCACAGACAGCTGCAGCGGCACAGGAGCTAACAAACAGAGGTGTAAACAGGGGAGTTTGAGTGGGAGTTCTGTTGGAGGAAAAGGTATTTGTGTGTGTGTTTGGTTTTGTATTGGTGGTATCTGTATGTGTAGAGGCTTGGAGGGGCTTTGTGCTGGGAGAGAAGCTGAGCCCTGATTAGTGGGCGGGGCTTCCCTGTCTAGGGGTCCTATAAAGGTTGCAGCCCGTCAGGCAGCGGAACAGGAGCTAGCAAACAGAGCTGTAAACAGGGGAGTTTGAGTGGGAGTTCTGTTGGAGGAGAAGGTATTTGTGTGTTTGGTTTTGTATTGGTAGTATCTGTATGTGTAGGGTCTTTGTGCTGGGAGAGAAGCTGAGCCGTGATTAGGGGGCGAGGATTCACTGACTAGGGGTCCAAAAAAGGTATCAGCCAGTCAGGCAGCGGCACAGACAGCTGCAGCGGCACAGGAGCTAGCAAACAGAGCTGTAAACAGGGGAGTTTGAGTGGGAGTTCTGTTGGAGGAGAAGGTATTTGTGTGTGTTTGGTTTTGTATTGGTGGTATCTGTATGTGTAGGGGCTTTGTCCTGGGAGAGAAGCTGAGCCCTGATTAGGGGGCGGGGCTTCCCTGGGTAGGGGTCCTATAAAGGTAGCAGCCAGTCAGGCAGCGGCACAGGAGCTAGCAAACAGAGCTGTAAACAGGGGAGTTTGAGTGGGAGTTCTGTTGGAGGAGAAGGTATTTGTGTGTGTTTGGTTTTGTATTGGTAGTATCTGTATGTGTAGGGGCTTTGTGCTGGGAGAGAAGATGAGCCCTGATTAGGGGGCGGGGCTTCCCTGACTAGGGGTCCTATAAAGCTTGCAGCCAGTCAGGCAGCGGCACAGGAGCTATCAAACAGAGCTGTGAACAGGGGAGTTTGAGTGGGAGTTCTCTTGGAGTAGAAGGTATTTATGTGTGTTTGGTTTTGTATTGGTGGTATCTGTATGTGTAGGGGCTTTGTGCTGGGAGAGAACCTGAGCCGTGATTAGGGGGCGGGGCTTCACTGACTAGGGGTCCTGTAAAGGTAGCAGCCAGTCAGGCAGCGGAACAGAGAGCTGCAGCGGCACAGGAGCTAGCAAACAGAGCTCTAAACAGGGGAGTTTGAGTGGGAGTTCTGTTGGAGGAGAAGGTATTTGTGTGTGTTTTTGTATTGGTAGTATCTGTATGTGTAGAGGTTTGAAGGGGTTTTGTGCTGGGAGAGAAGCTGAGCCCTGATTAGGGGGCGGGGCTTCACTGACTAGGGGTCCTAGAAAGGTAGCAGCCAGTCAGGCAGCGGCACAGACAGCTGCAGCGGCACAGGAGCTGGCAAACGGAGCTGTAAACAGGGGAGTTTGAGTGGGAGTTCTGTTGGAGGAGAAGGTATTTGTGTGTTTTTGGTTTTGTATTGGTAGTATCTGTATGTGTAGAGGCTTGGAGGGGCTTTGTGCTGGGAAAGAAGCTGAGCCCTGATTAGGGGGCGGGGCTTCACTGACTAGGGGTCCTATAAAGGGAGCAGCCAGTCAGGCAGCGGCACAGACAGCTGCAGCGGCACAGGAGCTAGCAAACAGAGCTGTAAACAGGGGAGTTTGAGTGGGAGTTCTGTTGGAGGAGCAGGTATTTGTGTGTGTGTTTGGTTTTGTATTGGTAGTATCTGTATGTGTAGGGGCTTTGTGCTGGGAGAGAAGCTGAGCCCTGATTAGGGGGCGGGGCTTCACTGACTAGGCGTCCTATAAAGGTAGGAGCCAGTCAGGCAGCGGCACAGACAGCTGCAGCGGCACAGGAGCTAGCAAACAGAGCTGTAAACAGGGGAGTTTGAGTGGGAGTTCTGTTGGAGGAGAAGGTATTTGTGTGTGTTTTTGTATTGGTATTATCGGTATGTGTAGAGGCTTGGAGGGGCTTTGTGCTGGGAGAGAAGCTGGGCCCTGATTAGGGGGCGGGGCTTCACTGATTAGGGGTCCTATAAAGGTAGCAGCCAGTCAGGCAGCGGCACAGGAACTAGCAAACAGAGCTGTAAACAGGGAAGTTTGAATGGGAGTTCTGTTGGAGGAGAAGGTATTTGTGTGTGTTTTTGTATTGGTATTATCGGTATGTGTAGAGGCTTGGAGGGGCTTTGTGCTGGGAGAGAAGCTGGGCCCTGATTAGGGGGCGGGGCTTCACTGACTAGGGGTCCTATAAAGGTAGCAGCCAGTCAGGCAGCGGCACAGGAACTAGCAAACAGAGCTGTAAACAGGGGAGTTTGAGTGGGAGTTCTGTTGGAGGAGAAGGTATTTGTGTGTGTTTTTGTATTGGTATTATTGGTATGTGTAGAGGCTTGGAGGGGCTTTGTGCTGGGAGAGAAGCTGGGCCCTGATTAGGGGGCGGGGCTTCACTGACTAGGGGTCCTATAATGGTATCAGCCAGTCAGGCAGCGGCACAGACAGCTGCAGCGGCACAGGAGCTAGCAAACAGAGCTGTAAACAGGGGAATTTGAGTGGGAGTTCTGTTGGAGGAGATGGTATTTGTGTGTGTTTGGTGTTGTATTGGTAGTATCTGTATGTGTAGGGGTTTGGCGGGGCTTTGTGCTTGGAGAGAAGCTGAGCCCTGATTAGGGGGCGGGGCTTCACTGACTAGGGGTCCTATAAAGGTAGCAGCCAGTCAGGAAGCGGAACAGACAGCTGCAGCGGCACAGGAGCTAGCAAACAGAGCTCTAAACAGGGGAGTTTGAGTGGGAGTTCTGTTGGAGGAGAAGGTATTTGTGTGTGTTTTTGTATTGGTAGTATCTGTATGTGTAGAGGTTTGAAGGGGTTTTGTGCTGGGAGAGAAGCTGAGCCCTGATTAGGGGGCGGGGCTTCACTGACTAGGGGTCCTATAAAGGTAGCAGCCAATCAGGGAGCGGCACAGACAGCTGCAGCGGCACAGGAGCTAACAAACAGAGGTGTAAACAGGGGAGTTTGAGTGGGAGTTCTGTTGGAGGAAAAGGTATTTGTGTGTGTGTTTGGTTTTGTATTGGTGGTATCTGTATGTGTAGAGGCTTGGAGGGGCTTTGTGCTGGGAGAAAAGCTGAGCCCTGATTAGTGGGCGAGGCTTCCCTGTCTAGGGGTCCTATAAAGGTTGCAGCCCGTCAGGCAGCGGCACAGGAGCTAGCAAACAGAGCTGTAAACAGGGGAGTTTGAGTGGGAGTTCTGTTGGAGGAGAAGGTATTTGTGTGTTTGGTTTTGTATTGGTAGTATCTGTATGTGTAGGGTCTTTGTGCTGGGAGAGAAGCTGAGCCGTGATTAGGGGGCGAGGATTCACTGACTAGGGGTCCAAAAAAGGTATCAGCCAGTCAGGCAGCGGCACAGACAGCTGCAGCGGCACAGGAGCTAGCAAACAGAGCTGTAAACAGGGGAGTTTGAGTGGGAGTTCTGTGGGAGGAGAAGGTATTTGTGTGTGTTTGGTTTTGTATTGGTGGTATCTGTATGTGTAGGGGCTTTGTCCTGGGAGAGAAGCTGAGCCCTGATTAGGGGGCGGGCCTTCCCTGACTAGGGGTCCTATAAAGCTTGCAGCCAGTCAGGCAGCGGCACAGGAGCTATCAAACAGAGCTGTAAACAGGGGAGTTTGAGTGGGAGTTCTGTTGGAGGAGAAGGTATTTGTGTGTGTTTTTGTATTGGTAGTATCTGTATGTGTAGAGGTTTGAAGGGGTTTTGTGCTGGGAGAGAAGCTGAGCCCTGATTAGGGGGCGGGGCTTCACTGACTAGGGGTCCTAGAAAGGTAGCAGCCAGTCAGGCAGCGGCACAGACAGCTGCAGCGGCACAGGAGCTGGCAAACGGAGCTGTAAACAGGGGAGTTTGAGTGGGAGTTCTGTTGGAGGAGAAGGTATTTGTGTGTTTTTGGTTTTGTATTGGTAGTATCTGTATGTGTAGAGGCTTGGAGGGGCTTTGTGCTGGGAAAGAAGCTGAGCCCTGATTAGGGGGCGGGGCTTCACTGACTAGGGGTCCTATAAAGGGAGCAGCCAGTCAGGCAGCGGCACAGACAGCTGCAGCGGCACAGGAGCTAGCAAACAGAGCTGTAAACAGGGGAGTTTGAGTGGGAGTTCTGTTGGAGGAGCAGGTATTTGTGTGTGTGTTTGGTTTTGTATTGGTAGTATCTGTATGTGTAGGGGCTTTGTGCTGGGAGAGAAGCTGAGCCCTGATTAGGGGGCGGGGCTTCACTGACTAGGCGTCCTATAAAGGTAGCAGGCAGTCAGGCAGCGGAACAGACAGCTGCAGCGGCACAGGAGCTAGCAAACAGAGCTCTAAACAGGGGAGTTTGAGTGGGAGTTCTGTTGGAGGAGAAGGTATTTGTGTGTGTTTTTGTATTGGTAGTATCTGTATGTGTAGAGGCTTGGAGGGGCTTTGTGCTGGGAGAGAAGCTGGGCCCTGATTAGGGGGCGGGGCTTCACTGACTAGGGGTCCTATAAAGGTAGCAGCCAGTCAGGCAGCGGCACAGGAACTAGCAAACAGAGCTGTAAACAGGGAAGTTTGAGTGGGAGTTCTGTTGGAGGAGAAGGTATTTGTGTGTGTTTTTGTATTGGTATTATCGGTATGTGTAGAGGCTTGGAGGGGCTTTGTGCTGGGAGAGAAGCTGGGCCCTGATTAGGGGGCGGGGCTTCACTGACTAGGGGTCCTATAAAGGTATCAGCCAGTCAGGCAGCGGCACAGACAGCTGCAGCGGCACAGGAGCTAGCAAACAGAGCTGTAAACAGGGGAATTTGAGTGGGAGTTCTGTTGGAGGAGATGGTATTTGTGTGTGTTTGGTGTTGTATTGGTAGTATCTGTATGTGTAGGGGTTTGGCGGGGCTTTGTGCTTGGAGAGAAGCTGAGCCCTGATTAGGGGGCGGGGCTTCACTGACTAGGGGTCCTATAAAGGTAGCAGCCAGTCAGGAAGCGGAACAGACAGCTGCAGCGGCACAGGAGCTAGCAAACAGAGCTCTAAACAGGGGAGTTTGAGTGGGAGTTCTGTTGGAGGAGAAGGTATTTGTGTGTGTGTTTGGTTTTGTATTGGTAGTATCTGTATGTGTAGGGGCTTTGTGCTGGGAGAGAAGCTGAGCCCTGATTAGGGGGCGGGGCTTCACTGACTAGGCGTCCTATAAAGGTAGCAGCCAGTCAGGCAGCGGAACAGACAGCTGCAGCGGCACAGGAGCTAGCAAACAGAGCTCTAAACAGGGGAGTTTGAGTGGGAGTTCTGTTGGAGGAGAAGGTATTTGTGTGTGTTTTTGTATTGGTAGTATCTGTATGTGTAGAGGTTTGAAGGGGTTTTGTGCTGGGAGAGAAGCTGAGCCCTGTTTAGGGGGCGGGGCTTCACTGACTAGGCGTCCTATAAAGGTAGGAGCCAGTCAGGCAGCGGCACAGGAGCTAGCAAACAGAGCTTTTAACAGGGGAGTTGGAGTGGGAGTTCTGATGGAGGAGAAGGTATTTGTGTCTGTTTTTGTATTGGTAGTATCTGTATGTGTAGAGGCTTGGTGGGGCTTTGTGCTGGGAGAGAAGCTGGGCCCTGATTAGGGGGTGGGGCTTCACTGACTAGGGGTCCTATAAAGGTAGCAGCCAGTCAGGCAGCGGCACAGGAACTAGCAAACAGAGCTGTAAACAGGGGAGTTTGAGTGGGAGTTCTGTTGGAGGAGAAGGTATTTGTGTGTTTGGTTTTGTATTGGTAGTATCTGTATGTGTAGGGTCTTTGTGCTGGGAGAGAAGCTGAGCCGTGATTAGGGGGCGAGGATTCACTGACTAGGGGTCCAAAAAAGGTATCAGCCAGTCAGGCAGCGGCACAGACAGCTGCAGCGGCACAGGAGCTAGCAAACAGAGCTGTAAACAGGGGAGTTTGAGTGGGAGTTCTGTTGGAGGAGAAGGTATTTGTGTGTGTTTGGTTTTGTATTGGTGGTATCTGTATGTGTAGGGGCTTTGTCCTGGGAGAGAAGCTGAGCCCTGATTAGGGGGCGGGCCTTCCCTGACTAGGGGTCCTATAAAGCTTGCAGCCAGTCAGGCAGCGGCACAGGAGCTATCAAACAGAGCTGTAAACAGGGGAGTTTGAGTGGGAGTTCTGTTGGAGGAGAAGGTATTTGTGTGTGTTTTTGTATTGGTAGTATCTGTATGTGTAGAGGTTTGAAGGGGTTTTGTGCTGGGAGAGAAGCTGAGCCCTGATTAGGGGGCGGGGCTTCACTGACTAGGGGTCCTAGAAAGGTAGCAGCCAGTCAGGCAGCGGCACAGACAGCTGCAGCGGCACAGGAGCTGGCAAACGGAGCTGTAAACAGGGGAGTTTGAGTGGGAGTTCTGTTGGAGGAGAAGGTATTTGTGTGTTTTTGGTTTTGTATTGGTAGTATCTGTATGTGTAGAGGCTTGGAGGGGCTTTGTGCTGGGAAAGAAGCTGAGCCCTGATTAGGGGGCGGGGCTTCACTGACTAGGGGTCCTATAAAGGGAGCAGCCAGTCAGGCAGCGGCACAGACAGCTGCAGCGGCACAGGAGCTAGCAAACAGAGCTGTAAACAGGGGAGTTTGAGTGGGAGTTCTGTTGGAGGAGCAGGTATTTGTGTGTGTGTTTGGTTTTGTATTGGTAGTATCTGTATGTGTAGGGGCTTTGTGCTGGGAGAGAAGCTGAGCCCTGATTAGGGGGCGGGGCTTCACTGACTAGGCGTCCTATAAAGGTAGCAGGCAGTCAGGCAGCGGAACAGACAGCTGCAGCGGCACAGGAGCTAGCAAACAGAGCTCTAAACAGGGGAGTTTGAGTGGGAGTTCTGTTGGAGGAGAAGGTATTTGTGTGTGTTTTTGTATTGGTAGTATCTGTATGTGTAGAGGTTTGAAGGGGTTTTGTGCTGGGAGAGAAGCTGAGCCCTGATTAGGGGGCGGGGCTTCACTGACTAGGGGTCCTAGAAAGGTAGCAGCCAGTCAGGCAGCGGCACAGACAGCTGCAGCGGCACAGGAGCTGGCAAACGGAGCTGTAAATAGGGGAGTTTGAGTGGGAGTTCTGTTGGAGGAGAAGGTATTTGTGTGTTTTTGGTTTTGTATTGGTAGTATCTGTATGTGTAGAGGCTTGGAGGGGCTTTGTGCTGGGAAAGAAGCTGAGCCCTGATTAGGGGGCGGGGCTTCACTGACTAGGGGTCCTATAAAGGGAGCAGCCAGTCAGGCAGCGGCACAGACAGCTGCAGCGGCACAGGAGCTAGCAAACAGAGCTCTAAACAGGGGAGTTTGAGTGGGAGTTCTGTTGGAGGAGCAGGTATTTGTGTGTGTGTTTGGTTTTGTATTGGTAGTATCTGTATGTGTAGGGGCTTTGTGCTGGGAGAGAAGCTGAGCCCTGATTAGGGGGCGGGGCTTCACTGACTAGGCGTCCTATAAAGGTAGCAGGCAGTCAGGCAGCGGAACAGACAGCTGCAGCGGCACAGGAGCTAGCAAACAGAGCTCTAAACAGGGGAGTTTGAGTGGGAGTTCTGTTGGAGGAGAAGGTATTTGTGTGTGTTTTTGTATTGGTAGTATCTGTATGTGTAGAGGCTTGGAGGGGCTTTGTGCTGGGAGAGAAGCTGGGCCCTGATTAGGGGGCGGGGCTTCACTGACTAGGGGTCCTATAAAGGTAGCAGCCAGTCAGGCAGCGGCACAGGAACTAGCAAACAGAGCTGTAAACAGGGAAGTTTGAGTGGGAGTTCTGTTGGAGGAGAAGGTATTTGTGTGTGTTTTTGTATTGGTATTATCGGTATGTGTAGAGGCTTGGAGGGGCTTTGTGCTGGGAGAGAAGCTGGGCCCTGATTAGGGGGCGGGGCTTCACTGACTAGGGGTCCTATAAAGGTAGCAGCCAGTCAGGCAGCGGCACAGGAACTAGCAAACAGAGCTGTAAACAGGGGAGTTTGAGTGGGAGTTCTGTTGGAGGAGAAGGTATTTGTGTGTGTTTTTGTATTGGTATTATCGGTATGTGTAGAGGCTTGGAGGGGCTTTGTGCTGGGAGAGAAGCTGGGCCCTGATTAGGGGGCGGGGCTTCACTGACTAGGGGTCCTATAAAGGTATCAGCCAGTCAGGCAGCGGCACAGACAGCTGCAGCGGCACAGGAGCTAGCAAACAGAGCTGTAAACAGGGGAATTTGAGTGGGAGTTCTGTTGGAGGAGATGGTATTTGTGTGTGTTTGGTGTTGTATTGGTAGTATCTGTATGTGTAGGGGTTTGGCGGGGCTTTGTGCTTGGAGAGAAGCTGAGCCCTGATTAGGGGGCGGGGCTTCACTGACTAGGGGTCCTATAAAGGTAGCAGCCAGTCAGGAAGCGGAACAGACAGCTGCAGCGGCACAGGAGCTAGCAAACAGAGCTCTAAACAGGGGAGTTTGAGTGGGAGTTCTGTTGGAGGAGAAGGTATTTGTGTGTGTGTTTGGTTTTGTATTGGTAGTATCTGTATGTGTAGGGGCTTTGTGCTGGGAGAGAAGCTGAGCCCTGATTAGGGGGCGGGGCTTCACTGACTAGGCGTCCTATAAAGGTAGCAGCCAGTCAGGCAGCGGAACAGACAGCTGCAGCGGCACAGGAGCTAGCAAACAGAGCTCTAAACAGGGGAGTTTGAGTGGGAGTTCTGTTGGAGGAGAAGGTATTTGTGTGTGTTTTTGTATTGGTAGTATCTGTATGTGTAGAGGTTTGAAGGGGTTTTGTGCTGGGAGAGAAGCTGAGCCCTGTTTAGGGGGCGGGGCTTCACTGACTAGGCGTCCTATAAAGGTAGGAGCCAGTCAGGCAGCGGCACAGGAGCTAGCAAACAGAGCTTTTAACAGGGGAGTTGGAGTGGGAGTTCTGATGGAGGAGAAGGTATTTGTGTCTGTTTTTGTATTGGTAGTATCTGTATGTGTAGAGGCTTGGTGGGGCTTTGTGCTGGGAGAGAAGCTGGGCCCTGATTAGGGGGTGGGGCTTCACTGACTAGGGGTCCTATAAAGGTAGCAGCCAGTCAGGCAGCGGCACAGGAACTAGCAAACAGAGCTGTAAACAGGGGAGTTTGAGTGGGAGTTCTGTTGGAGGAGAAGGTATTTGTGTGTGTTTGGTGTTGTATTGGTAGTATCTGTATGTGTATTGGTTTGGTGGGGCTTTGTGCTTGGAGAGAAGCTGAGCCCTGATTAGGGGGCGGGGCTTCCCTGACTAGGGGTCCTATAAAGGTAGCAGCCAGTCAGGCAGCGGCAAAGGAGCGAGCAAACAGAGCTGTAAACAGGGGAGTTTGAGTGGGAGTTCTGTTGGAGGAGAAGGTATTTGTGTGTGTTTTTGTATTGGTAGTATCTGTATGTGTAGGGGTTTGGCGGGGCTTTGTGCTTGGAGAGAAGCTGAGCCCTGATTAGGGGGCGGGGCTTCACTTACTAGGGGTCCTATAAAGGTAGCAGCCAGTCAGGCAGCGGAACAGAGAGCTGCAGCGGCACAGGAGCTAGCAAACAGAGCTCTAAACAGGGGAGTTTGAGTGGGAGTTCTGTTGGAGGAGAAGGTATTTGTGTGTGTTTTTGTATTGGTAGTATCTGTATGTGTAGAGGTTTGAAGGGGTTTTGTGCTTGGAGAGAAGCTGAGCCCTGATTAGGGGGCGGGGCTTCACTGAGTAGGGGTCCTATAAAGGTAGCAGCCAGTCAGGCAGCGGAACAGAGAGCTGCAGCGGCACAGGAGCTAGCAAACAGAGCTGTAAACAGGGGAGTTTGAGTGGGAGTTCTGTTGGAGGAGAAGGTATTTGTGTGTGTTTGGATATGTATTGTCAGTATCTGTATGTGCAGGGGCTTTGTGCTGGGAGAGAAGCTGAGCCCTGATTAGGGGGCGGGGCTTCCCTGACTAGGGGTCCTATAAAGGTAGCAGCCAGTCAGGCAGCGGCAAAGGAGCGAGCAAACAGAGCTGTAAACAGGGGAGTTTGAGTGGGAGTTCTGTTGGAGGAGATGGTATTTGTGTGTGTTTGGTTTTGTATTGGTAGTATCTGTATGTGTAGGGGTTTGGCGGGGCTTTGTGCTTGGAGAGAAGCTGAGCCCTGATTAGGGGGCGGGGCTTCACTGACTAGGGGTCCTATAAAGGTAGCAGCCAGTCAGGCAGCGGAACAGAGAGCTGCAGCGGCACAGGAGCTAGCAAACAGAGCTCTAAACAGGGGAGTTTGAGTGGGAGTTCTGTTGGAGGAGAAGGTATTTGTGTGTGTTTTTGTATTGGTAGTATCTGTATGTGTAGAGGTTTGAAGGGGTTTTGTGCTTGGAGAGAAGCTGAGCCCTGATTAGGGGGCGGGGCTTCACTGAGTAGGGGTCCTATAAAGGTAGCAGGCAGTCAGGCAGCGGAACAGAGAGCTGCAGCGGCACAGGAGCTAGCAAACAGAGCTCTAAACAGGGGAGTTTGAGTGGGAGTTCTGTTGGAGGAGAAGGTATTTGTGTGTGTTTTTGTATTGGTAGTATCTGTATGTGTAGAGGTTTGAAGGGGTTTTGTGCTGGGAGAGAAGCTGAGCCCTGATTAGGGGGCGGGGCTTCACTGACTAGGGGTCCTATAAAGGTAGCAGCCAGTCAGGCAGCGGCACAGGAACTAGCAAACAGAGCTGTAAACAGGGGAGTTTGAGTGGGAGTTCTGTTGGAGGAGAAGGTATTTGTGTGTGTTTGGTGTTGTATTGGTATTATCGGTATGTGTAGAGGCTTGGAGGGGCTTTGTGCTGGGAGAGAAGCTGGGCCCTGATTAGGTTGCGGGGCTTCACTGACTAGGGGTCCTATAAAGGTAGCAGCCAGTCAGGCAGCGGCACAGACAGCTGCAGCGGCACAGGAGCTAGCAAACAGAGCTGTAAACAGGGGAGTTTGAGTGGGAGTTCTGTTGGAGGAGATGGTATTCGTGTGTGTTTGGTGTTGTATTGGTAGTATCTGTATGTGTATTGGTTTGGCGGGGCTTTGTGCTTGGAGAGAAGCTGAGCCCTGATTAGGGGGCGGGGCATCACTGACTAGGGTTCCTATAAAGGTAGCAGCCAGTCATGCGGCGGAACAGACAGCTGCAGTGGCACAGGAGCTATCAAACAGAGCTGTAAACAGGGGAATTTGAGTGGGAGTTCTGTTGGAGGGGAAGGTATTTGTGTGTGTTTGGATATGTATTGTCAGTATCTGTATGTGCAGGGGCTTTGTGCTGGGAGAGAAGCTGAGCCCTGATTAGGGGGCGAGGCTTCACTGACTAGGGGTCCTATAAAGGTAGCAGCCAGTCAGGCAGCGGAACAGAGAGCTGCAGCGGCACAGGAGCTAGCAAACAGAGCTCTAAACAGGGGAGTTTGAGTGGGAGTTCTGTTGGAGGAGAAGGTATTTGTGTGTGTTTTTGTATTGGTAGTATCTGTATGTGTAGAGGTTTGAAGGGGTTTTGTCCTGGGAGAGAAGCTGAGCCCTGATTAGGGGGCGGGGCTTCACTGACTAGGGGTCCTATAAAGGTAGCAGCCAGTCAGGCAGCGGCACAGACAGCTGCAGCGGCACAGGAGCTGGCAAACGGAGCTGTAAACAGGGGAGTTTGAGTGGGAGTTCTGTTGGAGGAGAAGGTATTTGTGTGTATTTGGTTTTGTATTGGTAGTATCTGTATGTGTAGAGGCTTGGAGGGGCTTTGTGCTGGGAAAGAAGCTGAGCCCTGATTAGGGGGCGGGGCTTCACTGACTAGGGGTCCTATAAAGGTAGCAGCCAGTCAGGCAGCGGCACAGGAGTTAGCAAACAGAGCTTTTAACAGGGGAGTTGGAGTGGGAGTTCTGATGGAGGAGAAGGTATTTGTGTCTGTTTTTGTATTGGTAGTATCTGAATGTGTAGAGGCTTGGAGGGGCTTTGTGCTGGGAGAGAAGCTGAGCCCTGATTAGGGGGCGGGGCTTCACTGACTAGGGGTCCTATAAAGGGAGCAACCAGTCAGGCAGCGGCACAGACAGCTGCAGCGGCACAGGAGCTAGCAAACAGAGCTGTAAACAGAGGAGTTTGAGTGGGAGTTCTCTTGGAGGAGATGGTATTTGTGTGTGTTTGGTTTTCTATTGTCAGTAACTGTATGTGCAGGGGCTTTGTGCTGGGAGAGAAGCTGAGCCCTGATTAGGCAGCGGCACAGACAGCTGCAGCGGCACAGGAGCTAGCAAACAGAGCTGTAAACAGGGGAGTTTGAGTGGGAGTTCTGTTGGAGGAGAAGGTATTTGTGTGTGTTTTTGTATTGGTATTATCGGTATGTGTAGAGGTTTGAAGGGGTTTTGTGCTTGGAGAGAAGCTGAGCCCTGATTAGGGGGCGGGGCTTCACTGAGTAGGGGTCCTATAAAGGTAGCAGCCAGTCAGGCAGCGGAACAGAGAGCTGCAGCGGCACAGGAGCTAGCAAACAGAGCTGTAAACAGGGGAGTTTGAGTGGGAGTTCTGTTAGAGGAGAAGGTATTTGTGTGTGTGTTTGGTTTTGTATTGGTAGTATCTGTATGTGTAGGGGCTTTGTGCTGGGAGAGAAGCTGAGCCCTGATTAGGGGGCGGGGCTTCACTGACTAGGGGTCCTATAAAGGTAGCAGCCAGTCAGGCAGCGGCACAGGAACTAGCAAACAGAGCTGTAAACAGGGGAGTTTGAGTGGGAGTTCTGTTGGAGGAGAAGGTATTTGTGTGTGTTTGGTGTTGTATTGGTAGTATCTGTATGTGTATTGGTTTGGCGGGGCTTTGTGCTTGGAGAGAAGCTGAGCCCTGATTAGGGGGCGGGGCATCACTGACTAGGGTTCCTATAAAGGTAGCAGCCAGTCAGGCGGCGGAACAGACAGCTGCAGTGGCACAGGAGCTATCAAACAGAGCTGTAAACAGGGGAATTTGAGTGGGAGTTCTGTTGGAGGAGAAGGTATTTGTGTGTGTTTGGATATGTATTGTCAGTATCTGTATGTGCAGGGGCTTTGTGCTGGGAGAGAAGCTGAGCCCTGATTAGGGGGCGGGGCTTCCCTGACTAGGGGTCCTATAAAGGTAGCAGCCAGTCAGGCAGCGGCAAAGGAGCGAGCAAACAGAGCTGTAAACAGGGGAGTTTGAGTGGGAGTTCTGTTGGAGGAGATGGTATTTGTGTGTGTTTGGTTTTGTATTGGTAGTATCTGTATGTGTAGGGGTTTGGCGGGGCTTTGTGCTTGGAGAGAAGCTGAGCCCTGATTAGGGGGCGGGGCTTCCCTGACTAGGGGTCCTATAAAGGTAGCAGCCAGTCAGGCAGCGGCAAAGGAGCGAGCAAACAGAGCTGTAAACAGGGGAGTTTGAGTGGGAGTTCTGTTGGAGGAGATGGTATTTGTGTGTGTTTGGTTTTGTATTGGTAGTATCTGTATGTGTAGGGGTTTGGCGGGGCTTTGTGCTTGGAGAGAAGCTGAGCCCTGATTAGGGGGCGGGGCTTCACTGACTAGGGGTCCTATAAAGGTAGCAGCCAGTCAGGCAGCGGAACAGAGAGCTACAGCGGCACAGGAGCTAGCAAACAGAGCTCTAAACAGGGGAGTTTGAGTGGGAGTTCTGTTGGAGGAGAAGGTATTTGTGTGTGTTTTTGTATTGGTAGTATCTGTATGTGTAGAGGTTTGAAGGGGTTTTGTGCTTGGAGAGAAGCTGAGCCCTGATTAGGGGGCGGGGCTTCACTGAGTAGGGGTCCTATAAAGGTAGCAGGCAGTCAGGCAGCGGAACAGAGAGCTGCAGCGGCACAGGAGCTAGCAAACAGAGCTCTAAACAGGGGAGTTTGAGTGGGAGTTCTGTTGGAGGAGAAGGTATTTGTGTGTGTTTTTGTATTGGTAGTATCTGTATGTGTAGAGGTTTGAAGGGGTTTTGTGCTGGGAGAGAAGCTGAGCCCTGATTAGGGGGCGGGGCTTCACTGACTAGGGGTCCTATAAAGGTAGCAGCCAGTCAGGCAGCGGCACAGGAACTAGCAAACAGAGCTGTAAACAGGGGAGTTTGAGTGGGAGTTCTGTTGGAGGAGAAGGTATTTGTGTGTGTTTGGTGTTGTATTGGTATTATCGGTATGTGTAGAGGCTTGGAGGGGCTTTGTGCTGGGAGAGAAGCTGGGCCCTGATTAGGTTGCGGGGCTTCACTGACTAGGGGTCCTATAAAGGTAGCAGCCAGTCATGCGGCGGAACAGACAGCTGCAGTGGCACAGGAGCTATCAAACAGAGCTGTAAACAGGGGAGTTTGAGTGGGAGTTCTGTTGGAGGAGAAGGTATTTGTGTGTGTTTGGATATGTATTGTCAGTATCTGTATGTGCAGGGGCTTTGTGCTGGGAGAGAAGCTGAGCCCTGATTAGGGGGCGGGGCTTCACTGACTAGGGGTCCTATAAAGGTAGCAGCCAGTCAGGCAGCGGAACAGAGAGCTGCAGCGGCACAGGAGCTAGCAAACAGAGCTCTAAACAGGGGAGTTTGAGTGGGAGTTCTGTTGGAGGAGAAGGTATTTGTGTGTGTTTTTGTATTGGTAGTATCTGTATGTGTAGAGGTTTGAAGGCGTTTTGTCCTGGGAGAGAAGCTGAGCCCTGATTAGGGGGCGGGGCTTCACTGACTAGGGGTCCTATAAAGGGAGCAACCAGTCAGGCAGCGGCACAGACAGCTGCAGCGGCACAGGAGCTAGCAAACAGAGCTGTAAACAGAGGAGTTTGAGTGGGAGTTCTCTTGGAGGAGATGGTATTTGTGTGTGTTTGGTTTTCTATTGTCAGTAACTGTATGTGCAGGTGCTTTGTGCTGGGAGAGAAGCTGAGCCCTGATTAGGCAGCGGCACAGACAGCTGCAGCGGCACAGGAGCTAGCAAACAGAGCTGTAAACAGGGGAGTTTGAGTGGGAGTTCTGTTGGAGGAGAAGGTATTTGTGTGTGTTTTTGTATTGGTATTATCGGTATGTGTAGAGGCTTGGAGGGGCTTTGTGCTGGGAGAGAAGCTGGGCCCTGATTAGGGGGCGGGGCTTCACTGACTAGGGGTCCTATAAAGGTAGCAGCCAGTCAGGCAGCGGCACAGGAACTAGCAAACAGAGCTGTAAACAGGGGAGTTTGAGTGGGAGTTCTGTTGGAGGAGAAGGTATTTGTGTTTGTTTTTGTATTGGTATTATCGGTATGTGTAGAGGCTTGGAGCGGCTTTGTGCTGGGAGAGAAGCTGGGCCCTGATTAGGGGGCGGGGCTTCACTGACTAGGGGTCCTATAAAGGTAGCAGCCAGTCAGGCACCGGCACAGACAGCTGCAGCGGCACAGGATCTAGCAAACAGAGCTGTAAACAGGGGAATTTGAGTGGGAGTTCTGTTGGAGGAGATGGTATTCGTGTGTGTTTGGTGTTGTATTGGTAGTATCTGTATGTGTATTGGTTTGGCGGGGCTTTGTGCTTGGAGAGAAGCTGAGCCCTGATTAGGGGGCGGGGCTTCACTGACTAGGGTTCCTAGAAAGGTAGCAGCCAGTCAGGCGGCGGAACAGACAGCTGCAGTGGCACAGGAGCTATCAAACAGAGCTGTAAACAGGGGAATTTGAGTGGGAGTTCTGTTGGAGGAGAAGGTATTTGTGTGTGTTTGGATATGTATTGTCAGTATCTGTATGTGCAGGGGCTTTGTGCTGGGAGAGAAGCTGAGCCCTGATTAGGGGGCGGGGCTTCCCTGACTAGGGGTCCTATAAAGGTAGCAGCCAGTCAGGCAGCGGCAAAGGAGCTAGCAAACAGAGCTGTAAACAGGGGAGTTTGAGTGGGAGTTCTGTTGGAGGAGAAGGTATTTTTGTGTGTTTGGTTTTGTATTGGTAGTATCTGTATGTGTAGAGGCTTGGAGGGGCTTTGTGCTGGGAAAGAAGTTGAGCCCTGATTAGGGGGCGGGGCTTCACTGACTAGGCGTCCTATAAAGGTAGCAGGCAGTCAGGCAGCGGAACAGACAGCTGCAGCGGCACAGGAGCTAGCAAACAGAGCTGTAAACAGGGGAGTTTGAGTGGGAGTTCTGTTGGAGGAGAAGGTATTTGTGTGTGTTTTTGTATTGGTAGTATCTGTATGTGTAGAGTTTTGAAGGGGTTTTGTGCTGGGAGAGAAGCTGAGCCCTGATTAGGGGGCGGGGCTTCACTGACTAGGCGTCCTATAAAGGTAGGAGCCAGTCAGGCAGCGGCACAGGAGCTAGCAAACAGAGCTTTTAACAGGGGAGTTGGAGTGGGAGTTCTGATGGAGGAGAAGGTATTTGTGTCTGTTTTTGTATTGGTAGTATCTGTATGTGTAGAGGCTTGGAGGGGCTTTGTGCTGGGAGAGAAGCTGGGCCCTGATTAGGGGGTGGGGATACACTGACTAGGGGTCCTATAAAGGTAGCAGCCAGTCAGGCAGCGGCACAGGAACTAGCAAACAGAGCTGTAAACAGGGGAGTTTGAGTGGGAGTTCTGTTGGAGGAGATGGTATTCGTGTTTGTTTGGTGTTGTATTGGTAGTATCTGTATGTGTATTGGTTTGGCGGGGCTTTGTGCTTGGAGAGAAGCTGAGCCCTGATTAGGGGGCGGGGCATCACTGACTAGGGTTCCTATAAAGGTAGCAGCCAGTCATGCGGCGGAACAGACAGCTGCAGTGGCACAGGAGCTATCAAACAGAGCTGTAAACAGGGGAATTTGAGTGGGAGTTCTGTTGGAGGAGAAGGTATTTGTGTGTGTTTGGATATGTATTGTCAGTATCTGTATGTGCAGGGGCTTTGTGCTGGGAGAGAAGCTGAGCCCTGATTAGGGGGCGGGGCTTCACTGACTAGGGGTCCTATAAAGGGAGCAGCCAGTCAGGCAGCGGCACAGACAGCTGCAGCGGCACAGGAGCTAGCAAACAGAGCTGTAAACAGGGGAGTTTGAGTGGGAGTTCTGTTGGAGGAGAAGGTATTTGTGTGTGTGTTTGGTTTTGTATTGGTAGTATCTGTATGTGTATAGGTTTGAAGGGGTTTTGTGCTGGGAGAGAAGCTGAGCCCTGATTAGGGGGCGGGGCTTCACTGACTAGGCGTCCTATAAAGGTAGGAGCCAGTCAGGCAGCGGCACAGGAGCTAGCAAACAGAGCTTTTAACAGGGGAGTTGGAGTGGGAGTTCTGATGGAGGAGAAGGTATTTGTGTCTGTTTTTGTA
The DNA here is from genome assembly GCF_965140295.1 of Lepidochelys olivacea. Taxonomy (NCBI): domain Eukaryota; kingdom Metazoa; phylum Chordata; order Testudines; family Cheloniidae; genus Lepidochelys; species Lepidochelys olivacea. The sequence goes on along the minus strand of NC_140432.1, from coordinate 2,000,566 downwards.
TTGGTATTATCGGTATGTGTAGAGGCTTGGAGGGGCTTTGTGCTGGGAGAGAAGCTGAGCCCTGATTAGGGGGCGGGGCTTCACTGACTAGGGGTCCTATAAAGGGAGCAGCCAGTCAGGCAGCGGCACAGACAGCTGCAGCGGCACAGGAGCTAGCAAACAGAGCTGTAAACAGGGGAATTTGAGTGGGAGTTCTGTTGGAGGAGATGGTATTCGTGTGTGTTTGCTGTTGTATTGGTAGTATCTGTATATGTATTGGTTTGGCGGGGCTTTGTGCTTGGAGAGAAGCTGAGCCCTGATTAGGGGGCGGGGCTTCACTGACTAGGGTTCCTATAAAGGTAGCAGCCAGTCAGGCGGCGGAACAGACAGCTGCAGTGGCACAGGAGCTATCAAACAGAGCTGTAAACAGGGGAATTTGAGTGGGAGTTCTGTTGGAGGAGAAGGTATTTGTGTGTGTTTTTGTATTGGTAGTATCTGTATGTGTAGAGGTTTGAAGGGGTTTTGTGCTGGGAGAGAAGCTGAGCCCTGATTAGGGGGCGGGGCTTCACTGACTAGGGGTCCTAGAAAGGTAGCAGCCAGTCAGGCAGCGGCACAGACAGCTGCAGCGGCACAGGAGCTGGCAAACGGAGCTGTAAACAGGGGAATTTGAGTGGGAGTTCTGTTGGAGGAGAAGGTATTTGTGTGTGTGTTTGGTTTTGTATTGGTAGTATCTGTATGTGTAGGGGCTTTGTGCTGGGAGAGAAGCTGAGCCCTGATTAGGGGGCGGGGCTTCACTGACTAGGCGTCCTATAAAGGTAGGAGCCAGTCAGGCAGCGGCACAGGAGCTAGCAAACAGAGCTGTAAACAGGGGAGTTTGAGTGGGAGTTCTGTTGAAGGAGATGGTATTTGTGTGTGTTTGGTTTTCTATTGTCAGTAACTGTATGTGCAGGGGCTTTGTGCTGGGAGAGAAGCTGAGCCCTGATTAGGCAGCGGCACAGACAGCTGCAGCGGCACAGGAGCTAGCAAACAGAGCTGTAAACAGGGGAGTTTGACTGGGAGTTCTGATGGAGGAGAAGGTATTTGTGTCTGTTTTTGTATTGGTAGTATCTGTATGTGTAGAGCCTTGGAAGGGCTTTGTGCTGGGAGAGAAGCTGAGCCCTGATTAGGGGGCGGGGCTTCACTGACTAGGGGTCCTATAAAGGTAGCAGCCAGTCAGGCAGCGGAACAGACAGCTGCAGTGGCACAGGAGCTAGCAAACAGAGCTGTGAACATGGGAGTTTGAGTGGGAGTTCTCTTGGAGGAGATGGTATTTGTGTGTGTTCGGTTTTGTATTGGCAGTATCTGTATGTGTACGGGCTTTGTGCTGGGAGAGAAGCTGAGCTCTGATTAGGGGGCGGGGCTTCACTGACTAGGGGTCCTATAAAGGTAGCAGCCAGTCAGGCAGCGGCAAAGGAGCTAGCAAACAGAGCTGTAAACAGGGGAGTTTGAGTGGGAGTTCTGTTGGAGGAGATGGTATTTGTGTGTGTTCGGTTTTGTATTGGCAGTATCTGTATGTGTACGGGCTTTGTGCTGGGAGAGAAGCTGAGCCCTGATTAGGGGGCGGGGCTTCACTGACTAGGGGTTCTATAAAGGTAGCAGCCAGTCAGGCAGCGGAACAGAGAGCTGCAGCGGCACAGGAGCTAGCAAACAGAGCTCTAAACAGGGGAGTTTGAGTGGGAGTTCTGTTGGAGGAGAAGGTATTTGTGTGTGTTTTTGTATTGGTAGTATCTGTATGTGTAGAGGTTTGAAGGGGTTTTGTGCTGGGAGAGAAGCTGAGCCCTGATTAGGGGGCGGGGCTTCACTGACTAGGGGTTCTATAAAGGTAGCAGCCAGTCAGGCAGCGGAACAGAGAGCTGCAGCGGCACAGGAGCTGGCAAACGGAGCTGTAAACAGGGGAGTTTGAGTGGGAGTTCTGTTGGAGGAGATGGTATTTGTGTGTGTTTGGTTTTCTATTGTCAGTAACTGTATGTGCAGGGGCTTTGTGCTGGGAGAGAAGCTGAGCCCTGATTAGGCAGCGGCACAGACAGCTGCAGCGGCACAGGAGCTAGCAAACAGAGCTGTAAACAGGGGAGTTTGAGTGGGAGTTCTGTTGGAGGAGAAGGTATTTGTGTGTGTTTTTGTATTGGTATTATCGGTATGTGTAGAGGCTTGGAGGGGCTTTGTGCTGGGAGAGAAGCTGGGCCCTGATTAGGGGGCGGGGCTTCACTGACTAGGGGTCCTATAAAGGTAGCAGCCAGTCAGGCAGCGGCACAGGAACTAGCAAACAGAGCTGTAAACAGGGGAGTTTGAGTGGGAGTTCTGTTGGAGGAGAAGGTATTTGTGTGTGTTTTTGTATTGGTATTATCGGTATGTGTAGAGGCTTGGAGGGGCTTTGTGCTGGGAGAGAAGCTGGGCCCTGATTAGGGGGCGGGGCTTCACTGACTAGGGGTCCTATAAAGGTAGCAGCCAGTCAGGCAGCGGCACAGACAGCTGCAGCGGCACAGGAGCTAGCAAACAGAGCTGTAAACAGGGGAGTTTGAGTGGGAGTTCTCTTGGAGGAGATGGTATTTGTGTGTGTTCGGTTTTGTATTGGCAGTATCTGTATGTGTACGGGCTTTGTGCTGGGAGAGAAGCTGAGCTCTGATTAGGGGGCGGGGCTTCACGGACTAGGGGTCCTATAAAGGTAGCAGCCAGTCAGGCAGCGGCACAGGAACTAGCAAACAGAGCTGTAAACAGGGGAGTTTGAGTGGGAGTTCTGTTGGAGGAGAAGGTATTTGTGTGTGTTTTTGTATTGGTATTATCGGTATGTGTAGAGGCTTGGAGGGGCTTTGTGCTGGGAGAGAAGCTGGGCCCTGATTAGGGGGCGGGGCTTCACTGACTAGGGGTCCTATAAAGGTAGCAGCCAGTCAGGCAGCGGCAGAGACAGCTGCAGCGGCACAGGAGCTAGCAAACAGAGCTGTAAACAGGGGAGTTTGAGTGGGAGTTCTGTTGAAGGAGATGGTATTCGTGTGTGTTTGGTGTTGTATTGGTAGTATCTGTATGTGTATTGGTTTGGCGGGGCTTTGTGCTTGGAGAGAAGCTGAGCCCTGATTAGGGGGCGGGGCTTCACTGACTAGGGTTCCCATAAAGGTAGCAGCCAGTCAGGCGGCGGAACAGACAGCTGCAGTGGCACAGGAGCTATCAAACAGAGCTGTAAACAGGGGAATTTGAGTGGGAGTTCTGTTGGAGGAGAAGGTATTTGTGTGTGTTTTTGTATTGGTAGTATCTGTATGTGTAGAGGTTTGAAGGGGTTTTGTGCTGGGAGAGAAGCTGAGCCCTGATTAGGGGGCGGGGCTTCACTGACTAGGGGCCTATAAAGGTCGCAGCCAGTCAGGCAGCGGCACAGGAGCTAGCAAACAGAGCTGTGAACAGGGGAGTTTGAGTGGGAGTTCTGTTGGAGGAGAAGGTATTTGTGTGTGTTTTTGTATTGGTAGTATCTGTATGTGTAGAGGCTTGGAGGGGCTAGGTGCTGGGAGAGAAGCTGGGCCCTGATTAGGGGGCGGGGCTTCACTGACTAGGGGTCCTATAAAGGTAGCAGCCAGTCAGGCGGCGGAACAGACAGCTGCAGTGGCACAGGAGCTATCAAACAGAGCTGTAAACAGGGGAGTTTGAGTGGGAGTTCTGTTGGAGGAGATGGTATTTGTGTGTGTTTGGTTTTGTATTGGTAGTATCTGTATGTGTAGGGGTTTGGCGGGGCTTTGTGCTTCGAGAGAAGCTGAGCCCTGATTAGGGGGCGGGGCTTCACTGACTAGGGGTCCTATAAAGGTAGCAGCCAGTCAGGCAGCGGAACAGACAGCTGCAGCGGCACAGGAACTAGCAAACAGAGCTCTAAACAGGGGAGTTTCAGTGGGAGTTCTGTTGGAGGAGAAGGTATTTGTGTGTGTTTTTGTATTGGTAGTATCTGTATGTGTAGAGGTTTGAATGGGTTTTGTGCTGGGAGAGAAGCTGAGCCCTGATTAGGGGGCGGGGCTTCACTGACTAGGGGTCCTATAAAGGTAGCAGCCAGTCAGGCAGCGGCACAGGAACTAGCAAACAGAGCTGTAAACAGGGGAGTTTGAGTGGGAGTTCTGTTGGAGGAGAAGGTATTTGTGTGTGTTTTTGTATTGGTATTATCGGTATGTGTAGAGGCTTGGAGGGGCTTTGTGCTGGGAGAGAAGCTGGGCCCTGATTAGGGGGCGGGGCTTCACTGACTAGGGGTCCTATAAAGGTAGCAGCCAGTCAGGCAGCGGCACAGACAGCTGCAGCGGCACAGGAGCTAGCAAACAGAGCTGTAAACAGGGGAATTTGAGTGGGAGTTCTGTTGGAGGAGATGGTATTCGTGTGTGTTTGGTGTTGTATTGGTAGTATCTGTATGTGTATTGGTTTGGCGGGGCTTTGTGCTTGGAGAGAAGCTGAGCCCTGATTAGGGGGCGGGGCTTCACTGACTAGGGTTCCTATAAAGGTAGCAGCCAGTCAGGCGGCGGAACAGACAGCTGCAGTGGCACAGGAGCTATCAAACAGAGCTGTAAACAGGGGAATTTGAGTGGGAGTTCTGTTGGAGGAGAAGGTATTTGTGTGTGTTTGGATATGTATTGTCAGTATCTGTATGTGCAGGGGCTTTGTGCTGGGAGAGAAGCTGAGCCCTGATTAGGGGGCGGGGCTTCCCTGACTAGGGGTCCTATAAAGGTAGCAGCCAGTCAGGCAGCGGCAAAGGAGCTAGCAAACAGAGCTGTAAACAGGGGAGTTTGAGTGGGAGTTCTGTTGGAGGAGATGGTATTTGTGTGTGTTTGGTTTTGTATTGGTAGTATCTGTATGTGTAGGGGTTTGGCGGGGCTTTGTGCTGGGAGAGAAGCTGAGCCCTGATTAGGGGGCGGGGCTTCCCTGACTAGGGGTCCTATAAAGGTAGCAGCCAGTCAGGCAGCGGCAAAGGAGCTAGCAAACAGAGCTGTAAACAGGGGAGTTTGAGTGGGAGTTCTCTTGGAGGAGATGGTATTTGTGTGTGTTCGGTTTTGTATTGGCAGTTTCTGTATGTGTACGGGCTTTGTGCTGGGAGAGAAGCTGAGCTCTGATTAGGGGGCGGGGCTTCACGGACTAGGGGTCCTATAAAGGTAGCAGCCAGTCAGGCAGCGGCACAGGAACTAGCAAACAGAGCTGTAAACAGGGGAGTTTGAGTGGGAGTTCTGTTGGAGGAGAAGGTATTTGTGTGTGTTTTTGTATTGGTATTATCGGTATGTGTAGAGGCTTGGAGGGGCTTTGTGCTGGGAGAGAAGCTGGGCCCTGATTAGGGGGCGGGGCTTCACTGACTAGGGGTCCTATAAAGGTAGCAGCCAGTCAGGCAGCGGCAGAGACAGCTGCAGCGGCACAGGAGCTAGCAAACAGAGCTGTAAACAGGGGAGTTTGAGTGGGAGTTCTGTTGAAGGAGATGGTATTCGTGTGTGTTTGGTGTTGTATTGGTAGTATCTGTATGTGTATTGGTTTGGCGGGGCTTTGTGCTTGGAGAGAAGCTGAGCCCTGATTAGGGGGCGGGGCTTCACTGACTATGGTTCCCATAAAGGTAGCAGCCAGTCAGGCGGCGGAACAGACAGCTGCAGTGGCACAGGAGCTATCAAACAGAGCTGTAAACAGGGGAATTTGAGTGGGAGTTCTGTTGGAGGAGAAGGTATTTGTGTGTGTTTTTGTATTGGTAGTATCTGTATGTGTAGAGGTTTGAAGGGGTTTTGTGCTGGGAGAGAAGCTGAGCCCTGATTAGGGGGCGGGGCTTCACTGACTAGGGGCCTATAAAGGTCGCAGCCAGTCAGGCAGCGGCACAGGAGCTAGCAAACAGAGCTGTGAACAGGGGAGTTTGAGTGGGAGTTCTGTTGGAGGAGAAGGTATTTGTGTGTGTTTTTGTATTGGTAGTATCTGTATGTGTAGAGGCTTGGAGGGGCTAGGTGCTGGGAGAGAAGCTGGGCCCTGATTAGGGGGCGGGGCTTCACTGACTAGGGGTCCTATAAAGGTAGCAGCCAGTCAGGCGGCGGAACAGACAGCTGCAGTGGCACAGGAGCTATCAAACAGAGCTGTAAACAGGGGAGTTTGAGTGGGAGTTCTGTTGGAGGAGATGGTATTTGTGTGTGTTTGGTTTTGTATTGGTAGTATCTGTATGTGTAGGGGTTTGGCGGGGCTTTGTGCTTCGAGAGAAGCTGAGCCCTGATTAGGGGGCGGGGCTTCACTGACTAGGGGTCCTATAAAGGTAGCAGCCAGTCAGGCAGCGGAACAGACAGCTGCAGCGGCACAGGAACTAGCAAACAGAGCTCTAAACAGGGGAGTTTCAGTGGGAGTTCTGTTGGAGGAGAAGGTATTTGTGTGTGTTTTTGTATTGGTAGTATCTGTATGTGTAGAGGTTTGAATGGGTTTTGTGCTGGGAGAGAAGCTGAGCCCTGATTAGGGGGCGGGGCTTCACTGACTAGGGGTCCTATAAAGGTAGCAGCCAGTCAGGCAGCGGCACAGGAACTAGCAAACAGAGCTGTAAACAGGGGAGTTTGAGTGGGAGTTCTGTTGGAGGAGAAGGTATTTGTGTGTGTTTTTGTATTGGTATTATCGGTATGTGTAGAGGCTTGGAGGGGCTTTGTGCTGGGAGAGAAGCTGGGCCCTGATTAGGGGGCGGGGCTTCACTGACTAGGGGTCCTATAAAGGTAGCAGCCAGTCAGGCAGCGGCACAGACAGCTGCAGCGGCACAGGAGCTAGCAAACAGAGCTGTAAACAGGGGAATTTGAGTGGGAGTTCTGTTGGAGGAGATGGTATTCGTGTGTGTTTGGTGTTGTATTGGTAGTATCTGTATGTGTATTGGTTTGGCGGGGCTTTGTGCTTGGAGAGAAGCTGAGCCCTGATTAGGGGGCGGGGCTTCACTGACTAGGGTTCCTATAAAGGTAGCAGCCAGTCAGGCGGCGGAACAGACAGCTGCAGCGGCAAAGGAGCTAGCAAACAGAGCTGTAAACAGGGGAGTTTGAGTGGGAGTTCTGTTGGAGGAGATGGTATTTGTGTGTGTTTGGTTTTGTATTGGTAGTATCTGTATGTGTAGGGGTTTGGCGGGGCTTTGTGCTGGGAGAGAAGCTGAGCCCTGATTAGGGGGCGGGGCTTCCCTGACTAGGGGTCCTATAAAGGTAGCAGCCAGTCAGGCAGCGGCAAAGGAGCTAGCAAACAGAGCTGTAAACAGGGGAGTTTGAGTGGGAGTTCTCTTGGAGGAGATGGTATTTGTGTGTGTTCGGTTTTGTATTGGCAGTATCTGTATGTGTACGGGCTTTGTGCTGGGAGAGAAGCTGAGCTCTGATTAGGGGGCGGGGCTTCACGGACTAGGGGTCCTATAAAGGTAGCAGCCAGTCAGGCAGCGGCACAGGAACTAGCAAACAGAGCTGTAAACAGGGGAGTTTGAGTGGGAGTTCTGTTGGAGGAGAAGGTATTTGTGTGTGTTTTTGTATTGGTATTATCGGTATGTGTAGAGGCTTGGAGGGGCTTTGTGCTGGGAGAGAAGCTGGGCCCTGATTAGGGGGCGGGGCTTCACTGACTAGGGGTCCTATAAAGGTAGCAGCCAGTCAGGCAGCGGCAGAGACAGCTGCAGCGGCACAGGAGCTAGCAAACAGAGCTGTAAACAGGGGAGTTTGAGTGGGAGTTCTGTTGAAGGAGATGGTATTCGTGTGTGTTTGGTGTTGTATTGGTAGTATCTGTATGTGTATTGGTTTGGCGGGGCTTTGTGCTTGGAGAGAAGCTGAGCCCTGATTAGGGGGCGGGGCTTCACTGACTATGGTTCCCATAAAGGTAGCAGCCAGTCAGGCGGCGGAACAGACAGCTGCAGTGGCACAGGAGCTATCAAACAGAGCTGTAAACAGGGGAATTTGAGTGGGAGTTCTGTTGGAGGAGAAGGTATTTGTGTGTGTTTTTGTATTGGTAGTATCTGTATGTGTAGAGGTTTGAAGGGGTTTTGTGCTGGGAGAGAAGCTGAGCCCTGATTAGGGGGCGGGGCTTCACTGACTAGGGGCCTATAAAGGTCGCAGCCAGTCAGGCAGCGGCACAGGAGCTAGCAAACAGAGCTGTGAACAGGGGAGTTTGAGTGGGAGTTCTGTTGGAGGAGAAGGTATTTGTGTGTGTTTTTGTATTGGTAGTATCTGTATGTGTAGAGGCTTGGAGGGGCTAGGTGCTGGGAGAGAAGCTGGGCCCTGATTAGGGGGCGGGGCTTCACTGACTAGGGGTCCTATAAAGGTAGCAGCCAGTCAGGCGGCGGAACAGACAGCTGCAGTGGCACAGGAGCTATCAAACAGAGCTGTAAACAGGGGAGTTTGAGTGGGAGTTCTGTTGGAGGAGATGGTATTTGTGTGTGTTTGGTTTTGTATTGGTAGTATCTGTATGTGTAGGGGTTTGGCGGGGCTTTGTGCTTCGAGAGAAGCTGAGCCCTGATTAGGGGGCGGGGCTTCACTGACTAGGGGTCCTATAAAGGTAGCAGCCAGTCAGGCAGCGGAACAGACAGCTGCAGCGGCACAGGAACTAGCAAACAGAGCTCTAAACAGGGGAGTTTCAGTGGGAGTTCTGTTGGAGGAGAAGGTATTTGTGTGTGTTTTTGTATTGGTAGTATCTGTATGTGTAGAGGTTTGAATGGGTTTTGTGCTGGGAGAGAAGCTGAGCCCTGATTAGGGGGCGGGGCTTCACTGACTAGGGGTCCTATAAAGGTAGCAGCCAGTCAGGCAGCGGCACAGGAACTAGCAAACAGAGCTGTAAACAGGGGAGTTTGAGTGGGAGTTCTGTTGGAGGAGAAGGTATTTGTGTGTGTTTTTGTATTGGTATTATCGGTATGTGTAGAGGCTTGGAGGGGCTTTGTGCTGGGAGAGAAGCTGGGCCCTGATTAGGGGGCGGGGCTTCACTGACTAGGGGTCCTATAAAGGTAGCAGCCAGTCAGGCAGCGGCACAGACAGCTGCAGCGGCACAGGAGCTAGCAAACAGAGCTGTAAACAGGGGAATTTGAGTGGGAGTTCTGTTGGAGGAGATGGTATTCGTGTGTGTTTGGTGTTGTATTGGTAGTATCTGTATGTGTATTGGTTTGGCGGGGCTTTGTGCTTGGAGAGAAGCTGAGCCCTGATTAGGGGGCGGGGCTTCACTGACTAGGGTTCCTATAAAGGTAGCAGCCAGTCAGGCGGCGGAACAGACAGCTGCAGTGGCACAGGAGCTATCAAACAGAGCTGTAAACAGGGGAATTCGAGTGGGAGTTCTGTTGGAGGAGAAGGTATTTGTGTGTGTTTGGATATGTATTGTCAGTATCTGTATGTGCAGGGGCTTTGTGCTGGGAGAGAAGCTGAGCCCTGATTAGGGGGCGGGGCTTCCCTGACTAGGGGTCCTATAAAGGTAGCAGCCAGTCAGGCAGCGGCAAAGGAGCTAGCAAACAGAGCTGTAAACAGGGGAGTTTGAGTGGGAGTTCTGTTGGAGGAGATGGTATTTGTGTGTGTTTGGTTTTGTATTGGTAGTATCTGTATGTGTAGGGGTTTGGCGGGGCTTTGTGCTTGGAGAGAAGCTGAGCCCTGATTAGGGGGCGGGGCTTCACTGACTAGGGGTCCTATAAAGGTAGCAGCCAGTCAGGCAGCGGAACAGACAGCTGCAGCGGCACAGGAGCTAGCAAACAGAGCTCTAAACAGGGGAGTTTGAGTGGGAGTTCTGTTGGAGGAGAAGGTATTTGTGTGTGTTTTTGTATTGGTAGTATCTGTATGTGTAGAGGTTTGAACGGGTTTTGTGCTGGGAGAGAAGCTGAGCCCTGATTAGGGGGCGGGCCTTCACTGACTAGGGGTCCTAGAAAGGTAGCAGCCAGTCAGGCAGCGGCACAGACAGCTGCAGCGGCACAGGAGCTGGCAAACGGAGCTGTAAACAGGGGAGTTTGAGTGGGAGTTCTGTTGGAGGAGAAGGTATTTGTGTGTGTGTTTGGTTTTGTATTGGTAGTATCTGTATGTGTAGGGGCTTTGTGCTGGGAGAGAAGCTGAGCCCTGATTAGGGGGCGGGGCTTCACTGACTAGGCGTCCTATAAAGGTAGCAGCCAGTCAGGCAGCGGAACAGACAGCTGCAGCGGCACAGGAGCTAGCAAACAGAGCTCTAAACAGGGGAGTTTGAGTGGGAGTTCTGTTGGAGGAGAAGGTATTTGTGTGTGTTTTTGTATTGGTAGTATCTGTATGTGTAGAGGTTAGAAGGGGTTTTGTGCTGGGAGAGAAGCTGAGCCCTGATTAGGGGGCGGGGCTTCACTGACTAGGCGTCCTATAAAGGTAGGAGCCAGTCAGGCAGCGGCACAAGACCTAGCAAACAGAGCTGTAAACAGGGGAGTTTGAGTGGGAGTTCTGTTGGAGGAGATGGTATTTGTGTGTGTTTGGTTTTGTATTGGTAGTATCTGTATGTGTAGAGGCTTGGAGGGGCTTTGTGCTGGGAGAGATGCTGAGCCCTGATTAGGGGGCGGGGTTTCACTGACTAGGGGTCCTATAAAGGGAGAAGCCAGTCAGGCAGCGGCACAGACAGCTGCAGCGGCACAGGAGCTAGCAAACAGAGCTGTAAACGGGAGTTTGAGTGGGAGTTCTCTTGGAGGAGATGGTATTTGTGTGTGTTCGGTTTTGTATTGGCAGTATCTGTATGTGTACGGGATTTGTGCTGGGAGAGAAGCTGAGCTCTGATTAGGGGGCGGGGCTTCACGGACTAGGGGTCCTATAAAGGTAGCAGCCAGTCAGGCAGCGGCACAGGAACTAGCAAACATAGCTGTAAACAGGGGAGTTTGAGTGGGAGTTCTGTTGGAGGAGATGGTATTTGTGTGTGTTTTTGTATTGGTAGTGTCTGTATGTGTATTGGTTTGGAGGGGCTTTGTGCTTGGAGAGAAGCTGAGCCCTGATTAGGGGGCGGGGCTTCACTGACTAGGGTTCCTATAAAGGTAGCAGCCAGTCAGGCGGCGGAACAGACAGCTGCAGCGGCACAGGAGCTAGCAAACAGAGCTGTAAACAGGGGAATTTGAGTGGGAGTTCTGTTGGAGGAGAAGGTATTTGTGTGTGTTTGGATATGTATTGTCAGTATCTGTATGTGCAGGGGCTTTGTGCTGGGAGAGAAGCTGAGCCCTGATTAGGGGGCGGGGCTTCCCTGACTAGGGGTCCTATAAAGGTAGCAGCCAGTCAGGCAGCGGCAAAGGAGCTAGCAAACAGAGCTGTAAACAGGGGAGTTTGAGTGGGAGTTCTGTTGGAGGAGAAGGTATTTGTGTGTGTTTTTGTATTGGTAGTATCTGTATGTGTAGAGGTTTGAACGGGTTTTGTGCTGGGAGAGAAGCTGAGCCCTGATTAGGGGGCGGGGCTTCACTGACTAGGGGTCCTAGAAAGGTAGCAGCCAGTCAGGCAGCGGCACAGACAGCTGCAGCGGCACAGGAGCTGGCAAACGGAGCTGTAAACAGGGGAGTTTGAGTGGGAGTTCTGTTGGAGGAGAAGGTATTTGTGTGTGTGTTTGGTTTTGTATTGGTAGTATCTGTATGTGTAGGGGCTTTGTGCTGGGAGAGAAGCTGAGCCCTGATTAGGGGGCGGGGCTTCACTGACTAGGGGTCCTATAAAGGTAGCAGCCAGTCAGGCAGCGGCACAGGAACTAGCAAACAGAGCTGTAAGCAGGGGAGTTTGAGTGGGAGTTCTGTTGGAGGAGAAGGTATTTGTGTGTGTTTTTGTATTGGTATTATGTGTATGTGTAGAGGCTTGGAGGGACTTTGTGCTGGGAGAGAAGCTGGGCCCTGATTAGGGGGCGGGGCTTCACTGACTAGGGGTCCTATAAAGGTAGCAGCCAGTCAGGCAGCGGAACAGACTGCTGCAGCGGCACAGGAACTAGCAAACAGAGCTCTAAACAGGGGAGTTTCAGTGGGAGTTCTGTTGGAGGAGAAGGTATTTGTGTGTGTTTGGTTTTGTATTGGTAGTATCTGTATGTGTAGAGGCTTGGAGGGGCTTTGTGCTGGGAAAAAAGCTGAGCCCTGATTAGGGGGCGGGGCTTCATTGACTAGGGGTCCTATAAAGGTAGCAGCCAGTCAGGCAGCGGCACAGGAGCTAGCAAACAGAGCTGTAAACAGGGGAGTTTGAGTGGGAGTTCTGTTGGAGGAGAAGGTATTTGTGTGTGTGTTTGGTTTTGTATTGGTAGTATCTGTATGTGTAGGGGCTTTGTGCTGGGAGAGAAGCTGAGCCCTGATTAGGGGGCGGGGCTTCACTGACTAGGCGTCCTATAAAGGTAGCAGCCAGTCAGGCAGCGGAACAGACAGCTGCAGCGGCACAGGATCTAGCAAACAGAGCTCTAAACAGGGGAGTTTGAGTGGGAGTTCTGTTGGAGGAGATGGTATTTGTGTGTGTTTCGTTTTGTATTGGTAGTATCTGTATGTGTGTTGGTTTGGCGGGGCTTTCTGCTTGGAGAGAAGCTGAGCCCTGATTAGGGAGCGGGGCTTCACTGACTAGGGGTCCTATAAAGGTAGCAGCCAGTCAGGCAGCGGCACAGGAGCTAGCAAACATAGCTGTAAACAGGGGAGTTTGAGTGGGAGTTCTGTTGGAGGAGAAGGTATTTGTGTGTGTTTTTGTATTGGTAGTGTCTGTATGTGTAGAGGCTTGGAGGGACTAGGTGCTGGGAGAGAAGCTGAGAACTGATTAGGGGGCGGGGCTTCACTGACTAGGGGTCCTATAAAGGGAGCAGCCAGTCAGGCAGCGGCAAAGACAGCTGCAGCGGCACAGGAGCTAGCAAACAGAGCTGTAAACAGGGGAGTTTGAGTGGGAGTTCTGTTGGAGGAGATGGTATTTGTGTGTGTTTGGTTTTGTATTGGTAGTATCTGTATGTGTAGAGGCTTGGAGGGGCTTTGTGCTGGGAGAGAAGCTGAGCCCTGATTAGGGGGCGGGGCTTCACTGACTAGGGGTCCTATAAAGGGAGCAGCCAGTCAGGCAGCGGCAAAGACAGCTGCAGCGGCACAGGAGCTAGCAAACAGAGCTGTAAACAGGGGAGTTTGAGTGGGAGTTCTGTTGGAGGAGATAGTATTTGTGTGTGTTTGGTTTTCTATTGTCAGTAACTGTATGTGCAGGGGCTTTGTGCTGGGAGAGAAGCTGAGCCCTGATTAGGCAGCGGCACAGACAGCTGCAGCGGCACAGGAGCTAGCAAACAGAGCTGTAAACAGGGGAGTTTGAGTGGGAGTTCTGATGGAGGAGAAGGTATTTGTGTGTGTTTGGTTTTGTATTGGTAGTATCTGTATGTGTATTGGTTTGGCGGGGCTTTGTGCTGGGAGAGAAGCTGAGCCCTGATTAGGGGGCGGGGCTTCACTGACGAGGGGTCCTATAAAGGTAGCAGCCAGTCAGGCAGCGGCACAGGAGCTAGCAAACAGAGCTGTAAACAGGGGAGTTTGAGTGGGAGTTCTGTTGGAGGAGATGGTATTTGTGTGTGTTTGGTTTTGTATTGGTAGTATCTGTATGTGTAGGGGCTTTGTGCTGGGAGAGAAGCTGAGCCCTGATTAGCGGGTGGGGCTTCACTGACGAGGGGTCCTATAAAGGTAGCAGCCAGTCAGGCAGCGGCACAGGAGCTAGCAAACAGAGCTGTAAACAGGGGAGTTTGAGTGGGAGTTCTGTTGGAGGAGATGGTATTTGTGTGTGTTTGGTTTTGTATTGGTAGTATCTGTATGTGTAGGGGTTTGGCGGGGCTTTGTGCTTGGAGAGAAGCTGAGCCCTGATTAGGGGGCGGGGCTTCACTGACTAGGGTTCCTATAAAGGTAGCAGTCAGTCAGGCAGCGGCACAGGAGCTAGCAAACACAGCTGTAAACAGGGGAGTTTGAGTGGGAGTTCTGTTGGAGGAGAAGGTATTTGTGTGTTTTTTTGTATTGGTAGTATCTGTATGTGTAGAGGCTTGGAGCGGCTTTGTGCTGGGAGAGAAGCTGAGCCCTGATTGGGGGGCGGGGCTTCACTGACTAGGGGTCCTATAAAGGTAGCAGCCAGTCAGGCAGCGGCACAGACAGCTGCAGCGGCACAGGAGCTAGCAAACAGAGCTGTGAACAGGGGAGTTTGAGTGGGAGTTCTGTTGGAGGAGAAGGTATTTGTGTATGTTTTTTTTTGTATTGTCAGTATCTGTATGTGCAGGGGCTTTGTCCTGGGAGAGAAGCTGAGCCCTGATTAGGGGGCGGGGTTTCACTGACTAGGGGTCCTATAAAGGTACCAGCCAGTCAGGCAGCGGCACAGGAGCTAGCAAACAGAGCTGTAAACAGGGGAGTTTGAGTGGGAGTTCTGTTGGAGGAGAAGGTATTTGTGTGTGTGTGTTTTTGTATTGGTAGTATCTGTATGTGTAGAGGCTTGGAGGGGCTTTGTGCTGGAAGAGAAGCTGAGACCTGATTAGGGGCGGGGCTTCACTGAATAGGCGTCCTATAAAGGTACCAGCCAGTCAGGCAGCGGCACAGGGGCTATCAAACAGAGCTGTAAACAGGGGAATTTGAGTGGGAGTTCGGTTGGTGGAGAAGGTATTTGTGTGTGTTTGGATTTGTATTGTCAGTATCTGTATGTGCAGGGGCTTTGTGCTGGGAGAGAATCTGAGCCCTGATTAGGGGGCGGGGCTTCCCTGACTAGGGGTCCTATAAAGGTAGCAGCCAGTCAGGCAGCGGCAAAGGAGCTAGCAAACAGAGCTGTAAACAGGGGAGTTTGAGTGGGAGTTCTGTTGGAGGAGAAGGTATTTGTGTGTGTTTGGTTTTGTATTGGTAGTATCTCTATGTGCAGAGGCTTGGAGGGGCTTTGTGCTGCGAGAGAAGCTGAGCCCTGATTAGGGGGCGGGGTTTCACTGACTAGGGGTCCTATAAAGGTACCAGCCAGTCAGGCAGCGGCACAGGAGCTAGCAAACAGAGCTGTAAACAGGGGAGTTTGAGTGGGAGTTCTGTTGGAGGAGAAGGTATTTGTGTGTGTTTTTGTATTGGTATTATGTGTATGTGTAGAGGCTTGGTGGGGCTTTGTGATGGGAGAGAAGCTGAGCCCTGATTAGGGGGCGGGGCTTCACTGACTAGGGGTCCTATAAAGGTAGCAGCCAGTCAGGCAGCGGCACTGACAGCTGCAGCGGCACAGGAGCTAGCAAACAGAGCTGTAAACCGGGGAGTTTGAGTGGGAGTTCTGTTGGAGGAGAAGGTATTCGTGTGTGATTTTGTATTGGTAGTATCTGTATGTGTAGAGGCGTGGTGGGGCTAGGTGCTGCGAGAGAAGCTGAGCCCTGATTAGGGGGCGGCGCTTCACTGACTAGGGGTCCTATAAAGGTAGCAGCCAGTCAGGCAGCGGAACAGACAGCTGCAGTGGCACAGGAGCAAGCAGACAGAGCTGTAAACAGGGGAGTTTGGGTGGGAGTTCTGTTGGAGGAGAAGGTATTTGTGTGTGTTTGGTTTTGTATTGCCAGTATCTGTATGTGCAGGGGCTTTGTGCTGGGAGAGAAGCTGAGCCCTGATTAGGGGGCGGGGCTTCCCTGACTAGGGGTCCTATAAAGGTAGCAGCCAGTCAGGCAGCGGCAGAGGAGCTAGCAAACAGAGCTGTAAACAGGGGAGTTTGAGTGGGAGTTCTGTTGGAGAAGAAGGTATTTGTGTGTTTTTTTGTATTGGTAGTATCTGTATGTGTAGAGGCTTGGAGGGGCTTTGTGCTGGGAGAGAAGCTGAGCCCTGATTAGGGGGCGGGGCTTCCCTGACTAGGGGTCCTATAAAGGTAGCAGCCAGTCAGGCAGCGGCAGAGGAGCTGGCAAACAGAGCTGTAAACAGGGGAGTTTGAGTGGGAGTTCTGTTGGAGGAGATGGTATTTGTGTGTGTTTGGTTTTGTATTTGTAGTATCTGTATGTGTATTGGTTTGGCGGGGCTTTGTGCTGGGAGAGAAGCTGAGCCCTGATTAGGGGGCGGGGCTTCACTGACGAGGGGTCCTATAAAGGTAGCAGCCAGTCAGGCAGCGGCACAGGAGCTAGCAAACAGAGCTGTAAACAGGGGTGTTTGAGTGGGAGTTCTGTTGGAGGAGATGGTATTTGTGTGTGTTTGGTTTTGTATTGGTAGTATCTGTATGTGTAGGGGCTTTGTGCTGGGAGAGAAGCTGAGCCCTGATTAGGGGGTGGGGCTTCACTGACGAGGGGTCCTATAAAGGTAGCAGCCAGTCAGGCAGCGGCACAGGAGGTAGCAAACAGAGCTGTAAACAGGGGAGTTTGAGTGGGAGTTCTGTTGGAGGAGAAGGTATTTGTGTGTGTGTGTTTTTGTATTGGTAGTATCTGTATGTGTAGAGGCTTGGAGGGGCTTTGTGCTGGAAGAGAAGCTGAGACCTGATTAGGGGCGGGGCTTCACTGACTAGGCGTCCTATAAAGGTAGCAGCCAGTCAGGCAGCGGAACAGACAGCTGCAGTGGCACAGGAGCTATCAAACAGAGCTGTAAACAGGGGAATTTGAGTGGGAGTTCTGTTGGAGGAGGAGGTATTTGTGTGTGTTTGGATTTGTATTGTCAGTATCTGTATGTGCAGGGGCTTTGTGCTGGGAGAGAATCTGAGCCCTGATTAGGGGGCGGGGCTTCCCTGACTAGGGGTCCTATAAAGGTAGCAGCCAGTCAGGCAGCGGCAAAGGAGCTAGCAAACAGAGCTGTAAACAGGGGAGTTTGAGTGGGAGTTCTGTTGGAGGAGAAGGTATTTGTGTGTGTTTGGTTTTGTATTGGTAGTATCTCTATGTGCAGAGGCTTGGAGGGGCTTTGTGCTGCGAGAGAAGCTGAGCCCTGATTAGGGGGCGGGGTTTCACTGACTAGGGGTCCTAAAAAGGTACCAGCCAGTCAGGCAGCGGCACAGGAGCTAGCAAACAGAGCTGTAAACAGGGGAGTTTGAGTGGGAGTTCTGTTGGAGGAGAAGGTATTTGTGTGTGTTTTTGTATTGGTATTATGTGTATGTGTAGAGGCTTGGTGGGGCTTTGTGATGGGAGAGAAGCTGAGCCCTGATTAGGGGGCGGGGTTTCACTGACTAGGGGTCCTAAAAAGGTTCCAGCCAGTCAGGCAGCGGCACAGGAGCTAGCAAACAGAGCTGTAAACAGGGGAGTTTGAGTGGGAGTTCTGTTGGAGGAGAAGGTATTTGTGTGTGTTTTTGTATTGGTATTATGTGTATGTGTAGAGGCTTGGTGGGGCTTTGTGATGGGAGAGAAGCTGAGCCCTGATTAGGAGGCGGGGCTTCACTGACTAGGGGTCCTATAAAGGTAGCAGCCAGTCAGGCAGCGGAACAGACAGCTGCAGCGGCACAGGAGCTAGCAAACAGAGCTGTAAACCGGGGAGTTTGAGTGGGAGTTCTGTTGGAGGAGAAGGTATTTGTGGGTGTTTTTGCATTGGTAGTATCTGTTTGTGTAGAGGCTTGGAGGGGCTTTGTGCTGGGAGAGAAGCTGAGCCCTGATTAGGGGCGGGGCTTCACTGACTAGGGGTCCTATAAAGGTAGCAGCCAATCAGGCAGCGGCACTGACAGCTGCAGCGGCACAGGAGCTAGCAAACAGAGCTGTAAACAGGGCAGTTTGAGTGGGAGTTCTGTTGGAGGAGAAGGTATTTGTGTGTGTTTGGTTTTGTATTGGTAGTATCTGTATGTGTAGAGGCTTTGTGCTGGGAGAGAAGCTGAGCCCTGATTAGGGGGCGGGGCTTCCCTGACTAGGGGTCCTATAAAGGTAGCAGCCAGTCAGGCAGCGGCACAGGAGGTAGCAAACAGACCTGTGAACAGGGGAGTTAGAGTCGGAGTTCTGTTGGAGGAGAAGGTATTTGTGTGTGATTTTGTATTGGTAGTATCTGTATGTGTAGAGGCGTGGTGGGGCTAGGTGCTGCGAGAGAAGCTGAGCCCTGATTAGGGGGCGGCGCTTCACTGACTAGGGGTCCTATAAAGGTAGCAGCCAGTCAGGCAGCGGAACAGACAGCTGCAGTGGCACAGGAGCAAGCAGACAGAGCTGTAAACAGGGGAGTTTGGGTGGGAGTTCTGTTGGAGGAGAAGGTATTTGTGTGTGTTTGGTTTTGTATTGTCAGTATCTGTATGTGCAGGGGCTTTGTGCTGGGAGAGAAGCTGAGCCCTGATTAGGGGGCGGGGCTTCCCTGACTAGGGGTCCTATAAAGGTAGCAGCCAGTCAGGCAGCGGCAGAGGAGCTAGCAAACAGAGCTGTAAACAGGGGAGTTTGAGTGGGAGTTCTGTTGGAGAAGAAGGTATTTGTGTGTTTTTTTGTATTGGTAGTATCTGTATGTGTAGAGGCTTGGAGGGGCTTTGTGCTGGGAGAGAAGCTGAGCCCTGATTAGGGGGCGGGGCTTCCCTGACTAGGGGTCCTATAAAGGTAGCAGCCAGTCAGGCAGCGGCACAGGAGCTAGCAAACAGACCTGTGAACAGGGGAGTTAGAGTCGGAGTTCTGTTGGAGGAGAAGGTATTTGTGTGTGATTTAGTATTGGTAGTATCTGTATGTGTAGAGGCGTGGTGGGGCTAGGTGCTGCGAGAGAAGCTGAGCCCTGATCAGGGGGCGGCGCTTCACTGACTAGGGGTCCGATAAAGGTAGCAGCCAGTCAGGCAGCGGAACAGACAGCTGCAGTGGCACAGGAGCAAGCAGACAGAGCTGTAAACAGGGGAGTTTGGGTGGGAGTTCTGTTGGAGGAGAAGGTATTTGTGTGTGTTTGGTTTTGTATTGTCAGTATCTGTATGTGCAGGGGCTTTGTGCTGGGAGAGAAGCTGAGCCCTGATTAGAGGGCGGGGCTTCCCTGACTAGGGGTCCTATAAAGGTAGCAGCCAGTCAGGCAGCGGCAGAGGAGCTAGCAAACAGAGCTGTAAACAGGGGAGTTTGAGTGGGAGTTCTGTTGGAGAAGAAGGTATTTGTGTGTTTTTTTGTATTGGTAGTATCTGTATGTGTAGAGGCTTGGAGGGGCTTTGTGCTGGGAGAGAAGCTGAGCCCCGATTAGGGGGCGGGGCTTCACTGACTAGGGGTCCTGTAAAGGTAGCAGCCAGTCAGGCAGCGGCACAGGAGCTAGCAAACAGAGCTGTAAACAGGGGAGTTTGAGTGGGAGTTTGGTTGGAGGAGATGGTATTTGTGTGTGTTTGGTTTTGTATTGGTAGTATCTGTATGTGTATTGGTTTGCCGGGGCTTTGTGCTTGGAGACAAGCTGAGCCCTGATTAGGGGGCGGGGCTTCACTGACGAGGGTTCCTATAAAGGTAGCAGCCGGGCAGGCAGAGGAACAGACAGCTGCAGTGGCACAGGAGCTAGCAAACAGAGTTGTAAACAGGGGAGTTTGAGTGGGAGTTCTGTTGGAGGAGAAGATATTTGTGTGTGTTTGGTTTTGTATTGTCAGTATCTGTATGTGCAGGGGCTTTGTGCTGGGAGAGAGGCTGAGCCCTGATTAGGGGGCGGGGCTTCCCTGACTAGGGGTCTTATAAAGGTAGCAGCCAGTCAGGCAGCGGCAGAAAGCTGCAGCGGCACAGGAGCTAGCAAACAGAGCTGTAAGCAGGGGAGTTTGAGTGGGAGTTCTGTTGGAGGAGAAGGTATTTGTGTGTGTTTCGTTTTGTATTGGTAGTATCTGTATGTGTAGAGGCTTGGAGGGGCTTTGTGCTGGGAGAGAAGCTGAGCCCTGATTAGGGGGCGGGGCTTCACTGACTAGGGGTCCTATAAAGGTAGCAGCCAGTCAGGCAGCGGCAGAGGAGCTAGCAAACAGAGCTGTAAACAGGGGAGTTTGAGTGGGAGTTCTGTTGGAGAAGAAGGTATTTGTGTGTTTTTTTGTATTGGTAGTATCTGTATGTGTAGAGGCTTGGAGGGGCTTTGTGCTGGGAGAGAAGCTGAGCACTGATTAGGGG
Source organism: Lepidochelys olivacea (assembly GCF_965140295.1). NCBI lineage: Eukaryota > Metazoa > Chordata > Testudines > Cheloniidae > Lepidochelys > Lepidochelys olivacea. The sequence goes on along the minus strand of NC_140432.1, from coordinate 1,980,754 downwards.
GCGGGGCTTCACTGACTAGGGGGTCCTATAAAGGTAGCAGCCAGTCAGGCAGCGGAACAGACAGCTGCAGTGGCACAGGAGCTAGCAAACAGACCTGTAAACAGGGGAGTTTGGGTGGGAGTTCTGTTGGAGGAGAAGGTATTTGTGTGTGTTTGGTTTTGTATTGGTAGTATCTGTATGTGTAGAGGCTTTGAGGGGCTTTGTGCTGGGAGAGAAGCTGAGCCCTGATTAGGGGGCGGGGCTTCACTGACTTGGGGTCCTGTAAAGGTAGCAGCCAGTCAGGCAGCGGCACAGGAGCTAGCAAACAGAGCTGTAAACAGGGGAGTTTGAGTGGGAGTTTGGTTGGAGGAGATGGTATTTTTGTGTGTTTGGTTTTGTATTGGTAGTATCTGTATGTGTATTGGTTTGCCGGGGCTTTGTGCTTGGAGACAAGCTGAGCCCTGATTAGGGGGCGGGGCTTCACTGACGAGGGTTCCTATAAAGGTAGCAGCCGGGCAGGCAGAGGAACAGACAGCTGCAGTGGCACAGGAGCTAGCAAACAGAGCTGTAAACAGGGGAGTTTGAGTGGGAGTTCTGTTGGAGGAGAAGGTATTTGTGTGTGTTTGGTTTTGTATTGGTAGTATCTGTATGTGTAGGGGTTTGGCGGGGCTTTGTGCTTGGAGAGAAGCTGAGCCCTGGTTAGGGGGCGGGGCTTCACTGACTAGGGGTCCTATAAACGTAGAAGCCAGTCAGGCAGCGGAACAGACAGCTGCAGTGGCACAGGAGCTAGCAAACAGAGCTGTAAACAGGGGAGTTTGAGTGGGAGTTCTGTTGGAGGAGAAGGTATTTGTGTGTGTTTGGTTTTGTATTGTCAGTATCTGTATGTGCAGGGGCTTTGTGCTGGGAGAGAGGCTGAGCCCTGATTAGGGGGCGGGGCTTCCCTGACTAGGGGTCCTATAAAGGTAGCAGCCAGTCAGGCAGCGGCAGAAGGCTGCAGCGGCACAGGAGCTAGCAAACAGAGCTGTAAGCAGGGGAGTTTGAGTGGGAGTTCTGTTGGAGGAGAAGGTATTTGTGTGTGTTTCGTTTTGTATTGGTAGTATCTGTATGTGTAGAGGCTTGGAGGGGCTTTGTGCTGGGAGAGAAGCTGAGCCCTGATTAGGGGGGGGGCTTCACTGACTAGGGGTCCTATAAAGGTACCAGCCAGTCAGGCAGCGGGACATACAGCTGCAGCGGCACAGGAGCTAGCAAACAGAGCTGTAAACAGGGGAGTTAGAGTGGGAGTTTTGTTGGAGGAGAAGGTGTTTGTGTGGGTTCGGTTTTGTATTGGTAGTATCTGTATGTGTAGAGGCTTGGAGGGCTTTGTGCTGGGAGAGAAGCTGAGCCCTGATTAGGGGGAGGGCCTTCACTGACTAGGGTTCCTATAAAGGTAGCGGCACAGGAGCTAGCAAACAGAGCTGTAAACAGGGGAGTTTGAGTGGGAGTTCTGTTGGACGAGAAGGTATTTGTGTGTGTTTGGTTTTGTATTGGTAGTATCTACCAATACAAAACCAAACACACACAAATACCCTCTCCTCCAACAGAACTCCCACTCAAACTCCCCTGTTTACAGCTCTGTTTGCTAGCTCCTGTGCCGCTGCAGCTGCCTGACTGGCTGCTCCCTTTATAGGACCCCTAGTCAGTGAAGCCCCGCCCTCTAATCAGGGCTCAGCTTCTCTCCCAGCACAAAGCCCTTCCAAGCCCCTACACACACAGATACTACCAATACAAAACCAAACACACACAAATACCTTCTACTCCGACAGTACTCCCACTCAAACTCCCCTGTTTACAGCTCTGTTTGTAGCTCCTGTGCCGCTGCCTGACTGGCTGCAACCTTATTGGACCCCTTGTCAGGGAAGCCCCGCCCACTAATCAGGGCTCAGCTTCTTTCCCAGCACAAAGCCCCTCCAAGCCTCTACACATACAGATACCACCAACACAAAACCAAAAACACACACAAATACCTTCTCCTCCAACAGAACTCCCACTCAAACTCCCCTGTTTACATCTCTGTGTGCTAGCTCCTGTGCCGCTGCCTGACTGGCTGCTACCTTTATAGGACCCCTAGTCAGGGAAGCCCCGCCCCCTAATCAGGGCTCAGCTTCTCTCCCAGCACAAAGCCCCTACACATACAGATACCACCAATACAAAACCAAACACACACAAATACCTTCTCCTCCAACAGAACTCCCACTCAAACTCCCCTGTTTACAGCTCTGTTTGATAGCTCCTGTGCTGATGCAGCTGTCTGTGCCGCTGTCTGACTGGCTGATACCTTTTTAGGACCCCTAGTCAGTGAAGCCCCGCCCCCTAATCAGGGCTCAGCTTCTCTCCCAGCACAAAGCCCCTACACATGCAGATACTACCAATACAAAACCAAACACACACACAAATACCTTTTCCTCCAACAGAACTCCCACTCAAACTCCCCTGTTTACAGCTCTGTTTGCTAGCCCCTGTGCCGCTGCCTGACTGGCTGCTACCTTTATAGGACCCCAAGTCAGGGAAGCCCCGCCCCCTAATCAGGGCTCAGCTTCTCTCCCAGCACAAAGCCTCTACACATACAGATACTACCAATAAAAATCCAAACACACACAAATACCTTCTCCTCCAACAGAACTCCCACTCCAACTTTCCTCTTTACAGCTCTGTTTGCTAGCTCCTGTGCCGCTGCAGCTGTCTGTGCCGCTGCCTGACTGGCTGCTACCTTTATAGGACCCCTAGTCAGTCAAGCCCCGCCCCCTAATCAGGGCTCAGTTTCTCTCCCAGCACAAAGCCCCTACACATACAGATACTACCAATACAAAACCAAACACACACAAATTCCTTCTCCTCCGAAAGAACTCCCACTCAAACTCCCCTGTTTACAGCTCTGTTTGCTAGCTCCTGTGCTGCTGCAGCTGTCTGTGCCACTACCTGACTGGCTGCTACCTTTATAGGACCCCTAGTCAGTGAAGCCCCGCCCCCTAATCAGGGCTCAGCTTCTGTCTCAGCACAAAGCCCCTACACACACACATACTACCAATACAAAACCAAACACAACAAAAACCTTCTACTCCAACAGTACTCCCACTCAAACTCCCCTGTTTACAGCTCTGTTTGATAGCTCCTGTGCCGCTGCCTGACTGGCTGCAACCTTTATAGGACCCCTATTCAGGGAAGCCCCGCCCCCTAATCAGGGCTCAGCTTCTCTCCCAGCACAAAGCCCCTACACATACAGATACTACCAATACAAAACCAAACACACACAAATACCTTCTCCTCCCACTCAAACTCCCCTGTTTACAGGTCTGTTTGCTAGCTCCTGTGCCGCTGCAGCTGTCTGTGCCGCTGCCTGACTGGCTGCTACCTTTATAGGACCCCTAGTCAGTGAAGCCCCGCCCCCTAATCAGGGTTCAGCTTCTGTCCCAGCACAAAGCCCCTACACACACAGATACTACCAATACAAAACCAAACACACACAAATACCTTCTACTCAAACAGAACTCCCACTCAAACTCCCCTGTTTACAGCTCTGTTTGATAGCTCCTGCGCCGCTGCCTGACTGGCTGCAACCTCATAGGACCCCTAGTCAGGGAAGCCCCGCCCACTAATCAGGGCTCGGCTTCTTTCCCAGCACAAAGCCCCTCCAAGCCTCTACACATACAGATACCACCAATGCAAAACCAAACACACACACAAATACCTTTTCCTCCAACAGAACTCCCACTCAAACTCCCCTGTTTACAGCTCTGTTTGCTAGCTCCTGTGCCGCTGCAGCTGTCTGTGCGGCTGCCTGACTGGCTGCTACCTTTATAGGACCCCTAGTCAGGGAAGCCCCGCCCCCTAATCAGGGCTCAGCTTCTCTCCCAGCACAAAGCCCCTACACATACAGATACTAACAATACAAAACCAAACACACACAAATACCTTCTCCTCCAACAGAACTCTCACTCCAACTCCCCTGTTTAGAGCTCTGTTTGCTAGCTCCTGTGCCGCTGCAGCTGTCTGTGCCGCTCCCTGACTGGCTGATACCTTTCTAGGACCCCTAGTAAGTGAAGCCCCGCCCCCTAATCACGGCTCAGCTTCTCTCCCAGCACAAAGCCCCTTCACATACAGATACTAACAATACAAAACCAAACACACACAAATACCTTCTCCTCCAAAAGAACTCCCACTCAAACTCCCCTGTTTACAGCTCTGTTTGCTAGCTCCTGTGCCGCTGCAGCTGTCTGTGCCGCTGCCTGATTGGCTGCTACGTTTATAGGACCCCTAGTCAGGGAAGCCCCGCCCCCTAATCAGGGCTCAGCTTCTCACCCAGCACAAAGCCCCAACACATACAAATACCAATACAAAACCAAACACACACAAATACCTTCTCCTCGAACAGAACTCCCACTCAAACTCCCCTGTTTACATCTCTGTGTGCTAGCTCCTGTGCCGCTGCCTGACTGGCTGCTACCTTTATAGGACCCCTAGTCAGTCAAGCCCCGCCCCCTAATCAGGGGTCAGCTTCTCTCCCAGCACAAAGCCCCTACACATACAGATACTACCAATACAAAACCAAACACACACAAATACCTTCTCCTCCAACAGAACTCCCACTCAAACCCCCTGTTTACAGCTCTGTTTGCTAGCTCCTGTGCCGCTGCCTGACTGGCTGCTACATTTATAGGACCCCTTGTCAGTGAAGCCCCGCCCCCTAATCAGGGCTCAGCTTCTCTCCCAGCACAAAGCCCCTACACATACAGATACTAAGAATACAAAACCAAACACACACAAATACCTTCTCCTCCCACTCAAACTCCCCTGTTTACAGGTCTGTTTGCTAGCTCCTGTGCCGCTGCAGCTGTCTGTGCCGCTGCCTGACTGGCTGCTACCTTTATAGGACCCCTAGTCAGTGAAGCCCCGCCCCCTAATCAGGGTTCAGCTTCTGTCCCAGCACAAACCCCCTACACACACAGATACTACCAATACAAAACCAAACACACACAAATACCTTCTACTCCAACAGAACTCCCACTCAAACTCCCCTGTTTACAGCTCTGTTTGATAGCTCCTGTGCCGCTGCCTGACTGGCTGCAACCTTATAGGACCCCTAGTCAGGGAAGCCCCGCCCACTAATCAGGGCTCAGCTTCTTTCCCAGCACAAAGCCCCTCCAAGCCTCTACACATACAGATACTACCAATACAAAACCAAACACACACAAATACCTTCTCCTCCAACAGAACTCCCACTCAAACTCCACTGTTTACAGCTCTGCTTGCTAGCCCCTGTGCCGCTGCAGCTGTCTGTGCCGCTGCCTGACTGGCTGCTACCCTTATAGGACCCCTAGTCAGGGAAGCCCCGCCCCCTAATCAGGGCTCAGCTTCTGTCCGAGCACAAAGCCCCTACACACACAGATACTACCAATACAAAACCAAACACACACACAAACACCTTCTCCTCCAACAGTACTCCCACTCAAACTCCCCTGTTTACAGCTCTGTTTGCTAGCTCCTGTGCCGCTGCCTGACTGGCTGCTACCTTTATAGGACCCCTAGTCAGGGAAGCCCCGCCCCCTAATCAGGGCTCAGCTTCTCTCCCAGCACAAAGCAACTACACATACAGATACTAACAATACAAAACCAAACACACACAAATACCTTCTCCTCCAAAAGAACTCCCACTCAAACTCCCCTGTTTACAGCTCTGTTTGCTAGCTCCTGTGCCGCTGCAGCTGTCTGTGCCGCTGCCTGACTGGCTGATACCTTTCTAGGACCCCTGGTAAGTGAAGCCCCGCCCCCTAATCACGGCTCAGCTTCTCTCCCAGCACAAAGCCCCTTCACATACAGATACTAACAATACAAAACCAAACACACACAAATACCTTCTCCTCCAACAGAACTCCCACTCAAACTCCCCTGTTTACAGCTCTGTTTGCTAGCTCCTGTGCCGCTGCAGCTGTCTGTGCGGCTGCCTGACTGGCTGCTACCTTTATAGGACCCCTAGTCAGGGAAGCCCCGCCCACTAATCAGGGCTCAGCTTCTCTCCCAGCACAAAGCCCCTCCAAGCCTCTACACATACAGATACTACCAATACAAAACCAAACACACACAAATACCTTCTCCTCCAAGAGAACTCCCACTCAGACTCCCCTGTTTACAGCTCTGTTTGATAGCTCCTGTGCCGCTGCAGCTGTCTGTGCCGCTGCCTGACTGGCTGCTACCTTTATAGGACCCCTAGCCAGGGAAGCCCCGCCCCCTAATCAGGGCTCAGCTTCTCTCCCAGGACAAAGCCCCTACACATACAGATACCACCAATACAAAACCAAACACACACAAATACCTTCTCCTCCAACAGAACTCCCACTCAAACTCCCCTGTTTACAGCTCTGTTTGCTAGCTCCTGTGCCGCTGCAGCTGTCTGTGCCGCTGCCTGACTGGCTGATACCTTTATAGGAACCCTAGTCAGGGAAGCCCCGCCCCCTAATCAGGGCTCAGCTTCTCTCCCAGCACAAAGCCCATACACAGACAGATACTAACAATACAAAACCAAACACACACAAATACCTTCTCCTCCAACAGAACTCCCACTCCAACTCCCCTGTTTACAGATCTGTTTGCTAGCTCCTGTGCTGCTGCAGCTGTCTGTGCTGCTGCCTGACTGGCTGCTACCTTTATAGGACCCCTAGCCAGGGAAGCCCCGCCCCCTAATCAGGGCTCAGCTTCTCTCCCAGGACAAAGCCCCTACACATACAGATACCACCAATACAAAACCAAACACACACAAATACCTTCTCCTCCAACAGAACTCCCACTCAAACTCCCCTGTTTACAGCTCTGTTTGCGAGCTCCTGTGCCGCTGCAGCTGTCTGTGCCGCTGCCTGACTGGCTGATACCTTTATAGGAACCCTAGTCAGGGAAGCCCCGCCCCCTAATCAGGGCTCAGCTTCTCTCCCAGCACAAAGCCCATACACAGACAGATACTAACAATACAAAACCAAACACACACAAATACCTTCTCCTCCAACAGAACTCCCACTCCAACTCCCCTGTTTACAGATCTGTTTGCTAGCTCCTGTGCTGCTGCAGCTGTCTGTGCCGCTGCCTGACTGGCTGCTACCTTTATAGGACCCCTAGTCAGTGAAGCCCCGCCCCCTAATCAGGGCTCACCTTCTCTCCCAGCACAAAGACCCTCCAAGCCTCTACCATACAGATACCACCAATACAAAACCAAACACACACAAATACCTTCTCCTCCAACAGAACTCCCACTCAAACTCCCCTGTTTACAGCTCTGTTTGATAGCTCCTGTGCCGCTGCCTGACTGGCTGCAACCTTATAGGACCCCTAGTCAGGAAGCCCCGCCCACTAATCAGGGCTCAGCTTCTTTCCCAGCACAAAGCCCCTACACATACAGATACCACCAATACAAAACCAAACACACACAAATACCTTCTCCTTCAACAGAACTCCCACTCAAACTCCCCTGTTTACAGCTCTGTTTGCTAGCTCCTGTGCCGCTGCAGCTGTCTGTGCAACTGCCTGATTGGCTGCTACCTTTATAGGACCCCTAGTCAGGGAAGCCCCGCCCCCTAATCACGGCTCAGCTTCTCTCCCAGCACAAAGCCCCAACACATACAGATACTACCAATACAAAACCAAACACACACACAAATACCTTCTTCTCCAACAGAACTCCCACTCAAACTCCCCTGTTTACAGCTCTGTTTGCTAGCTCCTGTGCCGCTGCCTGACTGGCTGCTACCTTTATAGGACCCCTAGTCAGGGAAGCCAAGCCCCCTAATCAGGGCTCAGCTTCTCTCCCAGCACAAAGCCCCTACACATACAGATACTAACAATACAAAACCAAACACACACAAATACCTTCTCCTCCAACAGAACTCGCACTCAAACTCCCCTGTTTACATCTCTGTGTGCTAGCTCCTGTGCCGCTGCCTGACTGGCTGCTACCTTTATAGGACCCCTAGTCAGGGAAGCCCCGCCCCCTAATCAGGGCTCAGCTTCTGTCCCAGCACAAAGCCCCTACACATACAGATACTAACAATACAAAACCAAACACACACAAATACCTTCTCCTCCAACAGAACTCTCACTCCAACTCCCCTGTTTAGAGCTCTGTTTGCTAGCTCCTGTGCCGCTGCAGCTGTCTGTGCCGCTGCCTGACTGGCTGATACCTTTCTAGGACCCCTAGTAAGTGAAGCCCCGTCCCCTAATCACGGCTCAGCTTCTCTCCCAGCACAAAGCCCCTTCACATACAGATACTAACAATACAAAACCAAACACACACAAATACCTTCTCCTCCAAAAGAACTCCCACTCAAACTCCCCTCTTTACAGCTCTGTTTGCTAGCTCCTGTGCTGCTGCAGCTGTCTGTGCCGCTACCTGACTGGCTGCTACCTTTATAGGACCCCTAGTCAGTGAAGCCCCGCCCCCCAATCTGGGCTCAGCTTCTGTCTCAGCACAAAGCCCCTACACACACAGATACTACCAATACAAAACCAAACACACACAAATACCTTCTACTCCGACAGTACTCCCACTCAAACTCCCCTGTTTACAGCTCTGTTTGATAGCTCCTGTGCCGCTGCCTGACTGGCTGCAACCTTTATAGGACCCCTAGTCAGTCAAGCCCCGCCCCCTAATCAGGGGTCAGCTTCTCTCCCAGCACAAAGCCCCTACACATACAGATACTACCAATACAAAACCAAACACACACAAATACCTTCTCCTCCAACAGAACTCCCACTCAAACTCCCCTGTTTACAGCTCTGTTTGCTAGCTCCTGTGCCGCTGCAGCTGTCTGTGCCGCTGCCTGACTGGCTGCTACCTTTATAGGACCCCTAGTCAGTGAAGCCCCGCCCCCTAATCACGGCTCAGCTTCTGTCCTAGCACAAAGCCCCTACACACACAGATACTACCAATACAAAACCAAACACACACAAATACCTTCTACTCCAACAGAACTCCCACTCAAACTCCCCTGTTTACAGCTCTGTTTGATAGCTCCTGTGCCGCTGCCTGACTGGCTGCAACCTTATTGGACCCCTAGTCAGGGAAGCCCCGCCCACCAATCAGGGCTCAGCTTCTTTCCCAGCACAAAGCCCCTCCAAGCCTCTACACATACAGATACCACCAATACAAAACCAAACACACACACAAATACCTTTTCCTGCAACAGAACTCCCACTCAAACTCCCCTGTTTACAGCTCTGTTTGTAGCTGCTGTGCCGCTGCCTGACTGGCTGCTACCTTTATAGGACCCCTCGTCAGGGAAGCCCCGCCCCCTAATCAGGGCTCAGCTTCTTTCCCAGCACAAAGCCCCTCCAAGCCTCTACACATACAGATACTACCAATACAAAACCAAACACACACACAAATACCTTCTCCTCAAACAGAACTCCCGCTCAAACTCCCCTGTTTACAGCTCTGTTTGCTAGCTCCTGTGCCGCTGCAGCTGTCTGTGCCGCTGCCTGACTGGCTGATACCTTTATAGGACCCCTAGTCAGTGAAGCCCCGCCCCCTAATCAGGGCTCAGCTTCTTTCCCAGCACAAAGCCCCTCCAAGCCTCTACACATACAGATACTACCAATACAAAACCAAACACACACACAAATACCTTCTCCTCAAACAGAACTCCCGCTCAAACTCCCCTGTTTACAGCTCTGTTTGCTAGCTCCTGTGCCGCTGCAGCTGTCTGTGCCGCTGCCTGACTGGCTGCTACCTTTATAGGACTCCTAGTCAGTGAAGCCCCGCCCCCTAATCAGGGCTCAGCTTCTGTCCCAGCACAAAGCCACTACACACACAGATACTACCAATACAAAACCAAACACACACAAATACCTTCTACTCCAACAGTACTCCCACTCAAACTCCCCTGTTTACAGCTCTGTTTGATAGCTCCTGTGCCGCTGCAGCTGTCTGTGCCGCTGCCTGACTGGCTGATACCTTTATAGGACCCCTAGTCAGTGAAGCCCCGCCCCCTAATCACGGCTCAGCTTCTCTCCCAGCACAAAGCCCCTACACATACAGATACTACCAATACAAAAACACACACAAATACCTTCTCCTCCAACAGAACTCCCACTCAAACTCCCCTGTTTACAGCTCTGTTTGCTAGCTCCTGTGCCGCTGCCTGACTGGCTGCTACCTTTATAGGACCCCTAGTCAGGGAAGCCCCGCCCCCTAATCAGGGCTCAGCTTCTCTCCCAGCACAAAGCCCCTACACATACACATACTAACAATACAAAACCAAACACACACAAATACCTTCTCCTCCAAAAGAACTCCCACTCAAACTCCCCTGTTTACAGCTCTGTTTGCTAGCTCCTGTGCTGCTGCAGCTGTCTGTGCCGCTACCTGACTGGCTGCTACCTTTATTGGACCTCTAGTCAGTGAAGCCCCGCCCCCCAATCAGGGCTCAGCTTCTGTCTCAGCACAAAGCCCCTACACACACAGATACTACCAATACAAAACCAAACACACACAAATACCTTCTACTCCGACAGTACTCCCACTCAAACTCCCCTGTTTACAGCTCTGTTTGATAGCTCCTGTGCCGCTGCCTGACTGGCTGCAACCTTTATAGGACCCCTAGTCAGGGAAGCCCCGCCCCCTAATCAGGGCTCAGCTTCTCTCCCAGCACAAAGCCCCTACACATACATATACCACCAATACAAAACCAAACACACACAAATACCTTCTCCTCCAACAGAACTCCCACTCAAAATCCCCTGTTTACAGCTCTGTTTGCTAGCTCCTGTGCCGATGCAGCTGTCTGTGCTGCTGTCTGAGTGGCTGATACCTTTTTAGGACCCCTAGTCAGTGAAGCCCCGCCCCCTAATCAGGGCTCAGCTTCTCTCCCAGCACAAAGCCCCTACACATGCAGATACTACCAATACAAAACCAAACACACACAAATACCTTCTACTCCAACAGAACTCCCATTCAAACTCCCCTGTTTACAGCTCTGTTTGTAGCTCCTGTGCCGCTGCCTGACTGGCTGCTACCTTTATAGGACCCCTAGTCAGGGAAGCCCCGCCCCCTAATCACGGCTCAGCTTCTCTCCCAGCACAAAGCCCCTTCACATACAGATACTACCAATACAAAACCAAACACACACGAATACCTTCTCCTCCAACAGAACTCCCACTCGAACTCCCCTGTTTACAGCTCTGTTTGTAGCTCCTGTGCCGCTGCCTGACTGGCTGCTACGATTATAGGACCCCTAGTCAGGGAAGCCCCGCCCCCTAATCAGGGCTCAGCTTCTTTCCCAGCACAAAGCCCCTCCAAGCCTCTACCATACAGATACCACCAATACAAAACCAAACACACACGAATACCTTCTCCTCCAACAGAACTCCCACTCAAACTCCCCTGTTTACATCTCTGTGTGCTAGCTCCTGTGCCGCTGCCTGACTGGCTGCTACCTTTATAGGACCCCTAGTCAGGGAAGCCCCGCCCCCTAATCAGGGCTCAGCTTCTGTCCCAGCACAAAGCCCCTACACATACAGATACTAACAATACAAAACCAAACACACACAAATACCTTCTCCTCCAACAGAACTCCCACTCCAACTCCCCTGTTTAGAGCTCTGTTTGCTAGCTCCTGTGCCGCTGCAGCTGTCTGTGCCGCTGCCTGACTGGCTGATACCTTTATAGGACCCCTAGTCAGTGAAGCCCCGCCCCCTAATCAGGGCTCAGCTTCTCTCCCAGCACAAAGCCCCTACACATACAGATACTACCAATACAAAACCAAACACACACAAATACCTTCTACTCCAACAGAACTCCCACTCAAACTCCCCTGTTTACAGCTCTGTTTGATAGCTCCTGTGCCGCTGCCTGACTGGCTGCAACCTTATAGGACCCCTAGTCAGGGAAGCCCCGCCCACTAATCAGGGCTCAGCTTCTTTCCCAGCACAAAGCCCCTACACGTACAGATACCACCTATACAAAACCAAACACACACAAATACCTTCTCCTTCAACAGAACTCCCACTCAGACTCCCGTGTTTACAGCTCTGTTTGCTAGTTCCTGTGCCGCTGCAGCTGTCTGTGCCGCTGCCTGATTGGCTGCTACCTTTATAGGACCCCTTGTCAGGGAAGCCCCGCCCCCTAATCACGGCTCAGCTTCTCTCCCAGTACAAAGCCCCGACACATACAGATACTACCAATACAAAACCAAACACACACACAAATACCTTCTCCTCCAACGGAACACCCACTCAAACTCCCCTGTTTACATCTCTGTGTGCTAGCTCCTGTGCCGCTGCCTGACTGGCTGCTACCTTTATAGGACCCCTAGTCAGGGAAGCCCCGCCCCCTAATCAGGGCTCAGCTTCTCTCCCAGCACAAAGCCTCTACACATACAAATACTACCAATACAAATCCAAACACACACAAATACCTTCTCCTCCAACAGAACTCTCACTCCAACTCCTCTGTTTACAGCTCTGTTTGCTAGCTCCTGTGCCGCTGCAGCTGTATGTACCGCTGCCTGACTGGCTGCTACCTTTATAGGACCCCTAGTCAGTCAAGCCCCGCCCCCTAATCAGGCCTCAGCTTCTCTCCCAGCACAAAGCCCCTACACATACAGATACTATCAATACAAAACCAAACACACACAAATACCTTCTTCTCCAACAGAACTCCCACTCAAACTCCCCTGTTTACAGCTCTGTTTGCTAGCTCCTGTGCCGCTGCCTGACTGGCTGCTACCTTTATAGGACCCCTAGTCAGGGAAGCCCCGCCCCCTAATCAGGGCTCAGCTTCTCTCCCAGCACAAAGCCCCTACACATACAGATACTAACAATACAAAACCAAACACACACAAATACCTTCTCCTCCCACTCAAACTCCCCGTTTACAGATCTGTTTGCTAGCTCCTGTGCCGCTGCAGCTGTCTGTGCCGCTGCCTGACTGGCTGCTACCTTTATAGGACCCCTAGTCAGTGAAGCCCCGCCCCCTAATCAGGGTTCAGCTTCTATCCCAGCACAAAGCCCCGACACACACAGATACTACCAATACAAAACCAAACACACACAAATACCTTCTACTCCAACAGAACTCCCACTCAAACTCCCCTGTTCACAGATCTGTTTGATAGCTCCTGTGCCGCTGTCTGACTGGCTGCTACCTTTATAGGACCCCTAGTCAGTGAAGCCCCGCCCCCTAATCAGGGTTCAGCTTCTATCCCAGCACAAAGCCCCGACACACACAGATACTACCAATACAAATCCAAACACACACAAATACCTTCTCCTCCAACAGAACTCTCACTCCAACTCCCCTGTTTACAGCTCTGTTTGCTAGCTCCTGTGCCGCTGCCTGACTGGCTGCTACCTTTATAGGACCCCTAGTCAGGGAAGCCCCGCCCCCTAATCAGGGCTCAGCTTCTCTCCCAGCACAAAGCCCCTACACATACAGATACTAACAATACAAAACCAAACACACACAAATACCTTCTCCTCCAACAGAACTCCCACTCAAACTCCCCTGTTTACATCTCTGTGTGCTAGCTCCTGTGCCGCTGCCTGACTGGCTGCTACCTTTATAGGACCCCTAGTCAGGGAAGCCCCGCCCCCTAATCAGGGCTCAGCTTCTGTCCCAGCACAAAGCCCCTACACATACAGATACTAACAATACAAAACCAAACACACACAAATACCTTCTCCTCCAACAGAACTCTCACTCCAACTCCCCTGTTTAGAGCTCTGTTTGCTAGCTCCTGTGCCGCTGCAGCTGTCTGTGCCGCTGCCTGACTGGCTGATACCTTTATAGGACCCCTAGTCAGGGAAGCCCCGCCCCCTAATCAGGGTTCAGCTTCTATCCCAGCACAAAGCCCCTACACACACAGATACTACCAATACAAAACCAAACACACACACAAATACCTTCTCCTCCAACAGTACTCCCACTCAAACTCCCCTGTTTACAGCTCTGTTTGCTAGCTCCTGTGCCGCTGCCTGACTGGCTGCTACCTTTATAGGACACCTAGTCAGGAAAGCCCCGCCCCTAATCAGGGCTCAGCTTCTCTCCCAGCACAAAGCCCCTACACATACAGAAACTAACAATACAAAACCAAACACACACAAATACCTTCTCCTCCAACAGAACTCCCACTCCAACTCCCCTGTTTACAGCTCTGTTTGCTAGCTCCTGTGCCGCTGCAGCTGTCTGTGCCGCTGCCTGACTGGCTGCGACCTTTATAGGACCCCTAGTCAGTGAAGCCCCGCCCCCTAATCAGGGCCCAGCTTCTTTCCCAGCACAAAGACCCTCCAAGCCTCTACCATACAGATACCACCAATACAAAACCAAACACACACACAAATACCTTCTCCTCCAACAGAACTCCCACTCAAACCCCCCTGTTTACAGCTCTGTTTGCTAGCTCCTGTGCCGCTGCAGCTGTCTGTGCCGCTGCCTGACTGGCTGATACCTTTATAGGACCCCTAGTCAGTGAAGCCCCGCCCCCTAATCAGGGCTCAGCTTCTCTCCCAGCACAAAGCCCCTACACATACAGATACTACCAATACAAAACCAAACACACACAAATACCTTTTACTCCAACAGAACACCCACTCAAACTCCCCTGTTTACATCTCTGTGTGCTAGCTCCTGTGCCGCTGCCTGACTGGCTGCTACCTTTATAGGACCCCTAGTCAGGGAAGCCCCGCCCCCTAATCAGGGCTCAGCTTCTCTCCCAGCACAAAGCCTCTACACATACAAATACTACCAATACAAATCCAAACACACACAAATACCTTCTCCTCCAACAGAACTCTCACTCCAAGTCCTCTGTTTACAGCTCTGTTTGCTAGCTCCTGTGCCGCTGCAGCTGTCTGTGCCGCTGCCTGACTGGCTGCTACCTTTATAGGACCCCTAGTCAGTCAAGCCCCGCCCCCTAATCAGGCCTCAGCTTCTCTCCCAGCACAAAGCCCCTACACATACAGATGCTATCAATACAAAACCAAACACACACAAATACCTTCTTCTCCAACAGAACTCCCACTCAAACTCCCCTGTTTACAGCTCTGTTTGCTAGCTCCTGTGCCGCTGCCTGACTGGCTGCTACCTTTATAGGACCCCTAGTCAGGGAAGCCCCGCCGCCTAATCAGGGCTCAGCTTCTCTCCCAGCACAAAGCCCCTACACATACAGATACTAACAATACAAAACCAAACACACACAAATCAATTCTCCTCCAACAGAACTCTCACTGCAACTCCCCTGTTTAGAGCTCTGTTTGCTAGCTCCTGTGCCGCTGCAGCTGTCTGTGCCGCTGCCTGACTGGCTGCTACCTTTATAGGACCCCTAGTCAGTCAAGCCCCGCCCCCTAATCAGGGGTCAGCTTCTCTCCCAGCACAAAGCCCCTACACATACAGATACTACCAATACAAAACCAAACACACACAAATACCTTCTCCTCCAACAGAACTCCCACTCAAACTCCCCTGTTTACGGCTCTGTTTGCTAGCTCCTGTGCCGCTGCAGCTGTCTGTGCCGCTGCCTGACTGGCTGCTACCTTTATAGGACCCCTAGTCAGGGAAGCCCCGCCCCCTAATCAGGGCTCAGCTTCTCACCCAGCACAAAGCCCCGACACATACAAATACCAATACAAAACCAAACACACACAAATACCTTCTCCTCCAACAGAACTCCCACTCAAACCCCCCTGTTTACAGCTCTGTTTGCTAGCTCCTGTGCCGCTGCAGCTGTCTGTGCCGCTGCCTGACTGGCTGCTACCTTTATAGGACCCCTAGTCAGTCAAGCCCCGCCCCGTAATCAGGGGTCAGCTTCTCTCCCAGCACAAAGCCCCTACACATACAGATACTAACAATACAAAACCAAACACACACAAATACCTTCTCCTCCCACTCAAACTCCCCGTTTACAGCTCTGTTTGCTAGCTCCTGTGCCGCTGCAGCTGTCTGTGCCGCTGCCTGACTGGCTGATACCTTTATAGGACCCCTAGTCAGGGAAGCCCCGCCCCCTAATCAGGGTTCAGCTTCTATCCCAGCACAAAGCCCCTACACACACAGATACTACCAATACAAAACCAAACACACACACAAATACCTTCTCCTCCAACAGTACTCCCACTCAAACTCCCCTGTTTACAGCTCTGTTTGCTAGCTCCTGTGCCGCTGCCTGACTGGCTGCTACCTTTATAGGACCCCTAGTCAGGAAAGCCCCGCCCCTAATCAGGGCTCAGCTTCTCTCCCAGCACAAAGCCCCTACACATACAGAAACTAACAATACAAAACCCAACACACACAAATACCTTCTCCTCCAACAGAACTCCCACTCCAACTCCCCTGTTTACATCTCTGTTTGCTAGCTCCTGTGCCGCTGCAGCTGTCTGTGCCGCTGCCTGACTGGCTGCGACCTTTATAGGACCCCTAGTCAGTGAAGCCCCGCCCCCTAATCAGGGCTCAGCTTCTTTCCCAGCACAAAGACCCTCCAAGCCTCTACCATACAGATACCACCAATACAAAACCAAACACACACACAAATACCTTCTCCTCCAACAGAACTCCCACTCAAACCCGCCTGTTTACAGCTCTGTTTGCTAGCTCCTGTGCCGCTGCAGCTGTCTGTGCCGCTGCCTGACTGGCTGCGACCTTTATAGGACCCCTAGTCAGTCAAGCCCCGCCCCTAATCAGGGCTCAGCTTCTCTCCCAGCACAAAGCCCCTACACATACAGATACTACCAATACAAAACCAAACACACACAAATACCTTCTACTCCAACAGAACTCCCACTCAAACTCCCCTGTTTACAGCTCTGTTTGATAGCTCCTGTGCCGCTGCCTGACTGGCTGCAACCTTATAGGACCCCTAGTCAGGGAAGCCCCGCCCACTAATCAGGGCTCAGCTTCTTTCCCAGCACAAAGCCCCTACACATACAGATACCACCTATACAAAACCAAACACACACAAATACCTTCTCCTTCAACAGAACTCCCACTCAGACTCCCCTGTTTACAGCTCTGTTTGCTAGTTCCTGTGCCGCTGCAGCTGTCTGTGCCGCTGCCTGATTGGCTGCTACCTTTATAGGACCCCTTGTCAGGGAAGCCCCGCCCCCTAATCACGGCTCAGCTTCTCTCCCAGCACAAAGCCCCGACACATACAAATACCAATACAAAACCAAACACACACAAATACCTTCTCCTCCAACAGAACTCCCACTCAAACCCCCCTGTTTACAGCTCTGTTTGCTAGCTCCTGTGCCGCTGCAGCTGTCTGTGCCGCTGCCTGACTGGCTGCTACCTTTATAGGACCCCTAGTCAGTCAAGCCCCGCCCCGTAATCAGGGGTCAGCTTCTCTCCCAGCACAAAGCCCCTACACATACAGATACTAACAATACAAAACCAAACACACACAAATACCTTCTCCTCCCACTCAAACTCCCCGTTTACAGCTCTGTTTGCTAGCTCCTGTGCCGCTGCAGCTGTCTGTGCCGCTGCCTGACTGGCTGATACCTTTATAGGACCCCTAGTCAGGGAAGCCCCGCCCCCTAATCAGGGTTCAGCTTCTATCCCAGCACAAAGCCCCTACACACACAGATACTACCAATACAAAACCAAACACACACACAAATACCTTCTCCTCCAACAGTACTCCCACTCAAACTCCCCTGTTTACAGCTCTGTTTGCTAGCTCCTGTGCCGCTGCCTGACTGGCTGCTACCTTTATAGGACCCCTAGTCAGGAAAGCCCCGCCCCTAATCAGGGCTCAGCTTCTCTCCCAGCACAAAGCCCCTACACATACAGAAACTAACAATACAAAACCCAACACACACAAATACCTTCTCCTCCAACAGAACTCCCACTCCAACTCCCCTGTTTACATCTCTGTTTGCTAGCTCCTGTGCCGCTGCAGCTGTCTGTGCCGCTGCCTGACTGGCTGCGACCTTTATAGGACCCCTAGTCAGTGAAGCCCCGCCCCCTAATCAGGGCTCAGCTTCTTTCCCAGCACAAAGACCCTCCAAGCCTCTACCATACAGATACCACCAATACAAAACCAAACACACACACAAATACCTTCTCCTCCAACAGAACTCCCACTCAAACCCGCCTGTTTACAGCTCTGTTTGCTAGCTCCTGTGCCGCTGCAGCTGTCTGTGCCGCTGCCTGACTGGCTGCGACCTTTATAGGACCCCTAGTCAGTCAAGCCCCGCCCCTAATCAGGGCTCAGCTTCTCTCCCAGCACAAAGCCCCTACACATACAGATACTACCAATACAAAACCAAACACACACAAATACCTTCTACTCCAACAGAACTCCCACTCAAACTCCCCTGTTTACAGCTCTGTTTGATAGCTCCTGTGCCGCTGCCTGACTGGCTGCAACCTTATAGGACCCCTAGTCAGGGAAGCCCCGCCCACTAATCAGGGCTCAGCTTCTTTCCCAGCACAAAGCCCCTACACATACAGATACCACCTATACAAAACCAAACACACACAAATACCTTCTCCTTCAACAGAACTCCCACTCAGACTCCCCTGTTTACATCTCTGTGTGCTAGCTCCTGTGCCGCTGCCTGACTGGCTGCTACCTTTATAGGACCCCTAGTCAGGGAAGCCCCGCCCCCTAATCAGGGCTCAGCTTCTATCCCAGCACAAAGCCCCTACACATACAGATACTAACAATACAAAACCAAACACACACAAATACCTTCTCCTCCAACAGAACTCTCACTCCAACTCCCCTGTTTAGAGCTCTGTTTGCTAGCTCCTGTGCCGCTGCAGCTGTCTGTGCCGCTGCCTGACTGGCTGATACCTTTATAGGACCCCTAGTCAGGGAAGCCCCGCCCCCTAATCAGGGTTCAGCTTCTATCCCAGCACAAAGCCCCTACACACACAGATACTACCAATACAAAACCAAACACACACACAAATACCTTCTCCTCCAACAGTACTCCCACTCAAACTCCCCTGTTTACAGCTCTGTTTGCTAGCTCCTGTGCCGCTGCCTGACTGGCTGCTACCTTTATAGGACACCTAGTCAGGAAAGCCCCGCCCCTAATCAGGGCTCAGCTTCTCTCCCAGCACAAAGCCCCTACACATACAGAAACTAACAATACAAAACCAAACACACACAAATACCTTCTCCTCCAACAGAACTCCCACTCCAACTCCCCTGTTTACAGCTCTGTTTGCTAGCTCCTGTGCCGCTGCAGCTGTCTGTGCCGCTGCCTGACTGGCTGCGACCTTTATAGGACCCCTAGTCAGTGAAGCCCCGCCCCCTAATCAGGGCCCAGCTTCTTTCCCAGCACAAAGACCCTCCAAGCCTCTACCATACAGATACCACCAATACAAAACCAAACACACACACAAATACCTTCTCCTCCAACAGAACTCCCACTCAAACCCCCCTGTTTACAGCTCTGTTTGCTAGCTCCTGTGCCGCTGCAGCTGTCTGTGCCGCTGCCTGACTGGCTGATACCTTTATAGGACCCCTAGTCAGTGAAGCCCCGCCCCCTAATCAGGGCTCAGCTTCTCTCCCAGCACAAAGCCCCTACACATACAGATACTACCAATACAAAACCAAACACACACAAATACCTTTTACTCCAACAGAACACCCACTCAAACTCCCCTGTTTACATCTCTGTGTGCTAGCTCCTGTGCCGCTGCCTGACTGGCTGCTACCTTTATAGGACCCCTAGTCAGGGAAGCCCCGCCCCCTAATCAGGGCTCAGCTTCTCTCCCAGCACAAAGCCTCTACACATACAAATACTACCAATACAAATCCAAACACACACAAATACCTTCTCCTCCAACAGAACTCTCACTCCAAGTCCTCTGTTTACAGCTCTGTTTGCTAGCTCCTGTGCCGCTGCAGCTGTCTGTGCCGCTGCCTGACTGGCTGCTACCTTTATAGGACCCCTAGTCAGTCAAGCCCCGCCCCCTAATCAGGCCTCAGCTTCTCTCCCAGCACAAAGCCCCTACACATACAGATGCTATCAATACAAAACCAAACACACACAAATACCTTCTTCTCCAACAGAACTCCCACTCAAACTCCCCTGTTTACAGCTCTGTTTGCTAGCTCCTGTGCCGCTGCCTGACTGGCTGCTACCTTTATAGGACCCCTAGTCAGGGAAGCCCCGCCGCCTAATCAGGGCTCAGCTTCTCTCCCAGCACAAAGCCCCTACACATACAGATACTAACAATACAAAACCAAACACACACAAATCAATTCTCCTCCAACAGAACTCTCACTGCAACTCCCCTGTTTAGAGCTCTGTTTGCTAGCTCCTGTGCCGCTGCAGCTGTCTGTGCCGCTGCCTGACTGGCTGCTACCTTTATAGGACCCCTAGTCAGTCAAGCCCCGCCCCCTAATCAGGGGTCAGCTTCTCTCCCAGCACAAAGCCCCTACACATACAGATACTACCAATACAAAACCAAACACACACAAATACCTTCTCCTCCAACAGAACTCCCACTCAAACTCCCCTGTTTACGGCTCTGTTTGCTAGCTCCTGTGCCGCTGCAGCTGTCTGTGCCGCTGCCTGACTGGCTGCTACCTTTATAGGACCCCTAGTCAGGGAAGCCCCGCCCCCTAATCAGGGCTCAGCTTCTCACCCAGCACAAAGCCCCGACACATACAAATACCAATACAAAACCAAACACACACAAATACCTTCTCCTCCAACAGAACTCCCACTCAAACCCCCCTGTTTACAGCTCTGTTTGCTAGCTCCTGTGCCGCTGCAGCTGTCTGTGCCGCTGCCTGACTGGCTGCTACCTTTATAGGACCCCTAGTCAGTCAAGCCCCGCCCCGTAATCAGGGGTCAGCTTCTCTCCCAGCACAAAGCCCCTACACATACAGATACTAACAATACAAAACCAAACACACACAAATACCTTCTCCTCCCACTCAAACTCCCCGTTTACAGCTCTGTTTGCTAGCTCCTGTGCCGCTGCAGCTGTCTGTGCCGCTGCCTGACTGGCTGATACCTTTATAGGACCCCTAGTCAGGGAAGCCCCGCCCCCTAATCAGGGTTCAGCTTCTATCCCAGCACAAAGCCCCTACACACACAGATACTACCAATACAAAACCAAACACACACACAAATACCTTCTCCTCCAACAGTACTCCCACTCAAACTCCCCTGTTTACAGCTCTGTTTGCTAGCTCCTGTGCCGCTGCCTGACTGGCTGCTACCTTTATAGGACCCCTAGTCAGGAAAGCCCCGCCCCTAATCAGGGCTCAGCTTCTCTCCCAGCACAAAGCCCCTACACATACAGAAACTAACAATACAAAACCCAACACACACAAATACCTTCTCCTCCAACAGAACTCCCACTCCAACTCCCCTGTTTACATCTCTGTTTGCTAGCTCCTGTGCCGCTGCAGCTGTCTGTGCCGCTGCCTGACTGGCTGCGACCTTTATAGGACCCCTAGTCAGTGAAGCCCCGCCCCCTAATCAGGGCTCAGCTTCTTTCCCAGCACAAAGACCCTCCAAGCCTCTACCATACAGATACCACCAATACAAAACCAAACACACACACAAATACCTTCTCCTCCAACAGAACTCCCACTCAAACCCGCCTGTTTACAGCTCTGTTTGCTAGCTCCTGTGCCGCTGCAGCTGTCTGTGCCGCTGCCTGACTGGCTGCGACCTTTATAGGACCCCTAGTCAGTCAAGCCCCGCCCCTAATCAGGGCTCAGCTTCTCTCCCAGCACAAAGCCCCTACACATACAGATACTACCAATACAAAACCAAACACACACAAATACCTTCTACTCCAACAGAACTCCCACTCAAACTCCCCTGTTTACAGCTCTGTTTGATAGCTCCTGTGCCGCTGCCTGACTGGCTGCAACCTTATAGGACCCCTAGTCAGGGAAGCCCCGCCCACTAATCAGGGCTCAGCTTCTTTCCCAGCACAAAGCCCCTACACATACAGATACCACCTATACAAAACCAAACACACACAAATACCTTCTCCTTCAACAGAACTCCCACTCAGACTCCCCTGTTTACAGCTCTGTTTGCTAGTTCCTGTGCCGCTGCAGCTGTCTGTGCCGCTGCCTGATTGGCTGCTACCTTTATAGGACCCCTTGTCAGGGAAGCCCCGCCCCCTAATCACGGCTCAGCTTCTCTCCCAGCACAAAGCCTCTACACATACAAATACTACCAATACAAATCCAAACACACACAAATACCTTCTCCTCCAACAGAACTCTCACTCCAACTCCTCTGTTTACAGCTCTGTTTGCTAGCTCCTGTGCCGCTGCCTGACTGGCTGCTACCTTTATAGGACCCCTAGTCAGGGAAGCCCCGCCCCCTAATCAGGGCTCAGCTTCTCTCCCAGCACAAAGCCCCTACACATACAGATACTAACAATACAAAACCAAACACACACAAATACCTTCTCCTCCCACTCAAACTCCCCGTTTACAGATCTGTTTCCTAGCTCCTGTGCCGCTGCAGCTGTCTGTGCCGCTGCCTGACTGGCTGCTACCTTTATAGGACCCCTAGTCAGTGAAGCCCCGCCCCCTAATCAGGGTTCAGCTTCTATCCCAGCACAAAGCCCCGACACACACAGATACTACCAATACAAAACCAAACACACACAAATACCTTCTACTCCAACAGAACTCCCACTCAAACTCCCCTGTTCACAGATCTGTTTGATAGCTCCTGTGCCGCTGTCTGACTGGCTGCTACCTTTATAGGACCCCTAGTCAGTGAAGCCCCGCCCCCTAATCAGGGTTCAGCTTCTATCCCAGCACAAAGCCCCGACACACACAGATACTACCAATACAAAACCAAACACACACAAATACCTTCTACTCCAACAGAACTCCCACTCAAACTCCCCTGTTTACAGTTCTGTTTGCTAGCTCCTGTGCCGCTGCAGCTGTCTGTGCGGCTGCCTGACTGGCTGCTACCTTTATAGGACCCCTAGTCAGGGAAGCCCCGCCCACTAATCAGGGCTCAG
Organism: Lepidochelys olivacea; assembly: GCF_965140295.1. Classification (NCBI taxonomy): domain Eukaryota; kingdom Metazoa; phylum Chordata; order Testudines; family Cheloniidae; genus Lepidochelys; species Lepidochelys olivacea. The sequence continues at coordinate 1,957,794 of NC_140432.1, read as the reverse complement.
CTTCTCTCCCAGCACAAAGCCCCTCCAAGCCTCTACACATACAGATACTACCAATACAAAACCAAACACACACAAATACCTTCTCCTCCAAGAGAACTCCCACTCAGACTCCCCTGTTTACAGCTCTGTTTGCTAGCTCCTGTGCCGCTGCAGCTGTCTGTGCCGCTGCCTGACTGGCTGCTACCTTTATAGGACCCCTAGCCAGGGAAGCCCCGCCCCCTAATCAGGGCTCAGCTTCTCTCCCAGGACAAAGCCCCTACACATACAGATACCACCAATACAAAACCAAACACACACAAATACCTTCTCCTCCAACAGAACTCCCACTCAAACTCCCCTGTTTACAGCTCTGTTTGCGAGCTCCTGTGCCGCTGCAGCTGTCTGTGCCGCTGCCTGACTGGCTGCTACCTTTATAGGACCCCTAGTCAGTGAAGCCCCGCCCCCTAATCAGGGCTCACCTTCTCTCCCAGCACAAAGACCCTCCAAGCCTCTACCATACAGATACCACCAATACAAAACCAAACACACACAAATACCTTCTCCTCCAACAGAACTCCCACTCAAACCCGCCTGTTTACAGCTCTGTTTGCTAGCTCCTGTGCCGCTGCAGCTGTCTGTGCCGCTGCCTGACTGGCTGCTACCTTTATAGGACCCCTAGTCAGTGAAGCCCCGCCCCCTAATCAGGGCTCAGCTTCTCTCCCAGCACAAAGACCCTCCAAGCCTCTACCATACAGATACCACCAATACAAAACCAAACACACACAAATACCTTCTCCTCCAACAGAACTCCCACTCAAACTCCCCTGTTTACAGCTCTGTTTGCGAGCTCCTGTGCCGCTGCCTGACTGGCTGCTACCTTTATAGGACCCCTAGCCAGGGAAGCCCCGCCCCCTAATCAGGGCTCAGCTTCTCTCCCAGGACAAAGCCCCTACACATACATATACCACCAATACAAAACCAAACACACACAAATACCTTCTCCTCCAACAGAACTCCCACTCAAACTCCCCTGTTTACAGCTCTGTTTGCTAGCTCCTGTGCCGCTGCCTGACTGGCTGCTACCTTTATAGGACCCCTAGTCAGGGAAGCCCCGCCCCCAAATCAGGGCTCAGCTTCTCTCCCAGCACAAAGCCCCTACACATACAGATACTAACAATACAAAACCAAACACAAACAAATACCTTCTCCTCCAAAAGAACTCCCACTCAAACTCCCCTGTTTACAGCTCTGTTTGATAGCTCCTGTGCCACTGCCTGACTGTCTGCAACTTTTATAGGACCCCTAGTCAGGGAAGCCCCGCCCCCTAATCAGGGCTCAGCTTCTCTCCCAGCACAAAGCCCCTACACATACAGATACCACCAATACAAAACCAAACACACACAAATACCTTCTCCTCCAACAGAACTCCCACTCAAACTCCCCTGTTTACAGCTCTGTTTGCTAGCTCCTGTGCCGCTGCAGCTGTCTGTGTCGCTGCCTGATTGCCTGCTACGTTTATAGGACCCCTAGTCAGGGAAGCCCCGCCCCCTAATCAGGGCTCAGCTTCTCACCCAGCACAAAGCCCCGACACATACAAATAATACCAATACAAAACCAAACACACACAAATACCTTCTCCTCCAACAGAACTCCCACTCAAACCCCCCTGTTTACAGCTCTGTTTGCTAGCTCCTGTGCCGCTGCAGCTGTCTGTGCCGCTGCCTGACTGGCTGCTACCTTTATAGGACCCCTAGTCAGTCAAGCCCCGCCCCCTAATCAGGGCTCAGCTTCTCACCCAGCACAAAGCCCCGACACATACAAATACCAATACAAAACCAAACACACACAAATACCTTCTCCTCCAACAGAACTCCCACTCAAACTCCCCTGTTTACAGCTCTGTTTGCTAGCTCCTGTGCCGCTGCAGCTGTCTGTGCCGCTGCCTGACTGGCTGCTACCTTTATAGGACCCCTAGTCAGTGAAGCCCCGCCCCCTAATCAGGGCTCAGCTACTCTACCAGCACAAAGCCCCTACACATACAGATACTAACAATACAAAACCAAACACACACAAATACCTTCTCCTCCCACTCAAACTCCCCGTTTACAGCTCTGTTTGCTAGCTCCTGTGCCGCTGCAGCTGTCTGTGCCGCTGTCTGACTGGCTGCTACCTTTATAGGACCCCTAGTCAGTGAAGCCCCGCCCCCCAATCAGGGCTCAGCTTCTGTCTCAGCACAAAGCCCCTACACACACAGATACTACCAATACAAAACCAAACACACACAAATACCTTCTACTCCGACAGTACTCCCACTCAAACTCCCCTGTTTACAGCTCTGTTTGATAGCTCCTGTGCCGCTGCCTGACTGGCTGCAACCTTTATAGGACCCCTAGTCAGGGAAGCCCCGCCCCCTAATCAGGGCTCAGCTTCTCTCCCAGCACAAAGCCCCTACACATACAGATACCACCAATACAAAACCAAACACACACAAATACCTTCTCCTCCAAAAGAACTCCCACTCAATCTCCCCTGTTTACAGCTCTGTTTGCTAGCTCCTGTGCCGCTGCAGCTGTCTGAGCCGCTGCCTGACTGGCTGCTACCTTTATAGGACCCCTAGTCAGTCAAGCCCCGCCCCCTAATCAGGGGTCAGCTTCTCTCCCAGCACAAAGCCCCTACACATACAGATACTACCAATACAAAACCAAACACACACAAATACCTTCTCCTCCAACAGAACTCCCACTCAAACTCCCCTGTTTACAGCTCTGTTTGATAGCTCCTGTGCCGCTGCCTGACTGGCTGCAACCTTATAAGACCCCTAGTCAGGGAAGCCCCGCCCACTAATCAGGGCTCAGCTTCTTTCCCAGCACAAAGCCCCTCCAAGCCTCTAAACATACAGATACCACCAATACAAAACCAAACACACACACAAATACCTTTTCCTCCAACAGAACTCCCACTCAAACTCCCCTGTTTACAGCTCTGTTTGCTAGCTCCTGTGCTGCTGCAGCTGTCTGTGCCACTACCTGACTGGCTGCTACCTTTATAGGACCCCTAGTCTGTGAAGCCCCGCCCCCTAATCAGGGCTCAGCTTCTGTCTCAGCACAAAGCCCCTACACACACACATACTACCAATACAAAACCAAACACACACAAAAACCTTCTACTCCAACAGTACTCCCACTCAAACTCCCCTGTTTACAGCTCTGTTTGCTAGCTCCTGTGCCGCTGCCTGACTGGCTGCTACCTTTATAGGACCCCTAGTCAGGGAAGCCCCGCCCCCTAATCAGGGCTCAGCTTCTCTCCCAGCACAAAGCCCCTACACATACAGATACTAACAATACAAAACCAAACACACACAAATACCTTCTCCTCCAACAGAACTCCCACTCAAACTCCCCTGTTTACAGCTCTGTTTGCTAGCTCCTGTGCCGCTGCAGCTGTCTGTGCGGCTGCCTGACTGGCTGCTACCTTTATAGGACCCCTAGTCAGGGAAGCCCCGCCCACTAATCAGGGCTCAGCTTCTCTCCCAGCACAAAGCCCCTCCAAGCCTCTACACATACAGATACTACCAATACAAAACCAAACACACACAAATACCTTCTCCTCCAACAGAACTCCCACTCAAACTCCCCTGTTTACAGCTCTGTTTGATAGCTCCTGTGCCGCTGCCTGACTGGCTGCAATCTTATAGGACCCCTAGTCAGGGAAGCCTCGCCCACTAATCAGGGCTCAGCTTCTTTCCCAGCAAAAAGCCCCTCCAAGCCTCTACACATACAGATACCACCAATACAAAACCAAACACACACACAAATACCTTTTCCTCCAACAGAACTCCCACTCAAACTCCCCTGTTTACAGCTCTGTTTGCTAGCTCCTGTGCCGCTGCCTGACTGGCTGCTACCTTTATAGGACCCCTAGTCAGTCAAGCCCCGCCCCCTAATCAGGGCTCAGTTTCTCTCCCAGCACAAAGCCCCTACACATACAGATACTACCAATACAAAACCAAACACACACAAATACCTTCTCCTCCAACAGAACTCCCACTCAAACTCCACTGTTTACAGCTCTGTTTGCTAGCTCCTGTGCCGCTGCAGCTGTCTGTGCCGCTGCCTGACTGGCTGATACCTTTATAGGACCCCTAGTCAGTGAAGCCCCGCCCCCTAATCACGGTTCAGCTTCTGTCCTAGCACAAAGCCAATACACACACAGATACTACCAATACAAAACCAAACACACACAAATACCTTCTACTCCAACAGAACTCCCACTCAAACTCCCCTGTTTACAGCTCTGTTTGCTAGCTCCTGTGCCGCTGCAGCTGTCTGTGCGGCTGCCTGACTGGCTGCTACCTTTATAGGACCCCTAGTCAGAGAAGCCCCGCCCCCTAATCAGGGCTCATCTTCTCTCCCAGCACAAAGCCCCAAAACATACAGATACTACCAATACAAAACCAAACACACACACAAATACCTTCTCCACCAACAGAACTCCCACTCAAACTCCCCTGTTTACATCTCTGTGTGCTAGCTCCTGTGCCGCTGCCTGACTGGCTGCTACCTTTATAGGACCCCTAGTCAGGGAAGTCCCGCCCCCTAATCAGGGCTCAGCTTCTCTCCCAGCACAAAGCCCCTACACATACAGATACTAACAATACAAAACCAAACATACACAAATACCTTCTCCTCCCACTCAAACTCCCCTGTTTACAGCTCTGTTTGCTAGCTCCTGTGCCGCTGCAGCTGTCTGTGCCGCTGCCTCACTGGCTGCTACCTTTATAGGACCCCTAGTCAGTGAAGCCCCGCCCCCTAATCAGGGCTCAGCTTCTGTCCTAGCACAAAGCCCCTACACACACAGATACTACCAATACAAAACCAAACACACACAAATACCTTCTACTCCAACAGAACTCGCACTCAAACTCCCCTGTTTACAGCTCTGTTTGATAGCTCCTGTGCCGCTGCCTGACTGGCTGCAACCTTATAGGACCCCTAGTCAGGGAAGCCCCGCCCACTAATCAGGGCTCAGCTTCTTTCCCAGCACAAAGCCCCTCCAAGCCTCTACACATACAGATACCACCAATACAAAACCAAACACACACACAAATACCTTTTCCTGCAACAGAACTCCCACTCAAACTCCCCTGTTTACAGCTCTGTTTGCTAGCTCCTGTGCCGCTGCTTGACTGGCTGCTACCTTTATAGGACCCCTCGTCAGTCAAGCCCCGCCCCCTAATCACGGTTCAGCTTCTGTCCTAGCACAAAGCCCCTACACACACAGATACTACCAATACAAAACCAAACACACACAAATACCTTCTACTCCAACAGAACTCCCACTCAAAGTCCCCTGTTTACAGCTCTGTTTGCTAGCTCCTGTGCCGCTGCAGCTGTCTGTGCGGCTGCCTGACTGGCTGCTACCTTTATAGGATCCCTAGTCAGGGAAGCCCCGCCCACTAATCAGGGCTCAGCTTCTCTCCCAGCACAAAGCCCCTCCAAGCCCCTACACACACAGATACTACCAATACAAAACCAAACACACACAAATACCTTCTCCTCCAAGAGAACTCCCACTCAGACTCCCCTGTTTACATCTCTGTTTGCTAGCTCCTGTGCCGCTGCAGCTGTCTGTGCGGCTGCCTGACTGGCTGCTACCTTTATAGGACCCCTAGTCAGGGAAGCCCCGCCCCCTAATCAGGGCTCAGCTTCTCTCCCAGGACAAAGCCCCTACACATACAGATACCACCAATACAAAACCAAACACACACAAATACCTTCTCCTCCAACAGAACTCCCACTCAAACTCCCCTGTTTACAGCTCTGTTTGCGAGCTCCTGTGCCGCTGCAGCTGTCTGTGCCGCTGCCTGACTGGCTGATACCTTTATAGGAACCCTAGTCAGGGAAGCCCCGCCCCCTAATCAGGGCTCAGCTTCTCTCCCAGCACAAAGCCCATACACAGACAGATACTAACAATACAAAACCAAACACACACAAATACCTTCTCCTCCAACAGAACTCCCACTCCAACTCCCCTGTTTACAGATCTGTTTGCTAGCTCCTGTGCCGCTGCAGCTGTCCGTGCCGCTGCCTGACTGGCTGCTACCTTTATAGGACCCCTAGTCAGTGAAGCCCCGCCCCCTAATCAGGGCTCACCTTCTCTCCCAGCACAAAGACCCTCCAAGCCTCTACCATACAGATACCACCAATACAAAACCAAACACACACAAATACCTTCTCCTCCAACAGAACTCCCACTCAAACTCCCCTGTTTACAGCTCTGTTTGCGAGCTCCTGTGCCGCTGCCTGACTGGCTGCTACCTTTATAGGACCCCTAGCCAGGGAAGCCCCGCCCCCTAATCAGGGCTCAGCTTCTCTCCCAGGACAAAGCCCCTACACATACAGATACCACCAATACAAAACCAAACACACACAAATACCTTCTCCTCCAACAGAACTCCAACTCAAACTCCCCTGTTTACAGCTCTGTTTGCTAGCTCCTGTGCCGCTGCAGCTGTCTGTGCCGCTGCCTGACTGGCTGATACCTTTCTAGGACCCCTAGTAATTGAAGCCCCGCCCCCTAATCACGGCTCAGCTTCTCTCCCAGCACAAAGCCCCTTCACATACAGATACTACCAATACAAAACCAAACACACACGAATACCTTCTCCTCCAACAGAACTCCCACTCAAACTCCCCTGTTTACAGCTCTGTTTGTAGCTCCTGTGCCGCTGCCTGACTGGCTGCTACCTTTATAGGACCCCTAGTCAGGGAAGCCCCGCCCCCTAATCAGGGCTCAGCTTCTTTCCCAGCACAAAGCCCCTCCAAGCCTCTACACATACAGATACTACCAATACAAAACCAAACACACACACAAATACCTTCTCCTCCAACAGAACTCCCACTCAAACTCCCCTGTTTACAGCTCTGTTTGATAGCTCCTGTGCCGCTGCAGCTGTCTTTGCCGCTGCCTGGCTGGCTGATACCTTTATAGGACCCCTAGTCAGTGAAGCCCCGCCCCTAATCACGGCTCAGCTTCTCTCCCAGCACAAAGCCCCTACACATACAGATACTACCAATACAAAAACACACACAAATACCTTCTCCTCCAAAAGAACTCCCACTCAAACTCCCCTGTTTACAGCTCTGTTTGCTAGCTCCTGTGCCGCTGCCTGACTGGCTGCTACCTTTATAGGACCCCTAGTCAGGGAAGCCCCGCCCCCAAATCAGGGCTCAGCTTCTCTCCCAGCACAAAGCCCCTACACATACAGATACTAACAATACAAAACCAAACACACACGAATACCTTCTCCTCCAAAAGAACTCCCACTCAAACTCCCCTGTTTACAGCTCTGTTTGATAGCTCCTGTGCCACTGCCTGACTGTCTGCAACCTTTATAGGACCCCTAGTCAGGGAAGCCCCGCCCCCTAATCAGGGCTCAGCTTCTCTCCCAGCACAAAGCCCCTACACATACAGATACCACCAATACAAAACCAAACACACACAAATACCTTCTCCTCCAACAGAACTCCCACTCAAACCCCCCTGTTTACAGCTCTGTTTGCTAGCTCCTGTGCCGCTGCAGCTGTCTGTGCCGCTGCCTGACTGGCTGATACCTTTATAGGACCCCTAGTCAGTGAAGCCCCGCCCCCTAATCAGGGCTCAGCTTCTCTCCCAGCACAAAGCCCCTACACATACAGATACCACCAATACAAAACCAAACACACACAAATACCCTCTACTCCAACAGAACTCCCACTCAAACTCCCCTGTTTACAGCTCTGTTTGATAGCTCCTGTGCCGCTGCCTGACTGGCTGCAACCTTATAGGACCCCTAGTCAGGGAAGCCCCGCCCACTAATCAGGGCTCAGCTTCTTTCCCAGCACAAAGCCCCTACACATACAGATACCACCAATACAAAACCAAACACACACAAATACCTTCTCCTTCAACAGAACTCCCACTCAAACTCCCCTGTTTACATCTCTGTGTGCTAGCTCCTGTGCCGCTGCCTGACTGGCTGCTACCTTTATAGGACCCCTAGTCAGGGAAGCCCCGCCCCCTAATCAGGGCTCAGCTTCTCTCCCAGCACAAAGCCTCTACACATACAAATACTACCAATACAAATCCAAACACACACAAATACCTTCTCCTCCAACAGAACTCTCACTCCAACTCCCCTGTTTACAGCTCTGTTTGCTAGCTCCTGTGCCTCTGCAGCTGTCTGTGCCGCTGCCTGAGTGGCTGCTACCTTTATAGGACCCCTAGTCAGTCAAGGCCCGCCCCCTAATCAGGCCTCAGCTTCTCTCCCAGCACAAAGCCCCTACACATACAGATACTATCAATACAAAACCAAACACACACAAATACCTTCTTCTCCAACAGAACTCCCACTCAAACTCCCCTGTTTACAGCTCTGTTTGCTAGCTCCTGTGCCGCTGCCTGACTGGCTGCTACCTTTCTAGGACCCCTAGTCAGGGAAGCCCCGCCCCCTAATCAGGGCTCAGCTTCTGTCCCAGCACAAAGCCCCTACACATACAGATACTAACAATACAAAACCAAACACACACAAATACCTTCTCCTCCAACAGAACTCTCACTCCAACTCCCCTGTTTAGAGCTCTGTTTGCTAGCTCCTGTGCCGCTGCAGCTGTCTGTGCCGCTGCCTGACTGGCTGATACCTTTCTAGGACCCCTAGTAAGTGAAGCCCCGTCCCCTAATCACGGCTCAGCTTCTCTCCCAGCACAAAGCCCCTTCACATACAGATACTAACAATACAAAACCAAACACACACAAATACCTTCTCCTCCAAAAGAACTCGCACTCAAACTCCCCTGTTTACAGCTCTGTTTGCTAGCTCCTGTGCTGCTGCAGCTGTCTGTGCCGCTACCTGACTGGCTGCTACCTTTATAGGACCCCTAGTCAGTGAAGCCCCGCCCCCCAATCAGGGCTCAGCTTCTGTCTCAGCACAAAGCCCCTACACACACAGATACTACCAATACAAAACCAAACACACACAAATACCTTCTACTCCGACAGTACTCCCACTCAAACTCCCCTGTTTACAGCTCTGTTTGACAGCTCCTGTGCCGCTGCCTGACTGGCTGCAACCTTTATAGGACCCCTAGTCAGTCAAGCCCCGCCCCCTAATCACGGCTCAGCTTCTCACCCAGCACAAAGCCCCGACACATACAAATACCAATACAAAACCAAACACACACAAATACCTTCTCCTCCAACAGAACTCCCACTCAAACCCCCCTGTTTACAGCTCTGTTTGCTAGCTCCTGTGCCGCTGCAGCTGTCTGTGCCGCTGCCTGACTGGCTGCTACCTTTATAGGACCCCTAGTCAGTCAAGCCCCGCCCCCTAATCAGGGGTCAGCTTCTCTCCCAGCACAAAGCCCCTACACATACAGATACTACCAATACAAAACCAAACACACACAAATACCTTCTCCTCCAACAGAACTCCCACTCAAACTCCCCTGTTTACAGCTCTGTTTGCTAGCTCCTGTGCCGCTGCAGCTGTCTGTGCCGCTGCCTGACTGGCTGCTACGTTTATAGGACCCCTAGTCAGTGAAGCCCCGCCCCCTAATCAGGGCTCAGCTTCTGTCCTAGCACAAAGCCCCTACACACACAGATACTACCAATACAAAACCAAACACACACAAATACCTTCTACTCCAACAGAACTCCCACTCAAACTCCCCTGTTTACAGCTCTGTTTGATAGCTCCTGTGCCGCTGCCTGACTGGCTGCAACCTTATTGGACCCCTAGTCAGGGAAGCCCCGCCCACTAATCAGGGCTCAGCTTCTTTCCCAGCACAAAGCCCCTCCAAGCCTCTACACATACAGATACCACCAATACAAAACCAAACACACACACAAATACCTTTTCCTGCAACAGAACTCCCACTCAAACTCCCCTGTTTACAGCTCTGTTTGCTAGCTCCTGTGCCGCTGCTTGACTGGCTGCTACCTTTATAGGACCCCTCGTCAGTCAAGCCCCGCCCCCTAATCACGGTTCAGCTTCTGTCCTAGCACAAAGCCCCTACACACACAGATACTACCAATACAAAACCAAACACACACAAATACCTTCTACTCCAACAGAACTCCCACTCAAACTCCCCTGTTTACAGCTCTGTTTGCTAGCTCCTGTGCCGCTGCAGCTGTCTGTGCGGCTCCCTGACTGGCTGCTACCTTTATAGGACCCATAGTCAGGGAAGCCCCGCCCCCTAATCAGGGCTCATCTTCTCTCCCAGCACAAAGCCTCTACACATACAAATACTACCAATACAAATCCAAACACACACAAATACCTTCTCCTCCAACAGAACTCTCACTCAAACTCCCCTGTTTACAGCTCTGTTTGTAGCTCCTGTGCCGCTGCCTGACTGGCTGCTACCTTTATAGGACCCCTCGTCAGGGAAGCCCCGCCCCCTAATCAGGGCTCAGCTTCTTTCCCAGCACAAAGCCCCTCCAAGCCTCTACACATACAGATACTACCAATACAAAACCAAGCGCACACACAAATACCTTCTCCTCCAACAGAACTCCCACTCAAACCCGCCTGTTTACAGCTCTGTTTGCTACCTCCTGTGCCGCTGCAGCTGTCTGTGCCGCTGCCTGACTGCCTGCGACCTTTATAGGACTCCTAGTCAGTCAAGCCCCGCCCCCTAATCAGGGCTCAGCTTCTGTCCCAGCACAAAAACCCTACACACAGATACTACCAATACAAAACCAAACACACACAAATACCTTCTACTCCGACAGTACTCCCACTCAAACTCCCCTGTTTACAGCTCTGTTTGATAGCTCCTGTGCCGCTGCCTGACTGGCTGCAACCTTTATAGGACCCCTAGTCAGGGAAGCTCCGCCCCCTAATCAGGGCTCAGCTTCTCTCCCAGCACAAAGCCCCTACACATACAGATACTAACAATACAAAACCAAACACACACAAATACCTTCTCCTCCCACTCAAACTCCCCGTTTACAGCTCTGTTTGCTAGCTCCTGTGCCGCTGCAGCTCTCTGTGCGGCTGCCTGACTGACTGCTACCTTTATAGGACCCCTAGTCAGTGAAGCCCCGCCCCCTAATCAGGGCTCAGCTTCTGTCCCAGCACAAAGCCCCTACACACACAGATACTACCAATACAAATCCAAACACACACAAATACCTTCTACTCCAACAGAACTCCCACTCAAACTCCTCTGTTTACAGCTCTGGTTGCTAGCTCCTGTGCCGCTGCCTGACTGGTTGCAACCTTTATAGGATCCCTAGCCAGGGAAGCCCCGCCCCCTAATCAGGGCTCAGCTTCTCTCCCAGGACAAAGCCCCTACACATACAGATACCACCAATACAAAACCAAACACACACAAATACCTTCTCCTCCAACAGAACTCCCACTCAAACTCCTCTGTTTACAGCTCTGGTTGCTAGCTCCTGTGCCGCTGCAGCTGTCTGTGCCGCTGCCTGACTGGCTGATACCTTTATAGGACCCCTAGTCAGGGAAGCCCCGCCCCCTAATCAGGGCTCAGCTTCTCTCCCAGCACAAAGCCCCTTCACATGCAGATACTACCAATACAAAACCAAACACACACGAATACCTTCTCCTCCAACAGAACTCCCACTCGAACTGCCCTGTTTACAGCTCTGTTTGTAGCTCCTGTGCCGCTGCCTGACTGGCTGCTACCTTTATAGGACCCCTAGTCAGGGAAGCCCCGCCCCCTAATCAGGGCTCAGCTTCTTTCCCAGCACAAAGCCCCTCCAAGCCTCTACATATACAGATACTACCAATACAAAACCAAACACACACAAATACCTTCTCCTCCAACAGAACTCCCACTCACACCCGCCTGTTTACAGCTCTGTTTGCTAGCACCTGTGCCGCTGCAGCTGTCTGTGCCGCTGCCTGACTGGCTGCGACCTTTATAGGACCCCTAGTCAGACAAGCCCCGCCCCCTAATCAGGGCTCAGCTTCTCTCCCAGCGCAAAGCCCCTACACATACAGATACTAACAATACAAAACCAAACACACACAAATACCTTCTCCTCCAACAGAACTCCCACTCAAACTCCCCTGTTTACAGCTCTGTTTGCTAGCTCCTGTGCCGCTGCAGCTGTCTGTGCGGCTGCCTGACTGGCTGCTACCTTTATAGGATCCCTAGTCAGGGAAGCCCGGCCAATAATCAGGGCTCAGCTTCTCTCCCAGCACAAAGCCCCTCCAAGCCTCTACACATGCAGATACTACCAATACAAAACCAAACACACACAAATACCTTCTACTCCAACAGAACTCCCACTCAAACTCCCCTGTTTACAGCTCTGTTTGCTAGCTCCTGTGCCGCTGCCTGACTGGCTGCTACCTTTATAGGACCCCTAGTCAGGGAAGCCCCGCCTCCTAATCAGGGCTCAGCTTCTCTCCCAGCACAAAGCCCCTACACATACAGAAACTAACAATACAAAACCAAACACACACAAATACCTTCTCCTCCAACAGAACTCCCACTCCAACTCCCCTGTTTACAGCTCTGTTTGTAGCTCCTGTGCCGCTGCCTGACTGGCTGCTACCTTTATAGGACTCCTAGTCAGGGAAGCCCCGCCCCCTAATCAGGGCTCAGCTTCTTTCCCAGCACAAAGCCCCTACACACACAGATACTACCAATACAAAACCAAACACACACAAATACCTTCTCCTCCAACAGAACTCCCACTCAAACTCCCCTGTTTACAGCTCTGTTTGCTAGCTCCTGTGCCGCTGCCTGACTGGCTGCTACCTTTATAGGACCCCTAGTCTGGGAAGCCCCGCCCCCTAATCAGGGCTCAGCTTCTCTCCCAGCACAAAGCCCCTACACATACACATACTAACAATACAAAACCAAACACACACAAATACCTTCTACTCCAACAGAACTCCCACTCAAACTCCCCTGTTTACAGCTCTGTTTGATAGCTCCTGTGCCGCTGCCTGACTGGCTGCAACCTTATTGGACCCCTTGTCAGGGAAGCCCCGCCCACTAATCAGGGCTCAGCTTCTCTCCCAGCACAAAGACCCTCCAAGCCTCTACCATACAGATACCACCAATACAAAACCAAACACACACAAATACCTTCTCCTCCAACAGAACTCCCACTCAAACCCGCCTGTTTACAGCTCTGTTTGCTAGCTCCTGTGCCGCTGCAGCTGTCTGTGCCGCTGCCTGACTGCCTGCGACCTTTATAGGACCCCTAGTCAGTCAAGCCCCGCCCCCTAATCAGGGCTCAGCTTCTCTCCCAGCACAAAGCCCCTACACATACAGATACTACCAATACAAAACCAAAAACACACAAATACCTTCTCCTCCAACAGAACTCCCACTCGAACTCCCCTGTTTACAGCTCTGTTTGTAGCTCCTGTGCCGCTGCCTGACTGGCTGCTACCTTTATAGGACCCCTAGTCAGGGAAGCCCCGCCCCCTAATCACGGCTCAGCTTCTCTCCCAGCACAAAGCCCCTTCACATACAGATACTACCAATACAAAACCAAACACACACGAATACCTTCTCCTCCAACAGAACTCCCACTCGAACTCCCCTGTTTACAGCTCTGTTTGTAGCTCCTGTGCCGCTGCCTGACTGGCTGCTACGTTTATAGGACCCCTAGTCAGGGAAGCCCCGCCCCCTAATCAGGGCTCAGCTTCTTTCCCAGCACAAAGCCCCTCCAAGCCTCTACACATACAGATACTACCAATACAAAACCAAACACACACACAAATACCTTCTCCTCCAACAGAACTCCCACTCAAACCCGCCTGTTTACAGCTCTGTTTGCTAGCTCCTGTGCCGCTGCAGCTGTCTGTGCCGCTGCCTGACTGCCTGCGACCTTTATAGGACCCCTAGTCAGTCAAGCCCCGCCCCCTAATCAGGGCTCAGCTTCTCTCCCAGCACAAAGCCCCTACACATACAAATAATACCAATACAAAACCAAACACACACGAATACCTTCTCCTCCAACAGAACTCCCACTCAAACCCCCCTGTTTACAGCTCTGTTTGCTAGCTCCTGTGCCGCTGCAGTTGTCTGCGCCGCTGCCTGATTGGCTGCTACCTTTATAGGACCCTTAGTCAGGGAAGCCCCGCCCCCTAATCAGGCCTCAGCTTCTCTCCCAGCACAAAGCCCCTACACATACAGATACTATCAATACAAAACCAAACACACACAAATACCTTCTTCTCCAACAGAACTCCCACTCAAACTCCCCTGTTTACAGCTCTGTGTGCTAGCTCCTGTGCCGCTGCCTGACTGGCTGCTACCTTTATAGGACCCCTAGTCAGGGAAGCCCCGCCCCCTAATCAGGGCTCAGCTTCTCTCCCAGCACAAAGCCCCTACACATACAGATACTAACAATACAAAACCAAACACACACAAATACCTTCTCCTCCAACAGAACTCTCACTCCAACTCCCCTGTTTAGAGCTCTGTTTGCTAGCTCCTGTGCCGCTGCAGCTGTCTGTGCCGCTGCCTGACTGGCTGATACCTTTATAGGACCCCTAGTCAGGGAAGCCCCGCCCCCTAATCAGGGTTCAGCTTCTATCCCAGCACAAAGCCCCTACACACACAGATACTACCAATACAAAACCAAACACACACACAAATACCTTCTCCTCCAACAGTACTCCCACTCAAACTCCCCTGTTTACAGCTCTGTTTGCTAGCTCCTGTGCCGCTGCCTGACTGGCTGCTACCTTTATAGGACCCCTAGTCAGGAAAGCCCCGCCCCTAATCAGGGCTCAGCTTCTCTCCCAGCACAAAGCCCCTACACATACAGAAACTAACAATACAAAACCAAACACACACAAATACCTTCTCCTCCAACAGAACTCCCACTCCAACTCCCCTGTTTACAGCTCTGTTTGCTAGCTCCTGTGCCGCTGCAGCTGTCTGTGCCGCTGCCTGACTGGCTGCGACTTTTATAGGACCCCTAGTCAGTGAAGCCCCGCCCCCTAATCAGGGCTCAGCTTCTTTCCCAGCACAAAGACCCTCCAAGCCTCTACCATACAGATACCACCAATACAAAACCAAACACACACACAAATACCTTCTCCTCCAACAGAACTCCCACTCAAACCCGCCTGTTTACAGCTCTGTTTGCTAGCTCCTGTGCCGCTGCAGCTGTCTGTGCCGCTGCCTGACTGGCTGCGACCTTTATAGGACCCCTAGTCAGTCAAGCCCCGCCCCCTAATCAGGGCTCAGCTTCTCTCCCAGCACAAAGCCCCCACACATACAAATAATACCAATACAAAACCAAACACACACGAGTACCTTCTCCTCCAACAGAACTCCCACTCAAACCCCCCTGTTTACAGCTCTGTTTGCTAGCTCCTGTGCCGCTGCAGCTGTCTGTGCCGCTGCCTGACTGGCTGATACCTTTATAGGACCCCTAGTCAGTGAAGCCCCGCCCCCTAATCAGGGCTCAGCTTCTCTCCCAGCACAAAGCCCCTACACATACAGATACTACCAATACAAAACCAAACACACACAAATACCTTCTTCTCCAACAGAACTCCCACTCAAACTCCCCTGTTTACAGCTCTGTTTGCTAGCTCCTGTGCCCCTGCCTGACTGGCTGCTACCTTTATAGGACCCCTAGTCAGGGAAGCCCCGCCGCCTAATCAGGGCTCAGCTTCTCTCCCAGCACAAAGCCCCTACACATACAGATACTAACAATACAAAACCAAACACACACAAATCAATTCTCCTCCAACAGAACTCTCACTCCAACTCCCCTGTTTACGGCTCTGTTTGCTAGCTCCTGTGCCGCTGCAGCTGTCTGTGCCGCTGCCTGACTGGCTGCTACCTTTATAGGACCCCTAGTCAGTCAAGCCCCGCCCCCTAATCAGGGGTCAGCTTCTCTCCCAGCACAAAGCCCCTACACATACAGATACTAACAGTACAAAACCAAACACACACAAATACCTTCTCCTCCCACTCAAACTCCCCGTTTACAGCTCTGTTTGCTAGCTCCTGTGCCGCTGCAGCTGTCTGTGCCGCTGCCTGACTGGCTGCTACCTTTATAGGACCCCTAGTCAGGGAAGCCCCGCCCCCTAATCAGGGTTCAGCTTCTATCCCAGCACAAAGCCCCTACACACACAGATACTACCAATACAAAACCAAACACACACACAAATACCTTCTCCTCCAACAGTACTCCCACTCAAACTCCCCTGTTTACAGCTCTGTTTGCTAGCTCCTGTGCCGCTGCCTGACTGGCTGCTACCTTTATAGGACCCCTAGTCAGGAAAGCCCCGCCCCTAATCAGGGCTCAGCTTCTCTCCCAGCACAAAGCCCCTACACATACAGAAACTAACAATACAAAACCAAACACACACAAATACCTTCTCCTCCAACAGAACTCCCACTCGAACTCCCCTGTTTACAGCTCTGTTTGCTAGCTCCTGTGCCGCTGCAGCTGTCTGTGCCGCTGCCTGACTGGCTGCGACCTTTATAGGACCCCTAGTCAGTGAAGCCCCGCCCCCTAATCAGGGCTCAGCTTCTTTCCCAGCACAAAGACCCTCCAAGCCTCTACCATACAGATACCACCAATACAAAACCAAACACACACACAAATACCTTCTCCTCCAACAGAACTCCCACTCAAACCCGCCTGTTTACAGCTCTGTTTGCTAGCTCCTGTGCCGCTGCAGCTGTCTGTGCCGCTGCCTGACTGGCTGCGACCTTTATAGGACCCCTAGTCAGTCAAGCCCCGCCCCCAATCAGGGCTCAGCTTCTCTCCCAGCACAAAGCCCCCACACATACAAATAATACCAATACAAAACCAAACACACACAAATACCTTCTACTGCAACAGAACTCCCACTCAAACTCCCCTGTTTACAGCTCTGTTTGATAGCTCCTGTGCCGCTGCCTGACTGGCTGCAACCTTATAGGACCCCTAGTCAGGGAAGCCCCGCCCCCTAATCACGGCTCAGCTTCTCTCCCAGCACAAAGCCCCGACACATACAGATACTACCAATACAAAACCAAACACACACACAAATACCTTCTCCTCCAACGGAACACCCACTCAAACTCCCCTGTTTACATCTCTGTGTGCTAGCTCCTGTGCCGCTGCCTGACTGGCTACTACCTTTATAGGACCCCTAGTCAGGGAAGCCCCGCCCCCTAATCAGGGCTGAGCTTCTCTCCCAGCACAAAGCCTCTACACATACAAATACTACCAATACAAATCCAAACACACACAAATACCTTCTCCTCCAACAGAACTCTCACTCCAACTCCTCTGTTTACAGCTCTGTTTGCTAGCTCCTGTGCCGCTGCAGCTGTCTGTGCCGCTGCCTGACTGGCTGCTACCTTTATAGGACCCCTAGTCAGTCAAGCCCCGCCCCCTAATCAGGCCTCAGCTTCTCTCCCAGCACAAAGCCCCTACACATACAGATACTATCAATACAAAACCAAACACACACAAATACCTTCTTCTCCAACAGAACTCCCACTCAAACTCCCCTGTTTACAGCTCTGTTTGCTAGCTCCTGTGCCGCTGCCTGACTGGCTGCTACCTTTATAGGACCCCTAGTCAGGGAAGCCCCGCCCCCTAATCAGGGCTCAGCTTCTCTCCCAGCACAAAGCCCCTACACATACAGATACTAACAATACAAAACCAAACACACACAAATACCTTCTCCTCCCACTCAAACTCCCCGTTTACAGATCTGTTTGCTAGCTCCTGTGCCGCTGCAGCTGTCTGTGCCGCTGCCTGACTCGCTGCAACCTTCATAGGTCCCCTAGTCAGTGAAGTCCCGCCCCCTAATCAGGGCTCAGCTTCTCTCCCAGCACAAAGCCCCTGCAAATACAGATACTACCAATACAAAGAAAACACACACACAAATAACTTCTCCTCCAACAGAACTCCCACTCAAACTCCCCAGTTTACAGCTCTGTTTGCTAGCTCCTGTGCCGCTGCAGCTGTCCTTGCCGCTGCCTGACTGGCTGCTCCCTTTATAGGACCCCTAGTAATGGAAGCCCCGCCCCCTAATCAGGGCTCAGGTTCTCTCCCAGCACAAAGCCCCTACACATACAGATACCACCAATACAAAACCAGACACGCAAAAATACCATCTCCTCCAACAGAACTCTCACTCAAACTCCCCTGTTTACAGCTCTGTTTGTTAGCTCCTGTGCCGCTGCCTGACTGGCTGCTACCTTTATAGGACCCCTAGTCAGGCAAGCCCCGCCCCCTAATCAGGGCTCAGCTTCTCTCCCAGGACAAAGCCCCTACACATACAGATACTACCAATACAAAACCAAATACACACAAATACCTTCTCCTCCAACAGAACTCCCACTCAAACTCCCCTGTTTACAGCTCTGTTTGCAAGCTCCTGTGCCGCTGCAGCTGTCTGTGCCGCTGCCTGACTGGCTGCTACCTTTACAGGACCCCTAGTCAGTGAAGCCCCGCCCCCTAATCAGGGCTCAGCTTCTCTCCCAGCACAAAGCCCCTCCAAGCCTCTACACGTACAGATACTACCAATACAAAACCAAACACACACAAATACCTTCTCCTCCAACAGAACTCCCACTCAAACTCACCTGTTTACAGCTCTGTTTGCTAGCTCCTGTGCCGCTGTTTGACTGGCTGCTACCTTTATAGGACCCCTAGTCAGGGAAGCCCTGCCCCCTAGCCAGGGCTCAGCTTCTCTCCCAGCACAAAGCCCCTACACATACAGGTACCACCAATACAAAACCAGACACACAAAAATACCTTCTCCTCCAACAGAACTCCCACTCAAACTCCCCTGTTTACAGCTCTGTTTGCTAGCTCCTGTGCCACTACAGCTGTCTGTGCCGCTGCCTGACTGGCTGCTACCTTCATAAGACCCCTAGACAGTGAAGCTCCGCCCCCTAATCAGGGCTCAGCTTCTCTCCCAGAACAAAGCCTCTAGACATACAGATACTACCAATACAAAACCAAACACACACAAATACCTTCTCCTCCAACAGAACTCCCACTCAAACTCCCCTGTTTACAGCTCTGTTTGCTAGCTCCTGTGCCGCTGCCTGACTGGCTGCTCCCTTTATAGGAACCCGAGTCAGTGAAGCCCCGCCCCCAAATCAGGGCTCAGCTTCTCTCCCAGTACAAAGCCCCTACAAGCCTCTACACATACAGATACCACCAATGCAAAACCAAACACACACAAATACCTTCTCCTCCAAAGGAACTCGCACTCAAACTCCCCTGTTTACAGCTCTGTTGGCTAGCTCCTGTGCCGCTGCCTGACTGGCTGCTACCTTTATAGGACTCCTAGTCAGGGAAGCCCCGCCCCCTAATCAGGGCTCAGCTTCTTTCCCAGCACAAAGCCCCTACACACACAGATACTACCAATACAAAACCAAACACACACAAATACCTTCTCCTCCAACAGAACTCCCACTCAAACTCCCCTGTTTACAGCTCTGTTTGCTAGCTCCTGTGCCGCTGCCTGACTGGCTGCTACCTTTATAGGACCCCTAGTCTGGGAAGCCCCGCCCCCTAATCAGGGCTCAGCTTCTCTCCCAGCACAAAGCCCCTACACATACACATACTAACAATACAAAACCAAACACACACAAATACCTTCTACTCCAACAGAACTCCCACTCAAACTCCCCTGTTTACAGCTCTGTTTGATAGCTCCTGTGCCGCTGCCTGACTGGCTGCAACCTTATTGGACCCCTTGTCAGGGAAGCCCCGCCCACTAATCAGGGCTCAGCTTCTCTCCCAGCACAAAGACCCTCCAAGCCTCTACCATACAGATACCACCAATACAAAACCAAACACACACAAATACCTTCTCCTCCAACAGAACTCCCACTCAAACCCGCCTGTTTACAGCTCTGTTTGCTAGCTCCTGTGCCGCTGCAGCTGTCTGTGCCGCTGCCTGACTGCCTGCGACCTTTATAGGACCCCTAGTCAGTCAAGCCCCGCCCCCTAATCAGGGCTCAGCTTCTCTCCCAGCACAAAGCCCCTACACATACAGATACTACCAATACAAAACCAAAAACACACAAATACCTTCTCCTCCAACAGAACTCCCACTCGAACTCCCCTGTTTACAGCTCTGTTTGTAGCTCCTGTGCCGCTGCCTGACTGGCTGCTACCTTTATAGGACCCCTAGTCAGGGAAGCCCCGCCCCCTAATCACGGCTCAGCTTCTCTCCCAGCACAAAGCCCCTTCACATACAGATACTACCAATACAAAACAAAACACACACGAATACCTTCTCCTCCAACAGAACTCCCACTCGAACTCCCCTGTTTACAGCTCTGTTTGTAGCTCCTGTGCCGCTGCCTGACTGGCTGCTACGTTTATAGGACCCCTAGTCAGGGAAGCCCCGCCCCCTAATCAGGGCTCAGCTTCTTTCCCAGCACAAAGCCCCTCCAAGCCTCTACACATACAGATACTACCAATACAAAACCAAACACACACACAAATACCTTCTCCTCCAACAGAACTCCCACTCAAACCCGCCTGTTTACAGCTCTGTTTGCTAGCTCCTGTGCCGCTGCAGCTGTCTGTGCCGCTGCCTGACTGCCTGCGACCTTTATAGGACCCCTAGTCAGTCAAGCCCCGCCCCCTAATCAGGGCTCAGCTTCTCTCCCAGCACAAAGCCCCTACACATACAAATAATACCAATACAAAACCAAACACACACGAATACCTTCTCCTCCAACAGAACTCCCACTCAAACCCCCCTGTTTACAGCTCTGTTTGCTAGCTCCTGTGCCGCTGCAGTTGTCTGCGCCGCTGCCTGATTGGCTGCTACCTTTATAGGACCCTTAGTCAGGGAAGCCCCGCCCCCTAATCAGGCCTCAGCTTCTCTCCCAGCACAAAGCCCCTACACATACAGATACTATCAATACAAAACCAAACACACACAAATACCTTCTTCTCCAACAGAACTCCCACTCAAACTCCCCTGTTTACAGCTCTGTGTGCTAGCTCCTGTGCCGCTGCCTGACTGGCTGCTACCTTTATAGGACCCCTAGTCAGGGAAGCCCCGCCCCCTAATCAGGGCTCAGCTTCTCTCCCAGCACAAAGCCCCTACACATACAGATACTAACAATACAAAACCAAACACACACAAATACCTTCTCCTCCAACAGAACTCTCACTCCAACTCCCCTGTTTAGAGCTCTGTTTGCTAGCTCCTGTGCCGCTGCAGCTGTCTGTGCCGCTGCCTGACTGGCTGATACCTTTATAGGACCCCTAGTCAGGGAAGCCCCGCCCCCTAATCAGGGTTCAGCTTCTATCCCAGCACAAAGCCCCTACACACACAGATACTACCAATACAAAACCAAACACACACACAAATACCTTCTCCTCCAACAGTACTCCCACTCAAACTCCCCTGTTTACAGCTCTGTTTGCTAGCTCCTGTGCCGCTGCCTGACTGGCTGCTACCTTTATAGGACCCCTAGTCAGGAAAGCCCCGCCCCTAATCAGGGCTCAGCTTCTCTCCCAGCACAAAGCCCCTACACATACAGAAACTAACAATACAAAACCAAACACACACAAATACCTTCTCCTCCAACAGAACTCCCACTCCAACTCCCCTGTTTACAGCTCTGTTTGCTAGCTCCTGTGCCGCTGCAGCTGTCTGTGCCGCTGCCTGACTGGCTGCGACTTTTATAGGACCCCTAGTCAGTGAAGCCCCGCCCCCTAATCAGGGCTCAGCTTCTTTCCCAGCACAAAGACCCTCCAAGCCTCTACCATACAGATACCACCAATACAAAACCAAACACACACACAAATACCTTCTCCTCCAACAGAACTCCCACTCAAACCCGCCTGTTTACAGCTCTGTTTGCTAGCTCCTGTGCCGCTGCAGCTGTCTGTGCCGCTGCCTGACTGGCTGCGACCTTTATAGGACCCCTAGTCAGTCAAGCCCCGCCCCCTAATCAGGGCTCAGCTTCTCTCCCAGCACAAAGCCCCCACACATACAAATAATACCAATACAAAACCAAACACACACGAGTACCTTCTCCTCCAACAGAACTCCCACTCAAACCCCCCTGTTTACAGCTCTGTTTGCTAGCTCCTGTGCCGCTGCAGCTGTCTGTGCCGCTGCCTGACTGGCTGATACCTTTATAGGACCCCTAGTCAGTGAAGCCCCGCCCCCTAATCAGGGCTCAGCTTCTCTCCCAGCACAAAGCCCCTACACATACAGATACTACCAATACAAAACCAAACACACACAAATACCTTCTTCTCCAACAGAACTCCCACTCAAACTCCCCTGTTTACAGCTCTGTTTGCTAGCTCCTGTGCCCCTGCCTGACTGGCTGCTACCTTTATAGGACCCCTAGTCAGGGAAGCCCCGCCGCCTAATCAGGGCTCAGCTTCTCTCCCAGCACAAAGCCCCTACACATACAGATACTAACAATACAAAACCAAACACACACAAATCAATTCTCCTCCAACAGAACTCTCACTCCAACTCCCCTGTTTACGGCTCTGTTTGCTAGCTCCTGTGCCGCTGCAGCTGTCTGTGCCGCTGCCTGACTGGCTGCTACCTTTATAGGACCCCTAGTCAGTCAAGCCCCGCCCCCTAATCAGGGGTCAGCTTCTCTCCCAGCACAAAGCCCCTACACATACAGATACCACCAATACAAAACCAAACACACACACAAATACCTTCTCCTCCAACAGAACTCCCACTCAAACCCGCCTGTTTACAGCTCTGTTTGCTAGCTCCTGTGCCGCTGCAGCTGTCTGTGCCGCTGCCTGACTGGCTGCGACCTTTATAGGACCCCTAGTCAGTCAAGCCCCGCCCCCAATCAGGGCTCAGCTTCTCTCCCAGCACAAAGCCCCCACACATACAAATAATACCAATACAAAACCAAACACACACAAATACCTTCTACTGCAACAGAACTCCCACTCAAACTCCCCTGTTTACAGCTCTGTTTGATAGCTCCTGTGCCGCTGCCTGACTGGCTGCAACCTTATAGGACCCCTAGTCAGGGAAGCCCCGCCCCCTAATCACGGCTCAGCTTCTCTCCCAGCACAAAGCCCCGACACATACAGATACTACCAATACAAAACCAAACACACACACAAATACCTTCTCCTCCAACGGAACACCCACTCAAACTCCCCTGTTTACATCTCTGTGTGCTAGCTCCTGTGCCGCTGCCTGACTGGCTACTACCTTTATAGGACCCCTAGTCAGGGAAGCCCCGCCCCCTAATCAGGGCTGAGCTTCTCTCCCAGCACAAAGCCTCTACACATACAAATACTACCAATACAAATCCAAACACACACAAATACCTTCTCCTCCAACAGAACTCTCACTCCAACTCCTCTGTTTACAGCTCTGTTTGCTAGCTCCTGTGCCGCTGCAGCTGTCTGTGCCGCTGCCTGACTGGCTGCTACCTTTATAGGACCCCTAGTCAGTCAAGCCCCGCCCCCTAATCAGGCCTCAGCTTCTCTCCCAGCACAAAGCCCCTACACATACAGATACTATCAATACAAAACCAAACACACACAAATACCTTCTTCTCCAACAGAACTCCCACTCAAACTCCCCTGTTTACAGCTCTGTTTGCTAGCTCCTGTGCCGCTGCCTGACTGGCTGCTACCTTTATAGGACCCCTAGTCAGGGAAGCCCCGCCCCCTAATCAGGGCTCAGCTTCTCTCCCAGCACAAAGCCCCTACACATACAGATACTAACAATACAAAACCAAACACACACAAATACCTTCTCCTCCCACTCAAACTCCCCGTTTACAGATCTGTTTGCTAGCTCCTGTGCCGCTGCAGCTGTCTGTGCCGCTGCCTGACTCGCTGCAACCTTCATAGGTCCCCTAGTCAGTGAAGTCCCGCCCCCTAATCAGGGCTCAGCTTCTCTCCCAGCACAAAGCCCCTGCAAATACAGATACTACCAATACAAAGAAAACACACACACAAATAACTTCTCCTCCAACAGAACTCCCACTCAAACTCCCCAGTTTACAGCTCTGTTTGCTAGCTCCTGTGCCGCTGCAGCTGTCCTTGCCGCTGCCTGACTGGCTGCTCCCTTTATAGGACCCCTAGTAATGGAAGCCCCGCCCCCTAATCAGGGCTCAGGTTCTCTCCCAGCACAAAGCCCCTACACATACAGATACCACCAATACAAAACCAGACACGCAAAAATACCATCTCCTCCAACAGAACTCTCACTCAAACTCCCCTGTTTACAGCTCTGTTTGTTAGCTCCTGTGCCGCTGCCTGACTGGCTGCTACCTTTATAGGACCCCTAGTCAGGCAAGCCCCGCCCCCTAATCAGGGCTCAGCTTCTCTCCCAGGACAAAGCCCCTACACATACAGATACTACCAATACAAAACCAAATACACACAAATACCTTCTCCTCCAACAGAACTCCCACTCAAACTCCCCTGTTTACAGCTCTGTTTGCAAGCTCCTGTGCCGCTGCAGCTGTCTGTGCCGCTGCCTGACTGGCTGCTACCTTTACAGGACCCCTAGTCAGTGAAGCCCCGCCCCCTAATCAGGGCTCAGCTTCTCTCCCAGCACAAAGCCCCTCCAAGCCTCTACACGTACAGATACTACCAATACAAAACCAAACACACACAAATACCTTCTCCTCCAACAGAACTCCCACTCAAACTCACCTGTTTACAGCTCTGTTTGCTAGCTCCTGTGCCGCTGTTTGACTGGCTGCTACCTTTATAGGACCCCTAGTCAGGGAAGCCCTGCCCCCTAGCCAGGGCTCAGCTTCTCTCCCAGCACAAAGCCCCTACACATACAGGTACCACCAATACAAAACCAGACACACAAAAATACCTTCTCCTCCAACAGAACTCCCACTCAAACTCCCCTGTTTACAGCTCTGTTTGCTAGCTCCTGTGCCACTACAGCTGTCTGTGCCGCTGCCTGACTGGCTGCTACCTTCATAAGACCCCTAGACAGTGAAGCTCCGCCCCCTAATCAGGGCTCAGCTTCTCTCCCAGAACAAAGCCTCTAGACATACAGATACTACCAATACAAAACCAAACACACACAAATACCTTCTCCTCCAACAGAACTCCCACTCAAACTCCCCTGTTTACAGCTCTGTTTGCTAGCTCCTGTGCCGCTGCCTGACTGGCTGCTCCCTTTATAGGAACCCGAGTCAGTGAAGCCCCGCCCCCAAATCAGGGCTCAGCTTCTCTCCCAGTACAAAGCCCCTACAAGCCTCTACACATACAGATACCACCAATGCAAAACCAAACACACACAAATACCTTCTCCTCCAAAGGAACTCGCACTCAAACTCCCCTGTTTACAGCTCTGTTGGCTAGCTCCTGTGCCGAGCAGCTGTCTGTGCCGCTGCCTGACTGGCTGCTACCTTTATAGGACCCCTAGTCAGGCAAGCCCCGCCCCCTAATCAGGGCTCAGCTTCTCTCCCAACACAAAGCCCCTACACATACAGATACTACCAATACAAAACCAAACACACAAAAATACCTTCTCCTCCAACAGAACTCCCACTCAAACTCCCCTGTTTATAGCTCTGTTTCCTAGCCCTGTGCCGCTGCAGCTGTCTGTGCCGCTGCCTGACTGGCTGCTACCTTTATAGGACCCCTAGTCAGTGAAGACCCGCCCCCTAATCAGGGCTCAGCTTCTCTCCCAGCACAAGGCCCCTCCAAGCCTGTACACATACAGATACTACCAATACAAAACCAAACACACACAGAAATACCTTATCCTCCAACAGAACTCCCACTCAAACTCCCCTGTTTACAGCTCTGTTGGCTAGCTCCTGTGCCGCTGCAGCTGTCCTTGCCGCTGCCTGACTGGCTGCTACCTTTATAGGACCCCTAGTCAGTGAAGCCCCGCCCCCTAATCAGGGCTCAGCTTCTCTCCCAGCACAAAGCCCCTACAAGCACCTACACATACAGATACTACCAATACAAAACCAAACTAACACAAACACGTTCTCCTCCAACATCACTCCCGCTCAAACTCCCCCATTTACAGCTCTGTTTGCTAGCTCCTGTGGCGCTGCCTGACTAGCTGCTACCTTTATAGGACCCCTAGTCAGGGAAGCCCCGCCCCCTAATCAGGGCTCAGCTTCTCTCCCAGCACAAAGCCCCTGCACATACAGATACTACCAATACAAAACCAAACACCCACAAATACCTTATCCTCCAACAGAACTCCCACTCAAACTCCCCTGTTTACAGCTCTGTTTGCTAGCTCCTGTGCCGCTGCCTGACTGGCTGCTACCTTTATAGGACCCCTAGTCAGTGAAGCCCCGCCCCCTAATCAGGGCTCAGCTTCTCTCCCAGCACAAAGCCTCTACACATTCAGATACTACCAATACAAAACCAAACACACACAAATACCTTCTCCTCCAACAGAGCTCCCACTCAAACTCCCCTGTTTACAGCTCTGTTTGCTAGCTCCTGTGCCGCTTCAGCTGTCTGTGCCGCTGCCTGACTGTCTGCTACCTTTATAGGACACCTAGTCAGTGAAGTCCCGCCCCCTAATCAGGGCTCAGCTCTTCTCCCAGCACACAGCCCCTGCACATACAGATACTGACAATACAAAACCAAACACACACAAATACCTTCTCCTCCAACAGAACTCCCACTCCAACTCCCCTGTTTACAGCTCTGTTTGCTAGCTCCTGTGCCGCAGTCTGACTGGCTGCTACCTTTATAGGACCCCTAGTCAGTGAAGCCCCGCCCCCTAATCAGGGCTCAGCTTCTCTCCCAGCACAAAGCCCCTACACATACAGATACTACGAATACAAAACCAAACACACACAATTATCTTCTCCTCCACAGAACTCCCACTCAAACTCCCCTGTTTACACCTCTGTTTGCTAGCTCCTGTGCCACTGCAGCTGTCTGTTCCGCTGCCTGACTGGCTGCTACCTTTATAGGACCCCTAGTCAGTGAAGCCCGCCCCCTGATCAGGGCTCAGCTTCTCTCCCAGCACAAATCCCCTCCAAGCCTCTACACATACAGATACTACCAATACAAAAAAACACACAAATACCTTCTCCTCCAAAAGAACTCCCACTCAAACTCCCCTGCTTACAGCTCTGTTTGCTAGCTCCTGTGCCGCTGCCTGACTGGCTCCTACCTTTATAGGACCCCTAGTCAGTGAAGCCCCGCCCCCTGATCAGGGCTCAGCTTCTCTCCCAGCACAAAGCCCCTCCAAGCCTCTACACATACAGATACTACCCATACAAAAACACACACAAATACCTTCTCCTCCAACAGAACTCCCACTCAAACTCCCCTGTTCACAGCTCTGTTTGCTAGCTCCTGTGCCGCTGCAGCTGTCTGCCGCTGCCTGACTGGCTGCTACCTTTATAGGACCCCTAGTCAGTGAAGCCCCGCCCCCTAATCAGGGCTCAGCTTCTCTCCCAGCACAAAGCCCCTTCAAACGTCTACACATACAGATACTACCAATACAAAAACACACACAAATACCTTCTCCTCCAACAGAACTCCCACTCAAACTCCCCTGTTTACAGCTCTGTTTGCTAGCTCCTGTGCCGCTGCAGCTGTCTGTGCCGCTGCCTGACCGGCTGCGACCTTTATAGGACCCCTAGTCAGTCAAGCCCCGCCCCCAATCAGGGCTCAGCTTCTCTCCCAGCACAAAGCCCCCACACATACAAATAATACCAATACAAAACCAAACACACACAAATACCTTCTACTGCAACAGAACTCCCACTCAAACTCCCCTGTTTACAGCTCTGTTTGATAGCTCCTGTGCCGCTGCCTGACTGGCTGCAACCTTATAGGACCCCTAGTCAGGGAAGCCCCGCCCACTAATCAGGGCTCAGCTTCTTTCCCAGCACAAAGCCCCTACACATACAGATACCACCTATACAAAACCAAACACACACAAATACCTTCTCCTTCAACAGAACACCCACTCAAACTCCCCTGTTTACAGCTCTGTTTGCTAGTTCCTGTGCCGCTGCAGCTGTCTGTGCCGCTGCCTGATTGGCTGCTACCTTTATAGGACCCCTTGTCAGGGAAGCCCCGCCCCCTAATCACGGCTCAGCTTCTCTCCCAGCACAAAGCCCCGACACATACAGATACTACCAATACAAAACCAAACACACACACAAATACCTTCTCCTCCAACGGAACACCCACTCAAACTCCCCTGTTTACATCTCTGTGTGCTAGCTCCTGTGCCGCTGCCTGACTGGCTACTACCTTTATAGGACCCCTAGTCAGGGAAGCCCCGCCCCCTAATCAGGGCTGAGCTTCTCTCCCAGCACAAAGCCTCTACACATACAAATACTACCAATACAAATCCAAACACACACAAATACCTTCTCCTCCAACAGAACTCTCACTCCAACTCCTCTGTTTACAGCTCTGTTTGCTAGCTCCTGTGCCGCTGCAGCTGTCTGTGCCGCTGCCTGACTGGCTGCTACCTTTATAGGACCCCTAGTCAGTCAAGCCCCGCCCCCTAATCAGGCCTCAGCTTCTCTCCCAGCACAAAGCCCCTACACATACAGATACTATCAATACAAAACCAAACACACACAAATACCTTCTTCTCCAACAGAACTCCCACTCAAACTCCCCTGTTTACAGCTCTGTTTGCTAGCTCCTGTGCCGCTGCCTGACTGGCTGCTACCTTTATAGGACCCCTAGTCAGGGAAGCCCCGCCCCCTAATCAGGGCTCAGCTTCTCTCCCAGCACAAAGCCCCTACACATACAGATACTAACAATACAAAACCAAACACACACAAATACCTTCTCCTCCCACTCAAACTCCCCGTTTACAGATCTGTTTGCTAGCTCCTGTGCCGCTGCAGCTGTCTGTGCCGCTGCCTGACTCGCTGCAACCTTCATAGGTCCCCTAGTCAGTGAAGTCCCGCCCCCTAATCAGGGCTCAGCTTCTCTCCCAGCACAAAGCCCCTGCAAATACAGATACTACCAATACAAAGAAAACACACACACAAATAACTTCTCCTCCAACAGAACTCCCACTCAAACTCCCCAGTTTACAGCTCTGTTTGCTAGCTCCTGTGCCGCTGCAGCTGTCCTTGCCGCTGCCTGACTGGCTGCTACCTTCATAGGACCCCTACTCAGTGAAGCCCCGCCCCCTAATCAGGGCTCAGCTTCTCTCCCAGCAAGAAGCCCCTCCAAGCCTCTACACATACAGATACTACCAATACAAAACCAAACACACACAAATACCTTCTCCTCCAACAGAACTCCCACTCAAACTCCCCTGTTTACAGCTCTGTTGCTAGCTCCTGTGCCGCTGCAGCTGTCTGTGCCGCTGCCTGACTGGCTGCTCCCTTTATAGGACCCCTAGTAATGGAAGCCCCGCCCCCTAATCAGGGCTCAGGTTCTCTCCCAGCACAAAGCCCCTACACATACAGATACCACCAATACAAAACCAGACACGCAAAAATACCATCTCCTCCAACAGAACTCTCACTCAAACTCCCCTGTTTACAGCTCTGTTTGTTAGCTCCTGTGCCGCTGCCTGACTGGCTGCTACCTTTATAGGACCCCTAGTCAGGCAAGCCCCGCCCCCTAATCAGGGCTCAGCTTCTCTCCCAGGACAAAGCCCCTACACATACAGATACTACCAATACAAAACCAAATACACACAAATACCTTCTCCTCCAACAGAACTCCCACTCAAACTCCCCTGTTTACAGCTCTGTTTGCAAGCTCCTGTGCCGCTGCAGCTGTCTGTGCCGCTGCCTGACTGGCTGCTACCTTTACAGGACCCCTAGTCAGTGAAGCCCCGCCCCCTAATCAGGGCTCAGCTTCTCTCCCAGCACAAAGCCCCTCCAAGCCTCTACACGTACAGATACTACCAATACAAAACCAAACACACACAAATACCTTCTCCTCCAACAGAACTCCCACTCAAACTCCCCTGTTTACAGCTCTGTTTGCTAGCTCCTGTGCCGCTGCCTGACTGGCTGCTCCCTTTATAGGAACCCGAGTCAGTGAAGCCCCGCCCCCAAATCAGGGCTCAGCTTCTCTCCCAGTACAAAGCCCCTACAAGCCTCTACACATAGAGATACCACCAATGCAAAACCAAACACACACAAATACCTTCTCCTCCAAAGGAACTCGCACTCAAACTCCCCTGTTTACAGCTCTGTTGGCTAGCTCCTGTGCCGAGCAGCTGTCTGTGCCGCTGCCTGACTGGCTGCTACCTTTATAGGACCCCTAGTCAGGCAAGCCCCGCCCCCTAATCAGGGGTCAGCTTCTCTCCCAACACAAAGCCCCTACACATACAGATACTACCAATACAAAACCAAACACACAAAAATACCTTCTCCTCCAACAGAACTCCCACTCAAACTCCCCTGTTTATAGCTCTGTTTCCTAGCCCTGTGCCGCTGCAGCTGTCTGTGCCGCTGCCTGACTGGCTGCTACCTTTATAGGACCCCTAGTCAGTGAAGACCCGCCCCCTAATCAGGGCTCAGCTTCTCTCCCAGCACAAGGCCCCTCCAAGCCTGTACACATACAGATACTACCAATACAAAACCAAACACACACAGAAATACCTTATCCTCCAACAGAACTCCCACTCAAACTCCCCTGTTTACAGCTCTGTTGGCTAGCTCCTGTGCCGCTGCAGCTGTCCTTGCCGCTGCCTGACTGGCTGCTACCTTTATAGGACCCCTAGTCAGTGAAGCCCCGCCCCCTAATCAGGGCTCAGCTTCTCTCCCAGCACAAAGCCCCTACAAGCACCTACACATACAGATACTACCAATACAAAACCAAACTAACACAAACACGTTCTCCTCCAACATCACTCCCGCTCAAACTCCCCCATTTACAGCTCTGTTTGCTAGCTCCTGTGGCGCTGCCTGACTAGCTGCTACCTTTATAGGACCCCTAGTCAGGGAAGCCCCGCCCCCTAATCAGGGCTCAGCTTCTCTCCCAGCACAAAGCCCCTGCACATACAGATACTACCAATACAAAACCAAACACCCACAAATACCTTATCCTCCAACAGAACTCCCACTCAAACTCCCCTGTTTACAGCTCTGTTTGCTAGCTCCTGTGCCGCTGCCTGACTGGCTGCTACCTTTATAGGACCCCTAGTCAGTGAAGCCCCGCCCCCTAATCAGGGCTCAGCTTCTCTCCCAGCACAAAGCCTCTACACATTCAGATACTACCAATACAAAACCAAACACACACAAATACCTTCTCCTCCAACAGAGCTCCCACTCAAACTCCCCTGTTTACAGCTCTGTTTGCTAGCTCCTGTGCCGCTTCAGCTGTCTGTGCCGCTGCCTGACTGTCTGCTACCTTTATAGGACACCTAGTCAGTGAAGTCCCGCCCCCTAATCAGGGCTCAGCTCTTCTCCCAGCACACAGCCCCTGCACATACAGATACTGACAATACAAAACCAAACACACACAAATACCTTCTCCTCCAACAGAACTCCCACTCCAACTCCCCTGTTTACAGCTCTGTTTGCTAGCTCCTGTGCCGCAGTCTGACTGGCTGCTACCTTTATAGGACCCCTAGTCAGTGAAGCCCCGCCCCCTAATCAGGGCTCAGCTTCTCTCCCAGCACAAAGCCCCTACACATACAGATACTACGAATACAAAACCAAACACACACAATTATCTTCTCCTCCACAGAACTCCCACTCAAACTCCCCTGTTTACACCTCTGTTTGCTAGCTCCTGTGCCACTGCAGCTGTCTGTTCCGCTGCCTGACTGGCTGCTACCTTTATAGGACCCCTAGTCAGTGAAGCCCGCCCCCTGATCAGGGCTCAGCTTCTCTCCCAGCACAAATCCCCTCCAAGCCTCTACACATACAGATACTACCAATACAAAAAAACACACAAATACCTTCTCCTCCAAAAGAACTCCCACTCAAACTCCCCTGCTTACAGCTCTGTTTGCTAGCTCCTGTGCCGCTGCCTGACTGGCTCCTACCTTTATAGGACCCCTAGTCAGTGAAGCCCCGCCCCCTGATCAGGGCTCAGCTTCTCTCCCAGCACAAAGCCCCTCCAAGCCTCTACACATACAGATACTACCCATACAAAAACACACACAAATACCTTCTCCTCCAACAGAACTCCCACTCAAACTCCCCTGTTCACAGCTCTGTTTGCTAGCTCCTGTGCCGCTGCAGCTGTCTGCCGCTGCCTGACTGGCTGCTACCTTTATAGGACCCCTAGTCAGTGAAGCCCCGCCCCCTAATCAGGGCTCAGCTTCTCTCCCAGCACAAAGCCCCTTCAAACGTCTACACATACAGATACTACCAATACAAAAACACACACAAATACCTTCTCCTCCAACAGAACTCCCACTCAAACTCCCCTGTTTACAGCTCTGCTTGCTAGCTCCTGTGCCGCTGCGTGACTGGCTCCTACCTTTATACGACCCCTAGTCAGGGAAGCCCCGCCCCCTGATCAGGGCTCAGCTTCTCT
Organism: Lepidochelys olivacea; assembly: GCF_965140295.1. Classification (NCBI taxonomy): domain Eukaryota; kingdom Metazoa; phylum Chordata; order Testudines; family Cheloniidae; genus Lepidochelys; species Lepidochelys olivacea. The sequence goes on along the minus strand of NC_140432.1, from coordinate 1,925,394 downwards.
CCCAGCACAAAGCCCCTAAACATACAGATACTACCAGTACAAAACCAAACTCAGACAAATACCTTCTCCTCCAACAGAACTCCCACTCAAACTCCCCTGTTTACAGCTCTGTTTGCTAGCTCCTGTGCCGCTGCCTGACTGGCTGCTACCTTTATAGGACCCCTAGTCAGGGAAGCCCCGCCCCCTAATCAGGGCTCAGCTTCTCTCCCAGCACAAAGCCCCTGCACATACAGATACTGACAATAGAAAACCAAACACACACAAATACCTTCTCCTCCAACAGAACTCCCACTCAAACTCCCCTGTTTACAGCTCTGTTTGCTAGCTCCTGTGCCGCTGCCTGACTGGCTGCTACCTTTATAGGACCCCTAGTCAGTGAAGCCCCGCCCCCTAATCAGGGCTCAGCTTCTCTCCCAGCACAAAGCCCCTGCACATACAGACACTACCAAGACAAAACCGAACACACACAAATACCTTCTCCTCCAACAGAACTCCCACTCAAACTCCCCTGTTTACAGCTCTGTTTGCTAGCTCCTGTGCCGCTGCTGCTGTCTGTGCCGCTGCCTGACCGGCTGCTACCTTTACAGGACCCCTAGTCAGTGAAGCCCCGCCCCCTAATCAGGGCTCAGCTTCTCTCCCAGCACAATGCCCCTCAAAGCGTCTACACATACAGATACCACCAACACAAAAACACACACAAATACCTCCTCCTCCAACAGAACTCGCACTCAAACTCCCCTGTTTACAGCTCTGTTTGCTAGCTCCTTGCCGCTGCCTGACTGGCTGCTACCTTTATAGGACCCCTAGTCAGTGAAGCCCCGCCCCCTAATCAGGGCTCAGCTTCTCTTCCAGCACAAAGCCCCTCCAAGCCTCTACACATACAGATACTACCAATACAAAAACACACACAAATACCTTCTCCTCCAACAGAACTCCCACTCAAACTCCCCTGTTTACAGCTCTGTTTGCTAGCTCCTGTGCCACTGCAGCTGTCTGTTCCGCTGCCTGACTGGCTGCTACCTTTATAGGACCCCTAGTCAGTGAAGCCCCGCCCCCTAATCAGGGCTCAGCTTCTCTCCCAGCACAAAGCCCCTTCAAACCTCTACACATACAGATACTACCAATACAAAAAAACACACAAATACCTTCTCCTCCAACAGAACTCCCACTCAAACTCCCCTGCTTACAGCTCTGCTTGCTAGCTCCTGTGCCGCTGTCTGACTGGCTCCTACCTTTATAGGACCCCTAGTCAGGGAAGCCCCGCCCCCTGATCAGGGCTCAGCTTCTCTCCCAGCACAAAGCCCGTTCACATACAGATACTACCAATACAAAACCGAACACACACAAATACCTTCTCCTCCAACAGAACTCCCACTCAAACTCCCCTGTTAAGAGCTCTGTTTGCTAGCTCCTTTGCCGCTGTAGCTGTCTGTGCCGCTGCCTGACTGGCTGCTACCTTTATAGGACCCCTAGTCAGTGAAGCCCCGCCCCCTAATCAGGGCTCAGCTTCTCTCCCAGTACAAAGCCCCTCCAAGCCTCTACACATACAGATACTACCAATACAAAACCAAACACACACAAATACCTTCTTCTCCAACAGAACTACCACTCAAACTCCCCTGTTCACAGCTCTGTTTGCTAGCTCCTGTGCCGCTGCAACTGTCTGCCGCTGCCTGACTGGCTGCTACCTTTATAGGACCCCTAGTCAGTGAAGCCCCGCCCCCTAATCAGGGCTCAGCTTCTCTCCCAGCACAAAGCCCCTCCAAGCCTCTACACATACAGATACTACCAATACAAAAAAACACACCAATACCTTCTCCTCCAACAGAACTCCCACTCAAACTCCCCTGTTTACAGCTCTGTTTGCTAGCTCCTGTGCCGCTGCCTGACTGGCTGCTACCTTTATAGGACCCCTAGTCAGGGAAGCCCCGCCCCCTAATCAGGGCTCAGCTTCTCTCCCAGCACAAAGCCCCTCCAAGCCTCTACACATACAGATACTACCAATACATAAACACACACAAATACCTTCTCCTCCAACAGAACTCCCACTCCAACTCCCCTGTTTACAGCTCTGTTTGCTAGCTCCTGTGCCGCTTCAGCTGTCTGTGCCGCTGCCTGACTGGCTGCTACCTTTATAGGACACCTAGTCAGTGAAGCCCCGCCCCCTAATCAGGGCTCAGCTCTTCTCCCAGCACAGAGCCCCTGCACATACAGATACTGACAATACAAAACCAAACACACACAAGTACCTTCTCCTCCAACAGAACTCCCACTCCAACTCCCCTGTTTACAGCTCTGTTTGCTAGCTCCTGTGCCGCTGCAGCTGTCTGTGCCGCTGCCTGACTGGCTGCTACCTTTATAGGAAGCCTAGTCAGTGAAGCCCCGCCCCCTAATCAGGGCTCAGCTTCTCTCCCAGCACAAAGCCCCTTCAAACCTCTACACATACAGATACTACCAATACAAAAACACACACAAATACCTTCTCCTCCACAGAACTCCCACTCCAACTCCCCTGTTTACACCTCTGTTTGCTAGCTCCTGTGCCACTGCAGCTGTCTGTTCCGCTGCCTGACTGGCTGCTACCTTTATAGGACCCCTAGTCAGTGAGGCCCCGCCCCCTGATCAGGGCTCAGCTTCTCTCCCAGCACAAAGCCCCTCCAAGCCTCTACACATACAGATACTACCAATACAAAAAAACACACAAATACCTTCACCTCCAAAAGAACTCCCTCTCAAACTCCCCTGCTTACAGCTCTGTTTGCTAGCTCCTGTGCCGCTGCCTGACTGGCTCCTACCTTTATAGGACCCCTAGTCAGTGAAGCCCCGCCCCCTGATCAGGGCTCAGCTTCTCTCCCAGCACAAAGCCCCTCCAAGCCTCTACACATACAGATACTACCCATACAAAAACACACACAAATACCTTCTCCTCCAACAGAACTCCCACTCAAACTCCCCTGTTCACAGCTCTGTTTGCTAGCTCCTGTGCCGCTGCAGCTGTCTGCCGCTGCCTGACTGTCTGCTACCTTTATAGGACCCCTAGTCAGTGACGCCCCGCCCCCTAATCAGGGCTCAGCTTCTCTCCCAGCACAAAGCCCCTTCAAACGTCTACACATACAGATACTACCAATACAAAAACACACTAATACCTTCTCCTCCAACAGAACTCCCACTCAAACTCCCCTGTTTACAGCTCTGTTTGCTAGCTCCTGTGCCACTGCAGCTGTCTGTTCCGCTGCCTGACTGGCTGCTACCTTTATAGGACCCCTGGTCAGGTAAGCCCCGCCCCCTAATCAGGGCTCAGCTTCTCTCCCAGCCCAAAGCCCTTTCAAACCTCTACACATACAGATACTACCAATACAAAAAAACACACAAATACCTTCTCCTCCAACAGAACTCCCACTCAAACTCCCCTGCTTACAGCTCTGCTTGCTAGCTCCTGTGCCGCTGCGTGACTGGCTCCTACCTTTATAGGACCCCTAGTCAGGGAAGCCCCGCCCCCTGATCAGGGCTCAGCTTCTCTCCCAGCACAAAGCCCGTTCACATACAGATACTACCAATACAAAACCGAACACACACAAATACCTTCTCCTCCAACAGAACTCCCACTCAAACTGCCCTGTTTACAGGTCTGTTTGCTAGCTCCTGTGCCGCTGCCTGACTGGCTGCTACCTTTATAGGACCCCTAGTCAGTGAAGCCCCGCCCCCTACTCAGGGCTCAGCTTCTCTCCCAGCACAAAGCCCCTCCAAGCCTCTACACATACAGATACTACCAATACAAAACCAAACACACACAAATACCTTCTCCTCCAACAGAACTCCCACTCAAACTCCCCTGTTTAGAGCTCTGTTTGCTAGCTCCTTTGCCGCTGCAGCTGTCTGTGCCGCTGCCTGACTGGCTGCTACCTTTATAGGACCCCTAGTCAGTGAAGCCCCGCCCCCTAATCAGGGCTCAGCTTATCTCCCAGCACAAAGCCCCTAAACATACAGATACTACCAATACAAAACCAAACTCAGACAAATACCTTCTCCTCCAACAGAACTCCCACTCAAACACCCCTGTTTACACCTCTGTTTGCTAGCTCCTGTGCCGCTGCCTGACTGGCTGCTACCTTTATAGGACCCCTAGTCAGTGAAGCCCCGCCCCCTAATCAGGGCTCAGCTTCTCTCCAAGCACAAAGCCCCGCCAAACCCCTACACATACATATACTACCAATACAAAACCAAACACACACAAATACCATCTCCTCCAACGGAACTCCCACTGAAACTCCCCTGTTTACAGCTCTGTTTGCTAGCTCCTGTGCCGCTGCAGCTGTCTGTGCCGATGCCTGACTGGCTGCTACCTTTATAGGACACCTAGTCAGTGAAGCCCCGCCCCCTGATCAGGGCTCAGCTTCTCTCCCAGCACAAAGCCCCTCCAAGCCTCTACACATACAGACACTACCAATACAAAAAAACACACACAAATACCTTCTCCTCCAACAGAACTCCCACTCAAACTCCCCTGCTTACAGCTCTGTTTGCAAGCTCCTGTGCCGCAGTCTGACTGGCTGCTACCTTTATAGGACCCCTAGTCAGTGAAGCCCCGCCCCCTAATCAGGGCTCAGCTTCTCTCCCAGCACAAAGCCCCTACACATACAGATACTACCAATACAAAACCAAACACACACAAATACCTTCTCCTCCACAGAACTCCCACTCAAACTCCCCTGTTTACACCTCTGTTTGCTAGCTCCTGTGCCACAGCAGCTGTCTGTTCCGCTGCCTGACTGGCTGCTACCTTTATAGGACCCCTAGTCAGTGAAGCCCCGCCCCCTGATCAGGGCTCAGCTTCTCTCCCAGCACAAAAACCCTTCAAACGTCTACACATACAGATACTACCAATACAAAAACACACACAAATACCTTCTCCTCCAACAGAACTCCCACTCAAACTCCCCTGTTTACAGCTCTGTTTGCCAGCTCCTGTGCCACTGCAGCTGTCTGTTCCGCTGCCTGACTGGCTGCTACCTTTATAGGACCCCTAGTCAGGTAAGCCCCGCCCCCTAATCAGGGCTCAGCTTCTCTCCCAGCCCAAAGCCCCTTCAAACCTCTACACATACAGATACTACCAATACAAAAAAACACACAAATACCTTCTCCTCCAACAGAACTCCCACTCAAACTCCCCTGCTTACAGCTCTGCTTGCTAGCTCCTGTGCCGCTGCGTGACTGGCTCCTACCTTTATAGGACCCCTAGTCAGTGAAGCCCCGCCCCCTGATCAGGGCTCAGCTTCTCTCCCAGCACAAAGCCCGTTCACATACAGATACTACCAATACAAAACCAAACACACACAAATACCTTCTCCTCCAACAGAACTCCCACTCAAACTCCCCTGCTTACAGCTCTGCTTGCTAGCTCCTGTGCCGCTGCCTGACTGGCTCCTACCTTTATAGGACCCCTAGTCAGTGAAGCCCCGCCCCCTGATCAGGGCTCAGCTTCTCTCCCAGCACAAAGCCCCTCCAAGCCTCTACACATACAGATACTACCAATACAAAAAAACACACCAATACCTTCTCCTCCAACAGAACTCCCACTCAAACTCCCCTGCTTACAGCTCTGTTTGCAAGCTCCTGTGCCGCAGTCTGACTGGCTGCTACCTTTATAGGACCCCTAGTCAGTGAAGCCCCGCCCCCTAATCAGGGCTCAGCTTCTCTCCCAGCACAAAGCCCCTACACATACAGATACTACCAATACAAAACCAAACACACACAAATACCTTCTCCTCCACAGAACTCCCACTCCAACTCCCCTGTTTACACCTCTGTTTGCTAGCTCCTGTGCCACAGCAGCTGTCTGTTCCGCTGCCTGACTGGCTGCTACCTTTATAGGACCCCTAGTCAGTGAAGCCCCGCCCCCTGATCAGGGCTCAGCTTCTCTCCCAGCACAAAAACCCTTCAAACGTCTACACATACAGATACTACCAATACAAAAACACACACAAATACCTTCTCCTCCAACAGAACTCCCACTCAAACTCCCCTGTTTACAGCTCTGTTTGCCAGCTCCTGTGCCACTGCAGCTGTCTGTTCCGCTGCCTGACTGGCTGCTACCTTTATAGGACCCCTAGTCAGGTAAGCCCCGCCCCCTAATCAGGGCTCAGCTTCTCTCCCAGCCCAAAGCCCCTTCAAACCTCTACACATACAGATACTACCAATACAAAAAAAACACACAAATACCTTCTCCTCCAACAGAACTCCCACTCAAACTCCCCTGCTTACAGCTCTGCTTGCTAGCTCCTGTGCCGCTGCGTGACTGGCTCCTACCTTTATAGGACCCCTAGTCAGTGAAGCCCCGCCCCCTGATCAGGGCTCAGCTTCTCTCCCAGCACAAAGCCCGTTCACATACAGATACTACCAATACAAAACCAAACACACACAAATACCTTCTCCTCCAACAGAACTCCCACTCAAACTCCCCTGCTTACAGCTCTGCTTGCTAGCTCCTGTGCCGCTGCCTGACTGGCTCCTACCTTTATAGGACCCCTAGTCAGTGAAGCCCCGCCCCCTGATCAGGGCTCAGCTTCTCTCCCAGCACAAAGCCCCTCCAAGCCTCTACACATACAGACACTACCAATACAAAAAACACACACAAATACCTTCTCCTCCAACATAACTCCCACTCAAACTCCCCTGCTTACAGCTCTGTTTGCTAGCTCCTGTGCCGCAGTCTGACTGGCTGCTACCTTTATAGGACCCCTAGTCAGTGAAGCCCCGCCCCCTAATCAGGGCTCAGCTTCTCTCCCAGCACAAAGCCCCTACACATACAGATACTACAAATACAAAACCAAACACACACAAATACCTTCTCCTCCACAGAACTCCCACTCAAACTCCCCTGTTTACACCTCTGTTTGCTAGCTCCTGTGCCACTGCAGCTGTCTGTTCCGCTGCCTGACTGGCTGCTACCTTTATAGGACCCCTAGTCAGTGAAGCCCCGCCCCCTGATCAGGGCTCAGCTTCTCTCCCAGTACAAAGCCCCTCCAAGCCTCTACACATACAGATACTACCAATACAAAAAAACACACAAATACCTTCTCCTCCAAAAGAACTCCCACTCAAACTCCCCTGCTTACAGCTCTGTTTGCTAGCTCCTGAGCCGCTGCCTGACTGGCTCCTACCTTTATAAGACCCCTAGTCAGTGAAGCCCCGCCCCCTGATCAGGGCTCAGCTTCTCTCCCAGCACAAAGCCCCTGCACATACAGATACTGACAATACAAAACCAAACACACACAAATACCTTCTCCTCCAACAGAACTCCCACTCAAACTCCCCTGTTTACAGCTCTGTTTGCCAGCTCCTGTGCCGCTGCCTGACTGGCTGCTACCTTTATAGGACCCCTAGTCAGTGAAGCCCCGCCCCCTAATCAGGGCTCAGCTTCTCTCCCAGCACAAAGCCCCTACACATACAGATACTACCAATACAAAACCAAACACACACAAATACCTTCTCCTCCAACAGAACTCCCACTCAAACTCCCCTGTTTACAGCTCTGTTTGCTAGGTCCTGTGCCGCTGCAGCTCTCTGTGCCGCTGCCTGACTGGCTGCTACCTTTATAGGACCCCTAGTCAGTGAAGCCCCGCCCCCTAATCAGGGCTCAGCTTCTCTCCCAGCACAAAGCCCCTGCACATACAGATACTGACAATACAAAACCAAACACACACAAATACCTTCTCCTCCAACAGAACTCCCACTCCAACTCCCCTGTTTACAGCTCTGTTTGCTAGCACCTGTGCCGCTGCTGCTGTCTGTGCCGCTGCCTGACCGGCTGCTACCTTTACAGGACCCCTAGTCAGTGAAGCCCCGCCCCCTAATCAGGGCTCAGCTTCTCTCCCAGCACAATGCCCCTCAAAGCGTCTACACATACAGAAACCACCAATACAAAAAAACACACAAATACCTTCTCCTCCAACAGAACTCCCACTCAAACTCCCCTGTTTACAGCTCTGTTTGCTAGCTCCTGTGCCGCTGCCTGACTGGCTGCTACCTTTATAGGACCCCTAGTCAGGGAAGCCCCGCCCCCTAATCAGGGCTCAGCTTCTCTCCCAGCACACAGCCCCTGCACATACAGATACTGACAATACAAAACCAAACACACACAAATACCTTCTCCTCCAACAGAACTCCCACTCAAACTCCCCTGTTTACACCTCTGTTTGCTAGCTCCTGTGCCACTGCAGCTGTCTGTTCCGCTGCCTGACTGGCTGCTACCTTTATAGGACCCCTAGTCAGTGAAGCCCCGCCCCCTGATCAGGGCTCAGCTTCTCTCCCAGCACAAAGCCCCTCCAAGCCTCTACACATACAGATACTACCAATACAAAAAAACACACAAATACCTTCTCCTCCAAAAGAACTCCCACTCAAACTCCCCTGCTTACAGCTCTGTTTGCTAGCTCCTGAGCCGCTGCCTGACTGGCTCCTACCTTTATAGGACCCCTAGTCAGTGAAGCCCCGCCCCCTGATCAGGGCTCAGCTTCTCTCCCAGCACAAAGCCCCTCCAAGCCTCTACACATACAGATACTACCCATACAAAACCAAACACACACAAATACCTTCTCCTCCAACAGAACTCCCACTCAAACTCCCCTGTTTACAGCTCTGTTTGCCAGCTCCTGTGCCGCTGCCTGACTGGCTGCTACATTTATAGGACCCCTAGTCAGTGAAGCCCCGCCACCTAATCAGGGCTCAGCTTCTCTCCCAGCACAAAGCCCGTACACATACAGACACTACCAATACAAAACCGAACACACACAAATACCTTCTCCTCCAACAGAACTCCCACTCAAACTCCCCTGTTTACAGCTCTGTTTGCTAGCTCCTGTGCCGCTTCAGCTGTCTGTGCCGCTGCCTGACTGGCTGCTACCTTTATAGGACACCTAGTCAGTGAAGCCCCGCCCCCTGATCAGGGCTCAGCTTCTCTCCAAGCACAAAGCCCCTCCAATCCTCTACACATGCATACACTACCAATACAATAAAACATACACAAATACCGTCTCCTCCAACAGAACTCCCACTCAAACTCCCCTGTTTACAGCTCTGTTTGCCAGCTCCTGTGCCGCTGCCTGACTGGCTGCTACCTTTATAGGACCCCTAGTCAGGGAAGCCCCGCCCCCTAATCAGGGCTCAGCTTCTCTCCCAGCACAAAGCCCCTGCACATACAGATACTGACAATACAAAACCAAACACACACAAATACCTTCTCCTCCAACAGAACTCCCACTCAAACTCCCCTGTTTACAGCTCTGTTTGCTAGGTCCTGTGCCGCTGCAGCTCTCTGTGCCGCTGCCTGACTGGCTGCTACCTTTATAGGACCCCTAGTCAGTGAAGCCCCGCCCCGTAATCAGGGCTCAGCTTCTCTCCCAGCACAAAGCCCCTGCACATACAGATACTGACAATACAAAACCAAACACACACAAATACCTTCTCCTCCAACAGAACTCCCACTCCAACTCCCCTGTTTACAGCTCTGTTTGCTAGCTCCTGTGCCGCTGCAGCTGTCTTATCCGCTGCCTGACTGGCTGCTACATTTATAGGACCCCTAGTCAGTGAAGCCCCGCCACCTAATCAGGGCTCAGCTTCTCTCCCAGCACAAAGCCCGTACACATACAGACACTACCAATACAAAACCGAACACACACAAATACCTTCTCCTCCAACAGAACTCCCACTCAAACTCCCCTGTTTACAGCTCTGTTTGCTAGCTCCTGTGCCGCTTCAGCTGTCTGTGCCGCTGCCTGACTGGCTGCTACCTTTATAGGACACCTAGTCAGTGAAGCCCCGCCCCCTGATCAGGGCTCAGCTTCTCTCCAAGCACAAAGCCCCTCCAATCCTCTACACATGCATACACTACCAATACAATAAAACATACACAAATACCGTCTCCTCCAACAGAACTCCCACTCAAACTCCCCTGTTTACAGCTCTGTTTGCTAGCTCCTTGCCGCTGCCTGACTGGCTGCTACCTTTATAGGACCCCTAGTCAGGGAAGCCCCGCCCCCTAATCAGGGCTCAGCTTCTCTCCCAGCACAAAGCCCCTGCACATACAGATACTGACAATACAAAGCCAAACACACAGAAATACCTTCCCCTCCAACAGAACTCCCACTCAAACTCCCCTGTTTACAGCTCTGTTTGCTAGCTCCTGTGCCGCTGCAGCTGTCTGTGCCGCTGCCTGACTGGCTGCTACCTTTATAGGACCCCTAGTCAGTGAAGCCCCGCCCCCTAATCAGGGCTCAGCTTCTCTTCCAGCACAAAGCCCCTTCAAACCACTACACATACAGATACTACCAATACAAAAACACAGACAAATACCTTCTCCTCCAACAGAACTCCCACTCAAACTCCCCTGTTTACAGCTCTGTTTGCTAGCTCCTGTGCCACTGCAGCTGTCTCTTCCGCTGCCTGACTGGCTGCTACCTTTATAGGACCCCTAGTCAGTGAAGCCCCGCCCCCTAATCAGGGCTCAGCTTCTCTCCCAGCACAAAGCCCCTTCAAACCTCTACACATACAGATACTACCAATACAAAAAAACACACAAATACCTTCTCCTCCAACAGAACTCCCACTCAAACTCCACTGCTTACAGCTCTGCTTGCTAGCTCCTGTGCCGCTGCCTGACTGGCTCCTACCTTTATAGGACCCCTAGTCAGGGAAGCCCCGCCCCCTGATCAGGGCTCAGCTTCTCTCCCAGCACAAAGCCCGTTCACATACAGATACTACCAATACAAAACCGAACACACACAAATACCTTCTCCTCCAACAGAACTCCCACTCAAACTCCCCTGTTTACAGCTCTGTTTGCTAGCTCCTGTGCCGCTGCCTGACTGGCTGCTACCTTTATAGGACCCCTAGTCAGTGAAGCCCCGCCCCCTAATCAGGGCTCAGCTTCTCTCCAAGCACAAAACCCCGCCAAACCCCTACACATACAGATACTACCAATACAAAACCAAACACACACAAATACCATCTCCTCCAACAGAACTCCCACTCAAACTCCCCTGTTTACAGCTCTGTTTGCTAGCTCCTGTGCCGCTGCAGCTGTCTGTGCCGATGCCTGACTGGCTGCTACCTTTATAGGACACCTAGTCAGTGAAGCCCCGCCCCCTGATCAGGGCTCAGCTTCTCTCCCAGCACAAAGCCCCTCCAAGCCTCTACACATACAGACACTACCAATACAAAAAAACACACACAAATACCTTCTCCTCCAACAGAACTCCCACTCAAACTCCCCTGCTTACAGCTCTGTTTGCTAGCTCCTGTGCCGCAGTCTGACTGGCTGCTACCTTTATAGGACCCCTAGTCAGTGAAGCCCCGCCCCCTAATCAGGGCTCAGCTTCTCTCTCAGCACAAAGCCCCTACACATACAGATACTACCAATACAAAACCAAACACACACAAATACCTTCTCCTCCAACAGAACTCCCACTCAAACTCCCCTGTTTACAGCTCTGTTTGCTAGCTCCTGTGCCGCTGCCTGACTGGCTGCTACCTTTATAGGACCCCTACTCAGTGAAGTCCCGCCCCCTAATCAGGGCTCAGGTTCTCTCCCAGCACAAAGCCCCTTCAAACCTCTACACATACAGATACTACCAATACAAAAACACACACAAATACCTTCTCCTCCAACAGAACTCCCACTCAAACTCCCCTGTTTACAGCTCTGTTTGCTAGCTCCTGTGCCGCTGCAGCTGTCTGTGCCGCTGCCTGACTGGCTGCTACCTTTATAGGACCACTAATCAGTGAAGCCCCGCCCCCTAATCAGGGCTCAGCTTCTCTCCCAGCACAAAGCCCCTTCAAACCTCTACACATACAGGTACTACCAATACAAAAACACACACAAATACCTTCTCCTCCAACAGAACTCCCACTCAAACTCCCCTGTTTACAGCTCTGTTTGCTAGCTCCTGTGCCGCTGCCTGACTGGCTGCTACCTTTATAGGACCCCTAGTCAGGGAAGCCCCGCCCCCTAATCAGGGCTCAGCTTCTCTCCCAGCACACAGCCCCTGCACATACATATACTACCAATACAAAACCAAACACACACAAATACCTTCTCCTCCAACAGAACTCCCACTCCAACTCCCCTGTTTACAGCTCTGTTTGCTAGCTCCTGTGCCGCAGTCTGACTGGCTGCTACCTTTATAGGACTCCTAGTCAGTGAAGCCCCGCCCCCTAATCAGGGCTCAGCCTCTCTCCCAGCACAAAGCCCCTCCAAGCCTCTACACATACAGATAATACCAATACAAAAACACACACAAATACCTTCCCCTCCAACAGAACTCCCACTCAAAGTCCCCTGTTTATAGGTCTGCTTGCTAGCTCCTGTGCCGCTGCCTGACTGGCTCCTACCTTTATAGGACCCCTAGTCAGTGAAGCCCCGCCCCCAATCAGGGCTCAGCTTCTCTCCCAGCACAAAGCCCGTTCACATACAGATACTACCAATACAAAACCCAACACACACAAATACCTTCTCCTCCAACAGAACTCCCACTCAAACTGCCCTGTTTACAGGTCTGTTTCCTAGCTCCTGTGCCGCTGCCTGAGTGGCTGCTACCTTTATAGGACCCCTAGTCAGTGAAGCCCCGCCCCCAATCAGGGCTCAGCTTCTCTCCCAGGACAAAGCCCCTTCAAACCTCTACACATACAGGTACTACCAATACAAAAACACACACAAATACCTTCTCCTCCAACAGAACTCCCACTCAAACTCCCCTGTTTACAGCTCTGTTTGCTAGCTCCTTTGCCGCTGCAGCTGTCTGTGCCGCTGCCTGACTGGCTGCTACCTTTACAGGACCCCTAGTCAGTGAAGCCCCGTCCCCTAATCAGGGCTCAGCTTCTCTCCCAGCACAAAGCCCCTCCAAGCCTCTACACATACAGATACTACCAATACAAAACCAAACACACACAAATACCTTCTCCTCCAACAGAACTCCCACTCAAACTCCCCTGTTTACAGCTCTGTTTCCTAGCTCCTGTGCCGCTGCCTGACTGGCTGCTACCTTTATAGGACCCCTAGTCAGTGAAGCCCCGCCCCCTAATCAGGGTTCAGCTTCTCTCCAAGCACAAAGCCCCGCCAAACCCCTACACATACATATACTACCAATACAAAACCAAACACACACAAATACCATCTCCTCCAACAGAACTCCCACTCAAACTCCCCTGTTTACAGCTCTGTTTCCTAGCTCCTGTGCCGCTGCCTGACTGGCTGCTACCTTTATAGGACGCCTAGTAAGGGAAGCCCCGCCCCCTAATCAGGGCTCTGCTTCTCTCCCAGCACAAAGCCCCTGCACATACAGATACTGACAATACAAAAGCAAACGCACACAAGTACCTTCTCCTCCAACAGAACTCCCACTCAAACTCCCCTGTTTACAGCTCTGTTTGCTAGCGCCTGTGCCACTGCAGCTGTCTGTGCCGCTGCCTGACTGGCTGCTACCTTTATAGGACCCCTAGTCAGTGAAGCCCCGCCCCCTAATCAGGGCCCAGCTTCTCTCCCAGCACAAAGCCCCTCCAAGCCTCTACACATACAGATACTACCAATACAAAAAAACACACAAATACCTTCTCCTCCAACAGAACTCCCACTCAAACTCCCCTGTTTACAGCTCTGTTTGCTAGCTCCTGTGCCGCTGCCTGACTGGCTGCTACCTTTATAGGACCCCTAGTCAGGGAAGCCCAGCCCCCTAATCAGGGCTCAGCTTCTCTCCCAGCACACAGCCCCTGCACATACAGATACTGACAATACAAAACCAAACACACACAAATACCTTCTCCTCCAACAGAACTCCCACTCCAACTCCCCTGTTTACAGGTCTGTTTGCTAGCTCCTGTGCCGCAGTCTGACTGGCTGCTACCTTTATAGGACTCCTAGTCAGTGAAGCCCCGCCCCCTAATCAGGGCTCAGCCTCTCTCCCAGCACAAAGCCCCTCCAAGCCTCTACACATACAGATAATACCAATACAAAAACACACACAAATACCTTCTCCTCCAACAGAACTCCCACTCAAAGTCCCCTGTTTACAGGTCTGCTTGCTAGCTCCTGTGCCGCTGCCTGACTGGCTCCTACCTTTATAGGACCCCTAGTCAGTGAAGCCCCGCCCCCAATCAGGGCTCAGCTTCTCTCCCAGGACAAAGCCCCTTCAAACCTCTACACATACAGGTACTACCAATACAAAAACACACACAAATACCTTCTCCTCCAACAGAACTCCCACTCAAACTCCCCTGTTTACAGCTCTGTTTGCTAGCACCTTTGCCGCTGCAGCTGTCTGTGCCGCTGCCTGACTGGCTGCTACCTTTACAGGACCCCTAGTCAGTGAAGCCCCGTCCCCTAATCAGGGCTCAGCTTCTCTCCCAGCACAAAGCCCCTCCAAGCCTCTACACATACAGATACTTCCAATACAAAACCAAACACACACAAATACCTTCTCCTCCAACAGAACTCCCACTCAAACTCCCCTGTTTACAGCTCTGTTTCCTAGCTCCTGTGCCGCTGCCTGACTGGCTGCTACCTTTATAGGACCCCTAGTCAGTGAAGCCCCGCCCCCTAATCAGGGTTCAGCTTCTCTTCAAGCACAAAGCCCCGCCAAACCCCTACACATACATATACTACCAATACAAAACCAAACACACACAAATACCATCTCCTCCAACAGAACTCCCACTCAAACTCCCCTGTTTACAGCTCTGTTTCCTAGCTCCTGTGCCGCTGCCTGACTGGCTGCTACCTTTATAGGACCCCTAGTCAGGGAAGCCCCGCCCCCTAATCAGGGCTCTGCTTCTCTCCCAGCACAAAGCCCCTGCACATACAGATACTGACAATACAAAACCAAACGCACACAAATACCTTCTCCTCCAACAGAACTCCCACTCCAACTCCCCTGTTTACAGCTCTGTTTGCTAGCTCCTGTGCCGCTGCAACTGTCTGCCGCTGCCTGACTGGCTGCTACCTTTATAGGACCCCTAGTCAGTGAAGCCCCGCCCCCTAATCAGGGCTCAACTTCTCCCCCAGCACAAAGCCCCTCCAAGCCTCTACACATACAGATACTACCAATACAAAAAAACACACAAATACCTTCTCCTCCAACAGAACTCCTACTCAAACTCCCCTGTTTACAGCTCTGTTTGCTAGCTCCTGTGCCGCTTCAGCTGTCTGTGCCGCTGCCTGACTGGCTGCTACCTTTATAGGACCCCTAGTCAGTGAAGCCCCGCCCCCTAATCAGGGCTCAGCTTCTCTCCCGGCACAAAGCCCCTCCAAGCCTCTACACATACAGATACTACCAATACAAAACCAAACACACACAAATACCTTCTCCTCCAAGAGAACTCCCGTTCATACTCCGTGCTTACAGCTCTGCTTGCTAGCTCCTGTGCCGCTGCCTGACTGGCTCCTACCTTTATAGGACCCCTAGTCAGTGAAGCCCCGCCCCCTGATCAGGGCTCAGCTTCTCTCCCAGCACAAAGCCCGTTCATATACAGATACTACCAATACAAAACCGAACACACACACAAATACCTTCTCCTCCAACAGAACTCCCACTCAAACTGCCCTGTTTACAGGTCTGTTTGCTAGCTCCTGTGCCGCTGCCTGACTGGCTGCTACCTTTATAGGACCCCTAGTCAGTGAAGCCCCGTCCCCTGATCAGGGCTCAGCTTCTCTCCCAGCAAAAAGCCCCTCCAAGCCTCTACACATACAGGTACTACCAATACAAAAACAAAAACAAATACCTTCTCCTCCAACAGAACTCCCACTCCAACTCCCCTGTTTACAGCTCTGTTTGCTAGCTCCTGTGCCACTGCAGCTGTCTGTTCCGCTGCCTGACTGACTGCTACCTTTATAGGACCCCTAGTCAGTGAAGCCCCGCCCCCTAATCAGGGCTCAGCTTCTCTCCAAGCACAAAGCCCCGCCAAACCCCTACACATACAGATACTAACAATAAAAATCCAAACACACTCAAATACCTTCTCCTCCAACAGAACTCCCACTCAAACTCCCCTGTTCACAGCTCTGTTTGCTCGCTCCTGTGCCGCTGCAGCTGTCAGTGCCGCTGCCTGACTGGCTCCTACCTTTATAGGACCCCTAGTCAGTGAAGCCCCGCCCCCTGATCAGGGCTCAGCTTCTCTCCCAGCAGAAAGCCCCTCCAAGCCACTACACATACAGATACTACCAATACAAAAACACACACAAATACCTTCTCCTCCAAAAGAACTCCCACTCAAACTCCCCTGTTTACAGCTCTGTTTGATAGGTCCTGTGCCGCTTCAGCTGTCTGTGCCGCTGCCTGACTGGCTGCTACCTTTATAGGACCCCTAGTTAGTGAAGCCTCGCCCCCTAATCAGGGCTCAGCTTCTCTCCAAGCACAAAGCCCCGCCATACCCCTACACATACAGATACTACCAGTACAAAACCAAACACACACAAATACCATCTCCTCCAACAGAACTCCCACTCAAACTCCCCTGTTTACAGCTCTGTTTGCTAGCTCCTGTGCCGCTGCAGCTGTCTGTGCCGATGCCTGACTGGCTGCTACCTTTATAGGACACCTAGTCAGTGAAGTCCCGCCCCCTGATCAGGGCTCAGCTTCTCTCCCAGCACAAAGCCCCTCCAAGCCTCTACACATACAGACACTACCAATACAAAAAAACATACACAAATACCTTCTCCTCCAACAGAACTCCCACGCAAAGTCCCCTGCTTACAGCTCTGTTTGCTAGCTCCTGTGCCGCTGTCTGACTGGCTGCTACCTTTATAGGACCCGTAGTCAGTGAAGCCCCGCCCCCTAATCAGGGCTCAGCTTCTCTCCCAGCACAAAGCCCCTCCAAGCCTCTACACATACAAATACTACCAATACAAAAACACACACAAATACCTTCTCCTCCAACAGAACTCCCACTCAAACTCCCCTGCTTAGAGCTCTGTTTGCTAGCTCCTGTGCCGCTGTCTGACTGGCTGCTACCTTTATAGGACCCCTAGTCAGTGAAGCCCCGCCCCCTAATCAGGGCTCAGCTTCTCTCCCAGCACAAAGCCCCTGCATATACAGATACTACCAATACAAAACCAAACACACACAAATACCTTCTCCTCCAACAGAACTCCCACTCCAACTCCCCTGTTTCCAGCTCTGTTTGCTAGCTCCTGTGCCGCTGCAGGTGTCTGAGCCGCTGCCTGACTGGCTGCTACCTTTATAGGACCCCTAGTCAGTGAAGCCCCGCCCCCGAATCAGGGCTCAACTTCTCTCCCAGCACCTAGCCCCTCCAAGCCTCTACACATACAGAAACTACCAATACAAAACCAAACAAAAATACCTTCTCCTCCAACAGAACTCCCACTCAAACCCCCCTGTTCACAGCTCTGTTTGCTAGCTCCTGTGCCGGTGCTTGACTGGCTGCTACCTTTATGGGACCCCTAGTCAGTGAAGACCCGCCCCCTAATCAGGGCTCAGCTTCTCTCCCAGCACAAAGCCCATCCACATACAGATACTACAAATACAAAACCAAACACACACAAATACCTTCTCCTCCAACAGAACTCCCACACAAACTCCCCTGTTTACAGCTCTGTTTGCTAGCTCCTGTGCCGCTGCCTGACTGGCTGCTAGCTTTATAGGACCCCTAGTCAGGGAAGCACCGCTCCCTAATCAGGGCTCAGCTTCTCTCCCAGCACAAAGCCCCTGCACATACAGATACTGACAATACAAAAACAAACACACACAAATACCTTCTCCTCCAACAGAACTCCCACTCAAACTCCCCTGTTCACAGCTCTGTTTGCTCGCTCCTGTGCCGCTGCAGCTGTCTGTGCCGCTGCCTGACTGGCTCCTACCTTTATAGGACCCCTAGTCAGTGAAGCCCCGCCCCCTGATCAGGGCTCAGCTTCTCTCCCAGCACAAAGCCCCTCCAAGCCTCTACACATAAAGATACTACCAATACAAAACCAAACACACACAAATACCTTCTCCTCCAACAGAACTCCCACTCCAACTCCCCTGTTTACAGCTCTGTTTGATAGCTCCTGTGCCGCTTCAGCTGTCTGTGCCGCTGCCTGACTGGCTGCTACCTTTATAGGACCCTAGTCAGTGAAGCCCCGCCCCCTAATCAGGGCTCAGCTTCTCTCCAAGCACAAAGCCCCGCCATACCCCTACACATACAGATACTACCAATACAAAACCAAACACACACAAATACCATCTCCTCCAACAGAACTCCCACTCAAACTCCCCTGTTTACAGCTCTGTTTGCTAGCTCCTGTGCCGCTGCCTGACTGGCTGCTACCTTGATAGGACCCCTAGTCAGTGAAGCCCCGCCCCCTAATCAGGGCTCAGCTTCTCTCCCAGCACAAAGCCCCTGCACATACAGATACTGACAATACAAAACCAAACACACACAAATACCTTCTCCTCCAACAGAACTCCCACTCCAACTCCCCTGTTTCCAGCTCTGTTTGCTAGCTCCTGTGCCGCTGCAGCTGTCTGAGCCGCTGCCTGACTGGCTGCTACCTTTATAGGACCCCTAGTCAGTGAAGCCCCGCCCCCTAATCAGGGCTCAGCTTCTCTCCCAGCACAAAGCCCCTTCAAACCTCTACACATACAGGTACTACCAATACAAAAACACACACAAATACCTTCTCCTCCAACAGAACTCCCACTCAAACTCCCCTGTTTACAGCTCTGTTGGCTAGCTCCTGTGCCGCTGCCTGACTGGCTGCTACCTTTATAGGACCCCTAGTCAGGGAAGCCCCGTCCCCTAAACAGGGCTCAGCTTCTCTCCCAGCACAAAGCCCCGCCAAACCGCTACACATACAGATACTACCAATTAAAAAACCAAACACACACAAATACCTTCTCCTCCAACAGAACTCCCACTCAAACTCCCCTGTTCACAGCTCTGTTTGCTAGCTCCGGTGCCGCTGCCTGACTGGCTGCTCTCTTTATAGGACACCTAGTCAGTGAAGCCCCGCCCCCTAATCAGGGCTCAGCTTCTCTCCCAGCACAAAGCCCCTCCAAGCCTCTACACATACAGATACTACCAATACAAAACCAAACACACACAAATACCTTCTCGTCCAACAGAACTCCCACTCCAACTCCCCTGTTTACAGCTCTGTTTGCTAGCTCCTGTGCCGCTTCAGCTGTCTGTGCCGCTGCCTGACTGGCTGCTAACTTTATAGGACCCCTAGTCAGTGAAGCCCCGCCCCCTAATCAGGGCTCAGCTTCTCTCGAAGCACAAAGCCCCGCCAAACCCCTACACATACAGATACTACCAATACAAAACCAAACACACACAAATACCATCTCCTTCAACAGAACTCCCACTCAAACTCCCCTGTTTACAGCTCTGTTTGCTAGCTCCTGTGCGGCTGCCTGACTGGCTGCTACCTTTATGGGACCCCTAGTCAGTGAAGACCCGCCCCTAATCAGGCCTCAGCTTCTCTCCCAGCACAAAGCCCCTGCACATACAGATACTACCAATACAAAACCAAACACACACAAATACCTTCTCCTCCAACAGAACTCCCACTCCAAGTCCCCTGTTTACAGCTCTGTTTGCTAGCTCCTGTGCCGCTGCCTGACTGGCTGCTACCTTTATAGGACCCCTAGTCAGTGAAGCCCCGCCCCCTAATCAGGGCTCAGCTTCTCTCCCAGCACAAAGCCCCTGCACATACAGATACTGACAATACAAAACCAAACACACACAAATACCTTCTCCTCCAACAGAACTCCCACTCCAACTCCCCTGTTTCCAGCTCTGTTTGCTAGCTCCTGTGCCGCTTCAGCTGTCTGTGCCGCTGCCTGCCTGGCTGCTACCTTTATAGGACCCCTAGTCAGTCAAGCCCCGCCCCCTAATCAGGGCTCAGCTTCTCTCCCACCACAAAGCCCCTTCAAACCTCTACACATACAGATACTACCAATACAAAACCAAACACACACAAATACCTTCTCCTCCAACAGAACTCCCAGTCAAACTCCCCTGCTTACAGCTCTGTTTGCTCTCTCCTGTGCCGCTGTCTGACTGGCTGCTACCTTTATAGGACCCCTAGTCAGTGAAGCCCCGCCCCCTAATCAGGGCTCAGCTTCTCTCCCAGCACAAAGCCCCTGCACATACAGATACTGACAATACAAAACCAAACACACACAAATACCTTCCCCTCCAACAGAACTCCCACTCAAACTCCCCTGTTCACAGCTCTGTTTGCTAGCTCCTGTGCCGCTGCCTGACTGGCTGCTACCTTTATAGGACCCCTAGTCAGTGAAGCCCCGCCCCCTAATCAGGCCTCAGCTTCTCTCCCAGCACAAAGCCCCTCCAAGCCTCTACACCTACAGATACTACCAATACAAAACCAAACAAACACAAATACCTTCTCCTCCAACAGAACTCCCACTCAAACTGCCCTGTTTACAGGTCTGTTTGCTAGCTCCTGTGCCGTTGCCTGACTGGCTGCTACCTTTATAGGACCCCTAGTCAGTGAAGCCCCGCCCCCTAATCAGGGCTCAGCTTCTTTCCCAGCACAAAGCCCCTTCAAACCTCTACACATACAGGTACTACCAATACAAAAACACACACAAACACCTTCTCCTCCAACAGAACTACCACTCAAACTCCCCTGTTTACAGCTCTGTTGGCTAGCTCCTGTGCCGCTGCAGCTGTCTGTGCCGCTGCCTGACTGGCTGCTCCCTTTATAGGACGCCTAGTCAGTGAAGCCCCGCCCCCTAATCAGGGCTCAGCTTCTCTCCCACCACAAAGCCCCTTCAAACCTCTACACATACAGATACTACCAATACAAAACCAAACACACACAAATACCTCCTCCTCCAACAGAACTCCCACTCAAACTCCCCTGTTTACAGCTCTGTTTGCTAGCTCCTGTGCCGCTGCAGCTGTCTGTTCCGCTGCCTGACTGGCTGCTACCTTTATAGGACCCCTAGTCAGTGAAGCCCCGCCCCCTGTTCAGGGCTCAGCTTCTCTCCCAGCACAAAGCCCCTCCAAGCCTCTACACATACAGATACTACCAATACAAAACCAAACACAAACAAATACCTTCTCCTCCAACAGAACTCCCACTCAAACTCCCCTGCTTACAGCTCTGTTTGCTCTCTCCTGTGCCGCTGTCTGACTGGCTGCTACCTTTATAGGACCCCTAGTCAGTGAAGCCCCGCCCCCTAATCAGGGCTCAGCTTCTCTCCAAGCACAAAGCCCCTGCACATACAGATACTGACAATACAAAACCAAACACACACAAATACCTTCCCCTCCAACAGAACTCCCACTCAAACTCCCCTGTTCACAGCTCTGTTTGCTAGCTCCTGTGCCGCTGCCTGACTGGCTGCTACCTTTATAGGACGCCTAGTCAGTGAAGCCCCGCCCCCTAATCAGGGCTCAGCTTCTCTCCCACCACAAAGCCCCTTCAAACCTCTACACATACAGATACTACCAATACAAAACCAAACACACACAAATACCTCCTCCTCCAACAGAACTCCCACTCAAACTCCCCTGTTTACAGCTCTGTTTGCTAGCTCCTGTGCCGCTGCAGCTGTCTGTTCCGCTGCCTGACTGGCTGCTACCTTTATAGGACCCCTAGTCAGTGAAGCCCCGCCCCCTGTTCAGGGCTCAGCTTCTCTCCCAGCACAAAGCCCCTCCAAGCCTCTACACATACAGATACTACCATTACAAAACCAAACACACACAAATACCTTCTCCTCCAAAAGAACTCCCACTCAAACTCCCCTGCTTACAGCTCTGCTTGCTAGCTCCTGTGCCGCTGCCTGACTGGCTCCTACCTTTACAGGACCCCTAGTCAGTGAAGCCCCGCCCCCTTATCAGGGCTCAGCTTCTCTCCCAGCACAAAGTCCGTACACATACAGATACTACCAATACAAAACCGAACACACACAAATACCTTCTCCTCCAACAGAACTCCCACTCAAACTGCCCTGTTTACAGGTCTGTTTGATAGCTCCTGTGCCGCTGCAGCTGTCTGTGCCGCTGCCTGACTGGCTGCTACCTTTATAGGACGCCTAGTCAGTGAAGCCCCGCCCCCTAATCAGGGCTCAGCTTCTCTCCCAGCACAATGCCCATGAAAGCGTCTACACATACAGATACCACCAATACAAAAACACAAACAAATACCTTCTCCTCCAACAGAACTCCCACTCAAACTCCCCTGTTTACAGCTCTGTTTGCTAGCGCCTGTGCCACTGCAGCTGTCTGTGCCGCTGCCTGACTGGCTGCTCCCTTTAGAGGACCCCTAGTCAGTGAAGCCCCGCCCCCTAATCAGGGCTCAGCTTCTCTCCCAGCACAAAGCCCCACCAAGCCTCTACACATACAGATACTACCAATACAAAACCAAACACACACAAATACCTTCTCCTCCAACAGAACTCCCACTCAAACTTCCCTGTTTACAGGTCTGTTTGCTAGCTCCTGTGCCGCTGCCTGACTGGCTGCTACCTTTATAGGGCCCCTAGTCAGTGAAGCCCCGCCCCCTAATCAGGGCTCAGCTTCTCTCCCAGCACAAAGCCCCTTCAAACCTCTACACATACAGATACTACCAATACAAAAACACACAGAAATACCTTCTCCTCCAACAGAACTCCCACTCCAACTCCCCTGTTTACAGCTCTGTTTGCTAGCTCCTGTGCCGCTTCAGCTGTCTGTGCCACTGCCTGACTGGCTGCTACCTTTATAGGACCCCTAGTCAGTGAAGCCCCGCCCCCTAATCAGGGCTCAGCTTCTCTCCAAGCACAAAGCCCCGCCAAACCCCTACACATACAGATACTACCAATACAAAACCAAACACACACAAATACGATCTCCTCCAACAGAACTCCCACTCAAACTCCCCTGTTTACAGCTCTGTTTGCTAGCTCCTGTGCCGCTGCAGCTGTCTGTGCCGCAGTCTGACTGGATGCTACCTTTATAGGACCCCTAGTCAGTGAAGCCCCGCCCCCTAATCAGGGCTCAGCTTCTCTCCCAGCACAAAGCCCCTACACATACAGATACTACCAATACAAAACCAAACACACACAAATACCTTCTCCTCCAACAGAACTCCCACTCAAACTCCCCTGTTTACAGCTCTGTTTGCTAGCTCCTGTGCCGCTGCCTGACTGGCTCCTACCTTTATAGGTCCCCTAGTCAGTGAAGCCCCGCCCCCTGATCAGGGCTCAGCTTCTCTCCCAGCACAAAGCCCGTACACATACAGATACTACCAATACAAAACCGAACACACACAAATACCTTCTCCTCCAACAGAGCTCCCACTCAAACTCCCCTGTTTACAGGTCTGTTTGCTAGCTCCTGTGCCGCTGCCTGACTGGCTGCTCCCTTTATAGGACCCCTAGTCAGTGAAGCCCCGTCCCCTAATCAGGGCTCAGCTTCTCTCCCAGCACAAAGCCCCTCCAAGCCTCTACACATACAGATACTACCAATACAAAAAAAAACACACAAATACCTTCTCCTCCAAAAGAACTCCCACTCAAACTCCCCTGCTTACAGCTCTGCTTGCTAGCTCCTGTGCCGCTGACTGACTGGCTCCTACCTTTATAGGACCCCTAGTCAGTGAAGCCCCGCCCACTGATCAGGGCTCAGCTTCTCTCCCAGCACAAAGCCCGTACACATACAGATACTACCAATACAAAACCAAACACACACAAATACCTTCTCCTCCAACAGAACTCCCACTCAAACTCCCCTGTTTAGAGCTCTGTTTGCTAGCTCCTGTGCCGCTGCAGCTGTCTGCCGCTGCCTGACTGGCTGCTACCTTCATAGGACCCCTAGTCAGTGAAGCCCCGCCCCCTAATCAGGGCTCAGCTTCTCTCCCAGCACAAAGCCCCTCCTAGCCTCTACACATACAGATACTACCAATACAAAAAAACACACAAATACCTTCTCCTCCAACAGAACTCCCACTCAAACTCCCCTGTTTACAGCTCTGTTTGCTAGCTCCTGTGCCGCTGCCTGACTGGCTGCTACCTTTATAGGACCCCTAGTGAGTGAAGCCCCGCCCCCTAATCAGGGCTCAGCTTCTCTCCCAGCACAAAGCCCCTACACATACAGATACTACCAATACAAAACCAAACACACACAAATACCTTCTCCTCCAACAGAACTCCCACTCAAACTCCCCTGTTTACAGCTCTGTTTGCTAGCTCCTGTGCCGCTGCCTGACTGGCTCTACCTTTATAGGTCCCCTAGTCAGTGAAGCCCCGCCCCCTGATCAGGGCTCAGCTTCTCTCCCAGCAGAAAGGCCGTACACATACAGATACTACCAATACAAAACCGAAGACACACAAATACCTTCTCCTCCAACAGAACTCCCACTCAAACTCCCCTGTTTACAGGTCTGTTTGCTAGCTCCTGTGCCGC
The DNA here is from genome assembly GCF_965140295.1 of Lepidochelys olivacea. Taxonomy (NCBI): domain Eukaryota; kingdom Metazoa; phylum Chordata; order Testudines; family Cheloniidae; genus Lepidochelys; species Lepidochelys olivacea. Next base: position 1,900,989 of record NC_140432.1, on the reverse strand, counting down.
TGCCTGACTGGCTGCTCCCTTTATAGGACCCCTAGTCAGTGAAGCCCCGTCCCCTAATCAGGGCTCAGCTTCTCTCCCAGCACAAAGCCCCTCCAAGCCTCTACACATACAGATACTACCAATACAAAAAAACACACAAATACCTTCTCCTCCAAAAGAACTCCCTCTCAAACTCCCCTGCTTACAGCTCTGCTTGCTAGCTCCTGTGCCGCTGACTGACTGGCTCCTACCTTTATAGGACCCCTAGTCAGTGAAGCACCGCCCCCTGATCAGGGCTCAGCTTCTCTCCCAGCACAAAGCCCGTACACATACAGATACTACCAATACAAAACCAAACACACACAAATACCTTCTCCTCCAACAGAACTCCCACTCAAACTCCCCTGTTTAGAGCTCTGTTTGCTAGCTCCTGTGCCGCTGCAGCTGTCTGCCGCTGCCTGACTGGCTGCTACCTTCATAGGACCCCTAGTCAGTGAAGCCCCGCCCCCTAATCAGGGCTCAGCTTCTCTCCCAGCACAAAGCCCCTCCAAGCCTCTACACATACAGATACTACCAATACAAAAAAACACACAAATACCTTCTCCTCCAACACAACTCCCACTCAAACTCTCCTGTTTACAGCTCTGTTTGCTAGCTCCTGTGCCGCTGCCTTACTGGCTGCTACCTTTATAGGACCCCTAGTCAGGGAAGCCCCGCCCCCTAATCAGGGCTCAGCTTCTCTCCAAGCTCAAAGCCCCGCCAAACCCCTACACATACATATACTACCAATACAAAACCAAACACACACAAATACCATCTCCTCCAACAGAACTCCCACTCAAACTCCCCTGTTTACAGCTCTGTTTGCTAGCTCCTGTGCCGCTGCCTGACTGGCTGCTACCTTTATAGGACCCCTAGTGAGTGAAGCCCCGCCCCCTAATCAGGGCTCAGCTTCTCTCGCAGCACCTAGCCCCTCCAAGCCTCTACACATACAGATACTGACAATACAAAACCAAACACACACAAATACCTTCTCCTCCAACAGAACTCCCACTCAAACTCCCCGGTTTACAGCTCTGTTTGCTAGCTCCTGTGCCGCTGCAGCTGTCTGTTCCGCTGCCTGACTGGCTGCTACCTTTATAGGACCCCAAGTGAGTGAAGCCCCGCCCCCTAATCAGGGCTCAGCTTCTCTCGCAGCACCTAGCCCCTCCAAGCCTCTACACATACAGATACTAACAATACAAAAACAAACACAAATACCTTCTCCTCCAACAGAACTCCCACTCAAACTCCCCTGTTTACAGGTCTGCTTGCTAGCTCCTGTGCTGCTGCCTGACTGGCTGCTACCTTTATAGGACCCCTAGTCAGTGAAGCCCCGCCCCCAATCAGGGCTCAGCTTCTCTCCCAGCACAAAGCCCCTCCAAGCCTCTACACATACAGATACTACCAATACAAAAATACACACAAATACCTTCTCCTCCAACAGAACTCCCACTCAAACTCCCCTGTTTAGAGCTCTGTTTGCTAGCTCCTGTGCCGCTGCCTGACTGGCTGCTACCTTTATAGGACCCCTAGTCAGGGAAGCCCCGCCCCCTGATCAGGGCTCAGCTTCTCTCCCAGCACAATGCCCCTCAAAGCGTCTACACATACAGAAACCACCAATACAAAAATACACACAAATACCTTCTCCTCCAACAGAACTCCCACTCAAACTCCCCTGTTCACAGCTCTGTTTGCTAGCTCCTGTGCCGCTGCAGCTGTCTCTGCCGCTGCCTGACTGGCTCCTACCTTTATAGGACCCCTAGTCAGTGAAGCCCCGCCCCCTGATCAGGGCTCAGCTTCTCTCCCAGCACAAAGCCCCTCCAAGCCTCTACACATACAGATACTACCAATACATAAACAAACACAAATACCTTCTCCTCCAAAAGAACTCCCACTCAAACTCCCCTGCTTACAGCTCTGTTTGCTAGCTCCTGTGCCGCTGCCTGACAGGCTCCTACCTTTATAGGACCCCTAGTCAGTGAAGCCCCGCCCCCTGATCAGGGCTCAGCTTCTCTCCCAGCACAAAGCCCCTCCAAGCCTCTACACATACAGATACTACCAATACAAAACCAAACACACACAAATACCTTCTCCTCCAACAGAACTCCCACTCCAACTCCCCTGTTTACAGCTCTGTTTGCGAGCTCCTGTGCCGCTTCAGCTGTCTGTGCCACTGCCTGACTGGCTGCTACCTCTATAGGACCCCTAGTCAGTGAAGCCCCGCCCCCTAATCAGGGCTCAGCTTCTCTCCAGCACAAAGCCCCGCCAAACCCCTACACATACAGATACTACCAATACAAAACCAAACACACACAAATACCATCTCCTCCAACAGAACTCCCACTCAAACTCCCCTGTTTACAGCTCTGTTTGCTAGCTCCTGTGCCGCTGCAGCTGTCTGTGCCGATGCCCGACTGGCTGCTACCTTTATAGGACACCTAGTCAGTGAAGCCCCGCCCCCTGATCAGGGCTCTGCTTCTCTCCCAGCACAAAGCCCCTCCAAGCCTCTACACATACAGACACTAACAATTCAAAAAAACACACACAAATACCTTCTCCTCCAACAGAACTCCCACTCAAACTCCCCTGCTTACAGCTCTGTTTGCTAGCTCCTGTGCCGCAGTCTGACTGGCTGCTACCTTTATAGGACCCCTAGTCAGTGAAGCCCCGCCCCCTAATCAGGGGTCAGCTTCTCTCCCAGCACAAAGCCCCTACACATACAGATACTACCAATACAAAACCAAACACACACAAATACCTTCTCCTCCAAAAGAACTCCCACTCAAACTCCCCTGCTTACAGCTCTGCTTGCTAGCTCCTGTGCCGCTGCCTGACTGGCTCCTACCTTTATAGGACCCCTAGTCAGTGAAGCCCCGCCCCCTTATCAGGGCTCAACTTCTCTCCCAGCACAAAGTCCGTACACATACAGATACTACCAATACAAAACCGAACACACACAAATACCTTCTCCTCCAACAGAACTCCCACTCCAACTCCCCTGTTTACAGCTCTGTTTGCTCGCTCCTGTGCCGCTGCCTGACTGGCTGCTCCCTTTCTAGGACCCCTAGTCAGGGAAGCCCCGCCCCCTAATCAGGGCTCAGCTTCTCTCCCAGCACAAAGCCCCACCAAGCCTCTACACATACAGATACTAACAATACAAAACCAAACACACACAAATACCTTCTCCTCCAACAGAACTCCCACTCAAACTGCCCTGTTTACAGGTCTGTTTGCTAGCTCCTGTGCCGCTGCCTGACTGGCTGCTACCTTTATAGGGCCCCTAGTCAGTGAAGCCCCGCCCCCTAATCAGGGCTCAGCTTCTCTCCCAGCACAAAGCCCCTTCAAACCTCTACACATACAGATACTCCCAATACAAAAACACACACAAATACCTTCTCGTTCAACAGAACTCCCACTCCAACTCCCCTGTTTACAGCTCTGTTTGCTAGCTCCTGTGCCGCTTCAGCTGTCTGTGCCACTGCATGACTGGCTGCTACCTTTATAGGACCCCTAGTCAGTGAAGCCCCGCCCCCTAATCAGGGCTCAGCTTCTCTCCAAGCACAAAGCCCCGCCAAACCCCTACACATACAGATACTACCAATACAAAACCAAACACACACAAATACCTTCTCCTCCAACAGAACTCCCACTCAAACTCCCCTGCTTACAGCTCTGTTTGCTAGCTCCTGTGCCGCAGTCTGACTGGCTGCTACCTTTATAGGACCCCTAGTCAGTGAAGCCCCGCCCCCTAATCAGGGCTCAGCTTCTCTCCCAGCACAAAGCCCCTACACATACAGATACTACCAATACAAAACCAAACACACACAAATACCTTCTCCTCCAACAGAACTCCCACTCAAACTCCCCTGTTTACAACTCTGTTTGCTAGCTCCTGTGCCGCTGCCTGACTGGCTCCTACCTTTATAGGTCCCCTAGTCAGTGAAGCCCCGCCCCCTGATCAGGGCTCAGCTTCTCTCCCAGCACAAAGCCCGTACACATACAGATACAACCAATACAAAACCGAACACACACAAATACCTTCTCCTCCAACAGAACTCCCACTCAAACTCCCCTGTTTACAGGTCTGTTTGCTAGCTCCTGTGCCGCTGCAGCTGTCTGCCGCTGCCTGACTGGCTGCTACCTTCATAGGACCCCTAGTCAGTGAAGCCCCGCCCCCTAATCAGGGCTCAGCTTCTCTCCCAGCACAAAGCCCCTCCTAGCCTCTACACATACAGATACTACCAATACAAAAAAACACACAAATACCTTCTCCTCCAACAGAACTCCCACTCAAACTCCCCTGTTTACAGCTGTTTGCTAGCTCCTGTGCCGCTGCCTTACTGGCTGCTACCTTTATAGGACCCCTAGTCAGGGAAGCCCCGCCCCCTAATCAGGGCTCAGCTTCTCTCCAAGCTCAAAGCCCCGCCAAACCCCTACACATACATATACTACCAATACAAAACCAAACACACACAAATACCATCTCCTCCAACAGAACTCCCACTCAAACTCCCCTGTTTACAGCTCTGTTTGCTAGCTCCTGTGCCGCTGCCTGACTGGCTGCTACCTTTATAGGACCCCTAGTGAGTGAAGCCCCGCCCCCTAATCAGGGCTCAGCTTCTCTCGCAGCACCTAGCCCCTCCAAGCCTCTACACATACAGATAATGACAATACAAAACCAAACACACACAAATACGTTCTCCTCCAACAGAACTCCCACTCAAACTCCCCGGTTTACAGCTCTGTTTGCTAGCTCCTGTGCCGCTGCAGCTGTCTGTTCCGCTGCCTGACTGGCTGCTACCTTTATAGGACGCCTAGTCAGTGAAGCCCCGCCCCCTAATCAGGGCTCAGCTTCCCTCCCAGCACAAAGCCCCTTCAAACCTCTACAGATACAGATACTACCAATACAAAACCAAACACACACAAATACCTTCTCCTCCAACAGAACTCCCACTCAAACTCCCCTGTTCACAGCTCTGTTTGCTAGCTCCTGTGCCGCTGCCTGACTGGCTGCTACCTTTATAGGACCCCAAGTGAGTGAAGCCCCGCCCCCTAATCAGGGCTCAGCTTCTCTCGCAGCACCTAGCCCCTCCAAGCCTCTACACATACAGATACTAACAATACAAAAACAAACACAAATACCTTCTCCTCCAACAGAACTCCCACTCAAACTCCCCTGTTTACAGGTCTGCTTGCTAGCTCCTGTGCTGCTGCCTGACTGGCTGCTACCTTTATAGGACCCCTAGTCAGTGAAGCCCCGCCCCCAATCAGGGCTCAGCTTCTCTCCCAGCACAAAGCCCCTCCAAGCCTCTACACATACAGATACTACCAATACAAAAAAACACACAAATACATTCTCCTCCAAAAGAACTCCCACTCAAACTCCCCTCCTTACAGCTCTGTTTGCTAGCTCCTGTGCCGCTGCCTGACTGGCTCCTACCTTTATAGGACCCCTAGTCAGTGAAGCCCCGCCCCCTGATCAGGGCTCAGCTTCTCTCCCAGCACAAAGCCCCTCCAAGCCTCTACACATACAGATACTACCAATACAAAAATACACACAAATACCTTCTCCTCCAACAGAACTCCCACTCAAACTCCCCTGTTTACAGCTCTGTTTGCTCGCTCCTGTGCCGCTGCCTGACTGGCTGCTACCTTTGTAGGACCCCTAGTCAGGGAAGCCCCGCCCCCTAATCAGGGCTCAGCTTCTCTCCCAGCACAAAGCCCCTGCACATACAGATACTGACAATACAAAACCAAACACACACAAATACCTTCTCCTCCAACAGAACTCCCACTCAAACTCCCCGGTTTACAGCTCTGTTTGCTAGCTCCTGTGCCGCTGCAGCTGTCTGTGCCGCTGCCTGACTGGCTGCTAACTTTATAGGACCCCTAGTCAGTGAAGCCCCGCCCCCTAATCAGGGCTCAGCTTCTCTCCCAGCACAAAGCCCCTGCACATACAGATACTGACAATAAAAAACCAAACACACACAAATACCTTCTCCTCCAACAGAACTCCCACTCAAAGTCCCCTGTTTACAGGTCTGCTTGCTAGCTCCTGTGCCGCTGCCTGACTGGCTCGTACCTTTATAGGTCCCCTAGTCAGTGAAGCCCCGCCCCCAATCAGGGCTCAGCTTCTCTCCCAGCACAAAGCCCGTTCACATACAGATACTACCAATACAAAACCGAACACACACAAATACCTTCTCCTCCAACAGAACTCCCACTCAAACTGCCCTGTTTACAGGTCTGTTTGCTAGCTCCTGTGCCGCTGCCTGAGTGGCTGCTACCTTTATAGGACCCCTAGTCAGTGAAGCCCCGCCCCCTAATCAGGGCTCAGCTTCTCTCCCAGCACAAAGCCCCTTCAAACCTCTACACATACAGGTACTACCAATACAAAAACACACACAAATACCTTCTCCTCCAACAGAACTCCCACTCAAACTCCCCAGTTTACAGCTCTGTTTGCTAGCTCCTTTGCCGCTGCAGCTGTCTGTGCCGCTGCCTGACTGGCTGCTACCTTTACAGGACCCCTAGTCAGTGAAGCCCCGCCCCCTAATCAGGGCTCAGCTTCTCTCCCAGCACAAAGCCCCTCCAAGCCTCTACACATACAGATACTACCAATACAAAACCAAACACACACAAATACCTTCTCCTCCAACAGAACTCCCACTCAAACTCCCCTCTTCACAGCTCTGCTTGCTAGCTCCTGTGCCGCTGCAGCTGTCTGACGCTGCCTGACTGCCTGCTACCTTTATAGGACCCCTAGTCAGTGAAGCCCCGCCCCCTAATCAGGGCTCAGCTTCTCTCCCAGCACAAAGCCCCTCCAAGCCTCTACACATACAGATACTACCAATACAAAACCAAACACACACAAATACCTTCTCCTCCAACAGAACTCCCACTCAAACTCGCCTGTTTACAGTTCTGTTTGCTAGCTCCTGTGCCGCTGTCTGACTGGCTGCTACCTTTATAGGACCCCTAGTCAGTGAAGCCCCGCCCCCAATTAGGGCTCAGCTTCTCTCCCAGCACAAAGCCCCTCCAAGCCTCTACCCATACAGATACTACCAATACAAAAAAACACACAAATACCTTCTCCTCCAAAAGAACTCCCACTCAAACTCCCCTGCTTACAGCTCTGTTTGCTAGCTCCTGTGCCGCTGCCTGACTGGCTCCTACCTTTATAGGACCCCTAGTCAGTGAAGCCCCGCCCCCTGATCAGGGCTCAGCTTCTCTCCCAGCACAAAGCCCCTCCAAGCCTCTACACATACAGACAATACCAATCCAATAACACACAGAAATACCTTCTCCTCCAACAGAACTCCCGCTCAAACTCCCCTGCTTACAGCTCTGCTTGCTAGCTCCTGTGCCGCTGCCTGACTGGCTCCTACCTTTATAGGACCCCTAGTCAGTGAAGACCCGCCCCCTGATCAGGGCTCAGCTTCCCTCCCAGCACAAAGCCCCTTCAAACCTCTACAGATACAGATACTACCAATACAAAACCAAACACACACAAATACCTCCTCCTCCAACAGAACTCCCACTCAAACTCCCCTGTTTACAACTTTGTTTGCTAGCTCCTGTGCCGCTGCAGCTGTCTGTTCCGCTGCCTGACTGGCTGCTACCTTTATAGGACCCCTAGTCAGTGAAACCCCGCCCCCTCATCAGGGCTCAGCTTCTCTCCAAGCACAAAGCCCCGCCAAACCCCTACACATACAGATACTACCAATAAAAAACCAAACACACACAAATACCTTCTCCTCCAACAGAACTCCCACTCAAACTCCCCTGTTTACAGCTCTGTTTGCTAGCTCCTGTGCCGCTGCCTGACTGGCTCCTACCTTTATAGGACCCCTAGTCAGTGAAGCCCCGCCCCCTGATCAGGGCTCAGCTTCTCTCCCAGCACAAAGCCCCTAGAAGCCTCTACACATACAGATACTACCAATACAAAAAAACACACAAATACATTCTCCTCCAACAGAACTCCCACTCAAACTCCCCTGTTTACAGCTCTGTTTGCTCGCTCCTGTGCCGCTGCCCTACTGGCTGCTACCTTTATAGGACCCCTAGTCAGGGAAGCCCCGCCCCCTAATCAGGGCTCAGCTTCTCTCCAAGCTCAAAGCCCCGCCAAACCCCTACACATACATATACTACCAATACAAAACCAAACACACACAAATACCATCTCCTCCAAAAGAACTCCCACTCAAACTCCCCTCCTTACAGCTCTGTTTGCGAGCTCCTGTGCCGCTGCCTGACTGGCTCCTACCTTTATAGGACCCCTAGTCAGTGAAGCCCCGCCCCCTGATCAGGGCTCAGCTTCTCTCCCAGCACAAAGCCCCTCCAAGCCTCTACACATACAGATACTACCAATACAAAAATACACACAAATACCTTCTCCTCCAACAGAACTCCCACTCAAACTCCCCTGTTTACAGCTCTGTTTGCTCGCTCCTGTGCCGCTGCCTGACTGGCTGCTACCTTTATAGGACCCCTAGTCAGGGAAGCCCCGCCCCCTAATCAGGGCTCAGCTTCTCTCCCAGCACAAAGCCCCTGCACATACAGATACTGACAATACAAAACCAAACACACACAAATACCTTCTCCTCCAACAGAACTCCCACTCAAAGTCCCCTGTTTACAGGTCTGCTTGCTAGCTCCTGTGCCGCTGCCTGACTGGCTCGTACCTTTATAGGTCCCCTAGTCAGTGAAGCCCCGCCCCCAATCAGGGCTCTGCTTCTCTCCCAGCACAAAGCCCCTCCAAGCCTCTACACATACAGACACTAACAATTGAAAAAAACACACACAAATACCTTCTCCTCCAACAGAACTCCCACTCAAACTCCCCTGCTTACAGCTCTGTTTACTAGCTCCTGTGCCGCAGTCTGACTGGCTGCTACCTTTATAGGACCCCTAGTCAGTGAAGCCCCGCCCCCTAATCAGGGGTCAGCTTCTCTCCCAGCACAAAGCCCCTACACATACAGATACTACCAATACAAAACCAAACGCACACAAATACCTTCTCCTCCAACAGAACTCCCACTCAAACTCCCCTGTTTACAGCTCTGTTTGCTAGCGCCTGTGCCGCTGCCTGACTGGCTGCTCCCTTTATAGGACCCCTAGTCAGTGAAGCCCCGCCCCCTAATCAGGGCCCAGCTTCTCTCCCAGCACAAAGCCCCTCCAAGCCTCTACACATACAGATAATACCAATCCAATAACACACAGAAATACCTTCTCCTCCAACAGAACTCCCACTCAAACTCCCCTGCTTACAGCTCTGCTTGCTAGCGCCTGTGCCGCTGCCTGACTGGCTCCTACCTTTATAGGACCCCTAGTCAGTGAAGACCCGCCCCCTGATCAGGGCTCAGCTTCCCTCCCAGCACAAAGCCCCTTCAAACCTCTACAGATACAGATACTACCAATACAAAACCAAACACACACAAATACCTCCTCCTCCAACAGAACTCCCACTCAAACTCCCCTGTTTACAACTCTGTTTGCTAGCTCCTGTGCCGCTGCAGCTGTCTGTTCCGCTGCCTGACTGGCTGCTACCTTTATAGGACCCCTAGTCAGTGAAACCCCGCCCCCTCATCAGGGCTCAGCTTCTCTCCAAGCACAAAGCCCCGCCAAACCCCTACACATACAGATACTACCAATAAAAAACCAAACACACACAAATACCTTCTCCTCCAACAGAACTCCCACTCAAACTCCCCTGTTTACAGCTCTGTTTGCTAGCTCCTGTGCCGCTGCCTGACTGGCTGCTACCTTCATAGGACCCCAAGTGAGTGAAGCCCCGCCCCCTAATCAGGGCTCAGCTTCTCTCGCAGCACCTAGCCCCTCCAAGCCTCTACACATACAGATACTACCAATACAAAAACAAACACAAATACCTTCTCCTCCAACAGAACTCCCACTCAAACTCCCCTGTTTACAGGTCTGCTTGCTAGCTCCTGTGCTGCTGCCTGACTGGCTGCTACCTTTATAGGACCCCTAGTCAGTGAAGCCCCGCCCCCAATCAGGGCTCAGCTTCTCTCCCAGCACAAAGCCCCTGCAAGCCTCTACACATACAGATACTACCAATACAAAAAAACACAGAAATACATTCTCCTCCAAAAGAACTCCCACTCAAACTCCCCTCCTTACAGCTCTGTTTGCTAGCTCCTGTGCCGCTGCCTGACTGGCTCCTACCTTTATAGGACCCCTAGTCAGTGAAGCCCCGCCCCCTGATCAGGGCTCAGCTTCTCTCCCAGCACAAAGCCCCTAGAAGCCTCTACACATACAGATACTACCAATACAAAAATACACACAAATACCTTCTCCTCCAACAGAACTCCCACTCAAACTCCCCTGTTTACAGCTCTGTTTGCTCGCTCCTGTGCCGCTGCCTGACTGGCTGCTACCTTTATAGGACCCCTAGTCAGTGAAGCCCCGCCCCCTAATCAGGGCTCAGCTTCTCTCCCAGCACAAAGCCCCTGCACATACAGATACTGACAATACAAAACCAAACACACACAAATACCTTCTCCTCCAACAGAACTCCCACTCAAACTCCCCGGTTTACAGCTCTGTTTGCTAGCTCCTGTGCCGCTGCAGCTGTCTGTGCCGCTGCCTGACTGGCTGCTACCTTTATAGGACGCCTAGTCAGTGAAGCCCCGCCCCCTAATCAGGGCTCAGCTTCCCTCCCAGCACAAAGCCCCTTCAAACCTCTACAGATACAGATACTACCAATACAAAACCAAACACACACAAATACCTCCTCCTCCAACAGAACTCCCACTCAAACTCCCCTGTTTACAACTCTGTTTGCTAGCTCCTGTGCCGGTGCAGCTGTCTGTGCCGCTGCCTGACTGGCTCCTATCTTTATAGGACCCCTAGTCAGGGAAGCCCCGCCCCCTAATCAGGGCTCAGCTTCTCTCCCAGCACAAAGACCCTGCACATACAGATACTGACAATACAAAACCAAACACACAGAAGTACCCTCCCCTCCAACAGAACTCCCACTCAAACTCCCCTGTTTACCGCTCTGTTTGCTAGCTCCTGTGCCACTGCAGCTGTCTGTTCCGCTGCCTGACTGGCTGCTACCTTTATAGGACCCCTAGTCAGTGAAGCCCCGCCCCTAATCAGGGCTCAGCTTCTCTCCCAGCACAAAGCCCCTTCAAACCTCTACACATACATGTACTACCAATACAAAAACACACACAAATACCTTCTCCTCCAACAGAACTCCCACTCAAACTCCCCTGTTTACAGCTCTGTTTGCTAGCTCCTTTGCCGCTGCAGCTGTCTGTGCCGGTGCCTGACTGGCTGCTACCTTTACAGGACCCCTAGTCAGTGAAGCCCCGCCCCCTAATCAGGGCTCAGCTTCTCTCCCAGCACAAAGCCCCGCCAAACCCCTACACATACAGATACTACCAATACAAAACCAAACACACACAAATACCATCTCCTCCAACAGAACTCCCACTCAAACTCCCCTGCTTACAGCTCTGTTTGCTAGCTCCTGTGCCGCAGTCTGACTGGCTGCTACCTTTATAGGACCCCTAGTCAGTGAAGCCCCGCCCCCTAATCAGGGCTCAGCTTCTCTCCCAGCACAAAGCCCCTACACATACAGATACTACCAATACAAAACCAAACACACACAAATACCTTCTCCTCCAACAGAACTCCCACTCAAACTCCCCTGTTTACAGCTCTGTTTGCTAGCTCCTGTGCCGCTGCCTGACTGGCTCCTACCTTTATAGGTCCCCTACTCAGTGAAGCCCCGCCCCCTGATCAGGGCTCAGCTTCTCTCCCAGCACAAAGCCCGTACACATACAGATACTACCAATACAAAAATACACACAAATACCTTCTCCTCCAACAGAACTCCCACTCAAACTCCCCTGTTTACAGGTCTGTTTGCTAGCTCCTGTGCCGCTGCCTGACTGGCTGCTCCCTTTATAGGACCCCTAGTCAGTGAAGCCCCGCCCCCTAATCAGGGCCCAGCTTCTCTCCCAGCACAAAGCCCCTGCACATACAGATACTGACAATACAAAACCAAACACACACAAATACCTTCTCCTCCAAAAGAACTCCCACTCAAACTCCCCTGCTTACAGCTCTGCTTGCTAGCTCCTGTGCCGCTGCCTGACTGGCTCCTACCTTTATAGGACCCCTAGTCTGTGAAGCCCCGCCCCCTGATCAGGGCTCAGCTTCTCTCCCAGCACAAAGCCCGTACACATACAGATACTACCAATACAAAACCAAACACACACAAATACCTTCTCCTCCAACAGAACTCCCACTCAAACTCCCCTGTTTACAGCTCTGTTTGCTAGCTCCTGTGCCGCTGCCTGACTGGCTGCTACCTTTATAGGACCCCAAGTGAGTGAAGCCCCGCCCCCTAATCAGGGCTCAGCTTCTCTCGCAGCACCTAGCCCCTCCAAGCCTCTACACATACAGATACTACCAATACAAAAACAAACACAAATACCTTCTCCTCCAACAGAACTCCCACTCAAACTCCCCTGTTTACAGGTCTGCTTGCTAGCTCCTGTGCTGTTGCCTGACTGGCTGCTACCTTTATAGGACCCCTAGTCAGTGAAGCCCCGCCCCCAATCAGGGCTCAGCTTCTCTCCCAGCACAAAGCCCCTCCAAGCCTCTACACATACAGATACTACCAATACAAAAAAACACACAAATACATTCTCCTCCAAAAGAACTCCCACTCAAACTCCCCTCCTTACAGCTCTGTTTGCTAGCTCCTGTGCCGCTGCCTGACTGGCTCCTACCTTTATAGGACCCCTAGTCAGTGAAGCCCCGCCCCCAATCAGGGCTCAGCTTCTCTCCCAGCACAAAGCCCCTCCAAGCCTCTACACATACCGATACTACTAATACAAAAAAACACACAAATACCTTCTCCTCCAACAGAACTCCCACTCAAACTCCCCGGTTTACAGCTCTGTTTGCTAGCTCCTGTGCCGCTGCAGCTGTCTGTGCCGCTGCCTGACTGGGTGCTACCTTTATAGGATGCCTAGTCAGTGAAGCCCCGCCCCCTAATCAGGGCTCAGCTTCCCTCCCAGCACAAAGCCCCTTCAAACCTCTACAGATACAGATACTACCAATACAAAACCAAACACACACAAATACCTCCTCCTCCAACAGAACTCCCACTCAAACTCCCCTGTTTACTACTCTGTTTGCTAGCTCCTGTGCCGCTGCAGCTGTCTGTGCCGCTGCCTGACTGGCTCCTATCTTTATAGGACCCCTAGTCAGGGAAGCCCCGCCCCCTAATCAGGGCTCAGCTTCTCTCCCAGCACAAAGACCCTGCACATACAGATACTGACAATACAAAACCAAACACACAGAAATACCCTCCCCTCCAACAGAACTCCCACTCAAACTCCCCTGTTTACAGCTCTGTTTGCTAGCTCCTGTGCCACTGCAGCTGTCTGTTCCGCTGCCTGACTGGCTGCTACCTTTATAGGACCCCTAGTCAGTGAAGCCCCGCCCCCTAATCAGGGCTCAGCTTCTCTCCCAGCACAAAGCCCCTCCAAGCCTCTACACATACAGATAATACCAATACAAAAACACACACAAATACCTTCTCCTCCAACAGAACTCCCACTCAAACTCCCCTGTTCACAGCTCTGTTTGCTAGCTCCGGTGCCGCTGCCTGACTGGCTGCTACCTTTATAGGACCCCTAGTCAGTGAAGCCCCGCCCCCTAATCAGGGCTCAGCTTCTCTCCCAGCACAAAGCCCCTCAAAGCGTCTACACATACAGATACTACCAATACAAAACCGAACACACACAAATACCTTCTCCTCCAACAGAACTCCCACTCAAACTCCCCTGTTTACAGCTCTGTTTGCTAGCTCCTGTGCTGCTGCAGCTGTCTGAGCCGCTGCCTGACTGGCTGCTACCTTTATAGGACCCCTAGTCAGTGAAGCCCCGCCCCCTAATCAGGGCTCAGCTTCTCTCCCAGCACAAAGCCCCTCCAAGCCTCTTCACATACAGATACTACCAATACAAAACCAAACACTCACAAATACCATCTCCTCCAACAAAACTCCCACTCAAACTCCCCTGTTTACAGCTCTGTTTGCTAGCTCCTGTGCCGCTGCAGCTGTCTGAGCCGCTGCCTGACTGGCTGCTACCTTTATAGGACCCCTAGTCAGTCAAGCCCCGCCCCCTAATCAGGGCACAGCTTCTCTCCCAGCACAAAGCCCGTACACATACAGATACTACCAATACAAAACCAAACACACACAAATACCTTCTCCTCCTGCAGAACTCCCACTCAAACTCCCCTGCTTACAGCACTGTTTGCTAGCTCCTGTGCTGCTGTCTGACTGGCTGCTACCTTTATAGGACCCCTAGTCAGGGAAGCCCCGCCCCCTAATCAGGGCTCAGAGTCTCTCCCAGCACAAAGCCCGTACACATACAGACACTACCAATACAAAACCGAACACACACAAATACCTTCTCCTCCAACAGAACTCCCACTCAAACTCCCCTGCTTACAGCACTGTTTGCCAGCTCCTGTGCTGCTGTCTGACTGGCTGCTACCTTTATAGGACCCCTAGTCAGTGAAGCCCCGCCCCCTGATCAGGGCTCAGCTTCTCTCCCAGCACAAAGCCCCTCCAAGCCTCTACACATACAGATACTACCAAAACAAAAACACACACAAATACGTTCTCCTCCAACAGAACTCCCACTCAAACTCCCCTGTTCACAGCTCTGTTTGCTCGCTCCGGTGCCGCTGCCTGACTGGCTGCTACCTTTATAGGACCCCTAGTCAGTGAAGCCCCGCCCCCTAATCAGGGCTCAGCTTCTCTCCCAGCACAAAGCCCCTCAAAGCGTCTACACATACAGATACTACCAATACAAAACCGAACACACACAAATACCTTCTCCTCCAACAGAACTCCCACTCAAACTCCCCCGTTTACAGCTCTGTTTGCTCGCTCCTGTGCCACTGCCTGACTGGCTGCTACCTTTATAGGACCCCTAGTCAGGGAAGCCCCGTCCCTTAATCAGGGCGCAGCTTCTCTCCCAGCACAAAGCCCCTGCACATACAGATACTGACAATACAAAACCAAACACACACAAATACCTTCTCCTACAACAGAATTCCCACTCCAACTCCCCTGTTTACAGCTCTGTTTGCTAGCTCCTGTGCCGCTGCAGCTGTCTGTGCCGCTTCCTGACTGGCTCCTACCTTTATAGGACCCCTAGTCAGTGAAGCCCCGCCCCCTGATCAGGGCTCAGCTTCTCTCCCAGCACAAAGCCCCTCCAAGCCTCTACACATACACATACTACCAATACAAAAACACACACAAATACCTTCTCCTCCAACAGAACTCCCACTCAAACTCCCCTGTTCACAGCCTTGTTTGCTAGCTCCTGTGCCGCTGCAGCTGTCTGAGCCGCGCCTGACTGGCTGCTACCTTTATAGGACCCCTAGTCAGTGAAGCCCCGCCCCCTAATCAGGGCTCAGCTTCTCTCCCAGCACAAAGCCCCTCAAAGCGTCTACACATACAGATACCACCAATACAAAAACACACACAAATACCTTCTCCTCCAACAGAACTCCCACTCAAACTCCCCTGTTCACAGCCTTGTTTGCTAGCTCCTGTGCCGCTGCAGCTGTCTGAGCCGCGCCTGACTGGCTGCTACCTTTATAGGACCCCTAGTCAGTGAAGCCCCGCCCCCTAATCAGGGCTCAGCGTCTCTCCCAGCACAAAGCTCGTACACATACATATACTGACAATACAAATCCAAACACACACAAATACCTTCTCCTCCAACAGAACTCCCACTCCAACTCCCCTGTTTACAGCTCTGTTTTCTCGCTCCTGTGCCGCTTCAGCTGTCTGTGCCGCTGCCTGACTGGCTGCTACCTTTATAGGACCCCTAGTCAGTGAAGCCCCACCCCCTAATCAGGGCTCAGCTTCTCTCCAAGCACAAAGCCCCGCCAAACCCCTACACATACGGATACTACCAATACAAAACCAAACACACAAAAATACCTTCTCCTCCAACAGAACTCCCACTCAAACTCCCCTGTTTACAGCTCTGTTTGCTAGCTCCGGTGCCGCTGCCTGACTGGCTGCTACCTTTATAGGACCCCTAGTCAGTGAAGCCCCGCCCCCTAATCAGGGCTCAGCTTCTCTCCCAGCACAAAGCCCCTCAAAGCGTCTACACATACAGATACTACCAATACAAAACCAAACACACACAAATACCATCTCCAACAACAGAACTCCCACTCCAACTCCCCTGTTTACAGCTCTGTTTGCTCGCTCCTGTGCCGCTTCAGCTGTCTGTGCCGCTGCCTGACTGGCTGCTACCTTTATAGGACCCCTAGTCAGTGAAGCCCCGCCCCCTAATCAGGGCTCAGCTTCTCTCCCAGCACAAAGCCCCGCCAAACCCCTACACATATGGATACTACCAATACAAAACCAAACACACACAAATACCTTCTCCTCCAACAGAACTCCCACTCAAACTCCCCTGTTTACAGCTCTGTTTGCAAGCTCCTGTGCCGCTGCCTGACTGACTGCTACCTTTATAGGACGCCTAGTCAGTGAAGCCCCGCCCCCTAATCAGGGCTCAGCTCCTCTCCCAGCACAAAGCCCCTCCAAGCCTCTACACATACAGATACTACCAATACAAAACCAAACACACACAAATACCTTCTCCTCCAACAGAACTCCCACTCAAACTCCCCTGTTTACAGCTCTGTTTGCTAGCTCCTGTGCCGCTGCCTGACTGGCTGCTACCTTTATAGGACCCCTAGTCAGTCAAGCCCCGCCCCCTAATCAGGGCTCAGCTTCTCTCCCAGCACAAAGCCCGTACACATACAGATACTACCAATACAAAACCAAACACACACAAATACCTTCTCCTCCTACAGAATTCCCACTCAAACTCCCCTGCTTACAGCACTGTTTGCTAGCTCCTGTGCTGCTGTCTGACTGGCTGCTACCTTTATAGGACCCCTAGTCAGGGAAGCCCCGCCCCCTAATCAGGGCTCAGCTTCTCTCCCAGCACAAAGCCCCTCAAAGCGTCTACACATACAGATACTACGAATACAAAACCGAACACACACAAATACCTTCTCCTCCAACAGAACTCACACTCAAACTCCCCTGTTTACAGCTCTGTTTGCTAGCTCCTGTGCCGCTGCAGCTGTCTGAGCCGCTGCCTGACTGGCTGCTACCTTTATAGGACCCCTAGTCAGTCAAGCCCCGCCCCCTGATCAGGGCTCAGCTTCTCTCCCAGCACAAAGCCCCTCCAAGCCTCTACACATACAGATACTACCAATACAAAAACACACACAAATACGTTCTCCTCCAACAGAACTCCCACTCAAACTCCCCTGTTCACAGCTCTGTTTGCTAGCTCCGGTGCCGCTGCCTGACTGGCTGCTACCTTTATAGGACCCATAGTCAGTGAAGCCCCGCCCCCTAATCAGGGCTCAGCTTCTCTCCCAGCACAAAGCCCCTCAAAGCGTCTACACATACAGATACTAACAATACAAAACCGAACACACACAAATACCTTCTCCTCCAACAGAACTCCCACTCAAACTCCCCTGTTTACAGCTCTGTTTGCTAGCTCCTGTGCCGCTGCAGCTGTCTGAGCCGCTGCCTGACTGGCTGCTACATTTATAGGACCCCTAGTCAGTCAAGCCCCGCCCCCTAATCAGGGCTCAGCTTCTCTCCCAGCACAAAGCCCCTCCAAGCCTCTACACATACATATACTACCAATACAAAACCAAACACACACAAATACCATCTCCTCCAACAGAACTCCCACTCAAACTCCCCTGTTTACAGCTCTGTTTGCTCGCTCCTGTGCCACTGCCTGACTGGCTGCTACCTTTATAGGACCCCTAGTCAGGGAAGCCCCATCCCCTAATCAGGGCGCAGCTTCTCTCCCAGCACAAAGCCCCTGCACATACAGATACTGACAATACAAAACCAAAAACACACAAATACCTTCTCCTCCAACAGAACTCCCACTCAAACTCCCCTGTTTACAGCTCTGTTTGCTAGCTCCTGTGCCGCTGCAGCTGTCTTAGCCGCTGCCTGACTGGCTTCTACCTTTATAGGACCGCTAGTCAGTCAAGCCCCGCCCCCTAATCAGGGCTCAGCTTCTCACCCAGCACAAAGCCCGTACACATACAGATACTACCAATACAAAACCAAACACACACAAATACCTTCTCCTCCTACAGAACTCCCACTCAAACTCCCCTACTTACAGCACTGTATGCTAGCTCCTGTGCTGCTGTCTGACTGGCTGCTACCTTTATAGGACCCCTAGTCAGGGAAGCCCCGCCCCCTAATCAGGGCTCAGCTTCTCTCCCAGCACAAAGCCCCTCCAAGCCTCTACACATACAGATACTACCAATACAAAAACACACACAAATACCTTCTCCTCCAACAGAACTCCCACTCAAACTCCCCTGTTCACAGCTCTGTTTGCTAGCTCCGGTGCCGCTGCCTGACTGGCTGCTACCTTTATAGGACCCCTGGTCAGTGAAGCCCCGCCCCCTATTCAGGGCTCAGCTTCTCTCCCAGCACAAAGCCCCTCAAAGCGTCTACACATACAGATACTACGAGTACAAAACCGAACACACACAAATACCTTCTCCTCCAACAGAACTCCCACTCAAACTCCCCTTTTCACAGCTCTGTTTGCTAGCTCTGGTGCCGCTGCAGCTGTCTGTGCCGCTGCCTGACTGGCTCCTACCTTTATAGGACCCCTAGTCAGTGAAGCCCCGCCCCCTGATCAGGGCTCAGCTTCTCTCCCAGCACAAAGCCCCTCCAAGCCTCTACACATACAGATACTACCAATACAAAAACACACACAAATACCTTCTCCTCCAACAGAACTCCCACTCAAACTCCCCTCTTCACAGCTCTGTTTGCTAGCTCCGGTGCCGCTGCCTGACTGGCTGCTATCTTTATAGGAACCCTAGTCAGTGAAGCCCCGCCCCCTAATCAGGGCTCAGCTTCTCTCCAAGCACAAAGCCCCGCCAAACCCCTACACATACGGATACTACCAATACAAAACCAAACACACACAAATACCATCTCCTCCAACAAAACTCCCACTCAAACTCCCCTGTTTACAGCTCTGTTTGCTAGCTCCTGTGCCGCTGCCTGACTGACTGCTACCTTTATAGGACGCCTAGTCAGTGAAGCCCCGCCCCCTAATCAGGGCTCAGCTTCTCTCCCAGCACAAAGCCCCTCCAAGCCTCTACACATACAGATACTACCAATACAAAACCAAACACACACAAATACCTTCTCCTCCAACAGAACTCCCACTCAAACTCCCCTGTTTACAGCTCTGTTAGCTAGCTCCTGTGCCGCTGCAGCTGTCTGAGCCGCTGCCTGACTGGCTGCTACCTTTATAGGACGCCTAGTCAGTGAAGCCCCGCCCCCTAATCAGGGCTCAGCTTCTCTCCCAGCACAAAGCCCCTCCAAGCCTCTACACATACAGATACTACCAATACAAAACCAAACACACACAAATACCTTCTCCTCCTACAGAACTCCCACTCAAACTCCCCTGCTTACAGCACTGTTTGCTAGCTCCTGTGCTGCTGTCTGACTGGCTGCTACCTTTATAGGACCCCTAGTCAGGGAAGCCCCGCCCCCTAATCAGGGCTCAGCTTCTCTCCCAGCACAAAGCCCGTACACATACAGACACTACCAATACAAAACCAAACACACACAAATACCTTCTCCTCCAACAGAACTCCCACTCAAACTACCCTGCTTACAGCACTGTTTGCTAGCTCCTGTGCTGCTGTCTGACTGGCTGCTACCTTTATAGGACCCCTAGTCAGTGAAGCCCCGCCCCCTGATCAGGGCTCAGCTTCTCTCCCAGCACAAAGCCCCTCCAAGCCTCTACACATACAGATACTACCAATACAAAAACACACACAAATACCTTCTCCTCCAACAGAACTCCCACTCAAACTCCCCTGTTCACAGCTCTGTTTGCTAGCTCCTGTGCCGCTGCCTGACTGGCTGCTACCTTTATAGGACCCCTAGTCAGTGAAGCCCCGCCCCCTAATCAGGGCTCAGCTTCTCTCCCAGCACAAAGCCCCTCAAAGCGTCTACACATACAGATACTACCAATACAAAACCGAACACACACAAATACCTTCTCCTCCAACAGAATTCCCACTCAAACTCCCCTGTTTACAGCTCTGTTTGCTAGCTCCTGTGCCGCTGCAGCTGTCTGAGCCGCTGCCTGACTGGCTGCTACCTTTATAGGACCCGTAGTCAGTCAAGCCCCGCCCCCTAATCAGGGCTCAGCTTCTCTCCCAGCACAAAGCCCCTCCAAGCCTCTACACATACATATACTACCAATACAAAACCAAACACACACAAACACCATCTCCTCCAACAGAACTCCCACTCAAACTCCCCTGTTTACAGCTCTGTTTGCTCGCTCCTGTGCCACTGCCTGACTGGCTGCTACCTTTATAGGACCCCTAGTCAGTGAAGCCCCGCCCCCTGATCAGGGCGCAGCTTCTCTCCCAGCACAAAGCCCCTCCAAGCCTCTACACATACAGATACTACCAATACAAGAACACACACAAATACCTTCTCCTCCAACAGAACTCCCACTCAAACTCCCCTGTTCACAGCTCTGTTTGCTAGCTCCTGTGCCGCTGCAGCTGTCTGAGCCGCTGCCTGACTGGCTGCTACCTTTATAGGACCCCTAGTCAGTGAAGCCCCGACCCCTAATCAGGGCTCAGCTTCTCTCCCAGCACAAAGCCCCTGCACATACAGATACTGACAATACAAAACCAAACACACACAAATACCTTCTCCTCCAACAGAACTCCCACTCAAACTCCCCTGTTTACAGCTCTGTTTGCTAGCTCCTGTGCCACTGCAGCTGTCTGTGCCGATGCCTGACTGCCTCCTACCTTTATAGGACCCCTAGTCAGGGAAGCCCCGCCCCCTAATCAGGGCTCAGCTTCTCTCCCAGCACAAAGCCCCTGCACATACAGATACTGACAATACAAAACCAAACACACAGAAATACCTTCCCCTCCAACAGAACTCCCACTCAAACTCCCCTGTTCACAGCTCTGTTTGCTAGCTCCTGTGCCGCTGCCTGACTGGCTGCTACCTTTTTGGACCCCTAGTCAGTGAAGCCCCGCCCCCTAATCAGGGCTCAGCTTCTCTCCCAGCACAAAGCCCCTCCAAGCCTCTACAAATACAGATACTACCGATACAAAAAAACACACAAATACCTTCTCCTCCAACAGAACTCCCACTCAAACTCCCCTGTTTACAGCTCTGTTTGCTAGCGCCTGTGCCACTGCAGCTGTCTGTGCCGCTGCCTGACTGGCTGCTCCCTTTATAGGACCCCTAGTCAGTGGAGGCCCGCCCCCTAATCAGGGCCCAGCTTCTCTCCCAGCACAAAGCCCCTCCAAGCCTCTACACATACAGATACTACCAATACAAAACCAAACACACACAAATACCTTCTCCTCCAACAGAACTCCCACTCAAACTGCCCTGTTTACAGGTCTGTTTGCTAGCTCCTGTGCCGCTGCCTGACTGGCTGCTACCTTTATAGGACCCCTAGTCAGTGAAGCCCCGCCCCCTAATCAGGGCTCAGCTTCTCTCCCAGCACAAAGCCCCTGCACATACAGATACTGACAATACAAAACCAAACACACACAAATACCTTCTCCTCCAACAGAACTCGCACTCCAACTCCCCTGTTTACAGCTCTGTTTGCTAGCTCCTGTGCCGCTGCAGCTGTCTGAGCCGCTGCCTGACTGGCTGCTACCTTTATAGGACCCCTAGTCAGTCAAGCCCCGCCCCCTAATCAGGGCTCAGCTTCTCTCCCAGCACCTAGCCCCTCCAAGCCTCTCCACATACAGATACTACCAATACAAAAACACACACAAATACCTTCTCCTCCAACAGAACTCCCACTCAAACTCCCCTGTTCACAGCTCTGTTTGCTAGCTCCTGTGCCGCTGCCTGACTGGCTGCTACCTTTATAGAACCCCTAGTCAGGGAAGCCCCGCCCCCTAATCAGGGCTCAGCTTCTCTCCCAGCACAAAGCCCCTGCACATACAGATACTGACAATACAAAACCAAACACACACAAATACCTTCTCCTCCAACAGAACTCCCACTCAAACTCCCCTGTTTACAGCTCTGTTTGCTAGCTCCTGTGCCGCTTCAGCTGTCTGTGCCGCTGCCTGACTGGCTGCTACCTTTATAGGACCCCTAGTCAGTGAAGCCCCGCCCCCAATCTGGGCTCAGCTTCTCTCCCATCACAAAGCCCCTCCAAGCCTCTACACATACAGATAATACCAATACAAAAACACACACAAATACCTTCTCCTCCAACAGAACTCCCACTCAAACTCCCCTGTTTACAGCTCTGTTTGCTAGCTCCTGTGCCGCTGCAGCTGTCTGTTCCGCTGCCTGACTGCCTGCTACCTTTATAGGACCCCTAGTCAGTGAAGCCCCGCCCCCTAATCAGGGCTCAGCTTCTCTCCCAGCACAAAGCCCCTCCAAGCCTCTACACATACAGATAATACCAATACAAAAACACACACAAATACCTTCTCCTCCAACAGACCTCCCACTCAAACTCCCCTGTTTACAGCTCTGTTTGCTAGCTCCTGTGCCGCTGCCTGACTGGCTGCTACCTTTATAGGACCCCTAGTCAGGGAAGCCCCGCCCCCTAATCGGGGCTCAGCTTCTCTCCCAGCACAAAGCCCCTGCACATACAGATACTGACAATACAAAACCAAACACACACAAATACCTTCTCCTCCAACAGAACTCCCACTCAAACTCCCCTGTTTACAGCTCTGTTTGCTAGCTCCTGTGCTGCTGCAGCTGACCGTGCCAATGCCTGACTGGCTGCTACCTTTATAGGACCCCTAGTCAGTGAAGCCCCGCCCCCTAATCAGGGCTCAGCTTCTCTCGCAACACCTAGCCCCTCCAAGCCTCTACACATACAGATAATACCAATACAAAAACACACACAAATACCTTCTCCTCCAACAGAACTTCCACTCAAACTCCCCTGTTTACAGCTCTGTTTGCTAGCTCCTGTGCCGCTGCCTGACTGGCTGCTACCTTTATAGGACCCCTAGTCAGTGAAGACCCGCCCCCTAATCAGGGCTCAGCTTCTCTCCAAGCACAAAGCCCCGCCAAACCCCTACACATACAGATACTACCAATACAAAACCAAACACACACAAATACCATCTCCTCCAACAAAACTCCCACTCAAACTCCCCTGTTTACAGCTCTGTTTGCTAGCTCCTGTGCCGCTGCAGCTGTCTGTGCCAATGCCTGACTGGCTGCTACCTTTATAGGACCCCTAGTCTGTCAAGCCCCGCCCCCTAATCAGGGCTCAGCTTCTCTCCCAGCACAAAGCCCCTTCAAGCCTCTACACATACATATACTACCAATACAAAAACACACACAAATACCTTCTCCTCCAACAGAACTCCCACTCAAACTCCCCTGTTCACAGCTCTGTTTGCTAGCCCCTGTGCCACTGCCTGACTGGCTGCTACCTTTATAGGACCCCTAGTCAGGGAAGCCCCGCCCCCTAATCAGGGCTCAGCTTCTCTCCCAGCACAAAGCCCCTGCACATACAGATACTGACAATACAAAACCAAACACACACAAATACCTTCTCCTCCAACAGAACTCCCACTCAAACTCCACTGTTTACAGCTCTGTTTGCTAGCTCCTGAGCCGCTGCAGCTGTCTGTGCCGCTGCCTGACTGGCTGCTACCTTTATAGGACCCCTAGTCAGTGAAGCCCCGCCCCCTAATCAGGGCTCAGATTCTCTCGCAGCACCTAACCCCTCCAAGCCTCTACACATACAGATACTACCAATACAAAAACACACACAAATACCTTCTCCTCCAACAGAACTCCCACTCAAACTCCCCTGTTCATAGCTCTGTTTGCTAGCTCCTGTGCCACTGCAGCTGTCTGTTCCGCTGCCTGACTGGCTGCTACCTTATAGGACCCCTAGTCAGTGAAGCCCCGCCCCCTAATCAGGGCTCAGCTTCTCTCGCAGCACCTAGCCCCTAAAAGCCTCTACACATACAGATACTACCAATACAAAAACACACACGAATAGCTTCTCCTCCAACAGAACTCCCACTGAAACTCCCCTGTTCACAGCTCTGTTTGCTAGCTCCTGTGCCGCTGCCTGACTGGCTGCTACCTTTATAGGACCCCTAGTCTGTGAAGCCCCGCCCCCTAATCAGGGCTCAGCTTCTCTCGCAGCACCTAGCCCCTCCAAGCCTCTACACATACAGATACTACCAATACAAAAACACACACAAATACCTTCTCCTCCAACAGAACTCCCACTCAAACTCCCCTGTTCACAGCTCTGTTTCCTAGCTCCTGTGCCGCTGCTTGACTGGCTGCTACCTTTATAGGACCCCTAGTCAGTGAAGCCCCGCCCCCTAATCAGGGCTCAGCTTCTCTCCCAGCACAAAGCCCGTCCAAGCCTCTACACATACAGATACTACCAATGCAAAACCAAACACACACAAATACCTTCTCCTCCAACAGAACTCCCACTCAAACTCCCCTGTTTACAGCTCTGTTTGCTAGCTCCTGTGCCGCTGCCTGACTGGCTGCTACCTTTATAGGACCCCTAGTCAGGGAAGCCCCGCCCCCTAATCAGGGCTCAGCTTCTCTCCAAGCACAAAGCCCCGCCAAACCCCTACACATACAGATACTACCAATACAAAACCAAACACACACAAATACCATCTCCTCCAACAGAACTCCCACTCAAACTCCCCTGTTTACAGGTCTGTTTGCTAGCTCCCTTGCCGCTGCCTGACTGGCTGCTACCTTTATAGGACCCCTAGTCAGTGAAGCCCCGCCCCCTAATCAGGGCTCAGCTTCTCTCCAAGCACAAAGCCCCACCAAACCCCTACACATACAGATACTACCAATACAAAACCAAACACACACAAATACCATCTCCTCCAACAGAACTCCCACTCAAACTCCCCTGTTTACAGCTCTGTTTGCTAGCTCCTGTGCCGCTGCAGCTGTCTGTGCCGCTGCCTGACTGGCTGCTTCCGTTATAGGACCCCTAGTCAGTGAAGCCCCGCCCCCAAATCAGGGCTCAGCTTCTCTCTCAGCACCTAGCCCCTCCAAGCCTCTACACATACAGATACTACCAATACAAAAACACAAACAAATACCTTCTCCTCCAACAGAACTCCCACTCAAACTCCCCTGTTCACAGCTCTGTTTGCTAGCTCCTGTGCCGCTGCCTGACTGGCTGCTACCTTTATAGGACCCCTACTCAGTGAAGCCCCGCCCCCTAATCAGGGCTCAGCTTCTCTCGCAGCACCTAACCCCTAAAAGCCTCTACACATACAGATACCACCAATACAAAAACACACACAAATAGCTTCTCCTCCAACAGAACTCCCACTCAAACTCCCCTGTTCACAGCTCTGTTTGCTAGCTCCTGTGCCGCTGCCTGACTGGCTGCTACCTTTATAGGACCCCTAGTCAGTGAAGCCCCGCCCCCTAATCAGGGCTCAGCTTCTCTCCCAGCACAAAGCCCCTCCAAGCCTCCACACTTCAGATAATACCAATACAAAAACACACAGAAATACGTTCTCCCCCAATAGAACTCCCACTCAAACTCCCCTGTTTACAGGTCTGTTTGCTAGCTCCCTTGCCGCTGCCTGACTGGCTGCTACCTTTATACGACCCCTAGTCAGTGAAGTCCCGCCCCCTAATCAGGGCTCAGCTTCTCTCGCAGCACCTAGCCCCTCCAAGCCTCTACACATACAGATACTACCAATACAAAAACACACACAAATACCTTCTCCTCCAACAGAACTCCCACTCAAACTCCCCTGTTCACAGCTCTGTTTGCTAGCTCCTGTGCCGCTGCCTGACTGGCTGCTACCTTTATAGGACCCCTAGTCAGTGAAGCCCCGCCCCCTAATCAGGGCTCAGCTTCTCTCGCAGCACCTAGCCCCTAAAAGCCTCTACACATACAGATACTACCAATACAAAAACACACACAAATAGCTTCTCCTCCAACAGAACTCCCACTCAAACTCCCCTGTTCACAGCTCTGTTTGCTAGCTCCTGTGCCGCTGCCTGACTGGCTGCTACCTTTATAGGACCCCTAGTCTGTGAAGCCCCGCCCCCTAATCAGGGCTCAGCTTCTCTCGCAGCACCTAGCCCCTCCAAGCCTCTACACATACAGATACTACCAATACAAAAACACACACAAATACCTTCTCCTCCAACAGAACTCCCACTCAAACTCCCCTGTTCACAGCTCTGTTTGCTAGCTCCTGTGCCGCTGCCTGACTGGCTGCTACCTTTATAGGACCCCTAGTCAGTGAAGCCCCGCCCCCTAATCAGGGCTCAGCTTCTCTCCCAGCACAAAGCCCGTCCAAGCCTCTACACATACAGATACTACCAATGCAAAACCAAACACACACAAATACCTTCTCCTCCAACAGAACTCCCACTCAAACTCCCCTGTTTACAGCTCTGTTTGCTAGCTCCTGTGCCGCTGCCTGACTGGCTGCTACCTTTATAGGACCCCTAGTCAGGGAAGCCCCGCCCCCTAATCAGGGCTCAGCTTCTCTCCCAGCACAAAGTCCCTCCAAGCCTCTACACTTCAGATAATACCAATACAAAAACACACACAAATACCTTCTCCTCCAACAGAACTCCCACTCAAACTCCCCTGTTTACAGCTCTGTTTGCTAGCTCCTGTGCCGCTGCCTGACTGGCTGCTACCTTTATAGGACCCCTAGTCAGGGAAGCCCCGCCCCCTAATCAGGGCTCAGCTTCTCTCCCAGCACAAAGCCCCTGCACATACAGATACTGACAATGCAACACCAAACACACACAAATACCTTCTCCTCCAACAGAACTCCCACTCA
Organism: Lepidochelys olivacea; assembly: GCF_965140295.1. Taxonomy (NCBI): domain Eukaryota; kingdom Metazoa; phylum Chordata; order Testudines; family Cheloniidae; genus Lepidochelys; species Lepidochelys olivacea. The sequence continues at coordinate 1,874,004 of NC_140432.1, read as the reverse complement.
AACTCCCCTGTTCACAGCTCTGTTTGCTAGCTCCTGTGCCACTGCAGCTGTCTGTTCCGCTGCCCGACTGGCTGCTACCTTTATAGGACCCCTAGTCAGTGAAGCCCCGCCCCCTAATCAGGGCTCAGCTTCTCTCCAAGCACAAAGCCCCGCCAAACCCCTACACATACAGATACTACCAATACAAAACCAAACACACAAATACCATCTCCTCCAACAGAACTCCCACTCAAACTCCCCTGTTTACAGCTCTGTTTGCTAGCTCCTGTGCCGCTGCAGCTGTCTGTGCCGCTGCCTGACTGGCTGCTACCTTTATAGGACCCCTACTCAGTGAAGCCACGCCCCCTAATCAGGGCTCAGCTTCTCTCGCAGCACCTAGCCCCTCCAAGCCTCTACACATAAAGATACTACCAATACAAAAACACACACAAATACCTTCTTCTCCAACAGAACTCCCACTCAAAGTCCCCTGTTCACAGCTCTGTTTGCTAGCTCCTGTGCCGCTGCCTGACTGGCTGCTCCCTTTATAGGACCCCTAGTCAGTGAAGCCCCGCCCCCTAATCAGGGCTCAGCTTCTCTCCCAGCACAAAGCCCGTCCAAGCCTCTACACATACAGATACTACCAATGCAAAACCAAACACACACAAATACCTTCTCCTCCAACAGAACTCCCACTCAAACTCCCCTGTTTACAGCTCTGTTTGCTAGCTCCTGTGCCGCTGCCTGACTGGCTGCTACCTTTATAGGACCCCTAGTCAGGGAAGCCCCGCCCCCTAATCAGGGCTCAGCTTCTCTCCCAGCACAAAGCCCCTGCACATACAGATACTGACAATACAACACCAAACACACACAAATACCTTCTCCTCCAACAGAACTCCCACTCAAACTCCCCTGTTCACAGCTCTGTTTGCTAGCTCCTGTGCCACTGCAGCTGTCTGTTCCGTTGCCTGACTGGCTGCTACCTTTATAGGACCCCTAGTGAGTGAAGCCCCGCCCCCTAATCAGGGCTCAGCTTCTCTCACAGCATCTAGCCCCTCCAAGCCTCTACACATACAGATACTACCAATACAAAACCAAACACACACAAATACCTCCTCCTCCAACAGAACTCCCACTCCAACTCCCCTGTTTACAGCTCTGTTTGCTAGGTCCTGTGCCGCTGCAGCTGTCTGTGCCGCTGCCTGACTGGCTGCTACCTTTATAGGACCCCTAGTCAGTGAAGCCCCGCCCCCAATCAGGGCTCAGCTTCTCTCCCATCACAAAGCCCCTCCAAGCCTCTACACATACAGATACTACCGATACAAAAAAACACACAAATACCTTCTCCTCCAAAAGAACTCCCACTCAAACTCCCCTGCTTACATCTCTGTTTGCTAGCTCCTGTGCCGCTGCCTGACTGGCTCCTACCTTTATAGGACCCCTAGTCAGTGAAGCCCCGCCCCCTGATCAGGGCTCAGCTTCTCTCCCAGCACAAAGCCCGTACACATACAGATACTACCAATACAAAACCAAACACACACAAATACCTTCTCCTCCAACAGAACTCCCACTCAAACTCCCCTGTTTACAGCTCTGTTTGCTAGCGCCTGTGCCACTGCAGCTGTCTGTGGCGCTGCCTGACTGGCTGCTCCCTTTATAGGACCCCTAGTCAGTGGAGGCCCGCCCCCTAATCAGGGCCCAGCTTCTCTCCCAGCACAAAGCCCCTCCAAGCCTCTACACATACAGATACTACCAATACAAAACCAAACACACACAAATACCATCTCCTCCAACAGAACTCCCACTCAAACTCCCCTGTTTACAGCTCTGTTTGCTAGCTCCTGTGCCGCTGCAGCTGTCTGTGCCAATGCCTGACTGGCTGCTACCTTTATAGGACGCCTAGTCAGTGAAGCCCCGCCCCCTAATCAGGGCTCAGCTTCTCTCCCAGCACAAAGCCCCTCCAAGCCTCTACACATACAGATACTACCAATACAAAACCAAACACACACAAATACCTTCTCCTCCAACAGAACTCGCACTCCAACTCCCCTGTTTACAGCTTTGTTTGCTAGCTCCTGTGCCGCTGCAGCTGTCTGAGCCGCTGCCTGACTGGCTGCTACCTTTATAGGACCCCTAGTCAGTCAAGCCCCGCCCCCAATCAGGGCTCAGCTTCTCTCCCAGCACAAAGCCCCTCCAAGCCTCTACAAATACAGATACTACCGATACAAAAAAACACACAAATACCTTCTCCTCCAAAAGAACTCCCACTCAAACTCCCCTGCTTACATCTCTGTTTGCTAGCTCCTGTGCCGCTGCCTGACTGGCTCCTACCTTTATAGGACCCCTAGTCAGTGAAGCCCCGCCCCCTGATCAGGGCTCAGCTTCTCTCCCAGCACAAAGCCCGTACACATACAGATACTACCAATACAAAACCAAACACACACAAATACCTTCTCCTCCAACAGAACTCCCACTCAAACTCCCCTGTTTACAGCTCTGTTTGCTAGCTCCTGTGCCGCTTCAGCTGTCTGTGCCGGTGCCTGACTGGCTGCTACCTTTATAGGACCCCTAGTCAGTGAAGCCCCGCCCCCTAATCAGGGCTCAGCTTCTCTCCCAGCACAAAGCCCCTCCAAGCCTCTACACATACATATACTACCAATAAAAAACCAAACACACACAAATACCATCTCCTCCAACTGAACTCCCACTCAAACTCCCCTGTTTACAGCTCTGTTTGCTAGCTCCTGTGCCGCTGCAGCTGTCTGTGCCGCTGCCTGACTGCCTCCTACCTTTATAGGACCCCTAGTCAGTGAAGCCCCGCCCCCTAATCAGGGCTCAGCTTCTCTCCCAGCACAAAGCCCGTACACATACAGATACTACCAATACAAAACCAAACACACACAAATACCTTCTCCTCCAACAGAACTCCCACTCAAACTCCCCTGCTTACAGCTCTGTTTGCTAGCTCCTGTGCCGCTGCCTGACTGGCTCCTACCTTTATAGGAACCCTAGTCAGTGAAGCCCCGCCCCCTGATCAGGGCTCAGCTTCTCTCCCAGCACAAAGCCCGTACACATACAGATACTACCAATACAAAACCAAACACACACAAATACCTTCTCCTCCAACAGAACTCCCACTCAAACTCCCCTGTTTACAGCTCTGTTTGCTAGCGCCTGTGCCACTGCAGCTGTCTGTGCCGCTGCCTGACTGGCTGCTCCCTTTATAGGACCCCTAGTCAGTGGAGGCCCGCCCCCTAATCAGGGCCCAGCTTCTCTCCCAGCACAAAGCCCCTCCAAGCCTCTACAAATACAGATACTACCAATACAAAACCAAACACACACAAATACCATCTCCTCTAACAGAACTCCCACTCAAACTCCCCTGTTTACAGCTCTGTTTGCTAGCTACTGTGCCGCTGCAGCTGTCTGTGCCGCTGCCTGACTGGCTGCTACCTTTATAGGACCCCTAGTCAGTGAAGCCCCGCCCCCTAATCAGGGCTCAGCTTCTCTCGCAGCACCTAGCCCCTCCAAGCCTCTACACAGATACTACCAATACAAAAACACACACAAATACCTTCTCCTCCAACAGAACTCCCACTCAAACTCCCCTGTTCACAGCTCTGTTTGCTAGCTCCTGTGCCGCTGCCTGACTGGCTGCTACCTTTATAGGACCCCTAGTCAGTGAAGCCCCGCCCCCTAATCAGGGCTCAGCTTCTCTCCCAGCACAAAGCCCCTCCAAGCCTCTACACTTCAGATAATACCAATACAAAAACACACACAAATACGTTCTCCTCCAACAGAACTCCCACTCAAACTCCCCTGTTTACAGGTCTGTTTGCTAGCTCCCTTGCCGCTGCCTGACTGGCTGCTACCTTTATACGACCCCTAGTCAGTGAAGTCCCGCCCCCTAATCAGGGCTCAGCTTCTCTCGCAGCACCTAGCCCCTCCAAGCCTCTACACATACAGATACTACCAATACAAAAACACACACAAATACCTTCTCCTCCAACAGAACTCCCACTCAAACTCCCCTGTTCACAGCTCTCTTTGCTAGCTCCTGTGCCGCTGCCTGACTGGCTGCTACCTTTATAGGACGCCTAGTCAGTGAAGCCCCGCCCCCTAATCAGGGCTCAGCTTCTCTCCCAGCACAAAGCCCCTCCAAGCCTCTACACATACAGATAATACCAATACAAAACCAAACACACACATATACCTTCTCCTCCAACAGAACTCCCACTCCAACTCCCCTGTTTACAGGTTTGTTTGCTAGCTCCTGTGCCGCTGCAGCTGTCTGAGCCGCTGCCTGACTGGCTGCTACCTTTATAGGACCCCTAGTCAGTCAAGCCCCGCCCCCTAATCAGGGCTCAGCTTCTCTCCCAGCACCTAGCCCCTCCAAGCCTCTACACATACAGATACTACCAATACAAAAACACACACAAATACCTTCTCCTCCAACAGAACTCCTACTCAAACTCCCCTGTTCACAGCTCTGTTTGCTAGCTCCTGTGCCGCTGCCTGACTGGCTGCTACCTTTATAGGACCCCTAGTCAGGGAAGCCCCGCCCCCTAATCAGGGCTCAGCTTCTCTCCCAGCACAAAGCCCCTGCACATACAGATACTGACAATACAAAACCAAACACACACAAACACCTTCTCCTCCAACAGAACTCCCACTCAAACTCCCCTGTTTACAGCTCTGTTTGCTAGCTCCTGTGCCGCTTCAGCTGTCTGTGCTGCTGCCTGACTGGCTGCTACCTTTATAGGACCCCTAGTCAGTGAAGCCCCGCCCCCTAATCAGGGCTCAGCTTCTCTCGCAGCATCTAGCCCCTCCAAGCCTCTACACATACAGATACTACCAATACAAAACCAAACACACACAAATACCTCCTCCTCCAACAGAACTCCCACTCAAACTCCCCTGTTTACAGCTCTGTTTGCCAGCTCCTGTGCCGCTTCAGCTGTCTGTGCCGGTGCCTGACTGGCTGCTACCTTTATAGGACCCCTAGTCAGTGAAGCCCCGCCCCCTAATCAGGGCTCAGCTTCTCTCCCAGCACAAAGCCCCTCCAAGCCTCTACACATACATATACTACCAATAAAAAACCAAACACACACAAATACCATCTCCTCCAACTGAACTCCCACTCCAACTCCCCTGTTTACAGCTCTGTTTGCTAGCTCCTGTGCCGCTGCAGCTGTCTTAGCCGCTGCGTGACTGGCTGCTACCTTTATAGGACCCCAAGTCAGTCAAGCCCCACCCCCTAATCAGGGCTCAGCTTCTCTCCCAGCACAAAGCCCCTGCACATACAGATACTGACAATACAAAACCAAACACACAGAAATACCTTCCCCTCCAACAGAACTCCCACTCAAACTCCCCTGTTCACAGCTCTGTTTGCTAGCTCCTGTGCCGCTGCCTGACTGGCTGCTACCTTTATAGGACCCCTAGTCAGTGAAGCCCCGCCCCCTGATCAGGGCTCAGCTTCTCTCCCAGCGCAAAGCCCGTACACATACAGATACTACCAATACAAAACCAAACACACACAAATACCTTCTCCTCCAACAGAACTCCCACTCAAACTCCCCTGTTTACAGCTCTGTTCGCTAGCGCCTGTGCCACTGCAGCTGTCTGTGCCGCTGCCTGACTGGCTGCTCCCTTTATAGGACCCCTAGTCAGTGGAGGCCCGCCCCCTAATCAGGGCCCAGCTTCTCTCCCAGCACAAAGCCCCTCCAAGCCTCTACACATACAGATACTACCAATACAAAACCAAACACACACAAATACCATCTCCTCCAACAGAACTCCCACTCAAACTCCCCTGTTTACAGCTCTGTTTGCTAGCTCCTGTGCCGCTGCAGCTGTCTGTGCCAATGCCTGACTGGCTGCTACCTTTATAGGACCCCTAGTCAGTGAAGCCCCGCCCCCTAATCAGGGCTCAGCTTCTCTCCAAGCACAAAGCCCCGCCAAACCCCTACACATACAGATACTACCAATACAAAACCAAAAACACACAAATACCATCTCCTCCAACAAAACTCCCACTCAAACTCCCCTATTTACAGCTCTGTTTGCTAGCTCCTGTGCCGCTGCCTGACTGGCTGCTACCTTTATAGGACGCCTAGTCAGTGAAGCCCCGCCCCCTAATCAGGGCTCAGCTTCTCTCCCAGCACAAAGCCCCTCCAAGCCTCTACACATACAGATACTACCAATACAAAACCAAACACACACAAATACCTTCTCCTCCAACAGAACTCGCACTCCAACTCCCCTGTTTACAGCTTTGTTTGCTAGCTCCTGTGCCGCTGCAGCTGTCTGAGCCGCTGCCTGACTGGCTGCTACCTTTATAGGACCCCTAGTCAGTCAAGCCCCGCCCCCTAATCAGGGCTCAGCTTCTCTCCCAGCACCTAGCCCCTCCAAGCCTCTACACATACAGATACTACCAATACAAAAACACACACAAATACCTTCTCCTCCAACAGAACTCCCACTCAAACTCCCCTGTTCACAGCTCTGTTTGCTAGCTCCTGTGCCGCTGCCTGACTGGCTGCTACCTTTATAGGACCCCTAGTCAGGGAAGCCCCGCCCCCTAATCAGGGCTCAGCTTCTCTCCAAGCACAAAGCCCCTGCACATACAGATACTGACAATACAAAACCAAACACACACAAACACCTTCTCCTCCAACAGAACTCCCACTCAAACTCCCCTGTTTACAGCTCTGTTTGCTAGCTACTGTGCCGCTTCAGCTGTCTGTGCCGCTGCCTGACTGGCTGCTACCTTTATAGGACCCCTAGTCAGTGAAGCCCCGCCCCCTAATCAGGGCTCAGCTTCTCTCGCAGCATCTAGCCCCTCCAAGCCTCTACACATACAGATACTACCAATACAAAACCAAACACACACAAATACCTCCTCCTCCAACAGAACTCCCACTCAAACTCCCCTGTTTACAGCTCTGTTTGCTAGCTCCTGTGCCGCTTCAGCTGTCTGTGCCGGTGCCTGACTGGCTGCTACCTTTATAGGACCCCTAGTCAGTGAAGCCCCGCCCCCTAATCAGGGCTCAGCTTCTCTCCCAGCACAAAGCCCCTCCAAGCCTCTACACATACATATACTACCAATAAAAAACCAAACACACACAAATACCATCTCCTCCAACTGAACTCCCACTCAAACTCCCCTGCTTACAGCTCTGTTTGCTAGCTCCTGTGCCGCTGCCTGACTGGCTCCTACCTTTATAGGACCCCTAGTCAGTGAAGCCCCGCCCCCTGATCAGGGCTCAGCTTCTCTCCCAGCACAAAGCCCGTACACATACAGATACTACCAATACAAAACCAAACACACACAAATACCTTCTCCTCCAACAGAACTCCCACTCAAACTCCCCTGTTTACAGCTCTGTTTGCTAGCGCCTGTGCCACTGCAGCTGTCTGTGCCGCTGCCTGACTGGCTTCTCCCTTTATAGGACCCCTAGTCAGTGGAGGCCCGCCCCCTAATCAGGGCCCAGCTTCTCTCCCAGCACAAAGCCCCTCCAAGCCTCTACACATACAGATACTACCAATACAAAACCAAACACACACAAATACCATCTCCTCCAACAGAACTCCCACTCAAACTCCCCTGTTTACAGCTCTGTTTGCTAGCTCCTGTGCCGCTGCCTGACTGGCTGCTACCTTTATAGGACCCCTAGTCAGTGAAGCCCCGCCCCCTAATCAGGGCTCAGCTTCTCTCGCAGCACCTAGCCCCTCGAAGCCTCTACACATACAGATACTACCAATACAAAAACACACACAAATAGCTTCTCCTCCAACAGAACTCCCACTCAAACTCCCCTGTTCACAGCTCTGTTTGCTAGCTCCTGTGCCGCTGCCTGACTGGCTGCTACCTTTATAGGACCCCTAGTCTTTGAAGCCCCGCCCCCTAATCAGGGCTCAGCTTCTCTCGCAGCACCTAGCCCCTCCAAGCCTCTACACATACAGATACTACCAATACAAAAACACACACAAATACCTTCTCCTCCAACAGAACTCCCACTCAAACTCCCCTGTTCACAGCTCTGTTTGCTAGCTCCTGTGCCGCTGCCTGACTGGCTGCTACCTTTATAGGACCCCTAGTCAGGGAAGCCCCGCCGCCTAATCAGGGCTCAGCTTCTCTCCCAGCACAAAGCCCCTGCACATACAGATACTGACAATACAAAACCAAACACACACAAATACCTTCTCCTCCAACAGAACTCCCACTCAAACTCCCCTGTTTACAGCTCTGTTTGCTAGCTCCTGTGCCGCTGCAGCTGTCTGTGCCAATGCCTGACTGGCTGCTACCTTTATAGGACCCCTAGTTAGTGAAGCCCCGCCCCCTAATCAGGGCTCAGCTTCTCTCGCAGCACCTAGCCCCTCCAAGCCTCTTCACATACAGATACTACCAATACAAAAACACACACAAATACCTTCTCCTCCAACAGAACTCCCACTCAAACTCCCCTGTTCACAGCTCTGTTTGCTAGCTCCCGTGCCACTGCAGCTGTCTGTTCCACTGCCTGACTGGCTGCTCCCTTCATAGGACCCCTAGTCAGTGAAGCCCCGCCCCCTAATCAGGGCTCAGCTTCTCTCGCAGCACCTAGCCCCTAAAAGCCTCTACACATACAGATACTACCAATACAAAAACACACACAAATAGCTTCTCCTCCAACAGAACTCCCACTCAAACTCCCCTGTTCACAGCTCTGTTTGCTAGCTCCTGTGCCGCTACCTGACTGGCTGCTACCTTTATAGGACCCCTAGTCTGTGAAGCCCCGCCCCCTAATCAGGGCTCAGCTTCTCTCGCAGCACCTAGCCCCTCCAAGCCTCTACACATACAGATACTACCAATACAAAAACACACACAAATACCTTCTCCTCCAACAGAACTCCCACTCAAACTCCCCTGTTCACAGCTCTGTTTGCTAGCTCCTGTGCCGCTGCCTGACTGGCTGCTACCTTTATAGGACCCCTAGTCAGGGAAGCCCCGCCCCCTAATCGGGGCTCAGCTTCTCTCCCAGCACAAAGCCCCTGCACATACAGGTACTGACAATACAAAACCAAACACACACAAATACTTTCTCCTCCAACAGAACTCCCACTCAAACTCCCCTGTTCACAGCTCTGTTTGCTAGCTCCTGTGCAACTGCAGCTGTCGGTAGCAGCCAGTCAGGCAGCGGCACAGGAGCTAGCAAACAGAGCTGTGAACAGGGGAGTTTGAGTGGGAGTTCTGTTGGAGAAGAAGGTATTTGTGTGTGTTTTTGTATTGGTAGTATCTGTATGTGTAGAGGCTTGGAGGGGCTAGGTGCTGCGAGAGAAGCTGAGCCCTGATTAGGGGGCGGGGCTTCACTGAGTAGGGGTCCTATAAAGGTAGCAGCCAGTCAGGCAGCGGCACATTTATAGGACCCCTACTCAGTGAAGCCCCGCCCCCTAATCAGGGCTCAGCTTCTCTCGCAGCACCTAGCCCCTCCAAGCCTCTACACATACAGATACTACCAATACAAAAACACACACAAATACCTTCTTCTCCAACAGAACTCCCACTCAAACTCCCCTGTTCACAGCTCTGTTTGCTAGCTCCTGTGCCGCTGCCTGACTGGCTGCTCCCTTTATAGGACCCCTAGTCAGTGAAGCCCCGCCCCCTAATCAGGGCTCAGCTTCTCTCGCAGCACCTAGCCCCTAAAAGCCTCTACACATACAGATACTACCAATACAAAAACACACACAAATAGCTTCTCCTCCAACAGAACTCCCACTCAAACTCCCCTGTTCACAGCTCTGTTTGCTAGCTCCTGTGCCGCTGCCTGACTGGCTGCTACCTTTATAGGACCCCTAGTCTGTGAAGCCCCGCCCCCTAATCAGGGCTCAGCTTCTCTCGCAGCACCTAGCCCCTCCAAGCCTCTACACATACAGATACTACCAATGCAAAACCAAACACACACAAATACCTTCTAATCCAACAGAACTCCCACTCAAACTCCCCTGTTTACAGCTCTGTTTGCTAGCTCCTGTGCCGCTGCAGCTGTCTGTGCCAATGCCTGACTGGCTGATACCTTTATAGGACCCCTACTCAGTGAAGCCCCGCCCCCTAATCAGGGCTCAGCTTCTCTCGCAGCACCTAGCCCCTCCAAGCCTCTACACATACAGATACTACCAATACAAAAACACACACAAATACCTTCTCCTCCAACAGAACTCCCACTCAAACTCCCCTGTTCACAGCTCTGTTTGCTAGCTCCTGTGCCGCTGCCTGACTGGCTGCTACCTTTATAGGACCCCTAGTCAGGGAAGCCCCGCCGCCTAATCAGGGCTCAGCTTCTCTCCCAGCACAAAGCCCCTGCACATACAGATACTGACAATACAAAACCAAACACACACAAATACCTTCTCCTCCAACAGAACTCCCACTCAAACTCCCCTGTTTACAGCTCTGTTTGCTAGCTCCTGTGCCGCTGCAGCTGTCTGTGCCAATGCCTGACTGGCTGCTACCTTTGTTGGACCCCTAGTCAGTGAAGCCCCGCCCCCTATTCAGGGCTCAGATTCTCTCGCAGCACCTAGCCCCTCCAAGCCTCTACACATACAGATAATACCAATACAAAAACACACACAAATACCTTCTCCTCCAACAGAACTCCCACTCAAACTCCCCTGTTCACAGCTCTGTTTGCTAGCTCCTGTGCCGCTGCCTGACTGGCTGCTACCTTTATAGGACCCCTAGTCAGGGAAGCCCCGCCGCCTAATCAGGGCTCAGCTTCTCTCCCAGCACAAAGCCCCTGCACATACAGATACTGACAATACAAAACCAAACACACACAAATACCTTCTCCTCCAACAGAACTACCACTCAAACTCCCCTGTTTACAGCTCTGTTTGCTAGCTCCTGTGCCGCTGCAGCTGTCTGTGCCAATGCCTGACTGGCTGATAACTTTATAGGACCCCTAGTCAGTGAAGCCCCGCCGCCTAATCAGGGCTCAGCTTCTCTCCCAGCACAAAGCCCGTACACATACAGATACTACCAATACAAAACCAAACACACACAAATACCTTCTCCTCCAACAGAACTCCCACTCAAACTGCCCTGTTTACAGGTCTGTTTGCTAGCTCCTGTGCCGCTGCCTGACTGGCTGGTCCCTTTATAGGACCCCTAGTCAGTGAAGCCCCGCCCCCTAATCAGGGCTCAGCTTCTCTCCCAGCACAAAGCCCCTCCAAGCCTCTACACATACAGATACTACCAATACAAAACCAAACACACACAAATACCTTCTCCTCCAACAGAACTCCCACTCAAACTCCCCTGTTCACACCTCTGTTTGCTAGCTCCTGTGCCACTGCAGCTGTCTGTGCCGCTGCCTGACTGGCTGCTACCTTTATAGGACGCCTAGTCAGTGAAGCCCCGCCCCCTAATCAGGGCTCAGCTTCTCTCGCAGCACCTAGCCCCTCCAAGCCTCTACACACACAGATAATACCAATACAAAAACACACACAAATACATTGTCCTCCAACAGAACTCCCAGTCAAACTCCCCTGTTCACAGCTCTGTTTGCTAGCTCCTGTGCCGCTGCCTGACTGGCTGCTACCTTTCTAGGACCCCTAGTCAGGGAAGCCCCGCCCCCTAATCAGGGCTCAGCTTCTCTCCCAGCACAAAGCCCCTGCACATACAGATACTGACAATACAAAACCAAACACACACAAATACCTTCTCCTCCAACAGAACTACCACTCAAACTCCCCTGTTTACAGCTCTGTTTGCTAGCTCCTGTGCCGCTGCAGCTGTCTGTGCCAATGCCTGACTTGCTGATACCTTTATAGGACCCCTAGTCAGTGAAGCCCCGCCCCCTAATCAGGGCTCAGCTTCTCTCGCAGCACCTAGCCCCTCCAAGCCTCTACACATACAGATACTACCAATACAAAAACACACACAAATACCTTCTCCTCCAACAGAACTCCGACTCAAACTCCCCTGTTCACAGCTCTGTTTGCTAGCTCCTGTGCCGCTGCAGCTGTCTGTGCCGCTGTCTGACTGGCTGCTACCTTTATAGGACCCCTAGTCAGTGAAGCCCCGCCCCCTAATCAGGGCTCAGCTTCTCTCGCAGCACCTAGCCCCTCCAAGCCTCTACACATACAGATACTACCAATACAAAAACACACACAAATACCTTCTCCTCCAACAGAACTCCCACTCAAACTCCCCTGTTCACAGCTCTGTTTGCTAGCTCCTGTGCCGCTGCCTGACTGGCTGCTACCTTTATAGGACCCCTAGTCAGTGAGGCCCCGCCCCCTAATCAGGGCTCAGCTTCTCTCCCAGCACAAAGCCCCTCCAAGCCGCTACACATACAGATAATACCAATACAAAAACACACACAAATACGTTCTCCTCCAACAGAACTCCCACTCAAACTCCCCTGTTTACAGGTCTGTTTGCTAGCTCCCTTGCCGCTGCCTGACTGGCTGCTACCTTTGTAGGACCCCTAGTCAGTGAAGCCCCGCCCCCTAATCAGGGCTCATCTTCTCTCGCAGCACCTAGCCCCTCCAAGCCTCTACACATACAGATACTACCAATGCAAAAACAGACACAAATACCTTCTCCTCCAACAGAACTCCCACTCAAACTCCCCTGTTCACAGCTCTGTTTGCTAGCTCCTGTGCCGCTGCCTGACTGGCTGCTACCTTTGTAGGACCCCTAGTCAGTGAAGCCCCGCCCCCTAATCAGGGCTCAGCTTCTCTCCCAGCACAAAGCCCCTCCAAGCCTCTACACATACAGATACTACCAATGCAAAACCAAACACACACAAATACCTTCTCCTCCAACAGAACTCCCACTCAAACTCCCCTGTTTACAGCTCTGTTTGCTAGCTCCTGTGCCGCTGCCTGACTGGCTGCTCCCTTTCTAGGACCCCTAATCAGTGAAGCCCCGCCCCCTAATCAGGGCCCAGCTTCTCTCCCATTACAAAGCCCCTCCAAGCCTCTACACATACAGATACCACCAATACAAAAACACACACAAATAGCTTCTCCTCCAACAGAACTCCCACTCAAACTCCCCTGTTCACAGCTCTGTTTGCTAGCTCCTGTGCCGCTGCCTGACTGGCTGCTACCTTTATAGGACCCCTAGTCTTTGAAGCCCCGCCCCCTAATCAGGGCCCAGCTTCTCTCCCATCACAAAGCCCCTCCAAGCCTCTACACATACAGATACCACCAATACAAAAACACACACAAATAACTTCTCCTCCAACAGAACTCCCACTCAAACTCCCCTGTTTACAGCTCTGTTTGCTAGCTCCTGTGCCGCTGCCTGACTGGCTGCTCCCTTTCTAGGACCCCTAATCAGTGAAGCCCCGCCCCCTAATCAGGGCCCAGCTTCTCTCCCATCACAAAGCCCCTCCAAGCCTCTACACATACAGATACCACCAATACAAAAACACACACAAATAGCTTCTCCTCCAACAGAACTCCCACTCAAACTCCCCTGTTCACAGCTCTGTTTGCTAGCTCCTGTGCCGCTGCCTGACTGGCTGCTCCCTTTCTAGGACCCCTAATCAGTGAAGCCCCGCCCCCTAATCAGGGCCCAGCTTCTCTCCCATCACAAAGCCCCTCCAAGCCTCTACACATACAGATACCACCAATACAAAAACACACACAAATAGCTTCTCCTCCAACAGAACTCCCACTCAAACTCCCCTGTTCACAGCTCTGTTTGCTAGCTCCTGTGCCGCTGCCTGACTGGCTGCTACCTTTATAGGACCCCTAGTCAGTGAAGCCCCGCCCCCTAATCAGGGCTCAGCTTCTCTCGCAGCACCTAGCCCCTCCAAGCCTCTACACATACAGATACTACCAATACAAAAACACACACAAATACCTTCTCCTCCAACAGAACTCCCACTCAAACTGCCCTGTTTACAGGTCTGTTTGCTAGCTCCTGTGCCGCTGCCTGACTGGCTGGTACCTTTATAGGACCCCTAGTCAGTGAAGCCCCGCCCCCTAATCAGGGCTCAGCTTCTCTCCCAGCACAAAGCCCCTCCAAACCTCTACACATACAGATACTACCAATACAAAAACACACACAAATAGCTTCTCCTCCAACAGAACTCCCACTCAAACTCCCCTGCTTTCAGCTCTGTTTGCTAGCTCCTGTGCAATTGCAGCTGTCTGTTCCGCTGCCTGACTGGCTGCTACCTTTATAGGACCCCTAGTCAGTGAAGCCCCGCTCCCTAATCAGGGCTCAGCTTCTCTCCCAGCACAAAGCCCCTCCAAGCCTCTACACATACAGATACTACCAATGCAAAACCAAACACACACAAATACCTTCTCCTCCAACAGAACTCCCACTCAAACTCCCCTGTTTACAGCTCTGTTTGCTAGCTCCTGTGCCGCTGCCTGACTGGCTGCTACCTTTATAGGACCCCTAGTCAGGGAAGCCCCGCCCCCTAAACAGGGCTCAGCTTCTCTCCCAGCACAAAGCCCCTGCACATACAGATACTGACAATACAAAACCAAACACACACAAATACCTTCTCCTCCAACAGAACTACCACTCAAACTCCCCTGTTTACAGCTCTGTTTGCTAGCTCCTGTGCCGCTGCAGCTGTCTGTGCCAATGCCTGACTGGCTGATACCTTTATAGGACCCCTAGTCAGTGAAGCCCCGCCCCCTAATCAGGGCTCAGCTTCTCTCGCAGCACCTAGCCCCTCCAAGCCTCTACACATACAGATACTACCAATACAAAAACACACACAAATACCTTCTCCTCCAACAGAACTCCCACTCAAACTCCCCTGTTCACAGCTCTGTTTGCTAGCTCCTGTGCCGCTGCCTGACTGGCTGCTACCTTTATAGGACCCCTAGTCAGTGAGGCCCCGCCCCCTAATCAGGGCTCAGCTTCTCTCCCAGCACAAAGCCCCTCCAAGCCTCTACACATACAGATAATACCAATACAAAAACACAAATACGTTCTCCTCCAACAGAACTCCAACTCAAACTCCCCTGTTTACAGGACTGTTTGCTAGCTCCCTTGCCGCTGCCTGACTGGCTGCTACCTTTATACGACCCCTAGTCAGTGAAGTCCCGCCCCCTAATCAGGGCTCAGCTTCTCTCGCAGCACCTAGCCCCTCCAAGCCTCTACACATACAGATACTACCAATACAAAAACACACACAAATAGCTTCTCCTCCAACAGAACTCCCACTCAAACTCCCCTGTTCACAGCTCTGTTTGCTAGCTCCTGTGCCGCTGCCTGACTGGCTGCTACCTTTATAGGACCCATAGTCTTTGAAGCCCCGCCCCGTAATCAGGGCTCAGCTTCTCTCGCAGCACCTAGCCCCTCCAAGCCTCTACACATAGAGATACTACCAATACAAAAACACACACAAATACCTTCTCCTCCAACAGATTTCCCACTCATACTCCCCTGTTCACAGCTCTGTTCGCTAGCTCCTGTGCCGCTGCAGCTGTCTGTCCCGCTGTCTGACTGGCTGCTACCTTTATAGGACCCCTAGTCAGTGAAGCCCCGCCCCCTAATCAGGGCTCAGCTTCTCTCGCAGCACCTAGCCCCTCCAAGCCTCTACACATACAGATACTACCAATACAAAAACACACACAAATACCTTCTCCTCCAACAGAACTCCCACTCAAACTCCCCTGTTCACAGCTCTGTTTGCTAGCTCCTGTGCCGCTGCCTGACTGGCTGCTACCTTTGTAGGACCCCTAGTCAGTGAAGCCCCGCCCCCCAATCAGGGCTCAGCTTCTCTCCCAGCACAAAGCCCCTGCACATACAGATACTGACAATACAAAACCAAACACACACAGATTCCTTCTCCTCCAACAGAACTCCCACTCAAACTCCCCTGTTCACAGCTCTGTTTGCTAGCTCCTGTGCCACTGCAGCTGTCTGTTCCGCTGCCTGACTGGCTGCTACCTTTATAGGACCCCTAGTCAGTGAAGCCCCGCCCCCTAATCAGGGCTCAGCTTCTCTCCAAGCACAAAGCCCCGCCAAACCCCTACACATACAGGTACTACCAATACAAAACCAAACACACACAAATACCATCTCCTCCAACAGAACTCCCACTCAAACTCCCCATTTTACAGCTCTGTTTGCTAGCTCCTGTGCCGCTGCAGCTGTCTGTGCCGCTGCCTGACTGGCTGCTACCTTTATAGGACCCCTAGTCAGTGAAGCCCCGCCCCCTAATCAGGGCTCAGCTTCTCTCGCAGCACCTAGCCCCTCCAAACCTCTACACATACAGATACTACCAATACAAAAACACAAACAAATACCTTCTCCTCCAACAGAACTCCCACTCAAACTCCCCTGTTCACAGCGCTGTTTGCTAGCTCCTGTGCCGCTGCCTGACTGGCTGCTACCTTTATAGGACCCCTAGTCAGTGAAGCCCCGCCTCTTAATCAGGGCTCAGCTTCTCTCGCAGCACCTAGCCCCTAAAAGCCTCTACACATACAGATACCACCAGTACAAAAACACACACAAATAGCTTCTCCTGCAACAGAACTCCCACTCAAACTCCCCTGTTCACAGCTCTGTTTGCTAGCTCCTGTGCCGCTGCCTGACTGGCTGCTACCTTTATAGGACCCCTAGTCAGTGAAGTCCCGCCCCCTAATCAGGGCTCAGCTTCTCTCGCAGCACCTAGCCCCTCCAAGTCTCTACACATACAGATACTACCAATACAAAAACACACACAAATAGCTTCTCCTCCAACAGAACTCCCACTCAAACTCCCCTGTTCACAGCTCTGTTTGCTAGCTCCTGTGCCGCTGCCTGACTGGCTGCTACCTTTATAGGACCCCTAGTCTTTGAAGCCCCGCCCCCTAATCAGGGCCCAGCTTCTCTCGCAGCACCTAGCCCCTCCAAGACTCTACACATACAGATACTACCAATACAAAACCACACACAAATACCTTCTCCTCCAACAGAACTCCCACTCAAACTCCCCTGTTCACAGCTCTGTTTGCTAGCTCCTGTGCCGCTGCCTGACTGGCTGCTACCTTTATAGGACCCCTAGTTTGTGAAGCCCCGCCCCCTAATCAGGGCTCAGCTTCTCTCCCAGCACAAAGCCCCTCCAAGCCTCTACACATACAGATACTACCAAAGCAAAACCAAACACACACAAATACCTTCTAATCCAACAGAACTCCCACTCAAACTCCCCTGTTTACAGCTCTGTTTGCTAGCTCCTGTGCCGCTGCAGCTGTCTGTGCCAATGCCTGACTGGCTGCTACCTTTATAGGACCCCTAGTCAGGGAAGCCCCGCCCCCTAATCAGGGCTCAGCTTCTCCCCCAGCACAAAGCCCCTGCACATTCAGATACTGACAATACAAAACCAAACACACACAAATACTTTCTCCTCCAACAGAACTCCCACTCAAACTCCCCTGTTCACAGCTCTGTTTGCTAGCTCCTGTGCAACTGCAGCTGTCTGTTCCGCTGCCTGACTGGCTGCTACCTTTATAGGACCCCTAGTCAGTGAAGCCCCGCCCCCTAATCAGGGCTCAGCTTCTCTCCAAGCACAAAGCCCCGCCAAACCCCTACACATACAGATACTACCAATACAAAACCAAACACACACAAATACCATCTCCTCCAACAGAACTCCCACTCAAACTCCCCTGTTTACAGCTCTGTTTGCTAGCTCCTGTGCCGCTGCCTGACTGGCTGCGACATTCATAGGACCCCTAGTCAGTGAAGCCCCGCCCCCTAATCAGGGCTCAGCTTCTCTCGCAGCACCTAGCCCCTCCAAGCCTCTACACATACAGATACTACCAATACAAAAACACACACAAATAGCTTCTCCTCCAACAGAACTCCCACTCAAACTCCCCTGTTCACAGCTCTGTTTGCTAGCTCCTGTGCCGCTGCCTGACTGGCTGCTACCTTTATAGGACCCCTAGTCAGTGAAGCCCCGCCCCCTAATCAGGGCTCAGCTTCTCTCCCAGCACAAAGCCCCTCCAAGCCTCTACACTTCAGATAATACCAATACAAAAACACACACAAATACGTTCTCCTCCAACAGAACTCCCACTCAAACTCCCCTGTTTACAGGTCTGTTTGCTAGCTCCCTTGCCGCTGCCTGACTGGCTGCTACCTTTATACGACCCCTAGTCAGTGAAGTCCCGCCCCCTAATCAGGGCTCAGCTTCTCTCGCAGCACCTAGCCCCTCCAAGCCTCTACACATACAGATACTACCAATACAAAAACACACACAAATAGCTTCTCCTCCAACAGAACTCCCACTCAAACTCCCCTGTTCACAGCTCTGTTTGCTAGCTCCTGTGCCGCTGCCTGACTGGCTGCTACCTTTATAGGACCCCTAGTCTTTGAAGCCCCGCCCCCTAATCAGGGCTCAGCTTCTCTCGCAGCACCTAGCCCCTCCAAGCCTCTACACATACAGATACTACCAATACAAAAACACACACAAATACCTTCTCCTCCAACAGAACTCCCACTCAAACTCCCCTGTTCACAGCTCTGTTTGCTAGCTCCTGTGCCGCTGCCTGACTGGCTGCTACCTTTATAGGACCCCTAGTCAGGGAAGCCCCGCCGCCTAATCAGGGCTCAGCTTCTCTCCCAGCACAAAGCCCCTGCACATACAGATACTGACAATACAAAACCAAACACACACAAATACCTTCTCCTCCAACAGAACTCCCACTCAAACTCCCCTGTTTACAGCTCTGTTTGCTAGCTCCTGTGCCGCTGCAGCTGTCTGTGCCAATGCCTGACTGGCTGCTACCTTTGTTGGACCCCTAGTCAGTGAAGCCCCGCCCCCTATTCAGGGCTCAGATTCTCTCGCAGCACCTAGCCCCTCCAAGCCTCTACACATACAGATAATACCAATACAAAAACACACACAAATACCTTCTCCTCCAAAAGAACTCCCACTCAAACTCCCCTGTTCACAGCTCTGTTTGCTAGCTCCTGTGCCGCTGCCTGACTGGCTGCTACCTTTATAGGACCCCTAGTCAGGGAAGCCCCGCCGCCTAATCAGGGCTCAGCTTCTCTCCCAGCACAAAGCCCCTGCACATACAGATACTGACAATACAAAACCAAACACACACAAATACCTTCTCCTCCAACAGAACTACCACTCAAACTCCCCTGTTTACAGCTCTGTTTGCTAGCTCCTGTGCCGCTGCAGCTGTCTGTGCCAATGCCTGACTGGCTGATAACTTTATAGGACCCCTAGTCAGTGAAGCCCCGCCGCCTAATCAGGGCTCAGCTTCTCTCCCAGCACAAAGCCCGTACACATACAGATACTACCAATACAAAACCAAACACACACAAATACCTTCTCCTCCAACAGAACTCCCACTCAAACTGCCCTGTTTACAGGTCTGTTTGCTAGCTCCTGTGCCGCTGCCTGACTGGCTGGTCCCTTTATAGGACCCCTAGTCAGTGAAGCCCCGCCCCCTAATCAGGGCTCAGCTTCTCTCCCAGCACAAAGCCCCTCCAAGCCTCTACACATACAGATACTACCAATACAAAACCAAACACACACAAATACCTTCTCCTCCAACAGAACTCCCACTCAAACTCCCCTGTTCACAGCTCTGTTTGCTAGCTCCTGTGCCACTGCAGCTGTCTGTGCCGCTGCCTGACTGGCTGCTACCTTTATAGGACGCCTAGTCAGTGAAGCCCCGCCCCCTAATCAGGGCTCAGCTTCTCTCGCAGCACCTAGCCCCTCCAAGCCTCTACACATACAGATACTACCAATACAAAAACACACACAAATACCTTCTCCTCCAACAGAACTCCCACTCAAACTCCCCTGTTCACAGCTCTGTTTGCTAGCTCCTGTGCCGCTGCCTGACTGGCTGCTACCTTTATAGGACCCCTAGTCAGGGAAGCCCCGCCCCCTAATCAGGGCTCAGCTTCTCCCCCAGCACAAAGCCCCTGCACATTCAGATACTGACAATACAAAACCAAACACACACAAATACTTTCTCCTCCAACAGAACTCCCACTCAAACTCCCCTGTTCACAGCTCTGTTTGCTAGCTCCTGTGCAACTGCAGCTGTCTGTTCCGCTGCCTGACTGGCTGCTACCTTTATAGGACCCCTAGTCAGTGAAGCCCCGCCCCCTAATCAGGGCTCAGCTTCTCTCCAAGCACAAAGCCCCGCCAAACCCCTACACATACAGATACTACCAATACAAAACCAAACACACACAAATACCATCTCCTCCAACAGAACTCCCACTCAAACTCCCCTGTTTACAGCTCTGTTTGCTAGCTCCTGTGCCGCTGCCTGACTGGCTGCGACCTTCATAGGACCCCTAGTCAGTGAAGCCCCGCCCCCTAATCAGGGCTCAGCTTCTCTCGCAGCACCTAGCCCCTCCAAGCCTCTACACATACAGATACTACCAATACAAAAACACACACAAATAGCTTCTCCTCCAACAGAACTCCCACTCAAACTCCCCTGTTCACAGCTCTGTTTGCTAGCTCCTGTGCCGCTGCAGCTGTCTGTGCCAATGCCTGACTGGCTGCTACCTTTATAGGACCCCTAGTCAGTGAAGCCCCGCCCCCTAATCAGGGCTCAGCTTCTCTCCCAGCACAAAGCCCCTGCACATACAGATACTGACAATACAAAACCAAACACACACAAATACTTTCTCCTCCAACAGAACTCCCACTCAAACTCCCCTGTTTACAGCTCTGTTTGCTAGCTCCTGTGCCGCTGCCTGACTGGCTGCTACCTTTATAGGACCCCTAGTCAGTGAAGCCCCGCCCCCTAATCAGGGCTCAGCTTCTCTCGCAGCACCTAGCCCCTCCAAGCCTCTACACATACAGATACTACCAATACAAAACCAAACACACACAAATAGCTTCTCCTCCAACAGAACTCCCACTCAAACTCCCCTGTTCACAGCTCTGTTTGCTAGCTCCTGTGCCGCTGCCTGACTGGCTGCTACCTTTATAGGACCCCTAGTCAGTGAAGCCCCGCCCCCTAATCAGGGCTCAGCTTCTCTCCCAGCACAAAGCCCCTCCAAGCCTCTACACATACAGATACTTCCAATGCAAAACCAAACACACACAAATACCTTCTCCTCCAACAGAACTCCCACTCAAACTCCCCTGTTTACAGCTCTGTTTGCTAGCTCCTGTGCCGCTGCCTGACTGGCTGCTACCTTTCTAGGACCCCTAGTCAGGGAAGCCCCGCCCCCTAATCAGGGCTCAGCTTCTCTCCCAGCACAAAGCCCCTGCACATACAGATACTGACAATACAAAACCAAACACACACAAATACCTTCTCCTCCAACAGAACTACCACTGAAACTCCCCTGTTTACAGCTCTGTTTGCTAGCTCCTGTGCCGCTGCAGCTGTCTGTGCCAATGCCTGACTTGCTGATACCTTTATAGGACCCCTAGTCAGTGAAGCCCCGCCCCCTAATCAGGGCTCAGCTTCTCTCGCAGCACCTAGCCCCTCCAAGCCTCTACACATACAGATACTACCAATACAAAAACACACACAAATACCTTCTCCTCCAACAGAACTCCGACTCAAACTCCCCTGTTCACAGCTCTGTTTGCTAGCTCCTGTGCCGCTGCCTGACTGGCTGCTACCTTTATAGGACCCCTAGTCAGTGAGGCCCCGCCCCCTAATCAGGGTTCAGCTTCTCTCCCAGCACAAAGCCCCTCCAAGCCTCTACACATACAGATAATACCAATACAAAAACACACACAAATACGTTCTCCTCCAACAGAACTCCCACTCAAACTCCCCTGTTTACAGGTCTGTTTGCTAGCTCCCTTGCCGCTGCCTGACTGGCTGCTACCTTTGTAGGACCCCTAGTCAGTGAAGCCCCGCCCCCTAATCAGGGCTCAGCTTCTCTCCCAGCACAAAGCCCCTCCAAGCCTCTACACATACAGATACTACCAATGCAAAACCAAACACACACAAATACCTTCTCCTCCAACAGAACTCCCACTCAAACTCCCCTGTTTACAGCTCTGTTTGCTAGCTCCTGTGCCGCTGCCTGACTGGCTGCTCCCTTTCTAGGACCCCTAATCAGTGAAGCCCCGCCCCCTAATAGGGCCCAGCTTCTCTCCCATTACAAAGCCCCTCCAAGCCTCTACACATACAGATACCACCAATACAAAAACACACACAAATAGCTTCTCCTCCAACAGAACTCCCACTCAAACTCCCCTGTTCACAGCTCTGTTTGCTAGCTCCTGTGCCGCTGCCTGACTGGCTGCTACCTTTATAGGACCCCTAGTCTTTGAAGCCCCGCCCCCTAATCAGGGCCCAGCTTCTCTCCCATCACAAAGCCCCTCCAAGCCTCTACACATACAGATACTACCAATACAAAATGACACACACAAATACCTTCTCCTCCAACAGAACTCCCACTCAAACTCCCCTGTTTACAGCTCTGTTTGCTAGCTCCTGTGCCGCTGCCTGACTGGCTGCTCCCTTTCTAGGACCCCTAATCAGTGAAGCCCCGCCCCCTAATCAGGGCCCAGCTTCTCTCCCATCACAAAGCCCCTCCAAGCCTCTACACATACAGATACCACCAATACAAAAACACACACAAATAGCTTCTCCTCCAACAGAACTCCCACTCAAACTCCCCTGTTCACAGCTCTGTTTGCTAGCTCCTGTGCCGCTGCCTGACTGGCTGCTACCTTTATAGGACCCCTAGTCAGTGAAGCCCCGCCCCCTAATCAGGGCTCAGCTTCTCTCGCAGCACCTAGCCCCTCCAAGCCTCTACACATACAGATACTACCAATACAAAAACACACACAAATACCTTCTCCTCCAACAGAACTCCCACTCAAACTGCCCTGTTTACAGGTCTGTTTGCTAGCTCCTGTGCCGCTGCCTGACTGGCTGGTACCTTTATAGGACCCCTAGTCAGTGAAGCCCCGCCCCCTAATCAGGGCTCAGCTTCTCTCCCAGCACAAAGCCCCTCCAAACCTCTACACATACAGATACTACCAATACAAAAACACACACAAATAGCTTCTCCTCCAACAGAACTCCCACTCAAACTCCCCTGTTCACAGCTCTGTTTGCTAGCTCCTGTGCCGCTGCCTGACTGGCTGCTACCTTTATAGGACCCCTAGTCAGGGAAGCCCCGCCCCCTAATCAGGGCTCAGCTTCTCTCCCAGCACAAAGGCCCTGCACATACAGATACTGACAATACAAAACTAAACACACACAAATACTTTCTCCTCCAACAGAACTCCCACTCAAACTCCCCTGTTCACAGCTCTGTTTGCTAGCTCCTGTGCAACTGCAGCTGTCTGTTCCGCTGCCTGACTGGCTGCTACCTTTATAGGACCCCTAGTCAGTGAAGCCCCGCTCCCTAATCAGGGCTCAGCTTCTCTCCAAGCACAAAGCCCCGCCAAACCCCTACACATACAGATACTACCAATACAAAACCAAACACACACAAATACCATCTCCTCCAACAGAACTCCCACTCAAACTCCCCTGTTTTCAGCTCTGTTTGCTAGCTCCTGTGCAATTGCAGCTGTCTGTTCCGCTGCCTGACTGGCTGCTACCTTTATAGGACCCCTAGTCAGTGAAGCCCCGCTCCCTAATCAGGGCTCAGCTTCTCTCCCAGCACAAAGCCCCTCCAAGCCTCTACACATACAGATACTACCAATGCAAAACCAAACACACACAAATACCTTCTCCTCCAACAGAACTCCCACTCAAACTCCCCTGTTTACAGCTCTGTTTGCTAGCTCCTGTGCCGCTGCCTGACTGGCTGCTACCTTTATAGGACCCCTAGTCAGGGAAGCCCCGCCCCCTAAACAGGGCTCAGCTTCTCTCCCAGCACAAAGCCCCTGCACATACAGATACTGACAATACAAAACCAAACACACACAAATACCTTCTCCTCCAACAGAACTACCACTCAAACTCCCCTGTTTACAGCTCTGTTTGCTAGCTCCTGTGCCGCTGCAGCTGTCTGTGCCAATGCCTGACTGGCTGATACCTTTATAGGACCCCTAGTCAGTGAAGCCCCGCCCCCTAATCAGGGCTCAGCTTCTCTCGCAGCACCTAGCCCCTCCAAGCCTCTACACATACAGATACTACCAATACAAAAACACAAATACGTTCTCCTCCAACAGAACTCCAACTCAAACTCCCCTGTTTACAGGACTGTTTGCTAGCTCCCTTGCCGCTGCCTGACTGGCTGCTACCTTTATACGACCCCTAGTCAGTGAAGTCCCGCCCCCTAATCAGGGCTCAGCTTCTCTCGCAGCACCTAGCCCCTCCAAGCCTCTACACATACAGATACTACCAATACAAAAACACACACAAATAGCTTCTCCTCCAACAGAACTCCCACTCAAACTCCCCTGTTCACAGCTCTGTTTGCTAGCTCCTGTGCCGCTGCCTGACTGGCTGCTCCCTTTATAGGACCCATAGTCTTTGAAGCCCCGCCCCGTAATCAGGGCTCAGCTTCTCTCGCAGCACCTAGCCCCTCCAAGCCTCTACACATAGAGATACTACCAATACAAAAACACACACAAATACCTTCTCCTCCAACAGATTTCCCACTCATACTCCCCTGTTCACAGCTCTGTTTGCTAGCTCCTGTGCCGCTGCCTGACTGGCTGCTACCTTTATAGGACCCCTAGTCAGTGAAGCCCCGCCCCCTAATCAGGGCTCAGCTTCTCTCCCAGCACAAAGCCCCTCCAAGCCTCTACACATACAGATACTACCAATGCAAAACCAAACACACACAAATACCTTCTCCTCCAACAGAACTCCCACTCAAACTCCCCTGTTTACAGCTCTGTTTGCTAGCTCCTGTGCCGCTGCCTGACTGGCTGCTACCTTTCTAGGACCCCTAGTCAGGGAAGCCCCGCCGCCTAATCAGGGCTCAGCTTCTCTCCCAGCACAAAGCCCCTGCACATACAGATACTGACAATACAAAACCAAACACACACAAATACCTTCTCCTCCAACAGAACTCCCACTCAAACTCCCCTGTTCACAGCTCTGTTTGATAGCTCCTGTGCCGCTGCAGCTGTCTGTGCCGCTGCCTGACTGGCTGCTACCTTTATAGGACCCCTAGTCAGTGAAGCCCCGCCCCCTAACCAGGGCTCAGCTTCTCTCGCAGCACAAAGCCCCTGCACATACAGATACTGACAATACAAAACCAAACACACACAAATACTTTCTCCTCCAACAGAACTCCCACTCAAACTCCCCTGTTCACAGCTCTGTTTGCTAGCTCCTGTGCCGCTGCCTGACTGGCTGCTACCTTTATAAGACCCCTAGTCTGTGAAGCCCCGCCCCCTAATCAGGGCTCAGCTTCTCTCGCAGCACCTAGCCCCTCCAAGCCTCTACACATACAGATACTACCAATACAAAAACACACACAAATACCTTCTTCTCCAACAGAACTCCCACTCAAACTCCCCTGTTCACAGCTCTGTTTGCTAGCTCCTGTGCCGCTGCCTGACTGGCTGCTACCTTTATAGGACCCCTAGTCAGTGAAGCCCCGCCCCCTAATCAGGGCTCAGCTTCTCTCCCATCACAAAGCCCCTGCACATACAGATACTGACAATACAAAACCAAACACACACAAATACCTTCTCCTCCAACAGAACTCCCACTCAAACTCCCCTGTTCACAGCTCTGTTTGCTAGCTCCTGTGCCGCTGCCTGACTGGCTGCTACCTTTATAGGACCCCTAGTCAGGGAAGCCCCGCCCCCTAATCAGGGCTCAGCTTCTCTCGCAGCACCTAGCCCCTCCAAGCCTCTACACATACAGATACTACCAATACAAAAACACACACAAATAGCTTCTCCTCCAACAGAACTCCCACTCAAACTCCCCTGTTCACAGCTCTGTTTGCTAGCTCCTGTGCCGCTGCCTGACTGGCTGCTACCTTTATAGGACCCCTAGTCAGTGAAGCCCCGCCCCCTAATCAGAGCTCAGCTTCTCTCCCAGCACAAAGCCCCTCCAAGCCTCTACACATACAGATACTACCAATGCAAAACCAAACACACACAAATACCTTCTCCTCCAACAGAACTCCCACTCAAACTCCCCTGTTTACAGCTCTGTTTGCTAGCTCCTGTGCCGCTGCCTGACTGGCTGCTACCTTTCTAGGACCCCTAGTCAGGGAACCCCCGCCGCCTAATCAGGGCTCAGCTTCTCTCCCAGCACAAAGCCCCTGCACATACAGATACTGACAATACAAAACCAAACACACACAAATACCTTCTCCTCCAACAGAACTCCCACTCAAACTCCCCTGTTTACAGCTCTGTTTGCTAGCTCCCTTGCCGCTTCAGCTGTCTGTGCCAATGCCTGACTGGCTGCTACCTTTATAGGACCCCTAGTCAGTGAAGCGCCGCCCCCTAATCAGGGCTCAGCTTCTCTCGCAGCACCTAGCCCCTCCAAGCCTCTACACATACAGATACTACCAATACAAAAACACACACAAATACCTTCTCCTCCAACAGAACTCCCACTCAAACTCCCCTGTTCACAGCTCTGTTTGCTAGCTCCTGTGCCGCTGCCTGACTGGCTGCTACCTTTATAGGAACCCTAGTCAGGGAAGCCCCGCCCCCTAATCAGGGCTCAGCTTCTCTCCCAGCACAAAGCCCCTGCACATACAGATACTGACAATACAAAACCAAACACACACAAATGCTTTCTCCTCCAACAGAACTCCCACTCAAACTCCCCTGTTCACAGCTCTGTTTGCTAGCTCCTGTGCAACTGCAGCTGTCTGTTCCGCTGCCTGACTGGCTGCTACCTTTATAGGACCCCTAGTCAGTGAAGCCCCGCCCCCTAATCAGGGCTCAGCTTCTCTCCAAGCACAAAGCCCCGCCAAACCCCTACACATACAGATACTACCAATGCAAAACCAAACACACACAAATACCTTCTCCTCCAACAGAACTCCCACTCAAACTCCCCTGTTTACAGCTCTGTTTGCTAGCTCCTGTGCCGCTGCCTGACTGGCTGCTACCTTTATAGGACGCCTAGTCAGGGAAGCCCCGCCCCCTCATCAGGGCTCAGCTTCTCTCCCAGCACAAAGCCCCTGCACATACAGATACTGACAATACAAAACCAAACACACACAAATACCTTCTCCTCCAACAGAACTACAACTCAAACTCCCCTGTTTACAGCTCTGTTTGCTAGCTCCTGTGCCGCTGCAGCTGTCTGTGCCAATGCCTGACTGGCTGATACCTTTATAGGACTCCTAGTCAGTAAAGCCCCGCCCCCTAATCAGGGCTCAGCTTCTCTCGCAGCACCTCGCCCCTCCAAGCCTCTACACATACAGATACCAATATAAAAACACACACAAATACCTTCTCCTCCAACAGAACTCCCACTCAAACTCCCCTGTTCACAGCTCTGTTTGCTAGCTCCTGTGCCGCTGCAGCTGTCTGTGCCGCTGCCTGACTGGCTACTACCTTTATAGGACCCCTAGTCAGTGAAGCCCCGCCCCCTAATCAGGGCTCAGCTTCTCTCGCAGCACCTAGCCCCTCCAAGCCTCTACACATACAGATACTACCAATACAGAAACACACACAAATACCTTCTCCTCCAACAGAACTCCCACTCAAACTCCCCTGTTCACAGCTCTGTTTGCTAGCTCCTGTGCCGCTGCCTGACTGGCTGCTACCTTTATAGGACCCCTAGTCTTTGAAGCCCCGCCCCCTAATCAGGGCTCAGCTTCTCTCCCAGCACCTAGCCCCTCCAAGCCTCTACACATACAGATACTACCAATACAAAAACACACAAATACCTTCTCCTCCAACAGAACTCCCACTCAAACTCCCCTGTTCACAGCTCTGTTTGCTAGCTCCTGTGCCGCTGCCTGACTGGCTGCTACCTTTATAGGACCCCTAGTCAGGGAAGCCCCGCCCCCTAATCAGGGCTCAGCTTCTCTCCCAGCACAAAGCCCCTGCACATACAGATACTGACAATACAAAACCAAACACACACAAATACTTTCTCCTCCAACAGAACTCCCACTCAAACTCCCCTGTTCACAGCTCTGTTTGCTAGCTCCTGTGCCGCTGCAGCTGTCTGTGCCAATGCCTGACTGGCTGATACCTTTATAGGACCCCTAGTCAGTGAAGCCCCGCCCCCTAATCAGGGCTCAGCTTCTCTCCCAGCACAAAGCCCCTGCACATACAGATACTGACAATACAAAACCAAACACACACAAATACCTTCTCCTCCAACAGAACTCCCACTCAAACTCCCCTGTTCACAGCTCTGTTTGCTAGCTCCTGTGCCGCTGCCTGACTGGCTGCTACCTTTATAGGACCCCTAGTCAGGGAAGCCCCGCCCCCTAATCAGGGCTCAGCTTCTCTCGCAGCACCTAGCCCCTCCAAGCCTCTACACATACAGATACTACCAATACAAAAACACAAACAAATACCTTCTCCTCCAACAGAACTCCCACTCAAACTCCCCTGTTCACAGCTCTGTTTGCTAGCTCCTGTGCCGCTGCCTGACTGGCTGCTACCTTTATAGGACCCCTAGTCAGTGAAGCCCCGCCCCCTAATCAGGGCTCAGCTTCTCTCCCAGCACAAAGCCCCTCCAAGCCTCTACACTTCAGATAATACCAATACAAAAACACACACAAATACATTCTCCTCCAACAGAACTCCAACTCAAACTCCCCTGTTTACAGGTCTGTTTGCTAGCTCCCTTGCCGCTGTCTGACTGTCTGCTACCTTTATACGACCCCTAGTCAGTGAAGTCCGCCCCCTAATCAGGGCTCAGCTTCTCTCGCAGCACCTAGCCCCTCCAAGCCTCTACACATACAGATACAACCAATACAAAAACACACACAAATAGCTTCTCCTCCAACAGAACTCCCACTCAAACTCCCCTGTTCACAGCTCTGTTTGCTAGCTCCTGTGCCGCTGCCTGACTGGCTGCTACCTTTATAGGACCCCTAGTCAGTGAAGCCCCGCCCCCTAATCAGGGCTCAGCTTCTCTCCCAACACAAAGCCCCTCCAAGCCTCTACACATACAGATACTACCAATGCAAAACCAAACACACACAAATACCTTCTCCTCCAACAGAACTCCCACTGAAACTCCCCTGTTTACAGCTCTGTTTGCTAGCTCCTGTGCCGCTGCCTGACTGGCTGCTACCTTTCTAGGACCCCTAGTCAGGGAAGCCCCGCCGCCTAATCAGGGCTCAGCTTCTCTCCCAGCACAAAGCCCCTGCACATACATATACTACCAATACAAAACCAAACACACACAAATACCATCTCCTCCAACAGAACTCCCACTCAAACTCCCCTGTTTACAGCTCTGTTTGCTAGCTCCTGTGCCGCTGCAGCTGTCTGTGCCAATGCCTGACTGGCTGCTACCTTTATAGGACCCCTAGTCAGTGAAGCCCCGCCCCCTAATCAGGGCTCAGCTTCTCTCGCAGCACCTAGCCCCTCCAAGCCTCTACACATACAGATAATACCAATAAAAAACCAAACACACACAAATACCTTCTCCTCCAACAGAACTCCCACTCAAACTCCCCTGTTCACAGCTCTGTTTGCTAGCTCCTGTGCCGCTGCCTGACTGGCTGCTACCTTTATAAGACCCCTAGTCTGTGAAGCCCCGCCCGCTAATCAGGGCTCAGCTTCTCTCGCAGCACCTAGCCCCTCCAAGCCTCTACACATACAGATACTACCAATACAAAAACACACACACACAAATACCTTCTCCTCCAACAGAACTCCCACTCAAACTCCCCTGTTCACAGCTCTGTTTGCTAGCTCCTGTGCCGCTGCCTGACTGGCTGCTACCTTTATAGGACCCCTAGTCAGTGAAGCCCCGCCCCCTAATCAGGGCTCAGCTTCTCTCCCAGCACCAAGCCCCTGCACATACAGATACTGACAATACAAAACCAAACACACACAAATACCTTCTCCTCCAACAGAACTACCACTCAAACTCCCCTGTTTACAGCTCTGTTTGCTAGCTCCTGTGCCGCTGCAGCAGTCTGTGCCAATGCCTGACTGGCTGATACCTTTATAGGACCCCTAGTCAGTGAAGCCCTGCCCCATAATCAGGGCTCAGCTTCTCTCCCAGCACAAAGCCCCTGCACATACAGATACTGACAATACAAAACCAAACACACACAAATACCTTCTCCTCCAACAGAACTCCCACTCAAACTCCCCTGTTCACAGCTCTGTTTGCTAGCTCCTGTGCCGCTGCCTGACTGGCTGCTACCTTTATAGGACCCCTAGTCAGGGAAGCCCCGCCCCCTAATCAGGGCTCAGCTTCTCTCCCAGCACAAAGCCCCTCCAAGCCTCTACACTTACAGATAATACCAATACAAAAACACACACAAATACATTCTCCTCCAACAGAACTCCAACTCAAACTCCCCTGTTTACAGGTCTGTTTGCTAGCTCCCTTGCCGCTGCCTGACTGGCTGCTACCTTTATACGACCCCTAGTCAGTGAAGTTCGCCCCCTAATCAGGGCTCAGCTTCTCTCGCAGCACCTAGCCCCTCCAAGCCTCTACACATACAGATACTACCAATACAAAAACACACACAAATAGCTTCTCCTCCAACAGAACTCCCACTCAAACTCCCCTGTTCACAGCTCTGTTTGCTAGCTCCTGTGCCGCTGCCTGACTGGCTGCTACCTTTATAGGACCCCTAGTCTTTGAAGCCCCGCCCCCTAATCAGGGCTCAGCTTCTCTCGCAGCACCTAGCCCCTCCAAGCCTCTACACATACAGATACTACCAATACAAAAACACACACAAATACCTTCTCCTCCAACAGAACTCCCACTCAAACTCCCCTGTTCACAGCTCTGTTTGCTAGCTCCTGTGCCGCTGCCTGACTGGCTGCTACCTTTATAGGACCCCTAGTCAGTGAAGCCCCGCCCCCTAATCAGGGCTCAGCTTCTCTCCCAGCACAAAGCCCCTCCAAGCCTCTACACATACAGATACTACCAATGCAAAACCAAAAACACACAAATACCTTCTCCTCCAACAGAACTCCCACTCAAACTCCCCTGTTTACAGCTCTGTTTGCTAGCTCCTGTGCCGCTGCCTGACTGGCTGCTACCTTTCTAGGACCCCTAGTCAGGGAAGGCCCGCCGCCTAATCAGGGCTCAGCTTCTCTCCCAGCACAAAGCCCCTGCACATACAGATACTGACAATGCAAAACCAAACACACACAAATACCTTCTCCTCCAACAGAACTCCCACTCAAACTCCCCTGTTTACAGCTCTGTTTGCTAGCTCCTGTGCCGCTGCAGCTGTCTGTGCCAATGCCTGACTGGCTGCTACCTTTATAGGACCCCTAGTCAGTGAAGCCCCGCCCCCTAATCAGGGCTCAGCTTCTCTCGCAGCACCTAGCCCCTCCAAGCCTCTACACATACAGATAATACCAATACAAAAACACACACAAATAGCTTCTCCTCCAACAGAACTCCCACTCAAACTCCCCTGTTCACAGCTCTGTTTGCTAGCTCCTGTGCCGCTGCCTGACTGGCTGCTACCTTTATAGGACCCCTAGTCAGGGAAGCCCCGCCCCCTAATCAGGGCTCAGCTTCTCTCCCAGCACAAAGGCCCTGCACATACAGATACTGACAATACAAAACTAAACACACACAAATACTTTCTCGTCCAACAGAACTCCCACTCAAACTCCCCTGTTCACAGCTCTGTTTGCTAGCTCCTGTGCAACTGCAGCTGTCTGTTCCGCTGCCTGACTGGCTGCTACCTTTATAGGACCCCTAGTCAGTGAAGCCCCGCTCCCTAATCAGGGCTCAGCTTCTCTCCAAGCACAAAGCCCCGCCAAACCCCTACACATACAGATACTACCAATACAAAACCAAACACACACAAATACCATCTCCTCCAACAGAACTCCCACTCAAACTCCCCTGTTTTCAGCTCTGTTTGCTAGCTCCTGTGCAATTGCAGCTGTCTGTTCCGCTGCCTGACTGGCTGCTACCTTTATAGGACCCCTAGTCAGTGAAGCCCCGCTCCCTAATCAGGGCTCAGCTTCTCTCCCAGCACAAAGCCCCTCCAAGCCTCTACACATACAGATACTACCAATGCAAAACCAAACACACACAAATACCTTCTCCTCCAACAGAACTCCCACTCAAACTCCCCTGTTTACAGCTCTGTTTGCTAGCTCCTGTGCCGCTGCCTGACTGGCTGCTACCTTTATAGGACCCCTAGTCAGGGAAGCCCCGCCCCCTAAACAGGGCTCAGCTTCTCTCCCAGCACAAAGCCCCTGCACATACAGAAACTGACAATACAAAACCAAACACACACAAATACCTTCTCCTCCAACAGAACTCCCACTCAAACTCCCCTGTTTACAGCTCTGTTTGCTAGCTCCTGTGCCGCTGCAGCTGTCTGTGCCAATGCCTGACTGGCTGATACCTTTATAGGACCCCTAGTCAGTGAAGCCCCGCCCCCTAATCAGGGCTCAGCTTCTCTCGCAGCACCTAGCCCCTCCAAGCCTCTACACATACAGATACTACCAATACAAAAACACACACAAATACCTTCTCCTCCAACAGAACTCCCACTCAAACTCCCCTGTTCACAGCTCTGTTTGCTAGCTCCTGTGCCGCTGCCTGACTGGCTGCTACCTTTATAGGACCCCTAGTCAGTGAGGCCCCGCCCCCTAATCAGGGCTCAGCTTCTCTCCCAGCACAAAGCCCCTCCAAGCCTCTACGCATACAGATAATACCAATACAAAAACACAAATACGTTCTCCTCCAACAGAACTCCAACTCAAACTCCCCTGTTTACAGGACTGTTTGCTAGCTCCCTTGCCGCTGCCTGACTGGCTGCTACCTTTATACGACCCCTAGTCAGTGAAGTCCCGCCCCCTAATCAGGGCTCAGCTTCTCTCGCAGCACCTAGCCCCTCCAAGCCTCTACACATACAGATAATACCAATACAAAAACACACACAAATAGCTTCTCCTCCAACAGAACTCCCACTCAAACTCCCCTGTTCACAGCTCTGTTTGCTAGCTCCTGTGCCGCTGCCTGACTGGCTGCTACCTTTATAGGACCCCTAGTCTTTGAAGCCCCGCCCCGTAATCAGGGCTCAGCTTCTCTCGCAGCACCTAGCCCCTCCAAGCCTCTACACATAGAGATACTACCAATACAAAAACACACACAAATACCTTCTCCTCCAACAGATTTCCCACTCATACTCCCCTGTTCACAGCTCTGTTTGCTAGCTCCTGTGCCGCTGCCTGACTGGCTGCTACCTTTATAGGACCCCTAGTCAGTGAAGCCCCGCCCCCTAATCAGGGCTCAGCTTCTCTCCCAGCACAAAGCCCCTCCAAGCCTCTACACATACAGATACTACCAATGCAAAACCAAACACACACAAATACCTTCTCCTCCAACAGAACTCCCACTCAAACTCAACTGTTTACAGCTCTGTTTGCTAGCTCCTGTGCCGCTGCCTGACTGGCTGCTACCTTTCTAGGACCCCTAGTCAGGGAAGCCCCGCCGCCTAATCAGGGCTCAGCTTCTCTCCCAGCACAAAGCCCCTGCACATACAGATACTGACAATACAAAACCAAACACACACAAATACCTTCTCCTCCAACAGAACTCCCACTCAAACTCCCCTGTTCACAGCTCTGTTTGCTAGCTCCTGTGCAACTGCAGCTGTCTGTTCCGCTGCCTGACTGGCTGCTACCTTTATAGGACCCCTAGTCAGTGAAGCCCCGCCCCCTAATCAGGGCTCAGCTTCTCTCCCAGCACAAAGCCCCTGCACATACAGATACTGACAATACAAAACCAAACACACACAAATACTTTCTCCTCCAACAGAACTCCCACTCAAACTCCCCTGTTCAGAGCTCTGTTTGCTAGCTCCTGTGCAACTGCAGCTGTCTGTTCCGCTGCCTGACTGGCTGCTACCTTTATAGGACCCCTAGTCAGTGAAGCCCCGCCCCCTAATCAGGGCTCAGCTTCTCTCCCAGCACAAAGCCCCTGCACATACAGATACTGACAATACAAAACCAAACACACACAAATACCTTCTCCTCCAACAGAACTCCCACTCAAACTCCCCTGTTCACAGCTCTGTTTGCTAGCTCCTGTGCCGCTGCCTGACTGGCTGCTACCTTTATAGGACCCCTAGTCAGGGAAGCCCCGCCCCCTAATCAGGGCTCAGCTTCTCTCGCAGCACCTAGCCCCTCCAAGCCTCTACACATACAGATACTACCAATACAAAAACACACACAAATAGCTTCTCCTCCAACAGAACTCCCACTCAAACTCCCCTGTTCACAGCTCTGTTTGCTAGCTCCTGTGCCGCTGCCTGACTGGCTGCTACCTTTATAGGACCCCTAGTCAGTGAAGCCCCGCCCCCTAATCAGAGCTCAGCTTCTCTCCCAGCACAAAGCCCCTCCAAGCCTCTACACATACAGATACTACCAATGCAAAACCAAACACACACAAATACCTTCTCCTCCAACAGAACTCCCACTCAAACTCCCCTGTTTACAGCTCTGTTTGCTAGCTCCTGTGCCGCTGCCTGACTGGCTGCTACCTTTCTAGGACCCCTAGTCAGGGAACCCCCGCCGCCTAATCAGGGCTCAGCTTCTCTCCCAGCACAAAGCCCCTGCACATACAGATACTGACAATACAAAACCAAACACACACAAATACCTTCTCCTCCAACAGAACTCCCACTCAAACTCCCCTGTTCACAGCTCTGTTTGCTAGCTCCTGTGCCGCTGCCTGACTGGCTGCTACCTTTATAGGACCCCTAGTCAGGGAAGCCCCGCCCCTAATCAGGGCTCAGCTTCTCTCGCAGCACCTAGCCCCTCCAAGCCTCTACACATACAGATACTACCAATACAAAAACACACACAAATACCTTCTCCTCCAACAGAACTCCCACTCAAACTCCCCTGTTCACAGCTCTGTTTGCTAGCTCCTGTGCCGCTGCCTGACTGGCTGCTACCTTTATAGGAACCCTAGTCAGGGAAGCCCCGCCCCCTAATCAGGGCTCAGCTTCTCTCCCAGCACAAAGCCCCTGCACATACAGATACTGACAATACAAAACCAAACACACACAAATGCTTTCTCCTCCAACAGAACTCCCACTCAAACTCCCCTGTTCACAGCTCTGTTTGCTAGCTCCTGTGCAACTGCAGCTCTCTGTTCCGCTGCCTGACTGGCTGCTACCTTTATAGGACCCCTAGTCAGTGAAGCTCCGCCCCCTAATCAGGGCTCAGCTTCTCTCCAAGCACAAAGCCCCGCCAAACCCCTACACATACAGATACTACCAATGCAAAACCAAACACACACAAATACCTTCTCCTCCAACAGAACTCCCACTCAAACTCCCCTGTTTACAGCTCTGTTTGCTAGCTCCTGTGCCGCTGCCTGACTGGCTGCTACCTTTATAGGACGCCTAGTCAGGGAAGCCCCGCCCCCTCATCAGGGCTCAGCTTCTCTCCCAGCACAAAGCCCCTGCACATACAGATACTGACAATACAAAACCAAACACACACAAATACCTTCTCCTCCAACAGAACTACAACTCAAACTCCCCTGTTTACAGCTCTGTTTGCTAGCTCCTGTGCCGCTGCAGCTGTCTGTGCCAATGCCTGACTGGCTGATACCTTTATAGGACTCCTAGTCAGTAAAGCCCCGCCCCCTAATCAGGGCTCAGCTTCTCTCGCAGCACCTCGCCCCTCCAAGCCTCTACACATACAGATACCAATATAAAAACACACACAAATACCTTCTCCTCCAACAGAACTCCCACTCAAACTCCCCTGTTCACAGCTCTGTTTGCTAGCTCCTGTGCCGCTGCAGCTGTCTGTGCCGCTGCCTGACTGGCTACTACCTTTATAGGACCCCTAGTCAGTGAAGCCCCGCCCCCTAATCAGGGCTCAGCTTCTCTCGCAGCACCTAGCCCCTCCAAGCCTCTACACATACAGATACTACCAATACAGAAACACACACAAATACCTTCTCCTCCAACAGAACTCCCACTCAAACTCCCCTGTTCACAGCTCTGTTTGCTAGCTCCTGTGCCGCTGCCTGACTGGCTGCTACCTTTATAGGACCCCTAGTCTTTGAAGCCCGGCCCCTAATCAGGGCTCAGCTTCTCTCGCAGCACCTAGCCCCTCCAAGCCTCTACACATACAGATACTACCAATACAAAAACACACACAAATAGCTTCTCCTCCAACAGAACTCCCACTCAAACTCCCCTGTTCACAGGTCTGTTTGCTAGCTCCTGTGCCGCTGCCTGACTGGCTGCTACCTTTATAGGACCCCTAGTCAGGGAAGCCCCGCCCCCTAATCAGGGCTCAGCTTCTCTCCCAGCACAAAGCCCCTGCACATGCAGATACTGACAATACAAAACCAAACACACACAAATACCTTCTCCTCCAACAGAACTCCCACTCAAACTCCCCTGTTCACAGCTCTGTTTGCTAGCTCCTGTGCCGCTGCCTGACTGGCTGCTACCTTTATAGGACCCCTAGTCAGGGAAGCCCCGCCCCCTAATCAGGGCTCAGCTTCTCTCGCAGCACCTAGCCCCTCCAAGCCTCTACACATACAGATACTACCAATACAAAAACACAAACAAATACCTTCTCCTCCAACAGAACTCCCACTCAAACTCCCCTGTTCACAGCTCTGTTTGCTAGCTCCTGTGCCGCTGCCTGACTGGCTGCTACCTTTATAGGACCCCTAGTCAGTGAAGCCCCGCCCCCTAATCAGGGCTCAGCTTCTCTCCCAGCACAAAGCCCCTCCAAGCCTCTACACTTCAGATAATACCAATACAAAAACACACACAAATACATTCTCCTCCAACAGAACTCCAACTCAAACTCCCCTGTTTACAGGTCTGTTTGCTAGCTCCCTTGCCGCTGTCTGACTGTCTGCTACCTTTATACGACCCCTAGTCAGTGAAGTCCGCCCCCTAATCAGGGCTCAGCTTCTCTCGCAGCACCTAGCCCCTCCAAGCCTCTACACATACAGATACTACCAATACAAAAACACACACAAATAGCTTCTCCTCCAACAGAACTCCCACTCAAACTCCCCTGTTCACAGCTCTGTTTGCTAGCTCCTGTGCCGCTGCCTGACTGGCTGCTACCTTTATAGGACCCCTAGTCAGTGAAGCCCCGCCCCCTAATCAGGGCTCAGCTTCTCTCCCAACACAAAGCCCCTCCAAGCCTCTACACATACAGATACTACCAATGCAAAACCAAACACACACAAATACCTTCTCCTCCAACAGAACTCCCACTGAAACTCCCCTGTTTACAGCTCTGTTTGCTAGCTCCTGTGCCGCTGCCTGACTGGCTGCTACCTTTCTAGGACCCCTAGTCAGGGAAGCCCCGCCGCCTAATCAGGGCTCAGCTTCTCTCCCAGCACAAAGCCCCTGCACATACATATACTACCAATACAAAACCAAACACACACAAATACCATCTCCTCCAACAGAACTCCCACTCAAACTCCCCTGTTTACAGCTCTGTTTGCTAGCTCCTGTGCCGCTGCAGCTGTCTGTGCCAATGCCTGACTGGCTGCTACCTTTATAGGACCCCTAGTCAGTGAAGCCCCGCCCCCTAATCAGGGCTCAGCTTCTCTCGCAGCACCTAGCCCCTCCAAGCCTCTACACATACAGATAATACCAATACAAAACCAAACACACACAAATACCTTCTCCTCCAACAGAACTCCCACTCAAACTCCCCTGTTCACAGCTCTGTTTGCTAGCTCCTGTGCCGCTGCCTGACTGGCTGCTACCTTTATAAGACCCCTAGTCTGTGAAGCCCCGCCCGCTAATCAGGGCTCAGCTTCTCTCGCAGCACCTAGCCCCTCCAAGCCTCTACACATACAGATACTACCAATACAAAAACACACACAAATACCTTCTCCTCCAACAGAACTCCCACTCAAACTCCCCTGTTCACAGCTCTGTTTGCTAGCTCCTGTGCCGCTGCCTGACTGGCTGCTACCTTTATAGGACCCCTAGTCAGTGAAGCCCCGCCCCCTAATCAGGGCTCAGCTTCTCTCCCAGCACCAAGCCCCTGCACATACAGATACTGACAATACAAAACCAAACACACACAAATACCTTCTCCTCCAACAGAACTACCACTCAAACTCCCCTGTTTACAGCTCTGTTTGCTAGCTCCTGTGCCGCTGCAGCAGTCTGTGCCAATGCCTGACTGGCTGATACCTTTATAGGACCCCTAGTCAGTGAAGCCCTGCCCCATAATCAGGGCTCAGCTTCTCTCCCAGCACAAAGCCCCTGCACATACAGATACTGACAATACAAAACCAAACACACACAAATACCTTCTCCTCCAACAGAACTCCCACTCAAACTCCCCTGTTCACAGCTCTGTTTGCTAGCTCCTGTGCCGCTGCCTGACTGGCTGCTACCTTTATAGGACCCCTAGTCAGGGAAGCCCCGCCCCCTAATCAGGGCTCAGCTTCTCTCCCAGCACAAAGCCCCTCCAAGCCTCTACACTTACAGATAATACCAATACAAAAACACACACAAATACATTCTCCTCCAACAGAACTCCAACTCAAACTCCCCTGTTTACAGGTCTGTTTGCTAGCTCCCTTGCCGCTGCCTGACTGGCTGCTACCTTTATACGACCCCTAGTCAGTGAAGTTCGCCCCCTAATCAGGGCTCAGCTTCTCTCGCAGCACCTAGCCCCTCCAAGCCTCTACACATACAGATACTACCAATACAAAAACACACACAAATAGCTTCTCCTCCAACAGAACTCCCACTCAAACTCCCCTGTTCACAGCTCTGTTTGCTAGCTCCTGTGCCGCTGCCTGACTGGCTGCTACCTTTATAGGACCCCTAGTCTTTGAAGCCCCGCCCCCTAATCAGGGCTCAGCTTCTCTCGCAGCACCTAGCCCCTCCAAGCCTCTACACATACAGATACTACCAATACAAAACCAAACACACACAAATACTTCCTCCTCCAACAGAACTCCCACTCAAACTCCCCTGTTTACAGCTCTGTTTGCTAGCTCCTGTGCCGCTTCAGCTGTCTGTGCCGGTGCCTGACTGGCTGCTACCTTTATAGGACCCCTAGTCAGTGAAGCCCCGCCCCCTAATCAGGGCTCAGCTTCTCTCCCAGCACAAAGCCCCTCCAAGCCTCTACACATACATATACTACCAATAAAAAACCAAACACACACAAATACCATCTCCTCCAACTGAACTCCCACTCCAACTCCCCTGTTTACAGCTCTGTTTGCTAGCTCCTGTGCCGCTGCAGCTGTCTTAGCCGCTGCGTGACTGGCTGCTACCTTTATAGGACCCCAAGTCAGTCAAGCCCCACCCCCTAATCAGGGCTCAGCTTCTCTCCCATCACAAAGCCCGTACACATACAGATACTACCAAGACAAAACCAAACACACACAAATACCATCTCCTCCAACAGAACTCCCACTCAAACTCCCCTGTTTACAGCTCTGTTTGCTAGCTCCTGTGCCGCTGCCTGACTGGCTGCTACGTTTTTGGACCCCTAGTCAGTGAAGCCCCGCCCCCTAATCAGGGCTCAGCTTCTCTCGCAGCACCTAGCCCCTCCAAGCCTCTACACATACAGATACTACCAATACAAAAACACACACAAATAGCTTCTCCTCCAACAGAACTCCCACTCAAACTCCCCTGTTCACAGGTCTGTTTGCTAGCTCCTGTGCCGCTGCCTGACTGGCTGCTACCTTTATAGGACCCCTAGTCAGGGAAGCCCCGCCCCCTAATCAGGGCTCAGCTTCTCTCCCAGCACAAAGCCCCTGCACATGCAGATACTGACAATACAAAACCAAACACACACAAATACCTTCTCCTCCAACAGAACTCCCACTCAAACTCCCCTGTTCACAGCTCTGTTTGCTAGCTCCTGTGCCGCTGCCTGACTGGCTGCTACCTTTATAGGACCCCTAGTCAGGGAAGCCCCGCCCCCTAATCAGGGCTCAGCTTCTCTCGCAGCACCTAGCCCCTCCAAGCCTCTACACATACAGATACTACCAATACAAAAACACAAACAAATACCTTCTCCTCCAACAGAACTCCCACTCAAACTCCCCTGTTCACAGCTCTGTTTGCTAGCTCCTGTGCCGCTGCCTGACTGGCTGCTACCTTTATAGGACCCCTAGTCAGTGAAGCCCCGCCCCCTAATCAGGGCTCAGCTTCTCTCCCAGCACAAAGCCCCTCCAAGCCTCTACACTTCAGATAATACCAATACAAAAACACACACAAATACATTCTCCTCCAACAGAACTCCAACTCAAACTCCCCTGTTTACAGGTCTGTTTGCTAGCTCCCTTGCCGCTGTCTGACTGTCTGCTACCTTTATACGACCCCTAGTCAGTGAAGTCCGCCCCCTAATCAGGGCTCAGCTTCTCTCGCAGCACCTAGCCCCTCCAAGCCTCTACACATACAGATACTACCAATACAAAAACACACACAAATAGCTTCTCCTCCAACAGAACTCCCACTCAAACTCCCCTGTTCACAGCTCTGTTTGCTAGCTCCTGTGCCGCTGCCTGACTGGCTGCTACCTTTATAGGACCCCTAGTCAGTGAAGCCCCGCCCCCTAATCAGGGCTCAGCTTCTCTCCCAACACAAAGCCCCTCCAAGCCTCTACACATACAGATACTACCAATGCAAAACCAAACACACACAAATACCTTCTCCTCCAACAGAACTCCCACTGAAACTCCCCTGTTTACAGCTCTGTTTGCTAGCTCCTGTGCCGCTGCCTGACTGGCTGCTACCTTTCTAGGACCCCTAGTCAGGGAAGCCCCGCCGCCTAATCAGGGCTCAGCTTCTCTCCCAGCACAAAGCCCCTGCACATACATATACTACCAATACAAAACCAAACACACACAAATACCATCTCCTCCAACAGAACTCCCACTCAAACTCCCCTGTTTACAGCTCTGTTTGCTAGCTCCTGTGCCGCTGCAGCTGTCTGTGCCAATGCCTGACTGGCTGCTACCTTTATAGGACCCCTAGTCAGTGAAGCCCCGCCCCCTAATCAGGGCTCAGCTTCTCTCGCAGCACCTAGCCCCTCCAAGCCTCTACACATACAGATAATACCAATACAAAACCAAACACACACAAATACCTTCTCCTCCAACAGAACTCCCACTCAAACTCCCCTGTTCACAGCTCTGTTTGCTAGCTCCTGTGCCGCTGCCTGACTGGCTGCTACCTTTATAAGACCCCTAGTCTGTGAAGCCCCGCCCGCTAATCAGGGCTCAGCTTCTCTCGCAGCACCTAGCCCCTCCAAGCCTCTACACATACAGATACTACCAATACAAAAACACACACAAATACCTTCTCCTCCAACAGAACTCCCACTCAAACTCCCCTGTTCACAGCTCTGTTTGCTAGCTCCTGTGCCGCTGCCTGACTGGCTGCTACCTTTATAGGACCCCTAGTCAGTGAAGCCCCGCCCCCTAATCAGGGCTCAGCTTCTCTCCCAGCACCAAGCCCCTGCACATACAGATACTGACAATACAAAACCAAACACACACAAATACCTTCTCCTCCAACAGAACTACCACTCAAACTCCCCTGTTTACAGCTCTGTTTGCTAGCTCCTGTGCCGCTGCAGCAGTCTGTGCCAATGCCTGACTGGCTGATACCTTTATAGGACCCCTAGTCAGTGAAGCCCTGCCCCATAATCAGGGCTCAGCTTCTCTCCCAGCACAAAGCCCCTGCACATACAGATACTGACAATACAAAACCAAACACACACAAATACCTTCTCCTCCAACAGAACTCCCACTCAAACTCCCCTGTTCACAGCTCTGTTTGCTAGCTCCTGTGCCGCTGCCTGACTGGCTGCTACCTTTATAGGACCCCTAGTCAGGGAAGCCCCGCCCCCTAATCAGGGCTCAGCTTCTCTCCCAGCACAAAGCCCCTCCAAGCCTCTACACTTACAGATAATACCAATACAAAAACACACACAAATACATTCTCCTCCAACAGAACTCCAACTCAAACTCCCCTGTTTACAGGTCTGTTTGCTAGCTCCCTTGCCGCTGCCTGACTGGCTGCTACCTTTATACGACCCCTAGTCAGTGAAGTTCGCCCCCTAATCAGGGCTCAGCTTCTCTCGCAGCACCTAGCCCCTCCAAGCCTCTACACATACAGATACTACCAATACAAAAACACACACAAATAGCTTCTCCTCCAACAGAACTCCCACTCAAACTCCCCTGTTCACAGCTCTGTTTGCTAGCTCCTGTGCCGCTGCCTGACTGGCTGCTACCTTTATAGGACCCCTAGTCTTTGAAGCCCCGCCCCCTAATCAGGGCTCAGCTTCTCTCGCAGCACCTAGCCCCTCCAAGCCTCTACACATACAGATACTACCAATACAAAACCAAACACACACAAATACTTCCTCCTCCAACAGAACTCCCACTCAAACTCCCCTGTTTACAGCTCTGTTTGCTAGCTCCTGTGCCGCTTCAGCTGTCTGTGCCGGTGCCTGACTGGCTGCTACCTTTATAGGACCCC
Source organism: Lepidochelys olivacea (assembly GCF_965140295.1). NCBI lineage: Eukaryota > Metazoa > Chordata > Testudines > Cheloniidae > Lepidochelys > Lepidochelys olivacea. Next base: position 1,831,511 of record NC_140432.1, on the reverse strand, counting down.
TAGTCAGTGAAGCCCCGCCCCCTAATCAGGGCTCAGCTTCTCTCCCAGCACAAAGCCCCTCCAAGCCTCTACACATACATATACTACCAATAAAAAACCAAACACACACAAATACCATCTCCTCCAACTGAACTCCCACTCCAACTCCCCTGTTTACAGCTCTGTTTGCTAGCTCCTGTGCCGCTGCAGCTGTCTTAGCCGCTGCGTGACTGGCTGCTACCTTTATAGGACCCCAAGTCAGTCAAGCCCCACCCCCTAATCAGGGCTCAGCTTCTCTCCCATCACAAAGCCCGTACACATACAGATACTACCAAGACAAAACCAAACACACACAAATACCATCTCCTCCAACAGAACTCCCACTCAAACTCCCCTGTTTACAGCTCTGTTTGCTAGCTCCTGTGCCGCTGCCTGACTGGCTGCTACGTTTTTGGACCCCTAGTCAGTGAAGCCCCGCCCCCTAATCAGGGCTCAGCTTCTCTCGCAGCACCTAGCCCCTCCAAGCCTCTACAAATACAGATACTACCGATACAAAAAAACACACAAATACCTTCTCCTCCAACAGAACTCCCACTCAAACTCCCCTCTTCACAGCTCTGTTTGCTAGCTCCTGTGCCGCTGCCTGACTGACTGCTACCTTTATAGGACGCCTAGTCAGTGAAGCCCCGCCCCCTAATCAGGGCTCAGCTTCTCTCCAAGCACAAAGCCCCGCCAAACCCCTACACATACGGATACTACCAATACAAAACCAAACACACACAAATACCATCTCCTCCAACAAAACTCCCACTCAAACTCCCCTGTTTACAGCTCTGTTTGCTAGCTCCTGTGCCGCTGCCTGACTGACTGCTACCTTTATAGGACGCCTAGTCAGTGAAGCCCCGCCCCCTAATCAGGGCTCAGCTTCTCTCCCAGCACAAAGCCCGTACACATACAGACACTACTAATACAAAACAAAACACACACAAATACCTTCTCCTCCTACAGAACTCCCACTCAAACTCCCCTGCTTACCGCACTGTTTGCTAGCTCCTGTGCTGCTGTCTGACTGGCTGCTACCTTTATAGGACCGCTAGTCAGGGAAGCCCCCCCCCCTAATCAGAGCTCAGCTTCTCTCCCAGCACAAAGCCCGTACACATACAGACACTACCAATACAAAACCGAACACACACAAATACCTTCTCCTCCAACAGAACTCCCACTCAAACTACCCTGCTTACAGCACTGTTTGCTAGCTCCTGTGCTGCTGTCTGACTGGCTGCTACCTTTATAGGACCCCTAGTCAGTGAAGCCCCGCCCCCTGATCAGGGCTCAGCTTCTCTCCCAGCACAAAGCCCCTCCAAGCCTCTGCACATACAGATACTACCAATACAAAAACACACACAAATACCTTCTCCTCCAACAGAACTCCCACTCAAACTCCCCTGTTCACAGCTCTGTTTGCTAGCTCCTGTGCCGCTGCCTGACTGGCTGCTACCTTTATAGGACCCCTAGTCAGTGAAGCCCCGCCCCCTAATCAGGGCTCAGCTTCTCTCCCAGCACAAAGCCCCTCAAAGCGTCTACACATACAGATACTACCAATACAAAACCGAACACACACAAATACCTTCTCCTCCAACAGAATTCCCACTCAAACTCCCCTGTTTACAGCTCTGTTTCCTAGCTCCTGTGCCGCTGCAGCTGTCTGAGCCGCTGCCTGACTGGCTGCTACCTTTATAGGACCCGTAGTCAGTCAAGCCCCGCCCCCTAATCAGGGCTCAGCTTCTCTCCCAGCACAAAGCCCCTCCAAGCCTCTACACATACATATACTACCAATACAAAACCAAACACACACAAACACCATCTCCTCCAACAGAACTCCCACTCAAACTCCCCTGTTTACAGCTCTGTTTGCTCGCTCCTGTGCCACTGCCTGACTGGCTGCTACCTTTATAGGACCCCTAGTCAGTGAAGCCCCGCCCCCTGATCAGGGCACAGCTTCTCTCCCAGCACAAAGCCCCTCCAAGCCTCTACACATACAGATACTACCAATACAAGAACACACACAAATACCTTCTCCTCCAACAGAACTCCCACTCAAACTCCCCTGTTCACAGCTCTGTTTGCTAGCTCCTGTGCCGCTGCAGCTGTCTGAGCCGCGCCTGACTGGCTGCTACCTTTATAGGACCCCTAGTCAGTGAAGCCCCGCCCCCTAATCAGGGCTCAGCTTCTCTCCCAGCACAAAGCCCCTCAAAGCGTCTACACATACAGATACCACCAATACAAAAACACACACAAATACCTTCTCCTCCAACAGAACTCCCACTCAAACTCCCCTGTTTACAGCTCTGTTTGCTAGCTCCTGTGCCGCTGCAGCTGTCTGTGCCGCTGCAGCTGTCTGGCTGCTACCTTTATAGGACCCCTAGTCAGTCAAGCCCCGCCCCCGAATCAGGGCTCAGCTTCTCTCGCAGCACCTAGCCCCTCCAAGCCTCTACACATACAGATACCACCAATACAAAAAAACACACAAATAACTTCTCCTCCAACAGAACTCCCACTCAAACTCCCCTGTTTACAGCTCTGTTTGCTAGCTCCTGTGCCGCTGCAGCTGTCTGTGCCGCTGCCTGATTGGCTCCTACCTTTATAGGACCCCTAGTCAGTGAAGCCCCGCCCCCTAATCAGGGCTCAGCTTCTCTCCAAGCACGAAGCCCCGCCAAACTCCTACACATACAGATACTAGCAATACAAAACCAAACACACACAAATACCATCTCCTCCAACAGAACTCCCACTCAAACTCCCCTGTTCACAGCTCTGTTTGCTAGCTCCTGTGCCGCTGCAGCTGTCTGTGCCGATGCCTGACTGGCTCCTACCTTTATAGGACCCCTAGTCAGTGAAGCCCCGCCCCCTAATCAGGGCTCAGCTTCTCTCCAAGCACAAAGCCCCGCCAAACCCCTACACGTACAGGTATTACCAATACAAAACCAAACACACACAAATACCTTCTCCTCCAACAGAACTCCCACTCAAACTCCCCTGCTTACAGCTCTGTTTTCTAGCTCCTGTGCCGGTGTCTGACTGGCTGCTACCTTTATAGGACCCCTAGTCAGTGAAGCCCCGCCCCCTGATCAGGGCTCAGCTTCTCTCCCAGCACAAAGCCCGTACACATACAGATACTACCAATACAAAGCCAAACACACACAAATACCTTCTCCTCCAACAGAACTCCCACTCAAACTGCCCTGTTTACAGGTCTGTTTGCTAGCTCCTGTGCCGCTGCCTGACTGGCTGCTACCTTTATAGGACCCCTAGTCAGTGAAGCCCCGCCCCCTAATCAGGGCTCAGCTTCTCTCCAAGCACAAAGCCCCGCCAAACCCCTACACATACAGATACTACCAGTACAAAACCAAACACACACAAATACCTTCTCCTCCAACAGAACTCCCACTCGAACTCCCCTGTTCACAGCTCTGTTTGCTAGCTCCTGTGCCGCTGCAGCTGTCTGAGCCGCTGCCTGACTGGCTGCTACCTTTATAGGACCCCTAGTCAGTGAAGCCCCGCCCCCTAATCAGGGCTCAGCTTCTCTCCCAGCACAAAGCCCCTGCACATACAGATACTGACAATACAAAACCAAACACACACAAATACCTTCTCCTCCAACAGAACTCGCACTCCAACTCCCCTGTTTACAGCTCTGTTTGCTAGCTCCTGTGCCGCTGCAGCTGTCTGAGCCGCTGCCTGACTGGCTGCTACCTTTATAGGACCCCTAGTCAGTCAAGCCCCGCCCCCTAATCAGGGCTCAGCTTCTCTCCCAGCACCTAGCCCCTCCAAGCCTCTCCACATACAGATACTACCAATACAAAAACACACACAAATACCTTCTCCTCCAACAGAACTCCCACTCAAACTGCCCTGTTTACAGGTCTGTTTGCTAGCTCCTGTGCCGCTGCCTGACTGGCTGCTACCTTTATAGGACCCCTAGTCAGTGAAGCCCCGCCCCCTAATCAGGGCTCAGCTTCTCTCCCAGCAGAAAGCCCCTCCAAGCCTCTACACATACAGATACTACCAATACAAAACCAAACACACACAAATACCTTCTCCTCCAACAGAACTCGCACTCCAACTCCCCTGTTTACAGCTCTGTTTGCTAGCTCCTGTGCCGCTGCAGCTGTCTGTGCCGCTGCCTGACTGGCTGCTACCTTTATAGGACCCCTAGTCAGTGAAGCCCCGCCCCCTAATCAGGGCTCAGCTTCTCTCCCAGCACAAAGCCCCTGCACATACAGATACTGACAATACAAAACCAAACACACACAAATACCTTCTCCTCCAACAGAACTCGCACTCCAACTCCCCTGTTTACAGCTCTGTTTGCTAGCTCCTGTGCCGCTGCAGCTGTCTGAGCCGCTGCCTGACTGGCTGCTACCTTTATAGGACCCCTAGTCAGTCAAGCCCCGCCCCCTAATCAGGGCTCAGCTTCTCTCCCAGCACCTAGCCCCTCCAAGCCTCTCCACATACAGATACTACCAATACAAAAACACACACAAATACCTTCTCCTCCAACAGAACTCCCACTCAAACTCCCCTGTTCACAGCTCTGTTTGCTAGCTCCTGTGCCGCTGCCTGACTGGCTGCTACCTTTATAGAACCCCTAGTCAGGGAAGCCCCGCCCCCTAATCAGGGCTCAGCTTCTCTCCCAGCACAAAGCCCCTGCACATACAGATACTGACAATACAAAACCAAACACACACAAATACCTTCTCCTCCAACAGAACTCCCACTCAAACTCCCCTGTTTACAGCTCTGTTTGCTAGCTCCTGTGCCGCTTCAGCTGTCTGTGCCGCTGCCTGACTGGCTGCTACCTTTATAGGACCCCTAGTCAGTGAAGCCCCGCCCCCAATCTGGGCTCAGCTTCTCTCCCATCACAAAGCCCCTCCAAGCCTCTACACATACAGATAATACCAATACAAAACCAAACACACACAAATACCATCTCCTCCAACAAAACTCCCACTCAAACTCCCCTGTTTACAGCTCTGTTTGCTAGCTCCTGTGCCGCTGCAGCTGTCTGTGCCAATGCCTGACTGGCTGCTACCTTTATAGGACCCCTAGTCTGTCAAGCCCCGCCCCCTAATCAGGGCTCAGCTTCTCTCCCAGCACAAAGCCCCTTCAAGCCTCTACACATACATATACTACCAATACAAAAACACACACAAATACCTTCTCCTCCAACAGAACTCCCACTCAAACTACCCTGTTCACAGCTCTGTTTGCTAGCCCCTGTGCCACTGCCTGACTGGCTGCTACCTTTATAGGACCCCTAGTCAGGGAAGCCCCGCCCCCTAATCAGGGCTCAGCTTCTCTCCCAGCACGAAGCCCCTGCACATACAGATACTGACAATACAAAACCAAACACACACAAATACCTTCTCCTCCAACAGAACTCCCACTCAAACTCCACTGTTTACAGCTCTGTTTGCTAGCTCCTGTGCCGCTGCAGCTGTCTGTGCCGCTGCCTGACTGGCTGCTACCTTTATAGGACCCCTAGTCAGTGAAGCCCCGCCCCCTAATCAGGGCTCAGATTCTCTCGCAGCACCTAACCCCTCCAAGCCTCTACACATACAGATACTACCAATACAAAAACACACACAAATACCTTCTCCTCCAACAGAACTCCCACTCAAACTCCCCTGTTCATAGCTCTGTTTGCTAGCTCCTGTGCCACTGCAGCTGTCTGTTCCGCTGCCTGACTGGCTGCTACCTTATAGGACCCCTAGTCAGTGAAGCCCCGCCCCCTAATCAGGGCTCAGCTTCTCTCGCAGCACCTAGCCCCTCCAAGCCTCTACACATACAGATACTACCAATACAAAAACACACACAAATACCTTCTCCTCCAACAGAACTCCCACTCAAACTCCCCTGTTCACAGCTCTGTTTCCTAGCTCCTGTGCCGCTGCTTGACTGGCTGCTACCTTTATAGGACCCCTAGTCAGTGAAGCCCCGCCCCCTAATCAGGGCTCAGCTTCTCTCCCAGCACAAAGCCCGTCCAAGCCTCTACACATACAGATACTACCAATGCAAAACCAAACACACACAAATACCTTCTCCTCCAACAGAACTCCCACTCAAACTCCCCTGTTTACAGCTCTGTTTGCTAGCTCCTGTGCCGCTGCCTGACTGGCTGCTACCTTTATAGGACCCCTAGTCAGGGAAGCCCCGCCCCCTAATCAGGGCTCAGCTTCTCTCCCAGCACAAAGCCCCTGCACATACAGATACTGACAATACAAAACCAAACACACACAAATACCTTCTCCTCCAACAGAACTCCCACTCAAACTCCACTGTTTACAGCTCTGTTTGCTAGCTCCTGTGCCACTGCAGCTGTCTGTTCCGCTGCCTGACCGGCTGCTACCTTTATAGGACCCCTAGTCAGTGAAGCCCCGCCCCCTAATCAGGGCTCAGCTTCTCTCCAAGCACAAAGCCCCGCCAAACCCCTACACATACAGATACTACCAATACAAAACCAAACACACACAAATACCATCTCCTCCAACAGAACTCCCACTCAAACTCCCCTGTTTACAGGTCTGTTTGCTAGCTCCCTTGCCGCTGCCTGACTGGCTGCTACCTTTATAGGACCCCTAGTCAGTGGAGGCCCGCCCCCTAATCAGGGCCCAGCTTCTCTCCCAGCACAAAGCCCCTCCAAGCCTCTACACATACAGATATTACCAATACGAAACCAAACACACACAAATACCATCTCCTCCAACAGAACTCCCACTCAAACTCCCCTGTTTACAGCTTTGTTTGCTAGCTCCTGTGCCGCTGCAGCTGTCTGAGCCGCTGCCTGACTGGCTGCTACCTTTATAGGACCCCTAGTCAGTCAAGCCCCGCCCCCAATCAGGGCTCAGCTTCTCTCCCAGCACAAAGCCCCTCCAAGCCTCTACAAATACAGATACTACCGATACAAAAAAACACACAAATACCTTCTCCTCCAAAAGAACTCCCACTCAAACTCCCCTGCTTACATCTCTGTTTGCTAGCTCCTGTGCCGCTGCCTGACTGGCTCCTACCTTTATAGGACCCCTAGTCAGTGAAGCCCCGCCCCCTGATCAGGGCTCAGCTTCTCTCCCAGCACAAAGCCCGTACACATACAGATACTACCAATACAAAACCAAACACACACAAATACCTTCTCCTCCAACAGAACTCCCACTCAAACTCCCCTGTTCACAGCTCTGTTTGCTAGCTCCTGTGCCGCTGCCTGACTGGCTGCTACCTTTATAGGACCCCTAGTCAGGGAAGCCCCGCCCCCTAATCAGGGCTCAGCTTCTCTCCCAGCACAAAGCCCCTGCACATACAGATACTGACAATACAAAACCAAACACACACAAACACCTTCTCCTCCAACAGAACTCCCACTCAAACTCCCCTGTTTACAGCTCTGTTTGCTAGCTCCTGTGCCGCTTCAGCTGTCTGTGCCGCTGCCTGACTGGCTGCTACATTTATAGGACCCCTAGTCAGTGAAGCCCCGCCCCCTAATCAGGGCTCAGCTTCTCTCGCAGCATCTAGCCCCTCCAAGCCTCTACACATACAGATACTACCAATACAAAACCAAACACACACAAATACCTCCTCCTCCAACAGAACTCCCACTCAAACTCCCCTGTTTACAGCTCTGTTTGCTAGCTCCTGTGCCGCTTCAGCTGTCTGTGCCGGTGCCTGACTGGCTGCTACCTTTATAGGACCCCTAGTCAGTGAAGCCCCGCCCCCTAATCAGGGCTCAGCTTCTCTCCCAGCACAAAGCCCCTCCAAGCCTCTACACATACATATACTACCAATAAAAAACCAAACACACACAAATACCATCTCCTCCAACTGAACTCCCACTCAAACTCCCCTGTTTACAGCTCTGTTTGCTAGCGCCTGTGCCACTGCAGCTGTCTGTGCCGCTGCCTGACTGGCTGCTCCCTTTATAGGACCCCTAGTCAGTGGAGGCCCGCCCCCTAATCAGGGCCCAGCTTCTCTCCCAGCACAAAGCCCCTCCAAGCCTCTACAAATACAGATACTACCAATACAAAACCAAACACACACAAATACCATCTCCTCTAACAGAACTCCCACTCAAACTCCCCTGTTTACAGCTCTGTTTGCTAGCTACTGTGCCGCTGCAGCTGTCTGTGCCGCTGCCTGACTGGCTGCTACCTTTATAGGACCCCTAGTCAGTGAAGCCCCGCCCCCTAATCAGGGCTCAGCTTCTCTCGCAGCACCTAGCCCCTCCAAGCCTCTACACAGATACTACCAATACAAAAACACAAACAAATACCTTCTCCTCCAACAGAACTCCCACTCAAACTCCCCTGTTCACAGCTCTGTTTGCTAGCTCCTGTGCCGCTGCCTGACTGGCTGCTACCTTTATAGGACCCCTAGTCAGTGAAGCCCCGCCCCCTAATCAGGGCTCAGCTTCTCTCCCAGCACAAAGCCCCTCCAAGCCTCTACACTTCAGATAATACCAATACAAAAACACACACAAATACGTTCTCCTCCAACAGAACTCCCACTCAAACTCCCCTGTTTACAGGTCTGTTTGCTAGCTCCCTTGCCGCTGCCTGACTGGCTGCTACCTTTATACGACCCCTAGTCAGTGAAGTCCCGCCCCCTAATCAGGGCTCAGCTTCTCTCGCAGCACCTAGCCCCTCCAAGCCTCTACACATACAGATACTACCAATACAAAAACACACACAAATACCTTCTCCTCCAACAGAACTCCCACTCAAACTCCCCTGTTCACAGCTCTGTTTGCTAGCTCCTGTGCCACTGCAGCTGTCTGTTCCGCTGCCTGACTGGCTGCTACCTTTATAGGACCCCTAGTCAGTGAAGCCCCGCCCCCTAATCAGGGCTCAGCTTCTCTCCAAGCACAAAGCCCCGCCAAACCCCTACACATACAGATACTACCAATACAAAACCAAACACACAAATACCATCTCCTCCAACAGAACTCCCACTCTAACTCCCCTGTTTACAGCTCTGTTTGCTAGCTCCTGTGCCGCTGCAGCTGTCTGTGCCGCTGCCTGACTGGCTGCTACCTTTATAGGACCCCTACTCAGTGAAGCCACGCCCCCTAATCAGGGCTCAGCTTCTCTCGCAGCACCTAGCCCCTCCAAGCCTCTACACATAAAGATACTACCAATACAAAAACACACACAAATACCTTCTTCTCCAACAGAACTCCCACTCAAAATCCCCTGTTCACAGCTCTGTTTGCTAGCTCCTGTGCCGCTGCCTGACTGGCTGCTCCCTTTATAGGACCCCTAGTCAGTGAAGCCCCGCCCCCTAATCAGGGCTCAGCTTCTCTCCCAGCACAAAGCCCGTCCAAGCCTCTACACATACAGGTACTACCAATGCAAAACCAAACACACACAAATACCTTCTCCTCCAACGGAACTCCCACTCAAACTCCCCTGTTTACAGCTCTGTTTGCTAGCTCCTGTGCCGCTGCCTGACTGCCTGCTACCTTTATAGGACCCCTAGTCAGTGAAGCCCCGCCCCCTAATCAGGGCTCAGCTTCTCTCGCAGCACCTAGCCCCTAAAAGCCTCTACACATACAGATACCACCAATACAAAAACACACACAAATAGCTTCTCCTCCAACAGAACTCCCACTCAAACTCCCCTGTTCACAGCTCTGTTTGCTAGCTCCTGTGCCGCTGCCTGACTGGCTGCTACCTTTATAGGACCCCTAGTCAGTGAAGCCCCGCCCCCTAATCAGCTCTCAGCTTCTCTCCCAGCACAAAGCCCCTCCAAGCCTCTACACTTCAGATAATACCAATACAAAAACACACACAAATAAGTTCTCCTCCAACAGAACTCCCACTCAAACTCCCCTGTTCACAGCTCTGTTTGCTAGCTCCTGTGCCGCTGCCTGACTGGCTGCTACCTTTATAGGACCCCTAGTTTGTGAAGCCCCGCCCCCTAATCAGGGCTCAGCTTCTCTCCCAGCACAAAGCCCCTCCAAGCCTCTACACATACAGATACTACCAATGCAAAACCAAACACACACAAATACCTTCTCCTCCAACAGAACTCCCACTCAAACTCCCCTGTTTACAGCTCTGTTTGCTAGCTCCTGTGCCGCTGCCTGACTGGCTGCTACCTTTATAGGACCCCTAGTCAGGGAAGCCCCGCCCCCTAATCAGGGCTCAGCTTCTCTCCCAGCACAAAGCCCCTGCACATACAGATACTGACAATACAACACCAAACACACACAAATACCTTCTCCTCCAACAGAACTCCCACTCAAACTCCCCTGTTCACAGCTCTGTTTGCTAGCTCCTGTGCCACTGCAGCTGTCTGTTCCGTTGCCTGACTGGCTGCTACCTTTATAGGACCCCTAGTCAGTGAAGCCCCGCCCCCTAATCAGGGCTCAGCTTCTCTCACAGCATCTAGCCCCTCCAAGCCTCTACACATACAGATACTACCAATACAAAACCAAACACACACAAATACCTCCTCCTCCAACAGAACTCCCACTCCAACTCCCCTGTTTACAGCTCTGTTTGCTAGGTCCTGTGCCGCTGCAGCTGTCTGTGCCGCTGCCTGACTGGCTGCTACCTTTATAGGACCCCTAGTCAGTGAAGCCCCGCCCCCAATCAGGGCTCAGCTTCTCTCCCAGCACAAAGCCCGTACACATACAGATACTACCAATACAAAACCAAACACACACAAATACCTTCTCCTCCAACAGAACTCCCACTCAAACTCCCCTGTTTACAGCTCTGTTTGCTAGCGCCTGTGCCACTGCAGCTGTCTGTGCCGCTGCCTGACTGGCTGCTCCCTTTATAGGACCCCTAGTCAGTGGAGGCCCGCCCCCTAATCAGGGCCCAGCTTCTCTCCCAGCACAAAGCCCCTCCAAGCCTCTACACATACAGATACTACCAATACAAAACCAAACACACACAAATACCATCTCCTCCAACAGAACTCCCACTCAAACTCCCCTGTTTACAGCTCTGTTTGCTAGCTCCTGTGCCGCTGCAGCTGTCTGTGCCAATGCCTGACTGGCTGCTACCTTTATAGGACGCCTAGTCAGTGAAGCCCCGCCCCCTAATCAGGGCTCAGCTTCTCTCCCAGCACAAAGCCCCTCCAAGCCTCTACAAATACAGATACTACCGATACAAAAAAACACACAAATACCTTCTCCTCCAAAAGAACTCCCACTCAAACTCCCCTGCTTACATCTCTGTTTGCTAGCTCCTGTGCCGCTGCCTGACTGGCTCCTACCTTTATAGGACCCCTAGTCAGTGAAGCCCCGCCCCCTGATCAGGGCTCAGCTTCTCTCCCAGCACAAAGCCCGTACACATACAGATACTACCAATACAAAACCAAACACACACAAATACCTTCTCCTCCAACAGAACTCCCACTCAAACTCCCCTGTTTACAGCTCTGTTTGCTAGCGCCTGTGCCACTGCAGCTGTCTGTGCCGCTGCCTGACTGGCTGCTCCCTTTATAGGACCCCTAGTCAGTGGAGGCCCGCCCCCTAATCAGGGCCCAGCTTCTCTCCCAGCACAAAGCCCCTCCAAGCCTCTACACATACAGATACTACCAATACAAAACCAAACACACACAAATACCATCTCCTCCAACAGAACTCCCACTCAAACTCCCCTGTTTACAGCTCTGTTTGCTAGCTCCTGTGCCGCTGCAGCTGTCTGTGCCAATGCCTGACTGGCTGCTACCTTTATAGGACCCCTAGTCAGTGAAGCCCCGCCCCCTAATCAGGGCTCAGCTTCTCTCCAAGCACAAAGCCCCGGCAAACCCCTACACATACAGATACTACCAATACAAAACCAAAAACACACAAATACCATCTCCTCCAACAAAACTCCCACTCAAACTCCCCTATTTACAGCTCTGTTTGCTAGCTCCTGTGCCGCTGCCTGACTGGCTGCTACCTTTATAGGACGCCTAATCAGTGAAGCCCCGCCCCCTAATCAGGGCTCAGCTTCTCTCCCAGCACAAAGCCCCTCCAAGCCTCTACACATACAGATACTACCAATACAAAACCAAACACACACAAATACCTTCTCCTCCAACAGAACTCCCACTCCAACTCCCCTGTTTACAGCTTTGTTTGCTAGCTCCTGTGCCGCTGCAGCTGTCTGAGCCGCTGCCTGACTGGCTGCTACCTTTATAGGACCCCTAGTCAGTCAAGCCCCGCCCCCTAATCAGGGCTCAGCTTCTCTCCCAGCACCTAGCCCCTCCAAGCCTCTCCACATACAGATACTACCAATACAAAAACACACACAAATACCTTCTCCTCCAACAGAACTCCCACTCAAACTCCCCTGTTCACAGCTCTGTTTGCTAGCTCCTGTGCCGCTGCCTGACTGGCTGCTACCTTTATAGGACCCCTAGTCAGGGAAGCCCCGCCCCCTAATCAGGGCTCAGCTTCTCTCCCAGCACAAAGCCCCTGCACATACAGATACTGACAATACAAAACCAAACACACACAAACACCTTCTCCTCCAACAGAACTCCCACTCAAACTCCCCTGTTTACAGCTCTGTTTGCTAGCTCCTGTGCCGCTTCAGCTGTCTGTGCCGCTGCCTGACTGGCTGCTACATTTATAGGACCCCTAGTCAGTGAAGCCCCGCCCCCTAATCAGGGCTCAGCTTCTCTCGCAGCATCTAGCCCCTCCAAGCCTCTACACATACAGATACTACCAATACAAAACCAAACACACACAAATACCTCCTCCTCCAACAGAACTCCCACTCAAACTCCCCTGTTTACAGCTCTGTTTGCTAGCTCCTGTGCCGCTTCAGCTGTCTGTGCCGGTGCCTGACTGGCTGCTACCTTTATAGGACCCCTAGTCAGTGAAGCCCCGCCCCCTAATCAGGGCTCAGCTTCTCTCCCAGCACAAAGCCCCTCCAAGCCTCTACACATACATATACTACCAATAAAAAACCAAACACACACAAATACCATCTCCTCCAACTGAACTCCCACTCAAACTCCCCTGTTTACAGCTCTGTTTGCTAGCTCCTGTGCCGCTGCAGCTGTCTGTGCCGCTGCCTGACTGCCTCCTACCTTTATAGGACCCCTAGTCAGTGAAGCCCCGCCCCCTAATCAGGGCTCAGCTTCTCTCCCAGCACAAAGCCCGTACACATACAGATACTACCAATACAAAACCAAACACACACAAATACCTTCTCCTCCAACAGAACTCCCACTCAAACTCCCCTGCTTACAGCTCTGTTTGCTAGCTCCTGTGCCGCTGCCTGACTGGCTCCTACCTTTATAGGAACCCTAGTCAGTGAAGCCCCGCCCCCTGATCAGGGCTCAGCTTCTCTCCCAGCACAAAGCCCGTACACATACAGATACTACCAATACAAAACCAAACACACACAAATACCTTCTCCTCCAACAGAACTCCCACTCAAACTCCCCTGTTTACAGCTCTGTTTGCTAGCGCCTGTGCCACTGCAGCTGTCTGTGCCGCTGCCTGACTGGCTGCTCCCTTTATAGGACCCCTAGTCAGTGGAGGCCCGCCCCCTAATCAGGGCTCAGCTTCTCTCCCAGCACAAAGCCCCTCCAAGCCTCTACACATACATATACTACCAATAAAAAACCAAACACACACAAATACCATCTCCTCTAACAGAACTCCCACTCCAACTCCCCTGTTTACAGCTCTGTTTGCTAGCTCCTGTGCCGCTGCAGCTGTCTTAGCCGCTGCGTGACTGGCTGCTACCTTTATAGGACCCCAAGTCAGTCAAGCCCCACCCCCTAATCAGGGCTCAGCTTCTCTCCCAGCACAAAGCCCCTGCACATACAGATACTGACAATACAAAACCAAACACACAGAAATACCTTCCCCTCCAACAGAACTCCCACTCAAACTCCCCTGTTCACAGCTCTGTTTGCTAGCTCCTGTGCCGCTGCCTGACTGGCTGCTACCTTTATAGGACCCCTAGTCAGTGAAGCCCCGCCCCCTGATCAGGGCTCAGCTTCTCTCCCAGCACAAAGCCCGTACACATACAGATACTACCAATACAAAACCAAACACACACAAATACCTTCTCCTCCAACAGAACTCCCACTCAAACTCCCCTGTTTACAGCTCTGTTCGCTAGCGCCTGTGCCACTGCAGCTGTCTGTGCCGCTGCCTGACTGGCTGCTCCCTTTATAGGACCCCTAGTCAGTGGAGGCCCGCCCCCTAATCAGGGCCCAGCTTCTCTCCCAGCACAAAGCCCCTCCAAGCCTCTACACATACAGATACTACCAATACAAAACCAAACACACACAAATACCATCTCCTCCAACAGAACTCCCACTCAAACTCCCCTGTTTACAGCTCTGTTTGCTAGCTCCTGTGCCGCTGCAGCTGTCTGTGCCAATGCCTGACTGGCTGCTACCTTTATAGGACCCCTAGTCAGTGAAGCCCCGCCCCCTAATCAGGGCTCAGCTTCTCTCCAAGCACAAAGCCCCGCCAAACCCCTACACATACAGATACTACCAATACAAAACCAAAAACACACAAATACCATCTCCTCCAACAAAACTCCCACTCAAACTCCCCTATTTACAGCTCTGTTTGCTAGCTCCTGTGCCGCTGCCTGACTGGCTGCTACCTTTATAGGACGCCTAGTCAGTGAAGCCCCGCCCCCTAATCAGGGCTCAGCTTCTCTCCCACCACAAAGCCCCTCCAAGCCTCTACACATACAGATACTACCAATACAAAACCAAACACACACAAATACCTTCTCCTCCAACAGAACTCGCACTCCAACTCCCCTGTTTACAGCTTTGTTTGCTAGCTCCTGTGCCGCTGCAGCTGTCTGAGCCGCTGCCTGACTGGCTGCTACCTTTATAGGACCCCTAGTCAGTCAAGCCCCGCCCCCTAATCAGGGCTCAGCTTCTCTCCCAGCACCTAGCCCCTCCAAGCCTCTACACATACAGATACTACCAATACAAAAACACACACAAATACCTTCTCCTCCAACAGAACTCCCACTCAAACTCCCCTGTTCACAGCTCTGTTTGCTAGCTCCTGTGCCGCTGCCTGACTGGCTGCTACCTTTATAGGACCCCTAGTCAGGGAAGCCCCGCCCCCTAATCAGGGCTCAGCTTCTCTCCCAGCACAAAGCCCCTGCACATACAGATACTGACAATACAAAACCAAACACACACAAACACCTTCTCCTCCAACAGAACTCCCACTCAAACTACCCTGTTTACAGCTCTGTTTGCTAGCTCCTGTGCCGCTTCAGCTGTCTGTGCCGCTGCCTGACTGGCTGCTACCTTTATAGGACCCCTAGTCAGTGAAGCCCCGCCCCCTAATCAGGGCTCAGCTTCTCTCGCAGCATCTAGCCCCTCCAAGCCTCTACACATACAGATACTACCAATACAAAACCAAACACACACAAATACTTCCTCCTCCAACAGAACTCCCACTCAAACTCCCCTGTTTACAGCTCTGTTTGCTAGCTCCTGTGCCGCTTCAGCTGTCTGTGCCGGTGCCTGACTGGCTGCTACCTTTATAGGACCCCTAGTCAGTGAAGCCCCGCCCCCTAATCAGGGCTCAGCTTCTCTCCCAGCACAAAGCCCCTCCAAGCCTCTACACATACATATACTACCAATAAAAAACCAAACACACACAAATACCATCTCCTCCAACTGAACTCCCACTCCAACTCCCCTGTTTACAGCTCTGTTTGCTAGCTCCTGTGCCGCTGCAGCTGTCTTAGCCGCTGCGTGACTGGCTGCTACCTTTATAGGACCCCAAGTCAGTCAAGCCCCACCCCCTAATCAGGGCTCAGCTTCTCTCCCATCACAAAGCCCGTACACATACAGATACTACCAAGACAAAACCAAACACACACAAATACAATCTCCTCCAACAGAACTCCCACTCAAACTCCCCTGTTTACAGCTCTGTTTGCTAGCTCCTGTGCCGCTGCAGCTGTCTTAGCCGCTGCGTGACTGGCTGCTACCTTTATAGGACCCCAAGTCAGTCAAGCCCCGCCCCCTAATCAGGGCTCAGCTTCTCTCCCAGCACAAAGCCCCTGCACATACAGATACTGACAATACAAAACCAAACACACAGAAATACCTTCCCCTCCAACAGAACTCCCACTCAAACTCCCCTGTTCACAGCTCTGTTTGCTAGCTCCTGTGCCGCTGCCTGACTGGCTGCTACCTTTATAGGACCCCTAGTCAGTGAAGCCCCGCCCCCTAATCAGGGCTCAGCTTCTCTCCCAGCACAAAGCCCCTCCAAGCCTCTACACATACAGATACTACCAATGCAAAACCAAAAACACACAAATACCTTCTCCTCCAACAGAACTCCCACTCAAACTCCCCTGTTTACAGCTCTGTTTGCTAGCTCCTGTGCCGCTGCCTGACTGGCTGCTACCTTTCTAGGACCCCTAGTCAGGGAAGGCCCGCCGCCTAATCAGGGCTCAGCTTCTCTCCCAGCACAAAGCCCCTGCACATACAGATACTGACAATGCAAAACCAAACACACACAAATACCTTCTCCTCCAACAGAACTCCCACTCAAACTCCCCTGTTCACAGCTCTGTTTGCTAGCTCCTGTGCCGCTGCCTGACTGGCTGCTACCTTTATAGGACCCCTAGTCAGTGAAGCCCCGCCCCTAATCAGGGCTCAGCTTCTCTCGCAGCACCTAGCCTCTCCAAGCCTCTACACATACAGATACTACCAATACAAAAACACACACAAATAGCTTCTCCTCCAACAGAACTCCCACTCAAACTCCCCTGTTCACAGCTCTGTTTGCTAGCTCCTGTGCCGCTGCCTGACTGGCTGCTACCTTTATAGGACCCCTAGTTTGTGAAGCCCCGCCCCCTAATCAGGGCTCAGCTTCTCTCCCAGCACAAAGCCCCTCCAAGCCTCTACACATACAGATACTACCAATGCAAAACCAAACACACACAAATACCTTCTAATCCAACAGAACTCCCACTCAAACTCCCCTGTTTACAGCTCTGTTTGCTAGCTCCTGTGCCGCTGCAGCTGTCTGTGCCAATGCCTGACTGGCTGATACCTTTATAGGACCCCTAGTCAGTGAAGCCCCGCCCCCTAATCAGGGCTCAGCTTCTCTCGCAGCACCTAGCCCCTCCAAGCCTCTACACATACAGATAATACCAATACAAAAACACACACAAATACCTTCTCCTCCAACAGAACTCCCACTCAAACTCCCCTGTTCACAGCTCTGTTTGATAGCTCCTGTGCCGCTGCAGCTGTCTGTGCCACTGCCTGACTGGCTGCTACCTTTATAGGACCCCTAGTCAGTGAAGCCCCGCCCCCTAATCAGGGCTCAGCTTCTCTCGCAGCACCTAGCCCCTCCAAGCCTCTACACATACAGATACTACCAATACAAAAACACACACAAATACCTTCTCCTCCAACAGAACTCCCACTCAAACTCCCCTGTTTACAGCTCTGTTTGCTAGCTGCTGTGCCGCTGCCTGACTGGCTGCTACCTTTCTAGGACCCCTAGTCAGGGAACCCCCGCCGCCTAATCAGGGCTCAGCTTCTCTCCCAGCACAAAGCCCCTGCACATACAGATACTGACAATACAAAACCAAACACACACAAATACCTTCTCCTCCAACAGAACTCCCACTCAAACTCCCCTGTTTACAGCTCTGTTTGCTAGCTCCCTTGCCGCTTCAGCTGTCTGTGCCAATGCCTGACTGGCTGCTACCTTTATAGGACCCCTAGTCAGTGAAGCGCCGCCCCCTAATCAGGGCTCAGCTTCTCTCGCAGCACCTAGCCCCTCCAAGCCTCTACACATACAGATAATACCAATACAAAAACACACACAAATACCTTCTCCTCCAACAGAACTCCCACTCAAACTCCCCTGTTCACAGCTCTGTTTGATAGCTCCTGTGCCGCTGCAGCTGTCTGTGCCGCTGCCTGACTGGCTGCTACCTTTATAGGACCCCTAGTCAGTGAAGCCCCGCCCCCTAATCAGGGCTCAGCTTCTCTCGCAGCACCTAGCCCCTCCAAGCCTCTACACATACAGATACTACCAATACAAAAACACACACAAATACCTTCTCCTCCAACAGAACTCCCACTCAAACTCCCCTGTTCACAGCTCTGTTTGCTAGCTCCTGTGCCGCTGCCTGACTGGCTGCTACCTTTATAGGACCCCTAGTCAGGGAAGCCCCGCCCCTAATCAGGGCTCAGCTTCTCTCGCAGCACCTAGCCCCTCCAAGCCTCTACACATACAGATACTACCAATACAAAAACACACACAAATACCTTCTCCTCCAACAGAACTCCCACTCAAACTCCCCTGTTCACAGCTCTGTTTGCTAGCTCCTGTGCCGCTGCCTGACTGGCTGCTACCTTTATAGGAACCCTAGTCAGGGAAGCCCCGCCCCCTAATCAGGGCTCAGCTTCTCTCCCAGCACAAAGCCCCTGCACATACAGATACTGACAATACAAAACCAAACACACACAAATGCTTTCTCCTCCAACAGAACTCCCACTCAAACTCCCCTGTTCACAGCTCTGTTTGCTAGCTCCTGTGCAACTGCAGCTGTCTGTTCCGCTGCCTGACTGGCTGCTACCTTTATAGGACCCCTAGTCAGTGAAGCTCCGCCCCCTAATGAGGGCTCAGCTTCTCTCCAAGCACAAAGCCCCGCCAAACCCCTACACATACAGATACTACCAATGCAAAACCAAACACACACAAATACCTTCTCCTCCAACAGAACTCCCACTCAAACTCCCCTGTTTACAGCTCTGTTTGCTAGCTCCTGTGCCGCTGCAGCTGTCTGTGCCAATGCCTGACTGGCTGATACCTTTATAGGACTCCTAGTCAGTAAAGCCCCGCCCCCTAATCAGGGCTCAGCTTCTCTCGCAGCACCTCGCCCCTCCAAGCCTCTACACATACAGATACCAATATAAAAACACACACAAATACCTTCTCCTCCAACAGAACTCCCACTCAAACTCCCCTGTTCACAGCTCTGTTTGCTAGCTCCTGTGCCGCTGCAGCTGTCTGTGCCGCTGCCTGACTGGCTACTACCTTTATAGGACCCCTAGTCAGTGAAGCCCCGCCCCCTAATCAGGGCTCAGCTTCTCTCGCAGCACCTAGCCCCTCCAAGCCTCTACACATACAGATACTACCAATACAGAAACACACACAAATACCTTCTCCTCCAACAGAACTCCCACTCAAACTCCCCTGTTCACAGCTCTGTTTGCTAGCTCCTGTGCCGCTGCCTGACTGGCTGCTACCTTTATAGGACCCCTAGTCTTTGAAGCCCCGCCCCCTAATCAGGGCTCAGCTTCTCTCGCAGCACCTAGCCCCTCCAAGCCTCTACACATACAGATACTACCAATACAAAAACACACACAAATAGCTTCTCCTCCAACAGAACTCCCACTCAAACTCCCCTGTTCACAGCTCTGTTTGCTAGCTCCTGTGCCGCTGCCTGACTGGCTGCTACCTTTATAGGACCCCTAGTCAGGGAAGCCCCGCCCCCTAATCAGGGCTCAGCTTCTCTCCCAGCACAAAGCCCCTGCACATGCAGATACTGACAATACAAAACCAAACACACACAAATACCTTCTCCTCCAACAGAACTCCCACTCAAACTCCCCTGTTCACAGCTCTGTTTGCTAGCTCCTGTGCCGCTGCCTGACTGGCTGCTACCTTTATAGGACCCCTAGTCAGGGAAGCCCCGCCCCCCAATCAGGGCTCAGCTTCTCTCGCAGCACCTAGCCCCTCCAAGCCTCTACACATACAGATACTACCAATACAAAAACACAAACAAATACCTTCTCCTCCAACAGAACTCCCACTCAAACTCCCCTGTTCACAGCTCTGTTTGCTAGCTCCTGTGCCGCTGCCTGACTGGCTGCTACCTTTATAGGACCCCTAGTCAGTGAAGCCCCGCCCCCTAATCAGGGCTCAGCTTCTCTCCCAGCACAAAGCCCCTCCAAGCCTCTACACTTCAGATAATACCAATACAAAAACACACACAAATACATTCTCCTCCAACAGAACTCCCACTCAAACTCCCCTGTTTACAGGTCTGTTTGCTAGCTCCCTTGCCGCTGTCTGACTGTCTGCTACCTTTATACGACCCCTAGTCAGTGAAGTCCGCCCCCTAATCAGGGCTCAGCTTCTCTCGCAGCACCTAGCCCCTCCAAGCCTCTACACATACAGATACTACCAATACAAAAACACACACAAATAGCTTCTCCTCCAACAGAACTCCCACTCAAACTCCCCTGTTCACAGCTCTGTTTGCTAGCTCCTGTGCCGCTGCCTGACTGGCTGCTACCTTTATAGGACCCCTAGTCAGTGAAGCCCCGCCCCCTAATCAGGGCTCAGCTTCTCTCCCAACACAAAGCCCCTCCAAGCCTCTACACATACAGATACTACCAATGCAAAACCAAACACACACAAATACCTTCTCCTCCAACAGAACTCCCACTGAAACTCCCCTGTTTACAGCTCTGTTTGCTAGCTCCTGTGCCGCTGCCTGACTGGCTGCTACCTTTCTAGGACCCCTAGTCAGGGAAGCCCCGCCGCCTAATCAGGGCTCAGCTTCTCTCCCAGCACAAAGCCCCTGCACATACATATACTACCAATACAAAACCAAACACACACAAATACCATCTCCTCCAACAGAACTCCCACTCAAACTCCCCTGTTTACAGCTCTGTTTGCTAGCTCCTGTGCCGCTGCAGCTGTCTGTGCCAATGCCTGACTGGCTGCTACCTTTATAGGACCCCTAGTCAGTGAAGCCCCGCCCCCTAATCAGGGCTCAGCTTCTCTCGCAGCACCTAGCCCCTCCAAGCCTCTACACATACAGATAATACCAATACAAAACCAAACACACACAAATACCTTCTCCTCCAACAGAACTCCCACTCAAACTCCCCTGTTCACAGCTCTGTTTGCTAGCTCCTGTGCCGCTGCCTGACTGGCTGCTACCTTTATAAGACCCCTAGTCTGTGAAGCCCCGCCCGCTAATCAGGGCTCAGCTTCTCTCGCAGCACCTAGCCCCTCCAAGCCTCTACACATACAGATACTACCAATACAAAAACACACACAAATACCTTCTCCTCCAACAGAACTCCCACTCAAACTCCCCTGTTCACAGCTCTGTTTGCTAGCTCCTGTGCCGCTGCCTGACTGGCTGCTACCTTTATAGGACCCCTAGTCAGTGAAGCCCCGCCCCCTAATCAGGGCTCAGCTTCTCTCCCAGCACCAAGCCCCTGCACATACAGATACTGACAATACAAAACCAAACACACACAAATACCTTCTCCTCCAACAGAACTACCACTCAAACTCCCCTGTTTACAGCTCTGTTTGCTAGCTCCTGTGCCGCTGCAGCAGTCTGTGCCAATGCCTGACTGGCTGATACCTTTATAGGACCCCTAGTCAGTGAAGCCCTGCCCCATAATCAGGGCTCAGCTTCTCTCCCAGCACAAAGCCCCTGCACATACAGATACTGACAATACAAAACCAAACACACACAAATACCTTCTCCTCCAACAGAACTCCCACTCAAACTCCCCTGTTCACAGCTCTGTTTGCTAGCTCCTGTGCCGCTGCCTGACTGGCTGCTACCTTTATAGGACCCCTAGTCAGGGAAGCCCCGCCCCCTAATCAGGGCTCAGCTTCTCTCCCAGCACAAAGCCCCTCCAAGCCTCTACACTTACAGATAATACCAATACAAAAACACACACAAATACATTCTCCTCCAACAGAACTCCAACTCAAACTCCCCTGTTTACAGGTCTGTTTGCTAGCTCCCTTGCCGCTGCCTGACTGGCTGCTACATTTATACGACCCCTAGTCAGTGAAGTTCGCCCCCTAATCAGGGCTCAGCTTCTCTCGCAGCACCTAGCCCCTCCAAGCCTCTACACATACAGATACTACCAATACAAAAACACACACAAATAGCTTCTCCTCCAACAGAACTCCCACTCAAACTCCCCTGTTCACAGCTCTGTTTGCTAGCTCCTGTGCCGCTGCCTGACTGGCTGCTACCTTTATAGGACCCCTAGTCTTTGAAGCCCCGCCCCCTAATCAGGGCTCAGCTTCTCTCGCAGCACCTAGCCCCTCCAAGCCTCTACACATACAGATACTACCAATACAAAAACACACACAAATACCTTCTCCTCCAACAGAACTCCCACTCAAACTCCCCTGTTCACAGCTCTGTTTGCTAGCTCCTGTGCCACTGCCTGACTGGCTGCTACCTTTATAGGACCCCTAGTCAGTGAAGCCCCGCCCCCTAATCAGGGCTCAGCTTCTCTCCCAGCACAAAGCCCCTCCAAGCCTCTACACATACAGATACTACCAATGCAAAACCAAAAACACACAAATACCTTCTCCTCCAACAGAACTCCCACTCAAACTCCCCTGTTTACAGCTCTGTTTGCTAGCTCCTGTGCCGCTGCCTGACTGGCTGCTACCTTTCTAGGACCCCTAGTCAGGGAAGGCCCGCCGCCTAATCAGGGCTCAGCTTCTCTCCCAGCACAAAGCCCCTGCACATACAGATACTGACAATGCAAAACCAAACACACACAAATACCTTCTCCTCCAACAGAACTCCCACTCAAACTCCCCTGTTTACAGCTCTGTTTGCTAGCTCCTGTGCCGCTGCAGCTGTCTGTGCCAATGCCTGACTGGCTGCTACCTTTATAGGACCCCTAGTCAGTGAAGCCCCGCCCCCTAATCAGGGCTCAGCTTCTCTCGCAGCACCTAGCCCCTCCAAGCCTCTACACATACAGATAATACCAATACAAAAACACACACAAATACCTTCTCCTCCAACAGAACTCCCACTCAAACTCCCCTGTTCGCAGCTCTGTTTGCTAGCTCCTGTGCCGCTGCCTGACTGGCTGCTACCTTTATAGGACCCCTAGTCAGTGAAGCCCCGCCCCTAATCAGGGCTCAGCTTCTCTCGCAGCACCTAGCCCCTCCAAGCCTCTACACATACAGATACTACCAATACAAAAACACACACAAATAGCTTCTCCTCCAACAGAACTCCCACTCAAACTCCCCTGTTCACAGCTCTGTTTGCTAGCTCCTGTGCCGCTGCCTGACTGGCTGCTACCTTTATAGGACCCCTAGTTTGTGAAGCCCCGCCCCCTAATCAGGGCTCAGCTTCTCTCCCAGCACAAAGCCCCTCCAAGCCTCTACACATACAGATACTACCAATGCAAAACCAAACACACACAAATACCTTCTAATCCAACAGAACTCCCACTCAAACTCCCCTGTTTACAGCTCTGTTTGCTAGCTCCTGTGCCGCTGCAGCTGTCTGTGCCAATGCCTGACTGGCTGATACCTTTATAGGACCCCTAGTCAGTGAAGCCCCGCCCCCTAATCAGGGCTCAGCTTCTCTCGCAGCACCTAGCCCCTCCAAGCCTCTACACATACAGATAATACCAATACAAAAACACACACAAATACCTTCTCCTCCAACAGAACTCCCACTCAAACTCCCCTGTTCACAGCTCTGTTTGATAGCTCCTGTGCCGCTGCAGCTGTCTGTGCCACTGCCTGACTGGCTGCTACCTTTATAGGACCCCTAGTCAGTGAAGCCCCGCCCCCTAATCAGGGCTCAGCTTCTCTCGCAGCACCTAGCCCCTCCAAGCCTCTACACATACAGATACTACCAATACAAAAACACACACAAATACCTTCTCCTCCAACAGAACTCCCACTCAAACTCCCCTGTTCACAGCTCTGTTTGCTAGCTCCTGTGCCGCTGCCTGACTGGCTGCTACCTTTATAGGACCCCTAGTCAGGGAAGCCCCGCCCCCTAATCAGGGCTCAGCTTCTCCCCCAGCACAAAGCCCCTGCACATTCAGATACTGACAATACAAAACCAAACACACACAAATACTTTCTCCTCCAACAGAACTCCCACTCAAACTCCCCTGTTCACAGCTCTGTTTGATAGCTCCTGTGCCGCTGCAGCTGTCTGTGCCGCTGCCTGACTGGCTGATACCTTTATAGGACCCCTAGTCAGTGAAGCCCCGCCCCCTAATCAGGGCTCAGCTTCTCTCGCAGCACCTAGCCCCTCCAAGCCTCTACACATACAGATACTACCAATACAAAAACACACACAAATACCTTCTCCTCCAACAGAACTCCCACTCAAACTCCCCTGTTCACAGCTCTGTTTGCTAGCTCCTGTGCCGCTGCAGCTGTCTGTGCCGCTGTCTGACTGGCTGCTACCTTTATAGGACCCCTAGTCAGTGAAGCCCCGCCCCCTAATCAGGGCTCAGCTTCTCTCGCAGCACCTAGCCCCTCCAAGCCTCTACACATACAGATACTACCAATACAAAAACACACACAAATACCTTCTCCTCCAACAGAACTCCCACTCAAACTCCCCTGTTCACAGCTCTGTTTGCTAGCTCCTGTGCCGCTGCCTGACTGGCTGCTACCTTTGTAGGACCCCTAGTCAGTGAAGCCCCACCCCCTAATCAGGGCTCAGCTTCTCTCGCAGCACCTAGCCCCTCCAAGCCTCTACACATACAGATACTACCAATACAAAAACACACACAAATACCTTCTCCTCCAACAGAACTCCCACTCAAACTCCCCTGTTCACAGCTCTGTTTGCTAGCTCCTGTGCCGCTGCCTGACTGGCTGCTACCTTTGTAGGACCCCTAGTCAGTGAAGCCCCGCCCCCTAATCAGGGCTCAGCTTCTCTCCCAGCACAAAGCCCCTCCAAGCCTCTACACATACAGATACTACCAATGCAAAACCAAACACACACAAATACCTTCTCCTCCAACAGAACTCCCACTCAAACTCCCCTGTTTACAGCTCTGTTTGCTAGCTCCTGTGCCGCTGCCTGACTGGCTGCTCCCTTCCTAGGACCCCTAATCAGTGAAGCCCCGCCCCCTAATCAGGGCCCAGCTTCTCTCCCATTACAAAGCCCCTCCAAGCCTCTACACATACAGATACCACCAATACAAAAACACACACAAATAGCTTCTCCTCCAACAGAACTCCCACTCAAACTCCCCTGTTCACAGCTCTGTTTGCTAGCTCCTGTGCCGCTGCCTGACTGGCTGCTACCTTTATAGGACCCCTAGTCTTTGAAGCCCCGCCCCCTAATCAGCGCCCAGCTTCTCTCCCATCACAAAGCCCCTCCAAGCCTCTACACATACAGATACCACCAATACAAAAACACACACAAATACCTTCTCCTCCAACAGAACTCCCACTCAAACTCCCCTGTTTACAGCTCTGTTTGCTAGCTCCTGTGCCGCTGCCTGACTGGCTGCTCCCTTTCTAGGACCCCTAATCAGTGAAGCCCCGCCCCCTAATCAGGGCCCAGCTTCTCTCCCATCACAAAGCCCCTCCAAGCCTCTACACATACAGATACCACCAATACAAAAACACACACAAATAGCTTCTCCTCCAACAGAACTCCCACTCAAACTCCCCTGTTCACAGCTCTGTTTGCTAGCTCCTGTGCCGCTGCCTGACTGGCTGCTACCTTTATAGGACCCCTAGTCAGTGAAGCCCCGCCCCCTAATCAGGGCTCAGCTTCTCTCCCAGCACAAAGCCCCTCCAAGCCTCTACACATACAGATACTACCAATACAAAAACACACACAAATAGCTTCTCCTCCAACAGAACTCCCACTCAAACTCCCCTGTTCACAGCTCTGTTTGCTAGCTCCTGTGCCGCTGCCTGACTGGCTGCTACCTTTATAGGACCCCTAGTCAGTGAAGCCCCGCCCCCTAATCAGGGCTCAGCTTCTCTCCCAGCACAAAGCCCCTCCAAGCCTCTACACATACAGATACTACCAATACAAAAACACACACAAATAGCTTCTCCTCCAACAGAACTCCCACTCAAACTCCCCTGTTCACAGCTCTGTTTGCTAGCTCCTGTGCCGCTGCCTGACTGGCTGCTACCTTTATAGGACCCCTAGTCAGGGAAGCCCCGCCCCCTAATCAGGGCTCAGCTTCTCTCCCAGCACAAAGGCCCTGCACATTCAGATACTGACAATACAAAACTAAACACACACAAATACTTTCTCCTCCAACAGAACTCCCACTCAAACTCCCCTGTTCACAGCTCTGTTTGCTAGCTCCTGTGCAACTGCAGCTGTCTGTTCCGCTGCCTGACTGGCTGCTACCTTTATAGGACCCCTAGTCAGTGAAGCCCCGCTCCCTAATCAGGGCTCAGCTTCTCTCCAAGCACAAAGCCCCGCCAAACCCCTACACATACAGATACTACCAATACAAAACCAAACACACACAAATACCATCTCCTCCAACAGAACTCCCACTCAAACTCCCCTGTTTTCAGCTCTGTTTGCTAGCTCCTGTGCAATTGCAGCTGTCTGTTCCGCTGCCTGACTGGCTGCTACCTTTATAGGACCCCTAGTCAGTGAAGCCCCGCTCCCTAATCAGGGCTCAGCTTCTCTCCCAGCACAAAGCCCCTCCAAGCCTCTACACATACAGATACTACCAATGCAAAACCAAACACAGACAAATACCTTCTCCTCCAACAGAACTCCCACTCAAACTCCCCTGTTTACAGCTCTGTTTGCTAGCTCCTGTGCCGCTGCCTGACTGGCTGCTACCTTTATAGGACCCCTAGTCAGTGAGGCCCCGCCCCCTAATCAGGGCTCAGCTTCTCTCCCAGCACAAAGCCCCTGCACATACAGATACTGACAATACAAAACCAAACACACACAAATACCTTCTCCTCCAACAGAACTACCACTCAAACTCCCCTGTTTACAGCTCTGTTTGCTAGCTCCTGTGCCGCTGCAGCTGTCTGTGCCAATGCCTGACTGGCTGATACCTTTATAGGACCCCTAGTCAGTGAAGCCCCGCCCCCTAATCAGGGCTCAGCTTCTCTCGCAGCACCTAGCCCCTCCAAGCCTCTACACATACAGATACTACCAATACAAAAACACACAAATACCTTCTCCTCCAACAGAACTCCCACTCAAACTCCCCTGTTCACAGCTCTGTTTGCTAGCTCCTGTGCCGCTGCCTGACTGGCTGCTACCTTTATAGGACCCCTAGTCAGTGAGGCCCCGCCCCCTAATCAGGGCTCAGCTTCTCTCCCAGCACAAAGCCCCTCCAAGCCTCTACACATACAGATACTACCAATGCAAAACCAAACACACACAAATACCTTCTAATCCAACAGAACTCCCACTCAAACTCCCCTGTTTACAGCTCTGTTTGCTAGCTCCTGTGCCGCTGCAGCTGTCTGTGCCAATGCCTGACTGGCTGATACCTTTATAGGACCCCTAGTCAGTGAAGCCCCGCCCCCTAATCAGGGCTCAGCTTCTCTCGCAGCACCTAGCCCCTCCAAGCCTCTACACATACAGATAATACCAATACAAAAACACACACAAATACCTTCTCCTCCAACAGAACTCCCACTCAAACTCCCCTGTTCACAGCTCTGTTTGATAGCTCCTGTGCCGCTGCAGCTGTCTGTGCCACTGCCTGACTGGCTGCTACCTTTATAGGACCCCTAGTCAGTGAAGCCCCGCCCCCTAATCAGGGCTCAGCTTCTCTCGCAGCACCTAGCCCCTCCAAGCCTCTACACATACAGATACTACCAATACAAAAACACACACAAATACCTTCTCCTCCAACAGAACTCCCACTCAAACTCCCCTGTTCACAGCTCTGTTTGCTAGCTCCTGTGCCGCTGCCTGACTGGCTGCTACCTTTATAGGACCCCTAGTCAGGGAAGCCCCGCCCCCTAATCAGGGCTCAGCTTCTCCCCCAGCACAAAGCCCCTGCACATTCAGATACTGACAATACAAAACCAAACACACACAAATACTTTCTCCTCCAACAGAACTCCCACTCAAACTCCCCTGTTCACAGCTCTGTTTGATAGCTCCTGTGCCACTGCAGCTGTCTGTGCCGCTGCCTGACTGGCTGATACCTTTATAGGACCCCTAGTCAGTGAAGCCCCGCCCCCTAATCAGGGCTCAGCTTCTCTCGCAGCACCTAGCCCCTCCAAGCCTCTACACATACAGATACTACCAATACAAAAACACACACAAATACCTTCTCCTCCAACAGAACTCCCACTCAAACTCCCCTGTTCACAGCTCTGTTTGCTAGCTCCTGTGCCGCTGCAGCTGTCTGTGCCGCTGTCTGACTGGCTGCTACCTTTATAGGACCCCTAGTCAGTGAAGCCCCGCCCCCTAATCAGGGCTCAGCTTCTCTCGCAGCACCTAGCCCCTCCAAGCCTCTACACATACAGATACTACCAATACAAAAACACACACAAATACCTTCTCCTCCAACAGAACTCCCACTCAAACTCCCCTGTTCACAGCTCTGTTTGCTAGCTCCTGTGCCGCTGCCTGACTGGCTGCTATCTTTGTAGGACCCCTAGTCAGTGAAGCCCCACCCCCTAATCAGGGCTCAGCTTCTCTCGCAGCACCTAGCCCCTCCAAGCCTCTACACATACAGATACTACCAATACAAAAACACACACAAATACCTTCTCCTCCAACAGAACTCCCACTCAAACTCCCCTGTTCACAGCTCTGTTTGCTAGCTCCTGTGCCGCTGCCTGACTGGCTGCTACCTTTGTAGGACCCCTAGTCAGTGAAGCCCCGCCCCCTAATCAGGGCTCAGCTTCTCTCCCAGCACAAAGCCCCTCCAAGCCTCTACACATACAGATACTACCAATGCAAAACCAAACACACACAAATACCTTCTCCTCCAACAGAACTCCCACTCAAACTCCCCTGTTTACAGCTCTGTTTGCTAGCTCCTGTGCCGCTGCCTGACTGGCTGCTCCCTTTCTAGGACCCCTAATCAGTGAAGCCCCGCCCCCTAATCAGGGCCCAGCTTCTCTCCCATTACAAAGCCCCTCCAAGCCTCTACACATACAGATACCACCAATACAAAAACACACACAAATAGCTTCTCCTCCAACAGAACTCCCACTCAAACTCCCCTGTTCATAGCTCTGTTTGCTAGCTCCTGTGCCGCTGCCTGACTGGCTGCTACCTTTATAGGACCCCTAGTCTTTGAAGCCCCGCCCCCTAATCAGGGCCCAGCTTCTCTCCCATCACAAAGCCCCTCCAAGCCTCTACACATACAGATACCACCAATACAAAAACACACACAAATACCTTCTCCTCCAACAGAACTCCCACTCAAACTCCCCTGTTTACAGCTCTGTTTGCTAGCTCCTGTGCCGCTGCCTGACTGGCTGCTCCCTTTCTAGGACCCCTAATCAGTGAAGCCCCGCCCCCTAATCAGGGCCCAGCTTCTCTCCCATCACAAAGCCCCTCCAAGCCTCTACACATACAGATACCACCAATACAAAAACACACACAAATAGCTTCTCCTCCAACAGAACTCCCACTCAAACTCCCCTGTTCACAGCTCTGTTTGCTAGCTCCTGTGCCGCTGCCTGACTGGCTGCTACCTTTATAGGACCCCTAGTCAGTGAAGCCCCGCCCCCTAATCAGGGCTCAGCTTCTCTCCCAGCACAAAGCCCCTCCAAGCCTCTACACATACAGATACTACCAATACAAAAACACACACAAATAGCTTCTCCTCCAACAGAACTCCCACTCAAACTCCCCTGTTCACAGCTCTGTTTGCTAGCTCCTGTGCAACTGCAGCTGTCTGTTCCGCTGCCTGACTGGCTGCTACCTTTATAGGACCCCTAGTCAGTGAAGCCCCGCTCCCTAATCAGGGCTCAGCTTCTCTCCCAGCACAAAGCCCCTCCAAGCCTCTACACATACAGATACTACCAATGCAAAACCAAACACAGACAAATACCTTCTCCTCCAACAGAACTCCCACTCAAACTCCCCTGTTTACAGCTCTGTTTGCTAGCTCCTGTGCCGCTGCCTGACTGGCTGCTATCTTTATAGGACCCCTAGTCAGGGAAGCCCCGCCCCCTAAACAGGGCTCAGCTTCTCTCCCAGCACAAAGCCCCTGCACATACAGATACTGACAATACAAAACCAAACACACACAAATACCTTCTCCTCCAACAGAACTACCACTCAAACTCCCCTGTTTACAGCTCTGTTTGCTAGCTCCTGTGCCGCTGCAGCTGTCTGTGCCAATGCCTGACTGGCTGATACCTTTATAGGACCCCTAGTCAGTGAAGCCCCGCCCCCTAATCAGGGCTCAGCTTCTCTCGCAGCACCTAGCCCCTCCAAGCCTCTACACATACAGATACTACCAATACAAAAACACACAAATACCTTCTCCTCCAACAGAACTCCCACTCAAACTCCCCTGTTCACAGCTCTGTTTGCTAGCTCCTGTGCCGCTGCCTGACTGGCTGCTACCTTTATAGGACCCCTAGTCAGTGAGGCCCCGCCCCCTAATCAGGGCTCAGATTCTCTCCCAGCACAAAGCCCCTCCAAGCCTCTACACATACAGATAATACCAATACAAAAACACAAATACGTTCTCCTCCAACAGAACTCCAACTCAAACTCCCCTGTTTACAGGACTGTTTGCTAGCTCCCTTGCCGCTGCCTGACTGGCTGCTACCTTTATACGACCCCTAGTCAGTGAAGTCCCGCCCCCTAATCAGGGCTCAGCTTCTCTCGCAGCACCTAGCCCCTCCAAGCCTCTACACATACAGATACTACCAATACAAAAACACACACAAATAGCTTCTCCTCGAACAGAACTCCCACTCAAACTCCCCTGTTCACAGCTCTGTTTGCTAGCTCCTGTGCCGCTGCCTGACTGGCTGCTACCTTTATAGGACCCCTAGTCTTTGAAGCCCCGCCCCGTAATCAGGGCTCAGCTTCTCTCGCAGCACCTAGCCCCTCCAAGCCTCTACACATAGAGATACTACCAATACAAAAACACACACAAATACCTTCTCCTCCAACAGATTTCCCACTCATACTCCCCTGTTCACAGCTCTGTTTGCTAGCTCCTGTGCCGCTGCCTGACTGGCTGCTACCTTTATAGGACCCCTAGTCAGTGAAGCCCCGCCCCCTAATCAGGGCTCAGCTTCTCTCCCAGCACAAAGCCCCTCCAAGCCTCTACACATACAGATACTACCAATGCAAAACCAAACACACACAAATACCTTCTCCTCCAACAGAACTCCCACTCAAACTCAACTGTTTACAGCTCTGTTTGCTAGCTCCTGTGCCGCTGCCTGACTGGCTGCTACCTTTCTAGGACCCCTAGTCAGGGAAGCCCCGCCGCCTAATCAGGGCTCAGCTTCTCTCCCAGCACAAAGCCCCTGCACATACAGATACTGACAATACAAAACCAAACACACACAAATACCTTCTCCTCCAACAGAACTCCCACTCAAACTCCCCTGTTCACAGCTCTGTTTGATAGCTCCTGTGCCGCTGCAGCTGTCTGTGCCGCTGCCTGACTGGCTGCTACCTTTATAGGACCCCTAGTCAGTGAAGCCCCGCCCCCTAACCAGGGCTCAGCTTCTCTCCAAGCACAAAGCCCCGCCAAACCCCTACACATACAGATACTACCAATACAAAACCAAACACACACAAATACCATCTCCTCCAACAGAACTCCCACTCAAACTCCCCTGTTCACAGCTCTGTTTGCTAGCTCCTGTGCCGCTGCCTGACTGGCTGCTACCTTTATAAGACCCCTAGTCTGTGAAGCCCCGCCCCCTAATCAGGGCTCAGCTTCTCTCGCAGCACCTAGCCCCTCCAAGCCTCTACACATACAGATACTACCAATACAAAAACACACACAAATACCTTCTTCTCCAACAGAACTCCCACTCAAACTCCCCTGTTCACAGCTCTGTTTGCTAGCTCCTGTGCCGCTGCCTGACTGGCTGCTACCTTTCTAGGACCCCTAGTCAGGGAAGCCCCGCCGCCTAATCAGGGCTCAGCTTCTCTCCCAGCACAAAGCCCCTGCACATACAGATACTGACAATACAAAACCAAACACACACAAATACCTTCTCCTCCAACAGAACTCCCACTCAAACTCCCCTGTTTACAGCTCTGTTTGCTAGCTCCCTTGCCGCTTCAGCTGTCTGTGCCAATGCCTGACTGGCTGCTACCTTTATAGGACCCCTAGTCAGTGAAGCGCCGCCCCCTAATCAGGGCTCAGCTTCTCTCGCAGCACCTAGCCCCTCCAAGCCTCTACACATACAGATAATACCAATACAAAAACACACACAAATACCTTCTCCTCCAACAGAACTCCCACTCAAACTCCCCTGTTCACAGCTCTGTTTGATAGCTCCTGTGCCGCTGCAGCTGTCTGTGCCGCTGCCTGACTGGCTGCTACCTTTATAGGACCCCTAGTCAGTGAAGCCCCGCCCCCTAATCAGGGCTCAGCTTCTCTCGCAGCACCTAGCCCCTCCAAGCCTCTACACATAGAGATACTACCAATACAAAAACACACACAAATACCTTCTCCTCCAACAGAACTAACACTCAAACTCCCCTGTTCACAGCTCTGTTTGCTAGCTCCTGTGCCGCTGCCTGACTGGCTGCTACCTTTATAGGAACCCTAGTCAGGGAAGGCCCGCCCCCTAATCAGGGCTCAGCTTCTCTCCCAGCACAAAGCCCCTGCACATACAGATACTGACAATACAAAACCAAACACACACAAATGCTTTCTCCTCCAACAGAACTCCCACTCAAACTCCCCTGTTCACAGCTCTGTTTGCTAGCTCCTGTGCAACTGCAGCTGTCTGTTCCGCTGCCTGACTGGCTGCTACCTTTATAGGACCCCTAGTCAGTGAAGCCCCGCCCCCTAATCAGGGCTCAGCTTCTCTCCAAGCACAAAGCCCCGCCAAACCCCTACACATACAGATACTACCAATGCAAAACCAAACACACACAAATACCTTCTCCTCCAACAGAACTCCCACTCAAACTCCCCTGTTTACAGCTCTGTTTGCTAGCTCCTGTGCCGCTGCCTGACTGGCTGCTACCTTTATAGGACGCCTAGTCAGGGAAGCCCCGCCCCCTCATCAGGGCTCAGCTTCTCTCCCAGCACAAAGCCCCTGCACATACAGATACTGACAATACAAAACCAAACACACACAAATACCTTCTCCTCCAACAGAACTACAACTCAAACTCCCCTGTTTACAGCTCTGTTTGCTAGCTCCTGTGCCGCTGCAGCTGTCTGTGCCAATGCCTGACTGGCTGATACCTTTATAGGACTCCTAGTCAGTAAAGCCCCGCCCCCTAATCAGGGCTCAGCTTCTCTCGCAGCACCTCGCCCCTCCAAGCCTCTACACATACAGATACCAATATAAAAACACACACAAATACCTTCTCCTCCAACAGAACTCCCACTCAAACTCCCCTGTTCACAGCTCTGTTTGCTAGCTCCTGTGCCGGTGCAGCTGTCTGTGCCGCTGCCTGACTGGCTACTACCTTTATAGGACCCCTAGTCAGTGAAGCCCCGCCCCCTAATCAGGGCTCAGCTTCTCTCGCAGCACCTAGCCCCTCCAAGCCTTTACACATACAGATACTACCAATACAGAAACACACACAAATACCTTCTCCTCCAACAGAACTCCCACTCAAACTCCCCTGTTCACAGCTCTGTTTGCTAGCTCCTGTGCCGCTGCCTGACTGGCTGCTACCTTTATAGGACCCCTAGTCTTTGAAGCCCCGCCCCCTAATCAGGGCTCAGCTTCTCTCCCAGCACCTAGCCCCTCCAAGCCTCTACACATACAGATACTACCAATACAAAAACACACACAAATACCTTCTCCTCCAACAGAACTCCCACTCAAACTCCCCTGTTCACAGCTCTGTTTGCTAGCTCCTGTGCCGCTGCCTGACTGGCTGCTACCTTTATAGGACCCCTAGTCTTTGAAGCCCCGCCCCCTAATCAGGGCTCAGCTTCTCTCCCAGCACAAAGCCCCTGCACATACAGATACTGACAATACAAAACCAAACACACACAAATACTTTCTCCTCCAACAGAACTCCCACTCAAACTCCCCTGTTCACAGCTCTGTTTGCTAGCTCCTGTGCCGCTGCAGCTGTCTGTGCCAATGCCTGACTGGCTGATACCTTTATAGGACCCCTAGTCAGTGAAGCCCCGCCCCCTAATCAGGGCTCAGCTTCTCTCCCAGCACAAAGCCCCTGCACATACAGATACTGACAATACAAAACCAAACACACACAAATACCTTCTCCTCCAACAGAACTCCCACTCAAACTCCCCTGTTCACAGCTCTGTTTGCTAGCTCCTGTGCCGCTGCCTGACTGGCTGCTACCTTTATAGGACCCCTAGTCAGGGAAGCCCCGCCCCCTAATCAGGGCTCAGCTTCTCTCGCAGCACCTAGCCCCTCCAAGCCTCTACACAGACAGATACTACCAATACAAAAACACAAACAAATACCTTCTCCTCCAACAGAACTCCCACTCAAACTCCCCTGTTCACAGCTCTGTTTGCTAGCTCCTGTGCCGCTGCCTGACTGGCTGCTACCTTTATAGGACCCCTAGTCAGTGAAGCCCCGCCCCCTAATCAGGGCTCAGCTTCTCTCCCAGCACAAAGCCCCTCCAAGCCTCTACACTTCAGATAATACCAATACAAAAACACACACAAATACATTCTCCTCCAACAGAACTCCAACTCAAACTCCCCTGTTTACAGGTCTGTTTGCTAGCTCCCTTGCCGCTGTCTGACTGGCTGCTACCTTTATACGACCCCTAGTCAGTGAAGTCCGCCCCCTAATCAGGGCTCAGCTTCTCTCGCAGCACCTAGCCCCTCCAAGCCTCTACACATACAGATACTACCAATACAAAAACACACACAAATAGCTTCTCCTCCAACAGAACTCCCACTCAAACTCCCCTGTTCACAGCTCTGTTTGCTAGCTCCTGTGCCGCTGCCTGACTGGCTGCTACCTTTATAGGACCCCTAGTCTTTGAAGCCCCGCCCCCTAATCAGGGCTCAGCTTCTCTCGCAGCACCTAGCCCCTACAAGTCTCTACACATACAGATACTACCAATACAAAAACACACACAAATACCTTCTCCTCCAACAGAACTCCAACTCAAACTCCCCTGTTCACAGCTCTGTTTGCTAGCTCCTGTGCCGCTGCCTGACTGGCTGCTACCTTTATAGGACCCCTAGTCAGTGAAGCCCCGCCCCCTAATCAGGGCTCAGCTTCTCTCCCAACACAAAGCCCCTCCAAGCCTCTACACATACAGATACTACCAATGCAAAACCAAACACACACAAATACCTTCTCCTCCAACAGAACTCCCACTGAAACTCCCCTGTTTACAGCTCTGTTTGCTAGCTCCTGTGCCGCTGCCTGACTGGCTGCTACCTTTCTAGGACCCCTAGTCAGGGAAGCCCCGCCGCCTAATCAG
Organism: Lepidochelys olivacea; assembly: GCF_965140295.1. Classification (NCBI taxonomy): domain Eukaryota; kingdom Metazoa; phylum Chordata; order Testudines; family Cheloniidae; genus Lepidochelys; species Lepidochelys olivacea. Next base: position 1,796,160 of record NC_140432.1, on the reverse strand, counting down.
GGCTCAGCTTCTCTCCCAGCACAAAGCCCCTGCACATACATATACTACCAATACAAAACCAAACACACACAAATACCATCTCCTCCAACAGAACTCCCACTCAAACTCCCCTGTTTACAGCTCTGTTTGCTAGCTCCTGTGCCGCTGCAGCTGTCTGTGCCAATGCCTGACTGGCTGCTACCTTTATAGGACCCCTAGTCAGTGAAGCCCCGCCCCCTAATCAGGGCTCAGCTTCTCTCGCAGCACCTAGCCCCTCCAAGCCTCTACACATACAGATAATACCAATACAAAAACACACACAAATACCTTCTCCTCCAACAGAACTCCCACTCAAACTCCCCTGTTCACAGCTCTGTTTGATAGCTCCTGTGCCGCTGCAGCTGTCTGTGCCGCTGCCTGACTGGCTGCTACCTTTATAGGACCCCTAGTCAGTGAAGCCCCGCCCCCTAATCAGGGTTCAGCTTCTCTCCAAGCACAAAGCCCCGCCAAACCCCTACACATACAGATACTACCAATGCAAAACCAAACACACACAAATACCTTCTCCTCCAACAGAACTCCCACTCAAACTCCCCTGTTCACAGCTCTGTTTGCTAGCTCCTGTGCCGCTGCCTGACTGGCTGCTACCTTTATAAGACCCCTAGTCTGTGAAGCCCCGCCCGCTAATCAGGGCTCAGCTTCTCTCGCAGCACCTAGCCCCTCCAAGCCTCTACACATACAGATACTACCAATACAAAAACACACACAAATACCTTCTCCTCCAACAGAACTCCCACTCAAACTCCCCTGTTCACAGCTCTGTTTGCTAGCTCCTGTGCCGCTGCCTGACTGGCTGCTACCTTTATAGGACCCCTAGTCAGTGAAGCCCCGCCCCCTAATCAGGGCTCAGCTTCTCTCCCAGCACCAAGCCCCTGCACATACAGATACTGACAATACAAAACCAAACACACACAAATACCTTCTCCTCCAACAGAACTACCACTCAAACTCCCCTGTTTACAGCTCTGTTTGCTAGCTCCTGTGCCGCTGCAGCAGTCTGTGCCAATGCCTGACTGGCTGATACCTTTATAGGACCCCTAGTCAGTGAAGCCCCGCCCCATAATCAGGGCTCAGCTTCTCTCCCAGCACAAAGCCCCTGCACATACAGATACTGACAATACAAAACCAAACACACACAAATACCTTCTCCTCCAACAGAACTCCCACTCAAACTCCCCTGTTCACAGCTCTGTTTGCTAGCTCCTGTGCCGCTGCCTGACTGGCTGCTACCTTTATAGGACCCCTAGTCAGGGAAGCCCCGCCCCCTAATCAGGGCTCAGCTTCTCTCCCAGCACAAAGCCCCTCCAAGCCTCTACACTTACAGATAATACCAATACAAAAACACACACAAATACATTCTCCTCCAACAGAACTCCAACTCAAACTCCCCTGTTTACAGGTCTGTTTGCTAGCTCCCTTGCCGCTGCCTGACTGGCTGCTACCTTTATACGACCCCTAGTCAGTGAAGTTCGCCCCCTAATCAGGGCTCAGCTTCTCTCGCAGCACCTAGCCCCTCCAAGCCTCTACACATACAGATACTACCAATACAAAAACACACACAAATACCTTCTCCTCCAACAGAACTCCCACTCAAACTCCCCTGTTCACAGCTCTGTTTGCTAGCTCCTGTGCCGCTGCCTGACTGGCTGCTACCTTTATGGGACCCCTAGTCAGTGAAGCCCCGCCCCCTAATCAGGGCTCAGCTTCTCTCCCAGCACAAAGCCCCTCCAAGCCTCTACACATACAGATACTACCAATGCAAAACCAAAAACACACAAATACCTTCTCCTCCAACAGAACTCCCACTCAAACTCCCCTGTTTACAGCTCTGTTTGCTAGCTCCTGTGCCGCTGCCTGACTGGCTGCTACCTTTCTAGGACCCCTAGTCAGGGAAGGCCCGCCGCCTAATCAGGGCTCAGCTTCTCTCCCAGCACAAAGCCCCTGCACATACAGATACTGACAATGCAAAACCAAACACACACAAATACCTTCTCCTCCAACAGAACTCCCACTCAAACTCCCCTGTTTACAGCTCTGTTTGCTAGCTCCTGTGCCGCTGCAGCTGTCTGTGCCAATGCCTGACTGGCTGCTACCTTTATAGGACCCCTAGTCAGTGAAGCCCCGCCCCCTAATCAGGGCTCAGCTTCTCTCGCAGCACCTAGCCCCTCCAAGCCTCTACACATACAGATAATACCAATACAAAAACACACACAAATACCTTCTCCTCCAACAGAACTCCCACTCAAACTCCCCTGTTCACAGCTCTGTTTGCTAGCTCCTGTGCTGCTGCCTGACTGGCTGCTACCTTTATAGGACCCCTAGTCAGTGAAGCCCCGCCCCTAATCAGGGCTCAGCTTCTCTCGCAGCACCTAGCCCCTCCAAGCCTCTACACATACAGATACTACCAATACAAAAACACACACAAATACCTTCTCCTCCCACAGAACTCCCACTCAAACTCCCCTGTTCACAGCTCTGTTTGCTAGCTCCTGTGCCGCTGCCTGACTGGCTGCTACCTTTATAGGAACCCTAGTCAGGGAAGCCCCGCCCCCTAATCAGGGCTCAGCTTCTCTCCCAGCACAAAGCCCCTGCACATACAGATACTGACAATACAAAACCAAACACACACAAATGCTTTCTCCTCCAACAGAACTCCCACTCAAACTCCCCTGTTCACATCTCTGTTTGCTAGCTCCTGTGCAACTGCAGCTGTCTGTTCTGCTGCCTGACTGGCTGCTACCTTTATAGGACCCCTAGTCAGTGAAGCCCCGCCCCCTAATCAGGGCTCAGCTTCTCTCCCAGCACAAAGCCCCTGCACATACAGATACTACCAATGCAAAACCAAACACACACAAATACCTTCTCCTCCAACAGAACTCCCACTCAAACTCCCCTGTTTACAGTTCTGTTTGCTAGCTCCTGTGCCGCTGCCTGACTGGCTGCTACCTTTATAGGACCCCTAGTCAGGGAAGCCCCGCCCCCTAATCAGGGCTCAGCTTCTCTCCCAGCACAAAGCCCCTGCACATACAGATACTGACAATACAAAACCAAACACACACAAATACCTTCTCCTCCAACAGAACTACAACTCAAACTCCCCTGTTTACAGCTCTGTTTGCTAGCTCCTGTGCCGCTGCAGCTGTCTGTGCCAATGCCTGACTGGCTGATACCTTTATAGGACTCCTAGTCAGTGAAGCCCCGCCCCCTAATCAGGGCTCAGCTTCTCTCGCAGCACCTAGCCCCTCCAAGCCTCTACACATACAGATACTACCAATACAAAAACACACACAAATACCTTCTCCTCCAACAGAACTCCCACTCAAACTCCCCTGTTCACAGCTCTGTTTGCTAGCTCCTGTGCCGCTGCCTGACTGGCTGCTACCTTTATAGGACCCCTAGTCTTTGAAGCCCCGCCCCCTAATCAGGGCTCAGCTTCTCTCCCAGCACAAAGCCCCTCCAAGCCTCTACACTTCAGAGAATACCAATACAAAAACACACACAAATACATTCTCCTCCAACAGAACTCCAACTCAAACTCCCCTGTTTACAGGTCTGTTTGCTAGCTCCCTTGCCGCTGCCTGACTGGCTGCTACCTTTATACGACCCCTAGTCAGTGAAGTCCGCCCCCTAATCAGGGCTCAGCTTCTCTCGCAGCACCTAGCCCCTCCAAGCCTCTACACATACAGATAATACCAATACAAAAACACACACAAATAGCTTCTCCTCCAACAGAACTCCCACTCAAACTCCCCTGTTCACAGCTCTGTTTGCTAGCTCCTGTGCCGCTGCCTGACTGGCTGCTACCTTTATAGGACCCCTAGTCTTTGAAGCCCCGCCCCCTAATCAGGGCTCAGCTTCTCTCGCAGCACCTAGCCCCTCCAAGCCTCTACACATACAGATACTACCAATACAAAAACACACACAAATACCTTCTCCTCCAACAGAACTCCCACTCAAACTCCCCTGTTCACAGCTCTGTTTGCTAGCTCCTGTGCCGCTGCCTGACTGGCTGCTACCTTTATAGGACCCCTAGTCAGGGAAGCCCCGCCGCCTAATCAGGGCTCAGCATCCCTCCCAGCACAAAGCCCCTGCACATACAGATACTGACAATACAAAACCAAACACACACAAATACCTTCTCCTCCAACAGAACTCCCACTCAAACTCCCCTGTTTACAGCTCTGTTTGCTAGCTCCTGTGCCGCTGCAGCTGTCTGTGCCAATGCCTGACTGGCTGCTACCTTTATAGGACCCCTAGTCAGTGAAGCCCCGCCCCCTAATCAGGGCTCAGCTTCTCTCGCAGCACCTAGCCCCTCCAAGCCTTTACACATACAGATAATACCAATACAAAAACACACACAAATACCTTCTCCTCCAACAGAACTCCCACTCAAACTCCCCTGTTCACAGCTCTGTTTGCTAGCTCCTGTGCCGCTGCCTGACTGGCTGCTACCTTTATAGGAACCCTAGTCAGGGAAGCCCCGCCCCCTAATCAGGGCTCAGCTTCTCTCCCAGCACAAAGCCCCTGCACATACAGATACTGACAATACAAAACCAAACACACACAAATACTTTCTCCTCCAACAGAACTCCCACTCAAACTCCCCTGTTCACAGCTCTGTTTGCTAGCTCCTGTGCCGCTGCCTGACTGGCTGCTACCTTTATAGGACCCCTAGTCAGTGAAGCCCCGCCCCCTAATCAGGGCTCAGCTTCTCTCCCAGCACAAAGCCCCTCCAAGCCTCTACACATACAGATACTACCAATGCAAAACCAAACACACACAAATACCTTCTCCTCCAACAGAACTCCCACTCAAACTCCCCTGTTTACAGCTCTGTTTGCTAGCTCCTGTGCCGCTGCCTGACTGGCTGCTACCTTTCTAGGACCCCTAGTCAGGGAAGCCCCGCCGCCTAATCAGGGCTCAGCTTCTCTCCCAGCACAAAGCCCCTGCACATACAGATACTGACAATACAAAACCAAACACACACAAATACCTTCTCCTCCAACAGAACTCCCACTCAAACTCCCCTGTTTACAGCTCTGTTTGATAGCTCCTGTGCCGCTGCAGCTGTCTGTGCCGCTGCCTGACTGGCTGCTACCTTTATAGGACCCCTAGTCAGTGAAGCCCCGCCCCTAATCAGGGCTCAGCTTCTCTCGCAGCACCTAGCCCCTCCAAGCCTCCACACATACAGATACTACCAATACAAAAACACACACAAATACCTTCTCCTCCAACAGAACTCCCACTCAAACTCCCCTGTTCACAGCTCTGTTTGCTAGCTCCTGTGCCGCTGCCTGACTGGCTGCTACCTTTATAGGACCCCTAGTCAGTGAAGCCCCGCCCCCTAATCAGGGCTCAGCTTCTCTCCCAGCACAAAGCCCCTCCAAGCCTCTACACATACAGATACTACCAATGCAAAACCAAACACACACAAATACCTTCTCCTCCAAGAGAACTCCCACTCAAACTCCCCTGTTTACAGCTCTGTTTGCTAGCTCCTGTGCCGCTGCCTGACTGGCTGCTACCTTTCTAGGACCCCTAGTCAGGGAAGCCCCGCCGCCTAATCAGGGCTCAGCTTCTCTCCCAGCACAAAGCCCCTGCACATACAGATACTGACAATACAAAACCAAACACACACAAATACCTTCTCCTCCAACAGAACTCCCACCCAAACTCCCCTGTTTACAGCTCTGTTTGCTAGCTCCTGTGCCGCTGCAGCTGTCTGTGCCAATGCCTGACTGGCTGCTACCTTTATAGGACCCCTAGTCAGTGAAGCCCCGCCCCCTAATCAGGGCTCAGCTTCTCTCGCAGCACCTAGCCCCTCCAAGCCTCTACACATACAGATAATACCAATACAAAAACACACACAAATACCTTCTCCTCCAACAGAACTCCCACTCAAACTCCCCTGTTCACAGCTCTGTTTGATAGCTCCTGTGCCGCTGCAGCTGTCTGTGCCGCTGCCTGACTGGCTGCTACCTTTATAGGACCCCTAGTCAGTGAAGCCCCGCCCCCTAATCAAGGCTCAGCTTCTCTCGCAGCACCTAGCCCCTCCAAGCCTCTACACATACAGATACTACCAATACAAAAACACACACAAATACCTTCTCCTCCAACAGAACTCCCACTCAAACTCCCCTGTTCACAGCGCTGTTTGCTAGCTCCTGTGCCGCTGCCTGACTGGCTGCTACCTTTATAGGACCCCTAGTCAGGGAAGCCCCGCCGCCTAATCAGGGCTCAGCATCTCTCCCAGCACAAAGCCCCTGCACATACAGATACTGACAATACAAAACCAAACACACACAAATACCTTCTCCTCCAACAGAACTCCCACTCAAACTCCCCTGTTTACAGCTCTGTTTGCTAGCTCCTGTGCCGCTGCAGCTGTCTGTGCCAATGCCTGACTGGCTGCTACCTTTATAGGACCCCTAGTCAGTGAAGCCCCGCCCCCTAATCAGGGCTCAGCTTCTCTCGCAGCACCTAGCCCCTCCAAGCCTTTACACATACAGATAATACCAATACAAAAACACACACAAATACCTTCTCCTCCAACAGAACTCCCACTCAAACTCCCCTGTTCACAGCTCTGTTTGATAGCTCCTGTGCCGCTGCAGCTGTCTGTGCCGCTGCCTGACTAGCTGCTACCTTTATAGGACCCCTAGTCAGTGAAGCCCCGCCCCTAATCAGGGCTCAGCTTCTCTCGCAGCACCTAGCCCCTCCAAGCCTCTACACATACAGATACTACCAATACAAAAACACACACAAATACCTTCTCCTCCAACAGAACTCCCACTCAAACTCCCCTGTTCACAGCTCTGTTTGCTAGCTCCTGTGCCGCTGCCTGACTGGCTGCTACCTTTATAGGAACCCTAGTCAGGGAAGCCCCGCCCCCTAATCAGGGCTCAGCTTCTCTCCCAGCACAAAGCCCCTGCACATACAGATACTGACAATACAAAACCAAACACACACAAATACTTTCTCCTCCAACAGAACTCCCACTCAAACTCCCCTGTTCACAGCTCTGTTTGCTAGCTCCTGTGCAACTGCAGCTGTCTGTTCCGCTGCCTGACTGGCTGCTACCTTTATAGGACCCCAGTCAGTGAAGCCCCGCCCCCTAATCAGGGCTCAGCTTCTCTGCAAGCACAAAGCCCCGCCAAAACCCTACACATACAGATACTACCAATGCAAAACCAAACACACACAAATACCTTCTCCTCCAACAGAACTCCCACTCAAACTCCCCTGTTTACAGCTCTGTTTGCTAGCTCCTGTGCCGCTGCCTGACTGGCTGCTACCTTTATAGGACCCCTAGTCAGGGAAGCCCCGCCCCCTAATCAGGGCTCAGCTTCTCTCCCAGCACAAAGCCCCTGCACATACAGATACTGACAATACAAAACCAAACACACACAAATACCTTCTCCTCCAACAGAACTACCACTCAAACTCCCCTGTTCACAGCTCTGTTTGCTAGCTCCTGTGCAACTGCAGCTGTCTGTTCCGCTGCCTGACTGGCTGCTACCTTTATAGGACCCCTAGTCAGTGAAGCCCCGCCCCCTAATCAGGGCTCAGCTTCTCTCGCAGCACCTAGCCCCTAAAAGCCTCTACACATACAGATACCACCAATACAAAAACACACACAAATAGCTTCTCCTCCAACAGAACTCCCACTCAAACTCCCCTGTTCACAGCTCCGTTTGCTAGCTCCTGTGCCGCTGCCTGACTGGCTGCTACCTTTATAGGACCCCTAGTCAGTGAAGCCCCGCCCCCTAATCAGGGCTCAGCTTCTCTCGCAGCACCTAGCCCCTCCAAGCCTCTACACATACAGATAATACCAATACAAAAACACACACAAATACCTTCTCCTCCAACAGAACTCCCACTCAAACTCCCCTGTTCACAGCTCTGTTTGCTAGCTCCTGTGCAACTGCAGCTGTCTGTTCCGCTGCCTGACTGGCTGCTACCTTTATAGGACCCCTAGTCAGTGAAGCCCCGCCCCCTAATCAGGGCTCAGCTTCTCTCCAAGCACAAAGCCCCGCCAAACCCCTACACATACAGATACTACCAATACAAAACCAAACACACACAAATACCATCTCCTCCAACAGAACTCCCACTCAAACTCCCCTGTTTACAGCTCTGTTTGCTAGCTCCTGTGCCGCTGCCTGACTGGCTGCTACCTTTATAGGACCCCTAGTCAGGGAAGCCCCGCCCCCTAATCAGGGCTCAGCTTCTCTCCCAGCACAAAGCCCCTGCACATACAGATACTGACAATACAAAACCAAACACACACAAATACCTTCTCCTCCAACAGAACTACCACTCAAACTCCCCTGTTCACAGCTCTGTTTGCTAGCTCCTGTGCAACTGCAGCTGTCTGTTCCGCTGCCTGACTGGCTGCTACCTTTATAGGACCCCTAGTCAGTGAAGCCCCGCCCCCTAATCAGGGCTCAGCTTCTCTCGCAGCACCTAGCCCCTAAAAGCCTCTACACATACAGATACCACCAATACAAAAACACACACAAATAGCTTCTCCTCCAACAGAACTCCCACTCAAACTCCCCTGTTCACAGCTCTGTTTGCTAGCTCCTGTGCCGCTGCCTGACTGGCTGCTACCTTTATAGGACCCCTAGTCAGTGAAGCCCCGCCCCCTAATCAGGGCTCAGCTTCTCTCGCAGCACCTAGCCCCTCCAAGCCTCTACACATACAGATAATACCAATACAAAAAAACACACAAATACCATCTCCTCCAACAGAACTCCCACTCAAACTCCCCTGTTCACAGCTCTGTTTGCTAGCTCCTGTGCCGCTGCCTGACTGGCTGCTACCTTTATAAGACCCCTAGTCTGTGAAGCCCCGCCCGCTAATCAGGGCTCAGCTTCTCTCGCAGCACCTAGCCCCTCCAAACCTCTACACATACAGATACTAAAATACAAAAACACACACAAATACCTTCTCCTCCAACAGAACTCCCACTCAAACTCCCCTGTTCACAGCTCTGTTTGCTAGCTCCTGTGCCGCTGCCTGACTGGCTGCTACCTTTATAGGACCCCTAGTCAGTGAAGCCCCGCCCCCTAATCAGGGCTCAGCTTCTCTCCCAGCACAAAGCCCCTCCAAGCCTCTACACATACAGATACTACCAATGCAAAACCAAACACACACAAATACCTTCTCCTCCAACAGAACTCCCACTCAAACTCCCCTGTTTACAGCTCTGTTTGCTAGCTCCTGTGCCGCTGCCTGACTGGCTGCTACCTTTCTAGGACCCCTAGTCAGGGAAGCCCCGCCGCCTAATCAGGGCTCAGCTTCTCTCCCAGCACAAAGCCCCTGCACATACAGATACTGACAATACAAAACCAAACACACACAAATACCTTCTCCTCCAACAGAACTCCCACTCAAACTCCCCTGTTTACAGCTCTGTTTGATAGCTCCTGTGCCGCTGCAGCTGTCTGTGCCGCTGCCTGACTGGCTGCTACCTTTATAGGACCCCTAGTCAGTGAAGCCCCGCCCCTAATCAGGGCTCAGCTTCTCTCGCAGCACCTAGCCCCTCCAAGCCTCTACACATACAGATACTACCAATACAAAAACACACACAAATACCTTCTCCTCCAACAGAACTCCCACTCAAACTCCCCTGTTCACAGCTCTGTTTGCTAGCTCCTGTGCCGCTGCCTGACTGGCTGCTACCTTTATAGGACCCCTAGTCAGTGAAGCCCCGCCCCCTAATCAGGGCTCAGCTTCTCTCCCAGCACAAAGCCCCTCCAAGCCTCTACACATACAGATACTACCAATGCAAAACCAAACACACACAAATACCTTCTCCTCCAAGAGAACTCCCACTCAAACTCCCCTGTTTACAGCTCTGTTTGCTAGCTCCTGTGCCGCTGCCTGACTGGCTGCTACCTTTCTAGGACCCCTAGTCAGGGAAGCCCCGCCGCCTAATCAGGGCTCAGCTTCTCTCCCAGCACAAAGCCCCTGCACATACAGATACTGACAATACAAAACCAAACACACACAAATACCTTCTCCTCCAACAGAACTCCCACCCAAACTCCCCTGTTTACAGCTCTGTTTGCTAGCTCCTGTGCCGCTGCAGCTGTCTGTGCCAATGCCTGAGTGGCTGCTACCTTTATAGGACCCCTAGTCAGTGAAGCCCCGCCCCCTAATCAGGGCTCAGCTTCTCTCGCAGCACCTAGCCCCTCCAAGCCTCTACACATACAGATAATACCAATACAAAAACACACACAAATACCTTCTCCTCCAACAGAACTCCCACTCAAACTCCCCTGTTCACAGCTCTGTTTGATAGCTCCTGTGCCGCTGCAGCTGTCTGTGCCGCTGCCTGACTGGCTGCTACCTTTATAGGACCCCTAGTCAGTGAAGCCCCGCCCCCTAATCAAGGCTCAGCTTCTCTCGCAGCACCTAGCCCCTCCAAGCCTCTACACATACAGATACTACCAATACAAAAACACACACAAATACCTTCTCCTCCAACAGAACTCCCACTCAAACTCCCCTGTTCACAGCGCTGTTTGCTAGCTCCTGTGCCGCTGCCTGACTGGCTGCTACCTTTACAGGACCCCTAGTCAGGGAAGCCCCGCCGCCTAATCAGGGCTCAGCATCTCTCCCAGCACAAAGCCCCTGCACATACAGATACTGACAATACAAAACCAAACACACACAAATACCTTCTCCTCCAACAGAACTCCCACTCAAACTCCCCTGTTTACAGCTCTGTTTGCTAGCTCCTGTGCCGCTGCAGCTGTCTGTGCCAATGCCTGACTGGCTGCTACCTTTATAGGACCCCTAGTCAGTGAAGCCCCGCCCCCTAATCAGGGCTCAGCTTCTCTCGCAGCACCTAGCCCCTCCAAGCCTTTACACATACAGATAATACCAATACAAAAACACACACAAATACCTTCTCCTCCAACAGAACTCCCACTCAAACTCCCCTGTTCACAGCTCTGTTTGCTAGCTCCTGTGCCGCTGCCTGACTGGCTGCTACCTTTATAGGAACCCTAGTCAGGGAAGCCCCGCCCCCTAATCAGGGCTCAGCTTCTCTCCCAGCACAAAGCCCCTGCACATACAGATACTGACAATACAAAACCAAACACACACAAATACTTTCTCCTCCAACAGAACTCCCACTCAAACTCCCCTGTTCACAGCTCTGTTTGCTAGCTCCTGTGCAACTGCAGCTGTCTGTTCCGCTGCCTGACTGGCTGCTACCTTTGTAGGACCCCAGTCAGTGAAGCCCCGCCCCCTAATCAGGGCTCAGCTTCTCTGCAAGCACAAAGCCCCGCCAAAACCCTACACATACAGATACTACCAATGCAAAACCAAACACACACAAATACCTTCTCCTCCAACAGAACTCCCACTCAAACTCCCCTGTTTACAGCTCTGTTTGCTAGCTCCTGTGCCGCTGCCTGACTGGCTGCTACCTTTCTAGGACCCCTAGTCAGGGAAGCCCCGCCGCCTAATCAGGGCTCAGCTTCTCTCCCAGCACAAAGCCCCTGCACATACAGATACTGACAATACAAAACCAAACACACACAAATACCTTCTCCTCCAACAGAACTCCCACTCAAACTCCCCTGTTTACAGCTCTGTTTGATAGCTCCTGTGCCGCTGCAGCTGTCTGTGCCGCTGCCTGACTGGCTGCTACCTTTATAGGACCCCTAGTCAGTGAAGCCCCGCCCCTAATCAGGGCTCAGCTTCTCTCGCAGCACCTAGCCCCTCCAAGCCTCCACACATACAGATACTACCAATACAAAAACACACACAAATACCTTCTCCTCCAACAGAACTCCCACTCAAACTCCCCTGTTCACAGCTCTGTTTGCTAGCTCCTGTGCCGCTGCCTGACTGGCTGCTACCTTTATAGGACCCCTAGTCAGTGAAGCCCCGCCCCCTAATCAGGGCTCAGCTTCTCTCCCAGCACAAAGCCCCTCCAAGCCTCTACACATACAGATACTACCAATGCAAAACCAAACACACACAAATACCTTCTCCTCCAAGAGAACTCCCACTCAAACTCCCCTGTTTACAGCTCTGTTTGCTAGCTCCTGTGCCGCTGCCTGACTGGCTGCTACCTTTCTAGGACCCCTAGTCAGGGAAGCCCCGCCGCCTAATCAGGGCTCAGCTTCTCTCCCAGCACAAAGCCCCTGCACATACAGATACTGACAATACAAAACCAAACACACACAAATACCTTCTCCTCCAACAGAACTCCCACCCAAACTCCCCTGTTTACAGCTCTGTTTGCTAGCTCCTGTGCCGCTGCAGCTGTCTGTGCCAATGCCTGACTGGCTGCTACCTTTATAGGACCCCTAGTCAGTGAAGCCCCGCCCCCTAATCAGGGCTCAGCTTCTCTCGCAGCACCTAGCCCCTCCAAGCCTCTACACATACAGATAATACCAATACAAAAACACACACAAATACCTTCTCCTCCAACAGAACTCCCACTCAAACTCCCCTGTTCACAGCTCTGTTTGATAGCTCCTGTGCCGCTGCAGCTGTCTGTGCCGCTGCCTGACTGGCTGCTACCTTTATAGGACCCCTAGTCAGTGAAGCCCCGCCCCCTAATCAAGGCTCAGCTTCTCTCGCAGCACCTAGCCCCTCCAAGCCTCTACACATACAGATACTACCAATACAAAAACACACACAAATACCTTCTCCTCCAACAGAACTCCCACTCAAACTCCCCTGTTCACAGCGCTGTTTGCTAGCTCCTGTGCCGCTGCCTGACTGGCTGCTACCTTTATAGGACCCCTAGTCAGGGAAGCCCCGCCGCCTAATCAGGGCTCAGCATCTCTCCCAGCACAAAGCCCCTGCACATACAGATACTGACAATACAAAACCAAACACACACAAATACCTTCTCCTCCAACAGAACTCCCACTCAAACTCCCCTGTTTACAGCTCTGTTTGCTAGCTCCTGTGCCGCTGCAGCTGTCTGTGCCAATGCCTGACTGGCTGCTACCTTTATAGGACCCCTAGTCAGTGAAGCCCCGCCCCCTAATCAGGGCTCAGCTTCTCTCGCAGCACCTAGCCCCTCCAAGCCTTTACACATACAGATAATACCAATACAAAAACACACACAAATACCTTCTCCTCCAACAGAACTCCCACTCAAACTCCCCTGTTCACAGCTCTGTTTGATAGCTCCTGTGCCGCTGCAGCTGTCTGTGCCGCTGCCTGACTAGCTGCTACCTTTATAGGACCCCTAGTCAGTGAAGCCCCGCCCCTAATCAGGGCTCAGCTTCTCTCGCAGCACCTAGCCCCTCCAAGCCTCTACACATACAGATACTACCAATACAAAAACACACACAAATACCTTCTCCTCCAACAGAACTCCCACTCAAACTCCCCTGTTCACAGCTCTGTTTGCTAGCTCCTGTGCCGCTGCCTGACTGGCTGCTACCTTTATAGGAACCCTAGTCAGGGAAGCCCCGCCCCCTAATCAGGGCTCAGCTTCTCTCCCAGCACAAAGCCCCTGCACATACAGATACTGACAATACAAAACCAAACACACACAAATACTTTCTCCTCCAACAGAACTCCCACTCAAACTCCCCTGTTCACAGCTCTGTTTGCTAGCTCCTGTGCAACTGCAGCTGTCTGTTCCGCTGCCTGACTGGCTGCTACCTTTATAGGACCCCAGTCAGTGAAGCCCCGCCCCCTAATCAGGGCTCAGCTTCTCTGCAAGCACAAAGCCCCGCCAAAACCCTACACATACAGATACTACCAATGCAAAACCAAACACACACAAATACCTTCTCCTCCAACAGAACTCCCACTCAAACTCCCCTGTTTACAGCTCTGTTTGCTAGCTCCTGTGCCGCTGCCTGACTGGCTGCTACCTTTATAGGACCCCTAGTCAGGGAAGCCCCGCCCCCTAATCAGGGCTCAGCTTCTCTCCCAGCACAAAGCCCCTGCACATACAGATACTGACAATACAAAACCAAACACACACAAATACCTTCTCCTCCAACAGAACTACCACTCAAACTCCCCTGTTCACAGCTCTGTTTGCTAGCTCCTGTGCAACTGCAGCTGTCTGTTCCGCTGCCTGACTGGCTGCTACCTTTATAGGACCCCTAGTCAGTGAAGCCCCGCCCCCTAATCAGGGCTCAGCTTCTCTCGCAGCACCTAGCCCCTAAAAGCCTCTACACATACAGATACCACCAATACAAAAACACACACAAATAGCTTCTCCTCCAACAGAACTCCCACTCAAACTCCCCTGTTCACAGCTCCGTTTGCTAGCTCCTGTGCCGCTGCCTGACTGGCTGCTACCTTTATAGGACCCCTAGTCAGTGAAGCCCCGCCCCCTAATCAGGGCTCAGCTTCTCTCGCAGCACCTAGCCCCTCCAAGCCTCTACACATACAGATAATACCAATACAAAAACACACACAAATACCTTCTCCTCCAACAGAACTCCCACTCAAACTCCCCTGTTCACAGCTCTGTTTGCTAGCTCCTGTGCAACTGCAGCTGTCTGTTCCGCTGCCTGACTGGCTGCTACCTTTATAGGACCCCTAGTCAGTGAAGCCCCGCCCCCTAATCAGGGCTCAGCTTCTCTCCAAGCACAAAGCCCCGCCAAACCCCTACACATACAGATACTACCAATACAAAACCAAACACACACAAATACCATCTCCTCCAACAGAACTCCCACTCAAACTCCCCTGTTTACAGCTCTGTTTGCTAGCTCCTGTGCCGCTGCCTGACTGGCTGCTACCTTTATAGGACCCCTAGTCAGGGAAGCCCCGCCCCCTAATCAGGGCTCAGCTTCTCTCCCAGCACAAAGCCCCTGCACATACAGATACTGACAATACAAAACCAAACACACACAAATACCTTCTCCTCCAACAGAACTACCACTCAAACTCCCCTGTTCACAGCTCTGTTTGCTAGCTCCTGTGCAACTGCAGCTGTCTGTTCCGCTGCCTGACTGGCTGCTACCTTTATAGGACCCCTAGTCAGTGAAGCCCCGCCCCCTAATCAGGGCTCAGCTTCTCTCGCAGCACCTAGCCCCTAAAAGCCTCTACACATACAGATACCACCAATACAAAAACACACACAAATAGCTTCTCCTCCAACAGAACTCCCACTCAAACTCCCCTGTTCACAGCTCTGTTTGCTAGCTCCTGTGCCGCTGCCTGACTGGCTGCTACCTTTATAGGACCCCTAGTCAGTGAAGCCCCGCCCCCTAATCAGGGCTCAGCTTCTCTCCCAGCACAAAGCCCCTCCAAGCCTCTACACATACAGATACTACCAATGCAAAACCAAACACACACAAATACCTTCTCCTCCAACAGAACTCCCACTCAAACTCCCCTGTTTACAGCTCTGTTTGCTAGCTCCTGTGCCGCTGCCTGACTGGCTGCTACCTTTCTAGGACCCCTAGTCAGGGAAGCCCCGCCGCCTAATCAGGGCTCAGCTTCTCTCCCAGCACAAAGCCCCTGCACATACAGATACTGACAATACAAAACCAAACACACACAAATACCTTCTCCTCCAACAGAACTCCCACTCAAACTCCCCTGTTTACAGCTCTGTTTGATAGCTCCTGTGCCGCTGCAGCTGTCTGTGCCGCTGCCTGACTGGCTGCTACCTTTATAGGACCCCTAGTCAGTGAAGCCCCGCCCCTAATCAGGGCTCAGCTTCTCTCGCAGCACCTAGCCCCTCCAAGCCTCTACACATACAGATACTACCAATACAAAAACACACACAAATACCTTCTCCTCCAACAGAACTCCCACTCAAACTCCCCTGTTCACAGCTCTGTTTGCTAGCTCCTGTGCCGCTGCCTGACTGGCTGCTACCTTTATAGGACCCCTAGTCAGTGAAGCCCCGCCCCCTAATCAGGGCTCAGCTTCTCTCCCAGCACAAAGCCCCTCCAAGCCTCTACACATACAGATACTACCAATGCAAAACCAAACACACACAAATACCTTCTCCTCCAAGAGAACTCCCACTCAAACTCCCCTGTTTACAGCTCTGTTTGCTAGCTCCTGTGCCGCTGCCTGACTGGCTGCTACCTTTCTAGGACCCCTAGTCAGGGAAGCCCCGCCGCCTAATCAGGGCTCAGCTTCTCTCCCAGCACAAAGCCCCTGCACATACAGATACTGACAATACAAAACCAAACACACACAAATACCTTCTCCTCCAACAGAACTCCCACCCAAACTCCCCTGTTTACAGCTCTGTTTGCTAGCTCCTGTGCCGCTGCAGCTGTCTGTGCCAATGCCTGACTGGCTGCTACCTTTATAGGACCCCTAGTCAGTGAAGCCCCGCCCCCTAATCAGGGCTCAGCTTCTCTCGCAGCACCTAGCCCCTCCAAGCCTCTACATATACAGATAATACCAATACAAAAACACACACAAATACCTTCTCCTCCAACAGAACTCCCACTCAAACTCCCCTGTTCACAGCTCTGTTTGATAGCTCCTGTGCCGCTGCAGCTGTCTGTGCCGCTGCCTGACTGGCTGCTACCTTTATAGGACCCCTAGTCAGTGAAGCCCCGCCCCCTAATCAAGGCTCAGCTTCTCTCGCAGCACCTAGCCCCTCCAAGCCTCTACACATACAGATACTACCAATACAAAAACACACACAAATACCTTCTCCTCCAACAGAACTCCCACTCAAACTCCCCTGTTCACAGCGCTGTTTGCTAGCTCCTGTGCCGCTGCCTGACTGGCTGCTACCTTTATAGGACCCCTAGTCAGGGAAGCCCCGCCGCCTAATCAGGGCTCAGCATCTCTCCCAGCACAAAGCCCCTGCACATACAGATACTGACAATACAAAACCAAACACACACAAATACCTTCTCCTCCAACAGAACTCCCACTCAAACTCCCCTGTTTACAGCTCTGTTTGCTAGCTCCTGTGCCGCTGCAGCTGTCTGTGCCAATGCCTGACTGGCTGCTACCTTTATAGGACCCCTAGTCAGTGAAGCCCCGCCCCCTAATCAGGGCTCAGCTTCTCTCGCAGCACCTAGCCCCTCCAAGCCTTTACACATACAGATAATACCAATACAAAAACACACACAAATACCTTCTCCTCCAACAGAACTCCCACTCAAACTCCCCTGTTCACAGCTCTGTTTGATAGCTCCTGTGCCGCTGCAGCTGTCTGTGCCGCTGCCTGACTAGCTGCTACCTTTATAGGACCCCTAGTCAGTGAAGCCCCGCCCCTAATCAGGGCTCAGCTTCTCTCGCAGCACCTAGCCCCTCCAAGCCTCTACACATACAGATACTACCAATACAAAAACACACACAAATACCTTCTCCTCCAACAGAACTCCCACTCAAACTCCCCTGTTCACAGCTCTGTTTGCTAGCTCCTGTGCCGCTGCCTGACTGGCTGCTACCTTTATAGGAACCCTAGTCAGGGAAGCCCCGCCCCCTAATCAGGGCTCAGCTTCTCTCCCAGCACAAAGCCCCTGCACATACAGATACTGACAATACAAAACCAAACACACACAAATACTTTCTCCTCCAACAGAACTCCCACTCAAACTCCCCTGTTCACAGCTCTGTTTGCTAGCTCCTGTGCAACTGCAGCTGTCTGTTCCGCTGCCTGACTGGCTGCTACCTTTATAGGACCCCAGTCAGTGAAGCCCCGCCCCCTAATCAGGGCTCAGCTTCTCTGCAAGCACAAAGCCCCGCCAAAACCCTACACATACAGATACTACCAATGCAAAACCAAACACACACAAATACCTTCTCCTCCAACAGAACTCCCACTCAAACTCCCCTGTTTACAGCTCTGTTTGCTAGCTCCTGTGCCGCTGCCTGACTGGCTGCTACCTTTATAGGACCCCTAGTCAGGGAAGCCCCGCCCCCTAATCAGGGCTCAGCTTCTCTCCCAGCACAAAGCCCCTGCACATACAGATACTGACAATACAAAACCAAACACACACAAATACCTTCTCCTCCAACAGAACTACCACTCAAACTCCCCTGTTCACAGCTCTGTTTGCTAGCTCCTGTGCAACTGCAGCTGTCTGTTCCGCTGCCTGACTGGCTGCTACCTTTATAGGACCCCTAGTCAGTGAAGCCCCGCCCCCTAATCAGGGCTCAGCTTCTCTCGCAGCACCTAGCCCCTAAAAGCCTCTACACATACAGATACCACCAATACAAAAACACACACAAATAGCTTCTCCTCCAACAGAACTCCCACTCAAACTCCCCTGTTCACAGCTCCGTTTGCTAGCTCCTGTGCCGCTGCCTGACTGGCTGCTACCTTTATAGGACCCCTAGTCAGTGAAGCCCCGCCCCCTAATCAGGGCTCAGCTTCTCTCGCAGCACCTAGCCCCTCCAAGCCTCTACACATACAGATAATACCAATACAAAAACACACACAAATACCTTCTCCTCCAACAGAACTCCCACTCAAACTCCCCTGTTCACAGCTCTGTTTGCTAGCTCCTGTGCAACTGCAGCTGTCTGTTCCGCTGCCTGACTGGCTGCTACCTTTATAGGACCCCTAGTCAGTGAAGCCCCGCCCCCTAATCAGGGCTCAGCTTCTCTCCAAGCACAAAGCCCCGCCAAACCCCTACACATACAGATACTACCAATACAAAACCAAACACACACAAATACCATCTCCTCCAACAGAACTCCCACTCAAACTCCCCTGTTCACAGCTCTGTTTGCTAGCTCCTGTGCCGCTGCCTGACTGGCTGCTACCTTTCTAGGACCCCTAGTCAGGGAAGCCCCGCCGCCTAATCAGGGCTCAGCTTCTCTCCCAGCACAAAGCCCCTGCACATACAGATACTGACAATACAAAACCAAACACACACAAATACCTTCTCCTCCAACAGAACTCCCACTCAAACTCCCCTGTTTACAGCTCTGTTTGCTAGCTCCTGTGCCGCTGCAGCTGTCTGTGCCAATGCCTGACTGGCTGCTACCTTTATAGGACCCCTAGTCAGTGAAGCCCCGCCCCCTAATCAGGGCTCAGCTTCTCTCGCGGCACCTAGCCCCTCCAAGCCTCTACACATACAGATAATACCAATACAAAAACACACACAAATACCTTCTCCTCCAACAGAACTCCCACTCAAACTCCCCTGTTCACAGCTCTGTTTGCTAGCTCCTGTGCCGCTGCCTGACTGGCTGCTACCTTTATAGGAACCCTAGTCAGGGAAGCCCCGCCCCCTAATCAGGGCTCAGCTTCTCTCCCAGCACAAAGCCCCTGCACATACAGATACTGACAATACAAAACGAAACACACACAAATACTTTCTCCTCCAACAGAACTCCCACTCAAACTCCCCTGTTCACAGCTCTGTTTGCTAGCTCCTGTGCAACTGCAGCTGTCTGTTCCGCTGCCTGACTGGCTGCTACCTTTATAGGACCCCTAGTCAGTGAAGCCCCGCCCCCTAATCAGGGCTCAGCTTCTCTCGCAGCACCTAGCCCCTCCAAGCCTCTACACATACAGATATCAATACAAAAACACACACAAATACCTTCTCCTCCAACAGAACTCCCACTCAAACTCCCCTGTTCACAGCTCTGTTTGCTAGCTCCTGTGCCGCTGCCTGACTGGCTGCTACCTTTATAGGACCCCTAGTCTTTGAAGCCCCGCCCCCTAATCAGGGCTCAGCTTCTCTCGCAGCACCTAGCCCCTCCAAGCCTCTACACATACAGATACTACCAATACAAAAACACACACAAATACCTTCTCCTCCAACAGAACTCCCACTCAAACTCCCCTGTTCACAGCTCTGTTTGCTAGCTCCTGTGCCGCTGCCTGACTGGCTGCTACCTTTATAGGACCCCTAGTCAGGGAAGCCCCGCCGCCTAATCAGGGCTCAGCTTCTCTCCCAGCACAAAGCCCCTGCACATACAGATACTGACAATACAAAACCAAACACACACAAATACCTTCTCCTCCAACAGAACTCCCACTCAAACTCCCCTGTTCACAGCTCTGTTTGCTAGCTCCTGTGCCGCTGCCTGACTGGCTGCTACCTTTATAGGACCCCTAGTCAGTGAAGCCCCGCCCCCTAATCAGGGCTCAGCTTCTCTCCCAGCACAAAGCCCCTCCAAGCCTCTACACATACAGATACTACCAATGCAAAACCAAACACACACAAATACCTTCTCCTCCAACAGAACTCCCACTCAAACTCCCCTGTTTACAGCTCTGTTTGCTAGCTCCTGTGCCGCTGCCTGACTGGCTGCTACCTTTCTAGGACCCCTAGTCAGGGAAGCCCCGCCGCCTAATCAGGGCTCAGCTTCTCTCCCAGCACAAAGCCCCTGCACATACAGATACTGACAATACAAAACCAAACACACACAAATACCTTCTCCTCCAACAGAACTCCCACTCAAACTCCCCTGTTTACAGCTCTGTTTGCTAGCTCCTGTGCCGCTGCAGCTGTCTGTGCCAATGCCTGACTGGCTGCTACCTTTATAGGACCCCTAGTCAGGGAAGCCCCGCCCCCTAATCAGGGCTCAGCTTCTCTCCCAGCACAAAGCCCCTGCACATACAGATACTGACAATACAAAACCAAACACACACAAATACCTTCTCCTCCAACAGAACTACCACTCAAACTCCCCTGTTCACAGCTCTGTTTGCTAGCTCCTGTGCAACTGCAGCTGTCTGTTCCGCTGCCTGACTGGCTGCTACCTTTATAGGACCCCTAGTCAGTGAAGCCCCGCCCCCTAATCAGGGCTCAGCTTCTCTCGCAGCACCTAGCCCCTAAAAGCCTCTACACATACAGATACCACCAATACAAAAACACACACAAATAGCTTCTCCTCCAACAGAACTCCCACTCAAACTCCCCTGTTCACAGCTCCGTTTGCTAGCTCCTGTGCCGCTGCCTGACTGGCTGCTACCTTTATAGGACCCCTAGTCAGTGAAGCCCCGCCCCCTAATCAGGGCTCAGCTTCTCTCGCAGCACCTAGCCCCTCCAAGCCTCTACACATACAGATAATACCAATACAAAAACACACACAAATACCTTCTCCTCCAACAGAACTCCCACTCAAACTCCCCTGTTCACAGCTCTGTTTGCTAGCTCCTGTGCAACTGCAGCTGTCTGTTCCGCTGCCTGACTGGCTGCTACCTTTATAGGACCCCTAGTCAGTGAAGCCCCGCCCCCTAATCAGGGCTCAGCTTCTCTCCAAGCACAAAGCCCCGCCAAACCCCTACACATACAGATACTACCAATACAAAACCAAACACACACAAATACCATCTCCTCCAACAGAACTCCCACTCAAACTCCCCTGTTCACAGCTCTGTTTGCTAGCTCCTGTGCCGCTGCCTGACTGGCTGCTACCTTTCTAGGACCCCTAGTCAGGGAAGCCCCGCCGCCTAATCAGGGCTCAGCTTCTCTCCCAGCACAAAGCCCCTGCACATACAGATACTGACAATACAAAACCAAACACACACAAATACCTTCTCCTCCAACAGAACTCCCACTCAAACTCCCCTGTTTACAGCTCTGTTTGCTAGCTCCTGTGCCGCTGCAGCTGTCTGTGCCAATGCCTGACTGGCTGCTACCTTTATAGGACCCCTAGTCAGTGAAGCCCCGCCCCCTAATCAGGGCTCAGCTTCTCTCGCGGCACCTAGCCCCTCCAAGCCTCTACACATACAGATAATACCAATACAAAAACACACACAAATACCTTCTCCTCCAACAGAACTCCCACTCAAACTCCCCTGTTCACAGCTCTGTTTGCTAGCTCCTGTGCCGCTGCCTGACTGGCTGCTACCTTTATAGGAACCCTAGTCAGGGAAGCCCCGCCCCCTAATCAGGGCTCAGCTTCTCTCCCAGCACAAAGCCCCTGCACATACAGATACTGACAATACAAAACGAAACACACACAAATACTTTCTCCTCCAACAGAACTCCCACTCAAACTCCCCTGTTCACAGCTCTGTTTGCTAGCTCCTGTGCAACTGCAGCTGTCTGTTCCGCTGCCTGACTGGCTGCTACCTTTATAGGACCCCTAGTCAGTGAAGCCCCGCCCCCTAATCAGGGCTCAGCTTCTCTCGCAGCACCTAGCCCCTCCAAGCCTCTACACATACAGATATCAATACAAAAACACACACAAATACCTTCTCCTCCAACAGAACTCCCACTCAAACTCCCCTGTTCACAGCTCTGTTTGCTAGCTCCTGTGCCGCTGCCTGACTGGCTGCTACCTTTATAGGACCCCTAGTCTTTGAAGCCCCGCCCCCTAATCAGGGCTCAGCTTCTCTCGCAGCACCTAGCCCCTCCAAGCCTCTACACATACAGATACTACCAATACAAAAACACACACAAATACCTTCTCCTCCAACAGAACTCCCACTCAAACTCCCCTGTTCACAGCTCTGTTTGCTAGCTCCTGTGCCGCTGCCTGACTGGCTGCTACCTTTATAGGACCCCTAGTCAGGGAAGCCCCGCCGCCTAATCAGGGCTCAGCTTCTCTCCCAGCACAAAGCCCCTGCACATACAGATACTGACAATACAAAACCAAACACACACAAATACCTTCTCCTCCAACAGAACTCCCACTCAAACTCCCCTGTTCACAGCTCTGTTTGCTAGCTCCTGTGCCGCTGCCTGACTGGCTGCTACCTTTATAGGACCCCTAGTCAGTGAAGCCCCGCCCCCTAATCAGGGCTCAGCTTCTCTCCCAGCACAAAGCCCCTCCAAGCCTCTACACATACAGATACTACCAATGCAAAACCAAACACACACAAATACCTTCTCCTCCAACAGAACTCCCACTCAAACTCCCCTGTTTACAGCTCTGTTTGCTAGCTCCTGTGCCGCTGCCTGACTGGCTGCTACCTTTCTAGGACCCCTAGTCAGGGAAGCCCCGCCGCCTAATCAGGGCTCAGCTTCTCTCCCAGCACAAAGCCCCTGCACATACAGATACTGACAATACAAAACCAAACACACACAAATACCTTCTCCTCCAACAGAACTCCCACTCAAACTCCCCTGTTTACAGCTCTGTTTGCTAGCTCCTGTGCCGCTGCAGCTGTCTGTGCCAATGCCTGACTGGCTGCTACCTTTATAGGACCCCTAGTCAGTGAAGCCCCGCCCCCTAATCAGGGCTCAGCTTCTCTCGCAGCACCTAGCCCCTCCAAGCCTCTACACATACAGATAATACCAATACAAAAACACACACAAATACCTTCTCCTCCAACAGAACTCCCACTCAAACTCCCCTGTTCACAGCTCTGTTTGCTAGCTCCTGTGCCGCTGCCTGACTGGCTGCTACCTTTATAGGAACCCTAGTCAGGGAAGCCCCGCCCCCTAATCAGGGCTCAGCTTCTCTCCCAGCACAAAGCCCCTGCACATACAGATACTGACAATACAAAACCGAACACACACAAATACTTTCTCCTCCAACAGAACTCCCACTCAAACTCCCCTGTTCACAGCTCTGTTTGCTAGCTCCTGTGCTGCTGCCTGACTGGCTGCTACCTTTATAGGACCCCTAGTCAGTGAGGCCCCGCCCCCTAATCAGGGCTCAGCTTCTCTCCCAGCACAAAGCCCCTCCAAGCCTCTACACATACAGATAATACCAATACAAAAACACACACAAATACGTTCTCCTCCAACAGAACTCCCACTCAAACTCCCCTGTTTACAGGTCTGTTTGCTAGCTCCCTTGCCGCTGCCTGACTGGCTACTACCTTTATAGGACCAATAGTCAGTGAAGCCCCGCCCCCTAATCAGGGCTCAGCTTCTCTCGCAGCACCTAGCCCCTCCAAGCCTCTACACATACAGATACTACCAATACAAAAACACACACAAATAGCTTCTCCTCCAACAGAACTCCCACTCAAACTCCCCTGTTCACAGCTCTGTTTGCTAGCTCCTGTGCCGCTGCCTGACTCGCTGCTACCTTTATAGGACCCCTAGTCAGTGAAGCCCCGCCCCCTAATCAGGGCTCAGCTTCTCTCGCAGCACCTAGCCCCTTCAAGCCTCTACACATACAGATAATACGAATACAAAAACACACACAAATACCTTCTCCTCCAACAGAACTCCCACTCAAACTCCCCTGTTTACAGCTCTGTTTGCTAGCTCCTGTGCCGCTGCCTGACTGGCTGCTCCCTTTCTAGGACCCCTAATCAGTGAAGCCCCGCCCCCTAATCAGGGCTCAGCTTCTGTCCCAGCACAAAGCCCGTACACATACAGATACTACCAATACAAAACCAAACACACACAAATACCTTCTCCTCCAACAGAACTCCCACTAAACTGCCCTGTTGACAGCTCTGTTTGCTAGCTCCTGTGCCGCTGCCTGACTGGCTGCTAGCTTTATAGGACCCCTAGTCAGTGAAGCCCCGCCCCCTAATCAGGGCTCAGCTTCTCTCCCAGCACAAACCCCTCCAAGCCTATACACATACAGATACTACCAATACAAAAAAACAAAACAAATACTTTCTCCTCCAACAGAACTCCCACTCAAACTCCCCTGTTCACAGCTCTGTTTGCTAGCTGCTGTGCCACTGCAGCTGTCTGTGCCGCTGCCTGACTGGCTGCTACCTTTATAGGACCCCTAGTCAGTGAAGCCCCGCCCCCTAATCAGGGCTCAGCTTCTCTCGCAGCATCTAGCCCCTCCAAGCCTCTACACATACAGATAATTCCAATACAAAAACACACACAAATACCTTCTCCTCCAAGAGAACTCCCACTCAAACTCCCCTGTTCACAGCTCTGTTTGCTAGCTCCTGTGCCGCTGCCTGACTGGCTCCTACCTTTATAGGACCCCTAGTCAGGGAAGCCCCGCCCCCTAATCAGGGCTCAGCTTCTCTCCCAGCACAAAGCCCCTGCACATACAGATACTGACAATACAAAACCAAACACACACAAATACTTTCTCCTCCAACAGAACTCCCACTCAAACTCCCCTGTTCACAGCGCTGTTTGCTAGCTCCTGTGCAACTGCAGCTGTCTGTTCCGCTGCCTGACTGGCTGCTACCTTTATAGGACCCCTAGTCAGTGAAGCCCCGCCCCCTAATCAGGGCTCAGCTTCTCTCCAAGCATAAAGCCCCTCCAAGCCTCTACACATACAGATGCTACCAATACAAAACCAAACACACACAAATACCATCTCCTCCAACAGAACTCCCACTCAAACTCCCCTGTTCACAGCTCTGTTTGCTAGCTCCTGTGCCGCTGCCTGACTGGCTGCTACCTTTATAGGACCCCTAGTCTGTGAAGCCCCGCCCCCTAATCAGGGCTCAGCTTCTCTCGCAGCACCTAGCCCCTCCAAGCCTCTACACATACAGATACTACCAATACAAAAACACACACTAATACCTTCTCCTCCAACAGAACTCCCACTCAAACTCCCCTGTTCACAGCTCTGTTTGCTAGCTCCTGTGCCGCTGCCTGACTGGCTCCTACATTTATAGGACCCCTAGTCAGTGAAGCCCCGCCCCCTGATCGGGGCTCAGCTTCTCTCCCAGCACAAAGCCCCTCCAAGCCTCTACATATACAGATACTACCAATACAAAAAAACACACAAATACCTTCTCCTCCAACAGAACTCCCACTCAAACTCCCCTGTTTACCGCTCTGTTTGCTAGCTCCTGTGCCGCTGCCTGACTGGCTGCTACCTTCATAGGACCCGTAGTCAGGGAAGCCACGCCCCCTAATCAAGGCTCAGCTTCTCTCCCAGCACAAAGCCCGTACACATACAGATACTGCCAATACAAAACCGAACACACACAAGTACCTTCTCCTCCAACAGAACTCCCACTCAAACTCCCCTGTTTACAGCTCTGTTTGCTAGCTCCTGTGCCACTGCAGCTGTCTGTGCCGCTGCCTGACTGGCTGCTCCCTTTCTAGGACCCCTAATCAGTGAAGCCCCGCCCCCTAATCAGGGCCCAGCTTCTCTCCCATCACAAAGCCCCTCCAAGCCTCTACACATACAGATAATACCAATACAAAACCAAACACACACAAATACCTTCTCCTCCAACAGAACTCCCACTCAAACTCCCCTGTTTACAGCTCTGTTTGCTAGCTCCTGTGCCGCTGCCTGACTGGCTGCTACCTTTATAGGACCCCTAGTCAGGGAAGCCCCGCCCCCTAATCAGGGCTCAGCTTCTCTCCCAGCACAAAGCCCCTGCACATACAGATACTGACAATACAAAACCAAACACACACAAATACGTTCTCCTCCAACAGAACTCCCACTCAAACTCCCCTGTTTACAGCTCTGTTTGCTAGCTCCCGTGCCGCTGCAGCTGTCTGTGCCAATGCCTGACTGGCTGCTACGTTTATAGGACCCCTAGTCAGTGAAGCCCCGCGCCCTAATCAGGGCTCAGCTTCTCTCCAAGCACAAAGCCCCGCCAAACCCCTACACATACAGATACTACCAATACAAAACCAAACACACACAAATACCATCTCCTCCAACAGAACTCCCACTCAAACTCCCCTGTTTACAGCTCTGTTTGCTAGCTCCTGTGCCGCTGCAGCTGTCTGTGCAGCTGCCTGACTGGCTGCTACCTTTATAGGACCCCTAGTCAGTGAAGCCCCGCCCCCTAATCAGGGCTCAGCTTCTCTCGCAGCACCTAGCCCCTCCAAGCCTCTACACATACAGATACTACCAATACAAAAACACACACAAATACCTTCTTCTCCAACAGAACTCCCACTCAAACTCCCCTGTTCACAGCTCTGTTTGCTAGCTCCTGTGCCGCTGCCTGACTGGCTGCTACCTTTATAGGACCCCTAGTCAGTGAAGCCCCGCCCCCTAATCAGGGCTCAGCTTCTATCCCAGCACAAAGCCCCTCCAAGCCTCTACACATACAGATAATACCAATACAAAAACACACACAAATACGTTCTCCTCCAACAGAACTCCCACTCAAACTCCCCTGTTTACAGGTCTGTTTGCTAGCTCCCTTGCCGCTGCCTGACTGGGTGCTCCCTTTATAGGACCCCTAGTCAGTGAAGCCACGCCCCCTAATCAGGGCTCAGCTTCTCTCGCAGCACCTAGCCCCTAAAAGCCTCTACACATACAGATACTACCAATACAAAAACACACACAAATAGCTTCTCCTCCAACAGAACTCCCACTCAAACTCCCCTGTTCACAGCTCTGTTTGCTAGCTCCTGTGCCGCTGCCTGACTGGCTGCTACCTTTATAGGACCCCTAGTCTGTGAAGCCCCGCCCCCTAATCAGGGCTCAGCTTCTCTCGCAACACCTAGCCCCTCCAAGCCTCTACACATACAGATACTACCAATACAAAAACACACACAAATACCTTCTCCTCCAACAGAACTCCCACTCAAACTCCCCTGTTCACAGCTCTGTTTGCTAGCTCCTGTGCCGCTGCCTGACTGGCTGCTACCTTTATAGGACCCCTAGTCAGTGAAGCCCCGCCCCCTAATCAGGGCTCAGCTTCTCTCCCAGCACAAAGCCCGTCCAAGCCTCTACACATACAGATACTACCAATGCAAAACCAAACACACAAATACCTTCTCCTCCAACAGAACTCCCACTCAAACTCCCCTGTTTACAGCTCTGTTTGCTAGCTCCTGTGCCGCTGCCTGACTGGCTGCTACCTTTATAGGACCCCTAGTCAGGGAAGCCCCGCCCCCTAATCAGGGCTCAGCTTCTCTCCCAGCACAAAGCCCCTGCACATACAGATACTGACAATACAAAACCAAACACACACAAATACCTTCTCCTCCAACAGAACTCCCACTCAAACTCCCCTGTTCACAGCTCTGTTTGCTAGCTCCTGTGCCACTGCAGCTGTCTGTTCCGCTGCCTGACTGGCTGCTACCTTTATAGGACCCCTAGTCAGTGAAGCCCCGCCCCCTAATCAGGGCTCAGCTTCTCTCCAAGCACAAAGCCCCGCCAAACCCCTACACATACAGATACTACCAATACAAAACCAAACACACACAAATACCATCTCCTCCAACAGAACTCCCACTCAAACTCCCCTGTTTACAGCTCTGTTTGCTAGCTCCTGTGCCGCTGCAGCTGTCTGTGCCGCTGCCTGACTGGCTGCTACCTTTATAGGACCCCTAGTCAGTGAAGCCCCGCCCCCTAATCAGGGCTCAGCTTCTCTCGCAGCACCTAGCCCCTCCAAGCCTCTACACATACAGATACTACCAATACAAAAACACAAACATATACCTTCTCCTCCAACAGAACTCCCACTCAAACTCCCCTGTTCACAGCTCTCTTTGCTAGCTCCTGTGCCGCTGCCTGACTGGCTGCTACCTTTATAGGACCCCTAGTCAGTGAAGCCCCGCCCCCTAATCAGGGCTCAGCTTCTCTCCAAGCACAAAGCCCCGCCAAACCCCTACACATACAGATACTACCAATACAAAACCAAACACACACAAATACCATCTCCTCCAACAGAACTCCCACTCAAACTCCCCTGTTTACAGCTCTGTTTGCTAGCTCCTGTGCCGCTGCAGCTGTCTGTGCCGCTGCCTGACTGGCTGCTACCTTTATCGGACCCCTAGTCAGTGAAGCCCCGCCCCCTAATCAGGGCTCAGCTTCTCTCGCAGCACCTAGCCCCTCCAAGCCTCTACACATACAGATACTACCAATACAAAAACACAAACAAATACCTTCTCCTCCAACAGAACTCCCACTCAAACTCCCCTGTTCACAGCTCTCTTTGCTAGCTCCTGTGCCGCTGCCTGACTGGCTGCTACCTTTATAGGACCCCTAGTCAGGGAAGCCCCGCCCCCTAATCAGGGCTCAGCTTCTCTCGCAGCACCTAGCCCCTCCAAGCCTCTACACATACAGATACTACCAATACAAAAACACAAACAAATACCTTCTCCTCCAACAGAACTCCCACTCAAACTCCCCTGTTCACAGCTCTGTTTGCTAGCTCCTGTGCCGCTGCCTGACTGGCTGCTACCTTTATAGGACCCCTAGTCAGTGAAGCCCCGCCCCCTAATCAGGGCTCAGCTTCTCTCCCAGCACAAAGCCCCTCCAAGCCTCTACACTTCAGATAATACCAATACAAAAACACACACAAATACCTTCTCCTCCAACAGAACTCCCACTCAAACTCCCCTGTTTACAGGTCTGTTTGCTAGCTCCCTTGCGGCTGCCTGACTGGCTGCTACCTTTATACGACCCCTAGTCAGTGAAGTCCCGCCCCCTAATCAGGGCTCAGCTTCTCTCGCAGCGCCTAGCCCCTCCAAGCCTCTACACATACAGATAATACCAATACAAAAACACACACAAATACGTTCTCCTCCAACAGAACTCCCACTCAAACTCCCCTGTTTACAGGTCTGTTTGCTAGCTCCCTTGCCGCTGCCTGACTGGGTGCTCCCTTTATAGGACCCCTAGTCAGTGAAGCCCCGCCCCCTAATCAGGGCTCAGCTTCTCTCGCAGCACCTAGCCCCTAAAAGCCTCTACACATACAGATACTACCAATACAAAAACACACACAAATAGCTTCTCCTCCAACAGAACTCCCACTCAAACTCCCCTGTTAACAGCTCTGTTTCCTAGCTCCTGTGCCGCTGCCTGACTGGCTGCTACCTTTATAGGACCCCTAGTCTGTGAAGCCCCGCCCCCTAATCAGGGCTCAGCTTCTCTCGCAGCACCTAGCCCCTCCAAGCCTCTACACATACAGATACTACCAATACAAAAACACACACAAATACCTTCTCCTCCAACAGAACTCCCACTCAAACTCCCCTGTTCACACCTCTGTTTGCTAGCTCCTGTGCCGCTGCCTGATTGGCTGCTACCTTTATAGGACCCCTAGTCAGGGAAGCCCCGCCCCCTAATCAGGGCTCAGCTTCTCTCCCAGCACAAAGCCCGTCCAAGCCTCTACACATACAGATACTACCAATGCAAAACCAAACACACACAAATACCTTCTCCTCCAACAGAACTCCCACTCAAACTCCCCTGTTTACAGCTCTGTTTGCTAGCTCCTGTGCCGCTGCCTGACTGGCTGCTACCTTTATAGGACCCCTAGTCAGGGAAGCCCCGCCCCCTAATCAGGGCTCAGCTTCTCTCCCAGCACAAAGCCCCTGCACATACAGATACTGACAATACAAAACCAAACACACACAAATACCTTCTCCTCCAACAGAACTCCCACTCAAACTCCCCAGTTTACAGTTCTGTTTGCTAGCTCCTGTGCCGCTGCAGCTGTCTGTGCCGCTGCCTGACTGGCTGCTACCTTTATAGGACCCCTAGTCAGTGAAGCCCCGCCCCCTAATCAGGGCTCAGCTTCTCTCGCAGCACCTAGCCCCTCCAAGCCTCTACACATACAGATACTACCAATACAAAAACACAAACAAATACCTTCTCCTCTAACAGAACTCCCACTCAAACTCCCCTGTTTACAGCTCTGTTTGCTAGCTCCTGTGCCGCTGCAGCTGTCTGTTCCGCTGCCTGACTGGCTGCTACCTTTATAGGACCCCTAGTCAGTGAAGCCCCGCCCCCTAATCAGGGCTCAGTTTCTCTCCCAGCACAAAGCCCCTGCACATACAGATACTGACAATACAAAACCAAACACACACAAATACGTTCTCCTCCAACAGAACTCCCACTCAAACTCCCCTGTTTACAGCTCTGTTTGCTAGCTCCCGTGCCGCTGCAGCTGTCTGTGCCAATGCCTGACTGGCTGCTACGTTTATAGGACCCCTAGTCAGTGAAGCCCCGCGCCCTAATCAGGGCTCAGCTTCTCTCCAAGCACAAAGCCCCGCCAAACCCCTACACATACAAATACTACCAATACAAAACCAAACACACACAAATACCATCTCCTCCAACAGAACTCCCACTCAAACTCCCCTGTTTACAGCTCTGTTTGCTAGCTCCTGTGCCGCTGCAGCTGTCTGTGCAGCTGCCTGACTGGCTGCTACCTTTATAGGACCCCTAGTCAGTGAAGCCCCGCCCCCTAATCAGGGCTCAGCTTCTCTCGCAGCACCTAGCCCCTCCAAGCCTCTACACATACAGATACTACCAATACAAAAACACACACAAATACCTTCTTCTCCAACAGAACTCCCACTCAAACTCCCCTGTTCACAGCTCTGTTTGCTAGCTCCTGTGCCGCTGCCTGACTGGCTGCTACCTTTATAGGACCCCTAGTCAGTGAAGCCCCGCCCCCTAATCAGGGCTCAGCTTCTATCCCAGCACAAAGCCCCTCCAAGCCTCTACACATACAGATAATACCAATACAAAAACACACACAAATACGTTCTCCTCCAACAGAACTCCCACTCAAACTCCCCTGTTTACAGGTCTGTTTGCTAGCTCCCTTGCCGCTGCCTGACTGGGTGCTCCCTTTATAGGACCCCTAGTCAGTGAAGCCACGCCCCCTAATCAGGGCTCAGCTTCTCTCGCAGCACCTAGCCCCTAAAAGCCTCTACACATACAGATACTACCAATACAAAAACACACACAAATAGCTTCTCCTCCAACAGAACTCCCACTCAAACTCCCCTGTTCACAGCTCTGTTTGCTAGCTCCTGTGCCGCTGCCTGACTGGCTGCTACCTTTATAGGACCCCTAGTCTGTGAAGCCCCGCCCCCTAATCAGGGCTCAGCTTCTCTCGCAACACCTAGCCCCTCCAAGCCTCTACACATACAGATACTACCAATACAAAAACACACACAAATACCTTCTCCTCCAACAGAACTCCCACTCAAACTCCCCTGTTTACAGCTCTGTTTGCTAGCTCCTGTGCCGCTGCCTGACTGGCTGCTACCTTTATAGGACCCCTAGTCAGGGAAGCCCCGCCCCCTAATCAGGGCTCAGCTTCTCTCCCAGCACAAAGCCCCTGCACATACAGATACTGACAATACAAAACCAAACACACACAAATACCTTCTCCTCCAACAGAACTCCCACTCAAACTCCCCTGTTCACAGCTCTCTTTGCTAGCTCCTGTGCCGCTGCCTGACTGGCTGCTACCTTTATAGGACCCCTAGTCAGTGAAGCCCCGCCCCCTAATCAGGGCTCAGCTTCTCTCCAAGCACAAAGCCCCGCCAAACCCCTACACATACAGATACTACCAATACAAAACCAAACACACACAAATACCATCTCCTCCAACAGAACTCCCACTCAAACTCCCCTGTTTACAGCTCTGTTTGCTAGCTCCTGTGCCGCTGCAGCTGTCTGTGCCGCTGCCTGACTGGCTGCTACCTTTATAGGACCCCTAGTCAGTGAAGCCCCGCCCCCTAATCAGGGCTCAGCTTCTCTCGCAGCACCTAGCCCCTCCAAGCCTCTACACATACAGATACTACCAATACAAAAACACAAACAAATACCTTCTCCTCCAACAGAACTCCCACTCAAACTCCCCTGTTCACAGCTCTCTTTGCTAGCTCCTGTGCCGATGCCTGACTGGCTGCTACCTTTATAGGACCCCTAGTCAGGGAAGCCCCGCCCCCTAATCAGGGCTCAGCTTCTCTCGCAGCACCTAGCCCCTCCAAGCCTCTACACATACAGATACTACCAATACAAAAACACAAACAAATACCTTCTCCTCCAACAGAACTCCCACTCAAACTCCCCTGTTCACAGCTCTGTTTGCTAG
Organism: Lepidochelys olivacea; assembly: GCF_965140295.1. Taxonomy (NCBI): domain Eukaryota; kingdom Metazoa; phylum Chordata; order Testudines; family Cheloniidae; genus Lepidochelys; species Lepidochelys olivacea. The sequence goes on along the minus strand of NC_140432.1, from coordinate 1,763,573 downwards.
CTCCTGTGCCGCTGCCTGACTGGCTGCTACCTTTATAGGACCCCTAGTCAGTGAAGCCCCGCCCCCTAATCAGGGCTCAGCTTCTCTCCCAGCACAAAGCCCCTCCAAGCCTCTACACTTCAGATAATACCAATACAAAAACACACACAAATACCTTCTCCTCCAACAGAACTCCCACTCAAACTCCCCTGTTTACAGGTCTGTTTGCTAGCTCCCTTGCGGCTGCCTGACTGGCTGCTACCTTTATACGACCCCTAGTCAGTGAAGTCCCGCCCCCTAATCAGGGCTCAGCTTCTCTCGCAGCACCTAGCCCCTCCAAGCCTCTACACATACAGATAATACCAATACAAAAACACACACAAATACGTTCTCCTCCAACAGAACTCCCACTCAAACTCCCCTGTTTACAGGTCTGTTTGCTAGCTCCCTTGCCGCTGCCTGACTGGGTGCTCCCTTTATAGGACCCCTAGTCAGTGAAGCCCCGCCCCCTAATCAGGGCTCAGCTTCTCTCGCAGCACCTAGCCCCTAAAAGCCTCTACACATACAGATACTACCAATACAAAAACACACACAAATAGCTTCTCCTCCAACAGAACTCCCACTCAAACTCCCCTGTTAACAGCTCTGTTTCCTAGCTCCTGTGCCGCTGCCTGACTGGCTGCTACCTTTATAGGACCCCTAGTCTGTGAAGCCCCGCCCCCTAATCAGGGCTCAGCTTCTCTCGCAGCACCTAGCCCCTCCAAGCCTCTACACATACAGATACTACCAATACAAAAACACACACAAATACCTTCTCCTCCAACAGAACTCCCACTCAAACTCCCCTGTTCACACCTCTGTTTGCTAGCTCCTGTGCCGCTGCCTGATTGGCTGCTACCTTTATAGGACCCCTAGTCAGGGAAGCCCCGCCCCCTAATCAGGGCTCAGCTTCTCTCCCAGCACAAAGCCCGTCCAAGCCTCTACACATACAGATACTACCAATGCAAAACCAAACACACACAAATACCTTCTCCTCCAACAGAACTCCCACTCAAACTCCCCTGTTTACAGCTCTGTTTGCTAGCTCCTGTGCCGCTGCCTGACTGGCTGCTACCTTTATAGGACCCCTAGTCAGGGAAGCCCCGCCCCCTAATCAGGGCTCAGCTTCTCTCCCAGCACAAAGCCCCTGCACATACAGATACTGACAATACAAAACCAAACACACACAAATACCTTCTCCTCCAACAGAACTCCCACTCAAACTCCCCAGTTTACAGTTCTGTTTGCTAGCTCCTGTGCCGCTGCAGCTGTCTGTGCCGCTGCCTGACTGGCTGCTACCTTTATAGGACCCCTAGTCAGTGAAGCCCCGCCCCCTAATCAGGGCTCAGCTTCTCTCGCAGCACCTAACCCCTCCAAGCCTCTACACATACAGATACTACCAATACAAAACCAAACACACACAAATACCTTCTCCTCCTACAGAACTCCCACTCAAACTCCCCTGTTTACAGCTCTGTTTGCTAGCTCCTGTGCCGCTGCAGCTGTCTGAGCCGCTGCCTGACTGGCTGCTACCTTTATAGGACCCCTAGTCAGTCAAGCCCCGCCCCCTAATCAGGGCTCAGCTTCTCTCCCAGCACAAAGCCCCTTCAAGCCTCTACACATACACATACTACCAATACAAAAACACACACAAATACCTTCTCCTCCAACAGAACTCCCACTCAAACTCCCCTGTTCACAGCTCTGTTTCCTAGCTCCTGTGCCGCTGCCTGACTGGCTGCTACCTTTATAGGACCCCTAGTCAGTGAAGCCCCGCCCCCTAATCAGGGCTCAGCTTCTCTCCCAGCACCTAGCCCCTCCAAGCCTCTACACATACAGATACTACCAATACAAAAAGACACACAAATACCTTCTCCTCCAACAGAACTCCCACTCAAACTCCCCTGTTCACAGCTCTGTTTGCTGGCTCCTGTGCCGCTGCCTGACTGGCTGCTACCTTTATAGGACCCCTAGTCAGTGAAGCCCCGCCCCCTGATCAGGGCTCAGCTTCTCTCCCAGCACAAAGCCCCTGCACATACAGATACTGACAATACAAAACCAAACACACACAAATACCTTCTCCTCCAACAGAACTCCCACTCCAACTCCCCTGTTTACAGCTCTGTTTGCTAGCTCCTGTGCCGCTGCAGCTGTCTGTGCCAATGCCTGACTGGCTGCTAACTTTATAGGACCCCTAGTCAGTGAAGCCCCGCCCCCAATCAGGGCTCAGCTTCTCTCCCAGCACAAAGCCCCACCAAGCCTCTACACATAGAGATACTACCAATACAAAAAAACACACAAATACCTTCTCCTCCAACAGAACTCCCACTCAAACTGCCCTGTTTACAGCTCTGTTTGCTAGCTCCTGTGCCGCTGCCTGACTGGCTGCTACCTTTATAGGACCCCTAGTCAGTGAAGCCCCGCCCCCTGATCAGGGCTCAGCTTCTCTCCCAGCACAAAGCCCCTCCAAGCCTCTACACATACAGATCCTACCAATACAAAAACACACACAAATACCTTCTCCTCCAACAGAACTCCCACTCAAACTCCCCTGTTCACAGCCTTGTTTGCTAGCTCCTGAGCCGCTGCAGCTGTCTGTGCCGCTGCCTGACTGGCTCCTACCTTTATAGGACCCCTAGTCAGTGAAGCCCCGCCCCCTGATCAGGGCTCAGCTTCTCTCCCAGTACAAAGCCCCTCCAAGCCTCTACACATACAGATACTACCAATACAAAAACACACACAAATACCTTCTCCTCCAACAGAACTCCCACTCAAACTCCCCTGTTCACAGCTCTGTTTGCTAGCTCCGGTGCCGCTGCAGCTGTCTGTGCCGCTGCCTGACTGGCTCCTACCTTTATAGGACCCCTAGTCAGTGAAGCCGCGCCCCCTGATCAGGGCTCAGCTTCTCTCCCAGCACAAAGCCCCTCCAAGCCTCTACACATACAGATACTACCAATACAAAACCAAACACACACAAATACCATCTCCTCCAACAGAACTCCCACTCAAACTCCCCTGTTTACAGCTCTGTTTGCTAACTCCTGTGCCGCTGCCTGACTGGCTGCTACCTTTATAGGACCCCTAGTCAGTGAAGCCCCGCCCACTAATCAGGGCTCAGCTTCTCTCCCAGCACAAAGCCCCTCCAAGCCTCCACACATACAGATACTACCAATACAAAACCAAACACACACAAATACCTTCTCCTCCAACAGAACTCCCACTCCAACTCCCCTGTTTACAGCTCTGTTTGCTAGCTCCTGTGCCGCTGCAGCTGTCTGAGCCGCTGCCTGACTGGCTGCTACCTTTATAGGACCCCTAGTCAGTCAAGCCCCGCCCCCTAATCAGGGCTCAGCTTCTCTCCCAGCACAAAGCCCGTACACATACAGATACTACCAATACGAAACCAAACACACACAAATACCATCTCCTCCAACAGAACTCCCACTCAAACTCCCCTGTTTACAGCTCTGTTTGCTAGCTCCTGTGCCGCTGCCTGACTGGCTGCTACCTTTATAGGACCCCTAGTCAGGGAAGCCCCGCCCCCTAATCAGGGCTCAGCTTCTCTCCCAGCACAAAGCCCCTCCAAGCCTCTACAAATACAGATACTAACGATACAAAAAAACACACAAATACCTTCTTCTCCAAAAGAACTCCCACTCAAACTCCCCTGCTTACAGCTCTGTTTGCTAGCTCCTGTGCCGCTGCCTGACTGGCTCCTACCTTTATAGGACCCCTAGTCAGTGAAGCCCCGCCCCCTGATCAGGGCTCAGCTTCTCTCCCAGCACAAAGCCCGTACACATACAGATACTACCAATACAAAACCAAACACACACAAATACGTTCTCCTCCAACAGAACTCCCACTCAAACTGCCCTGTTTACAGGTCTGTTTGCTAGCTCCTGTGCCGCTGCCTGACTGGCTGCTACCTTTATAGGACCCCTAGTCAGTGAAGCCCGGCCCCTAATCCGGGCTCAGCTTCTCTCCCAGCACAAAGCCCCTCCAAGCCTCTACACATACAGATACTACCAATACAAAACCAAACACACACAAATACCTTCTCCTCCAACAGAACTCGCACTCCAACTCCCCTGTTTACAGCTCTGTTTGCTAGCTCCTGTGCCGCTGCAGCTGTCTGAGCCGCTGCCTGACTGGCTGCTACCTTTATAGGACCCCTAGTCAGTCAAGCCCCGCCCCCTAATCAGGGCTCAGCTTCTCTCCCAGCACCTAGCCCCTCCAAGCCTCTACACATACAGATACTACCAATACAAAAACACACACAAATACCTTCTCCTCCAACAGAACTCCCACTCAAACTCCCCTGTTCACAGCTCTGTTTGCTAGCTCCTGTGCCGCTGCCTGACTGGCTGCTACCTTTATAGGACCCCTAGTCAGGGAAGCCCCGCCCCCTAATCAGGGCTCAGCTTCTCTCCCAGCACAAAGCCCGTACACATACAGATACTGACAATACAAAACCAAACACACACAAATTCCTTCTCCTCCAACAGAACTCCCACTCAAACTCCCCTGTTTACAGCTCTGTTTGCTAGCTCCTGTGCCGCTGCAGCTGTCTGTGCCAATGCCTGACTGGCTGATACCTTTATAGGACCCCTAGTCAGTCAAGCCCCGCCCCCTAATCAGGGCTCAGCTTCTCTCCCAGCACGAAGCCCCTTCAAGCCTCTACACATACATATACTACCAATACAAAAAGACACACAAATACCTTCTCCTCCAACAGAACTCCCACTCAAACTCCCCTGTTCACAGCTCTGTTTGCTAGCTCCTGTGCCGCTGCCTGACTGGCTGCTACCTTTATAGGACCCCTAGTCAGTGAAGCCCCGCCCCCTAATCAGGGCTCAGCTTCTCTCCAAGCACAAAGCCCCGCCAAACCCCTACACATACAGATACTACCAATACAAAACCAAACACACACAAATACCATCTCCTCCAACAGAATTCCCACTCAAACTCCCCTGCTTACAGCTCTGTTTGCTAGCTCCTGTGCCGCTGCAGCTGTCTGTGCCGCTGCCTGACTGGCTGCTACCTTTATAGGACCCCTAGTCAGTGAAGCCCCGCCCCCTAATCAGGGCTCAGCTTCTCTCGCAGCACCTAGCCCCTCCAAGCCTCTACACATACAGATACTACCAATACAAAAACACGCAAATACCTTCTTCTCCAACAGAACTCCCACTCAAACTCCCCTGTTCACAGCTCTCTTTCCTAGCTCCTGTGCCGCTGCCTGACTGGCTGCTACCTTTATAGGACCCCTAGTCAGTGAAGCCCCGCCCCCTAATCAGGGCTCAGCTTCTATCCCAGCACAATGCCCCTCCAAGCCTCTACACATACAGATAATACCAATACAAAAACACACACAAATACGTTCTCCTCCAACAGAACTCCCACTCAAACTCCCCTGTTTACAGCGCTGTTTGCTAGCTCCTGTGCCGCTGCCTGACTGGCTGCTACCTTTATAGGACCCCTAGTCAGGGAAGCCCCGCCCCCTAATCAGGGCTCAGCTTCTCTCCCAGCACAAAGCCCCTGCACATACAGATACTGACAATACAAAACCAAACACACACAAATACCTTCTCCTCCAACAGAACTCCCACTCAAACTCCCCTGTTCACAGCTCTGTTTGCTAGCTCCTGTGCCGCTGCCTGACTGGCTGCTACCTTTATAGGACCCCTAGTCACTGAATCCCCGCCCCCTAATCAGGGCTCAGCTTCTCTCGCAGCACCTAGCCCCTAAAAGCCTCTACACATACAGATACCACCAATACAAAAACACACACAAATAGCTTCTCCTCCAACAGAACTCCCACTCAAACTCCCCTGTTCACAGCTCTGTTTGCTAGCTCCTGTGCCGCTGCCTGACTGGCTGCTACCTTTATAGGACCCCTAGTCAGGGAAGCCCCGCCCCCTAATCAGGGCTCAGCTTCTCTCGCAGCACCTAGCCCCTCCAAGCCTCTACACATACAGATACTACCAATACAAAAACACAAACAAATACCTTCTCCTCCAACAGAACTCCTACTCAAACTCCCCTGTTCACAGCTCTGTTTGCTAGCTCCTGTGCAGCTGCCTGACTGGCTGCTACCTTTATAGGACCCCTAATCAGTGAAGCCCCGCCCCCTAATCAGGGCTCAGCTTCTCTCCCAGCACAAAGCCCCTCCAAGCCTCTACACTTCAGATAATACCAATACAAAAACACACACAAATACGTTCTCCTCCAACAGAACTCCCACTCAAACTCCCCTGTTTACAGGTCTGTTTGATAGCTCCCTTGCCGCTGCCTGACTGGCTGCTACCTTTATACGACCCCTAGTCAGTGAAGTCCCGCCCCCTAATCAGGGCTCAGCTTCTCTCGCAGCACCTAGCCCCTCCAAGCCTCTACACATACAGATACTACCAATACAAAAACACACACAAATAGCTTCTCCTCCAACAGAACTCCCACTCAAACTCCCCTGTTCACAGCACTGTTTGCTAGCTCCTGTGCCGCTGCCTGACTGGCTGCTACCTTTATAGGACCCCTAGTCAGGGAAGCCCCGCCCCCTAATCAGGGCTCAGCTTCTCTCCCAGCACAAAGCCCCTCCAAGCCTCTACACATACAGATACTACCAATGCAAAACCAAACACACACAAATAGCTTCTCCTCCAACAGAACTCCCACTCAAACTCCCCTGTTTACAGCTCTGTTTGCTAGCTCCTGTGCCGCTGCCTGACTGGCTGCTACCTTTATAGGACCCCTAGTCAGGGAAGCCCCGCCGCCTTATCAGGGCTCAGCTTCTCTCCCAGCACAAAGCCCCTGCACATACAGATACTGACAATACAAAACCAAACACACACAAATACCTTCTCCTCCAACAGAACTCCCACTCAAACTCCCCTGTTTACAGCTCTGTTTGCTAGCTCCTGTGCCGCTGCAGCTGTCTGTGCCAATGCCTGACTGGCTGCTACCTTTATAGGACCCCTAGTCAGTGAAGCCCCGCCCCCTAATCAGGGCTCAGCTTCTCTCGCAGCACCCAGCCCCTCCAAGCCTCTACACATACAGATAATACCAATACAAAAACACACACAAATACCTTCTCCTCCAACAGAACTCCCACTCAAACTCCCCTGTTCACAGCTCTCTTTGATAGCTCCTGTGCCGCTGCAGCTGTCTGTGCCGCTGCCTGACTGGCTGCTACCTTTATAGGACCCCTAGTCAGTGAAGCCCCGCCCCCTAATCAGGGCTCAGCTTCTCTCCAAGCACAAAGCCCCGCCAAAACCCTACACATACAGATACTACCAATACAAAAACACACACAAATAGCTTCTCCTCCAACAGAACTCCCACTCAAACTCCCCTGTTCACAGCTCTGTTTGCTAGCTCCTGTGCCGCTGCCTGACTGGCTGCTACCTTTATAGGACCCCTAGTCTGTGAAGCCCCGCCCCCTAATCAGGGCTCAGCTTCTCTCCCAGCACCTAGCCCCTCCAAGCCTCTACACATACAGATACTACCAATACAAAAACACACACAAATACCTTCTCCTCCAACAGAACTCCCACTCAAACTCCCCTGTTCACAGGTCTGTTTGCTAGCTCCTGTGCCGCTGCCTGACTGGCTGCTACCTTTATAGGACCTCTAGTCAGTGAAGCCCCGCCCCCTAATCAGGGCTCAGCTTCTCTCCCAGCACAAAGCCCCTCCAAGCCTCTACACATACAGATACTACCAATGCAAAACCAAACACACACAAATACCTTCTCCTCCAACAGAACTCCCACTCAAACTCCCCTGTTTACAGCTCTGTTTGCTAGCTCCTGTGCCGCTGCCTGACTGGCTGCTACCTTTAGAGGACCCCTAGTCAGGGAAGCCCCGCCCCCTAATCAGGGCTCAGCTTCTCTCCCAGCACAAAGCCCCTGCACATACAGATACTGACAATACAAAACCAAACACACACAAATACCTTCTCCTCCAACAGAACTACCACTCAAACTCCCCTGTTTACAGCTCTGTTTGCTAGCTCCTGTGCCGCTGCCTGACTGGCTGCTACCTTTATAGGACCCCTAGTCAGGGAAGCCCCGCCGCCTTATCAGGGCTCAGCTTCTCTCCCAGCACAAAGCCCCTGCACATACAGATACTGACAATACAAAACCAAACACACACAAATACCTTCTCCTCCAACAGAACTCCCACTCAAACTCCCCTGTTTACAGCTCTGTTTGCTAGCTCCTGTGCCGCTGCAGCTGTCTGTGCCAATGCCTGACTGGCTGCTACCTTTATAGGACCCCTAGTCAGTGAAGCCCCGCCCCCTAATCAGGGCTCAGCTTCTCTCGCAGCACCCAGCCCCTCCAAGCCTCTACACATACAGATAATACCAATACAAAAACACACACAAATACCTTCTCCTCCAACAGAACTCCCACTCAAACTCCCCTGTTCACAGCTCTCTTTGATAGCTCCTGTGCCGCTGCAGCTGTCTGTGCCGCTGCCTGACTGGCTGCTACCTTTATAGGACCCCTAGTCAGTGAAGCCCCGCCCCCTAATCAGGGCTCAGCTTCTCTCCAAGCACAAAGCCCCGCCAAAACCCTACACATACAGATACTACCAATACAAAAACACACACAAATAGCTTCTCCTCCAACAGAACTCCCACTCAAACTCCCCTGTTCACAGCTCTGTTTGCTAGCTCCTGTGCCGCTGCCTGACTGGCTGCTACCTTTATAGGACCCCTAGTCTGTGAAGCCCCGCCCCCTAATCAGGGCTCAGCTTCTCTCCCAGCACCTAGCCCCTCCAAGCCTCTACACATACAGATACTACCAATACAAAAACACACACAAATACCTTCTCCTCCAACAGAACTCCCACTCAAACTCCCCTGTTCACAGGTCTGTTTGCTAGCTCCTGTGCCGCTGCCTGACTGGCTGCTACCTTTATAGGACCTCTAGTCAGTGAAGCCCCGCCCCCTAATCAGGGCTCAGCTTCTCTCCCAGCACAAAGCCCCTCCAAGCCTCTACACATACAGATACTACCAATGCAAAACCAAACACACACAAATACCTTCTCCTCCAACAGAACTCCCACTCAAACTCCCCTGTTTACAGCTCTGTTTGCTAGCTCCTGTGCCGCTGCCTGACTGGCTGCTACCTTTAGAGGACCCCTAGTCAGGGAAGCCCCGCCCCCTAATCAGGGCTCAGCTTCTCTCCCAGCACAAAGCCCCTGCACATACAGATACTGACAATACAAAACCAAACACACACAAATACCTTCTCCTCCAACAGAACTACCACTCAAACTCCCCTGTTTACAGCTCTGTTTGCTAGCTCCTGTGCCGCTGCAGCTGTCTGTGCCAATGCCTGACTCGCTGATACCTTTATAGGACCACTAGTCAGTGAAGCCCCGCCCCCTAATCAGGGCTCAGCTTCTCTCGCAGCACCTAGCCCCTCCAAGCCTCTACACATACAGATACCAATACAAAAACACACACAAATACCTTCTCCTCCAACAGAAGTCCCACTCAAACTCCCCTGTTCACAGCTCTGTTTGCTAGCTCCTGTGCCGCTGCAGCTGTCTGTGCCGCTGCCTGACTGGCTACTACCTTTATAGGACCCCGAGTCAGTGAAGCCCCGCCCCCTAATCAGGGCTCAGCTTCTCTCGCAGCAGCTAGCCCCTCCAAGCCTCTACACATACAGATACCACCAATACAAAAACACACACAAATACCTTCTCCTCCAACAGAACTCCCACTCAAACTCCGCTGTTCACAGCTCTGTTTGCTAGCTCCTGTGCCGCTGCCTGACTGGCTGCTACCTTTATAGGACCCCTAGTCAGTGAAGCCCCGCCCCCTAATCAGGGCTCAGCTTCTCTCCCAGCACAAAGCCCCTCCAAGCCTCTACACTTCAGATAATACCAATACAAAAACACACACAAATACGTTCTCCTCCAACAGAACTCCCACTCAAACTCCTCTGTTTACAGGTCTGTTTGCTAGCTCCCTTGCCGCTGCCTGACTGGGTGCTCCCTTTATAGGACCCCTAGTCAGTGAAGTCCCGCCCCCTAATCAGGGCTCAGCTTCTCTCGCAGCACCTAGCCCCTCCAAGCCTCTACACATACAGATACTACCAATACAAAAACACACACAAATACCTTCTTCTCCAACAGAACTCCCACTCAAACTCCCCTGTTCACAGCTCTGTTTGCTAGCTCCTGTGCCGCTGCCTGACTGGCTGCTACCTTTATAGGACCCCTAGTCAGTGAAGCCCCGCCCCCTAATCAGGGCTCAGCTTCTATCCCAGCACAAAGCCCCTCCAAGCCTCTACACATACAGATAATACCAATACAAAAACACACACAAATACGTTCTCCTCCAACAGAACTCCCACTCAAACTCCCCTGTTTACAGGTCTGTTTGCTAGCTCCCTTGCCGCTGCCTGACTGGGTGCTCCCTTTATAGGACCCCTAGTCAGTGAAGCCCCGCCCCCTAATCAGGGCTCAGCTTCTCTCGCAGCACCTAGCCCCTAAAAGCCTCTACACATACAGATACTACCAATACAAAAACACACACAAATACCTTCTCCTCCAACAGAACTCCCACTCAAACTCCCCTGTTCACAGCTCTGTTTGCTAGCTCCTGTGCCGCTGCCTGACTGGCTGCTACCTTTATAGGACCCTTAGTCAGGGAAGCCCCGCCCCCTAATCAGGGCTCAGCTTCTCTCCCAACACAAAGCCCGTCCAAGCCTCTACACATACAGATACTGCCAATGCAAAACCAAACACACACAAATACCTTCTCCTCCAACAGAACTCCCACTCAAACTCCCCTGTTTACAGCTCTGTTTGCTAGCTCCTGTGCCGCTGCCTGACTGGCTGCTACCTTGAAAGGACCCCTAGTCAGTGAATCCCCGCCCCCTAATCAGGGCTCAGCTTCTCTCGCAGCACCTAGCCCCTAAAAGCCTCTACACATACAGATACCACCAATACAAAAACACACACAAATAGCTTCTCCTCCAACAGAACTCCCACTCAAACTCCCCTGTTCACAGCTCTGTTTGCTAGCTCCTGTGCCGCTGCCTGACTGGCTGCTACCTTTATAGGACCCCTAGTCAGGGAAGCCCCGCCCCCTAATCAGGGCTCAGCTTCTCTCGCAGCACCTAGCCCCTCCAAGCCTCTACACATACAGATACCACCAATACAAAAACACACACAAATACCTTCTCCTCCAACAGAACTCCTACTCAAACTCCCCTGTTCACAGCTCTGTTTGCTAGCTCCTGTGCAGCTGCCTGACTGGCTGCTACCTTTATAGGACCCCTAATCAGTGAAGCCCCGCCCCCTAATCAGGGCTCAGCTTCTCTCCCAGCACAAAGCCCCTCCAAGCCTCTACACTTCAGATAATACCAATACAAAAACACACACAAATACGTTCTCCTCCAACAGAACTCCCACTCAAACTCCCCTGTTTACAGGTCTGTTTGCTAGCTCCCTTGCCGCTGCCTGACTGGCTGCTACCTTTATACGACCCCTAGTCAGTGAAGTCCCGCCCCCTAATCAGGGCTCAGCTTCTCTCGCAGCACCTAGCCCCTCCAAGCCTCTACACATACAGATACTACCAATACAAAAACACACACAAATACCTTCTCCTCCAACAGAACTCCCACTCAAACTCCCCTGTTCACAGCTCTGTTTGCTAGCTCCTGTGCCGCTGCCTGACTGGCTGCTACCTTTATAGGACCCCTAGTCTGTGAAGCCCCGCCCCCTAATCAGGGCTCAGCTTCTCTCGCAGCACCTAGCCCCTCCAAGCCTCTACACATACAGATACTACCAATACAAAAACACACACAAATACCTTCTCCTCCAACAGAACTCCCACTCAAACTCCCCTGTTCACAGGTCTGTTTGCTAGCTCCTGTGCCGCTGCCTGACTGGCTGCTACCTTTATAGGACCTCTAGTCAGTGAAGCCCCGCCCCCTAATCAGGGCTCAGCTTCTCTCCCAGCACAAAGCCCCTCCAAGCCTCTACACATACAGATACTACCAATGCAAAACCAAACACACACAAATACCTTCTCCTCCAACAGAACTCCCACTCAAACTCCCCTGTTTACAGCTCTGTTTGCTAGCTCCTGTGCCGCTGCCTGACTGGCTGCTACCTTTAGAGGACCCCTAGTCAGGGAAGCCCCGCCCCCTAATCAGGGCTCAGCTTCTCTCCCAGCACAAAGCCCCTGCACATACAGATACTGACAATACAAAACCAAACACACACAAATACCTTCTCCTCCAACAGAACTACCACTCAAACTCCCCTGTTTACAGCTCTGTTTGCTAGCTCCTGTGCCGCTGCAGCTGTCTGTGCCAATGCCTGACTCGCTGATACCTTTATAGGACCACTAGTCAGTGAAGCCCCGCCCCCTAATCAGGGCTCAGCTTCTCTCGCAGCACCTAGCCCCTCCAAGCCTCTACACATACAGATACCAATACAAAAACACACACAAATACCTTCTCCTCCAACAGAAGTCCCACTCAAACTCCCCTGTTCACAGCTCTGTTTGCTAGCTCCTGTGCCGCTGCAGCTGTCTGTGCCGCTGCCTGACTGGCTACTACCTTTATAGGACCCCGAGTCAGTGAAGCCCCGCCCCCTAATCAGGGCTCAGCTTCTCTCGCAGCAGCTAGCCCCTCCAAGCCTCTACACATACAGATACCACCAATACAAAAACACACACAAATACCTTCTCCTCCAACAGAACTCCCACTCAAACTCCGCTGTTCACAGCTCTGTTTGCTAGCTCCTGTGCCGCTGCCTGACTGGCTGCTACCTTTATAGGACCCCTAGTCAGTGAAGCCCCGCCCCCTAATCAGGGCTCAGCTTCTCTCCCAGCACAAAGCCCCTCCAAGCCTCTACACTTCAGATAATACCAATACAAAAACACACACAAATACGTTCTCCTCCAACAGAACTCCCACTCAAACTCCTCTGTTTACAGGTCTGTTTGCTAGCTCCCTTGCCGCTGCCTGACTGGGTGCTCCCTTTATAGGACCCCTAGTCAGTGAAGTCCCGCCCCCTAATCAGGGCTCAGCTTCTCTCGCAGCACCTAGCCCCTCCAAGCCTCTACACATACAGATACTACCAATACAAAAACACACACAAATACCTTCTTCTCCAACAGAACTCCCACTCAAACTCCCCTGTTCACAGCTCTGTTTGCTAGCTCCTGTGCCGCTGCCTGACTGGCTGCTACCTTTATAGGACCCCTAGTCAGTGAAGCCCCGCCCCCTAATCAGGGCTCAGCTTCTATCCCAGCACAAAGCCCCTCCAAGCCTCTACACATACAGATAATACCAATACAAAAACACACACAAATACGTTCTCCTCCAACAGAACTCCCACTCAAACTCCCCTGTTTACAGGTCTGTTTGCTAGCTCCCTTGCCGCTGCCTGACTGGGTGCTCCCTTTATAGGACCCCTAGTCAGTGAAGCCCCGCCCCCTAATCAGGGCTCAGCTTCTCTCGCAGCACCTAGCCCCTAAAAGCCTCTACACATACAGATACTACCAATACAAAAACACACACAAATACCTTCTCCTCCAACAGAACTCCCACTCAAACTCCCCTGTTCACAGCTCTGTTTGCTAGCTCCTGTGCCGCTGCCTGACTGGCTGCTACCTTTATAGGACCCTTAGTCAGGGAAGCCCCGCCCCCTAATCAGGGCTCAGCTTCTCTCCCAACACAAAGCCCGTCCAAGCCTCTACACATACAGATACTGCCAATGCAAAACCAAACACACACAAATACCTTCTCCTCCAACAGAACTCCCACTCAAACTCCCCTGTTCACAGCTCTGTTTGCTAGCTCCTGTGCCGCTGCCTGACTGGCTGCTACCTTGAAAGGACCCCTAGTCAGTGAATCCCCGCCCCCTAATCAGGGCTCAGCTTCTCTCGCAGCACCTAGCCCCTAAAAGCCTCTACACATACAGATACCACCAATACAAAAACACACACAAATACCTTCTCCTCCAACAGAACTCCCACTCAAACTCCCCTGTTCACAGGTCTGTTTGCTAGCTCCTGTGCCGCTGCCTGACTGGCTGCTACCTTTATAGGACCCCTAATCAGTGAAGCCCCGCCCCCTAATCAGGGCTCAGCTTCTCTCCCAGCACAAAGCCCCTCCAAGCCTCTACACTTCAGATAATACCAATACAAAAACACACACAAATACGTTCTCCTCCAACAGAACTCCCACTCAAACTCCCCTGTTTACAGGTCTGTTTGCTAGCTCCCTTGCCGCTGCCTGACTGGCTGCTACCTTTATACGACCCCTAGTCAGTGAAGTCCCGCCCCCTAATCAGGGCTCAGCTTCTCTCGCAGCACCTAGCCCCTCCAAGCCTCTACACATACAGATACTACCAATACAAAAACACACACAAATACCTTCTCCTCCAACAGAACTCCCACTCAAACTCCCCTGTTCACAGCTCTGTTTGCTAGCTCCTGTGCCGCTGCCTGACTGGCTGCTACCTTTATAGGACCCCTAGTCTGTGAAGCCCCGCCCCCTAATCAGGGCTCAGCTTCTCTCGCAGCACCTAGCCCCTCCAAGCCTCTACACATACAGATACTACCAATACAAAAACACACACAAATACCTTCTCCTCCAACAGAACTCCCACTCAAACTCCCCTGTTCACAGGTCTGTTTGCTAGCTCCTGTGCCGCTGCCTGACTGGCTGCTACCTTTATAGGACCTCTAGTCAGTGAAGCCCCGCCCCCTAATCAGGGCTCAGCTTCTCTCCCAGCACAAAGCCCCTCCAAGCCTCTACACATACAGATACTACCAATGCAAAACCAAACACACACAAATACCTTCTCCTCCAACAGAACTCCCACTCGAACTCCCCTGTTTACAGCTCTGTTTGCTAGCTCCTGTGCCGCTGCAGCTGTCTGTGCCAATGCCTGACTCGCTGATACATTTATAGGACCCCTAGTCAGTGAAGCCCCGCCCCCTAATCAGGGCTCAGCTTCTCTCGCAGCACCTAGCCCCTCCAAGCCTCTACACATACAGATACCAATACAAAAACACACACAAATACCTTCTCCTCCAACAGAAGTCCCACTCAAACTCCCCTGTTCACAGTTCTGTTTGCTAGCTCCTGTGCCGCTGCAGCTGTCTGTGCCGCTGCCTGACTGGCTACTACCTTTATAGGACCCCGAGTCAGTGAAGCCCCGCCCCCTAATCAGGGCTCAGCTTCTCTCGCAGCAGCTAGCCCCTCCAAGCCTCTACACATACAGATACCACCAATACAAAAACACACACAAATAGCTTCTCCTCCAACAGAACTCCCACTCAAACTCCCCTGTTCACAGCTCTGTTTGCTAGCTCCTGTGCCGCTGCCTGACTGGCTGCTACCTTTATAGGACCCCTAGTCTGTGAAGCCCCGCCCCCTAATCAGGGCTCAGCTTCTCTCCCAGCACCTAGCCCCTCCAAGCCTCTACACATACAGATACTACCAATACAAAAACACACACAAATACCTTCTCCTCCAACAGAACTCCCACTCAAACTCCCCTGTTCACAGGTCTGTTTGCTAGCTCCTGTGCCGCTGCCTGACTGGCTGCTACCTTTATAGGACCTCTAGTCAGTGAAGCCCCGCCCCCTAATCAGGGCTCAGCTTCTCTCCCAGCACAAAGCCCCTCCAAGCCTCTACACATACAGATACTACCAATGCAAAACCAAACACACACAAATACCTTCTCCTCCAACAGAACTCCCACTCAAACTCCCCTGTTTACAGCTCTGTTTGCTAGCTCCTGTGCCGCTGCCTGACTGGCTGCTACCTTTAGAGGACCCCTAGTCAGGGAAGCCCCGCCCCCTAATCAGGGCTCAGCTTCTCTCCCAGCACAAAGCCCCTGCACATACAGATACTGACAATACAAAACCAAACACACACAAATACCTTCTCCTCCAACAGAACTACCACTCAAACTCCCCTGTTTACAGCTCTGTTTGCTAGCTCCTGTGCCGCTGCAGCTGTCTGTGCCAATGCCTGACTCGCTGATACCTTTATAGGACCACTAGTCAGTGAAGCCCCGCCCCCTAATCAGGGCTCAGCTTCTCTCGCAGCACCTAGCCCCTCCAAGCCTCTACACATACAGATACCAATACAAAAACACACACAAATACCTTCTCCTCCAACAGAAGTCCCACTCAAACTCCCCTGTTCACAGCTCTGTTTGCTAGCTCCTGTGCCGCTGCAGCTGTCTGTGCCGCTGCCTGACTGGCTACTACCTTTATAGGACCCCGAGTCAGTGAAGCCCCGCCCCCTAATCAGGGCTCAGCTTCTCTCGCAGCAGCTAGCCCCTCCAAGCCTCTACACATACAGATACCACCAATACAAAAACACACACAAATACCTTCTCCTCCAACAGAACTCCCACTCAAACTCCGCTGTTCACAGCTCTGTTTGCTAGCTCCTGTGCCGCTGCCTGACTGGCTGCTACCTTTATAGGACCCCTAGTCAGTGAAGCCCCGCCCCCTAATCAGGGCTCAGCTTCTCTCCCAGCACAAAGCCCCTCCAAGCCTCTACACTTCAGATAATACCAATACAAAAACACACACAAATACGTTCTCCTCCAACAGAACTCCCACTCAAACTCCTCTGTTTACAGGTCTGTTTGCTAGCTCCCTTGCCGCTGCCTGACTGGGTGCTCCCTTTATAGGACCCCTAGTCAGTGAAGTCCCGCCCCCTAATCAGGGCTCAGCTTCTCTCGCAGCACCTAGCCCCTCCAAGCCTCTACACATACAGATACTACCAATACAAAAACACACACAAATACCTTCTTCTCCAACAGAACTCCCACTCAAACTCCCCTGTTCACAGCTCTGTTTGCTAGCTCCTGTGCCGCTGCCTGACTGGCTGCTACCTTTATAGGACCCCTAGTCAGTGAAGCCCCGCCCCCTAATCAGGGCTCAGCTTCTATCCCAGCACAAAGCCCCTCCAAGCCTCTACACATACAGATAATACCAATACAAAAACACACACAAATACGTTCTCCTCCAACAGAACTCCCACTCAAACTCCCCTGTTTACAGGTCTGTTTGCTAGCTCCCTTGCCGCTGCCTGACTGGGTGCTCCCTTTATAGGACCCCTAGTCAGTGAAGCCCCGCCCCCTAATCAGGGCTCAGCTTCTCTCGCAGCACCTAGCCCCTAAAAGCCTCTACACATACAGATACTACCAATACAAAAACACACACAAATACCTTCTCCTCCAACAGAACTCCCACTCAAACTCCCCTGTTCACAGCTCTGTTTGCTAGCTCCTGTGCCGCTGCCTGACTGGCTGCTACCTTTATAGGACCCTTAGTCAGGGAAGCCCCGCCCCCTAATCAGGGCTCAGCTTCTCTCCCAACACAAAGCCCGTCCAAGCCTCTACACATACAGATACTGCCAATGCAAAACCAAACACACACAAATACCTTCTCCTCCAACAGAACTCCCACTCAAACTCCCCTGTTTACAGCTCTGTTTGCTAGCTCCTGTGCCGCTGCCTGACTGGCTGCTACCTTGAAAGGACCCCTAGTCAGTGAATCCCCGCCCCCTAATCAGGGCTCAGCTTCTCTCGCAGCACCTAGCCCCTAAAAGCCTCTACACATACAGATACCACCAATACAAAAACACACACAAATACCTTCTCCTCCAACAGAACTCCCACTCAAACTCCCCTGTTCACAGGTCTGTTTGCTAGCTCCTGTGCCGCTGCCTGACTGGCTGCTACCTTTATAGGACCCCTAATCAGTGAAGCCCCGCCCCCTAATCAGGGCTCAGCTTCTCTCCCAGCACAAAGCCCCTCCAAGCCTCTACACTTCAGATAATACCAATACAAAAACACACACAAATACGTTCTCCTCCAACAGAACTCCCACTCAAACTCCCCTGTTTACAGGTCTGTTTGCTAGCTCCCTTGCCGCTGCCTGACTGGCTGCTACCTTTATACGACCCCTAGTCAGTGAAGTCCCGCCCCCTAATCAGGGCTCAGCTTCTCTCGCAGCACCTAGCCCCTCCAAGCCTCTACACATACAGATACTACCAATACAAAAACACACACAAATACCTTCTCCTCCAACAGAACTCCCACTCAAACTCCCCTGTTCACAGCTCTGTTTGCTAGCTCCTGTGCCGCTGCCTGACTGGCTGCTACCTTTATAGGACCCCTAGTCTGTGAAGCCCCGCCCCCTAATCAGGGCTCAGCTTCTCTCGCAGCACCTAGCCCCTCCAAGCCTCTACACATACAGATACTACCAATACAAAAACACACACGAATACCTTCTCCTCCAACAGAACTCCCACTCAAACTCCCCTGTTCACAGGTCTGTTTGCTAGCTCCTGTGCCGCTGCCTGACTGGCTGCTACCTTTATAGGACCTCTAGTCAGTGAAGCCCCGCCCCCTAATCAGGGCTCAGCTTCTCTCCCAGCACAAAGCCCCTCCAAGCCTCTACACATACAGATACTACCAATGCAAAACCAAACACACACAAATACCTTCTCCTCCAACAGAACTCCCACTCGAACTCCCCTGTTTACAGCTCTGTTTGCTAGCTCCTGTGCCGCTGCAGCTGTCTGTGCCAATGCCTGACTCGCTGATACATTTATAGGACCCCTAGTCAGTGAAGCCCCGCCCCCTAATCAGGGCTCAGCTTCTCTCGCAGCACCTAGCCCCTCCAAGCCTCTACACATACAGATACCAATACAAAAACACACACAAATACCTTCTCCTCCAACAGAAGTCCCACTCAAACTCCCCTGTTCACAGTTCTGTTTGCTAGCTCCTGTGCCGCTGCAGCTGTCTGTGCCGCTGCCTGACTGGCTACTACCTTTATAGGACCCCGAGTCAGTGAAGCCCCGCCCCCTAATCAGGGCTCAGCTTCTCTCGCAGCAGCTAGCCCCTCCAAGCCTCTACACATACAGATACCACCAATACAAAAACACACACAAATACCTTCTCCTCCAACAGAACTCCCACTCAAACTCCCCTGTTCACAGCTCTGTTTGCTAGCTCCTGTGCCGCTGCCTGACTGGCTGCTACCTTTATAGGACCCCTAGTCAGTGAGGCCCCGCCCCCTAATCAGGGCTCAGCTTCTCTCCCAGCACAAAGCCCCTCCAAGCCTCTACACATACAGATAATACCAATACAAAAACACACACAAATACGTTCTCCTCCAACAGAACTCCCACTCAAACTCGCCTGTTTACAGGTCTGTTTGCTAGCTCCCTTGCCGCTGCCTGACTGGCTGCTACCTTTATACGACCCCTAGTCAGTGAAGCCCCGCCCCCTAATCAGGGCTCAGCTTCTCTCGCAGCACCTAGCCCCTCCAAGCCTCTACACATACAGATACTACCAATACAAAAACACACACAAATAGCTTCTCCTCCAACAGAACTCCCACTCAAACTCCCCTGTTCACAGCTCTGTTTGCTAGCTCCTGTGCCGCTGCCTGACTGGCTGCTACCTTTATAGGACCCCTAGTCAGTGAAGCCCCGCCCCCTAATCAGGGCTCAGCTTCTCCCGCAGCACCTAGCCCCTCCAAGCCTCTACACATACACATACTACCAATACAAAAACACACACAAATACCTTCTCCTCCAACAGAACTCCCACTCAAACTCCCCTGTTCACAGCTCTGTTTGCTAGCTCCTGTGCCGCTGCCTGACTGGCTGCTACCTTTGTAGGACCCCTAGTCAGTGAAGCCCCGCCCCCTAATCAGGGCTCAGCTTCTCTCCCAGCACAAAGCCCCTCCAAGCCTCTACACATACACATACTACCAATGCAAAACCAAACACACACAAATACCTTCTCCTACAACAGAACTCCCACTCAAACTCCCCTGTTTACAGCTCTGTTTGCTAGCTCCTGTGCCGCTGCCTGACTGGCTGCTCCCTTTCTAGGACCCCTAATCAGTGAAGCCCCGCCCCCTAATCAGGGCCCAGCTTCTCTCCCATCACAAAGCCCCTCCAAGCCTCTACACATACAGATAATACGAATACAAAAACACACACAAATACCTTCTCCTCCAACAGAACTCCCACTCAAACTCCCCTGTTTACAGCTCTGTTTGCTAGCTCCTGTGCCGCTGCTGACTGGCTGCTACCTTTATAGGACCGCTAGTCAGTGAAGCCCCGCCCCCTAATCAGGGCTCAGCTTCTGTCCCAGCACAAAGCCCGTACACATACAGATACTACCAATAAAAAACCAAACACACACAAATACGTTCTCCTCCAACAGAACTCCCACTCAAACTCCCCTGTTTACAGCTCTGTTTGCTAGCTCCTGTGCCGCTGCCTGACTGGCTGCTAGCTTTATAGGACCCCTAGTCAGTGAAGCCCCGACCCCTAATCAGGGCTCAGCTTCTCTCCCAGCACAAAGCCCCTCCAAACCTCTACACATACAGATAATACCAATACAAAAACACACACAAATACCTTCTCCTCCAACAGAACTCCCACTCAAACTCCCCTGTTCACAGCTCTGTTTGCTAGCTCCTGTGCCACTGCAGCTGTCTGTTCCGCTGCCTGACTGGCTGCTACCTTTATAGGACCCCTAGTCAGTGAAGCCCCGCCCCCTAATCAGGGCTCAGCTTCTCTCCCAGCACAAAGCCCCTCCAAGCCTCTACACATACAGATACTACCAATACAAAACCAAACACACACAAATACCTTCCGCTCCAACAGAACTCCCACTCAAACTCCCCTCTTTACAGCTCTGTTTGCTAGCTCCTGTGCCACTGCAGCTGTCTGTGCCACTGCCTGACTGGCTGCTCCCTTTCTCGGACCCCTAATCAGTGAAGCCCCGCCCCCTAATCAGGGCCCAGCTTCTCTCCCATCACAAAGCCCCTCCAAGCCTCTACACATACAGATACTACCAATGAAAAACCAAACACACACAAATACCTTCCGCTCCAACAGAACTCCCACTCAAACTCCCCTCTTTACAGCTCTGTTTGCTAGCTCCTGTGCCACTGCAGCTGTCTGTGCCACTGCCTGACTGGCTGCTCCCTTTCTCGGACCCCTAATCAGTGAAGCCCCGCCCCCTAATCAGGGTTCAGCTTCTCTCCCAGCACAAAGCCCCGCCAAACCCCTACACATACAGATACTACCAACAAAAAACCAAACACACACAAATACCTACTCCTCCAACAGAACTCCCACTCAAACTCCCCTGTTTAGAGCTCTGTTTGCTACCTCCTGTGCCGCTGCAGCTGTCTGTGCCGCTGCCTGACTGGCTGCTACTTTTATAGGACCCCTAGTCAGTGAAGCCCCTCCCCCTAATCAGGGCTCAGCTTCTCTCGCAGCACCTAGCCCCTCCAAGCCTCTACACATACAGATACTACCAATAAAAAAACACACACAAATAGCTTCTCCTCCAACAGAACTCCCACTCAAACTCCCCTGTTTACAGCTCTGTTTGCTAGCTCCTGTGCCGCTCCCTGACTGGCTGCTACCTTTATAGGACCCCTAGTCAGGGAAGCCCCGCCGCCTTATCAGGGCTCAGCTTCTCTCCCAGCACAAAGCCCCTGCACATACAGATACTGACAATACAAAACCAAACACACACAAATACCTTCTCCTCCAACAGAACTCCCACTCAAACTCCCCTGTTTACAGCTCTGTTTGCTAGCTCCTGTGCCGCTGCAGCTGTCTGTGCCAATGCCTGACTGGCTGCTACCTTTATAGGACCCCTAGTCAGTGAAGCCCCGCCCCCTAATCAGGGCTCAGCTTCTCTCGCAGCACCTAGCCCCTCCAAGCCTCTACACATACAGATACTACCAATACAAAAACACACACAAATACCTTCTCCTCCAACAGAACTCCCACTCAAACTCCCCTGTTCACAGCTCTCTTTGATAGCTCCTGTGCCGCTGCAGCTGTCTGTGCCGCTGCCTGACTGGCTGCTACCTTTATAGGACCCCTAGTCAGTGAAGCCCCGCCCCCTAATCAGGGCTCAGCTTCTCTCGCAGCACCTAGCCCCTCCAAGCCTCTACACATACAGATACTACCAATACAAAAACACACACAAATACCTTCTCCTCCAACAGAACTCCCACTCAAACTCCCCTGTTCACAGGTCTGTTTGCTAGCTCCTGTGCCGCTGCCTGACTGGCTGCTACCTTTATAGGACCCCTAGTCAGTGAAGCCCCGCCCCCTAATCAGGGCTCAGCTTCTCTCCAAGCACAAAGCCCCGCCAAAACCCTACACATACAGATTCTACCAATACAAAAACACACACAAATAGCTTCTCCTCCAACAGAACTCCCACTCAAACTCCCCTGTTCACAGCTCTGTTTGCTAGCTCCTGTGCCGCTGCCTGACTGGCTGCTACCTTTATAGGACCCCTAGTCTGTGAAGCCCCGCCCCCTAATCAGGGCTCAGCTTCTCTCGCAGCACCTAGCCCCTCCAAGCCTCTACACATACAGATACTACCAATACAAAAACACACACAAATACCTTCTCCTCCAACAGAACTCCCACTCAAACTCCCCTGTTCACAGGTCTGTTTGCTAGCTCCTGTGCCGCTGCCTGACTGGCTGCTACCTTTATAGGACCTCTAGTCAGTGAAGCCCCGCCCCCTAATCAGGGCTCAGCTTCTCTCCCAGCACAAAGCCCCTCCAAGCCTCTACACATACAGATACTACCAATGCAAAACCAAACACACACAAATACCTTCTCCTCCAACAGAACTCCCACTCAAACTCCCCTGTTTACAGCTCTGTTTGATAGCTCCTGTGCCGCTGCCTGACTGGCTGCTACCTTTAGAGGACCCCTAGTCAGGGAAGCCCCGCCCCCTAATCAGGGTTCAGCTTCTCTCCCAGCACAAAGCCCCGCCAAACCCCTACACATACAGATACTACCAACAAAAAACCAAACACACACAAATACCTACTCCTCCAACAGAACTCCCACTCAAACTCCCCTGTTTAGAGCTCTGTTTGCTACCTCCTGTGCCGCTGCAGCTGTCTGTGCCGCTGCCTGACTGGCTGCTACTTTTATAGGACCCCTAGTCAGTCAAGCCCCGCCCCCTAATCAGGGCTCAGCTTCTCTCCCAGCACAAAGCCCCTTCAAGCCTCTACACATACATATACTACCAATACAAAAACACACACAAATACCTTATCCTCCAACATAACTCCCACTCAAACTCCCCTGTTCACAGCTCTGTTTCCTAGCTCCTGTGCCGCTGCCTGACTGGCTGCTACCTTTATAGGACCCCTAGTCAGTGAAGCCCCGCCCCCTAATGAGGGCTCAGCTTCTCTCCCAGCACCTAGCCCCTCCAAGCCTCTACACATACAGATACTACCAATACAAAAACACACACAAATACCTTCTCCTCCAACAGAACTCCCACTCAAACTCCCCTGTTCACAGCTCTGTTTGCTAGCTCCTGTGCCGCTGCCTGACTGGCTGCTACCTTTATAGGACCCCTAGTCAGTGAAGCCCCGCCCCCTGATCAGGGCACAGCTTCTCTCCCAGCACAAACCCCTGCACATACAGATACTGACAATACAAAACCAAACACACACAAATACCTTCTCCTCCAACAGAACTCCCACTCCAACTCCCCTGTTTACAGCTCTGTTTGCTAGCTCCTGTGCCACTGTAGCTGTCTGTTCCGCTGCCTGACTGGCTGCTACCTTTATAGGACCCCTAGTCAGTGAAGCCCCGCCCCCTAATCAGGGCGCAGCTTCTCTCCAAGCACAAAGCCCCTAAAAGCCTCTACACATACAGATACTACCAATACAAAAACACACACAAATACCTTCTCCTCCAACAGAACTCCCACTCAAACTCCCCTGTTCACAGCTCTGTTTGCTAGCTCCTGTGCCGCTGCCTGACTGGCTGCTACCTTTATAGGACCCCTAGTCAGTGAAGCCCCGCCCCGTAATCAGGGCTCAGCTTCTCTCGCAGCACCTAGCCACTCCAAGCCTCTACACATACAGATACTACCAATACGAAAACACACACAAATACCTTCTCCTCCAACAGAACTCCCACTCAAACTCCCCTGTTTACAGGTCTGTTTGCTAGCTCCTGTGCCGCTGCCTGACTGGCTGCTACCTTTATAGGACCCCTAGTCACTGAAGCCCCGCCCCCAAACCAGGGCTCAGCTCCTCTCCCAGCACAAAGCCCCTCCAAGCCTCTACACATACAGATACTACCAATACAAAACCAAACACACACAAATACCTTCTCCTCCAACAGAACTCCCACTCAAACTCCCCTGTTTACAGCTCTGTTTGCTAGCTCCTGTGCCGCTGCAGCTGTCTGTTCCGCTGCCTGACTGGCTGCTACCTTTATAGGACCCCTAGTCAGTGAAGCCCCGCCCCCTAATCATGGTTCAGCTTCTCTCCAAGCACAAAGCCCCGCCAAACCCCTTCACATACAGATACTACCAATAAAAAACGAAACACACACAAATACCTTCTCCTCCAACAGAACTCCCACTCAAACTCCCCTGCTTAGAGCTCTGTTTGCTAGCTCCTGTGCCGCTGCCTGACTGGCTGGTACCTTTATAGGACCCCTAGTCACTGAAGCCCCGCCCCCTAATCTGGGCTCAGCTTCTCTCCCAGCACAAAGCCCCTCCAAGCCTCTACACATACAGATACTACCAATACAAAACCAAACACACACAAATACCTTCTCCTCCAACAGAACTCCCACTCAAACTGCCCTGTTTACAGCTCTGTTTGCTAGCTCCTGTGCCGCTGCTTGACTGGCTGCTAGCTTTATAAGACCCCTAGTCAGTGAAGCCCCGCCCCCTGATCAGGGCTCAGCTTCTCTCCAAGCACAAAGCCCCTCCAAGCCTCTACACATACAGATACTACCAATACAAAACCAAACACACACAAATACCTTCTCCTCCAACAGAACTCCCACTCAAACTCCCCTGTTTACAGCTCTGTTTGCTAGCTCCTGTGCCGCTGCCTGACTGGCTGCTACCTTTATAGGACGCCTAGTCAGTGAAGCCCCGCCCCCTAATCAGGGCTCAGCTTCTCTCCCAGCACAAAGCCCCTGCACATACAGATACTGACAATACAAAACCAAACACACACAAATACCTTCTCCTCCAACAGAACTCCCACTCAAACTCCCCTGTTTACAGCTCTGTTTGCTAGCTCCTGTGCCGCTGTAGCTGTCTGTGCCAATGCCTGACTGGCTGCTACCTTTATAGGACCCCTAGTCAGTCAAGCCCCGCCCCCTAATCAGGGCTCAGCTTCTCTCCCAGCACAAAGCCCCTTCAAGCCTCTACACATACACATACTACCAATACAAAAACACACACAAATACCTTCTCCTCCAACAGAACTCCCACTCAAACTCCCCTGTTCACAGCTCTGTTTGCTAGCTCCTGTGCCGCTGCCTGACTGGCTCCTACCTTTATAGGACCCCTAGTCAGTGAAGCCCCGCCCCCTGATCAGGGCTCAGCTTCTCTCCCAGCACAAAGCCCCTCCAAGCCTCTACATATACAGATACTACCAATACAAAAAAACACACAAATACCTTCTCCTCCAACAGAACTCCCACTCAAACTCCCCTGTTTACCGCTCTGTTTGCTAGCTCCTGTGCCGCTGCCTGACTGGCTGCTACCTTCATAGGACCCCTAGTCAGGGAAGCCACGCCCCCTAATCAGGGCTCAGCTTCTCTCCCAGCACAAAGCCCGTACACATACAGATACTACCAATACAAAACCGAACACACACAAGTACCTTCTCCTCCAACAGAACACCCACTCAAACTCCCCTGTTTACAGCTCTGTTTGCTAGCTCCTGTGCCGCTGCAGCTGTCTGTGCCAATGCCTGACTGGCTGCTACCTTTATAGGACCCATAGTCAGTGAAGCCCCGCCCCCTAATCAGGGCTCAGCTTCTCTCGCAGCACCTAGCCCCTCCAAGCCTCTACACATACAGATAATACCAATACAAAAACACACACAAATACCTTCCCCTCCAACAGAACTCCCACTCAAACTCCCCTGTTCACAGCTCTGTTTGCTAGCTCCTGTGCCACTGCAGCTGTCTGTTCCGCTGCCTGATTGGCTGCTACCTTTATAGGACCCCTAGTCAGTTAAGCCCCGCCCCCTAATCAGGGCTCAGCTTCTCTCCAAGCACAAAGCCCCGCCAAACCCCTGCACATACAGATACTACCAATACAAAACCAAACACACACAAATACCTTCTCCTCCAACAGAACTCCCACTCAAACTCCCCTGTTTACAGCTCTGTTTGCTAGCTCCTGTGCCGCTGCCTGACTGGCTGCTACCTTTATAGGACCCCTAGTCAGTGAAGCCCCGCCCCCTGATCAGGGCTCAGCTTCTCTCCCAGCACAAAGCCCCTCCAAGCCTCTACACATACAGATACTACCAATACAAAACCAAACACACACAAATACCTTCTCCTCCAACAGAACTCCCACTCAAACTCCCCTGTTTACAGCTCTGTTTGCTAGCTCCTGTGCCGCTGCCTGACTGGCTGCTACCTTTATAGGACGCCTAGTCAGTGAAGCCCCGCCCCCTAAGCAGGGCTCAGCTTCTCTCCCAGCACAAAGCCCCTCCAAGCCTCTACACATACAGATACTACCAATACAAAACCAAAAACACACAAATACCTTCTCCTCCAACAGAACTCCCACTCAAACTCCCCTGTTTACAGCTCTGTTTGCTAGCTCCTGTGCCGCTGCCTGACTGGCTGCTACCTTTATAGGACCCCTAGTCAGTGAAGCCCCGCCCCCTGATCAGGGCACAGCTTCTCTCCCAGCACAAAGCCCCTGCACATACAGATACTGACAATACAAAACCAAACACACACAAATACCTTCTCCTCCAACAGAACTCCCACTCCAACTCCCCTGTTTACAGCTCTGTTTGCTAACTCCTGTGCCACTGTAGCTGTCTGTTCCGCTGCCTGACTGGCTGCTACCTTTATAGGACCCCTAGTCAGTGAAGCCCCGCCCCCTAATCAGGGCGCAGCTTCTCTCCAAGCACAAAGCCCCTAAAAGCCTCTACACATACAGATACTACCAATACAAAACCAAA
Organism: Lepidochelys olivacea; assembly: GCF_965140295.1. Taxonomy (NCBI): domain Eukaryota; kingdom Metazoa; phylum Chordata; order Testudines; family Cheloniidae; genus Lepidochelys; species Lepidochelys olivacea. The sequence goes on along the minus strand of NC_140432.1, from coordinate 1,736,512 downwards.
CACACACAAATACCTTCTCCTCCAACAGAACTCCCACTCAAACTCCCCTGTTCACAGCTCTGTTTGCTAGCTCCTGTGCCGCTGCCTGACTGGCTGCTACCTTTATAGGACCCCTAGTCAGTGAAGCCCCGCCCCGTAATCAGGGCTCAGCTTCTCTCGCAGCACCTAGCCACTCCAAGCCTCTACACATACAGATACTACCAATACGAAAACACACACAAATACCTTCTCCTCCAACAGAACTCCCACTCAAACTCCCCTGTTTACAGGTCTGTTTGCTAGCTCCTGTGCCGCTGCCTGACTGGCTGCTACCTTTATAGGACCCCTAGTCACTGAAGCCCCGCCCCCAAACCAGGGCTCAGCTCCTCTCCCAGCACAAAGCCCCTCCAAGCCTCTACACATACAGATACTACCAATACAAAACCAAACACACACAAATACCTTCTCCTCCAACAGAACTCCCACTCAAACTCCCCTGTTTACAGCTCTGTTTGCTAGCTCCTGTGCCGCTGCAGCTGTCTGTTCCGCTGCCTGACTGGCTGCTACCTTTATAGGACCCCTAGTCAGTGAAGCCCCGCCCCCTAATCAGGGCTCAGCTTCTCTCCCAGCACAAAGCCCCTCCAAGCCTCTACACATACAGATACTACCAATACAAAAAAACACACAAATACCTTCTCCTCCAAAAGAACTCCCACTCAAACTCCCCTGCTTACAGCTCTGTTTGCTAGCTCCTGTGCCACTGTCTGACTGGCTCCTACCTTTATAGGACCCCTAGTCAGTGAAGCCCCGCCCCCTGATCAGGGCTCAGCTTCTCTCCCAGCACAAAGCCCCTCCAAGCCTCTACATATACAGATACTACCAATACAAAAAAACACACAAATACCTTCTCCTCCAACAGAACTCCCACTCAAACTCCCCTGTTTACCGCTCTGTTTGCTAGCTCCTGTGCCGCTGCCTGACTGGCTGCTACCTTCATAGGACCCCTAGTCAGGGAAGCCACGCCCCCTAATCAGGGCTCAGCTTCTCTCCCAGCACAAAGCCCGTACACATACAGATACTACCAATACAAAACCGAACACACACAAGTACCTTCTCCTCCAACAGAACACCCACTCAAACTCCCCTGTTTACAGCTCTGTTTGCTAGCTCCTGTGCCGCTGCAGCTGTCTGTGCCAATGCCTGACTGGCTGCTACCTTTATAGGACCCATAGTCAGTGAAGCCCCGCCCCCTAATCAGGGCTCAGCTTCTCTCACAGCACCTAGCCCCTCCAAGCCTCTACACATACAGATAATACCAATACAAAAACACACACAAATACCTTCCCCTCCAACAGAACTCCCACTCAAACTCCCCTGTTCACAGCTCTGTTTGCTAGCTCCTGTGCCACTGCAGCTGTCTGTTCCGCTGCCTGATTGGCTGCTACCTTTATAGGACCCCTAGTCAGTTAAGCCCCGCCCCCTAATCAGGGCTCAGCTTCTCTCCAAGCACAAAGCCCCGCCAAACCCCTGCACATACAGATACTACCAATACAAAACCAAACACACACAAATACCTTCTCCTCCAACAGAACTCCCACTCAAACTCCCCTGTTTACAGCTCTGTTTGCTAGCTCCTGTGCCGCTGCCTGACTGGCTGCTACCTTTATAGGACGCCTAGTCAGTGAAGCCCCGCCCCCTAAGCAGGGCTCAGCTTCTCTCCCAGCACAAAGCCCCTCCAAGCCTCTACACATACAGATACTACCAATACAAAACCAAAAACACACAAATACCTTCTCCTCCAACAGAACTCCCACTCAAACTCCCCTGTTTACAGCTCTGTTTGCTAGCTCCTGTGCCGCTGCCTGACTGGCTGCTACCTTTATAGGACCCCTAGTCAGTGAAGCCCCGCCCCCTGATCAGGGCACAGCTTCTCTCCCAGCACAAAGCCCCTGCACATACAGATACTGACAATACAAAACCAAACACACACAAATACCTTCTCCTCCAACAGAACTCCCACTCCAACTCCCCTGTTTACAGCTCTGTTTGCTAGCTCCTGTGCCACTGTAGCTGTCTGTTCCGCTGCCTGACTGGCTGCTACCTTTATAGGACCCCTAGTCAGTGAAGCCCCGCCCCCTAATCAGGGCGCAGCTTCTCTCCAAGCACAAAGCCCCTAAAAGCCTCTACACATACAGATACTACCAATACAAAAACACACACAAATACCTTCTCCTCCAACAGAACTCCCACTCAAACTCCCCTGTTCACAGCTCTGTTTGCTAGCTCCTGTGCCGCTGCCTGACTGGCTGCTACCTTTATAGGACCCCTAGTCAGTGAAGCCCCGCCCCGTAATCAGGGCTCAGCTTCTCTCGCAGCACCTAGCCACTCCAAGCCTCTACACATACAGATACTACCAATACGAAAACACACACAAATACCTTCTCCTCCAACAGAACTCCCACTCAAACTCCCTGTTTACAGGTCTGTTTGCTAGCTCCTGTGCCGCTGCCTGACTGGCTGCTACCTTTATAGGACCCCTAGTCACTGAAGCCCCGTCCCCAAACCAGGGCTCAGCTCCTCTCCCAGCACAAAGCCCCTCCAAGCCTCTACACATACAGATACTACCAATACAAAACCAAACACACACAAATACCTTCTCCTCCAACGGAACTCCCACTCAAACTCCCCTGTTTACAGCTCTGTTTGCTAGCTCCTGTGCCGCTGCAGCTGTCTGTTCCGCTGCCTGACTGGCTGCTACCTTTATAGGACCCCTAGTCAGTGAAGCCCCGCCCCCTAATCAGGGTTCAGCTTCTCTCCAAGCACAAAGCCCCGCCAAACCCCTTCACATACAGATACTACCAATAAAAAACCAAACACACACAAATACCTTCTCCTCCAACAGAACTCCCACTCAAACTCCCCTGCTTACAGCTCTGTTTGCTAGCTCCTGTGCCGCTGCCTGACTGGCTGGTACCTTTATAGGACCCCTAGTCACTGAAGCCCCGCCCCCTAATCTGGGCTCAGCTTCTCTCCCAGCACAAAGCCCCTCCAAGAATATACACATACAGATACTACCAATACAAAACCAAACACACACAAATACCTTCTCCTCCAACAGAACTCCCACTCAAACTGCCCTGTTTACAGCTCTGTTTGCTAGCTCCTGTGCCGCTGCTTGACTGGCTGCTAGCTTTATAAGACCCCTAGTCAGTGAAGCCCCGCCCCCTGATCAGGGCTCAGCTTCTCTCCAAGCACAAAGCCCCTCCAAGCCTCTACACATACAGATACTACCAATACAAAACCAAACACACACAAATACCTTCTCCTCCAACAGAACTCCCACTCAAACTCCCCTGTTTACAGCTCTGTTTGCTAGCTCCTGTGCCGCTGCCTGACTGGCTGCTACCTTTATAGGACGCCTAGTCAGTGAAGCCCCGCCCCCTAATCAGGGCTCAGCTTCTCTCCCAGCACAAAGCCCCTGCACATACAGATACTGACAATACAAAACCAAACACACACAAATACCTTCTCCTCCAACAGAACTCCCACTCAAACTCCCCTGTTTACAGCTCTGTTTGCTAGCTCCTGTGCCGCTGCAGCTGTCTGTGCCAATGCCTGACTGGCTGCTACCTTTATAGGACCCCTAGTCAGTCAAGCCCCGCCCCTAATCAGGGCTCAGCTTCTCTCCCAGCACAAAGCCCCTTCAAGCCTCTACACATACATATACTACCAATACAAAAACACACACAAATACCTTCTCCTCCAACAGAACTCCCACTCAAACTCCCCTGTTCACAGCTCTGTTTGCTAGCTCCTGTGCCGCTGCCTGACTGGCTGCTACCTTTATAGGACCCCTAGTCAGTGAAGCCCCGCCCCCTAATCAGGGCTCAGCTTCTCTCCCAGCACCTAGCCCCTCCAAGCCTCTACACATACAGATATTACCAATACAAAAACACACACAAATACCGTCTCCTCCAACAGAACTCCCACTCAAACTCCCCTGTTTACAGCTCTGTTTGCTAGCTCCTGTGCCGCTGCCTGACTGGCTGCTACCTTTATAGGACCCCTAGTCAGTGAAGCCCCGCCCCCTAATCAGGGCTCAGCTTCTCTCCCAGCACAAAGCCCCTGCACATACAGATACTGACAATACAAAACCGCACACACACAAATACCGTCTCCTCCAACAGAACTCCCACTCAAACTCCCCTGTTTACAGCTCTGTTTGCTAGCTCCTGTGCCGCTTCAGCTGTCTGTGCCGCTGCCTGACTGGCTGCTAACTTTATAGGACCCCTAGTCAGTGAAGCCCCGCCCCCAATCAGGGCCCAGCTTCTCTCCCAGCACAAAGCCCCTCCAAGCCTCTACACATACAGATACTACCAATACAAAAAAACACACAAATACCTTCTCCTCCAAAAGAACTCCCACTCAAACTCCCCTGCTTACAGCTCTGTTTGCTAGCTCCTGTGCCACTGTCTGACTGGCTGCTACCTTTATAGGACCCATAGTCAGTGAAGCCCCGCCCCCTAATCAGGGCTCAGCTTCTCTCGCAGCACCTAGCCCCTCCAAGCCTCTACACATACAGATAATACCAATACAAAAACACACACAAATACCTTCCCCTCCAACAGAACTCCCACTCAAACTCCCCTGTTCACAGCTCTGTTTGCTAGCTCCTGTGCCACTGCAGCTGTCTGTTCCGCTGCCTGATTGGCTGCTACCTTTATAGGACCCCTAGTCAGTTAAGCCCCGCCCCCTAATCAGGGCTCAGCTTCTCTCCAAGCACAAAGCCCCGCCAAACCCCTGCACATACAGATACTACCAATACAAAACCAAACACACACAAATACCTTCTCCTCCAACAGAACTCCCACTCAAACTCCCCTGTTTACAGCTCTGTTTGCTAGCTCCTGTGCCGCTGCCTGACTGGCTGCTACCTTTATAGGACCCCTAGTCAGTGAAGCCCCGCCCCCTGATCAGGGCTCAGCTTCTCTCCCAGCACAAAGCCCCTCCAAGCCTCTACACATACAGATACTACCAATACAAAACCAAACACACACAAATACCTTCTCCTCCAACAGAACTCCCACTCAAACTCCCCTGTTTACAGCTCTGTTTGCTAGCTCCTGTGCCGCTGCCTGACTGGCTGCTACCTTTATAGGACGCCTAGTCAGTGAAGCCCCGCCCCCTAAGCAGGGCTCAGCTTCTCTCCCAGCACAAAGCCCCTCCAAGCCTCTACACATACAGATACTACCAATACAAAACCAAAAACACACAAATACCTTCTCCTCCAACAGAACTCCCACTCAAACTCCCCTGTTTACAGCTCTGTTTGCTAGCTCCTGTGCCGCTGCCTGACTGTCTGCTACCTTTATAGGACCCCTAGTCAGTGAAGCCCCGCCCCCTAATCAGGGCTCAGCTTCTCTCCCAGCACAAAGCCCCTCCAAGGTTCTACACATACAGATACTACCAATACAAAACCAAACACACACAAATACCTTCTCCTCCAACAGAACTCCCACTCAAACTCCCCTGTTTACAGCTCTGTTTGCTAGCTCCTGTGCCGCTGCCTGACTGGCTGCTACCTTTATAGGACCCCTCGTCAGTGAAGCCCCGCCCGCTAATCAGGGCGCAGCTTCTCTCCAAGCACAAAGCCCCTCCAAGCCTCTACACATACAGATACTACCAATGCAAAACCAAACACACACAAATACCATCTCCTCCAAGAGAACTCCCACTCAAACTCCCCTCTTTACAGCTCTGTTTGCTAGCTCCTGTGCCGCTGCCTGACTGGCTGCTACCTTTATAGGACCCCTAGTCAGTGAAGCCCCGCCCCCTAATCAGGGCTCAGCTTCTCTCGCAGCACCTAGCCCCTAAAAGCCTCTACACATACATATACTACCAATACAAAAACACACACAAATACCTTCTCCTCCAACAGAACTCCCACTCAAACTCCCCTGTTCACAGCTCTGTTTGCTAGCTCCTGTGCCGCTGCCTGACTGGCTGCTACCTTTATAGGACCCCTAGTCAGTGAAGCCCCGCCCCGTAATCAGGGCTCAGCTTCTCTCGCAGCACCTAGCCACTCCAAGCCTCTACACATACAGATACTACCAATACGAAAACACACACAAATACCTTCTCCTCCAACAGAACTCCCACTCAAACTCCCCTGTTTACAGGTCTGTTTGCTAGCTCCTGTGCCGCTGCCTGACTGGCTGCTACCTTTATAGGACCCCTAGTCACTGAAGCCCCGCCCCCAAACCAGGGCTCAGCTTCTCTCCCAGCACAAAGCCCCTCCAAGCCTCTACACATACAGATACTACCAATACAAAACCAAACACACACAAATACCTTCTCCTCCAACAGAACTCCCACTCAAACTCCCCTGTTTACAGCTCTGTTTGCTAGCTCCTGTGCCGCTGCAGCTGTCTGTTCCGCTGCCTGACTGGCTGCTACCTTTATAGGACCCCTAGTCAGTGAAGCCCCGCCCCCTAATCAGGGTTCAGCTTCTCTCCAAGCACAAAGCCCCGCCAAACCCCTTCACATACAGATACTACCAATAAAAAACCAAACACACACATATACCTTCTCCTCCAACAGAACTCCCACTCAAACTCCCCTGCTTACAGCTCTGTTTGCTATCTCCTGTGCCGCTGCCTGACTGGCTGGTACCTTTATAGGACCCCTAGTCACTGAAGCCCCGCCCCCTAATCTGGGCTCAGCTTCTCTCCCAGCACAAAGCCCCTCCAAGCCTCTACACATACAGATACTACCAATACAAAACCGAACACACACAAATACCTTCTCCTCCAACAGAACTCCCACTCAAACTCCCCTGTTTAGAGCTCTGTTTGCTAGCTCCTGTGCCGCTGCCTGACTGGCTGCTAACTTTATAGGACCCCTAGTCAGTGAAGCCCCCCCCCTAATCAGGGCTCAGCTTCTCTCCAAGCACAAAGCCCCGCCAAACCCCTACACATACAGATACTACCAATACAAAACCAAACACACACAAATACCATCTCCTCCAACAAAACTCCCACTCAAACTCCCCTGTTTACAGCTCTGTTTGTTAGCTCCTGTGCCGCTGCCTGACTGGCTGCTACCTTTATAGGACGCCTAGTCAGTGAAGCCCCGCCCCCTAAGCAGGGCTCAGCTTCTCTCCCAGCACAAAGCCCCTCCAAGCCTCTACACATACAGATACTACCAATACAAAACCAAAAACACACAAATACCTTCTCCTCCAACAGAACTCCCACTCAAACTCCCCTGTTTACAGCTCTGTTTGCTAGCTCCTGTGCCGCTGCCTGACTGGCTGCTACCTTTATAGGACCCCTAGTCAGTGAAGCCCCGCCCCCTAATCAGGGCTCAGCTTCTCTCCAACACAAAGCCCCTGCACATACAGATACTGACAATACAAAACCAAACACACACAAATACCTTCTCCTCCAACAGAACTCCCACTCAAACTCCCCTGTTCACAGCTCTGTTTGCTAGCTCCTGTGCCACTGCAGCTGTCTGTTCCGCTGCCTGATTGGCTGCTACCTTTATAGGACCCCTAGTCAGTTAAGCCCCGCCCCCTAATCAGGGCTCAGCTTCTCTCCAAGCACAAAGCCCCGCCAAACCCCTGCACATACAGATACTACCAATACAAAACCAAACACACACAAATACCTTCTCCTCCAACAGAACTCCCACTCAAACTCCCCTGTTTACAGCTCTGTTTGCTAGCTCCTGTGCCGCTGCCTGACTGGCTGCTACCTTTATAGGACCCCTAGTCAGTGAAGCCCCGCCCCCTGATCAGGGCTCAGCTTCTCTCCCAGCACAAAGCCCCTCCAAGCCTCTATACATACAGATACTACCAATACAAAACCAAACACACACAAATACCTTCTCCTCCAACAGAACTCCAACTCAAACTCCCCTGTTTACAGCTCTGTTTGCTAGCTCCTGTGCCGCTGCCTGACTGGCTGCAACCTTTATAGGACGCCTAGTCAGTGAAGCCCCGCCCCCTAAGCAGGGCTCAGCTTCTCTCCCAGCACAAAGCCCCTCCAAGCCTCTACACATACAGATACTACCAATACAAAACCAAAAACACACAAATACCTTCTCCTCCAACAGAACTCCCACTCAAACTCCCCTGTTTACAGCTCTGTTTGCTAGCTCCTGTGCCGCTGCCTGACTGGCTGCTACCTTTATAGGACCCCTAGTCAGTGAAGCCCCGCCCCCTGATCAGGGCTCAGCTTCTCTCCCAGCACAAAGCCCCTCCAAGCCTCTACACATACAGATACTACCAATACAAAACCAAACACACACAAATACCTTCTCCTCCAACAGAACTCCCACTCAAACTCCCCTGTTTACAGCTCTGTTTGCTAGCTCCTGTGCCGCTGCCTGACTGGCTGCTACCTTTATAGGACCCCTAGTCAGTGAAGCCCCGCCCCCTAATCAGGGCGCAGCTTCTCTGCAAGCACAAAGCCCCTCCAAGCCTCTACACATACAGATACTACCAATGCAAAACCAAACACACACAAATACCATCTCCTCCAAGAGAACTCCCACTCAAACTCCCCTGTTTACAGCTCTGTTTGCTAGCTCCTGTGCCGCTGCCTGACTGGCTGCTACCTTTATAGGACCCCTAGTCAGTGAAGCCCCGCCCCCTAATCAGGGCTCAGCTTCTCTCGCAGCACCTAGCCCCTAAAAGCCTCTACACATACAGATACTACCAATACAAAAACACACACAAATACCTTCTCCTCCAACAGAACTCCCACTCAAACTCCCCTGTTCACAGCTCTGTTTGCTAGCTCCTGTGCCGCTGCCTGACTGGCTGCTACCTTTATAGGACCCCTAGTCACTGAAGCCCCGCCCCCAAACCAGGGCTCAGCTTCTCTCCCAGCACAAAGCCCCTCCAAGCCTCTACAAATACAGATACTACCAATACAAAACCAAACACACACAAATACCTTCTCCTCCAACAGAACTCCCACTCAAACTCCCCTGTTTACAGCTCTGTTTGCTAGCTCCTGTGCCGCTGCCTGACTGGATGCTCCCTTTATAGGACACCTAGTCAGTGAAGCCCCGCCCCCTAATCAGGGCCCAGCTTCTCTCCCAGCACAAAGCCCCTCCAAGCCTCTACACATACAGATACTACCAATACAAAAACACACACAAATACCTTCTCCTCCAACAGAACTCCCACTCAAACTCCCCTGTTTACAGCTCTGTGTGCTAGCTCCTGTGCCGCTGCTTGACTGGCTGCTAGCTTTATAAGACCCCTAGTCAGTGAAGCCCCGCCCCCTGATCAGGGCTCAGCTTCTCTCCCAGCACAAAGCCCCTCCAAGCCTCTACATATACAGATACTACCAATACAAAAATACACACAAATACCTTCTCCTCCAACAGAACTCCCACTCAAATTCCCCTGTTTAAAGCTCTGTTTGCCAGCTCCTGTGCCACTGCAGCTGTCTGTTCTGCTGCCTGACTGGCTGCTACCTTTATAGGAACCCTAGTCAGTGAAGCCCCGCCCCCTGATCAGGGCTCAGCTTCTCTCCCAGCACAAAGCCCCTGCACATACAGATACTACCAATACAAAACCAAAAACACACAAATACCTTCTCCTCCAACAGAACTCCCACTCAAACTCCCCTGTTTACAGCTCTGTTTGCTAGCTCTTGTGCCGCTGCAGCTGTCTGTGCCGCTGCCTGACTGTCTCCTACCTTTATAGGACCCCTAGTCAGTGAAGCCCCGCCCCCTAATCAGGGCTCAGCTTCTCTCCCAGCACAAAGCCCCTGCACATACAGATACTGACAATACAAAACCAAACACACACAAATACCTTCTCCTCCAACAGAACTCCCACTCAAACTCCCCTGTTTACAGCTCTGTTTGCTAGCTCCTGTGCCGCTGCCTGACTGGCTGCTACCTTTATAGGACCCCTAGTCAGTGAAGCCCCGCCCCCTAATCAGGGCGCAGCTTCTCTCCAAGCACAAAGCCCCTCCAAGCCTCTACACATACAGATACTACCAATGCAAAACCAAACACACACAAATACCATCTCCTCGAAGAGAACTCCCACACAAACTCCCCTGTTTACAGCTCTGTTTGCTAGCTCCAGTGCCGCTGCCTGACTGGCTGCTACCTTTATTGGACCCCTAGTCAGTGAAGCCCCGCCCCCTAATCAGGGCTCAGCTTCTCTCGCAGCACCTAGCCCCTAAAAGCCTCTACACATACAGATACTACCAATACAAAAACACACACAAATACCTTCTCCTCCAACAGAACTCCCACTCAAACTCCCCTGTTCACAGCTCTGTTTGCTAGCTCCTGTGCCGCTGCCTGACTGGCTGCTACCTTTATAGGACCCCTAGTCAGTGAAGCCCCGCCCCGTAATCAGGGCTCAGCTTCTCTCGCAGCACCTAGCCACTCCAAGCCTCTACACATACAGATACTACCAATACGAAAACACACACAAATACCTTCTCCTCCAACAGAACTCCCACTCAAACTCCCCTGTTCACAGCTCTGTTTGCTAGCTCCTGTGCCGCTGCCTGACTGGCTGCTACCTTTATAGGACCCCTAGTCAGTGAAGCCCCGCCCCCTAATCAGGGCTCAGCTTCTCTCCCAGCACAAAGCCCCTCCAAGCCTCTACACATACAGATAATACCAATACAAAAACACACACAAATACGTTCTCCTCCAACAGAACTCCCACTCAAACTCCCCTGTTTACAGGTCTGTTTGCTAGCTCCTGTGCCGCTGCCTGACTGGCTGCTACCTTTATAGGACCCCTAGTCAGTGAAGCCCCGCCCCCTAATCAGGGTTCAGCTTCTCTCCAAGCACAAAGCCCCGCCAAACCCCTTCACATACAGATACTACCAATAAAAAACCAAACACACACAAATACCTTCTCCTCCAACAGAACTCCCACGCAAACTCCCCTGCTTACAGCTCTGTTTGCTAGCTCCTGTGCCGCTGCCTGACTGGCTGCTACCTTTATAGGACACCTAGTCAGTGAAGCCCCGCCCCCTAATCAGGGCTCAGCTTCTCTCCCAGCACAAAGCCCCTCCAAGCCTCTACACATACAGATACCACCAATACAAAACCGAACACACACAAATACCTTCTCCTCCAACAGAACTCCCACTCAAACTCCCCTGTTTACAGCTCTGTTTGCTAGCTCCTGTGCCGCTGCCTGACTTGCTGCTAACTTTATAGGACCCCTAGTCAGTGAAGCCCCGCCCCCTAATCAGGGCTCAGCTTCTCTCCAAGCACAAAGCCCCGCCAAACCCCTACACATACAGATACTACCAATACAAAACCAAACACACACAAATACCATCTCCTCCAACAAAACTCCCACTCAAACTCCCCTGTTTACAGCTCTGTTTGCTAGCTCTTGTGCCGCTGCAGCTGTCTGTGCCGCTGCCTGACTGTCTCCTACCTTTATAGGACCCCTAGTCAGTGAAGCCCCGCCCCCTAATCAGGGCTCAGCTTCTCTCCCAGCACAAAGCCCCTGCACATACAGATACTGACAATACAAAACCAAACACACACAAATACCTTCTCCTCCAACAGAACTCCCACTCAAACTCCCCTGTTTACAGCTCTGTTTGCTAGCTCCTGTGCCGCTGCCTGACTGGCTGCTACCTTTATAGGACCCCTAGTCAGTGAAGCCCCGCCCCCTAATCAGGGCGCAGCTTCTCTCCAAGCACAAAGCCCCTCCAAGCCTCTACACATACAGATACTACCAATGCAAAACCAAACACACACAAATACCATCTCCTCCAAGAGAACTCCCACTCAAACTCCCCTGTTTACAGCTCTGTTTGCTAGCTCCTGTGCCGCTGCCTGACTGGCTGCTACCTTTATTGGACCCCTAGTCAGTGAAGCCCCGCCCCCTAATCAGGGCTCAGCTTCTCTCGCAGCACCTAGCCCCTAAAAGCCTCTACACATACAGATACTACCAATACAAAAACACACACAAATACCTTCTCCTCCAACAGAACTCCCACTCAAACTCCCCTGTTCACAGCTCTGTTTGCTAGCTCCTGTGCCGCTGCCTGACTGGCTGCTACCTTTATAGGACCCCTAGTCAGTGAAGCCCCGCCCCGTAATCAGGGCTCAGCTTCTCTCGCAGCACCTAGCCACTCCAAGCCTCTACACATACAGATACTACCAATACGAAAACACACACAAATACCTTCTCCTCCAACAGAACTCCCACTCAAACTCCCCTGTTTACAGCTCTGTTTGCTAGCTCCTGTGCCGCTGCCTGACTGGCTGCTACCTTTATAGGACCCCTAGTCAGTGAAGCCCCGCCCCCTAATCAGGGCTCAGCTTCTCTCCCAGCACAAAGCCCCTCCAAGCCTCTACACATACAGATAATACCAATACAAAAACACACACAAATACGTTCTCCTCCAACAGAACTCCCACTCAAACTCCCCTGTTTACAGGTCTGTTTGCTAGCTCCTGTGCCGCTGCCTGACTGGCTGCTACCTTTATAGGACCCCTAGTCAGTGAAGCCCCGCCCCCTAATCAGGGTTCAGCTTCTCTCCAAGCACAAAGCCCCGCCAAACCCCTTCACATACAGATACTACCAATAAAAAACCAAACACACACAAATACCTTCTCCTCCAACAGAACTCCCACGCAAACTCCCCTGTTCACAGCTCTGTTTGCTAGCTCCTGTGCCGCTGCCTGACTGGCTGCTACCTTTATAGGACCCCTAGTCAGTGAAGCCCCGCCCCCTAATCAGGGCTCAGCTTCTCTCCCAGCACAAAGCCCCTCCAAGCCTCTACACATACAGATAATACCAATCCAAAACACACACAAATACCTTCTCCTCCAACAGAACTCCCACTCAAACTCCCCTGTTTACAGCTCTGTTTGCTAGCTCCTGTGCCGCTGCCTGACTGGCTGGTACCTTTATAGGACCCCTAGTCACTGAAGCCCCGCCCCCTAATCAGGGTTCAGCTTCTCTCCCAGCACAAAGCCCCTCCAAGCCTCTACACATACAGATAATACCAATACAAAAACACACACAAATACGTTCTCCTCCAACAGAACTCCCACTCAAACTCCCCTGTTTACAGGTCTGTTTGCTAGCTCCTGTGCCGCTGCCTGACTGGCTGCTACCTTTATAGGACCCCTAGTCACTGAAGCCCCGCCCCCAAACCAGGGCTCAGCTTCTCTCCCAGCACAAAGCCCCTCCAAGCCTCTACACATACAGATACTACCAATACAAAACCAAATACACACAAATACCTTCTCCTCCAACAGAACTCCCACTCAAACTCCCCTGTTTACAGCTCTGTTTGCTAGCTCCTGTGCCGCTCCTTGACTGGCTGCTAGCTTTATAGGACCCCTAGTCAGTGAAGCCCCGCCCCCTAATCAGGGCCCAGCTTCTCTCCCAGCACAAAGCCCCTCCAAGCCTCTACATATACAGATACTACCAATACAAAAACACACACAAATACCTTCTCCTCCAACAGAACTCCCACTCAAATTCCCCTGTTTAAAGCTCTGTTTGCCAGCTCCTGTGCCACTGCAGCTGTCTGTGCCGCTGCCTGACTGGCTGCTACCTTTATAGGACCCCTAGTCAGTGAAGCCCCGCCCCCTAATCAGGGCTCAGCTTCTCTCCAACACAAAGCCCCTGCACATACAGATACTGACAATATAAAACCAAACACACACAAATACCTTCTCCTCCAACAGAACTCCCACTCAAACTCCCCTGTTCACAGCTCTGTTTGCTAGCTCCTGTGCCGCTGCCTGACTGGCTGCTACCTTTATAGGACCCCTAGTCAGTGAAGCCCCGCCCCCTAATCAGGGCTCAGCTTCTCTCCCAGCACCTAGCCCCTCCAAGCCTCTACACATACAGATATTACCAATACAAAAACACACACAAATACCGTCTCCTCCAACAGAACTCCCACTCAAACTCCCCTGTTTACAGCTCTGTTTGCTAGCTCCTGTGCCGCTGCCTGACTGGCTGCTACCTTTATAGGACGCCTAGTCAGTGAAGCCCCGCCCCCTAAGCAGGGCTCAGCTTCTCTCCCAGCACAAAGCCCCTCCAAGCCTCTACACATACACATACTACCAATACAAAACCAAAAACACACAAATACCTTCTCCTCCAACAGAACTCCCACTCAAACTCCCCTGTTTACAGCTCTGTTTGCTAGCTCCTGTGCCGCTGCAGCTGTCTGTGCCGCTGCCTGACTGGCTGCTACCTTTATAGGACCCCTAGTCAGTGAAGCCCCGCCCCCTAATCAGGGCTCAGCTTCTCTCCCAGCACAAAGCCCCTGCACATACAGATACTGACAATACAAAACCAAACACACACAAATACCTTCTCCTCCAAGAGAACTCCCACTCAAACTCCCCTGTTTACAGCTCTGTTTGCTAGCTCCTGTGCCGCTGCAGCTGTCTGTGCCGCTGCCTGACTGGCTGCTACCTTTATAGGACCCCTAGTCAGTGAAGCCCCGCCCCCTAATCAGGGCTCAGCTTCTCTCCCAGCACAAAGCCCCTGCACATACAGATACTACCAATACAAAACCAAACACACACAAATACCTTCTCCTCCAACAGAACTCCCACTCAAACTCCCCTGTTTACAGCTCTGTTTGCTAGCTCCTGTGCCGCTGCCTGACTGGCTGCTACCTTTATAGGACCCCTAGTCAGTGAAGCCCCGCCCCCTGATCAGGGCTCAGCTTCTCTCCCAGCACAAAGCCCCTCCAAGCCTCTACACATACAGATACTACCAATACAAAACCAAAAACACACAAATACCTTCTCCTCCAACAGAACTCCCACTCAAACTCCCCTGTTTACAGCTCTGTTTGCTAGCTCCTGTGCCGCTGCAGCTGTCTGTGCCGCTGCCTGACTGGCTGCTACCTCTTTAGGACCCCTAGTCAGTGAAGCCCCGCCCCCTAATCAGGGCTCAGCTTCTCTCCGAGCACAAAGCCCCTGCACATACAGATACTGACAATACAAAACCAAACACACACAAATACCTTCTCCTCCAACAGAACTCCCACTCAAACTCCCCTGTTTACAGCTCTGTTTGCTAGCTCCTGTGCCGCTGCAGCTGTCTGTGCCAATGCCTGACTGGCTGCTACCTTTATAGGACCCCTAGTCAGTCAAGCCCCGCCCCCTAATCAGGGCTCAGCTTCTCTCCCAGCACAAAGCCCCTCCAAGCCTCTACACATACAGATACTACCAATACAAAACCAAAAACACACAAATACCTTCTCCTCCAATAGAACTCCCACTCAAACTCCCCTGTTTACAGCTCTGTTTGCTAGCTCCTGTGCCGCTGCCTGACTGTCTGCTACCTTTATAGGACCCCTAGTCAGTGAAGCCCCGCCCCCTAATCAGGGCTCAGCTTCTCTCCCAGCACAAAGCCGCTGCACATACAGATACTGACAATACAAAACCAAACACACACAAATACCTTCTCCTCCAACAGAACTCCCACTCAAACTCCCCTGTTTACAGCTCTGTTTGCTAGCTCCTGTGCCGCTGCCTGACTGGCTGCTACCTTTATAGGACCCCTAGTCAGTGAAGCCCCGCCCCCTGATCAGGGCTCAGCTTCTCTCCCAGCACAAAGCCCCTCCAAGCCTCTACACATACAGATACTACCAATACAAAACCAAACACACACAAATACCTTCTCCTCCAACAGAACTCCCACTCAAACTCCCCTGTTTACAGCTCTGTTTGCTAGCTCCTGTGCCGCTGCCTGACTGGCTGCTACCTTTATAGGACCCCTAGTCAGTGAAGCCCCGCCCCCTAATCAGGGCGCAGCTTCTCTCCAAGCACAAAGCCCCTCCAAGCCTCTACACATACAGATACTACCAATGCAAAACCAAACACACACAAATACCATCTCCTCCAAGAGAACTCCCACTCAAACTCCCCTGTTTACAGCTCTGTTTGCTAGCTCCTGTGCCGCTGCCTGACTGGCTGCTACCTTTATAGGACCCCTAGTCAGTGAAGCCCCGCCCCCTAATCAGGGCTCAGCTTCTCTCGCAGCACCTAGCCCCTAAAAGCCTCTACACATACAAATACTACCAATACAAAAACACACACAAATACCTTCTCCTCCAACAGAACTCCCACTCAACCTCCCCTGTTCACAGCTCTGTTTGCTAGCTCCTGTGCCGCTGCCTGACTGGCTGCTACCTTTATAGGACCCCTAGTCAGTGAAGCCCCGCCCCGTAATCAGGGCTCAGCTTCTCTCGCAGCACCTAGCCACTCCAAGCCTCTACACATACAGATACTACCAATACGAAAACACACACAAATACCTTCTCCTCCAACAGAACTCCCACTCAAACTCCCCTGTTCACAGCTCTGTTTGCTAGCTCCTGTGCCGCTGCCTGACTGGCTGCTACCTTTATAGGACCCCTAGTCAGTGAAGCCCCGCCCCCTAATCAGGGCTCAGCTTCTCTCCCAGCACAAAGCCCCTCCAAGCCTCTACACATACAGATAATACCAATACAAAAACACACACAAATACGTTCTCCTCCAACAGAACTCCCACTCAAACTCCCCTGTTTACAGGTCTGTTTGCTAGCTCCTGTGCCGCTGCCTGACTGGCTGCTACCTTTATAGGACCCCTAGTCAGTGAAGCCCCGCCCCCTAATCAGGGTTCAGCTTCTCTGCAAGCACAAAGCCCCGCCAAACCCCTTCACATACAGATACTACCAATAAAAAACCAAACACACACAAATACCTTCTCCTCCAACAGAACTCCCACTCAAACTCCCCTGCTTACAGCTCTGTTTGCTAGCTCCTGTGCCGCTGCCTGACTGGCTGGTACCTTTATAGGACCCCTAGTCACTGAAGCCCCGCCCCCTAATCTGGGCTCAGCTTCTCTCCCAGCACAAAGCCCCTCCAAGCCTCTACACATACAGATAATACCAATACAAAACCAAACACACACAAATACCTTCTCCTCCAACAGAACTCCCACTCAAACTCCCCTGTTTACAGCTCTGTTTGCTAGCTCCTGTGCCGCTGCCTGACTGGCTGCTCCCTTTATAGGACACCTAGTCAGTGAAGCCCCGCCCCCTAATCAGGGCCCAGCTTCTCTCCCAGCACAAAGCCCCTCCAAGCCTCTACACATACAGATACTACCAATACAAAAACACACACAAATACCTTCTCCTCCAACAGAACTCCCACTCAAACTCCCCTGTTTACAGCTCTGTTTGCTAGCTCCTGTGCCGCTGCTTGACTGGCTGCTAGCTTTATAGGACCCCTAGTCAGTGAAGCCCCGCCCCCTGATCAGGGCTCAGCTTCTCTCCCAGCACAAAGCCCCTCCAAGCCTCTACATATACAGATACTACCAATACAAAAAAACACACAAATACCTTCTCCTCCAACAGAACTCCCACTCAAACTCCCCTGTTTACAGCTCTGTTTGCTAGCTCCTGTGCCGCTGCCTGACTTGCTACTAACTTTATAGGACCCCTAGTCAGTGAAGCCCCGCCCCCTAATCAGGGCTCAGCTTCTCTCCAAGCACAAAGCCCCGCCAAACCCCTACACATACACATACTACCAATACAAAACCAAACACACACAAATACCATCTCCTCCAACAAAACTCCCACTCAAACTCCCCTGTTTACAGCTCTGTTTGCTAGCTCCTGTGCCGCTGCCTGACTGGCTGCTACCTTTACAGGACGCCTAGTCAGTGAAGCCCCGCCCCCTAAGCAGGGCTCAGCTTCTCTCCAACACAAAGCCCCTGCACATACAGATACTGACAATACAAAACCAAACACACACAAATACCTTCTCCTCCAACAGAACTCCCACTCAAACTCCCCTGTTTACAGCTCTGTTTCCTAGCTCCTGTGCCGCTGCAGCTGTCTGTGCCGCTGCCTGACTGGCTGCTACCTTTATAGGACCCCTAGTCAGTGAAGCCCCGCCCCCTAATCAGGGCTCAGCTTCTCTCCCAGCACAAAGCCCCTGCACATACAGATACTGACAATACAAAACCAAACACACACAAATACCTTCTCCTCCAACAGAACTCCCACTCAAACTCCCCTGTTTACAGCTCTGTTTGCTAGCTCCTGTGCCGCTGCAGCTGTCTGTGCCAATGCCTGACTGGCTGCTACCTTTATAGGACCCCTAGTCAGTCAAGCCCCGCCCCCTAATCAGGGCTCAGCTTCTCTCCCAGCACAAAGCCCCTTCAAGCCTCTACACATACATATACTACCAATACAAAAACACACACAAATACCTTCTCCTTCAACAGAACTCCCACTCAAACTCCCCTGTTCACAGCTCTGTTTGCTAGCTCCTGTGCCGCTGCCTGACTGGCTGCTACCTTTATAGGACCCCTAGTCAGTGAAGCCCCGCCCCCTAATCAGGGCTCAGCTTCTCTCCCAGCACCTAGCCCCTCCAAGCCTCTACACATACAGATATTACCAATACAAAAACACACACAAATACCGTCTCCTCCAACAGAACTCCCACTCAAACTCCCCTGTTTACAGCTCTGTTTGCTAGCTCCTGTGCCGCTGCCTGACTGGCTGCTACCTTTATAGGACGCCTAGTCAGTGAAGCCCCGCCCCCTAAGCAGGGCTCAGCTTCTCTCCCAGCACAAAGCCCCTCCAAGCCTCTACACATACAGATACTACCAATACAAAACCAAACACACACAAATACCTTCTCCTCCAACAGAACTCCCACTCAAACTCCCCTGTTTACAGCTCTGTTTGCTAGCTCCTGTGCCGCTGCCTGACTGGCTGCTACCTTTATAGGACCCCTAGTCAGTGAAGCCCCGCCCCCTGATCAGGGCTCAGCTTCTCTCCCAGCACAACGCCCCTCCAAGCCTCTACACATACAGACACTACCAATACAAAACCAAACACACACAAATACCTCCTCCTCCAACAGAACTCCCACTCAAACTCCCCTGTTTACAGCTCTGTTTGCTAGCTCCTGTGCCGCTGCCTGACTGGCTGCTACCTTTATAGGACGCCTAGTCAGTGAAGCCCCGCCCCCTAAGCAGGGCTCAGCTTCTCTCCCAGCACAAAGCCCCTCCAAGCCTCTACACATAGAGATACTACCAATACAAAACCAAAAACACACAAATACCTTCTCCTCCAACAGAACTCCCACTCAAACTCCCCTGTTTACAGCTCTGTTTGCTAGCTCTTGTGCCGCTGCAGCTGTCTGTGCCGCTGCCTGACTGTCTGCTACCTTTATAGGACCCCTAGTCAGTGAAGCCCCGCCCCCTAATCAGGGCTCAGCTTCTCTCCCAGCACAAAGCCCCTGCACATACAGATACTGACAATACAAAACCAAACACACACAAATACCTTCTCCTCCAACAGAACTCCCACTCAAACTCCCCTGTTTACAGCTCTGTTTGCGAGCTCCTGTGCCGCTGCCTGACTGGCTGCTACCTTTATAGGACCCCTAGTCAGTGAAGCCCCGCCCCCTGATCAGGGCTCAGCTTCTCTCCCAGCACAAAGCCCCTCCAAGCCTCTACACATACAGATACTACCAATACAAAACCAAACACACACAAATACCTTCTCCTCCAACAGAACTCCCACTCAAACTCCCCTGTTTACAGCTCTGTTTGCTAGCTCCTGTGCCGCTGCCTGACTGGCTGCTACCTTTATAGGACCCCTAGTCAGTGAAGCCCCGCCCCCTAATCAGGGCGCAGCTTCTCTCCAAGCACAAAGCCCCTCCAAGCCTCTACACATACAGATACTACCAATGCAAAACCAAACACACACAAATACCATCTCCTCCAAGAGAACTCCCACTCAAACTCCCCTGTTTACAGCTCTGTTTGCTAGCTCCTGTGCCGCTGCCTGACTGGCTGCTACCTTTATAGGACCCCTAGTCAGTGAAGCCCCGCCCCCTAATCAGGACTCAGCTTCTCTCGCAGCACCTAGCCCCTAAAAGCCTCTACACATACAGATACTACCAATACAAAAACACACACAAATACCTTCTCCTCCAACAGAACTCCCACTCAAACTCCCCTGTTCACAGCTCTGTTTGCTAGCTCCTGTGCCGCTGCCTGACTGGCTGCTACCTTTATAGGACCCCTAGTCAGTGAAGCCCCGCCCCGTAATCAGGGCTCAGCTTCTCTCGCAGCACCTAGCCACTCCAAGCCTCTACACATACAGATACTACCAATACGAAAACACACACAAATACCTTCTCCTCCAACAGAACTCCCACTCAAACTCCCCTGTTCACAGCTCTGTTTGCTAGCTCCTGTGCCGCTGCCTGACTGGCTGCTACCTTTATAGGACCCCTAGTCAGTGAAGCCCCGCCCCCTAATCAGGGCTCAGCTTCTCTCCCAGCACAAAGCCCCTCCAAGCCTCTACACATACAGATAATACCAATACAAAAACACACACAAATACGTTCTCCTCCAACAGAACTCCCACTCAAACTCCCCTGTTTACAGGTCTGTTTGCTAGCTCCTGTGCCGCTGCCTGACTGGCTGCTACCTTTATAGGACCCCTAGTCAGTGAAGCCCCGCCCCCTAATCAGGGTTCAGCTTCTCTCCAAGCACAAAGCCCCGCCAAACCCCTTCACATACAGATACTACCAATAAAAAACCAAACACACACAAATACCTTCTCCTCCAACAGAACTCCCACTCAAACTCCCCTGCTTACAGCTCTGTTTGCTAGCTCCTGTGCCGCTGCCTGACTGGCTGGTACCTTTATAGGACCCCTAGTCACTGAAGCCCCGCCCCCTAATCTGGGCTCAGCTTCTCTCCCAGCACAAAGCCCCTCCAAGCCTCTACACATACAGATAATACCAATACAAAAACACACACAAATACGTTCTCCTCCAACAGAACTCCCACTCAAACTCCCCTGTTTACAGGTCTGTTTGCTAGCTCCTGTGCCGCTGCCTGACTGGCTGCTACCTTTATCGGACCTCTAGTCACTGAAGCCCCGCCCCCAAACCAGGGCTCAGCTTCTCTCCCAGCACAAAGCCCCTCCAAGCCTCTACACATACAGATACTACCAATACAAAACCAAACACACACAAATACCTTCTCCTCCAACAGAACTCCCACTCAAACTCCCCTGTTTACAGCTCTGTTTGCTAGCTCCTGTGCCGCTGCCTGACTGGCTGCTCCCTTTATAGGACACCTAGTCAGTGAAGCCCCGCCCCCTAATCAGGGCCCAGCTTCTCTCCCAGCACAAAGCCCCTCCAAGCCTCTACACATACAGATACTACCAATACAAAAACACACACAAATACCTTCTCCTCCAACAGAACTCCCACTCAAACTGCCCTGTTTACAGCTGTGTTTGCTAGCTCCTGTGCCGCTGCTTGACTGGCTGCTAGCTTTATAAGACCCCTAGTCAGTGAAGCCCCGCCCCCTGATCAGGGCTCAGCTTCTCTCCCAGCACAAAGCCCCTCCAAGCCTCTACATATACAGATACTACCAATACAAAAACACACACAAATACCTTCTCCTCCAACAGAACTCCCACTCAAATTCCCCTGTTTAAAGCTCTGTTTGCCAGCTCCTGTGCCACTGCAGCTGTCTGTTCTGCTGCCTGACTGGCTGCTACCTTTATAGGACCCCTAGTCAGTGAAGCCCCGCCCCCTGATCAGGGCTCAGCCTCTCTCCCAGCACAAAGCCCCTCCAAGCCTCTACATATACAGATACTACCAATACAAAAAAACACACAAATACCTTCTCCTCCAACAGAACTCCCACTCAAACTCCCCTGTTTACAGCTCTGTTTGCTAGCTCCTGTGCCGCTGCCTGACTTGCTGCTAACTTTATAGGACCCCTAGTCAGTGAAGCCCCGCCCCCTAATCAGGGCTCAGCTTCTCTCCAAGCACAAAGCCCCGCCAAACCCCTACACATACAGATACTACCAATACAAAACCAAAAACACACAAATACCTTCTCCTCTAACAGAACTCCCCCTCAAACTCCCCTGTTTACAGCTCTGTTTGCTAGCTCCTGTGCCGCTGCAGCTGTCTGTGCCAATGCCTGACTGGCTGCTACCTTTATAGGACCCCTAGTCAGTCAAGCCCCGCCCCCTAATCAGGGCTCAGCTTCTCTCCCAGCACAAAGCCCCTTCAAGCCTCTACACATACATATACTACCAATACAAAAACACACACAACTACCTTCTCCTCCAACAGAACTCCCACTCAAACTCCCCTGTTCACAGCTCTGTTTGCTAGCTCCTGTGCCGCTGCCTGACTGGCTGCTACCTTTATAGGACCCCTAGTCAGTGAAGCCCCGCCCCCAAATCAGGGCTCAGCTTCTCTCCCAGCACCTAGCCCCTCCAAGCCTCTACACATACAGATATTACCAATACAAAAACACACACAAATACCGTCTCCTCCAACAGAACTCCCACTCAAACTCCCCTGTTTACAGCTCTGTTTGCTAGCTCCTGTGCCGCTGCCTGACTGGCTGCTACCTTTATAGGACGCCTAGTCAGTGAAGCCCCGCCCCCTAAGCAGGGCTCAGCTTCTCTCCCAGCACAAAGCCCCTCCAAGCCTCTACACATACAGATACTACCAATACAAAACCAAAAACACACAAATACCTTCTACTCCAACAGAACTCCCACTCAAACTCCCCTGTTTACAGCTCTGTTTGCTAGCTCCTGTGCCGCTGCAGCTGTCTGTGCCGCTGCCTGACTGGCTGCTACCTTTATAGGACCCCTAGTCAGTGAAGCCCCGCCCCCTAATCAGGGCTCAGCTTCTCTCCCAGCACAAAGCCCCTGCACATACAGATACTGACAATACAAAACCAAACACACACAAATACCTTCTCCTCCAACAGAACTCCCACTCAAACTCCCCTGTTTACAGCTCTGTTTGCTAGCTCCTGTGCCGCTGCCTGACTGGCTGCTACCTTTATAGGACCCCTAGTCAGTGAAGCCCCGCCCCCTGATCAGGGCTCAGCTTCTCTCCCAGCACAAAGCCCCTCCAAGCCTCTACACATACAGATACTACCAATACAAAACCAAAAACACACAAATACCTTCCCCTCCAACAGAACTCCCACTCAAACTCCCCTGTTTACAGCTCTGTTTGCTAGCTCCTGTGCCGCTGCCTGACTGGCTGCTACCTTTATAGGACCCCTAGTCAGTGAAGCCCCGCCCCCTAATCAGGGCGCAGCTTCTCTCCAAGCACAAAGCCCCTCCAAGCCTCTACACATACAGATACTACCAATGCAAAACCAAACACACACAAATACCATCTCCTCCAAGAGAACTCCCACTCAAACTCCCCTGTTTACAGCTCTGTTTGCTAGCTCCTGTGCCGCTGCCTGACTGGCTGCTACCTTTATAGGACCCCTAGTCAGTGAAGCCCCGCCCCCTAATCAGGGCTCAGCTTCTCTCCCAGCACAAAGCCCCTCCAAGCCTCTACACATACAGATAATACCAATACAAAAACACACACAAATACGTTCTCCTCCAACAGAACTCCCACTCAAACTCCCCTGTTTACAGGTCTGTTTGCTAGCTCCTGTGCCGCTGCCTGACTGGCTGCTACCTTTATAGGACCCCTAGTCACTGAAGCCCCGCCCCCAAACCAGGGCTCAGCTTCTCTCCCAGCACAAAGCCCCTCCAAGCCTCTACACATACAGATACTACCAATACAAAACCAAACACACACAAATACCTTCTCCTCCAACAGAACTCCCACTCAAACTCCCCTGTTTACAGCTCTGTTTGCTAGCTCCTGTGCCGCTGCAGCTGTCTGTTCCGCTGCCTGACTGGCTGCTACCTTTATAGGACCCCTAGTCAGTGAAGCCCCGCCCCCTAATCAGGGTTCAGCTTCTCTCCAAGCTCAAAGCCCCGCCAAACCCCTTCACATACAGATACTACCAATAAAAAACCAAACACACACAAATACCTTCTCCTCCAACAGAACTCCCACTCAAACTCCCCTGCTTACAGCTCTGTTTGCTAGCTCCTGTGCCGCTGCCTGACTGGCTGGTACCTTTATAGGACCCCTAGTCACTGAAGCCCCGCCCCCTAATCTGGGCTCAGCTTCTCTCCCAGCACAAAGCCCCTCCAAGCCTCTACACATACAGATACTACCAATACAAAACCAAACACACACAAATACCTTCTCCTCCAACAGAACTCCCACTCAAACTGCCCTGTTTACAGCTCTGTTTGCTAGCTCCTCTGCCGCTGCTTGACTGGCTGCTAGCTTTATAGGACCCCTAGTCAGTGAAGCCCCGCCCCCTGATCAGGGCTCAGCTTCTCTCCCAGCACAAAGCCCCTCCAGGCCTCTACATATACAGATACTACCAATACAAAAAAACACACAAATACCTTCTCCTCCAACAGAACTCCCACTCAAATTCCCCTGTTTAAAGCTCTGTTTGCCAGCTCCTGTGCCACTGCAGCTGTCTGTTCTGCTGCCTGACTGGCTGCTACCTTTATAGGAACCCTAGTCAGTGAAGCCCCGCCCCCTAATCAGGGCTCAGCTTCTCTCCCAGCACAAAGCCCCTCCAAGCCTCTACACATACAGATACTACCAATACAAAACCAAACACACACAAATACCTTCTCCTCCAACAGAACTCCCACTCAAACTCCCCTGTTTACAGCTCTGTTTGCTAGCTCCTGTGCCGCTGCCTGACTGGCTGCTAACTTTATAGGACCCCTAGTCAGTGAAGCCCCGCCCCCTAATCAGGGCTCAGCTTCTCTCCAAGCACAAAGCCCCGCCAAACCCCTACACATACAGATACTACCAATACAAAACCAAACACACACAAATACCATCTCCTCCAACAAAACTCCCACTCAAACTCCCCTGTTTACAGCTCTGTTTGCTAGCTCCTGTGCCGCTGCCTGACTGGCTGCTACCTTTATAGGACGCCTAGTCAGTGAAGCCCCGCCCCCTAAGCAGGGCTCAGCTTCTCTCCCAGCACAAAGCCCCTCCAAGCCTCTACACATACAGATACTACCAATACAAAACCAAAAACACACAAATACCTTCTCCTCCAACAGAACTCCCACTCAAACTCCCCTGTTTACACCTCTGTTTGCTAGCTCCTGTGCCGCTGCAGCTGTCTGTGCCGCTGCCTGACTGGCTGCTACCTTTATAGGACCCCTAGTCAGTGAAGCCCCGCCCCCTAATCAGGGCTCAGCTTCTCTCCCAGCACAAAGCCCCTGCACATACAGATACTGACAATACAAAACCAAACACACACAAATACCTTCTCCTCCAACAGAACTCCCACTCAAACTCCCCTGTTTACAGCTCTGTTTGCTAGCTCCTGTGCCGCTGCAGCTGTCTGTGCCAATGCCTGACTGGCTGCTACCTTTATAGGACCCCTAGTCAGTCAAGCCCCGCCCCCTAATCAGGGCTCAGCTTCTCTCCCAGCACAAAGCCCCTTCAAGCCTCTACACATACATATACTACCAATACAAAAACACACACAAATACCTTCTCCTCCAACAGAACTCCCACTCAAACTCCCCTGTTCACAGCTCTGTTTGCTAGCTCCTGTGCCGCTGCCTGACTGGCTGCTACCTTTATAGGACCCCTAGTCAGGGAAGCCCCGCCCCCTAATCAGGGCTCAGCTTCTCTCCCAGCACAAAGCCCCTGCACATACAGATACTGACAATACAAAACCAAACACACACAAATACCTTCTCCTCCAACAGAACTCCCACTCAAACTCCCCTGTTTACAGCTCTGTTTGCTAGCTCCTGTGCCACTGCAGCTGTCTGTGCCGCTGCCTGACTGGCTGCTACCTTTATAGGACCCCTAGTCAGTGAAGCCCCGCCCCCTAATCAGGGCTCAGCTTCTCTCCCAGCACAAAGCCCCTCCAAGCCTCTACACATACAGATACTACCAATACAAAAACACACACAAATAGCTTCTCCTCCAACAGAACTCCCACTCAAACTCCCCTGTTCACAGCTCTGTTTGCTAGCTCCTGTGCCGCTGCCTGACTGGCTGCTACCTTTATAGGACCCCTAGTCAGTGAAGCCCCGCCCCCTAACAAGGGCTCAGCTTCTCTCGCAGCACCTAGCCCCTCCAAGCCTCTACACATACAGATACTATCAATACAAAAACACACACAAATACCTTCTCCTCCAACAGAACTCCCACTCAAACTCCCCTGTTCACAGCTCTGTTTGCTAGCTCCTGTGCCTCTGCCTGACTGGCTGCTACCTTTATAGGACCCCTAGTCAGTGAAGCCCCGCCCCCTAACCAGGGCTCAGCTTCTCTCCCAGCACAAAGCCCCTGCACATACAGATACTGACAATACAAAACCAAACACACACAAATACCTTCTCCTCCAACAGAACTCCCACTCAAACTCACCTGTTTACAGATCTGTTTGCTAGCTCCTGTGCCGCTGCAGCTGTCTGAGCCGCTGCCTGACTGGCTGCTACCTTTGTAGGACCCCTAGTCAGTCAAGCCCCTCCCCCTAATCAGGGCTCAGCTTCTCTCCCAGCACAAAGCCCCTCCAAGCCTCTACATATACAGATACTACCAAAACAAAAAAACACACAAATACCTTCTCCTCCAACAGAACTCCCACTCAAACTCCCCTGTTTACCGCTCTGTTTGCTAGCTCCTGTGCCGCTGCCTGAGTGGCTGCTACCTTCATAGGACCCCTAGTCAGGGAAGCCACGCCCCCTAATCAGGGCTCAGCTTCTCTCCCAGCACAAAGCCCCTCCAAGCCTCTACATATACAGATACTACCAATACAAAAACACACACAAATACCTTCTCCTCCAACAGAACTCCCACTCAAACTCCCCTGTTCACAGCTCTGTTTGCTAGCTCCTGTGCCACTGCAGCTGTCTGTTCCGCTGCCTGATTGGCTGCTACCTTTATAGGACCCCTAGTCAGTTAAGACCCGCCCCCTAATCAGGGCTCAGCTTCTCTCCAAGAACAAAGCCCCGCCAAACCCCTGCACATACAGATACTACCAATACAAAACCAAACACACACAAATACCTTCTCCTCCAACAGAACTCCCACTCAAACTCCCCTGTTTACAGCTCTGTTTGCTAGCTCTTGTGCCGCTGCAGCTGTCTGTGCCGCTGCCTGACTGTCTGCTACCTTTATAGGACCCCTAGTCAGTGAAGCCCCGCCCCCTAATCAGGGCTCAGCTTCTCTCCCAGCACCTAGCCCCTCCAAGCCTCTACACATACAGATACTACCAATACAAAAACACACACAAATACCTTCTCCTCCAACAGAACTCCCACTCAAACTCCCCTGTTTACAGCTCTGTTTGCTAGCTCCTGTGCCGCTGCCTGACTGGCTGCTACCTTTATAGGACCCCTAGTCAGGGAAGCCCCGCCCCCTAATCAGGGCTCAGCTTCTGTCCCAGCACAAAGCCCCTGCACATACAGATACTGACAATACAAAACCAAACACACACAAATACCTTCTCCTCCAACAGAACTCCCACTCAAACTCCCCTGTTCAGAGCTCTGTTTGCTAGCTCCTGTGCCGCTGCCTGACTGGCTGCTACCTTTATAGGACCCCTAGTCAGTGAAGCCCCGCCCCCTAATCAGGGCTCAGCTTCTCTCCCAGCACAAAGCCCCTCCAAGCCTCTACACATACAGATACTACCAATACAAAAAAACACACAAATACCTTCTCCTCCAACAGAACTCCCACTCAAACTGCCCTGTTTACAGCTCTGTTTGCTAGCTCCTGTGCCGCTGCCTGACTGGCTGCTACCTTTATAGGACCCCTAGTCAGTGAAGCCCCGCCCCCTAATCAGGGTTCAGCTTCTCTCCCAGCACAAAGCCCCTCCAAGCCTCTACACATACAGATACTACCAATACAAAACCAAACACACACAAATACCTTCTCCTCCAACAGAACTCCCACTCAAACTCCCCTGTTCACAGCTCTGTTTGCTAGCTCCTGTGCCGCGGCAGCTGTCTGTGCCGCTGCCTGACTGGCTGCTACCTTTATAGGACCCCTAGTCAGTGAAGCCCCGCCCCCTAATCAGGGCTCAGCTTCTCTCGCAGCACCTAGCCACTCCAAGCCTCTACACATACAGATACTACCAATACAAAAAAACACACAAATACCTTCTCCTCCAACAGAACTCCCACTCAAACTGCCCTGTTTACAGCTCTGTTTGCTAGCTCCTGTGCCGCTGCCTGACTGGCTGCTACCTTTATAGGACCCCTAGTCAGTGAAGCCCCGCCCCCTAATCAGGGCTCAGCTTCTCTCCCAGCACAAAGCCCCTCCAAGCCTCTACACATACAGATACTACCAATACAAAACCAAACACACACAAATACCTTCTCCTCCAACAGAACTCCCACTCAAACTCCCCTGTTCACAGCTCTGTTTGCTAGCTCCTGTGCCGCTGCAGCTGTGTGTTCCGCTGCCTGACTGGCTGCTACCTTTATAGGACCCCTAGTCAGTGAAGCCCCGCCCCCTAATCAGGGTTCAGCTTCTCTCCAAGCACAAAGCCCCGCCAAACCCCTTCACATGCAGATACTACCAATAAAAAACCAAACACACACAAATACCTTCTCCTCCAACAGAACTCCCACTCAAACTCCCCTGCTTACAGCTCTGTTTGCTATCTCCTGTGCCGCTGCCTGACTGGCTGGTACCTTTATAGGACCCCTAGTCACTGAAGCCCCGCCCCCTGATCAGGGCTCAGCTTCTCTCCCAGCACAAAGCCCCTCCAAGCCTCTACACATACAGATACTACCAATACAAAAAAACACACAAATACCTTCTCCTCCAACAGAACTCCCACTCAAACTGCCCTGTTTACAGCTCTGTTTGCTAGCTCCTGTGCCGCTGCCTGACTGGCTGCTACCTTTATAGGACCCGTAGTCAGTGAAGCCCCGCCCCCTAATCAGGGCTCAGCTTCTCTCCCAGCACAAAGCCCCTCAAAGCCTCTACACATACAGATACTACCAATACAAAAACACACACACACAAATAACTTCTCCTCCAACAGAACTCCCACTCAAACTCCCCTGTTCACAGCTCTGTTTGCTAGCTCCTGTGCCGCTGCCTGACTGGCTGCTACCTTTATAGGACCCCTAGTCAGTGAAGCCCCGCCCCCTAATCAGGGCTCAGCTTCTCTAACAGCACAAAGCCCCTCCAAGCCTCTACACAAACAGATACTACCAATGCAAAACCAAACACACACAAATACCTTCTCCTCCAACAGAACTCCCACTCCAACTCCCCTGTTTACAGCTCTGTTTGCTAGCTCCTGTGCCGCTGCCTGACTGGCTGCTACCTTTATAGGACCCGTAGTCAGGGAAGCCCCGCCCCCTAATCAGGGCTCAGCTTCTCTCCCAGCACAAAGCCCCTGCACATACAGATACTACCAATACAAAAACACACACACACAAATACCTTCTCCTCCAACAGAACTCCCACTCAAACTCCCCTGCTTACAGCTCTGTTTGCTAGCTCCTGTGCCGCTGCCTGTCTGGCTGGTACCTTTATAGGAGCCCTAGTCACTGAAGCCCTGCCCCCTAATCAGGGCTCAGCTTCTCTCCCAGCACAAAGCCCCTCCAAGCCTCTACACATACAGATACTACCAATACAAAACCAAACACACACAAATACCTTATCCTCCAACAGAACTACCACTCAAACTCCCCTGTTTACAGCTCTGTTTGCTAGCTCCTGTGCCGCTGCCTGACTGGCTGCTCCCTTTATAGGACACCTAGTCAGTGAAGCCCCGCCCCCGAATCAGGGCCCAGCTTCTCTCCCAGCACAAAGCCCCTCCAAGCCTCGACACATACAGATACTACCTATACAAAACCAAACACACACAAATACCTTCTCCTCCAACAGAACTCCCACTCAAACTCCCCTGTTCACAGCTCTGTTTGCTAGCTCCTGTGCCACTGCAGCTGTCTGTGCCGCTGCCTGACTGGCTGCTACCTTTATAGGACCCCTAGTCAGAGAAGCCCCGCCCCCTAATCAGGGCTCAGCTTCTCTCACAGCACCTAGCCCCTCCAAGCCTCTACACATACAGATAATACCAATACAAAAACATACACAAATACCTTCTCCTCCAACAGAACTCCCACTCAAACTCCCCCGTTCACAGCTCTGTTTGCTAACTCCTGTGCCACTGCAGCTGTCTGTTCCGCTGCCTGACTGGCTGCTACCTTTACAGGACCCCTAGTCAGTGAAGCCCCGTCCCCTAATCAGGGCTCAGCTTCTCTCCCAGCACAAAGCCCCTACACATACAGATACTACCAATACAAAACCAAACACACACAAATACCTTCTGCTCCAACAGAACTCCCACTCAAACTCCCCTCTTTACAGCTCTGTTTGCTAGCTCCTGTGCCGCTGCAGCTGTCTGTGCCAATGCCTGACTGGCTGCTCCCTTTCTAGGACCCCTAGTCAGTGAAGCCCCGCCCCCTAATCAGGGCTCAGCTTCTCTCCCAGCACAAAGCCCCTCCAAGCCTCTACACGTACAGATACTACCAATACAAAAACACACACAAATACCTTCTCCTCCAACAGAACTCCCACTCAAACTCCCCTGTTTACAGCTCTGTTTGCTAGCTCCTGTGCCGCTGCCTGACTGGCTGCTACCTTTATAGGACCCCTAGTCAGTGAAGCCCCGCCCCCTAATCAGGGCTCAGCTTCTCTCCCAGCACAAAGCCCCTCCAAGCCTCTACACATACAGATACTACCAATGCAAAACCAAAACACACACAAATACCTTCTCCTCCAACAGAACTCCCACTCAAACTCCCCTGTTCACAGCTCTGTTTGCTAGCTCCTGTGCCGCTGCCTGACTGGCTGCTACCTTTATAGGACCCCTAGTCAGGGAAGCCCCGCCCCCTAATCAGGGCTCAGCTTCTCTCCCAGCACAAAGCCCCTGCACATACAGATACTGACAATACAAAACCAAACACACACAAATACCTTCTCCTCCAACAGAACTCCCACTCAGACTCCCCTGTTTACAGCTCTGTTTGCTAGCTAATGTGCCGCTGCAGCTGTCTGTGCCGCTGCCTGACTGGCTGCTACCTTTATAGGACCCCTAGTCAGTGAAGCCCCGCCCCCTAATCAGGGCTCAGCTTCTCTCCCAGCACAAAGCCCCTTCAAGCCTCTACACATACAGATACTACCAATACAAAAACACACACAAATACCTTCTCCTCCAACAGAACTCCCACTCAAATTCCCCTGTTTAAAGCTCTGTTTGCTAGCTCCTGTGCCACTGCAGCTGTCTGTTCCGCTGCCTGACTGGCTGCTACCTTTATAGGAACCCTAGTCAGTGAAGC
Organism: Lepidochelys olivacea; assembly: GCF_965140295.1. Lineage (NCBI taxonomy): Eukaryota > Metazoa > Chordata > Testudines > Cheloniidae > Lepidochelys > Lepidochelys olivacea. Next base: position 1,705,262 of record NC_140432.1, on the reverse strand, counting down.
CCCGCCCCCTAATCAGGGCTCAGCTTCTCTCCCAGCACAAAGCCCCTACACATACAGATACTACCAATACAAAACCAAACACACACAAATACCTTCTGCTCCAACAGAACTCCCACTCAAACTCCCCTCTTTACAGCCCTGTTTGCTAGCTCCTGTGCCACTGCAGCTGTCTGTGCCGCTCCCTGACGGGCGGCTCCCTTTCTAGGACCCCTAATCAGTGAAGCCCCGCCCCCTAATCAGGGCCCAGCTTCTCTCCCATCACAAAGTGCCTCCAAGACTCTACACATACAGATAATACCAATACAAAAACACACACAAATACCTTCTCCTCCAACACAACTCCCACTCAAACTGCCCTGTTTACAGCTCTGTTTGCTAGCTCCTGTGCCGCTGCAGCTGTCTGTGCCAATGCCTGACTGGCTGCTACCTTTATAGGACCCCTAGTCAGTGAAGCCCCGCCCCCTAATCAGGGCTCAGCTTCTCTCCCAGCACAAAGCCCCTCCAAGCCTCTACACGTACAGATACTACCAATACAAAACCAAACACACACAAATACCTTCTCCTCCAACAGAACTCCCACTCAAACTCCCCTGTTTACAGCTCTGTTTGCTAGCTCCTGTGCCGCTGCAGCTGTCTGTGCCGCTGCCTGACTGGCTGCTACCTTTATAGGACCCCTAGTCAGTGAAGCCCCGCCCCCTAATCAGGGTGCAGCTTCTCTCCAAGCACAAAGGCCCGCCAAACCCCTACACATACAGATACTACCAATAAAAAACCAAACACACACAAATACCTACTCCTCCAACAGAACTCCCACTCAAACTCCTCTGTTTAGAGCTCTGTTTGCTACCTCCTGTGCCGCTGCAGCTGTCTGTGCCGCTGCCTGACTGGCTGCTACCTTTATAGGACCCGTAGTCAGTGAAGCCCCGCCCCTAATCAGGGCTCAGCTTCTCTCCCAGCACAAAGCCCCTCAAAGCCTCTACACATACAGATACTACCAATACAAAAACACACACAAATACCTTCTCCTCCAACAGAACTCCCACTCAAACTCCCCTGTTTACAGCTCTGTTTGCTAGCTCCTGTGCCGCTGCAGCTGTCTGTGCCGCTGCCTGACTGGCTGCTACCTTTATAGGACCCCTAGTCAGTGAAGCCCCGCCCCCTAATCAGGGCTCAGCTTCTCTCCCAGCACAAAGCCCCTGCACATACAGATACTGACAATACAAAACCAAACACACACAAATACCTTCTCCTCCAACAGAACTCCCACTCAAACTCCCCTGTTTACAGCTCTGTTTGCTAGCTCCTGTGCCGCTGCAGCTGTCTGAGCCGCTGCCTGACTGGCTGCTACCTTTATAGGACCCCTAGTCAGTCAAGCCCCGCCCCCTAATCAGGGCTCAGCTTCTCTCCCAGAAGAAAGCCCCTTCACGCCTCTACACATACATATACTACCAATACAAAAACACACACAAATACCTTATCCTCCAACGTAACTCCCACTCAAACTCCCCTGTTCACAGCTCTGTTTCCTAGCCCCTGTGCCGCTGCCTGACTGGCTGCTACCTTTATAGGACCCCTAGTCAGTGAAGCCCCGCCCCCTAATCAGGGCTCAGCTTCTCTCCCAGCACCTAGCCCCTCCAAGCCTCTACACATAAAGATACTACCAATACAAAAACACACACAAATACCTTCTCCTCCAACAGAACTCCCACTCAAACTCCCCTGTTCACAGCTCTGTTTGCTAGCTCCTGTGCCGCTGCCTGACTGGCTGCTACCTTTATAGGACCCCTAGTCAGTGAAGCCCCGCCCCCTGATCAGGGCTCAGCTTCTCTCCCAGCACAAAGCCCCTGCACATACAGATACTGACAATACAAAACCAAACACACACAAATACCTTCTCCTCCAACAGAACTCCCACTCAAACTCCCCTGTTCACAGCTCTGTTTGCTAGCTCCTGTGCCGCTGCCTGACTGGCTGCTACCTTTATAGGACCCCTAGTCAGTGAAGCCCCGCCGCCAAACCAGGGCTCAGCTTCTCTCCCAGCACAAAGCCCCTCCAAGCCTCTACACATACTGATACTACCAATACAAAACCAAACACACACAAATACCTTCTCCTCCAACAGAACTACCACTCAAACTCCCCTGCTTACAGCTCTGTTTGCTAGCTCCTGTGCCGCTGCAGCTGTCTGTTCCGCTGCCTGACTGGCTGCTACCTTTATAGGACCCCTAGTCAGTGAAGCCCCGCCCCCTAATCAGGGTTCAGCTTCTCTCCAAGCACAAAGCCCCGCCAAACCCCTTCACATACAGATACTACCAATAAAAAACCAAACACACACAAATACCTTCTCCTCCAACACAACTCCCACTCAAACTCCCCTGCTTACAGCTCTGTTTGCTAGCTCCTGTGCCGCTGCCTGACTGGCTGGTACCTTTATAGGACCCCTAGTCACTGAAGCCCCGCCCCCTAATCTGGGCTCAGCTTCTCTCCCAGCACAAAGCCCCTCCAAGCCTCTACACATACAGATACTACCAATACAAAAACACACACAAATACCTTCTCCTCCAACAGAACTCCCACTCAAACTGCCCTGTTTACAGCTCTGTTTGCTAGCTCCTGTGCCGCTGCTTGACTGGCTGCTAGCTTTATAAGACCCCTAGTCAGTGAAGCCCCGCCCCCTGATCAGGGCTCAGCTTCTCTCCCAGCACAAAGCCCCTCCAAGCCTCTACATATACAGATACTACCAATACAAAAACACACACAAATACCTTCTCCTCCAACAGAACTCCCACTCAAATTCCCCTGTTTAAAGCTCTGTTTGCCAGCTCCTGTGCCACTGCAGCTGTCTGTTCTGCTGCCTGACTGGCTGCTACCTTTATAGGAACCCTAATCAGTGAAGCCCCGCCCCCTAATCAGGGCTCAGCTTCTCTCCAAGCACAAAGCCCCTCCAAGCCTCTACACATACAGATACTACCAATACAAAAGCAAACACACACAAATACCTTCTCCTCCAACAGAACTCCCACTCAAACTCCCCTGTTTACAGCTCTGTTTGCTAGCTCCTGTGCCGCTGCCTGACTGGCTGCTACCTTTATAGGACGCCTAGTCAGTGAAGCCCCGCCCCCTAAGCAGGGCTCAGCTTCTCTCCCAGCACAAAGCCCCTGCACATACAGATACTGACAATACAAAACCAAACACACACAAATACCTTCTCCTCCAACAGAACGCCCACTCAAACTCCCCTGTTTACAGCTCTGTTTGCTAGCTCCTGTGCCGCTGCAGCTGTCTGTGCCAATGCCTGACTGGCTGCTACCTTTATAGGACCCCTAGTCAGTCAAGCCCCGCCCCCTAATCAGGGCTCAGCTTCTCTCCCAGCACAAAGCCCCTTCAAGCCTCTACACATACATATACTACCAAAACAAAAACACACACAAATACCTTCTCCTCCAACAGAACTCCCACTCAAACTCCCCTGTTCACAGCTCTGTTTGCTAGCTCCTGTGCCGCTGCCTGACTGGCTGCTACCTTTATAGGACCCCTAGTCAGTGAAGCCCCGCCCCCTAATCAGGGCTCAGCTTCTCTCCCAGCACCTAGCCCCTCCAAGCCTCTACACATACAGATATTACCAATACAAAAACACACACAAATACCGTCTCCTCCAACAGAACTCCCACTCAAACTCCCCTGTTTACAGCTCTGTTTGCTAGCTCCTGTGCCGCTGCCTGACTGGCTGCTACCTTTATAGGACCCCTAGTCAGGGAAGCCCCGCCCCCTAATCAGGGCTCAGCTTCTCTCCCAGCACAAAGCCCCTGCACATACAGATACTGACAATACAAAACCAAACACACACAAATACCTTCTCCTCCAACAGAACTCCCACTCAAACTCCCCTGTTTACAGCTCTGTTTGCTAGCTCCTGTGCCGCTGCAGCTGTCTGTGCCAATGCCTGACTGGCTGCTACCTTTATAGGACCCCTAGTCAGTGAAGCCCCGCCCCCTAATCAGGGCTCAGCTTCTCTCGCAGCACCTAGCCCCTCCAAGCCTCTATACAAAAGCACACACAAATACCTTCTCCTCCAACAGAACTCCCACTCAAACTCCCCTGTTCACAGCTCTGTTTGCTAGCTCCTGTGCCACTGCAGCTGTCTGTTCCGCTGCCTGACTGGCTGCTACCTTTATAGGACCCCTAGTCAGTTAACCCCCGCCCCCTAATCAGGGCTCAGCTTCTCTCCCAGCACAAAGCCCCTGCACATACAGATACTGACAATACAAAACCAAACACACACAAATACCTTCTCCTCCAACAGAACTCCCACTCAAACTCCCCTGTTTACAGCTCTGTTTGCTAGCTCCTGTGCCGCTGCAGCTGTCTGTTCCGCTGCCTGATTGGCTGCTACCTTTATAGGACCCCTAGTCAGTTAAGACCCGCCCCCTAATCAGGGCTCAGCTTCTCTCGCAGCACCTAACCCCTCCAAGCCTCTACACATACAGATACTACCAACACAAAAACACACACAAATACCTTCTCCTCCAACAGAACTCCCACTCAAACTCCCCTGTTCACAGCTCTCTTTGCTAGCTCCTGTGTCGCTGCCTGACTGGCTGCTACCTTTATAGGACCCCTAGTCAGTGAAGCCCCGCCCCCTAATCAGGGTTCAGCTTCTCTCCAAGCACAAAGGCCCGCCAAACCCCTACACATACAGATACTACCAATAAAAAACCAAACACACACAAATACCTACTCCTCCAACAGAACTCCCACTCAAACTCCTCTGTTTAGAGCTCTGTTTGCTACCTCCTGTGCCGCTGCAGCTGTCTGTTCCGCTGCCTGACTGGCTGCTACCTTTATAGGACCCCTAGTCAGTGAAGCCCCGCCCCTAATCAGGGCTCAGCTTCTCTCCCAGCACAAAGCCCCTCAAAGCCTCTACACATACAGATACTACCAATACAAAAACACACACAAATACCTTCTCCTCCAACAGAACTCCCACTCAAACTCCCCTGTTTACAGCTCTGTTTGCTAGCTCCTGTGCCGCTGCAGCTGTCTGTGCCGCTGCCTGACTGGCTGCTACCTTTATAGGACCCCTAGTCAGTGAAGCCCCGCCCCCTAATCAGGGCTCAGCTTCTCTCCCAGCACCTAGCCCCTCCAAGCCTCTACACATAAAGATACTACCAATACAAAAACACACACAAATACCTTCTCCTCCAACAGAACTCCCACTCAAACTCCCCTGTTCACAGCTCTGTTTGCTAGCTCCTGTGCCGCTGCCTGACTGGCTGCTACCTTTATAGGACCCCTAGTCAGTGAAGCCCCGCCCCCTGATCAGGGCTCAGCTTCTCTCCCAGCACAAAGCCCCTGCACATACAGATACTGACAATACAAAACCAAACACACACAAATACCTTCTCCTCCAACAGAACTCCCACTCAAACTCCCCTGTTCACAGCTCTGTTTGCTAGCTCCTGTGCCGCTGCAGCTGTCTGTTCCGCTGCCTGACTGGCTGCTACCTTTATAGGACCCCTAGTCAGTGAAGCCCCGCCCCCTAATCAGGGTTCAGCTTCTCTCCAAGCACAAAGCCCCGCCAAACCCCTTCACATACAGATACTACCAATAAAAAACCAAACACACACAAATACCTTCTCCTCCAACACAACTCCCACTCAAACTCCCCTGCTTACAGCTCTGTTTGCTAGCTCCTGTGCCGCTGCCTGACTGGCTGGTACCTTTATAGGACCCCTAGTCACTGAAGCCCCGCCCCCTAATCAGGGCTCAGCTTCTCTCCAAGCACAAAGCCCCTCCAAGCCTCTACACATACAGATACTACCAATACAAAACCAAACACACACAAATACCTTCTCCTCCAACAGAACTCCCACTCAAACTCCCCTGTTTACAGCTCTGTTTGCTAGCTCCTGTGCCGCTGCCTGACTGGCTGCTACCTTTATAGGACGCCTAGTCAGTGAAGCCCCGCCCCCTAAGCAGGGCTCAGCTTCTCTCCCAGCACAAAGCCCCTGCACATACAGATACTGACAATACAAAACCAAACACACACAAATACCTTCTCCTCCAACAGAACGCCCACTCAAACTCCCCTGTTTACAGCTCTGTTTGCTAGCTCCTGTGCCGCTGCAGCTGTCTGTGCCAATGCCTGACTGGCTGCTACCTTTATAGGACCCCTAGTCAGTCAAGCCCCGCCCCCTAATCAGGGCTCAGCTTCTCTCCCAGCACAAAGCCCCTTCAAGCCTCTACACATACATATACTACCAATACAAAAACACACACAAATACCTTCTCCTCCAACAGAACTCCCACTCAAACTCCCCTGTTCACAGCTCTGTTTGCTAGCTCCTGTGCCGCTGCCTGACTGGCTGCTACCTTTATAGGACCCCTAGTCAGTGAAGCCCCGCCCCCTAATCAGGGCTCAGCTTCTCTCCCAGCACCTAGCCCCTCCAAGCCTCTACACATACAGATATTACCAATACAAAAACACACACAAATACCGTCTCCTCCAACAGAACTCCCACTCAAACTCCCCTGTTTACAGCTCTGTTTGCTAGCTCCTGTGCCGCTGCCTGACTGGCTGCTACCTTTATAGGACCCCTAGTCAGGGAAGCCCCGCCCCCTAATCAGGGCTCAGCTTCTCTCCCAGCACAAAGCCCCTGCACATACAGATACTGACAATACAAAACCAAACACACACAAATACCTTCTCCTCCAACAGAACTCCCACTCAAACTCCCCTGTTTACAGCTCTGTTTGCTAGCTCCTGTGCCGCTGCAGCTGTCTGTGCCAATGCCTGACTGGCTGCTACCTTTATAGGACCCCTAGTCAGTGAAGCCCCGCCCCCTAATCAGGGCTCAGCTTCTCTCGCAGCACCTAGCCCCTCCAAGCCTCTATACAAAAGCACACACAAATACCTTCTCCTCCAACAGAACTCCCACTCAAACTCCCCTGTTCACAGCTCTGTTTGCTAGCTCCTGTGCCGCTGCAGCTGTCTGTTCCGCTGCCTGATTGGCTGCTACCTTTATAGGACCCCTAGTCAGTTAAGACCCGCCCCCTAATCAGGGCTCAGCTTCTCTCGCAGCACCTAACCCCTCCAAGCCTCTACACATACAGATACTACCAATACAAAAACACACACAAATACCTTCTCCTCCAACAGAACTCCCACTCAAACTCCCCTGTTCACAGCTCTCTTTGCTAGCTCCTGTGTCGCTGCCTGACTGGCTGCTACCTTTATAGGACCCCTAGTCAGTGAAGCCCCGCCCCCTAATCAGGGCTCAGCTTCTCTCCCAGCACAAAGCCCCTCCAAGCCTCTACACATACAGATATTACCAATACAAAACCAAACAAACACAAATACCTTCTCCTCCAACAGAACTCCCACTCAAACTCCCCTGTTTACAGGTCTGTTTGCTAGCTCCCTTGCCGCTGCCTGACTGGCTGCTACCTTTATAGGACCCCTAGTCAGTGAAGCCCCGCCCCCTAATCAGGGCTCAGCTTCTCTCGCAGCACCTAGCCCCTCCAAGCCTCTACACATACAGATACTACCAATACAAAAACACACACAAATACCTTCTCCTCCAACAGAACTCCCACTCAAACTCCCCTGTTCACAGCTCTGTTTGCTAGCTCCTGTGCCGCTGCCTGACTGGCTGCTACCTTTATAGGACGCCTAGTCAGTGAAGCCCCGCCCCCTAAGCAGGGCTCAGCTTCTCTCCCAGCACAAAGCCCCTGCACATACAGATACTGACAATACAAAACCAAACACACACAAATACCTTCTCCTCCAACAGAACTCCCACTCAAACTCACCTGTTTACAGATCTGTTTGCTAGCTCCTGTGCCGCTGCAGCTGTCTGAGCCGCTGCCTGACTGGCTGCTACCTTTATAGGACCCCTAGTCAGTCAAGCCCCGCCCCCTAATCAGGGCTCAGCTTCTCTCCCAGCACAAAGCCCCTTCAAGACTCTACACATACATATACTACCAATACAAAAACACACACAAATACCTTCTCCTCCAACAGAACTCCCACTCAAACTCCCCTGTTCACAGCTCTGTTTCCTAGCTCCTGTGCCGCTGCTTGACTGGTTGCTACCTTTATAGGAACCCTAGCCAGTGAAGCCCCGCCCCCTAATCAGGGCTCAGCTTCTCTCCCAGCACAAAGCCCCTCCAAGCCTCTACACATACAGATACTACCAATACAAAACCGAACACACACAAATACCTTCTCCTCCAACAGAACTCCCACTCAAACTCCCCTGTTTACAGCTCTGTTTGCTAGCTCCTGTGCCGCTGCCTGACTGGCTGCTAACTTTATAGGACCCCTAGTCAGTGAAGCCCCGCCCCCTAATCAGGGCTCAGCTTCTCTCCAAGCACAAAGCCCCGCCAAACCCCTACACATACAGATACTACCAATACAAAACCAAAAACACACAAATACCTTCTCCTCCAACAGAACTCCCACTCAAACTCCCCTGTTTACAGCTCTGTTTGCTAGGTCCTGTGCCGCTTCAGCTGTCTGTGCCGCTGCCTGACTGGCTGCTAACTTTATAGGACCCCTAGTCAGTGAAGCCCCGCCCCCTAATCAGGGCTCAGCTTCTCTCCAAGCACAAAGCCCCTCCAAGCCTCTACACATACAGATACTACCAATACAAAAAAACACACAAATACCTTCTCCTCCAAAAGAACTCCCACTCAAACTCCCCTGCTTACAGCTCTGTTTGCTAGCTCCTGTGCCACTGCCTGACTGGCTCCTACCTTTATAGGACCCCTAGTCAGTGAAGCCCCGCCCCCTAATCAGGGCTCAGCTTCTCTCGCAGCACCTAGCCCCTCCAAGCCTCTACACATACAGATAATACCAATACAAAAACACACACAAATACCTTCTCCTCCAACAGAACTCCCACTCAAACTCCCCTGTTCACAGCTCTGTTTGCTAGCTCCTGTGCCACTGCAGCTGTCTGTTCCGCTGCCTGATTGGCTGCTACCTTTATAGGACCCCTAGTCAGTGAAGCCCCGCCCCCTAATCAGGGCGCAGCTTCTCTCCAAGCACAAAGCCCCTCCAAGCCTCTACACATACAGATACTACCAATGCAAAACCAAACACACACAAATACCATCTCCTCCAAGAGAACTCCCACTCAAACTCCCCTGTTTACAGCTCTGTTTGCTAGCTCCTGTGCCGCTGCCTGACTGGCTGCTACCTTTATAGGACCCCTAGTCAGTGAAGCCCCGCCCCCTAATCAGGGCTCAGCTTCTCCCGCAGCACCTAGCCCCTAAAAGCCTCTACACATACAGATACTACCAATACAAAAACACACACAAATACCTTCTCCTCCAACAGAACTCCCACTCAAACTCCCCTGTTCACAGCTCTGTTTGCTACCTCCTGTGCCGCTGCCTGACTGGCTGCTACCTTTATAGAACCCCTAGTCAGTGAAGCCCCGCCCCGTAATCAGGGCTAAGCTTCTCTCGCAGCACCTAGCCACTCCAAGCCTCTACACATAAAGATACTACCAATACGAAAACACACACAAATACCTTCTCCTCCAACAGAACTCCCACTCAAACTCCCCTGTTCACAGCTCTGTTTGCTAGCTCCTGTGCCGCTGCCTGACTGGCTGCTACCTTTATAGGACCCCTAGTCAGTGAAGCCCCGCCCCCTAAGCAGGGCTCAGCTTCTCTCCCAGCACAAAGCCCCTCCAAGCCTCTACACATACAGATACTACCAATACAAAACCAAAAACACACAAATACCTTCTCCTCCAACAGAACTCCCACTCAAACTCCCCTGTTTACAGCTCTGTTTGCTAGCTCCTGTGCCGCTGCAGCTGTCTGTTCCGCTGCCTGACTGGCTGCTACCTTTATAGGACCCCTAGTCAGTGAAGCCCCACCCCCTAATCAGGGCTCAGCTTCTCTCCCAGCACAAAGCCCCTGCACATACAGATACTGACAATACAAAACCAAACACACACAAATACCTTCTCCTCCAACAGAACTCCCACTCAAACTCCCCTGTTTACAGCTCTGTTTGCTAGCTCCTGTGCCGCTGCAGCTGTCTGTGCCAATGCCTGACTGGCTGCTACCTTTATAGGACCCCTAGTCAGTCAAGCCCCGCCCCCTAATCAGGGCTCAGCTTCTCTCCCAGCACAAAGCCCCTTCAAGCCTCTACACATACATATACTACCAATACAAAAACACACACAAATACCTTCTCCTCCAACAGAACTCCCACTCAAACTCCCCTGTTCACAGCTCTGTTTGCTAGCTCCTGTGCCGCTGCCTGACTGGCTGCTACATTTATAGGACCCCTAGTCAGGGAAGCCCCGCCCCCTAATCAGTGCTCAGCTTCTCTCCCAGCACAAAGCCCCTGCACATACAGATACTGACAATACAAAACCAAACACACACAAATACCTTCTCCTCCAACAGAACTCCCACTCAAACTCCCCTGTTTACAGCTCTGTTTGCTAGCTCCTGTGCCGCTGCAGCTGTCTGTGCCAATGCCTGACTGGCTGCTACCTTTATAGGACCCCTAGTCAGTGAAGCCCCGCCCCCTAATCAGGGCTCAGCTTCTCTCGCAGCACCTAGCCCCTCCAAGCCTCTATACAAAAACACACACAAATACCTTCTCCTCCAACAGAACTCCCACTCAAACTCCCCTGTTCACAGCTCTGTTTGCTAGCTCCTGTGCCACTGCAGCTGTCTGTTCCGCTGCCTGACTGGCTGCTACCTTTATAGGACCCCTAGTCAGTTAACCCCCGCCCCCTAATCAGGGCTCAGCTTCTCTCCAAGCACAAAGCCCCGCCAAACCCCTACACATACAGATACTACCAATACAAAACCAAACACACACAAATACCATCTCCTCCAACAGAACTCCCACTCAAACTCCCCTGTTTACAGCTCTGTTTGCTAGCTCCTGTGCCGCTGCAGCTGTCTGTGCCGCTGCCTGACTGGCTGCTACCTTTATAGGACCCCTAGTCAGTGAAGCCCCGCCCCCTAATCAGGGCTCAGCTTCTCTCGCAGCACCTAACCCCTCCAAGCCCCTACACATACAGATACTACCAATACAAAAACACACACAAATACCTTCTCCTCCAACAGAACTCCCACTCAAACTCCCCTGTTCACAGCTCTGTTTGCTAGCTCCTGTGCCGCTGCCTGACTGGCTGCTACCTTTATAGGACCCCTAGTCAGTGAAGCCCCGCCCCCTAATCAGGGCTCAGCTTCTCTCGCAGCACCTAGCCCCTCCAAGCCCCTACACATACAGATACTACCAATACAAAAACACACACAAATACCTTCTCCTCCAACAGAACTCCCACTCAAACTCCCCTGTTCACAGCTCTGTTTGCTAGCTCCTGTGCCGCTGCCTGACTGGCTGCTACCTTTATAGGACCCCTAGTCAGTGAAGCCCCGCCCCCTAATCAGGGCTCAGCTTCTCTCGCAGCACCTAGCCCCTCCAAGCCTCTACACATACAGATACTATCAATACAAAAACACACACAAATACCTTCTCCTCCAACAGAACTCCCACTCAAACTCCCCTGTTCACAGCTCTGTTTGCTAGCTCCTGTGCCTCTGCCTGACTGGCTGCTACCTTTATAGGACCCCTAGTCAGTGAAGCCCCGCCCCCTAATCAGGGCTCAGCTTCTCTCCCAGCACAAAGCCCCTGCACATACAGATACTGACAATACAAAACCAAACACACACAAATACCTTCTCCTCCAACAGAACTCCCACTCAAACTCACCTGTTTACAGATCTGTTTGCTAGCTCCTGTGCCGCTGCAGCTGTCTGAGCCGCTGCCTGACTGGCTGCTACCTTTATAGGACCCCTAGTCAGTCAAGCCCCGCCCCCTAATCAGGGCTCAGCTTCTCTCCCAGCACAAAGCCCCTTCAAGACTCTACAAATACATATACTACCAATACAAAAACACACACAAATACCTTCTCCTCCAACAGAACTCCCACTCAAAATCCCCTGTTCACAGCTCTGTTTCCTAGCTCCTGTGCCGCTGCCTGACTGGCTGCTACCTTTATAGGACCCCTAGTCAGTGAAGCCCCGCCCCCTAATCAGGGCTCAGCTTCTCTCCCAGCACCTAGCCCCTCCAAGCCTCTACACATACAGATACTACCAATACAAAAACACACACAAATACCTTCTCCTCCAACAGAACTCCCACTCAAACTCCCCTGTTCACAGCTCTGTTTGCTAGCTCCTGTGCCGCTGCCTGACTGGCTGCTACCTTCATAGGACCCCTAGTCAGGGAAGCCACGCCCCCTAATCAGGGCTCAGCTTCTCTCCCAGCACAAAGCCCGTACACATACAGATACTACCAATACAAAACCGAACACACAAGTACCTTCTCCTCCAACAGAACTCCCACTCAAACTCCCCTGTTTACAGCTCTGTTTGCTAGCTCCTGTGCCGCTGCAGCTGTCTGTGCCAATGCCTGACTGGCTGCTACCTTTATAGGACCCCTAGTCAGTGAAGCCCCGCCCCCTAATCAGGGCTCAGCTTCTCTCGCAGCACCTAGCCCCTCCAAGCCTCTACACATACAGATAATACCAATACAAAAACACACACAAATACCTTCTCCTCCAACAGAACTCCCACTCAAACTCCCCTGTTCACAGCTCTGTTTGCTAGCTCCTGTGCCACTGCAGCTGTCTGTTCCGCTGCCTGATTGGCTGCTACCTTTATAGGACCCCTAGTCAGTTAAGCCCCGCCCCCTAATCAGGGCTCAGCTTCTCTCCAAGCACAAAGCCCCGCCAAACCCCTGCACATACAGATACTACCAATACAAAACCAAACACACACAAATACCTTCTCCTCCAACAGAACTCCCACTCAAACTCCCCTGTTTACAGCTCTGTTTCCTAGCTCCTGTGCCGCTGCCTGACTGGCTGCTACCTTTATAGGACCCCTAGTCAGTGAAGCCCCGCCCCCTGATCAGGGCTCAGCTTCTCTCCCAGCACAAAGCCCCTCCAAGCCTCTACACATACAGATACTACCAATACAAAACCAAACACACACAAATACCTTCTCCTCCAACAGAACTCCCACTCAAACTCCCCTGTTTACAGCTCTGTTGGCTAGCTCCTGTGCCGCTGCCTGACTGGCTGCTACCTTTATAGGACGCCTAGTCAGTGAAGCCCCGGCCCCTAAGCAGGGCTTAGCTTCTCTCCCAGCGCAAAGCCCCTCCAAGCCTCTACACATACAGATACTACCAATACAAAACCAAAAACACACAAATACCTTCTCCTCCAACAGAACTCCCACTCAAACTCCCCTGTTTACAGCTCTGTGTGCTAGCTCCTGTGCCGCTGCCTGACTGGCTGCTACCTTTATAGGACCCCTAGTCAGTGAAGCCCCGCCCCCTGATCAGGGCTCAGCTTCTCTCCCAGCACAAAGCCCCTCCAAGCCTCTACACATACAGATACTACCAATACAAAACCAAAAACACACAAATACCTTCCCCTCCAACAGAACTCCCACTCAAACTCCCCTGTTTACAGCCTTGTTTGCTAGCTCCTGTGCCGCTGCAGCTGTCTGTGCCGCTGCCTGACTGGCTGCTACCTCTTTAGGACCCCTAGTCAGTGAAGCCCCGCCCCCTAATCAGGGCTCAGCTTCTCTCCGAGCACAAAGCCCCTGCACATACAGATACTGACAATACAAAACCAAACACACACAAATACCTTCTCCTCCAACAGAACTCCCACTCAAACTCCCCTGTTCACAGCTCTGTTTGCTAGCTCCTGTGCCGCTGCCTGACTGGCTGCTACCTTTATAGGACCCCTAGTCAGTGAAGCCCCGCCCCCTAATCAGGGCTCAGCTTCTCTCCCAGCACAAAGCCCCGCCAAACCCCTTCACATACAGATACTACCAATAAAAAAACACACACAAATACCTTCTCCTCCAACAGAACTCCCACTCAAACTGCCCTGTTTACAGCTCTGTTTGCTAGCTCCTGTACCGCTGCTTGACTGGCTGCTAGCTTTATAGGACCCCTAGTCAGTGAAGCCCCGCCCCCTGATCAGGGCTCAGCTTCTCTCCCAGCACAAAGCCCCTCCAAGCCTCTACATATACAGATACTACCAATACAAAAAAACACACAAATACCTTCTCCTCCAACAGAACTCCCACTCAAACTGCCCTGTTTACAGCTCTGTTTGCTAGCTCCTGTGCCGCTGCTTGACTGGCTGCTAGCTTTATAAGACCCCTAGTCAGTGAAGCCCCGCCCCCTGATCAGGGCTCAGCTTCTCTCCCAGCACAAAGCCCCTCCAAGCCTCTACATATACAGATACTACCAATACAAAAACACACACAAATACCTTCTCCTCCAACAGAACTCCCACTCAAATTCCCCTGTTTAAAGCTCTGTTTGCCAGCTCCTGTGCCACTGCAGCTGTCTGTTCTGCTGCCTGACTGGCTGCTACCTTTATAGGAACCCTAGTCAGTGAAGCCCCGCCCCCTAATCAGGGCTCAGCTTCTCTCCCAGCACAAAGCCCCTCCAAGCCTCTACACATACAGATACTACCAATACAAAACCAAACACACACAAATACCTTCTCCTCCAACAGAACTCCCACTCAAACTCCCCTGTTTACAGCTCTGTGTGCTAGCTCCTGTGCCGCTGCCTGACTGGCTGCTAACTTTATAGGACCCCTAGTCAGTGAAGCCCCGCCCCCTAATCAGGGCTCAGCTTCTCTCCAAGCACAAAGCCCCGCCAAACCCCTACACATACAGATACTACCAATACAAAACCAAACACACACAAATACCATCTCCTCCAACAAAACTCCCACTCAAACTCCCCTGTTTACAGCTCTGTTTGCTAGCTCCTGTGCCGCTGCCTGACTGGCTGCTACCTTTATAGGACGCCTAGTCAGTGAAGCCCCGCCCCCTAATCAGGGCTCAGCTTCTCTCCAAGCACAAAGCCCCGCCAAACCCCTACACATACAGATACTACCAATACAAAACCAAAAACACACAAATACCTTCTCCTCCAACAGAACTCCCACTCAAACTCCCCTGTTTACAGCTCTGTTTGCTAGCTCCTGTGCCGCTGCAGCTGTCTGTGCCAATGCCTGACTGGCTGCTACCTTTATAGGACCCCTAGTCAGTCAAGCCCCGCCCCCTAATCAGGGCTCAGCTTCTCTCCCAGCACAAAGCCCCTGCACATACAGATACTGACAATACAAAACCAAACACACACAAATACCTTCTCCTCCAACAGAACTCCCACTCAAACTCCCCTGTTTACAGCTCTGTTTGCTAGCTCCTGTGCCGCTGCAGCTGTCTGTGCCAATGCCTGACTGGCTGCTACCTTTATAGGACCCCTAGTCAGTCAAGCCCCGCCCCCTAATCAGGGCACAGCTTCTCTCCAAGCACAAAGCCCCGCCAAACCCCTACACATACAGATACTACCAATACAAAACCAAACACACACAAATACCATCTCCTCCAACAGAACTCCCACTCAAACTCCCCTGTTCACAGCTCTGTTTGCTAGCTCCTGTGCCGCTGCCTGACTGGCTGCTACCTTTATAGGACCCCTAGTCAGTGAAGCCCCGCCCCCTAATCAGGGCTCAGCTTCTCTCGCAGCACCTAGCCCCTCCAAGCCTCTACACATACAGATAATACCAATACAAAAACACACACAAATACCTTCTCCTCCAACAGAACTCCCACTCAAACTCCCCTGTTCACAGCTCTGTTTGCTAGCTCCTGTGCCACTGCAGCTGTCTGTTCCGCTGCCTGATTGGCTGCTACCTTTATAGGACCCCTAGTCAGTTAAGACCCGCCCCCTAATCAGGGCTCAGCTTCTCTCCAAGCACAAAGCCCCGCCAAACCCCTGCACATACAGATACTACCAATACAAAACCAAACACACACAAATACCTTCTCCTCCAACAGAACTCCCACTCAAACTCCCCTGTTTACAGCTCTGTTTGCTAGCTCCTGTGCCGCTGCCTGACTGGCTGCTACCTTTATAGGACCCCTAGTCAGTGAAGCCCCGCCCCCTGATCAGGGCTCAGCTTCTCTCCCAGCACAAAGCCCCTCCAAGCCTCTACACATACAGATACTACCAATACAAAACCAAACACACACAAATACCTTCTCCTCCAACAGAACTCCCACTCAAACTCCCCTGTTTACAGCTCTGTTTGCTAGCTCCTGTGCCGCTGCCTGACTGGCTGCTACCTTTATAGGACGCCTAGTCAGTGAAGCCCCGCCCCCTAAGCAGGGCTCAGCTTCTCTCCCAGCACAAAGCCCCTCCAAGCCTCTACACATACAGATACTACCAATACAAAACCAAAAACACACAAATACCTTCTCCTCCAACAGAACTCCCACTCAAACTCCCCTGTTTACAGCTCTGTTTGCTAGCTCTTGTGCCGCTGCAGCTGACTGTGCCGCTGCCTGACTGTCTGCTACCTTTATAGGACCCCTAGTCAGTGAAGCCCCGCCCCCTAATCAGGGCTCTGCTTCTCTCCCAGCACAAAGCCCCTGCACATACAGATACTGACAATACAAAACCAAACACACACAAATACCTTCTCCTCCAACAGAACTCCCACTCAAACTCCCCTGTTTACAGCTCTGTTTGCTAGCTCCTGTGCCGCTGCCTGACTGGCTGCTACCTTTCTTGGACCCCTAGTCAGTGAAGCCCCGCCCCCTAATCAGGGCTCAGCTTCTCTCCAAGCACAAAGCCCCGCCAAACCCCTACACATACAGATACTACCAATACAAAACCAAACACACACAAATACCATCTCCTCCAACAGAACTCCCACTCAAACTCCCCTGTTTACAGCTCTGTTTGCTAGCTCCTGTGCCGCTGCCTGACTGGCTGCTACCTTTCTTGGACCCGTAGTCAGTGAAGCCCCGCCCCCTAATCAGGGCTCAGCTTCTCTCCCAGCACAAAGCCCCTGCACATACAGATACTGACAATACAAATCCAAACACACACAAATACCTTCTCCTCCAACAGAACTCCCACTCAAACTCACCTGTTTACAGCTCTGTTTGCTAGCTCCTGTGCCGCTGCAGCTGTCTGAGCCGCTGCCTGACTGGCTGCTACCTTTATAGGACCCCTAGTCAGTCAAGCCCCGCCCCCTAATCAGGGCTCAGCTTCTCTCCCAGCACAAAGCCCCTTCAAGCCTCTACACATACATATACTACCAATACAAAAACACACACAAATACCTTCTCCTCCAACAGAACTCCCACTCAAACTCCCCTGTTCACAGCTCTGTTTCCTAGCTCCTGTGCCGCTGCCTGACTGGCTGCTACCTTTATAGGACCCCTAGTCAGTGAAGCCCCGCCCCCTAATCAGGGCTCAGCTTCTCTCCCAGCACCTAGCCCCTCCAAGCCTCTACACATACAGATACTACCAATACAAAAACACACACAAATACCTTCTCCTCCAACAGAACTCCGACTCCAACTCCCCTGTTTACAGCTCTGTTTGCTAGGTCCTGTGCCGCTTCAGCTGTCTGTGCCGCTGCCTGACTGGCTGCTAACTTTATAGGACCCCTAGTCAGTGAAGCCCCGCCCCAAATCAGGGCTCAGCTTCTCTCCCAGCACAAAGCCCCTCCAAGCCTCTACACATACAGATACTACCAATACAAAAAAACACACAAATACCTTCTCCTCCAAAAGAACTCCCACTCAAACTCCCCTGCTTACAGCTCTGTTTGCTAGCTCCTGTGCCACTGCCTGACTGGCTCCTACCTTTATAGGACCCCTAGTCAGTCAAGCCCCGACCCCTGATCAGGGCTCAGCTTCTCTCCCAGCACAAAGCCCCTCCAAGCCTCTACATATACGGATACTACCAATACAAAAAAACACACAAATACCTTCTCCTCCAACAGAACTCCCACTCAAACTCCCCTGTTTACCGCTCTGTTTGCTAGCTCCTGTGCCGCTGCCTGACTGGCTGCTACCTTCATAGGACCCCTAGTCAGGGAAGCCACGCCCCCTAATCAGGGCTCAGCTTCTCTCCCCGCACAAAGCCCGTACACATACAGATACTACCAATACAAAACCGAACACACACAAGTACCTTCTCCTCCAACAGAACTCCCACTCAAACTCCCCTGTTCACAGCTCTGTTTGCTAGCTCCTGTGCCGCTGCCTGACTGGCTGCTACCTTTATAGGACCCCTAGTCAGGGAAGCCCCGCCCCCTAATCAGGGCTCAGCTTCTCTCCCAGCACAAAGCCCCTGCACATACAGATACTGACAATACAAAACCAAACACACACAAATACCTTCTCCTCCAACAGAACTCCCACTCAAACTCCCCTGTTCACAGCTCTGTTTGCTAGCTCCTGTGCCACTGCAGCTGTCTGTTCCGCTGCCTGACTGGCTGCTACCTTTATAGGACCCCTAGTCAGTTAAGCCCCGCCCCCTAATCAGGGCTCAGCTTCTCTCCAAGCACAAAGCCCCGCCAAACCCCTACACATACAGATACTACCAATACAAAACCAAACACACACAAATACCATCTCCTCCAACAGAACTCCCACTCAAACTCCCCTGTTTACAGCTCTGTTTCCTAGCTCCTGTGCCGCTACAGCTGTCTGTGCCGCTGCCTGACTGGCTGCTACCTTTATAGGACCCCTAGTCAGTGAAGCCCCGCCCCCTAATCAGGGCTCAGCTTCTCTCGCAGCACCTAACCCCTCCAAGCCTCTACACATACAGATGCTACCAATACAAAAACACACACAAATACCTTCTCCTCCAACAGAACTCCCACTCAAACTCCCCTGTTCACAGCTCTGTTTGCTAGCTCCTGTGCCGCTGCCTGACTGCCTGCTACCTTTATAGGACCCCTAGTCAGTGAAGCCCCGCCCCCTAATCAGGGCTCAGCTTCTCTCGCAGCACCTAGCCCCTCCAAGCCTCTACACATACAGATACTACCAACACAAAAACACACACAAATACCTTCTCCTCCAAAAGAACTCCCACTCAAACTCCCCTGTTCACAGCTCTCTTTGCTAGCTCCTGTGCCGCTGCCTGACTGGCTGCTACCTTCATAGGACCCCTAGTCAGTGAAGCCCCGCCCCCTAATCAGGGCTCAGCTTCTCTCCCAGCACAAAGCCCCTCCAAGCCTCTACACATACAGATACTACCAATGCAAAACCAAACACACACAAATACCTTCTCCTCCAACAGAACTCCCACTCAAACTCCCCTGTTCACAGCTCTGTTTGCTAGCTCCTGTGCCACTGCAGCTGTCTGTTCCGCTGCCTGACTGGCTGCTACCTTTATAGGACCCCTAGTCAGTGAAGCCCCGCCCCCTAATCAGGGCTCAGCTTCTCTCCAAGCACAAAGCCCCGCCAAACCCCTACACATACAGATACTACCAATACAAAACCAAACACACACAAATACCATCTCCTCCAACAGAACTCCCACTCAAACTCCCCTGTTCACAGCTCTTTTGTTAGCTCCTGTGCCGCTGCCTGACTGGCTGCTACCTTTATAGGACCCCTAGTCAGTGAAGACCCGCCCCCTAATCAGGGCTCAGCTTCTCTCCCAGCACAAAGCCCCTCCAAGCCTCTACACATACAGATAATACCAATACAAAAACACACAAATACGTTCTCCTCCAACAGAACTCCCACTCAAATTCCCCTGTTTACAGCTCTGTTTGCTAGCTCCTGTGCCGCTGCCTGACTGGCTGCTACCTTTATAGGACCCCTAGTCAGTGAAGCCCCGCCCCCTAATCAAGGCTCAGCTTCTCTCGCAGCACCTAGCCCCTAAAAGCCTCTACACATACAGATACTACCAATACAAAAACACACACAAATACCTTCTCCTCCAACAGAACTCCCACTCAAACTCCCCTATTTACAGCTCAGTTTGCTAGCTCCTGTGCCGCTGCCTGACTCGCTGCTACCTTTATAGGACCCCTAGTCAGGGAAGCCCCGCCCCCTAATCAGGGCTCAGCTTCTCTCCCAGCACAAAGCCCCTCCAAGCCTCTACACATTCAGATAATACCAATACAAAAACACACACAAATACGTTCTCCTCCAACAGAACTCCCACTCCAACTCCCCTGTTTACAGCTCTGTTTGCTAGCTCCTGTGCCGCTGCAGCTGTCTGTGCCAATGCCTGACTGGCTGCTACCTTTATAGGACCCCTAGTCAGTGAAGCCCCGCCCCCTAATCAGGGCTCAGCTTCTCTCCCAGCACAAAGCCCCTTCAAGCCTCTACACATACAGATACTACCAATACAAAAACACACACAAATACCTTCTCCTCCAACAGAACTCCCACTCCAACTCCCCTGTTTACAGCTCTGTTTGCTAGCTCCTGTGCCGCTGCAGCTGTCTGTGCCGCTGCCTGACTGGCTGCTACCTTTATAGGAAGCCTAGTCAGTGAAGCCCCGCCCCCTAATCAGGGCTCAGCTTCTCTCCCAGCACAAAGCCCCTTCAAACCTCTACACATACAGATACTACCAATACAAAAACACACACAAATACCTTCTCCTCGAACAGAACTCCCACTCAAACTCCCCTGTTTACAGCTCTGTTTGCTAGCTCCTGTGCCGCTGCCTGACTGGCTGCTACCTTTATAGGACCCCTAGTCAGTGAAGCCCCGCCCCCTAATCAGGGCTCAGCTTCTCTCCAAGCACAAAGCCCCGCCAAACCCCTACACATACATATACTACCAATACAAAACCAAACACACACAAATACCATCTCCTCCAACAGAACTCCCACTGAAACTCCCCTGTTTACAGCTCTGTTTGCTAGCTCCTGTGCCGCTGCAGCTGTCTGTGCCGATGCCTGACTGGCTGCTACCTTTATAGGACACCTAGTCAGTGAAGCCCCGCCCCCTGATCAGGGCTCAGCTTCTCTCCCAGCACAAAGCCCCTCCAAACCTCTACACATACAGGCACTACCAATACAAAAAAACACACACAAATACCTTCTCCTCCAACAGAACTCCCACTCAAACTCCCCTGCTTACAGCTCTGTTTGCTAGCTCCTGTGCCGCAGTCTGACTGGCTGCTACCTTTATAGGACCCCTAGTCAGTGAAGCCCCGCCCCCTAAGCAGGGCTCAGCTTCTCTCCCAGCACAAAGCCCCTACACATACAGATACTACCAATACAAAACCGAACACACACAAATACCTTCTCCTCCAACAGAATTCCCACTCAAACTCCCCTGTTTACACCTCTGTTTGCTAGCTCCTGTGCCACTGCAGCTGTCTGTTCCGCTGCCTGACTGGCTGCTACCTTTATAGGACCCCTAGTCAGTGAAGCCCCGCCCCCTGATCAGGGCTCAGCTTCTCTCCCAGCACAAAGCCCCTCCAAGCTTCTACACATACAGATACTACCAATACAAAAAAACACACAAATACCTTCTCCTCCAAAAGAACTCCCACTCAAAGTCCCCTGCTTACAGCTCTGTTTTCTAGCTCCTGTGCCGCTGCCTGACTGGCTCCTACCTTTATAGGACCCCTAGTCAGTGAAGCCCCGCCCCCTGATCAGGGCTCAGCTTCTCTCCCAGCACAGAGACCCTACACATACAGATACTACCAATACAAAACCAAACTTACACAAATACCTTCTCCTCCAACAGAACTCCCACTCAAACTCCCCTGTTTACAGCTCTGTTTGCTAGCTCCTGTGCCGCAGTCTGACTGGCTGCTACCTTTATAGGACTCCTAGTCAGTGAAGCCCCGCCCCCTAATCAGGGCTCATCCTCTCTCCCAGCACAAAGCCCCTCCAAGCCTCTACACATACAGATAATACCAATAAAAAAACACACACAAATACCTTCTCCTCCAACAGAACTCCCACTCACACTGCCCTGTTTACAGGTCTGTTTGCTAGCTCCTGTGCCGCTGCCTGAGTGGCTGCTACCTTTATAGGACCCCTAGTCAGTGAAGCCCCGCCCCCAATCAGGGCTCAGCTTCTCTCCCAGGACAAAGCCCCTTCAAACCTCTACACATACAGGTACTACCAATACAAAACCAAACACACACAAATACCTTCTCCTCCAACAGAACTCCCACTCAAACTCCCCTGTTTACAGCTCTGTTTGCTAGCTCCTTTGCCGCTGCAGCTGTCTGTGCCGCTGCCTGACTGGCTGCTACCTTTACAGGACCCCTAGTCAGTGAAGCACCGTCCCCTAATCAGGGCTCAGCTTCTCTCCCAGCACAAAGCCCCTCCAAGCCTCTACACATACAGATACTACCAATACAAAACCAAACACACACAAATACCTTCTCCTCCAACAGAACTCCCACTCAAACTCCCCTGTTTACAGCTCTGTTTCCTAGCTCCTGTGCCGCTGCCTGACTGGCTGCTACCTTTATAGGACCCCTAGTCAGTGAAGCCCCGCCCCCTAATCAGGGCTCAGCTTCTCTCCCAGCACAAAGCCCCTGCACATACAGATACTGACAATACAAAACCAAACACACACAAACACCTTCTCCTCCAACAGAACTCCCACTCAAACTCCCCTGTTTACAGCTCTGTTTGCTAGCTCCTGTGCCGCTGCACCTGTCTGTGCCAATGCCGGACTGGCTGCTACCTTTATAGGACCCCTAGTCAGTCAAGCCCCGCCCCCTAATCAGGGCTCAGCTTCTCTCCCAGCACAAAGCCCCTTCAAGCCTCTACACATACATATACTACCAATACAAAAACACACACAAATACCTTCTCCTCCAACAGAACTCCCACTCAAACTCCCCTGTTCACAGCTCTGTTTGCTAGCTCCTGTGCCACTGCAGCTGTCTGTTCCGCTGCCTGACTGTCTGCTACCTTTATAGGACCCATAGTCAGTTAAGCCCCGCCCCCTAATCAGGGCTCAGCTTCTCTCCAAGCACAAAGCCCCGCCAAGCCCCTACACATAAAGATACTACCAATACAAAACCAAATACACACAAATACCATCTCCTCCAACAGAACTCCCACTCAAACTCCCCTGTTTACAGCTCTGTTTGCCAGCTCCTGTGCCGCTGCAGCTGTCTGTTCCGCTGCCTGACTGTCTGCTACCTTTATAGGACCCCTAGTCAGTGAAGCCCCGCCCCCTAATCAGGGCTCAGCTTCTCTCGCAGCACAAAGCCCCTCCAAGCCTCTACACATACAGATACTACCAATACAAAAACACACACAAATACCTTCTCCTCCAACAGAACTCCCACTCAAACTCCCCTGTTCACAGCCCTGTTTGCTAGCTCCTGTGCCGCTGCCTGAGTGGCTGCTACCTTTATAGGACCCCTAGTCAGTGAAGCCCCGCCCCCTGATCAGGGCTCAGCTTCTCTCCCAGCACAAAGCCCCTGCACATACAGATACTGACAATACAAAACCAAACACACACAAATACCTTCTCCTCCAACAGAACTCCGACTCCAACTCCCCTGTTTACAGCTCTGTTTGCTAGGTCCTGTGCCGCTTCAGCTGTATGTGCCGCTGCCTGACTGGCTGCTAACTTTATAGGACCCCTAGTCAGTGAAGCCCCGCCCCGAATCAGGGCTCAGCTTCTCTCCCAGCACAAAGCCCCTCCAAGCCTCTACACATACAGATACTACCAATACAAAAAAACACACAAATACCTTCTCCTCCAAAAGAACTCCCACTCAAACTCCCCTGCTTACAGCTCTGTTTGCTAGCTCCTGTGCCACTGCCTGACTGGCTCCTACCTTTATAGGACCCCTAGTCAGTGAAGCCCCGACCCCTGATCAGGGCTCAGCTTCTCTCCCAGCACAAAGCCCCTCCAAGCCTCTACATATACAGATACTACCAATACAAAAAAACACACAAATACCATCTCCTCCAACAGAACTCCCACTCAAACTCCCCTGTTTACCGCGCTGTTTGCTAGCTCCTGTGCCGCTGCCTGACTGGCTGCTACCTTCATAGGACCCCTAGTCAGGGAAGCCACGCCCCCTAATCAGGGCTCAGCTTCTCTCCCAGCACAAAGCCCGTACACATACAGATACTACCAATACAAAACCAAACACACACAAGTACCTTCTCCTCCAACAGAACTCCCACTCAAACTCCCCTGTTTACAGCTCTGTTTGCTAGCTCCTGTGCCGCTGCAGCTGTCTGTGCCAATGCCTGACTGGCTGCTACCTTTATAGGACCCCTAGTCAGTGAAGCCCCGCCCCGAATCAGGGCTCAGCTTCTCTCCCAGCACAAAGCCCCTCCAAGCCTCTACACATACAGATAATACCAATACAAAAACTCACAAATACGTTCTCCTCCAACAGAACTCCCACTCAAACTCCCCTGTTCTCAGCTCTGTTTGCTAGCTCCTGTGCCACTGCAGCTGTCTGTTCCGCTGCCTGACTGGCTGCTACCTTTATAGGACGCCTAGTCAGTGGAGCCCCGCCCCCTAATCAGGGCTCAGCTTCTCTCCCAGCACAAAGCCCCTTCAAACCTCTACACATACAGATACTACCAATACAAAAACACACAAAAATACCTTCTCCTCCAACAGAACTCCCACTCAAACTCCCCTGCTTACAGCTCTGTTTGCTAGCTCCTGTGCCCTTGTCTAACTGGCTGCTACCTTTAAAGGACCCCTAGTCAGTGAAGCCCCGCCCCCTAATCAGGGCTCAGCTTCTCTCCCAGCACAAAGCCCCTCCAAGCCTCTACACATACAGATAATACCAATACAAAAACACACAAATACGTTCTCCTCCAACAGAACTCCCACTCAAATTCCCCTGTTTACAGCTGTGTTTGCTAGCTCCTGTGCCGCTGCCTGACTGGCTGCTACCTTTATAGGACCCCTAGTCAGTGAAGCCCCGCCCCCTAATCAGGGCTCAGCTTCTCTCGCAGCACCTAGCCCCTAAAAGCCTCTACACATACAGATACTACCAATACAAATACACAAACAAATAGCTTCTCCTCCAACAGAACTCCCACTCAAACTCCCCTGTTCACAGCTGTGTTTGCTAGCTCCTGTGCCGCCGCCTGACTGGGTGCTACCTTTATAGGACCCCTAGTCTGTGAAGCCCCGACCCCTAATCAGGGCTCAGCTTCTCTCGCAGCACCTAGCCCCTCCAAGCCTCTACACATACAGATACTACCAATACAAAAACACACACAAATACCTTCTCCTCCAACAGAACTCCCACTCAAACTCCCCTATTTACAGCTCTGTTTGCTAGCTCCTGTGCCGCTGCCTGACTGGCTGCTACCTTTATAGGACCCCTAGTCAGGGAAGCCCCGCCCCCTAATCAGGGCTCAGCTTCTCTCCCAGCACAAAGCCCCTGCACATACAGATACTGACAATACAAAACCAAACACACACAAATACCGTCTCCTCCAACAGAACTCCCACTCAAACTCCCCTGTTCACAGCTCTGTTTGCTAGCTCCTGTGCCACTGCAGCTGTCTGTTCCGCTGCCTGACTGGCTGCTACCTTTATAGGACCCCTAGTCAGTGAAGCCCCGCCCCCTAATCAGGGCTCAGCTTCTCTCCAAGCACAAAGCCCCGCCAAACCCCTACACATACAGATACTACCAATACAAAACCAAACACACACAAATACCATCTCCTCCAACAGAACTCCCACTCAAACTCCCCTGTTTACAGCTCTGTTAGCTAGCTCCTGTGCCGCTGCAGCTGTCTGTGCCGCTGCCTGACTGGCTGCTACCTTTATAGGACCCCTAGTCAGTGAAGCCCCGCCCCCTAATCAGGGCTCAGCTTCTCTCGCAGCACCTAGCCCCTCCAAGCCTCTACACATACAGATACTACCAATACAAAAACACAAACAAATACCTTCTCCTCCAACAGAACTCCCACTCAAACTCCCCTGTTCACAGCTCTGTTTGCTAGCTCCTGTGCCGCTGCCTGACTGGCTGCTACCTTTATAGGACCCCTAGTCAGTGAAGCCCCGCCCCCTAATCAGGGCTCAGCTTCTCTCCCAGCACAAAGCCCCTGCACATACAGATACTGACAATACAAAACTAAACACACACAAATACCGTCTCCTCCAACAGAACTCCCACTCAAACTCCCCTGTTTACAGCTCTGTTTGCTAGCTCCTGTGCCGCTGCAGCTGTCTGTGCCAATGCCTGACTGGCTGCTACCTTTATAGGACCCCTAGTCACTGAAGCCCCGCCCCCTAATCAGGGCTCAGCTTCTCTCCCAGCACAAAGCCCCTTCAAGCCTCTACACATACAGATACTACCAATACAAAAACACGCACAAATACCTTCTCCTCCAACAGAACTCCCACTCAAATTCCCCTGTTTAAAGCTCTGTTTGCTAGCTCCTGTGCCACTGCAGCTGTCTGTTCCGCTGCCTGACTGGCTGCTACCTTTATAGGAACCCTAGTCAGTGAAGCCCCGCCCCTAATCAGGGCTCAGCTTCTCTCCCAGCACAAAGCCCCTTCAAACCTCTACACATACAGATACTACCAATACAAAAACACACACACATACCTTCTCCTCGAACAGAACTCCCACTCAAACTCCCCTGTTTACAGCTCTGTTTGCTAGCTCCTGTGCCGCTGCCTGACTGGCTGCTACCTTTATAGGACCCCTAGTCAGGGAAGCCCCGCCCCCTAATCAGGGCTCAGCTTCTCTCCCAGCACACAGCCCCTGCACATACAGATACTGACAATACAAAACCAAACACACACAAATACCTTCTCCTCCAACAGAACTCCCACTCCAACTCCCCTGTTTACAGCTCTGTTTGCTAGCTCCTGTGCCGCTGCAGCTGGCTGTGCCGCTGCCTGACTGGCTGCTACCTTTATAGGAAGCCTAGTCAGTGAAGCCCCGCCCCCTAATCAGGGCTAAGCTTCTCTCCCAGCACAAAGCCCCTTCAAACCTCTACACATACAGATACTACCAATACAAAACCAAACACACACAAATACCATCTCCTCCAACAGAACTCCCACTGAAACTCCCCTGTTTACAGCTCTGTTTGCTAGCTCCTGTGCTGCTGCAGCTGTCTGTGCCGATGCCTGACTGGCTGCTACCTTTATAGGACACCTAGTCAGTGAAGCCCCGCCCCCTGATCAGGGCTCAGCTTCTCTCCCAGCACAAAGCCCCTCCAAGCCTCTACACATACAGACACTACCAATACAAAAAAAAACACAAAAATACCTTCTCCTCCAACAGAACTCCCACTCAAACTCCCCTGCTTACAGCTCTGTTTGCTAGCTCCTGTGCCGCAGTCTGACTGGCTGCTACCTTTATAGGACCCCTAGTCAGTGAAGCCCCGCCCCCTAATCAGGGCTCAGCTTCTCTCCCAGCACAAAGCCCCTACACATACAGATACTACCAATACAAAACCAAACACACACAAATACCTTCTCCTCCAACAGAACTCCCACTCAAATTCCCCTGTTTACAGCTCTGTTTGCTAGCTCCTGTGCCACTGCAGCTGTCTGTTCCGCTGCCTGACTGGCTGCTACCTTTATAGGACCCCTAGTCAGTGAAGCCCCGCCCCCTGATCAGGGCTCAGCTTCTCTCCCAGCACAAAGCCCCTCCAAGCCTCTACACATACAGATACTACCAATACAAAAAAACACACAAATACCTTCTCCTCCAAAGGAACTCCCACTCAAAGTCCCCTGCTTACAGCTCTGTTTTCTAGCTCCTGTGCCGCTGCCTGACTGGCTCCTACCTTTATAGGACCCCTAGTCAGTGAAGCCCCGCCCCCTGATCAGGGCTCAGCTTCTCTCCCAGCACAGAGACCCTACACATACAGATACTACCAATACAAAACCAAACATACACAAATACCTTCTCCTCCAACAGAACTCCCACTCAAACTCCCCTGTTTACAGCTCTGTTTGCTAGCTCCTTTGCCGCTGCAGCTGTCTGTGCCGCTGCCTGACTGGCTGCTACCTTTACAGGACCCCTAGTCAGTGAAGCACCGTCCCCTAATCAGGGCGAAGCTTCTCTCCCAGCACAAAGCCCCTCCAAGCCTCTACACATACAGATACTACCAATACAAAACCAAACACACACAAATACCTTCTCCTCCAACAGAACTCCCACTCAAACTCCCCTGTTTACAGCTCTGTTTCCTAGCTCCTGTGCCGCTGCCTGACTGGCTGCTACCTTTATAGGACCCCTAGTCAGTGAAGCCCCGCCCTCTAATCAGGGTTCAGCTTCTCTCCAAGCACAAAGCCCCGCCAAACCCCTACACATACATATACTACCAATACAAAACCAAACACACACAAATGCCATCTCCTCCAACAGAACTCCCACTCCAACTCCCCTGTTTACAGCTCTGTTTGCTAGCTCCTGTGCCGCTGTCTGACTGGCTGCTACCTTTATAGGACCCCTAGTCAGTGAAGCCCCGCCCCCTAATCAGGGCACAGCTTCTCTCCCAGCACAAAGCCCCTCCAAGCTCTACACATACAGATACTACCAATACAAAACCAAACACACACAAATACCTTCTCCTCCAACAGAACTCCCACTCAAACTCCCCTGTTTACAGCTCTGTTTGCTAGCTCCTGTGCCGCTGCCTGACTGGCTGCTACCTTTATAGGACCCCTAGTCAGTGAAGACCCGCCCCCTAATCAGGGCTCAGCTTCTCTCGCAGCACCTAGCCCCTAAAAGCCTCTACACATACAGATACTACCAATACAAATACACAAACAAATAGCTTCTCCTCCAACAGAACTCCCACTCAAACTCCCCTGTTCACAGCTGTGTTTTCTAGCTCCTGTGCCGCTGCCTGACTGGGTGCTACCTTTATAGGACCCCTAGTCTGTGAAGCCCCGCCCCCTAATCAGGGCTCAGCTTCTCTCGCAGCACCTAGCCCCTCCAAGCCTCTACACATACAGATACTACCAATACAAAAACACACACAAATACCTTCTCCTCCAACAGAACTCCCACTCAAACTCCCCTATTTACAGCTCTGTTTGCTAGCTCCTGTGCCGCTGCCTGACTCGCTGCTACCTTTATAGGACCCCTAGTCAGGGAAGCCCCGCCCCCTAATCAGGGCTCAGCTTCTCTCCCAGCACAAAGCCCCTGCACATACAGATACTGACAATACAAAACCAAACACACACAAATACCGTCTCCTCCAACAGAACTCCCACTCAAACTCCCCTGTTCACAGCTCTGTTTGCTAGCTCCTGTGCCACTGCAGCTGTCTGTTCCGCTGCCTGACTGGCTGCTACCTTTATAGGACCCCTAGTCAGTGAAGCCCCGCCCCCTAATCAGGGCTCAGCTTCTCTCCAAGCACAAAGCCCCGCCAAACCCCTACACATACAGATACTACCAATACAAAAACACAAACAAATACCTTCTCCTCCAACAGAACTCCCACTCAAACTCCCCTGTTCACAGCTCTGTTTGCTAGCTCCTGTGCCGCTGCCTGACTGGCTGCTACCTTTATAGGACCCCTAGTCAGTGAAGCCCCGCCCCCTAATCAGGGCTCAGCTTCTCTCCCAGCACAAAGCCCCTCCAAGCCTCTACACATACAGATAATACCAATACAACAACACACACAAATACGTTCTCCTCCAACAGAACTCCCACTCAAACTCCCCTGTTTACAGCTCTGTTTGGTAGCTCCTGTGCCGCTGCCTGACTGGCTGCTACCTTTATAGGACCCCTAGTCAGTGAAGCCCCGCCCCCTAATCAGGGCTCAGCTTCTCTCGCAGCACCTAGCCCCTAAAAGCCTCTACACATACAGATACTACCAATACAAAAACACACACAAATACGTTCTCCTCCAACAGAACTCCCACTCAAACTCCCCTGTTCACAGCTCTGTTTGCTAGGTCCTGTGCCGCTGCCTGACTGGCAGCTACCTTTATAGGACCCATAGTCAGGGAAGCCCCGCCCCCTAATCAGGTCTCAGCTTCTCTCCCAGCACAAAGCCCCTGCACATACAGATACTGACAATACAAAACCAAACACACACAAATACCATCTCCTCCAACAGAACTCCCACTGAAACTCCCCTGTTTACAGCTCTGTTTGCTAGCTCATGTGCCGCTGCAGCTGTCTGTGCCGATGCCTGACTGGCTGCTACCTTTATAGGACACCTAGTCAGTGAAGCCCCGCCCCCTGATCAGGGCTCAGCTTCTCTCCCAGCACAAAGCCCCTCCAAGCCTCTACACATACAGACACTACCAATACAAAAAAACACACACAAATACCTTCTCCTCCAACAGAACTCCCACTCAAACTCCCCTGCTTACAGCTCTGTTTGCTAGCTCCTGTGCCGCAGTCTGACTGGCTGCTACCTTTATAGGACCCCTAGTCAGTGAAGCCCCGCCCCCTGATCAGGGCTCAGCTTCTCTCCCAGCACAAAGCCCCTACACATACAGATACTACCAATACAAAACCAAACACACACAAATACCTTCTTCTCCAACAGAACTCCCACTCAAACTCCCCTGTTTACAGCTCTGTTTGCTAGCTCCTGTGCCACTGCAGCTGTCTGTTCCGCTGCCTGACTGGCTGCTACCTTTATAGGACCCCTAGTCAGTGAAGCCCCGCCCCCTGATCAGGGCTCAGCTTCTCTCCCAGCACAAAGCCCCTCCAAGCCTCTACACATACAGATACTACCAATACAAAAAAACACACAAATACCTTCTCCTCCAAAAGAACTCCCACTCAAAGTCCCCTGCTTACAGCTCTGTTTTCTAGCTCCTGTGCCGCTGCCTGACTGGCTCCTACCTTTATAGGACCCCTAGTCAGTGAAGCCCCGCCCCCTAATCAGGGTTCAGCTTCTCTCCAAGCACAAAGCCCGGCCAAACCCCTACACATACATATACTACCAATACAAAACCAAACACACACAAATACCATCTCCTCCAACAGAACTCCCACTCAAACTCCCCTGTTTACAGCTCTGTTTCCTAGCTCCTGTGCCGCTGCCTGACTGGCTGCTACCTTTATAGGATCCCTAGTCAGGGAAGCCCCGCCCCCTAATCAGGGCTCTGCTTCTCTCCCAGCACAAAGCCCCTGCACATACAGATACTGACAATACAAAACCAAACGCACACAAATACCTTCTCCTCCAACAGAACTCCCACTCCAACTCCCCTGTTTACAGCTCTGTTTGCTAGCTCCTGTGCCGCTGCAGCTGTCTGTGCCGCTGCCTGACTGGCTGCTACCTTTATAGGACGCCTAGTCAGTGGAGCCCCGCCCCCTAATCAGGGCTCAGCTTCTCTCCCAGCACAAAGCCCCTTCAAACCTCTACACATACAGATACTACCAATACAAAAACACACAAAAATACCTTCTCCTCCAACAGAACTCCCACTCAAACTCCCCTGTTCACAGCTCTGTTTGCTAGGTCCTGTGCCGCTGCCTGACTGGCAGCTACCTTTATAGGACCCCTAGTCAGGGAAGCCCCGCCCCCTAATCAGGGCTCAGCTTCTCTCCCAGCACAAAGCCCCTGCACATACAGATACTGACAATACAAAACCAAACACACACAAATACCGTCTCCTCCAACAGAACTCCCACTCAAACTCCCCTGTTTACAGCTCTGTTTGCTAGCTCCTGTGCCGCTGCAGCTGTCTGTGCCAATGCCTGACTGGCTGCTACCTTTATAGGACCCCTAGTCACTGAAGCCCCGCCCCCTAATCAGGGCTCAGCTTCTCTCCCAGCACAAAGCCCCTTCAAGCCTCTACACATACAGATACTACCAATACAAAAACACACACAAATACCTTCTCCTCCAACAGAACTCCCACTCAAATTCCCCTGTTTAAAGCTCTGTTTGCTAGCTCCTGTGCCACTGCAGCTTTCTGTTCCGCTGCCTGACTGGCTGCTACCTTTATAGGACCCCTAGTCAGTGAAGCCCCGCCCCCTAATCAGGGCTCAGCTTCTCTCCCAGCACAAAGCCCCTTCAAACCTCTACACATACAGATACTACCAATACAAAAACACACACAAATACCTTCTCCTCGAACAGAACTCCCACTCAAACTCCCCTGTTTAGAGCTCTGTTTGCTAGCTCCTGTGCCGCTGCCTGACTGGCTGCTACCTTTATAGGACCCCTAGTCAGTGAAACCCCGCCCCCTAATCAGGGCTCAGCTTCTCTCCAAGCACAAAGCCCCGCCAAACCCCTACACATACATATACTACCAATACAAAACCAAACACACACAAATACCATCTCCTCCAACAGAACTCCCACTGAAACTCCCCTGTTTACAGCTCTGTTTGCTAGCTCCTGTGCCGCTGCAGCTGCCTGTGCCGATGCCTGACTGGATGCTACCTTTATAGGACACCTAGTCAGTGAAGCCCCGCCCCCTGATCAGGGCTCAGCTTCTCTCCCAGCACAAAGCCCCTCCAAGCCTCTACACATACAGACACTACCAATACAAAAAAACACACACAAATACCTTCTCCTCCAACAGAACTCCCACTCAAACTCCCCTGCTTACAGCTCTGTTTGCTAGCTCCTGTGCCGCAGTCTCACTGGCTGCTACCTTTATAGGACCCCTAGTCAGTGAAGCCCCGCCCCCTAATCAGGGCTCAGCTTCTCTCCCAGCACAAAGCCCCTACACATACAGATACTACCAATACAAAACCAAACACACACAAATACCTTCTTCTCCAACAGAACTCCCACTCAAACTCCCCTGTTTACAGCTCTGTTTGCTAGCTCCTGTGCCACTGCAGCTGTCTGTTCCGCTGCCTGACTGGCTGCTACCTTTATAGGTCCCCTAGTCAGTGAAGCCCCGCCCCCTGATCAGGGCTCAGCTTCTCTCCCAGCACAAAGCCCCTACAAGCCTCTACACATACAGATACTACCAATACAAAAAAACACACAAATACCTTCTCCTCCAAAAGAACTCCCACTCAAAGTCCCCTGCTTACAGCTCTGTTTTCTAGCTCCTGTGCCGCTGCCTGACTGGCTCCTACCTTTATCGGACCCCTAGTCAGTGAAGCCCCGCCCCCTAATCAGGGTTCAGCTTCTCTCCAAGCACAAAGCCCCGCCAAACCCCTACACATACATATACTACCAATGCAAAACCAAACACACACAAATACCATCTCCTCCAACAGAACTTCCACTCAAACTCCCCTGTTTACAGCTCTGTTTCCTAGCTCCTGTGCCGCTGCCTGACTGGCTGCTACCTTTATAGGATCCCTAGTCAGGGAAGCCCCGCCCCCTAATCAGGGCTCAGCTTCTCTCCCAGCACAAAGCCCCTCCAAGCTCTACACATACAGATACTACCAATACAAAACCAAACACACACAAATACCTTCTCCTCCAACAGAACTTCCACTCAAACTCCCCTGCTTACAGCTCTGTTTGCTAGCTCCTGTGCCCTTGTCTAACTGGCTGCTACCTTTATAGGACCCCTAGTCAGTGAAGCCCCGCCCCCTAATCAGGGCTCAGCTTCTCTCCCAGCACAAAGCCCGTACACATACAGACACTACCAATACAAAACCGAACACACACAAATACCTTCTCCTCCAACAGAACTCCCACTCAAACTCCCCTGTTTACAGCTCTGTTTGCTAGCTCCTGTGCCGCTGCCTGACTGGCTCCTACCTTTATAGGACCCCTAGTCAGTGAAGCCCCGCCCCCTGATCAGGGCTCAGCTTCTCTTCCAGCACAAAGCCCCTCCAAGCCTCTACACATACAGATACTACCAATACAAAAATACACACAAATACCTTCTCCTCCAACAGAACTCCCACTCAAACTCCCCTTTTTAGAGCTCTGTTTGCTAGCTCCTGTGCCGCTGCAGCTGTCTGTGCCGCTGCCTGACTGGCTGCTACCTTTATAGGACCCCCAGTCAGTGAAGCCCCGCCCCCTAATCAGGGCTCAGCTTCTCTCCCAGCACAAAGCCCCTTCAAACCTTTACACATACAGGTACTACCAATACAAAAAAACATTCACAAATACCTTCTCCTCCAACAGAACTCCCACTCAAACTCCCCTGCTTACAGCTCTGTTTGCTAGCTCCTGTGCCGCTGCCTGACTGGCTCCTACCTTTATAGGACCCCTAGTCAGTGAAGCCCCGCCCCCTGATCAGGGCTCAGCTTCTCTCCCAGCACAAAGACCCTACACATACAGATACTACCAATACAAAACCAAACACACACAAATACCTTCTCCTCCAACAGAACTCCCACTCCAATTCCCCTGTTTACAGCTCTGTTTGCTAGCTCCTGTGCCGCTGCCTGACTGGCTGCTACCTTGATAGGACCCCTAGTCAGTGAAGCCCCGCCCCCTAATCAGGGCTCAGCTTCTCTCCCAGCACAAAGCCCCTGCGCATACAGGTACTGACAATACAAAACCAAACACAAACAAATACCTTCTTCTCCAACAGAACTCCCACTCCAATTCCCCTGTTTACAGCTCTGTTTGCTAGCTCCTGTGCCGCTGCAGCTGTCTGAGCCGCTGCCTGACTGGCTGCTACCTTTATAGGAACCCTAGTCAGTCAAGCCCCGCCCCTAATCAG
Organism: Lepidochelys olivacea; assembly: GCF_965140295.1. NCBI lineage: Eukaryota > Metazoa > Chordata > Testudines > Cheloniidae > Lepidochelys > Lepidochelys olivacea. Next base: position 1,670,852 of record NC_140432.1, on the reverse strand, counting down.
GGCTCAGCTTCTCTCCCAGCACAAAGCCCCTTCAAGCCTCTACACATACATATACTACCAATACAAAACCAAACACACACAAATACCATCTCCTCCAACAGAACTGCCACTCAAACTCCCCTGTTTACAGCTCTGTTTGCTAGCTCCTGTGCCACTGCCTGACTGGCTGCTACCTTCATAGGACCCCGAGTCAGTGAAGCCCCGCCCCCTAATCAGGGCTCAGCTTCTCTCCCAGCACAAAGCCCCTCCAAGCCTCTACACATACAGATACTACCAATACAAAAAAACACACAAATACCTTCTCCTCCAACAGAACTCCCACTCAAACTCCCCTGCTTACAGCTCTGTTTGCTAGCTCCTGTGCCGCTGTCTGACTGGCTCCTACCTTTATAGGACCCCTAGTCAGTGAAGCCCCGCCCCCTAATCAGGGCTCAGCTTCTCTCCCAGAACGAAGCCCCTGCACATACAGATACTACCAATACAAAACCAAACACACACAAATACCTTCTCCTCCAACAGAACTCCCACTCCAACTCCCCTGTTTACAGCTCTGTTTGCTAGCTCCTTTGCCGCTGCCTGACTGGCTGCTACCTTTATAGGACCCCTAGTCAGTGAAGCCCCGCCCCCTAATCAGGGCTCAGCTTCTCTCCAAGCACAAAGCCCCTGCACATACAGATACTGACAATACAAAACCAAACACACACAAATACCTTCTCCTCCAACAGAACTCCCACTCAAACTCCCCTGTTTACAGCTCTGTTTGCTAGCTCCTGTGCCGCTGCAGCTGTCTGTGCCAATGCCTGACTGGCTGCTACCTTTATAGGACCCCTAGTCAGTCAAGCCCCGCCCCCTAATCAGGGCTCAGCTTCTCTCGCAGCACCTAACCCCTCCAAGCCCCTACACATACAGATACTACCAATACAAAAACACACACAAATACCTTCTCCTCCAACAGAACTCCCACTCAAACTCCCCTGTTCACAGCTCTGTTTGCTAGCTCCTGTGCCGCTGCCTGACTGGCTGCTACCTTTATAGGACCCCTAGTCAGTGAAGCCCCGCCCCCTAATCAGGGCTCAGCTTCTCTCGCAGCACCTAGCCCCTCCAAGCCTCTACACATACAGATACTATCAATACAAAAACACACACAAATACCTTCTCCTCCAACAGAACTCCCACTCAAACTCCCCTGTTTACAGCTCTGTTTGCTAGCTCCTGTGCCGCTGCCTGACTGGCTGCTACCTTTATAGGACCCCTAGTCAGTGAAGCCCCGCCCCCTAATCAGGGCTCAGCTTCTCTCGCAGCACCTAGCCCCTAAAAGCCTCTACACATACAGATACTACCAATACAAATACACAAACAAATAGCTTCTCCTCCAACAGAACTCCCACTCAAACTCCCCTGTTCACAGCTGTGTTTTCTAGCTCCTGTGCCGCTGCCTGACTGGGTGCTACCTTTATAGGACCCCTAGTCTGTGAAGCCCCGCCCCCTAATCAGGGCTCAGCTTCTCTCGCAGCACCTAGCCCCTCCAAGCCTCTACACATACAGATACTACCAATACAAAAACACACACAAATACCTTCTCCTCCAACAGAACTCCCACTCAAACTCCCCTATTTACAGCTCTGTTTGCTAGCTCCTGTGCCGCTGCCTGACTCGCTGCTACCTTTATAGGACCCCTAGTCAGGGAAGCCCCGCCCCCTAATCAGGGCTCAGCTTCTCTCCCAGCACAAAGCCCCTGCACATACAGATACTGACAATACAAAACCAAACACACACAAATACCGTCTCCTCCAACAGAACTCCCACTCAAACTCCCCTGTTCACAGCTCTGTTTGCTAGCTCCTGTGCCACTGCAGCTGTCTGTTCCGCTGCCTGACTGGCTGCTACCTTTATAGGACCCCTAGTCAGTGAAGCCCCGCCCCCTAATCAGGGCTCAGCTTCTCTCCAAGCACAAAGCCCCGCCAAACCCCTACACATACAGATACTACCAATACAAAAACACAAACAAATACCTTCTCCTCCAACAGAACTCCCACTCAAACTCCCCTGTTCACAGCTCTGTTTGCTAGCTCCTGTGCCGCTGCCTGACTGGCTGCTACCTTTATAGGACCCCTAGTCAGTGAAGCCCCGCCCCCTAATCAGGGCTCAGCTTCTCTCCCAGCACAAAGCCCCTCCAAGCCTCTACACATACAGATAATACCAATACAAAAACACACACAAATACGTTCTCCTCCAACAGAACTCCCACTCAAACTCCCCTGTTTACAGCTCTGTTTGGTAGCTCCTGTGCCGCTGCCTGACTGGCTGCTACCTTTATAGGACCCCTAGTCAGTGAAGCCCCGCCCCCTAATCAGGGCTCAGCTTCTCTCGCAGCACCTAGCCCCTAAAAGCCTCTACACATACAGATACTACCAATACAAAAACACACACAAATACGTTCTCCTCCAACAGAACTCCCACTCAAACTCCCCTGTTCACAGCTCTGTTTGCTAGGTCCTGTGCCGCTGCCTGACTGGCAGCTACCTTTATAGGACCCATAGTCAGGGAAGCCCCGCCCCCTAATCAGGTCTCAGCTTCTCTCCCAGCACAAAGCCCCTGCACATACAGATACTGACAATACAAAACCAAACACACACAAATACCATCTCCTCCAACAGAACTCCCACTGAAACTCCCCTGTTTACAGCTCTGTTTGCTAGCTCATGTGCCGCTGCAGCTGTCTGTGCCGATGCCTGACTGGCTGCTACCTTTATAGGACACCTAGTCAGTGAAGCCCCGCCCCCTGATCAGGGCTCAGCTTCTCTCCCAGCACAAAGCCCCTCCAAGCCTCTACACATACAGACACTACCAATACAAAAAAACACACACAAATACCTTCTCCTCCAACAGAACTCCCACTCAAACTCCCCTGCTTACAGCTCTGTTTGCTAGCTCCTGTGCCGCAGTCTGACTGGCTGCTACCTTTATAGGACCCCTAGTCAGTGAAGCCCCGCCCCCTGATCAGGGCTCAGCTTCTCTCCCAGCACAAAGCCCCTACACATACAGATACTACCAATACAAAACCAAACACACACAAATACCTTCTTCTCCAACAGAACTCCCACTCAAACTCCCCTGTTTACAGCTCTGTTTGCTAGCTCCTGTGCCACTGCAGCTGTCTGTTCCGCTGCCTGACTGGCTGCTACCTTTATAGGACCCCTAGTCAGTGAAGCCCCGCCCCCTGATCAGGGCTCAGCTTCTCTCCCAGCACAAAGCCCCTCCAAGCCTCTACACATACAGATACTACCAATACAAAAAAACACACAAATACCTTCTCCTCCAAAAGAACTCCCACTCAAAGTCCCCTGCTTACAGCTCTGTTTTCTAGCTCCTGTGCCGCTGCCTGACTGGCTCCTACCTTTATAGGACCCCTAGTCAGTGAAGCCCCGCCCCCTAATCAGGGTTCAGCTTCTCTCCAAGCACAAAGCCCGGCCAAACCCCTACACATACATATACTACCAATACAAAACCAAACACACACAAATACCATCTCCTCCAACAGAACTCCCACTCAAACTCCCCTGTTTACAGCTCTGTTTCCTAGCTCCTGTGCCGCTGCCTGACTGGCTGCTACCTTTATAGGATCCCTAGTCAGGGAAGCCCCGCCCCCTAATCAGGGCTCTGCTTCTCTCCCAGCACAAAGCCCCTGCACATACAGATACTGACAATACAAAACCAAACGCACACAAATACCTTCTCCTCCAACAGAACTCCCACTCCAACTCCCCTGTTTACAGCTCTGTTTGCTAGCTCCTGTGCCGCTGCAGCTGTCTGTGCCGCTGCCTGACTGGCTGCTACCTTTATAGGACGCCTAGTCAGTGGAGCCCCGCCCCCTAATCAGGGCTCAGCTTCTCTCCCAGCACAAAGCCCCTTCAAACCTCTACACATACAGATACTACCAATACAAAAACACACAAAAATACCTTCTCCTCCAACAGAACTCCCACTCAAACTCCCCTGTTCACAGCTCTGTTTGCTAGGTCCTGTGCCGCTGCCTGACTGGCAGCTACCTTTATAGGACCCCTAGTCAGGGAAGCCCCGCCCCCTAATCAGGGCTCAGCTTCTCTCCCAGCACAAAGCCCCTGCACATACAGATACTGACAATACAAAACCAAACACACACAAATACCGTCTCCTCCAACAGAACTCCCACTCAAACTCCCCTGTTTACAGCTCTGTTTGCTAGCTCCTGTGCCGCTGCAGCTGTCTGTGCCAATGCCTGACTGGCTGCTACCTTTATAGGACCCCTAGTCACTGAAGCCCCGCCCCCTAATCAGGGCTCAGCTTCTCTCCCAGCACAAAGCCCCTTCAAGCCTCTACACATACAGATACTACCAATACAAAAACACACACAAATACCTTCTCCTCCAACAGAACTCCCACTCAAATTCCCCTGTTTAAAGCTCTGTTTGCTAGCTCCTGTGCCACTGCAGCTTTCTGTTCCGCTGCCTGACTGGCTGCTACCTTTATAGGACCCCTAGTCAGTGAAGCCCCGCCCCCTAATCAGGGCTCAGCTTCTCTCCCAGCACAAAGCCCCTTCAAACCTCTACACATACAGATACTACCAATACAAAAACACACACAAATACCTTCTCCTCGAACAGAACTCCCACTCAAACTCCCCTGTTTAGAGCTCTGTTTGCTAGCTCCTGTGCCGCTGCCTGACTGGCTGCTACCTTTATAGGACCCCTAGTCAGTGAAGCCCCGCCCCCTAATCAGGGCTCAGCTTCTCTCCAAGCACAAAGCCCCGCCAAACCCCTACACATACATATACTACCAATACAAAACCAAACACACACAAATACCATCTCCTCCAACAGAACTCCCACTGAAACTCCCCTGTTTACAGCTCTGTTTGCTAGCTCCTGTGCCGCTGCAGCTGCCTGTGCCGATGCCTGACTGGATGCTACCTTTATAGGACACCTAGTCAGTGAAGCCCCGCCCCCTGATCAGGGCTCAGCTTCTCTCCCAGCACAAAGCCCCTCCAAGCCTCTACACATACAGACACTACCAATACAAAAAAACACACACAAATACCTTCTCCTCCAACAGAACTCCCACTCAAACTCCCCTGCTTACAGCTCTGTTTGCTAGCTCCTGTGCCGCAGTCTCACTGGCTGCTACCTTTATAGGACCCCTAGTCAGTGAAGCCCCGCCCCCTAATCAGGGCTCAGCTTCTCTCCCAGCACAAAGCCCCTACACATACAGATACTACCAATACAAAACCAAACACACACAAATACCTTCTTCTCCAACAGAACTCCCACTCAAACTCCCCTGTTTACAGCTCTGTTTGCTAGCTCCTGTGCCACTGCAGCTGTCTGTTCCGCTGCCTGACTGGCTGCTACCTTTATAGGTCCCCTAGTCAGTGAAGCCCCGCCCCCTGATCAGGGCTCAGCTTCTCTCCCAGCACAAAGCCCCTACAAGCCTCTACACATACAGATACTACCAATACAAAAAAACACACAAATACCTTCTCCTCCAAAAGAACTCCCACTCAAAGTCCCCTGCTTACAGCTCTGTTTTCTAGCTCCTGTGCCGCTGCCTGACTGGCTCCTACCTTTATCGGACCCCTAGTCAGTGAAGCCCCGCCCCCTAATCAGGGTTCAGCTTCTCTCCAAGCACAAAGCCCCGCCAAACCCCTACACATACATATACTACCAATGCAAAACCAAACACACACAAATACCATCTCCTCCAACAGAACTTCCACTCAAACTCCCCTGTTTACAGCTCTGTTTCCTAGCTCCTGTGCCGCTGCCTGACTGGCTGCTACCTTTATAGGATCCCTAGTCAGGGAAGCCCCGCCCCCTAATCAGGGCTCAGCTTCTCTCCCAGCACAAAGCCCCTCCAAGCTCTACACATACAGATACTACCAATACAAAACCAAACACACACAAATACCTTCTCCTCCAACAGAACTTCCACTCAAACTCCCCTGCTTACAGCTCTGTTTGCTAGCTCCTGTGCCCTTGTCTAACTGGCTGCTACCTTTATAGGACCCCTAGTCAGAGAAGCCCCGCCCCCTAATCAGGGCTCAGCTTCTCTCCCAGCACAAAGCCCGTACACATACAGACACTACCAATACAAAACCGAACACACACAAATACCTTCTCCTCCAACAGAACTCCCACTCAAACTCCCCTGTTTACAGCTCTGTTTGCTAGCTCCTGTGCCGCTGCCTGACTGGCTCCTACCTTTATAGGACCCCTAGTCAGTGAAGCCCCGCCCCCTGATCAGGGCTCAGCTTCTCTTCCAGCACAAAGCCCCTCCAAGCCTCTACACATACAGATACTACCAATACAAAAATACACACAAATACCTTCTCCTCCAACAGAACTCCCACTCAAACTCCCCTTTTTAGAGCTCTGTTTGCTAGCTCCTGTGCCGCTGCAGCTGTCTGTGCCGCTGCCTGACTGGCTGCTACCTTTATAGGACCCCCAGTCAGTGAAGCCCCGCCCCCTAATCAGGGCTCAGCTTCTCTCCCAGCACAAAGCCCCTTCAAACCTTTACACATACAGGTACTACCAATACAAAAAAACATTCACAAATACCTTCTCCTCCAACAGAACTCCCACTCAAACTCCCCTGCTTACAGCTCTGTTTGCTAGCTCCTGTGCCGCTGCCTGACTGGCTCCTACCTTTATAGGACCCCTAGTCAGTGAAGCCCCGCCCCCTGATCAGGGCTCAGCTTCTCTCCCAGCACAAAGACCCTACACATACAGATACTACCAATACAAAACCAAACACACACAAATACCTTCTCCTCCAACAGAACTCCCACTCCAATTCCCCTGTTTACAGCTCTGTTTGCTAGCTCCTGTGCCGCTGCCTGACTGGCTGCTACCTTGATAGGACCCCTAGTCAGTGAAGCCCCGCCCCCTAATCAGGGCTCAGCTTCTCTCCCAGCACAAAGCCCCTGCGCATACAGGTACTGACAATACAAAACCAAACACAAACAAATACCTTCTTCTCCAACAGAACTCCCACTCCAATTCCCCTGTTTACAGCTCTGTTTGCTAGCTCCTGTGCCGCTGCAGCTGTCTGAGCCGCTGCCTGACTGGCTGCTACCTTTATAGGAACCCTAGTCAGTCAAGCCCCGCCCCTAATCAGGGCTCAGCTTCTCTCCCAGCACAAAGCCCCTTCAAGCCTCTACACATACATATACTACCAATACAAAACCAAACACACACAAATACCATCTCCTCCAACAGAACTGCCACTCAAACTCCCCTGTTTACAGCTCTGTTTGCTAGCTCCTGTGCCACTGCCTGACTGGCTGCTACCTTCATAGGACCCCGAGTCAGTGAAGCCCCGCCCCCTAATCAGGGCTCAGCTTCTCTCCCAGCACAAAGCCCCTCCAAGCCTCTACACATACAGATACTACCAATACAAAAAAACACACAAATACCTTCTCCTCCAACAGAACTCCCACTCAAACTCCCCTGCTTACAGCTCTGTTTGCTAGCTCCTGTGCCGCTGTCTGACTGGCTCCTACCTTTATAGGACCCCTAGTCAGTGAAGCCCCGCCCCCTAATCAGGGCTCAGCTTCTCTCCCAGAACGAAGCCCCTGCACATACAGATACTACCAATACAAAACCAAACACACACAAATACCTTCTCCTCCAACAGAACTCCCACTCCAACTCCCCTGTTTACAGCTCTGTTTGCTAGCTCCTGTGCCGCTGCCTGACTGGCTGCTACCTTTATAGGACCCCTAGTCAGTGAAGCCCCGCCCCCTAATCAGGGCTCAGCTTCTCTCCAAGCACAAAGCCCCTGCACATACAGATACTGACAATACAAAACCAAACACACACAAATACCTTCTCCTCCAACAGAACTCCCACTCAAACTCCCCTGTTTACAGCTCTGTTTGCTAGCTCCTGTGCCGCTGCAGCTGTCTGTGCCAATGCCTGACTGGCTGCTACCTTTATAGGACCCCTAGTCAGTCAAGCCCCGCCCCCTAATCAGGGCTCAGCTTCTCTCGCAGCACCTAACCCCTCCAAGCCCCTACACATACAGATACTACCAATACAAAAACACACACAAATACCTTCTCCTCCAACAGAACTCCCACTCAAACTCCCCTGTTCACAGCTCTGTTTGCTAGCTCCTGTGCCGCTGCCTGACTGGCTGCTACCTTTATAGGACCCCTAGTCAGTGAAGCCCCGCCCCCTAATCAGGGCTCAGCTTCTCTCGCAGCACCTAGCCCCTCCAAGCCTCTACACATACAGATACTATCAATACAAAAACACACACAAATACCTTCTCCTCCAACAGAACTCCCACTCAAACTCCCCTGTTTACAGCTCTGTTTGCTAGCTCCTGTGCCGCTGCCTGACTGGCTGCTACCTTTATAGGACCCCTAGTCAGTGAAGCCCCGCCCCCTAATCAGGGCTCAGCTTCTCTCGCAGCACCTAGCCCCTAAAAGCCTCTACACATACAGATACTACCAATACAAATACACAAACAAATAGCTTCTCCTCCAACAGAACTCCCACTCAAACTCCCCTGTTCACAGCTGTGTTTTCTAGCTCCTGTGCCGCTGCCTGACTGGGTGCTACCTTTATAGGACCCCTAGTCTGTGAAGCCCCGCCCCCTAATCAGGGCTCAGCTTCTCTCGCAGCACCTAGCCCCTCCAAGCCTCTACACATACAGATACTACCAATACAAAAACACACACAAATACCTTCTCCTCCAACAGAACTCCCACTCAAACTCCCCTATTTACAGCTCTGTTTGCTAGCTCCTGTGCCGCTGCCTGACTCGCTGCTACCTTTATAGGACCCCTAGTCAGGGAAGCCCCGCCCCCTAATCAGGGCTCAGCTTCTCTCCCAGCACAAAGCCCCTGCACATACAGATACTGACAATACAAAACCAAACACACACAAATACCGTCTCCTCCAACAGAACTCCCACTCAAACTCCCCTGTTCACAGCTCTGTTTGCTAGCTCCTGTGCCACTGCAGCTGTCTGTTCCGCTGCCTGACTGGCTGCTACCTTTATAGGACCCCTAGTCAGTGAAGCCCCGCCCCCTAATCAGGGCTCAGCTTCTCTCCAAGCACAAAGCCCCGCCAAACCCCTACACATACAGATACTACCAATACAAAAACACAAACAAATACCTTCTCCTCCAACAGAACTCCCACTCAAACTCCCCTGTTCACAGCTCTGTTTGCTAGCTCCTGTGCCGCTGCCTGACTGGCTGCTACCTTTATAGGACCCCTAGTCAGTGAAGCCCCGCCCCCTAATCAGGGCTCAGCTTCTCTCCCAGCACAAAGCCCCTCCAAGCCTCTACACATACAGATAATACCAATACAAAAACACACACAAATACGTTCTCCTCCAACAGAACTCCCACTCAAACTCCCCTGTTTACAGCTCTGTTTGGTAGCTCCTGTGCCGCTGCCTGACTGGCTGCTACCTTTATATGACCCCTAGTCAGTGAAGCCCCGCCCCCTAATCAGGGCTCAGCTTCTCTCGCAGCACCTAGCCCCTAAAAGCCTCTACACATACAGATACTACCAATACAAAAACACACACAAATACGTTCTCCTCCAACAGAACTCCCACTCAAACTCCCCTGTTCACAGCTCTGTTTGCTAGGTCCTGTGCCGCTGCCTGACTGGGAGCTACCTTTATAGGACCCATAGTCAGGGAAGCCCCGCCCCCTAATCAGGTCTCAGCTTCTCTCCCAGCACAAAGCCCCTGCACATACAGATACTGACAATACAAAACCAAACACACACAAATACCATCTCCTCCAACAGAACTCCCACTGAAACTCCCCTGTTTACAGCTCTGTTTGCTAGCTCATGTGCCGCTGCAGCTGTCTGTGCCGATGCCTGACTGGCTGCTACCTTTATAGGACACCTAGTCAGTGAAGCCCCGCCCCCTGATCAGGGCTCAGCTTCTCTCCCAGCACAAAGCCCCTCCAAGCCTCTACACATACAGACACTACCAATACAAAAAAACACACACAAATACCTTCTCCTCCAACAGAACTCCCACTCAAACTCCCCTGCTTACAGCTCTGTTTGCTAGCTCCTGTGCCGCAGTCTGACTGGCTGCTACCTTTATAGGACCCCTAGTCAGTGAAGCCCCGCCCCCTGATCAGGGCTCAGCTTCTCTCCCAGCACAAAGCCCCTACACATACAGATACTACCAATACAAAACCAAACACACACAAATACCTTCTTCTCCAACAGAACTCCCACTCAAACTCCCCTGTTTACAGCTCTGTTTGCTAGCTCCTGTGCCACTGCAGCTGTCTGTTCCGCTGCCTGACTGGCTGCTACCTTTATAGGACCCCTAGTCAGTGAAGCCCCGCCCCCTGATCAGGGCTCAGCTTCTCTCCCAGCACAAAGCCCCTCCAAGCCTCTACACATACAGATACTACCAATACAAAAAAACACACAAATACCTTCTCCTCCAAAAGAACTCCCACTCAAAGTCCCCTGCTTACAGCTCTGTTTTCTAGCTCCTGTGCCGCTGCCTGACTGGCTCCTACCTTTATAGGACCCCTAGTCAGTGAAGCCCCGCCCCCTAATCAGGGTTCAGCTTCTCTCCAAGCACAAAGCCCGGCCAAACCCCTACACATACATATACTACCAATACAAAACCAAACACACACAAATACCATCTCCTCCAACAGAACTCCCACTCAAACTCCCCTGTTTACAGCTCTGTTTCCTAGCTCCTGTGCCGCTGCCTGACTGGCTGCTACCTTTATAGGATCCCTAGTCAGGGAAGCCCCGCCCCCTAATCAGGGCTCTGCTTCTCTCCCAGCACAAAGCCCCTGCACATACAGATACTGACAATACAAAACCAAACGCACACAAATACCTTCTCCTCCAACAGAACTCCCACTCCAACTCCCCTGTTTACAGCTCTGTTTGCTAGCTCCTGTGCCGCTGCAGCTGTCTGTGCCGCTGCCTGACTGGCTGCTACCTTTATAGGACGCCTAGTCAGTGGAGCCCCGCCCCCTAATCAGGGCTCAGCTTCTCTCCCAGCACAAAGCCCCTTCAAACCTCTACACATACAGATACTACCAATACAAAAACACACAAAAATACCTTCTCCTCCAACAGAACTCCCACTCAAACTCCCCTGTTCACAGCTCTGTTTGCTAGGTCCTGTGCCGCTGCCTGACTGGCAGCTACCTTTATAGGACCCCTAGTCAGGGAAGCCCCGCCCCCTAATCAGGGCTCAGCTTCTCTCCCAGCACAAAGCCCCTGCACATACAGATACTGACAATACAAAACCAAACACACACAAATACCGTCTCCTCCAACAGAACTCCCACTCAAACTCCCCTGTTTACAGCTCTGTTTGCTAGCTCCTGTGCCGCTGCAGCTGTCTGTGCCAATGCCTGACTGGCTGCTACCTTTATAGGACCCCTAGTCACTGAAGCCCCGCCCCCTAATCAGGGCTCAGCTTCTCTCCCAGCACAAAGCCCCTTCAAGCCTCTACACATACAGATACTACCAATACAAAAACACACACAAATACCTTCTCCTCCAACAGAACTCCCACTCAAATTCCCCTGTTTAAAGCTCTGTTTGCTAGCTCCTGTGCCACTGCAGCTTTCTGTTCCGCTGCCTGACTGGCTGCTACCTTTATAGGACCCCTAGTCAGTGAAGCCCCGCCCCCTAATCAGGGCTCAGCTTCTCTCCCAGCACAAAGCCCCTTCAAACCTCTACACATACAGATACTACCAATACAAAAACACACACAAATACCTTCTCCTCGAACAGAACTCCCACTCAAACTCCCCTGTTTAGAGCTCTGTTTGCTAGCTCCTGTGCCGCTGCCTGACTGGCTGCTACCTTTATAGGACCCCTAGTCAGTGAAGCCCCGCCCCCTAATCAGGGCTCAGCTTCTCTCCAAGCACAAAGCCCCGCCAAACCCCTACACATACATATACTACCAATACAAAACCAAACACACACAAATACCATCTCCTCCAACAGAACTCCCACTGAAACTCCCCTGTTTACAGCTCTGTTTGCTAGCTCCTGTGCCGCTGCAGCTGCCTGTGCCGATGCCTGACTGGATGCTACCTTTATAGGACACCTAGTCAGTGAAGCCCCGCCCCCTGATCAGGGCTCAGCTTCTCTCCCAGCACAAAGCCCCTCCAAGCCTCTACACATACAGACACTACCAATACAAAAAAACACACACAAATACCTTCTCCTCCAACAGAACTCCCACTCAAACTCCCCTGCTTACAGCTCTGTTTGCTAGCTCCTGTGCCGCAGTCTCACTGGCTGCTACCTTTATAGGACCCCTAGTCAGTGAAGCCCCGCCCCCTAATCAGGGCTCAGCTTCTCTCCCAGCACAAAGCCCCTACACATACAGATACTACCAATACAAAACCAAACACACACAAATACCTTCTTCTCCAACAGAACTCCCACTCAAACTCCCCTGTTTACAGCTCTGTTTGCTAGCTCCTGTGCCACTGCAGCTGTCTGTTCCGCTGCCTGACTGGCTGCTACCTTTATAGGTCCCCTAGTCAGTGAAGCCCCGCCCCCTGATCAGGGCTCAGCTTCTCTCCCAGCACAAAGCCCCTACAAGCCTCTACACATACAGATACTACCAATACAAAAAAACACACAAATACCTTCTCCTCCAAAAGAACTCCCACTCAAAGTCCCCTGCTTACAGCTCTGTTTTCTAGCTCCTGTGCCGCTGCCTGACTGGCTCCTACCTTTATAGGACCCCTAGTCAGTGAAGCCCCGCCCCCTAATCAGGGTTCAGCTTCTCTCCAAGCACAAAGCCCCGCCAAACCCCTACACATACATATACTACCAATGCAAAACCAAACACACACAAATACCATCTCCTCCAACAGAACTTCCACTCAAACTCCCCTGTTTACAGCTCTGTTTCCTAGCTCCTGTGCCGCTGCCTGACTGGCTGCTACCTTTATAGGATCCCTAGTCAGGGAAGCCCCGCCCCCTAATCAGGGCTCAGCTTCTCTCCCAGCACAAAGCCCCTCCAAGCTCTACACATACAGATACTACCAATACAAAACCAAACACACACAAATACCTTCTCCTCCAACAGAACTTCCACTCAAACTCCCCTGCTTACAGCTCTGTTTGCTAGCTCCTGTGCCCTTGTCTAACTGGCTGCTACCTTTATAGGACCCCTAGTCAGTGAAGCCCCGCCCCCTAATCAGGGCTCAGCTTCTCTCCCAGCACAAAGCCCGTACACATACAGACACTACCAATACAAAACCGAACACACACAAATACCTTTTCCTCCAACAGAACTCCCACTCAAACTCCCCTGTTTACAGCTCTGTTTGCTAGCTCCTGTGCCGCTGCAGCTGTCTGCGCCAATGCCTGACTGGCTGCTACCTTTATAGGACCCCTAGTCACTGAAGCCCCGCCCCCTAATCAGGGCTCAGCTTCTCTCCCAGCACAAAGCCCCTTCAAGCCTCTACACATACAGATACTACCAATACAAAAACACACACAAATACCTTCTCCTCCAACAGAACTCCCACTCAAATTCCCCTGTTTAAAGCTCTGTTTGCTAGCTCCTGTGCCACTGCAGCTGTCTGTTCCGCTGCCTGACTGGCTGCTACCTTTATAGGAACCCTAGTCAGTGAAGCCCCGCCCCCTAATCAGGGCTCAGCTTCTCTCCCAGCACAAAGCCCCTTCAAACCTCTACACATACAGATACTACCAATACAAAAACACACACAAATACCTTCTCCTCGAACAGAACTCCCACTCAAACTCCCCTGTTTACAGCTCTGTTTGCTAGCTCCTGTGCTGCTGCCTGACTGGCTGCTACCTTTATAGGACCCCTAGTCAGGGAAGCCCCGCCCCCTAATCAGGGCTCAGCTTCTCTCCCAGCACACAGCCCCTGCACATACAGATACTGACAATACAAAACCAAACACACACAAATACCTTCTCCTCCAACAGAACTCCCACTGAAACTCCCCTGTTTACAGCTCTGTTTGCTAGCTCCTGTGCCGCTGCAGCTGTCTGTGCCGATGCCTGACTGGCTGCTACCTTTATAGGACACCTAGTCAGTGAAGCCCCGCCCCCTGATCAGGGCTCAGCTTCTCTCCCAGCACAAAGCCCCTCCAAGCCTCTACACATACAGACACTACCAATACAAAAAAACACACACAAATACCTTCTCCTCCAACAGAACTCCCACTCAAACTCCCCTGCTTACAGCTCTGTTTGCTAGCTCCTGTGCCGCAGTCTGACTGGCTGCTACCTTTATAGGACCCCTAGTCAGTGAAGCCCCGCCCCCTAATCAGGGCTCAGCTTCTCTCCCAGCACAAAGCCCCTACACATACAGATACTACCAATACAAAACCAAACACACACAAATACCTTCTTCTCCAACAGAACTCCCACTCAAACTCCCCTGTTTACAGCTCTGTTTGCTAGCTCCTGTGCCACTGCAGCTGTCTGTTCCGCTGCCTGACTGGCTGCTACCTTTATAGGACCCCTAGTCAGTGAAGCCCCGCCCCCTGATCAGGGCTCAGCTTCTCTCCCAGCACAAAGCCCCTCCAAGCCTCTACACATACAGATACTACCAATACAAAAAAACACACAAATACCTTCTCCTCCAAAAGAACTCCCACTCAAAGTCCCCTGCTTACAGCTCTGTTTTCTAGCTCCTGTGCCGCTGCCTGACTGGCTCCTACCTTTATCGGACCCCTAGTCAGTGAAGCCCCGCCCCCTAATCAGGGTTCAGCTTCTGTCCAAGCACAAAGCCCCGCCAAACCCCTACACATACATATACTACCAATACAAAACCAAACACACACAAATACCATCTCCTCCAACAGAACTCCCACTCAAACTCCCCTGTTTACAGCTCTGTTTCCTAGCTCCTGTGCCGCTGCCTGACTGGCTGCTACCTTTATAGGATCCCTAGTCAGGGAAGCCCCGCCCCCTAATCAGGGCTCTGCTTCTCTCCCAGCACAAAGCCCCTGCACATACAGATACTGACAATACAAAACCAAACGCACACAAATACCTTCTCCTCCAACAGAACTCCCACTCCAACTCCCCTGTTTACAGCTCTGTTTGCTAGCTCCTGTGCCGCTGCAGCTGTCTGTGCCGCTGCCTGACTGGCTGCTACCTTTATAGGACGCCTAGTCAGTGGAGCCCCGCCCCCTAATCAGGGCTCAGCTTCTCTCCCAGCACAAAGCCCCTTCAAACCTCTACACATACAGATACTACCAATACAAAAACACACAAAAATACCTTCTCCTCCAACAGAACTCCCACTCAAACTCCCCTGTTTACAGCTCTGTTTGCTAGCTCCTGTGCCACTGCAGCTGTCTGTTCTGCTGCCTGACTGGCTGCTACCTTTATAGGACCCCTAGTCAGTGAAGCCCCGCCCCCTAATCAGGGCTCAGCTTCTCTCCAAGCACAAAGCCCCGCCAAACCCCTACACATACATATAGTACCAATACAAAACCAAACACACACAAATACCATCTCCTCCAACAGAACTCCCACTCCAACTCCCCTGTTTACAGCTCTGTTTGCTAGCTCCTGTGCCGCTGCCTGACTGGCTGCTACCTTTATAGGACCCCTAGTCAGTGAAGCCCCGCCCCCTAATCAGGGCTCAGCTTCTCTCCCAGCACAAAGCCCCTCCAAGCTCTACACATACAGATACTACCAATACAAAACCAAACACACACAAATACCTTCTCCTCCAACAGAACTCCCACTCAAACTCCCCTGCTTACAGCTCTGTTTGCTAGCTCCTGTGCCCTTGTCTAACTGGCTGCTACCTTTATAGGACCCCTAGTCAGTGAAGCCCCGCCCCCTAATCAGGGCTCAGCTTCTCTCCCAGCACAAAGCCCCTCCAAGCTCTACACATACAGACACTACCAATACAAAACCGAACACACACAAATACCTTCTCCTCCAACAGAACTCCCACTCAAACTCCCCTGTTTACAGCTCTGTTTGCTAGCTCCTGTGCCGCTGCCTGACTGGCTCCTACCTTTATAGGACCCCTAGTCAGTGAAGCCCCGCCCCCTGATCAGGGCTCAGCTTCTCTTCCAGCACAAAGCCCCTCCAAGCCTCTACACATACAGATACTACCAATACAAAAATACACACAAATACCTTCTCCTCCAACAGAACTCCCACTCAAACTCCCCTTTTTAGAGCTCTGTTTGCTAGCTCCTGTGCCGCTGCAGCTGTCTGTGCCGCTGCCTGACTGGCTGCTACCTTTATAGGACCCCCAGTCAGTGAAGCCCCGCCCCCTAATCAGGGCTCAGCTTCTCTCCCAGCACAAAGCCCCTTCAAACCTTTACACATACAGGTACTACCAATACAAAAAAACATTCACAAATACCTTCTCCTCCAACAGAACTCCCACTCAAACTCCCCTGCTTACAGCTCTGTTTGCTAGCTCCTGTGCCGCTGCCTGACTGGCTCCTACCTTTATAGGACCCCTAGTCAGTGAAGCCCCGCCCCCTGATCAGGGCTCAGCTTCTCTCCCAGCACAAAGACCCTACACATACAGATACTACCAATACAAAACCAAACACACACAAATACCTTCTCCTCCAACAGAACTCCCACTCCAATTCCCCTGTTTACAGCTCTGTTTGCTAGCTCCTGTGCCGCTGCCTGACTGGCTGCTACCTTGATAGGACCCCTAGTCAGTGAAGCCCCGCCCCCTAATCAGGGCTCAGCTTCTCTCCCAGCACAAAGCCCCTGCGCATACAGGTACTGACAATACAAAACCAAACACAAACAAATACCTTCTTCTCCAACAGAACTCCCACTCCAATTCCCCTGTTTACAGCTCTGTTTGCTAGCTCCTGTGCCGCTGCAGCTGTCTGAGCCGCTGCCTGACTGGCTGCTACCTTTATAGGAACCCTAGTCAGTCAAGCCCCGCCCCTAATCAGGGCTCAGCTTCTCTCCCAGCACAAAGCCCCTTCAAGCCTCTACACATACATATACTACCAATACAAAACCAAACACACACAAATACCATCTCCTCCAACAGAACTGCCACTCAAACTCCCCTGTTTACAGCTCTGTTTGCTAGCTCCTGTGCCACTGCCTGACTCGGGGTCCTATGAAGGTAGCAGCCAGTCAGGCAGTGGCACAGGAGCTAGCAAACAGAGCTGTAAACAGGGGAGTTGGAGTGGGAGTTCTGTTGGAGGAGAAGGTATTTGTGTGTGTTTGGTTTTGTATTGGTAGTATCTGTATGTGCAGGGGCTTCGTTCTGGGAGAGAAGCTGAGCCCTGATTAGGGGGCGGGGCTTCACTGACTAGGGGTCCTATAAAGGTAGGAGCCAGTCAGACAGCGGCACAGGAGCTAGCAAACAGAGCTGTAAGCAGGGGAGTTTGAGTGGGAGTTCTGTTGGAGGAGAAGGTATTTGTGTGTTTTTTTGTATTGGTAGTATCTGTATGTGTAGAGGCTTGGAGGGGCTTTGTGCTGGGAGAGAAGCTGAGCCCTGATTAGGGGGCGGGGCTTCACTGACTCGGGGTCCTATGAAGGTAGCAGCCAGTCAGTGAAGCCCCGCCCCCTAATCAGGGCTCAGCTTCTCTCCCAGCACAAAGCCCCTCCAAGCCTCTACACATACAGATACTACCAATACAAAAAAACACACAAATACCTTCTCCTCCAACAGAACTCCCACTCAAACTCCCCTGCTTACAGCTCTGTTTGCTAGCTCCTGTGCCGCTGTCTGACTGGCTCCTACCTTTATAGGACCCCTAGTCAGTGAAGCCCCGCCCCCTAATCAGGGCTCAGCTTCTCTCCCAGAACGAAGCCCCTGCACATACAGATACTACCAATACAAAACCAAACACACACAAATACCTTCTCCTCCAACAGAACTCCCACTCCAACTCCCCTGTTTACAGCTCTGTTTGCTAGCTCCTTTGCCGCTGCCTGACTGGCTGCTACCTTTATAGGACCCCTAGTCAGTGAAGCCCCGCCCCCTAATCAGGGCTCAGCTTCTCTCCAAGCACAAAGCCCCTGCACATACAGATACTGACAATACAAAACCAAACACACACAAATACCTTCTCCTCCAACAGAACTCCCACTCAAACTCCCCTGTTTACAGCTCTGTTTGCTAGCTCCTGTGCCGCTGCAGCTGTCTGTGCCAATGCCTGACTGGCTGCTACCTTTATAGGACCCCTAGTCAGTCAAGCCCCGCCCCCTAATCAGGGCTCAGCTTCTCTCGCAGCACCTAACCCCTCCAAGCCCCTACACATACAGATACTACCAATACAAAAACACACACAAATACCTTCTCCTCCAACAGAACTCCCACTCAAACTCCCCTGTTCACAGCTCTGTTTGCTAGCTCCTGTGCCGCTGCCTGACTGGCTGCTACCTTTATAGGACCCCTAGTCAGTGAAGCCCCGCCCCCTAATCAGGGCTCAGCTTCTCTCGCAGCACCTAGCCCCTCCAAGCCTCTACACATACAGATACTATCAATACAAAAACACACACAAATACCTTCTCCTCCAACAGAACTCCCACTTAAACTCCCCTGTTCACAGCTCTGTTTGCTAGCTCCTGTGCCTCTGCCTGACTGGCTGCTACCTTTATAGGACCCCTAGTCAGTGAAGCCCCGCCCCCTAATCAGGGCTCAGCTTCTCTCCCAGCACAAAGCCCCTGCACATACAGATACTGACAATACAAAACCAAACACACACAAATACCTTCTCCTCCAACAGAACTCCCACTCAAACTCACCTGTTTACAGATCTGTTTGCTAGCTCCTGTGCCGCTGCAGCTGTCTGAGCCGCTGCCTGACTGGCTGCTACCTTTATAGGACCCCTAGTCAGTGAAGCCCCGCCCCCTAATCAGGGCGCAGCTTCTCTCCAAGCACAAAGCCCCTGCACATACAGATACTGACAATACAAAACCAAACACACACAAATACCTTCTCCTCCAACAGAACTCCCACTCAAACTCCCCTGTTTACAGCTCTGTTTGCTAGCTCCTGTGCCGCTGCAGCTGTCTGTGCCAATGCCTGACTGGCTGCTACCTTTATAGGACCCCTAGTCAGTCAAGCCCCGCCCCCTAATCAGGGCTCAGCTTCTCTCCCAGCACCTAACCCCTCCAAGCCCCTACACATACAGATACTACCAATACAAAACCAAAAACACACAAATACCTTCCCCTCCAACAGAACTCCCACTCAAACTCCCCTGTTTACAGCCTTGTTTGCTAGCTCCTGTGCCGCTGCAGCTGTCTGTGCCGCTGCCTGACTGGCTGCTACCTCTTTAGGACCCCTAGTCAGTGAAGCCCCGCCCCCTAATCAGGGCTCAGCTTCTCTCCGAGCACAAAGCCCCTGCACATACAGATACTGACAATACAAAACCAAACACACACAAATACCTTCTCCTCCAACAGAACTCCCACTCAAACTCCCCTGTTCACAGCTCTGTTTGCTAGCTCCTGTGCCGCTGCCTGACTGGCTGCTACCTTTATAGGACCCCTAGTCAGTGAAGCCCCGCCCCCTAATCAGGGCTCAGCTTCTCTCCCAGCACCTAGCCCCTCCAAGCCTCTACACATACAGATATTACCAATACAAAAACACACACAAATACCTTCTCCTCCAACAGAACTCCCACTCAAACTCCCCTGTTTACAGCTCTGTTTGCTAGCTCCTGTGCCGCTGCCTGACTGGCTGCTACCTTTATAGGACCCCTAGTCAGGGAAGCCCCGCCCCCTGATCAGGGCTCAGCTTCTCTCCCAGCACAAAGCCCCTCCAAGCCTCTACACATACTGATACTACCAATACAAAACCAAACACACACAAATACCTTCTCCTCCAACAGAACTCCCACTCAAACTCCCCTGTTTACAGCTCTGTTTGCTAGCTCCTGTGCCGCTGCCTGACTGGCTGCTACCTTTATAGGACCCCTAGTCACTGAAGCCCCGCCCCCAAACCAGGGCTCAGCTTCTCTCCCAGCACAAAGCCCCTCCAAGCCTCTACACATACAGATACTACCAATACAAAACCAAACACACACAAATACCTTCTCCTCCAACAGAACTCCCACTCAAACTCCCCTGTTTACAGGTCTGTTTGCTAGCTCCTGTGCCGCTGCAGCTGTCTGTTCCGCTGCCTGACTGGCTGCTACCTTTATAGGACCCCTAGTCAGTGAAGCCCCGCCCCCTAATCAGGGTTCAGCTTCTCTCCAAGCACAAAGCCCCGCCAAACCCCTTCACATACAGATACTACCAATAAAAAACCAAACACACACAAATACCTTCTCCTCGAACAGAACTCCCACTCAAACTCCCCTGTTTACAGCTCTGTTTGCTAGCTCCTGTGCTGCTGCCTGACTGGCTGCTACCTTTATAGGACCCCTAGTCAGGGAAGCCCCGCCCCCTAATCAGGGCTCAGCTTCTCTCCCAGCACACAGCCCCTGCACATACAGATACTGACAATACAAAACCAAACACACACAAATACCTTCTCCTCCAACAGAACTCCCACTGAAACTCCCCTGTTTACAGCTCTGTTTGCTAGCTCCTGTGCCGCTGCAGCTGTCTGTGCCGATGCCTGACTGGCTGCTACCTTTATAGGACACCTAGTCAGTGAAGCCCCGCCCCCTGATCAGGGCTCAGCTTCTCTCCCAGCACAAAGCCCCTCCAAGCCTCTACACATACAGACACTACCAATACAAAAAAACACACACAAATACCTTCTCCTCCAACAGAACTCCCACTCAAACTCCCCTGCTTACAGCTCTGTTTGCTAGCTCCTGTGCCGCAGTCTGACTGGCTGCTACCTTTATAGGACCCCTAGTCAGTGAAGCCCCGCCCCCTAATCAGGGCTCAGCTTCTCTCCCAGCACAAAGCCCCTACACATACAGATACTACCAATACAAAACCAAACACACACAAATACCTTCTTCTCCAACAGAACTCCCACTCAAACTCCCCTGTTTACAGCTCTGTTTGCTAGCTCCTGTGCCACTGCAGCTGTCTGTTCCGCTGCCTGACTGGCTGCTACCTTTATAGGACCCCTAGTCAGTGAAGCCCCGCCCCCTGATCAGGGCTCAGCTTCTCTCCCAGCACAAAGCCCCTCCAAGCCTCTACACATACAGATACTACCAATACAAAAAAACACACAAATACCTTCTCCTCCAAAAGAACTCCCACTCAAAGTCCCCTGCTTACAGCTCTGTTTTCTAGCTCCTGTGCCGCTGCCTGACTGGCTCCTACCTTTATCGGACCCCTAGTCAGTGAAGCCCCGCCCCCTAATCAGGGTTCAGCTTCTGTCCAAGCACAAAGCCCCGCCAAACCCCTACACATACATATACTACCAATACAAAACCAAACACACACAAATACCATCTCCTCCAACAGAACTCCCACTCAAACTCCCCTGTTTACAGCTCTGTTTCCTAGCTCCTGTGCCGCTGCCTGACTGGCTGCTACCTTTATAGGATCCCTAGTCAGGGAAGCCCCGCCCCCTAATCAGGGCTCTGCTTCTCTCCCAGCACAAAGCCCCTGCACATACAGATACTGACAATACAAAACCAAACGCACACAAATACCTTCTCCTCCAACAGAACTCCCACTCCAACTCCCCTGTTTACAGCTCTGTTTGCTAGCTCCTGTGCCGCTGCAGCTGTCTGTGCCGCTGCCTGACTGGCTGCTACCTTTATAGGACGCCTAGTCAGTGGAGCCCCGCCCCCTAATCAGGGCTCAGCTTCTCTCCCAGCACAAAGCCCCTTCAAACCTCTACACATACAGATACTACCAATACAAAAACACACAAAAATACCTTCTCCTCCAACAGAACTCCCACTCAAACTCCCCTGTTTACAGCTCTGTTTGCTAGCTCCTGTGCCACTGCAGCTGTCTGTTCTGCTGCCTGACTGGCTGCTACCTTTATAGGACCCCTAGTCAGTGAAGCCCCGCCCCCTAATCAGGGCTCAGCTTCTCTCCAAGCACAAAGCCCCGCCAAACCCCTACACATACATATAGTACCAATACAAAACCAAACACACACAAATACCATCTCCTCCAACAGAACTCCCACTCCAACTCCCCTGTTTACAGCTCTGTTTGCTAGCTCCTGTGCCACTGCAGCTGTCTGTTCTGCTGCCTGACTGGCTGCTACCTTTATAGGACCCCTAGTCAGTGAAGCCCCGCCCCCTAATCAGGGCTCAGCTTCTCTCCAAGCACAAAGCCCCGCCAAACCCCTACACATACATATAGTACCAATACAAAACCAAACACACACAAATACCATCTCCTCCAACAGAACTCCCACTCCAACTCCCCTGTTTACAGCTCTGTTTGCTAGCTCCTGTGCCGCTGCCTGACTGGCTGCTACCTTTATAGGACCCCTAGTCAGTGAAGCCCCGCCCCCTAATCAGGGCTCAGCTTCTCTCCCAGCACAAAGCCCCTCCAAGCTCTACACATACAGATACTACCAATACAAAACCAAACACACACAAATACCTTCTCCTCCAACAGAACTCCCACTCAAACTCCCCTGCTTACAGCTCTGTTTGCTAGCTCCTGTGCCCTTGTCTAACTGGCTGCTACCTTTATAGGACCCCTAGTCAGTGAAGCCCCGCCCCCTAATCAGGGCTCAGCTTCTCTCCCAGCACAAAGCCCCTCCAAGCTCTACACATACAGACACTACCAATACAAAACCGAACACACACAAATACCTTCTCCTCCAACAGAACTCCCACTCAAACTCCCCTGTTTACAGCTCTGTTTGCTAGCTCCTGTGCCGCTGCCTGACTGGCTCCTACCTTTATAGGACCCCTAGTCAGTGAAGCCCCGCCCCCTGATCAGGGCTCAGCTTCTCTTCCAGCACAAAGCCCCTCCAAGCCTCTACACATACAGATACTACCAATACAAAAATACACACAAATACCTTCTCCTCCAACAGAACTCCCACTCAAACTCCCCTTTTTAGAGCTCTGTTTGCTAGCTCCTGTGCCGCTGCAGCTGTCTGTGCCGCTGCCTGACTGGCTGCTACCTTTATAGGACCCCCAGTCAGTGAAGCCCCGCCCCCTAATCAGGGCTCAGCTTCTCTCCCAGCACAAAGCCCCTTCAAACCTTTACACATACAGGTACTACCAATACAAAAAAACATTCACAAATACCTTCTCCTCCAACAGAACTCCCACTCAAACTCCCCTGCTTACAGCTCTGTTTGCTAGCTCCTGTGCCGCTGCCTGACTGGCTCCTACCTTTATAGGACCCCTAGTCAGTGAAGCCCCGCCCCCTGATCAGGGCTCAGCTTCTCTCCCAGCACAAAGACCCTACACATACAGATACTACCAATACAAAACCAAACACACAAATACCTTCTCCTCCAACAGAACTCCCACTCCAATTCCCCTGTTTACAGCTCTGTTTGCTAGCTCCTGTGCCGCTGCCTGACTGGCTGCTACCTTGATAGGACCCCTAGTCAGTGAAGCCCCGCCCCCTAATCAGGGCTCAGCTTCTCTCCCAGCACAAAGCCCCTGCGCATACAGGTACTGACAATACAAAACCAAACACAAACAAATACCTTCTTCTCCAACAGAACTCCCACTCCAATTCCCCTGTTTACAGCTCTGTTTGCTAGCTCCTGTGCCGCTGCAGCTGTCTGAGCCGCTGCCTGACTGGCTGCTACCTTTATAGGAACCCTAGTCAGTCAAGCCCCGCCCCTAATCAGGGCTCAGCTTCTCTCCCAGCACAAAGCCCCTTCAAGCCTCTACACATACATATACTACCAATACAAAACCAAACACACACAAATACCATCTCCTCCAACAGAACTGCCACTCAAACTCCCCTGTTTACAGCTCTGTTTGCTAGCTCCTGTGCCACTGCCTGACTCGGGGTCCTATGAAGGTAGCAGCCAGTCAGGCAGTGGCACAGGAGCTAGCAAACAGAGCTGTAAACAGGGGAGTTGGAGTGGGAGTTCTGTTGGAGGAGAAGGTATTTGTGTGTGTTTGGTTTTGTATTGGTAGTATCTGTATGTGCAGGGGCTTCGTTCTGGGAGAGAAGCTGAGCCCTGATTAGGGGGCGGGGCTTCACTGACTAGGGGTCCTATAAAGGTAGGAGCCAGTCAGACAGCGGCACAGGAGCTAGCAAACAGAGCTGTAAGCAGGGGAGTTTGAGTGGGAGTTCTGTTGGAGGAGAAGGTATTTGTGTGTTTTTTTGTATTGGTAGTATCTGTATGTGTAGAGGCTTGGAGGGGCTTTGTGCTGGGAGAGAAGCTGAGCCCTGATTAGGGGGCGGGGCTTCACTGACTCGGGGTCCTATGAAGGTAGCAGCCAGTCAGTGAAGCCCCGCCCCCTAATCAGGGCTCAGCTTCTCTCCCAGCACAAAGCCCCTCCAAGCCTCTACACATACAGATACTACCAATACAAAAAAACACACAAATACCTTCTCCTCCAACAGAACTCCCACTCAAACTCCCCTGCTTACAGCTCTGTTTGCTAGCTCCTGTGCCGCTGTCTGACTGGCTCCTACCTTTATAGGACCCCTAGTCAGTGAAGCCCCGCCCCCTAATCAGGGCTCAGCTTCTCTCCCAGAACGAAGCCCCTGCACATACAGATACTACCAATACAAAACCAAACACACACAAATACCTTCTCCTCCAACAGAACTCCCACTCCAACTCCCCTGTTTACAGCTCTGTTTGCTAGCTCCTTTGCCGCTGCCTGACTGGCTGCTACCTTTATAGGACCCCTAGTCAGTGAAGCCCCGCCCCCTAATCAGGGCTCAGCTTCTCTCCAAGCACAAAGCCCCTGCACATACAGATACTGACAATACAAAACCAAACACACACAAATACCTTCTCCTCCAACAGAACTCCCACTCAAACTCCCCTGTTTACAGCTCTGTTTGCTAGCTCCTGTGCCGCTGCAGCTGTCTGTGCCAATGCCTGACTGGCTGCTACCTTTATAGGACCCCTAGTCAGTCAAGCCCCGCCCCCTAATCAGGGCTCAGCTTCTCTCGCAGCACCTAACCCCTCCAAGCCCCTACACATACAGATACTACCAATACAAAAACACACACAAATACCTTCTCCTCCAACAGAACTCCCACTCAAACTCCCCTGTTCACAGCTCTGTTTGCTAGCTCCTGTGCCGCTGCCTGACTGGCTGCTACCTTTATAGGACCCCTAGTCAGTGAAGCCCCGCCCCCTAATCAGGGCTCAGCTTCTCTCGCAGCACCTAGCCCCTCCAAGCCTCTACACATACAGATACTATCAATACAAAAACACACACAAATACCTTCTCCTCCAACAGAACTCCCACTTAAACTCCCCTGTTCACAGCTCTGTTTGCTAGCTCCTGTGCCTCTGCCTGACTGGCTGCTACCTTTATAGGACCCCTAGTCAGTGAAGCCCCGCCCCCTAATCAGGGCTCAGCTTCTCTCCCAGCACAAAGCCCCTGCACATACAGATACTGACAATACAAAACCAAACACACACAAATACCTTCTCCTCCAACAGAACTCCCACTCAAACTCACCTGTTTACAGATCTGTTTGCTAGCTCCTGTGCCGCTGCAGCTGTCTGAGCCGCTGCCTGACTGGCTGCTACCTTTATAGGACCCCTAGTCAGTGAAGCCCCGCCCCCTAATCAGGGCGCAGCTTCTCTCCAAGCACAAAGCCCCTGCACATACAGATACTGACAATACAAAACCAAACACACACAAATACCTTCTCCTCCAACAGAACTCCCACTCAAACTCCCCTGTTTACAGCTCTGTTTGCTAGCTCCTGTGCCGCTGCAGCTGTCTGTGCCAATGCCTGACTGGCTGCTACCTTTATAGGACCCCTAGTCAGTCAAGCCCCGCCCCCTAATCAGGGCTCAGCTTCTCTCCCAGCACCTAACCCCTCCAAGCCCCTACACATACAGATACTACCAATACAAAACCAAAAACACACAAATACCTTCCCCTCCAACAGAACTCCCACTCAAACTCCCCTGTTTACAGCCTTGTTTGCTAGCTCCTGTGCCGCTGCAGCTGTCTGTGCCGCTGCCTGACTGGCTGCTACCTCTTTAGGACCCCTAGTCAGTGAAGCCCCGCCCCCTAATCAGGGCTCAGCTTCTCTCCGAGCACAAAGCCCCTGCACATACAGATACTGACAATACAAAACCAAACACACACAAATACCTTCTCCTCCAACAGAACTCCCACTCAAACTCCCCTGTTCACAGCTCTGTTTGCTAGCTCCTGTGCCGCTGCCTGACTGGCTGCTACCTTTATAGGACCCCTAGTCAGTGAAGCCCCGCCCCCTAATCAGGGCTCAGCTTCTCTCCCAGCACCTAGCCCCTCCAAGCCTCTACACATACAGATATTACCAATACAAAAACACACACAAATACCTTCTCCTCCAACAGAACTCCCACTCAAACTCCCCTGTTTACAGCTCTGTTTGCTAGCTCCTGTGCCGCTGCCTGACTGGCTGCTACCTTTATAGGACCCCTAGTCAGTGAAGCCCCGCCCCCTAATCAGGGTTCAGCTTCTCTCCAAGCACAAAGCCCCGCCAAACCCCTTCACATACAGATACTACCAATAAAAAACCAAACACACACAAATACCTTCTCCTCCAACAGAACTCCCACTCAAACTGCCCTGCTTACAGCTCTGTTTGCTAGCTCCTGTGCCGCTGCCTGACTGGCTGGTACCTTTATAGGACCCCTAGTCACTGAAGCCCCGCCCCCTAATCTGGGCTCAGCTTCTCTCCCAGCACAAAGCCCCTCCAAGCCTCTACACATACAGATACTACCAATACAAAACCAAACACACACAAATACCTTCTCCTCCAACAGAACTACCACTCAAACTCCCCTGTTTACAGCTCTGTTTGCTAGCTCCTGTGCCGCTGCCTGACTGGCTGCTCCCTTTATAGGACACCTAGTCAGTGAAGCCCCGCCCCCTAATCAGGGCCCAGCTTCTCTCCCAGCACAAAGCCCCTCCAAGCCTCTACACATACAGATACTACCAATACAAAAACACACACAAATACCTTCTCCTCCAACAGAACTCCCACTCAAACTGCCCTGTTTACAGCTCTGTTTGCTAGCTCCTGTACCGCTGCTTGACTGGCTGCTAGCTTTATAGGACCCCTAGTCAGTGAAGCCCCGCCCCCTGATCAGGGCTCAGCTTCTCTCCCAGCACAAAGCCCCTCCAAGCCTCTACATATACAGATACTACCAATACAAAAACACACACAAATACCTTCTCCTCCAACAGAACTCCCACTCAAATTCCCCTGTTTAAAGCTCTGTTTGCCAGCTCCTGTGCCACTGCAGCTGTCTGTTCTGCTGCCTGACTGGCTGCTACCTTTATAGGAACCCTAGTCAGTGAAGCCCCGCCCCCTAATCAGGGCTCAGCTTCTCTCCCAGCACAAAGCCCCTCCAAGCCTCTACACATACAGATACTACCAATACAAAACCAAACACACACAAATACCTTCTCCTCCAACAGAACTCCCACTCAAACTCCCCTGTTTACAGCTCTGTTTGCTAGCTCCTGTGCCGCTGCCTGACTGGCTGCTAACTTTATAGGACCCCTAGTCAGTGAAGCCCCGCCCCCTAATCAGGGCTCAGCTTCTCTCCAAGCACAAAGCCCCGCCAAACCCCTACACATACAGATACTACCAATACAAAACCAAACACACACAAATACCATCTCCTCCAACAAAACTCCCACTCAAACTCCCCTGTTTACAGCTCTGTTTGCTAGCTCCTGTGCCGCTGCCTGACTGGCTGCTACCTTTATAGGACGCCTAGTCAGTGAAGCCCCGCCCCCTAAGCAGGGCTCAGCTTCTCTCCCAGCACAAAGCCCCTCCAAGCCTCTACACATACAGATACTACCAATACAAAACCAAAAACACACAAATACCTTCTCCTCCAACAGAACTCCCACTCAAACTCCCCTGTTTACAGCTCTGTTTGCTAGCTCCTGTGCCGCTGCAGCTGTCTGTGCCAATGCCTGACTGGCTGCTACCTTTATAGGACCCCGAGTCAGTGAAGCCCCGCCCCCTAATCAGGGCTCAGCTTCTCTCCCAGCACAAAGCCCCTCCAAGCCTCTACACATACAGATACTACCAATACAAAAAAACACACAAATACCTTCTCCTCCAACAGAACTCCCACTCAAACTCCCCTGCTTACAGCTCTGTTTGCTAGCTCCTGTGCCTCTGCCTGACTGGCTCCTACCTTTATAGGACCCCTAGTCAGTGAAGCCCCGCCCCCTAATCAGGGCGCAGCTTCTCTCCCAGCACAAAGCCCCTGCACATACAGATACTGACAATACAAAACCAAACACACACAAATACCTTCTCCTCCAACAGAACTCCCACTCAAACTCACCTGTTTACAGATCTGTTTGCTAGCTCCTGTGCCGCTGCAGCTGTCTGAGCCGCTGCCTGACTGGCTGCTACCTTTATAGGACCCCTAGTCAGTCAAGCCCCGCCCCCTAATCAGGGCTCAGCTTCTCTCCCAGCACAAAGCCCCTTCAAGACTCTACAAATACGTATACTACCAATACAAAAACACACACAAATACCTTCTCCTCCAACAGAACTCCCACTCAAAATCCCCTGTTCACAGCTCTGTTTCCTAGCTCCTGTGCCGCTGCCTGACTGGCTGCTACCTTTATAGGACCCCTAGTCAGTGAAGCCCCGCCCCCTAATCAGGGCTCAGCTTCTCTCCCAGCACAAAGCCCGTACACATACAGATACTACCAATACAAAACCGAACACACAAGTACCTTCTCCTCCAACAGAACTCCCATTCAAACTCCCCTGTTTACAGCTCTGTTTGCTAGCTCCTGTGCCGCTGCAGCTGTCTGTGCCAATGCCTGACTGGCTGCTACCTTTATAGGACCCCTAGTCAGTGAAGCCCCGCCCCCTAATCAGGGCTCAGCTTCTCTCGCAGCACCTAGCCCCTGCAAGCCTCTACACATACAGATAATACCAATACAAAAACACACACAAATACCTTCTCCTCCAACAGAACTCCCACTCAAACTCCCCTGTTCACAGCTCTGTTTGCTAGCTCCTGTGCCACTGCAGCTGTCTGTTCCGCTGCCTGATTGGCTGCTACCTTTATAGGACCCCTAGTCAGTTAAGCCCCGCCCCCTAATCAGGGCTCAGCTTCTCTCCAAGCACAAAGCCCCGCCAAACCCCTGCACATACAGATACTACCAATACAAAACCAAACACACACAAATACCTTCTCCTCCAACAGAACTCCCACTCAAACTCCCCTGTTTACAGCTCTGTTTGCTAGCTCCTGTGCCGCTGCCTGACTGGCTGCTACCTTTATAGGACCCCTAGTCAGTGAAGCCCCGCCCCCTGATCAGGGCTCAGCTTCTCTCCCAGCACAAAGCCCCTCCAAGCCTCTACACATACAGATACTACCAATACAAAACCAAACACACACAAACACCTTCTCCTCCAACAGAACTCCCACTCAAACTCCCCTGTTTACAGCTCTGTTTGCTAGCTCCTGTGCCGCTGCCTGACTGGCTGCTACCTTTATAGGACGCCTAGTCAGTGAAGCCCCGGCCCCTAAGCAGGGCTTAGCTTCTCTCCCAGCGCAAAGCCCCTCCAAGCCTCTACACATACAGATACTACCAATACAAAACCAAAAACACACAAATACCTTCTCCTCCAACAGAACTCCCACTCAAACTCCCCTGTTCACAGCTCTGTTTGCTAGCTCCTGTGCCGCTGCCTGACTGGCTGCTACCTTTATAGGACCCCTAGTCAGTGAAGCCCCGCCCCCTGATCAGGGCTCAGCTTCTCTCCCAGCACAAAGCCCCTCCAAGCCTCTACACATACAGATACTACCAATAAAAAACCAAAAACACACAAATACCTTCCCCTCCAACAGAACTCCCACTCAAACTCCCCTGTTTACAGCCTTGTTTGCTAGCTCCTGTGCCGCTGCAGCTGTCTGTGCCGCTGCCTGACTGGCTGCTACCTCTTTAGGACCCCTAGTCAGTGAAGCCCCGCCCCCTAATCAGGGCTCAGCTTCTCTCCGAGCACAAAGCCCCTGCACATACAGATACTGACAATACAAAACCAAACACACACAAATACCTTCTCCTCCAACAGAACTCCCACTCAAACTCCCCTGTTCACAGCTCTGTTTGCTAGCTCCTGTGCCGCTGTCTGACTGGCTGCTACCTTTATAGGACCCCTAGTCAGTGAAGCCCCGCCCCCTAATCAGGGCTCAGCTTCTCTCCCAGCACCTAGCCCCTCCAAGCCTCTACACATACAGATATTACCAATACAAAAACACACACAAATACCTTCTCCTCCAACAGAACTCCCACTCAAACTCCCCTGTTTACAGCTCTGTTTGCTAGCTCCTGTGCCGCTGCCTGACTGGCTGCTACCTTTATAGGACCCCTAGTCACTGAAGCCCCGCCCCCTGATCAGGGCTCAGCTTCTCTCCCAGCACAAAGCCCCTCCAAGCCTCTACACATACAGATACTACCAATACAAAACCAAACACACACAAATACCTTCTCCTCCAACAGAACTCCCACTCAAACTCCCCTGTTTACAGCTCTGTTTGCTAGCTCCTGTGCCGCTGCAGCTGTCTGTTCCGCTGCCTGACTGGCTGCTACCTTTATAGGACCCCTAGTCAGTGAAGCCCCGCCCCCTAATCAGGGTTCAGCTTCTCTCCAAGCACAAAGCCCCGCCAAACCCCTTCACATACAGATACTACCAATAAAAAACCAAACACGCACAAATACCTTCTCCTCCAACAGAACTCCCACTCAAACTGCCCTGTTTACAGCTCTGTTTGCTAGCTCCTGTACCGCTGCTTGACTGGCTGCTAGCTTTATAGGACCCCTAGTCAGTGAAGCCCCGCCCCCTGATCAGGGCTCAGCTTCTCTCCCAGCACAAAGCCCCTCCAAGCCTCTACATATACAGATACTACCAATACAAAAAAACACACAAATACCTTCTCCTCCAACAGAACTCCCACTCAAACTGCCCTGTTTACAGCTCTGTTTGCTAGCTCCTGTGCCGCTGCCTGACTGGCTGCTACCTTTATAGGACCCCTAGTCAGTGAAGCCCCGCCCCCTAATCAGGGTTCAGCTTCTCTCCCAGCACAAAGCCCCTCCAAGCCTCTACACATACAGATACTACCAATACAAAACCAAACACACACAAATACCTTCTCCTCCAACAGAACTCCCACTCAAACTCCCCTGTTCACAGCTCTGTTTGCTAGCTCCTGTGCCGCGGCAGCTGTCTGTGCCGCTGCCTGACTGGCTGCTACCTTTATAGGACCCCTAGTCAGTGAAGCCCCGCCCCCTAATCAGGGCTCAGCTTCTCTCGCAGCACCTAGCCACTCCAAGCCTCTACACATACAGATACTACCAATACAAAAACACACACAAATACCTTCTCCTCCAACAGAACTCCCACTCAAACTCCCCTGTTCAGAGCTCTGTTTGCTAGCTCCTGTGCCGCTGCCTGACTGGCTGCTACCTTTATAGGACCCCTAGTCAGTGAAGCCCCGCCCCCTAATCAGGGCTCAGCTTCTCTCCCAGCACAAAGCCCCTCCAAGCCTCTACACATACAGATAATACCAATACAAAAACACACACAAATACGTTCTCCTCCAACAGAACTCCCACTCAAACTCCCCTGTTTACAGGTCTGTTTGCTAGCTCCTGTGCCGCTGCCTCACTGGCTGCTACCTTTATAGGACCCCTAGTCACTGAAGCCCCGCCCCCAAACCAGGGCTCAGCTTCTCTCCCAGCACAAAGCCCCTCCAAGCCTCTACACATACAGATACTACCAATACAAAACCAAACACACACAAATACCTTCTCCTCCAACAGAACTCCCACTCAAACTCCCCTGTTTAGAGCTCTGTTTGCTAGCTCCTGTGCCGCTGCAGCTGTGTGTTCCGCTGCCTGACTGGCTGCTACCTTTATAGGACCCCTAGTCAGTGAAGCCCCGCCCCCTAATGAGGGTTCAGCTTCTCTCCAAGCACAAAGCCCCGCCAAACCCCTTCACATGCAGATACTACCAATAAAAAACCAAACACACACAAATACCTTCTCCTCCAACAGAACTCCCACTCAAACTCCCCTGCTTACAGCTCTGTTTGCTATCTCCTGTGCCGCTGCCTGACTGGCTGGTACCTTTATAGGACCCCTAGTCACTGAAGCCCCGCCCCCTGATCAGGGCTCAGCTTCTCTCCCAGCACAAAGCCCCTCCAAGCCTCTACACATACAGATACTACCAATACAAAAAAACACACAAATACCTTCTCCTCCAACAGAACTCCCACTCAAACTGCCCTGTTTACAGCTCTGTTTGCTAGCTCCTGTGCCGCTGCCTGACTGGCTGCTACCTTTATAGGACCCGTAGTCAGTGAAGCCCCGCCCCCTAATCAGGGCTCAGCTTCTCTCCCAGCACAAAGCCCCTCAAAGCCTCTACACATACAGATACTACCAATACAAAAACACACACACACAAATACCTTCTCCTCCAACAGAACTCCCACTCCAACTCCCCTGTTTACAGCTCTGTTTGCTAGCTCCTGTGCCGCTGCCTGACTGGCTGCTACCTTTATAGGACCCGTAGTCAGGGAAGCCCCGCCCCCTAATCAGGGCTCAGCTTCTCTCCCAGCACAAAGCCCCTGCACATACAGATACTACCAATACAAAAACACACACACACAAATACCTTCTCCTCCAACAGAACTCCCACTCAAACTCCCCTGCTTACAGCTCTGTTTGCTAGCTCCTGTGCCGCTGCCTGTCTGGCTGGTACCTTTATAGGAGCCCTAGTCACTGAAGCCCTGCCCCCTAATCAGGGCTCAGCTTCTCTCCCAGCACAAAGCCCCTCCAAGCCTCTACACATACAGATACTACCAATACAAAACCAAACACACACAAATACCTTATCCTCCAACAGAACTACCACTCAAACTCCCCTGTTTACAGCTCTGTTTGCTAGCTCCTGTGCCGCTGCCTGACTGGCTGCTCCCTTTATAGGACACCTAGTCAGTGAAGCCCCGCCCCCGAATCAGGGCCCAGCTTCTCTCCCAGCACAAAGCCCCTCCAAGCCTCGACACATACAGATACTACCTATACAAAACCAAACACACACAAATACCTTCTCCTCCAACAGAACTCCCACTCAAACTCCCCTGTTCACAGCTCTGTTTGCTAGCTCCTGTGCCACTGCAGCTGTCTGTGCCGCTGCCTGACTGGCTGCTACCTTTATAGGACCCCTAGTCAGAGAAGCCCTGCCCCCTAATCAGGGCTCAGCTTCTCTCACAGCACCTAGCCCCTCCAAGCCTCTACACATACAGATAATACCAATACAAAAACATACACAAATACCTTCTCCTCCAACAGAACTCCCACTCAAACTCCCCCGTTCACAGCTCTGTTTGCTAACTCCTGTGCCACTGCAGCTGTCTGTTCCGCTGCCTGACTGGCTGCTACCTTTACAGGACCCCTAGTCAGTGAAGCCCCGTCCCCTAATCAGGGCTCAGCTTCTCTCCCAGCACAAAGCCCCTACACATACAGATACTACCAATACAAAACCAAACACACACAAATACCTTCTGCTCCAACAGAACTCCCACTCAAACTCCCCTCTTTACAGCTCTGTTTGCTAGCTCCTGTGCCGCTGCAGCTGTCTGTGCCAATGCCTGACTGGCTGCTCCCTTTCTAGGACCCCTAGTCAGTGAAGCCCCGCCCCCTAATCAGGGCTCAGCTTCTCTCCCAGCACAAAGCCCCTCCAAGCCTCTACACGTACAGATACTACCAATACAAAAACACACACAAATACCTTCTCCTCCAACAGAACTCCCACTCAAACTCCCCTGTTTACAGCTCTGTTTGCTAGCTCCTGTGCCGCTGCCTGACTGGCTGCTACCTTTATAGGACCCCTAGTCAGTGAAGCCCCGCCCCCTAATCAGGGCTCAGCTTCTCTCCCAGCACAAAGCCCCTCCAAGCCTCTACACATACAGATACTACCAATGCAAAACCAAAACACACACAAATACCTTCTCCTCCAACAGAACTCCCACTCAAACTCCCCTGTTCACAGCTCTGTTTGCTAGCTCCTGTGCCGCTGCCTGACTGGCTGCTACCTTTATAGGACCCCTAGTCAGGGAAGCCCCGCCCCCTAATCAGGGCTCAGCTTCTCTCCCAGCACAAAGCCCCTGCACATACAGATACTGACAATACAAAACCAAACACACACAAATACCTTCTCCTCCAACAGAACTCCCACTCAGACTCCCCTGTTTACAGCTCTGTTTGCTAGCTAATGTGCCGCTGCAGCTGTCTGTGCCGCTGCCTGACTGGCTGCTACCTTTATAGGACCCCTAGTCAGTGAAGCCCCGCCCCCTAATCAGGGCTCAGCTTCTCTCCCAGCACAAAGCCCCTTCAAGCCTCTACACATACAGATACTACCAATACAAAAACACACACAAATACCTTCTCCTCCAACAGAACTCCCACTCAAATTCCCCTGTTTAAAGCTCTGTTTGCTAGCTCCTGTGCCACTGCAGCTGTCTGTTCCGCTGCCTGACTGGCTGCTACCTTTATAGGAACCCTAGTCAGTGAAGCCCCGCCCCCTAATCAGGGCTCAGCTTCTCTCCCAGCACAAAGCCCCTACACATACAGATACTACCAATACAAAACCAAACACACACAAATACCTTCTGCTCCAACAGAACTCCCACTCAAACTCCCCTCTTTACAGCCCTGTTTGCTAGCTCCTGTGCCACTGCAGCTGTCTGTGCCGCTCCCTGACTGGCGGCTCCCTTTCTAGGACCCCTAATCAGTGAAGCCCCGCCCCCTAATCAGGGCCCAGCTTCTCTCCCCTCACAAAGTGCCTCCAAGACTCTACACATACAGATAATACCAATACAAAAACACACACAAATACCTTCTCCTCCAACACAACTCCCACTCAAACTGCCCTGTTTACAGCTCTGTTTGCTAGCTCCTGTGCCGCTGCAGCTGTCTGTGCCAATGCCTGACTGGCTGCTACCTTTATAGGACCCCTAGTCAGTGAAGCCCCGCCCCCTAATCAGGGCTCAGCTTCTCTCCCAGCACAAAGCCCCTCCAAGCCTCTACACGTACAGATACTACCAATACAAAACCAAACACACACAAATACCTTCTCCTCCAACAGAACTCCCACTCAAACTCCCCTGTTTACAGCTCTGTTTGCTAGCTCCTGTGCCGCTGCAGCTGTCTGTGCCGCTGCCTGACTGGCTGCTACCTTTATAGGACCCCTAGTCAGTGAAGCCCCGCCCCCTAATCAGGGTGCAGCTTCTCTCCAAGCACAAAGGCCCGCCAAACCCCTACACATACAGATACTACCAATAAAAAACCAAACACACACAAATACCTACTCCTCCAACAGAACTCCCACTCAAACTCCTCTGTTTAGAGCTCTGTTTGCTACCTCCTGTGCCGCTGCAGCTGTCTGTGCCGCTGCCTGACTGGCTGCTACCTTTATAGGACCCGTAGTCAGTGAAGCCCCGCCCCTAATCAGGGCTCAGCTTCTCTCCCAGCACAAAGCCCCTCAAAGCCTCTACACATACAGATACTACCAATACAAAAACACACACAAATACCTTCTCCTCCAACAGAACTCCCACTCAAACTCCCCTGTTTACAGCTCTGTTTGCTAGCTCCTGTGCCGCTGCAGCTGTCTGTGCCGCTGCCTGACTGGCTGCTACCTTTATAGGACCCCTAGTCAGTGAAGCCCCGCCCCCTAATCAGGGCTCAGCTTCTCTCCCAGCACAAAGCCCCTGCACATACAGATACTGACAATACAAAACCAAACACACACAAATACCTTCTCCTCCAACAGAACTCCCACTCAAACTCCCCTGTTTACAGCTCTGTTTGCTAGCTCCTGTGCCGCTGCAGCTGTCTGAGCCGCTGCCTGACTGGCTGCTACCTTTATAGGACCCCTAGTCAGTCAAGCCCCGCCCCCTAATCAGGGCTCAGCTTCTCTCCCAGAAGAAAGCCCCTTCAAGCCTCTACACATACATATACTACCAATACAAAAACACACACAAATACCTTATCCTCCAACGTAACTCCCACTCAAACTCCCCTGTTCACAGCTCTGTTTCCTAGCCCCTGTGCCGCTGCCTGACTGGCTGCTACCTTTATAGGACCCCTAGTCAGTGAAGCCCCGCCCCCTAATCAGGGCTCAGCTTCTCTCCCAGCACCTAGCCCCTCCAAGCCTCTACACATAAAGATACTACCAATACAAAAACACACACAAATACCTTCTCCTCCAACAGAACTCCCACTCAAACTCCCCTGTTCACAGCTCTGTTTGCTAGCTCCTGTGCCGCTGCCTGACTGGCTGCTACCTTTATAGGACCCCTAGTCAGTGAAGCCCCGCCCCCTGATCAGGGCTCAGCTTCTCTCCCAGCACAAAGCCCCTGCACATACAGATACTGACAATACAAAACCAAACACACACAAATACCTTCTCCTCCAACAGAACTCCCACTCAAACTCCCCTGTTCACAGCTCTGTTTGCTAGCTCCTGTGCCGCTGCCTGACTGGCTGCTACCTTTATAGGACCCCTAGTCAGTGAAGCCCCGCCGCCAAACCAGGGCTCAGCTTCTCTCCCAGCACAAAGCCCCTCCAAGCCTCTACACATACTGATACTACCAATACAAAACCAAACACACACAAATACCTTCTCCTCCAACAGAACTACCACTCAAACTCCCCTGCTTACAGCTCTGTTTGCTAGCTCCTGTGCCGCTGCAGCTGTCTGTTCCGCTGCCTGACTGGCTGCTACCTTTATAGGACCCCTAGTCAGTGAAGCCCCGCCCCCTAATCAGGGTTCAGCTTCTCTCCAAGCACAAAGCCCCGCCAAACCCCTTCACATACAGATACTACCAATAAAAAACCAAACACACACAAATACCTTCTCCTCCAACACAACTCCCACTCAAACTCCCCTGCTTACAGCTCTGTTTGCTAGCTCCTGTGCCGCTGCCTGACTGGCTGGTACCTTTATAGGACCCCTAGTCACTGAAGCCCCGCCCCCTAATCTGGGCTCAGCTTCTCTCCCAGCACAAAGCCCCTCCAAGCCTCTACACATACAGATACTACCAATACAAAAACACACACAAATACCTTCTCCTCCAACAGAACTCCCACTCAAACTGCCCTGTTTACAGCTCTGTTTGCTAGCTCCTGTGCCGCTGCTTGACTGGCTGCTAGCTTTATAAGACCCCTAGTCAGTGAAGCCCCGCCCCCTGATCAGGGCTCAGCTTCTCTCCCAGCACAAAGCCCCTCCAAGCCTCTACATATACAGATACTACCAATACAAAAACACACACAAATACCTTCTCCTCCAACAGAACTCCCACTCAAATTCCCCTGTTTAAAGCTCTGTTTGCCAGCTCCTGTGCCACTGCAGCTGTCTGTTCTGCTGCCTGACTGGCTGCTACCTTTATAGGAACCCTAGTCAGTGAAG
This sequence comes from Lepidochelys olivacea, assembly GCF_965140295.1. Taxonomy (NCBI): domain Eukaryota; kingdom Metazoa; phylum Chordata; order Testudines; family Cheloniidae; genus Lepidochelys; species Lepidochelys olivacea. Next base: position 1,633,326 of record NC_140432.1, on the reverse strand, counting down.
CCCCGCCCCCTAATCAGGGCTCAGCTTCTCTCCAAGCACAAAGCCCCTCCAAGCCTCTACACATACAGATACTACCAATACAAAAGCAAACACACACAAATACCTTCTCCTCCAACAGAACTCCCACTCAAACTCCCCTGTTTACAGCTCTGTTTGCTAGCTCCTGTGCCGCTGCCTGACTGGCTGCTACCTTTATAGGACGCCTAGTCAGTGAAGCCCCGCCCCCTAAGCAGGGCTCAGCTTCTCTCCCAGCACAAAGCCCCTGCACATACAGATACTGACAATACAAAACCAAACACACACAAATACCTTCTCCTCCAACAGAACGCCCACTCAAACTCCCCTGTTTACAGCTCTGTTTGCTAGCTCCTGTGCCGCTGCAGCTGTCTGTGCCAATGCCTGACTGGCTGCTACCTTTATAGGACCCCTAGTCAGTCAAGCCCCGCCCCCTAATCAGGGCTCAGCTTCTCTCCCAGCACAAAGCCCCTTCAAGCCTCTACACATACATATACTACCAAAACAAAAACACACACAAATACCTTCTCCTCCAACAGAACTCCCACTCAAACTCCCCTGTTCACAGCTCTGTTTGCTAGCTCCTGTGCCGCTGCCTGACTGGCTGCTACCTTTATAGGACCCCTAGTCAGTGAAGCCCCGCCCCCTAATCAGGGCTCAGCTTCTCTCCCAGCACCTAGCCCCTCCAAGCCTCTACACATACAGATATTACCAATACAAAAACACACACAAATACCGTCTCCTCCAACAGAACTCCCACTCAAACTCCCCTGTTTACAGCTCTGTTTGCTAGCTCCTGTGCCGCTGCCTGACTGGCTGCTACCTTTATAGGACCCCTAGTCAGGGAAGCCCCGCCCCCTAATCAGGGCTCAGCTTCTCTCCCAGCACAAAGCCCCTGCACATACAGATACTGACAATACAAAACCAAACACACACAAATACCTTCTCCTCCAACAGAACTCCCACTCAAACTCCCCTGTTTACAGCTCTGTTTGCTAGCTCCTGTGCCGCTGCAGCTGTCTGTGCCAATGCCTGACTGGCTGCTACCTTTATAGGACCCCTAGTCAGTGAAGCCCCGCCCCCTAATCAGGGCTCAGCTTCTCTCGCAGCACCTAGCCCCTCCAAGCCTCTATACAAAAGCACACACAAATACCTTCTCCTCCAACAGAACTCCCACTCAAACTCCCCTGTTCACAGCTCTGTTTGCTAGCTCCTGTGCCACTGCAGCTGTCTGTTCCGCTGCCTGACTGGCTGCTACCTTTATAGGACCCCTAGTCAGTTAACCCCCGCCCCCTAATCAGGGCTCAGCTTCTCTCCCAGCACAAAGCCCCTGCACATACAGATACTGACAATACAAAACCAAACACACACAAATACCTTCTCCTCCAACAGAACTCCCACTCAAACTCCCCTGTTTACAGCTCTGTTTGCTAGCTCCTGTGCCGCTGAAGCTGTCTGTTCCGCTGCCTGATTGGCTGCTACCTTTATAGGACCCCTAGTCAGTTAAGACCCGCCCCCTAATCAGGGCTCAGCTTCTCTCGCAGCACCTAACCCCTCCAAGCCTCTACACATACAGATACTACCAACACAAAAACACACACAAATACCTTCTCCTCCAACAGAACTCCCACTCAAACTCCCCTGTTCACAGCTCTCTTTGCTAGCTCCTGTGTCGCTGCCTGACTGGCTGCTACCTTTATAGGACCCCTAGTCAGTGAAGCCCCGCCCCCTAATCAGGGTTCAGCTTCTCTCCAAGCACAAAGGCCCGCCAAACCCCTACACATACAGATACTACCAATAAAAAACCAAACACACACAAATACCTACTCCTCCAACAGAACTCCCACTCAAACTCCTCTGTTTAGAGCTCTGTTTGCTACCTCCTGTGCCGCTGCAGCTGTCTGTGCCGCTGCCTGACTGGCTGCTACCTTTATAGGACCCGTAGTCAGTGAAGCCCCGCCCCTAATCAGGGCTCAGCTTCTCTCCCAGCACAAAGCCCCTCAAAGCCTCTACACATACAGATACTACCAATACAAAAACACACACAAATACCTTCTCCTCCAACAGAACTCCCACTCAAACTCCCCTGTTTACAGCTCTGTTTGCTAGCTCCTGTGCCGCTGCAGCTGTCTGTGCCGCTGCCTGACTGGCTGCTACCTTTATAGGACCCCTAGTCAGTGAAGCCCCGCCCCCTAATCAGGGCTCAGCTTCTCTCCCAGCACCTAGCCCCTCCAAGCCTCTACACATAAAGATACTACCAATACAAAAACACACACAAATACCTTCTCCTCCAACAGAACTCCCACTCAAACTCCCCTGTTCACAGCTCTGTTTGCTAGCTCCTGTGCCGCTGCCTGACTGGCTGCTACCTTTATAGGACCCCTAGTCAGTGAAGCCCCGCCCCCTGATCAGGGCTCAGCTTCTCTCCCAGCACAAAGCCCCTGCACATACAGATACTGACAATACAAAACCAAACACACACAAATACCTTCTCCTCCAACAGAACTCCCACTCAAACTCCCCTGTTCACAGCTCTGTTTGCTAGCTCCTGTGCCGCTGCAGCTGTCTGTTCCGCTGCCTGACTGGCTGCTACCTTTATAGGACCCCTAGTCAGTGAAGCCCCGCCCCCTAATCAGGGTTCAGCTTCTCTCCAAGCACAAAGCCCCGCCAAACCCCTTCACATACAGATACTACCAATAAAAAACCAAACACACACAAATACCTTCTCCTCCAACACAACTCCCACTCAAACTCCCCTGCTTACAGCTCTGTTTGCTAGCTCCTGTGCCGCTGCCTGACTGGCTGGTACCTTTATAGGACCCCTAGTCACTGAAGCCCCGCCCCCTAATCAGGGCTCAGCTTCTCTCCAAGCACAAAGCCCCTCCAAGCCTCTACACATACAGATACTACCAATACAAAACCAAACACACACAAATACCTTCTCCTCCAACAGAACTCCCACTCAAACTCCCCTGTTTACAGCTCTGTTTGCTAGCTCCTGTGCCGCTGCCTGACTGGCTGCTACCTTTATAGGACGCCTAGTCAGTGAAGCCCCGCCCCCTAAGCAGGGCTCAGCTTCTCTCCCAGCACAAAGCCCCTGCACATACAGATACTGACAATACAAAACCAAACACACACAAATACCTTCTCCTCCAACAGAACGCCCACTCAAACTCCCCTGTTTACAGCTCTGTTTGCTAGCTCCTGTGCCGCTGCAGCTGTCTGTGCCAATGCCTGACTGGCTGCTACCTTTATAGGACCCCTAGTCAGTCAAGCCCCGCCCCCTAATCAGGGCTCAGCTTCTCTCCCAGCACAAAGCCCCTTCAAGCCTCTACACATACATATACTACCAATACAAAAACACACACAAATACCTTCTCCTCCAACAGAACTCCCACTCAAACTCCCCTGTTCACAGCTCTGTTTGCTAGCTCCTGTGCCGCTGCCTGACTGGCTGCTACCTTTATAGGACCCCTAGTCAGTGAAGCCCCGCCCCCTAATCAGGGCTCAGCTTCTCTCCCAGCACCTAGCCCCTCCAAGCCTCTACACATACAGATATTACCAATACAAAAACACACACAAATACCGTCTCCTCCAACAGAACTCCCACTCAAACTCCCCTGTTTACAGCTCTGTTTGCTAGCTCCTGTGCCGCTGCCTGACTGGCTGCTACCTTTATAGGACCCCTAGTCAGGGAAGCCCCGCCCCCTAATCAGGGCTCAGCTTCTCTCCCAGCACAAAGCCCCTGCACATACAGATACTGACAATACAAAACCAAACACACACAAATACCTTCTCCTCCAACAGAACTCCCACTCAAACTCCCCTGTTTACAGCTCTGTTTGCTAGCTCCTGTGCCGCTGCAGCTGTCTGTGCCAATGCCTGACTGGCTGCTACCTTTATAGGACCCCTAGTCAGTGAAGCCCCGCCCCCTAATCAGGGCTCAGCTTCTCTCGCAGCACCTAGCCCCTCCAAGCCTCTATACAAAAGCACACACAAATACCTTCTCCTCCAACAGAACTCCCACTCAAACTCCCCTGTTCACAGCTCTGTTTGCTAGCTCCTGTGCCGCTGCAGCTGTCTGTTCCGCTGCCTGATTGGCTGCTACCTTTATAGGACCCCTAGTCAGTTAAGACCCGCCCCCTAATCAGGGCTCACCTTCTCTCGCAGCACCTAACCCCTCCAAGCCTCTACACATACAGATACTACCAATACAAAAACACACACAAATACCTTCTCCTCCAACAGAACTCCCACTCAAACTCCCCTGTTCACAGCTCTGTTTCCTAGCTCCTGTGCCGCTGCTTGACTGGTTGCTACCTTTATAGGAACCCTAGCCAGTGAAGCCCCGCCCCCTAATCAGGGCTCAGCTTCTCTCCCAGCACAAAGCCCCTCCAAGCCTCTACACATACAGATACTACCAATACAAAACCGAACACACACAAATACCTTCTCCTCCAACAGAACTCCCACTCAAACTCCCCTGTTTACAGCTCTGTTTGCTAGCTCCTGTGCCGCTGCCTGACTGGCTGCTAACTTTATAGGACCCCTAGTCAGTGAAGCCCCGCCCCCTAATCAGGGCTCAGCTTCTCTCCAAGCACAAAGCCCCGCCAAACCCCTACACATACAGATACTACCAATACAAAACCAAAAACACACAAATACCTTCTCCTCCAACAGAACTCCCACTCAAACTCCCCTGTTTACAGCTCTGTTTGCTAGGTCCTGTGCCGCTTCAGCTGTCTGTGCCGCTGCCTGACTGGCTGCTAACTTTATAGGACCCCTAGTCAGTGAAGCCCCGCCCCCTAATCAGGGCTCAGCTTCTCTCCAAGCACAAAGCCCCTCCAAGCCTCTACACATACAGATACTACCAATACAAAAAAACACACAAATACCTTCTCCTCCAAAAGAACTCCCACTCAAACTCCCCTGCTTACAGCTCTGTTTGCTAGCTCCTGTGCCACTGCCTGACTGGCTCCTACCTTTATAGGACCCCTAGTCAGTGAAGCCCCGCCCCCTAATCAGGGCTCAGCTTCTCTCGCAGCACCTAGCCCCTCCAAGCCTCTACACATACAGATAATACCAATACAAAAACACACACAAATACCTTCTCCTCCAACAGAACTCCCACTCAAACTCCCCTGTTCACAGCTCTGTTTGCTAGCTCCTGTGCCACTGCAGCTGTCTGTTCCGCTGCCTGATTGGCTGCTACCTTTATAGGACCCCTAGTCAGTGAAGCCCCGCCCCCTAATCAGGGCGCAGCTTCTCTCCAAGCACAAAGCCCCTCCAAGCCTCTACACATACAGATACTACCAATGCAAAACCAAACACACACAAATACCATCTCCTCCAAGAGAACTCCCACTCAAACTCCCCTGTTTACAGCTCTGTTTGCTAGCTCCTGTGCCGCTGCCTGACTGGCTGCTACCTTTATAGGACCCCTAGTCAGTGAAGCCCCGCCCCCTAATCAGGGCTCAGCTTCTCCCGCAGCACCTAGCCCCTAAAAGCCTCTACACATACAGATACTACCAATACAAAAACACACACAAATACCTTCTCCTCCAACAGAACTCCCACTCAAACTCCCCTGTTCACAGCTCTGTTTGCTACCTCCTGTGCCGCTGCCTGACTGGCTGCTACCTTTATAGAACCCCTAGTCAGTGAAGCCCCGCCCCGTAATCAGGGCTAAGCTTCTCTCGCAGCACCTAGCCACTCCAAGCCTCTACACATAAAGATACTACCAATACGAAAACACACACAAATACCTTCTCCTCCAACAGAACTCCCACTCAAACTCCCCTGTTCACAGCTCTGTTTGCTAGCTCCTGTGCCGCTGCCTGACTGGCTGCTACCTTTATAGGACCCCTAGTCAGTGAAGCCCCGCCCCCTAAGCAGGGCTCAGCTTCTCTCCCAGCACAAAGCCCCTCCAAGCCTCTACACATACAGATACTACCAATACAAAACCAAAAACACACAAATACCTTCTCCTCCAACAGAACTCCCACTCAAACTCCCCTGTTTACAGCTCTGTTTGCTAGCTCCTGTGCCGCTGCAGCTGTCTGTTCCGCTGCCTGACTGGCTGCTACCTTTATAGGACCCCTAGTCAGTGAAGCCCCACCCCCTAATCAGGGCTCAGCTTCTCTCCCAGCACAAAGCCCCTGCACATACAGATACTGACAATACAAAACCAAACACACACAAATACCTTCTCCTCCAACAGAACTCCCACTCAAACTCCCCTGTTTACAGCTCTGTTTGCTAGCTCCTGTGCCGCTGCAGCTGTCTGTGCCAATGCCTGACTGGCTGCTACCTTTATAGGACCCCTAGTCAGTCAAGCCCCGCCCCCTAATCAGGGCTCAGCTTCTCTCCCAGCACAAAGCCCCTTCAAGCCTCTACACATACATATACTACCAATACAAAAACACACACAAATACCTTCTCCTCCAACAGAACTCCCACTCAAACTCCCCTGTTCACAGCTCTGTTTGCTAGCTCCTGTGCCGCTGCCTGACTGGCTGCTACATTTATAGGACCCCTAGTCAGGGAAGCCCCGCCCCCTAATCAGTGCTCAGCTTCTCTCCCAGCACAAAGCCCCTGCACATACAGATACTGACAATACAAAACCAAACACACACAAATACCTTCTCCTCCAACAGAACTCCCACTCAAACTCCCCTGTTTACAGCTCTGTTTGCTAGCTCCTGTGCCGCTGCAGCTGTCTGTGCCAATGCCTGACTGGCTGCTACCTTTATAGGACCCCTAGTCAGTGAAGCCCCGCCCCCTAATCAGGGCTCAGCTTCTCTCGCAGCACCTAGCCCCTCCAAGCCTCTATACAAAAACACACACAAATACCTTCTCCTCCAACAGAACTCCCACTCAAACTCCCCTGTTTACAGCTCTGTTTGCTAGCTCCTGTGCCGCTGCAGCTGTCTGTGCCGCTGCCTGACTGGCTGCTACCTTTATAGGACCCCTAGTCAGTGAAGCCCCGCCCCCTAATCAGGGCTCAGCTTCTCTCGCAGCACCTAACCCCTCCAAGCCCCTACACATACAGATACTACCAATACAAAAACACACACAAATACCTTCTCCTCCAACAGAACTCCCACTCAAACTCCCCTGTTCACAGCTCTGTTTGCTAGCTCCTGTGCCGCTGCCTGACTGGCTGCTACCTTTATAGGACCCCTAGTCAGTGAAGCCCCGCCCCCTAATCAGGGCTCAGCTTCTCTCGCAGCACCTAGCCCCTCCAAGCCCCTACACATACAGATACTACCAATACAAAAACACACACAAATACCTTCTCCTCCAACAGAACTCCCACTCAAACTCCCCTGTTCACAGCTCTGTTTGCTAGCTCCTGTGCCGCTGCCTGACTGGCTGCTACCTTTATAGGACCCCTAGTCAGTGAAGCCCCGCCCCCTAATCAGGGCTCAGCTTCTCTCGCAGCACCTAGCCCCTCCAAGCCTCTACACATACAGATACTATCAATACAAAAACACACACAAATACCTTCTCCTCCAACAGAACTCCCACTCAAACTCCCCTGTTCACAGCTCTGTTTGCTAGCTCCTGTGCCTCTGCCTGACTGGCTGCTACCTTTATAGGACCCCTAGTCAGTGAAGCCCCGCCCCCTAATCAGGGCTCAGCTTCTCTCCCAGCACAAAGCCCCTGCACATACAGATACTGACAATACAAAACCAAACACACACAAATACCTTCTCCTCCAACAGAACTCCCACTCAAACTCACCTGTTTACAGATCTGTTTGCTAGCTCCTGTGCCGCTGCAGCTGTCTGAGCCGCTGCCTGACTGGCTGCTACCTTTATAGGACCCCTAGTCAGTCAAGCCCCGCCCCCTAATCAGGGCTCAGCTTCTCTCCCAGCACAAAGCCCCTTCAAGACTCTACAAATACATATACTACCAATACAAAAACACACACAAATACCTTCTCCTCCAACAGAACTCCCACTCAAAATCCCCTGTTCACAGCTCTGTTTCCTAGCTCCTGTGCCGCTGCCTGACTGGCTGCTACCTTTATAGGACCCCTAGTCAGTGAAGCCCCGCCCCCTAATCAGGGCTCAGCTTCTCTCCCAGCACCTAGCCCCTCCAAGCCTCTACACATACAGATACTACCAATACAAAAACACACACAAATACCTTCTCCTCCAACAGAACTCCCACTCAAACTCCCCTGTTCACAGCTCTGTTTGCTAGCTCCTGTGCCGCTGCCTGACTGGCTGCTACCTTCATAGGACCCCTAGTCAGGGAAGCCACGCCCCCTAATCAGGGCTCAGCTTCTCTCCCAGCACAAAGCCCGTACACATACAGATACTACCAATACAAAACCGAACACACAAGTACCTTCTCCTCCAACAGAACTCCCACTCAAACTCCCCTGTTTACAGCTCTGTTTGCTAGCTCCTGTGCCGCTGCAGCTGTCTGTGCCAATGCCTGACTGGCTGCTACCTTTATAGGACCCCTAGTCAGTGAAGCCCCGCCCCCTAATCAGGGCTCAGCTTCTCTCGCAGCACCTAGCCCCTCCAAGCCTCTACACATACAGATAATACCAATACAAAAACACACACAAATACCTTCTCCTCCAACAGAACTCCCACTCAAACTCCCCTGTTCACAGCTCTGTTTGCTAGCTCCTGTGCCACTGCAGCTGTCTGTTCCGCTGCCTGATTGGCTGCTACCTTTATAGGACCCCTAGTCAGTTAAGCCCCGCCCCCTAATCAGGGCTCAGCTTCTCTCCAAGCACAAAGCCCCGCCAAACCCCTGCACATACAGATACTACCAATACAAAACCAAACACACACAAATACCTTCTCCTCCAACAGAACTCCCACTCAAACTCCCCTGTTTACAGCTCTGTTTCCTAGCTCCTGTGCCGCTGCCTGACTGGCTGCTACCTTTATAGGACCCCTAGTCAGTGAAGCCCCGCCCCCTGATCAGGGCTCAGCTTCTCTCCCAGCACAAAGCCCCTCCAAGCCTCTACACATACAGATACTACCAATACAAAACCAAACACACACAAATACCTTCTCCTCCAACAGAACTCCCACTCAAACTCCCCTGTTTACAGCTCTGTTGGCTAGCTCCTGTGCCGCTGCCTGACTGGCTGCTACCTTTATAGGACGCCTAGTCAGTGAAGCCCCGGCCCCTAAGCAGGGCTTAGCTTCTCTCCCAGCGCAAAGCCCCTCCAAGCCTCTACACATACAGATACTACCAATACAAAACCAAAAACACACAAATACCTTCTCCTCCAACAGAACTCCCACTCAAACTCCCCTGTTTACAGCTCTGTGTGCTAGCTCCTGTGCCGCTGCCTGACTGGCTGCTACCTTTATAGGACCCCTAGTCAGTGAAGCCCCGCCCCCTGATCAGGGCTCAGCTTCTCTCCCAGCACAAAGCCCCTCCAAGCCTCTACACATACAGATACTACCAATACAAAACCAAAAACACACAAATACCTTCCCCTCCAACAGAACTCCCACTCAAACTCCCCTGTTTACAGCCTTGTTTGCTAGCTCCTGTGCCGCTGCAGCTGTCTGTGCCGCTGCCTGACTGGCTGCTACCTCTTTAGGACCCCTAGTCAGTGAAGCCCCGCCCCCTAATCAGGGCTCAGCTTCTCTCCGAGCACAAAGCCCCTGCACATACAGATACTGACAATACAAAACCAAACACACACAAATACCTTCTCCTCCAACAGAACTCCCACTCAAACTCCCCTGTTCACAGCTCTGTTTGCTAGCTCCTGTGCCGCTGCCTGACTGGCTGCTACCTTTATAGGACCCCTAGTCAGTGAAGCCCCGCCCCCTAATCAGGGCTCAGCTTCTCTCCCAGCACCTAGCCCCTCCAAGCCTCTACACATACAGATATTACCAATACAAAAACACACACAAATACCTTCTCCTCCAACAGAACTCCCACTCAAACTCCCCTGTTTACAGCTCTGTTTGCTAGCTCCTGTGCCGCTGCCTGACTGGCTGCTAACTTTATAGGACCCCTAGTCAGGGAAGCCCCGCCCCCTAATCAGGGCTCAGCTTCTCTCCCAGCACAAAGCCCCTGCACATACAGATACTGACAATACAAAACCAAACACACACAAATACCTTCTCCTCCAACAGAACTCCCACTCAAACTCCCCTGTTTACAGGTCTGTTTGCTAGCTCCCTTGCCGCTGCCTGACTGGCTGCTACCTTTATAGGACCCCTAGTCACTAAAGCCCCGCCCCCAAACCAGGGCTCAGCTTCCCTCCCAGCACAAAGCCCCTCCAAGCCTCTACACATACAGATACTACCAATACAAAACCAAACACACACAAATACCTTCTCCTCCAACAGAACTCCCACTCAAACTCCCCTGTTTACAGCTCTGTTTGCTAGCTCCTGTGCCGCTGCAGCTGTCTGTTCCGCTGCCTGACTGGCTGCTACCTTTATAGGACCCCTAGTCAGTGAAGCCCCGCCCCCTAATCAGGGTTCAGCTTCTCTCCAAGCACAAAGCCCCGCCAAACCCCTTCACATACAGATACTACCAATAAAAAACCAAACACACACAAATACCTTCTCCTCCAACAGAACTCCGACTCAAACTGCCCTGCTTACAGCTCTGTTTGCTAGCTCCTGTGCCGCTGCCTGACTGGCTGGTACCTTTATAGGACCCCTAGTCACTGAAGCCCCGCCCCCTAATCTGGGCTCAGCTTCTCTCCCAGCACAAAGCCCCTCCAAGCCTCTACACATACAGATACTACCAATACAAAACCAAACACACACAAATACCTTCTCCTCCAACAGAACTACCACTCAAACTCCCCTGTTTACAGCTCTGTTTGCTAGCTCCTGTGCCGCTGCCTGACTGGCTGCTCCCTTTATAGGACACCTAGTCAGTGAAGCCCCGCCCCCTAATCAGGGCCCAGCTTCTCTCCCAGCACAAAGCCCCTCCAAGCCTCTACACATACAGATACTACCAATACAAAAACACACACAAATACCTTCTCCTCCAACAGAACTCCCACTCAAACTGCCCTGTTTACAGCTCTGTTTGCTAGCTCCTGTACCGCTGCTTGACTGGCTGCTAGCTTTATAGGACCCCTAGTCAGTGAAGCCCCGCCCCCTGATCAGGGCTCAGCTTCTCTCCCAGCACAAAGCCCCTCCAAGCCTCTACATATACAGATACTACCAATACAAAAAAACACACAAATACCTTCTCCTCCAACAGAACTCCCACTCAAACTGCCCTGTTTACAGCTCTGTTTGCTAGCTCCTGTGCCGCTGCTTGACTGGCTGCTAGCTTTATAAGACCCCTAGTCAGTGAAGCCCCGCCCCCTGATCAGGGCTCAGCTTCTCTCCCAGCACAAAGCCCCTCCAAGCCTCTACATATACAGATACTACCAATACAAAAACACACACAAATACCTTCTCCTCCAACAGAACTCCCACTCAAATTCCCCTGTTTAAAGCTCTGTTTGCCAGCTCCTGTGCCACTGCAGCTGTCTGTTCTGCTGCCTGACTGGCTGCTACCTTTATAGGAACCCTAGTCAGTGAAGCCCCGCCCCCTAATCAGGGCTCAGCTTCTCTCCCAGCACAAAGCCCCTCCAAGCCTCTACACATACAGATACTACCAATACAAAACCAAACACACACAAATACCTTCTCCTCCAACAGAACTCCCACTCAAACTCCCCTGTTTACAGCTCTGTTTGCTAGCTCCTGTGCCGCTGCCTGACTGGCTGCTAACTTTATAGGACCCCTAGTCAGTGAAGCCCCGCCCCCTAATCAGGGCTCAGCTTCTCTCCAAGCACAAAGCCCCGCCAAACCCCTACACATACAGATACTACCAATACAAAACCAAACACACACAAATACCATCTCCTCCAACAAAACTCCCACTCAAACTCCCCTGTTTACAGCTCTGTTTGCTAGCTCCTGTGCCGCTGCCTGACTGGCTGCTACCTTTATAGGACGCCTAGTCAGTGAAGCCCCGCCCCCTAATCAGGGCTCAGCTTCTCTCCAAGCACAAAGCCCCGCCAAACCCCTACACATACAGATACTACCAATACAAAACCAAAAACACACAAATACCTTCTCCTCCAACAGAACTCCCACTCAAACTCCCCTGTTTACAGCTCTGTTTGCTAGCTCCTGTGCCGCTGCAGCTGTCTGTGCCAATGCCTGACTGGCTGCTACCTTTATAGGACCCCTAGTCAGTCAAGCCCCGCCCCCTAATCAGGGCTCAGCTTCTCTCCAAGCACAAAGCCCCGCCAAACCCCTACACATACAGATACTACCAATACAAAACCAAACACACACAAATACCATCTCCTCCAACAGAACTCCCACTCAAACTCCCCTGTTTACAGCTCTGTTTGCTAGCTCCTGTGCCGCTGCAGCTGTCTGTGCCGCTGCCTGACTGGCTGCTACCTTTATAGGACCCCTAGTCAGTGAAGCCCCGCCCCCTAATCAGGGCTCAGCTTCTCTCGCAGCACCTAGCCCCTCCAAGCCTCTACACATACAGATACTATCAATACAAAAACACACACAAATACCTTCTCCTCCAACAGAACTCCCACTCAAACTCCCCTGTTCACAGCTCTGTTTGCTAGCTCCTGTGCCGCTGCCTGACTGGCTGCTAACTTTATAGGACCCCTAGTCAGGGAAGCCCCGCCCCCTAATCAGGGCTCAGCTTCTCTCCCAGCACAAAGCCCCTGCACATACAGATACTGACAATACAAAACCAAACACACACAAATACCTTCTCCTCCAACAGAACTCCCACTCAAACTCCCCTGTTTACAGGTCTGTTTGCTAGCTCCCTTGCCGCTGCCTGACTGGCTGCTACCTTTATAGGACCCCTAGTCACTAAAGCCCCGCCCCCAAACCAGGGCTCAGCTTCCCTCCCAGCACAAAGCCCCTCCAAGCCTCTACACATACAGATACTACCAATACAAAACCAAACACACACAAATACCTTCTCCTCCAACAGAACTCCCACTCAAACTCCCCTGTTTACAGCTCTGTTTGCTAGCTCCTGTGCCGCTGCAGCTGTCTGTTCCGCTGCCTGACTGGCTGCTACCTTTATAGGACCCCTAGTCAGTGAAGCCCCGCCCCCTAATCAGGGTTCAGCTTCTCTCCAAGCACAAAGCCCCGCCAAACCCCTTCACATACAGATACTACCAATAAAAAACCAAACACACACAAATACCTTCTCCTCCAACAGAACTCCGACTCAAACTGCCCTGCTTACAGCTCTGTTTGCTAGCTCCTGTGCCGCTGCCTGACTGGCTGGTACCTTTATAGGACCCCTAGTCACTGAAGCCCCGCCCCCTAATCTGGGCTCAGCTTCTCTCCCAGCACAAAGCCCCTCCAAGCCTCTACACATACAGATACTACCAATACAAAACCAAACACACACAAATACCTTATCCTCCAACAGAACTACCACTCAAACTCCCCTGTTTACAGCTCTGTTTGCTAGCTCCTGTGCCGCTGCCTGACTGGCTGCTCCCTTTATAGGACACCTAGTCAGTGAAGCCCCGCCCCCTAATCAGGGCCCAGCTTCTCTCCCAGCACAAAGCCCCTCCAAGCCTCTACACATACAGATACTACCAATACAAAAACACACACAAATACCTTCTCCTCCAACAGAACTCCCACTCAAACTGCCCTGTTTACAGCTCTGTTTGCTAGCTCCTGTACCGCTGCTTGACTGGCTGCTAGCTTTATAGGACCCCTAGTCAGTGAAGCCCCGCCCCCTGATCAGGGCTCAGCTTCTCTCCCAGCACAAAGCCCCTCCAAGCCTCTACATATACAGATACTACCAATACAAAAAAACACACAAATACCTTCTCCTCCAACAGAACTCCCACTCAAACTGCCCTGTTTACAGCTCTGTTTGCTAGCTCCTGTGCCGCTGCTTGACTGACTGCTAGCTTTATAAGACCCCTAGTCAGTGAAGCCCCGCCCCCTGATCAGGGCTCAGCTTCTCTCCCAGCACAAAGCCCCTCCAAGCCTCTACATATACAGATACTACCAATACAAAAACACACACAAATACCTTCTCCTCCAACAGAACTCCCACTCAAATTCCCCTGTTTAAAGCTCTGTTTGCCAGCTCCTGTGCCACTGCAGCTGTCTGTTCTGCTGCCTGACTGGCTGCTACCTTTATAGGAACCCTAGTCAGTGAAGCCCCGCCCCCTAATCAGGGCTCAGCTTCTCTCCCAGCACAAAGCCCCTCCAAGCCTCTACACATACAGATACTACCAATACAAAACCAAACACACACAAATACCTTCTCCTCCAACAGAACTCCCACTCAAACTCCCCTGTTTACAGCTCTGTTTGCTAGCTCCTGTGCCGCTGCCTGACTGGCTGCTAACTTTATAGGACCCCTAGTCAGTGAAGCCCCGCCCCCTAATCAGGGCTCAGCTTCTCTCCAAGCACAAAGCCCCGCCAAACCCCTACACATACAGATACTACCAATACAAAACCAAACACACACAAATACCATCTCCTCCAACAAAACTCCCACTCAAACTCCCCTGTTTACAGCTCTGTTTGCTAGCTCCTGTGCCGCTGCCTGACTGGCTGCTACCTTTATAGGACGCCTAGTCAGTGAAGCCCCGCCCCCTAATCAGGGCTCAGCTTCTCTCCAAGCACAAAGCCCCGCCAAACCCCTACACATACAGATACTACCAATACAAAACCAAAAACACACAAATACCTTCTCCTCCAACAGAACTCCCACTCAAACTCCCCTGTTTACAGCTCTGTTTGCTAGCTCCTGTGCCGCTGCAGCTGTCTGTGCCAATGCCTGACTGGCTGCTACCTTTATAGGACCCCTAGTCAGTCAAGCCCCGCCCCCTAATCAGGGCTCAGCTTCTCTCCAAGCACAAAGCCCCGCCAAACCCCTACACATACAGATACTACCAATACAAAACCAAACACACACAAATACCATCTCCTCCAACAGAACTCCCACTCAAACTCCCCTGTTTACAGCTCTGTTTGCTAGCTCCTGTGCCGCTGCAGCTGTCTGTGCCGCTGCCTGACTGGCTGCTACCTTTATAGGACCCCTAGTCAGTGAAGCCCCGCCCCCTAATCAGGGCTCAGCTTCTCTCGCAGCACCTAGCCCCTCCAAGCCTCTACACATACAGATACTATCAATACAAAAACACACACAAATACCTTCTCCTCCAACAGAACTCCCACTCAAACTCCCCTGTTCACAGCTCTGTTTGCTAGCTCCTGTGCCTCTGCCGGACTGGCTGCTACCTTTATAGGACCCCTAGTCAGTGAAGCCCCGCCCCCTAATCAGGGCTCAGCTTCCCTCCCAGCACAAAGCCCCTGCACATACAGATACTGACAATACAAAACCAAACACACACAAATACCTTCTCCTCCAACAGAACTCCCACTCAAACTAACCTGTTTACAGATCTGTTTGCTAGCTCCTGTGCCGCTGCAGCTGTCTGAGCCGCTGCCTGACTGGCTGCTACCTTTGTAGGACCCCTAGTCAGTCAAGCCCCGCCCCCTAATCAGGGCTCAGCTTCTCTCCCAGCACAAAGCCCCTTCAAGACTCTACACATACATATACTACCAATACAAAAACACACACAAATACCTTCTCCTCCAACAGAACTCCCACTCAAACTCCCCTGTTCACAGCTCTGTTTGCTAGCTCCTGTGCCGCTGCCTGACTGGCTGCTACCTTTATAGGACCCCTAGTCAGTGAAGCCCCGCCCCCTAATCAGGGCTCAGCTTCTCTCGCAGCACCTAGCCCCTCCAAGCCTCTACACATACAGATAATACCAATACAAAAACACACACAAATACCTTCTCCTCCAACAGAACTCCCACTCAAACTCCCCTGTTCACAGCTCTGTTTGCTAGCTCCTGTGCCACTGCAGCTGTCTGTTCCGCTGCCTGATTGGCTGCTACCTTTATAGGACCCCTAGTCAGTTAAGACCCGCCCCCTAATCAGGGCTCAGCTTCTCTCCAAGCACAAAGCCCCGCCAAACCCCTGCACATACAGATACTACCAATACAAAACCAAACACACACAAATACCTTCTCCTCCAACAGAACTCCCACTCAAACTCCCCTGTTTACAGCTCTGTTTGCTAGCTCCTGTGCCGCTGCCTGACTGGCTGCTACCTTTATAGGACCCCTAGTCAGTGAAGCCCCGCCCCCTGATCAGGGCTCAGCTTCTCTCCCAGCACAAAGCCCCTCCAAGCCTCTACACATACAGATACTACCAATACAAAACCAAACACACACAAATACCTTCTCCTCCAACAGAACTCCCACTCAAACTCCCCTGTTTACAGCTCTGTTTGCTAGCTCCTGTGCCGCTGCCTGACTGGCTGCTACCTTTATAGGACGCCTAGTCAGTGAAGCCCCGCCCCCTAAGCAGGGCTCAGCTTCTCTCCCAGCACAAAGCCCCTCCAAGCCTCTACACATACAGATACTACCAATACAAAACCAAAAACACACAAATACCTTCTCCTCCAACAGAACTCCCACTCAAACTCCCCTGTTTACAGCTCTGTTTGCTAGCTCTTGTGCCGCTGCAGCTGACTGTGCCGCTGCCTGACTGTCTGCTACCTTTATAGGACCCCTAGTCAGTGAAGCCCCGCCCCCTAATCAGGGCTCTGCTTCTCTCCCAGCACAAAGCCCCTGCACATACAGATACTGACAATACAAAACCAAACACACACAAATACCTTCTCCTCCAACAGAACTCCCACTCAAACTCCCCTGTTTACAGCTCTGTTTGCTAGCTCCTGTGCCGCTGCCTGACTGGCTGCTACCTTTCTTGGACCCCTAGTCAGTGAAGCCCCGCCCCCTAATCAGGGCTCAGCTTCTCTCCAAGCACAAAGCCCCGCCAAACCCCTACACATACAGATACTACCAATACAAAACCAAACACACACAAATACCATCTCCTCCAACAGAACTCCCACTCAAACTCCCCTGTTTACAGCTCTGTTTGCTAGCTCCTGTGCCGCTGCCTGACTGGCTGCTACCTTTCTTGGACCCGTAGTCAGTGAAGCCCCGCCCCCTAATCAGGGCTCAGCTTCTCTCCCAGCACAAAGCCCCTGCACATACAGATACTGACAATACAAATCCAAACACACACAAATACCTTCTCCTCCAACAGAACTCCCACTCAAACTCACCTGTTTACAGCTCTGTTTGCTAGCTCCTGTGCCGCTGCAGCTGTCTGAGCCGCTGCCTGACTGGCTGCTACCTTTATAGGACCCCTAGTCAGTCAAGCCCCGCCCCCTAATCAGGGCTCAGCTTCTCTCCCAGCACAAAGCCCCTTCAAGCCTCTACACATACATATACTACCAATACAAAAACTCACACAAATACCTTCTCCTCCAACAGAACTCCCACTCAAACTCCCCTGTTCACAGCTCTGTTTCCTAGCTCCTGTGCCGCTGCCTGACTGGCTGCTACCTTTATAGGACCCCTAGTCAGTGAAGCCCCGCCCCCTAATCAGGGCTCAGCTTCTCTCCCAGCACCTAGCCCCTCCAAGCCTCTACACATACAGATACTACCAATACAAAAACACACACAAATACCTTCTCCTCCAACAGAACTCCGACTCCAACTCCCCTGTTTACAGCTCTGTTTGCTAGGTCCTGTGCCGCTTCAGCTGTCTGTGCCGCTGCCTGACTGGCTGCTAACTTTATAGGACCCCTAGTCAGTGAAGCCCCGCCCCAAATCAGGGCTCAGCTTCTCTCCCAGCACAAAGCCCCTCCAAGCCTCTACACATACAGATACTACCAATACAAAAAAACACACAAATACCTTCTCCTCCAAAAGAACTCCCACTCAAACTCCCCTGCTTACAGCTCTGTTTGCTAGCTCCTGTGCCACTGCCTGACTGGCTCCTACCTTTATAGGACCCCTAGTCAGTCAAGCCCCGACCCCTGATCAGGGCTCAGCTTCTCTCCCAGCACAAAGCCCCTCCAAGCCTCTACATATACGGATACTACCAATACAAAAAAACACACAAATACCTTCTCCTCCAACAGAACTCCCACTCAAACTCCCCTGTTTACCGCTCTGTTTGCTAGCTCCTGTGCCGCTGCCTGACTGGCTGCTACCTTCATAGGACCCCTAGTCAGGGAAGCCACGCCCCCTAATCAGGGCTCAGCTTCTCTCCCCGCACAAAGCCCGTACACATACAGATACTACCAATACAAAACCGAACACACACAAGTACCTTCTCCTCCAACAGAACTCCCACTCAAACTCCCCTGTTCACAGCTCTGTTTGCTAGCTCCTGTGCCGCTGCCTGACTGGCTGCTACCTTTATAGGACCCCTAGTCAGGGAAGCCCCGCCCCCTAATCAGGGCTCAGCTTCTCTCCCAGCACAAAGCCCCTGCACATACAGATACTGACAATACAAAACCAAACACACACAAATACCTTCTCCTCCAACAGAACTCCCACTCAAACTCCCCTGTTCACAGCTCTGTTTGCTAGCTCCTGTGCCACTGCAGCTGTCTGTTCCGCTGCCTGACTGGCTGCTACCTTTATAGGACCCCTAGTCAGTTAAGCCCCGCCCCCTAATCAGGGCTCAGCTTCTCTCCAAGCACAAAGCCCCGCCAAACCCCTACACATACAGATACTACCAATACAAAACCAAACACACACAAATACCATCTCCTCCAACAGAACTCCCACTCAAACTCCCCTGTTTACAGCTCTGTTTCCTAGCTCCTGTGCCGCTACAGCTGTCTGTGCCGCTGCCTGACTGGCTGCTACCTTTATAGGACCCCTAGTCAGTGAAGCCCCGCCCCCTAATCAGGGCTCAGCTTCTCTCGCAGCACCTAACCCCTCCAAGCCTCTACACATACAGATGCTACCAATACAAAAACACACACAAATACCTTCTCCTCCAACAGAACTCCCACTCAAACTCCCCTGTTCACAGCTCTGTTTGCTAGCTCCTGTGCCGCTGCCTGACTGCCTGCTACCTTTATAGGACCCCTAGTCAGTGAAGCCCCGCCCCCTAATCAGGGCTCAGCTTCTCTCGCAGCACCTAGCCCCTCCAAGCCTCTACACATACAGATACTACCAACACAAAAACACACACAAATACCTTCTCCTCCAAAAGAACTCCCACTCAAACTCCCCTGTTCACAGCTCTCTTTGCTAGCTCCTGTGCCGCTGCCTGACTGGCTGCTACCTTCATAGGACCCCTAGTCAGTGAAGCCCCGCCCCCTAATCAGGGCTCAGCTTCTCTCCCAGCACAAAGCCCCTCCAAGCCTCTACACATACAGATACTACCAATGCAAAACCAAACACACACAAATACCTTCTCCTCCAACAGAACTCCCACTCAAACTCCCCTGTTCACAGCTCTGTTTGCTAGCTCCTGTGCCACTGCAGCTGTCTGTTCCGCTGCCTGACTGGCTGCTACCTTTATAGGACCCCTAGTCAGTGAAGCCCCGCCCCCTAATCAGGGCTCAGCTTCTCTCCAAGCACAAAGCCCCGCCAAACCCCTACACATACAGATACTACCAATACAAAACCAAACACACACAAATACCATCTCCTCCAACAGAACTCCCACTCAAACTCCCCTGTTCACAGCTCTTTTGTTAGCTCCTGTGCCGCTGCCTGACTGGCTGCTACCTTTATAGGACCCCTAGTCAGTGAAGCCCCGCCCCCTAATCAGGGCTCAGCTTCTCTCCCAGCACAAAGCCCCTCCAAGCCTCTACACATACAGATAATACCAATACAAAAACACACAAATACGTTCTCCTCCAACAGAACTCCCACTCAAATTCCCCTGTTTACAGCTCTGTTTGCTAGCTCCTGTGCCGCTGCCTGACTGGCTGCTACCTTTATAGGACCCCTAGTCAGTGAAGCCCCGCCCCCTAATCAAGGCTCAGCTTCTCTCGCAGCACCTAGCCCCTAAAAGCCTCTACACATACAGATACTACCAATACAAAAACACACACAAATACCTTCTCCTCCAACAGAACTCCCACTCAAACTCCCCTATTTACAGCTCAGTTTGCTAGCTCCTGTGCCGCTGCCTGACTCGCTGCTACCTTTATAGGACCCCTAGTCAGGGAAGCCCCGCCCCCTAATCAGGGCTCAGCTTCTCTCCCAGCACAAAGCCCCTCCAAGCCTCTACACATTCAGATAATACCAATACAAAAACACACACAAATACGTTCTCCTCCAACAGAACTCCCACTCCAACTCCCCTGTTTACAGCTCTGTTTGCTAGCTCCTGTGCCGCTGCAGCTGTCTGTGCCAATGCCTGACTGGCTGCTACCTTTATAGGACCCCTAGTCAGTGAAGCCCCGCCCCCTAATCAGGGCTCAGCTTCTCTCCCAGCACAAAGCCCCTTCAAGCCTCTACACATACAGATACTACCAATACAAAAACACACACAAATACCTTCTCCTCCAACAGAACTCCCACTCCAACTCCCCTGTTTACAGCTCTCTTTGCTAGCTCCTGTGCCGCTGCAGCTGTCTGTGCCAATGCCTGACTGGCTGCTACCTTTATAGGAAGCCTAGTCAGTGAAGCCCCGCCCCCTAATCAGGGCTCAGCTTCTCTCCCAGCACAAAGCCCCTTCAAACCTCTACACATACAGATACTACCAATACAAAAACACACACAAATACCTTCTCCTCGAACAGAACTCCCACTCAAACTCCCCTGTTTACAGCTCTGTTTGCTAGCTCCTGTGCCGCTGCCTGACTGGCTGCTACCTTTATAGGACCCCTAGTCAGTGAAGCCCCGCCCCCTAATCAGGGCTCAGCTTCTCTCCAAGCACAAAGCCCCGCCAAACCCCTACACATACATATACTACCAATACAAAACCAAACACACACAAATACCATCTCCTCCAACAGAACTCCCACTGAAACTCCCCTGTTTACAGCTCTGTTTGCTAGCTCCTGTGCCGCTGCAGCTGTCTGTGCCGATGCCTGACTGGCTGCTACCTTTATAGGACACCTAGTCAGTGAAGCCCCGCCCCCTGATCAGGGCTCAGCTTCTCTCCCAGCACAAAGCCCCTCCAAACCTCTACACATACAGGCACTACCAATACAAAAAAACACACACAAATACCTTCTCCTCCAACAGAACTCCCACTCAAACTCCCCTGCTTACAGCTCTGTTTGCTAGCTCCTGTGCCGCAGTCTGACTGGCTGCTACCTTTATAGGACCCCTAGTCAGTGAAGCCCCGCCCCCTAAGCAGGGCTCAGCTTCTCTCCCAGCACAAAGCCCCTACACATACAGATACTACCAATACAAAACCGAACACACACAAATACCTTCTCCTCCAACAGAATTCCCACTCAAACTCCCCTGTTTACAGCTCTGTTTGCTAGCTCCTGTGCCACTGCAGCTGTCTGTTCCGCTGCCTGACTGGCTGCTACCTTTATAGGACCCCTAGTCAGTGAAGCCCCGCCCCCTGATCAGGGCTCAGCTTCTCTCCCAGCACAAAGCCCCTCCAAGCTTCTACACATACAGATACTACCAATACAAAAAAACACACAAATACCTTCTCCTCCAAAAGAACTCCCACTCAAAGTCCCCTGCTTACAGCTCTGTTTTCTAGCTCCTGTGCCGCTGCCTGACTGGCTCCTACCTTTATAGGACCCCTAGTCAGTGAAGCCCCGCCCCCTGATCAGGGCTCAGCTTCTCTCCCAGCACAGAGACCCTACACATACAGATACTACCAATACAAAACCAAACTTACACAAATACCTTCTCCTCCAACAGAACTCCCACTCAAACTCCCCTGTTTACAGCTCTGTTTGCTAGCTCCTGTGCCGCAGTCTGACTGGCTGCTACCTTTATAGGACTCCTAGTCAGTGAAGCCCCGCCCCCTAATCAGGGCTCAGCCTCTCTCCCAGCACAAAGCCCCTCCAAGCCTCTACACATACAGATAATACCAATAAAAAAACACACACAAATACCTTCTCCTCCAACAGAACTCCCACTCACACTGCCCTGTTTACAGGTCTGTTTCCTAGCTCCTGTGCCGCTGCCTGAGTGGCTGCTACCTTTATAGGACCCCTAGTCAGTGAAGCCCCGCCCCCAATCAGGGCTCAGCTTCTCTCCCAGGACAAAGCCCCTTCAAACCTCTACACATACAGGTACTACCAATACAAAACCAAACACACACAAATACCTTCTCCTCCAACAGAACTCCCACTCAAACTCCCCTGTTTACAGCTCTGTTTGCTAGCTCCTTTGCCGCTGCAGCTGTCTGTGCCGCTGCCTGACTGGCTGCTACCTTTACAGGACCCCTAGTCAGTGAAGCACCGTCCCCTAATCAGGGCTCAGCTTCTCTCCCAGCACAAAGCCCCTCCAAGCCTCTACACATACAGATACTACCAATACAAAACCAAACACACACAAATACCTTCTCCTCCAACAGAACTCCCACTCAAACTCCCCTGTTTACAGCTCTGTTTCCTAGCTCCTGTGCCGCTGCCTGACTGGCTGCTACCTTTATAGGACCCCTAGTCAGTGAAGCCCCGCCCCCTAATCAGGGCTCAGCTTCTCTCCCAGCACAAAGCCCCTGCACATACAGATACTGACAATACAAAACCAAACACACACAAACACCTTCTCCTCCAACAGAACTCCCACTCAAACTCCCCTGTTTACAGCTCTGTTTGCTAGCTCCTGTGCCGCTGCACCTGTCTGTGCCAATGCCGGACTGGCTGCTACCTTTATAGGACCCCTAGTCAGTCAAGCCCCGCCCCCTAATCAGGGCTCAGCTTCTCTCCCAGCACAAAGCCCCTTCAAGCCTCTACACATACATATACTACCAATACAAAAACACACACAAATACCTTCTCCTCCAACAGAACTCCCACTCAAACTCCCCTGTTCACAGCTCTGTTTGCTAGCTCCTGTGC
This sequence comes from Lepidochelys olivacea, assembly GCF_965140295.1. Lineage (NCBI taxonomy): Eukaryota > Metazoa > Chordata > Testudines > Cheloniidae > Lepidochelys > Lepidochelys olivacea. The sequence continues at coordinate 1,610,402 of NC_140432.1, read as the reverse complement.
CACTGCAGCTGTCTGTTCCGCTGCCTGACTGTCTGCTACCTTTATAGGACCCCTAGTCAGTTAAGCCCCGCCCCCTAATCAGGGCTCAGCTTCTCTCCAAGCACAAAGCCCCGCCAAGCCCCTACACATAAAGATACTACCAATACAAAACCAAATACACACAAATACCATCTCCTCCAACAGAACTCCCACTCAAACTCCCCTGTTTACAGCTCTGTTTGCCAGCTCCTGTGCCGCTGCAGCTGTCTGTGCCGCTGCCTGACTGGCTGCTACCTTTATAGGACCCCTAGTCAGTGAAGCCCCGCCCCCTAATCAGGGCTCAGCTTCTCTCGCAGCACAAAGCCCCTCCAAGCCTCTACACATACAGATACTACCAATACAAAAACACACACAAATACCTTCTCCTCCAACAGAACTCCCACTCAAACTCCCCTGTTCACAGCCCTGTTTGCTAGCTCCTGTGCCGCTGCCTGAGTGGCTGCTACCTTTATAGGACCCCTAGTCAGTGAAGCCCCGCCCCCTGATCAGGGCTCAGCTTCTCTCCCAGCACAAAGCCCCTGCACATACAGATACTGACAATACAAAACCAAACACACACAAATACCTTCTCCTCCAACAGAACTCCGACTCCAACTCCCCTGTTTACAGCTCTGTTTGCTAGGTCCTGTGCCGCTTCAGCTGTATGTGCCGCTGCCTGACTGGCTGCTAACTTTATAGGACCCCTAGTCAGTGAAGCCCCGCCCCGAATCAGGGCTCAGCTTCTCTCCCAGCACAAAGCCCCTCCAAGCCTCTACACATACAGATACTACCAATACAAAAAAACACACAAATACCTTCTCCTCCAAAAGAACTCCCACTCAAACTCCCCTGCTTACAGCTCTGTTTGCTAGCTCCTGTGCCACTGCCTGACTGGCTCCTACCTTTATAGGACCCCTAGTCAGTGAAGCCCCGACCCCTGATCAGGGCTCAGCTTCTCTCCCAGCACAAAGCCCCTCCAAGCCTCTACATATACAGATACTACCAATACAAAAAAACACACAAATACCATCTCCTCCAACAGAACTCCCACTCAAACTCCCCTGTTTACCGCGCTGTTTGCTAGCTCCTGTGCCGCTGCCTGACTGGCTGCTACCTTCATAGGACCCCTAGTCAGGGAAGCCACGCCCCCTAATCAGGGCTCAGCTTCTCTCCCAGCACAAAGCCCGTACACATACAGATACTACCAATACAAAACCAAACACACACAAGTACCTTCTCCTCCAACAGAACTCCCACTCAAACTCCCCTGTTTACAGCTCTGTTTGCTAGCTCCTGTGCCGCTGCAGCTGTCTGTGCCAATGCCTGACTGGCTGCTACCTTTATAGGACCCCTAGTCAGTGAAGCCCCGCCCCTAATCAGGGCTCAGCTTCTCTCGCAGCACCTAGCCCCGCCAAACCCCTACACATACAGATGCTACCAATACAAAACCAAACACAAACAAATACCTTCTCCTCCAACAGAACTCCCACTCAAACTCCCCTGTTCACAGCTCTTTTGCTAGCTCCTGTGCCGCTGCCTGACTGGCTGCTACCTTTATAGGACCCCTAGTCAGTGAAGCCCCGCCCCCTAATCAGGGCTCAGCTTCTCTCCCAGCACAAAGCCCCTCCAAGCCTCTACACATACAGATAATACCAATACAAAAACTCACAAATACCTTCTCCTCCAACAGAACTCCCACTCAAACTCCCCTGTTCACAGCTCTGTTTGCTAGCTCCTGTGCCACTGCAGCTGTCTGTTCCGCTGCCTGACTGGCTGCTACCTTTATAGGACGCCTAGTCAGTGGAGCCCCGCCCCCTAATCAGGGCTCAGCTTCTCTCCCAGCACAAAGCCCCTTCAAACCTCTACACATACAGATACTACCAATACAAAAACACACAAAAATACCTTCTCCTCCAACAGAACTCCCACTCAAACTCCCCTGCTTACAGCTCTGTTTGCTAGCTCCTGTGCCCTTGTCTAACTGGCTGCTACCTTTAAAGGACCCCTAGTCAGTGAAGCCCCGCCCCCTAATCAGGGCTCAGCTTCTCTCCCAGCACAAAGCCCCTCCAAGCCTCTACACATACAGATAATACCAATACAAAAACACACAAATACGTTCTCCTCCAACAGAACTCCCACTCAAATTCCCCTGTTTACAGCTGTGTTTGCTAGCTCCTGTGCCGCTGCCTGACTGGCTGCTACCTTTATAGGACCCCTAGTCAGTGAAGCCCCGCCCCCTAATCAGGGCTCAGCTTCTCTCGCAGCACCTAGCCCCTAAAAGCCTCTACACATACAGATACTACCAATACAAATACACAAACAAATAGCTTCTCCTCCAACAGAACTCCCACTCAAACTCCCCTGTTCACAGCTGTGTTTGCTAGCTCCTGTGCCGCCGCCTGACTGGGTGCTACCTTTATAGGACCCCTAGTCTGTGAAGCCCCGACCCCTAATCAGGGCTCAGCTTCTCTCGCAGCACCTAGCCCCTCCAAGCCTCTACACATACAGATACTACCAATACAAAAACACACACAAATACCTTCTCCTCCAACAGAACTCCCACTCAAACTCCCCTATTTACAGCTCTGTTTGCTAGCTCCTGTGCCGCTGCCTGACTCGCTGCTACCTTTATAGGACCCCTAGTCAGGGAAGCCCCGCCCCCTAATCAGGGCTCAGCTTCTCTCCCAGCACAAAGCCCCTGCACATACAGATACTGACAATACAAAACCAAACACACACAAATACCGTCTCCTCCAACAGAACTCCCACTCAAACTCCCCTGTTCACAGCTCTGTTTGCTAGCTCCTGTGCCACTGCAGCTGTCTGTTCCGCTGCCTGACTGGCTGCTACCTTTATAGGACCCCTAGTCAGTGAAGCCCCGCCCCCTAATCAGGGCTCAGCTTCTCTCCAAGCACAAAGCCCCGCCAAACCCCTACACATACAGATACTACCAATACAAAACCAAACACACACAAATACCATCTCCTCCAACAGAACTCCCACTCAAACTCCCCTGTTTACAGCTCTGTTAGCTAGCTCCTGTGCCGCTGCAGCTGTCTGTGCCGCTGCCTGACTGGCTGCTACCTTTATAGGACCCCTAGTCAGTGAAGCCCCGCCCCCTAATCAGGGCTCAGCTTCTCTCGCAGCACCTAGCCCCTCCAAGCCTCTACACATACAGATACTACCAATACAAAAACACAAACAAATACCTTCTCCTCCAACAGAACTCCCACTCAAACTCCCCTGTTCACAGCTCTGTTTGCTAGCTCCTGTGCCGCTGCCTGACTGGCTGCTACCTTTATAGGACCCCTAGTCAGTGAAGCCCCGCCCCCTAATCAGGGCTCAGCTTCTCTCCCAGCACAAAGCCCCTGCACATACAGATACTGACAATACAAAACTAAACACACACAAATACCGTCTCCTCCAACAGAACTCCCACTCAAACTCCCCTGTTTACAGCTCTGTTTGCTAGCTCCTGTGCCGCTGCAGCTGTCTGTGCCAATGCCTGACTGGCTGCTACCTTTATAGGACCCCTAGTCAGTGAAGCCCCGCCCCCTAATCAGGGCTCAGCTTCTCTCCCAGCACAAAGCCCCTTCAAGCCTCTACACATACAGATACTACCAATACAAAAACACGCACAAATACCTTCTCCTCCAACAGAACTCCCACTCAAATTCCCCTGTTTAAAGCTCTGTTTGCTAGCTCCTGTGCCACTGCAGCTGTCTGTTCCGCTGCCTGACTGGCTGCTACCTTTATAGGAACCCTAGTCAGTGAAGCCCCGCCCCTAATCAGGGCTCAGCTTCTCTCCCAGCACAAAGCCCCTTCAAACCTCTACACATACAGATACTACCAATACAAAAACACACACAAATACCTTCTCCTCGAACAGAACTCCCACTCAAACTCCCCTGTTTACAGCTCTGTTTGCTAGCTCCTGTGCCGCTGCCTGACTGGCTGCTACCTTTATAGGACCCCTAGTCAGGGAAGCCCCGCCCCCTAATCAGGGCTCAGCTTCTCTCCCAGCACACAGCCCCTGCACATACAGATACTGACAATACAAAACCAAACACACACAAATACCTTCTCCTCCAACAGAACTCCCACTCCAACTCCCCTGTTTACAGCTCTGTTTGCTAGCTCCTGTGCCGCTGCAGCTGGCTGTGCCGCTGCCTGACTGGCTGCTACCTTTATAGGAAGCCTAGTCAGTGAAGCCCCGCCCCCTAATCAGGGCTAAGCTTCTCTCCCAGCACAAAGCCCCTTCAAACCTCTACACATACAGATACTACCAATACAAAACCAAACACACACAAATACCATCTCCTCCAACAGAACTCCCACTGAAACTCCCCTGTTTACAGCTCTGTTTGCTAGCTCCTGTGCCGCTGCAGCTGTCTGTGCCGATGCCTGACTGGCTGCTACCTTTATAGGACACCTAGTCAGTGAAGCCCCGCCCCCTGATCAGGGCTCAGCTTCTCTCCCAGCACAAAGCCCCTCCAAGCCTCTACACATACAGACACTACCAATACAAAAAAAAACACAAAAATACCTTCTCCTCCAACAGAACTCCCACTCAAACTCCCCTGCTTACAGCTCTGTTTGCTAGCTCCTGTGCCGCAGTCTGACTGGCTGCTACCTTTATAGGACCCCTAGTCAGTGAAGCCCCGCCCCCTAATCAGGGCTCAGCTTCTCTCCCAGCACAAAGCCCCTACACATACAGATACTACCAATACAAAACCAAACACACACAAATACCTTCTCCTCCAACAGAACTCCCACTCAAATTCCCCTGTTTACAGCTCTGTTTGCTAGCTCCTGTGCCACTGCAGCTGTCTGTTCCGCTGCCTGACTGGCTGCTACCTTTATAGGACCCCTAGTCAGTGAAGCCCCGCCCCCTGATCAGGGCTCAGCTTCTCTCCCAGCACAAAGCCCCTCCAAGCCTCTACACATACAGATACTACCAATACAAAAAAACACACAAATACCTTCTCCTCCAAAGGAACTCCCACTCAAAGTCCCCTGCTTACAGCTCTGTTTTCTAGCTCCTGTGCCGCTGCCTGACTGGCTCCTACCTTTATAGGACCCCTAGTCAGTGAAGCCCCGCCCCCTGATCAGGGCTCAGCTTCTCTCCCAGCACAGAGACCCTACACATACAGATACTACCAATACAAAACCAAACATACACAAATACCTTCTCCTCCAACAGAACTCCCACTCAAACTCCCCTGTTTACAGCTCTGTTTGCTAGCTCCTTTGCCGCTGCAGCTGTCTGTGCCGCTGCCTGACTGGCTGCTACCTTTACAGGACCCCTAGTCAGTGAAGCACCGTCCCCTAATCAGGGCGAAGCTTCTCTCCCAGCACAAAGCCCCTCCAAGCCTCTACACATACAGATACTACCAATACAAAACCAAACACACACAAATACCTTCTCCTCCAACAGAACTCCCACTCAAACTCCCCTGTTTACAGCTCTGTTTCCTAGCTCCTGTGCCGCTGCCTGACTGGCTGCTACCTTTATAGGACCCCTAGTCAGTGAAGCCCCGCCCTCTAATCAGGGTTCAGCTTCTCTCCAAGCACAAAGCCCCGCCAAACCCCTACACATACATATACTACCAATACAAAACCAAACACACACAAATGCCATCTCCTCCAACAGAACTCCCACTCCAACTCCCCTGTTTACAGCTCTGTTTGCTAGCTCCTGTGCCGCTGTCTGACTGGCTGCTACCTTTATAGGACCCCTAGTCAGTGAAGCCCCGCCCCCTAATCAGGGCACAGCTTCTCTCCCAGCACAAAGCCCCTCCAAGCTCTACACATACAGATACTACCAATACAAAACCAAACACACACAAATACCTTCTCCTCCAACAGAACTCCCACTCAAACTCCCCTGTTTACAGCTCTGTTTGCTAGCTCCTGTGCCGCTGCCTGACTGGCTGCTACCTTTATAGGACCCCTAGTCAGTGAAGACCCGCCCCCTAATCAGGGCTCAGCTTCTCTCGCAGCACCTAGCCCCTAAAAGCCTCTACACATACAGATACTACCAATACAAATACACAAACAAATAGCTTCTCCTCCAACAGAACTCCCACTCAAACTCCCCTGTTCACAGCTGTGTTTTCTAGCTCCTGTGCCGCTGCCTGACTGGGTGCTACCTTTATAGGACCCCTAGTCTGTGAAGCCCCGCCCCCTAATCAGGGCTCAGCTTCTCTCGCAGCACCTAGCCCCTCCAAGCCTCTACACATACAGATACTACCAATACAAAAACACACACAAATACCTTCTCCTCCAACAGAACTCCCACTCAAACTCCCCTATTTACAGCTCTGTTTGCTAGCTCCTGTGCCGCTGCCTGACTCGCTGCTACCTTTATAGGACCCCTAGTCAGGGAAGCCCCGCCCCCTAATCAGGGCTCAGCTTCTCTCCCAGCACAAAGCCCCTGCACATACAGATACTGACAATACAAAACCAAACACACACAAATACCGTCTCCTCCAACAGAACTCCCACTCAAACTCCCCTGTTCACAGCTCTGTTTGCTAGCTCCTGTGCCACTGCAGCTGTCTGTTCCGCTGCCTGACTGGCTGCTACCTTTATAGGACCCCTAGTCAGTGAAGCCCCGCCCCCTAATCAGGGCTCAGCTTCTCTCCAAGCACAAAGCCCCGCCAAACCCCTACACATACAGATACTACCAATACAAAAACACAAACAAATACCTTCTCCTCCAACAGAACTCCCACTCAAACTCCCCTGTTCACAGCTCTGTTTGCTAGCTCCTGTGCCGCTGCCTGACTGGCTGCTACCTTTATAGGACCCCTAGTCAGTGAAGCCCCGCCCCCTAATCAGGGCTCAGCTTCTCTCCCAGCACAAAGCCCCTCCAAGCCTCTACACATACAGATAATACCAATACAAAAACACACACAAATACGTTCTCCTCCAACAGAACTCCCACTCAAACTCCCCTGTTTACAGCTCTGTTTGGTAGCTCCTGTGCCGCTGCCTGACTGGCTGCTACCTTTATAGGACCCCTAGTCAGTGAAGCCCCGCCCCCTAATCAGGGCTCAGCTTCTCTCGCAGCACCTAGCCCCTAAAAGCCTCTACACATACAGATACTACCAATACAAAAACACACACAAATACGTTCTCCTCCAACAGAACTCCCACTCAAACTCCCCTGTTCACAGCTCTGTTTGCTAGGTCCTGTGCCGCTGCCTGACTGGCAGCTACCTTTATAGGACCCATAGTCAGGGAAGCCCCGCCCCCTAATCAGGTCTCAGCTTCTCTCCCAGCACAAAGCCCCTGCACATACAGATACTGACAATACAAAACCAAACACACACAAATACCATCTCCTCCAACAGAACTCCCACTGAAACTCCCCTGTTTACAGCTCTGTTTGCTAGCTCATGTGCCGCTGCAGCTGTCTGTGCCGATGCCTGACTGGCTGCTACCTTTATAGGACACCTAGTCAGTGAAGCCCCGCCCCCTGATCAGGGCTCAGCTTCTCTCCCAGCACAAAGCCCCTCCAAGCCTCTACACATACAGACACTACCAATACAAAAAAACACACACAAATACCTTCTCCTCCAACAGAACTCCCACTCAAACTCCCCTGCTTACAGCTCTGTTTGCTAGCTCCTGTGCCGCAGTCTGACTGGCTGCTACCTTTATAGGACCCCTAGTCAGTGAAGCCCCGCCCCCTGATCAGGGCTCAGCTTCTCTCCCAGCACAAAGCCCCTACACATACAGATACTACCAATACAAAACCAAACACACACAAATACCTTCTTCTCCAACAGAACTCCCACTCAAACTCCCCTGTTTACAGCTCTGTTTGCTAGCTCCTGTGCCACTGCAGCTGTCTGTTCCGCTGCCTGACTGGCTGCTACCTTTATAGGACCCCTAGTCAGTGAAGCCCCGCCCCCTAATCAGGGCTCAGCTTCTCTCCCAGCACAAAGCCCCTCCAAGCCTCTACACATACAGATAATACCAATACAAAAACACACACAAATACGTTCTCCTCCAACAGAACTCCCACTCAAACTCCCCTGTTTACAGCTCTGTTTGGTAGCTCCTGTGCCGCTGCCTGACTGGCTGCTACCTTTATAGGACCCCTAGTCAGTGAAGCCCCGCCCCCTAATCAGGGCTCAGCTTCTCTCGCAGCACCTAGCCCCTAAAAGCCTCTACACATACAGATACTACCAATACAAAAACACACACAAATACGTTCTCCTCCAACAGAACTCCCACTCAAACTCCCCTGTTCACAGCTCTGTTTGCTAGGTCCTGTGCCGCTGCCTGACTGGCAGCTACCTTTATAGGACCCATAGTCAGGGAAGCCCCGCCCCCTAATCAGGTCTCAGCTTCTCTCCCAGCACAAAGCCCCTGCACATACAGATACTGACAATACAAAACCAAACACACACAAATACCATCTCCTCCAACAGAACTCCCACTGAAACTCCCCTGTTTACAGCTCTGTTTGCTAGCTCATGTGCCGCTGCAGCTGTCTGTGCCGATGCCTGACTGGCTGCTACCTTTATAGGACACCTAGTCAGTGAAGCCCCGCCCCCTGATCAGGGCTCAGCTTCTCTCCCAGCACAAAGCCCCTCCAAGCCTCTACACATACAGACACTACCAATACAAAAAAACACACACAAATACCTTCTCCTCCAACAGAACTCCCACTCAAACTCCCCTGCTTACAGCTCTGTTTGCTAGCTCCTGTGCCGCAGTCTGACTGGCTGCTACCTTTATAGGACCCCTAGTCAGTGAAGCCCCGCCCCCTGATCAGGGCTCAGCTTCTCTCCCAGCACAAAGCCCCTACACATACAGATACTACCAATACAAAACCAAACACACACAAATACCTTCTTCTCCAACAGAACTCCCACTCAAACTCCCCTGTTTACAGCTCTGTTTGCTAGCTCCTGTGCCACTGCAGCTGTCTGTTCCGCTGCCTGACTGGCTGCTACCTTTATAGGACCCCTAGTCAGTGAAGCCCCGCCCCCTGATCAGGGCTCAGCTTCTCTCCCAGCACAAAGCCCCTCCAAGCCTCTACACATACAGATACTACCAATACAAAAAAACACACAAATACCTTCTCCTCCAAAAGAACTCCCACTCAAAGTCCCCTGCTTACAGCTCTGTTTTCTAGCTCCTGTGCCGCTGCCTGACTGGCTCCTACCTTTATAGGACCCCTAGTCAGTGAAGCCCCGCCCCCTAATCAGGGTTCAGCTTCTCTCCAAGCACAAAGCCCGGCCAAACCCCTACACATACATATACTACCAATACAAAACCAAACACACACAAATACCATCTCCTCCAACAGAACTCCCACTCAAACTCCCCTGTTTACAGCTCTGTTTCCTAGCTCCTGTGCCGCTGCCTGACTGGCTGCTACCTTTATAGGATCCCTAGTCAGGGAAGCCCCGCCCCCTAATCAGGGCTCTGCTTCTCTCCCAGCACAAAGCCCCTGCACATACAGATACTGACAATACAAAACCAAACGCACACAAATACCTTCTCCTCCAACAGAACTCCCACTCCAACTCCCCTGTTTACAGCTCTGTTTGCTAGCTCCTGTGCCGCTGCAGCTGCCTGTGCCGCTGCCTGACTGGCTGCTACCTTTATAGGACGCCTAGTCAGTGGAGCCCCGCCCCCTAATCAGGGCTCAGCTTCTCTCCAAGCACAAAGCCCCGCCAAACCCCTACACATACATATACTACCAATACAAAACCAAACACACACAAATACCATCTCCTCCAACAGAACTCCCACTGAAACTCCCCTGTTTACAGCTCTGTTTGCTAGCTCCTGTGCCGCTGCCTGACTGGCAGCTACCTTTATAGGACCCCTAGTCAGGGAAGCCCCGCCCCCTAATCAGGGCTCAGCTTCTCTCCCAGCACAAAGCCCCTGCACATACAGATACTGACAATACAAAACCAAACACACACAAATACCGTCTCCTCCAACAGAACTCCCACTCAAACTCCCCTGTTTACAGCTCTGTTTGCTAGCTCCTGTGCCGCTGCAGCTGTCTGTGCCAATGCCTGACTGGCTGCTACCTTTATAGGACCCCTAGTCACTGAAGCCCCGCCCCCTAATCAGGGCTCAGCTTCTCTCCCAGCACAAAGCCCCTTCAAGCCTCTACACATACAGATACTACCAATACAAAAACACACACAAATACCTTCTCCTCCAACAGAACTCCCACTCAAATTCCCCTGTTTAAAGCTCTGTTTGCTAGCTCCTGTGCCACTGCAGCTTTCTGTTCCGCTGCCTGACTGGCTGCTACCTTTATAGGACCCCTAGTCAGTGAAGCCCCGCCCCCTAATCAGGGCTCAGCTTCTCTCCCAGCACAAAGCCCCTTCAAACCTCTACACATACAGATACTACCAATACAAAAACACACACAAATACCTTCTCCTCGAACAGAACTCCCACTCAAACTCCCCTGTTTAGAGCTCTGTTTGCTAGCTCCTGTGCCGCTGCCTGACTGGCTGCTACCTTTATAGGACCCCTAGTCAGTGAAACCCCGCCCCCTAATCAGGGCTCAGCTTCTCTCCAAGCACAAAGCCCCGCCAAACCCCTACACATACATATACTACCAATACAAAACCAAACACACACAAATACCATCTCCTCCAACAGAACTCCCACTGAAACTCCCCTGTTTACAGCTCTGTTTGCTAGCTCCTGTGCCGCTGCAGCTGCCTGTGCCGATGCCTGACTGGATGCTACCTTTATAGGACACCTAGTCAGTGAAGCCCCGCCCCCTGATCAGGGCTCAGCTTCTCTCCCAGCACAAAGCCCCTCCAAGCCTCTACACATACAGACACTACCAATACAAAAAAACACACACAAATACCTTCTCCTCCAACAGAACTCCCACTCAAACTCCCCTGCTTACAGCTCTGTTTGCTAGCTCCTGTGCCGCAGTCTCACTGGCTGCTACCTTTATAGGACCCCTAGTCAGTGAAGCCCCGCCCCCTAATCAGGGCTCAGCTTCTCTCCCAGCACAAAGCCCCTACACATACAGATACTACCAATACAAAACCAAACACACACAAATACCTTCTTCTCCAACAGAACTCCCACTCAAACTCCCCTGTTTACAGCTCTGTTTGCTAGCTCCTGTGCCACTGCAGCTGTCTGTTCCGCTGCCTGACTGGCTGCTACCTTTATAGGTCCCCTAGTCAGTGAAGCCCCGCCCCCTGATCAGGGCTCAGCTTCTCTCCCAGCACAAAGCCCCTACAAGCCTCTACACATACAGATACTACCAATACAAAAAAACACACAAATACCTTCTCCTCCAAAAGAACTCCCACTCAAAGTCCCCTGCTTACAGCTCTGTTTTCTAGCTCCTGTGCCGCTGCCTGACTGGCTCCTACCTTTATCGGACCCCTAGTCAGTGAAGCCCCGCCCCCTAATCAGGGTTCAGCTTCTCTCCAAGCACAAAGCCCCGCCAAACCCCTACACATACATATACTACCAATGCAAAACCAAACACACACAAATACCTTCTCCTCCAACAGAACTTCCACTCAAACTCCCCTGTTTACACCTCTGTTTGCTAGCTCCTGTGCCCTTGTCTAACTGGCTGCTACCTTTATAGGACCCCTAGTCAGTGAAGCCCCGCCCCCTAATCAGGGCTCAGCTTCTCTCCCAGCACAAAGCCCGTACACATACAGACACTACCAATACAAAACCGAACACACACAAATACCTTCTCCTCCAACAGAACTCCCACTCAAACTCCCCTGTTTACAGCTCTGTTTGCTAGCTCCTGTGCCGCTGCCTGACTGGCTCCTACCTTTATAGGACCCCTAGTCAGTGAAGCCCCGCCCCCTGATCAGGGCTCAGCTTCTCTTCCAGCACAAAGCCCCTCCAAGCCTCTACACATACAGATACTACCAATACAAAAATACACACAAATACCTTCTCCTCCAACAGAACTCCCACTCAAACTCCCCTTTTTAGAGCTCTGTTTGCTAGCTCCTGTGCCGCTGCAGCTGTCTGTGCCGCTGCCTGACTGGCTGCTACCTTTATAGGACCCCCAGTCAGTGAAGCCCCGCCCCCTAATCAGGGCTCAGCTTCTCTCCCAGCACAAAGCCCCTTCAAACCTTTACACATACAGGTACTACCAATACAAAAAAACATTCACAAATACCTTCTCCTCCAACAGAACTCCCACTCAAACTCCCCTGCTTACAGCTCTGTTTGCTAGCTCCTGTGCCGCTGCCTGACTGGCTCCTACCTTTATAGGACCCCTAGTCAGTGAAGCCCCGCCCCCTGATCAGGGCTCAGCTTCTCTCCCAGCACAAAGACCCTACACATACAGATACTACCAATACAAAACCAAACACACACAAATACCTTCTCCTCCAACAGAACTCCCACTCCAATTCCCCTGTTTACAGCTCTGTTTGCTAGCTCCTGTGCCGCTGCCTGACTGGCTGCTACCTTGATAGGACCCCAAGTCAGTGAAGCCCCGCCCCCTAATCAGGGCTCAGCTTCTCTCCCAGCACAAAGCCCCTGCGCATACAGGTACTGACAATACAAAACCAAACACAAACAAATACCTTCTTCTCCAACAGAACTCCCACTCCAATTCCCCTGTTTACAGCTCTGTTTGCTAGCTCCTGTGCCGCTGCAGCTGTCTGAGCCGCTGCCTGACTGGCTGCTACCTTTATAGGAACCCTAGTCAGTCAAGCCCCGCCCCTAATCAGGGCTCAGCTTCTCTCCCAGCACAAAGCCCCTTCAAGCCTCTACACATACATATACTACCAATACAAAACCAAACACACACAAATACCATCTCCTCCAACAGAACTGCCACTCAAACTCCCCTGTTTACAGCTCTGTTTGCTAGCTCCTGTGCCACTGCCTGACTGGCTGCTACCTTCATAGGACCCCTAGTCAGTGAAGCCCCGCCCCCTAATCAGGGCTCAGCTTCTCTCCCAGAACGAAGCCCCTGCACATACAGATACTACCAATACAAAACCAAACACACACAAATACCTTCTCCTCCAACAGAACTCCCACTCCAACTCCCCTGTTTACAGCTCTGTTTGCTAGCTCCTTTGCCGCTGCCTGACTGGCTGCTACCTTTATAGGACCCCTAGTCAGTGAAGCCCCGCCCCCTAATCAGGGCTCAGCTTCTCTCCAAGCACAAAGCCCCTGCACATACAGATACTGACAATACAAAACCAAACACACACAAATACCTTCTCCTCCAACAGAACTCCCACTCAAACTCCCCTGTTTACAGCTCTGTTTGCTAGCTCCTGTGCCGCTGCAGCTGTCTGTGCCAATGCCTGACTGGCTGCTACCTTTATAGGACCCCTAGTCAGTCAAGCCCCGCCCCCTAATCAGGGCTCAGCTTCTCTCGCAGCACCTAACCCCTCCAAGCCCCTACACATACAGATACTACCAATACAAAAACACACACAAATACCTTCTCCTCCAACAGAACTCCCACTCAAACTCCCCTGTTCACAGCTCTGTTTGCTAGCTCCTGTGCCGCTGCCTGACTGGCTGCTACCTTTATAGGACCCCTAGTCAGTGAAGCCCCGCCCCCTAATCAGGGCTCAGCTTCTCTCGCAGCACCTAGCCCCTCCAAGCCTCTACACATACAGATACTATCAATACAAAAACACACACAAATACCTTCTCCTCCAACAGAACTCCCACTCAAACTCCCCTGTTTACAGCTCTGTTTGCTAGCTCCTGTGCCGCTGCCTGACTGGCTGCTACCTTTATAGGACCCCTAGTCAGTGAAGCCCCGCCCCCTAATCAGGGCTCAGCTTCTCTCGCAGCACCTAGCCCCTAAAAGCCTCTACACATACAGATACTACCAATACAAATACACAAACAAATAGCTTCTCCTCCAACAGAACTCCCACTCAAACTCCCCTGTTCACAGCTGTGTTTTCTAGCTCCTGTGCCGCTGCCTGACTGGGTGCTACCTTTATAGGACCCCTAGTCTGTGAAGCCCCGCCCCCTAATCAGGGCTCAGCTTCTCTCGCAGCACCTAGCCCCTCCAAGCCTCTACACATACAGATACTACCAATACAAAAACACACACAAATACCTTCTCCTCCAACAGAACTCCCACTCAAACTCCCCTATTTACAGCTCTGTTTGCTAGCTCCTGTGCCGCTGCCTGACTCGCTGCTACCTTTATAGGACCCCTAGTCAGGGAAGCCCCGCCCCCTAATCAGGGCTCAGCTTCTCTCCCAGCACAAAGCCCCTGCACATACAGATACTGACAATACAAAACCAAACACACACAAATACCGTCTCCTCCAACAGAACTCCCACTCAAACTCCCCTGTTCACAGCTCTGTTTGCTAGCTCCTGTGCCACTGCAGCTGTCTGTTCCGCTGCCTGACTGGCTGCTACCTTTATAGGACCCCTAGTCAGTGAAGCCCCGCCCCCTAATCAGGGCTCAGCTTCTCTCCAAGCACAAAGCCCCGCCAAACCCCTACACATACAGATACTACCAATACAAAAACACAAACAAATACCTTCTCCTCCAACAGAACTCCCACTCAAACTCCCCTGTTCACAGCTCTGTTTGCTAGCTCCTGTGCCGCTGCCTGACTGGCTGCTACCTTTATAGGACCCCTAGTCAGTGAAGCCCCGCCCCCTAATCAGGGCTCAGCTTCCCTCCCAGCACAAAGCCCCTCCAAGCCTCTACACATACAGATAATACCAATACAAAAACACACACAAATACGTTCTCCTCCAACAGAACTCCCACTCAAACTCCCCTGTTTACAGCTCTGTTTGGTAGCTCCTGTGCCGCTGCCTGACTGGCTGCTACCTTTATAGGACCCCTAGTCAGTGAAGCCCCGCCCCCTAATCAGGGCTCAGCTTCTCTCGCAGCACCTAGCCCCTAAAAGCCTCTACACATACAGATACTACCAATACAAAAACACACACAAATACGTTCTCCTCCAACAGAACTCCCACTCAAACTCCCCTGTTCACAGCTCTGTTTGCTAGGTCCTGTGCCGCTGCCTGACTGGCAGCTACCTTTATAGGACCCATAGTCAGGGAAGCCCCGCCCCCTAATCAGGTCTCAGCTTCTCTCCCAGCACAAAGCCCCTGCACATACAGATACTGACAATACAAAACCAAACACACACAAATACCATCTCCTCCAACAGAACTCCCACTGAAACTCCCCTGTTTACAGCTCTGTTTGCTAGCTCATGTGCCGCTGCAGCTGTCTGTGCCGATGCCTGACTGGCTGCTACCTTTATAGGACACCTAGTCAGTGAAGCCCCGCCCCCTGATCAGGGCTCAGCTTCTCTCCCAGCACAAAGCCCCTCCAAGCCTCTACACATACAGACACTACCAATACAAAAAAACACACACAAATACCTTCTCCTCCAACAGAACTCCCACTCAAACTCCCCTGCTTACAGCTCTGTTTGCTAGCTCCTGTGCCGCAGTCTGACTGGCTGCTACCTTTATAGGACCCCTAGTCAGTGAAGCCCCGCCCCCTGATCAGGGCTCAGCTTCTCTCCCAGCACAAAGCCCCTACACATACAGATACTACCAATACAAAACCAAACACACACAAATACCTTCTTCTCCAACAGAACTCCCACTCAAACTCCCCTGTTTACAGCTCTGTTTGCTAGCTCCTGTGCCACTGCAGCTGTCTGTTCCGCTGCCTGACTGGCTGCTACCTTTATAGGACCCCTAGTCAGTGAAGCCCCGCCCCCTGATCAGGGCTCAGCTTCTCTCCCAGCACAAAGCCCCTCCAAGCCTCTACACATACAGATACTACCAATACAAAAAAACACACAAATACCTTCTCCTCCAAAAGAACTCCCACTCAAAGTCCCCTGCTTACAGCTCTGTTTTCTAGCTCCTGTGCCGCTGCCTGACTGGCTCCTACCTTTATAGGACCCCTAGTCAGTGAAGCCCCGCCCCCTAATCAGGGTTCAGCTTCTCTCCAAGCACAAAGCCCGGCCAAACCCCTACACATACATATACTACCAATACAAAACCAAACACACAAAAATACCTTCTCCTCCAACAGAACTCCCACTCAAACTCCCCTGTTCACAGCTCTGTTTGCTAGCTCCTGTGCCGCTGCCTGACTGGCAGCTACCTTTATAGGACCCCTAGTCAGGGAAGCCCCGCCCCCTAATCAGGGCTCAGCTTCTCTCCCAGCACAAAGCCCCTGCACATACAGATACTGACAATACAAAACCAAACACACACAAATACCGTCTCCTCCAACAGAACTCCCACTCAAACTCCCCTGTTTACAGCTCTGTTTGCTAGCTCCTGTGCCGCTGCAGCTGTCTGTGCCAATGCCTGACTGGCTGCTACCTTTATAGGACCCCTAGTCACTGAAGCCCCGCCCCCTAATCAGGGCTCAGCTTCTCTCCCAGCACAAAGCCCCTTCAAGCCTCTACACATACAGATACTACCAATACAAAAACACACACAAATACCTTCTCCTCCAACAGAACTCCCACTCAAATTCCCCTGTTTAAAGCTCTGTTTGCTAGCTCCTGTGCCACTGCAGCTTTCTGTTCCGCTGCCTGACTGGCTGCTACCTTTATAGGACCCCTAGTCAGTGAAGCCCCGCCCCCTAATCAGGGCTCAGCTTCTCTCCAAGCACAAAGCCCCGCCAAACCCCTACACATACATATACTACCAATACAAAACCAAACACACACAAATACCATCTCCTCCAACAGAACTCCCACTGAAACTCCCCTGTTTACAGCTCTGTTTGCTAGCTCCTGTGCCGCTGCAGCTGCCTGTGCCGATGCCTGACTGGATGCTACCTTTATAGGACACCTAGTCAGTGAAGCCCCGCCCCCTGATCAGGGCTCAGCTTCTCTCCCAGCACAAAGCCCCTCCAAGCCTCTACACATACAGACACTACCAATACAAAAAAACACACACAAATACCTTCTCCTCCAACAGAACTCCCACTCAAACTCCCCTGCTTACAGCTCTGTTTGCTAGCTCCTGTGCCGCAGTCTCACTGGCTGCTACCTTTATAGGACCCCTAGTCAGTGAAGCCCCGCCCCCTAATCAGGGCTCAGCTTCTCTCCCAGCACAAAGCCCCTACACATACAGATACTACCAATACAAAACCAAACACACACAAATACCTTCTTCTCCAACAGAACTCCCACTCAAACTCCCCTGTTTACAGCTCTGTTTGCTAGCTCCTGTGCCACTGCAGCTGTCTGTTCCGCTGCCTGACTGGCTGCTACCTTTATAGGTCCCCTAGTCAGTGAAGCCCCGCCCCCTGATCAGGGCTCAGCTTCTCTCCCAGCACAAAGCCCCTACAAGCCTCTACACATACAGATACTACCAATACAAAAAAACACACAAATACCTTCTCCTCCAAAAGAACTCCCACTCAAAGTCCCCTGCTTACAGCTCTGTTTTCTAGCTCCTGTGCCGCTGCCTGACTGGCTCCTACCTTTATAGGACCCCTAGTCAGTGAAGCCCCGCCCCCTAATCAGGGTTCAGCTTCTCTCCAAGCACAAAGCCCCGCCAAACCCCTACACATACATATACTACCAATGCAAAACCAAACACACACAAATACCATCTCCTCCAACAGAACTTCCACTCAAACTCCCCTGTTTACAGCTCTGTTTCCTAGCTCCTGTGCCGCTGCCTGACTGGCTGCTACCTTTATAGGATCCCTAGTCAGGGAAGCCCCGCCCCCTAATCAGGGCTCAGCTTCTCTCCCAGCACAAAGCCCCTCCAAGCTCTACACATACAGATACTACCAATACAAAACCAAACACACACAAATACCTTCTCCTCCAACAGAACTTCCACTCAAACTCCCCTGCTTACAGCTCTGTTTGCTAGCTCCTGTGCCCTTGTCTAACTGGCTGCTACCTTTATAGGACCCCTAGTCAGTGAAGCCCCGCCCCCTAATCAGGGCTCAGCTTCTCTCCCAGCACAAAGCCCGTACACATACAGACACTACCAATACAAAACCGAACACACACAAATACCTTTTCCTCCAACAGAACTCCCACTCAAACTCCCCTGTTTACAGCTCTGTTTGCTAGCTCCTGTGCCGCTGCAGCTGTCTGTGCCAATGCCTGACTGGCTGCTACCTTTATAGGACCCCTAGTCACTGAAGCCCCGCCCCCTAATCAGGGCTCAGCTTCTCTCCCAGCACAAAGCCCCTTCAAGCCTCTACACATACAGATACTACCAATACAAAAACACACACAAATACCTTCTCCTCCAACAGAACTCCCACTCAAATTCCCCTGTTTAAAGCTCTGTTTGCTAGCTCCTGTGCCACTGCAGCTGTCTGTTCCGCTGCCTGACTGGCTGCTACCTTTATAGGAACCCTAGTCAGTGAAGCCCCGCCCCCTAATCAGGGCTCAGCTTCTCTCCCAGCACAAAGCCCCTTCAAACCTCTACACATACAGATACTACCAATACAAAAACACACACAAATACCTTCTCCTCGAACAGAACTCCCACTCAAACTCCCCTGTTTACAGCTCTGTTTGCTAGCTCCTGTGCTGCTGCCTGACTGGCTGCTACCTTTATAGGACCCCTAGTCAGGGAAGCCCCGCCCCCTAATCAGGGCTCAGCTTCTCTCCCAGCACACAGCCCCTGCACATACAGATACTGACAATACAAAACCAAACACACACAAATACCTTCTCCTCCAACAGAACTCCCACTGAAACTCCCCTGTTTACAGCTCTGTTTGCTAGCTCCTGTGCCGCTGCAGCTGTCTGTGCCGATGCCTGACTGGCTGCTACCTTTATAGGACACCTAGTCAGTGAAGCCCCGCCCCCTGATCAGGGCTCAGCTTCTCTCCCAGCACAAAGCCCCTCCAAGCCTCTACACATACAGACACTACCAATACAAAAAAACACACACAAATACCTTCTCCTCCAACAGAACTCCCACTCAAACTCCCCTGCTTACAGCTCTGTTTGCTAGCTCCTGTGCCGCAGTCTGACTGGCTGCTACCTTTATAGGACCCCTAGTCAGTGAAGCCCCGCCCCCTAATCAGGGCTCAGCTTCTCTCCCAGCACAAAGCCCCTACACATACAGATACTACCAATACAAAACCAAACACACACAAATACCTTCTTCTCCAACAGAACTCCCACTCAAACTCCCCTGTTTACAGCTCTGTTTGCTAGCTCCTGTGCCACTGCAGCTGTCTGTTCCGCTGCCTGACTGGCTGCTACCTTTATAGGACCCCTAGTCAGTGAAGCCCCGCCCCCTGATCAGGGCTCAGCTTCTCTCCCAGCACAAAGCCCCTCCAAGCCTCTACACATACAGATACTACCAATACAAAAAAACACACAAATACCTTCTCCTCCAAAAGAACTCCCACTCAAAGTCCCCTGCTTACAGCTCTGTTTTCTAGCTCCTGTGCCGCTGCCTGACTGGCTCCTACCTTTATCGGACCCCTAGTCAGTGAAGCCCCGCCCCCTAATCAGGGTTCAGCTTCTGTCCAAGCACAAAGCCCCGCCAAACCCCTACACATACATATACTACCAATACAAAACCAAACACACACAAATACCATCTCCTCCAACAGAACTCCCACTCAAACTCCCCTGTTTACAGCTCTGTTTCCTAGCTCCTGTGCCGCTGCCTGACTGGCTGCTACCTTTATAGGATCCCTAGTCAGGGAAGCCCCGCCCCCTAATCAGGGCTCTGCTTCTCTCCCAGCACAAAGCCCCTGCACATACAGATACTGACAATACAAAACCAAACGCACACAAATACCTTCTCCTCCAACAGAACTCCCACTCCAACTCCCCTGTTTACAGCTCTGTTTGCTAGCTCCTGTGCCGCTGCAGCTGTCTGTGCCGCTGCCTGACTGGCTGCTACCTTTATAGGACGCCTAG
The DNA here is from genome assembly GCF_965140295.1 of Lepidochelys olivacea. Lineage (NCBI taxonomy): Eukaryota > Metazoa > Chordata > Testudines > Cheloniidae > Lepidochelys > Lepidochelys olivacea. The sequence continues at coordinate 1,590,489 of NC_140432.1, read as the reverse complement.
TCAGTGGAGCCCCGCCCCCTAATCAGGGCTCAGCTTCTCTCCCAGCACAAAGCCCCTTCAAACCTCTACACATACAGATACTACCAATACAAAAATACACACAAATACCTTCTCCTCCAACAGAACTCCCACTCAAACTCCCCTGTTTACAGCTCTGTTTGCTAGCTCCTGTGCCGCTGCCTGACTGGCTCCTACCTTTATAGGACCCCTAGTCAGTGAAGCCCCGCCCCCTGATCAGGGCTCAGCTTCTCTTCCAGCACAAAGCCCCTCCAAGCCTCTACACATACAGATACTACCAATACAAAAATACACACAAATACCTTCTCCTCCAACAGAACTCCCACTCAAACTCCCCTTTTTAGAGCTCTGTTTGCTAGCTCCTGTGCCGCTGCAGCTGTCTCTGCCGCTGCCTGACTGGCTGCTACCTTTATAGGACCCCCAGTCAGTGAAGCCCCGCCCCCTAATCAGGGCTCAGCTTCTCTCCCAGCACAAAGCCCCTTCAAACCTTTACACATACAGGTACTACCAATACAAAAAAACATTCACAAATACCTTCTCCTCCAACAGAACTCCCACTCAAACTCCCCTGCTTACAGCTCTGTTTGCTAGCTCCTGTGCCGCTGCCTGACTGGCTCCTACCTTTATAGGACCCCTAGTCAGTGAAGCCCCGCCCCCTGATCAGGGCTCAGCTTCTCTCCCAGCACAAAGACCCTACACATACAGATACTACCAATACAAAACCAAACACACACAAATACCTTCTCCTCCAACAGAACTCCCACTCCAATTCCCCTGTTTACAGCTCTGTTTGCTAGCTCCTGTGCCGCTGCCTGACTGGCTGCTACCTTGATAGGACCCCTAGTCAGTGAAGCCCCGCCCCCTAATCAGGGCTCAGCTTCTCTCCCAGCACAAAGCCCCTGCGCATACAGGTACTGACAATACAAAACCAAACACAAACAAATACCTTCTTCTCCAACAGAACTCCCACTCCAATTCCCCTGTTTACAGCTCTGTTTGCTAGCTCCTGTGCCGCTGCAGCTGTCTGAGCCGCTGCCTGACTGGCTGCTACCTTTATAGGAACCCTAGTCAGTCAAGCCCCGCCCCTAATCAGGGCTCAGCTTCTCTCCCAGCACAAAGCCCCTTCAAGCCTCTACACATACATATACTACCAATACAAAACCAAACACACACAAATACCATCTCCTCCAACAGAACTGCCACTCAAACTCCCCTGTTTACAGCTCTGTTTGCTAGCTCCTGTGCCACTGCCTGACTGGCTGCTACCTTCATAGGACCCCGAGTCAGTGAAGCCCCGCCCCCTAATCAGGGCTCAGCTTCTCTCCCAGCACAAAGCCCCTCCAAGCCTCTACACATACAGATACTACCAATACAAAAAAACACACAAATACCTTCTCCTCCAACAGAACTCCCACTCAAACTCCCCTGCTTACAGCTCTGTTTGCTAGCTCCTGTGCCGCTGTCTGACTGGCTCCTACCTTTATAGGACCCCTAGTCAGTGAAGCCCCGCCCCCTAATCAGGGCTCAGCTTCTCTCCCAGAACGAAGCCCCTGCACATACAGATACTACCAATACAAAACCAAACACACACAAATACCTTCTCCTCCAACAGAACTCCCACTCCAACTCCCCTGTTTACAGCTCTGTTTGCTAGCTCCTTTGCCGCTGCCTGACTGGCTGCTACCTTTATAGGACCCCTAGTCAGTGAAGCCCCGCCCCCTAATCAGGGCTCAGCTTCTCTCCAAGCACAAAGCCCCTGCACATACAGATACTGACAATACAAAACCAAACACACACAAATACCTTCTCCTCCAACAGAACTCCCACTCAAACTCCCCTGTTTACAGCTCTGTTTGCTAGCTCCTGTGCCGCTGCAGCTGTCTGTGCCAATGCCTGACTGGCTGCTACCTTTATAGGACCCCTAGTCAGTCAAGCCCCGCCCCCTAATCAGGGCTCAGCTTCTCTCGCAGCACCTAACCCCTCCAAGCCCCTACACATACAGATACTACCAATACAAAAACACACACAAATACCTTCTCCTCCAACAGAACTCCCACTCAAACTCCCCTGTTCACAGCTCTGTTTGCTAGCTCCTGTGCCGCTGCCTGACTGGCTGCTACCTTTATAGGACCCCTAGTCAGTGAAGCCCCGCCCCCTAATCAGGGCTCAGCTTCTCTCGCAGCACCTAGCCCCTCCAAGCCTCTACACATACAGATACTATCAATACAAAAACACACACAAATACCTTCTCCTCCAACAGAACTCCCACTTAAACTCCCCTGTTCACAGCTCTGTTTGCTAGCTCCTGTGCCTCTGCCTGACTGGCTGCTACCTTTATAGGACCCCTAGTCAGTGAAGCCCCGCCCCCTAATCAGGGCTCAGCTTCTCTCCCAGCACAAAGCCCCTGCACATACAGATACTGACAATACAAAACCAAACACACACAAATACCTTCTCCTCCAACAGAACTCCCACTCAAACTCACCTGTTTACAGATCTGTTTGCTAGCTCCTGTGCCGCTGCAGCTGTCTGAGCCGCTGCCTGACTGGCTGCTACCTTTATAGGACCCCTAGTCAGTGAAGCCCCGCCCCCTAATCAGGGCGCAGCTTCTCTCCAAGCACAAAGCCCCTACACATACAGATACTACCAATACAAAACCAAACACACACAAATACCTTCCCCTCCAACAGAACTCCCACTCAAACTCCCCTGTTTACAGCCTTGTTTGCTAGCTCCTGTGCCGCTGCAGCTGTCTGTGCCGCTGCCTGACTGGCTGCTACCTCTTTAGGACCCCTAGTCAGTGAAGCCCCGCCCCCTAATCAGGGCTCAGCTTCTCTCCGAGCACAAAGCCCCTGCACATACAGATACTGACAATACAAAACCAAACACACACAAATACCTTCTCCTCCAACAGAACTCCCACTCAAACTCCCCTGTTCACAGCTCTGTTTGCTAGCTCCTGTGCCGCTGCCTGACTGGCTGCTACCTTTATAGGACCCCTAGTCAGTGAAGCCCCGCCCCCTAATCAGGGCTCAGCTTCTCTCCCAGCACCTAGCCCCTCCAAGCCTCTACACATACAGATATTACCAATACAAAAACACACACAAATACCTTCTCCTCCAACAGAACTCCCACTCAAACTCCCCTGTTTACAGCTCTGTTTGCTAGCTCCTGTGCCGCTGCCTGACTGGCTGCTACCTTTATAGGACCCCTAGTCAGGGAAGCCCCGCCCCCTGATCAGGGCTCAGCTTCTCTCCCAGCACAAAGCCCCTCCAAGCCTCTACACATACAGATACTACCAATACAAAACCAAACACACACAAATACCTTCTCCTCCAACAGAACTCCCACTCAAAGTCCCCTGTTTACAGCTCTGTTTGCTAGCTCCTGTGCCGCTGCCTGACTGGCTGCTACCTTTATAGGACCCCTAGTCACTGAAGCCCCGCCCCCAAACCAGGGCTCAGCTTCTCTCCCAGCACAAAGCCCCTCCAAGCCTCTACACATACAGATACTACCAATACAAAACCAAACACACACAAATACCTTCTCCTCCAACAGAACTCCCACTCAAACTCCCCTGTTTACAGGTCTGTTTGCTAGCTCCTGTGCCGCTGCAGCTGTCTGTTCCGCTGCCTGACTGGCTGCTACCTTTATAGGACCCCTAGTCAGTGAAGCCCCGCCCCCTAATCAGGGTTCAGCTTCTCTCCAAGCACAAAGCCCCGCCAAACCCCTTCACATACAGATACTACCAATAAAAAACCAAACACACACAAATACCTTCTCCTCCAACAGAACTCCCACTCAAACTGCCCTGCTTACAGCTCTGTTTGCTAGCTCCTGTGCCGCTGCCTGACTGGCTGGTACCTTTATAGGACCCCTAGTCACTGAAGCCCCGCCCCCTAATCTGGGCTCAGCTTCTCTCCCAGCACAAAGCCCCTCCAAGCCTCTACACATACAGATACTACCAATACAAAACCAAACACACACAAATACCTTCTCCTCCAACAGAACTACCACTCAAACTCCCCTGTTTACAGCTCTGTTTGCTAGCTCCTGTACCGCTGCTTGACTGGCTGCTAGCTTTATAGGACCCCTAGTCAGTGAAGCCCCGCCCCCTGATCAGGGCTCAGCTTCTCTCCCAGCACAAAGCCCCTCCAAGCCTCTACATATACAGATACTACCAATACAAAAAAACACACAAATACCTTCTCCTCCAACAGAACTCCCACTCAAACTGCCCTGTTTACAGCTCTGTTTGCTAGCTCCTGTGCCGCTGCTTGACTGGCTGCTAGCTTTATAAGACCCCTAGTCAGTGAAGCCCCGCCCCCTGATCAGGGCTCAGCTTCTCTCCCAGCACAAAGCCCCTCCAAGCCTCTACATATACAGATACTACCAATACAAAAACACACACAAATACCTTCTCCTCCAACAGAACTCCCACTCAAATTCCCCTGTTTAAAGCTCTGTTTGCCAGCTCCTGTGCCACTGCAGCTGTCTGTTCTGCTGCCTGACTGGCTGCTACCTTTATAGGAACCCTAGTCAGTGAAGCCCCGCCCCCTAATCAGGGCTCAGCTTCTCTCCCAGCACAAAGCCCCTCCAAGCCTCTACACATACAGATACTACCAATACAAAACCAAACACACACAAATACCTTCTCCTCCAACAGAACTCCCACTCAAACTCCCCTGTTTACAGCTCTGTTTGCTAGCTCCTGTGCCGCTGCCTGACTGGCTGCTAACTTTATAGGACCCCTAGTCAGTGAAGCCCCGCCCCCTAATCAGGGCTCAGCTTCTCTCCAAGCACAAAGCCCCGCCAAACCCCTACACATACAGATACTACCAATACAAAACCAAACACACACAAATACCATCTCCTCCAACAAAACTCCCACTCAAACTCCCCTGTTTACAGCTCTGTTTGCTAGCTCCTGTGCCGCTGCCTGACTGGCTGCTAACTTTATAGGACCCCTAGTCAGTGAAGCCCCGCCCCCTAATCAGGGCTCAGCTTCTCTCCAAGCACAAAGCCCCGCCAAACCCCTACACATACAGATACTACCAATACAAAACCAAAAACACACAAATACCTTCTCCTCCAACAGAACTCCCACTCAAACTCCCCTGTTTACAGCTCTGTTTGCTAGCTCCTGTGCCGCTGCAGCTGTCTGTGCCAATGCCTGACTGGCTGCTACCTTTATAGGACCCCTAGTCAGTCAAGCCCCGCCCCCTAATCAGGGCTCAGCTTCTCTCGCAGCACCTAACCCCTCCAAGCCCCTACACATACAGATACTACCAATACAAAAACACACACAAATACCTTCTCCTCCAACAGAACTCCCACTCAAACTCCCCTGTTCACAGCTCTGTTTGCTAGCTCCTGTGCCGCTGCCTGACTGGCTGCTACCTTTATAGGACCCCTAGTCAGTGAAGCCCCGCCCCCTAATCAGGGCTCAGCTTCTCTCGCAGCACCTAGCCCCTCCAAGCCTCTACACATACAGATACTATCAATACAAAAACACACACAAATACCTTCTCCTCCAACAGAACTCCCACTCAAACTCCCCTGTTCACAGCTCTGTTTGCTAGCTCCTGTGCCTCTGCCTGACTGGCTGCTACCTTTATAGGACCCCTAGTCAGTGAAGCCCCGCCCCCTAATCAGGGCTCAGCTTCTCTCCCAGCACAAAGCCCCTGCACATACAGATACTGACAATACAAAACCAAACACACACAAATACCTTCTCCTCCAACAGAACTCCCACTCAAACTCACCTGTTTACAGATCTGTTTGCTAGCTCCTGTGCCGCTGCAGCTGTCTGAGCCGCTGCCTGACTGGCTGCTACCTTTATAGGACCCCTAGTCAGTCAAGCCCCGCCCCCTAATCAGGGCTCAGCTTCTCTCCCAGCACAAAGCCCCTTCAAGACTCTACAAATACGTATACTACCAATACAAAAACACACACAAATACCTTCTCCTCCAACAGAACTCCCACTCAAAATCCCCTGTTCACAGCTCTGTTTCCTAGCTCCTGTGCCGCTGCCTGACTGGCTGCTACCTTTATAGGACCCCTAGTCAGTGAAGCCCCGCCCCCTAATCAGGGCTCAGCTTCTCTCCCAGCACAAAGCCCGTACACATACAGATACTACCAATACAAAACCGAACACACAAGTACCTTCTCCTCCAACAGAACTCCCATTCAAACTCCCCTGTTTACAGCTCTGTTTGCTAGCTCCTGTGCCGCTGCAGCTGTCTGTGCCAATGCCTGACTGGCTGCTACCTTTATAGGACCCCTAGTCAGTGAAGCCCCGCCCCCTAATCAGGGCTCAGCTTCTCTCGCAGCACCTAGCCCCTGCAAGCCTCTACACATACAGATAATACCAATACAAAAACACACACAAATACCTTCTCCTCCAACAGAACTCCCACTCAAACTCCCCTGTTCACAGCTCTGTTTGCTAGCTCCTGTGCCACTGCAGCTGTCTGTTCCGCTGCCTGATTGGCTGCTACCTTTATAGGACCCCTAGTCAGTTAAGCCCCGCCCCCTAATCAGGGCTCAGCTTCTCTCCAAGCACAAAGCCCCGCCAAACCCCTGCACATACAGATACTACCAATACAAAACCAAACACACACAAATACCTTCTCCTCCAACAGAACTCCCACTCAAACTCCCCTGTTTACAGCTCTGTTTGCTAGCTCCTGTGCCGCTGCCTGACTGGCTGCTACCTTTATAGGACCCCTAGTCAGTGAAGCCCCGCCCCCTGATCAGGGCTCAGCTTCTCTCCCAGCACAAAGCCCCTCCAAGCCTCTACACATACAGATACTACCAATACAAAACCAAACACACACAAACACCTTCTCCTCCAACAGAACTCCCACTCAAACTCCCCTGTTTACAGCTCTGTTTGCTAGCTCCTGTGCCGCTGCCTGACTGGCTGCTACCTTTATAGGACGCCTAGTCAGTGAAGCCCCGGCCCCTAAGCAGGGCTTAGCTTCTCTCCCAGCGCAAAGCCCCTCCAAGCCTCTACACATACAGATACTACCAATACAAAACCAAAAACACACAAATACCTTCTCCTCCAACAGAACTCCCACTCAAACTCCCCTGTTCACAGCTCTGTTTGCTAGCTCCTGTGCCGCTGCCTGACTGGCTGCTACCTTTATAGGACCCCTAGTCAGTGAAGCCCCGCCCCCTGATCAGGGCTCAGCTTCTCTCCCAGCACAAAGCCCCTCCAAGCCTCTACACATACAGATACTACCAATAAAAAACCAAAAACACACAAATACCTTCCCCTCCAACAGAACTCCCACTCAAACTCCCCTGTTTACAGCCTTGTTTGCTAGCTCCTGTGCCGCTGCAGCTGTCTGTGCCGCTGCCTGACTGGCTGCTACCTCTTTAGGACCCCTAGTCAGTGAAGCCCCGCCCCCTAATCAGGGCTCAGCTTCTCTCCGAGCACAAAGCCCCTGCACATACAGATACTGACAATACAAAACCAAACACACACAAATACCTTCTCCTCCAACAGAACTCCCACTCAAACTCCCCTGTTCACAGCTCTGTTTGCTAGCTCCTGTGCCGCTGTCTGACTGGCTGCTACCTTTATAGGACCCCTAGTCAGTGAAGCCCCGCCCCCTAATCAGGGCTCAGCTTCTCTCCCAGCACCTAGCCCCTCCAAGCCTCTACACATACAGATATTACCAATACAAAAACACACACAAATACCTTCTCCTCCAACAGAACTCCCACTCAAACTCCCCTGTTTACAGCTCTGTTTGCTAGCTCCTGTGCCGCTGCCTGACTGGCTGCTACCTTTATAGGACCCCTAGTCAGGGAAGCCCCGCCCCCTGATCAGGGCTCAGCTTCTCTCCCAGCACAAAGCCCCTCCAAGCCTCTACACATACAGATACTACCAATACAAAACCAAACACACACAAATACCTTCTCCTCCAACAGAACTCCCACTCAAACTCCCCTGTTTACAGCTCTGTTTGCTAGCTCCTGTGCCGCTGCCTGACTGGCTGCTACCTTTATAGGACCCCTAGTCACTGAAGCCCCGCCCCCAAACCAGGGCTCAGCTTCTCTCCCAGCACAAAGCCCCTCCAAGCCTCTACACATACAGATACTACCAATACAAAACCAAACACACACAAATACCTTCTCCTCCAACAGAACTCCCACTCAAACTCCCCTGTTTACAGCTCTGTTTGCTAGCTCCTGTGCCGCTGCAGCTGTCTGTTCCGCTGCCTGACTGGCTGCTACCTTTATAGGACCCCTAGTCAGTGAAGCCCCGCCCCCTAATCAGGGTTCAGCTTCTCTCCAAGCACAAAGCCCCGCCAAACCCCTTCACATACAGATACTACCAATAAAAAACCAAACACGCACAAATACCTTCTCCTCCAACAGAACTCCCACTCAAACTGCCCTGTTTACAGCTCTGTTTGCTAGCTCCTGTACCGCTGCTTGACTGGCTGCTAGCTTTATAGGACCCCTAGTCAGTGAAGCCCCGCCCCCTGATCAGGGCTCAGCTTCTCTCCCAGCACAAAGCCCCTCCAAGCCTCTACATATACAGATACTACCAATACAAAAAAACACACAAATACCTTCTCCTCCAACAGAACTCCCACTCAAACTGCCCTGTTTACAGCTCTGTTTGCTAGCTCCTGTGCCGCTGCTTGACTGGCTGCTAGCTTTATAAGACCCCTAGTCAGTGAAGCCCCGCCCCCTGATCAGGGCTCAGCTTCTCTCCCAGCACAAAGCCCCTCCAAGCCTCTACATATACAGATACTACCAATACAAAAACACACACAAATACCTTCTCCTCCAACAGAACTCCCACTCAAATTCCCCTGTTTAAAGCTCTGTTTGCCAGCTCCTGTGCCACTGCAGCTGTCTGTTCTGCTGCCTGACTGGCTGCTAACTTTATAGGACCCCTAGTCAGTGAAGCCCCGCCCCCTAATCAGGGCTCAGCTTCTCTCCCAGCACAAAGCCCCTCCAAGCCTCTACACATACAGATACTACCAATACAAAACCAAACACACACAAATACCATCTCCTCCAACAAAACTCCCACTCAAACTCCCCTGTCTACAGCTCTGTTTGCTAGCTCCTGTGCCAATGCCTGACTGGCTGCTACCTTTATAGGACCCCTAGTCAGTCAAGCCCCGCCCCCTAATCAGGGCTCAGCTTCTCTCCAAGCACAAAGCCCCGCCAAACCCCTACACATACAGATACTACCAATACAAAACCAAACACACACAAATACCATCTCCTCCAACAGAACTCCCACTCAAACTCCCCTGTTTACAGCTCTGTTTGCTAGCTCCTGTGTCGTTGCCTGACTGGCTGCTACCTTTATAGGACCCCTAGTCAGTGAAACCCGCCCCCTAATCAGGGCTCAGCTTCTCTCCCAGCACAAAGCCCCTCCAAGCCTCTACACATACAGATACTACCAATACAAAAACACACACAAATAGCTTCTCCTCCAACAGAACTTCCACTCAAACTCCCCTGTTCACAGCTCTGTTTGCTAGCTCCTGTGCCGCTGCCTGACTGGCTGCTACCTTTATAGGACCCCTAGTCAGTGAAGCCCCGCCCCCTAATCAGGGCTCAGCTTCTCTCGCAGCACCTAGCCCCTCCAAGCCTCTACACATACAGATACTATCAATACAAAAACACACACAAATAGCTTCTCCTCCAACAGAACTCCCACTCAAACTCCCCTGTTCACAGCTCTGTTTGCTAGCTCCTGTGCCTCTGCCGGACTGGCTGCTACCTTTATAGGACCCCTAGTCAGTGAAGCCCCGCCCCCTAATCAGGGCTCAGCTTCCCTCCCAGCACAAAGCCCCTGCACATACAGATACTGACAATACAAAACCAAACACACACAAATACCTTCTCCTCCAACAGAACTCCCACTCAAACTCACCTGTTTACAGATCTGTTTGCTAGCTCCTGTGCCGCTGCAGCTGTCTGAGCCGCTGCCTGACTGGCTGCTACCTTTGTAGGACCCCTAGTCAGTTAAGACCCGCCCCCTAATCAGGGCTCAGCTTCTCTCCAAGCACAAAGCCCCGCCAAACCCCTGCACATACAGATACTACCAATACAAAACCAAACACACACAAATACCTTCTCCTCCAACAGAACTCCCACTCAAACTCCCCTGTTTACAGCTCTGTTTGCTAGCTCCTGTGCCGCTGCAGCTGTCTGTGCCAATGCCTGACTGGCTGCTACCTTTATAGGACCCCTAGTCAGTCAAGCCCCGCCCCCTAATCAGGGCTCAGCTTCTCTCCCAGCACAAAGCCCCTTCAAGCCTCTACACATACATATACTACCAATACAAAAACACACACAAATACCTTCTCCTCCAACAGAACTCCCACTCAAACTCCCCTGTTCACAGCTCTGTTTGCTAGCTCCTGTGCCGCTGCCTGACTGGCTGCTACCTTTATAGGACCCCTAGTCAGTGAAGCCCCGCCCCCTAATCAGGGCTCAGCTTCTCTCCCAGCACCTAGCCCCTCCAAGCCTCTACACATACAGATATTACCAATACAAAAACACACACAAATACCTTCTCCTCCAACAGAACTCCCACTCAAACTCCCCTGTTTACAGCTCTGTTTGCTAGCTCCTGTGCCGCTGCCTGACTGGCTGCTACCTTTATAGGACCCCTAGTCAGGGAAGCCCCGCCCCCTAATCAGGGCTCAGCTTCTCTCCCAGCACAAAGCCCCTGCACATACAGATACTGACAATACAAAACCAAACACACACAAATACCTTCTCCTCCAACAGAACTCCCACTCAAACTCCCCTGTTTACAGCTCTGTTTGCTAGCTCCTGTGCCGCTGCAGCTGTCTGTGCCAATGCCTGACTGGCTGCTACCTTTATAGGACCCCTAGTCAGTGAAGCCCCGCCCCCTAATCAGGGCTCAGCTTCTCTCGCAGCACCTAGCCCCTCCAAGCCTCTAAACATACAGATAATACCAATACAAAAACACACACAAATACCTTCTCCTCCAACAGAACTCCCACTCAAACTCCCCTGTTTACAGCTCTGTTTGCTAGCTCCTGTGCCGCTGCCTGACTGGCTGCTACCTTTATAGGACCCCTAGTCAGTGAAGCCCCGCCCCCTGATCAGGGCTCAGCTTCTCTCCCAGCACAAAGCCCCTCCAAGCCTCTACACATACAGATACTACCAATACAAAACCAAACACACACAAATACCTTCTCCTCCAACAGAACTCCCACTCAAACTCCCCTGTTTACAGCTCTGTTTGCTAGCTCCTGTGCCGCTGCCTGACTGGCTGCTACCTTTATAGGACGCCTAGTCAGTGAAGCCCCGCCCCCTAAGCAGGGCTCAGCTTCTCTCCCAGCACAAAGCCCCTCCAAGCCTCTACACATACAGATACTACCAATACAAAACCAAAAACACACAAATACCTTCTCCTCCAACAGAACTCCCACTCAAACTCCCCTGTTTACAGCTCTGTTTGCTAGCTCTTGTGCCGCTGCAGCTGACTGTGCCGCTGCCTGACTGTCTGCTACCTTTATAGGACCCCTAGTCAGTGAAGCCCCGCCCCCTAATCAGGGCTCAGCTTCTCTCCCAGCACAAAGCCCCTGCACATACAGATACTGACAATACAAAACCAAACACACACAAATACCTTCTCCTCCAACAGAACTCCCACTCAAACTCCCCTGTTTACAGCTCTGTTTGCTAGCTCCTGTGCCGCTGCAGCTGTCTGTGCCAATGCCTGACTGGCTGCTACCTTTATAGGACCCCTAGTCAGTCAAGCCCCGCCCCCTAATCAGGGCTCAGCTTCTCTCCCAGCACAAAGCCCCTTCAAGCCTCTACACATACATATACTACCAATACAAAAACACACACAAATACCTTCTCCTCCAACAGAACTCCCACTCAAACTCCCCTGTTCACAGCTCTGTTTGCTAGCTCCTGTGCCGCTGCCTGACTGGCTGCTACCTTTATAGGACCCCTAGTCAGTGAAGCCCCGCCCCCTAATCAGGGCTCAGCTTCTCTCCCAGCACCTAGCCCCTCCAAGCCTCTACACATACAGATATTACCAATACAAAAACATACACAAATACCTTCTCCTCCAACAGAACTCCCACTCAAACTCCCCTGTTTACAGCTCTGTTTGCTAGCTCCTGTGCCGCTGCCTGACTGGCTGCTACCTTTATAGGACCCCTAGTCAGGGAAGCCCCGCCCCCTAATCAGGGCTCAGCTTCTCTCCCAGCACAAAGCCCCTGCACATACAGATCCTGACAATACAAAACCAAACACACACAAATACCTTCTCCTCCAACAGAACTCCCACTCAAACTCCCCTGTTTACAGCTCTGTTTGCTAGCTCCTGTGCCGCTGCAGCTGTCTGTGCCAATGCCTGACTGGCTGCTACCTTTATAGGACCCCTAGTCAGTCAAGCCCCGCCCCCTAATCAGGGCTCAGCTTCTCTCCAAGCACAAAGCCCCGCCAAACCCCTACACATACAGATACTACCAATACAAAACCAAACACACACAAATACCATCTCCTCCAACAGAACTCCCACTCAAACTCCCCTGTTCACAGCTCTGTTTGCTAGCTCCTGTGTCGTTGCCTGACTGGCTGCTACCTTTATAGGACCCCTAGTCAGTGAAGCCCCGCCCCCTAATCAGGGCTCAGCTTCTCTCCCAGCACCTAGCCCCTCCAAGCCTCTACACATACAGATACTATCAATACAAAAACACACACAAATAGCTTCTCCTCCAACAGAACTCCCACTCAAACTCCCCTGTTCACAGCTCTGTTTGCTAGCTCCTGTGCCTCTGCCGGACTGGCTGCTACCTTTATAGGACCCCTAGTCAGTGAAGCCCCGCCCCCTAATCAGGGCTCAGCTTCCCTCCCAGCACAAAGCCCCTGCACATACAGATACTGACAATACAAAACCAAACACACACAAATACCTTCTCCTCCAACAGAACTCCCACTCAAACTCACCTGTTTACAGATCTGTTTGCTAGCTCCTGTGCCGCTGCAGCTGTCTGAGCCGCTGCCTGATTTGCTGCTACCTTTATAGGACCCCTAGTCAGTTAAGACCCGCCCCCTAATCAGGGCTCAGCTTCTCTCCAAGCACAAAGCCCCGCCAAACCCCTGCACATACAGATACTACCAATACAAAACCAAACACACACAAATACCTTCTCCTCCAACAGAACTCCCACTCAAACTCCCCTGTTTACAGCTCTGTTTGCTAGCTCCTGTGCCGCTGCCTGACTGGCTTATACCTTTATAGGACCCCTAGTCAGTGAAGCCCCGCCCCCTGATCAGGGCTCAGCTTCTCTCCCAGCACAAAGCCCCTCCAAGCCTCTACACATACAGATACTACCAATACAAAACCAAACACACACAAATACCTTCTCCTCCAACAGAACTCCCACTCAAACTCCCCTGTTTACAGCTCTGTTTGCTAGCTCCTGTGCCGCTGCCTGACTGGCTGCTACCTTTATAGGACGCCTAGTCAGTGAAGCCCCGCCCCCTAAGCAGGGCTCAGCTTCTCTCCCAGCACAAAGCCCCTGCACATACAGATACTGACAATACAAAACCAAACACACACAAATACCTTCTCCTCCAACAGAACTCCCACTCAAACTCCCCTGTTTACAGCTCTGTTTGCTAGCTCCTGTGCCGCTGCAGCTGTCTGTGCCAATGCCTGACTGGCTGCTACCTTTATAGGACCCCTAGTCAGTCAAGCCCCGCCCCCTAATCAGGGCTCAGCTTCTCTCCCAGCACAAAGCCCCTTCAAGCCTCTACACATACATATACTACCAATACAAAAACACACACAAATACCTTCTCCTCCAACAGAACTCCCACTCAAACTCCCCTGTTCACAGCTCTGTTTGCTAGCTCCTGTGCCGCTGCCTGACTGGCTGCTACCTTTATAGGACCCCTAGTCAGTGAAGCCCCGCCCCCTAATCAGGGCTCAGCTTCTCTCCCAGCACCTAGCCCCTCCAAGCCTCTACACATACAGATATTACCAATACAAAAACACACACAAATACCTTCTCCTCCAACAGAACTCCCACTCAAACTCCCCTGTTTACAGCTCTGTTTGCTACCTCCTGTGCCGCTGCCTGACTGGCTGCTACCTTTATAGGACCCCTAGTCAGGGAAGCCCCGCCCCCTAATCAGGGCTCAGCTTCTCTCCCAGCACAAAGCCCCTCCAAGCCTCTACACATACAGATACTACCAATACAAAACCAAAAACACACAAATACCTTCCCCTCCAACAGAACTCCCACTCAAACTCCCCTGTTTACAGCCTTGTTTGCTAGCTCCTGTGCCGCTGCAGCTGTCTGTGCCGCTGCCTGACTGGCTGCTACCTCTTTAGGACCCCTAGTCAGTGAAGCCCCGCCCCCTAATCAGGGCTCAGCTTCTCTCCGAGCACAAAGCCCCTGCACATACAGATACTGACAATACAAAACCAAACACACACAAATACCTTCTCCTCCAACAGAACTCCCACTCAAACTCCCCTGTTCACAGCTCTGTTTGCTAGCTCCTGTGCCGCTGCCTGACTGGCTGCTACCTTTATAGGACCCCTAGTCAGTGAAGCCCCGCCCCCTAATCAGGGCTCAGCTTCTCTCCCAGCACCTAGCCCCTCCAAGCCTCTACACATACAGATATTACCAATACAAAAACACACACAAATACCTTCTCCTCCAACAGAACTCCCACTCAAACTCCCCTGTTTACAGCTCTGTTTGCTACCTCCTGTGCCGCTGCCTGACTGGCTGCTACCTTTATAGGACCCCTAGTCAGGGAAGCCCCGCCCCCTGATCAGGGCTCAGCTTCTCTCCCAGCACAAAGCCCCTCCAAGCCTCTACACATACAGATACTACCAATACAAAACCAAACACACACAAATACCTTCTCCTCCAACAGAACTCCCACTCAAACTCCCCTGTTTACAGCTCTGTTTGCTAGCTCCTGTGCCGCTGCCTGACTGGCTGCTACCTTTATAGGACCCCTAGTCACTGAAGCCCCGCCCCCAAACCAGGGCTCAGCTTCTCTCCCAGCACAAAGCCCCTCCAAGCCTCTACACATACAGATACTACCAATACAAAACCAAACACACACAAATACCTTCTCCTCCAACAGAACTCCCACTCAAACTCCCCTGTTTACAGCTCTGTTTGCTAGCTCCTGTGCCGCTGCAGCTGTCTGTTCCGCTGCCTGACTGGCTGCTACCTTTATAGGACCCCTAGTCAGTGAAGCCCCGCCCCCTAATCAGGGTTCAGCTTCTCTCCAAGCACAAAGCCCCGCCAAACCCCTTCACATACAGATACTACCAATAAAAAACCAAACACACACAAATACCTTCTCCTCCAACAGAACTCCCACTCAAACTGCCCTGCTTACAGCTCTGTTTGCTAGCTCCTGTGCCGCTGCCTGACTGGCTGGTACCTTTATAGGACCCCTAGTCACTGAAGCCCCGCCCCCTAATCTGGGCTCAGCTTCTCTCCCAGCACAAAGCCCCTCCAAGCCTCTACACATACAGATACTACCAATACAAAACCAAACACACACAAATACCTTTTCCTCCAACAGAACTACCACTCAAACTCCCCTGTTTACAGCTCTGTTTCCTAGCTCCTGTGCCGCTGCCTGACTGGCTGCTCCCTTTATAGGACACCTAGTCAGTGAAGCCCCGCCCCCTAATCAGGGCCCAGCTTCTCTCCCAGCACAAAGCCCCTCCAAGCCTCTACACATACAGATACTACCAATACAAAAACACACACAAATACCTTCTCCTCCAACAGAACTCCCACTCAAACTGCCCTGTTTACAGCTCTGTTTGCTAGCTCCTGTACCGCTGCTTGACTGGCTGCTAGCTTTATAGGACCCCTAGTCAGTGAAGCCCCGCCCCCTGATCAGGGCTCAGCTTCTCTCCCAGCACAAAGCCCCTCCAAGCCTCTACATATACAGATACTACCAATACAAAAAAACACACAAATACCTTCTCCTCCAACAGAACTCCCACTCAAACTGCCCTGTTTACAGCTCTGTTTGCTAGCTCCTGTGCCGCTGCTTGACTGGCTGCTAGCTTTATAAGACCCCTAGTCAGTGAAGCCCCGCCCCCTGATCAGGGCTCAGCTTCTCTCCCAGCACAAAGCCCCTCCAAGCCTCTACATATACAGATACTACCAATACAAAAACACACACAAATACCTTCTCCTCCAACAGAACTCCCACTCAAATTCCCCTGTTTAAAGCTCTGTTTGCCAGCTCCTGTGCCACTGCAGCTGTCTGTTCTGCTGCCTGACTGGCTGCTAACTTTATAGGACCCCTAGTCAGTGAAGCCCCGCCCCCTAATCAGGGCTCAGCTTCTCTCCCAGCACAAAGCCCCTCCAAGCCTCTACACATACAGATACTACCAATACAAAACCAAACACACACAAATACCATCTCCTCCAACAAAACTCCCACTCAAACTCCCCTGTTTACAGCTCTGTTTGCTAGCTCCTGTGCCACTGCCTGACTGGCTGCTACCTTTATAGGACGCCTAGTCAGTGAAGCCCCGCCCCCTAAGCAGGGCTCAGCTTCTCTCCCAGCACAAAGCCCCTCCAAGCCTCTACACATACAGATACTACCAATACAAAACCAAAAACACACAAATACCTTCTCCTCCAACAGAACTCCCACTCAAACTCCCCTGTTTACAGCTCTGTTTGCTAGCTCCTGTGCCGCTGCAGCTGTCTGTGCCAATGCCTGACTGGCTGCTACCTTTATAGGACCCCTAGTCAGTCAAGCCACGCGCCCTAATCAGGGCTCAGCTTCTCTCGCAGCACCTAACCCCTCCAAGCCTCTACACATACAGATACTACCAATACAAAAACACACACAAATAGCTTCTCCTCCAACAGAACTCCCACTCAAACTCCCCTGTTCACAGCTCTGTTTGCTAGCTCCTGTGCCGCTGCCTGACTGGCTGCTACCTTTATAGGACCCCTAGTCAGTGAAGCCCCGCCCCCTAATCAGGGCTCAGCTTCTCTCGCAGCACCTAGCCCCTCCAAGCCTCTACACATACAGATACTATCAATACAAAAACACACACAAATAGCTTCTCCTCCAACAGAACTCCCACTCAAACTCCCCTGTTCACAGCTCTGTTTGCTAGCTCCTGTGCCTCTGCCGGACTGGCTGCTACCTTTATAGGACCCCTAGTCAGTGAAGCCCCGCCCCCTAATCAGGGCTCAGCTTCCCTCCCAGCACAAAGCCCCTGCACATACAGATACTGACAATACAAAACCAAACACACACAAATACCTTCTCCTCCAACAGAACTCCCACTCAAACTCACCTGTTTACAGATCTGTTTGCTAGCTCCTGTGCCGCTGCAGCTGTCTGAGCCGCTGCCTGACTGGCTGCTACCTTTGTAGGACCCCTAGTCAGTTAAGACCCGCCCCCTAATCAGGGCTCAGCTTCTCTCCAAGCACATAGCCCCGCCAAACCCCTGCACATACAGATACTACCAATACAAAACCAAACACACACAAATACCTTCTCCTCCAACAGAACTCCCACTCAAACTCCCCTGTTTACAGCTCTGTTTGCTAGCTCCTGTGCCGCTGCCTGACTGGCTGCTACCTTTATAGGACCCCTAGTCAGTGAAGCCCCGCCCCCTGATCAGGGCTCAGCTTCTCTCCCAGCACAAAGCCCCTCCAAGCCTCTACACATACAGATACTACCAATACAAAACCAAACACACACAAATACCTTCTCCTCCAACAGAACTCCCACTCAAACTCCCCTGTTTACAGCTCTGTTTGCTAGCTCCTGTGCCGCTGCCTGACTGGCTGCTACCTTTATAGGACGCCTAGTCAGTGAAGCCCCGCCCCCTAAGCAGGGCTCAGCTTCTCTCCCAGCACAAAGCCCCTCCAAGCCTCTACACATACAGATACTACCAATACAAAACCAAAAACACACAAATACCTTCTCCTCCAACAGAACTCCCACTCAAACTCCCCTGTTTACAGCTCTGTTTGCTAGCTCTTGTGCCG
Organism: Lepidochelys olivacea; assembly: GCF_965140295.1. Classification (NCBI taxonomy): domain Eukaryota; kingdom Metazoa; phylum Chordata; order Testudines; family Cheloniidae; genus Lepidochelys; species Lepidochelys olivacea. Next base: position 1,572,421 of record NC_140432.1, on the reverse strand, counting down.
CTGCAGCTGACTTTGCCGCTGCCTGACTGTCTGCTACCTTTATAGGACCCCTAGTCAGTGAAGCCCCGCCCCCTAATCAGGGCTCAGCTTCTCTCCCAGCACAAAGCCCCTGCACATACAGATACTGACAATACAAAACCAAACACACACAAATACCTTCTCCTCCAACAGAACTCCCACTCAAACTCCCCTGTTTACAGCTCTGTTTGCTAGCTCCTGTGCCGCTGCAGCTGTCTGTGCCAATGCCTGACTGGCTGCTACCTTTATAGGACCCCTAGTCAGTCAAGCCCCGCCCCCTAATCAGGGCTCAGCTTCTCTCCCAGCACAAAGCCCCTTCAAGCCTCTACACATACATATACTACCAATACAAAAACACACACAAATACCTTCTCCTCCAACAGAACTCCCACTCAAACTCCCCTGTTCACAGCTCTGTTTGCTAGCTCCTGTGCCGCTGCCTGACTGGCTGCTACCTTTATAGGACCCCTAGTCAGTGAAGCCCCGCCCCCTAATCAGGGCTCAGCTTCTCTCCCAGCACCTAGCCCCTCCAAGCCTCTACACATACAGATATTACCAATACAAAAACACACACAAATACCTTCTCCTCCAACAGAACTCCCACTCAAACTCCCCTGTTTACAGCTCTGTTTGCTAGCTCCTGTGCCGCTGCCTGACTGGCTGCTACCTTTATAGGACCCCTAGTCAGGGAAGCCCCGCCCCCTAATCAGGGCTCAGCTTCTCTCCCAGCACAAAGCCCCTGCACATACAGATACTGACAATACAAAACCAAACACACACAAATACCTTCTCCTCCAACAGAACTCCCACTCAAACTCCCCTGTTTACAGCTCTGTTTGCTAGCTCCTGTGCCGCTGCAGCTGTCTGTGCCAATGCCTGACTGGCTGCTACCTTTATAGGACCCCTAGTCAGTGAAGCCCCGCCCCCTAATCAGGGCTCAGCTTCTCTCGCAGCACCTAGCCCCTCCAAGCCTCTAAACATACAGATAATACCAATACAAAAACACACACAAATACCTTCTCCTCCAACAGAACTCCCACTCAAACTCCCCTGTTTACAGCTCTGTTTGCTAGCTCCTGTGCCGCTGCCTGACTGGCTGCTACCTTTATAGGACCCCTAGTCAGTGAAGCCCCGCCCCCTGATCAGGGCTCAGCTTCTCTCCCAGCACAAAGCCCCTCCAAGCCTCTACACATACAGATACTACCAATACAAAACCAAACACACACAAATACCTTCTCCTCCAACAGAACTCCCACTCAAACTCCCCTGTTTACAGCTCTGTTTGCTAGCTCCTGTGCCGCTGCCTGACTGGCTGCTACCTTTATAGGACGCCTAGTCAGTGAAGCCCCGCCCCCTAAGCAGGGCTCAGCTTCTCTCCCAGCACAAAGCCCCTCCAAGCCTCTACACATACAGATACTACCAATACAAAACCAAAAACACACAAATACCTTCTCCTCCAACAGAACTCCCACTCAAACTCCCCTGTTTACAGCTCTGTTTGCTAGCTCTTGTGCCGCTGCAGCTGACTGTGCCGCTGCCTGACTGTCTGCTACCTTTATAGGACCCCTAGTCAGTGAAGCCCCGCCCCCTAATCAGGGCTCAGCTTCTCTCCCAGCACAAAGCCCCTGCACATACAGATACTGACAATACAAAACCAAACACACACAAATACCTTCTCCTCCAACAGAACTCCCACTCAAACTCCCCTGTTTACAGCTCTGTTTGCTAGCTCCTGTGCCGCTGCAGCTGTCTGTGCCAATGCCTGACTGGCTGCTACCTTTATAGGACCCCTAGTCAGTCAAGCCCCGCCCCCTAATCAGGGCTCAGCTTCTCTCCCAGCACAAAGCCCCTTCAAGCCTCTACACATACATATACTACCAATACAAAAACACACACAAATACCTTCTCCTCCAACAGAACTCCCACTCAAACTCCCCTGTTCACAGCTCTGTTTGCTAGCTCCTGTGCCGCTGCCTGACTGGCTGCTACCTTTATAGGACCCCTAGTCAGTGAAGCCCCGCCCCCTAATCAGGGCTCAGCTTCTCTCCCAGCACCTAGCCCCTCCAAGCCTCTACACATACAGATATTACCAATACAAAAACATACACAAATACCTTCTCCTCCAACAGAACTCCCACTCAAACTCCCCTGTTTACAGCTCTGTTTGCTAGCTCCTGTGCCGCTGCCTGACTGGCTGCTACCTTTATAGGACCCCTAGTCAGGGAAGCCCCGCCCCCTAATCAGGGCTCAGCTTCTCTCCCAGCACAAAGCCCCTGCACATACAGATACTGACAATACAAAACCAAACACACACAAATACCTTCTCCTCCAACAGAACTCCCACTCAAACTCCCCTGTTTACAGCTCTGTTTGCTAGCTCCTGTGCCGCTGCAGCTGTCTGTGCCAATGCCTGACTGGCTGCTACCTTTATAGGACCCCTAGTCAGTCAAGCCCCGCCCCCTAATCAGGGCTCAGCTTCTCTCGCAGCACCTAGCCCCTCCAAGCCTCTAAACATACAGATAATACCAATACAAAAACACACACAAATACCTTCTCCTCCAACAGAACTCCCACTCAAACTCCCCTGTTCACAGCTCTGTTTGCTAGCTCCTGTGCCACTGCAGCTGTCTGTTCCGCTGCCTGACTGTCTGCTACCTTTATAGGACCCCTAGTCAGTTAAGCCCCGCCCCCTAATCAGGGCTCAGCTTCTCTCCAAGCACAAAGCCCCGCCAAACCCCTACACATACAGATACTACCAATACAAAACCAAACACACACAAATACCATCTCCTCCAACAGAACTCCCACTCAAACTCCCCTGTTTACAGCTCTGTCTGCTAGCTCCTGTGCCGCTGCCTGACTGGCTGCTACCTTTATAGGACCCCTAGTCAGTGAAGCCCCGCCCCCTAATCAGGGCTCAGCTTCTCTCCCAGCACAAAGCCCCTGCACATACAGATCCTGACAATACAAAACCAAACACACACAAATACCTTCTCCTCCAACAGAACTCCCACTCAAACTCACCTGTTTACAGCTCTGTTTGCTAGCTCCTGTGCCGCTGCAGCTGTCTGTGCCAATGCCTGACTGGCTGCTACCTTTATAGGACCCCTAGTCAGTCAAGCCCCGCCCCCTAATCAGGGCTCAGCTTCTCTCCAAGCACAAAGCCCCGCCAAACCCCTACACATACAGATACTACCAATACAAAACCAAACACACACAAATACCATCTCCTCCAACAGAACTCCCACTCAAACTCCCCTGTTCACAGCTCTGTTTGCTAGCTCCTGTGTCGTTGCCTGACTGGCTGCTACCTTTATAGGACCCCTAGTCAGTGAAGCCCCGCCCCCTAATCAGGGCTCAGCTTCTCTCCCAGCACAAAGCCCCTCCAAGCCTCTACACATACAGATACTACCAATACAAAAACACACACAAATAGCTTCTCCTCCAACAGAACTCCCACTCAAACTCCCCTGTTCACAGCTCTGTTTGCTAGCTCCTGTGCCGCTGCCTGACTGGCTGCTACCTTTATAGGACCCCTAGTCAGTGAAGCCCCGCCCCCTAATCAGGGCTCAGCTTCTCTCGCAGCACCTAGCCCCTCCAAGCCTCTACACATACAGATACTATCAATACAAAAACACACACAAATAGCTTCTCCTCCAACAGAACTCCCACTCAAACTCCCCTGTTCACAGCTCTGTTTGCTAGCTCCTGTGCCTCTGCCGGACTGGCTGCTACCTTTATAGGACCCCTAGTCAGTGAAGCCCCGCCCCCTAATCAGGGCTCAGCTTCCCTCCCAGCACAAAGCCCCTGCACATACAGATACTGACAATACAAAACCAAACACACACAAATACCTTCTCCTCCAACAGAACTCCCACTCAAACTCACCTGTTTACAGATCTGTTTGCTAGCTCCTGTGCCGCTGCAGCTGTCTGAGCCGCTGCCTGACTGGCTGCTACCTTTGTAGGACCCCTAGTCAGTCAAGCCCCGCCCCCTAATCAGGGCTCAGCTTCTCTCCCAGCACAAAGCCCCTTCAAGACTCTACACATACATATACTACCAATACAAAAACACACACAAATACCTTCTCCTCCAACAGAACTCCCACTCAAACTCCCCTGTTCACAGCTCTGTTTGCTAGCTCCTGTGCCGCTGCCTGACTGGCTGCTACCTTTATAGGACCCCTAGTCAGTGAAGCCCCGCCCCCTAATCAGGGCTCAGCTTCTCTCGCAGCACCTAGCCCCTCCAAGCCTCTACACATACAGATAATACCAATACAAAAACACACACAAATACCTTCTCCTCCAACAGAACTCCCACTCAAACTCCCCTGTTCACAGCTCTGTTTGCTAGCTCCTGTGCCACTGCAGCTGTCTGTTCCGCTGCCTGATTTGCTGCTACCTTTATAGGACCCCTAGTCAGTTAAGACCCGCCCCCTAATCAGGGCTCAGCTTCTCTCCAAGCACAAAGCCCCGCCAAACCCCTGCACATACAGATACTACCAATACAAAACCAAACACACACAAATACCTTCTCCTCCAACAGAACTCCCACTCAAACTCCCCTGTTTACAGCTCTGTTTGCTAGCTCCTGTGCCGCTGCCTGACTGGCTTATACCTTTATAGGACCCCTAGTCAGTGAAGCCCCGCCCCCTGATCAGGGCTCAGCTTCTCTCCCAGCACAAAGCCCCTCCAAGCCTCTACACATACAGATACTACCAATACAAAACCAAACACACACAAATACCTTCTCCTCCAACAGAACTCCCACTCAAACTCCCCTGTTTACAGCTCTGTTTGCTAGCTCCTGTGCCGCTGCCTGACTGGCTGCTACCTTTATAGGACGCCTAGTCAGTGAAGCCCCGCCCCCTAAGCAGGGCTCAGCTTCTCTCCCAGCACAAAGCCCCTGCACATACAGATACTGACAATACAAAACCAAACACACACAAATACCTTCTCCTCCAACAGAACTCCCACTCAAACTCCCCTGTTTACAGCTCTGTTTGCTAGCTCCTGTGCCGCTGCAGCTGTCTGTGCCAATGCCTGACTGGCTGCTACCTTTATAGGACCCCTAGTCAGTCAAGCCCCGCCCCCTAATCAGGGCTCAGCTTCTCTCCCAGCACAAAGCCCCTTCAAGCCTCTACACATACATATACTACCAATACAAAAACACACACAAATACCTTCTCCTCCAACAGAACTCCCACTCAAACTCCCCTGTTCACAGCTCTGTTTGCTAGCTCCTGTGCCGCTGCCTGACTGGCTGCTACCTTTATAGGACCCCTAGTCAGTGAAGCCCCGCCCCCTAATCAGGGCTCAGCTTCTCTCCCAGCACCTAGCCCCTCCAAGCCTCTACACATACAGATATTACCAATACAAAAACACACACAAATACCTTCTCCTCCAACAGAACTCCCACTCAAACTCCCCTGTTTACAGCTCTGTTTGCTAGCTCCTGTGCCGCTGCCTGACTGGCTGCTACCTTTATAGGACCCCTAGTCAGGGAAGCCCCGCCCCCTAATCAGGGCTCAGCTTCTCTCCCAGCACAAAGCCCCTGCACATACAGATACTGACAATACAAAACCAAACACACACAAATACCTTCTCCTCCAACAGAACTCCCACTCAAACTCCCCTGTTTACAGCTCTGTTTGCTAGCTCCTGTGCCGCTGCAGCTGTCTGTGCCAATGCCTGACTGGCTGCTACCTTTATAGGACCCCTAGTCAGTGAAGCCCCGCCCCCTAATCAGGGCTCAGCTTCTCTCGCAGCACCTAGCCCCTCCAAGCCTCTAAACATACAGATAATACCAATACAAAAACACACACAAATACCTTCTCCTCCAACAGAACTCCCACTCAAACTCCCCTGTTCACAGCTCTGTTTGCTAGCTCCTGTGCCACTGCAGCTGTCTGTTCCGCTGCCTGACTGTCTGCTACCTTTATAGGACCCCTAGTCAGTTAAGCCCCGCCCCCTAATCAGGGCTCAGCTTCTCTCCAAGCACAAAGCCCCGCCAAACCCCTACACATACAGATACTACCAATACAAAACCAAACACACACAAATACCTTCTCCTCCAACAGAACTCCCACTCAAACTCCCCTGTTTACAGCTCTGTTTGCTAGCTCCTGTGCCGCTGCCTGACTGGCTGCTACCTTTATAGGACCCCTAGTCAGTGAAGCCCCGCCCCCTGATCAGGGCTCAGCTTCTCTCCCAGCACAAAGCCCCTCCAAGCCTCTACACATACAGATACTACCAATACAAAACCAAACACACACAAATACCTTCTCCTCCAACAGAACTCCCACTCAAACTCCCCTGTTTACAGCTCTGTTTGCTAGCTCCTGTGCCGCTGCCTGACTGGCTGCTACCTTTATAGGACGCCTAGTCAGTGAAGCCCCGCCCCCTAAGCAGGGCTCAGCTTCTCTCCCAGCACAAAGCCCCTCCAAGCCTCTACACATACAGATACTACCAATACAAAACCAAAAACACACAAATACCTTCTCCTCCAACAGAACTCCCACTCAAACTCCCCTGTTTACAGCTCTGTTTGCTAGCTCTTGTGCCGCTGCAGCTGACTGTGCCGCTGCCTGACTGTCTGCTACCTTTATAGGACCCCTAGTCAGTGAAGCCCCGCCCCCTAATCAGGGCTCAGCTTCTCTCCCAGCACAAAGCCCCTGCACATACAGATACTGACAATACAAAACCAAACACACACAAATACCTTCTCCTCCAACAGAACTCCCACTCAAACTCCCCTGTTTACAGCTCTGTTTGCTAGCTCCTGTGCCGCTGCAGCTGTCTGTGCCAATGCCTGACTGGCTGCTACCTTTATAGGACCCCTAGTCAGTCAAGCCCCGCCCCCTAATCAGGGCTCAGCTTCTCTCCCAGCACAAAGCCCCTTCAAGCCTCTACACATACATATACTACCAATACAAAAACACACACAAATACCTTCTCCTCCAACAGAACTCCCACTCAAACTCCCCTGTTCACAGCTCTGTTTGCTAGCTCCTGTGCCGCTGCCTGACTGGCTGCTACCTTTATAGGACCCCTAGTCAGTGAAGCCCCGCCCCCTAATCAGGGCTCAGCTTCTCTCCCAGCACCTAGCCCCTCCAAGCCTCTACACATACAGATATTACCAATACAAAAACACACACAAATACCATCTCCTCCAACAGAACTCCCAATCAAACTCCCCTGTTTACAGCTCTGTTTGCTAGCTCCTGTGCCGCTGCCTGACTGGCTGCTACCTTTATAGGACCCCTAGTCAGGGAAGCCCCGCCCCCTAATCAGGGCTCAGCTTCTCTCCCAGCACAAAGCCCCTGCACATACAGATACTGACAATACAAAACCAAACACACACAAATACCTTCTCCTCCAACAGAACTCCCACTCAAACTCACCTGTTTACAGCTCTGTTTGCTAGCTCCTGTGCCGCTGCAGCTGTCTGAGCCGCTGCCTGACTGGCTGCTACCTTTATAGGACCCCTAGTCAGTCAAGCCCCGCCCCCTAATCAGGGCTCAGCTTCTCTCCCAGCACCTAGCCCCTCCAAGCCTCTACACATACAGATACTACCAATACAAAAACACACACAAATACCTTCTCCTCCAACAGAACTCCGACTCCAACTCCCCTGTTTACAGCTCTGTTTGCTAGGTCCTGTGCCGCTTCAGCTGTCTGTGCCGCTGCCTGACTGGCTGCTAACTTTATAGGACCCCTAGTCAGTGAAGCCCCGCCCCCAATCAGGGCTCAGCTTCTCTCCCAGCACAAAGCCCCTCCAAGCCTCTACACATACAGATACTACCAATACAAAAAAACACACAAATACCTTCTCCTCCAAAAGAACTCCCACTCAAACTCCCCTGCTTACAGCTCTGTTTGCTAGCTCCTGTGCCACTGCCTGACTGGCTCCTACCTTTATAGGACCCCTAGTCAGTCAAGCCCCGACCCCTGATCAGGGCTCAGCTTCTCTCCCAGCACAAAGCCCCTCCAAGCCTCTACATATACAGATACTACCAATACAAAAAAACACACAAATACCTTCTCCTCCAACAGAACTCCCACTCAAACTCCCCTGTTTACCGCTCTGTTTGCTAGCTCCTGTGCCGCTGCCTGACTGGCTGCTACCTTCATAGGACCCCTAGTCAGGGAAGCCACGCCCCCTAATCAGGGCTCAGCTTCTCTCCCCGCACAAAGCCCGTACACATACAGATACTACCAATACAAAACCGAACACACACAAGTACCTTCTCCTCCAACAGAACTCCCACTCAAACTCCCCTGTTCACAGCTCTGTTTGCTAGCTCCTGTGCCGCTGCCTGACTGGCTGCTACCTTTATAGGACCCCTAGTCAGGGAAGCCCCGCCCCCTAATCAGGGCTCAGCTTCTCTCCCAGCACAAAGCCCCTGCACATACAGATACTGACAATACAAAACCAAACACACACAAATACCTTCTCCTCCAACAGAACTCCCACTCAAACTCCCCTGTTCACAGCTCTGTTTGCTAGCTCCTGTGCCACTGCAGCTGTCTGTTCCGCTGCCTGACTGGCTGCTACCTTTATAGGACCCCTAGTCAGTTAAGCCCCGCCCCCTAATCAGGGCTCAGCTTCTCTCCAAGCACAAAGCCCCGCCAAACCCCTACACATACAGAAACTACCAATACAAAACCAAACACACACAAATATCATCTCCTCCAACAGAACTCCCACTCAAACTCCCCTGTTTACAGCTCTGTTTCCTAGCTCCTGTGCCGCTACAGCTGTCTGTGCCGCTGCCTGACTGGCTGCTACCTTTATAGGACCCCTAGTCAGTGAAGCCCCGCCCCCTAATCAGGGCTCAGCTTCTCTCGCAGCACCTAACCCCTCCAAGCCTCTACACATACAGATGCTACCAATACAAAAACACACACAAATACCTTCTCCTCCAACAGAACTCCCACTCAAACTCCCGTGTTCACAGCTCTGTTTGCTAGCTCCTGTGCCGCTGCCTCACTGCCTGCTACCTTTATAGGACCCCTAGTCAGTGAAGCCCCGCCCCCTAATCAGGGCTCAGCTTCTCTCGCAGCACCTAGCCCCTCCAAGCCTCTACACATACAGATACTACCAACACAAAAACACACACAAATACCTTCTCCTCCAACAGAACTCCCACTCAAACTCCCCTGTTCACAGCTCTCTTTGCTAGCTCCTGTGCCGCTGCCTGACTGGCTGCTACCTTCATAGGACCCCTAGTCAGTGAAGCCCCGCCCCCTAATCAGGGCTCAGCTTCTCTCCCAGCACAAAGCCCCTCCAAGCCTCTACACATACAGATACTACCAATGCAGAACCAAACACACACAAATACCTTCTCCTCCAACAGAACTCCCACTCAAACTCCCCTGTTCACAGCTCTGTTTGCTAGCTCCTGTGCCACTGCAGCTGTCTGTTCCGCTGCCTGACTGGCTGCTACCTTTATAGGACCCCTAGTCAGTGAAGCCCCGCCCCCTAATCAGGGCTCAGCTTCTCTCCAAGCACAAAGCCCCGCCAAACCCCTACACATACAGATACTACCAATACAAAACCAAACACACACAAATACCATCTCCTCCAACAGAACTCCCACTCAAACTCCCCTGTTCACAGCTCTTTTGTTAGCTCCTGTGCCGCTGCCTGACTGGCTGCTACCTTTATAGGACCCCTAGTCAGTGAAGCCCCGCCCCCTAATCAGGGCTCAGCTTCTCTCCCAGCACAAAGCCCCTCCAAGCCTCTACACATACAGATAATACCAATACAAAAACACACAAATACGTTCTCCTCCAACAGAACTCCCACTCAAATTCCCCTGTTTACAGCTCTGTTTGCTAGCTCCTGTGCCGCTGCAGCTGTCTGTGCCAATGCCTGACTGGCTGCTACCTTTATAGGACCCCTAGTCAGTGAAGCCCCGCCCCCTAATCAGGGCTCAGCTTCTCTCCCAGCACAAAGCCCCTTCAAGCCTCTACACATACAGATACTACCAATACAAAACCAAACACACACAAATACCATCTCCTCCAACAGAACTCCCACTGAAACTCCCCTGTTTACAGCTCTGTTTGCTAGCTCCTGTGCCGCTGCAGCTGTCTGTGCCGATGCCTGACTGGCTGCTACCTTTATAGGACACCTAGTCAGTGAAGCCCCGCCCCCTGATCAGGGCTCAGCTTCTCTCCCAGCACAAAGCCCCTCCAAACCTCTACACATACAGGCACTACCAATACAAAAAAACACACACAAATACCTTCTCCTCCAAAAGAACTCCCACTCAAAGTCCCCTGCTTACAGCTCTGTTTGCTAGCTCCTGTGCCGCTGCCTGACTGGCTCCTACCTTTATAGGACCCCTAGTCAGTGAAGCCCCGCCCCCTGATCAGGGCTCAGCTTCTCTCCCAGCACAGAGACCCTACACATACAGATACTACCAATACAAAACCAAACATACACAAATACCTTCTCCTCCAACAGAACTCCCACTCAAAGTCCCCTGTTTACAGCTCTGTTTGCTAGCTCCTGTGCCGCAGTCTGACTGGCTGCTACCTTTATAGGACTCCTAGTCAGTGAAGCCCCGCCCCCTAATCAGGGCTCAGCCTCTCTCCCAGCACAAAGCCCCTCCAAGCCTCTACACATACAGATAATACCAATACAAAAACACACACAAATACCTTCTCCTCCAACAGAACTCCCACTCACACTGCCCTGTTTACAGGTCTGTTTGCTAGCTCCTGTGCCGCTGCCTGAGTGGCTGCTACCTTTATAGGACCCCTAGTCAGTGAAGCCCCGCCCCCAATCAGGGCTCAGCTTCTCTCCCAGGACAAAGCCCCTTCAAACCTCTACACATACAGGTACTACCAATACAAAACCAAACACACACAAATACCTTCTCCTCCAACAGAACTCCCACTCAAACTCCCCTGTTTACAGCTCTGTTTGCTAGCTCCTTTGCCGCTGCAGCTGTCTGTGCCGCTGCCTGACTGGCTGCTACCTTTACAGGACCCCTAGTCAGTGAAGCACCGTCCCCTAATCAGGGCTCAGCTTCTCTCCAAGCACAAAGCCCCGCCAAACCCCTACACATACAGATACTACCAATACAAAACCAAACACACACAAATACCATCTCCTCCAACAGAACTCCCACTCAAACTCCCCTGTTTACAGCTCTGTTTGCAAGCTCCTGTGCCGCTGCAGCTGTCTGTGCCGCTGCCTGACTGGCTGCTACCTTTATAGGACCCCTAGTCAGTGAAGCCCCGCCCCCTAATCAGGGCTCAGCTTCTCTCGCAGCACAAAGCCCCTCCAAGCCTCTACACATACAGATACTACCAATACAAAAACACACACAAATACCTTCTCCTCCAACAGAACTCCCACTCAAACTCCCCTGTTCACAGCCCTGTTTGCTAGCTCCTGTGCCGCTGCCTGACTGGCTGCTACCTTTATAGGACCCCTAGTCAGTGAAGCCCCGCCCCCTGATCAGGGCTCAGCTTCTCTCCCAGCACAAAGCCCCTGCACATACAGATACTGACAATACAAAACCAAACACACACAAATACCTTCTCCTCCAACAGAACTCCGACTCCAACTCCCCTGTTTACAGCTCTGTTTGCTAGGTCCTGTGCCGCTTCAGCTGTCTGTGCCGCTGCCTCACTGGCTGCTAACTTTATAGGACCCCTAGTCAGTGAAGCCCCGCCCCGAATCAGGGCTCAGCTTCTCTCCCAGCACAAAGCCCCTCCAAGCCTCTACACATACAGATACTACCAATACAAAAAAACACACAAATACCTTCTCCTCCAAAAGAACTCCCACTCAAACTCCCCTGCTTACAGCTCTGTTTGCTAGCTCCTGTGCCACTGCCTGACTGGCTCCTACCTTTATAGGACCCCTAGTCAGTGAAGCCCCGACCCCTGATCAGGGCTCAGCTTCTCTCCCAGCACAAAGCCCCTCCAAGCCTCTACATATACAGATACTACCAACACAAAAAAACACACAAATACCATCTCCTCCAACAGAACTCCCACTCAAACTCCCCTGTTTACCGCTCTGTTTGCTAGCTCCTGTGCCGCTGCCTGACTGGCTGCTACCTTCATAGGACCCCTAGTCAGGGAAGCCACGCCCCCTAATCAGGGCTCAGCTTCTCTCCCAGCACAAAGCCCGTACACATACAGATACTACCAATACAAAACCAAACACACACAAGTACCTTCTCCTCCAACAGAACTCCCACTCAAACTCCCCTGTTTACAGCTCTGTTTGCTAGCTCCTGTGCCGCTGCAGCTGTCTGTGCCAATGCCTGACTGGCTGCTACCTTTATAGGACCCCTAGTCAGTGAAGCCCCGCCCCTAATCAGGGCTCAGCTTCTCTCGCAGCACCTAGCCCCTCCAAGCCTCTACACATACAGATGCTACCAATACAAAAACACACACAAATACGTTCTCCTCCAACAGAACTCCCACTCAAACTCCCCTGTTCACAGCTCTGTTTGCTAGCTCCTGTGCCGCTGCCTGACTGCCTGCTACCTTTATAGGACCCCTAGTCAGTGAAGCCCCGCCCCCTAATCAGGGCTCAGCTTCTCTCCCAGCACAAAGCCCCTCCAAGCCTCTACACATACAGATAATACCAATACAAAAACACACACAAATACGTTCTCCTCCAACAGAACTCCCACTCAAACTCCCCTGTTCACAGCTCTGTTTGCTAGCTCCTGCGCCACTGCAGCTGTCTGTTCCGCTCCCTGACTGGCTGCTACCTTTATAGGACCCCTAGTCAGTGAAGCCCCGCCCCCTAATCAGGGCTCAGCTTCTCTCCAAGCACAAAGCCCCGCCAAACCCCTACACATACAGATACTACCAATACAAAACCAAACACAAACAAATACCTTCTCCTCCAACAGAACTCCCACTCAAACTCCCCTGTTCACAGCTCTTTTGCTAGCTCCTGTGCCGCTGCCTGACTGGCTGCTACCTTTATAGGACCCCTAGTCTGTGAAGCCCCGCCCCCTAATCAGGGCTCAGCTTCTCTCGCAGCACCTAGCCCCTACACATTCAGATACTACCAATACAAAACCAAACATACACAAATACCTTCTCCTCCAACAGAACTCCCACTCAAACTCCCCTGTTCACAGCTGTGTTTGCTAGCTCCTGTGCCGCCGCCTGACTGGGTGCTACCTTTATAGGACCCCTAGTCTGTGAAGCCCCGCCCCCTAATCAGGGCTCAGCTTCTCTCGCAGCACCTAGCCCCTCCAAGCCTCTACACATACAGATACTACCAATACAAAAACACACACAAATACCTTCTCCTCCAACAGAACTCCCACTCAAACTCCCCTATTTACAGCTCTGTTTGCTAGCTCCTGTGCCGCTGCCTGACTCGCTGCTACCTTTATAGGACCCCTAGTCAGGGAAGCCCCGCCCCCTAATCAGGGCTCAGCTTCTCTCCCAGCACAAAGCCCCTGCACATACAGATACTGACAATACAAAACCAAACACACACAAATACCGTCTCCTCCAACAGAACTCCCACTCAAACTCCCCTGTTCACAGCTCTGTTTGCTAGCTCCTGTGCCACTGCAGCTGTCTGTTCCGCTGCCTGACTGGCTGCTACCTTTATAGGACCCCTAGTCAGTGAAGCCCCGCCCCCTAATCAGGGCTCAGCTTCTCTCCAAGCACAAAGCCCCGCCAAACCCCTACACATACAGATACTACCAATACAAAACCAAACACACACAAATACCATCTCCTCCAACAGAACTCCCACTCAAACTCCCCTGTTTACAGCTCTGTTAGCTAGCTCCTGTGCCGCTGCAGCTGTCTGTGCCGCTGCCTGACTGGCTGCTACCTTTATAGGACCCCTAGTCAGTGAAGCCCCGCCCCCTAATCAGGGCTCAGCTTCTCTCCCAGCACAAAGCCCCTTCAAGCCTCTACACATACAGATACTACCAATACAAAACCAAACACACACAAATACCTTCTCCTCCAACAGAACTCCCACTCAAATTCCCCTGTTTAAAGCTCTGTTTGCTAGCTCCTGTGCCACTGCAGCTGTCTGTTCCGCTGCCTGACTGGCTGCTACCTTTATAGGAACCCTAGTCAGTGAAGCCCCGCCCCCTAATCAGGGCTCAGCTTCTCTCCCAGCACAAAGCCCCTTCAAACCTCTACACATACAGATACTACCAATACAAAAACACACACAAATACCTTCTCCTCGAACAGAACTCCCACTCAAACTCCCCTGTTTACAGCTCTGTTTGCTAGCTCCTGTGCCGCTGCCTGACTGGCTGCTACCTTTATAGGACCCCTAGTCAGGGAAGTCCCGCCCCCTAATCAGGGCTCAGCTTCTCTCCCAGCACACAGCCCCTGCACATACAGATACTGACAATACAAAACCAAACACACACAAATACCTTCTCCTCCAACAGAACTCCCACTCCAACTCCCCTGTTTACAGCTCTGTTTGCTAGCTCCTGTGCCGCTGCAGCTGTCTGTGCCGCTGCCCGACTGGCTGCTACCTTTATAGGAAGCCTAGTCAGTGAAGCCCCGCCCCCTAATCAGGGCTAAGCTTCTCTCCCAGCACAAAGCCCCTTCAAACCTCTACACATACAGATACTACCAATACAAAACCAAACACACACAAATACCATCTCCTCCAACAGAACTCCCACTGAAACTCCCCTGTTTACAGCTCTGTTTGCTAGCTCCTGTGCCGCTGCAGCTGTCTGTGCCCATGCCTGACTGGCTGCTACCTTTATAGGACACCTAGTCAGTGAAGCCCCGCCCCCTGATCAGGGCTCAGCTTCTCTCCCAGCACAAAGCCCCTCCAAGCCTCTACACATACAGACACTACCAATACAAAAAAAAACACAAAAATACCTTCTCCTCCAACAGAACTCCCACTCAAACTCCCCTGCTTACAGCTCTGTTTGCTAGCTCCTGTGCCGCAGTCTGACTGGCTGCTACCTTTATAGGACCCCTAGTCAGTGAAGCCCCGCCCCCTAATCAGGGCTCAGCTTCTCTCCCAGCACAAAGCCCCTACACATACAGATACTACCAATACAAAACCAAACACACACAAATACCTTCTCCTCCAACAGAACTCCCACTCAAACTCCCCTGTTTACAGCTCTGTTTCCTAGCTCCTGTGCCGCTGCCTGACTGGCTGCTACCTTTATAGGACCCCTAGTCAGTGAAGCCCCGCCCCCTGATCAGGGCTCAGCTTCTCTCCCAGCACAAAGCCCCTCCAAGCCTCTACACATACAGATACTACCAATACAAAACCAAACACACACAAATACCTTCTCCTCCAACAGAACTCCCACTCAAACTCCCCTGTTTACAGCTCTGTTTCCTAGCTCCTGTGCCGCTGCCTGACTGGCTGCTACCTTTATAGGACCCCTAGTCAGTGAAGCCCCGCCCCCTAATCAGGGTTCAGCTTCTCTCCAAGCACAAAGCCCCGCCAAACCCCTACACATACATATACTACCAATACAAAACCAAACACACACAAATGCCATCTCCTCCAACAGAACTCCCACTCCAACTCCCCTGTTTACAGCTCTGTTTGCTAGCTCCTGTGCCGCTGTCTGACTGGCTGCTACCTTTATAGGACCCCTAGTCAGTGAAGCCCCGCCCCCTAATCAGGGCTCAGCTTCTCTCCCAGCACAAAGCCCCTCCAAGCTCTACACATACAGATACTACCAATACAAAACCAAACACACACAAATACCTTCTCCTCCAACAGAACTCCCACTCAAACTCCCCTGTTTACAGCTCTGTTTGCTAGCTCCTGTGCCGCTGCCTGACTGGCTGCTACCTTTATAGGACCCCTAGTCAGTGAAGCCCCGCCCCCTAATCAGGGCTCAGCTTCTCTCGCAGCACCTAGCCCCTAAAAGCCTCTACACATACAGATACTACCAATACAAATACACAAACAAATAGCTTCTCCTCCAACAGAACTCCCACTCAAACTCCCCTGTTCACAGCTGTGTTTGCTAGCTCCTGTGCCGCTGCCTGACTGGGTGCTACCTTTATAGGACCCCTAGTCTGTGAAGCCCCGCCCCCTAATCAGGGCTCAGCTTCTCTCGCAGCACCTAGCCCCTCCAAGCCTCTACACATACAGATACTACCAATACAAAAACACACACAAATACCTTCTCCTCCAACAGCACTCCCACTCAAACTCCCCTATTTACAGCTCTGTTTGCTAGCTCCTGTGCCGCTGCCTGACTTGCTGCTACCTTTATAGGACCCCTAGTCAGGGAAGCCCCGCCCCCTAATCAGGGCTCAGCTTCTCTCCCAGCACAAAGCCCCTGCACATACAGATACTGACAATACAAAACCAAACACACACAAATACCGTCTCCTCCAACAGAACTCCCACTCAAACTCCCCTGTTCACAGCTCTGTTTGCTAGCTCCTGTGCCACTGCAGCTGTCTGTTCCGCTGCCTGACTGGCTGCTACCTTTATAGGACCCCTAGTCAGTGAAGCCCCGCCCCCTAATCAGGGCTCAGCTTCTCTCCAAGCACAAAGCCCCGCCAAACCCCTACACATACAGATACTACCAATACAAAAACACAAACAAATACCTTCTCCTCCAACAGAACTCCCACTCAAACTCCCCTGTTCACAGCTCTGTTTGCTAGCTCCTGTGCCGCTGCCTGACTGGCTGCTACCTTTATAGGACCCCTTGTCAGTGAAGCCCCGCCCCCTAATCAGGGCTCAGCTTCTCTCCCAGCACAAAGCCCCTCCAAGCCTCTACACATACAGATAATACCAATACAAAAACACACACAAATACGTTCTCCTCCAACAGAACTCCCACTCAAACTCCCCTGTTTACAGCTCTGTTTGGTAGCTCCTGTGCCGCTGCCTGACTGGCTGCTACCTTTATAGGACCCCTAGTCAGTGAAGCCCCGCCCCCTGATCAGGGCTCAGCTTCTCTCGCAGCACCTAGCCCCTAAAAGCCTCTACACATACAGATACTACCAATACAAAAACACACACAAATAGCTTCTCCTCCAACAGAACTCCCACTCAAACTCCCCTGTTCACAGCTCTGTTTGCTAGCTCCTGTGCCGCTGCCTGACTCGCTGCTACCTTTATAGGACCCCTAGTCAGGGAAGCCCCGCCCCCTAATCAGGGCTCAGCTTCTCTCGCAGCACCTAGCCCCTCCAAGCCTCTACACATACAGATACTACCAATACAAAAACACACACAAATACCTTCTCCTCCAACAGCACTCCCACTCAAACTCCCCTGTTCACAGCTCTGTTTGCTAGCTCCTGTGCCGCTGCCTGACTGGCTGCTACCTTTATAGGACCCCTTGTCAGTGAAGCCCCGCCCCCTAATCAGGGCTCAGCTTCTCTCCCAGCACAAAGCCCCTCCAAGCCTCTACACATACAGATAATACCAATACAAAAACACACACAAATACGTTCTCCTCCAACAGAACTCCCACTCAAACTCCCCTGTTTACAGCTCTGTTTGGTAGCTCCTGTGCCGCTGCCTGACTGGCTGCTACCTTTATAGGACCCCTAGTCAGTGAAGCCCCGCCCCCTGATCAGGGCTCAGCTTCTCTCGCAGCACCTAGCCCCTAAAAGCCTCTACACATACAGATACTACCAATACAAAAACACACACAAATAGCTTCTCCTCCAACAGAACTCCCACTCAAACTCCCCTGTTCACAGCTCTGTTTGCTAGCTCCTGTGCCGCTGCCTGACTCGCTGCTACCTTTATAGGACCCCTAGTCAGGGAAGCCCCGCCCCCTAATCAGGGCTCAGCTTCTCTCCCAGCACAAAGCCCCTGCACATACAGATACTGACAATACAAAACCAAACACACACAAATACCGTCTCCTCCAACAGAACTCCCACTCAAACTCCCCTGTTCACAGCTCTGTTTGCTAGCTCCTGTGCCACTGCAGCTGTCTGTTCCGCTGCCTGACTGGCTGCTACCTTTATAGGACCCCTAGTCAGTGAAGCCCCGCCCCCTAATCAGGGCTCAGCTTCTCTCCAAGCACAAAGCCCCGCCAAACCCCTACACATACAGATACTACCAATACAAAAACACAAACAAATACCTTCTCCTCCAACAGAACTCCCACTCAAACTCCCCTGTTCACAGCTCTGTTTGCTAGCTCCTGTGCCGCTGCCTGACTGGCTGCTACCTTTATAGGACCCCTAGTCAGTGAAGCCCCGCCCCCTAATCAGGGCTCAGCTTCTCTCCCAGCACAAAGCCCCTCCAAGCCTCTACACATACAGATAATACCAATACAAAAACACACACAAATACGTTCTCCTCCAACAGAACTCCCACTCAAACTCCCCTGTTTACAGCTCTGTTTGGTAGCTCCTGTGCCGCTGCCTGACTGGCTGCTACCTTTATAGGACCCCTAGTCAGTGAAGCCCCGCCCCCTAATCAGGGCTCAGCTTCTCTCGCAGCACCTAGCCCCTAAAAGCCTCTACACATACAGATACTACCAATACAAAAACACACACAAATAGCTTCTACTCCAACAGAACTCCCACTCAAACTCCCCTGTTCACAGCTCTGTTTGCTAGGTCCTGTGCCGCTGCCTGACTGGCAGCCACCTTTATAGGACCCCTAGTCAGGGAAGCCCCGCCCCCTAATCAGGTCTCAGCTTCTCTCCCAGCACAAAGCCCCTGCACATACAGATACTGACAATACAAAACCAAACACACACAAATATCATCTCCTCCAACAGAACTCCCACTGAAACTCCCCTGTTTACAGCTCTGTTTGCTAGCTCCTGTGCCGCTGCAGCTGTCTGTGCCGATGCCTGACTGGCTGCTACCTTTATAGGACACCTAGTCAGTGAAGCTCCGCCCCCTGATCAGGGCTCAGCTTCTCTCCCAGCACAAAGCCCCTCCAAGCCTCTACACATACAGACACTACCAATACAAAAAAACACACACAAATACCTTCTCCTCCAACAGAACTCCCACTCAAACTCCCCTGCTTACAGCTCTGTTTGCTAGCTCCTGTGCCGCAGTCTGACTGGCTGCTACCTTTATAGGACCCCTAGTCAGTGAAGCCCCGCCCCCTGATCAGGGCTCAGCTTCTCTCCCAGCACAAAGCCCCTACACATACAGATACTACCAATACAAAACCAAACACACACAAATACCTTCTTCTCCAACAGAACTCCCACTCAAACTCCCCTGTTTACAGCTCTGTTTGCTAGCTCCTGTGCCACTGCAGCTGTCTGTTCCGCTGCCTGACTGGCTGCTACCTTTATAGGACCCCTAGTCTGTGAAGCCCCGCCCCCTGATCAGGGCTCAGCTTCTCTCCCAGCACAAAGCCCCTACAAGCCTCTACACATACAGATACTACCAATACAAAAAAACACACAAATACCTTCTCCTCCAAAAGAACTCCCACTCAAAGTCCCCTGCTTACAGCTCTGTTTTCTAGCTCCTGTGCCGCTGCCTGACTGGCTCCTACCTTTATAGGACCCCTAGTCAGTGAAGCCCCGCCCCCTAATCAGGGTTCAGCTTCTCTCCAAGCACAAAGCCCGGCCAAACCCCTACACATACATATACTACCAATACAAAACCAAACACACACAAATACCATCTCCTCCAACAGAACTCCCACTCAAACTCCCCTGTTTACAGCTCTGTTTCCTAGCTCCTGTGCCGCTGCCTGACTGGCTGCTACCTTTATAGGATCCCTAGTCAGGGAAGCCCCGCCCCCTAATCAGGGCTCTGCTTCTCTCCCAGCACAAAGCCCCTGCACATACAGATACTGACAATACAAAACCAAACGCACACAAATACCTTCTCCTCCAACAGAACTCCCACTCCAACTCCCCTGTTTACAGCTCTG
Organism: Lepidochelys olivacea; assembly: GCF_965140295.1. Lineage (NCBI taxonomy): Eukaryota > Metazoa > Chordata > Testudines > Cheloniidae > Lepidochelys > Lepidochelys olivacea. The sequence continues at coordinate 1,552,555 of NC_140432.1, read as the reverse complement.
TTTGCTAGCTCCTGTGCCGCTGCAGCTGTCTGTGCCGCTGCCTGACTGGCTGCTACCTTTATAGGACGCCTAGTCAGTGGAGCCCCGCCCCCTAATCAGGGCTCAGCTTCTCTCCCAGCACAAAGCCCCTTCAAACCTCTACACATACAGATACTACCAATACAAAAACACACACAAATACCTTCTCCTCCAACAGAACTCCCACTCAAATTCCCCTGTTTAAAGCTCTGTTTGCTAGCTCCTGTGCCACTGCAGCTGTCTGTTCCGCTGCCTGACTGGCTGCTACCTTTATAGGACCCCTAGTCAGTGAAGCCCCGCCCCCTAATCAGGGCTCAGCTTCACTCCCAGCACAAAGCCCCTTCAAACCTCTACACATACAGATACTACCAATACAAAAACACACACAAATACCTTCTCCTCGAACAGAACTCCCACTCAAACTCCCCTGTTTAGAGCTCTGTTTGCTAGCTCCTGTGCCGCTGCCTGACTGGCTGCTACCTTTATAGGACCCCTAGTCAGTGAAGCCCCGCCCCCTAATCAGGGCTCAGCTTCTCTCCAAGCACAAAGCCCCGCCAAACCCCTACACATACATATACTACCAATACAAAACCAAACACACACAAATACCATCTCCTCCAACAGAACTCCCACTGAAACTCCCCTGTTTACAGCTCTGTTTGCTAGCTCCTGTGCCGCTGCAGCTGTCTGTGCCGATGCCTGACTGGATGCTACCTTTATAGGACACCTAGTCAGTGAAGCCCCGCCCCCTGATCAGGGCTCAGCTTCTCTCCCAGCACAAAGCCCCTACAAGCCTCTACACATACAGACACTACCAATACAAAAAAACACACACAAATACCTTCTCCTCCAACAGAACTCCCACTCAAACTCCCCTGCTTACAGCTCTGTTTGCTAGCTCCTGTGCCGCAGTCTCACTGGCTGCTACCTTTATAGGACCCCTAGTCAGTGAAGCCCCGCCCCCTAATCAGGGTTCAGCTTCTCTCCAAGCACAAAGCCCCGCCAAACCCCTACACATACATATACTACCAATGCAAAACCAAACACACACAAATACCATCTCCTCCAACAGAACTTCCACTCAAACTCCCCTGTTTACAGCTCTGTTTCCTAGCTCCTGTGCCGCTGCCTGACTGGCTGCTACCTTTATAGGATCCCTAGTCAGGGAAGCCCCGCCCCCTAATCAGGGCTCAGCTTCTCTCCCAGCACAAAGCCCCTCCAAGCTCTACACATACAGATACTACCAATACAAAACCAAACACACACAAATACCTTCTCCTCCAACAGAACTTCCACTCAAACTCCCCTGCTTACAGCTCTGTTTGCTAGCTCCTGTGCCCTTGTCTAACTGGCTGCTACCTTTATAGGACCCCTAGTCAGTGAAGCCCCGCCCCCTAATCAGGGCTCAGCTTCTCTCCCAGCACAAAGCCCGTACACATACAGACACTACCAATACAAAACCGAACACACACAAATACCTTTTCCTCCAACAGAACTCCCACTCAAACTCCCCTGTTTACAGCTCTGTTTGCTAGCTCCTGTGCCGCTGCAGCTGTCTGTGCCAATGCCTGACTGGCTGCTACCTTTATAGGACCCCTACTCACTGAAGCCCCGCCCCCTAATCAGGGCTCAGCTTCTCTCCCAGCACAAAGCCCCTTCAAGCCTCTACACATACAGATACTACCAATACAAAAACACACACAAATACCTTCTCCTCCAACAGAACTCCCACTCAAATTCCCCTGTTTAAAGCTCTGTTTGCTAGCTCCTCTGCCACTGCAGCTGTCTGTTCCGCTGCCTGACTGGCTGCTACCTTTATAGGAAGCCTAGTCAGTGAAGCCCCGCCCCCTAATCAGGGCTCAGCTTCTCTCCCAGCACAAAGCCCCTTCAAACCTCTACACATACAGATACTACCAATACAAAAACACACACAAATACCTTCTCCTCCAACAGAACTCCCACTCAAACTCCCCTGTTTACAGCTCTGTTTGCTAGCTCCTGTGCCGCTGCCTGACTGGCTGCTAACTTTATAGGACCCCTAGTCAGTGAAGCCCCGCCCCCTAATCAGGGCTCAGCTTCTCTCCAAGCACAAAGCCCCGCCAAACCCCTACACATACATATACTACCAATACAAAACCAAACACACACAAATACCATCTCCTCCAACAGAACTCCCACTGAAACTCCCCTGTTTACAGCTCTGTTTGCTAGCTCCTGTGCCGCTGCAGCTGTCTGTGCCGATGCCTGACTGGCTGCTACCTTTATAGGACACCTAGTCAGTGAAGCCCCGCCCCCTGATCAGGGCTCAGCTTCTCTCCCAGAACAAAGCCCCTCCAAGCCTCTACACATACAGACACTACCAATACAAAAAAACACACACAAATACCTTCTCCTCCAACAGAACTCCCACTCAAACTCCCCTGCTTACAGCTCTGTTTGCTAGCTCCTGTGCCGCAGTCTGACTGGCTGCTACCTTTATAGGACCCCTAGTCAGTGAAGCCCCGCCCCCTAATCAGGGCTCAGCTTCTCTCCCAGCACAAAGCCCCTACACATACAGATACTACCAATACAAAACCAAACACACACAAATACCTTCTTCTCCAACAGAACTCCCACTCAAACTCCCCTGTTTACAGCTCTGTTTGCTAGCTCCTGTGCCACTGCAGCTGTCTGTTCTGCTGCCTGACTGGCTGCTACCTTTATAGGACCCCTAGTCAGTGAAGCCCCGCCCCCTGATCAGGGCTCAGCTTCTCTCCCAGCACAAAGCCCCTCCAAGCCTCTACACATACAGATACTACCAATACAAAAAAACACACAAATACCTTCTCCTCCAAAAGAACTCCCACTCAAAGTCCCCTGCTTACAGCTCTGTTTTCTAGCTCCTGTGCCGCTGCCTGACTGGCTCCTACCTTTATAGGACCCCTAGTCAGTGAAGCCCCGCCCCCTAATCAGGGTTCAGCTTCTCTCCAAGCACAAAGCCCCGCCAAACCCCTACACATACATATACTACCAATACAAAACCAAACACACACAAATACCATCTCCTCCAACAGAACTCCCACTCAAACTCCCCTGTTTACAGCTCTGTTTCCTAGCTCCTGTGCCGCTGCCTGACTGGCTGCTACCTTTATAGGATCCCTAGTCAGGGAAGCCCCGCCCCCTAATCAGGGCTCTGCTTCTCTCCCAGCACAAAGCCCCTGCACATACAGATACTGACAATACAAAACCAAACGCACACAAATACCTTCTCCTCCAACAGAACTCCCACTCCAACTCCCCTGTTTACAGCTCTGTTTGCTAGCTCCTGTGCCGCTGCAGCTGTCTGTGCAGCTGCCTGACTGGCTGCTACCTTTATAGGACGCCTAGTCAGTGGAGCCCCGCCCCCTAATCAGGGCTCAGCTTCTCTCCCAGCACAAAGACCCTACACATACAGATACTACCAATACAAAACCAAACACACACAAATACCTTCTCCTCCAACAGAACTCCCACTCAAACTGCCCTGTTTACACGTCTGTTTGCTAGCTCCTGTGCCGCTGCCTGACTGGCTGCTACCTTGATAGGACCCCTAGTCAGTGAAGCCCCGCCCCCTAATCAGGGCTCAGCTTCTCTCCCAGCACAAAGCCCCTGCGCATACATATACTACCAATACAAAACCAAACACACACAAATACCATCTCCTCCAACAGAACTGCCACTCAAACTCCCCTGTTTACAGCTCTGTTTGCTAGCTCCTGTGCCACTGCCTGAGTGGCTGCTACCTTCATAGGACCCCGAGTCAGTGAAGCCCCGCCCCCTAATCAGGGCTCAGCTTCTCTCCCAGCACAAAGCCCCTCCAAGCCTCTACACATACAGATACTACCAATACAAAAAAACACACAAATACCTTCTCCTCCAACAGAACTCCCACTCAAACTCCCCTGCTTACAGCTCTGTTTGCTAGCTCCTGTGCCGCTGTCTGACTGGCTCCTACCTTTATAGGACCCCTAGTCAGTGAAGCCCCGCCCCCTAATCAGGGCTCAGCTTCTCTCCGAGAACGAAGCCCCTGCACATACAGATACTACCAATACAAAACCAAACACACACAAATACCTTCTCCTCCAACAGAACTCCCACTCAAACTCCCCTGTTTACAGCTCTGTTTGCTAGCTCCTGTGCCACTGCAGCTGTCTGTGCCGCTGCCTGACTGGCTGCTACCTTTATAGGACCCCTAGTCAGTGAAGCCCCGCCCCCTAATAAGGGCTAAGCTTCTCCCCCAGCACAAAGATCCTCCAAGCCTCTACACATACAGATACTACCAATACAAAAACACACACACACAAATACCTTTTCCTCCAACAGAACTCCCACTCAAACTCCCCTGCTTACAGCTCTGTTTGCTAGCTCCTGTGCCGCTGTCTGACTGGCTCCTACCTTTATAGGACCCCTAGTCAGTGAAGCCCCGCCCCCTAATCAGGGCTCAGCTTCTCTCCCAGAACGAAGCCCCTGCACATACAGATACTACCAATACAAAACCAAACACACACAAATAGCTTCTCCTCCAACAGAACTCCCACTCCAACTCCCCTGTTTACAGCTCTGTTTGCTAGCTCCTTTGCCGCTGCCTGACTGGCTGCTACCTTTATAGAACCCCTAGTCAGGGAAGCCCCGCCCCCTAATCAGGGCTCAGCTTCTCTCCTAGCACAAAGCCCCTACACATACAGATACTAGCAATACAAAACCAAACACACACAAATACCTTCTCCTCCAACAGAACTCCCACTCAAATTCCCCTGTTTACAGCTCTGTTTGCTAGCTCCTGTGCCGCTGCAGCTGTCTGTGCCGCTGCCTGACTGGCTGCTACCTTTATAGGACCCCTAGTCAGTGAAGCCCCGCCCCCTAATCAGGGCTCAGCTTCTCTCCCAGCACAAAGTCCCTACACATACAGATACTACAAATACAAAACCAAACACACACAAATACCTTCTCCTCCAACAGAACTCCCACTCCAACTCCCCTGTTTACAGCTCCCTTTGCTAGCTTCTGTGCCGCTGCCTGAGTGGCTGCTACCTTTATAGGACCCCTCGTCAGGGAAGCACCGCCCCCTAATCAGGGCTCAGCTTCTCTCCCAGCACAAAGCCCCTGCACATACAGATACTGACAATACAAAAACAAACACACACAAATACCTTCTCCTCCAACAGAACTCCCACTCCAACTCCCCTGTTTACAGCTCTGTTTGCTAGCTCCTGTGCCGCTGCAGCTGTCTGTGCCGCTTCCTGACTGGCTGCTCCCTTTATTGGACCCCTAGTCAGTCAAGCCCCGCCCCCTAATCAGGGCTCAGCTTCTCTCCCAGCACAAAGCCCCTTCAAACCTCTACACATACAGATACTACCAATACAAAAACACACACAAATACCTTCTCCTCCAACAGAACTCCCACTCAAACTCCCCTGTTTACAGCTCTGTTTGCTAGCTCCTGTGCCGCTGCCTGACTGGCTGCTAACTTTATAGGACCCCTAGTCAGTGAAGCCCCGCCCCCTAATCAGGGCTCAGCTTCTCTCCAAGCACAAAGCCCCGCCAAACCCCTACACATACATATACTACCAATACAAAACCAAACACACACAAATACCATCTCCTCCAACAGAACTCCCACTGAAACTCCCCTGTTTACAGCTCTGTTTGCTAGCTCCTGTGCCACTGCAGCTGTCTGTGCCGATGCCTGACTGGCTGCTACCTTTATAGGACCCCTAGTCAGTGAAGCCCCGCCCCCTGATCAGGGCTCAGCTTCTCTCCCAGCACAAAGCCCCTCCAAGCCTCTACACATACAGATACTACCAATACAAAAAAACACACAAATACCTTCTCCTCCAAAAGAACTCCCACTCAAAGTCCCCTGCTTACAGCTCTGTTTTCTAACTCCTGTGCCGCTGCCTGACTGGCTCCTACCTTTATAGGACCCCTAGTCAGTGAAGCCCCGCCCCCTAATCAGGGTTCAGCTTCTCTCCAAGCACAAAGCCCCGCCAAACCCCTACACATACATATACTACCAATACAAAACCAAACACACACAAATACCATCTCCTCCAACAGAACTCCCACTCAAACTCCCCTGTTTACAGCTCTGTTTCCTAGCTCCTGTGCCGCTGCCTGACTGGCTGCTACCTTTATAGGATCCCTAGTCAGGGAAGCCCCGCCCCCTAATCAGGGCTCTGCTTCTCTCCCAGCACAAAGCCCCTGCACATACAGATACTGACAATACAAAACCAAACGCACACAAATACCTTCTCCTCCAACAGAACTCCCACTCCAACTCCCCTGTTTACAGCTCTGTTTGCTAGCTCCTGTGCCGCTGCAGCTGTCTGTGCAGCTGCCTGACTGGCTGCTACCTTTATAGGACGCCTAGTCAGTGGAGCCCCGCCCCCTAATCAGGGCTCAGCTTCTCTCCCAGCACAAAGACCCTACACATACAGATACTACCAATACAAAACCAAACACACACAAATACCTTCTCCTCCAACAGAACTCCCACTCAAACTGCCCTGTTTACACGTCTGTTTGCTAGCTCCTGTGCCGCTGCCTGACTGGCTGCTACCTTGATAGGACCCCTAGTCAGTGAAGCCCCGCCCCCTAATCAGGGCTCAGCTTCTCTCCCAGCACAAAGCCCCTGCGCATACATATACTACCAATACAAAACCAAACACACACAAATACCATCTCCTCCAACAGAACTGCCACTCAAACTCCCCTGTTTACAGCTCTGTTTGCTAGCTCCTGTGCCACTGCCTGAGTGGCTGCTACCTTCATAGGACCCCGAGTCAGTGAAGCCCCGCCCCCTAATCAGGGCTCAGCTTCTCTCCCAGCACAAAGCCCCTCCAAGCCTCTACACATACAGATACTACCAATACAAAAAAACACACAAATACCTTCTCCTCCAACAGAACTCCCACTCAAACTCCCCTGCTTACAGCTCTGTTTGCTAGCTCCTGTGCCGCTGTCTGACTGGCTCCTACCTTTATAGGACCCCTAGTCAGTGAAGCCCCGCCCCCTAATCAGGGCTCAGCTTCTCTCCGAGAACGAAGCCCCTGCACATACAGATACTACCAATACAAAACCAAACACACACAAATACCTTCTCCTCCAACAGAACTCCCACTCAAACTCCCCTGTTTACAGCTCTGTTTGCTAGCTCCTGTGCCACTGCAGCTGTCTGTGCCGCTGCCTGACTGGCTGCTACCTTTATAGGACCCCTAGTCAGTGAAGCCCCGCCCCCTAATAAGGGCTAAGCTTCTCCCCCAGCACAAAGATCCTCCAAGCCTCTACACATACAGATACTACCAATACAAAAACACACACACACAAATACCTTTTCCTCCAACAGAACTCCCACTCAAACTCCCCTGCTTACAGCTCTGTTTGCTAGCTCCTGTGCCGCTGTCTGACTGGCTCCTACCTTTATAGGACCCCTAGTCAGTGAAGCCCCGCCCCCTAATCAGGGCTCAGCTTCTCTCCCAGAACGAAGCCCCTGCACATACAGATACTACCAATACAAAACCAAACACACACAAATAGCTTCTCCTCCAACAGAACTCCCACTCCAACTCCCCTGTTTACAGCTCTGTTTGCTAGCTCCTTTGCCGCTGCCTGACTGGCTGCTACCTTTATAGAACCCCTAGTCAGGGAAGCCCCGCCCCCTAATCAGGGCTCAGCTTCTCTCCTAGCACAAAGCCCCTACACATACAGATACTAGCAATACAAAACCAAACACACACAAATACCTTCTCCTCCAACAGAACTCCCACTCAAATTCCCCTGTTTACAGCTCTGTTTGCTAGCTCCTGTGCCGCTGCAGCTGTCTGTGCCGCTGCCTGACTGGCTGCTACCTTTATAGGACCCCTAGTCAGTGAAGCCCCGCCCCCTAATCAGGGCTCAGCTTCTCTCCCAGCACAAAGTCCCTACACATACAGATACTACAAATACAAAACCAAACACACACAAATACCTTCTCCTCCAACAGAACTCCCACTCCAACTCCCCTGTTTACAGCTCCCTTTGCTAGCTTCTGTGCCGCTGCCTGAGTGGCTGCTACCTTTATAGGACCCCTCGTCAGGGAAGCACCGCCCCCTAATCAGGGCTCAGCTTCTCTCCCAGCACAAAGCCCCTGCACATACAGATACTGACAATACAAAAACAAACACACACAAATACCTTCTCCTCCAACAGAACTCCCACTCCAACTCCCCTGTTTACAGCTCTGTTTGCTAGCTCCTGTGCCGCTGCAGCTGTCTGTGCCGCTTCCTGACTGGCTGCTCCCTTTATTGGACCCCTAGTCAGTCAAGCCCCGCCCCCTAATCAGGGCTCAGCTTCTCTCCCAGCACCTAGCCCCTCCAAGCCTGTACACATACAGAAACTACCAATACAAAACCAAACACACACAAATACCTTCTCCTCCAACAGAATTCCCACTCAAACTCCCCTGTTCACAGCTCTGTTTGCTAGCTCCTGTGCCGCTGCCTGACTGGCTGCTACCTTTATAGGACCCCTAGTCAGTGAAGCCCCGCCCCCTAATCAGGGCTCAGCTTCTCTCCCAGCACAAAGCCCCTACACATACAGATACTACCAATACAAAACCAAACACACACAAATACCTTCTCCTCCAACAGAACTCCAAATCAAACTCCCCTGTTTACAGCTCTGTTTGCTAGCTCCTGTGCCGCTGCAGTTGTCTGAGCCGCTGCCTGACTGGCTGCTACCTTTTTAGGACCCCTAGTCAGTGAAGCCCCGCCCCCTAATCAGGGCTCAGCTTCTCTCCCAGCACAAAGCCCCTTCAAGCCTCTACACATACGTATACTACCAATACAAAACCAAACACAAATACCTTCTCCTCCAACAGAACTCCCACTCCAACTCCCCTGTTTACAGCTCTGTTTGCTAGCTCCTGTGCCGCTGCAGCTGTCTGTGCTGCTGCCTGACTGGCTGCTCCCTTTATTGGACCCCTAGTCAGTCAAGCCCCGCCCCCTAATCAGGGCTCTCCTTCTCTCCCAGCACCTAGCCCCTCCAAGCCTCTACACATACAGAAACTACCAATACAAAACCAAACACACACAAATACCTTCTCCTTTAACAGAACTCCCACTCAAACTCCCCTTTTTACAGGTCTGTTTGCTAGCTCCTGTGCCGCTGCCTGACTGGCTGCTCCCTTTATAGGACCCCTAGTCAGTGAAGCCCCGCCCCCTAATCAGGGCTCAGCTTCTCTCCGAGCACAAAGCCCCTTCAAACCTCTACACATACAGGTACTACCAATACAAAAACACACACAAATACCTTCTCCTCCAACAGAACTCCCACTCAAACTCCCCTGTTTACAGCTCTGTTTGCTAGCTCCTGTGCCGCTGCCTGACTGGCTGCTACCTTTATACGACCCCTAGTCAGGGAAGCACCGCCCCCTAATCAGGGCTCAGCTTCTCTCCCAGCACAAAGGCCCTGCACATACAGATACTGACAATACAAAAACAAACACACACAAATACCTTCTCCTCCAACAGAACTCCCACTCAAACTCCCCTGTTTACAGCTCTGTTTGCTAGCTCCTGTGCCGCTGCCTGACTGGCTGCTACCTTTATAGGACCCCTAGTCAGGGAAGCCCCGCCCCCTAAACAGGGCTCAGCTTCTCTCCCAGCACAAAGCCCCGCCAAACCCCTACACATACAGATACTACCAATTAAAAAACCAAACACACACAAATACCTTCTCCTCCAACAGAACTCCCACTCAAACTCCCCTGTTCACAGCTCTGTTTGCTAGCTCCTTTGCCGCTGCCTGACTGGCTGCTATCTTTATAGGACACCTAGTCAGTGAAGCCCCGCCCCCTAATCAGGGCTCAGCTTCTCTCCCAGCACAAAGCCCCTCCAAGCCTCTACACATACAGATACTACCAATACAAAACCAAACACACACAAATACCTTCTCCTTCAACAGAACTCCCACTCAAACTCCCCTGTTTACAGCTCTGTTTGCTAGCTCCTGTGCCACTGCCTGACTGGCTGCTACCTTCATAGGACCCCTAGTCAGTGAAGCCCCGCCACCTAATCAGGGCTCAGCTTCTCTCCCAGCACGAAGCCCCTACACATACAGATACTACCAATACAAAACCAAACACACACAAATACCTTCTCCTCCAACAGAACTCCCACTCAAACTCCCCTGTTCACAGCTCTGTTTGCTAGCTCCTGTGCCGCTGCAGCTGTCTGAGCCGCTGCCTGACTGGCTGCTACCTTTATAGGACCCCTAGTCAGTCAAGCCCCGCCCCCAATCAGGCCTCAGCTTCTCTCCCAGCACAAAGCCCCTCCAAGCCTCTACACCTACAGATACTACCAATACAAAACCAAACACACACAAATACCTTCTCCTCCAACAGAACTCCCACTCAAACTGCCCTGTTTACAGGTCTGTTTGCTAGCTCCTGTGCCGTTGCCTGACTGGCTGCTACCTTTATAGGACCCCTAGTCAGTGAAGCCCCGCCCCCTAATCAGGGCTCAGCTTCTCTCCCAGCACAAAGCCCCTTCAAACCTCTACACATACAGATACTACCAATACAAAACCGAACACACACAAACACCTTCTCCTCCAACAGAACTCCCACTCAAACTCCCCTGCTTACAGCTCTGTTTGCTAGCTCCTGTGCCGGTGTCTGACTGGCTGCTACCTTTGTAGGACCCCTAGTCAGTGAAGCCCCGCCCCCTAATCAGGGCTCAGCTTCTCTCCCAGCACAAAGCCCCTGCACATACAGATACTACCAATACAAAACCAAACACACACAAATACCTTCTCCTCCAACAGATCTCCCACTCCAACTCCCCTGTTTACAGCTCTGTTTGCTAGCTCCTGTGCCGCTGCAGTTGTCTGAGCCGCTGCCTGACTGGCTGCTACCTTTTTAGGACCCCTAGTCAGTGAAGCCCCGCCCCCTAATCAGGGCTCAGCTTCTCTCCCAGCACAAAGCCCCTTCAAGCCTCTACACATACGTATACTACCAATACAAAACCAAACACAAATACCTTCTCCTCCAACAGAACTCCCACTCCAACTCCCCTGTTTACAGCTCTGTTTGCTAGCTCCTGTGCCGCTGCAGCTGTCTGTGCTGCTGCCTGACTGGCTGCTCCCTTTATTGGACCCCTAGTCAGTCAAGCCCCGCCCCCTAATCAGGGCTCTCCTTCTCTCCCAGCACCTAGCCCCTCCAAGCCTCTACACATACAGAAACTACCAATACAAAACCAAACACACACAAATACCTTCTCCTTTAACAGAACTCCCACTCAAACTGCCCTTTTTACAGGTCTGTTTGCTAGCTCCTGTGCCGCTGCCTGACTGGCTGCTCCCTTTATAGGACCCCTAGTCAGTGAAGCCCCGCCCCCTAATCAGGGCTCAGCTTCTCTCCGAGCACAAAGCCCCTTCAAACCTCTACACATACAGGTACTACCAATACAAAAACACACACAAATACCTTCTCCTCCAACAGAACTCCCACTCAAACTCCCCTGTTTACAGCTCTGTTTGCTAGCTCCTGTGCCGCTGCCTGACTGGCTGCTACCTTTATACGACCCCTAGTCAGGGAAGCACCGCCCCCTAATCAGGGCTCAGCTTCTCTCCCAGCACAAAGGCCCTGCACATACAGATACTGACAATACAAAAACAAACACACACAAATACCTTCTCCTCCAACAGAACTCCCACTCAAACTCCCCTGTTTACAGCTCTGTTTGCTAGCTCCTGTGCCGCTGCCTGACTGGCTGCTACCTTTATAGGACCCCTAGTCAGGGAAGCCCCGCCCCCTAAACAGGGCTCAGCTTCTCTCCCAGCACAAAGCCCCGCCAAACCCCTACACATACAGATACTACCAATTAAAAAACCAAACACACACAAATACCTTCTCCTCCAACAGAACTCCCACTCAAACTCCCCTGTTCACAGCTCTGTTTGCTAGCTCCTTTGCCGCTGCCTGACTGGCTGCTATCTTTATAGGACACCTAGTCAGTGAAGCCCCGCCCCCTAATCAGGGCTCAGCTTCTCTCCCAGCACAAAGCCCCTCCAAGCCTCTACACATACAGATACTACCAATACAAAACCAAACACACACAAATACCTTCTCGTCCAACAGAACTCCCACTCCAACTCCCCTGTTTACAGCTCTGTTTGCTAGCTCCTGTGCCGCTTCAGCTGTCTGTGCCGCTGCCTGACTGGCTGCTACCTTTATAGGATCCCTAGTCAGTGAAGCCCCGCCCCCTAATCAGGGCTCAGCTTCTCTCGAAGTACAAAGCCCCGCCAAACCCCTACACATACAGATACTACCAATACAAAACCAAACACACACAAATACCATCTCCTTCAACAGAACTCCCACTCAAACTCCCCTGTTTACAGCTCTGTTTGCTAGCTCCTGTGCCACTGCCTGACTGGCTGCTACCTTCATAGGACCCCTAGTCAGTGAAGCCCCGCCACCTAATCAGGGCTCAGCTTCTCTCCCAGCACGAAGCCCCTACACATACAGATACTACCAATACAAAACCAAACACACACAAATACCTTCTCCTCCAACAGAACTCCCACTCAAACTCCCCTGTTCACAGCTCTGTTTGCTAGCTCCTGTGCCGCTGCAGCTGTCTGAGCCGCTGCCTGACTGGCTGCTACCTTTATAGGACCCCTAGTCAGTCAAGCCCCGCCCCCAATCAGGCCTCAGCTTCTCTCCCAGCACAAAGCCCCTCCAAGCCTCTACACCTACAGATACTACCAATACAAAACCAAACACACACAAATACCTTCTCCTCCAACAGAACTCCCACTCAAACTGCCCTGTTTACAGGTCTGTTTGCTAGCTCCTGTGCCGTTGCCTGACTGGCTGCTACCTTTATAGGACCCCTAGTCAGTGAAGCCCCGCCCCCTAATCAGGGCTCAGCTTCTCTCCCAGCACAAAGCCCCTTCAAACCTCTACACATACAGATACTACCAATACAAAACCGAACACACACAAACACCTTCTCCTCCAACAGAACTCCCACTCAAACTCCCCTGTTTAGAGCTCTGTTTGCTAGCTCCTGTGCAGCTGCAGCTGTCTGTGCCGCTGCCTGACTGGCTGCTACCTTTATAGGACCCCTAGTCAGTGAAGCCCCGCCCCCTAATCAGGGCTCAGCTTCTTTCCCAGCACAAAGCCCCTTCAAACCTCTACACATACAGGTACTGCCAATACAAAAACACACACAAATACCTTCTCCTCCAACAGAACTCCCACTCAAACTCCCCTGTTTACAGTTCTGTTTGCTAGCTCCTGTGCAGCTGCAGCTGTCTGTGCCGCTGCCTGACTGGCTGCTCCCTTTATAGGATGCTTAGTCAGTGAAGCCCCGCCCCCTAATCAGGGCTCAGCTTCTCTCCCACCACAAAGCCCCTTCAAACCTCTACACATACAGATACTACCAATACAAAACCAAACACACAAATACCTCCTCCTCCAACAGAACTCCCACTCAAACTCCCCTGCTTACAGCTCTGTTTGCTCTCTCCTGTGCCGCTGTCTGACTGGCTGCTACCTTTATAGGACCCCTAGTCAGTGAAGCCCCGCCCCCTAATCAGGGCTCAGCTTCTCTCCCAGCACAAAGCCCCTGCACATACAGATACTGACAATACAAAACCAAACACACACAAATACCTTCCCCTCCAACAGAACTCCCACTCAAACTCCCCTGTTCACAGCTCTGTTTGCTAGCTCCTGTGCCGCTGCCTGACTGGCTGCTACCTTTATAGGACCCCTAGTCAGTGAAGCCCCGCCCCCTAATCAGGGCTCAGCTTCTTTCCCAGCACAAAGCCCCTTCAAACCTCTACACATACAGGTACTACCAATACAAAAACACACACAAATACCTTCTCCTCCAACAGAACTCGCACTCAAACTCCCCTGTTTACAGCTCTGTTTGCTAGCTCCTGTGCCGCTGCAGCTGTCTGTGCCGCTGCCTGACTGGCTGCTACCTCTATAGGACCCCTAGTCAGTGAAGCCCCGCCCCCTAATCAGGGCTCAGCTTCTCTCCCAGCACAAAGCCCCTTCAAACCTCTACACATACAGATACTACCAATACAAAAAAACACACAAATACCTTCTCCTCCAACAGAACTCCCACTCCAACTCCCCTGTTTACAGCTCTGTTTGCTCGCTCCTGTGCCGCTGCCTGACTGGCTGCTACCTTTATAGGACCCCTAGTCAGGGAAGCCCCGCCCCCTAATCAGGGCTCAGCTTCTCTCCCAGCACAAAGCCCCTGCACATACAGATACTGACAATACAAAACCAAACACACACAAATACCTTCTCCTCCAACAGAACTCCCACTCAAACTCCCATGTTTACAGCTCTGTTTCCTAGCTCCTGTGCCGCTGTAGCTGTCTGTGCCGCTGCCTGACTGGCTGCTACCTTTATAGGACGCCTAGTCAGTGAAGCCCCGCCCCCTAATCAGGGCTCAGCTTCTCTCCCAGCACAATGCCCCTGAAAGCGTCTACACATACAGATACCACCAATACAAAAACACAAACAAATACCTTCTCCTCCAACAGAACTCCCACTCAAACTCCCCTGTTTACAGCTCTGTTTGCTAGCTCCTGTGCCGCTGCCTGACTGGCTGCTACCTTTATAGGACCCCTAGTCAGTGAAGCCCCGCCCCCTAATCAGGGCTCAGCTTCTCTCCCAGCACAAAGCCCCTCCAAGCCTCTACACATACAGATACTACCAATACAAAAAAACACACAAATACCTTCTCCTCCAAAAGAACTCCCACTCAAACTCCCCTGCTTACAGCTCTGCTTGCTAGCTCCTGTGCCGCTGCCTGACTGGCTCGTACCTTTATAGGACCCCTAGTCAGTGAAGCCCCGCCCCCTAATCAGGGCTCAGCTTCTCTCCCAGCACAAAGCCCCTCCAAGCCTCTACACATACAGATACTACCAATACAAAACCAAACACACACAAATACCTTCTCCTCCAACAGAACTCCCACTCAAACTCCCCTGTTCACAGCTCTGTTTGCTAGCTCCTGTGCCGCTGCAGCTGTCTGCCGCTGCCTGACTGGCTGCTACCTTTATAGGACCCCTAGTCAGTGAAGCCCCGCCCCCTAATCAGGGCTCAGCTTCTCTCCCAGCACAAAGCCCCTTCAAACCTCTACACATACAGGTACTACAAATACAAAAACACACACAAATACCTTCTCCTCCAACAGAACTCCCACTCCAACTCCCCTGTTTACAGCTCTGTTTGCTAGCTCCTGTGCCGCTGCAGCTGTCTGTGCCGCTGCCTGACTGGCTGCTACCTTTATAGGACCCCTAGTCAGTGAAGCCCCGCCCCCAATCAGGGCTCAGCTTCTCTCACAGCACCTAGCCCCTCCAAGCCTCTACACATACAGATAATACCAATACAAAAACATACACAAATACCTTCTCCTCCAACAGAACTCCCACTCCAACTCCCCTGTTTACAGCTCTGTTTGCTAACTCCTGTGCCACTGCAGCTGTCTGTTCCGCTGCCTGACTGGCTGCTACCTTTATAGGACCGCTAGTCAGTGAAGCCCCGTCCCCTAATCAGGGCTCAGCTTCTCTCCCAGCACAAAGCCCCTACACATACAGATACTACCAATACAAAACCAAACACACACAAATACCTTCTGCTCCAACAGAACTCCCACTCCAACTCCCCTGTTTACAGCTCTGTTTGCTAGCTCCTGTGCCGCTGCAGCTGTCTATGCCGCTGCCTGACTGGCTGCTACCTTTATAGGACCCCTCGTCAGTGAAGCCCCGCCCCCTAATCAGGGCTCAGCTTCTCTCCCAGCACAAAGCCCCTCCAAGCCTCTACACATACAGATACTACCAATACAAAAAAACACACAAATACCTTCTCCTCCAACAGAACTCCCACTCCAACTCCCCTGTTTACAGCTCTGTTTGCTCGCTCCTGTGCCGCTGCCTGACTGGCTGCTACCTTTATAGGACCCCTAGTCAGGGAAGCCCCGCCCCCTAATCAGGGCTCAGCTTCTCTCCCAGCACAAAGCCCCTGCACATACAGATACTGACAATACAAAACCAAACACACACAAATACCTTCTCCTCCAACAGAACTCCCACTCAAACTCCCCTGTTTACAGCTCTGTTTCCTAGCTCCTGTGCCGCTGCAGCTGTCTGCCGCTGCCTGACTGGCTGCTACCTTTATAGGACCCCTAGTCAGTGAAGCCCCGCCCCCTAATCAGGGCTCAGCTTCTCTCCCAGCACAAAGCCCCTTCAAACCTCTACACATACAGATACTACCAATACAAAAACACACACAAATACCTTCTCCTCCAACAGAACTCCCACTCAAACTCCCCTGTTTACAGCTCTGTTTGCTAGCTCCTGTGCCGCTGCCTGACTGGCTGCTACCTTTATAGGACCCCTAGTCAGGGAAGCCCCGCCCCCTAATCAGAGCTCAGCTTCTCTCCCAGCACACAGCCCCTGCACATACAGATACTGACAATACAAAACCAAACACACACAAATACCTTCTCCTCCAACAGAACTCCCACTCCAACTCCCCTGTTTACAGCTCTGTTTGCTAGCTCCTGTGCCGCTGCAGCTGTCTGTGCGGCTGCCTGACTGGCTGCTACCTTTATAGGACCCCTAGTCAGTGAAGCCCCGCCCCCTAATCACGGCTCAGCTTCTGTCCCAGCACAAAGCCCCTTCAAACCACTACACATACAGATACTACCAATACAAAAACACACACAGATACCTTCTCCTCCAACAGAACTCCCACTCAAACTGCCCTGTTTACAGGTCTGTTTGCTAGCTCCTGTGCCGCTGCCTGACTGGCTGCTATCTTGATAGGACCCCTAGTCAGTGAAGCCCCGCCCCCTAATCAGGGCTCAGCTTCTCTCCCAGCACACAGCCCCTGCACATACCAATACTGACAATACAAAACCAAACACGCACAAATACCTTCTCCTCCAACAGAACTCCCACACCAACTCCCCTGTTTACAGCTCTGTTTGCTAGCTCCTGTGCCGCTGCCTGACTGGCTGCTACCTTTATAGGACACCTAGTCAGTGAAGCCCCGCCCCCTGATCAGGGCTCAGCTTCTCTCCCAGCACAAAGCCCCTCCAATCCTCTAAACAATCAGACACTACCAATACAAAAAAACACACACAAATACCTTCTCCTCCAACAGAACTCCCACTCAAACTCCCCTGCTTACAGCTCTGTTTGCTAGCTCCTGTGCCGCAGTCTGACTGGCTGCTACCTTTATAGGACCCCTAGTCAGTGAAGCCCCGCCCCCTAATCAGGGCTCAGCTTCTCTCCCCGCACAAAGCCCCTACACATACAGATACTACCAATACAAAACCAAACACACACAAATACCTTCTCCTCCAACAGAACTCCCACTCAAACTCCCCTGTTTACAGCTCTGTTTGCTAGCTCCTGTGCCACTGCAGCTTTCTGTTCCGCTGCCTGACTGGCTGCTACCTTTATAGGACCCCTAGTCAGTGAAGCCCCGCCCCCTGATCAGGGCTCAGCTTCTCTCCCAGCACAAAGCCCCTCCAAGCCTCTACACATACAGATACTACCAATACAAAACCAAACACACACAAATACCTTCTCCTCCAACAGAACTCCCACTCAAACTCCCCTGTTTACAGCTCTGTTTGCTAGCTCCTGTGCCGCTGCTGCTGTCTGTGCCGCTGCCTGACCGGCTGCTACCTTTACAGGACCCCTAGTCAGTGAAGCCCCGCCCCCTAATCAGGGCTCAGCTTCTCTCCCAGCACAAAGCCCCTTCAAACCACTACACATACAGATACTACCAATACGAAAACACACACAAATACCTTCTCCTCCAACAGAACTCCCACTCAAACTCCCCTGTTCACAGCTCTGTTTGCTAGCTCCTGTGCCGCTGCAGCTGTCTGTGCCGCTGCCTGACTGGCTGCTACCTTTATAGGACACCTCGTCAGTGAAGCCCCGCCCCCTGATCAGGGCTCAGCTTCTCTCCCAGCACAAAGCCCCTCCAATCCTCTACACATACATACACTACCAATACAATAAAACATACACAAATACCTTCTCCTCCAACAGAACTCCCACTCAAACTCCCCTGTTTACAGCTCTGTTTGCTAGGTCCTTGCCGCTGCCTGACTGGCTGCTACCTTTATAGGACCCCTAGTCAGGGAAGCCCCGCCCCCTAATCAGGCCTCAGCTTCTCTCCCAGCACAAAGCCCCTGCACATACAGATACTGACAATACAAAACCAAACACACAGAAATACCTTCCCCTCCAACAGAACTCCCACTCAAACTCCCCTGTTTACAGCTCTGTTTGCTAGCTCCTGTGCCGCTGCAGCTGTCTGTGCCGCTGCCTGACTGGCTGCTACCTTTATAGGACCCCTAGTCAGTGAAGCCCCGCCCCCTAATCAGGGCTCAGCTTCTCTCCCAGCACAAATCCCGTTCACATACAGATACTACCAATACAAAACCGAACACACACAAATACCTTCTCCTCCAACAGAATTCCCACTCAAACTCCCCTGTTTACAGCTCTGTTTGCTAGCTCCTGTGCCGCTGCAGCTGTCTGTGCCGCTGCCTGACTGGCTGCTACCTTTATAGGACCCCTAGTCAGTGAAGCCCCGCCCCCTAATCAGGGCTCAGCTTCTGTCCCAGCACAAAGCCCCTTCAAACCACTACACATACAGGTACTACCAATACAAAAAAACACACAAATACCTTCTCCTCCAACAGAAATCCCACTCAAACTCCCCTGCTTACAGCTCTGCTTGCTAGCTCCTGTGCCGCTGCCTGACTGGCTCCTACCTTTATAGGACCCCTAGTCAGGGAAGCCCCGCCCCCTGATCAGGGCTCAGCTTCTCTCCCAGCACAAAGCCCGTTCACATACAGATACTACCAATACAAAACCGAACACACACAAATACCTTCTCCTCCAACAGAACTCCCACTCAAACTCCCCTGTTAAGAGCTCTGTTTGCTAGCTCCTTTGCCGCTGCAGCTGTCTGTGCCGCTGCCTGACTGGCTGCTACCTTTATAGGACCCCTAGTCAGGGAAGCCCCGCCCCCTAATCAGGGCTCAGCTTCTCTCCAAACACAAAGCCCCGCCAAACCCCTACACATACAGATACTACCAATAAAAAACCAAACACACACAAATACCATCTCCTCCAACAGAACTCCCACTCAAACTCCCCTGTTTACAGCTCTGTTTGCTAGCTCCTGTGCCGCTGCAGCTGTCTGTGCCGCTGCCTGACTGGCTGCTACCTTTATAGGACCACTAGTCAGTGAAGCCCCGCCCCCTAACCAGGGCTCAGCTTCTCTCCCAGCACAAAGCCCCTTCAAACCTCTGCACATACAGGTACTACCAATACAAAAACACACACAAATACCTTCTCCTCCAACAGAACTCCCACTCAAACTCCCCTGTTTACAGCTCTGTTTGCTAGCTCCTCTGCCGCTGCAGCTGTCTGCCGCTGCCTGACTGGCTGCGACCTTTATAGGACCCCTAGTCAGTGAAGCCCCGCCCCCTAATCAGGGCTCAGCTTCTCTCCCAGCACAAAGCCCCTCCAAGCCTCTACACAGATACTACCAATACAAAAAAACACACAAATACCTTCTCCTCCAACAGAACTCCCACTCAAACTCCCCTGTTTACAGCTCTGTTTGCTAGCTCCTGTGCCGCTGCCTGACTGGCTGCTACCTTTATAGGACACCTAGTCAGTGAAGCCCCGCCCCCTAATCACGGCTCAGCTTCTCTCCCAGCACAAAGCCCCTACACATACAGATACTACCAATACAAAACCAAACACACACAAATACCTTCTCCTCCAACAGAACTCCCACTCAAACTCCCCTGTTTACAGCTCTGTTTGCTAGCTCCTGTGCCACTGCAGCTGTCTGTTCCGCTGCCTGACTGGCTGCTACCTTTATAGGACCCCTAGTCAGTGAAGCCCCGCCCCCTGATCAGGGCTCAGCTTCTCTCATAGCACAAAGCCCGTACACATACAGATACTACCAATACAAAACCGAACACAAACAAATACCTTCTCCTCCAACAGAACTCCCACTCAAACTCCCCTGTTTACAGGTCTGTTTGCTAGCTCCTCTGCCGCTGCCTGACTGGCTGCTACCTTTATAGGACCCCTAGTCAGTGAAGCCCCGCCCCCTAATCAGGGCTCAGCTTCTCTCCCAGCACAAAGCCCCTCCAAGCCTCTACACATACAGATACTACCAATACAAACCAAACACATACAAATACCTTCTCCTCCAACAGAACTCCCACTCAAACTCCCCTGCTTACAGCTCTGTTTGCAAGCTCCTGTGCCGCTGTCTGAGTGGCTGCTACCTTTATAGGACGCCTAGTCAGTGAAGCCCCGCCCCCTAATCAGGGCTCAGCTTCTCTCCCAGCACAAAGCCCCTTCAAACCTCTACACATACAGATACTACCAATACAAAACCAAACACACACAAATACCTCCTCCTCCAACAGAACTCCCACTCAAACTCCCCTGTTTACAGCTCTGTTTGCTAGCTCCTGTGCCGCTGCTGCTGTCTCTGCCGCTGCCTGACTGGCTGCTACCTTTACAGGACCCCTAGTCAGTGAAACCCCGCCCCCTAATCAGGGCTCAGCTTGTCTCCAAGCACAAAGCCCCGCCAAACCCCTACACATACAGATACTACCAATAAAAAACCAAACACACACAAATACCATCTCCTCCAACAGAACTCCCACTCAAACTCCCCTGTTTACAGCTTTGTTTGCTAGCTCCTGTGCCGCTGCTGCTGTCTGTGCCGCTGCCTGACTAGCTGCTACCTTTACAGGACCCCTAGTCAGAGACCCTGCCCCCTAATCAGGGCTCAGCTTCTCTCCCAGCACAATGCCCCTCAAAGCGTCTACACATACAGATACCACCAATACAAAAATACACACAAATACCTTCTCCTCCAACAGAACTCCCACTCAAACTCCCCTGTTCACAGCTCTGTTTGCTAGCTCCTGTGCCGCTGCAGCTGTCTCTGCCGCTGCCTGAGTGGCTCCTACCTTTATAGGACCCCTAGTCAGTGAAGCCCCGCCCCCTGATCAGGGCTCAGCTTCTCTCCCAGCACAAAGCCCCTCCAAGCCTCTACACATACAGATTCTACCAATACAAACCAAACACACACAAATACCATCTCCTCCAACAGAACTCCCACTCAAACTCCCCTGTTTACAGCTCTGTTTGCTAGCTCCTGTGCCGCTGCAGCTGTCTGTGCCGATGCCTGACTGGCTGCTACCTTTCTAGGACCCCTAGTCAGTGAAGCCCCGCCCCCTGATCAGGGCTCAGCTTCTCTCCGAGCACAAAGCCCCTCCAAGCCTCTACACATACATACACTACCAATACAAAAAAACATACACAACTACCTTCTCCTCCAACAGAACTCCCACTCAAACTCCCCTGCTTACTGCTCTGTTTGCTAGCTCCTGTGCCGCTGTCTGACTGGCTGCTACCTTTATAGGACCCCTAGTCAGTGAAGCCCCGCCCCCTAATCAGGGCTCAGCTTCTCTCCCAGCACAAAGCCCCTACACATACAGATACTACCAATACAAAACCAAACACACACAAATACCTTCTCCTCCAACAGAACTCCCACTCAAACTCCCCTGTTTACAGCTCTGTTTGCTAGCTCCTTGCCGCTGCCTGACTGGCTGCTACCTTTATAGGACCCCTAGTCAGGGAAGCCCCGCCCCCTAATCAGGGCTCAGCTTCTCTCCCAGCACAAAGCCCCTGCACATACAGATACTGACAATACAAAACCAAACACACAGAGATACCTTCCCCTCCAACAGAACTCCCACTCAAACTCCCCTGTTTACAGCTCTGTTTGCTAGCGCCTGTGCCACTGCAGCTGTCTGTGCCGCTGCCTGACTGGCTGCTCCCTTTATAGGACCCCTAGTCTGTGAAGCCCCGCCCCCTAATCAGGGCTCAGCTTCTGTCCCAGCACAAAGCCCCTTCAAACCACTACACATACGGATACTACCAATACAAAAACACACACAAATACCTTCTCCTCCAACAGAACTCCCACTCAAACTCCCCTGTTTAGAGGTCTGTTTGCTAGCTCCTTTGCCGCTGCAGCTGTCTGTGCCGCTGCCTGACTGTCTGCTACCTTTATAGGACCCCTAGTCAGTGAAGCCCCGCCCCCTAATCAGGGCTCAGCTTCTCTCCCAGCACAAAGCCCCTCCAAGTCTCTACACATACAGATACTACCAATACAACACCAAACACACACAAATACCTTCTTCTCCAACAGAACTCCCACTCAAACTCCCCTGTTCACAGATCTGTTTGCTAGCTCCTGTGCCGCTGCAACTGTCTGCCGCTGCCTGACTGGCTGCTACCTTTATAGGACCCCTAGTCAGTGAAGCCCCGCCCCCTAATCAGGGCTCAGCTTCTCTCCCAGCACAAAGCCCCTCCAAGTCTCTACACATACAGATACTACCAGTACAAAACCAAACACACACAAATACCTTCTCCTCCAACAGAACTCCCACTCAAACTCCCCTGTTTACAGCTCTGTTTGCTAGCTCCTGTGCCGCTGCCTGACTGGCTGCTACCTTTATAGGACCTCTAGTCAGGGAAGCCCCGCCCCCTAATCAGGGCTCAACTTCTCTCCCAGCACAAAGCCCCTGCACATACAGATACTGACAATACAAAACCAAACACACACAAATACCTTCTCCTCCAACAGAACTCCCACTCAAACTCCCCTGTTTACAGCTCTGTTTGCTAGCTCCTGTGCCGCTGCCTGACTGGCTGCTACCTTTATAAGACGCCTAGTCAGTGAAGCCCCGCCCCCTAATCAGGGCTCAGCTTCTCTCCCAGCACAAAGCCCCTTCAAACCTCTACACATACAGATACTACCAATACAAAAACACACACAAATACCTTCTCCTCCAACAGAACTCCCACTCCAACTCCCCTGTTTACAGCTCTGTTTGCTAGCTCCTGTGCCGCTTCAGCTGTCTGTGCCGCTGCCTGACTGGCTGCTAAATTTATAGGACCCCTAGTCAGTGAAGCCCCGCCCCCTAATCAGGGCTCAGCTTCTCTCCAAGCACAAAGCCCCGCCAAACCCATACACACACAGATACTACCAATACAAAACCAAACACACACAAATACCTTCTCCTCGAACAGAACTCCCACTCAAACTCCCCTGCTTACTGCTCTGTTTGCTAGCTCCTGTGCCGCTGTCTGACTGGCTCCTACCTTTATAGGACCCCTAGTCAGCGAAGCCCCGCCCCCTGATCAGGGCTCAGCTTCTCTCCCAGCACAAAGCCCGTTCACATACAGATACTACCAATACAAAACCGAACACACACAAATACCTTCTCCTCCAACAGAACTCCCACGCAAACTGCCCGGTTTACAGCTCTGTTTGCTAGCTCCTGTGCCACTGCAGCTGTCTGTTCCGCTGCCTGACTGGCTGCTACCTTGATAGGACCCCTAGTCAGTGAAGCCCCGCCCCCTAATCAGGGCTCAGCTTCTCTCCCAGCACAAAGCCCCTCCAAGCCTCTACACATACAGATACTACCAATACAAAACCAAACACACACAAATACCTTCTCCTCCAAGAGAACTCCCACTCATACTCCCTGCTTAAAGCTCTGCTTGCTAGCTGCTGTGCCGCTGCCTGACTGGCTCCTACCTTTATAGGACCCCTAGTCAGTGAAGCCCCGCCCCCTGATCAGGGCTCAGCTTCTCTCCCAGCAAAAAGCCCGTTCATATACAAATACTACCAATACAAAACCGAACACACACACAAATACCTTCTCCTCCAACAGAACTCCCACTCAAACTCCCCTCTTTACAGG
This sequence comes from Lepidochelys olivacea, assembly GCF_965140295.1. Taxonomy (NCBI): domain Eukaryota; kingdom Metazoa; phylum Chordata; order Testudines; family Cheloniidae; genus Lepidochelys; species Lepidochelys olivacea. The sequence goes on along the minus strand of NC_140432.1, from coordinate 1,528,658 downwards.
TCTGTTTGCTAGCTCCTGTGCCGCTGCCTGACTGGCTGCTACCTTTATAAGACCCCTAGTCAGTGAAGCCCCGCCCCCAATTAGGGCTCAGCTTCTCTCCCAGCACAAAGCCCCTCCAAGCCTCTACACATACAGGTACTACCAATACAAAAAAACACACAAATACCTTCTCCTCCAAAAGAACTCCCACTCAAACTCCCCTGCTTACAGCTCTGTTTGCTAGCTCCTGTGCCGCTGCCTGACTGGCTCCTACCTTTATAGGACCCCTAGTCAGTGAAGCCCCGCCCCCTGATCAGGGCTCAGCTTCTCTCCCAGCACAAAGCCCCTCCAAGCCTCTACACATACAGATACTACCAATACAAAACCAAACACACACAAATACCTTCTCCTCCAAAAGAACTCCCACTCCAACTCCCCTGTTTACAGCTCTGTTTGATAGCTCCTGTGCCGCTCCAGCTGTCTGTGCCGCTGCCTGACTGGCTGCTACCTTTATAGGACCCCTAGTCAGGGAAGCCCCGCCCCCTAATCAGGGCTCAGCTTCTCTCCCAGCACAAAGCCCCTCCAAGCCTCTACACATAAAGATACTACCAATACAAAACCAAACACACACAAATACCTTCTCCTCCAACAGAACTCCCACTACAACTCCCCTGTTTACAGCTCTGTTTGATAGCTCCTGTGCCGCTTCAGCTGTCTGTGCCGCTGCCTGACTGGCTGCTACCTTTATAGGACCCCTAGTCAGGGAAGCCCCGCCCCCTAATCAGGGCTCAGCTTCTCTCCCAGCACAAAGCCCCTGCACATACAGATACTGACAATACAAAACCAAACACACACAAATACCTTCTCCTCCGACAGAACTCCCACTCAAACTCCCCTGTTTACAGGTCTGTTTGCTAGCTCCTGTGCCGCTGCCTGACTGGCTGCTACCTTTATAGGACCCCTAGTCAGTGAAGCCCCGCCCCCTGATCAGGGCTCAGCTTCTCTCCCAGCACAAAGCCCCTCCAAGCCTCTACACATACAGATACTACCAATACAAAACCAAACACACACAAATACCTTCTCCTCCAAGAGAACTCCCACTCATACTCCCTGCTTAAAGCTCTGCTTGCTAGCTCCTGTGCCGCTGCCTGACTGGCTCCTACCTTTATAGGACCCCTAGTCAGTGAAGCCCCGCCCCCTGATCAGGGCTCAGCTTCTCTCCCAGCACGAAGCCCGTTCATATACAGATACTACCAATACAAAACCGAACACACACACAAATACCTTCTCCTCCAACAGAACTCCCACTCAAACTCCCCTGTTTACAACTCTGTTTGCTAGCTCCTGTGCCGCTGCCTGACTGGCTGCTACCTTTATAGGACCCCTAGTCAGTGAAGCCCCGCCCCCTAATCAGGGCTCAGCTTCTCTCCCAGCACAAAGCCCGTACACATACAGACACTACCAATACAAAACCGAACACACACAAATACCTTCTCCTCCAACAGAACTCCCACTCAAACTCCCCTGTTTACAGGTCTGTTTGCTAGCTCCTGTGCCGCTGCCTGACTGGCTGCTACCTTTATAGGACCCCTAGTCAGTGAAGCCCCGCCCCCTGATCAGGGCTCAGCTTCTCTCCCAGCACAAAGCCCCTCCAAGCCTCTACACATACAGCTACTACCAATACAAAAATACACACAAATACCTTCTCCTCCAACAGAACTCCCACTCAAACTCCCCTGTTTACAGCTCTGTTTGCTAGCTCCTGTGCCGCTGCAGCTGTCTTATCCGCTGCCTGACTGGCTGCTACCTTTATAGGACACCTAGTCAGTGAAGCCCCGCCCCCTAATCAGGGCTCAGCTTCTCTCCCAGCACAAAGCCCCTTCAAACCTCTACACATACAGATACTACCAATACAAAAACAAAAACAAATACCTTCTCCTCCAACAGAACTCCCACTCCAACTCCCCTGTTTACAGCTCTGTTTGCTAGCTCCTGTGCCACTGCAGCTGTCTGTTCCGCTGCCTGACTGACTGCTACCTTTATAGGACCCCTAGTCAGTGAAGCCCCGCCCCCTAATCAGGGCTCAGCTTCTCTCCAAGCACAAAGCCCCGCCAAACCCCTACACATACAGATACTAACAATAAAAAACCAAACACACACAAATACCATCTCCTCCAACAGAACTCCCACTCAAACTGCCCTGTTTACAGCTCTGTTTGCTAGCTCCTGTGCCGCTGCTGCTGTCTGTGCCGCTGCCTGACTGGCTGTTACCTTTACAGGACCCCTAGTCAGTGAAGCCCCGCCCCCTAATCAGGGCTCAGCTTCTCTCCCAGCACAATGCCCCTCAAAGCGTCTACACATACAGATACCACCAATACAAAAACACACACAAATACCTTCTCCTCCAAAAGAATTCCCACGCAAAGTCCCCTGTTTACAGCTTTGTTTGCTAGCTCCTGTGCCACTGCAGCTGTCTGTTCCGCTGCCTGACTGGCTGCTACCTTGATAGGACCCCGAGTCAGTAAAGCCCCGCCCCCTAATCAGGGCTCAGCTTCTCTCCCAGCAGAAAGCCCCTCCAAGCCTCTACACATACAGATACTACCAATACAAAACCAAACACACACAAATACCTTCTCCTCCAACAGAACTCCCACTCATACTCCCTGCTTACAACTCTGTTTGCTAGCTCCTGTGCCGCTGCCTGACTGGCTGCTACCTTCATAGGACCCCTAGTCAGGGAAGCCCCGCCCCCTAATCAGGGCTCAGCTTCTCTCCCAGCACAAAGCCCCTACACATACAGATACTACCAATACAAAAAAAAACACACACAAATACCTTCTGCTCCAACAGAACTCGCACTCAAACTCCCCTGTTTACAGCTCTGTTTCCTAGCTCCTGTGCCGCTGCAGCTGTCTGTGCCGCTGCCTGACTGGCTGCTACCTTCATAGGACCCCTAGTCAGCGAAGCCCCGCCCCCTAATCAGGGCTCAGCTTGTCTCCCAGCACAAAGCCCCTCCAAGCCTCTACACATACAGATACCACCAATAGAAAACCAAACACACACACAAATACCTTCTCCTCCAACAGAACTCCCACTCAAACTCCCCTGTTTACAGCTCTGTTTGCTCGCTCCTGTGCCGCTGCAGCTGTCCGTGCCGCTGCCTTTATTAGACCCCTAGTCAGGGAAGCCCCGCCCCCTAATCAGGGCTCAGCTTCTCTCCCAGCACAAAGCCCCTCCAAGCCTCTACACACAGAGATACTACAAATACAAAACCAAACACACACACAAATACCTTCTCTTCCAACAGAACTCCAACTCAAACTCCCCTGTTTACAGGTCTGTTTGCTAGCTCCTGTGCCGCTGCCTGACTGGCTGCTACCTTTATAGGACCCCTAGTCAGGGAAGCCCAGCCCCCTAATCAGGGCCCAGCTTCTCTCCCACAACAAAGCCCCTACACATACAGATACTACCAATACAAAACCAAACACACACAAATACCTTCTCCTGCAACAGAACTCCCACTCAAACTCCCCTGTTCACAGCTCTGTTTGCTAGCTCCTGTGCCGCGGCACCTGTCTGCCGCTGCCTGACTGGCTGCTACCTTTATAGGACCCCTAGTCAGTGAAGCCCCGCCCCCTAATCAGGGCTCAGCTTCTCTCCCAGCACAAAGCCCGTACACATACAGACACTACCAATACAAAACCGAACACACACAAATACCTTCTCCTCCAACAGAACTCCCAGTCAAACTCCCCTGTTTACAGCTCTGTTTGCTAGCTCGTGTGCCGCTGCCTGACTGGCTGCTACCTTTATAGGACCCCTAGTCAGTGAAGCCCCGCCCCGAATCAGGGCTCAGCTTCTCTCCCAGCACAAAGCCCCTCCAAGCCTCTACACATACAGATACTACCAATACAAAACAACACAAATACCTTCTCCTCCAAAAGAACTCCCACTCAAACTCCCCTGCTTACAGCTCTGTTTGCTAGCTCCTGTGCCGCTGCCTGACTGGCTCCTACCTTTATATGACCCCTAGTCAGTGAAGCCCCGCCCCCTGATCAGGGCTCAGCTTCTCTCCCAGCACAAAGCCCCTCCAAGCCTCTACACAAACAGATACTACCAATACAAAAATACACACAAATACCTCCTCCTCCAACAGAACTCCCACTCAAACTCCCCTGTTTACAGCTCTGTTTGCTAGCTCCTGTGCCGCTGCCTGACTGGCTGCTACCTTTATAGGACCCCTAGTCCGGGAAGCCCCGCCCCCTAATCAGGGCTCAGCTTCTCTCCCAGCACAAAGCCCCTGCACATACAGATACTGACAATACAAAACCAAACACACACAAATACTTTCTCCTCCAACAGAACGCCCACTCAAACTCCCCTGTTTACAGCTCTGTTTGGTAGCGCCTGTGCCACTGCAGCAGTCTGTGCCGCTGCCTGACTGGCTGCTCCATTTCTAGGAGCCCTAGTCAGTGAAGCCCCGCCCCCTAGTCAGGGCTCAGCTTCTCTCCAAGCACAAAGCCCCGCCAAACCCCTACACATACAGATACTACCAATAAAAAACCAAACACACACAAATACCTTCTCCTCCAACAGAACTCCCACACAAACTCCCCTGTTTACAGCTCTGTTTGCTAGCTCCTGTGCCGCTGCCTGACTGGCTGCTACCTTTCTAGGACCCCTAGTCAGTGAAGCCCCGCCCCCTAATCAGGGCTCAGCTTCTCTCGCAGCACCTAGCCCCTCCAAGCCTCTACACATACAGATAATACCAATACAAAAACACACACAAATACCTTCTCCTCCAACAGAACTCCCACTCAAACTCCCCTGTTCACAGCTCTGTTTGCCAGCTCCTGTGCCGCTGCCTGACTGGCTGCTACCTTTATGGGACCCCTAGTCAGTGAAGCCCCGCCCCCTAATCAGGGCTCAGCTTCTCTCGCAGCACCTCGCCCCTCCAAGCCTCTACACATACAGATACTACCAATACAAACACACACAAATACCTTCTCCTCCAACACAACTCCCACTCAAACTCCCCTGTTTACAGCTCTGTTTGCTAGCTCCTGTGCCGCTGCCTGACTGGCTCCTACCTTTATAGGACCCCTAGTCAGTGAAGCCCCGCCCCCTGATCAGGGCTCAGCTTCTCTCCCAGCACAAAGCCCCTCCAAGCCTCTACACATACAGATACTACCAATACAAAAATACACACAAATACCTCCTCCTCCAACAGAACTCAAACTCAAACACCCCTGTTTACAGCTCTGTTTGCTAGCTCCTGTGCCGCTGCAGCTGTCTGTTCCACTGCCTGACTGGCTGCTACCTTTATAGGACCCCTAGTCAGTGAAACCCCGCCCCCTTAATCAGGGCTCAGCTTCTCTCCCAGCACAAAGCCCCTACACATACAGATACTACCAATACAAAACCAAACACACACAAATACCTTCTCCTCCAACAGAACTCCCACTCAAACTCCCCTGTTTACAGCTCTGTTTGCTAGCTCCTTTGCCGCTGCAGCTGTCTGTGCCGCTGCCTGACTGGCTGCTACCTTTACAGGACCCCTAGTCAGTGAAGCCCCGCCCCCTAATCAGGGCTCAGCTTCTCTCCCAGCACAAAGCCCATCCAAGCCTCTACACATACATGTACTACCAATACAAAACCAAACACACACAAATACCTTCTCCTCCAACAGAACTCCCACTCAAACTCCCCTGTTTACAGCTCTGTTTGCTAGCTCCTTTGCCGCTGCCTGACTGGCTGCTACCTTTATAGGACCCCTAGTCAGTGAAGCCCCGCCCCCAATCAGGGCTCAGCTTCTCTCCCAGCACAAAGCCCCTCCAAGCCTCTACACATACAGATACTACCAATACAAAAACACACACAAATACCTTCTCCTCCAACAGAACTCCCACTCAAACTGCCCTGTTTACAGGTCTGTTTGCTAGCTCCTGTGCCGCTGCCTGACTGGCTGCTACCTTGATAGGACCCCTAGTCAGTGAAGCCCCGCCCCCTAATCAGGGCTCAGCTTCTCTCCCAGCACAAAGCCCCTCCAAGCCTCTACACATACAGATACTACCAATACAAAACCAAACACACACAAATACCTTCTCCTTCAACAGAGCTCCCACTCAAACTCCCCTGTTCACAGCTCTGTTTGCTAGCTCCTGTGCCACTGCAGCTGTCTGTTCCGCTGCCTGACTGGCTGCTACCTTTATAGGACCCCTAGTCAGTGAAGCCCCGCCCCCTAATCAGGGCTCAGCTTCTCTCCCAGCACAAAGCCCCTCCAAGCCTCTACACATACAGATACTACCAATACAAAAAAACACACAAATACCTTCTCCTCCAAAAGAACTCCCACTCAAACTCCCCTGCTTACAGCTCTGTTTGCTAGCTCCTGTGCCGCTGTCTGACTGGCTGCTACCTTTATAGGACCCCTAGTCAGTGAAGCCCGGCCCCTAATCAGGGCTCATCTTCTCTCCCAGCACAAAGCCCGTACACAAACAGACACTACCAATACAAAACCGAAAACACACAAATACCTTCTCCTCCAACAGAACTCCCACTCAAACTCCCCTGCTTACAGCTCTGTTTGCTAGCTCCTGTACCGCTGCCTGACTGGCTCCTACCTTTATAGGACCCCTAGTCAGTGAAGCCCCGCCCCCTGATCAGGGCTCAGCTTCTCTCCCAGTACAAAGCCCGTTCAAACCTCTACACATACACGTACTACCAATACAAAAACACACACAAATACCTTCTCCTCCAACAGAACTCCCACTCAAACTCCCCTGTTTACAGCTCTGTTTGCTAGCTCCTTTGCCGCTGCAGCTGTCTGTGCCGCTGCCTGACTGGCTGCTACCTTTACAGGACCCCTAGTCAGTGAAGCCCCGCCCTCTAATCAGGGCTCAGCTTCTCTCCCAGCACAAAGCCCATCCAAGCCTCTACACATACAGGTACTACCAATACAAAACCAAACACACACAAATACCTTCTCCTCCAACAGAACTCCCACTCAAACTCCCCTGTTCACAGCTCTGTTTGCTAGCTCCTGTGCCGCTGCAGCTGTCTGCCACTGCCTGACTGGCTGCTACCTTTATAGGACCCCTAGTCAGTGAAGCCCCGCCCTATTATCAGGGCTCAGCTTCTCTCCCAGCACCAAGCCCCTCCAAGCCTCTACACATACAGATACTACCAATACAAAAAAACAAACAAATACCTTCTCCTCCAACAGAACTCCCACTCAAACTGCCCTGTTTACAGGTCTGTTTGCTAGCTCCTGTGCCACTGCCTGACTGGCTGCCCCCTTTATAGGACCCCTAGTCAGTGAAGCCCCGCCCCCTAATCAGGGCTCAGCTTCTCTCCCAGCACAAAGCCCCTTCAAACCTCTACACATACAGATACTACCAATACAAAAACACACACAAATACCTTCTCCTCCAACAGAACTCCCACTCAAACTGCCCTGTTTACAGGTCTGTTTGCTACCTCCTGTGCCGCTGCAGCTGTCTGCCACTGCCTGACTGGCTGCTACCTTTATAGGACCCCTAGTCAGTGAAGCCCCGCCCCCAATCAGGGCTCAGCTTCTCTCCCAGCACAAAGCCCCTCCAAGCCTCTACACATACAGATACTACCAATACAAAAAAACACAAATAACTTCTCCTCCAAAAGAACTCCCACTCAAACTCCCCTGCTTCAGCTCTGTTTGCTAGCTCCTGTGCCGCTGCCTGACTGGCTCCTACCTTTATAGGACCCCTAGTCAGTGAAGCCCCGCCCCCTGATCAGGGCTCAGCTTCTCTCCCAGCACAAAGCCCCTCCAAGCCTTCACACCTACAGATACTACCAATACAAAAATACACACAAATACCTCCTCCTCCAACACAACTCCCACTCAAACACCCCTGTTTACAGCTCTGTTTGCTAGCTCCTGTGCCGCTGCAGCTGTCTGTTCCGCTGCCTGACTGGCTGCTACCTTTATAGGACCCCTAGTCAGTGAAACCCCGCCCCCTAATCAGGGCTCAGCTTCTCTCCAAGCACAAAGCCTCGCCAAACCCCTACACATACAGATACTACCAATAAAAAACCAAACACACACAAATACCATCTCCTCCAACAGAAGTCCCACTCAAACTCCCCTGCTTAAAGCTCTGTTTGCTAGCTCCTGTGCCGCTGCCTGACTGGCTCCTACCTTTATAGGACCCCTAGTAAGTGAAGCCCCGCCCCCTGATCAGGGCTCAGCTTCTCTCCCAGCACAAAGCCCCTCCAAGCCTCTACACATACATATACTACCAATACAAAAACCACACACAAGTACCTTCTCCTCCAAAAGAACTCCCACTCAAACTCCCCTGCTTACAGCTCTGTTTGCTAGCTCCTGTGCCGCTGCCTGACTGGCTCCTACCTTTATAGGACCCCTACTCAGGGAAGCCCCGCCCCCTAATCAGGGCTCAGCTTCTCTCCAAGCACAAAGCCCCGCCAAACCGCTACACATACAGATACTACCAATACAAAACCAAACACACACAAATACCATCTCCTCCAACAGAACTCCCACTCAAACTCCCCTGTTTACAGCTCTGTTTGCCAGCTCCTGTACCGCTGCAGCTGTCTGTGCCGCTGCCTGACTGGCTCCTACCTTTATAGGACACCTAGTCAGTGAAGCCCCGCCCCCTGATCAGGGCTCAGCTTCTCTCCCAGCACAAAGCCCCTCCAAGCCTCTACACATACAGACACTACCAATACAAAAAAACATACACAAATACCTTCTCCTCCAACAGAACTCCCACTCAAACTCCCTCGTTTACAGCTCTGTTTGCTAGCTCCTGTGTCGCTGCCTGACTGGCTGCTACCTTTATAGGACCCCTAGTCAGTGAAGCCCCGCCCCCTAATCAGGGCTCAGCTTCTCTCCCAGCACAAAGCCCCTCCAAGCCTCTACACATACAGATACTACCAATACAAAACCAAACACACACAAATACCTTCTCCTCCAACAGAACTCCCACTCAAACTCCCCTGTTTACAGCTCTGTTTGCTAGCTCCTGTGCTGCTGCAGCTGTCTGTGCCGCTGCCTGACTGGCTGCTACCTTTATAGGACGCCTAGTCAGTGAAGCCCCGCCCCCTAATCAGGGCTCAGCTTCTCTCCCAGCACAAAGCCCCTTCAAACCTCTACACATACAGATACTACCAATACAAAAACACACACAAATACCTTCTCCTCCAACAGAACTCCCACTCAAACTCCCCTGTTTACAGCTCTGTTTGCTAGCTCCTGTGCCACTGCAGCTGTCTGTTCCGCTGCCTGACTGGCTGCTACCTTTATAGGACCCCTAGTCAGTGAAGCCCCGCCCCCTAATCAGGGCTCAGCTTCTCTCGCAGCACCTAGCCTCTCCAAGCCTCTACACATACAGATACTACCAATACAAAAACACACACAAATAACTTCTCCTCAAACAGAACTCCCACTCCAACTCCCCTGCTTACAGCTCTGTTTGCTAGCTCCTGTGCCGCTGCCTGACTGGCTGCTACCTTTATAGGACCCCTAGTCAGTGAAGCCCCGCCCCCTAATCAGGGCTCAGCTTCTCTCCCAGCACAAAGCCCCTCCAAGCCTCTACACATACAGATACCACAATACAAAACCAAACACACACACGAATACCTTCTCCTCCAACAGAACTCCCACTCAAACTCCCCTGTTTACATCTCTGTTTGCTAGCTCCTGTGCCGCTGCCTGACTGGCTGCTCCCTTTATAGGACCCTTAGTCAGTGAAGCCCCGCCCCCTAATCAGGGCTCAGCTTCTCTCCCAGCACAAAGCCCCTACACATACAGATACCACCAATACAAAACCAAACCCACACAAATATCTTCTCCTCCAACAGAATTCCCACTCAAACTCCCCTGTTTACAGCCCTGCTTGCTAGCTCCTGTGCAGCTGCAGATGTCTGTGCCGCTGCCTGACTGACTGCTACCTTTATTGGACCCCTAATCAGTGAAGCCCCGCCCCCTAATCAGGGCTCAGCTACTCTCCCAGCACAAAGCCGATACACATACGGATACTACCAATACAAAACCAAACACACACACAAATACCTTCTCCTCCAACAGAATTCCCACTCAAACTCCCGTTTACAGCTCTGTTTGCTAGCTCCTGTGCCGCTGCAGCTGTCCTTGCCGCTGCCTGACTGGCTGCTACCTTCATAGGACCCCTAGTCACGGAAGCCCCGCCCCCTAATCAGGACTCAGCTTCTCTCCCAGCACAAAGCCCCTCCAAGCCTCTACACATACAGATACTACCAATACAAAACCAAACACACACAAACACCTTCTCCTCCAACAGAACTCCCCTGTTTACAGCTCTGTTTGCTAGCTCCTGTGCCGCTGTTTGACTGGCTGCTACCTTTATAGGACCCCTAGTCAGGGAAGCCCTGCCCCCTAATCAGTGCTCAGCTTCTCTCGCAGCACAGAGCCCTTCCAAGCCTCTACACATACAGATACTACCAATACAAAACCAAACATACACAAATACCTTCTCCTCCAACACAACTCCCCTGTTTACAGCTCTGTTTGCTAGCTCCTGTGCCGCTGCAGCTGTCTGTGCCGCTGCCTGACTGGCTGCTCCCTTTACAGGACCCCTAGTCAGTGAAGCCCCGCATCCTAATCCGGGCTCAGCTTCTCTCCCAGCACAAAGCCCCTCCAAGCCTTTACACATACAGATACTACCAATACAAAACCAAACAAACGCAAATACATTCTCCTCCAACAGAACTCCCACTCAAACCCCCTGTTTACAGCTCTGTTTGCTAGCTCCTGAGCCGCTGCCTGACTGGCTGCTACCTTTATAGGACCACCAGTCAGTGAAGCCCCGCCCCCTAATCAGGGCTCAGCTTCTCTCCCAGCACAAAGCCCCTCCAAGCCTCTACACATACAGATACCACCAATACAAAACCAAACACACACACAAATAACTTCTCCTCCAACAGAACTCCCACTCAAACTCCCCTGTTTACAGCTCTGTTTGCTAGCTCCTGTTTCGCTGCACCTGTCTGTCCTGCTACCTTTATAGGACCCCTAGTCAGTGAAGCCCCGCCCCCTAATCAGGACTCAGCTTCTCTTCCAGCACAAAGTCCCTACACATACGGATACTACCAATACAAAACCAAACACACACGAATACCTTCTCCTCCAACAGAACTCCCACTCAAACTCCCCTGTTTACAGTTCTGTTTGCTAGCTCCTGTGCCGCTGCAGCTGTCTGTGCCGCTGCCTGACTGGCTGCTACCTTCATAAGACCCCTAGACAGTGAAGCTCCGCCCCCTAATCAGGGCTCAGCTTCTCTCCCAGCACAATGCCCCTGCAAATACAGATACTACCAATACAAAACCAAACACACACACAAATAACTGCTCCTCCAACAGAACTCCCACTCAAACTCCCCTGTTTACAGCTCTGTTTGCTAGCTCCTGTGCCGCTGTTTGACTGGCTGCTACCTTTATAGGACCCCTAGTCAGGGAAGCCCTGCCCCCTAATCAGTGCTCAGCTTCTCTCGCAGCACAAAGCCCTTCCAAGCCTCTACACATACAGATACTACCAATACAAAACCAAACATACACAAGTACCTTCTCCTCCAACACAACTCCCCTGTTTACAGCTCTGTTTGCTACCTCCTGTGCCGCTGCAGCTGTCTGTGCCGCTGCCTGACTGGCTGCTACCTTTACAGGACCCCTAGTCAGTGAAGCCCCGCCCCCAATCAGGGCTCAGCTTCTCTCCCAGCACAAAGGCCCTCCAAGCCTCTACACATACAAATACTACCAATACAAAACCAAACATACACAGACACCTTCTCCTCCGACAGAACTCCCACTCAAACTCCCCTGTTTACACCTCTTTTTTCTAGCTCCTGTGCCGCTGCAGCTGTCTGTGCCGCTACCTTTATAGGACCACTAGTCAGTGAAGTCCCGCCCCCTAATCAGGGCTCAGCTTCTCTCCCAGCACAAAGCCCCTGCAAATACAGATACTACCAATACAAAACCAAACACACACACAAATACCTTCTCCTCCAACAGAACTCCCACTCAAACTCCCCTGTTTACACCTCTGTTTGCTAGCTCCTGTGCCGCTGCAGCTGTCTGTGCCGCTACCTTTATAGGACCCCTAGTCAGGGAAGCCCCGCCCCCTAATCAGGGCTCAGCTTCTCTCCCAGCACAAAGCCCCTGCAAATACAGATACTACCAATACAAAAGCAAACACACACACAAATAACTTCTCCTCCAACAGAACTCCCACTCAAACTCCCCTGTTTACAGCTCTGTTTGCTAGCTCCTGTGCCGCTGCAGCTGTCTGTGCCGCTGCCTGACTGGCTGCTACCTTTACAGGACCCCTAGTTAGTGAAGCCCCGCCCCCTAATCAGGGCTCAGCTTCTCTCCCAGCACAAAGCCCCTACAAGCACCTACACATACAGATACTACCAATACAAAACCAAACTAACACAAACACGTTCTCCTCCAACATCACTCCCGCTCAAACTCCCCCATTTACAGCTCTGTTTGCTAGCTCCTGTGCCGCTGCCTGACTGGCTGCTCCCTTTATAGGACCCCGAGTCAGTGAAGCCCCGCCCCCAAATCAGGGCTCAGCTTCTCTCCCAGTACAAAGCCCCTACAAGCCTCTACACATACAGATACTACCAATACAAAAACACACACAAACAGCTTCTCCTCCAACAGAACTCCAACGCAAACTCCCCTGTTTACAGCTCTGTTTGCTAGTTCCTGTTCCGCTGCAGCTGTCTGTGCCGCTGCCTGACTGGCTGCTCCCTTTATAGGACCCCTAGTCAGGGAAGCCCCGCCCCCAAATCAGGGCTCAGCTTCTCTCCCAGCACAAAGCCCCTACACATACAGATACCACCAATACAAAACCAGACAGGCAAAAATACCATCTCCTCCAACAGAACTCCCACTCATACTCCCCTGTTTACAGCTCTGTTTGCTAGCTCCTGTGCCGCTGCAGCTGTCTGTGCCGCTGCCTGACTGGCTGCTACCTTCGTAGGACCCCTACTCAGTGAAGCCCCGCCCCCTAATCAGGGCTCAGCTTCTCTCCCAGCACAAAGCCCCTCCAAGCCTCTACACATACAGATACTACCAATACAAAACCGAACAAACACAGACACCTTCTCCTCCGACAGAACTCCCACTCAAACTCCCCTGTTTACACCTCTGTTTTCTAGCTCCTGTGCCACTGCAGCTGTCTGTACCGCTGCCTGACTCGCTGCTACCTTCATAGGTCCCCTCGTCAGTGAAGCCCCGACCCCTAATCAGGGCTCAGCTTCTCTCCCAGCACAAAGCCCCTGCAAATACAGATACTACCAATACAAAACCAAACACACACACAAATAACTTCTCCTCCAACAGAACTCCCACTCAAACTCCCCTGTTTACAGCTCTGTTTGCTAGCTCCTGTGCCGCTGCAGATGTCCTTTCCGCTGCCTGACTGGCTGCTACCTTCATAGGACCCCTAGTCAGGGAAGCCCCGCCCCCTAATCAGGGCTCAGCTTCTGTCCCAGCACAAAGCCCCTCCAAGCCTCTACACATACAGATACTACCAATACAAAACCAAACATACACAAGTACCTTCTCCTCCAACACAACTCCCCTGTTTACAGCTCTGTTTGCTAGCTCCTGTGCCGCTGCAGCTGTCTGTGCCGCTGCCTGACTGGCTGCTACCTTTATAGGACCCCTCGTCAGGGAAGCCCCGCCCCTAATCAGGGCTCAGCTTCTCTCCCAGCACAAAGCCCCTCCAAGCCTCTACACATACAGATACTACCAATACAAAACCAAACACACACACAAATACCTTCTCCTCCAACAGAACTCCCACTCAAACTCCCCTGTTTACACCTCTGTTTTCTAGCTCCTGTGCCACTGCAGCTGTCTGTACCGCTGCCTGACTCGCTGCTACCTTCATAGGTCCCCTCGTCAGTGAAGCCCCGACCCCTAATCAGGGCTCAGCTTCTCTCCCAGCACAAAGCCCCTGCAAATACAGATACTACCAATACAAAACCAAACACACACACAAATAACTTCTCCTCCAACAGAACTCCCACTCAAACTCCCCTGTTTACAGCTCTGTTTGCTAGCTCCTGTGCCGCTGCAGATGTCCTTTCCGCTGCCTGACTGGCTGCTACCTTCATAGGACCCCTAGTCAGGGAAGCCCCGCCCCCTAATCAGGGCTCAGCTTCTGTCCCAGCACAAAGCCCCTCCAAGCCTCTACACATACAGATACTACCAATACAAAACCAAACATACACAAGTACCTTCTCCTCCAACACAACTCCCCTGTTTACAGCTCTGTTTGCTAGCTCCTGTGCCGCTGCAGCTGTCTGTGCCGCTGCCTGACTGGCTGCTACCTTTATAGGACCCCTCGTCAGGGAAGCCCCGCCCCTAATCAGGGCTCAGCTTCTCTCCCAGCACAAAGCCCCTCCAAGCCTCTACACATACAGATACTACCAATACAAAACCAAACACACACACAAATACCTTCTCCTCCAACAGAACTCCCACTCAAACTCCCCTGTTTACAGCTCTGTTTGCTAGCTCCTGTGCCGCTGCAGCTGTCCTTTCCGCTGCCTGACTGGCTGCTACCTTCATAGGACCCCTAGTCAGGGAAGCCCCGCCCCCTAATCAGGGCTCAGCTTCTGTCCCAGCACAAAGCCCCTCCAAGCCTCTACACATACAGATGCTACCAATACAAAACCAAACATACACAAGTACCTTCTCCTCCAACACAACTCCCCTGTTTACAGCTCTGTTTGCTAGCTCCTGTATCGCTGCAGCTGTCTGTGCCGCTGCCTGACTGGCTGCTGCCTCTATAGAACCCCAAGTCAGTGTAGCCCCGCCCCCTAATCAGGGCTCAGCTTCTCTCCCAGCACAAAGCCCCTGCACATACAGATACCACCAATACAAAACCAAACACACACAAATACCTTCTCCTCCAACAGAATTCCCTCTCAAACTCCCCTGTTTACAGCTCTCTTTGCTAGGTCCTGTGCCGCTGCACCTGTCTGTGCTGCTACCTTTATAGGTCCCCTAGTCAGTGAAGCCCCGCCCCCTAATCAGGACTCAGCTTCTCTCCCAGCACAAAGCCCCTAAACATACGGATACAAGCCAATACAAAACCAAACACACACGAATACCTTCTCCTCCAACAGAACTCACACTCAAACTCCCCTGTTTACACCCCTGTTTGCTAGCTCCTGTGCCGCTGCCTGACTGACTGCTCCCTTTATAGGACCCCTAGTCAGTGAAGCCCCGCCTTCTAATCAGGGCTCAGCTTCTCTCCCAGCACAAAGCCCCTACACATACAGATACTACCAATACAAAACCAAACACACACAAACAACTTCTCCTCCAACAGAACTCCCACTCAAACTCCCCTGTTTACAGCTCTGTTTGCTAGCTCCTGTGCCGCTGTTTGACTGGCTGCTACCTTTATAGAACCCCTAGTCAGGGAAGCCCTGCCCCCTAACCAGGGCTCAGCTTCTCTCCCAGCACAAAGCCCCTACACATACAGGTACTACCAATCCAAACCAAACACACACAAATACCTCCTCCTCCAACAGAACTCCCACTCAAACTCCCCTGTTTACAGCTCTGTTTGCTAGCTCCTGTGCCGCTGCACCTGTCTGTGCTGCTACCTTTATAGGACCCCTAGTCAGTGAAGCCCCGCCCCCTTATCAGGGTTCAGCTTCTCTCCCAGCACAAAGCCCGTACACATACAGACACTACCAATACAAAACCGAACACACACAAATACCTTCTCCTCCAACAGAACTCCCAGTCAAACTCCCCTGTTTACAGCTCTGTTTGCTAGCTCGTGTGCCGCTGCCTGACTGGCTGCTACCTTTATAGGACCCCTAGTCAGTGAAGCCCCGCCCCGAATCAGGGCTCAGCTTCTCTCCCAGCACAAAGCCCCTCCAAGCCTCTACACATACAGATACTACCAATACAAAACAACACAAATACCTTCTCCTCCAAAAGAACTCCCACTCAAACTCCCCTGCTTACAGCTCTGTTTGCTAGCTCCTGTGCCGCTGCCTGACTGGCTCCTACCTTTATATGACCCCTAGTCAGTGAAGCCCCGCCCCCTGATCAGGGCTCAGCTTCTCTCCCAGCACAAAGCCCCTCCAAGCCTCTACACAAACAGATACTACCAATACAAAAATACACACAAATACCTCCTCCTCCAACAGAACTCCCACTCAAACTCCCCTGTTTACAGCTCTGTTTGCTAGCTCCTGTGCCGCTGCCTGACTGGCTGCTACCTTTATAGGACCCCTAGTCCGGGAAGCCCCGCCCCCTAATCAGGGCTCAGCTTCTCTCCCAGCACAAAGCCCCTGCACATACAGATACTGACAATACAAAACCAAACACACACAAATACTTTCTCCTCCAACAGAACGCCCACTCAAACTCCCCTGTTTACAGCTCTGTTTGGTAGCGCCTGTGCCACTGCAGCTGTCTGTGCCGCTGCCTGACTGGCTGCTCCATTTCTAGGAGCCCTAGTCAGTGAAGCCCCGCCCCCTAGTCAGGGCTCAGCTTCTCTCCAAGCACAAAGCCCCGCCAAACCCCTACACATACAGATACTACCAATAAAAAACCAAACACACACAAATACCTTCTCCTCCAACAGAACTCCCACACAAACTCCCCTGTTTACAGCTCTGTTTGCTAGCTCCTGTGCCGCTGCCTGACTGGCTGCTACCTTTCTAGGACCCCTAGTCAGTGAAGCCCCGCCCCCTAATCAGGGCTCAGCTTCTCTCGCAGCACCTAGCCCCTCCAAGCCTCTACACATACAGATAATACCAATACAAAAACACACACAAATACCTTCTCCTCCAACAGAACTCCCACTCAAACTCCCCTGTTCACAGCTCTGTTTGCCAGCTCCTGTGCCGCTGCCTGACTGGCTGCTACCTTTATGGGACCCCTAGTCAGTGAAGCCCCGCCCCCTAATCAGGGCTCAGCTTCTCTCGCAGCACCTCGCCCCTCCAAGCCTCTACACATACAGATACTACCAATACAAACACACACAAATACCTTCTCCTCCAACACAACTCCCACTCAAACTCCCCTGTTTACAGCTCTGTTTGCTAGCTCCTGTGCCGCTGCCTGACTGGCTCCTACCTTTATAGGACCCCTAGTCAGTGAAGCCCCGCCCCCTGATCAGGGCTCAGCTTCTCTCCCAGCACAAAGCCCCTCCAAGCCTCTACACATACAGATACTACCAATACAAAAATACACACAAATACCTCCTCCTCCAACAGAACTCAAACTCAAACACCCCTGTTTACAGCTCTGTTTGCTAGCTCCTGTGCCGCTGCAGCTGTCTGTTCCACTGCCTGACTGGCTGCTACCTTTATAGGACCCCTAGTCAGTGAAACCCCGCCCCCTTAATCAGGGCTCAGCTTCTCTCCCAGCACAAAGCCCCTACACATACAGATACTACCAATACAAAACCAAACACACACAAATACCTTCTCCTCCAACAGAACTCCCACTCAAACTCCCCTGTTTACAGCTCTGTTTGCTAGCTCCTTTGCCGCTGCAGCTGTCTGTGCCGCTGCCTGACTGGCTGCTACCTTTACAGGACCCCTAGTCAGTGAAGCCCCGCCCCCTAATCAGGGCTCAGCTTCTCTCCCAGCACAAAGCCCATCCAAGCCTCTACACATACATGTACTACCAATACAAAACCAAACACACACAAATACCTTCTCCTCCAACAGAACTCCCACTCAAACTCCCCTGTTTACAGCTCTGTTTGCTAGCTCCTGTGCCGCTGCCTGACTGGCTGCTACCTTTATAGGACCCCTAGTCAGTGAAGCCCCGCCCCCAATCAGGGCTCAGCTTCTCTCCCAGCACAAAGCCCCTCCAAGCCTCTACACATACAGATACTACCAATACAAAAACACACACAAATACCTTCTCCTCCAACAGAACTCCCACTCAAACTGCCCTGTTTACAGGTCTGTTTGCTAGCTCCTGTGCCGCTGCCTGACTGGCTGCTACCTTGATAGGACCCCTAGTCAGTGAAGCCCCGCCCCCTAATCAGGGCTCAGCTTCTCTCCCAGCACAAAGCCCCTCCAAGCCTCTACACATACAGATACTACCAATACAAAACCAAACACACACAAATACCTTCTCCTTCAACAGAGCTCCCACTCAAACTCCCCTGTTCACAGCTCTGTTTGCTAGCTCCTGTGCCACTGCAGCTGTCTGTTCCGCTGCCTGACTGGCTGCTACCTTTATAGGACCCCTAGTCAGTGAAGCCCCGCCCCCTAATCAGGGCTCAGCTTCTCTCCCAGCACAAAGCCCCTCCAAGCCTCTACACATACAGATACTACCAATACAAAAAAACACACAAATACCTTCTCCTCCAAAAGAACTCCCACTCAAACTCCCCTGCTTACAGCTCTGTTTGCTAGCTCCTGTGCCGCTGTCTGACTGGCTGCTACCTTTATAGGACCCCTAGTCAGTGAAGCCCGGCCCCTAATCAGGGCTCATCTTCTCTCCCAGCACAAAGCCCGTACACAAACAGACACTACCAATACAAAACCGAAAACACACAAATACCTTCTCCTCCAACAGAACTCCCACTCAAACTCCCCTGCTTACAGCTCTGTTTGCTAGCTCCTGTACCGCTGCCTGACTGGCTCCTACCTTTATAGGACCCCTAGTCAGTGAAGCCCCGCCCCCTGATCAGGGCTCAGCTTCTCTCCCAGTACAAAGCCCGTTCAAACCTCTACACATACACGTACTACCAATACAAAAACACACACAAATACCTTCTCCTCCAACAGAACTCCCACTCAAACTCCCCTGTTTACAGCTCTGTTTGCTAGCTCCTTTGCCGCTGCAGCTGTCTGTGCCGCTGCCTGACTGGCTGCTACCTTTACAGGACCCCTAGTCAGTGAAGCCCCGCCCTCTAATCAGGGCTCAGCTTCTCTCCCAGCACAAAGCCCATCCAAGCCTCTACACATACAGGTACTACCAATACAAAACCAAACACACACAAATACCTTCTCCTCCAACAGAACTCCCACTCAAACTCCCCTGTTCACAGCTCTGTTTGCTAGCTCCTCTGCCGCTGCAGCTGTCTGCCACTGCCTGACTGGCTGCTACCTTTATAGGACCCCTAGTCAGTGAAGCCCCGCCCTATTATCAGGGCTCAGCTTCTCTCCCAGCACCAAGCCCCTCCAAGCCTCTACACATACAGATACTACCAATACAAAAAAACAAACAAATACCTTCTCCTCCAACAGAACTCCCACTCAAACTGCCCTGTTTACAGGTCTGTTTGCTAGCTCCTGTGCCACTGCCTGACTGGCTGCCCCCTTTATAGGACCCCTAGTCAGTGAAGCCCCGCCCCCTAATCAGGGCTCAGCTTCTCTCCCAGCACAAAGCCCCTTCAAACCTCTACACATACAGATACTACCAATACAAAAACACACACAAATACCTTCTCCTCGAACAGAACTCCCACTCAAACTCCCCTGTTTACAGCTCTGTTTGCCAGCTCCTGTACCGCTGCAGCTGTCTGTGCCGCTGCCTGACTGGCTCCTACCTTTATAGGACACCTAGTCAGTGAAGCCCCGCCCCCTGATCAGGGCTCAGCTTCTCTCCCAGCACAAAGCCCCTCCAAGCCTCTACACATACAGACACTACCAATACAAAAAAACATACACAAATACCTTCTCCTCCAACAGAACTCCCACTCAAACTCCCTCGTTTACAGCTCTGTTTGCTAGCTCCTGTGTCGCTGCCTGACTGGCTGCTACCTTTATAGGACCCCTAGTCAGTGAAGCCCCGCCCCCTAATCAGGGCTCAGCTTCTCTCCCAGCACAAAGCCCCTCCAAGCCTCTACACATACAGATACTACCAATACAAAACCAAACACACACAAATACCTTCTCCTCCAACAGAACTCCCACTCAAACTCCCCTGTTTACAGCTCTGTTTGCTAGCTCCTGTGCTGCTGCAGCTGTCTGTGCCGCTGCCTGACTGGCTGCTACCTTTATAGGACGCCTAGTCAGTGAAGCCCCGCCCCCTAATCAGGGCTCAGCTTCTCTCCCAGCACAAAGCCCCTTCAAACCTCTACACATACAGATACTACCAATACAAAAACACACACAAATACCTTCTCCTCCAACAGAACTCCCACTCAAACTCCCCTGTTTACAGCTCTGTTTGCTAGCTCCTGTGCCACTGCAGCTGTCTGTTCCGCTGCCTGACTGGCTGCTACCTTTATAGGACCCCTAGTCAGTGAAGCCCCGCCCCCTAATCAGGGCTCAGCTTCTCTCGCAGCACCTAGCCTCTCCAAGCCTCTACACATACAGATACTACCAATACAAAAACACACACAAATAACTTCTCCTCAAACAGAACTCCCACTCCAACTCCCCTGCTTACAGCTCTGTTTGCTAGCTCCTGTGCCGCTGCCTGACTGGCTGCTACCTTTATAGGACCCCTAGTCAGTGAAGCCCCGCCCCCTAATCAGGGCTCAGCTTCTCTCCCAGCACAAAGCCCCTCCAAGCCTCTACACATACAGATACCACAATACAAAACCAAACACACACACGAATACCTTCTCCTCCAACAGAACTCCCACTCAAACTCCCCTGTTTACATCTCTGTTTGCTAGCTCCTGTGCCGCTGCCTGACTGGCTGCTCCCTTTATAGGACCCTTAGTCAGTGAAGCCCCGCCCCCTAATCAGGGCTCAGCTTCTCTCCCAGCACAAAGCCCCTACACATACAGATACCACCAATACAAAACCAAACCCACACAAATATCTTCTCCTCCAACAGAATTCCCACTCAAACTCCCCTGTTTACAGCCCTGCTTGCTAGCTCCTGTGCAGCTGCAGATGTCTGTGCCGCTGCCTGACTGACTGCTACCTTTATTGGACCCCTAATCAGTGAAGCCCCGCCCCCTAATCAGGGCTCAGCTACTCTCCCAGCACAAAGCCGATACACATACGGATACTACCAATACAAAACCAAACACACACACAAATACCTTCTCCTCCAACAGAATTCCCACTCAAACTCCCGTTTACAGCTCTGTTTGCTAGCTCCTGTGCCGCTGCAGCTGTCCTTGCCGCTGCCTGACTGGCTGCTACCTTCATAGGACCCCTAGTCACGGAAGCCCCGCCCCCTAATCAGGACTCAGCTTCTGTCCCAGCACAAAGCCCCTCCAAGCCTCTACACATACAGATACTACCAATACAAAACCAAACACACACAAACACCTTCTCCTCCAACAGAACTCCCCTGTTTACAGCTCTGTTTGCTAGCTCCTGTGCCGCTGTTTGACTGGCTGCTACCTTTATAGGACCCCTAGTCAGGGAAGCCCTGCCCCCTAATCAGTGCTCAGCTTCTCTCGCAGCACAGAGCCCTTCCAAGCCTCTACACATACAGATACTACCAATACAAAACCAAACATACACAAATACCTTCTCCTCCAACACAACTCCCCTGTTTACAGCTCTGTTTGCTAGCTCCTGTGCCGCTGCAGCTGTCTGTGCCGCTGCCTGACTGGCTGCTCCCTTTACAGGACCCCTAGTCAGTGAAGCCCCGCATCCTAATCCGGGCTCAGCTTCTCTCCCAGCACAAAGCCCCTCCAAGCCTTTACACATACAGATACTACCAATACAAAACCAAACAAACGCAAATACATTCTCCTCCAACAGAACTCCCACTCAAACCCCCTGTTTACAGCTCTGTTTGCTAGCTCCTGAGCCGCTGCCTGACTGGCTGCTACCTTTATAGTACCACCAGTCAGTGAAGCCCCGCCCCCTAATCAGGGCTCAGCTTCTCTCCCAGCACAAAGCCCCTCCAAGCCTCTACACATACAGATACCACCAATACAAAACCAAACACACACACAAATACCTTCTCCTCCAACAGAACTCCCACTCAAACTCCCCTGTTTACAGCTCTGTTTGCTAGCTCCTGTTTCGCTGCACCTGTCTGTCCTGCTACCTTTATAGGACCCCTAGTCAGTGAAGCCCCGCCCCCTAATCAGGACTCAGCTTCTCTTCCAGCACAAAGTCCCTACACATACGGATACTACCAATACAAAACCAAACACACACGAATACCTTCTCCTCCAACAGAACTCCCACTCAAACTCCCCTGTTTACAGTTCTGTTTGCTAGCTCCTGTGCCGCTGCAGCTGTCTGTGCCGCTGCCTGACTGGCTGCTACCTTCATAAGACCCCTAGACAGTGAAGCTCCGCCCCCTAATCAGGGCTCAGCTTCTCTCCCAGCACAATGCCCCTGCAAATACAGATACTACCAATACAAAACCAAACACACACACAAATAACTGCTCCTCCAACAGAACTCCCACTCAAACTCCCCTGTTTACAGCTCTGTTTGCTAGCTCCTGTGCCGCTGTTTGACTGGCTGCTACCTTTATAGGACCCCTAGTCAGGGAAGCCCTGCCCCCTATCAGTGCTCAGCTTCTCTCGCAGCACAAAGCCCTTCCAAGCCTCTACACATACAGATACTACCAATACAAAACCAAACATACACAAGTACCTTCTCCTCCAACACAACTCCCCTGTTTACAGCTCTGTTTGCTACCTCCTGTGCCGCTGCAGCTGTCTGTGCCGCTGCCTGACTGGCTGCTACCTTTACAGGACCCCTAGTCAGTGAAGCCCCGCCCCCAATCAGGGCTCAGCTTCTCTCCCAGCACAAAGCCCCTGCAAATACAGATACTACCAATACAAAACCAAACACACACACAAATACCTTCTCCTCCAACAGAACTCCCACTCAAACTCCCCTGTTTACACCTCTGTTTGCTAGCTCCTGTGCCGCTGCAGCTGTCCTTGCCGCTGCAGCTGTCTGTGCCGCTACCTTTATAGGACCCCTAGTCAGGGAAGCCCCGCCCCCTAATCACGGCTCAGCTTCTGTCCCAGCACAAAGCCCCTCCAAGCCTCTACACATACAGATACTACCAATACAAAACCAAGCATACAGAAATACCTTCTCCTCCAACACAACTCCCCTGTTTACAGCTCTGTTTGCTAGCTCCTGTGCCGCTGCACCTGTCTGTGCTGCTACCTTTATAGGACCCCTAGTCAGTGAAGCCTCGCCCCCTAATCAGGACTCAGCTTCTCTCCCAGCACAAAGCCCCTCCAAGCCTCTACACATACAGATACTACCAATACAAAACCAAACACACACAAACAACTTGTCCTCCAACAGAACTCCCACTCAAACTCCCCTGTTTACAGCTCTGTTTGCTAGCTCCTGTGCCGCTGCCTGACTGGCTGCTACCTTCATAAGACCC
This sequence comes from Lepidochelys olivacea, assembly GCF_965140295.1. NCBI lineage: Eukaryota > Metazoa > Chordata > Testudines > Cheloniidae > Lepidochelys > Lepidochelys olivacea. The sequence continues at coordinate 1,505,345 of NC_140432.1, read as the reverse complement.
CTAGACAGTGAAGCTCCGCCCCCTAATCAGGGCTCAGCTTCTATCCCAGCACAAAGCCCCTCCAAGCCTTTACACATACAGATACTACCAATACAAAACCAAACAAACACAGATACATTCTCCTCCAACAGAAATCCCACTCAAACTCCCCTGTTTACAGCTCTGCTTGCTAGCTCCTTTGCCGCTGCAGATGTCTGTGCCGCTGCCTGACCGGGTGCTACCTTTATAGGACTCCTAGTCAGTGAAGCCCCGCCCCCTAATCAGGGCTCAGCTTCTCTCCCAGCACAAAGCCCCTCCAAGCCTTTACACATACAGATACTACCAATACAAAACCAAACACACAAATACCTTCTCCTCCAACAGAACTCCCATTCAAACTCCCCTGTTTACAGCTCTGTTTACTAGCTCCTGTGCCGCTGCAGCTTTCTCTGCCGCTGCCTGACTGGCTGCTCCCTTTATAGGACCCCTAGTCAGTGAAGCCCCGCCTTCTAATCACGGCTCAGCTTCTCTCCCAGGACAAAGCCCCTCCAAGCCTCTACACATACAGATACCACCAATACAAAACCAAACACACAAATACCTTCTCCTCCAACAGAACTCACACTCAAACTCCCCTGTTTACAGCTCTGTTTGCTTGCTCCTGTGCCACTGCAGCTGTTTGTGCTGCTACCTTTATAGGACCCCTAGTCAGTGAAGCCCCGCCCCCTAATCAGGGCTCAGCTTCTCTCCCAGCACAAAGCCCCTCCAAGCCTCTACACATACAAACACTACCAATACAAAACCAAACACACACAAATACATTCTCCTCCAACAGAACTCCCACTCAAACTCCCCTGTTTACAGCTCTGTTTGCTAGCTCCTGTGCCGCTGCAGCTGTCTGTGCCGCTGCCTGACTGGCTGCTACCTTTACAGGACCCCTAGTCAGTGAAGCCCCGCCCCCTAATCAGGGCTCAGCTTCTCTCCCAGCACAAAGCCCCTGCAAATACAGATACTACCAATACAAAAGCAAACACACACACAAATAACTTCTCCTCCAACAGAACTCCCACTCAAACTCCCCTGTTTACAGCTCTGTTTGCTAGCTCCTGTGCCGCTGCAGCTGTCTGTGCCGCTGCCTGACTGGCTGCTACCTTTACAGGACCCCTAGTCAGTGAAGCCCCGCCCCCTAATCAGGGCTCAGCTTCTCTCCCAGCACAAAGCCCCTACAAGCACCTACACATACAGATACTACCAATACAAAACCAAACTAACACAAACACGTTCTCCTCCAACATCACTCCCGCTCAAACTCCCCCATTTACAGCTCTGTTTGCTAGCTCCTGTGCCGCTGCCTGACTGGCTGCTACCTTTATAGGACCCCTAGTCAGTGAAGCCCCGCCCCCTAACCAGGGCTCAGCTTCTCTCCCAGCACAAAGCCCCTACACATACAGGTACCACCAATACAAAACCAGACACGCAAAAAAAACATCTCCTCCAACAGAACTCCCACTCATACTCCCCTGTTTACAGCTCTGTTTGCTAGCTCCTGTGCCGCTGCAGCTGTCTGTGCCGCTGCCTGACTGGCTGCTACCTTCGTAGGACCCCTACTCAGTGAAGCCCCGCCCCCTAATCAGGGCTCAGCTTCTCTCCCAGCACAAAGCCCCTCCAAGCCTCTACACATACAGATACTACCAATACAAAACCGAACAAACACAGACACCTTCTCCTCCGACAGAACTCCCACTCAAACTCCCCTGTTTACACCTCTGTTTTCTAGCTCCTGTGCCACTGCAGCTGTCTGTACCGCTGCCTGACTCGCTGCTACCTTCATAGGTCCCCTCGTCAGTGAAGCCCCGACCCCTAATCAGGGCTCAGCTTCTCTCCCAGCACAAAGCCCCTGCAAATACAGATACTACCAATACAAAACCAAACACACACACAAATAACTTCTCCTCCAACAGAACTCCCACTCAAACTCCCCTGTTTACAGCTCTGTTTGCTAGCTCCTGTGCCGCTGCAGATGTCCTTTCCGCTGCCTGACTGGCTGCTACCTTCATAGGACCCCTAGTCAGGGAAGCCCCGCCCCCTAATCAGGGCTCAGCTTCTGTCCCAGCACAAAGCCCCTCCAAGCCTCTACACATACAGATACTACCAATACAAAACCAAACATACACAAGTACCTTCTCCTCCAACACAACTCCCCTGTTTACAGCTCTGTTTGCTAGCTCCTGTGCCGCTGCAGCTGTCTGTGCCGCTGCCTGACTGGCTGCTACCTTTATAGGACCCCTCGTCAGGGAAGCCCCGCCCCTAATCAGGGCTCAGCTTCTCTCCCAGCACAAAGCCCCTCCAAGCCTCTACACATACAGATACTACCAATACAAAACCAAACACACACACAAATACCTTCTCCTCCAACAGAACTCCCACTCAAACTCCCCTGTTTACAGCTCTGTTTGCTAGCTCCTGTGCCGCTGCAGCTGTCCTTTCCGCTGCCTGACTGGCTGCTACCTTCATAGGACCCCTAGTCAGGGAAGCCCCGCCCCCTAATCAGGGCTCAGCTTCTGTCCCAGCACAAAGCCCCTCCAAGCCTCTACACATACAGATACTACCAATACAAAACCAAACATACACAAGTACCTTCTCCTCCAACACAACTCCCCTGTTTACAGCTCTGTTTGCTAGCTCCTGTATCGCTGCAGCTGTCTGTGCCGCTGCCTGACTGGCTGCTGCCTCTATAGAACCCCAAGTCAGTGTAGCCCCGCCCCCTAATCAGGGCTCAGCTTCTCTCCCAGCACAAAGCCCCTGCACATACAGATACCACCAATACAAAACCAAACACACACAAATACCTTCTCCTCCAACAGAATTCCCTCTCAAACTCCCCTGTTTACAGCTCTCTTTGCTAGGTCCTGTGCCGCTGCACCTGTCTGTGCTGCTACCTTTATAGGTCCCCTAGTCAGTGAAGCCCCGCCCCCTAATCAGGACTCAGCTTCTCTCCCAGCACAAAGCCCCTAAACATACGGATACAAGCCAATACAAAACCAAACACACACGAATACCTTCTCCTCCAACAGAACTCACACTCAAACTCCCCTGTTTACACCCCTGTTTGCTAGCTCCTGTGCCGCTGCCTGACTGACTGCTCCCTTTATAGGACCCCTAGTCAGTGAAGCCCCGCCTTCTAATCAGGGCTCAGCTTCTCTCCCAGCACAAAGCCCCTACACATACAGATACTACCAATACAAAACCAAACACACACAAACAACTTCTCCTCCAACAGAACTCCCACTCAAACTCCCCTGTTTACAGCTCTGTTTGCTAGCTCCTGTGCCGCTGTTTGACTGGCTGCTACCTTTATAGAACCCCTAGTCAGGGAAGCCCTGCCCCCTAACCAGGGCTCAGCTTCTCTCCCAGCACAAAGCCCCTACACATACAGGTACTACCAATCCAAACCAAACACACACAAATACCTCCTCCTCCAACAGAACTCCCACTCAAACTCCCCTGTTTACAGCTCTGTTTGCTAGCTCCTGTGCCGCTGCACCTGTCTGTGCTGCTACCTTTATAGGACCCCTAGTCAGTGAAGCCCCGCCCCCTTATCAGGGTTCAGCTTCTCTCCCAGCACAAAGCCCCTCCAAGCCTCTACACATACAGATACGACCAGTACAAAACCAAACACACACAAATACCTTCTCCTCCAACAGAACTCCCACTCAAACTCCCCTGTTTACAGCTCTGTTTGCTAGCTCCTGTGCCGCTGCAGCTGTCTGTGCCGCTGCCTGACTGGCTGCTACCTTCATAAGACCCCTAGACAGTGAAGCTCCGCCCCCTAATCAGGGCTCAGCTTCTCTCCCAGCACAAAGCCCCTCCAAGCCTCTACACATACAGATACTACCAATACAAAACCGAACAAACACAGACACCTTCTCCTCCGACAGAACTCCCACTCAAACTCCCCTGTTTACACCTCTGTTTTCTAGCTCCTGTGCCGCTGCAGCTGTCTGTGCCGCTACCTTTATAGGACCCCTAGTCAGTGAAGCCCCGCCCCCTAATCAGGGCTCAGCTTCTCTCCCAGCACAAAGCCCCTGCAAATACAGATACTACCAATACAAAACCAAACACACACACAAATACCTTCTCCTCCAACAGAACTCCCACTCAAACTCCCCTGTTTACAGCTCTGTTTGCTAGCTCCTGTGCCGCTGCAGCTGTCCTTGCCGCTGCCTGACTGGCTGCTACCTTCATAGGACCCCTAGTCAGGGAAGCCCTGCCCCCTAATCAGGGCTCAGCTTCTGTCCCAGCACAAACCCCCTCCAAGCCTCTACACATACAGATACTACCAATACAAAACCAAACATACACAAATACCTTCTCCTCCAACAGAACTCCAACTCAAACTCCCCTGTTTACAGCTCTGTTTGCTAGCTCCTGTGCCGCTGCCTGACTGGCTGCTACCTTTATAGGACCCCTCGTCAGGGAAGCCCCGCCCCTAATCAGGGCTCAGCTTCTCTCCCAGCACAAAGCCCCTCCAAGCCTCTACACATACATATACTACCAATACAAAACCAAACACACACACAAATACCTTCTCCTCCAACAGAACTCCCACTCAAACTCCCCTGTTTACAGCTCTGTTTGCTAGCTCCTGTATCGCTGCAGCTGTCTGTGCCGCTGCCTGACTCGCTGCTGCCTCTATAGAACCCCAAGTCAGTGTAGCCCCGCCCCCTAATCAGGGCTCAGCTTCTCTCCCAGCACAAAGCCCCTACAAGCACCTACACATACAGATACTACCAATACAAAACCAAACTAACACAAACACGTTCTCCTCCAACATCACTCCCGCTCAAACTCCCCCATTTACAGCTCTGTTTGCTAGCTCCTGTGCCGCTGCCTGACTGGCTGCTACCTTTATAGGACCCCTAGTCAGGGAAGCCCTGCCCCCTAACCAGGGCTCAGCTTCTCTCCCAGCACAAAGCCCCTACACATACAGATACCACCAATACAAAACCAGACACACAAAAATACCTTCTCCTCCAACAGAACTCCCACTCAAACTCCCCTGTTTACAGCTCTGTTTGCTATCTCCTGGGCCACTGCAGCTGTCTGAACCGCTGCCTGACTGGCTGCTACCTTTACAGGACCCCTAGTCAGTGAAGCCCCGCCCCCAAATCAGGGCTCAGCTTCTCTCCCAGTACAAAGCCCCTCCAAGCCTCTACACATACAGATACTACCAATACAAAAACACACACAAACAGCTTCTCCTCCAACAGAACTCCAACTCATACTCCCCTGTTTACAGCTCTGTTTGCTACTTCCTGTTCCGCTGCAGCTGTCTGTGCCGCTGCCTGACTGGCTGCTCCCTTTATAGGACCCCTAGTCAGGGAAGCCCCGCCCCCTAATCAGGGCTCAGCTTCTCTCCCAGCACAAAGCCCCTACACATACAGATACCACCAATACAAAACCAGACACGCAAAAATGCCATCTCCTCCAACTGAACTCCCACTCAAACTCCCCTGTTTACAGCTCTGTTTGCTAGCTCCTGTGCCGCTGCAGCTGTCTGTGCCGCTGCCTGACTGGCTGCTACCTCCATAGGACCCCTAGACAGTGAATCCCCGCCCCCTAATCAGGGATCAGCTTCTATCCCAGCACAAAGCCCCTCCAAGCCTCTACACATACAGATACCACCAATACAAAACCAAACACACAAACACCTTCTCCTCCAACAGAACTCCGACTCAAACTCCCCTGTTTACAGCTCTGTTTGCTAGCTCCTGTGCCGCTGTAGCTGTCTGTGCTGCTGCCTGACTGGCTTCTACCTTCGTAGGACCCCTAGTCAGTGAAGCCCCGCCCCCTAATCAGGGCTCAGCTTCTCTCCCAGCACAAAGCCCCTCCAAGCCTCTACACATACAGATACTACCAATACAAAACCAAACACACACAAACACCTTCTCCTCCAACAGAGCTCCCACTCAAACTCCCCTGTTTACAGCTCTGTTTGGTAGCTCCTGTGCCACTGCAGCTGTCTGTGCCGCTGCCTGACTCGCTGCAACCTTCATAGGTCCCCTAGTCAGTGAAGTCCCGCCCCCTAATCAGGGCCCAGCTTCTCTCCCAGCACAAAGCCCCTGCAAATACAGATACTACCAATACAAAAGAAAACACACACACAAATAACTTCTCCTCCAACAGAACTCCCACTCAAACTCCCCAGTTTACAGCTCTGTTTGCTAGCTCCTGTGCCGCTGCAGCTGTCCTTGCCGCTGCCTGACTGGCTGCTACCTTCATAGGACCCCTACTCAGTGAAGCCCCGCCCCCTAATCAGGGCTCAGATTCTCTCCCAGCACAAAGCCCCTACACATACAGATACCACCAATACAAAACCAGACACGCAAAAATACCATCTCCTCCAACAGAACTCTCACTCAAACTCCCCTGTTTACAGCTCTGTTTGTTAGCTCCTGTGCCGCTGCCTGACTGGCTGCTACCTTTATAGGCACCGCTAGTCAGGCAAGCCCCGCCCCCTAATCAGGGCTCAGCTTCTCTCCCAGCACAAAGCCCCTACACATACAGATACTACCAATACAAAACCAAATACACACACAAATACCTTCTCCTCCAACAGAACTCCCACTCAAACTCCCCTGTTTACACGTCTGTTTGCTAGGTCCTGTGCCGCTGCACCTGTTTGTGCTGCTACCTTTATAGGACCCCTAGTCAGTGAAGCCCCGCCCCCTAATCAGGACTCAGCTTCTCTCCCAGCACAAAGCCCCTCCAAGCCTCTACACATACAGATACTACCAATACAAAACCAAACACACACAAATACCTTCTCCTCCAACAGAACTCCCACTCAAACTCCCCTGTTTACAGCTCTGTTTGCTAGCTCCTGTGCCGCTGCCTGACTGGCTGCTACCTTTATAGGACCCCTCGTCAGGGAAGCCCCGCCCCTAATCAGGGCTCAGCTTCTCTCCCAGCACAAAGCCCCTCCAAGCCTCTACACATACATATACTACCAATACAAAACCAAACACACACACAAATACCTTCTCCTCCAACAGAACTCCCACTCAAACTCCCCTGTTTACACGTCTGTTTGCTAGGTCCTGTGCCGCTGCACCTGTTTGTGCTGCTACCTTTATAGGACCCCTAGTCAGTGAAGCCCCGCCCCCTAATCAGGACTCAGCTTCTCTCCCAGCACAAAGCCCCTCCAAGCCTCTACACATACAGATACCACCAATACAAAACCAAACACACACAAATACCTTCTCCTCCAACAGAACTCCCACTCAAACTCCCCTGTTTACAGCTCTGTTTGCTAGCTCCTGTGCCGCTGCAGCTGTCTGTGCCGCTGCCTGACTGGCTGCTACCTTCATAAGACCCCTAGACAGTGAAGCTCCGCCCCCTAATCAGGGCTCAGCTTCTCTCCCAGCACAAAGCCCCTCCAAGCCTCTACACATACAGATACTACCAATACAAAACCGAACAAACAGAGACACCTTCTCCTCCGACAGAACTCCCACTCAAACTCCCCTGTTTACACCTCTGTTTTCTAGCTCCTGTGCCACTGCACCTGTCTGTACCGCTGCCTGACTCGCTGCTACCTTCATAGGTCCCCTCGTCAGTGAAGCCCCGCCCCCTAATCAGGGCTCAGCTTCTCTCCCAGCACAAGGCCCCTGCAAATACAGATACTACCAATACAAAACCAAACACACACACAAATAACTTCTCCTCCAACAGAACTCCCACTCAAACTCCCCTGTTTACAGGTCTGTTTGCTACCTCCTGTGCCGCTGCAGCTGTCCTTGCCGCTGCCTGACTGGCTGCTACCTTCATAGGACCCCTAGTCACGGAAGGCCCGCCCCCTAATCAGGGCTCAGCTTCTGTCCCAGCACAAAGCCCCTCCAAGCCTCTACACATACAGATACTACCAATACAAAACCAAACATAGACAAGTACCTTCTCCTCCAACACAACTCCCCTGTTTACAGCTCTGTTTGCTAGCTCCTGTGCCGCTGCAGCTGTCTGTGCCGCTGCCTGACTGGCTGCTACCTTTACAGGACCCCTAGTCAGTGAAGCCCCGCCCCCTAATCAGGGCTCAGCTTCTCTCCCAGCACAAAGCCCCTCCAAGCCTCTACACATACAGATACTACCAATACAAAACCAAACACACACAAATACCTTCTCCTCCAACAGAACTCCCTCTCAAACTCCCCTGTTTACAGCTCTGTTTGCTAGCTCCTGTGCCGCTGCCTGACTGGCTGCTACCTTTATAGGACCTCTCGTCAGGGAAGCCCCGCCCCTAATCAGGGCTCAGCTTCTCTCCCAGCACAAAGCCCCTCCAAGCCTCTACACATACATATACTACCAATACAAAACCAAACACACACACAAATACCTTCTCCTCCAACAGAACTCCCACTCAAACTCCCCTGTTTACACGTCTGTTTGCTAGGTCCTGTGCCGCTGCACCTGTTTGTGCTGCTACCTTTATAGGACCCCTAGTCAGTGAAGCCCCGCCCCCTAATCAGGACTCAGCTTCTCTCCCAGCACAAAGCCCCTCCAAGCCTCTACACATACAGATACCACCAATACAAAACCAAACACACACAAATACCTTCTCCTCCAACAGAAGTCACAGTCAAACTCCCCTGTTTACAGCTCTGTTTGCTAGCTCCTGTGCCACTGCAGCTGTCTGTGCTCCTACCTTTATAGGACCCCTAGTCAGGAAAGCCCTGCCCCCTAATCAGTGCTCAGCTTCTCTCCCAGCACAAAGCCCTTCCAAGCCTCTACACATACAGATACTAGCAATACAAAACCAAACATACACAAATACCTTCTCCTCCAACACAACTCCCCTGTTTACAGCTCTGTTTGCTAGCTCCTGTGCCGCTGCAGCTGTCTGTGCCGCTGCCTGACTGGCTGCTCCCTTTACAGGACCCCTAGTCAGTGAAGCCCCGCATCCTAATCCGGGCTCAGCTTCTCTCCCAGCACAAAGCCCCTCCAAGCCTCTACACATACAGATACCACCAATACAAAACCAAACACACACAAATACATTCTCCTCCAACAGAACTCCCACTCAAACTCCCCTGTTTACAGCTCTGTTTGCTAGCTCCTGTGCCGCTGCCTGACTGGCTGCTACCTTTATAGGACCCCTAGTCAGGGAAGCCCTGCCCCCTAATCAGGGCTCAGCTTCTCTCGCAGCACAAAGCCCTTCCAAGCCTCTACACATACAGATACGACCAGTACAAAACCAAACACACACAAATACCTTCTCCTCCAACAGAACTCCCATTCAAACTCCCCTGTTTACAGCTCTGTTTACTAGCTCCTGTGCCGCTGCAGCTTTCTCTGCCGCTGCCTGACTGGCTGCTCCCTTTATAGGACCCCTAGTCAGTGAAGCCCCGCCTTCTAATCACGGCTCAGCTTCTCTCCCAGCACAAAGCCCCTCCAAGCCTCTGCACATACAGATACCACCAATACAAAACCAAACACACACAAATATCTTCTCCTCAAACAGAACTCACACTCAAACTCCCCTGTTTACAGCTCTGTTTGCTTGCTCCTGTGCCACTGCAGCTGTCTGTGCTGCTACCTCTATAGGACCCCTAGTCAGTGAAGCCCCGCCCCCTAATCAGGGCTCAGCTTCTCTCCCAGCACAAAGCCCCTCCAAGCCTCTACACATACAAATACTACCAATACAAAACCAAACACACACAAATACATTCTCCTCCAACAGAACTCCCACTCAAACTCCCCTGTTTACAGCTCTGTTTGCTAGCTCCTGTGCCGCTGCCTGACTGGCTGCTACCTTTATAGGACCCCTAGTCAGTGAAGCCCGGCCCTCTAATCAGGGCTCAGCTTCTCTCCCAGCACAAAGCCCCTGCAAATACAGATACTACCAATACAAAAGCAAACACACACACAAATAACTTCTCCTCCAACAGAACTCCCACTCAAACTCCCCTGTTTACAGCTCTGTTTGCTAGCTCCTGTGCCGCTGCAGCTGTCTGTGCCGCTGCCTGACTGGCTGCTACCTTCATAAGATCCCTAGACAGTGAAGCTCCGCCCCCTAATCAGGGCTCAGCTTCTCTCCCAGCACAAAGCCCCTCCAAGCCTCTACACATACAGATACTACCAATACAAAACCGAACAAACAGAGACACCTTCTCCTCCGACAGAACTCCCACTCAAACTCCCCTGTTTACACCTCTGTTTTCTAGCTCCTGTGCCACTGCACCTGTCTGTACCGCTGCCTGACTCGCTGCTACCTTCATAGGTCCCCTCGTCAGTGAAGCCCCGCCCCCTAATCAGGGCTCAGCTTCTCTCCCAGCACAAGGCCCCTGCAAATACAGATACTACCAATACAAAACCAAACACACACACAAATAACTTCTCCTCCAACAGAACTCCCACTCAAACTCCCCTGTTTACACCTCTGTTTTCTAGCTCCTGTGCCACTGCACCTGTCTGTACCGCTGCCTGACTCGCTGCTACCTTCATAGGACCCCTAGTCACGGAAGCCCCGCCCCCTAATCAGGGCTCAGCTTCTGTCCCAGCACAAAGCCCCTCCAAGCCTCTACACATACAGATACTACCAATACAAAACCAAACATACACAAGTACCTTCTCCTCCAACACAACTCCCCTGTTTACAGCTCTCTTTGCTAGCTCCTGTGCCGCTGCCTGACTGGCTGCTACCTTTATAGGACCCCTCGTCAGGGAAGCCCCGCCCCTAATCAGGGCTCAGCTTCTCTCCCAGCACAAAGCCCCTCCAAGCCTCTACACATACATATACTACCAATACAAAACCAAACACACACACAAATACCTTCTCCTCCAACAGAACTCCCACTCAAACTCCCCTGTTTACAGCTCTGTTTGCTAGCTCCTGTATCGCTGCAGATGTCTGTGCCGCTGCCTGACTGGCTGCTGCCTCTATAGAACCCCAAGTCAGTGTAGCCCCGCCCCCTAATCAGGGCTCAGCTTCTCTCCCAGCACAAGGCCCCTGCAAATACAGATACTACCAATACAAAACCAAACACACACACAAATACCTTCTCCTCCAACAGAATTCCCACTCAAACTCCCCTGTTTACAGCTCTGCTTGCTAGCTCCTTTGCCGCTGCAGATGTCTGTGCCGCTGCCTGACTGGCTGCTACCTTTATAGGACCCCTAGTCAGTGAAGCCCCGCCCCCTAATCAGGGCTCAGTTTCTCTCCCAGCACAAAGCCCCTACACATACGGATACTACCAATACAAAACCAAACACACACACAAATACCTTCTCCTCCAACAGAGTTCCCACTCAAACTCCCCTGTTTACAGCTCTGTTTGCTAGCTCCTGTGCCGCTGTTTTACTGGCTGCTACCTTTATAGGACCCCTAGTCAGGGAAGCCCTGCCCCCTAATCAGGGCTCAGCTTCTATCGCAGCACAAAGCCCTTCCAAGCCTCTACACATACAGATACGACCAGTACAAAACCAAACACACACAAATACCTTCTCCTCCAACAGAACTCCCACTCAAATTCCCCTGTTGACAGCTCTGTTTGCTAGCTCCTGTGCCGCTGCAGCTGTCTGTGCCGCTGCCTGACTGGCTGCTACCTTCATAAGACCCCTAGACAGTGAAGCTCCGCCCCCTAATCAGGGCTCAGCTTCTCTCCCAGCACAAAGCCCCTCCAAGCCTCTACACATACAGATACTACCAATACAAAACCGAACAAACACAGACACCTTCTCCTCCGACAGAACTCCCACTCAAACTCCCCTGTTTACACCTCTTTTTTCTAGCTCCTGTATCGCTGCAGCTGTCTGTGCCGCTGCCTGACTAGCTGCTGCCTCTATAGAACCCCAAGTCAGTGTAGCCCCACCCCTAATCAGGGCTCAGCTTCTCTCCCAGCACAAAGCCCCTGCACATACAGATACCACCAATACAAAACCAAACACACACAAATACCTTCTCCTCCAACAGAATTCCCACTCAAACTCCCCTGTTTACAGCTCTGTTTGCTAGGTCCTGTGCCGCTGCACCTGTCTGTGCTGCTACCTTTATAGGACCCCTAGTCAGTGAAGCCCCGCCCCCTAATCAGGACTCAGCTTCTCTCCCAGCACAAAGCCCCTACACATACGGACACTACCAATACAAAACCAAACACACACGAATACCTTCTCCTCCAACAGATCTCACACTCAAACTCCCCTGAATACACCCCTGTTTGCTAGCTCCCGTGCCGCTGCCTGACTGACTGCTCCCTTTATAGGACCCCTAGTCAGTGAAGCCCCGCCCCCTAATCAGGGTTCAGCTTCTCTCCCAGCACAAAGCCCCTCCAAGCCTCTACACATACAGATACTACCAATACAAAACCAAACACACACAAACAACTTGTCCTCCAACAGAACTCCCACTCAAACTCCCCTGTTTACAGCTCTGTTTGCTAGCTCCTGTGCCGCTGCCTGACTGGCTGCTGCCTTCATAAGACCCCTAGACAGTGAAGCTCCGCCCCCTAATCAGGGCTCAGCTTCTATCCCAGCACAAAGCCCCTCCAAGCCTCTACACATACAGATACCACCAATACAAAACCAAACACACACAAATATCTTCTCCTCAAACAGAACTCACACTCAAACTCCCCTGTTTACAGCTCTGTTTGCTTGCTCCTGTGCCACTGCAGCTGTCTGTGCTGCTACCTTTATAGGACCCCTAGTCAGTGAAGCCCGGCCCTCTAATCAGGGCTCAGCTTCTCTCCCAGCACAAAGCCCCTGCAAATACAGATACTACCAATACAAAAGCAAACACACACACAAATAACTTCTCCTCCAACAGAACTCCCACTCAAACTCCCCTGTTTACAGCTCTGTTTGCTAGCTCCTGTGCCGCTGCAGCTGTCTGTGCCGCTGCCTGACTGGCTGCTACCTTTACAGGACCCCTGGTCAGTGAAGCCCCACCCCCTAATCAGGGCTCAGCTTCTCTCCCAGCACAAAGCCCCTACACATACAGATACCACCAATACAAAACCAGACACACAAAAATACCTTCTCCTCCAACAGAACTCCCACTCAAACTCCCCTGTTTACAGCTCTGTTTGCTAGCTCCTGTGCCGCTGCCTGACTGGCTGCTCCCTTTATAGGACCCCGAGTCAGTGAAGCCCCACCCCCAAATCAGGGCTCAGCTTCTCTCCCAGCACAAAGCCCCTACAAGCACCTACACATACAGATACTACCAATACAAAACCAAACTAACACAAACACCTTCTCCTCCAACATCACTCCCGCTCAAACTCCCTCATTTACAGCTCTGTTTGCTAGCTCCTGTGCCGCTGCCTGACTGGCTGCTACCTTTATAGGACCCCTAGTCAGTGAAGCCCCGCCCCCTAATCAGGGCTCAGCTTCTCTCCCAGCACAAAGCCCCTCCAAGCCTCTACACATACAGATACTACCAATACAAAACCAAACACACACAAATACCTTCTCCTCCAACAGAACTCCCACTCAAACTCCCCTGTTTACAGCTCTGTTTGCCAGCTCCTGTGCCGCTGTTTGACTGGCTGCTACCTTTATAGGACCCCTAGTCAGGGAAGCCCTGCCCCCTAACCAGGGCTCAGCTTCTCTCCCAGCACAAAGCCCCTACACATACAGATACCACCAATACAAAACCAGACACACAAAAATACCTTCTCCTCCAACAGAACTCCCACTCAAACTCCCCTGTTTACAGCTCTGTTTGCTAGCTCCTGTGCCGCTGCCTGACTGGCTGCTCCCTTTATAGGACCCCGAGTCAGTGAAGCCCCACCCCCAAATCAGGGCTCAGCTTCTCTCCCAGTACAAAGCCCCTACAAGCCTCTACACATACAGATACTACCAATACAAAAACACACACAAACAGCTTCTCCTCCAACAGAACTCCAACGCAAACTCCCCTGTTTACAGCTCTGTTTGCTAGTTCCTGTTCCGCTGCAGCTGTCTGTGCCGCTGCCTGACTGGCTGCTCCCTTTATAGGACCCCTAGTCAGGGAAGCCCCGCCCCCAAATCAGGGCTCAGCTTCTCTCCCAGCACAAAGCCCCTACACATACAGATACCACCAATACAAAACCAGACACGCAAAAATACCATCTCCTCCAACAGAACTCCCACTCATACTCCCCTGTTTACAGCTCTGTTTGCTAGCTCCTTTGCCGCTGCAGCTGTCTGTGCCGCTGCCTGACTGGCTGCTACCTTCGTAGGACCCATAGTCAGTGAAGCCCCGCCCCCTAATCAGGGCTCAGCTTCTCTCCCAGCACAAAGCCCCTCCAAGCCTCTACACACACAGATACTACCAATACAAAACCGAACAAACACAGACACCTTCTCCTCCGACAGAACTCCCACTCAAACTCCCCTGTTTACACCTCTGTTTTCTAGCTCCTGTGCCACTACAGGTGTCTGTACCGCTGCCTGACTCGCTGCTACCTTCATAGGTCCCCTCGTCAGTGAAGCCCCGCCCCCTAATCAGGGCTCAGCTTCTCTCCCAGCACAAAGCCCCTGCAAATACAGATACTACCAATACAAAACCAAACACACACACAAATAACTTCTCCTCCAACAGAACTCCCACTCAAACTCCCCTGTTTACAGCTCTGTTTGCTAGCTCCTGTGCCGCTGCAGCTGTCCTTTCCGCTGCCTGACTGGCTGCTACCTTCATAGGACCCCTAGTCAGGGAAGCCCCGCCCCCTAATCAGGGCTCAGCTTCTCTCCCAGCACAAAGCCCCTCCAAGCCTCTACACATACATATACTACCAATACAAAACCAAACACACACACAAATACCTTCTCCTCCAACACAATTCCCCTGTTTACAGCTCTGTTTGCTAGCTCCTGTGCCGCTGCACCTGTCTGTGCTGCTACCTTTATAGGTCCCCTAGTCAGTGAAGCCCCGCCCCCTAATCAGGGCTCAGGTTCTCTCCCAGCACAAAGCCCGTCCAAGCCTCTACACATACAGATACTACCAATACAAAACCAAACACACACCAATACCTTCTCCTCCAACAGAACTCCCACTCAAACTCCCCTGTTTACAGCTCTGTTTGCCAGCTCCTGTGCCGCTGTTTGACTGGCTGCTACCTTTATAGGACCCCTAGTCAGGGAAGCCCTGCCCCCTAACCAGGGCTCAGCTTCTCTCCCAGCACAAAGCCCCTCCACATACAGATACCACCAATACAAAACCAGACACACAAAAATACCTTCTCCTCCAACAGAACTCCCACTCAAACTCCCCTGTTTACAGCTCTGTTTGCTATCTCCTGGGCCACTGCAGCTGTCTGAACCGCTGCCTGACTGGCTGCTACCTTTATAGGACCCCTAGTCAGTGAAGCCCCACCCCCTAATCAGGGTTCAGCTTCTCTCCCAGCACAAAGCCCCTCCAAGCCTCTACACATACAGATACTACCAATACAAAACCAAACACACACAAACACCTTCTCCTCCAACAGAACTCCCACTCAAACTCCCCTGTTTACAGCTCTGTTTGCTAGCTCCTGTGCCGCTGCAGCTGTCCTTGCCGCTGCCTGACTGGCTGCTACCTTTATAGGACCCCTAGTCAGTGAAGCCCCGCCCCCTAATCAGGGCTCAGCTTCTCTCCCAGCACAAAGCCCCTCCAAGCCTCTACACATACAGATACCACCAATACAAAACCAAACACACACACAAATACCTTCTCCTCCAACAGAGCTCCCACTCAAACTCCCCTGTTTACAGCTCTGTTTGGTAGCTCCTGTGCCACTGCAGCTGTCTGTGCCGCTGCCTGACTCGCTGCTACCTTCATAGGTCCCCTAGTCAGTGAAGTCCCGCCCCCTAATCAGGGCTCAGCTTCTCTCCCAGCACAAAGCCCCTGCAAATACAGATACTACCAATACAAAAGAAAACACACACACAAATAACTTCTCCTCCAACAGAACTCCCACTCAAACTCCCCTGTTTACAGCTCTGTTTGCTAGCTCCTGTGCCGCTGCAGCTGTCCTTGCCGCTGCCTGACTGGCTGCTACCTTCATAGGACCCCTAGTCAGTGAAGCCCCGCCCCCTAATCAGGGCTCAGCTTCTCTCCCAGCACAAAGCCCCTACAAATACAGATACCACCAATACAAAACCAGACACGCAAAAATACCATCTCCTCCAACAGAACTCTCACTCAAACTCCCCTGTTTACAGCTCTGTTTGTTAGCTCCTGTGCCGCTGCCTGACTGGCTGCTACCTTTATAGGACCCCTAGTCAGGCAAGCCCCGCCCCCTAATCAGGGCTCAGCTTCTCTCCCAGCACAAAGCCTCTACACATACAGATACTACCAATACAAAACCAAACACACACACAAATACCTTTTCCTCCAACAGAACTCCCACTCAAACTCCCCTGTTTACAGCTCTGTTCGCTAGCTCCTGTGCCGCTGCAGCTGTCCTTGCCGCTGCCTGACTGGCTGCTCCCTTTCTAGGACCCCTAGTCAGTGAAGCCCCGTCCCCTAATCAGGGCTCAGCTTCTCTCCCAGCACAAAGCCCCTACAAGCACCTACACATACAGATACTACCAATACAAAACCAAACTAACACAAACACGTTCTCCTCCAACATCACTCCCGCTCAAACTCCCCCATTTACAGCTCTGTTTGCTAGCTCCTGTGCCGCTGCCTGACTGGCTGCTACCTTTACAGGACCCCTAGTCAGTGAAGCCCCGCCCCCTAATCAGGGCTCAGCTTCTCTCCCAGCACAAAGCCCCTCCAAGCCTCTACACATACAGATACTACCAATACAAAACCAAACACACACAAATACCTTCTCCTCCAACAGAACTCCCACTCAAACTAACCTGTTTACAGCTCTGTTTGCTAGCTCCTGTGCCGCTGTTTGACTGGCTGCTACCTTTATAGGTCCCCTAGTCAGTGAAGCCCAGCCCCCTAATCAGGGCTCAGCTTCTCTCCCAGCACAAAGCCCCTCCAAGCCTCTACACATACAGATACTACCAATACAAAACCAAACACACACAAATACCTTCTCCTCCAACAGAACTCCCACTCAAACTCCCCTGTTTACAGCTCTGTTTGCTAGCTCCTGTGCCACTGCAGCTGTCTGTGCCGCTGCCTGACTGGCTGCTACCTTCATAAGACCCCTAGACAGTGAAGCTCCGCCCCCTAATCAGGGCTCAGCTTCTCTCCCAGAACAAAGCCTCTAGACATACAGATACTACCAATACAAAACCAAACACACACAAATACCTTCTCCTCCAAAGGAACTCCCACTCAAACTCCCCTGTTTACAGCTCTGTTTGCTAGCTCCTGTGCCGCTGCAGCTGTCTGTGCCGCTGCCTGATTGGCTGCTCCCTTTATAGGACCCCTAGTCAGTGAAGCCCCGCCCCCTAATCAGGGCTCAGCTTCTCTCCCAGCACAAAGCCTCTACACATACAGATACCACCAATACAAAACCGAACAGACACACAAATACCTTCTCCTCCAACAGAACTCCCACTCAAACTCCCCTGTTTACAGCTCTGTTTGCTAGCTCCTGTGCCGCTGCAGCTGTCCTTGCCGCTGCCTGACTGGCTGCGACCTTTATAGGACCCCTAGTCAGTGAAGCCCCGCCCCCTAATCAGGGCTCAGCTTCTCTCCCCGCACAAAGCCCCTCCAAGTCTCTACACATACAGGTACTACCAGTACAAAAACACACACAAACAGCTTCTCCTCCAACAGAACTCCGACTCAAACTCCCTGTTTACAGCTCTGTTTGTTAGCTCCTGTGCCGCTGCAGCTGTCTGTGCCGCTGCCTGACTGGCTGCTACCTTTATAGGACCCCTAGTCAGGCAAGCCCCGCCCCCTAATCAGGGCTCAGCTTCTCTCCCAACACAAAGCCCCTACACATACAGATACTACCAATACAAAACCAAACACACACAAATACCTTCTCCTCCAACAGAACTCCCACTCAAACTCCCCTGTTTACAGCTCTGTTTGCTAGCTCCTGTGCCACTGCAGCTGTCTGTGCCGCTGCCTGACTGGCTGCTACCTTTATAGGACCCCTAGTCAGTGAAGCCCCGCCCCCTAATCAGGGCTCAGCTTCTCTCCCAGCACAAAGCCCCTACAAGCACCTACACATACAGATACTACCAATACAAAACCAAACTAACACAAACACGTTCTCCTCCAACATCACTCCCGCTCAAACTCCCCCATTTACAGCTCTGTTTGCTAGCTCCTGTGCCGCTGCCTGACTGGCTGCTACCTTTGCAGGACCCCTAGTCAGGGAAGCCCCGCCCCCTAATCAGGGCTCAGCTTCTGTCCCAGCACAAAGCCCCTCCAAGCCTCTACACATACAGATACTACCAATACAAAACCAAACACACACAAATACCTTCTCCTCCAACAGAACTCCCACTCAAACTCCCCTGTTTACAGCTCTGTTTGCTAGCTCCTGTGCCGCTGCAGCTGTCTGTGCCGCTACCTTTATAGGACCCCTAGTCTGTGAAGCCCCGCCCCCTAATCAGGGCTCAGCTTCTCTCCCAGCACAAAGCCCCTCCAAGCCTCTATACATACAGATACTACCAATACAAAACCAAACACACACAAATACCTTCTCCTCCAACAGAACTCCCACTCAAACTCCCCTGTTTACAGCTCTGTTTGCTACCTCCTGTGCCGCTGCCTGACTGGCTGCTACCTTTATAGGACCCCTAGTCAGGGAAGCCCCGCCCCCTAATCAGGGCTCAGCTGCTCTCCCAGCACGAAGCCCCTACACATACAGATACTACCAATACAAAACCAAACACACACAAATACCTTCTCCTCCAACAGAACTCCCCTGTTTACAGCTCTCTTTGCTAGCTCCTGTGCCGCTGCAGCTGTCTGTGCCGCTACTTTTATAGGACCACTAGTCAGTGAAGCCCCGCCCCCTAATCAGGGCTCTGCTTCTCTCCCAGCACAAAGCCCCTCCGAGCCCCTACACATACAGATACTACCAAAACAAAACCAAACACACACACACACAAATACCTTCTCCTCCAACAGAACTCCCACTCAAACTCCCCTGTTTACAGCTCCGTTTGCTAGCTCCTGTACCACTGCAGCTGTGTGTGCCGCTGCCTGACTGGTTGCTCCCTTTATAGGACCCCTAGTCAGTGAAGCCCCGCCCCCTAATCAGGGCTCAGCTTCTCTCCCAGCACAAAGCCCCTCCAAGCCTCTACACATACAGATACTACCAATACAAAACCAAACACACACAAATACCTTCTCCTCCAACAGAACTCCCACTCAAACTCCCCTGTTTACAGCTCTGTTTGCTAGCTCCTGTGCCGCTGTTTGACTGGCTGCTACCTTTATAGGACCCCTAGTTAGGGAAGCCCTGCCCCTTTACCAGGGCTCAGCTTCTCTCCCAGCACAAAGCCCCTACACATACAGGTACCACCAATACAAAACCAGACACACAAAAATACCTTCTCCTCCAACAGAACTCTTACTCAAACTCCCCTGTTTACAGCTCTCTTTGCTACCTCCTGGGCCACTGCAGCTTTCTGTGCCGCTGCCTGACTGGCTGCTACCTTCATAAGACCCCTAGACAGTGAAGCTCCGCCCCCTAATCAGGGCTCAGCTTCTCTCCCAGCACAAAGCCCCTACACATACAGATACCACCAATACAAAACCAGACACGCAAAAATACCATCTCCTCCAACAGAACTCCCACTCATACTCCCCTGTTTACAGCTCTGTTTGCTAGCTCCTTTGCCGCTGCAGCTGTCTGTGCCGCTGCCTGACTGGCTGCTACCTTCGTAGGACCCATAGTCAGTGAAGCCCCGCCCCCTAATCAGGGCTCAGCTTCTCTCCCAGCACAAAGCCCCTCCAAGCCTCTACACACACAGATACTACCAATACAAAACCGAACAAACACAGACACCTTCTCCTCCGACAGAACTCCCACTCAAACTCCCCTGTTTACACCTCTGTTTTCTAGCTCCTGTGCCACTACAGGTGTCTGTACCGCTGCCTGACTCGCTGCTACCTTCATAGGTCCCCTCGTCAGTGAAGCCCCGCCCCCTAATCAGGGCTCAGCTTCTCTCCCAGCACAAAGCCCCTGCAAATACAGATACTACCAATACAAAACCAAACACACACACAAATAACTTCTCCTCCAACAGAACTCCCACTCAAACTCCCCTGTTTACAGCTCTGTTTGCTAGCTCCTGTGCCGCTGCAGCTGTCCTTTCCGCTGCCTGACTGGCTGCTACCTTCATAGGACCCCTAGTCAGGGAAGCCCCGCCCCCTAATCAGGGCTCAGCTTCTCTCCCAGCACAAAGCCCCTCCAAGCCTCTACACATACATATACTACCAATACAAAACCAAACACACACACAAATACCTTCTCCTCCAACACAATTCCCCTGTTTACAGCTCTGTTTGCTAGCTCCTGTGCCGCTGCACCTGTCTGTGCTGCTACCTTTATAGGTCCCCTAGTCAGTGAAGCCCCGCCCCCTAATCAGGGCTCAGGTTCTCTCCCAGCACAAAGCCCGTCCAAGCCTCTACACATACAGATACTACCAATACAAAACCAAACACACACCAATACCTTCTCCTCCAACAGAACTCCCACTCAAACTCCCCTGTTTACAGCTCTGTTTGCCAGCTCCTGTGCCGCTGTTTGACTGGCTGCTACCTTTATAGGACCCCTAGTCAGGGAAGCCCTGCCCCCTAACCAGGGCTCAGCTTCTCTCCCAGCACAAAGCCCCTCCACATACAGATACCACCAATACAAAACCAGACACACAAAAATACCTTCTCCTCCAACAGAACTCCCACTCAAACTCCCCTGTTTACAGCTCTGTTTGCTATCTCCTGGGCCACTGCAGCTGTCTGAACCGCTGCCTGACTGGCTGCTACCTTTATAGGACCCCTAGTCAGTGAAGCCCCACCCCCTAATCAGGGTTCAGCTTCTCTCCCAGCACAAAGCCCCTCCAAGCCTCTACACATACAGATACTACCAATACAAAACCAAACACACACAAACACCTTCTCCTCCAACAGAACTCCCACTCAAACTCCCCTGTTTACAGCTCTGTTTGCTAGCTCCTGTGCCGCTGCAGCTGTCCTTGCCGCTGCCTGACTGGCTGCTACCTTTATAGGACCCCTAGTCAGTGAAGCCCCGCCCCCTAATCAGGGCTCAGCTTCTCTCCCAGCACAAAGCCCCTCCAAGCCTCTACACATACAGATACCACCAATACAAAACCAAACACACACACAAATACCTTCTCCTCCAACAGAGCTCCCACTCAAACTCCCCTGTTTACAGCTCTGTTTGGTAGCTCCTGTGCCACTGCAGCTGTCTGTGCCGCTGCCTGACTCGCTGCTACCTTCATAGGTCCCCTAGTCAGTGAAGTCCCGCCCCCTAATCAGGGCTCAGCTTCTCTCCCAGCACAAAGCCCCTGCAAATACAGATACTACCAATACAAAAGAAAACACACACACAAATAACTTCTCCTCCAACAGAACTCCCACTCAAACTCCCCTGTTTACAGCTCTGTTTGCTAGCTCCTGTGCCGCTGCAGCTGTCCTTGCCGCTGCCTGACTGGCTGCTACCTTCATAGGACCCCTAGTCAGTGAAGCCCCGCCCCCTAATCAGGGCTCAGCTTCTCTCCCAGCACAAAGCCCCTACAAATACAGATACCACCAATACAAAACCAGACACGCAAAAATACCATCTCCTCCAACAGAACTCTCACTCAAACTCCCCTGTTTACAGCTCTGTTTGTTAGCTCCTGTGCCGCTGCCTGACTGGCTGCTACCTTTATAGGACCCCTAGTCAGGCAAGCCCCGCCCCCTAATCAGGGCTCAGCTTCTCTCCCAGCACAAAGCCTCTACACATACAGATACTACCAATACAAAACCAAACACACACACAAATACCTTTTCCTCCAACAGAACTCCCACTCAAACTCCCCTGTTTACAGCTCTGTTCGCTAGCTCCTGTGCCGCTGCAGCTGTCCTTGCCGCTGCCTGACTGGCTGCTCCCTTTCTAGGACCCCTAGTCAGTGAAGCCCCGTCCCCTAATCAGGGCTCAGCTTCTCTCCCAGCACAAAGCCCCTACAAGCACCTACACATACAGATACTACCAATACAAAACCAAACTAACACAAACACGTTCTCCTCCAACATCACTCCCGCTCAAACTCCCCCATTTACAGCTCTGTTTGCTAGCTCCTGTGCCGCTGCCTGACTGGCTGCTACCTTTACAGGACCCCTAGTCAGTGAAGCCCCGCCCCCTAATCAGGGCTCAGCTTCTCTCCCAGCACAAAGCCCCTCCAAGCCTCTACACATACAGATACTACCAATACAAAACCAAACACACACAAATACCTTCTCCTCCAACAGAACTCCCACTCAAACTAACCTGTTTACAGCTCTGTTTGCTAGCTCCTGTGCCGCTGTTTGACTGGCTGCTACCTTTATAGGTCCCCTAGTCAGTGAAGCCCAGCCCCCTAATCAGGGCTCAGCTTCTCTCCCAGCACAAAGCCCCTCCAAGCCTCTACACATACAGATACTACCAATACAAAACCAAACACACACAAATACCTTCTCCTCCAACAGAACTCCCACTCAAACTCCCCTGTTTACAGCTCTGTTTGCTAGCTCCTGTGCCACTGCAGCTGTCTGTGCCGCTGCCTGACTGGCTGCTACCTTCATAAGACCCCTAGACAGTGAAGCTCCGCCCCCTAATCAGGGCTCAGCTTCTCTCCCAGAACAAAGCCTCTAGACATACAGATACTACCAATACAAAACCAAACACACACAAATACCTTCTCCTCCAAAGGAACTCCCACTCAAACTCCCCTGTTTACAGCTCTGTTTGCTAGCTCCTGTGCCGCTGCAGCTGTCTGTGCCGCTGCCTGATTGGCTGCTCCCTTTATAGGACCCCTAGTCAGTGAAGCCCCGCCCCCTAATCAGGGCTCAGCTTCTCTCCCAGCACAAAGCCTCTACACATACAGATACCACCAATACAAAACCGAACAGACACACAAATACCTTCTCCTCCAACAGAACTCCCACTCAAACTCCCCTGTTTACAGCTCTGTTTGCTAGCTCCTGTGCCGCTGCAGCTGTCCTTGCCGCTGCCTGACTGGCTGCGACCTTTATAGGACCCCTAGTCAGTGAAGCCCCGCCCCCTAATCAGGGCTCAGCTTCTCTCCCCGCACAAAGCCCCTCCAAGTCTCTACACATACAGGTACTACCAGTACAAAAACACACACAAACAGCTTCTCCTCCAACAGAACTCCGACTCAAACTCCCTGTTTACAGCTCTGTTTGTTAGCTCCTGTGCCGCTGCAGCTGTCTGTGCCGCTGCCTGACTGGCTGCTACCTTTATAGGACCCCTAGTCAGGCAAGCCCCGCCCCCTAATCAGGGCTCAGCTTCTCTCCCAACACAAAGCCCCTACACATACAGATACTACCAATACAAAACCAAACACACACAAATACCTTCTCCTCCAACAGAACTCCCACTCAAACTCCCCTGTTTACAGCTCTGTTTGCTAGCTCCTGTGCCACTGCAGCTGTCTGTGCCGCTGCCTGACTGGCTGCTACCTTTATAGGACCCCTAGTCAGTGAAGCCCCGCCCCCTAATCAGGGCTCAGCTTCTCTCCCAGCACAAAGCCCCTACAAGCACCTACACATACAGATACTACCAATACAAAACCAAACTAACACAAACACGTTCTCCTCCAACATCACTCCCGCTCAAACTCCCCCATTTACAGCTCTGTTTGCTAGCTCCTGTGCCGCTGCCTGACTGGCTGCTACCTTTGCAGGACCCCTAGTCAGGGAAGCCCCGCCCCCTAATCAGGGCTCAGCTTCTGTCCCAGCACAAAGCCCCTCCAAGCCTCTACACATACAGATACTACCAATACAAAACCAAACACACACAAATACCTTCTCCTCCAACAGAACTCCCACTCAAACTCCCCTGTTTACAGCTCTGTTTGCTAGCTCCTGTGCCGCTGCAGCTGTCTGTGCCGCTACCTTTATAGGACCCCTAGTCTGTGAAGCCCCGCCCCCTAATCAGGGCTCAGCTTCTCTCCCAGCACAAAGCCCCTCCAAGCCTCTATACATACAGATACTACCAATACAAAACCAAACACACACAAATACCTTCTCCTCCAACAGAACTCCCACTCAAACTCCCCTGTTTACAGCTCTGTTTGCTACCTCCTGTGCCGCTGCCTGACTGGCTGCTACCTTTATAGGACCCCTAGTCAGGGAAGCCCCGCCCCCTAATCAGGGCTCAGCTGCTCTCCCAGCACGAAGCCCCTACACATACAGATACTACCAATACAAAACCAAACACACACAAATACCTTCTCCTCCAACAGAACTCCCCTGTTTACAGCTCTCTTTGCTAGCTCCTGTGCCGCTGCAGCTGTCTGTGCCGCTACTTTTATAGGACCACTAGTCAGTGAAGCCCCGCCCCCTAATCAGGGCTCTGCTTCTCTCCCAGCACAAAGCCCCTCCGAGCCCCTACACATACAGATACTACCAAAACAAAACCAAACACACACACACACAAATACCTTCTCCTCCAACAGAACTCCCACTCAAACTCCCCTGTTTACAGCTCCGTTTGCTAGCTCCTGTACCACTGCAGCTGTGTGTGCCGCTGCCTGACTGGTTGCTCCCTTTATAGGACCCCTAGTCAGTGAAGCCCCGCCCCCTAATCAGGGCTCAGCTTCTCTCCCAGCACAAAGCCCCTCCAAGCCTCTACACATACAGATACTACCAATACAAAACCAAACACACACAAATACCTTCTCCTCCAACAGAACTCCCACTCAAACTCCCCTGTTTACAGCTCTGTTTGCTAGCTCCTGTGCCGCTGTTTGACTGGCTGCTACCTTTATAGGACCCCTAGTTAGGGAAGCCCTGCCCCTTTACCAGGGCTCAGCTTCTCTCCCAGCACAAAGCCCCTACACATACAGGTACCACCAATACAAAACCAGACACACAAAAATACCTTCTCCTCCAACAGAACTCTTACTCAAACTCCCCTGTTTACAGCTCTCTTTGCTACCTCCTGGGCCACTGCAGCTTTCTGTGCCGCTGCCTGACTGGCTGCTACCTTCATAAGACCCCTAGACAGTGAAGCTCCGCCCCCTAATCAGGGCTCAGCTTCTCTCCCAGAACAAAGCCTCTAGACATACAGATACTACCAATACAAAACCAAACACACACAAATACCTTCTCCTCCAACAGAACTCCCACTCAAACTCCACTGTTTACAGTTCTGTTTGCTAGCTCCTGTGCCACTGCCTGACTGGCTGCTACCTTTATAGGACCCCTAGTCAGGGAAGCCCCGCCCCCTAATCAGACCTCAGCTTCTCTCCCAGCGCAAAGCCCCTACAAGCCTCTACACATACAGATACTACCAATACGAAACCGAACACACACACACATATACCTTCTCCTCCAACAGAACCCCCACTCAAACTCCCCTGTTTACAGCTCTCTTTCCTAGCTCCTGTGCCGCTGCAGCTGTCTCTGCCGCTGCCTGACTGGCTGCTACCTTTATAGGACCCCTAGTCAGGGAAGCCCCGTCCCCTAATCAGGGCTCAGCTTCTCTCCCAACACAAAGCCCCTCCAAGCCTCTACACATACAGATACTACCAATACAAAACCGAACACACACACACATATACCTTCTCCTCCAACAGAACTCCCACTCAAACTCCCCTATTCACAGCTCTGTTCGCTAGCTCCTGTGCCGCTGCAGCTGTCTGTGCCGCTACCTTTATAGGACCCCTAGTCAGTGAAGCCCCGCCCCCTAATCAGGGCTCAGCTTCTCTCCCAGCACAAAGCCCCTACACATACAGATACTACCAATACAAAACCAAACACACACACACAAATACCTTCTCCTCCAACAGAACTCCCACTCAAACTCCCCTGTTTACAGCTCTGTTTGCTACCTCCTGTACCGCTGCCTGACTGGCTGCTACCTTTATAGGACCCCTAGTCAGGGAAGCCCCGCCCCCTAATCAGGGCTCAGCTTCTCTCCCAGCACAAAGCCCCTACACATGCAGATACTACCAATACAAAACCAAACACACACAAATACCTTCTCCTCCAACAGAACTCCCACTCAAACTCCCCTGTTTACAGCTCTGTTTGCTAGCTCCTGTGCCACTGCCTGACTGGCTGCTATCTTTATAGGACCCCTCGTCAGGGAAGCCCCGCCCCCTAATCAGTGCTCAGCTTCTCTCCCAGCACAAAGCCCCTACAAGCCTCTACACATACAGATACTACCAATACAAAACCGAACACACACACACATATACCTTCTCCTCCAACAGAACTCCCACTCAAACTCCCCTGTTTACAGCTCTGTTTCCTAGCTCCTGTGCCGCTGCAGCTGTCTCTGCCGCTGCCTGACTGGCTGCTACCTTTATAGGACCCCTAGTCAGGGAAGCCCCGCCCCCTAATCAGGGCTCAGCTTCTCTCCCAACACAAAGCCCCTCCAAGCCTCTACACATACAGATACTACCAATACAAAACCAAACACACACAAATACCTTCTCCTCCAACAGAACTCCCACTCAAATTCCCCTGTTTACAGCTCTGTTTGCTACCTCCTGTGCCGCTGCCTGACTGGCTGCTACCTTTATAGGCCCCCTAGTCAGCGAAGCCCCGCCCCCTAATCAGGGCTCAGCTTCTCTCCCAGCACAAAGCCCCTACACATACAAAAACTACCAATACAAAACCAAACACACACATACAAATACCTTCTCCTCCAACAGAACTCCCACTCAAACTCCCCTGTTTACAGCTCTATTTGCTAGCTCCTGTGCCGCTGCAGCTCTCTGTGCCGCTACTTTTATAGGACCCCTAGTCAGGGAAGCCCCGCCCCCTAATCAGGGCTCAGCTTCTCTCCCAGCACAAAGCCCCTACAAGCCTCTACACATACAGATACTACCAATACAAAACCAAACACACACAAACACCTTCTCCTCCAACAGAACTCCCACTCCCACTCCAACTCCCCTGTTTACAGCTCTGTTTGCTAGCTCCCGTGCCACTGCAGCTGTCTGTGCCGCTTCCTGACTGGCTGCTACCTTTATAGGACCCCTCGTCAGTGAAGCCCCGCCCCCTAATCAGGGCTCAGCTGCTCTCCCAGCACAAAGCCCCTACACATACAGATACTACCAATACAAAACCAAACACACACAAATACCTTCTCCTCCAACAGGACTCCCCTGTTTACAGCTCTCTTTGCTAGCTCCTGTGCCGCTGCAGCTGTCTGTGCCGCTACCTTTATAGGACCCCTAGTCAGTGAAGCCCCGCCCCCTAATCAGGGCTCAGCTTCTCTCCCAGCACAAAGCCCCTACACATACAGATACTACCAATACAAAACCAAACACACACACACACACAAATACCTTCTCCTCCAACAGAACTCCCACTCAAACTCCCCTGTTTACAGCTCTGTTTGCTACAACCTGTGCCGCTGCCTGACTGGCTGCTACCTTTATAGGACCCCTAGTCAGGGAAGCCCCGCCCCCTAATTAGGGCTCAGTTTCTCTCCCAGCACAAAGCCCCTACACATACAGATACTACCATTACAAAACCAAACACACACAAATACCTTCTCCTCCAACAGAACTCCCCTGTTTACAGCTCTCTTTGCTAGCTCCTGTGCCGCTGCAGCTGTCTCTGCCGCTGCCTGACTGGCTGCTACCTTTATAGGACCCCTAGTCAGGGAAGCCCCGCTCCCTAATCAGGGCTCAGCTTCTCTCCCAGCACAAAGCCCCTACAAGCCTCTACACATACAGATACTACCAATACAAAACCAAACACACACGAACACCTTCTCCTCCAACAGAACTCCCACTCCAACTCCCCTGTTTACAGCTCTGTTTGCTAGCTCCCGTGCCACTGCAGCTGTCTGTGCCGCTTCCTGACTGGCTGCTACCTTTATAGGACCCCTAGTCAGTGAAGCCCCGCCCCCTAATCAGGGCTCAGCTTCTCTCCCAGCACAAAGCCCCTACACATACAGATACTACCAATACAAAACCAGACACACACACACAAATACCTTCTCCTCCAACAGAACTCCCACTCAAACTCCCCTGTTTAAAGCTCTGTTTGCTAGCTCCTGTGCCGCTGCAGCTGTCTTTGCTTCTGCCTGACTGGCTGCTCCCTTTATAGGACCCCTCGTCAGTGAAGCCGCGCCCCCTAATCAGGACTCAGCTTCTCTCCCAGCACGAAGCCCCTACACATACAGATACTACCAATACAAAACCAAACACACACAAATACCTTCTCCTTCAACAGAACTCCCACTCAAACTCCCCTGTTCACAGCTCTGTTTGCTAGCTCCTGTGCCGCTGCAGCTGTCTGTGCCGCTACCTTTATAAGACCCATAGTCAGTGAAGCCCCGCCCCCTAATCAGCGCTCAGCTTCTCTCCCAGCACAAAGCCCCTCCAAGCCTCTACACATACAGATACTACCAATACAAAACCAAACACACACAAATACCTTCTCCTCCAACAGAACTCCCACTCAAACTCCCCCATTTACAGCTCTGTTTGCTAGCTCCTGTGCCGCTGCCTGACTGGCTGCTACCTTTATAGGACTCCTCGTCAGTGAAGCCCCGCCCCCTAATCAGGGCTCAGCTTCTCTCCCAGCACAAAGCCCCTACAAGCCTCTACAGCCTCTTGGGGAAATATCTCCTGTGCCACCGCCAAAAATACTCCTTGAGTGGGAACGGTCAGAGGTCTCACTGGCGGGCTGGCTTTGTTTTCCTACCACCTTGTGATGCTGGCCGCAGAGAGAATGCTGGTCTGTAGGTGGCCTTCAGTGAGGGTTCGGCATGCCAGAGAGCAGGGAGCAGGCTGTCTGTCTGTCTCTGTGGCTGTCTGCTGGCCACACATAGGCATGTTCCTCTTCTCCTCTTGCCCCACCCACGGTTGCTCTGTGCCTTTTAAGCCTTCCCTTGGAGCTGTCAGCACCAGCCGCCTCTGCTCTAGGTGCCCAGAGGAGGAGAGATGTGCTGGGCTCCAGCCTGGAACACTTCCTCCCTCCTGCCTAGCCCTGACTATGAAGCCTGTCCCTGGCACTCCTTTATTCAAGCGCCATGTGGGCAAGAGGAAGAGGTTGGCAACTGCAGGAAGAAGGACCAAACTTGTAAGCATCAGGTGAAGCATTGAGAAACACAATGTTCAGGTGTCTCTAGCCAGACTGTTAAGTTCCAGGGCCCCAACCTATTGTGGCCAGACCCTTGAACCAGCTGGACCAAAGACCTATCTCCAGTGGGCATCAGTTGCCCAGGAAGAGGGAAAAAATTCACTCTGATTCACCCAGAGACACGGAAACCAAGCACCCTAAACTCTAAAGCTTTGCAGCAAACCAACATAGACCCAGGAAGTCCCACTGGGATTCGAACTCAGATCGCAGGATTCAGAGTTTTGCATGCTGACCATTACACCATAGGACCTGCTAGCATTTCCATTTCTGGACCCCTGTGACTCTCAGCTGGCTGGCTAGCACTCTGCACTTATTGCTTCCCTCCGGCTGCTTCCTCTTGCAGGACTCTCTCTCCTCCATCAACTGTAGCCCTGCAGTACCGGATCTGCGGGTCCTGCCCTGAGTCCCTGCATCCCCCTGCTTTGTCTCCATTCCCTGCAGGCCACAAAAATGTCATGGGAGGCCGCCCCTCCCCTCACTCGGTGATCCTGCTCAAATCGTCCAGCTGCAGCCTCATCTCCTGGAACTCAGCCAGCTGTCACTTGATCCAATTGTACAGCAGCCCACAGCCTCCCCCTGGGTCTGCCCCACCTGGTTATTCCTTACAGGCTGACCTGACCCCCCTTCCAAGCCCAGATTCGCCCACTAAGCAGCCTACTGGCACTCAGAGCCACAGACATGGAGGTGCTGGAGGAGGGAGGTGTGACTCTAGGGTGGGGTTCTTCTCTAAAGATGGCTGGCAGAAAGGTGGTGCTCAGCTCTGTCAGTGACCTGCCCCTTTGCCTCGCAGCCAGGGGATGCAGACAGTTATGTAAAGTTCATAAAGGGAGTATTTGG
The DNA here is from genome assembly GCF_965140295.1 of Lepidochelys olivacea. Taxonomy (NCBI): domain Eukaryota; kingdom Metazoa; phylum Chordata; order Testudines; family Cheloniidae; genus Lepidochelys; species Lepidochelys olivacea. Next base: position 1,475,308 of record NC_140432.1, on the reverse strand, counting down.
TTCCAAGTGAATGTGAGGAATGTGCAATTATGAGAGGGAATTTCCATCCCTCCTTCACTTATGCAGCAGGGCCCCAGTGGCCTAATGGATAAGGCATTGGCTTCCTAAGCCAGAGATTGTGGGTCCAAGTCCCATCTGGGGTGAAAAGCTGCTTTCTTCTTCTATATTGCAAGGAAACCTTGGTCTTATTTTCACCAAGGAAGCTGGGAGATGTTGGAACACAAAGTACTGGATCTTGGGAACAATCCTCCACAAATGTCATCTTCCACTCGACAAACGCTTTCTAAACCCATCAGTAGCAAACAGTTAATACTAGTGTTTGTCTGAGAACAGAGTGAAGGGGAGTGTTTACTCCAACATGTCAATGAACAAAACAGATGGAAAGAGGAAGGCCGTTCTGAAAGAGAATGGATCTGTCTGGAGACAAAGCAGAGCCTGAGGATGAGCAATGGTGTGAAAAGAAGAGGTTCAAATGTCTGTTAGATGTTAGTTAGGTTGGTCTGGCAAATTTAAAGAAAATACCAATGCCCTTAGCATGATGCGGACACTGGCTGTTTCTGACCTTTTACGAAGAGTTCATTGAGAAATATTTTCCTTAATTATGTTATGGAATAAAGGGTGTGTCATAAATATAAAGGGAAGGGTAAACCCCTTTGAAATCCCTCCTGGCCAGGGGAAAGCTCCTCTCACCTGTAAAGGGTTAAGAAGCTAAAGGTAACCTTGCTGGCACCTGACCAAAATGACCAATGAGGAGACAAGATACTTTCAAAAGCTGGGAGGAGGGAGAGAAACAAAGGGTCTGTGTGTCTGTCTATATGCTGGTTTCTGCCAGGGATAGACCAGGAATGGAATCTTAGAACTTTTAGTAAGTAATCTAGCTAGGTATGTGTTAGATTATGATTTCTTTAAATGGCTGAGAAAAGAATTGTGCTGAATAGAATAACTATTTCTGTCTGTGTATCTTTTTTGTAACTTAAGGTTTTGCCTAGAGGGGTTCTCTATGTTTTTGAATCTAATTACCCTGTAAGAGATCTACCATTCTGATTTTACAGGGGGGATTTCTTTATTTCTATTTACTTCTATTTTTATTAAAAGTCTTCTTGTAAGAAAACTGAATGCTTTTTCATTGTTCTCAGATCCAAGGGTTTGGGTCTGTGGTCACCTATGCAAATTGGTGAGGCTTTTTATCCAACATTTCCCAGGAAAGGGGGGGTGCAAGTGTTGGGAGGATTGTTCATTGTTCTTAAGATCCAAGGGTCTGGGTCTGTAGTCACCTAGGCAAATTGGTGAGGCTTTTTACCAAACCTGGTCCAGGAAGTGGGGTGCAAGGTTTTGGGAAGTATTTGGGGGGGAAAGACGCGTCCAAACAGCTCTTCCCTAGTAACCAGTATTAGTTTGGTGGTGGTAGCGGCCAATCCAAGGACAATGGGTGGAATATTTTGTACCTTGGGGAAGTTTTGACCTAAGCTGGTAAAGATAAGCTTAGGAGGTTTTTCATGCAGGTCCCCACATCTGTACCATAGAGTTCAGAGTGGGGGAGGAACCTTGACATGGTGGCATAGTGGTGGGATTAACCTGAAATTATTTTGAGATCCAGTTGAGATTTTTTGAACTAGAAATACAGATTTTAAAAAGGAAATTTTTTTTTCCTTTGGAAAGAAAGTCCAGAAAGCAGCTGAAACTGAAAGCAGCTTGTTTTTTCTCTGCTTTGTGGCCAAGCAGAGACAAAAGGGGATTATCTTTGTGAATTGCAGGTTTTCTTTGCCTGGAGGCAGGGTACTTAACTCCTGCAGGGAAATTCACAGTCTTCCAACCCAGAGGTTTTTTTTTCTTTTCTTTTCTTCCTAAAAGTAAATAGGGGGGGTGTTCTACCCATTTGCTTTTTCTTTGGGCTGGGTAAGCAGGTTTCCAAGTAGTTGGAGGTTTTTTGCTTTAATTTGGGCCCAGAGCAGAGACAAGGGAATTGTCTTTTTCTGTAGGCTGACAATCACTTTCAGAGAATAGGTATTCTATTCCAGCACAGCAAAATTTTACAGCCAAGTTTTGTTTGTTTCTTTCTAAACCTCGGATGTAAAGTTAGTTAAAAACAGAGAGGTTAGAATGACCAAATCCGCAGCTCGACTACAGCTGGAATTAGCCAAATTTCAGGCTGAGGAAAAACAAAGGGAACATGAAAGACAGATAGAACTCATGCGGCTGGAGAAGGAGGTACAGGAGGCTGCCCACAAGAGGGAAATGGAAGCAAAGAAGCATTTGGAGGAGGAGAAGGAAAAAGAGAGGAAGCATGTGGAGGAGGAGAAGGAAAAGAGAGGAAGCATGTGGAGGAGGTGGAGAGGATAAAGGCCCAACAGAATATACCAACAAACCCTAGCAATCCTTCTCCAAGTACCACTTCCCATCCCAGAAAGTTCCCCACCTACAAGGCAGGTGATGATAGGCCTTCTTAGAAAACTTCGAAAGGGCCTGCCTTGGGTACAACATCTCTACTGACCAATACATGGTAGAGCTGAGGCCACAGCTCAGTGGACCCTTAGCTGAGGTGGCAGCTGAAATGTCTAAAGTAACACATGAACAAGTATGAACTGTTTAAATCCAAGGTCACAGTCAGAATGGGGATAACACCTGAGCAGTCTCGTCGGAGGTTCAGAGCCCTAAGGTGGAAACCAGACATGTCATTTACCTGACATGCCTACCACATTGTGAAACATTGGGATGCCTGGATATCAGGAGCAAGTGTTGAATCTCCACTAAATTTGCCCTTCCTAATGCAAATGGAACAATTCTTAGAGGGTGTTCCTGAGGAAATAGAAAGATACTTCCTAGATGGGAAACCCAAAACTGTAATCGAGGCAGGAGAGATTGGAGCCAGATGGGTGGAGGTGGCAGAGAAGAAGAAAACTGGTCGCAGGTGGAGCGGAGACCAGAAGGGACCACCCCAGACCACACCCTATTACCAGGGGCCGCCCTAGGCCCCACCTACCTCCCAAAGAACCCTCCAGACCCCTTATCGTCCCACCACCCCGTTCTCCAGCAACCCTCCTCGCCCCAGTGACCCGTCAGCTGGACGATGTTTTAAATGTAACGAGCTGGGGCATGTAAAGGCCAACTGCCCCAAGAACCCCAACAGATTACAGTTCATTGCACCGGAATCACACCAGAGGTCCACAGGCCCAGATATCTCCCAGATACTCTTGGAGCGGAGGGAAACTGTGAGTGTGGGCGGGAAGAAGGTCACCGCGTGGAGGGACACCGGAGCACAAGTGTCAGCTATCCATGCTTCCTTAGTGGACCCCAATTTAATCAACCCAGAGATCCAAGTGACGATTCAACCCTTCAAGTCCAACTCTTTCAATTTGACTACAGGCAAGTTGCCTGTCCAGTACAAGGGCTGGTCAGGAATGTGGACTTTTGCAGTCTATGATGGTTATCCCATCCCCATGCTGTTGGGGGAAGACTTGGCCAATCATGTGAAGCAGGCCAAGAGGGTGGGAACGGTCACCCGCAGCCAGGCTAAACAAGCCGTGAGGCCTAGCTCTGTTCCGGAAACTTCTATCAGGACCCAGTCAGAGGTGATGGACCCGGACCCCAGGCCAATGTCTGCAACAGCAGTAGTGGATCCAGTCCCAGAGACCCAGACGGAACCAGTCCCAGAACCGGAACCAGCCGAACAACCAACACCAGACCCCGTGTCAGCACTGAATCCAGTACTTGCAACCTCAACACCAGAGGGCCCCACCGACCCTGAACTGGCAGCAGCTGATAACCTGACACAAGAGGCTCAGCCGGAGCCTGAATCCCAACATAGTGCACCAGCGGAGAGCGGTTCACAGTCAACAGAAACAGCTCCATCCCCTATATCGCTTCCAGAGGGACCAAGCCTAGGTCCACAATCCCATGAGGGACTGATGTCTCCAGCATCAAGGGAACAGTTCCACACTGAACAGAAAGTAGATGAAAGCCTCCAGAGAGCTTGGAGGGTGGCACGGAGCAACCCACCGCCTCTCAGCTCTTCTAATCGATCCAGGTTTGTTGTAGAAAGAGGACTTTTATACAAGGAAACTCTTTCTGGTGGACACCAGGAAGACTGGCATCCTCAGAGACAGTTGGTAGTTCCAACTAAATACCGGGCCAAGCTCTTGAGCTTAGCCCACGATCACCCTAGTGGCCATGCTGGGGTGAACAGGACCAAAGACCGTTTGGTGGGGTCATTCCACTGGGAGGGAATGGGCAAGGATGTTTCTACGTATGTCCAGTCTTGTGAGGTGTGCCAAAGAGTGGGAAAACCCCAAGACCAGGTCAAAGCTCCTCTCCAGCCACTCCCCATCATTGAAGTTCCATTTCAGCGAGTAGCTGTGGATATTCTGGGTCCTTTTCCGAAAAAGACAGCCAGAGGAAAGCAGTACATACTGACTTTCATGGATTTTGCCACCCGATGGCCGGAAGCAGTACCTCTAAGCAACACCAGGGGTAAAAGTGTGTGCCAGGCACTAGCAGACATTTTTGCCAGGGTAGGTTGGCCCTCCGACATCCTCACAGATGCAGGGACTAATTTCCTGGCAGGAACTATGGAAAACCTTTGGGAAGCTCATGGGGTAAATCACTTGGTTGCCACTCCTTACCACCATCAAACAAATGGCATGGTGGAGAAGTTTAATGGAACTTTGGGGGCCATGATACGTAAATTCGTAAATGAGCACTCCAATGATTGGGACCTAGTGTTGCAGCAGTTGCTCTTTGCCTACAGAGCTGTACCACATCCCAGTTTAGGGTTTTCCCCATTTGAACTTGTATATGGCCGTGAGGTTAGAGGGCCATTGCAGTTGGTGAAGCAGCAATGGGAGGGATTTACACCTTCTCCAGGAAATAACATTCTGGACTTTGTAACCAACCTACAAAACACCCTCCGAACCTCTTTAGCCCTTGCTAGAGAAAACTTACAGGATGCTCAAAAAGAGCAAAAAGCCTGGTATGATAAACATGCCAGAGAGCATTCCTTCAAAGTAGGAGACCAGGTCATGGTCTTAAAGGCGCTCCAGGCCCATAAAATGGAAGCATCGTGGGAAGGGCCATTCACGGTCCAGGAGCGCCTGGGAGCTGTTAATTATCTCATAGCATTCCCCACCTCTAACCGAAAGCCTAAGGTGCACCATATTAATTCTCTAAAGCCCTTTTATTCCAGAGAATTAAAGGTTTGTCAGTTTACAGTCCAGGGAGGAGATGACGCTGAGTGGCCTGAAGGTGTCTACTACGAAGGGAAAAGTGCTGGTGGTGTGGAAAAGGTGAACCTCTCCATGACCCTTGGGCGTATGCAGTGACAGCAGATCAAGGAGCTGCGCACTAGCTACGCACCAACGTTCTCAGCCACCCCAGGACTGACTGAACGGGCATACCACTCCATTGACACAGGTAATGCTCACCCAATTAGGGTCCACCCTTACCGGGTGTCTCCTCAAGCTAAAACTGCTATAGAACGGGAGATCCAGGATATGTTACAGATGGGTGTAATCCGCCCCTCTGAAAGTGCATGGGCATCTCCAGTGGTTCTAGTTCCCAAACCAGATGGGGAAATACGTTTTTGCGTGGACTACCGTAAGCTAAATGCTGTAACTCGCCCAGACAACTATCCAATGCCACGCACAGATGAACTATGAGAGAAACTGGGACGGGCCCAGTTCATCTCTACCTTGGACTTAACCAAGGGGTACTGGCAGGTACCGCTAGATGAATCTGCCAAGGAAAGGTCAGCCTTCATCACACATCTCGGGCTGTATGAATTTAATGTACTCCCTTTCGGGCTGCGAAATGCACCCGCCACTTTCCAAAGACTTGTAGATGGTCTCCTAGCGGGATTAGGAGAATATGCAGTCGCCTACCTTGACGATGTGGCCATATTTTCGGATTCCTGGGCAGACCACCTGGAACATCTACACAAAGTCCTTGAGCGCATAAGGGAGGCAGGACTAACTGTTAAGGCTAAGAAGTGTCAAATAGGCCTAAACAGAGTGACTTACCTTGGACACCAGGTGGGTCAAGGAACTATCAGCCCCCTACAGGCCAAAGTGGATGCTATCCAAAAGTGGCCTGTCCCAAAGTCAAAGAAACAGGTTCAATCCTTCTTAGGCTTGGCCGGTTATTTCAGACGATTTGTACCGCACTACAGCCAAATCGCTGCCCCACTGACAGACCTAACCAAAAAGAAACAGCCAAATGCTGTTCAGTGGACCGAAAAGTGTCAGAAGGCCTTCAACAAGCTTAAAGCGACACTCATGTCTGACCCTGTACTAAGGGCCCCAGACTTTGACAAACCGTTCCTAGTAACCACAGATGCGTCCGAGCGTGGTGTGGGAGCAGTTTTTATGCAGAAAGGACCTGATCAAGAATTCCACCCTGTAGTGTTTCTCAGCAAAAAACTGTCTGAGAGGGAAAGCAACCGGTCAGTCACTGAAAAAGAATGTTATGCCATTGTTACGCTCTGGAATGTTACGCTCTGGAAAAGCTACGCCCATATGTTTGGGGACGGTGTTTCCACCTGCAAACCGACCATGCTGCACTGAAGTGGCTTCACACCGTCAAGGAAACTAACAAAAAACTTCTTCGGTGGAGTTTAGCTCTCCAAGATTTTGATTTCGACATCCAACACATCTCAGGAGCTCTAACAAAGTGGCTGATGCACTCTCCCGTGAAAGTTTCCTAGAATCAACTGGTTAAAATCGTCCTTGAGATGTGGAAAACATTGTTAGTCTTTATGTACTTGGTAGTGTATTTAGAGATGCATGTGTCTTATTATCTCTGTTTTTCCTAGAGCTCCAGGAAGAAATCCCAGCCAGTGTTTCACCCTAGCTGAGATTTGGGGGGGGGTGTCATAAATATAAAGGGAAGGGTAAACCCCTTTGAAATCCCTCCTGGCCAGGGGAAAGCTCCTCTCACCTGTAAAGGGTTAAGAAGCTAAAGGTAACCTTGCTGGCACCTGACCAAAATGACCAATGAGGAGACAAGATACTTTCAAAAGCTGGGAGGAGGGAGAGAAACAAAGGGTCTGTGTGTCTGTCTATATGCTGGTTTCTGCCGGGGATAGACCAGGAATGGAATCTTAGAACTTTTAGTAAGTAATCTAGCTAGGTATGTGTTAGATTATGATTTCTTTAAATGGCTGAGAAAAGAATTGTGCTGAATAGAATAACTATTTCTGTCTGTGTATCTTTTTTGTAACTTAAGGTTTTGCCTAGAGGGGTTCTCTATGTTTTTGAATCTAATTACCCTGTAAGAGATCTACCATTCTGATTTTACAGGGGGGATTTCTTTATTTCTATTTACTTCTATTTTTATTAAAAGTCTTCTTGTAAGAAAACTGAATGCTTTTTCATTGTTCTCAGATCCAAGGGTTTGGGTCTGTGGTCACCTATGCAAATTGGTGAGGCTTTTTATCCAACATTTCCCAGGAAAGGGGAGGTGCAAGTGTTGGGAGGATTGTTCATTGTTCTTAAGATCCAAGGATCTGGGTCTGTAGTCACCTAGGCAAATTGGTGAGGCTTTTTACCAAACCTGGTCCAGGAAGTGGGGTGCAAGGATTTGGGAAGTATTTTGGGGGGAAAGATGCATCCAAACAGCTCTTCCCCAGTAACCAGTATTAGTTTGGTGGTGGTAGCGGCCAATCCAAGGACAACGGGTGGAATATTTTGTACCTTGGGGAAGTTTTGACCTAAGCTAGTAAAGATAAGCTTAGGAGGTGTTTCATGCAGGTCCCCACATCTGTACCCTAGAGTTCAGAGTGGGGGAGGAACCTTCGCAGCGACAGATAAATTTGAGAGGGAATCTTCCTGAAAGCCCCGAGGATTCACTACTCCAAGGGGCTGCCCGGTGTCACTGTTGCTCTTGGAGGGAAATGATTTGAGCACTACCTGAATTGGCCACGCAGTGTCACCATTGCTCCGTGAGGGAAATGCTTTCTGCATTACTCCAAGTTGCCACCCAGTGTCACTGTCGGTCCAGGAGGGAAATGCTTTGTGCATGACCTGAATTGGCCGCACACATCACTGTTGCTCCGGGGGGGGGGAAGGTGGGGGGGGAGGGCGGGGGATTGTTTGTGTATTACTCCTGAGTGGCCACGTCGTGTCACTCTTCCTCCAGGAGGGGAATGCTTTGTGCATTACCCTGTGTGGCCACCCAAGACAACACACACAGCACGACACCGACGCGCGCACACACACAGAACACGTCACACATACAGATGGGTAGTGTAAAGTGCTAAAAATGAGACATTCATTCCTAATCAGATGTAGCCATTGCTGTCTCATGCACTCTTCCTCGAAAAGCCATACGTAATCTCGCCTGATCATTTGGTAGAGATCTGTTCCAGAAAATTACTCATAATGAGACATACATTATTGACAAGTACTAGTGATCCATTTCTCCTCGAATGATTCACCAAAACGCTTTTCGATTCCCTGCTGGTGATTTGGAAGAAATCGTTTCTTGAAATATACTAAAATAGAGAAATTCATCTTTGATCTGTGCGACAGATAAATTTGAGAAGGAATCTTCCTGAAAGCCCCGAGAATTCACTTCTCGTCAGACGGTACAGAGCAGGTTGCGAAAATTACTGAAAATGAGAACGTCATTCGAAATCAGGTATCCTGATGTCCTCCTCATGGAACCATGCACCAAAAAGCAAGTCTATTCTCTCTTTGGCATTTAGCAGGGATTTATCGAGAAAATTGCTAAAAAAGAGAAAGTTATAACTGATCAATGCTTATAATCAATGACAAATGGAATCCTCCTCCAAAAGCCTTTCAGATTGGCTCCTTGTGATTAGGTAGATATCAGTTGATGATTTGGTAGAAATGACTAAAAAGGAGGCAGTTCTTTCTGTTCAATGTTAGCAATTAATTACACATGGAATCATCCTCCGTACTATATTCATAATTAGCTCCTGGAGATTTGGACTAAAATCGGTCCGTGAAAATGACTAGGAATGAGACAATTCATTCCTCAGCCGTCCTCTGATAAATTTCCCACGGAATCCTCCAGCAGAAAAGCAAAGGCATTCTCCCTTGGTGCGTTGGAACAGATCGGTTCGTGCAAAGGACTCAAGGTAGAAAATCATTCTTTACAAGTATCTAGTGGTAAAGACTCCAGCAATCCAGCGTCTCTCCTGAAGAGTTCGTAGCGATTGGGTCAAGAAAATTACTCCTAAAGAGACTTAAATTATCGACAAGTACTAGTGCTAAAGCTCTCCTCGAATTATTCACCAAAATGCTTTTCGATACGATGACACAGAAGGGCACAGAACACGACACAGAAAAATAACACACGACAAAGACACACACACACCACGACACGGAAAGCAACACACACAAAACATCACACACACGACCCACAACATCTCACAAACACACACTCACTCAACACAAAATAACCCACAACATGTCACACGCAACACAAGACGACACGATGAGCGCTGTGGAGCTAGGGCTCCGGCTCGGCTTTCGCAGCGGCTCTGGCGAGGAATGGTGCCGGAGCTCTCGCCGGAGGGAAACACGGCAGGAGGGGGCCTGAGCCGCTTGGGCCTCTTTCCAACGGGGCGGAACAAGGCCTCCGCTCTCTGCCCTCTGCAGACCTGGCTGCCAGGTCAGTGCTTCCAGTTCCTCGTCCGCAGTCGCTGTCGTCCTCCTCAGCGGCCGTGGGCGTCCTCGCTGGGGACAGGGCTCGGGGGGATGTAGGTGGAGAGGGGCCAGAGTCTCTTGAGCAGAGTGACTCTGTGGGGTGCCGTAAGAAAAGGAGATTTTGGTTGGGATGCTCAAGGTGTAATGGGAGGAGAGTGGAGGGCGGATCCCCGCCGTGTGGAAGAGGCAAACAGAGGAGCCTCTGAGACGTTGCCGCCTGAGATGGTAACTTACTTGTTTTTTTCCCCTTGGGCTGGCTTTAGCAGCAAGGAAAAAGAAGTCAAGCCTCAGAATCTACTGCCCTCATGCGACGGAATGTGAGTGAGAGCAGCGAGCCTGTGACCGTTGGTGATGCCAGGCAAGAGCCCTCCATCTGGGAGCCGAGCTCTCGCCAGTCTCGGAGAGAGAAGTGTCTGGTTTGGTGAGGACTCTGCTCACGCCCTGTCACGGAGTCCCCGGCATGCTCTGAAACTGCTCCCTATGAAGCCAGTCAGAACTCTGGGGCAGTCGCTTTTCTGTGAGCAGCCTGTCTTCAGGACTCACAGCTCACACAGCTTCCACCTTCCTGGGTCTGACCTCGGAGCATTCAGCCTCCTCTGCCCCTCCGTGCGCTTCCCCCCAGCGAGTCCGCTCAGGCGGGGCTCCTGGGGAAGCCAGGGGGTCCTGCACCCCAACTCCGCAGTCAGATGTGACTCTCAGCCAGCCAGTAAAACAGAAGGTTTATTAGAGGACAGGAACATGGTCTAAAACAGAGCTTGCAGGTGCAGAGAACGGGACCCCTCAGCTGGGTCCATTTTGGGGGGCAGTGAGCCAGACAACCACGTCTGCACTTCACTCCATGTCCCAGCCAGCCCCAAACTGAAACCCCCCTCCAACCCCTCCTCCTCTGGGCTTTGTCCCTTTCCCGAGCCAGGAGGTCACCTGATTCCTTTGTTCTCCAACCCTTCAGCTCTCACCTTGCAGGGGGGGAAGGGCCCAGGCCATCAGTTGCCAGGAAACAGGGTGTTGGCCATTCTCTGTGTCCAGACTCCTGCACACACATGCCCTCTAGGGCTCTGCAATGATCATACACCCTTACTCCACCCCCTAGATACTTAAGAACTGCCTAGGGGAAACTGAGGCACCCCCACACTATTCAGAGGAAACATTAAGAACAGTCCCACTTCTCACACGCCCCACCTGAGTCCGGGTCGGGAAGCCCCGTCCATTAGGGTTCGGTTTGTAAGCAAAGGATCCTGACCAGCTGTGGCTAGGAGGGAGAAAAGGCCCCATTTTCAGAGGCTGCTCGTTTCTCTGGTCAGGAACGGTGTCTTCTCCACAACTGAAGCTTGGATCCAAGAGGATGACTCCAGGTGGTGAGTTGCTCGCCTTGCTCTCCTGTTTCTCTGTTTTCTCTCCTGTGTTCGCCAACTCTCTCTTTCTCGTCTCTCCTCTTCTCTCCTCGTGCCGTGTCCCTTCACAGGACGCGGGTAGGTGTGCATTCCCACAAGTGAGGTCTCGGGAGCCATGGAAAAGTCGGAGAGGACGAAGATCATGCAGGGCAGTAGAAAGGCTGCTGAAAGTACCTGAAGAGACAAAGGAAACGAGAAGGGGGAAGTCCAGCCTAACACAGGAGTGTAATCTGTAAAGAGAAACAACGGCAAATCTAATCTACAGAAACTCTTCAAGTTGCCGAAAGACATGTAGGATGGGAAAATACTTGTTGAATCCAGTCTCTTGAAGATCTTAGGCTCAGTATGCGTGCGAATTTGTAGTTGCTTAGAAATCTGCCTTCTTCTGTTTGCTCTACCTTCCAATTATTGAAAATCTACCTACCTATTTTTTGTTTAGTTTTATTATTAATGATTATTATTATTATTCAACTCATTTTGTGCAACTGGTGCTCCGTGAGGAAATGATTTGTGTCTTACTCCAAGGGGCTGCCCGGTGTCACTGTTGCTCCGGGAGGGAAATGATATGAGCACTACCTGAATTGGCCACGCAGTTTCACCATTGCTCCGTGAGGGAAATGCTTTCTGCATTACTCCAAGTGGCCACCCAGTGTCACTGTTGCTCCATGAGGGAAATGCTTTCTGAATGACCTGAATTGGCCACAGACATCACTGTTGCTCCGGGGTGGGGGGTGGGGGGGAGGCTTCGGATTGTTTGTGTATTACTCCTGAGTGGCCACGTCGTGTCACTCTTCCTCCAGGAGGGGAATGCTTTGTGCATTTCCCTGTATTGTGGCCACCCAAGACAACACACACAGCACGATACCGACGCACACACACACAGAACACGTCACACATACAGATGGGTAGTGTAAAGTGCTAAAAATGAGACTTTCATTACTAATCAGATGTAGCCGTTGATGTCTCATGCACTCTTCCTCGAAAAGCCATACGTAATCTCGCCTGATCATTTGGTAGAGATCTGTTCCAGAAAATTACTCATCATGAGACATACATTATTGACAAGTACTAGTGATCCATTTCTCCTCGAATGATTCACCAAAACGCTTTTCGATTCCCTGCTGGTGATTTGGAAGAAATCGTTTCTGGAAATATACTAAAATAGAGAAATTCATCTTTGATCTGTGCGACAGATAAATTTGAGAAGGAATCTTCCTGAAAGCCCCGAGGATTCACTTCTCGTCAGACGGTACAGAGCAGGTTGCGAAAATTACTGAAAATGAGAACGTCATTCGAAATCAGGTATCCTGATGTCCTCCTCATGGAACCATGCACCAAAAAGCAAGTCTATTCTCTCTTTGGCATTTAGCAAGGATTTATCGAGAAAATTGCTAAAAAAGAGAAAGTTATAACTGATCAATGCTTATAATCAATGACAAATGGAATCCTCCTCCAAAAGCCTTTCAGATTGGCTCCTTGTGATTAGGTAGATATCAGTTGACGATTTGGTAGAAATGACTAAAAAGGAGGCAGTTCTTTCTGATCAATGTTAGCAATTAATTACACATGGAATCATCCTCCGTACTATGTTCATAATTAGCTCCTGGAGATTTGGACTAAAATCGGTCCGTGAAAATGACTAGGAATGAGACAATTCATTCCTCAGCCGTCCTCTGATAAATTTCCCACGGAATCCTCCAGCAGAAAAGCAAAGGCATTCTCCCTTGGTGCGTTGGAACAGATCGGTTCGTGCAAAGGACTCAAGGTAGAAAATCATTCTTTACAAGTATCTAGTGGTAAAGACTCCAGCAATCCAGCGTCTCTCCTGAAGAGTTCGTAGCGATTGGGTCAAGAAAATTACTCCTAAGGAGACTTAAATTATCGACAAGTACTAGTGCTAAAGCTCTCCTCGAATTATTCACCAAAATGCTTTTCGATACGATGACACAGAAGGGCACAGAACACGACACACAAAAATAACACACGACAAAGACACACACACACCGCGACACGGAAAGCAACACACACAAAACATCACACACACGACCCACAACATCTCACAAACACACACTCACTCAACACAAAATAACCCACAACATGTCACACGCAACACAAGACGACCCACAACATGATGAGCGCTGTGGAGCTAGGGCTCCGGCTCGGCTTTCGCAGCGGCTCTGGCGAGGAATGGTGCCGGAGCTCTCGCCGGAGGGAAACACGGCAGGAGGGGGCCTGAGCCGCTTGGGCCTCTTTCCAAGGGGGCGGAACAAGGCCTCCGCTCTCTGCCCTCTGCAGACCTGGCTGCCAGGTCAGTGCTTCCAGTTCCTCGTCCGCAGTCGCTGTCGTCCTCCTCAGCGGCCGTGGGCGTCCTCGCTGGGGACAGGGCTCGGGGGGATGTAGGTGGAGAGGGGCCAGAGTCTCTTGAGCAGAGTGACTCTGTGGGGTGCCGTAAGAAAAGGAGATTTTGGTTGGGATGCTCAAGGTGTAATGGGAGGAGAGTGGAGGGCGGATCCCCGCCGTGTGGAAGAGGCAAACAGAGGAGCCTCTGAGACGTTGCCGCCTGAGATGGTAACTTACTTGTTTTTTTCCCCTTGGGCTGGCTTTAGTAGCAAGGAAAAAGAAGTCAAGCCTCAGAATCTACTGCCCTCATGCGACGGAATGTGAGTGAGAGCAGCGAGCCTGTGACCGTTGGTGATGCCAGGCAAGAGCCCTCCATCTGGGAGCCGAGCTCTCGCCAGTCTCGGAGAGAGAAGTGTCTGGTTTGGTGAGGACTCTGCTCACGCCCTGTCACGGAGTCCCCGGCATGCTCTGAAACTGCTCCCTATGAAGCCAGTCAGAACTCTGGGGCAGTCGCTTTTCTGTGAGCAGCCTGTCTTCAGGACTCACAGCTCACACAGCTTCCACCTTCCTGGGTCTGACCTCGGAGCATTCAGCCTCCTCTGCCCCTCCGTGCGCTTCCCCCCAGCGAGTCCGCTCAGGCGGGGCTCCTGGGGAAGCCAGGGGGTCCTGCACCCCAACTCCGCAGTCAGATGTGACTCTCAGCCAGCCAGTAAAACAGAAGGTTTATTAGAGGACAGGAACATGGTCTAAAACAGAGCTTGCAGGTGCAGAGAACGGGACCCCTCAGCTGGGTCCATTTTGGGGGGCAGTGAGCCAGACAACCACGTCTGCACTTCACTCCATGTCCCAGCCAGCCCCAAACTGAAACCCCCCTCCAACCCCTCCTCCTCTGGGCTTTGTCCCTTTCCCGGGCCAGGAGGTCACCTGATTCCTTTGTTCTCCAACCCTTCAGCTCTCACCTTGCAGGGGGGGAAGGGCCCAGGCCATCAGTTGCCAGGAAACAGGGTGTTGGCCATTCTCTGTGTCCAGACTCCTGCACACACATGCCCTCTAGGGCTCTGCAATGATCATACACCCTTACTCCACCCCCTAGATACTTAAGAACTGCCTAGGGGAAACTGAGGCACCCCCACACTATTCAGAGGAAACATTAAGAACAGTCCCACTTCTCACACGCCCCACCTGAGTCCGGGTTGGGAAGCCCCGTCCATTAGGGTTCGGTTTGTAAGCAAAGGATCCTGACCAGCTGTGGCTAGGAGGGAGAAAAGGCCCCATTTTCAGAGGCTGCTCGTTTCTCTGGTCAGGAACGGTGTCTTCTCCACAACTGAAGCTTGGATCCAAGAGGATGACTCCAGGTGGTGAGTTGCTCGCCTTGCTCTCCTGTTTCTCTGTTTTCTCTCCTGTGTTCGCCAACTCTCTCTTTCTCGTCTCTCCTCTTCTCTCCTCGTGCCGTGTCCCTTCACAGGACGCGGGTAGGTGTGCATTCCCACAAGTGAGGTCTCGGGAGCCATGGAAAAGTCGGAGAGGACGAAGATCATGCAGGGCAGTAGAAAGGCTGCTGAAAGTACCTGAAGAGACAAAGGAAACGAGAAGGGGGAAGTCCAGCCTAACACAGGAGTGTAATCTGTAAAGAGAAACAACGGCAAATCTAATCTACAGAAACTCTTCAAGTTGCCGAAAGACATGTAGGATGGGAAAATACTTGTTGAATCCAGTCTCTTGAAGATCTTAGGCTCAGTATGCGTGCGAATTTGTAGTTGCTTAGAAATCTGCCTTCTTCTGTTTGCTCTACCTTCCAATTATTGAAAATCTACCTACCTATTTTTTGTTTAGTTTTATTATTAATGATTATTATTATTATTCAACTCATTTTGTGCAACTGGTGCTCCGTGAGGAAATGATTTGTGTCTTACTCCAAGGGGCTGCCCGGTGTCACTGTTGCTCCGGGAGGGAAATGATATGAGCACTACCTGAATTGGCCACGCAGTTTCACCATTGCTCCGTGAGGGAAATGCTCTCTGCATTGCTCCAAGTGGCCACCCAGTGTCACTGTTGCTCCATGAGGGAAATGCTTTCTGAATGACCTGAATTGGCCACAGACATCACTGTTGCTCCGGGGTGGGGGGTGGGGGGGAGGCTTGGGATTGTTTGTGTATTACTCCTGAGTGGCCACGTCGTGTCACTCTTCCTCCAGGAGGGGAATGCTTTGTGCATTTCCCTGTGTTGTGGCCACCCAAGACAACACACACAGCACGATACCGACGCACACACACACAGAACACGTCACACATACAGATGGGTAGTGTAAAGTGCTAAAAATGAGACTTTCATTACTAATCAGATGTAGCCGTTGATGTCTCATGCACTCTTCCTCGAAAAGCCATACGTAATCTCGCCTGATCATTTGGTAGAGATCTGTTCCAGAAAATTACTCATCATGAGACATACATTATTGACAAGTACTAGTGATCCATTTCTCCTCGAATGATTCACCAAAACGCTTTTCGATTCCCTGCTGGTGATTTGGAAGAAATCGTTTCTCGAAATATACTAAAATAGAGAAATTCATCTTTGATCTGTGCGACAGATAAATTTGAGAAGGAATCTTCCTGAAAGCCCCGAGGATTCACTTCTCGTCAGACGGTACAGAGCAGGTTGCGAAAATTACTGAAAATGAGAACGTCATTCGAAATCAGGTATCCTGATGTCCTCCTCATGGAACCATGCACCAAAAAGCAAGTCTATTCTCTCTTTGGCATTTAGCAAGGATTTATCGAGAAAATTGCTAAAAAAGAGAAAGTTATAACTGATCAATGCTTATAATCAATGACAAATGGAATCCTCCTCCAAAAGCCTTTCAGATTGGCTCCTTGTGATTAGGTAGATATCAGTTGACGATTTGGTAGAAATGACTAAAAAGGAGGCAGTTCTTTCTGATCAATGTTAGCAATTAATTACACATGGAATCATCCTCCGTACTATGTTCATAATTAGCTCCTGGAGATTTGGACTAAAATCGGTCCGTGAAAATGACTAGGAATGAGACAATTCATTCCTCAGCCGTCCTCTGATAAATTTCCCACGGAATCCTCCAGCAGAAAAGCAAAGGCATTCTCCTTTGGTGCGTTGGAACAGATCGGTTCGTGCAAAGGACTCAAGGTAGAAAATCATTCTTTACAAGTATCTAGTGGTAAAGACTCCAGCAATCCAGCGTCTCTCCTGAAGAGTTCGTAGCGATTGGGTCAAGAAAATTACTCCTAAGGAGACTTAAATTATCGACAAGTACTAGTGCTAAAGCTCTCCTCGAATTATTCACCAAAATGCTTTTCGATACGATGACACAGAAGGGCACAGAACACGACACACAAAAATAACACACGACAAAGACACACACACACCGCGACACGGAAAGCAACACACACAAAACATCACACACACGACCCACAACATCTCACAAACACACACTCACTCAACACAAAATAACCCACAACATGTCACACGCAACACAAGACGACCCACAACATGATGAGCGCTGTGGAGCGAGGGCTCCGGCTCGGCTTTCGCAGCGGCTCTGGCGAGGAATGGTGCCGGAGCTCTCGCCGGAGGGAAACACGGCAGGAGGGGGCCTGAGCCGCTTGGGCCTCTTTCCAAGGGGGCGGAACAAGGCCTCCGCTCTCTGCCCTCTGCAGACCTGGCTGCCAGGTCAGTGCTTCCAGTTCCTCGTCCGCAGTCGCTGTCGTCCTCCTCAGCGGCCGTGGGCGTCCTCGCTGGGGACAGGGCTCGGGGGGATGTAGGTGGAGAGGGGCCAGAGTCTCTTGAGCAGAGTGACTCTGTGGGGTGCCGTAAGAAAAGGAGATTTTGGTTGGGATGCTCAAGGTGTAATGGGAGGAGAGTGGAGGGCGGATCCCCGCCGTGTGGAAGAGGCAAACAGAGGAGCCTCTGAGACGTTGCCGCCTGAGATGGTAACTTACTTGTTTTTTTCCCCTTGGGCTGGCTTTAGCAGCAAGGAAAAAGAAGTCAAGCCTCAGAATCTACTGCCCTCATGCGACGGAATGTGAGTGAGAGCAGCGAGCCTGTGACCGTTGGTGATGCCAGGCAAGAGCCCTCCATCTGGGAGCCGAGCTCTCGCCAGTCTCGGAGAGAGAAGTGTCTGGTTTGGTGAGGACTCTGCTCACGCCCTGTCACGGAGTCCCCGGCATGCTCTGAAACTGCTCCCTATGAAGCCAGTCAGAACTCTGGGGCAGTCGCTTTTCTGTGAGCAGCCTGTCTTCAGGACTCACAGCTCACACAGCTTCCACCTTCCTGGGTCTGACCTCGGAGCATTCAGCCTCCTCTGCCCCTCCGTGCGCTTCCCCCCAGCGAGTCCGCTCAGGCGGGGCTCCTGGGGAAGCCAGGGGGTCCTGCACCCCAACTCCGCAGTCAGATGTGACTCTCAGCCAGCCAGTAAAACAGAAGGTTTATTAGAGGACAGGAACATGGTCTAAAACAGAGCTTGCAGGTGCAGAGAACGGGACCCCTCAGCTGGGTCCATTTTGGGGGGCAGTGAGCCAGACAACCACGTCTGCACTTCACTCCATGTCCCAGCCAGCCCCAAACTGAAACCCCCCTCCAACCCCTCCTCCTCTGGGCTTTGTCCCTTTCCCGGGCCAGGAGGTCACCTGATTCCTTTGTTCTCCAACCCTTCAGCTCTCACCTTGCAGGGGGGGAAGGGCCCAGGCCATCAGTTGCCAGGAAACAGGGTGTTGGCCATTCTCTGTGTCCAGACTCCTGCACACACATGCCCTCTAGGGCTCTGCAATGATCATACACCCTTACTCCACCCCCTAGATACTTAAGAACTGCCTAGGGGAAACTGAGGCACCCCCACACTATTCAGAGGAAACATTAAGAACAGTCCCACTTCTCACACGCCCCACCTGAGTCCGGGTCGGGAAGCCCCGTCCATTAGGGTTCGGTTTGTAAGCAAAGGATCCTGACCAGCTGTGGCTAGGAGGGAGAAAAGGCCCCATTTTCAGAGGCTGCTCGTTTCTCTGGTCAGGAACGGTGTCTTCTCCACAACTGAAGCTTGGATCCAAGAGGATGACTCCAGGTGGTGAGTTGCTCGCCTTGCTCTCCTGTTTCTCTGTTTTCTCTCCTGTGTTCGCCAACTCTCTCTTTCTCGTCTCTCCTCTTCTCTCCTCGTGCCGTGTCCCTTCACAGGACGCGGGTAGGTGTGCATTCCCACAAGTGAGGTCTCGGGAGCCATGGAAAAGTCGGAGAGGACGAAGATCATGCAGGGCAGTAGAAAGGCTGCTGAAAGTACCTGAAGAGACAAAGGAAACGAGAAGGGGGAAGTCCAGCCTAACACAGGAGTGTAATCTGTAAAGAGAAACAACGGCAAATCTAATCTACAGAAACTCTTCAAGTTGGAGAAAGACATGTAGGATGGGAAAATACTTGTTGAATCCAGTCTCTTGAAGATCTTAGGCTCAGTATGCGTGCGAATTTGTAGTTGCTTAGAAATCTGCCTTCTTCTGTTTGCTCTACCTTCCAATATTGAAAATCTACCTACCTATTTTTTGTTTAGTTTTATTATTAATGATTATTATTATTATTCAACTCATTTTGTGCAACTGGTGCTCCGTGAGGAAATGATTTGTGTCTTACTCCAAGGGGCTGCCCGGTGTCACTGTTGCTCCGGGAGGGAAATGATATGAGCACTACCTGAATTGGCCACGCAGTTTCACCATTGCTCCGTGAGGGAAATGCTTTCTGCATTACTCCAAGTGGCCACCCAGTGTCACTGTTGCTCCATGAGGGAAATGCTTTCTGAATGACCTGAATTGGCCACAGACATCACTGTTGCTCCGGGGTGGGGGGTGGGGGGGAGGCTTGGGATTGTTTGTGTATTACTCCTGAGTGGCCACGTCGTGTCACTCTTCCTCCAGGAGGGGAATGCTTTGTGCATTTCCCTGTGTTGTGGCCACCCAAGACAACACACACAGCACGATACCGACGCACACACACACAGAACACGTCACACATACAGAAAGGTAGTGTAAAGTGCTAAAAATGAGACTTTCATTACTAATCAGATGTAGCCGTTGATGTCTCATGCACTCTTCCTCGAAAAGCCATACGTAATCTCGCCTGATCATTTGGTAGAGATCTGTTCCAGAAAATTACTCATCATGAGACATACATTATTGACAAGTACTAGTGATCCATTTCTCCTCGAATGATTCACCAAAACGCTTTTCGATTCCCTGCTGGTGATTTCGAAGAAATCGTTTCTCGAAATATACTAAAATAGAGAAATTCATCTTTGATCTGTGCGACAGATAAATTTGAGAAGGAATCTTCCTGAAAGCCCCGAGGATTCACTTCTCGTCAGACGGTACAGAGCAGGTTGCGAAAATTACTGAAAATGAGAACGTCATTCGAAATCAGGTATCCTGATGTCCTCCTCATGGAACCATGCACCAAAAAGCAAGTCTATTCTCTCTTTGGCATTTAGCAAGGATTTATCGAGAAAATTGCTAAAAAAGAGAAAGTTATAACTGATCAATGCTTATAATCAATGACAAATGGAATCCTCCTCCAAAAGCCTTTCAGATTGGCTCCTTGTGATTAGGTAGATATCAGTTGACGATTTGGTAGAAATGACTAAAAAGGAGGCAGTTCTTTCTGATCAATGTTAGCAATTAATTACACATGGAATCATCCTCCGTACTATGTTCATAATTAGCTCCTGGAGATTTGGACTAAAATCGGACCGTGAAAATGACTAGGAATGAGACAATTAATTCCTCAGCCGTCCTCTGATAAATTTCCCACGGAATCCTCCAGCAGAAAAGCAAAGGCATTCTCCCTTGGTGCGTTGGAACAGATCGGTTCGTGCAAAGGACTCAAGGTAGAAAATCATTCTTTACAAGTATCTAGTGGTAAAGACTCCAGCAATCCAGCGTCTCTCCTGAAGAGTTCGTAGCGATTGGGTCAAGAAAATTACTCCTAAGGAGACTTAAATTATCGACAAGTACTAGTGCTAAAGCTCTCCTCGAATTATTCACCAAAATGCTTTTCGATACGATGACACAGAAGGGCACAGAACACGACACACAAAAATAACACACGACAAAGACACACACACACCGCGACACGGAAAGCAACACACACAAAACATCACACACACGACCCACAACATCTCACAAACACACACTCACTCAACACAAAATAACCCACAACATGTCACACGCAACACAAGACGACCCACAACATGATGAGCGCTGTGGAGCTAGGGCTCCGGCTCGGCTTTCGCAGCGGCTCTGGCGAGGAATGGTGCCGGAGCTCTCGCCGGAGGGAAACACGGCAGGAGGGGGCCTGAGCCGCTTGGGCCTCTTTCCAAGGGGGCGGAACAAGGCCTCCGCTCTCTGCCCTCTGCAGACCTGGCTGCCAGGTCAGTGCTTCCAGTTCCTCGTCCGCAGTCGCTGTCGTCCTCCTCAGCGGCCGTGGGCGTCCTCGCTGGGGACAGGGCTCAGGGGGATGTAGGTGGAGAGGGGCCAGAGTCTCTTGAGCAGAGTGACTCTGTGGGGTGCCGTAAGAAAAGGAGATTTTGGTTGGGATGCTCAAGGTGTAATGGGAGGAGAGTGGAGGGCGGATCCCCGCCGTGTGGAAGAGGCAAACAGAGGAGCCTCTGAGACGTTGCCGCCTGAGATGGTAACTTACTTGTTTTTTTCCCCTTGGGCTGGCTTTAGCAGCAAGGAAAAAGAAGTCAAGCCTCAGAATCTACTGCCCTCATGCGACGGAATGTGAGTGAGAGCAGCGAGCCTGTGACCGTTGGTGATGCCAGGCAAGAGCCCTCCATCTGGGAGCCGAGCTCTCGCCAGTCTCGGAGAGAGAAGTGTCTGGTTTGGTGAGGACTCTGCTCACGCCCTGTCACGGAGTCCCCGGCATGCTCTGAAACTGCTCCCTATGAAGCCAGTCAGAACTCTGGGGCAGTCGCTTTTCTGTGAG
Organism: Lepidochelys olivacea; assembly: GCF_965140295.1. Lineage (NCBI taxonomy): Eukaryota > Metazoa > Chordata > Testudines > Cheloniidae > Lepidochelys > Lepidochelys olivacea. Next base: position 1,453,923 of record NC_140432.1, on the reverse strand, counting down.
CAGCCTGTCTTCAGGACTCACAGCTCACACAGCTTCCACCTTCCTGGGTCTGACCTCGGAGCATTCAGCCTCCTCTGCCCCTCCGTGCGCTTCCCCCCAGCGAGTCCGCTCAGGCGGGGCTCCTGGGGAAGCCAGGGGGTCCTGCACCCCAACTCCGCAGTCAGATGTGACTCTCAGCCAGCCAGTAAAACAGAAGGTTTATTAGAGGACAGGAACATGGTCTAAAACAGAGCTTGCAGGTGCAGAGAACGGGACCCCTCAGCTGGGTCCATTTTGGGGGGCAGTGAGCCAGACAACCACGTCTGCACTTCACTCCATGTCCCAGCCAGCCCCAAACTGAAACCCCCCTCCAACCCCTCCTCCTCTGGGCTTTGTCCCTTTCCCGGGCCAGGAGGTCACCTGATTCCTTTGTTCTCCAACCCTTCAGCTCTCACCTTGCAGGGGGGGAAGGGCCCAGGCCATCAGTTGCCAGGAAACAGGGTGTTGGCCATTCTCTGTGTCCAGACTCCTGCACACACATGCCCTCTAGGGCTCTGCAATGATCATACACCCTTACTCCACCCCCTAGATACTTAAGAACTGCCTAGGGGAAACTGAGGCACCCCCACACTATTCAGAGGAAACATTAAGAACAGTCCCACTTCTCACACGCCCCACCTGAGTCCGGGTCGGGAAGCCCCGTCCATTAGGGTTCGGTTTGTAAGCAAAGGATCCTGACCAGCTGTGGCTAGGAGGGAGAAAAGGCCCCATTTTCAGAGGCTGCTCGTTTCTCTGGTCAGGAACGGTGTCTTCTCCACAACTGAAGCTTGGATCCAAGAGGATGACTCCAGGTGGTGAGTTGCTCGCCTTGCTCTCCTGTTTCTCTGTTTTCTCTCCTGTGTTCGCCAACTCTCTCTTTCTCGTCTCTCCTCTTCTCTCCTCGTGCCGTGTCCCTTCACAGGACGCGGGTAGGTGTGCATTCCCACAAGTGAGGTCTCGGGAGCCATGGAAAAGTCGGAGAGGACGAAGATCATGCAGGGCAGTAGAAAGGCTGCTGAAAGTACCTGAAGAGACAAAGGAAACGAGAAGGGGGAAGTCCAGCCTAACACAGGAGTGTAATCTGTAAAGAGAAACAACGGCAAATCTAATCTACAGAAACTCTTCAAGTTGCCGAAAGACATGTAGGATGGGAAAATACTTGTTGAATCCAGTCTCTTGAAGATCTTAGGCTCAGTATGCGTGCGAATTTGTAGTTGCTTAGAAATCTGCCTTCTTCTGTTTGCTCTACCTTCCAATTATTGAAAATCTACCTACCTATTTTTTGTTTAGTTTTATTATTAATGATTATTATTATTATTCAACTCATTTTGTGCAACTGGTGCTCCGTGAGGAAATGATTTGTGTCTTACTCCAAGGGGCTGCCCGGTGTCACTGTTGCTCCGGGAGGGAAATGATATGAGCACTACCTGAATTGGCCACGCAGTTTCACCATTGCTCCGTGAGGGAAATGCTTTCTGCATTACTCCAAGTGGCCACCCAGTGTCACTGTTGCTCCATGAGGGAAATGCTTTCTGAATGACCTGAATTGGCCACAGACATCACTGTTGCTCCGGGGTGGGGGGTGGGGGGGAGGCTTGGGATTGTTTGTGTATTACTCCTGAGTGGCCACGTCGTGTCACTCTTCCTCCAGGAGGGGAATGCTTTGTGCATTTCCCTGTATTGTGGCCACCCAAGACAACACACACAGCACGATACCGACGCACACACACACAGAACACGTCACACATACAGATGGGTAGTGTAAAGTGCTAAAAATGAGACTTTCATTACTAATCAGATGTAGCCGTTGATGTCTCATGCACTCTTCCTCGAAAAGCCATACGTAATCTCGCCTGATCATTTGGTAGAGATCTGTTCAAGAAAATTACTCATAATGAGACATACATTATTGACAAGTACTAGTGATCCATTTCTCCTCGAATGATTCACCAAAACGCTTTTCGATTCCCTGCTGGTGATTTGGAAGAAATCGTTTCTTGAAATATACTAAAATAGAGAAATTCATCTTTGATCTGTGCGACAGATAAATTTGAGAAGGAATCTTCCTGAAAGCCCCGAGGATTCACTTCTCGTCAGACGGTACAGAGCAGGTTGCGAAAATTACTGAAAATGAGAACGTCATTCGAAATCAGGTATCCTGATGTCCTCCTCATGGAACCATGCACCAAAAAGCAAGTCTATTCTCTCTTTGGCATTTAGCAAGGATTTATCGAGAAAATTGCTAAAAAAGAGAAAGTTATAACTGATCAATGCTTATAATCAATGACAAATGGAATCCTCCTCCAAAAGCCTTTCAGATTGGCTCCTTGTGATTAGGTAGATATCAGTTGACGATTTGGTAGAAATGACTAAAAAGGAGGCAGTTCTTTCTGATCAATGTTAGCAATTAATTACACATGGAATCATCCTCCGTACTATGTTCATAATTAGCTCCTGGAGATTTGGACTAAAATCGGTCCGTGAAAATGACTAGGAATGAGACAATTCATTCCTCAGCCGTCCTCTGATAAATTTCCCACGGAATCCTCCAGCAGAAAAGCAAAGGCATTCTCCCTTGGTGCGTTGGAACAGATCGGTTCGTGCAAAGGACTCAAGGTAGAAAATCATTCTTTACAAGTATCTAGTGGTAAAGACTCCAGCAATCCAGCGTCTCTCCTGAAGAGTTCGTAGCGATTGGGTCAAGAAAATTACTCCTAAGGAGACTTAAATTATCGACAAGTACTAGTGCTAAAGCTCTCCTCGAATTATTCACCAAAATGCTTTTCGATACGATGACACAGAAGGGCACAGAACACGACACACAAAAATAACACACGACAAAGACACACACACACCGCGACACGGAAAGCAACACACACAAAACATCACACACACGACCCACAACATCTCACAAACACACACTCACTCAACACAAAATAACCCACAACATGTCACACGCAACACAAGACGACCCACAACATGATGAGCGCTGTGGAGCTAGGGCTCCGGCTCGGCTTTCGCAGCGGCTCTGGCGAGGAATGGTGCCGGAGCTCTCGCCGGAGGGAAACACGGCAGGAGGGGGCCTGAGCCGCTTGGGCCTCTTTCCAAGGGGGCGGAACAAGGCCTCCGCTCTCTGCCCTCTGCAGACCTGGCTGCCAGGTCAGTGCTTCCAGTTCCTCGTCCGCAGTCGCTGTCGTCCTCCTCAGCGGCCGTGGGCGTCCTCGCTGGGGACAGGGCTCGGGGGGATGTAGGTGGAGAGGGGCCAGAGTCTCTTGAGCAGAGTGACTCTGTGGGGTGCCGTAAGAAAAGGAGATTTTGGTTGGGATGCTCAAGGTGTAATGGGAGGAGAGTGGAGGGCGGATCCCCGCCGTGTGGAAGAGGCAAACAGAGGAGCCTCTGAGACGTTGCCGCCTGAGATGGTAACTTACTTGTTTTTTTCCCCTTGGGCTGGCTTTAGCAGCAAGGAAAAAGAAGTCAAGCCTCAGAATCTACTGCCCTCATGCGACGGAATGTGAGTGAGAGCAGCGAGCCTGTGACCGTTGGTGATGCCAGGCAAGAGCCCTCCATCTGGGAGCCGAGCTCTCGCCAGTCTCGGAGAGAGAAGTGTCTGGTTTGGTGAGGACTCTGCTCACGCCCTGTCACGGAGTCCCCGGCATGCTCTGAAACTGCTCCCTATGAAGCCAGTCAGAACTCTGGGGCAGTCGCTTTTCTGTGAGCAGCCTGTCTTCAGGACTCACAGCTCACACAGCTTCCACCTTCCTGGGTCTGACCTCGGAGCATTCAGCCTCCTCTGCCCCTCCGTGCGCTTCCCCCCAGCGAGTCCGCTCAGGCGGGGCTCCTGGGGAAGCCAGGGGGTCCTGCACCCCAACTCCGCAGTCAGATGTGACTCTCAGCCAGCCAGTAAAACAGAAGGTTTATTAGAGGACAGGAACATGGTCTAAAACAGAGCTTGCAGGTGCAGAGAACGGGACCCCTCAGCTGGGTCCATTTTGGGGGGCAGTGAGCCAGACAACCACGTCTGCACTTCACTCCATGTCCCAGCCAGCCCCAAACTGAAACCCCCCTCCAACCCCTCCTCCTCTGGGCTTTGTCCCTTTCCCGGGCCAGGAGGTCACCTGATTCCTTTGTTCTCCAACCCTTCAGCTCTCACCTTGCAGGGGGGGAAGGGCCCAGGCCATCAGTTGCCAGGAAACAGGGTGTTGGCCATTCTCTGTGTCCAGACTCCTGCACACACATGCCCTCTAGGGCTCTGCAATGATCATACACCCTTACTCCACCCCCTAGATACTTAAGAACTGCCTAGGGGAAACTGAGGCACCCCCACACTATTCAGAGGAAACATTAAGAACAGTCCCACTTCTCACACGCCCCACCTGAGTCCGGGTCGGGAAGCCCCGTCCATTAGGGTTCGGTTTGTAAGCAAAGGATCCTGACCAGCTGTGGCTAGGAGGGAGAAAAGGCCCCATTTTCAGAGGCTGCTCGTTTCTCTGGTCAGGAACGGTGTCTTCTCCACAACTGAAGCTTGGATCCAAGAGGATGACTCCAGGTGGTGAGTTGCTCGCCTTGCTCTCCTGTTTCTCTGTTTTCTCTCCTGTGTTCGCCAACTCTCTCTTTCTCGTCTCTCCTCTTCTCTCCTCGTGCCGTGTCCCTTCACAGGACGCGGGTAGGTGTGCATTCCCACAAGTGAGGTCTCGGGAGCCATGGAAAAGTCGGAGAGGACGAAGATCATGCAGGGCAGTAGAAAGGCTGCTGAAAGTACCTGAAGAGACAAAGGAAACGAGAAGGGGGAAGTCCAGCCTAACACAGGAGTGTAATCTGTAAAGAGAAACAACGGCAAATCTAATCTACCGAAACTCTTCAAGTTGCCGAAAGACATGTAGGATGGGAAAATACTTGTTGAATCCAGTCTCTTGAAGATCTTAGGCTCAGTATGCGTGCGAATTTGTAGTTGCTTAGAAATCTGCCTTCTTCTGTTTGCTCTACCTTCCAATTATTGAAAATCTACCTACCTATTTTTTGTTTAGTTTTATTATTAATGATTATTATTATTATTCAACTCATTTTGTGCAACTGGTGCTCCGTGAGGAAATGATTTGTGTCTTACTCCAAGGGGCTGCCCGGTGTCACTGTTGCTCCGGGAGGGAAATGATATGAGCACTACCTGAATTGGCCACGCAGTTTCACCATTGCTCCGTGAGGGAAATGCTTTCTGCATTACTCCAAGTGGCCACCCAGTGTCACTGTTGCTCCATGAGGGAAATGCTTTCTGAATGACCTGAATTGGCCACAGACATCACTGTTGCTCCGGGGTGGGGGGTGGGGGGGAGGCTTGGGATTGTTTGTGTATTACTCCTGAGTGGCCACGTCGTGTCACTCTTCCTCCAGGAGGGGAATGCTTTGTGCATTTCCCTGTATTGTGGCCACCCAAGACAACACACACAGCACGATACCGACGCACACACACACAGAACACGTCACACATACAGATGGGTAGTGTAAAGTGCTAAAAATGAGACTTTCATTACTAATCAGATGTAGCCGTTGATGTCTCATGCACTCTTCCTCGAAAAGCCATACGTAATCTCGCCTGATCATTTGGTAGAGATCTGTTCAAGAAAATTACTCATAATGAGACATACATTATTGACAAGTACTAGTGATCCATTTCTCCTCGAATGATTCACCAAAACGCTTTTCGATTCCCTGCTGGTGATTTGGAAGAAATCGTTTCTTGAAATATAATAAAATAGAGAAATTCATCTTTGATCTGTGCGACAGATAAATTTGAGAAGGAATCTTCCTGAAAGCCCCGAGGATTCACTTCTCGTCAGACGGTACAGAGCAGGTTGCGAAAATTACTGAAAATGAGAACGTCATTCGAAATCAGGTATCCTGATGTCCTCCTCATGGAACCATGCACCAAAAAGCAAGTCTATTCTCTCTTTGGCATTTAGCAAGGATTTATCGAGAAAATTGCTAAAAAAGAGAAAGTTATAACTGATCAATGCTTATAATCAATGACAAATGGAATCCTCCTCCAAAAGCCTTTCAGATTGGCTCCTTGTGATTAGGTAGATATCAGTTGACGATTTGGTAGAAATGACTAAAAAGGAGGCAGTTCTTTCTGATCAATGTTAGCAATTAATTACACATGGAATCATCCTCCGTACTATGTTCATAATTAGCTCCTGGAGATTTGGACTAAAATCGGTCCGTGAAAATGACTAGGAATGAGACAATTCATTCCTCAGCCGTCCTCTGATAAATTTCCCACGGAATCCTCCAGCAGAAAAGCAAAGGCATTCTCCCTTGGTGCGTTGGAACAGATCGGTTCGTGCAAAGGACTCAAGGTAGAAAATCATTCTTTACAAGTATCTAGTGGTAAAGACTCCAGCAATCCAGCGTCTCTCCTGAAGAGTTCGTAGCGATTGGGTCAAGAAAATTACTCCTAAGGAGACTTAAATTATCGACAAGTACTAGTGCTAAAGCTCTCCTCGAATTATTCACCAAAATGCTTTTCGATACGATGACACAGAAGGGCACAGAACACGACACACAAAAATAACACACGACAAAGACACACACACACCGCGACACGGAAAGCAACACACACAAAACATCACACACACGACCCACAACATCTCACAAACACACACTCACTCAACACAAAATAACCCACAACATGTCACACGCAACACAAGACGACCCACAACATGATGAGCGCTGTGGAGCTAGGGCTCCGGCTCGGCTTTCGCAGCGGCTCTGGCGAGGAATGGTGCCGGAGCTCTCGCCGGAGGGAAACACGGCAGGAGGGGGCCTGAGCCGCTTGGGCCTCTTTCCAAGGGGGCGGAACAAGGCCTCCGCTCTCTGCCCTCTGCAGACCTGGCTGCCAGGTCAGTGCTTCCAGTTCCTCGTCCGCAGTCGCTGTCGTCCTCCTCAGCGGCCGTGGGCGTCCTCGCTGGGGACAGGGCTCGGGGGGATGTAGGTGGAGAGGGGCCAGAGTCTCTTGAGCAGAGTGACTCTGTGGGGTGCCGTAAGAAAAGGAGATTTTGGTTGGGATGCTCAAGGTGTAATGGGAGGAGAGTGGAGGGCGGATCCCCGCCGTGTGGAAGAGGCAAACAGAGGAGCCTCTGAGACGTTGCCGCCTGAGATGGTAACTTACTTGTTTTTTTCCCCTTGGGCTGGCTTTAGCAGCAAGGAAAAAGAAGTCAAGCCTCAGAATCTACTGCCCTCATGCGACGGAATGTGAGTGAGAGCAGCGAGCCTGTGACCGTTGGTGATGCCAGGCAAGAGCCCTCCATCTGGGAGCCGAGCTCTCGCCAGTCTCGGAGAGAGAAGTGTCTGGTTTGGTGAGGACTCTGCTCACGCCCTGTCACGGAGTCCCCGGCATGCTCTGAAACTGCTCCCTATGAAGCCAGTCAGAACTCTGGGGCAGTCGCTTTTCTGTGAGCAGCCTGTCTTCAGGACTCACAGCTCACACAGCTTCCACCTTCCTGGGTCTGACCTCGGAGCATTCAGCCTCCTCTGCCCCTCCGTGCGCTTCCCCCCAGCGAGTCCGCTCAGGCGGGGCTCCTGGGGAAGCCAGGGGGTCCTGCACCCCAACTCCGCAGTCAGATGTGACTCTCAGCCAGCCAGTAAAACAGAAGGTTTATTAGAGGACAGGAACATGGTCTAAAACAGAGCTTGCAGGTGCAGAGAACGGGACCCCTCAGCTGGGTCCATTTTGGGGGGCAGTGAGCCAGACAACCACGTCTGCACTTCACTCCATGTCCCAGCCAGCCCCAAACTGAAACCCCCCTCCAACCCCTCCTCCTCTGGGCTTTGTCCCTTTCCCGGGCCAGGAGGTCACCTGATTCCTTTGTTCTCCAACCCTTCAGCTCTCACCTTGCAGGGGGGGAAGGGCCCAGGCCATCAGTTGCCAGGAAACAGGGTGTTGGCCATTCTCTGTGTCCAGACTCCTGCACACACATGCCCTCTAGGGCTCTGCAATGATCATACACCCTTACTCCACCCCCTAGATACTTAAGAACTGCCTAGGGGAAACTGAGGCACCCCCACACTATTCAGAGGAAACATTAAGAACAGTCCCACTTCTCACACGCCCCACCTGAGTCCGGGTCGGGAAGCCCCGTCCATTAGGGTTCGGTTTGTAAGCAAAGGATCCTGACCAGCTGTGGCTAGGAGGGAGAAAAGGCCCCATTTTCAGAGGCTGCTCGTTTCTCTGGTCAGGAACGGTGTCTTCTCCACAACTGAAGCTTGGATCCAAGAGGATGACTCCAGGTGGTGAGTTGCTCGCCTTGCTCTCCTGTTTCTCTGTTTTCTCTCCTGTGTTCGCCAACTCTCTCTTTCTCGTCTCTCCTCTTCTCTCCTCGTGCCGTGTCCCTTCACAGGACGCGGGTAGGTGTGCATTCCCACAAGTGAGGTCTCGGGAGCCATGGAAAAGTCGGAGAGGACGAAGATCATGCAGGGCAGTAGAAAGGCTGCTGAAAGTACCTGAAGAGACAAAGGAAACGAGAAGGGGGAAGTCCAGCCTAACACAGGAGTGTAATCTGTAAAGAGAAACAACGGCAAATCTAATCTACAGAAACTCTTCAAGTTGCCGAAAGACATGTAGGATGGGAAAATACTTGTTGAATCCAGTCTCTTGAAGATCTTAGGCTCAGTATGCGTGCGAATTTGTAGTTGCTTAGAAATCTGCCTTCTTCTGTTTGCTCTACCTTCCAATATTGAAAATCTACCTACCTATTTTTTGTTTAGTTTTATTATTAATGATTATTATTATTATTCAACTCATTTTGTGCAACTGGTGCTCCGTGAGGAAATGATTTGTGTCTTACTCCAAGGGGCTGCCCGGTGTCACTGTTGCTCCGGGAGGGAAATGATATGAGCACTACCTGAATTGGCCACGCAGTTTCACCATTGCTCCGTGAGGGAAATGCTTTCTGCATTACTCCAAGTGGCCACCCAGTGTCACTGTTGCTCCATGAGGGAAATGCTTTCTGAATGACCTGAATTGGCCACAGACATCACTGTTGCTCCGGGGTGGGGGGTGGGGGGGAGGCTTGGGATTGTTTGTGTATTACTCCTGAGTGGCCACGTCGTGTCACTCTTCCTCCAGGAGGGGAATGCTTTGTGCATTTCCCTGTGTTGTGGCCACCCAAGACAACACACACAACACGATACCGACGCACACACACACAGAACACGTCACACATACAGATGGGTAGTGTAAAGTGCTAAAAATGAGACTTTCATTACTAATCAGATGTAGCCGTTGATGTCTCATGCACTCTTCCTCGAAAAGCCATACGTAATCTCGCCTGATCATTTGGTAGAGATCTGTTCCAGAAAATTACTCATCATGAGACATACATTATTGACAAGTACTAGTGATCCATTTCTCCTCGAATGATTCACCAAAACGCTTTTCGATTCCCTGCTGGTGATTTGGAAGAAATCGTTTCTCGAAATATACTAAAATAGAGAAATTCATCTTTGATCTGTGCGACAGATAAATTTGAGAAGGAATCTTCCTGGAAGCCCCGAGGATTCACTTCTCGTCAGACGGTACAGAGCAGGTTGCGAAAATTACTGAAAATGAGAACGTCATTCGAAATCAGGTATCCTGATGTCCTCCTCATGGAACCATGCACCAAAAAGCAAGTCTATTCTCTCTTTGGCATTTAGCAAGGATTTATCGAGAAAATTGCTAAAAAAGAGAAAGTTATAACTGATCAATGCTTATAATCAATGACAAATGGAATCCTCCTCCAAAAGCCTTTCAGATTGGCTCCTTGTGATTAGGTAGATATCAGTTGACGATTTGGTAGAATGACTAAAAAGGAGGCAGTTCTTTCTGATCAATGTTAGCAATTAATTACACATGGAATCATCCTCCGTACTATATTCATAATTAGCTCCTGGAGATTTGGACTAAAATCGGTCCGTGAAACTGACAAGGAATGAGACAATTCATTCCTCAGCCGTCCTCTGATAAATTTCCCACGGAATCCTCCAGCAGAAAAGCAAAGGCATTCTCCCTTGGTGCGTTGGAACAGATCGGTTCGTGCAAAGGACTCAAGGTAGAAAATCATTCTTTACAAGTATCTAGTGGTAAAGACTCCAGCAATCCAGCGTCTCTCCTGAAGAGTTCGTAGCGATTGGGTCAAGAAAATTACTCCTAAGGAGACTTAAATTATCGACAAGTACTAGTGCTAAAGCTCTCCTTGAATTATTCACCAAAATGCTTTTCGATACGATGACACAGAAGGGCACAGAACACGACACACAAAAATAACACACGACAAAGACACACACACACCGCGACACGGAAAGCAACACACACAAAACATCACACACACGACCCACAACATCTCACAAACACACACTCACTCAACACAAAATAACCCACAACTTGTCACACGCAACACAAGACGACCCACAACATGATGAGCGCTGTGGAGCTAGGGCTCCGGCTCGGCTTTCGCAGCGGCTCTGGCGAGGAATGGTGCCGGAACTCTCGCCGGAGGGAAACACGGCAGGAGGGGGCCTGAGCCGCTTGGGCCTCTTTCCAAGGGGGCGGAACAAGGCCTCCGCTCTCTGCCCTCTGCAGACCTGGCTGCCAGGTCAGTGCTTCCAGTTCCTCGTCCGCAGTCGCTGTCGTCCTCCTCAGCGGCCGTGGGCGTCCTCGCTGGGGACAGGGCTCGGGGGGATGTAGGTGGAGAGGGGCCAGAGTCTCTTGAGCAGAGTGACTCTGTGGGGTGCCGTAAGAAAAGGAGATTTTGGTTGGGATGCTCAAGGTGTAATGGGAGGAGAGTGGAGGGCGGATCCCCGCCGTGTGGAAGAGGCAAACAGAGGAGCCTCTGAGACGTTGCCGCCTGAGATGGTAACTTACTTGTTTTTTTCCCCTTGGGCTGGCTTTAGCAGCAAGGAAAAAGAAGTCAAGCCTCAGAATCTACTGCCCTCATGCGACGGAATGTGAGTGAGAGCAGCGAGCCTGTGACCGTTGGTGATGCCAGGCAAGAGCCCTCCATCTGGGAGCCGAGCTCTCGCCAGTCTCGGAGAGAGAAGTGTCTGGTTTGGTGAGGACTCTGCTCACGCCCTGTCACGGAGTCCCCGGCATGCTCTGAAACTGCTCCCTATGAAGCCAGTCAGAACTCTGGGGCAGTCGCTTTTCTGTGAGCAGCCTGTCTTCAGGACTCACAGCTCACACAGCTTCCACCTTCCTGGGTCTGACCTCGGAGCATTCAGCCTCCTCTGCCCCTCCGTGCGCTTCCCCCCAGCGAGTCCGCTCAGGCGGGGCTCCTGGGGAAGCCAGGGGGTCCTGCACCCCAACTCCGCAGTCAGATGTGACTCTCAGCCAGCCAGTAAAACAGAAGGTTTATTAGAGGACAGGAACATGGTCTAAAACAGAGCTTGCAGGTGCAGAGAACGGGACCCCTCAGCTGGGTCCATTTTGGGGGGCAGTGAGCCAGACAACCACATCTGCACTTCACTCCATGTCCCAGCCAGCCCCAAACTGAAACCCCCCTCCAACCCCTCCTCCTCTGGGCTTTGTCCCTTTCCCGGGCCAGGAGGTCACCTGATTCCTTTGTTCTCCAACCCTTCAGCTCTCACCTTGCAGGGGGGGAAGGGCCCAGGCCATCAGTTGCCAGGAAACAGGGTGTTGGCCATTCTCTGTGTCCAGACTCCTGCACACACATGCCCTCTAGGGCTCTGCAATGATCATACACCCTTACTCCACCCCCTAGATACTTAAGAACTGCCTAGGGGAAACTGAGGCACCCCCACACTATTCAGAGGAAACATTAAGAACAGTCCCACTTCTCACACGCCCCACCTGAGTCCGGGTCGGGAAGCCCCGTCCATTAGGGTTCGGTTTGTAAGCAAAGGATCCTGACCAGCTGTGGCTAGGAGGGAGAAAAGGCCCCATTTTCAGAGGCTGCTCGTTTCTCTGGTCAGGAACGGTGTCTTCTCCACAACTGAAGCTTGGATCCAAGAGGATGACTCCAGGTGGTGAGTTGCTCGCCTTGCTCTCCTGTTTCTCTGTTTTCTCTCCTGTGTTCGCCAACTCTCTCTTTCTCGTCTCTCCTCTTCTCTCCTCGTGCCGTGTCCCTTCACAGGACGCGGGTAGGTGTGCATTCCCACAAGTGAGGTCTCGGGAGCCATGGAAAAGTCGGAGAGGACGAAGATCATGCAGGGCAGTAGAAAGGCTGCTGAAAGTACCTGAAGAGACAAAGGAAACGAGAAGGGGGAAGTCCAGCCTAACACAGGAGTGTAATCTGTAAAGAGAAACAACGGCAAATCTAATCTACAGAAACTCTTCAAGTTGCCGAAAGACATGTAGGATGGGAAAATACTTGTTGAATCCAGTCTCTTGAAGATCTTAGGCTCAGTATGCGTGCGAATTTGTAGTTGCTTAGAAATCTGCCTTCTTCTGTTTGCTCTACCTTCCAATTATTGAAAATCTACCTACCTATTTTTTGTTTAGTTTTATTATTAATGATTATTATTATTATTCAACTCATTTTGTGCAACTGGTGCTCCGTGAGGAAATGATTTGTGTCTTACTCCAAGGGGCTGCCCGGTGCCACTGTTGCTCCGGGAGGGAAATGATATGAGCACTACCTGAATTGGCCACGCAGTTTCACCATTGCTCCGTGAGGGAAATGCTTTCTGCATTACTCCAAGTGGCCACCCAGTGTCACTGTTGCTCCATGAGGGAAATGCTTTCTGAATGACCTGAATTGGCCACAGACATCACTGTTGCTCCGGGGTGGGGGGTGGGGGGGAGGCTTGGGATTGTTTGTGTATTACTCCTGAGTGGCCACGTCGTGTCACTCTTCCTCCAGGAGGGGAATGCTTTGTGCATTTCCCTGTGTTGTGGCCACCCAAGACAACACACACAGCACGATACCGACGCACACACACACAGAACACGTCACACATACAGATGGGTAGTGTAAAGTGCTAAAAATGAGACTTTCATTACTAATCAGATGTAGCCGTTGATGTCTCATGCACTCTTCCTCGAAAAGCCATACGTAATCTCGCCTGATCATTTGGTAGAGATCTGTTCCAGAAAATTACTCATCATGAGACATACATTATTGACAAGTACTAGTGATCCATTTCTCCTCGAATGATTCACCAAAACGCTTTTCGATTCCCTGCTGGTGATTTGGAAGAAATCATTTCTCGAAATATACTAAAATAGAGAAATTCATCTTTGATCTGTGCGACAGATAAATTTGAGAAGGAATCTTCCTGAAAGCCCCGAGGATTCACTTCTCGTCAGACGGTACAGAGCAGGTTGCGAAAATTACTGAAAATGAGAACGTCATTCGAAATCAGGTATCCTGATGTCCTCCTCATGGAACCATGCACCAAAAAGCAAGTCTATTCTCTCTTTGGCATTTAGCAAGGATTTATCGAGAAAATTGCTAAAAAAGAGAAAGTTATAACTGATCAATGCTTATAATCAATGACAAATGGAATCCTCCTCCAAAAGCCTTTCAGATTGGCTCCTTGTGATTAGGTAGATATCAGTTGACGATTTGGTAGAAATGACTAAAAAGGAGGCAGTTCTTTCTGATCAATGTTAGCAATTAATTACACATGGAATCATCCTCCGTACTATGTTCATAATTAGCTCCTGGAGATTTGGACTAAAATCGGTCCGTGAAAATGACTAGGAATGAGACAATTCATTCCTCAGCCGTCCTCTGATAAATTTCCCACGGAATCCTCCAGCAGAAAAGCAAAGGCATTCTCCCTTGGTGCGTTGGAACAGATCGGTTCGTGCAAAGGACTCAAGGTAGAAAATCATTCTTTACAAGTATCTAGTGGTAAAGACTCCAGCAATCCAGCGTCTCTCCTGAAGAGTTCGTAGCGATTGGGTCAAGAAAATTACTCCTAAGGAGACTTAAATTATCGACAAGTACTAGTGCTAAAGCTCTCCTTGAATTATTCACCAAAATGCTTTTCGATACGATGACACAGAAGGGCACAGAACACGACACACAAAAATAACACACGACAAAGACACACACACACCGTGACACGGAAAGCAACACACACAAAACATCACACACACGACCCACAACATCTCACAAACACACACTCACTCAACACAAAATAACCCACAACTTGTCACACGCAACACAAGACGACCCACAACATGATGAGCGCTGTGGAGCTAGGGCTCCGGCTCGGCTTTCGCAGCGGCTCTGGCGAGGAATGGTGCCGGAGCTCTCGCCGGAGGGAAACACGGCAGGAGGGGGCCTGAGCCGCTTGGGCCTCTTTCCAACGGGGCGGAACAAGGCCTCCGCTCTCTGCCCTCTGCAGACCTGGCTGCCAGGTCAGTGCTTCCAGTTCCTCGTCCGCAGTCGCTGTCGTCCTCCTCAGCGGCCGTGGGCGTCCTCGCTGGGGACAGGGCTCGGGGGGATGTAGGTGGAGAGGGGCCAGAGTCTCTTGAGCAGAGTGACTCTGTGGGGTGCCGTAAGAAAAGGAGATTTTGGTTGGGATGCTCAAGGTGTAATGGGAGGAGAGTGGAGGGCGGATCCCCGCCGTGTGGAAGAGGCAAACAGAGGAGCCTCTGAGACGTTGCCGCCTGAGATGGTAACTTACTTGTTTTTTTCCCCTTGGGCTGGCTTTAGCAGCAAGGAAAAAGAAGTCAAGCCTCAGAATCTACTGCCCTCATGCGACGGAATGTGAGTGAGAGCAGCGAGCCTGTGACCGTTGGTGATGCCAGGCAAGAGCCCTCCATCTGGGAGCCGAGCTCTCGCCAGTCTCGCAGAGAGAAGTGTCTGGTTTGGTGAGGACTCTGCTCACGCCCTGTCACGGAGTCCCCGGCATGCTCTGAAACTGCTCCCTATGAAGCCAGTCAGAACTCTGGGGCAGTCGCTTTTCTGTGAGCAGCCTGTCTTCAGGACTCACAGCTCACACAGCTTCCACCTTCCTGGGTCTGACCTCGGAGCATTCAGCCTCCTCTGCCCCTCCGTGCGCTTCCCCCCAGCGAGTCCGCTCAGGCAGGGCTCCTGGGGAAGCTAGGGGGTCCTGCACCCCAACTCCGCAGTCAGATGTGACTCTCAGCCAGCCAGTAAAACAGAAGGTTTATTAGAGGACAGGAACATGGTCTAAAACAGAGCTTGCAGGTGCAGAGAACGGGACCCCTCAGCTGGGTCCATTTTGGGGGGCAGTGAGCCAGACAACCACGTCTGCACTTCACTCCATGTCCCAGCCAGCCCCAAACTGAAACCCCCCTCCAACCCCTCCTCCTCTGGGCTTTGTCCCTTTCCCGGGCCAGGAGGTCACCTGATTCCTTTGTTCTCCAACCCTTCAGCTCTCCCCTTGCAGGGGGGGAAGGGCCCAGGCCATCAGTTGCCAGGAAACAGGGTGTTGGCCATTCTCTGTGTCCAGACTCCTGCACACACATGCCCTCTAGGGCTCTGCAATGATCATACACCCTTACTCCACCCCCTAGATACTTAAGAACTGCCTAGGGGAAACTGAGGCACCCCCACACTATTCAGAGGAAACATTAAGAACAGTCCCACTTCTCACACGCCCCACCTGAGTCCGGGTCGGGAAGCCCCGTCCATTAGGGTTCGGTTTGTAAGCAAAGGATCCTGACCAGCTGTGGCTAGGAGGGAGAAAAGGCCCCATTTTCAGAGGCTGCTCGTTTCTCTGGTCAGGAACGGTGTCTTCTCCACAACTGAAGCTTGGATCCAAGAGGATGACTCCAGGTGGTGAGTTGCTCGCCTTGCTCTCCTGTTTCTCTGTTTTCTCTCCTGTGTTCGCCAACTCTCTCTTTCTCGTCTCTCCTCTTCTCTCCTCGTGCCGTGTCCCTTCACAGGACGCGGGTAGGTGTGCATTCCCACAAGTGAGGTCTCGGGAGCCATGGAAAAGTCGGAGAGGACGAAGATCATGCAGGGCAGTAGAAAGGCTGCTGAAAGTACCTGAAGAGACAAAGGAAACGAGAAGGGGGAAGTCCAGCCTAACACAGGAGTGTAATCTGTAAAGAGAAACAACGGCAAATCTAATCTACAGAAACTCTTCAAGTTGCCGAAAGACATGTAGGATGGGAAAATACTTGTTGAATCCAGTCTCTTGAAGATCTTAGGCTCAGTATGCGTGCGAATTTGTAGTTGCTTAGAAATCTGCCTTCTTCTGTTTGCTCTACCTTCCAATTATTGAAAATCTACCTACCTATTTTTTGTTTAGTTTTATTATTAATGATTATTATTATTATTCAACTCATTTTGTGCAACTGGTGCTCCGTGAGGAAATGATTTGTGTCTTACTCCAAGGGGCTGCCCGGTGTCACTGTTGCTCCGGGAGGGAAATGATATGAGCACTACCTGAATTGGCCACGCAGTTTCACCATTGCTCCGTGAGGGAAATGCTTTCTGCATTACTCCAAGTGGCCACCCAGTGTCACTGTTGCTCCATGAGGGAAATGCTTTCTGAATGACCTGAATTGGCCACAGACATCACTGTTGCTCCGGGGTGGGGGGTGGGGGGGAGGCTTGGGATTGTTTGTGTATTACTCCTGAGTGGCCACGTCGTGTCACTCTTCCTCCAGGAGGGGAATGCTTTGTGCATTTCCCTGTATTGTGGCCACCCAAGACAACACACACAGCACGATACCGACGCACACACACACAGAACACGTCACACATACAGATGGGTAGTGTAAAGTGCTAAAAATGAGACTTTCATTACTAATCAGATGTAGCCGTTGATGTCTCATGCACTCTTCCTCGAAAAGCCATACGTAATCTCGCCTGATCATTTGGTAGAGATCTGTTCCAGAAAATTACTCATCATGAGACATACATTATTGACAAGTACTAGTGATCCATTTCTCCTCGAATGATTCACCAAAACGCTTTTCGATTCCCTGCTGGTGATTTGGAAGAAATCGTTTCTCGAAATATACTAAAATAGAGAAATTCATCTTTGATCTGTGCGACAGATAAATTTGAGAAGGAATCTTCCTGAAAGCCCCGAGGATTCACTTCTCGTCAGACGGTACAGAGCAGGTTGCGAAAATTACTGAAAATGAGAACGTCATTCGAAATCAGGTATCCTGATGTCCTCCTCATGGAACCATGCACCAAAAAGCAAGTCTATTCTCTCTTTGGCATTTAGCAAGGATTTATCGAGAAAATTGCTAAAAAAGAGAAAGTTATAACTGATCAATGCTTATAATCAATGACAAATGGAATCCTCCTCCAAAAGCCTTTCAGATTGGCTCCTTGTGATTAGGTAGATATCAGTTGACGATTTGGTAGAAATGACTAAAAAGGAGGCAGTTCTTTCTGATCAATGTTAGCAATTAATTACACATGGAATCATCCTCCGTACTATGTTCATAATTAGCTCCTGGAGATTTGGACTAAAATCGGTCCGTGAAAATGACTAGGAATGAGACAATTCATTCCTCAGCCGTCCTCTGATAAATTTCCCACGGAATCCTCCAGCAGAAAAGCAAAGGCATTCTCCTTTGGTGCGTTGGAACAGATCGGTTCGTGCAAAGGACTCAAGGTAGAAAATCATTCTTTACAAGTATCTAGTGGTAAAGACTCCAGCAATCCAGCGTCTCTCCTGAAGAGTTCGTAGCGATTGGGTCAAGAAAATTACTCCTAAGGAGACTTAAATTATCGACAAGTACTAGTGCTAAAGCTCTCCTCGAATTATTCACCAAAATGCTTTTCGATACGATGACACAGAAGGGCACAGAACACGACACACAAAAATAACACACGACAAAGACACACACACACCGCGACACGGAAAGCAACACACACAAAACATCACACACACGACCCACAACATCTCACAAACACACACTCACTCAACACAAAATAACCCACAACATGTCACACGCAACACAAGACGACCCACAACATGATGAGCGCTGTGGAGTGAGGGCTCCGGCTCGGCTTTCGCAGCGGCTCTGGCGAGGAATGGTGCCGGAGCTCTCGCCGGAGGGAAACACGGCAGGAGGGGGCCTGAGCCGCTTGGGCCTCTTTCCAAGGGGGCGGAACAAGGCCTCCGCTCTCTGCCCTCTGCAGACCTGGCTGCCAGGTCAGTGCTTCCAGTTCCTCGTCCGCAGTCGCTGTCGTCCTCCTCAGCGGCCGTGGGCGTCCTCGCTGGGGACAGGGCTCGGGGGGATGTAGGTGGAGAGGGGCCAGAGTCTCTTGAGCAGAGTGACTCTGTGGGGTGCCGTAAGAAAAGGAGATTTTGGTTGGGATGCTCAAGGTGTAATGGGAGGAGAGTGGAGGGCGGATCCCCGCCGTGTGGAAGAGGCAAACAGAGGAGCCTCTGAGACGTTGCCGCCTGAGATGGTAACTTACTTGTTTTTTTCCCCTTGGGCTGGCTTTAGCAGCAAGGAAAAAGAAGTCAAGCCTCAGAATCTACTGCCCTCATGCGACGGAATGTGAGTGAGAGCAGCGAGCCTGTGACCGTTGGTGATGCCAGGCAAGAGCCCTCCATCTGGGAGCCGAGCTCTCGCCAGTCTCGGAGAGAGAAGTGTCTGGTTTGGTGAGGACTCTGCTCACGCCCTGTCACGGAGTCCCCGGCATGCTCTGAAACTGCTCCCTATGAAGCCAGTCAGAACTCTGGGGCAGTCGCTTTTCTGTGAGCAGCCTGTCTTCAGGACTCACAGCTCACACAGCTTCCACCTTCCTGGGTCTGACCTCGGAGCATTCAGCCTCCTCTGCCCCTCCGTGCGCTTCCCCCCAGCGAGTCCGCTCAGGCGGGGCTCCTGGGGAAGCCAGGGGGTCCTGCACCCCAACTCCGCAGTCAGATGTGACTCTCAGCCAGCCAGTAAAACAGAAGGTTTATTAGAGGACAGGAACATGGTCTAAAACAGAGCTTGCAGGTGCAGAGAACGGGACCCCTCAGCTGGGTCCATTTTGGGGGGCAGTGAGCCAGACAACCACGTCTGCACTTCACTCCATGTCCCAGCCAGCCCCAAACTGAAACCCCCCTCCAACCCCTCCTCCTCTGGGCTTTGTCCCTTTCCCGGGCCAGGAGGTCACCTGATTCCTTTGTTCTCCAACCCTTCAGCTCTCATCTTGCAGGGGGGGAAGGGCCCAGGCCATCAGTTGCCAGGAAACAGGGTGTTGGCCATTCTCTGTGTCCAGACTCCTGCACACACATGCCCTCTAGGGCTCTGCAATGATCATACACCCTTACTCCACCCCCTAGATACTTAAGAACTGCCTAGGGGAAACTGAGGCACCCCCACACTATTCAGAGGAAACATTAAGAACAGTCCCACTTCTCACACGCCCCACCTGAGTCCGGGTCGGGAAGCCCCGTCCATTAGGGTTCGGTTTGTAAGCAAAGGATCCTGACCAGCTGTGGCTAGGAGGGAGAAAAGGCCCCATTTTCAGAGGCTGCTCGTTTCTCTGGTCAGGAACGGTGTCTTCTCCACAACTGAAGCTTGGATCCAAGAGGATGACTCCAGGTGGTGAGTTGCTCGCCTTGCTCTCCTGTTTCTCTGTTTTCTCTCCTGTGTTCGCCAACTCTCTCTTTCTCGTCTCTCCTCTTCTCTCCTCGTGCCGTGTCCCTTCACAGGACGCGGGTAGGTGTGCATTCCCACAAGTGAGGTCTCGGGAGCCATGGAAAAGTCGGAGAGGACGAAGATCATGCAGGGCAGTAGAAAGGCTGCTGAAAGTACCTGAAGAGACAAAGGAAACGAGAAGGGGGAAGTCCAGCCTAACACAGGAGTGTAATCTGTAAAGAGAAACAACGGCAAATCTAATCTACAGAAACTCTTCAAGTTGCCGAAAGACATGTAGGATGGGAAAATACTTGTTGAATCCAGTCTCTTGAAGATCTTAGGCTCAGTATGCGTGCGAATTTGTAGTTGCTTAGAAATCTGCCTTCTTCTGTTTGCTCTACCTTCCAATTATTGAAAATCTACCTACCTATTTTTTGTTTAGTTTTATTATTAATGATTATTATTATTATTCAACTCATTTTGTGCAACTGGTGCTCCGTGAGGAAATGATTTGTGTCTTACTCCAAGGGGCTGCCCGGTGTCACTGTTGCTCCGGGAGGGAAATGATATGAGCACTACCTGAATTGGCCACGCAGTTTCACCATTGCTCCGTGAGGGAAATGCTTTCTGCATTACTCCAAGTGGCCACCCAGTGTCACTGTTGCTCCATGAGGGAAATGCTTTCTGAATGACCTGAATTGGCCACAGACATCACTGTTGCTCCGGGGTGGGGGGTGGGGGGGAGGCTTGGGATTGTTTGTGTATTACTCCTGAGTGGCCACGTCGTGTCACTCTTCCTCCAGGAGGGGAATGCTTTGTGCATTTCCCTGTGTTGTGGCCACCCAAGACAACACACACAGCACGATACCGACGCACACACACACAGAACACGTCACACATACAGATGGGTAGTGTAAAGTGCTAAAAATGAGACTTTCATTACTAATCAGATGTAGCCGTTGATGTCTCATGCACTCTTCCTCGAAAAGCCATACGTAATCTCGCCTGATCATTTGGTAGAGATCTGTTCCAGAAAATTACTCATCATGAGACATACATTATTGACAAGTACTAGTGATCCATTTCTCCTCGAATGATTCACCAAAACGCTTTTCGATTCCCTGCTGGTGATTTGGAAGAAATCGTTTCTCGAAATATACTAAAATAGAGAAATTCATCTTTGATCTGTGCGACAGATAAATTTGAGAAGGAATCTTCCTGAAAGCCCCGAGGATTCACTTCTCGTCAGACGGTACAGAGCAGGTTGCGAAAATTACTGAAAATGAGAACGTCATTCGAAATCAGGTATCCTGATGTCCTCCTCATGGAACCATGCACCAAAAAGCAAGTCTATTCTCTCTTTGGCATTTAGCAAGGATTTATCGAGAAAATTGCTAAAAAAGAGAAAGTTATAACTGATCAATGCTTATAATCAATGACAAATGGAATCCTCCTCCAAAAGCCTTTCAGATTGGCTCCTTGTGATTAGGTAGATATCAGTTGACGATTTGGTAGAAATGACTAAAAAGGAGGCAGTTCTTTCTGATCAATGTTAGCAATTAATTACACATGGAATCATCCTCCGTACTATGTTCATAATTAGCTCCTGGAGATTTGGACTAAAATCGGTCCGTGAAAATGACTAGGAATGAGACAATTCATTCCTCAGCCGTCCTCTGATAAATTTCCCACGGAATCCTCCAGCAGAAAAGCAAAGGCATTCTCCTTTGGTGCGTTGGAACAGATCGGTTCGTGCAAAGGACTCAAGGTAGAAAATCATTCTTTACAAGTATCTAGTGGTAAAGACTCCAGCAATCCAGCGTCTCTCCTGAAGAGTTCGTAGCGATTGGGTCAAGAAAATTACTCCTAAGGAGACTTAAATTATCGACAAGTACTAGTGCTAAAGCTCTCCTCGAATTATTCACCAAAATGCTTTTCGATACGATGACACAGAAGGGCACAGAACACGACACACAAAAATAACACACGACAAAGACACACACACACCGCGACACGGAAAGCAACACACACAAAACATCACACACACGACCCACAACATCTCACAAACACACACTCACTCAACACAAAATAACCCACAACTTGTCACACGCAACACAAGACGACCCACAACATGATGAGCGCTGTGGAGCTAGGGCTCCGGCTCGGCTTTTGCAGGGGCTCTGGCGAGGAATGGTGCCGGAGCTCTCGCCGGAGGGAAACACGGCAGGAGGGGGCCTGAGCCGCTTGGGCCTCTTTCCAAGGGGGCGGAACAAGGCCTCCGCTCTCTGCCCTCTGCAGACCTGGCTGCCAGGTCAGTGCTTCCAGTTCCTCGTCCGCAGTCGCTGTCGTCCTCCTCAGCGGCCGTGGGCGTCCTCGCTGGGGACAGGGCTCGGGGGGATGTAGGTGGAGAGGGGCCAGAGTCTCTTGAGCAGAGTGACTCTGTGGGGTGCCGTAAGAAAAGGAGATTTTGGTTGGGATGCTCAAGGTGTAATGGGAGGAGAGTGGAGGGCGGATCCCCGCCGTGTGGAAGAGGCAAACAGAGGAGCCTCTGAGACGTTGCCGCCTGAGATGGTAACTTACTTGTTTTTTTCCCCTTGGGCTGGCTTTAGCAGCAAGGAAAAAGAAGTCAAGCCTCAGAATCTACTGCCCTCATGCGACGGAATGTGAGTGAGAGCAGCGAGCCTGTGACCGTTGGTGATGCCAGGCAAGAGCCCTCCATCTGGGAGCCGAGCTCTCGCCAGTCTCGGAGAGAGAAGTGTCTGGTTTGGTGAGGACTCTGCTCACGCCCTGTCACGGAGTCCCCGGCATGCTCTGAAACTGCTCCCTATGAAGCCAGTCAGAACTCTGGGGCAGTCGCTTTTCTGTGAGCAGCCTGTCTTCAGGACTCACAGCTCACACAGCTTCCACCTTCCTGGGTCTGACCTCGGAGCATTCAGCCTCCTCTGCCCCTCCGTGCGCTTCCCCCCAGCGAGTCCGCTCAGGCGGGGCTCCTGGGGAAGCCAGAGGGTCCTGCACCCCAACTCCGCAGTCAGATGTGACTCTCAGCCAGCCAGTAAAACAGAAGGTTTATTTGACGACAGAAACATGGTCTAAAACAGAGCTTGCAGGTGCAGAGAACGGGACCCCTCAGCTGGGTCCATTTTGGGGGGCAGTGAGCCAGACAACCACGTCTGCACTTCACTCCATGTCCCAGCCAGCCCCAAACTGAAACCCCCCTCCAGCCCCTCCTCCTCTGGGCTTTGTCCCTTTCCCGGGCCAGGAGGTCACCTGATTCCTTTGTTCTCCAACCCTTCAGCTCTCCCCTTGCAGGGGGGGAAGGGCCCAGGCCATCAGTTGCCAGGAAACAGGGTGTTGGCCATTCTCTGTGTCCAGACTCCTGCACACACATGCCCTCTAGGGCTCTGCAATGATCATACACCCTTACTCCACCACCTAGATACTTAAGAACTGCCTAGGGGAAACTGAGGCACCCCCACACTATTCAGAGGAAACATTAAGAACAGTCCCACTTCTCACACGCCCCACCTGAGTCCGGGTCGGGAAGCCCCGTCCATTAGGGTTCGGTTTGTAAGCAAAGGATCCTGACCAGCTGTGGCTAGGAGGGAGAAAAGGCCCCATTTTCAGAGGCTGCTCGTTTCTCTGGTCAGGAACGGTGTCTTCTCCACAACTGAAGCTTGGATCCAAGAGGATGACTCCAGGTGGTGAGTTGCTCGCCTTGCTCTCCTGTTTCTCTGTTTTCTCTCCTGTGTTCGCCAACTCTCTCTTTCTCGTCTCTCCTCTTCTCTCCTCGTGCCGTGTCCCTTCACAGGACGCGGGTAGGTGTGCATTCCCACAAGTGAGGTCTCGGGAGCCATGGAAAAGTCGGAGAGGACGAAGATCATGCAGGGCAGTAGAAAGGCTGCTGAAAGTACCTGAAGAGACAAAGGAAACGAGAAGGGGGAAGTCCAGCCTAACACAGGAGTGTAATCTGTAAAGAGAAACAACGGCAAATCTAATCTACAGAAACTCTTCAAGTTGCCGAAAGACATGTAGGATGGGAAAATACTTGTTGAATCCAGTCTCTTGAAGATCTTAGGCTCAGTATGCGTGCGAATTTGTAGTTGCTTAGAAATCTGCCTTCTTCTGTTTGCTCTACCTTCCAATTATTGAAAATCTACCTACCTATTTTTTGTTTAGTTTTATTATTAATGATTATTATTATTATTCAACTCATTTTGTGCAACTGGTGCTCCGTGAGGAAATGATTTGTGTCTTACTCCAAGGGGCTGCCCGGTGTCACTGTTGCTCCGGGAGGGAAATGATATGAGCACTACCTGAATTGGCCACGCAGTTTCACCATTGCTCCGTGAGGGAAATGCTTTCTGCATTACTCCAAGTGGCCACCCAGTGTCACTGTTGCTCCATGAGGGAAATGCTTTCTGAATGACCTGAATTGGCCACAGACATCACTGTTGCTCCGGGGTGGGGGGTGGGGGGGAGGCTTGGGATTGTTTGTGTATTACTCCTGAGTGGCCACGTCGTGTCACTCTTCCTCCAGGAGGGGAATGCTTTGTGCATTTCCCTGTGTTGTGGCCACCCAAGACAACACACACAGCACGATACCGACGCACACACACACAGAACACGTCACACATACAGATGGGTAGTGTAAAGTGCTAAAAATGAGACTTTCATTACTAATCAGATGTAGCCGTTGATGTCTCATGCACTCTTCCTCGAAAAGCCATACGTAATCTCGCCTGATCATTTGGTAGAGATCTGTTCCAGAAAATTACTCATCATGAGACATACATTATTGACAAGTACTAGTGATCCATTTCTCCTCGAATGATTCACCAAAACGCTTTTCGATTCCCTGCTGGTGATTTGGAAGAAATCGTTTCTCGAAATATACTAAAATAGAGAAATTCATCTTTGATCTGTGCGACAGATAAATTTGAGAAGGAATCTTCCTGAAAGCCCCGAGGATTCACTTCTCGTCAGACGGTACAGAGCAGGTTGCGAAAATTACTGAAAATGAGAACGTCATTCGAAATCAGGTATCCTGATGTCCTCCTCATGGAACCATGCACCAAAAAGCAAGTCTATTCTCTCTTTGGCATTTAGCAAGGATTTATCGAGAAAATTGCTAAAAAAGAGAAAGTTATAACTGATCAATGCTTATAATCAATGACAAATGGAATCCTCCTCCAAAAGCCTTTCAGATTGGCTCCTTGTGATTAGGTAGATATCAGTTGACGATTTGGTAGAAATGACTAAAAAGGAGGCAGTTCTTTCTGATCAATGTTAGCAATTAATTACACATGGAATCATCCTCCGTACTATGTTCATAATTAGCTCCTGGAGATTTGGACTAAAATCGGTCCGTGAAACTGACAAGGAATGAGACAATTCATTCCTCAGCCGTCCTCTGATAAATTTCCCACGGAATCCTCCAGCAGAAAAGCAAAGGCATTCTCCTTTGGTGCGTTGGAACAGATCGGTTCGTGCAAAGGACTCAAGGTAGAAAATCATTCTTTACAAGTATCTAGTGGTAAAGACTCCAGCAATCCAGCGTCTCTCCTGAAGAGTTCGTAGCGATTGGGTCAAGAAAATTACTCCTAAGGAGACTTAAATTATCGACAAGTACTAGTGCTAAAGCTCTCCTCGAATTATTCACCAAAATGCTTTTCGATACGATGACACAGAAGGGCACAGAACACGACACACAAAAATAACACACGACAAAGACACACACACACCGCGACACGGAAAGCAACACACACAAAACATCACACACACGACCCACAACATCTCACAAACACACACTCACTCAACACAAAATAACCCACAACATGTCACACGCAACACAAGACGACCCACAACATGATGAGCGCTGTGGAGCTAGGGCTCCGGCTCGGCTTTCGCAGCGGCTCTGGCGAGGAATGGTGCCGGAGCTCTCGCCGGAGGGAAACACGGCAGGAGGGGGCCTGAGCCGCTTGGGCCTCTTTCCAAGGGGGCGGAACAAGGCCTCCGCTCTCTGCCCTCTGCAGACCTGGCTGCCAGGTCAGTGCTTCCAGTTCCTCGTCCGCAGTCGCTGTCGTCCTCCTCAGCGGCCGTGGGCGTCCTCGCTGGGGACAGGGCTCGGGGGGATGTAGGTGGAGAGGGGCCAGAGTCTCTTGAGCAGAGTGACTCTGTGGGGTGCCGTAAGAAAAGGAGATTTTGGTTGGGATGCTCAAGGTGTAATGGGAGGAGAGTGGAGGGCGGATCCCCGCCGTGTGGAAGAGGCAAACAGAGGAGCCTCTGAGACGTTGCCGCCTGAGATGGTAACTTACTTGTTTTTTTCCCCTTGGGCTGGCTTTAGCAGCAAGGAAAAAGAAGTCAAGCCTCAGAATCTACTGCCCTCATGCGACGGAATGTGAGTGAGAGCAGCGAGCCTGTGACCGTTGGTGATGCCAGGCAAGAGCCCTCCATCTGGGAGCCGAGCTCTCGCCAGTCTCGGAGAGAGAAGTGTCTGGTTTGGTGAGGACTCTGCTCACGCCCTGTCACGGAGTCCCCGGCATGCTCTGAAACTGCTCCCTATGAAGCCAGTCAGAACTCTGGGGCAGTCGCTTTTCTGTGAGCAGCCTGTCTTCAGGACTCACAGCTCACACAGCTTCCACCTTCCTGGGTCTGACCTCGGAGCATTCAGCCTCCTCTGCCCCTCCGTGCGCTTCCCCCCAGCGAGTCCGCTCAGGCGGGGCTCCTGGGGAAGCCAGGGGGTCCTGCACCCCAACTCCGCAGTCAGATGTGACTCTCAGCCAGCCAGTAAAACAGAAGGTTTATTAGAGGACAGGAACATGGTCTAAAACAGAGCTTGCAGGTGCAGAGAACGGGACCCCTCAGCTGGGTCCATTTTGGGGGGCAGTGAGCCAGACAACCACGTCTGCACTTCACTCCATGTCCCAGCCAGCCCCAAACTGAAACCCCCCTCCAACCCCTCCTCCTCTGGGCTTTGTCCCTTTCCCGGGCCAGGAGGTCACCTGATTCCTTTGTTCTCCAACCCTTCAGCTCTCACCTTGCAGGGGGGGAAGGGCCCAGGCCATCAGTTGCCAGGAAACAGGGTGTTGGCCATTCTCTGTGTCCAGACTCCTGCACACACATGCCCTCTAGGGCTCTGCAATGATCATACACCCTTACTCCACCCCCTAGATACTTAAGAACTGCCTAGGGGAAACTGAGGCACCCCCACACTATTCAGAGGAAACATTAAGAACAGTCCCACTTCTCACACGCCCCACCTGAGTCCGGGTCGGGAAGCCCCGTCCATTAGGGTTCGGTTTGTAAGCAAAGGATCCTGACCAGCTGTGGCTAGGAGGGAGAAAAGGCCCCATTTTCAGAGGCTGCTCGTTTCTCTGGTCAGGAACGGTGTCTTCTCCACAACTGAAGCTTGGATCCAAGAGGATGACTCCAGGTGGTGAGTTGCTCGCCTTGCTCTCCTGTTTCTCTGTTTTCTCTCCTGTGTTCGCCAACTCTCTCTTTCTCGTCTCTCCTCTTCTCTCCTCGTGCCGTGTCCCTTCACAGGACGCGGGTAGGTGTGCATTCCCACAAGTGAGGTCTCGGGAGCCATGGAAAAGTCGGAGAGGACGAAGATCATGCAGGGCAGTAGAAAGGCTGCTGAAAGTACCTGAAGAGACAAAGGAAACGAGAAGGGGGAAGTCCAGCCTAACACAGGAGTGTAATCTGTAAAGAGAAACAACGGCAAATCTAATCTACAGAAACTCTTCAAGTTGCCGAAAGACATGTAGGATGGGAAAATACTTGTTGAATCCAGTCTCTTGAAGATCTTAGGCTCAGTATGCGTGCGAATTTGTAGTTGCTTAGAAATCTGCCTTCTTCTGTTTGCTCTACCTTCCAATTATTGAAAATCTACCTACCTATTTTTTGTTTAGTTTTATTATTAATGATTATTATTATTATTCAACTCATTTTGTGCAACTGGTGCTCCGTGAGGAAATGATTTGTGTCTTACTCCAAGGGGCTGCCCGGTGTCACTGTTGCTCCGGGAGGGAAATGATATGAGCACTACCTGAATTGGCCACGCAGTTTCACCATTGCTCCGTGAGGGAAATGCTTTCTGCATTGCTCCAAGTGGCCACCCAGTGTCACTGTTGCTCCATGAGGGAAATGCTTTCTGAATGACCTGAATTGGCCACAGACATCACTGTTGCTCCGGGGTGGGGGGTGGGGGGGAGGCTTGGGATTGTTTGTGTATTACTCCTGAGTGGCCACGTCGTGTCACTCTTCCTCCAGGAGGGGAATGCTTTGTGCATTTCCCTGTGTTGTGGCCACCCAAGACAACACACACAGCACGATACCGACGCACACACACACAGAACACGTCACACATACAGATGGGTAGTGTAAAGTGCTAAAAATGAGACTTTCATTACTAATCAGATGTAGCCGTTGATGTCTCATGCACTCTTCCTCGAAAAGCCATACGTAATCTCGCCTGATCATTTGGTAGAGATCTGTTCCAGAAAATTACTCATCATGAGACATACATTATTGACAAGTACTAGTGATCCATTTCTCCTCGAATGATTCACCAAAACGCTTTTCGATTCCCTGCTGGTGATTTGGAAGAAATCGTTTCTCGAAATATACTAAAATAGAGAAATTCATCTTTGATCTGTGCGACAGATAAATTTGAGAAGGAATCTTCCTGAAAGCCCCGAGGATTCACTTCTCGTCAGACGGTACAGAGCAGGTTGCGAAAATTACTGAAAATGAGAACGTCATTCGAAATCAGGTATCCTGATGTCCTCCTCATGGAACCATGCACCAAAAAGCAAGTCTATTCTCTCTTTGGCATTTAGCAAGGATTTATCGAGAAAATTGCTAAAAAAGAGAAAGTTATAACTGATCAATGCTTATAATCAATGACAAATGGAATCCTCCTCCAAAAGCCTTTCAGATTGGCTCCTTGTGATTAGGTAGATATCAGTTGACGATTTGGTAGAAATGACTAAAAAGGAGGCAGTTCTTTCTGATCAATGTTAGCAATTAATTACACATGGAATCATCCTCCGTACTATGTTCATAATTAGCTCCTGGAGATTTGGACTAAAATCGGTCCGTGAAAATGACTAGGAATGAGACAATTCATTCCTCAGCCGTCCTCTGATAAATTTCCCACGGAATCCTCCAGCAGAAAAGCAAAGGCATTCTCCCTTGGTGCGTTGGAACAGATCGGTTCGTGCAAAGGACTCAAGGTAGAAAATCATTCTTTACAAGTATCTAGTGGTAAAGACTCCAGCAATCCAGCGTCTCTCCTGAAGAGTTCGTAGCGATTGGGTCAAGAAAATTACTCCTAAGGAGACTTAAATTATCGACAAGTACTAGTGCTAAAGCTCTCCTCGAATTATTCACCAAAATGCTTTTCGATACGATGACACAGAAGGGCACAGAACACGACACACAAAAATAACACACGACAAAGACACACACACACCGCGACACGGAAAGCAACACACACAAAACATCACACACACGACCCACAACATCTCACAAACACACACTCACTCAACACAAAATAACCCACAACATGTCACACGCAACACAAGACGACCCACAACATGATGAGCGCTGTGGAGCGAGGGCTCCGGCTCGGCTTTCGCAGCGGCTCTGGCGAGGAATGGTGCCGGAGCTCTCGCCGGAGGGAAACACGGCAGGAGGGGGCCTGAGCCGCTTGGGCCTCTTTCCAAGGGGGCGGAACAAGGCCTCCGCTCTCTGCCCTCTGCAGACCTGGCTGCCAGGTCAGTGCTTCCAGTTCCTCGTCCGCAGTCGCTGTCGTCCTCCTCAGCGGCCGTGGGCGTCCTCGCTGGGGACAGGGCTCGGGGGGATGTAGGTGGAGAGGGGCCAGAGTCTCTTGAGCAGAGTGACTCTGTGGGATGCCGTAAGAAAAGGAGATTTTGGTTGGGATGCTCAAGGTGTAATGGGAGGAGAGTGGAGGGCGGATCCCCGCCGTGTGGAAGAGGCAAACAGAGGAGCCTCTGAGACGTTGCCGCCTGAGATGGTAACTTACTTGTTTTTTTCCCCTTGGGCTGGCTTTAGCAGCAAGGAAAAAGAAGTCAAGCCTCAGAATCTACTGCCCTCATGCGACGGAATGTGAGTGAGAGCAGCGAGCCTGTGACCGTTGGTGATGCCAGGCAAGAGCCCTCCATCTGGGAGCCGAGCTCTCGCCAGTCTCGGAGAGAGAAGTGTCTGGTTTGGTGAGGACTCTGCTCACGCCCTGTCACGGAGTCCCCGGCATGCTCTGAAACTGCTCCCTATGAAGCCAGTCAGAACTCTGGGGCAGTCGCTTTTCTGTGAGCAGCCTGTCTTCAGGACTCACAGCTCACACAGCTTCCACCTTCCTGGGTCTGACCTCGGAGCATTCAGCCTCCTCTGCCCCTCCGTGCGCTTCCCCCCAGCGAGTCCGCTCAGGCGGGGCTCCTGGGGAAGCCAGAGGGTCCTGCACCCCAACTCCGCAGTCAGATGTGACTCTCAGCCAGCCAGTAAAACAGAAGGTTTATTTGACGACAGAAACATGGTCTAAAACAGAGCTTGCTGGTGCAGAGAACGGGACCCCTCAGCTGGGTCCATTTTGGGGGGCAGTGAGCCAGACAACCACGTCTGCACTTCACTCCATGTCCCAGCCAGCCCCAAACTGAAACCCCCCTCCAGCCCCTCCTCCTCTGGGCTTTGTCCCTTTCCCGGGCCAGGAGGTCACCTGATTCCTTTGTTCTCCAACCCTTCAGCTCTCACCTTGCAGGGGGGGAAGGGCCCAGGCCATCAGTTGCCAGGAAACAGGGTGTTGGCCATTCTCTGTGTCCAGACTCCTGCACACACATGCCCTCTAGGGCTCTGCAATGATCATACACCCTTACTCCACCCCCTAGATACTTGAGAACTGCCTAGGGGAAACTGAGGCACCCCCACACTATTCAGAGGAAACATTAAGAACAGTCCCACTTCTCACACGCCCCACCTGAGTCCGGGTCGGGAAGCCCCGTCCATTAGGGTTCGGTTTGTAAGCAAAGGATCCTGACCAGCTGTGGCTAGGAGGGAGAAAAGGCCCCATTTTCAGAGGCTGCTCGTTTCTCTGGTCAGGAACGGTGTCTTCTCCACAACTGAAGCTTGGATCCAAGAGGATGACTCCAGGTGGTGAGTTGCTCGCCTTGCTCTCCTGTTTCTCTGTTTTCTCTCCTGTGTTCGCCAACTCTCTCTTTCTCGTCTCTCCTCTTCTCTCCTCGTGCCGTGTCCCTTCACAGGACGCGGGTAGGTGTGCATTCCCACAAGTGAGGTCTCGGGAGCCATGGAAAAGTCGGAGAGGACGAAGATCATGCAGGGCAGTAGAAAGGCTGCTGAAAGTACCTGAAGAGACAAAGGAAACGAGAAGGGGGAAGTCCAGCCTAACACAGGAGTGTAATCTGTAAAGAGAAACAACGGCAAATCTAATCTACAGAAACTCTTCAAGTTGCCGAAAGACATGTAGGATGGGAAAATACTTGTTGAATCCAGTCTCTTGAAGATCTTAGGCTCAGTATGCGTGCGAATTTGTAGTTGCTTAGAAATCTGCCTTCTTCTGTTTGCTCTACCTTCCAATTATTGAAAATCTACCTACCTATTTTTTGTTTAGTTTTATTATTAATGATTATTATTATTATTCAACTCATTTTGTGCAACTGGTGCTCCGTGAGGAAATGATTTGTGTCTTACTCCAAGGGGCTGCCCGGTGTCACTGTTGCTCCGGGAGGGAAATGATATGAGCACTACCTGAATTGGCCACGCAGTTTCACCATTGCTCCGTGAGGGAAATGCTTTCTGCATTACTCCAAGTGGCCACCCAGTGTCACTGTTGCTCCATGAGGGAAATGCTTTCTGAATGACCTGAATTGGCCACAGACATCACTGTTGCTCCGGGGTGGGGGGTGGGGGGGAGGCTTGGGATTGTTTGTGTATTACTCCTGAGTGGCCACGTCGTGTCACTCTTCCTCCAGGAGGGGAATGCTTTGTGCATTTCCCTGTGTTGTGGCCACCCAAGACAACACACACAGCACGATACCGACGCACACACACACAGAACACGTCACACATACAGATGGGTAGTGTAAAGTGCTAAAAATGAGACTTTCATTACTAATCAGATGTAGCCGTTGATGTCTCATGCACTCTTCCTCGAAAAGCCATACGTAATCTCGCCTGATCATTTGGTAGAGATCTGTTCCAGAAAATTACTCATCATGAGACATACATTATTGACAAGTACTAGTGATCCATTTCTCCTCGAATGATTCACCAAAACGCTTTTCGATTCCCTGCTGGTGATTTGGAAGAAATCGTTTCTCGAAATATACTAAAATAGAGAAATTCATCTTTGATCTGTGCGACAGATAAATTTGAGAAGGAATCTTCCTGAAAGCCCCGAGGATTCACTTCTCGTCAGACGGTACAGAGCAGGTTGCGAAAATTACTGAAAATGAGAACGTCATTCGAAATCAGGTATCCTGATGTCCTCCTCATGGAACCATGCACCAAAAAGCAAGTCTATTCTCTCTTTGGCATTTAGCAAGGATTTATCGAGAAAATTGCTAAAAAAGAGAAAGTTATAACTGATCAATGCTTATAATCAATGACAAATGGAATCCTCCTCCAAAAGCCTTTCAGATTGGCTCCTTGTGATTAGGTAGATATCAGTTGACGATTTGGTAGAAATGACTAAAAAGGAGGCAGTTCTTTCTGATCAATGTTAGCAATTAATTACACATGGAATCATCCTCCGTACTATGTTCATAATTAGCTCCTGGAGATTTGGACTAAAATCGGTCCGTGAAACTGACAAGGAATGAGACAATTCATTCCTCAGCCGTCCTCTGATAAATTTCCCACGGAATCCTCCAGCAGAAAAGCAAAGGCATTCTCCCTTGGTGCGTTGGAACAGATCGGTTCGTGCAAAGGACTCAAGGTAGAAAATCATTCTTTACAAGTATCTAGTGGTAAAGACTCCAGCAATCCAGCGTCTCTCCTGAAGAGTTCGTAGCGATTGGGTCAAGAAAATTACTCCTAAGGAGACTTAAATTATCGACAAGTACTAGTGCTAAAGCTCTCCTCGAATTATTCACCAAAATGCTTTTCGATACGATGACACAGAAGGGCACAGAACACGACACACAAAAATAACACACGACAAAGACACACACACACCGCGACACGGAAAGCAACACACACAAAACATCACACACACGACCCACAACATCTCACAAACACACACTCACTCAACACAAAATAACCCACAACATGTCACACGCAACACAAGACGACCCACAACATGATGAGCGCTGTGGAGCTAGGGCTCCGGCTCGGCTTTCGCAGCGGCTCTGGCGAGGAATGGTGCCGGAGCTCTCGCCGGAGGGAAACACGGCAGGAGGGGGCCTGAGCCGCTTGGGCCTCTTTCCAAGGGGGCGGAACAAGGCCTCCGCTCTCTGCCCTCTGCAGACCTGGCTGCCAGGTCAGTGCTTCCAGTTCCTCGTCCGCAGTCGCTGTCGTCCTCCTCAGCGGCCGTGGGCGTCCTCGCTGGGGACAGGGCTCGGGGGGATGTAGGTGGAGAGGGGCCAGAGTCTCTTGAGCAGAGTGACTCTGTGGGGTGCCGTAAGAAAAGGAGATTTTGGTTGGGATGCTCAAGGTGTAATGGGAGGAGAGTGGAGGGCGGATCCCCGCCGTGTGGAAGAGGCAAACAGAGGAGCCTCTGAGACGTTGCCGCCTGAGATGGTAACTTACTTGTTTTTTTCCCCTTGGGCTGGCTTTAGCAGCAAGGAAAAAGAAGTCAAGCCTCAGAATCTACTGCCCTCATGCGACGGAATGTGAGTGAGAGCAGCGAGCCTGTGACCGTTGGTGATGCCAGGCAAGAGCCCTCCATCTGGGAGCCGAGCTCTCGCCAGTCTCGGAGAGAGAAGTGTCTGGTTTGGTGAGGACTCTGCTCACGCCCTGTCACGGAGTCCCCGGCATGCTCTGAAACTGCTCCCTATGAAGCCAGTCAGAACTCTGGGGCAGTCGCTTTTCTGTGAGCAGCCTGTCTTCAGGACTCACAGCTCACACAGCTTCCACCTTCCTGGGTCTGACCTCGGAGCATTCAGCCTCCTCTGCCCCTCCGTGCGCTTCCCCCCAGCGAGTCCGCTCAGGCGGGGCTCCTGGGGAAGCCAGGGGGTCCTGCACCCCAACTCCGCAGTCAGATGTGACTCTCAGCCAGCCAGTAAAACAGAAGGTTTATTAGAGGACAGGAACATGGTCTAAAACAGAGCTTGCAGGTGCAGAGAACGGGACCCCTCAGCTGGGTCCATTTTGGGGGGCAGTGAGCCAGACAACCACGTCTGCACTTCACTCCATGTCCCAGCCAGCCCCAAACTGAAACCCCCCTCCAACCCCTCCTCCTCTGGGCTTTGTCCCTTTCCCGGGCCAGGAGGTCACCTGATTCCTTTGTTCTCCAACCCTTCAGCTCTCACCTTGCAGGGGGGGAAGGGCCCAGGCCATCAGTTGCCAGGAAACAGGGTGTTGGCCATTCTCTGTGTCCAGACTCCTGCACACACATGCCCTCTAGGGCTCTGCAATGATCATACACCCTTACTCCACCCCCTAGATACTTAAGAACTGCCTAGGGGAAACTGAGGCACCCCCACACTATTCAGAGGAAACATTAAGAACAGTCCCACTTCTCACACGCCCCACCTGAGTCCGGGTCGGGAAGCCCCGTCCATTAGGGTTCGGTTTGTAAGCAAAGGATCCTGACCAGCTGTGGCTAGGAGGGAGAAAAGGCCCCATTTTCAGAGGCTGCTCGTTTCTCTGGTCAGGAACGGTGTCTTCTCCACAACTGAAGCTTGGATCCAAGAGGATGACTCCAGGTGGTGAGTTGCTCGCCTTGCTCTCCTGTTTCTCTGTTTTCTCTCCTGTGTTCGCCAACTCTCTCTTTCTCGTCTCTCCTCTTCTCTCCTCGTGCCGTGTCCCTTCACAGGACGCGGGTAGGTGTGCATTCCCACAAGTGAGGTCTCGGGAGCCATGGAAAAGTCGGAGAGGACGAAGATCATGCAGGGCAGTAGAAAGGCTGCTGAAAGTACCTGAAGAGACAAAGGAAACGAGAAGGGGGAAGTCCAGCCTAACACAGGAGTGTAATCTGTAAAGAGAAACAACGGCAAATCTAATCTACAGAAACTCTTCAAGTTGCCGAAAGACATGTAGGATGGGAAAATACTTGTTGAATCCAGTCTCTTGAAGATCTTAGGCTCAGTATGCGTGCGAATTTGTAGTTGCTTAGAAATCTGCCTTCTTCTGTTTGCTCTACCTTCCAATTATTGAAAATCTACCTACCTATTTTTTGTTTAGTTTTATTATTAATGATTATTATTATTATTCAACTCATTTTGTGCAACTGGTGCTCCGTGAGGAAATGATTTGTGTCTTACTCCAAGGGGCTGCCCGGTGTCACTGTTGCTCCGGGAGGGAAATGATATGAGCACTACCTGAATTGGCCACGCAGTTTCACCATTGCTCCGTGAGGGAAATGCTTTCTGCATTACTCCAAGTGGCCACCCAGTGTCACTGTTGCTCCATGAGGGAAATGCTTTCTGAATGACCTGAATTGGCCACAGACATCACTGTTGCTCCGGGGTGGGGGGTGGGGGGGAGGCTTGGGATTGTTTGTGTATTACTCCTGAGTGGCCACGTCGTGTCACTCTTCCTCCAGGAGGGGAATGCTTTGTGCATTTCCCTGTGTTGTGGCCACCCAAGACAACACACACAGCACGATACCGACGCACACACACACACAGAACACGTCACACATACAGATGGGTAGTGTAAAGTGCTAAAAATGAGACTTTCATTACTAATCAGATGTAGCCGTTGATGTCTCATGCACTCTTCCTCGAAAAGCCATACGTAATCTCGCCTGATCATTTGGTAGAGATCTGTTCCAGAAAATTACTCATCATGAGACATACATTATTGACAAGTACTAGTGATCCATTTCTCCTCGAATGATTCACCAAAACGCTTTTCGATTCCCTGCTGGTGATTTGGAAGAAATCGTTTCTCGAAATATACTAAAATAGAGAAATTCATCTTTGATCTGTGCGACAGATAAATTTGAGAAGGAATCTTCCTGAAAGCCCCGAGGATTCACTTCTCGTCAGACGGTACAGAGCAGGTTGCGAAAATTACTGAAAATGAGAACGTCATTCGAAATCAGGTATCCTGATGTCCTCCTCATGGAACCATGCACCAAAAAGCAAGTCTATTCTCTCTTTGGCATTTAGCAAGGATTTATCGAGAAAATTGCTAAAAAAGAGAAAGTTATAACTGATCAATGCTTATAATCAATGACAAATGGAATCCTCCTCCAAAAGCCTTTCAGATTGGCTCCTTGTGATTAGGTAGATATCAGTTGACGATTTGGTAGAAATGACTAAAAAGGAGGCAGTTCTTTCTGATCAATGTTAGCAATTAATTACACATGGAATCATCCTCCGTACTATGTTCATAATTAGCTCCTGGAGATTTGGACTAAAATCGGTCCGTGAAACTGACAAGGAATGAGACAATTCATTCCTCAGCCGTCCTCTGATAAATTTCCCACGGAATCCTCCAGCAGAAAAGCAAAGGCATTCTCCCTTGGTGCGTTGGAACAGATCGGTTCGTGCAAAGGACTCAAGGTAGAAAATCATTCTTTACAAGTATCTAGTGGTAAAGACTCCAGCAATCCAGCGTCTCTCCTGAAGAGTTCGTAGCGATTGGGTCAAGAAAATTACTCCTAAGGAGACTTAAATTATCGACAAGTACTAGTGCTAAAGCTCTCCTCGAATTATTCACCAAAATGCTTTTCGATACGATGACACAGAAGGGCACAGAACACGACACACAAAAATAACACACGACAAAGACACACACACACCGCGACACGGAAAGCAACACACACAAAACATCACACACACGACCCACAACATCTCACAAACACACACTCACTCAACACAAAATAACCCACAACATGTCACACGCAACACAAGACGACCCACAACATGATGAGCGCTGTGGAGCTAGGGCTCCGGCTCGGCTTTCGCAGCGGCTCTGGCGAGGAATGGTGCCGGAGCTCTCGCCGGAGGGAAACACGGCAGGAGGGGGCCTGAGCCGCTTGGGCCTCTTTCCAAGGGGGCGGAACAAGGCCTCCGCTCTCTGCCCTCTGCAGACCTGGCTGCCAGGTCAGTGCTTCCAGTTCCTCGTCCGCAGTCGCTGTCGTCCTCCTCAGCGGCCGTGGGCGTCCTCGCTGGGGACAGGGCTCGGGGGGATGTAGGTGGAGAGGGGCCAGAGTCTCTTGAGCAGAGTGACTCTGTGGGGTGCCGTAAGAAAAGGAGATTTTGGTTGGGATGCTCAAGGTGTAATGGGAGGAGAGTGGAGGGCGGATCCCCGCCGTGTG
This sequence comes from Lepidochelys olivacea, assembly GCF_965140295.1. NCBI lineage: Eukaryota > Metazoa > Chordata > Testudines > Cheloniidae > Lepidochelys > Lepidochelys olivacea. The sequence goes on along the minus strand of NC_140432.1, from coordinate 1,416,925 downwards.
GAAGAGGCAAACAGAGGAGCCTCTGAGACGTTGCCGCCTGAGATGGTAACTTACTTGTTTTTTTCCCCTTGGGCTGGCTTTAGCAGCAAGGAAAAAGAAGTCAAGCCTCAGAATCTACTGCCCTCATGCGACGGAATGTGAGTGAGAGCAGCGAGCCTGTGACCGTTGGTGATGCCAGGCAAGAGCCCTCCATCTGGGAGCCGAGCTCTCGCCAGTCTCGGAGAGAGAAGTGTCTGGTTTGGTGAGGACTCTGCTCACGCCCTGTCACGGAGTCCCCGGCATGCTCTGAAACTGCTCCCTATGAAGCCAGTCAGAACTCTGGGGCAGTCGCTTTTCTGTGAGCAGCCTGTCTTCAGGACTCACAGCTCACACAGCTTCCACCTTCCTGGGTCTGACCTCGGAGCATTCAGCCTCCTCTGCCCCTCCGTGCGCTTCCCCCCAGCGAGTCCGCTCAGGCGGGGCTCCTGGGGAAGCCAGGGGGTCCTGCACCCCAACTCCGCAGTCAGATGTGACTCTCAGCCAGCCAGTAAAACAGAAGGTTTATTAGAGGACAGGAACATGGTCTAAAACAGAGCTTGCAGGTGCAGAGAACGGGACCCCTCAGCTGGGTCCATTTTGGGGGGCAGTGAGCCAGACAACCACGTCTGCACTTCACTCCATGTCCCAGCCAGCCCCAAACTGAAACCCCCCTCCAACCCCTCCTCCTCTGGGCTTTGTCCCTTTCCCGGGCCAGGAGGTCACCTGATTCCTTTGTTCTCCAACCCTTCAGCTCTCACCTTGCAGGGGGGGAAGGGCCCAGGCCATCAGTTGCCAGGAAACAGGGTGTTGGCCATTCTCTGTGTCCAGACTCCTGCACACACATGCCCTCTAGGGCTCTGCAATGATCATACACCCTTACTCCACCCCCTAGATACTTAAGAACTGCCTAGGGGAAACTGAGGCACCCCCACACTATTCAGAGGAAACATTAAGAACAGTCCCACTTCTCACACGCCCCACCTGAGTCCGGGTCGGGAAGCCCCGTCCATTAGGGTTCGGTTTGTAAGCAAAGGATCCTGACCAGCTGTGGCTAGGAGGGAGAAAAGGCCCCATTTTCAGAGGCTGCTCGTTTCTCTGGTCAGGAACGGTGTCTTCTCCACAACTGAAGCTTGGATCCAAGAGGATGACTCCAGGTGGTGAGTTGCTCGCCTTGCTCTCCTGTTTCTCTGTTTTCTCTCCTGTGTTCGCCAACTCTCTCTTTCTCGTCTCTCCTCTTCTCTCCTCGTGCCGTGTCCCTTCACAGGACGCGGGTAGGTGTGCATTCCCACAAGTGAGGTCTCGGGAGCCATGGAAAAGTCGGAGAGGACGAAGATCATGCAGGGCAGTAGAAAGGCTGCTGAAAGTACCTGAAGAGACAAAGGAAACGAGAAGGGGGAAGTCCAGCCTAACACAGGAGTGTAATCTGTAAAGAGAAACAACGGCAAATCTAATCTACAGAAACTCTTCAAGTTGCCGAAAGACATGTAGGATGGGAAAATACTTGTTGAATCCAGTCTCTTGAAGATCTTAGGCTCAGTATGCGTGCGAATTTGTAGTTGCTTAGAAATCTGCCTTCTTCTGTTTGCTCTACCTTCCAATTATTGAAAATCTACCTACCTATTTTTTGTTTAGTTTTATTATTAATGATTATTATTATTATTCAACTCATTTTGTGCAACTGGTGCTCCGTGAGGAAATGATTTGTGTCTTACTCCAAGGGGCTGCCCGGTGTCACTGTTGCTCCGGGAGGGAAATGATATGAGCACTACCTGAATTGGCCACGCAGTTTCACCATTGCTCCGTGAGGGAAATGCTTTCTGCATTACTCCAAGTGGCCACCCAGTGTCACTGTTGCTCCATGAGGGAAATGCTTTCTGAATGACCTGAATTGGCCACAGACATCACTGTTGCTCCGGGGTGGGGGGTGGGGGGGAGGCTTGGGATTGTTTGTGTATTACTCCTGAGTGGCCACGTCGTGTCACTCTTCCTCCAGGAGGGGAATGCTTTGTGCATTTCCCTGTGTTGTGGCCACCCAAGACAACACACACAGCACGATACCGACGCACACACACACACAGAACACGTCACACATACAGATGGGTAGTGTAAAGTGCTAAAAATGAGACTTTCATTACTAATCAGATGTAGCCGTTGATGTCTCATGCACTCTTCCTCGAAAAGCCATACGTAATCTCGCCTGATCATTTGGTAGAGATCTGTTCCAGAAAATTACTCATCATGAGACATACATTATTGACAAGTACTAGTGATCCATTTCTCCTCGAATGATTCACCAAAACGCTTTTCGATTCCCTGCTGGTGATTTGGAAGAAATCGTTTCTCGAAATATACTAAAATAGAGAAATTCATCTTTGATCTGTGCGACAGATAAATTTGAGAAGGAATCTTCCTGAAAGCCCCGAGGATTCACTTCTCGTCAGACGGTACAGAGCAGGTTGCGAAAATTACTGAAAATGAGAACGTCATTCGAAATCAGGTATCCTGATGTCCTCCTCATGGAACCATGCACCAAAAAGCAAGTCTATTCTCTCTTTGGCATTTAGCAAGGATTTATCGAGAAAATTGCTAAAAAAGAGAAAGTTATAACTGATCAATGCTTATAATCAATGACAAATGGAATCCTCCTCCAAAAGCCTTTCAGATTGGCTCCTTGTGATTAGGTAGATATCAGTTGACGATTTGGTAGAAATGACTAAAAAGGAGGCAGTTCTTTCTGATCAATGTTAGCAATTAATTACACATGGAATCATCCTCCGTACTATGTTCATAATTAGCTCCTGGAGATTTGGACTAAAATCGGTCCGTGAAACTGACAAGGAATGAGACAATTCATTCCTCAGCCGTCCTCTGATAAATTTCCCACGGAATCCTCCAGCAGAAAAGCAAAGGCATTCTCCCTTGGTGCGTTGGAACAGATCGGTTCGTGCAAAGGACTCAAGGTAGAAAATCATTCTTTACAAGTATCTAGTGGTAAAGACTCCAGCAATCCAGCGTCTCTCCTGAAGAGTTCGTAGCGATTGGGTCAAGAAAATTACTCCTAAGGAGACTTAAATTATCGACAAGTACTAGTGCTAAAGCTCTCCTCGAATTATTCACCAAAATGCTTTTCGATACGATGACACAGAAGGGCACAGAACACGACACACAAAAATAACACACGACAAAGACACACACACACCGCGACACGGAAAGCAACACACACAAAACATCACACACACGACCCACAACATCTCACAAACACACACTCACTCAACACAAAATAACCCACAACATGTCACACGCAACACAAGACGACCCACAACATGATGAGCGCTGTGGAGCTAGGGCTCCGGCTCGGCTTTCGCAGCGGCTCTGGCGAGGAATGGTGCCGGAGCTCTCGCCGGAGGGAAACACGGCAGGAGGGGGCCTGAGCCGCTTGGGCCTCTTTCCAAGGGGGCGGAACAAGGCCTCCGCTCTCTGCCCTCTGCAGACCTGGCTGCCAGGTCAGTGCTTCCAGTTCCTCGTCCGCAGTCGCTGTCGTCCTCCTCAGCGGCCGTGGGCGTCCTCGCTGGGGACAGGGCTCGGGGGGATGTAGGTGGAGAGGGGCCAGAGTCTCTTGAGCAGAGTGACTCTGTGGGGTGCCGTAAGAAAAGGAGATTTTGGTTGGGATGCTCAAGGTGTAATGGGAGGAGAGTGGAGGGCGGATCCCCGCCGTGTGGAAGAGGCAAACAGAGGAGCCTCTGAGACGTTGCCGCCTGAGATGGTAACTTACTTGTTTTTTTCCCCTTGGGCTGGCTTTAACAGCAAGGAAAAAGAAGTCAAGCCTCAGAATCTACTGCCCTCATGCGACGGAATGTGAGTGAGAGCAGCGAGCCTGTGACCGTTGGTGATGCCAGGCAAGAGCCCTCCATCTGGGAGCCGAGCTCTCGCCAGTCTCGGAGAGAGAAGTGTCTGGTTTGGTGAGGACTCTGCTCACGCCCTGTCACGGAGTCCCCGGCATGCTCTGAAACTGCTCCCTATGAAGCCAGTCAGAACTCTGGGGCAGTCGCTTTTCTGTGAGCAGCCTGTCTTCAGGACTCACAGCTCACACAGCTTCCACCTTCCTGGGTCTGACCTCGGAGCATTCAGCCTCCTCTGCCCCTCCGTGCGCTTCCCCCCAGCGAGTCCGCTCAGGCGGGGCTCCTGGGGAAGCCAGGGGGTCCTGCACCCCAACTCCGCAGTCAGATGTGACTCTCAGCCAGCCAGTAAAACAGAAGGTTTATTAGAGGACAGGAACATGGTCTAAAACAGAGCTTGCAGGTGCAGAGAACGGGACCCCTCAGCTGGGTCCATTTTGGGGGGCAGTGAGCCAGACAACCACGTCTGCACTTCACTCCATGTCCCAGCCAGCCCCAAACTGAAACCCCCCTCCAACCCCTCCTCCTCTGGGCTTTGTCCCTTTCCCGGGCCAGGAGGTCACCTGATTCCTTTGTTCTCCAACCCTTCAGCTCTCACCTTGCAGGGGGGGAAGGGCCCAGGCCATCAGTTGCCAGGAAACAGGGTGTTGGCCATTCTCTGTGTCCAGACTCCTGCACACACATGCCCTCTAGGGCTCTGCAATGATCATACACCCTTACTCCACCCCCTAGATACTTAAGAACTGCCTAGGGGAAACTGAGGCACCCCCACACTATTCAGAGGAAACATTAAGAACAGTCCCACTTCTCACACGCCCCACCTGAGTCCGGGTCGGGAAGCCCCGTCCATTAGGGTTCGGTTTGTAAGCAAAGGATCCTGACCAGCTGTGGCTAGGAGGGAGAAAAGGCCCCATTTTCAGAGGCTGCTCGTTTCTCTGGTCAGGAACGGTGTCTTCTCCACAACTGAAGCTTGGATCCAAGAGGATGACTCCAGGTGGTGAGTTGCTCGCCTTGCTCTCCTGTTTCTCTGTTTTCTCTCCTGTGTTCGCCAACTCTCTCTTTCTCGTCTCTCCTCTTCTCTCCTCGTGCCGTGTCCCTTCACAGGACGCGGGTAGGTGTGCATTCCCACAAGTGAGGTCTCGGGAGCCATGGAAAAGTCGGAGAGGACGAAGATCATGGAGGGCAGTAGAAAGGCTGCTGAAAGTACCTGAAGAGACAAAGGAAACGAGAAGGGGGAAGTCCAGCCTAACACAGGAGTGTAATCTGTAAAGAGAAACAACGGCAAATCTAATCTACAGAAACTCTTCAAGTTGCCGAAAGACATGTAGGATGGGAAAATACTTGTTGAATCCAGTCTCTTGAAGATCTTAGGCTCAGTATGCGTGCGAATTTGTAGTTGCTTAGAAATCTGCCTTCTTCTGTTTGCTCTACCTTCCAATTATTGAAAATCTACCTACCTATTTTTTGTTTAGTTTTATTATTAATGATTATTATTATTATTCAACTCATTTTGTGCAACTGGTGCTCCGTGAGGAAATGATTTGTGTCTTACTCCAAGGGGCTGCCCGGTGTCACTGTTGCTCCGGGAGGGAAATGATATGAGCACTACCTGAATTGGCCACGCAGTTTCACCATTGCTCCGTGAGGGAAATGCTTTCTGCATTACTCCAAGTGGCCACCCAGTGTCACTGTTGCTCCATGAGGGAAATGCTTTCTGAATGACCTGAATTGGCCACAGACATCACTGTTGCTCCGGGGTGGGGGGTGGGGGGGAGGCTTGGGATTGTTTGTGTATTACTCCTGAGTGGCCACGTCGTGTCACTCTTCCTCCAGGAGGGGAATGCTTTGTGCATTTCCCTGTGTTGTGGCCACCCAAGACAACACACACAGCACGATACCGACGCACACACACACAGAACACGTCACACATACAGATGGGTAGTGTAAAGTGCTAAAAATGAGACTTTCATTACTAATCAGATGTAGCCGTTGATGTCTCATGCACTCTTCCTCGAAAAGCCATACGTAATCTCGCCTGATCATTTGGTAGAGATCTGTTCCAGAAAATTACTCATCATGAGACATACATTATTGACAAGTACTAGTGATCCATTTCTCCTCGAATGATTCACCAAAACGCTTTTCGATTCCCTGCTGGTGATTTGGAAGAAATCGTTTCTCGAAATATACTAAAATAGAGAAATTCATCTTTGATCTGTGCGACAGATAAATTTGAGAAGGAATCTTCCTGAAAGCCCCGAAGATTCACTTCTCGTCAGACGGTACAGAGCAGGTTGCGAAAATTACTGAAAATGAGAACGTCATTCGAAATCAGGTATCCTGATGTCCTCCTCATGGAACCATGCACCAAAAAGCAAGTCTATTCTCTCTTTGGCATTTAGCAAGGATTTATCGAGAAAATTGCTAAAAAAGAGAAAGTTATAACTGATCAATGCTTATAATCAATGACAAATGGAATCCTCCTCCAAAAGCCTTTCAGATTGGCTCCTTGTGATTAGGTAGATATCAGTTGACGATTTGGTAGAAATGACTAAAAAGGAGGCAGTTCTTTCTGATCAATGTTAGCAATTAATTACACATGGAATCATCCTCCGTACTATGTTCATAATTAGCTCCTGGAGATTTGGACTAAAATCGGTCCGTGAAACTGACAAGGAATGAGACAATTCATTCCTCAGCCGTCCTCTGATAAATTTCCCACGGAATCCTCCAGCAGAAAAGCAAAGGCATTCTCCCTTGGTGCGTTGGAACAGATCGGTTCGTGCAAAGGACTCAAGGTAGAAAATCATTCTTTACAAGTATCTAGTGGTAAAGACTCCAGCAATCCAGCGTCTCTCCTGAAGAGTTCGTAGCGATTGGGTCAAGAAAATTACTCCTAAGGAGACTTAAATTATCGACAAGTACTAGTGCTAAAGCTCTCCTTGAATTATTCACCAAAATGCTTTTCGATACGATGACACAGAAGGGCACAGAACACGACACACAAAAATAACACACGACAAAGACACACACACACCGCGACACGGAAAGCAACACACACAAAACATCACACACACGACCCACAACATCTCACAAACACACACTCACTCAACACAAAATAACCCACAACATGTCACACGCAACACAAGACGACCCACAACATGATGAGCGCTGTGGAGCTAGGGCTCCGGCTCGGCTTTCGCAGCGGCTCTGGCGAGGAATGGTGCCGGAGCTCTCGCCGGAGGGAAAAACGGCAGGAGGGGGCCTGAGCCACTTCGGCCTCTTTCCAAGGGGGCGGAACAAGGCCTCCGCTCTCTGCCCTCTGCAGACCTGGCTGCCAGGTCAGTGCTTCCAGTTCCTCGTCCGCAGTCGCTGTCGTCCTCCTCAGCGGCCGTGGGCGTCCTCGCTGGGGACAGGGCTCGGGGGGATGTAGGTGGAGAGGGGCCAGAGTCTCTTGAGCAGAGTGACTCTGTGGGGTGCCGTAAGAAAAGGAGATTTTGGTTGGGATGCTCAAGGTGTAATGGGAGGAGAGTGGAGGGCGGATCCCCGCCGTGTGGAAGAGGCAAACAGAGGAGCCTCTGAGACGTTGCCGCCTGAGATGGTAACTTACTTGTTTTTTTCCCCTTGGGCTGGCTTTAGCAGCAAGGAAAAAGAAGTCAAGCCTCAGAATCTACTGCCCTCATGCGACGGAATGTGAGTGAGAGCAGCGAGCCTGTGACCGTTGGTGATGCCAGGCAAGAGCCCTCCATCTGGGAGCCGAGCTCTCGCCAGTCTCGGAGAGAGAAGTGTCTGGTTTGGTGAGGACTCTGCTCACGCCCTGTCACGGAGTCCCCGGCATGCTCTGAAACTGCTCCCTATGAAGCCAGTCAGAACTCTGGGGCAGTCGCTTTTCTGTGAGCAGCCTGTCTTCAGGACTCACAGCTCACACAGCTTCCACCTTCCTGGGTCTGACCTCGGAGCATTCAGCCTCCTCTGCCCCTCCGTGCGCTTCCCCCCAGCGAGTCCGCTCAGGCGGGGCTCCTGGGGAAGCCAGGGGGTCCTGCACCCCAACTCCGCAGTCAGATGTGACTCTCAGCCAGCCAGTAAAACAGAAGGTTTATTAGAGGACAGGAACATGGTCTAAAACAGAGCTTGCAGGTGCAGAGAACGGGACCCCTCAGCTGGGTCCATTTTGGGGGGCAGTGAGCCAGACAACCACGTCTGCACTTCACTCCATGTCCCAGCCAGCCCCAAACTGAAACCCCCCTCCAACCCCTCCTCCTCTGGGCTTTGTCCCTTTCCCGGGCCAGGAGGTCACCTGATTCCTTTGTTCTCCAACCCTTCAGCTCTCACCTTGCAGGGGGGGAAGGGCCCAGGCCATCAGTTGCCAGGAAACAGGGTGTTGGCCATTCTCTGTGTCCAGACTCCTGCACACACATGCCCTCTAGGGCTCTGCAATGATCATACACCCTTACTCCACCCCCTAGATACTTAAGAACTGCCTAGGGGAAACTGAGGCACCCCCACACTATTCAGAGGAAACATTAAGAACAGTCCCACTTCTCACACGCCCCACCTGAGTCCGGGTCGGGAAGCCCCGTCCATTAGGGTTCGGTTTGTAAGCAAAGGATCCTGACCAGCTGTGGCTAGGAGGGAGAAAAGGCCCCATTTTCAGAGGCTGCTCGTTTCTCTGGTCAGGAACGGTGTCTTCTCCACAACTGAAGCTTGGATCCAAGAGGATGACTCCAGGTGGTGAGTTGCTCGCCTTGCTCTCCTGTTTCTCTGTTTTCTCTCCTGTGTTCGCCAACTCTCTCTTTCTCGTCTCTCCTCTTCTCTCCTCGTGCCGTGTCCCTTCACAGGACGCGGGTAGGTGTGCATTCCCACAAGTGAGGTCTCGGGAGCCATGGAAAAGTCGGAGAGGACGAAGATCATGCAGGGCAGTAGAAAGGCTGCTGAAAGTACCTGAAGAGACAAAGGAAACGAGAAGGGGGAAGTCCAGCCTAACACAGGAGTGTAATCTGTAAAGAGAAACAACGGCAAATCTAATCTACAGAAACTCTTCAAGTTGCCGAAAGACATGTAGGATGGGAAAATACTTGTTGAATCCAGTCTCTTGAAGATCTTAGGCTCAGTATGCGTGCGAATTTGTAGTTGCTTAGAAATCTGCCTTCTTCTGTTTGCTCTACCTTCCAATTATTGAAAATCTACCTACCTATTTTTTGTTTAGTTTTATTATTAATGATTATTATTATTATTCAACTCATTTTGTGCAACTGGTGCTCCGTGAGGAAATGATTTGTGTCTTACTCCAAGGGGCTGCCCGGTGTCACTGTTGCTCCGGGAGGGAAATGATATGAGCACTACCTGAATTGGCCACGCAGTTTCACCATTGCTCCGTGAGGGAAATGCTTTCTGCATTACTCCAAGTGGCCACCCAGTGTCACTGTTGCTCCATGAGGGAAATGCTTTCTGAATGACCTGAATTGGCCACAGACATCACTGTTGCTCCGGGGTGGGGGGTGGGGGGGAGGCTTGGGATTGTTTGTGTATTACTCCTGAGTGGCCACGTCGTGTCACTCTTCCTCCAGGAGGGGAATGCTTTGTGCATTTCCCTGTGTTGTGGCCACCCAAGACAACACACACAGCACGATACCGACGCACACACACACAGAACACGTCACACATACAGATGGGTAGTGTAAAGTGCTAAAAATGAGACTTTCATTACTAATCAGATGTAGCCGTTGATGTCTCATGCACTCTTCCTCGAAAAGCCATACGTAATCTCGCCTGATCATTTGGTAGAGATCTGTTCCAGAAAATTACTCATCATGAGACATACATTATTGACAAGTACTAGTGATCCATTTCTCCTCGAATGATTCACCAAAACGCTTTTCGATTCCCTGCTGGTGATTTGGAAGAAATCGTTTCTCGAAATATACTAAAATAGAGAAATTCATCTTTGATCTGTGCGACAGATAAATTTGAGAAGGAATCTTCCTGAAAGCCCCGAGGATTCACTTCTCGTCAGACGGTACAGAGCAGGTTGCGAAAATTACTGAAAATGAGAACGTCATTCGAAATCAGGTATCCTGATGTCCTCCTCATGGAACCATGCACCAAAAAGCAAGTCTATTCTCTCTTTGGCATTTAGCAAGGATTTATCGAGAAAATTGCTAAAAAAGAGAAAGTTATAACTGATCAATGCTTATAATCAATGACAAATGGAATCCTCCTCCAAAAGCCTTTCAGATTGGCTCCTTGTGATTAGGTAGATATCAGTTGACGATTTGGTAGAAATGACTAAAAAGGAGGCAGTTCTTTCTGATCAATGTTAGCAATTAATTACACATGGAATCATCCTCCGTACTATGTTCATAATTAGCTCCTGGAGATTTGGACTAAAATCGGTCCGTGAAACTGACAAGGAATGAGACAATTCATTCCTCAGCCGTCCTCTGATAAATTTCCCACGGAATCCTCCAGCAGAAAAGCAAAGGCATTCTCCCTTGGTGCGTTGGAACAGATCGGTTCGTGCAAAGGACTCAAGGTAGAAAATCATTCTTTACAAGTATCTAGTGGTAAAGACTCCAGCAATCCAGCGTCTCTCCTGAAGAGTTCGTAGCGATTGGGTCAAGAAAATTACTCCTAAGGAGACTTAAATTATCGACAAGTACTAGTGCTAAAGCTCTCCTCGAATTATTCACCAAAATGCTTTTCGATACGATGACACAGAAGGGCACAGAACACGACACACAAAAATAACACACGACAAAGACACACACACACCGCGACACGGAAAGCAACACACACAAAACATCACACACACGACCCACAACATCTCACAAACACACACTCACTCAACACAAAATAACCCACAACATGTCACACGCAACACAAGACGACCCACAACATGATGAGCGCTGTGGAGCTAGGGCTCCGGCTCGGCTTTCGCAGCGGCTCTGGCGAGGAATGGTGCCGGAGCTCTCGCCGGAGGGAAACACGGCAGGAGGGGGCCTGAGCCGCTTGGGCCTCTTTCCAAGGGGGCGGAACAAGGCCTCCGCTCTCTGCCCTCTGCAGACCTGGCTGCCAGGTCAGTGCTTCCAGTTCCTCGTCCGCAGTCGCTGTCGTCCTCCTCAGCGGCCGTGGGCGTCCTCGCTGGGGACAGGGCTCGGGGGGATGTAGGTGGAGAGGGGCCAGAGTCTCTTGAGCAGAGTGACTCTGTGGGGTGCCGTAAGAAAAGGAGATTTTGGTTGGGATGCTCAAGGTGTAATGGGAGGAGAGTGGAGGGCGGATCCCCGCCGTGTGGAAGAGGCAAACAGAGGAGCCTCTGAGACGTTGCCGCCTGAGATGGTAACTTACTTGTTTTTTTCCCCTTGGGCTGGCTTTAGCAGCAAGGAAAAAGAAGTCAAGCCTCAGAATCTACTGCCCTCATGCGACGGAATGTGAGTGAGAGCAGCGAGCCTGTGACCGTTGGTGATGCCAGGCAAGAGCCCTCCATCTGGGAGCCGAGCTCTCGCCAGTCTCGGAGAGAGAAGTGTCTGGTTTGGTGAGGACTCTGCTCACGCCCTGTCACGGAGTCCCCGGCATGCTCTGAAACTGCTCCCTATGAAGCCAGTCAGAACTCTGGGGCAGTCGCTTTTCTGTGAGCAGCCTGTCTTCAGGACTCACAGCTCACACAGCTTCCACCTTCCTGGGTCTGACCTCGGAGCATTCAGCCTCCTCTGCCCCTCCGTGCGCTTCCCCCCAGCGAGTCCGCTCAGGCGGGGCTCCTGGGGAAGCCAGGGGGTCCTGCACCCCAACTCCGCAGTCAGATGTGACTCTCAGCCAGCCAGTAAAACAGAAGGTTTATTTTACGACAGAAACATGGTCTAAAACAGAGCTTGCTGGTGCAGAGAACGGGACCCCTCAGCTGGGTCCATTTTGGGGGGCAGTGAGCCAGACAACCACGTCTGCACTTCACTCCATGTCCCAGCCAGCCCCAAACTGAAACCCCCCTCCAGCCCCTCCTCCTCTGGGCTTTGTCCCTTTCCCGGGCCAGGAGGTCACCTGATTCCTTTGTTCTCCAACCCTTCAGCTCTCACCTTGCAGGGGGGGAAGGGCCCAGGCCATCAGTTGCCAGGAAACAGGGTGTTGGCCATTCTCTGTGTCCAGACTCCTGCACACACATGCCCTCTAGGGCTCTGCAATGATCATACACCCTTACTCCACCCCCTAGATACTTAAGAACTGCCTAGGGGAAACTGAGGCACCCCCACACTATTCAGAGGAAACATTAAGAACAGTCCCACTTCTCACACGCCCCACCTGAGTCCGGGTCGGGAAGCCCCGTCCATTAGGGTTCGGTTTGTAAGCAAAGGATCCTGACCAGCTGTGGCTAGGAGGGAGAAAAGGCCCCATTTTCAGAGGCTGCTCGTTTCTCTGGTCAGGAACGGTGTCTTCTCCACAACTGAAGCTTGGATCCAAGAGGATGACTCCAGGTGGTGAGTTGCTCGCCTTGCTCTCCTGTTTCTCTGTTTTCTCTCCTGTGTTCGCCAACTCTCTCTTTCTCGTCTCTCCTCTTCTCTCCTCGTGCCGTGTCCCTTCACAGGACGCGGGTAGGTGTGCATTCCCACAAGTGAGGTCTCGGGAGCCATGGAAAAGTCGGAGAGGACGAAGATCATGCAGGGCAGTAGAAAGGCTGCTGAAAGTACCTGAAGAGACAAAGGAAACGAGAAGGGGGAAGTCCAGCCTAACACAGGAGTGTAATCTGTAAAGAGAAACAACGGCAAATCTAATCTACAGAAACTCTTCAAGTTGCCGAAAGACATGTAGGATGGGAAAATACTTGTTGAATCCAGTCTCTTGAAGATCTTAGGCTCAGTATGCGTGCGAATTTGTAGTTGCTTAGAAATCTGCCTTCTTCTGTTTGCTCTACCTTCCAATTATTGAAAATCTACCTACCTATTTTTTGTTTAGTTTTATTATTAATGATTATTATTATTATTCAACTCATTTTGTGCAACTGGTGCTCCGTGAGGAAATGATTTGTGTCTTACTCCAAGGGGCTGCCCGGTGTCACTGTTGCTCCGGGAGGGAAATGATATGAGCACTACCTGAATTGGCCACGCAGTTTCACCATTGCTCCGTGAGGGAAATGCTTTCTGCATTACTCCAAGTGGCCACCCAGTGTCACTGTTGCTCCATGAGGGAAATGCTTTCTGAATGACCTGAATTGGCCACAGACATCACTGTTGCTCCGGGGTGGGGGGTGGGGGGGAGGCTTGGGATTGTTTGTGTATTACTCCTGAGTGGCCACGTCGTGTCACTCTTCCTCCAGGAGGGGAATGCTTTGTGCATTTCCCTGTGTTGTGGCCACCCAAGACAACACACACAGCACGATACCGACGCACACACACACAGAACACGTCACACATACAGATGGGTAGTGTAAAGTGCTAAAAATGAGACTTTCATTACTAATCAGATGTAGCCGTTGATGTCTCATGCACTCTTCCTCGAAAAGCCATACGTAATCTCGCCTGATCATTTGGTAGAGATCTGTTCCAGAAAATTACTCATCATGAGACATACATTATTGACAAGTACTAGTGATCCATTTCTCCTCGAATGATTCACCAAAACGCTTTTCGATTCCCTGCTGGTGATTTGGAAGAAATCGTTTCTCGAAATATACTAAAATAGAGAAATTCATCTTTGATCTGTGCGACAGATAAATTTGAGAAGGAATCTTCCTGAAAGCCCCGAGGATTCACTTCTCGTCAGACGGTACAGAGCAGGTTGCGAAAATTACTGAAAATGAGAACGTCATTCGAAATCAGGTATCCTGATGTCCTCCTCATGGAACCATGCACCAAAAAGCAAGTCTATTCTCTCTTTGGCATTTAGCAAGGATTTATCGAGAAAATTGCTAAAAAAGAGAAAGTTATAACTGATCAATGCTTATAATCAATGACAAATGGAATCCTCCTCCAAAAGCCTTTCAGATTGGCTCCTTGTGATTAGGTAGATATCAGTTGACGATTTGGTAGAAATGACTAAAAAGGAGGCAGTTCTTTCTGATCAATGTTAGCAATTAATTACACATGGAATCATCCTCCGTACTATGTTCATAATTAGCTCCTGGAGATTTGGACTAAAATCGGTCCGTGAAACTGACAAGGAATGAGACAATTCATTCCTCAGCCGTCCTCTGATAAATTTCCCACGGAATCCTCCAGCAGAAAAGCAAAGGCATTCTCCCTTGGTGCGTTGGAACAGATCGGTTCGTGCAAAGGACTCAAGGTAGAAAATCATTCTTTACAAGTATCTAGTGGTAAAGACTCCAGCAATCCAGCGTCTCTCCTGAAGAGTTCGTAGCGATTGGGTCAAGAAAATTACTCCTAAGGAGACTTAAATTATCGACAAGTACTAGTGCTAAAGCTCTCCTCGAATTATTCACCAAAATGCTTTTCGATACGATGACACAGAAGGGCACAGAACACGACACACAAAAATAACACACGACAAAGACACACACACACCGCGACACGGAAAGCAACACACACAAAACATCACACACACGACCCACAACATCTCACAAACACACACTCACTCAACACAAAATAACCCACAACATGTCACACGCAACACAAGACGACCCACAACATGATGAGCGCTGTGGAGCTAGGGCTCCGGCTCGGCTTTCGCAGCGGCTCTGGCGAGGAATGGTGCCGGAGCTCTCGCCGGAGGGAAACACGGCAGGAGGGGGCCTGAGCCGCTTGGGCCTCTTTCCAAGGGGGCGGAACAAGGCCTCCGCTCTCTGCCCTCTGCAGACCTGGCTGCCAGGTCAGTGCTTCCAGTTCCTCGTCCGCAGTCGCTGTCGTCCTCCTCAGCGGCCGTGGGCGTCCTCGCTGGGGACAGGGCTCGGGGGGATGTAGGTGGAGAGGGGCCAGAGTCTCTTGAGCAGAGTGACTCTGTGGGGTGCCGTAAGAAAAGGAGATTTTGGTTGGGATGCTCAAGGTGTAATGGGAGGAGAGTGGAGGGCGGATCCCCGCCGTGTGGAAGAGGCAAACAGAGGAGCCTCTGAGACGTTGCCGCCTGAGATGGTAACTTACTTGTTTTTTTCCCCTTGGGCTGGCTTTAGCAGCAAGGAAAAAGAAGTCAAGCCTCAGAATCTACTGCCCTCATGCGACGGAATGTGAGTGAGAGCAGCGAGCCTGTGACCGTTGGTGATGCCAGGCAAGAGCCCTCCATCTGGGAGCCGAGCTCTCGCCAGTCTCAGAGAGAGAAGTGTCTGGTTTGGTGAGGACTCTGCTCACGCCCTGTCACGGAGTCCCCGGCATGCTCTGAAACTGCTCCCTATGAAGCCAGTCAGAACTCTGGGGCAGTCGCTTTTCTGTGAGCAGCCTGTCTTCAGGACTCACAGCTCACACAGCTTCCACCTTCCTGGGTCTGACCTCGGAGCATTCAGCCTCCTCTGCCCCTCCGTGCGCTTCCCCCCAGCGAGTCCGCTCAGGCGGGGCTCCTGGGGAAGCCAGGGGGTCCTGCACCCCAACTCCGCAGTCAGATGTGACTCTCAGCCAGCCAGTAAAACAGAAGGTTTATTAGAGGACAGGAACATGGTCTAAAACAGAGCTTGCAGGTGCAGAGAACGGGACCCCTCAGCTGGGTCCATTTTGGGGGGCAGTGAGCCAGACAACCACGTCTGCACTTCACTCCATGTCCCAGCCAGCCCCAAACTGAAACCCCCCTCCAACCCCTCCTCCTCTGGGCTTTGTCCCTTTCCCGGGCCAGGAGGTCACCTGATTCCTTTGTTCTCCAACCCTTCAGCTCTCACCTTGCAGGGGGGGAAGGGCCCAGGCCATCAGTTGCCAGGAAACAGGGTGTTGGCCATTCTCTGTGTCCAGACTCCTGCACACACATGCCCTCTAGGGCTCTGCAATGATCATACACCCTTACTCCACCCCCTAGATACTTAAGAACTGCCTAGGGGAAACTGAGGCACCCCCACACTATTCAGAGGAAACATTAAGAACAGTCCCACTTCTCACACGCCCCACCTGAGTCCGGGTCGGGAAGCCCCGTCCATTAGGGTTCGGTTTGTAAGCAAAGGATCCTGACCAGCTGTGGCTAGGAGGGAGAAAAGGCCCCATTTTCAGAGGCTGCTCGTTTCTCTGGTCAGGAACGGTGTCTTCTCCACAACTGAAGCTTGGATCCAAGAGGATGACTCCAGGTGGTGAGTTGCTCGCCTTGCTCTCCTGTTTCTCTGTTTTCTCTCCTGTGTTCGCCAACTCTCTCTTTCTCGTCTCTCCTCTTCTCTCCTCGTGCCGTGTCCCTTCACAGGACGCGGGTAGGTGTGCATTCCCACAAGTGAGGTCTCGGGAGCCATGGAAAAGTCGGAGAGGACGAAGATCATGCAGGGCAGTAGAAAGGCTGCTGAAAGTACCTGAAGAGACAAAGGAAACGAGAAGGGGGAAGTCCAGCCTAACACAGGAGTGTAATCTGTAAAGAGAAACAACGGCAAATCTAATCTACAGAAACTCTTCAAGTTGCCGAAAGACATGTAGGATGGGAAAATACTTGTTGAATCCAGTCTCTTGAAGATCTTAGGCTCAGTATGCGTGCGAATTTGTAGTTGCTTAGAAATCTGCCTTCTTCTGTTTGCTCTACCTTCCAATTATTGAAAATCTACCTACCTATTTTTTGTTTAGTTTTATTATTAATGATTATTATTATTATTCAACTCATTTTGTGCAACTGGTGCTCCGTGAGGAAATGATTTGTGTCTTACTCCAAGGGGCTGCCCGGTGTCACTGTTGCTCCGGGAGGGAAATGATCTGAGCACTACCTGAATTGGCCACGCAGTTTCACCATTGCTCCGTGAGGGAAATGCTTTCTGCATTACTCCAAGTGGCCACCCAGTGTCACTGTTGCTCCATGAGGGAAATGCTTTCTGAATGACCTGAATTGGCCACAGACATCACTGTTGCTCCGGGGTGGGGGGTGGGGGGGAGGCTTGGGATTGTTTGTGTATTACTCCTGAGTGGCCACGTCGTGTCACTCTTCCTCCAGGAGGGGAATGCTTTGTGCATTTCCCTGTGTTGTGGCCACCCAAGACAACACACACAGCACGATACCGACGCACACACACACAGAACACGTCACACATACAGATGGGTAGTGTAAAGTGCTAAAAATGAGACTTTCATTACTAATCAGATGTAGCCGTTGATGTCTCATGCACTCTTCCTCGAAAAGCCATACGTAATCTCGCCTGATCATTTGGTAGAGATCTGTTCCAGAAAATTACTCATCATGAGACATACATTATTGACAAGTACTAGTGATCCATTTCTCCTCGAATGATTCACCAAAACGCTTTTCGATTCCCTGCTGGTGATTTGGAAGAAATCGTTTCTCGAAATATACTAAAATAGAGAAATTCATCTTTGATCTGTGCGACAGATAAATTTGAGAAGGAATCTTCCTGAAAGCCCCGAGGATTCACTTCTCGTCAGACGGTACAGAGCAGGTTGCGAAAATTACTGAAAATGAGAACGTCATTCGAAATCAGGTATCCTGATGTCCTCCTCATGGAACCATGCACCAAAAAGCAAGTCTATTCTCTCTTTGGCATTTAGCAAGGATTTATCGAGAAAATTGCTAAAAAAGAGAAAGTTATAACTGATCAATGCTTATAATCAATGACAAATGGAATCCTCCTCCAAAAGCCTTTCAGATTGGCTCCTTGTGATTAGGTAGATATCAGTTGACGATTTGGTAGAAATGACTAAAAAGGAGGCAGTTCTTTCTGATCAATGTTAGCAATTAATTACACATGGAATCATCCTCCGTACTATGTTCATAATTAGCTCCTGGAGATTTGGACTAAAATCGGTCCGTGAAACTGACAAGGAATGAGACAATTCATTCCTCAGCCGTCCTCTGATAAATTTCCCACGGAATCCTCCAGCAGAAAAGCAAAGGCATTCTCCCTTGGTGCGTTGGAACAGATCGGTTCGTGCAAAGGACTCAAGGTAGAAAATCATTCTTTACAAGTATCTAGTGGTAAAGACTCCAGCAATCCAGCGTCTCTCCTGAAGAGTTCGTAGCGATTGGGTCAAGAAAATTACTCCTAAGGAGACTTAAATTATCGACAAGTACTAGTGCTAAAGCTCTCCTCGAATTATTCACCAAAATGCTTTTCGATACGATGACACAGAAGGGCACAGAACACGACACACAAAAATAACACACGACAAAGACACACACACACCGCGACACGGAAAGCAACACACACAAAACATCACACACACGACCCACAACATCTCACAAACACACACTCACTCAACACAAAATAACCCACAACATGTCACACGCAACACAAGACGACCCACAACATGATGAGCGCTGTGGAGCTAGGGCTCCGGCTCGGCTTTCGCAGCGGCTCTGGCGAGGAATGGTGCCGGAGCTCTCGCCGGAGGGAAACACGGCAGGAGGGGGCCTGAGCCGCTTGGGCCTCTTTCCAAGGGGGCGGAACAAGGCCTCCGCTCTCTGCCCTCTGCAGACCTGGCTGCCAGGTCAGTGCTTCCAGTTCCTCGTCCGCAGTCGCTGTCGTCCTCCTCAGCGGCCGTGGGCGTCCTCGCTGGGGACAGGGCTCGGGGGGATGTAGGTGGAGAGGGGCCAGAGTCTCTTGAGCAGAGTGACTCTGTGGGGTGCCGTAAGAAAAGGAGATTTTGGTTGGGATGCTCAAGGTGTAATGGGAGGAGAGTGGAGGGCGGATCCCCGCCGTGTGGAAGAGGCAAACAGAGGAGCCTCTGAGACGTTGCCGCCTGAGATGGTAACTTACTTGTTTTTTTCCCCTTGGGCTGGCTTTAGCAGCAAGGAAAAAGAAGTCAAGCCTCAGAATCTACTGCCCTCATGCGACGGAATGTGAGTGAGAGCAGCGAGCCTGTGACCGTTGGTGATGCCAGGCAAGAGCCCTCCATCTGGGAGCCGAGCTCTCGCCAGTCTCGGAGAGAGAAGTGTCTGGTTTGGTGAGGACTCTGCTCACGCCCTGTCACGGAGTCCCCGGCATGCTCTGAAACTGCTCCCTATGAAGCCAGTCAGAACTCTGGGGCAGTCGCTTTTCTGTGAGCAGCCTGTCTTCAGGACTCACAGCTCACACAGCTTCCACCTTCCTGGGTCTGACCTCGGAGCATTCAGCCTCCTCTGCCCCTCCGTGCGCTTCCCCCCAGCGAGTCCGCTCAGGCGGGGCTCCTGGGGAAGCCAGGGGGTCCTGCACCCCAACTCCGCAGTCAGATGTGACTCTCAGCCAGCCAGTAAAACAGAAGGTTTATTAGAGGACAGGAACATGGTCTAAAACAGAGCTTGCAGGTGCAGAGAACGGGACCCCTCAGCTGGGTCCATTTTGGGGGGCAGTGAGCCAGACAACCACGTCTGCACTTCACTCCATGTCCCAGCCAGCCCCAAACTGAAACCCCCCTCCAACCCCTCCTCCTCTGGGCTTTGTCCCTTTCCCGGGCCAGGAGGTCACCTGATTCCTTTGTTCTCCAACCCTTCAGCTCTCCCCTTGCAGGGGGGGAAGGGCCCAGGCCATCAGTTGCCAGGAAACAGGGTGTTGGCCATTCTCTGTGTCCAGACTCCTGCACACACATGCCCTCTAGGGCTCTGCAATGATCATACACCCTTACTCCACCCCCTAGATACTTAAGAACTGCCTAGGGGAAACTGAGGCACCCCCACACTATTCAGAGGAAACATTAAGAACAGTCCCACTTCTCACACGCCCCACCTGAGTCCGGGTCGGGAAGCCCCGTCCATTAGGGTTCGGTTTGTAAGCAAAGGATCCTGACCAGCTGTGGCTAGGAGGGAGAAAAGGCCCCATTTTCAGAGGCTGCTCGTTTCTCTGGTCAGGAACGGTGTCTTCTCCACAACTGAAGCTTGGATCCAAGAGGATGACTCCAGGTGGTGAGTTGCTCGCCTTGCTCTCCTGTTTCTCTGTTTTCTCTCCTGTGTTCGCCAACTCTCTCTTTCTCGTCTCTCCTCTTCTCTCCTCGTGCCGTGTCCCTTCACAGGACGCGGGTAGGTGTGCATTCCCACAAGTGAGGTCTCGGGAGCCATGGAAAAGTCGGAGAGGACGAAGATCATGCAGGGCAGTAGAAAGGCTGCTGAAAGTACCTGAAGAGACAAAGGAAACGAGAAGGGGGAAGTCCAGCCTAACACAGGAGTGTAATCTGTAAAGAGAAACAACGGCAAATCTAATCTACAGAAACTCTTCAAGTTGCCGAAAGACATGTAGGATGGGAAAATACTTGTTGAATCCAGTCTCTTGAAGATCTTAGGCTCAGTATGCGTGCGAATTTGTAGTTGCTTAGAAATCTGCCTTCTTCTGTTTGCTCTACCTTCCAATTATTGAAAATCTACCTACCTATTTTTTGTTTAGTTTTATTATTAATGATTATTATTATTATTCAACTCATTTTGTGCAACTGGTGCTCCGTGAGGAAATGATTTGTGTCTTACTCCAAGGGGCTGCCCGGTGTCACTGTTGCTCCGGGAGGGAAATGATCTGAGCACTACCTGAATTGGCCACGCAGTTTCACCATTGCTCCGTGAGGGAAATGCTTTCTGCATTACTCCAAGTGGCCACCCAGTGTCACTGTTGCTCCATGAGGGAAATGCTTTCTGAATGACCTGAATTGGCCACAGACATCACTGTTGCTCCGGGGTGGGGGGTGGGGGGGAGGCTTGGGATTGTTTGTGTATTACTCCTGAGTGGCCACGTCGTGTCACTCTTCCTCCAGGAGGGGAATGCTTTGTGCATTTCCCTGTGTTGTGGCCACCCAAGACAACACACACAGCACGATACCGACGCACACACACACAGAACACGTCACACATACAGATGGGTAGTGTAAAGTGCTAAAAATGAGACTTTCATTACTAATCAGATGTAGCCGTTGATGTCTCATGCACTCTTCCTCGAAAAGCCATACGTAATCTCGCCTGATCATTTGGTAGAGATCTGTTCCAGAAAATTACTCATCATGAGACATACATTATTGACAAGTACTAGTGATCCATTTCTCCTCGAATGATTCACCAAAACGCTTTTCGATTCCCTGCTGGTGATTTGGAAGAAATCGTTTCTCGAAATATACTAAAATAGAGAAATTCATCTTTGATCTGTGCGACAGATAAATTTGAGAAGGAATCTTCCTGAAAGCCCCGAGGATTCACTTCTCGTCAGACGGTACAGAGCAGGTTGCGAAAATTACTGAAAATGAGAACGTCATTCGAAATCAGGTATCCTGATGTCCTCCTCATGGAACCATGCACCAAAAAGCAAGTCTATTCTCTCTTTGGCATTTAGCAAGGATTTATCGAGAAAATTGCTAAAAAAGAGAAAGTTATAACTGATCAATGCTTATAATCAATGACAAATGGAATCCTCCTCCAAAAGCCTTTCAGATTGGCTCCTTGTGATTAGGTAGATATCAGTTGACGATTTGGTAGAAATGACTAAAAAGGAGGCAGTTCTTTCTGATCAATGTTAGCAATTAATTACACATGGAATCATCCTCCGTACTATGTTCATAATTAGCTCCTGGAGATTTGGACTAAAATCGGTCCGTGAAACTGACAAGGAATGAGACAATTCATTCCTCAGCCGTCCTCTGATAAATTTCCCACGGAATCCTCCAGCAGAAAAGCAAAGGCATTCTCCCTTGGTGCGTTGGAACAGATCGGTTCGTGCAAAGGACTCAAGGTAGAAAATCATTCTTTACAAGTATCTAGTGGTAAAGACTCCAGCAATCCAGCGTCTCTCCTGAAGAGTTCGTAGCGATTGGGTCAAGAAAATTACTCCTAAGGAGACTTAAATTATCGACAAGTACTAGTGCTAAAGCTCTCCTCGAATTATTCACCAAAATGCTTTTCGATACGATGACACAGAAGGGCACAGAACACGACACACAAAAATAACACACGACAAAGACACACACACACCGCGACACGGAAAGCAACACACACAAAACATCACACACACGACCCACAACATCTCACAAACACACACTCACTCAACACAAAATAACCCACAACATGTCACACGCAACACAAGACGACCCACAACATGATGAGCGCTGTGGAGCTAGGGCTCCGGCTCGGCTTTCGCAGCGGCTCTGGCGAGGAATGGTGCCGGAGCTCTCGCCGGAGGGAAACACGGCAGGAGGGGGCCTGAGCCGCTTGGGCCTCTTTCCAAGGGGGCGGAACAAGGCCTCCGCTCTCTGCCCTCTGCAGACCTGGCTGCCAGGTCAGTGCTTCCAGTTCCTCGTCCGCAGTCGCTGTCGTCCTCCTCAGCGGCCGTGGGCGTCCTCGCTGGGGACAGGGCTCGGGGGGATGTAGGTGGAGAGGGGCCAGAGTCTCTTGAGCAGAGTGACTCTGTGGGGTGCCGTAAGAAAAGGAGATTTTGGTTGGGATGCTCAAGGTGTAATGGGAGGAGAGTGGAGGGCGGATCCCCGCCGTGTGGAAGAGGCAAACAGAGGAGCCTCTGAGACGTTGCCGCCTGAGATGGTAACTTACTTGTTTTTTTCCCCTTGGGCTGGCTTTAGCAGCAAGGAAAAAGAAGTCAAGCCTCAGAATCTACTGCCCTCATGCGACGGAATGTGAGTGAGAGCAGCGAGCCTGTGACCGTTGGTGATGCCAGGCAAGAGCCCTCCATCTGGGAGCCGAGCTCTCGCCAGTCTCAGAGAGAGAAGTGTCTGGTTTGGTGAGGACTCTGCTCACGCCCTGTCACGGAGTCCCCGGCATGCTCTGAAACTGCTCCCTATGAAGCCAGTCAGAACTCTGGGGCAGTCGCTTTTCTGTGAGCAGCCTGTCTTCAGGACTCACAGCTCACACAGCTTCCACCTTCCTGGGTCTGACCTCGGAGCATTCAGCCTCCTCTGCCCCTCCGTGCGCTTCCCCCCAGCGAGTCCGCTCAGGCGGGGCTCCTGGGGAAGCCAGGGGGTCCTGCACCCCAACTCCGCAGTCAGATGTGACTCTCAGCCAGCCAGTAAAACAGAAGGTTTATTAGAGGACAGGAACATGGTCTAAAACAGAGCTTGCAGGTGCAGAGAACGGGACCCCTCAGCTGGGTCCATTTTGGGGGGCAGTGAGCCAGACAACCACGTCTGCACTTCACTCCATGTCCCAGCCAGCCCCAAACTGAAACCCCCCTCCAACCCCTCCTCCTCTGGGCTTTGTCCCTTTCCCGGGCCAGGAGGTCACCTGATTCCTTTGTTCTCCAACCCTTCAGCTCTCACCTTGCAGGGGGGGAAGGGCCCAGGCCATCAGTTGCCAGGAAACAGGGTGTTGGCCATTCTCTGTGTCCAGACTCCTGCACACACATGCCCTCTAGGGCTCTGCAATGATCATACACCCTTACTCCACCCCCTAGATACTTAAGAACTGCCTAGGGGAAACTGAGGCACCCCCACACTATTCAGAGGAAACATTAAGAACAGTCCCACTTCTCACACGCCCCACCTGAGTCCGGGTCGGGAAGCCCCGTCCATTAGGGTTCGGTTTGTAAGCAAAGGATCCTGACCAGCTGTGGCTAGGAGGGAGAAAAGGCCCCATTTTCAGAGGCTGCTCGTTTCTCTGGTCAGGAACGGTGTCTTCTCCACAACTGAAGCTTGGATCCAAGAGGATGACTCCAGGTGGTGAGTTGCTCGCCTTGCTCTCCTGTTTCTCTGTTTTCTCTCCTGTGTTCGCCAACTCTCTCTTTCTCGTCTCTCCTCTTCTCTCCTCGTGCCGTGTCCCTTCACAGGACGCGGGTAGGTGTGCATTCCCACAAGTGAGGTCTCGGGAGCCATGGAAAAGTCGGAGAGGACGAAGATCATGCAGGGCAGTAGAAAGGCTGCTGAAAGTACCTGAAGAGACAAAGGAAACGAGAAGGGGGAAGTCCAGCCTAACACAGGAGTGTAATCTGTAAAGAGAAACAACGGCAAATCTAATCTACAGAAACTCTTCAAGTTGCCGAAAGACATGTAGGATGGGAAAATACTTGTTGAATCCAGTCTCTTGAAGATCTTAGGCTCAGTATGCGTGCGAATTTGTAGTTGCTTAGAAATCTGCCTTCTTCTGTTTGCTCTACCTTCCAATTATTGAAAATCTACCTACCTATTTTTTGTTTAGTTTTATTATTAATGATTATTATTATTATTCAACTCATTTTGTGCAACTGGTGCTCCGTGAGGAAATGATTTGTGTCTTACTCCAAGGGGCTGCCCGGTGTCACTGTTGCTCCGGGAGGGAAATGATCTGAGCACTACCTGAATTGGCCACGCAGTTTCACCATTGCTCCGTGAGGGAAATGCTTTCTGCATTACTCCAAGTGGCCACCCAGTGTCACTGTTGCTCCATGAGGGAAATGCTTTCTGAATGACCTGAATTGGCCACAGACATCACTGTTGCTCCGGGGTGGGGGGTGGGGGGGAGGCTTGGGATTGTTTGTGTATTACTCCTGAGTGGCCACGTCGTGTCACTCTTCCTCCAGGAGGGGAATGCTTTGTGCATTTCCCTGTGTTGTGGCCACCCAAGACAACACACACAGCACGATACCGACGCACACACACACAGAACACGTCACACATACAGATGGGTAGTGTAAAGTGCTAAAAATGAGACTTTCATTACTAATCAGATGTAGCCGTTGATGTCTCATGCACTCTTCCTCGAAAAGCCATACGTAATCTCGCCTGATCATTTGGTAGAGATCTGTTCCAGAAAATTACTCATCATGAGACATACATTATTGACAAGTACTAGTGATCCATTTCTCCTCGAATGATTCACCAAAACGCTTTTCGATTCCCTGCTGGTGATTTGGAAGAAATCGTTTCTCGAAATATACTAAAATAGAGAAATTCATCTTTGATCTGTGCGACAGATAAATTTGAGAAGGAATCTTCCTGAAAGCCCCGAGGATTCACTTCTCGTCAGACGGTACAGAGCAGGTTGCGAAAATTACTGAAAATGAGAACGTCATTCGAAATCAGGTATCCTGATGTCCTCCTCATGGAACCATGCACCAAAAAGCAAGTCTATTCTCTCTTTGGCATTTAGCAAGGATTTATCGAGAAAATTGCTAAAAAAGAGAAAGTTATAACTGATCAATGCTTATAATCAATGACAAATGGAATCCTCCTCCAAAAGCCTTTCAGATTGGCTCCTTGTGATTAGGTAGATATCAGTTGACGATTTGGTAGAAATGACTAAAAAGGAGGCAGTTCTTTCTGATCAATGTTAGCAATTAATTACACATGGAATCATCCTCCGTACTATGTTCATAATTAGCTCCTGGAGATTTGGACTAAAATCGGTCCGTGAAACTGACAAGGAATGAGACAATTCATTCCTCAGCCGTCCTCTGATAAATTTCCCACGGAATCCTCCAGCAGAAAAGCAAAGGCATTCTCCCTTGGTGCGTTGGAACAGATCGGTTCGTGCAAAGGACTCAAGGTAGAAAATCATTCTTTACAAGTATCTAGTGGTAAAGACTCCAGCAATCCAGCGTCTCTCCTGAAGAGTTCGTAGCGATTGGGTCAAGAAAATTACTCCTAAGGAGACTTAAATTATCGACAAGTACTAGTGCTAAAGCTCTCCTCGAATTATTCACCAAAATGCTTTTCGATACGATGACACAGAAGGGCACAGAACACGACACACAAAAATAACACACGACAAAGACACACACACACCGCGACACGGAAAGCAACACACACAAAACATCACACACACGACCCACAACATCTCACAAACACACACTCACTCAACACAAAATAACCCACAACATGTCACACGCAACACAAGACGACCCACAACATGATGAGCGCTGTGGAGCTAGGGCTCCGGCTCGGCTTTCGCAGCGGCTCTGGCGAGGAATGGTGCCGGAGCTCTCGCCGGAGGGAAACACGGCAGGAGGGGGCCTGAGCCGCTTGGGCCTCTTTCCAAGGGGGCGGAACAAGGCCTCCGCTCTCTGCCCTCTGCAGACCTGGCTGCCAGGTCAGTGCTTCCAGTTCCTCGTCCGCAGTCGCTGTCGTCCTCCTCAGCGGCCGTGGGCGTCCTCGCTGGGGACAGGGCTCGGGGGGATGTAGGTGGAGAGGGGCCAGAGTCTCTTGAGCAGAGTGACTCTGTGGGGTGCCGTAAGAAAAGGAGATTTTGGTTGGGATGCTCAAGGTGTAATGGGAGGAGAGTGGAGGGCGGATCCCCGCCGTGTGGAAGAGGCAAACAGAGGAGCCTCTGAGACGTTGCCGCCTGAGATGGTAACTTACTTGTTTTTTTCCCCTTGGGCTGGCTTTAGCAGCAAGGAAAAAGAAGTCAAGCCTCAGAATCTACTGCCCTCATGCGACGGAATGTGAGTGAGAGCAGCGAGCCTGTGACCGTTGGTGATGCCAGGCAAGAGCCCTCCATCTGGGAGCCGAGCTCTCGCCAGTCTCGGAGAGAGAAGTGTCTGGTTTGGTGAGGACTCTGCTCACGCCCTGTCACGGAGTCCCCGGCATGCTCTGAAACTGCTCCCTATGAAGCCAGTCAGAACTCTGGGGCAGTCGCTTTTCTGTGAGCAGCCTGTCTTCAGGACTCACAGCTCACACAGCTTCCACCTTCCTGGGTCTGACCTCGGAGCATTCAGCCTCCTCTGCCCCTCCGTGCGCTTCCCCCCAGCGAGTCCGCTCAGGCGGGGCTCCTGGGGAAGCCAGGGGGTCCTGCACCCCAACTCCGCAGTCAGATGTGACTCTCAGCCAGCCAGTAAAACAGAAGGTTTATTAGAGGACAGGAACATGGTCTAAAACAGAGCTTGCAGGTGCAGAGAACGGGACCCCTCAGCTGGGTCCATTTTGGGGGGCAGTGAGCCAGACAACCACGTCTGCACTTCACTCCATGTCCCAGCCAGCCCCAAACTGAAACCCCCCTCCAACCCCTCCTCCTCTGGGCTTTGTCCCTTTCCCGGGCCAGGAGGTCACCTGATTCCTTTGTTCTCCAACCCTTCAGCTCTCCCCTTGCAGGGGGGGAAGGGCCCAGGCCATCAGTTGCCAGGAAACAGGGTGTTGGCCATTCTCTGTGTCCAGACTCCTGCACACACATGCCCTCTAGGGCTCTGCAATGATCATACACCCTTACTCCACCCCCTAGATACTTAAGAACTGCCTAGGGGAAACTGAGGCACCCCCACACTATTCAGAGGAAACATTAAGAACAGTCCCACTTCTCACACGCCCCACCTGAGTCCGGGTCGGGAAGCCCCGTCCATTAGGGTTCGGTTTGTAAGCAAAGGATCCTGACCAGCTGTGGCTAGGAGGGAGAAAAGGCCCCATTTTCAGAGGCTGCTCGTTTCTCTGGTCAGGAACGGTGTCTTCTCCACAACTGAAGCTTGGATCCAAGAGGATGACTCCAGGTGGTGAGTTGCTCGCCTTGCTCTCCTGTTTCTCTGTTTTCTCTCCTGTGTTCGCCAACTCTCTCTTTCTCGTCTCTCCTCTTCTCTCCTCGTGCCGTGTCCCTTCACAGGACGCGGGTAGGTGTGCATTCCCACAAGTGAGGTCTCGGGAGCCATGGAAAAGTCGGAGAGGACGAAGATCATGCAGGGCAGTAGAAAGGCTGCTGAAAGTACCTGAAGAGACAAAGGAAACGAGAAGGGGGAAGTCCAGCCTAACACAGGAGTGTAATCTGTAAAGAGAAACAACGGCAAATCTAATCTACAGAAACTCTTCAAGTTGCCGAAAGACATGTAGGATGGGAAAATACTTGTTGAATCCAGTCTCTTGAAGATCTTAGGCTCAGTATGCGTGCGAATTTGTAGTTGCTTAGAAATCTGCCTTCTTCTGTTTGCTCTACCTTCCAATTATTGAAAATCTACCTACCTATTTTTTGTTTAGTTTTATTATTAATGATTATTATTATTATTCAACTCATTTTGTGCAACTGGTGCTCCGTGAGGAAATGATTTGTGTCTTACTCCAAGGGGCTGCCCGGTGTCACTGTTGCTCCGGGAGGGAAATGATCTGAGCACTACCTGAATTGGCCACGCAGTTTCACCATTGCTCCGTGAGGGAAATGCTTTCTGCATTACTCCAAGTGGCCACCCAGTGTCACTGTTGCTCCATGAGGGAAATGCTTTCTGAATGACCTGAATTGGCCACAGACATCACTGTTGCTCCGGGGTGGGGGGTGGGGGGGAGGCTTGGGATTGTTTGTGTATTACTCCTGAGTGGCCACGTCGTGTCACTCTTCCTCCAGGAGGGGAATGCTTTGTGCATTTCCCTGTGTTGTGGCCACCCAAGACAACACACACAGCACGATACCGACGCACACACACACAGAACACGTCACACATACAGATGGGTAGTGTAAAGTGCTAAAAATGAGACTTTCATTACTAATCAGATGTAGCCGTTGATGTCTCATGCACTCTTCCTCGAAAAGCCATACGTAATCTCGCCTGATCATTTGGTAGAGATCTGTTCCAGAAAATTACTCATCATGAGACATACATTATTGACAAGTACTAGTGATCCATTTCTCCTCGAATGATTCACCAAAACGCTTTTCGATTCCCTGCTGGTGATTTGGAAGAAATCGTTTCTCGAAATATACTAAAATAGAGAAATTCATCTTTGATCTGTGCGACAGATAAATTTGAGAAGGAATCTTCCTGAAAGCCCCGAGGATTCACTTCTCGTCAGACGGTACAGAGCAGGTTGCGAAAATTACTGAAAATGAGAACGTCATTCGAAATCAGGTATCCTGATGTCCTCCTCATGGAACCATGCACCAAAAAGCAAGTCTATTCTCTCTTTGGCATTTAGCAAGGATTTATCGAGAAAATTGCTAAAAAAGAGAAAGTTATAACTGATCAATGCTTATAATCAATGACAAATGGAATCCTCCTCCAAAAGCCTTTCAGATTGGCTCCTTGTGATTAGGTAGATATCAGTTGACGATTTGGTAGAAATGACTAAAAAGGAGGCAGTTCTTTCTGATCAATGTTAGCAATTAATTACACATGGAATCATCCTCCGTACTATGTTCATAATTAGCTCCTGGAGATTTGGACTAAAATCGGTCCGTGAAACTGACAAGGAATGAGACAATTCATTCCTCAGCCGTCCTCTGATAAATTTCCCACGGAATCCTCCAGCAGAAAAGCAAAGGCATTCTCCCTTGGTGCATTGGAACAGATCGGTTCGTGCAAAGGACTCAAGGTAGAAAATCATTCTTTACAAGTATCTAGTGGTAAAGACTCCAGCAATCCAGCGTCTCTCCTGAAGAGTTCGTAGCGATTGGGTCAAGAAAATTACTCCTAAGGAGACTTAAATTATCGACAAGTACTAGTGCTAAAGCTCTCCTCGAATTATTCACCAAAATGCTTTTCGATACGATGACACAGAAGGGCACAGAACACGACACACAAAAATAACACACGACAAAGACACACACACACTGCGACACGGAAAGCAACACACACAAAACATCACACACACGACCCACAACATCTCACAAACACACACTCACTCAACACAAAATAACCCACAACATGTCACACGCAACACAAGACGACCCACAACATGATGAGCGCTGTGGAGCTAGGGCTCCGGCTCGGCTTTCGCAGCGGCTCTGGCGAGGAATGGTGCCGGAGCTCTCGCCGGAGGGAAACACGGCAGGAGGGGGCCTGAGCCGCTTGGGCCTCTTTCCAAGGGGGCGGAACAAGGCCTCCGCTCTCTGCCCTCTGCAGACCTGGCTGCCAGGTCAGTGCTTCCAGTTCCTCGTCCGCAGTCGCTGTCGTCCTCCTCAGCGGCCGTGGGCGTCCTCGCTGGGGACAGGGCTCGGGGGGATGTAGGTGGAGAGGGGCCAGAGTCTCTTGAGCAGAGTGACTCTGTGGGATGCCGTAAGAAAAGGAGATTTTGGTTGGGATGCTCAAGGTGTAATGGGAGGAGAGTGGAGGGCGGATCCCCGCCGTGTGGAAGAGGCAAACAGAGGAGCCTCTGAGACGTTGCCGCCTGAGATGGTAACTTACTTGTTTTTTTCCCCTTGGGCTGGCTTTAGCAGCAAGGAAAAAGAAGTCAAGCCTCAGAATCTACTGCCCTCATGCGACGGAATGTGAGTGAGAGCAGCGAGCCTGTGACCGTTGGTGATGCCAGGCAAGAGCCCTCCATCTGGGAGCCGAGCTCTCGCCAGTCTCGGAGAGAGAAGTGTCTGGTTTGGTGAGGACTCTGCTCACGCCCTGTCACGGAGTCCCCGGCATGCTCTGAAACTGCTCCCTATGAAGCCAGTCAGAACTCTGGGGCAGTCGCTTTTCTGTGAGCAGCCTGTCTTCAGGACTCACAGCTCACACAGCTTCCACCTTCCTGGGTCTGACCTCGGAGCATTCAGCCTCCTCTGCCCCTCCGTGCGCTTCCCCCCAGCGAGTCCGCTCAGGCGGGGCTCCTGGGGAAGCCAGAGGGTCCTGCACCCCAACTCCGCAGTCAGATGTGACTCTCAGCCAGCCAGTAAAACAGAAGGTTTATTTGACGACAGAAACATGGTCTAAAACAGAGCTTGCTGGTGCAGAGAACGGGACCCCTCAGCTGGGTCCATTTTGGGGGGCAGTGAGCCAGACAACCACGTCTGCACTTCACTCCATGTCCCAGCCAGCCCCAAACTGAAACCCCCCTCCAGCCCCTCCTCCTCTGGGCTTTGTCCCTTTCCCGGGCCAGGAGGTCACCTGATTCCTTTGTTCTCCAACCCTTCAGCTCTCACCTTGCAGGGGGGGAAGGGCCCAGGCCATCAGTTGCCAGGAAACAGGGTGTTGGCCATTCTCTGTGTCCAGACTCCTGCACACACATGCCCTCTAGGGCTCTGCAATGATCATACACCCTTACTCCACCCCCTAGATACTTAAGAACTGCCTAGGGGAAACTGAGGCACCCCCACACTATTCAGAGGAAACATTAAGAACAGTCCCACTTCTCACACGCCCCACCTGAGTCCGGGTCGGGAAGCCCCGTCCATTAGGGTTCGGTTTGTAAGCAAAGGATCCTGACCAGCTGTGGCTAGGAGGGAGAAAAGGCCCCATTTTCAGAGGCTGCTCGTTTCTCTGGTCAGGAACGGTGTCTTCTCCACAACTGAAGCTTGGATCCAAGAGGATGACTCCAGGTGGTGAGTTGCTCGCCTTGCTCTCCTGTTTCTCTGTTTTCTCTCCTGTGTTCGCCAACTCTCTCTTTCTCGTCTCTCCTCTTCTCTCCTCGTGCCGTGTCCCTTCACAGGACGCGGGTAGGTGTGCATTCCCACAAGTGAGGTCTCGGGAGCCATGGAAAAGTCGGAGAGGACGAAGATCATGCAGGGCAGTAGAAAGGCTGCTGAAAGTACCTGAAGAGACAAAGGAAACGAGAAGGGGGAAGTCCAGCCTAACACAGGAGTGTAATCTGTAAAGAGAAACAACGGCAAATCTAATCTACAGAAACTCTTCAAGTTGCCGAAAGACATGTAGGATGGGAAAATACTTGTTGAATCCAGTCTCTTGAAGATCTTAGGCTCAGTATGCGTGCGAATTTGTAGTTGCTTAGAAATCTGCCTTCTTCTGTTTGCTCTACCTTCCAATTATTGAAAATCTACCTACCTATTTTTTGTTTAGTTTTATTATTAATGATTATTATTATTATTCAACTCATTTTGTGCAACTGGTGCTCCGTGAGGAAATGATTTGTGTCTTACTCCAAGGGGCTGCCCGGTGTCACTGTTGCTCCGGGAGGGAAATGATCTGAGCACTACCTGAATTGGCCACGCAGTTTCACCATTGCTCCGTGAGGGAAATGCTTTCTGCATTACTCCAAGTGGCCACCCAGTGTCACTGTTGCTCCATGAGGGAAATGCTTTCTGAATGACCTGAATTGGCCACAGACATCACTGTTGCTCCGGGGTGGGGGGTGGGGGGGAGGCTTGGGATTGTTTGTGTATTACTCCTGAGTGGCCACGTCGTGTCACTCTTCCTCCAGGAGGGGAATGCTTTGTGCATTTCCCTGTGTTGTGGCCACCCAAGACAACACACACAGCACGATACCGACGCACACACACACAGAACACGTCACACATACAGATGGGTAGTGTAAAGTGCTAAAAATGAGACTTTCATTACTAATCAGATGTAGCCGTTGATGTCTCATGCACTCTTCCTCGAAAAGCCATACGTAATCTCGCCTGATCATTTGGTAGAGATCTGTTCCAGAAAATTACTCATCATGAGACATACATTATTGACAAGTACTAGTGATCCATTTCTCCTCGAATGATTCACCAAAACGCTTTTCGATTCCCTGCTGGTGATTTGGAAGAAATCGTTTCTCGAAATATACTAAAATAGAGAAATTCATCTTTGATCTGTGCGACAGATAAATTTGAGAAGGAATCTTCCTGAAAGCCCCGAGGATTCACTTCTCGTCAGACGGTACAGAGCAGGTTGCGAAAATTACTGAAAATGAGAACGTCATTCGAAATCAGGTATCCTGATGTCCTCCTCATGGAACCATGCACCAAAAAGCAAGTCTATTCTCTCTTTGGCATTTAGCAAGGATTTATCGAGAAAATTGCTAAAAAAGAGAAAGTTATAACTGATCAATGCTTATAATCAATGACAAATGGAATCCTCCTCCAAAAGCCTTTCAGATTGGCTCCTTGTGATTAGGTAGATATCAGTTGACGATTTGGTAGAAATGACTAAAAAGGAGGCAGTTCTTTCTGATCAATGTTAGCAATTAATTACACATGGAATCATCCTCCGTACTATGTTCATAATTAGCTCCTGGAGATTTGGACTAAAATCGGTCCGTGAAACTGACAAGGAATGAGACAATTCATTCCTCAGCCGTCCTCTGATAAATTTCCCACGGAATCCTCCAGCAGAAAAGCAAAGGCATTCTCCCTTGGTGCATTGGAACAGATCGGTTCGTGCAAAGGACTCAAGGTAGAAAATCATTCTTTACAAGTATCTAGTGGTAAAGACTCCAGCAATCCAGCGTCTCTCCTGAAGAGTTCGTAGCGATTGGGTCAAGAAAATTACTCCTAAGGAGACTTAAATTATCGACAAGTACTAGTGCTAAAGCTCTCCTCGAATTATTCACCAAAATGCTTTTCGATACGATGACACAGAAGGGCACAGAACACGACACACAAAAATAACACACGACAAAGACACACACACACCGCGACACGGAAAGCAACACACACAAAACATCACACACACGACCCACAACATCTCACAAACACACACTCACTCAACACAAAATAACCCACAACATGTCACACGCAACACAAGACGACCCACAACATGATGAGCGCTGTGGAGCTAGGGCTCCGGCTCGGCTTTCGCAGCGGCTCTGGCGAGGAATGGTGCCGGAGCTCTCGCCGGAGGGAAACACGGCAGGAGGGGGCCTGAGCCGCTTGGGCCTCTTTCCAAGGGGGCGGAACAAGGCCTCCGCTCTCTGCCCTCTGCAGACCTGGCTGCCAGGTCAGTGCTTCCAGTTCCTCGTCCGCAGTCGCTGTCGTCCTCCTCAGCGGCCGTGGGCGTCCTCGCTGGGGACAGGGCTCGGGGGGATGTAGGTGGAGAGGGGCCAGAGTCTCTTGAGCAGAGTGACTCTGTGTGATGCCGTAAGAAAAGGAGATTTTGGTTGGGATGCTCAAGGTGTAATGGGAGGAGAGTGGAGGGCGGATCCCCGCCGTGTGGAAGAGGCAAACAGAGGAGCCTCTGAGACGTTGCCGCCTGAGATGGTAACTTACTTGTTTTTTTCCCCTTGGGCTGGCTTTAGCAGCAAGGAAAAAGAAGTCAAGCCTCAGAATCTACTGCCCTCATGCGACGGAATGTGAGTGAGAGCAGCGAGCCTGTGACCGTTGGTGATGCCAGGCAAGAGCCCTCCATCTGGGAGCCGAGCTCTCGCCAGTCTCGGAGAGAGAAGTGTCTGGTTTGGTGAGGACTCTGCTCACGCCCTGTCACGGAGTCCCCGGCATGCTCTGAAACTGCTCCCTATGAAGCCAGTCAGAACTCTGGGGCAGTCGCTTTTCTGTGAGCAGCCTGTCTTCAGGACTCACAGCTCACACAGCTTCCACCTTCCTGGGTCTGACCTCGGAGCATTCAGCCTCCTCTGCCCCTCCGTGCGCTTCCCCCCAGCGAGTCCGCTCAGGCGGGGCTCCTGGGGAAGCCAGAGGGTCCTGCACCCCAACTCCGCAGTCAGATGTGACTCTCAGCCAGCCAGTAAAACAGAAGGTTTATTTGACGACAGAAACATGGTCTAAAACAGAGCTTGCTGGTGCAGAGAACGGGACCCCTCAGCTGGGTCCATTTTGGGGGGCAGTGAGCCAGACAACCACGTCTGCACTTCACTCCATGTCCCAGCCAGCCCCAAACTGAAACCCCCCTCCAGCCCCTCCTCCTCTGGGCTTTGTCCCTTTCCCGGGCCAGGAGGTCACCTGATTCCTTTGTTCTCCAACCCTTCAGCTCTCACCTTGCAGGGGGGGAAGGGCCCAGGCCATCAGTTGCCAGGAAACAGGGTGTTGGCCATTCTCTGTGTCCAGACTCCTGCACACACATGCCCTCTAGGGCTCTGCAATGATCATACACCCTTACTCCACCCCCTAGATACTTAAGAACTGCCTAGGGGAAACTGAGGCACCCCCACACTATTCAGAGGAAACATTAAGAACAGTCCCACTTCTCACACGCCCCACCTGAGTCCGGGTCGGGAAGCCCCGTCCATTAGGGTTCGGTTTGTAAGCAAAGGATCCTGACCAGCTGTGGCTAGGAGGGAGAAAAGGCCCCATTTTCAGAGGCTGCTCGTTTCTCTGGTCAGGAACGGTGTCTTCTCCACAACTGAAGCTTGGATCCAAGAGGATGACTCCAGGTGGTGAGTTGCTCGCCTTGCTCTCCTGTTTCTCTGTTTTCTCTCCTGTGTTCGCCAACTCTCTCTTTCTCGTCTCTCCTCTTCTCTCCTCGTGCCGTGTCCCTTCACAGGACGCGGGTAGGTGTGCATTCCCACAAGTGAGGTCTCGGGAGCCATGGAAAAGTCGGAGAGGACGAAGATCATGCAGGGCAGTAGAAAGGCTGCTGAAAGTACCTGAAGAGACAAAGGAAACGAGAAGGGGGAAGTCCAGCCTAACACAGGAGTGTAATCTGTAAAGAGAAACAACGGCAAATCTAATCTACAGAAACTCTTCAAGTTGCCGAAAGACATGTAGGATGGGAAAATACTTGTTGAATCCAGTCTCTTGAAGATCTTAGGCTCAGTATGCGTGCGAATTTGTAGTTGCTTAGAAATCTGCCTTCTTCTGTTTGCTCTACCTTCCAATTATTGAAAATCTACCTACCTATTTTTTGTTTAGTTTTATTATTAATGATTATTATTATTATTCAACTCATTTTGTGCAACTGGTGCTCCGTGAGGAAATGATTTGTGTCTTACTCCAAGGGGCTGCCCGGTGTCACTGTTGCTCCGGGAGGGAAATGATATGAGCACTACCTGAATTGGCCACGCAGTTTCACCATTGCTCCGTGAGGGAAATGCTTTCTGCATTACTCCAAGTGGCCACCCAGTGTCACTGTTGCTCCATGAGGGAAATGCTTTCTGAATGACCTGAATTGGCCACAGACATCACTGTTGCTCCGGGGTGGGGGGTGGGGGGGAGACTTGGGATTGTTTGTGTATTACTCCTGAGTGGCCACGTCGTGTCACTCTTCCTCCAGGAGGGGAATGCTTTGTGCATTTCCCTGTGTTGTGGCCACCCAAGACAACACACACAGCACGATACCGACGCACACACACACAGAACACGTCACACATACAGATGGGTAGTGTAAAGTGCTAAAAATGAGACTTTCATTACTAATCAGATGTAGCCGTTGATGTCTCATGCACTCTTCCTCGAAAAGCCATACGTAATCTCGCCTGATCATTTGGTAGAGATCTGTTCCAGAAAATTACTCATCATGAGACATACATTATTGACAAGTACTAGTGATCCATTTCTCCTCGAATGATTCACCAAAACGCTTTTCGATTCCCTGCTGGTGATTTGGAAGAAATCGTTTCTCGAAATATACTAAAATAGAGAAATTCATCTTTGATCTGTGCGACAGATAAATTTGAGAAGGAATCTTCCTGAAAGCCCCGAGGATTCACTTCTCGTCAGATGGTACAGAGCAGGTTGCGAAAATTACTGAAAATGAGAACGTCATTCGAAATCAGGTATCCTGATGTCCTCCTCATGGAACCATGCACCAAAAAGCAAGTCTATTCTCTCTTTGGCATTTAGCAAGGATTTATCGAGAAAATTGCTAAAAAGAGAAAGTTATAACTGATCAATGCTTATAATCAATGACAAATGGAATCCTCCTCCAAAAGCCTTTCAGATTGGCTCCTTGTGATTAGGTAGATATCAGTTGACGATTTGGTAGAAATGACTAAAAAGGAGGCAGTTCTTTCTGATCAATGTTAGCAATTAATTACACATGGAATCATCCTCCGTACTATGTTCATAATTAGCTCCTGGAGATTTGGACTAAAATCGGTCCGTGAAAATGACTAGGAATGAGACAATTCATTCCTCAGCCGTCCTCTGATAAATTTCCCACGGAATCCTCCAGCAGAAAAGCAAAGGCATTCTCCTTTGGTGCGTTGGAACAGATCGGTTCGTGCAAAGGACTCAAGGTAGAAAATCATTCTTTACAAGTATCTAGTGGTAAAGACTCCAGCAATCCAGCGTCTCTCCTGAAGAGTTCGTAGCGATTGGGTCAAGAAAATTACTCCTAAGGAGACTTAAATTATCGACAAGTACTAGTGCTAAAGCTCTCCTCGAATTATTCACCAAAATGCTTTTCGATACGATGACACAGAAGGGCACAGAACACGACACACAAAAATAACACACGACAAAGACACACACACACCGCGACACGGAAAGCAACACACACAAAACATCACACACACGACCCACAACATCTCACAAACACACACTCACTCAACACAAAATAACCCACAACATGTCACACGCAACACAAGACGACCCACAACATGATGAGCGCTGTGGAGCTAGGGCTCCGGCTCGGCTTTCGCAGCGGCTCTGGCGAGGAATGGTGCCGGAGCTCTCGCCGGAGGGAAACACGGCAGGAGGGGGCCTGAGCCGCTTGGGCCTCTTTCCAAGGGGGCGGAACAAGGCCTCCGCTCTCTGCCCTCTGCAGACCTGGCTGCCAGGTCAGTGCTTCCAGTTCCTCGTCCGCAGTCGCTGTCGTCCTCCTCAGCGGCCGTGGGCGTCCTCGCTGGGGACAGGGCTCGGGGGGATGTAGGTGGAGAGGGGCCAGAGTCTCTTGAGCAGAGTGACTCTGTGGGATGCCGTAAGAAAAGGAGATTTTGGTTGGGATGCTCAAGGTGTAATGGGAGGAGAGTGGAGGGCGGATCCCCGCCGTGTGGAAGAGGCAAACAGAGGAGCCTCTGAGACGTTGCCGCCTGAGATGGTAACTTACTTGTTTTTTTCCCCTTGGGCTGGCTTTAGCAGCAAGGAAAAAGAAGTCAAGCCTCAGAATCTACTGCCCTCATGCGACGGAATGTGAGTGAGAGCAGCGAGCCTGTGACCGTTGGTGATGCCAGGCAAGAGCCCTCCATCTGGGAGCCGAGCTCTCGCCAGTCTCGGAGAGAGAAGTGTCTGGTTTGGTGAGGACTCTGCTCACGCCCTGTCACGGAGTCCCCGGCATGCTCTGAAACTGCTCCCTATGAAGCCAGTCAGAACTCTGGGGCAGTCGCTTTTCTGTGAGCAGCCTGTCTTCAGGACTCACAGCTCACACAGCTTCCACCTTCCTGGGTCTGACCTCGGAGCATTCAGCCTCCTCTGCCCCTCCGTGCGCTTCCCCCCAGCGAGTCCGCTCAGGCGGGGCTCCTGGGGAAGCCAGAGGGTCCTGCACCCCAACTCCGCAGTCAGATGTGACTCTCAGCCAGCCAGTAAAACAGAAGGTTTATTTGACGACAGAAACATGGTCTAAAACAGAGCTTGCTGGTGCAGAGAACGGGACCCCTCAGCTGGGTCCATTTTGGGGGGCAGTGAGCCAGACAACCACGTCTGCACTTCACTCCATGTCCCAGCCAGCCCCAAACTGAAACCCCCCTCCAGCCCCTCCTCCTCTGGGCTTTGTCCCTTTCCCGGGCCAGGAGGTCACCTGATTCCTTTGTTCTCCAACCCTTCAGCTCTCACCTTGCAGGGGGGGAAGGGCCCAGGCCATCAGTTGCCAGGAAACAGGGTGTTGGCCATTCTCTGTGTCCAGACTCCTGCACACACATGCCCTCTAGGGCTCTGCAATGATCATACACCCTTACTCCACCCCCTAGATACTTAAGAACTGCCTAGGGGAAACTGAGGCACCCCCACACTATTCAGAGGAAACATTAAGAACAGTCCCACTTCTCACACGCCCCACCTGAGTCCGGGTCGGGAAGCCCCGTCCATTAGGGTTCGGTTTGTAAGCAAAGGATCCTGACCAGCTGTGGCTAGGAGGGAGAAAAGGCCCCATTTTCAGAGGCTGCTCGTTTCTCTGGTCAGGAACGGTGTCTTCTCCACAACTGAAGCTTGGATCCAAGAGGATGACTCCAGGTGGTGAGTTGCTCGCCTTGCTCTCCTGTTTCTCTGTTTTCTCTCCTGTGTTCGCCAACTCTCTCTTTCTCGTCTCTCCTCTTCTCTCCTCGTGCCGTGTCCCTTCACAGGACGCGGGTAGGTGTGCATTCCCACAAGTGAGGTCTCGGGAGCCATGGAAAAGTCGGAGAGGACGAAGATCATGCAGGGCAGTAGAAAGGCTGCTGAAAGTACCTGAAGAGACAAAGGAAACGAGAAGGGGGAAGTCCAGCCTAACACAGGAGTGTAATCTGTAAAGAGAAACAACGGCAAATCTAATCTACAGAAACTCTTCAAGTTGCCGAAAGACATGTAGGATGGGAAAATACTTGTTGAATCCAGTCTCTTGAAGATCTTAGGCTCAGTATGCGTGCGAATTTGTAGTTGCTTAGAAATCTGCCTTCTTCTGTTTGCTCTACCTTCCAATTATTGAAAATCTACCTACCTATTTTTTGTTTAGTTTTATTATTAATGATTATTATTATTATTCAACTCATTTTGTGCAACTGGTGCTCCGTGAGGAAATGATTTGTGTCTTACTCCAAGGGGCTGCCCGGTGTCACTGTTGCTCCGGGAGGGAAATGATCTGAGCACTACCTGAATTGGCCACGCAGTTTCACCATTGCTCCGTGAGGGAAATGCTTTCTGCATTACTCCAAGTGGCCACCCAGTGTCACTGTTGCTCCATGAGGGAAATGCTTTCTGAATGACCTGAATTGGCCACAGACATCACTGTTGCTCCGGGGTGGGGGGTGGGGGGGAGGCTTGGGATTGTTTGTGTATTACTCCTGAGTGGCCACGTCGTGTCACTCTTCCTCCAGGAGGGGAATGCTTTGTGCATTTCCCTGTGTTGTGGCCACCCAAGACAACACACACAGCACGATACCGACGCACACACACACAGAACACGTCACACATACAGATGGGTAGTGTAAAGTGCTAAAAATGAGACTTTCATTACTAATCAGATGTAGCCGTTGATGTCTCATGCACTCTTCCTCGAAAAGCCATACGTAATCTCGCCTGATCATTTGGTAGAGATCTGTTCCAGAAAATTACTCATCATGAGACATACATTATTGACAAGTACTAGTGATCCATTTCTCCTCGAATGATTCACCAAAACGCTTTTCGATTCCCTGCTGGTGATTTGGAAGAAATCGTTTCTCGAAATATACTAAAATAGAGAAATTCATCTTTGATCTGTGCGACAGATAAATTTGAGAAGGAATCTTCCTGAAAGCCCCGAGGATTCACTTCTCGTCAGACGGTACAGAGCAGGTTGCGAAAATTACTGAAAATGAGAACGTCATTCGAAATCAGGTATCCTGATGTCCTCCTCATGGAACCATGCACCAAAAAGCAAGTCTATTCTCTCTTTGGCATTTAGCAAGGATTTATCGAGAAAATTGCTAAAAAAGAGAAAGTTATAACTGATCAATGCTTATAATCAATGACAAATGGAATCCTCCTCCAAAAGCCTTTCAGATTGGCTCCTTGTGATTAGGTAGATATCAGTTGACGATTTGGTAGAAATGACTAAAAAGGAGGCAGTTCTTTCTGATCAATGTTAGCAATTAATTACACATGGAATCATCCTCCGTACTATGTTCATAATTAGCTCCTGGAGATTTGGACTAAAATCGGTCCGTGAAACTGACAAGGAATGAGACAATTCATTCCTCAGCCGTCCTCTGATAAATTTCCCACGGAATCCTCCAGCAGAAAAGCAAAGGCATTCTCCCTTGGTGCGTTGGAACAGATCGGTTCGTGCAAAGGACTCAAGGTAGAAAATCATTCTTTACAAGTATCTAGTGGTAAAGACTCCAGCAATCCAGCGTCTCTCCTGAAGAGTTCGTAGCGATTGGGTCAAGAAAATTACTCCTAAGGAGACTTAAATTATCGACAAGTACTAGTGCTAAAGCTCTCCTCGAATTATTCACCAAAATGCTTTTCGATACGATGACACAGAAGGGCACAGAACACGACACACAAAAATAACACACGACAAAGACACACACACACCGCGACACGGAAAGCAACACACACAAAACATCACACACACGACCCACAACATCTCACAAACACACACTCACTCAACACAAAATAACCCACAACATGTCACACGCAACACAAGACGACCCACAACATGATGAGCGCTGTGGAGCGAGGGCTCCGGCTCGGCTTTCGCAGCGGCTCTGGCGAGGAATGGTGCCGGAGCTCTCGCCGGAGGGAAACACGGCAGGAGGGGGCCTGAGCCGCTTGGGCCTCTTTCCAAGGGGGCGGAACAAGGCCTCCGCTCTCTGCCCTCTGCAGACCTGGCTGCCAGGTCAGTGCTTCCAGTTCCTCGTCCGCAGTCGCTGTCGTCCTCCTCAGCGGCCGTGGGCGTCCTCGCTGGGGACAGGGCTCGGGGGGATGTAGGTGGAGAGGGGCCAGAGTCTCTTGAGCAGAGTGACTCTGTGGGATGCCGTAAGAAAAGGAGATTTTGGTTGGGATGCTCAAGGTGTAATGGGAGGAGAGTGGAGGGCGGATCCCCGCCGTGTGGAAGAGGCAAACAGAGGAGCCTCTGAGACGTTGCCGCCTGAGATGGTAACTTACTTGTTTTTTTCCCCTTGGGCTGGCTTTAGCAGCAAGGAAAAAGAAG
This sequence comes from Lepidochelys olivacea, assembly GCF_965140295.1. Classification (NCBI taxonomy): domain Eukaryota; kingdom Metazoa; phylum Chordata; order Testudines; family Cheloniidae; genus Lepidochelys; species Lepidochelys olivacea. Next base: position 1,375,750 of record NC_140432.1, on the reverse strand, counting down.
TCAAGCCTCAGAATCTACTGCCCTCATGCGACGGAATGTGAGTGAGAGCAGCGAGCCTGTGACCGTTGGTGATGCCAGGCAAGAGCCCTCCATCTGGGAGCCGAGCTCTCGCCAGTCTCGGAGAGAGAAGTGTCTGGTTTGGTGAGGACTCTGCTCACGCCCTGTCACGGAGTCCCCGGCATGCTCTGAAACTGCTCCCTATGAAGCCAGTCAGAACTCTGGGGCAGTCGCTTTTCTGTGAGCAGCCTGTCTTCAGGACTCACAGCTCACACAGCTTCCACCTTCCTGGGTCTGACCTCGGAGCATTCAGCCTCCTCTGCCCCTCCGTGCGCTTCCCCCCAGCGAGTCCGCTCAGGCGGGGCTCCTGGGGAAGCCAGAGGGTCCTGCACCCCAACTCCGCAGTCAGATGTGACTCTCAGCCAGCCAGTAAAACAGAAGGTTTATTTGACGACAGAAACATGGTCTAAAACAGAGCTTGCTGGTGCAGAGAACGGGACCCCTCAGCTGGGTCCATTTTGGGGGGCAGTGAGCCAGACAACCACGTCTGCACTTCATTCCATGTCCCAGCCAGCCCCAAACTGAAACCCCCCTCCAGCCCCTCCTCCTCTGGGCTTTGTCCCTTTCCCGGGCCAGGAGGTCACCTGATTCCTTTGTTCTCCAACCCTTCAGCTCTCACCTTGCAGGGGGGGAAGGGCCCAGGCCATCAGTTGCCAGGAAACAGGGTGTTGGCCATTCTCTGTGTCCAGACTCCTGCACACACATGCCCTCTAGGGCTCTGCAATGATCATACACCCTTACTCCACCCCCTAGATACTTAAGAACTGCCTAGGGGAAACTGAGGCACCCCCACACTATTCAGAGGAAACATTAAGAACAGTCCCACTTCTCACACGCCCCACCTGAGTCCGGGTCGGGAAGCCCCGTCCATTAGGGTTCGGTTTGTAAGCAAAGGATCCTGACCAGCTGTGGCTAGGAGGGAGAAAAGGCCCCATTTTCAGAGGCTGCTCGTTTCTCTGGTCAGGAACGGTGTCTTCTCCACAACTGAAGCTTGGATCCAAGAGGATGACTCCAGGTGGTGAGTTGCTCGCCTTGCTCTCCTGTTTCTCTGTTTTCTCTCCTGTGTTCGCCAACTCTCTCTTTCTCGTCTCTCCTCTTCTCTCCTCGTGCCGTGTCCCTTCACAGGACGCGGGTAGGTGTGCATTCCCACAAGTGAGGTCTCGGGAGCCATGGAAAAGTCGGAGAGGACGAAGATCATGCAGGGCAGTAGAAAGGCTGCTGAAAGTACCTGAAGAGACAAAGGAAACGAGAAGGGGGAAGTCCAGCCTAACACAGGAGTGTAATCTGTAAAGAGAAACAACGGCAAATCTAATCTACAGAAACTCTTCAAGTTGCCGAAAGACATGTAGGATGGGAAAATACTTGTTGAATCCAGTCTCTTGAAGATCTTAGGCTCAGTATGCGTGCGAATTTGTAGTTGCTTAGAAATCTGCCTTCTTCTGTTTGCTCTACCTTCCAATTATTGAAAATCTACCTACCTATTTTTTGTTTAGTTTTATTATTAATGATTATTATTATTATTCAACTCATTTTGTGCAACTGGTGCTCCGTGAGGAAATGATTTGTGTCTTACTCCAAGGGGCTGCCCGGTGTCACTGTTGCTCCGGGAGGGAAATGATCTGAGCACTACCTGAATTGGCCACGCAGTTTCACCATTGCTCCGTGAGGGAAATGCTTTCTGCATTACTCCAAGTGGCCACCCAGTGTCACTGTTGCTCCATGAGGGAAATGCTTTCTGAATGACCTGAATTGGCCACAGACATCACTGTTGCTCCGGGGTGGGGGGTGGGGGGGAGGCTTGGGATTGTTTGTGTATTACTCCTGAGTGGCCACGTCGTGTCACTCTTCCTCCAGGAGGGGAATGCTTTGTGCATTTCCCTGTGTTGTGGCCACCCAAGACAACACACACAGCACGATACCGACGCACACACACACAGAACACGTCACACATACAGATGGGTAGTGTAAAGTGCTAAAAATGAGACTTTCATTACTAATCAGATGTAGCCGTTGATGTCTCATGCACTCTTCCTCGAAAAGCCATACGTAATCTCGCCTGATCATTTGGTAGAGATCTGTTCCAGAAAATTACTCATCATGAGACATACATTATTGACAAGTACTAGTGATCCATTTCTCCTCGAATGATTCACCAAAACGCTTTTCGATTCCCTGCTGGTGATTTGGAAGAAATCGTTTCTCGAAATATACTAAAATAGAGAAATTCATCTTTGATCTGTGCGACAGATAAATTTGAGAAGGAATCTTCCTGAAAGCCCCGAGGATTCACTTCTCGTCAGACGGTACAGAGCAGGTTGCGAAAATTACTGAAAATGAGAACGTCATTCGAAATCAGGTATCCTGATGTCCTCCTCATGGAACCATGCACCAAAAAGCAAGTCTATTCTCTCTTTGGCATTTAGCAAGGATTTATCGAGAAAATTGCTAAAAAAGAGAAAGTTATAACTGATCAATGCTTATAATCAATGACAAATGGAATCCTCCTCCAAAAGCCTTTCAGATTGGCTCCTTGTGATTAGGTAGATATCAGTTGACGATTTGGTAGAAATGACTAAAAAGGAGGCAGTTCTTTCTGATCAATGTTAGCAATTAATTACACATGGAATCATCCTCCGTACTATGTTCATAATTAGCTCCTGGAGATTTGGACTAAAATCGGTCCGTGAAACTGACAAGGAATGAGACAATTCATTCCTCAGCCGTCCTCTGATAAATTTCCCACGGAATCCTCCAGCAGAAAAGCAAAGGCATTCTCCCTTGGTGCGTTGGAACAGATCGGTTCGTGCAAAGGACTCAAGGTAGAAAATCATTCTTTACAAGTATCTAGTGGTAAAGACTCCAGCAATCCAGCGTCTCTCCTGAAGAGTTCGTAGCGATTGAGTCAAGAAAATTACTCCTAAGGAGACTTAAATTATCGACAAGTACTAGTGCTAAAGCTCTCCTCGAATTATTCACCAAAATGCTTTTCGATACGATGACACAGAAGGGCACAGAACACGACACACAAAAATAACACACGACAAAGACACACACACACCGCGACACGGAAAGCAACACACACAAAACATCACACACACGACCCACAACATCTCACAAACACACACTCACTCAACACAAAATAACCCACAACTTGTCACACGCAACACAAGACGACCCACAACATGATGAGCGCTGTGGAGCTAGGGCTCCGGCTCGGCTTTCGCAGCGGCTCTGGCGAGGAATGGTGCCGGAGCTCTCGCCGGAGGGAAACACGGCAGGAGGGGGCCTGAGCCGCTTGGGCCTCTTTCCAAGGGGGCGGAACAAGGCCTCCGCTCTCTGCCCTCTGCAGACCTGGCTGCCAGGTCAGTGCTTCCAGTTCCTCGTCCGCAGTCGCTGTCGTCCTCCTCAGCGGCCGTGGGCGTCCTCGCTGGGGACAGGGCTCGGGGGGATGTAGGTGGAGAGGGGCCAGAGTCTCTTGAGCAGAGTGACTCTGTGGGGTGCCGTAAGAAAAGGAGATTTTGGTTGGGATGCTCAAGGTGTAATGGGAGGAGAGTGGAGGGCGGATCCCCGCCGTGTGGAAGAGGCAAACAGAGGAGCCTCTGAGACGTTGCCGCCTGAGATGGTAACTTACTTGTTTTTTTCCCCTTGGGCTGGCTTTAGCAGCAAGGAAAAAGAAGTCAAGCCTCAGAATCTACTGCCCTCATGCGACGGAATGTGAGTGAGAGCAGCGAGCCTGTGACCGTTGGTGATGCCAGGCAAGAGCCCTCCATCTGGGAGCCGAGCTCTCGCCAGTCTCGGAGAGAGAAGTGTCTGGTTTGGTGAGGACTCTGCTCACGCCCTGTCACGGAGTCCCCGGCATGCTCTGAAACTGCTCCCTATGAAGCCAGTCAGAACTCTGGGGCAGTCGCTTTTCTGTGAGCAGCCTGTCTTCAGGACTCACAGCTCACACAGCTTCCACCTTCCTGGGTCTGACCTCGGAGCATTCAGCCTCCTCTGCCCCTCCGTGCGCTTCCCCCCAGCGAGTCCGCTCAGGCGGGGCTCCTGGGGAAGCCAGGGGGTCCTGCACCCCAACTCCGCAGTCAGATGTGACTCTCAGCCAGCCAGTAAAACAGAAGGTTTATTAGAGGACAGGAACATGGTCTAAAACAGAGCTTGCAGGTGCAGAGAACGGGACCCCTCAGCTGGGTCCATTTTGGGGGGCAGTGAGCCAGACAACCACGTCTGCACTTCACTCCATGTCCCAGCCAGCCCCAAACTGAAACCCCCCTCCAACCCCTCCTCCTCTGGGCTTTGTCCCTTTCCCGGGCCAGGAGGTCACCTGATTCCTTTGTTCTCCAACCCTTCAGCTCTCACCTTGCAGGGGGGGAAGGGCCCAGGCCATCAGTTGCCAGGAAACAGGGTGTTGGCCATTCTCTGTGTCCAGACTCCTGCACACACATGCCCTCTAGGGCTCTGCAATGATCATACACCCTTACTCCACCCCCTAGATACTTAAGAACTGCCTAGGGGAAACTGAGGCACCCCCACACTATTCAGAGGAAACATTAAGAACAGTCCCACTTCTCACACGCCCCACCTGAGTCCGGGTCGGGAAGCCCCGTCCATTAGGGTTCGGTTTGTAAGCAAAGGATCCTGACCAGCTGTGGCTAGGAGGGAGAAAAGGCCCCATTTTCAGAGGCTGCTCGTTTCTCTGGTCAGGAACGGTGTCTTCTCCACAACTGAAGCTTGGATCCAAGAGGATGACTCCAGGTGGTGAGTTGCTCGCCTTGCTCTCCTGTTTCTCTGTTTTCTCTCCTGTGTTCGCCAACTCTCTCTTTCTCGTCTCTCCTCTTCTCTCCTCGTGCCGTGTCCCTTCACAGGACGCGGGTAGGTGTGCATTCCCACAAGTGAGGTCTCGGGAGCCATGGAAAAGTCGGAGAGGACGAAGATCATGCAGGGCAGTAGAAAGGCTGCTGAAAGTACCTGAAGAGACAAAGGAAACGAGAAGGGGGAAGTCCAGCCTAACACAGGAGTGTAATCTGTAAAGAGAAACAACGGCAAATCTAATCTACAGAAACTCTTCAAGTTGCCGAAAGACATGTAGGATGGGAAAATACTTGTTGAATCCAGTCTCTTGAAGATCTTAGGCTCAGTATGCGTGCGAATTTGTAGTTGCTTAGAAATCTGCCTTCTTCTGTTTGCTCTACCTTCCAATTATTGAAAATCTACCTACCTATTTTTTGTTTAGTTTTATTATTAATGATTATTATTATTATTCAACTCATTTTGTGCAACTGGTGCTCCGTGAGGAAATGATTTGTGTCTTACTCCAAGGGGCTGCCCGGTGTCACTGTTGCTCCGGGAGGGAAATGATCTGAGCACTACCTGAATTGGCCACGCAGTTTCACCATTGCTCCGTGAGGGAAATGCTTTCTGCATTACTCCAAGTGGCCACCCAGTGTCACTGTTGCTCCATGAGGGAAATGCTTTCTGAATGACCTGAATTGGCCACAGACATCACTGTTGCTCCGGGGTGGGGGGTGGGGGGGAGGCTTGGGATTGTTTGTGTATTACTCCTGAGTGGCCACGTCGTGTCACTCTTCCTCCAGGAGGGGAATGCTTTGTGCATTTCCCTGTGTTGTGGCCACCCAAGACAACACACACAGCACGATACCGACGCACACACACACAGAACACGTCACACATACAGATGGGTAGTGTAAAGTGCTAAAAATGAGACTTTCATTACTAATCAGATGTAGCCGTTGATGTCTCATGCACTCTTCCTCGAAAAGCCATACGTAATCTCGCCTGATCATTTGGTAGAGATCTGTTCCAGAAAATTACTCATCATGAGACATACATTATTGACAAGTACTAGTGATCCATTTCTCCTCGAATGATTCACCAAAACGCTTTTCGATTCCCTGCTGGTGATTTGGAAGAAATCGTTTCTCGAAATATACTAAAATAGAGAAATTCATCTTTGATCTGTGCGACAGATAAATTTGAGAAGGAATCTTCCTGAAAGCCCCGAGGATTCACTTCTCGTCAGACGGTACAGAGCAGGTTGCGAAAATTACTGAAAATGAGAACGTCATTCGAAATCAGGTATCCTGATGTCCTCCTCATGGAACCATGCACCAAAAAGCAAGTCTATTCTCTCTTTGGCATTTAGCAAGGATTTATCGAGAAAATTGCTAAAAAAGAGAAAGTTATAACTGATCAATGCTTATAATCAATGACAAATGGAATCCTCCTCCAAAAGCCTTTCAGATTGGCTCCTTGTGATTAGGTAGATATCAGTTGACGATTTGGTAGAAATGACTAAAAAGGAGGCAGTTCTTTCTGATCAATGTTAGCAATTAATTACACATGGAATCATCCTCCGTACTATATTCATAATTAGCTCCTGGAGATTTGGACTAAAATCGGTCCGTGAAACTGACAAGGAATGAGACAATTCATTCCTCAGCCGTCCTCTGATAAATTTCCCACGGAATCCTCCAGCAGAAAAGCAAAGGCATTCTCCCTTGGTGCGTTGGAACAGATCGGTTCGTGCAAAGGACTCAAGGTAGAAAATCATTCTTTACAAGTATCTAGTGGTAAAGACTCCAGCAATCCAGCGTCTCTCCTGAAGAGTTCGTAGCGATTGGGTCAAGAAAATTACTCTAAGGAGACTTAAATTATCGACAAGTACTAGTGCTAAAGCTCTCCTTGAATTATTCACCAAAATGCTTTTCGATACGATGACACAGAAGGGCACAGAACACGACACACAAAAATAACACACGACAAAGACACACACACACCGCGACACGGAAAGCAACACACACAAAACATCACACACACGACCCACAACATCTCACAAACACACACTCACTCAACACAAAATAACCCACAACATGTCACACGCAACACAAGACGACCCACAACATGATGAGCGCTGTGGAGCGAGGGCTCCGGCTCGGCTTTCGCAGCGGCTCTGGCGAGGAATGGTGCCGGAGCTCTCGCCGGAGGGAAACACGGCAGGAGGGGGCCTGAGCCGCTTGGGCCTCTTTCCAAGGGGGCGGAACAAGGCCTCCGCTCTCTGCCCTCTGCAGACCTGGCTGCCAGGTCAGTGCTTCCAGTTCCTCGTCCGCAGTCGCTGTCGTCCTCCTCAGCGGCCGTGGGCGTCCTCGCTGGGGACAGGGCTCGGGGGGATGTAGGTGGAGAGGGGCCAGAGTCTCTTGAGCAGAGTGACTCTGTGGGATGCCGTAAGAAAAGGAGATTTTGGTTGGGATGCTCAAGGTGTAATGGGAGGAGAGTGGAGGGCGGATCCCCGCCGTGTGGAAGAGGCAAACAGAGGAGCCTCTGAGACGTTGCCGCCTGAGATGGTAACTTACTTGTTTTTTTCCCCTTGGGCTGGCTTTAGCAGCAAGGAAAAAGAAGTCAAGCCTCAGAATCTACTGCCCTCATGCGACGGAATGTGAGTGAGAGCAGCGAGCCTGTGACCGTTGGTGATGCCAGGCAAGAGCCCTCCATCTGGGAGCCGAGCTCTCGCCAGTCTCGGAGAGAGAAGTGTCTGGTTTGGTGAGGACTCTGCTCACGCCCTGTCACGGAGTCCCCGGCATGCTCTGAAACTGCTCCCTATGAAGCCAGTCAGAACTCTGGGGCAGTCGCTTTTCTGTGAGCAGCCTGTCTTCAGGACTCACAGCTCACACAGCTTCCACCTTCCTGGGTCTGACCTCGGAGCATTCAGCCTCCTCTGCCCCTCCGTGCGCTTCCCCCCAGCGAGTCCGCTCAGGCGGGGCTCCTGGGGAAGCCAGAGGGTCCTGCACCCCAACTCCGCAGTCAGATGTGACTCTCAGCCAGCCAGTAAAACAGAAGGTTTATTTGACGACAGAAACATGGTCTAAAACAGAGCTTGCTGGTGCAGAGAACGGGACCCCTCAGCTGGGTCCATTTTGGGGGGCAGTGAGCCAGACAACCACGTCTGCACTTCACTCCATGTCCCAGCCAGCCCCAAACTGAAACCCCCCTCCAGCCCCTCCTCCTCTGGGCTTTGTCCCTTTCCCGGGCCAGGAGGTCACCTGATTCCTTTGTTCTCCAACCCTTCAGCTCTCACCTTGCAGGGGGGGAAGGGCCCAGGCCATCAGTTGCCAGGAAACAGGGTGTTGGCCATTCTCTGTGTCCAGACTCCTGCACACACATGCCCTCTAGGGCTCTGCAATGATCATACACCCTTACTCCACCCCCTAGATACTTAAGAACTGCCTAGGGGAAACTGAGGCACCCCCACACTATTCAGAGGAAACATTAAGAACAGTCCCACTTCTCACACGCCCCACCTGAGTCCGGGTCGGGAAGCCCCGTCCATTAGGGTTCGGTTTGTAAGCAAAGGATCCTGACCAGCTGTGGCTAGGAGGGAGAAAAGGCCCCATTTTCAGAGGCTGCTCGTTTCTCTGGTCAGGAACGGTGTCTTCTCCACAACTGAAGCTTGGATCCAAGAGGATGACTCCAGGTGGTGAGTTGCTCGCCTTGCTCTCCTGTTTCTCTGTTTTCTCTCCTGTGTTCGCCAACTCTCTCTTTCTCGTCTCTCCTCTTCTCTCCTCGTGCCGTGTCCCTTCACAGGACGCGGGTAGGTGTGCATTCCCACAAGTGAGGTCTCGGGAGCCATGGAAAAGTCGGAGAGGACGAAGATCATGCAGGGCAGTAGAAAGGCTGCTGAAAGTACCTGAAGAGACAAAGGAAACGAGAAGGGGGAAGTCCAGCCTAACACAGGAGTGTAATCTGTAAAGAGAAACAACGGCAAATCTAATCTACAGAAACTCTTCAAGTTGCCGAAAGACATGTAGGATGGGAAAATACTTGTTGAATCCAGTCTCTTGAAGATCTTAGGCTCAGTATGCGTGCGAATTTGTAGTTGCTTAGAAATCTGCCTTCTTCTGTTTGCTCTACCTTCCAATTATTGAAAATCTACCTACCTATTTTTTGTTTAGTTTTATTATTAATGATTATTATTATTATTCAACTCATTTTGTGCAACTGGTGCTCCGTGAGGAAATGATTTGTGTCTTACTCCAAGGGGCTGCCCGGTGTCACTGTTGCTCCGGGAGGGAAATGATATGAGCACTACCTGAATTGGCCACGCAGTTTCACCATTGCTCCGTGAGGGAAATGCTTTCTGCATTACTCCAAGTGGCCACCCAGTGTCACTGTTGCTCCATGAGGGAAATGCTTTCTGAATGACCTGAATTGGCCACAGACATCACTGTTGCTCCGGGGTGGGGGGTGGGGGGGAGGCTTGGGATTGTTTGTGTATTACTCCTGAGTGGCCACGTCGTGTCACTCTTCCTCCAGGAGGGGAATGCTTTGTGCATTTCCCTGTGTTGTGGCCACCCAAGACAACACACACAGCACGATACCGACGCACACACACACAGAACACGTCACACATACAGATGGGTAGTGTAAAGTGCTAAAAATGAGACTTTCATTACTAATCAGATGTAGCCGTTGATGTCTCATGCACTCTTCCTCGAAAAGCCATACGTAATCTCGCCTGATCATTTGGTAGAGATCTGTTCCAGAAAATTACTCATCATGAGACATACATTATTGACAAGTACTAGTGATCCATTTCTCCTCGAATGATTCACCAAAACGCTTTTCGATTCCCTGCTGGTGATTTGGAAGAAATCGTTTCTCGAAATATACTAAAATAGAGAAATTCATCTTTGATCTGTGCGACAGATAAATTTGAGAAGGAATCTTCCTGAAAGCCCCGAGGATTCACTTCTCGTCAGACGGTACAGAGCAGGTTGCGAAAATTACTGAAAATGAGAACGTCATTCGAAATCAGGTATCCTGATGTCCTCCTCATGGAACCATGCACCAAAAAGCAAGTCTATTCTCTCTTTGGCATTTAGCAAGGATTTATCGAGAAAATTGCTAAAAAAGAGAAAGTTATAACTGATCAATGCTTATAATCAATGACAAATGGAATCCTCCTCCAAAAGCCTTTCAGATTGGCTCCTTGTGATTAGGTAGATATCAGTTGACGATTTGGTAGAAATGACTAAAAAGGAGGCAGTTCTTTCTGATCAATGTTAGCAATTAATTACACATGGAATCATCCTCCGTACTATATTCATAATTAGCTCCTGGAGATTTGGACTAAAATCGGTCCGTGAAACTGACAAGGAATGAGACAATTCATTCCTCAGCCGTCCTCTGATAAATTTCCCACGGAATCCTCCAGCAGAAAAGCAAAGGCATTCTCCCTTGGTGCGTTGGAACAGATCGGTTCGTGCAAAGGACTCAAGGTAGAAAATCATTCTTTACAAGTATCTAGTGGTAAAGACTCCAGCAATCCAGCGTCTCTCCTGAAGAGTTCGTAGCGATTGGGTCAAGAAAATTACTCCTAAGGAGACTTAAATTATCGACAAGTACTAGTGCTAAAGCTCTCCTTGAATTATTCACCAAAATGCTTTTCGATACGATGACACAGAAGGGCACAGAACACGACACACAAAAATAACACACGACAAAGACACACACACACCGCGACACGGAAAGCAACACACACAAAACATCACACACACGACCCACAACATCTCACAAACACACACTCACTCAACACAAAATAACCCACAACATGTCACACGCAACACAAGACGACCCACAACATGATGAGCGCTGTGGAGCGAGGGCTCCGGCTCGGCTTTCGCAGCGGCTCTGGCGAGGAATGGTGCCGGAGCTCTCGCCGGAGGGAAACACGGCAGGAGGGGGCCTGAGCCGCTTGGGCCTCTTTCCAAGGGGGCGGAACAAGGCCTCCGCTCTCTGCCCTCTGCAGACCTGGCTGCCAGGTCAGTGCTTCCAGTTCCTCGTCCGCAGTCGCTGTCGTCCTCCTCAGCGGCCGTGGGCGTCCTCGCTGGGGACAGGGCTCGGGGGGATGTAGGTGGAGAGGGGCCAGAGTCTCTTGAGCAGAGTGACTCTGTGGGATGCCGTAAGAAAAGGAGATTTCGGTTGGGATGCTCAAGGTGTAATGGGAGGAGAGTGGAGGGCGGATCCCCGCCGTGTGGAAGAGGCAAACAGAGGAGCCTCTGAGACGTTGCCGCCTGAGATGGTAACTTACTTGTTTTTTTCCCCTTGGGCTGGCTTTAGCAGCAAGGAAAAAGAAGTCAAGCCTCAGAATCTACTGCCCTCATGCGACGGAATGTGAGTGAGAGCAGCGAGCCTGTGACCGTTGGTGATGCCAGGCAAGAGCCCTCCATCTGGGAGCCGAGCTCTCGCCAGTCTCGGAGAGAGAAGTGTCTGGTTTGGTGAGGACTCTGCTCACGCCCTGTCACGGAGTCCCCGGCATGCTCTGAAACTGCTCCCTATGAAGCCAGTCAGAACTCTGGGGCAGTCGCTTTTCTGTGAGCAGCCTGTCTTCAGGACTCACAGCTCACACAGCTTCCACCTTCCTGGGTCTGACCTCGGAGCATTCAGCCTCCTCTGCCCCTCCGTGCGCTTCCCCCCAGCGAGTCCGCTCAGGCGGGGCTCCTGGGGAAGCCAGGGGTCCTGCACCCCAACTCCGCAGTCAGATGTGACTCTCAGCCAGCCAGTAAAACAGAAGGTTTATTAGAGGACAGGAACATGGTCTAAAACAGAGCTTGCAGGTGCAGAGAACGGGACCCCTCAGCTGGGTCCATTTTGGGGGGCAGTGAGCCAGACAACCACGTCTGCACTTCACTCCATGTCCCAGCCAGCCCCAAACTGAAACCCCCCTCCAACCCCTCCTCCTCTGGGCTTTGTCCCTTTCCCGGGCCAGGAGGTCACCTGATTCCTTTGTTCTCCAACCCTTCAGCTCTCCCCTTGCAGGGGGGGAAGGGCCCAGGCCATCAGTTGCCAGGAAACAGGGTGTTGGCCATTCTCTGTGTCCAGACTCCTGCACACACATGCCCTCTAGGGCTCTGCAATGATCATACACCCTTACTCCACCCCCTAGATACTTAAGAACTGCCTAGGGGAAACTGAGGCACCCCCACACTATTCAGAGGAAACATTAAGAACAGTCCCACTTCTCACACGCCCCACCTGAGTCCGGGTCGGGAAGCCCCGTCCATTAGGGTTCGGTTTGTAAGCAAAGGATCCTGACCAGCTGTGGCTAGGAGGGAGAAAAGGCCCCATTTTCAGAGGCTGCTCGTTTCTCTGGTCAGGAACGGTGTCTTCTCCACAACTGAAGCTTGGATCCAAGAGGATGACTCCAGGTGGTGAGTTGCTCGCCTTGCTCTCCTGTTTCTCTGTTTTCTCTCCTGTGTTCGCCAACTCTCTCTTTCTCGTCTCTCCTCTTCTCTCCTCGTGCCGTGTCCCTTCACAGGACGCGGGTAGGTGTGCATTCCCACAAGTGAGGTCTCGGGAGCCATGGAAAAGTCGGAGAGGACGAAGATCATGCAGGGCAGTAGAAAGGCTGCTGAAAGTACCTGAAGAGACAAAGGAAACGAGAAGGGGGAAGTCCAGCCTAACACAGGAGTGTAATCTGTAAAGAGAAACAACGGCAAATCTAATCTACAGAAACTCTTCAAGTTGCCGAAAGACATGTAGGATGGGAAAATACTTGTTGAATCCAGTCTCTTGAAGATCTTAGGCTCAGTATGCGTGCGAATTTGTAGTTGCTTAGAAATCTGCCTTCTTCTGTTTGCTCTACCTTCCAATTATTGAAAATCTACCTACCTATTTTTTGTTTAGTTTTATTATTAATGATTATTATTATTATTCAACTCATTTTGTGCAACTGGTGCTCCGTGAGGAAATGATTTGTGTCTTACTCCAAGGGGCTGCCCGGTGTCACTGTTGCTCCGGGAGGGAAATGATATGAGCACTACCTGAATTGGCCATGCAGTTTCACCATTGCTCCGTGAGGGAAATGCTTTCTGCATTACTCCAAGTGGCCACCCAGTGTCACTGTTGCTCCATGAGGGAAATGCTTTCTGAATGACCTGAATTGGCCACAGACATCACTGTTGCTCCGGGGTGGGGGGTGGGGGGGAGGCTTGGGATTGTTTGTGTATTACTCCTGAGTGGCCACGTCGTGTCACTCTTCCTCCAGGAGGGGAATGCTTTGTGCATTTCCCTGTGTTGTGGCCACCCAAGACAACACACACAGCACGATACCGACGCACACACACACAGAACACGTCACACATACAGATGGGTAGTGTAAAGTGCTAAAAATGAGACTTTCATTACTAATCAGATGTAGCCGTTGATGTCTCATGCACTCTTCCTCGAAAAGCCATACGTAATCTCGCCTGATCATTTGGTAGAGATCTGTTCCAGAAAATTACTCATCATGAGACATACATTATTGACAAGTACTAGTGATCCATTTCTCCTCGAATGATTCACCAAAACGCTTTTCGATTCCCTGCTGGTGATTTGGAAGAAATCGTTTCTCGAAATATACTAAAATAGAGAAATTCATCTTTGATCTGTGCGACAGATAAATTTGAGAAGGAATCTTCCTGAAAGCCCCGAGGATTCACTTCTCGTCAGACGGTACAGAGCAGGTTGCGAAAATTACTGAAAATGAGAACGTCATTCGAAATCAGGTATCCTGATGTCCTCCTCATGGAACCATGCACCAAAAAGCAAGTCTATTCTCTCTTTGGCATTTAGCAAGGATTTATCGAGAAAATTGCTAAAAAAGAGAAAGTTATAACTGATCAATGCTTATAATCAATGACAAATGGAATCCTCCTCCAAAAGCCTTTCAGATTGGCTCCTTGTGATTAGGTAGATATCAGTTGACGATTTGGTAGAAATGACTAAAAAGGAGGCAGTTCTTTCTGATCAATGTTAGCAATTAATTACACATGGAATCATCCTCCGTACTATATTCATAATTAGCTCCTGGAGATTTGGACTAAAATCGGTCCGTGAAACTGACAAGGAATGAGACAATTCATTCCTCAGCCGTCCTCTGATAAATTTCCCACGGAATCCTCCAGCAGAAAAGCAAAGGCATTCTCCCTTGGTGCGTTGGAACAGATCGGTTCGTGCAAAGGACTCAAGGTAGAAAATCATTCTTTACAAGTATCTAGTGGTAAAGACTCCAGCAATCCAGCGTCTCTCCTGAAGAGTTCGTAGCGATTGGGTCAAGAAAATTACTCCTAAGGAGACTTAAATTATCGACAAGTACTAGTGCTAAAGCTCTCCTTGAATTATTCACCAAAATGCTTTTCGATACGATGACACAGAAGGGCACAGAACACGACACACAAAAATAACACACGACAAAGACACACACACACCGCGACACGGAAAGCAACACACACAAAACATCACACACACGACCCACAACATCTCACAAACACACACTCACTCAACACAAAATAACCCACAACTTGTCACACGCAACACAAGACGACCCACAACATGATGAGCGCTGTGGAGCTAGGGCTCCGGCTCGGCTTTCGCAGCGGCTCTGGCGAGGAATGGTGCCGGAGCTCTCGCCGGAGGGAAACACGGCAGGAGGGGGCCTGAGCCGCTTGGGCCTCTTTCCAAGGGGGCGGAACAAGGCCTCCGCTCTCTGCCCTCTGCAGACCTGGCTGCCAGGTCAGTGCTTCCAGTTCCTCGTCCGCAGTCGCTGTCGTCCTCCTCAGCGGCCGTGGGCGTCCTCGCTGGGGACAGGGCTCGGGGGGATGTAGGTGGAGAGGGGCCAGAGTCTCTTGAGCAGAGTGACTCTGTGGGGTGCCGTAAGAAAAGGAGATTTTGGTTGGGATGCTCAAGGTGTAATGGGAGGAGAGTGGAGGGCGGATCCCCGCCGTGTGGAAGAGGCAAACAGAGGAGCCTCTGAGACGTTGCCGCCTGAGATGGTAACTTACTTGTTTTTTTCCCCTTGGGCTGGCTTTAGCAGCAAGGAAAAAGAAGTCAAGCCTCAGAATCTACTGCCCTCATGCGACGGAATGTGAGTGAGAGCAGCGAGCCTGTGACCGTTGGTGATGCCAGGCAAGAGCCCTCCATCTGGGAGCCGAGCTCTCGCCAGTCTCAGAGAGAGAAGTGTCTGGTTTGGTGAGGACTCTGCTCACGCCCTGTCACGGAGTCCCCGGCATGCTCTGAAACTGCTCCCTATGAAGCCAGTCAGAACTCTGGGGCAGTCGCTTTTCTGTGAGCAGCCTGTCTTCAGGACTCACAGCTCACACAGCTTCCACCTTCCTGGGTCTGACCTCGGAGCATTCAGCCTCCTCTGCCCCTCCGTGCGCTTCCCCCCAGCGAGTCCGCTCAGGCGGGGCTCCTGGGGAAGCCAGGGGGTCCTGCACCCCAACTCCGCAGTCAGATGTGACTCTCAGCCAGCCAGTAAAACAGAAGGTTTATTAGAGGACAGGAACATGGTCTAAAACAGAGCTTGCAGGTGCAGAGAACGGGACCCCTCAGCTGGGTCCATTTTGGGGGGCAGTGAGCCAGACAACCACGTCTGCACTTCACTCCATGTCCCAGCCAGCCCCAAACTGAAACCCCCCTCCAACCCCTCCTCCTCTGGGCTTTGTCCCTTTCCCGGGCCAGGAGGTCACCTGATTCCTTTGTTCTCCAACCCTTCAGCTCTCACCTTGCAGGGGGGGAAGGGCCCAGGCCATCAGTTGCCAGGAAACAGGGTGTTGGCCATTCTCTGTGTCCAGACTCCTGCACACACATGCCCTCTAGGGCTCTGCAATGATCATACACCCTTACTCCACCCCCTAGATACTTAAGAACTGCCTAGGGGAAACTGAGGCACCCCCACACTATTCAGAGGAAACATTAAGAACAGTCCCACTTCTCACACGCCCCACCTGAGTCCGGGTCGGGAAGCCCCGTCCATTAGGGTTCGGTTTGTAAGCAAAGGATCCTGACCAGCTGTGGCTAGGAGGGAGAAAAGGCCCCATTTTCAGAGGCTGCTCGTTTCTCTGGTCAGGAACGGTGTCTTCTCCACAACTGAAGCTTGGATCCAAGAGGATGACTCCAGGTGGTGAGTTGCTCGCCTTGCTCTCCTGTTTCTCTGTTTTCTCTCCTGTGTTCGCCAACTCTCTCTTTCTCGTCTCTCCTCTTCTCTCCTCGTGCCGTGTCCCTTCACAGGACGCGGGTAGGTGTGCATTCCCACAAGTGAGGTCTCGGGAGCCATGGAAAAGTCGGAGAGGACGAAGATCATGCAGGGCAGTAGAAAGGCTGCTGAAAGTACCTGAAGAGACAAAGGAAACGAGAAGGGGGAAGTCCAGCCTAACACAGGAGTGTAATCTGTAAAGAGAAACAACGGCAAATCTAATCTACAGAAACTCTTCAAGTTGCCGAAAGACATGTAGGATGGGAAAATACTTGTTGAATCCAGTCTCTTGAAGATCTTAGGCTCAGTATGCGTGCGAATTTGTAGTTGCTTAGAAATCTGCCTTCTTCTGTTTGCTCTACCTTCCAATTATTGAAAATCTACCTACCTATTTTTTGTTTAGTTTTATTATTAATGATTATTATTATTATTCAACTCATTTTGTGCAACTGGTGCTCCGTGAGGAAATGATTTGTGTCTTACTCCAAGGGGCTGCCCGGTGTCACTGTTGCTCCGGGAGGGAAATGATATGAGCACTACCTGAATTGGCCACGCAGTTTCACCATTGCTCCGTGAGGGAAATGCTTTCTGCATTACTCCAAGTGGCCACCCAGTGTCACTGTTGCTCCATGAGGGAAATGCTTTCTGAATGACCTGAATTGGCCACAGACATCACTGTTGCTCCGGGGTGGGGGGTGGGGGGGAGGCTTGGGATTGTTTGTGTATTACTCCTGAGTGGCCACGTCGTGTCACTCTTCCTCCAGGAGGGGAATGCTTTGTGCATTTCCCTGTGTTGTGGCCACCCAAGACAACACACACAGCACGATACCGACGCACACACACACAGAACACGTCACACATACAGATGGGTAGTGTAAAGTGCTAAAAATGAGACTTTCATTACTAATCAGATGTAGCCGTTGATGTCTCATGCACTCTTCCTCGAAAAGCCATACGTAATCTCGCCTGATCATTTGGTAGAGATCTGTTCCAGAAAATTACTCATCATGAGACATACATTATTGACAAGTACTAGTGATCCATTTCTCCTCGAATGATTCACCAAAACGCTTTTCGATTCCCTGCTGGTGATTTGGAAGAAATCGTTTCTCGAAATATACTAAAATAGAGAAATTCATCTTTGATCTGTGCGACAGATAAATTTGAGAAGGAATCTTCCTGAAAGCCCCGAGGATTCACTTCTCGTCAGACGGTACAGAGCAGGTTGCGAAAATTACTGAAAATGAGAACGTCATTCGAAATCAGGTATCCTGATGTCCTCCTCATGGAACCATGCACCAAAAAGCAAGTCTATTCTCTCTTTGGCATTTAGCAAGGATTTATCGAGAAAATTGCTAAAAAAGAGAAAGTTATAACTGATCAATGCTTATAATCAATGACAAATGGAATCCTCCTCCAAAAGCCTTTCAGATTGGCTCCTTGTGATTAGGTAGATATCAGTTGACGATTTGGTAGAAATGACTAAAAAGGAGGCAGTTCTTTCTGATCAATGTTAGCAATTAATTACACATGGAATCATCCTCCGTACTATATTCATAATTAGCTCCTGGAGATTTGGACTAAAATCGGTCCGTGAAACTGACAAGGAATGAGACAATTCATTCCTCAGCCGTCCTCTGATAAATTTCCCACGGAATCCTCCAGCAGAAAAGCAAAGGCATTCTCCCTTGGTGCGTTGGAACAGATCGGTTCGTGCAAAGGACTCAAGGTAGAAAATCATTCTTTACAAGTATCTAGTGGTAAAGACTCCAGCAATCCAGCGTCTCTCCTGAAGAGTTCGTAGCGATTGGGTCAAGAAAATTACTCCTAAGGAGACTTAAATTATCGACAAGTACTAGTGCTAAAGCTCTCCTTGAATTATTCACCAAAATGCTTTTCGATACGATGACACAGAAGGGCACAGAACACGACACACAAAAATAACACACGACAAAGACACACACACACCGCGACACGGAAAGCAACACACACAAAACATCACACACACGACCCACAACATCTCACAAACACACACTCACTCAACACAAAATAACCCACAACTTGTCACACGCAACACAAGACGACCCACAACATGATGAGCGCTGTGGAGCTAGGGCTCCGGCTCGGCTTTCGCAGCGGCTCTGGCGAGGAATGGTGCCGGAGCTCTCGCCGGAGGGAAACACGGCAGGAGGGGGCCTGAGCCGCTTGGGCCTCTTTCCAAGGGGGCGGAACAAGGCCTCCGCTCTCTGCCCTCTGCAGACCTGGCTGCCAGGTCAGTGCTTCCAGTTCCTCGTCCGCAGTCGCTGTCGTCCTCCTCAGCGGCCGTGGGCGTCCTCGCTGGGGACAGGGCTCGGGGGGATGTAGGTGGAGAGGGGCCAGAGTCTCTTGAGCAGAGTGACTCTGTGGGGTGCCGTAAGAAAAGGAGATTTTGGTTGGGATGCTCAAGGTGTAATGGGAGGAGAGTGGAGGGCGGATCCCCGCCGTGTGGAAGAGGCAAACAGAGGAGCCTCTGAGACGTTGCCGCCTGAGATGGTAACTTACTTGTTTTTTTCCCCTTGGGCTGGCTTTAGCAGCAAGGAAAAAGAAGTCAAGCCTCAGAATCTACTGCCCTCATGCGACGGAATGTGAGTGAGAGCAGCGAGCCTGTGACCGTTGGTGATGCCAGGCAAGAGCCCTCCATCTGGGAGCCGAGCTCTCGCCAGTCTCAGAGAGAGAAGTGTCTGGTTTGGTGAGGACTCTGCTCACGCCCTGTCACGGAGTCCCCGGCATGCTCTGAAACTGCTCCCTATGAAGCCAGTCAGAACTCTGGGGCAGTCGCTTTTCTGTGAGCAGCCTGTCTTCAGGACTCACAGCTCACACAGCTTCCACCTTCCTGGGTCTGACCTCGGAGCATTCAGCCTCCTCTGCCCCTCCGTGCGCTTCCCCCCAGCGAGTCCGCTCAGGCGGGGCTCCTGGGGAAGCCAGGGGGTCCTGCACCCCAACTCCGCAGTCAGATGTGACTCTCAGCCAGCCAGTAAAACAGAAGGTTTATTAGAGGACAGGAACATGGTCTAAAACAGAGCTTGCAGGTGCAGAGAACGGGACCCCTCAGCTGGGTCCATTTTGGGGGGCAGTGAGCCAGACAACCACGTCTGCACTTCACTCCATGTCCCAGCCAGCCCCAAACTGAAACCCCCCTCCAACCCCTCCTCCTCTGGGCTTTGTCCCTTTCCCGGGCCAGGAGGTCACCTGATTCCTTTGTTCTCCAACCCTTCAGCTCTCACCTTGCAGGGGGGGAAGGGCCCAGGCCATCAGTTGCCAGGAAACAGGGTGTTGGCCATTCTCTGTGTCCAGACTCCTGCACACACATGCCCTCTAGGGCTCTGCAATGATCATACACCCTTACTCCACCCCCTAGATACTTAAGAACTGCCTAGGGGAAACTGAGGCACCCCCACACTATTCAGAGGAAACATTAAGAACAGTCCCACTTCTCACACGCCCCACCTGAGTCCGGGTCGGGAAGCCCCGTCCATTAGGGTTCGGTTTGTAAGCAAAGGATCCTGACCAGCTGTGGCTAGGAGGGAGAAAAGGCCCCATTTTCAGAGGCTGCTCGTTTCTCTGGTCAGGAACGGTGTCTTCTCCACAACTGAAGCTTGGATCCAAGAGGATGACTCCAGGTGGTGAGTTGCTCGCCTTGCTCTCCTGTTTCTCTGTTTTCTCTCCTGTGTTCGCCAACTCTCTCTTTCTCGTCTCTCCTCTTCTCTCCTCGTGCCGTGTCCCTTCACAGGACGCGGGTAGGTGTGCATTCCCACAAGTGAGGTCTCGGGAGCCATGGAAAAGTCGGAGAGGACGAAGATCATGCAGGGCAGTAGAAAGGCTGCTGAAAGTACCTGAAGAGACAAAGGAAACGAGAAGGGGGAAGTCCAGCCTAACACAGGAGTGTAATCTGTAAAGAGAAACAACGGCAAATCTAATCTACAGAAACTCTTCAAGTTGCCGAAAGACATGTAGGATGGGAAAATACTTGTTGAATCCAGTCTCTTGAAGATCTTAGGCTCAGTATGCGTGCGAATTTGTAGTTGCTTAGAAATCTGCCTTCTTCTGTTTGCTCTACCTTCCAATTATTGAAAATCTACCTACCTATTTTTTGTTTAGTTTTATTATTAATGATTATTATTATTATTCAACTCATTTTGTGCAACTGGTGCTCCGTGAGGAAATGATTTGTGTCTTACTCCAAGGGGCTGCCCGGTGTCACTGTTGCTCCGGGAGGGAAATGATATGAGCACTACCTGAATTGGCCACGCAGTTTCACCATTGCTCCGTGAGGGAAATGCTTTCTGCATTACTCCAAGTGGCCACCCAGTGTCACTGTTGCTCCATGAGGGAAATGCTTTCTGAATGACCTGAATTGGCCACAGACATCACTGTTGCTCCGGGGTGGGGGGTGGGGGGGAGGCTTGGGATTGTTTGTGTATTACTCCTGAGTGGCCACGTCGTGTCACTCTTCCTCCAGGAGGGGAATGCTTTGTGCATTTCCCTGTGTTGTGGCCACCCAAGACAACACACACAGCACGATACCGACGCACACACACACAGAACACGTCACACATACAGATGGGTAGTGTAAAGTGCTAAAAATGAGACTTTCATTACTAATCAGATGTAGCCGTTGATGTCTCATGCACTCTTCCTCGAAAAGCCATACGTAATCTCGCCTGATCATTTGGTAGAGATCTGTTCCAGAAAATTACTCATCATGAGACATACATTATTGACAAGTACTAGTGATCCATTTCTCCTCGAATGATTCACCAAAACGCTTTTCGATTCCCTGCTGGTGATTTGGAAGAAATCGTTTCTCGAAATATACTAAAATAGAGAAATTCATCTTTGATCTGTGCGACAGATAAATTTGAGAAGGAATCTTCCTGAAAGCCCCGAGGATTCACTTCTCGTCAGACGGTACAGAGCAGGTTGCGAAAATTACTGAAAATGAGAACGTCATTCGAAATCAGGTATCCTGATGTCCTCCTCATGGAACCATGCACCAAAAAGCAAGTCTATTCTCTCTTTGGCATTTAGCAAGGATTTATCGAGAAAATTGCTAAAAAAGAGAAAGTTATAACTGATCAATGCTTATAATCAATGACAAATGGAATCCTCCTCCAAAAGCCTTTCAGATTGGCTCCTTGTGATTAGGTAGATATCAGTTGACGATTTGGTAGAAATGACTAAAAAGGAGGCAGTTCTTTCTGATCAATGTTAGCAATTAATTACACATGGAATCATCCTCCGTACTATATTCATAATTAGCTCCTGGAGATTTGGACTAAAATCGGTCCGTGAAACTGACAAGGAATGAGACAATTCATTCCTCAGCCGTCCTCTGATAAATTTCCCACGGAATCCTCCAGCAGAAAAGCAAAGGCATTCTCCCTTGGTGCGTTGGAACAGATCGGTTCGTGCAAAGGACTCAAGGTAGAAAATCATTCTTTACAAGTATCTAGTGGTAAAGACTCCAGCAATCCAGCGTCTCTCCTGAAGAGTTCGTAGCGATTGGGTCAAGAAAATTACTCCTAAGGAGACTTAAATTATCGACAAGTACTAGTGCTAAAGCTCTCCTTGAATTATTCACCAAAATGCTTTTCGATACGATGACACAGAAGGGCACAGAACACGACACACAAAAATAACACACGACAAAGACACACACACACCGCGACACGGAAAGCAACACACACAAAACATCACACACACGACCCACAACATCTCACAAACACACACTCACTCAACACAAAATAACCCACAACTTGTCACACGCAACACAAGACGACCCACAACATGATGAGCGCTGTGGAGCTAGGGCTCCGGCTCGGCTTTCGCAGCGGCTCTGGCGAGGAATGGTGCCGGAGCTCTCGCCGGAGGGAAACACGGCAGGAGGGGGCCTGAGCCGCTTGGGCCTCTTTCCAAGGGGGCGGAACAAGGCCTCCGCTCTCTGCCCTCTGCAGACCTGGCTGCCAGGTCAGTGCTTCCAGTTCCTCGTCCGCAGTCGCTGTCGTCCTCCTCAGCGGCCGTGGGCGTCCTCGCTGGGGACAGGGCTCGGGGGGATGTAGGTGGAGAGGGGCCAGAGTCTCTTGAGCAGAGTGACTCTGTGGGGTGCCGTAAGAAAAGGAGATTTTGGTTGGGATGCTCAAGGTGTAATGGGAGGAGAGTGGAGGGCGGATCCCCGCCGTGTGGAAGAGGCAAACAGAGGAGCCTCTGAGACGTTGCCGCCTGAGATGGTAACTTACTTGTTTTTTTCCCCTTGGGCTGGCTTTAGCAGCAAGGAAAAAGAAGTCAAGCCTCAGAATCTACTGCCCTCATGCGACGGAATGTGAGTGAGAGCAGCGAGCCTGTGACCGTTGGTGATGCCAGGCAAGAGCCCTCCATCTGGGAGCCGAGCTCTCGCCAGTCTCGGAGAGAGAAGTGTCTGGTTTGGTGAGGACTCTGCTCACGCCCTGTCACGGAGTCCCCGGCATGCTCTGAAACTGCTCCCTATGAAGCCAGTCAGAACTCTGGGGCAGTCGCTTTTCTGTGAGCAGCCTGTCTTCAGGACTCACAGCTCACACAGCTTCCACCTTCCTGGGTCTGACCTCGGAGCATTCAGCCTCCTCTGCCCCTCCGTGCGCTTCCGCCCAGCGAGTCCGCTCAGGCGGGGCTCCTGGGGAAGCCAGGGGGTCCTGCACCCCAACTCCGCAGTCAGATGTGACTCTCAGCCAGCCAGTAAAACAGAAGGTTTATTAGAGGACAGGAACATGGTCTAAAACAGAGCTTGCAGGTGCAGAGAACGGGACCCCTCAGCTGGGTCCATTTTGGGGGGCAGTGAACCAGACAACCACGTCTGCACTTCACTCCATGTCCCAGCCAGCCCCAAACTGAAACCCCCCTCCAACCCCTCCTCCTCTGGGCTTTGTCCCTTTCCCGGGCCAGGAGGTCACCTGATTCCTTTGTTCTCCAACCCTTCAGCTCTCCCCTTGCAGGGGGGGAAGGGCCCAGGCCATCAGTTGCCAGGAAACAGGGTGTTGGCCATTCTCTGTGTCCAGACTCCTGCACACACATGCCCTCTAGGGCTCTGCAATGATCATACACCCTTACTCCACCCCCTAGATACTTAAGAACTGCCTAGGGGAAACTGAGGCACCCCCACACTATTCAGAGGAAACATTAGGAACAGTCCCACTTCTCACACGCCCCACCTGAGTCCGGGTCGGGAAGCCCCGTCCATTAGGGTTCGGTTTGTAAGCAAAGGATCCTGACCAGCTGTGGCTAGGAGGGAGAAAAGGCCCCATTTTCAGAGGCTGCTCGTTTCTCTGGTCAGGAACGGTGTCTTCTCCACAACTGAAGCTTGGATCCAAGAGGATGACTCCAGGTGGTGAGTTGCTCGCCTTGCTCTCCTGTTTCTCTGTTTTCTCTCCTGTGTTCGCCAACTCTCTCTTTCTCGTCTCTCCTCTTCTCTCCTCGTGCCGTGTCCCTTCACAGGACGCGGGTAGGTGTGCATTCCCACAAGTGAGGTCTCGGGAGCCATGGAAAAGTCGGAGAGGACGAAGATCATGCAGGGCAGTAGAAAGGCTGCTGAAAGTACCTGAAGAGACAAAGGAAACGAGAAGGGGGAAGTCCAGCCTAACACAGGAGTGTAATCTGTAAAGAGAAACAACGGCAAATCTAATCTACAGAAACTCTTCAAGTTGCCGAAAGACATGTAGGATGGGAAAATACTTGTTGAATCCAGTCTCTTGAAGATCTTAGGCTCAGTATGCGTGCGAATTTGTAGTTGCTTAGAAATCTGCCTTCTTCTGTTTGCTCTACCTTCCAATTATTGAAAATCTACCTACCTATTTTTTGTTTAGTTTTATTATTAATGATTATTATTATTATTCAACTCATTTTGTGCAACTGGTGCTCCGTGAGGAAATGATTTGTGTCTTACTCCAAGGGGCTGCCCGGTGTCACTGTTGCTCCGGGAGGGAAATGATATGAGCACTACCTGAATTGGCCACGCAGTTTCACCATTGCTCCGTGAGGGAAATGCTTTCTGCATTACTCCAAGTGGCCACCCAGTGTCACTGTTGCTCCATGAGGGAAATGCTTTCTGAATGACCTGAATTGGCCACAGACATCACTGTTGCTCCGGGGTGGGGGGTGGGGGGGAGGCTTGGGATTGTTTGTGTATTACTCCTGAGTGGCCACGTCGTGTCACTCTTCCTCCAGGAGGGGAATGCTTTGTGCATTTCCCTGTGTTGTGGCCACCCAAGACAACACACACAGCACGATACCGACGCACACACACACAGAACACGTCACACATACAGATGGGTAGTGTAAAGTGCTAAAAATGAGACTTTCATTACTAATCAGATGTAGCCGTTGATGTCTCATGCACTCTTCCTCGAAAAGCCATACGTAATCTCGCCTGATCATTTGGTAGAGATCTGTTCCAGAAAATTACTCATCATGAGACATACATTATTGACAAGTACTAGTGATCCATTTCTCCTCGAATGATTCACCAAAACGCTTTTCGATTCCCTGCTGGTGATTTGGAAGAAATCGTTTCTCGAAATATACTAAAATAGAGGAATTCATCTTTGATCTGTGCGACAGATAAATTTGAGAAGGAATCTTCCTGAAAGCCCCGAGGATTCACTTCTCGTCAGACGGTACAGAGCAGGTTGCGAAAATTACTGAAAATGAGAACGTCATTCGAAATCAGGTATCCTGATGTCCTCCTCATGGAACCATGCACCAAAAAGCAAGTCTATTCTCTCTTTGGCATTTAGCAAGGATTTATCGAGAAAATTGCTAAAAAAGAGAAAGTTATAACTGATCAATGCTTATAATCAATGACAAATGGAATCCTCCTCCAAAAGCCTTTCAGATTGGCTCCTTGTGATTAGGTAGATATCAGTTGACGATTTGGTAGAAATGACTAAAAAGGAGGCAGTTCTTTCTGATCAATGTTAGCAATTAATTACACATGGAATCATCCTCCGTACTATATTCATAATTAGCTCCTGGAGATTTGGACTAAAATCGGTCCGTGAAACTGACAAGGAATGAGACAATTCATTCCTCAGCCGTCCTCTGATAAATTTCCCACGGAATCCTCCAGCAGAAAAGCAAAGGCATTCTCCCTTGGTGCGTTGGAACAGATCGGTTCGTGCAAAGGACTCAAGGTAGAAAATCATTCTTTACAAGTATCTAGTGGTAAAGACTCCAGCAATCCAGCGTCTCTCCTGAAGAGTTCGTAGCGATTGGGTCAAGAAAATTACTCCTAAGGAGACTTAAATTATCGACAAGTACTAGTGCTAAAGCTCTCCTTGAATTATTCACCAAAATGCTTTTCGATACGATGACACAGAAGGGCACAGAACACGACACACAAAAATAACACACGACAAAGACACACACACACCGCGACACGGAAAGCAACACACACAAAACATCACACACACGACCCACAACATCTCACAAACACACACTCACTCAACACAAAATAACCCACAACTTGTCACACGCAACACAAGACGACCCACAACATGATGAGCGCTGTGGAGCTAGGGCTCCGGCTCGGCTTTCGCAGCGGCTCTGGCGAGGAATGGTGCCGGAGCTCTCGCCGGAGGGAAACACGGCAGGAGGGGGCCTGAGCCGCTTGGGCCTCTTTCCAAGGGGGCGGAACAAGGCCTCCGCTCTCTGCCCTCTGCAGACCTGGCTGCCAGGTCAGTGCTTCCAGTTCCTCGTCCGCAGTCGCTGTCGTCCTCCTCAGCGGCCGTGGGCGTCCTCGCTGGGGACAGGGCTCGGGGGGATGTAGGTGGAGAGGGGCCAGAGTCTCTTGAGCAGAGTGACTCTGTGGGGTGCCGTAAGAAAAGGAGATTTTGGTTGGGATGCTCAAGGTGTAATGGGAGGAGAGTGGAGGGCGGATCCCCGCCGTGTGGAAGAGGCAAACAGAGGAGCCTCTGAGACGTTGCCGCCTGAGATGGTAACTTACTTGTTTTTTTCCCCTTGGGCTGGCTTTAGCAGCAAGGAAAAAGAAGTCAAGCCTCAGAATCTACTGCCCTCATGCGACGGAATGTGAGTGAGAGCAGCGAGCCTGTGACCGTTGGTGATGCCAGGCAAGAGCCCTCCATCTGGGAGCCGAGCTCTCGCCAGTCTCGGAGAGAGAAGTGTCTGGTTTGGTGAGGACTCTGCTCACGCCCTGTCACGGAGTCCCCGGCATGCTCTGAAACTGCTCCCTATGAAGCCAGTCAGAACTCTGGGGCAGTCGCTTTTCTGTGAGCAGCCTGTCTTCAGGACTCACAGCTCACACAGCTTCCACCTTCCTGGGTCTGACCTCGGAGCATTCAGCCTCCTCTGCCCCTCCGTGCGCTTCCGCCCAGCGAGTCCGCTCAGGCGGGGCTCCTGGGGAAGCCAGGGGGTCCTGCACCCCAACTCCGCAGTCAGATGTGACTCTCAGCCAGCCAGTAAAACAGAAGGTTTATTAGAGGACAGGAACATGGTCTAAAACAGAGCTTGCAGGTGCAGAGAACGGGACCCCTCAGCTGGGTCCATTTTGGGGGGCAGTGAACCAGACAACCACGTCTGCACTTCACTCCATGTCCCAGCCAGCCCCAAACTGAAACCCCCCTCCAACCCCTCCTCCTCTGGGCTTTGTCCCTTTCCCGGGCCAGGAGGTCACCTGATTCCTTTGTTCTCCAACCCTTCAGCTCTCCCCTTGCAGGGGGGGAAGGGCCCAGGCCATCAGTTGCCAGGAAACAGGGTGTTGGCCATTCTCTGTGTCCAGACTCCTGCACACACATGCCCTCTAGGGCTCTGCAATGATCATACACCCTTACTCCACCCCCTAGATACTTAAGAACTGCCTAGGGGAAACTGAGGCACCCCCACACTATTCAGAGGAAACATTAAGAACAGTCCCACTTCTCACACGCCCCACCTGAGTCCGGGTCGGGAAGCCCCGTCCATTAGGGTTCGGTTTGTAAGCAAAGGATCCTGACCAGCTGTGGCTAGGAGGGAGAAAAGGCCCCATTTTCAGAGGCTGCTCGTTTCTCTGGTCAGGAACGGTGTCTTCTCCACAACTGAAGCTTGGATCCAAGAGGATGACTCCAGGTGGTGAGTTGCTCGCCTTGCTCTCCTGTTTCTCTGTTTTCTCTCCTGTGTTCGCCAACTCTCTCTTTCTCGTCTCTCCTCTTCTCTCCTCGTGCCGTGTCCCTTCACAGGACGCGGGTAGGTGTGCATTCCCACAAGTGAGGTCTCGGGAGCCATGGAAAAGTCGGAGAGGACGAAGATCATGCAGGGCAGTAGAAAGGCTGCTGAAAGTACCTGAAGAGACAAAGGAAACGAGAAGGGGGAAGTCCAGCCTAACACAGGAGTGTAATCTGTAAAGAGAAACAACGGCAAATCTAATCTACAGAAACTCTTCAAGTTGCCGAAAGACATGTAGGATGGGAAAATACTTGTTGAATCCAGTCTCTTGAAGATCTTAGGCTCAGTATGCGTGCGAATTTGTAGTTGCTTAGAAATCTGCCTTCTTCTGTTTGCTCTACCTTCCAATTATTGAAAATCTACCTACCTATTTTTTGTTTAGTTTTATTATTAATGATTATTATTATTATTATTCAACTCATTTTGTGCAACTGGTGCTCCGTGAGGAAATGATTTGTGTCTTACTCCAAGGGGCTGCCCGGTGTCACTGTTGCTCCGGGAGGGAAATGATATGAGCACTACCTGAATTGGCCACGCAGTTTCACCATTGCTCCGTGAGGGAAATGCTTTCTGCATTACTCCAAGTGGCCACCCAGTGTCACTGTTGCTCCATGAGGGAAATGCTTTCTGAATGACCTGAATTGGCCACAGACATCACTGTTGCTCCGGGGTGGGGGGTGGGGGGGAGGCTTGGGATTGTTTGTGTATTACTCCTGAGTGGCCACGTCGTGTCACTCTTCCTCCAGGAGGGGAATGCTTTGTGCATTTCCCTGTGTTGTGGCCACCCAAGACAACACACACAGCACGATACCGACGCACACACACACAGAACACGTCACACATACAGATGGGTAGTGTAAAGTGCTAAAAATGAGACTTTCATTACTAATCAGATGTAGCCGTTGATGTCTCATGCACTCTTCCTCGAAAAGCCATACGTAATCTCGCCTGATCATTTGGTAGAGATCTGTTCCAGAAAATTACTCATCATGAGACATACATTATTGACAAGTACTAGTGATCCATTTCTCCTCGAATGATTCACCAAAACGCTTTTCGATTCCCTGCTGGTGATTTGGAAGAAATCGTTTCTCGAAATATACTAAAATAGAGGAATTCATCTTTGATCTGTGCGACAGATAAATTTGAGAAGGAATCTTCCTGAAAGCCCCGAGGATTCACTTCTCGTCAGACGGTACAGAGCAGGTTGCGAAAATTACTGAAAATGAGAACGTCATTCGAAATCAGGTATCCTGATGTCCTCCTCATGGAACCATGCACCAAAAAGCAAGTCTATTCTCTCTTTGGCATTTAGCAAGGATTTATCGAGAAAATTGCTAAAAAAGAGAAAGTTATAACTGATCAATGCTTATAATCAATGACAAATGGAATCCTCCTCCAAAAGCCTTTCAGATTGGCTCCTTGTGATTAGGTAGATATCAGTTGACGATTTGGTAGAAATGACTAAAAAGGAGGCAGTTCTTTCTGATCAATGTTAGCAATTAATTACACATGGAATCATCCTCCGTACTATATTCATAATTAGCTCCTGGAGATTTGGACTAAAATCGGTCCGTGAAACTGACAAGGAATGAGACAATTCATTCCTCAGCCGTCCTCTGATAAATTTCCCACGGAATCCTCCAGCAGAAAAGCAAAGGCATTCTCCCTTGGTGCGTTGGAACAGATCGGTTCGTGCAAAGGACTCAAGGTAGAAAATCATTCTTTACAAGTATCTAGTGGTAAAGACTCCAGCAATCCAGCGTCTCTCCTGAAGAGTTCGTAGCGATTGGGTCAAGAAAATTACTCCTAAGGAGACTTAAATTATCGACAAGTACTAGTGCTAAAGCTCTCCTTGAATTATTCACCAAAATGCTTTTCGATACGATGACACAGAAGGGCACAGAACACGACACACAAAAATAACACACGACAAAGACACACACACACCGCGACACGGAAAGCAACACACACAAAACATCACACACACGACCCACAACATCTCACAAACACACACTCACTCAACACAAAATAACCCACAACTTGTCACACGCAACACAAGACGACCCACAACATGATGAGCGCTGTGGAGCTAGGGCTCCGGCTCGGCTTTCGCAGCGGCTCTGGCGAGGAATGGTGCCGGAGCTCTCGCCGGAGGGAAACACGGCAGGAGGGGGCCTGAGCCGCTTGGGCCTCTTTCCAAGGGGGCGGAACAAGGCCTCCGCTCTCTGCCCTCTGCAGACCTGGCTGCCAGGTCAGTGCTTCCAGTTCCTCGTCCGCAGTCGCTGTCGTCCTCCTCAGCGGCCGTGGGCGTCCTCGCTGGGGACAGGGCTCGGGGGGATGTAGGTGGAGAGGGGCCAGAGTCTCTTGAGCAGAGTGACTCTGTGGGGTGCCGTAAGAAAAGGAGATTTTGGTTGGGATGCTCAAGGTGTAATGGGAGGAGAGTGGAGGGCGGATCCCCGCCGTGTGGAAGAGGCAAACAGAGGAGCCTCTGAGACGTTGCCGCCTGAGATGGTAACTTACTTGTTTTTTTCCCCTTGGGCTGGCTTTAGCAGCAAGGAAAAAGAAGTCAAGCCTCAGAATCTACTGCCCTCATGCGACGGAATGTGAGTGAGAGCAGCGAGCCTGTGACCGTTGGTGATGCCAGGCAAGAGCCCTCCATCTGGGAGCCGAGCTCTCGCCAGTCTCGGAGAGAGAAGTGTCTGGTTTGGTGAGGACTCTGCTCACGCCCTGTCACGGAGTCCCCGGCATGCTCTGAAACTGCTCCCTATGAAGCCAGTCAGAACTCTGGGGCAGTCGCTTTTCTGTGAGCAGCCTGTCTTCAGGACTCACAGCTCACACAGCTTCCACCTTCCTGGGTCTGACCTCGGAGCATTCAGCCTCCTCTGCCCCTCCGTGCGCTTCCGCCCAGCGAGTCCGCTCAGGCGGGGCTCCTGGGGAAGCCAGGGGGTCCTGCACCCCAACTCCGCAGTCAGATGTGACTCTCAGCCAGCCAGTAAAACAGAAGGTTTATTAGAGGACAGGAACATGGTCTAAAACAGAGCTTGCAGGTGCAGAGAACGGGACCCCTCAGCTGGGTCCATTTTGGGGGGCAGTGAACCAGACAACCACGTCTGCACTTCACTCCATGTCCCAGCCAGCCCCAAACTGAAACCCCCCTCCAACCCCTCCTCCTCTGGGCTTTGTCCCTTTCCCGGGCCAGGAGGTCACCTGATTCCTTTGTTCTCCAACCCTTCAGCTCTCACCTTGCAGGGGGGGAAGGGCCCAGGCCATCAGTTGCCAGGAAACAGGGTGTTGGCCATTCTCTGTGTCCAGACTCCTGCACACACATGCCCTCTAGGGCTCTGCAATGATCATACACCCTTACTCCACCCCCTAGATACTTAAGAACTGCCTAGGGGAAACTGAGGCACCCCCACACTATTCAGAGGAAACATTAAGAACAGTCCCACTTCTCACACGCCCCACCTGAGTCCGGGTCGGGAAGCCCCGTCCATTAGGGTTCGGTTTGTAAGCAAAGGATCCTGACCAGCTGTGGCTAGGAGGGAGAAAAGGCCCCATTTTCAGAGGCTGCTCGTTTCTCTGGTCAGGAACGGTGTCTTCTCCACAACTGAAGCTTGGATCCAAGAGGATGACTCCAGGTGGTGAGTTGCTCGCCTTGCTCTCCTGTTTCTCTGTTTTCTCTCCTGTGTTCGCCAACTCTCTCTTTCTCGTCTCTCCTCTTCTCTCCTCGTGCCGTGTCCCTTCACAGGACGCGGGTAGGTGTGCATTCCCACAAGTGAGGTCTCGGGAGCCATGGAAAAGTCGGAGAGGACGAAGATCATGCAGGGCAGTAGAAAGGCTGCTGAAAGTACCTGAAGAGACAAAGGAAACGAGAAGGGGGAAGTCCAGCCTAACACAGGAGTGTAATCTGTAAAGAGAAACAACGGCAAATCTAATCTACAGAAACTCTTCAAGTTGCCGAAAGACATGTAGGATGGGAAAATACTTGTTGAATCCAGTCTCTTGAAGATCTTAGGCTCAGTATGCGTGCGAATTTGTAGTTGCTTAGAAATCTGCCTTCTTCTGTTTGCTCTACCTTCCAATTATTGAAAATCTACCTACCTATTTTTTGTTTAGTTTTATTATTAATGATTATTATTATTATTATTCAACTCATTTTGTGCAACTGGTGCTCCGTGAGGAAATGATTTGTGTCTTACTCCAAGGGGCTGCCCGGTGTCACTGTTGCTCCGGGAGGGAAATGATATGAGCACTACCTGAATTGGCCACGCAGTTTCACCATTGCTCCGTGAGGGAAATGCTTTCTGCATTACTCCAAGTGGCCACCCAGTGTCACTGTTGCTCCATGAGGGAAATGCTTTCTGAATGACCTGAATTGGCCACAGACATCACTGTTGCTCCGGGGTGGGGGGTGGGGGGGAGGCTTGGGATTGTTTGTGTATTACTCCTGAGTGGCCACGTCGTGTCACTCTTCCTCCAGGAGGGGAATGCTTTGTGCATTTCCCTGTGTTGTGGCCACCCAAGACAACACACACAGCACGATACCGACGCACACACACACAGAACACGTCACACATACAGATGGGTAGTGTAAAGTGCTAAAAATGAGACTTTCATTACTAATCAGATGTAGCCGTTGATGTCTCATGCACTCTTCCTCGAAAAGCCATACGTAATCTCGCCTGATCATTTGGTAGAGATCTGTTCCAGAAAATTACTCATCATGAGACATACATTATTGACAAGTACTAGTGATCCATTTCTCCTCGAATGATTCACCAAAACGCTTTTCGATTCCCTGCTGGTGATTTGGAAGAAATCGTTTCTCGAAATATACTAAAATAGAGAAATTCATCTTTGATCTGTGCGACAGATAAATTTGAGAAGGAATCTTCCTGAAAGCCCCGAGGATTCACTTCTCGTCAGACGGTACAGAGCAGGTTGCGAAAATTACTGAAAATGAGAACGTCATTCGAAATCAGGTATCCTGATGTCCTCCTCATGGAACCATGCACCAAAAAGCAAGTCTATTCTCTCTTTGGCATTTAGCAAGGATTTATCGAGAAAATTGCTAAAAAAGAGAAAGTTATAACTGATCAATGCTTATAATCAATGACAAATGGAATCCTCCTCCAAAAGCCTTTCAGATTGGCTCCTTGTGATTAGGTAGATATCAGTTGACGATTTGGTAGAAATGACTAAAAAGGAGGCAGTTCTTTCTGATCAATGTTAGCAATTAATTACACATGGAATCATCCTCCGTACTATATTCATAATTAGCTCCTGGAGATTTGGACTAAAATCGGTCCGTGAAACTGACAAGGAATGAGACAATTCATTCCTCAGCCGTCCTCTGATAAATTTCCCACGGAATCCTCCAGCAGAAAAGCAAAGGCATTCTCCCTTGGTGCGTTGGAACAGATCGGTTCGTGCAAAGGACTCAAGGTAGAAAATCATTCTTTACAAGTATCTAGTGGTAAAGACTCCAGCAATCCAGCGTCTCTCCTGAAGAGTTCGTAGCGATTGGGTCAAGAAAATTACTCCTAAGGAGACTTAAATTATCGACAAGTACTAGTGCTAAAGCTCTCCTTGAATTATTCACCAAAATGCTTTTCGATACGATGACACAGAAGGGCACAGAACACGACACACAAAAATAACACACGACAAAGACACACACACACCGCGACACGGAAAGCAACACACACAAAACATCACACACACGACCCACAACATCTCACAAACACACACTCACTCAACACAAAATAACCCACAACTTGTCACACGCAACACAAGACGACCCACAACATGATGAGCGCTGTGGAGCTAGGGCTCCGGCTCGGCTTTCGCAGCGGCTCTGGTGAGGAATGGTGCCGGAGCTCTCGCCGGAGGGAAACACGGCAGGAGGGGGCCTGAGCCGCTTGGGCCTCTTTCCAAGGGGGCGGAACAAGGCCTCCGCTCTCTGCCCTCTGCAGACCTGGCTGCCAGGTCAGTGCTTCCAGTTCCTCGTCCGCAGTCGCTGTCGTCCTCCTCAGCGGCCGTGGGCGTCCTCGCTGGGGACAGGGCTCGGGGGGATGTAGGTGGAGAGGGGCCAGAGTCTCTTGAGCAGAGTGACTCTGTGGGGTGCCGTAAGAAAAGGAGATTTTGGTTGGGATGCTCAAGGTGTAATGGGAGGAGAGTGGAGGGCGGATCCCCGCCGTGTGGAAGAGGCAAACAGAGGAGCCTCTGAGACGTTGCCGCCTGAGATGGTAACTTACTTGTTTTTTTCCCCTTGGGCTGGCTTTAGCAGCAAGGAAAAAGAAGTCAAGCCTCAGAATCTACTGCCCTCATGCGACGGAATGTGAGTGAGAGCAGCGAGCCTGTGACCGTTGGTGATGCCAGGCAAGAGCCCTCCATCTGGGAGCCGAGCTCTCGCCAGTCTCGGAGAGAGGTGTCTGGTTTGGTGAGGACTCTGCTCACGCCCTGTCACGGAGTCCCCGGCATGCTCTGAAACTGCTCCCTATGAAGCCAGTCAGAACTCTGGGGCAGTCGCTTTTCTGTGAGCAGCCTGTCTTCAGGACTCACAGCTCACACAGCTTCCACCTTCCTGGGTCTGACCTCGGAGCATTCAGCCTCCTCTGCCCCTCCGTGCGCTTCCCCCCAGCGAGTCCGCTCAGGCGGGGCTCCTGGGGAAGCCAGGGGGTCCTGCACCCCAACTCCGCAGTCAGATGTGACTCTCAGCCAGCCAGTAAAACAGAAGGTTTATTAGAGGACAGGAACATGGTCTAAAACAGAGCTTGCAGGTGCAGAGAACGGGACCCCTCAGCTGGGTCCATTTTGGGGGGCAGTGAGCCAGACAACCACG
The DNA here is from genome assembly GCF_965140295.1 of Lepidochelys olivacea. Taxonomy (NCBI): domain Eukaryota; kingdom Metazoa; phylum Chordata; order Testudines; family Cheloniidae; genus Lepidochelys; species Lepidochelys olivacea. The sequence continues at coordinate 1,341,599 of NC_140432.1, read as the reverse complement.
TCTGCACTTCACTCCATGTCCCAGCCAGCCCCAAACTGAAACCCCCCTCCAACCCCTCCTCCTCTGGGCTTTGTCCCTTTCCCGGGCCAGGAGGTCACCTGATTCCTTTGTTCTCCAACCCTTCAGCTCTCCCCTTGCAGGGGGGGAAGGGCCCAGGCCATCAGTTGCCAGGAAACAGGGTGTTGGCCATTCTCTGTGTCCAGACTCCTGCACACACATGCCCTCTAGGGCTCTGCAATGATCATACACCCTTACTCCACCCCCTAGATACTTAAGAACTGCCTAGGGGAAACTGAGGCACCCCCACACTATTCAGAGGAAACATTAAGAACAGTCCCACTTCTCACACGCCCCACCTGAGTCCGGGTCGGGAAGCCCCGTCCATTAGGGTTCGGTTTGTAAGCAAAGGATCCTGACCAGCTGTGGCTAGGAGGGAGAAAAGGCCCCATTTTCAGAGGCTGCTCGTTTCTCTGGTCAGGAACGGTGTCTTCTCCACAACTGAAGCTTGGATCCAAGAGGATGACTCCAGGTGGTGAGTTGCTCGCCTTGCTCTCCTGTTTCTCTGTTTTCTCTCCTGTGTTCGCCAACTCTCTCTTTCTCGTCTCTCCTCTTCTCTCCTCGTGCCGTGTCCCTTCACAGGACGCGGGTAGGTGTGCATTCCCACAAGTGAGGTCTCGGGAGCCATGGAAAAGTCGGAGAGGACGAAGATCATGCAGGGCAGTAGAAAGGCTGCTGAAAGTACCTGAAGAGACAAAGGAAACGAGAAGGGGGAAGTCCAGCCTAACACAGGAGTGTAATCTGTAAAGAGAAACAACGGCAAATCTAATCTACAGAAACTCTTCAAGTTGCCGAAAGACATGTAGGATGGGAAAATACTTGTTGAATCCAGTCTCTTGAAGATCTTAGGCTCAGTATGCGTGCGAATTTGTAGTTGCTTAGAAATCTGCCTTCTTCTGTTTGCTCTACCTTCCAATTATTGAAAATCTACCTACCTATTTTTTGTTTAGTTTTATTATTAATGATTATTATTATTATTCAACTCATTTTGTGCAACTGGTGCTCCGTGAGGAAATGATTTGTGTCTTACTCCAAGGGGCTGCCCGGTGTCACTGTTGCTCCGGGAGGGAAATGATATGAGCACTACCTGAATTGGCCACGCAGTTTCACCATTGCTCCGTGAGGGAAATGCTTTCTGCATTACTCCAAGTGGCCACCCAGTGTCACTGTTGCTCCATGAGGGAAATGCTTTCTGAATGACCTGAATTGGCCACAGACATCACTGTTGCTCCGGGGTGGGGGGTGGGGGGGAGGCTTGGGATTGTTTGTGTATTACTCCTGAGTGGCCACGTCGTGTCACTCTTCCTCCAGGAGGGGAATGCTTTGTGCATTTCCCTGTGTTGTGGCCACCCAAGACAACACACACAGCACGATACCGACGCACACACACACAGAACACGTCACACATACAGATGGGTAGTGTAAAGTGCTAAAAATGAGACTTTCATTACTAATCAGATGTAGCCGTTGATGTCTCATGCACTCTTCCTCGAAAAGCCATACGTAATCTCGCCTGATCATTTGGTAGAGATCTGTTCCAGAAAATTACTCATCATGAGACATACATTATTGACAAGTACTAGTGATCCATTTCTCCTCGAATGATTCACCAAAACGCTTTTCGATTCCCTGCTGGTGATTTGGAAGAAATCGTTTCTCGAAATATACTAAAATAGAGAAATTCATCTTTGATCTGTGCGACAGATAAATTTGAGAAGGAATCTTCCTGAAAGCCCCGAGGATTCACTTCTCGTCAGACGGTACAGAGCAGGTTGCGAAAATTACTGAAAATGAGAACGTCATTCGAAATCAGGTATCCTGATGTCCTCCTCATGGAACCATGCACCAAAAAGCAAGTCTATTCTCTCTTTGGCATTTAGCAAGGATTTATCGAGAAAATTGCTAAAAAAGAGAAAGTTATAACTGATCAATGCTTATAATCAATGACAAATGGAATCCTCCTCCAAAAGCCTTTCAGATTGGCTCCTTGTGATTAGGTAGATATCAGTTGACGATTTGGTAGAAATGACTAAAAAGGAGGCAGTTCTTTCTGATCAATGTTAGCAATTAATTACACATGGAATCATCCTCCGTACTATATTCATAATTAGCTCCTGGAGATTTGGACTAAAATCGGTCCGTGAAACTGACAAGGAATGAGACAATTCATTCCTCAGCCGTCCTCTGATAAATTTCCCACGGAATCCTCCAGCAGAAAAGCAAAGGCATTCTCCCTTGGTGCGTTGGAACAGATCGGTTCGTGCAAAGGACTCAAGGTAGAAAATCATTCTTTACAAGTATCTAGTGGTAAAGACTCCAGCAATCCAGCGTCTCTCCTGAAGAGTTCGTAGCGATTGGGTCAAGAAAATTACTCCTAAGGAGACTTAAATTATCGACAAGTACTAGTGCTAAAGCTCTCCTTGAATTATTCACCAAAATGCTTTTCGATACGATGACACAGAAGGGCACAGAACACGACACACAAAAATAACACACGACAAAGACACACACACACCGCGACACGGAAAGCAACACACACAAAACATCACACACACGACCCACAACATCTCACAAACACACACTCACTCAACACAAAATAACCCACAACTTGTCACACGCAACACAAGACGACCCACAACATGATGAGCGCTGTGGAGCTAGGGCTCCGGCTCGGCTTTCGCAGCGGCTCTGGCGAGGAATGGTGCCGGAGCTCTCGCCGGAGGGAAACACGGCAGGAGGGGGCCTGAGCCGCTTGGGCCTCTTTCCAAGGGGGCGGAACAAGGCCTCCGCTCTCTGCCCTCTGCAGACCTGGCTGCCAGGTCAGTGCTTCCAGTTCCTCGTCCGCAGTCGCTGTCGTCCTCCTCAGCGGCCGTGGGCGTCCTCGCTGGGGACAGGGCTCGGGGGGATGTAGGTGGAGAGGGGCCAGAGTCTCTTGAGCAGAGTGACTCTGTGGGGTGCCGTAAGAAAAGGAGATTTTGGTTGGGATGCTCAAGGTGTAATGGGAGGAGAGTGGAGGGCGGATCCCCGCCGTGTGGAAGAGGCAAACAGAGGAGCCTCTGAGACGTTGCCGCCTGAGATGGTAACTTACTTGTTTTTTTCCCCTTGGGCTGGCTTTAGCAGCAAGGAAAAAGAAGTCAAGCCTCAGAATCTACTGCCCTCATGCGACGGAATGTGAGTGAGAGCAGCGAGCCTGTGACCGTTGGTGATGCCAGGCAAGAGCCCTCCATCTGGGAGCCGAGCTCTCGCCAGTCTCGGAGAGAGAAGTGTCTGGTTTGGTGAGGACTCTGCTCACGCCCTGTCACGGAGTCCCCGGCATGCTCTGAAACTGCTCCCTATGAAGCCAGTCAGAACTCTGGGGCAGTCGCTTTTCTGTGAGCAGCCTGTCTTCAGGACTCACAGCTCACACAGCTTCCACCTTCCTGGGTCTGACCTCGGAGCATTCAGCCTCCTCTGCCCCTCCGTGCGCTTCCCCCCAGCGAGTCCGCTCAGGCGGGGCTCCTGGGGAAGCCAGGGGGTCCTGCACCCCAACTCCGCAGTCAGATGTGACTCTCAGCCAGCCAGTAAAACAGAAGGTTTATTAGAGGACAGGAACATGGTCTAAAACAGAGCTTGCAGGTGCAGAGAACGGGACCCCTCAGCTGGGTCCATTTTGGGGGGCAGTGAGCCAGACAACCACGTCTGCACTTCACTCCATGTCCCAGCCAGCCCCAAACTGAAACCCCCCTCCAACCCCTCCTCCTCTGGGCTTTGTCCCTTTCCCGGGCCAGGAGGTCACCTGATTCCTTTGTTCTCCAACCCTTCAGCTCTCCCCTTGCAGGGGGGGAAGGGCCCAGGCCATCAGTTGCCAGGAAACAGGGTGTTGGCCATTCTCTGTGTCCAGACTCCTGCACACACATGCCCTCTAGGGCTCTGCAATGATCATACACCCTTACTCCACCCCCTAGATACTTAAGAACTGCCTAGGGGAAACTGAGGCACCCCCACACTATTCAGAGGAAACATTAAGAACAGTCCCACTTCTCACACGCCCCACCTGAGTCCGGGTCGGGAAGCCCCGTCCATTAGGGTTCGGTTTGTAAGCAAAGGATCCTGACCAGCTGTGGCTAGGAGGGAGAAAAGGCCCCATTTTCAGAGGCTGCTCGTTTCTCTGGTCAGGAACGGTGTCTTCTCCACAACTGAAGCTTGGATCCAAGAGGATGACTCCAGGTGGTGAGTTGCTCGCCTTGCTCTCCTGTTTCTCTGTTTTCTCTCCTGTGTTCGCCAACTCTCTCTTTCTCGTCTCTCCTCTTCTCTCCTCGTGCCGTGTCCCTTCACAGGACGCGGGTAGGTGTGCATTCCCACAAGTGAGGTCTCGGGAGCCATGGAAAAGTCGGAGAGGACGAAGATCATGCAGGGCAGTAGAAAGGCTGCTGAAAGTACCTGAAGAGACAAAGGAAACGAGAAGGGGGAAGTCCAGCCTAACACAGGAGTGTAATCTGTAAAGAGAAACAACGGCAAATCTAATCTACAGAAACTCTTCAAGTTGCCGAAAGACATGTAGGATGGGAAAATACTTGTTGAATCCAGTCTCTTGAAGATCTTAGGCTCAGTATGCGTGCGAATTTGTAGTTGCTTAGAAATCTGCCTTCTTCTGTTTGCTCTACCTTCCAATTATTGAAAATCTACCTACCTATTTTTTGTTTAGTTTTATTATTAATGATTATTATTATTATTCAACTCATTTTGTGCAACTGGTGCTCCGTGAGGAAATGATTTGTGTCTTACTCCAAGGGGCTGCCCGGTGTCACTGTTGCTCCGGGAGGGAAATGATATGAGCACTACCTGAATTGGCCACGCAGTTTCACCATTGCTCCGTGAGGGAAATGCTTTCTGCATTACTCCAAGTGGCCACCCAGTGTCACTGTTGCTCCATGAGGGAAATGCTTTATGAATGACCTGAATTGGCCACAGACATCACTGTTGCTCCGGGGTGGGGGGTGGGGGGGAGGCTTGGGATTGTTTGTGTATTACTCCTGAGTGGCCACGTCGTGTCACTCTTCCTCCAGGAGGGGAATGCTTTGTGCATTTCCCTGTGTTGTGGCCACCCAAGACAACACACACAGCACGATACCGACGCACACACACACAGAACACGTCACACATACAGATGGGTAGTGTAAAGTGCTAAAAATGAGACTTTCATTACTAATCAGATGTAGCCGTTGATGTCTCATGCACTCTTCCTCGAAAAGCCATACGTAATCTCGCCTGATCATTTGGTAGAGATCTGTTCCAGAAAATTACTCATCATGAGACATACATTATTGACAAGTACTAGTGATCCATTTCTCCTCGAATGATTCACCAAAACGCTTTTCGATTCCCTGCTGGTGATTTGGAAGAAATCGTTTCTCGAAATATACTAAAATAGAGAAATTCATCTTTGATCTGTGCGACAGATAAATTTGAGAAGGAATCTTCCTGAAAGCCCCGAGGATTCACTTCTCGTCAGACGGTACAGAGCAGGTTGCGAAAATTACTGAAAATGAGAACGTCATTCGAAATCAGGTATCCTGATGTCCTCCTCATGGAACCATGCACCAAAAAGCAAGTCTATTCTCTCTTTGGCATTTAGCAAGGATTTATCGAGAAAATTGCTAAAAAAGAGAAAGTTATAACTGATCAATGCTTATAATCAATGACAAATGGAATCCTCCTCCAAAAGCCTTTCAGATTGGCTCCTTGTGATTAGGTAGATATCAGTTGACGATTTGGTAGAAATGACTAAAAAGGAGGCAGTTCTTTCTGATCAATGTTAGCAATTAATTACACATGGAATCATCCTCCGTACTATATTCATAATTAGCTCCTGGAGATTTGGACTAAAATCGGTCCGTGAAACTGACAAGGAATGAGACAATTCATTCCTCAGCCGTCCTCTGATAAATTTCCCACGGAATCCTCCAGCAGAAAAGCAAAGGCATTCTCCCTTGGTGCGTTGGAACAGATCGGTTCGTGCAAAGGACTCAAGGTAGAAAATCATTCTTTACAAGTATCTAGTGGTAAAGACTCCAGCAATCCAGCGTCTCTCCTGAAGAGTTCGTAGCGATTGGGTCAAGAAAATTACTCCTAAGGAGACTTAAATTATCGACAAGTACTAGTGCTAAAGCTCTCCTTGAATTATTCACCAAAATGCTTTTCGATACGATGACACAGAAGGGCACAGAACACGACACACAAAAATAACACACGACAAAGACACACACACACCGCGACACGGAAAGCAACACACACAAAACATCACACACACGACCCACAACATCTCACAAACACACACTCACTCAACACAAAATAACCCACAACTTGTCACACGCAACACAAGACGACCCACAACATGATGAGCGCTGTGGAGCTAGGGCTCCGGCTCGGCTTTCGCAGCGGCTCTGGCGAGGAATGGTGCCGGAGCTCTCGCCGGAGGGAAACACGGCAGGAGGGGGCCTGAGCCGCTTGGGCCTCTTTCCAAGGGGGCGGAACAAGGCCTCCGCTCTCTGCCCTCTGCAGACCTGGCTGCCAGGTCAGTGCTTCCAGTTCCTCGTCCGCAGTCGCTGTCGTCCTCCTCAGCGGCCGTGGGCGTCCTCGCTGGGGACAGGGCTCGGGGGGATGTAGGTGGAGAGGGGCCAGAGTCTCTTGAGCAGAGTGACTCTGTGGGGTGCCGTAAGAAAAGGAGATTTTGGTTGGGATGCTCAAGGTGTAATGGGAGGAGAGTGGAGGGCGGATCCCCGCCGTGTGGAAGAGGCAAACAGAGGAGCCTCTGAGACGTTGCCGCCTGAGATGGTAACTTACTTGTTTTTTTCCCCTTGGGCTGGCTTTAGCAGCAAGGAAAAAGAAGTCAAGCCTCAGAATCTACTGCCCTCATGCGACGGAATGTGAGTGAGAGCAGCGAGCCTGTGACCGTTGGTGATGCCAGGCAAGAGCCCTCCATCTGGGAGCCGAGCTCTCGCCAGTCTCGGAGAGAGAAGTGTCTGGTTTGGTGAGGACTCTGCTCACGCCCTGTCACGGAGTCCCCGGCATGCTCTGAAACTGCTCCCTATGAAGCCAGTCAGAACTCTGGGGCAGTCGCTTTTCTGTGAGCAGCCTGTCTTCAGGACTCACAGCTCACACAGCTTCCACCTTCCTGGGTCTGACCTCGGAGCATTCAGCCTCCTCTGCCCCTCCGTGCGCTTCCCCCCAGCGAGTCCGCTCAGGCGGGGCTCCTGGGGAAGCCAGGGGGTCCTGCACCCCAACTCCGCAGTCAGATGTGACTCTCAGCCAGCCAGTAAAACAGAAGGTTTATTAGAGGACAGGAACATGGTCTAAAACAGAGCTTGCAGGTGCAGAGAACGGGACCCCTCAGCTGGGTCCATTTTGGGGGGCAGTGAGCCAGACAACCACGTCTGCACTTCACTCCATGTCCCAGCCAGCCCCAAACTGAAACCCCCCTCCAACCCCTCCTCCTCTGGGCTTTGTCCCTTTCCCGGGCCAGGAGGTCACCTGATTCCTTTGTTCTCCAACCCTTCAGCTCTCCCCTTGCAGGGGGGGAAGGGCCCAGGCCATCAGTTGCCAGGAAACAGGGTGTTGGCCATTCTCTGTGTCCAGACTCCTGCACACACATGCCCTCTAGGGCTCTGCAATGATCATACACCCTTACTCCACCCCCTAGATACTTAAGAACTGCCTAGGGGAAACTGAGGCACCCCCACACTATTCAGAGGAAACATTAAGAACAGTCCCACTTCTCACACGCCCCACCTGAGTCCGGGTCGGGAAGCCCCGTCCATTAGGGTTCGGTTTGTAAGCAAAGGATCCTGACCAGCTGTGGCTAGGAGGGAGAAAAGGCCCCATTTTCAGAGGCTGCTCGTTTCTCTGGTCAGGAACGGTGTCTTCTCCACAACTGAAGCTTGGATCCAAGAGGATGACTCCAGGTGGTGAGTTGCTCGCCTTGCTCTCCTGTTTCTCTGTTTTCTCTCCTGTGTTCGCCAACTCTCTCTTTCTCGTCTCTCCTCTTCTCTCCTCGTGCCGTGTCCCTTCACAGGACGCGGGTAGGTGTGCATTCCCACAAGTGAGGTCTCGGGAGCCATGGAAAAGTCGGAGAGGACGAAGATCATGCAGGGCAGTAGAAAGGCTGCTGAAAGTACCTGAAGAGACAAAGGAAACGAGAAGGGGGAAGTCCAGCCTAACACAGGAGTGTAATCTGTAAAGAGAAACAACGGCAAATCTAATCTACAGAAACTCTTCAAGTTGCCGAAAGACATGTAGGATGGGAAAATACTTGTTGAATCCAGTCTCTTGAAGATCTTAGGCTCAGTATGCGTGCGAATTTGTAGTTGCTTAGAAATCTGCCTTCTTCTGTTTGCTCTACCTTCCAATTATTGAAAATCTACCTACCTATTTTTTGTTTAGTTTTATTATTAATGATTATTATTATTATTCAACTCATTTTGTGCAACTGGTGCTCCGTGAGGAAATGATTTGTGTCTTACTCCAAGGGGCTGCCCGGTGTCACTGTTGCTCCGGGAGGGAAATGATATGAGCACTACCTGAATTGGCCACGCAGTTTCACCATTGCTCCGTGAGGGAAATGCTTTCTGCATTACTCCAAGTGGCCACCCAGTGTCACTGTTGCTCCATGAGGGAAATGCTTTCTGAATGACCTGAATTGGCCACAGACATCACTGTTGCTCCGGGGTGGGGGGTGGGGGGGAGGCTTGGGATTGTTTGTGTATTACTCCTGAGTGGCCACGTCGTGTCACTCTTCCTCCAGGAGGGGAATGCTTTGTGCATTTCCCTGTGTTGTGGCCACCCAAGACAACACACACAGCACGATACCGACGCACACACACACAGAACACGTCACACATACAGATGGGTAGTGTAAAGTGCTAAAAATGAGACTTTCATTACTAATCAGATGTAGCCGTTGATGTCTCATGCACTCTTCCTCGAAAAGCCATACGTAATCTCGCCTGATCATTTGGTAGAGATCTGTTCCAGAAAATTACTCATCATGAGACATACATTATTGACAAGTACTAGTGATCCATTTCTCCTCGAATGATTCACCAAAACGCTTTTCGATTCCCTGCTGGTGATTTGGAAGAAATCGTTTCTCGAAATATACTAAAATAGAGAAATTCATCTTTGATCTGTGCGACAGATAAATTTGAGAAGGAATCTTCCTGAAAGCCCCGAGGATTCACTTCTCGTCAGACGGTACAGAGCAGGTTGCGAAAATTACTGAAAATGAGAACGTCATTCGAAATCAGGTATCCTGATGTCCTCCTCATGGAACCATGCACCAAAAAGCAAGTCTATTCTCTCTTTGGCATTTAGCAAGGATTTATCGAGAAAATTGCTAAAAAAGAGAAAGTTATAACTGATCAATGCTTATAATCAATGACAAATGGAATCCTCCTCCAAAAGCCTTTCAGATTGGCTCCTTGTGATTAGGTAGATATCAGTTGACGATTTGGTAGAAATGACTAAAAAGGAGGCAGTTCTTTCTGATCAATGTTAGCAATTAATTACACATGGAATCATCCTCCGTACTATATTCATAATTAGCTCCTGGAGATTTGGACTAAAATCGGTCCGTGAAACTGACAAGGAATGAGACAATTCATTCCTCAGCCGTCCTCTGATAAATTTCCCACGGAATCCTCCAGCAGAAAAGCAAAGGCATTCTCCCTTGGTGCGTTGGAACAGATCGGTTCGTGCAAAGGACTCAAGGTAGAAAATCATTCTTTACAAGTATCTAGTGGTAAAGACTCCAGCAATCCAGCGTCTCTCCTGAAGAGTTCGTAGCGATTGGGTCAAGAAAATTACTCCTAAGGAGACTTAAATTATCGACAAGTACTAGTGCTAAAGCTCTCCTTGAATTATTCACCAAAATGCTTTTCGATACGATGACACAGAAGGGCACAGAACACGACACACAAAAATAACACACGACAAAGACACACACACACCGCGACACGGAAAGCAACACACACAAAACATCACACACACGACCCACAACATCTCACAAACACACACTCACTCAACACAAAATAACCCACAACTTGTCACACGCAACACAAGACGACCCACAACATGATGAGCGCTGTGGAGCTAGGGCTCCGGCTCGGCTTTCGCAGCGGCTCTGGCGAGGAATGGTGCCGGAGCTCTCGCCGGAGGGAAACACGGCAGGAGGGGGCCTGAGCCGCTTGGGCCTCTTTCCAAGGGGGCGGAACAAGGCCTCCGCTCTCTGCCCTCTGCAGACCTGGCTGCCAGGTCAGTGCTTCCAGTTCCTCGTCCGCAGTCGCTGTCGTCCTCCTCAGCGGCCGTGGGCGTCCTCGCTGGGGACAGGGCTCGGGGGGATGTAGGTGGAGAGGGGCCAGAGTCTCTTGAGCAGAGTGACTCTGTGGGGTGCCGTAAGAAAAGGAGATTTTGGTTGGGATGCTCAAGGTGTAATGGGAGGAGAGTGGAGGGCGGATCCCCGCCGTGTGGAAGAGGCAAACAGAGGAGCCTCTGAGACGTTGCCGCCTGAGATGGTAACTTACTTGTTTTTTTCCCCTTGGGCTGGCTTTAGCAGCAAGGAAAAAGAAGTCAAGCCTCAGAATCTACTGCCCTCATGCGACGGAATGTGAGTGAGAGCAGCGAGCCTGTGACCGTTGGTGATGCCAGGCAAGAGCCCTCCATCTGGGAGCCGAGCTCTCGCCAGTCTCGGAGAGAGAAGTGTCTGGTTTGGTGAGGACTCTGCTCACGCCCTGTCACGGAGTCCCCGGCATGCTCTGAAACTGCTCCCTATGAAGCCAGTCAGAACTCTGGGGCAGTCGCTTTTCTGTGAGCAGCCTGTCTTCAGGACTCACAGCTCACACAGCTTCCACCTTCCTGGGTCTGACCTCGGAGCATTCAGCCTCCTCTGCCCCTCCGTGCGCTTCCCCCCAGCGAGTCCGCTCAGGCGGGGCTCCTGGGGAAGCCAGGGGGTCCTGCACCCCAACTCCGCAGTCAGATGTGACTCTCAGCCAGCCAGTAAAACAGAAGGTTTATTAGAGGACAGGAACATGGTCTAAAACAGAGCTTGCAGGTGCAGAGAACGGGACCCCTCAGCTGGGTCCATTTTGGGGGGCAGTGAGCCAGACAACCACGTCTGCACTTCACTCCATGTCCCAGCCAGCCCCAAACTGAAACCCCCCTCCAACCCCTCCTCCTCTGGGCTTTGTCCCTTTCCCGGGCCAGGAGGTCACCTGATTCCTTTGTTCTCCAACCCTTCAGCTCTCCCCTTGCAGGGGGGGAAGGGCCCAGGCCATCAGTTGCCAGGAAACAGGGTGTTGGCCATTCTCTGTGTCCAGACTCCTGCACACACATGCCCTCTAGGGCTCTGCAATGATCATACACCCTTACTCCACCCCCTAGATACTTAAGAACTGCCTAGGGGAAACTGAGGCACCCCCACACTATTCAGAGGAAACATTAAGAACAGTCCCACTTCTCACACGCCCCACCTGAGTCCGGGTCGGGAAGCCCCGTCCATTAGGGTTCGGTTTGTAAGCAAAGGATCCTGACCAGCTGTGGCTAGGAGGGAGAAAAGGCCCCATTTTCAGAGGCTGCTCGTTTCTCTGGTCAGGAACGGTGTCTTCTCCACAACTGAAGCTTGGATCCAAGAGGATGACTCCAGGTGGTGAGTTGCTCGCCTTGCTCTCCTGTTTCTCTGTTTTCTCTCCTGTGTTCGCCAACTCTCTCTTTCTCGTCTCTCCTCTTCTCTCCTCGTGCCGTGTCCCTTCACAGGACGCGGGTAGGTGTGCATTCCCACAAGTGAGGTCTCGGGAGCCATGGAAAAGTCGGAGAGGACGAAGATCATGCAGGGCAGTAGAAAGGCTGCTGAAAGTACCTGAAGAGACAAAGGAAACGAGAAGGGGGAAGTCCAGCCTAACACAGGAGTGTAATCTGTAAAGAGAAACAACGGCAAATCTAATCTACAGAAACTCTTCAAGTTGCCGAAAGACATGTAGGATGGGAAAATACTTGTTGAATCCAGTCTCTTGAAGATCTTAGGCTCAGTATGCGTGCGAATTTGTAGTTGCTTAGAAATCTGCCTTCTTCTGTTTGCTCTACCTTCCAATTATTGAAAATCTACCTACCTATTTTTTGTTTAGTTTTATTATTAATGATTATTATTATTATTCAACTCATTTTGTGCAACTGGTGCTCCGTGAGGAAATGATTTGTGTCTTACTCCAAGGGGCTGCCCGGTGTCACTGTTGCTCCGGGAGGGAAATGATATGAGCACTACCTGAATTGGCCACGCAGTTTCACCATTGCTCCGTGAGGGAAATGCTTTCTGCATTACTCCAAGTGGCCACCCAGTGTCACTGTTGCTCCATGAGGGAAATGCTTTCTGAATGACCTGAATTGGCCACAGACATCACTGTTGCTCCGGGGTGGGGGGTGGGGGGGAGGCTTGGGATTGTTTGTGTATTACTCCTGAGTGGCCACGTCGTGTCACTCTTCCTCCAGGAGGGGAATGCTTTGTGCATTTCCCTGTGTTGTGGCCACCCAAGACAACACACACAGCACGATACCGACGCACACACACACAGAACACGTCACACATACAGATGGGTAGTGTAAAGTGCTAAAAATGAGACTTTCATTACTAATCAGATGTAGCCGTTGATGTCTCATGCACTCTTCCTCGAAAAGCCATACGTAATCTCGCCTGATCATTTGGTAGAGATCTGTTCCAGAAAATTACTCATCATGAGACATACATTATTGACAAGTACTAGTGATCCATTTCTCCTCGAATGATTCACCAAAACGCTTTTCGATTCCCTGCTGGTGATTTGGAAGAAATCGTTTCTCGAAATATACTAAAATAGAGAAATTCATCTTTGATCTGTGCGACAGATAAATTTGAGAAGGAATCTTCCTGAAAGCCCCGAGGATTCACTTCTCGTCAGACGGTACAGAGCAGGTTGCGAAAATTACTGAAAATGAGAACGTCATTCGAAATCAGGTATCCTGATGTCCTCCTCATGGAACCATGCACCAAAAAGCAAGTCTATTCTCTCTTTGGCATTTAGCAAGGATTTATCGAGAAAATTGCTAAAAAAGAGAAAGTTATAACTGATCAATGCTTATAATCAATGACAAATGGAATCCTCCTCCAAAAGCCTTTCAGATTGGCTCCTTGTGATTAGGTAGATATCAGTTGACGATTTGGTAGAAATGACTAAAAAGGAGGCAGTTCTTTCTGATCAATGTTAGCAATTAATTACACATGGAATCATCCTCCGTACTATATTCATAATTAGCTCCTGGAGATTTGGACTAAAATCGGTCCGTGAAACTGACAAGGAATGAGACAATTCATTCCTCAGCCGTCCTCTGATAAATTTCCCACGGAATCCTCCAGCAGAAAAGCAAAGGCATTCTCCCTTGGTGCGTTGGAACAGATCGGTTCGTGCAAAGGACTCAAGGTAGAAAATCATTCTTTACAAGTATCTAGTGGTAAAGACTCCAGCAATCCAGCGTCTCTCCTGAAGAGTTCGTAGCGATTGGGTCAAGAAAATTACTCCTAAGGAGACTTAAATTATCGACAAGTACTAGTGCTAAAGCTCTCCTTGAATTATTCACCAAAATGCTTTTCGATACGATGACACAGAAGGGCACAGAACACGACACACAAAAATAACACACGACAAAGACACACACACACCGCGACACGGAAAGCAACACACACAAAACATCACACACACGACCCACAACATCTCACAAACACACACTCACTCAACACAAAATAACCCACAACTTGTCACACGCAACACAAGACGACCCACAACATGATGAGCGCTGTGGAGCTAGGGCTCCGGCTCGGCTTTCGCAGCGGCTCTGGCGAGGAATGGTGCCGGAGCTCTCGCCGGAGGGAAACACGGCAGGAGGGGGCCTGAGCCGCTTGGGCCTCTTTCCAAGGGGGCGGAACAAGGCCTCCGCTCTCTGCCCTCTGCAGACCTGGCTGCCAGGTCAGTGCTTCCAGTTCCTCGTCCGCAGTCGCTGTCGTCCTCCTCAGCGGCCGTGGGCGTCCTCGCTGGGGACAGGGCTCGGGGGGATGTAGGTGGAGAGGGGCCAGAGTCTCTTGAGCAGAGTGACTCTGTGGGGTGCCGTAAGAAAAGGAGATTTTGGTTGGGATGCTCAAGGTGTAATGGGAGGAGAGTGGAGGGCGGATCCCCGCCGTGTGGAAGAGGCAAACAGAGGAGCCTCTGAGACGTTGCCGCCTGAGATGGTAACTTACTTGTTTTTTTCCCCTTGGGCTGGCTTTAGCAGCAAGGAAAAAGAAGTCAAGCCTCAGAATCTACTGCCCTCATGCGACGGAATGTGAGTGAGAGCAGCGAGCCTGTGACCGTTGGTGATGCCAGGCAAGAGCCCTCCATCTGGGAGCCGAGCTCTCGCCAGTCTCGGAGAGAGAAGTGTCTGGTTTGGTGAGGACTCTGCTCACGCCCTGTCACGGAGTCCCCGGCATGCTCTGAAACTGCTCCCTATGAAGCCAGTCAGAACTCTGGGGCAGTCGCTTTTCTGTGAGCAGCCTGTCTTCAGGACTCACAGCTCACACAGCTTCCACCTTCCTGGGTCTGACCTCGGAGCATTCAGCCTCCTCTGCCCCTCCGTGCGCTTCCCCCCAGCGAGTCCGCTCAGGCGGGGCTCCTGGGGAAGCCAGGGGGTCCTGCACCCCAACTCCGCAGTCAGATGTGACTCTCAGCCAGCCAGTAAAACAGAAGGTTTATTAGAGGACAGGAACATGGTCTAAAACAGAGCTTGCAGGTGCAGAGAACGGGACCCCTCAGCTGGGTCCATTTTGGGGGGCAGTGAGCCAGACAACCACGTCTGCACTTCACTCCATGTCCCAGCCAGCCCCAAACTGAAACCCCCCTCCAACCCCTCCTCCTCTGGGCTTTGTCCCTTTCCCGGGCCAGGAGGTCACCTGATTCCTTTGTTCTCCAACCCTTCAGCTCTCCCCTTGCAGGGGGGGAAGGGCCCAGGCCATCAGTTGCCAGGAAACAGGGTGTTGGCCATTCTCTGTGTCCAGACTCCTGCACACACATGCCCTCTAGGGCTCTGCAATGATCATACACCCTTACTCCACCCCCTAGATACTTAAGAACTGCCTAGGGGAAACTGAGGCACCCCCACACTATTCAGAGGAAACATTAAGAACAGTCCCACTTCTCACACGCCCCACCTGAGTCCGGGTCGGGAAGCCCCGTCCATTAGGGTTCGGTTTGTAAGCAAAGGATCCTGACCAGCTGTGGCTAGGAGGGAGAAAAGGCCCCATTTTCAGAGGCTGCTCGTTTCTCTGGTCAGGAACGGTGTCTTCTCCACAACTGAAGCTTGGATCCAAGAGGATGACTCCAGGTGGTGAGTTGCTCGCCTTGCTCTCCTGTTTCTCTGTTTTCTCTCCTGTGTTCGCCAACTCTCTCTTTCTCGTCTCTCCTCTTCTCTCCTCGTGGCGTGTCCCTTCACAGGACGCGGGTAGGTGTGCATTCCCACAAGTGAGGTCTCGGGAGCCATGGAAAAGTCGGAGAGGACGAAGATCATGCAGGGCAGTAGAAAGGCTGCTGAAAGTACCTGAAGAGACAAAGGAAACGAGAAGGGGGAAGTCCAGCCTAACACAGGAGTGTAATCTGTAAAGAGAAACAACGGCAAATCTAATCTACAGAAACTCTTCAAGTTGCCGAAAGACATGTAGGATGGGAAAATACTTGTTGAATCCAGTCTCTTGAAGATCTTAGGCTCAGTATGCGTGCGAATTTGTAGTTGCTTAGAAATCTGCCTTCTTCTGTTTGCTCTACCTTCCAATTATTGAAAATCTACCTACCTATTTTTTGTTTAGTTTTATTATTAATGATTATTATTATTATTCAACTCATTTTGTGCAACTGGTGCTCCGTGAGGAAATGATTTGTGTCTTACTCCAAGGGGCTGCCCGGTGTCACTGTTGCTCCGGGAGGGAAATGATATGAGCACTACCTGAATTGGCCACGCAGTTTCACCATTGCTCCGTGAGGGAAATGCTTTCTGCATTACTCCAAGTGGCCACCCAGTGTCACTGTTGCTCCATGAGGGAAATGCTTTCTGAATGACCTGAATTGGCCACAGACATCACTGTTGCTCCGGGGTGGGGGGTGGGGGGGAGGCTTGGGATTGTTTGTGTATTACTCCTGAGTGGCCACGTCGTGTCACTCTTCCTCCAGGAGGGGAATGCTTTGTGCATTTCCCTGTGTTGTGGCCACCCAAGACAACACACACAGCACGATACCGACGCACACACACACAGAACACGTCACACATACAGATGGGTAGTGTAAAGTGCTAAAAATGAGACTTTCATTACTAATCAGATGTAGCCGTTGATGTCTCATGCACTCTTCCTCGAAAAGCCATACGTAATCTCGCCTGATCATTTGGTAGAGATCTGTTCCAGAAAATTACTCATCATGAGACATACATTATTGACAAGTACTAGTGATCCATTTCTCCTCGAATGATTCACCAAAACGCTTTTCGATTCCCTGCTGGTGATTTGGAAGAAATCGTTTCTCGAAATATACTAAAATAGAGAAATTCATCTTTGATCTGTGCGACAGATAAATTTGAGAAGGAATCTTCCTGAAAGCCCCGAGGATTCACTTCTCGTCAGACGGTACAGAGCAGGTTGCGAAAATTACTGAAAATGAGAACGTCATTCGAAATCAGGTATCCTGATGTCCTCCTCATGGAACCATGCACCAAAAAGCAAGTCTATTCTCTCTTTGGCATTTAGCAAGGATTTATCGAGAAAATTGCTAAAAAAGAGAAAGTTATAACTGATCAATGCTTATAATCAATGACAAATGGAATCCTCCTCCAAAAGCCTTTCAGATTGGCTCCTTGTGATTAGGTAGATATCAGTTGACGATTTGGTAGAAATGACTAAAAAGGAGGCAGTTCTTTCTGATCAATGTTAGCAATTAATTACACATGGAATCATCCTCCGTACTATATTCATAATTAGCTCCTGGAGATTTGGACTAAAATCGGTCCGTGAAACTGACAAGGAATGAGACAATTCATTCCTCAGCCGTCCTCTGATAAATTTCCCACGGAATCCTCCAGCAGAAAAGCAAAGGCATTCTCCCTTGGTGCGTTGGAACAGATCGGTTCGTGCAAAGGACTCAAGGTAGAAAATCATTCTTTACAAGTATCTAGTGGTAAAGACTCCAGCAATCCAGCGTCTCTCCTGAAGAGTTCGTAGCGATTGGGTCAAGAAAATTACTCCTAAGGAGACTTAAATTATCGACAAGTACTAGTGCTAAAGCTCTCCTTGAATTATTCACCAAAATGCTTTTCGATACGATGACACAGAAGGGCACAGAACACGACACACAAAAATAACACACGACAAAGACACACACACACCGCGACACGGAAAGCAACACACACAAAACATCACACACACGACCCACAACATCTCACAAACACACACTCACTCAACACAAAATAACCCACAACATGTCACACGCAACACAAGACGACCCACAACATGATGAGCGCTGTGGAGCTAGGGCTCCGGCTCGGCTTTCGCAGCGGCTCTGGCGAGGAATGGTGCCGGAGCTCTCGCCGGAGGGAAACACGGCAGGAGGGGGCCTGAGCCGCTTGGGCCTCTTTCCAAGGGGGCGGAACAAGGCCTCCGCTCTCTGCCCTCTGCAGACCTGGCTGCCAGGTCAGTGCTTCCAGTTCCTCGTCCGCAGTCGCTGTCGTCCTCCTCAGCGGCCGTGGGCGTCCTCGCTGGGGACAGGGCTCGGGGGGATGTAGGTGGAGAGGGGCCAGAGTCTCTTGAGCAGAGTGACTCTGTGGGGTGCCGTAAGAAAAGGAGATTTTGGTTGGGATGCTCAAGGTGTAATGGGAGGAGAGTGGAGGGCGGATCCCCGCCGTGTGGAAGAGGCAAACAGAGGAGCCTCTGAGACGTTGCCGCCTGAGATGGTAACTTACTTGTTTTTTTCCCCTTGGGCTGGCTTTAGCAGCAAGGAAAAAGAAGTCAAGCCTCAGAATCTACTGCCCTCATGCGACGGAATGTGAGTGAGAGCAGCGAGCCTGTGACCGTTGGTGATGCCAGGCAAGAGCCCTCCATCTGGGAGCCGAGCTCTCGCCAGTCTCGGAGAGAGAAGTGTCTGGTTTGGTGAGGACTCTGCTCACGCCCTGTCACGGAGTCCCCGGCATGCTCTGAAACTGCTCCCTATGAAGCCAGTCAGAACTCTGGGGCAGTCGCTTTTCTGTGAGCAGCCTGTCTTCAGGACTCACAGCTCACACAGCTTCCACCTTCCTGGGTCTGACCTCGGAGCATTCAGCCTCCTCTGCCCCTCCGTGCGCTTCCCCCCAGCGAGTCCGCTCAGGCGGGGCTCCTGGGGAAGCCAGGGGGTCCTGCACCCCAACTCCGCAGTCAGATGTGACTCTCAGCCAGCCAGTAAAACAGAAGGTTTATTAGAGGACAGGAACATGGTCTAAAACAGAGCTTGCAGGTGCAGAGAACGGGACCCCTCAGCTGGGTCCATTTTGGGGGGCAGTGAGCCAGACAACCACGTCTGCACTTCACTCCATGTCCCAGCCAGCCCCAAACTGAAACCCCCCTCCAACCCCTCCTCCTCTGGGCTTTGTCCCTTTCCCGGGCCAGGAGGTCACCTGATTCCTTTGTTCTCCAACCCTTCAGCTCTCCCCTTGCAGGGGGGGAAGGGCCCAGGCCATCAGTTGCCAGGAAACAGGGTGTTGGCCATTCTCTGTGTCCAGACTCCTGCACACACATGCCCTCTAGGGCTCTGCAATGATCATACACCCTTACTCCACCCCCTAGATACTTAAGAACTGCCTAGGGGAAACTGAGGCACCCCCACACTATTCAGAGGAAACATTAAGAACAGTCCCACTTCTCACACGCCCCACCTGAGTCCGGGTCGGGAAGCCCCGTCCATTAGGGTTCGGTTTGTAAGCAAAGGATCCTGACCAGCTGTGGCTAGGAGGGAGAAAAGGCCCCATTTTCAGTGGCTGCTCGTTTCTCTGGTCAGGAACGGTGTCTTCTCCACAACTGAAGCTTGGATCCAAGAGGATGACTCCAGGTGGTGAGTTGCTCGCCTTGCTCTCCTGTTTCTCTGTTTTCTCTCCTGTGTTCGCCAACTCTCTCTTTCTCGTCTCTCCTCTTCTCTCCTCGTGCCGTGTCCCTTCACAGGACGCGGGTAGGTGTGCATTCCCACAAGTGAGGTCTCGGGAGCCATGGAAAAGTCGGAGAGGACGAAGATCATGCAGGGCAGTAGAAAGGCTGCTGAAAGTACCTGAAGAGACAAAGGAAACGAGAAGGGGGAAGTCCAGCCTAACACAGGAGTGTAATCTGTAAAGAGAAACAACGGCAAATCTAATCTACAGAAACTCTTCAAGTTGCCGAAAGACATGTAGGATGGGAAAATACTTGTTGAATCCAGTCTCTTGAAGATCTTAGGCTCAGTATGCGTGCGAATTTGTAGTTGCTTAGAAATCTGCCTTCTTCTGTTTGCTCTACCTTCCAATTATTGAAAATCTACCTACCTATTTTTTGTTTAGTTTTATTATTAATGATTATTATTATTCAACTCATTTTGTGCAACTGGTGCTCCGTGAGGAAATGATTTGTGTCTTACTCCAAGGGGCTGCCCGGTGTCACTGTTGCTCCGGGAGGGAAATGATATGAGCACTACCTGAATTGGCCACGCAGTTTCACCATTGCTCCGTGAGGGAAATGCTTTCTGCATTACTCCAAGTGGCCACCCAGTGTCACTGTTGCTCCATGAGGGAAATGCTTTCTGAATGACCTGAATTGGCCACAGACATCACTGTTGCTCCGGGGTGGGGGGTGGGGGGGAGGCTTGGGATTGTTTGTGTATTACTCCTGAGTGGCCACGTCGTGTCACTCTTCCTCCAGGAGGGGAATGCTTTGTGCATTTCCCTGTGTTGTGGCCACCCAAGACAACACACACAGCACGATACCGACGCACACACACACAGAACACGTCACACATACAGATGGGTAGTGTAAAGTGCTAAAAATGAGACTTTCATTACTAATCAGATGTAGCCGTTGATGTCTCATGCACTCTTCCTCGAAAAGCCATACGTAATCTCGCCTGATCATTTGGTAGAGATCTGTTCCAGAAAATTACTCATCATGAGACATACATTATTGACAAGTACTAGTGATCCATTTCTCCTCGAATGATTCACCAAAACGCTTTTCGATTCCCTGCTGGTGATTTGGAAGAAATCGTTTCTCGAAATATACTAAAATAGAGAAATTCATCTTTGATCTGTGCGACAGATAAATTTGAGAAGGAATCTTCCTGAAAGCCCCGAGGATTCACTTCTCGTCAGACGGTACAGAGCAGGTTGCGAAAATTACTGAAAATGAGAACGTCATTCGAAATCAGGTATCCTGATGTCCTCCTCATGGAACCATGCACCAAAAAGCAAGTCTATTCTCTCTTTGGCATTTAGCAAGGATTTATCGAGAAAATTGCTAAAAAAGAGAAAGTTATAACTGATCAATGCTTATAATCAATGACAAATGGAATCCTCCTCCAAAAGCCTTTCAGATTGGCTCCTTGTGATTAGGTAGATATCAGTTGACGATTTGGTAGAAATGACTAAAAAGGAGGCAGTTCTTTCTGATCAATGTTAGCAATTAATTACACATGGAATCATCCTCCGTACTATATTCATAATTAGCTCCTGGAGATTTGGACTAAAATCGGTCCGTGAAACTGACAAGGAATGAGACAATTCATTCCTCAGCCGTCCTCTGATAAATTTCCCACGGAATCCTCCAGCAGAAAAGCAAAGGCATTCTCCCTTGGTGCGTTGGAACAGATCGGTTCGTGCAAAGGACTCAAGGTAGAAAATCATTCTTTACAAGTATCTAGTGGTAAAGACTCCAGCAATCCAGCGTCTCTCCTGAAGAGTTCGTAGCGATTGGGTCAAGAAAATTACTCCTAAGGAGACTTAAATTATCGACAAGTACTAGTGCTAAAGCTCTCCTTGAATTATTCACCAAAATGCTTTTCGATACGATGACACAGAAGGGCACAGAACACGACACACAAAAATAACACACGACAAAGACACACACACACCGCGACACGGAAAGCAACACACACAAAACATCACACACACGACCCACAACATCTCACAAACACACACTCACTCAACACAAAATAACCCACAACTTGTCACACGCAACACAAGACGACCCACAACATGATGAGCGCTGTGGAGCGAGGGCTCCGGCTCGGCTTTCGCAGCGGCTCTGGTGAGGAATGGTGCCGGAGCTCTCGCCGGAGGGAAACACGGCAGGAGGGGGCCTGAGCCGCTTGGGCCTCTTTCCAAGGGGGCGGAACAAGGCCTCCGCTCTCTGCCCTCTGCAGACCTGGCTGCCAGGTCAGTGCTTCCAGTTCCTCGTCCGCAGTCGCTGTCGTCCTCCTCAGCGGCCGTGGGCGTCCTCGCTGGGGACAGGGCTCGGGGGGATGTAGGTGGAGAGGGGCCAGAGTCTCTTGAGCAGAGTGACTCTGTGGGGTGCCGTAAGAAAAGGAGATTTTGGTTGGGATGCTCAAGGTGTAATGGGAGGAGAGTGGAGGGCGGATCCCCGCCGTGTGGAAGAGGCAAACAGAGGAGCCTCTGAGACGTTGCCGCCTGAGATGGTAACTTACTTGTTTTTTTCCCCTTGGGCTGGCTTTAGCAGCAAGGAAAAAGAAGTCAAGCCTCAGAATCTACTGCCCTCATGCGACGGAATGTGAGTGAGAGCAGCGAGCCTGTGACCGTTGGTGATGCCAGGCAAGAGCCCTCCATCTGGGAGCCGAGCTCTCGCCAGTCTCGGAGAGAGAAGTGTCTGGTTTGGTGAGGACTCTGCTCACGCCCTGTCACGGAGTCCCCGGCATGCTCTGAAACTGCTCCCTATGAAGCCAGTCAGAACTCTGGGGCAGTCGCTTTTCTGTGAGCAGCCTGTCTTCAGGACTCACAGCTCACACAGCTTCCACCTTCCTGGGTCTGACCTCGGAGCATTCAGCCTCCTCTGCCCCTCCGTGCGCTTCCCCCCAGCGAGTCCGCTCAGGCGGGGCTCCTGGGGAAGCCAGGGGGTCCTGCACCCCAACTCCGCAGTCAGATGTGACTCTCAGCCAGCCAGTAAAACAGAAGGTTTATTAGAGGACAGGAACATGGTCTAAAACAGAGCTTGCAGGTGCAGAGAACGGGACCCCTCAGCTGGGTCCATTTTGGGGGGCAGTGAGCCAGACAACCACGTCTGCACTTCACTCCATGTCCCAGCCAGCCCCAAACTGAAACCCCCCTCCAACCCCTCCTCCTCTGGGCTTTGTCCCTTTCCCGGGCCAGGAGGTCACCTGATTCCTTTGTTCTCCAACCCTTCAGCTCTCACCTTGCAGGGGGGGAAGGGCCCAGGCCATCAGTTGCCAGGAAACAGGGTGTTGGCCATTCTCTGTGTCCAGACTCCTGCACACACATGCCCTCTAGGGCTCTGCAATGATCATACACCCTTACTCCACCCCCTAGATACTTAAGAACTGCCTAGGGGAAACTGAGGCACCCCCACACTATTCAGAGGAAACATTAAGAACAGTCCCACTTCTCACACGCCCCACCTGAGTCCGGGTCGGGAAGCCCCGTCCATTAGGGTTCGGTTTGTAAGCAAAGGATCCTGACCAGCTGTGGCTAGGAGGGAGAAAAGGCCCCATTTTCAGTGGCTGCTCGTTTCTCTGGTCAGGAACGGTGTCTTCTCCACAACTGAAGCTTGGATCCAAGAGGATGACTCCAGGTGGTGAGTTGCTCGCCTTGCTCTCCTGTTTCTCTGTTTTCTCTCCTGTGTTCGCCAACTCTCTCTTTCTCGTCTCTCCTCTTCTCTCCTCGTGCCGTGTCCCTTCACAGGACGCGGGTAGGTGTGCATTCCCACAAGTGAGGTCTCGGGAGCCATGGAAAAGTCGGAGAGGACGAAGATCATGCAGGGCAGTAGAAAGGCTGCTGAAAGTACCTGAAGAGACAAAGGAAACGAGAAGGGGGAAGTCCAGCCTAACACAGGAGTGTAATCTGTAAAGAGAAACAACGGCAAATCTAATCTACAGAAACTCTTCAAGTTGCCGAAAGACATGTAGGATGGGAAAATACTTGTTGAATCCAGTCTCTTGAAGATCTTAGGCTCAGTATGCGTGCGAATTTGTAGTTGCTTAGAAATCTGCCTTCTTCTGTTTGCTCTACCTTCCAATTATTGAAAATCTACCTACCTATTTTTTGTTTAGTTTTATTATTAATGATTATTATTATTATTCAACTCATTTTGTGCAACTGGTGCTCCGTGAGGAAATGATTTGTGTCTTACTCCAAGGGGCTGCCCGGTGTCACTGTTGCTCCGGGAGGGAAATGATATGAGCACTACCTGAATTGGCCACGCAGTTTCACCATTGCTCCGTGAGGGAAATGCTTTCTGCATTACTCCAAGTGGCCACCCAGTGTCACTGTTGCTCCATGAGGGAAATGCTTTCTGAATGACCTGAATTGGCCACAGACATCACTGTTGCTCCGGGGTGGGGGGTGGGGGGGAGGCTTGGGATTGTTTGTGTATTACTCCTGAGTGGCCACGTCGTGTCACTCTTCCTCCAGGAGGGGAATGCTTTGTGCATTTCCCTGTGTTGTGGCCACCCAAGACAACACACACAGCACGATACCGACGCACACACACACAGAACACGTCACACATACAGATGGGTAGTGTAAAGTGCTAAAAATGAGACTTTCATTACTAATCAGATGTAGCCGTTGATGTCTCATGCACTCTTCCTCGAAAAGCCATACGTAATCTCGCCTGATCATTTGGTAGAGATCTGTTCCAGAAAATTACTCATCATGAGACATACATTATTGACAAGTACTAGTGATCCATTTCTCCTCGAATGATTCACCAAAACGCTTTTCGATTCCCTGCTGGTGATTTGGAAGAAATCGTTTCTCGAAATATACTAAAATAGAGAAATTCATCTTTGATCTGTGCGACAGATAAATTTGAGAAGGAATCTTCCTGAAAGCCCCGAGGATTCACTTCTCGTCAGACGGTACAGAGCAGGTTGCGAAAATTACTGAAAATGAGAACGTCATTCGAAATCAGGTATCCTGATGTCCTCCTCATGGAACCATGCACCAAAAAGCAAGTCTATTCTCTCTTTGGCATTTAGCAAGGATTTATCGAGAAAATTGCTAAAAAAGAGAAAGTTATAACTGATCAATGCTTATAATCAATGACAAATGGAATCCTCCTCCAAAAGCCTTTCAGATTGGCTCCTTGTGATTAGGTAGATATCAGTTGACGATTTGGTAGAAGACTAAAAAGGAGGCAGTTCTTTCTGATCAATGTTAGCAATTAATTACACATGGAATCATCCTCCGTACTATGTTCATAATTAGCTCCTGGAGATATGGACTAAAATCGGTCCGTGAAAATGACTAGGAATGAGACAATTCATTCCTCAGCCGTCCTCTGATAAATTTCCCACGGAATCCTCCAGCAGAAAAGCAAAGGCATTCTCCCTTGGTGCGTTGGAACAGATCGGTTCGTGCAAAGGACTCAAGGTAGAAAATCATTCTTTACAAGTATCTAGTGGTAAAGACTCCAGCAATCCAGCGTCTCTCCTGAAGAGTTCGTAGCGATTGGGTCAAGAAAATTACTCCTAAGGAGACTTAAATTATCGACAAGTACTAGTGCTAAAGCTCTCCTCGAATTATTCACCAAAATGCTTTTCGATACGATGACACAGAAGGGCACAGAACACGACACACAAAAATAACACACGACAAAGACACACACACACCGCGACACGGAAAGCAACACACACAAAACATCACACACACGACCCACAACATCTCACAAACACACACTCACTCAACACAAAATAACCCACAACATGTCACACGCAACACAAGACGACCCACAACATGATGAGCGCTGTGGAGCGAGGGCTCCGGCTCGGCTTTCGCAGCGGCTCTGGCGAGGAATGGTGCCGGAGCTCTCGCCGGAGGGAAACACGGCAGGAGGGGGCCTGAGCCGCTTGGGCCTCTTTCCAAGGGGGCGGAACAAGGCCTCCGCTCTCTGCCCTCTGCAGACCTGGCTGCCAGGTCAGTGCTTCCAGTTCCTCGTCCGCAGTCGCTGTCGTCCTCCTCAGCGGCCGTGGGCGTCCTCGCTGGGGACAGGGCTCGGGGGGATGTAGGTGGAGAGGGGCCAGAGTCTCTTGAGCAGAGTGACTCTGTGGGGTGCCGTAAGAAAAGGAGATTTTGGTTGGGATGCTCAAGGTGTAATGGGAGGAGAGTGGAGGGCGGATCCCCGCCGTGTGGAAGAGGCAAATAGAGGAGCCTCTGAGACGTTGCCGCCTGAGATGGTAACTTACTTGTTTTTTTCCCCTTGGGCTGGCTTTAGCAGCAAGGAAAAAGAAGTCAAGCCTCAGAATCTACTGCCCTCATGCGACGGAATGTGAGTGAGAGCAGCGAGCCTGTGACCGTTGGTGATGCCAGGCAAGAGCCCTCCATCTGGGAGCCGAGCTCTCGCCAGTCTCGGAGAGAGAAGTGTCTGGTTTGGTGAGGACTCTGCTCACGCCCTGTCACGGAGTCCCCGGCATGCTCTGAAACTGCTCCCTATGAAGCCAGTCAGAACTCTGGGGCAGTCGCTTTTCTGTGAGCAGCCTGTCTTCAGGACTCACAGCTCACACAGCTTCCACCTTCCTGGGTCTGACCTCGGAGCATTCAGCCTCCTCTGCCCCTCCGTGCGCTTCCCCCCAGCGAGTCCGCTCAGGCGGGGCTCCTGGGGAAGCCAGAGGGTCCTGCAGCCCAACTCCGCAGTCAGATGTGACTCTCAGCCAGCCAGTAAAACAGAAGGTTTATTTGACGACAGAAACATGGTCTAAAACAGAGCTTGCAGGTGCAGAGAACGGGACCCCTCAGCTGGGTCCATTTTGGGGGGCAGTGAGCCAGACAACCACGTCTGCACTTCACTCCATGTCCCAGCCAGCCCCAAACTGAAACCCCCCTCCAGCCCCTCCTCCTCTGGGCTTTGTCCCTTTCCCGGGCCAGGAGGTCACCTGATTCCTTTGTTCTCCAACCCTTCAGCTCTCACCTTGCAGGGGGGGAAGGGCCCAGGCCATCAGTTGCCAGGAAACAGGGTGTTGGCCATTCTCTGTGTCCAGACTCCTGCACATACATGCCCTCTAGGGCTCTGCAATGATCATACACCCTTACTCCACCCCCTAGATACTTAAGAACTGCCTAGGGGAAACTGAGGCACCCCCACACTATTCAGAGGAAACATTAAGAACAGTCCCACTTCTCACACGCCCCACCTGAGTCCGGGTCGGGAAGCCCCGTCCATTAGGGTTCGGTTTGTAAGCAAAGGATCCTGACCAGCTGTGGCTAGGAGGGAGAAAAGGCCCCATTTTCAGAGGCTGCTCGTTTCTCTGGTCAGGAACGGTGTCTTCTCCACAACTGAAGCTTGGATCCAAGAGGATGACTCCAGGTGGTGAGTTGCTCGCCTTGCTCTCCTGTTTCTCTGTTTTCTCTCCTGTGTTCGCCAACTCTCTCTTTCTCGTCTCTCCTCTTCTCTCCTCGTGCCGTGTCCCTTCACAGGACGCGGGTAGGTGTGCATTCCCACAAGTGAGGTCTCGGGAGCCATGGAAAAGTCGGAGAGGACGAAGATCATGCAGGGCAGTAGAAAGGCTGCTGAAAGTACCTGAAGAGACAAAGGAAACGAGAAGGGGGAAGTCCAGCCTAACACAGGAGTGTAATCTGTAAAGAGAAACAACGGCAAATCTAATCTACAGAAACTCTTCAAGTTGCCGAAAGACATGTAGGATGGGAAAATACTTGTTGAATCCAGTCTCTTGAAGATCTTAGGCTCAGTATGCGTGCGAATTTGTAGTTGCTTAGAAATCTGCCTTCTTCTGTTTGCTCTACCTTCCAATTATTGAAAATCTACCTACCTATTTTTTGTTTAGTTTTATTATTAATGATTATTATTATTATTCAACTCATTTTGTGCAACTGGTGCTCCGTGAGGAAATGATTTGTGTCTTACTCCAAGGGGCTGCCCGGTGTCACTGTTGCTCCGGGAGGGAAATGATATGAGCACTACCTGAATTGGCCACGCAGTTTCACCATTGCTCCGTGAGGGAAATGCTTTCTGCATTACTCCAAGTGGCCACCCAGTGTCACTGTTGCTCCATGAGGGAAATGCTTTCTGAATGACCTGAATTGGCCACAGACATCACTGTTGCTCCGGGGTGGGGGGTGGGGGGGAGGCTTGGGATTGTTTGTGTATTACTCCTGAGTGGCCACGTCGTGTCACTCTTCCTCCAGGAGGGGAATGCTTTGTGCATTTCCCTGTGTTGTGGCCACCCAAGACAACACACACAGCACGATACCGACGCACACACACACAGAACACGTCACACATACAGATGGGTAGTGTAAAGTGCTAAAAATGAGACTTTCATTACTAATCAGATGTAGCCGTTGATGTCTCATGCACTCTTCCTCGAAAAGCCATACGTAATCTCGCCTGATCATTTGGTAGAGATCTGTTCCAGAAAATTACTCATCATGAGACATACATTATTGACAAGTACTAGTGATCCATTTCTCCTCGAATGATTCACCAAAACGCTTTTCGATTCCCTGCTGGTGATTTGGAAGAAATCGTTTCTCGAAATATACTAAAATAGAGAAATTCATCTTTGATCTGTGCGACAGATAAATTTGAGAAGGAATCTTCCTGAAAGCCCCGAGGATTCACTTCTCGTCAGACGGTACAGAGCAGGTTGCGAAAATTACTGAAAATGAGAACGTCATTCGAAATCAGGTATCCTGATGTCCTCCTCATGGAACCATGCACCAAAAAGCAAGTCTATTCTCTCTTTGGCATTTAGCAAGGATTTATCGAGAAAATTGCTAAAAAAGAGAAAGTTATAACTGATCAATGCTTATAATCAATGACAAATGGAATCCTCCTCCAAAAGCCTTTCAGATTGGCTCCTTGTGATTAGGTAGATATCAGTTGACGATTTGGTAGAAATGACTAAAAAGGAGGCAGTTCTTTCTGATCAATGTTAGCAATTAATTACACACGGAATCATCCTCCGTACTATGTTCATAATTAGCTCCTGGAGATTTGGACTAAAATCGGTCCGTGAAACTGACAAGGAATGAGACAATTCATTCCTCAGCCATCCTCTGATAAATTTCCCACGGAATCCTCCAGCAGAAAAGCAAAGGCATTCTCCCTTGGTGCGTTGGAACAGATCGGTTCGTGCAAAGGACTCAAGGTAGAAAATCATTCTTTACAAGTATCTAGTGGTAAAGACTCCAGCAATCCAGCGTCTCTCCTGAAGAGTTCGTAGCGATTGGGTCAAGAAAATTACTCCTAAGGAGACTTAAATTATCGACAAGTACTAGTGCTAAAGCTCTCCTCGAATTATTCACCAAAATGCTTTTCGATACGATGACACAGAAGGGCACAGAACACGACACACAAAAATAACACACGACAAAGACACACACACACCGCGACACGGAAAGCAACACACACAAAACATCACACACACGACCCACAACATCTCACAAACACACACTCACTCAACACAAAATAACCCACAACATGTCACACGCAACACAAGACGACCCACAACATGATGAGCGCTGTGGAGCGAGGGCTCCGGCTCGGCTTTCGCAGCGGCTCTGGCGAGGAATGGTGCCGGAGCTCTCGCCGGAGGGAAACACGGCAGGAGGGGGCCTGAGCCGCTTGGGCCTCTTTCCAAGGGGGCGGAACAAGGCCTCCGCTCTCTGCCCTCTGCAGACCTGGCTGCCAGGTCAGTGCTTCCAGTTCCTCGTCCGCAGTCGCTGTCGTCCTCCTCAGCGGCCGTGGGCGTCCTCGCTGGGGACAGGGCTCGGGGGGATGTAGGTGGAGAGGGGCCAGAGTCTCTTGAGCAGAGTGACTCTGTGGGGTGCCGTAAGAAAAGGAGATTTTGGTTGGGATGCTCAAGGTGTAATGGGAGGAGAGTGGAGGGCGGATCCCCGCCGTGTGGAAGAGGCAAACAGAGGAGCCTCTGAGACGTTGCCGCCTGAGATGGTAACTTACTTGTTTTTTTCCCCTTGGGCTGGCTTTAGCAGCAAGGAAAAAGAAGTCAAGCCTCAGAATCTACTGCCCTCATGCGACGGAATGTGAGTGAGAGCAGCGAGCCTGTGACCGTTGGTGATGCCAGGCAAGAGACCTCCATCTGGGAGCCAAGCTCTCGCCAGTCTCGGAGAGAGAAGTGTCTGGTTTGGTGAGGACTCTGCTCACGCCCTGTCACGGAGTCCCCGGCATGCTCTGAAACTGCTCCCTATGAAGCCAGTCAGAACTCTGGGGCAGTCGCTTTTCTGTGAGCAGCCTGTCTTCAGGACTCACAGCTCACACAGCTTCCACCTTCCTGGGTCTGACCTCGGAGCATTCAGCCTCCTCTGCCCCTCCGTGCGCTTCCCCCCAGCGAGTCCGCTCAGGCGGGGCTCCTGGGGAAGCCAGGGGGTCCTGCACCCCAACTCCGCAGTCAGATGTGACTCTCAGCCAGCCAGTAAAACAGAAGGTTTATTAGAGGACAGGAACATGGTCTAAAACAGAGCTTGCAGGTGCAGAGAACGGGACCCCTCAGCTGGGTCCATTTTGGGGGGCAGTGAGCCAGACAACCACGTCTGCACTTCACTCCATGCCCAGCCAGCCCCAAACTGAAACCACCCTCCAACCCCTCCTCCTCTGGGCTTTGTCCCTTTCCCGGGCCAGGAGGTCACCTGATTCCTTTGTTCTCCAACCCTTCAGCTCTCCCCTTGCAGGGGGGGAAGGGCCCAGGCCATCAGTTGCCAGGAAACAGGGTGTTGGCCATTCTCTGTGTCCAGACTCCTGCACACACATGCCCTCTAGGGCTCTGCAATGATCATACATCCTTACTCCACCCCCTAGATACTTAAGAACTGCCTAGGGGAAACTGAGGCACCCCCACACTATTCAGAGGAAACATTAAGAACAGTCCCACTTCTCACACGCCCCACCTGAGTCCGGGTCGGGAAGCCCCGTCCATTAGGGTTCGGTTTGTAAGCAAAGGATCCTGACCAGCTGTGGCTAGGAGGGAGAAAAGGCCCCATTTTCAGAGGCTGCTCGTTTCTCTGGTCAGGAACGGTGTCTTCTCCACAACTGAAGCTTGGATCCAAGAGGATGACTCCAGGTGGTGAGTTGCTCGCCTTGCTCTCCTGTTTCTCTGTTTTCTCTCCTGTGTTCGCCAACTCTCTCTTTCTCGTCTCTCCTCTTCTCTCCTCGTGCCGTGTCCCTTCACAGGACGCGGGTAGGTGTGCATTCCCACAAGTGAGGTCTCGGGAGCCATGGAAAAGTCGGAGAGGACGAAGATCATGCAGGGCAGTAGAAAGGCTGCTGAAAGTACCTGAAGAGACAAAGGAAACGAGAAGGGGGAAGTCCAGCCTAACACAGGAGTGTAATCTGTAAAGAGAAACAACGGCAAATCTAATCTACAGAAACTCTTCAAGTTGCCGAAAGACATGTAGGATGGGAAAATACTTGTTGAATCCAGTCTCTTGAAGATCTTAGGCTCAGTATGCGTGCGAATTTGTAGTTGCTTAGAAATCTGCCTTCTTCTGTTTGCTCTACCTTCCAATTATTGAAAATCTACCTACCTATTTTTTGTTTAGTTTTATTATTAATGATTATTATTATTATTCAACTCATTTTGTGCAACTGGTGCTCCGTGAGGAAATGATTTGTGTCTTACTCCAAGGGGCTGCCCGGTGTCACTGTTGCTCCGGGAGGGAAATGATATGAGCACTACCTGAATTGGCCACGCAGTTTCACCATTGCTCCGTGAGGGAAATGCTTTCTGCATTACTCCAAGTGGCCACCCAGTGTCACTGTTGCTCCATGAGGGAAATGCTTTCTGAATGACCTGAATTGGCCACAGACATCACTGTTGCTCCGGGGTGGGGGGTGGGGGGGAGGCTTGGGATTGTTTGTGTATTACTCCTGAGTGGCCACGTCGTGTCACTCTTCCTCCAGGAGGGGAATGCTTTGTGCATTTCCCTGTGTTGTGGCCACCCAAGACAACACACACAGCACGATACCGACGCACACACACACAGAACACGTCACACATACAGATGGGTAGTGTAAAGTGCTAAAAATGAGACTTTCATTACTAATCAGATGTAGCCGTTGATGTCTCATGCACTCTTCCTCGAAAAGCCATACGTAATCTCGCCTGATCATTTGGTAGAGATCTGTTCCAGAAAATTACTCATCATGAGACATACATTATTGACAAGTACTAGTGATCCATTTCTCCTCGAATGATTCACCAAAACGCTTTTCGATTCCCTGCTGGTGATTTGGAAGAAATCGTTTCTCGAAATATACTAAAATAGAGAAATTCATCTTTGATCTGTGCGACAGATAAATTTGAGAAGGAATCTTCCTGAAAGCCCCGAGGATTCACTTCTCGTCAGACGGTACAGAGCAGGTTGCGAAAATTACTGAAAATGAGAACGTCATTCGAAATCAGGTATCCTGATGTCCTCCTCATGGAACCATGCACCAAAAAGCAAGTCTATTCTCTCTTTGGCATTTAGCAAGGATTTATCGAGAAAATTGCTAAAAAAGAGAAAGTTATAACTGATCAATGCTTATAATCAATGACAAATGGAATCCTCCTCCAAAAGCCTTTCAGATTGGCTCCTTGTGATTAGGTAGATATCAGTTGACGATTTGGTAGAAATGACTAAAAAGGAGGCAGTTCTTTCTGATCAATGTTAGCAATTAATTACACACGGAATCATCCTCCGTACTATGTTCATAATTAGCTCCTGGAGATTTGGACTAAAATCGGTCCGTGAAACTGACAAGGAATGAGACAATTCATTCCTCAGCCGTCCTCTGATAAATTTCCCACGGAATCCTCCAGCAGAAAAGCAAAGGCATTCTCCCTTGGTGCGTTGGAACAGATCGGTTCGTGCAAAGGACTCAAGGTAGAAAATCATTCTTTACAAGTATCTAGTGGTAAAGACTCCAGCAATCCAGCGTCTCTCCTGAAGAGTTCGTAGCGATTGGGTCAAGAAAATTACTCCTAAGGAGACTTAAATTATCGACAAGTACTAGTGCTAAAGCTCTCCTCGAATTATTCACCAAAATGCTTTTCGATACGATGACACAGAAGGGCACAGAACACGACACACAAAAATAACACACGACAAAGACACACACACACCGCGACACGGAAAGCAACACACACAAAACATCACACACACGACCCACAACATCTCACAAACACACACTCACTCAACACAAAATAACCCACAACATGTCACACGCAACACAAGACGACCCACAACATGATGAGCGCTGTGGAGCTAGGGCTCCGGCTCGGCTTTCGCAGCGGCTCTGGCGAGGAATGGTGCCGGAGCTCTCGCCGGAGGGAAACACGGCAGGAGGGGGCCTGAGCCGCTTGGGCCTCTTTCCAAGGGGGCGGAACAAGGCCTCCGCTCTCTGCCCTCTGCAGACCTGGCTGCCAGGTCAGTGCTTCCAGTTCCTCGTCCGCAGTCGCTGTCGTCCTCCTCAGCGGCCGTGGGCGTCCTCGCTGGGGACAGGGCTCGGGGGGATGTAGGTGGAGAGGGGCCAGAGTCTCTTGAGCAGAGTGACTCTGTGGGGTGCCGTAAGAAAAGGAGATTTTGGTTGGGATGCTCAAGGTGTAATGGGAGGAGAGTGGAGGGCGGATCCCCGCCGTGTGGAAGAGGCAAACAGAGGAGCCTCTGAGACGTTGCCGCCTGAGATGGTAACTTACTTGTTTTTTTCCCCTTGGGCTGGCTTTAGCAGCAAGGAAAAAGAAGTCAAGCCTCAGAATCTACTGCCCTCATGCGACGGAATGTGAGTGAGAGCAGCGAGCCTGTGACCGTTGGTGATGCCAGGCAAGAGCCCTCCATCTGGGAGCCGAGCTCTCGCCAGTCTCGGAGAGAGAAGTGTCTGGTTTGGTGAGGACTCTGCTCACGCCCTGTCACGGAGTCCCCGGCATGCTCTGAAACTGCTCCCTATGAAGCCAGTCAGAACTCTGGGGCAGTCGCTTTTCTGTGAGCAGCCTGTCTTCAGGACTCACAGCTCACACAGCTTCCACCTTCCTGGGTCTGACCTCGGAGCATTCAGCCTCCTCTGCCCCTCCGTGCGCTTCCCCCCAGCGAGTCCGCTCAGGCGGGGCTCCTGGGGAAGCCAGAGGGTCCTGCACCCCAACTCCGCAGTCAGATGTGACTCTCAGCCAGCCAGTAAAACAGAAGGTTTATTTGACGACAGAAACATGGTCTAAAACAGAGCTTGCAGGTGCAGAGAACGGGACCCCTCAGCTGGGTCCATTTTGGGGGGCAGTGAGCCAGACAACCACGTCTGCACTTCACTCCATGTCCCAGCCAGCCCCAAACTGAAACCCCCCTCCAGCCCCTCCTCCTCTGGGCTTTGTCCCTTTCCCGGGCCAGGAGGTCACCTGATTCCTTTGTTCTCCAACCCTTCAGCTCTCACCTTGCAGGGGGGGAAGGGCCCAGGCCATCAGTTGCCAGGAAACAGGGTGTTGGCCATTCTCTGTGTCCAGACTCCTGCACACACATGCCCTCTAGGGCTCTGCAATGATCATACACCCTTACTCCACCCCCTAGATACTTAAGAACTGCCTAGGGGAAACTGAGGCACCCCCACACTATTCAGAGGAAACATTAAGAACAGTCCCACTTCTCACACGCCCCACCTGAGTCCGGGTCGGGAAGCCCCGTCCATTAGGGTTCGGTTTGTAAGCAAAGGATCCTGACCAGCTGTGGCTAGGAGGGAGAAAAGGCCCCATTTTCAGAGGCTGCTCGTTTCTCTGGTCAGGAACGGTGTCTTCTCCACAACTGAAGCTTGGATCCAAGAGGATGACTCCAGGTGGTGAGTTGCTCGCCTTGCTCTCCTGTTTCTCTCTTTTCTCTCCTGTGTTCGCCAACTCTCTCTTTCTCGTCTCTCCTCTTCTCTCCTCGTGCCGTGTCCCTTCACAGGACGCGGGTAGGTGTGCATTCCCACAAGTGAGGTCTCGGGAGCCATGGAAAAGTCGGAGAGGACGAAGATCATGCAGGGCAGTAGAAAGGCTGCTGAAAGTACCTGAAGAGACAAAGGAAACGAGAAGGGGGAAGTCCAGCCTAACACAGGAGTGTAATCTGTAAAGAGAAACAACGGCAAATCTAATCTACAGAAACTCTTCAAGTTGCCGAAAGACATGTAGGATGGGAAAATACTTGTTGAATCCAGTCTCTTGAAGATCTTAGGCTCAGTATGCGTGCGAATTTGTAGTTGCTTAGAAATCTGCCTTCTTCTGTTTGCTCTACCTTCCAATATTGAAAATCTACCTACCTATTTTTTGTTTAGTTTTATTATTAATGATTATTATTATTATTCAACTCATTTTGTGCAACTGGTGCTCCGTGAGGAAATGATTTGTGTCTTACTCCAAGGGGCTGCCCGGTGTCACTGTTGCTCCGGGAGGGAAATGATATGAGCACTACCTGAATTGGCCACGCAGTTTCACCATTGCTCCGTGAGGGAAATGCTTTCTGCATTACTCCAAGTGGCCACCCAGTGTCACTGTTGCTCCATGAGGGAAATGCTTTCTGAATGACCTGAATTGGCCACAGACATCACTGTTGCTCCGGGGTGGGGGGTGGGGGGGAGGCTTGGGATTGTTTGTGTATTACTCCTGAGTGGCCACGTCGTGTCACTCTTCCTCCAGGAGGGGAATGCTTTGTGCATTTCCCTGTGTTGTGGCCACCCAAGACAACACACACAGCACGATACCGACGCACACACACACAGAACACGTCACACATACAGATGGGTAGTGTAAAGTGCTAAAAATGAGACTTTCATTACTAATCAGATGTAGCCGTTGATGTCTCATGCACTCTTCCTCGAAAAGCCATACGTAATCTCGCCTGATCATTTGGTAGAGATCTGTTCCAGAAAATTACTCATCATGAGACATACATTATTGACAAGTACTAGTGATCCATTTCTCCTCGAATGATTCACCAAAACGCTTTTCGATTCCCTGCTGGTGATTTGGAAGAAATCGTTTCTCGAAATATACTAAAATAGAGAAATTCATCTTTGATCTGTGCGACAGATAAATTTGAGAAGGAATCTTCCTGAAAGCCCCGAGGATTCACTTCTCGTCAGACGGTACAGAGCAGGTTGCGAAAATTACTGAAAATGAGAACGTCATTCGAAATCAGGTATCCTGATGTCCTCCTCATGGAACCATGCACCAAAAAGCAAGTCTATTCTCTCTTTGGCATTTAGCAAGGATTTATCGAGAAAATTGCTAAAAAAGAGAAAGTTATAACTGATCAATGCTTATAATCAATGACAAATGGAATCCTCCTCCAAAAGCCTTTCAGATTGGCTCCTTGTGATTAGGTAGATATCAGTTGACGATTTGGTAGAAATGACTAAAAAGGAGGCAGTTCTTTCTGATCAATGTTAGCAATTAATTACACATGGAATCATCCTCCGTACTATGTTCATAATTAGCTCCTGGAGATTTGGACTAAAATCGGTCCGTGAAACTGACAAGGAATGAGACAATTCATTCCTCAGCCGTCCTCTGATAAATTTCCCACGGAATCCTCCAGCAGAAAAGCAAAGGCATTCTCCCTTGGTGCGTTGGAACAGATCGGTTCGTGCAAAGGACTCAAGGTAGAAAATCATTCTTTACAAGTATCTAGTGGTAAAGACTCCAGCAATCCAGCGTCTCTCCTGAAGAGTTCGTAGCGATTGGGTCAAGAAAATTACTCCTAAGGAGACTTAAATTATCGACAAGTACTAGTGCTAAAGCTCTCCTTGAATTATTCACCAAAATGCTTTTCGATACGATGACACAGAAGGGCACAGAACACGACACACAAAAATAACACACGACAAAGACACACACACACCGCGACACGGAAAGCAACACACACAAAACATCACACACACGACCCACAACATCTCACAAACACACACTCACTCAACACAAAATAACCCACAACATGTCACACGCAACACAAGACGACCCACAACATGATGAGCGCTGTGGAGCTAGGGCTCCGGCTCGGCTTTCGCAGCGGCTCTGGCGAGGAATGGTGCCGGAGCTCTCGCCGGAGGGAAACACGGCAGGAGGGGGCCTGAGCCACTTCGGCCTCTTTCCAAGGGGGCGGAACAAGGCCTCCGCTCTCTGCCCTCTGCAGACCTGGCTGCCAGGTCAGTGCTTCCAGTTCCTCGTCCGCAGTCGCTGTCGTCCTCCTCAGCGGCCGTGGGCGTCCTCGCTGGGGACAGGGCTCGGGGGGATGTAGGTGGAGAGGGGCCAGAGTCTCTTGAGCAGAGTGACTCTGTGGGGTGCCGTAAGAAAAGGAGATTTTGGTTGGGATGCTCAAGGTGTAATGGGAGGAGAGTGGAGGGCGGATCCCCGCCGTGTGGAAGAGGCAAACAGAGGAGCCTCTGAGACGTTGCCGCCTGAGATGGTAACTTACTTGTTTTTTTCCCCTTGGGCTGGCTTTAGCAGCAAGGAAAAAGAAGTCAAGCCTCAGAATCTACTGCCCTCATGCGACGGAATGTGAGTGAGAGCAGCGAGCCTGTGACCGTTGGTGATGCCAGGCAAGAGCCCTCCATCTGGGAGCCGAGCTCTCGCCAGTCTCGGAGAGAGAAGTGTCTGGTTTGGTGAGGACTCTGCTCACGCCCTGTCACGGAGTCCCCGGCATGCTCTGAAACTGCTCCCTATGAAGCCAGTCAGAACTCTGGGGCAGTCGCTTTTCTGTGAGCAGCCTGTCTTCAGGACTCACAGCTCACACAGCTTCCACCTTCCTGGGTCTGACCTCGGAGCATTCAGCCTCCTCTGCCCCTCCGTGCGCTTCCCCCCAGCGAGTCCGCTCAGGCGGGGCTCCTGGGGAAGCCAGAGGGTCCTGCACCCCAACTCCGCAGTCAGATGTGACTCTCAGCCAGCCAGTAAAACAGAAGGTTTATTTGACGACAGAAACATGGTCTAAAACAGAGCTTGCAGGTGCAGAGAACGGGACCCCTCAGCTGGGTCCATTTTGGGGGGCAGTGAGCCAGACAACCACGTCTGCACTTCACTCCATGTCCCAGCCAGCCCCAAACTGAAACCCCCCTCCAGCCCCTCCTCCTCTGGGCTTTGTCCCTTTCCCGGGCCAGGAGGTCACCTGATTCCTTTGTTCTCCAACCCTTCAGCTCTCACCTTGCAGGGGGGGAAGGGCCCAGGCCATCAGTTGCCAGGAAACAGGGTGTTGGCCATTCTCTGTGTCCAGACTCCTGCACACACATGCCCTCTAGGGCTCTGCAATGATCATACACCCTTACTCCACCCCCTAGATACTTAAGAACTGCCTAGGGGAAACTGAGGCACCCCCACACTATTCAGAGGAAACATTAAGAACAGTCCCACTTCTCACACGCCCCACCTGAGTCCGGGTCGGGAAGCCCCGTCCATTAGGGTTCGGTTTGTAAGCAAAGGATCCTGACCAGCTGTGGCTAGGAGGGAGAAAAGGCCCCATTTTCAGAGGCTGCTCGTTTCTCTGGTCAGGAACGGTGTCTTCTCCACAACTGAAGCTTGGATCCAAGAGGATGACTCCAGGTGGTGAGTTGCTCGCCTTGCTCTCCTGTTTCTCTGTTTTCTCTCCTGTGTTCGCCAACTCTCTCTTTCTCGTCTCTCCTCTTCTCTCCTCGTGCCGTGTCCCTTCACAGGACGCGGGTAGGTGTGCATTCCCACAAGTGAGGTCTCGGGAGCCATGGAAAAGTCGGAGAGGACGAAGATCATGCAGGGCAGTAGAAAGGCTGCTGAAAGTACCTGAAGAGACAAAGGAAACGAGAAGGGGGAAGTCCAGCCTAACACAGGAGTGTAATCTGTAAAGAGAAACAACGGCAAATCTAATCTACAGAAACTCTTCAAGTTGCCGAAAGACATGTAGGATGGGAAAATACTTGTTGAATCCAGTCTCTTGAAGATCTTAGGCTCAGTATGCGTGCGAATTTGTAGTTGCTTAGAAATCTGCCTTCTTCTGTTTGCTCTACCTTCCAATTATTGAAAATCTACCTACCTATTTTTTGTTTAGTTTTATTATTAATGATTATTATTATTATTCAACTCATTTTGTGCAACTGGTGCTCCGTGAGGAAATGATTTGTGTCTTACTCCAAGGGGCTGCCCGGTGTCACTGTTGCTCCGGGAGGGAAATGATATGAGCACTACCTGAATTGGCCACGCAGTTTCACCATTGCTCCGTGAGGGAAATGCTTTCTGCATTACTCCAAGTGGCCACCCAGTGTCACTGTTGCTCCATGAGGGAAATGCTTTCTGAATGACCTGAATTGGCCACAGACATCACTGTTGCTCCGGGGTGGGGGGTGGGGGGGAGGCTTGGGATTGTTTGTGTATTACTCCTGAGTGGCCACGTCGTGTCACTCTTCCTCCAGGAGGGGAATGCTTTGTGCATTTCCCTGTGTTGTGGCCACCCAAGACAACACACACAGCACGATACCGACGCACACACACACAGAACACGTCACACATACAGATGGGTAGTGTAAAGTGCTAAAAATGAGACTTTCATTACTAATCAGATGTAGCCGTTGATGTCTCATGCACTCTTCCTCGAAAAGCCATACGTAATCTCGCCTGATCATTTGGTAGAGATCTGTTCCAGAAAATTACTCATCATGAGACATACATTATTGACAAGTACTAGTGATCCATTTCTCCTCGAATGATTCACCAAAACGCTTTTCGATTCCCTGCTGGTGATTTGGAAGAAATCGTTTCTCGAAATATACTAAAATAGAGAAATTCATCTTTGATCTGTGCGACAGATAAATTTGAGAAGGAATCTTCCTGAAAGCCCCGAGGATTCACTTCTCGTCAGACGGTACAGAGCAGGTTGCGAAAATTACTGAAAATGAGAACGTCATTCGAAATCAGGTATCCTGATGTCCTCCTCATGGAACCATGCACCAAAAAGCAAGTCTATTCTCTCTTTGGCATTTAGCAAGGATTTATCGAGAAAATTGCTAAAAAAGAGAAAGTTATAACTGATCAATGCTTATAATCAATGACAAATGGAATCCTCCTCCAAAAGCCTTTCAGATTGGCTCCTTGTGATTAGGTAGATATCAGTTGACGATTTGGTAGAAATGACTAAAAAGGAGGCAGTTCTTTCTGATCAATGTTAGCAATTAATTACACATGGAATCATCCTCCGTACTATGTTCATAATTAGCTCCTGGAGATTTGGACTAAAATCGGTCCGTGAAACTGACAAGGAATGAGACAATTCATTCCTCAGCCGTCCTCTGATAAATTTCCCACGGAATCCTCCAGCAGAAAAGCAAAGGCATTCTCCCTTGGTGCGTTGGAACAGATCGGTTCGTGCAAAGGACTCAAGGTGGAAAATCATTCTTTACAAGTATCTAGTGGTAAAGACTCCAGCAATCCAGCGTCTCTCCTGAAGAGTTCGTAGCGATTGGGTCAAGAAAATTACTCCTAAGGAGACTTAAATTATCGACAAGTACTAGTGCTAAAGCTCTCCTTGAATTATTCACCAAAATGCTTTTCGATACGATGACACAGAAGGGCACAGAACACGACACACAAAAATAACACACGACAAAGACACACACACACCGCGACACGGAAAGCAACACACACAAAACATCACACACACGACCCACAACATCTCACAAACACACACTCACTCAACACAAAATAACCCACAACATGTCACACGCAACACAAGACGACCCACAACATGATGAGCGCTGTGGAGCTAGGGCTCCGGCTCGGCTTTCGCAGCGGCTCTGGCGAGGAATGGTGCCGGAGCTCTCGCCGGAGGGAAACACGGCAGGAGGGGGCCTGAGCCACTTCGGCCTCTTTCCAAGGGGGCGGAACAAGGCCTCCGCTCTCTGCCCTCTGCAGACCTGGCTGCCAGGTCAGTGCTTCCAGTTCCTCGTCCGCAGTCGCTGTCGTCCTCCTCAGCGGCCGTGGGCGTCCTCGCTGGGGACAGGGCTCGGGGGGATGTAGGTGGAGAGGGGCCAGAGTCTCTTGAGCAGAGTGACTCTGTGGGGTGCCGTAAGAAAAGGAGATTTTGGTTGGGATGCTCAAGGTGTAATGGGAGGAGAGTGGAGGGCGGATCCCCGCCGTGTGGAAGAGGCAAACAGAGGAGCCTCTGAGACGTTGCCGCCTGAGATGGTAACTTACTTGTTTTTTTCCCCTTGGGCTGGCTTTAGCAGCAAGGAAAAAGAAGTCAAGCCTCAGAATCTACTGCCCTCATGCGACGGAATGTGAGTGAGAGCAGCGAGCCTGTGACCGTTGGTGATGCCAGGCAAGAGCCCTCCATCTGGGAGCCGAGCTCTCGCCAGTCTCGGAGAGAGAAGTGTCTGGTTTGGTGAGGACTCTGCTCACGCCCTGTCACGGAGTCCCCGGCATGCTCTGAAACTGCTCCCTATGAAGCCAGTCAGAACTCTGGGGCAGTCGCTTTTCTGTGAGCAGCCTGTCTTCAGGACTCACAGCTCACACAGCTTCCACCTTCCTGGGTCTGACCTCGGAGCATTCAGCCTCCTCTGCCCCTCCGTGCGCTTCCCCCCAGCGAGTCCGCTCAGGCGGGGCTCCTGGGGAAGCCAGAGGGTCCTGCACCCCAACTCCGCAGTCAGATGTGACTCTCAGCCAGCCAGTAAAACAGAAGGTTTATTTGACGACAGAAACATGGTCTAAAACAGAGCTTGCAGGTGCAGAGAACGGGACCCCTCAGCTGGGTCCATTTTGGGGGGCAGTGAGCCAGACAACCACGTCTGCACTTCACTCCATGTCCCAGCCAGCCCCAAACTGAAACCCCCCTCCAGCCCCTCCTCCTCTGGGCTTTGTCCCTTTCCCGGGCCAGGAGGTCACCTGATTCCTTTGTTCTCCAACCCTTCAGCTCTCACCTTGCAGGGGGGGAAGGGCCCAGGCCATCAGTTGCCAGGAAACAGGGTGTTGGCCATTCTCTGTGTCCAGACTCCTGCACACACATGCCCTCTAGGGCTCTGCAATGATCATACACCCTTACTCCACCCCCTAGATACTTAAGAACTGCCTAGGGGAAACTGAGGCACCCCCACACTATTCAGAGGAAACATTAAGAACAGTCCCACTTCTCACACGCCCCACCTGAGTCCGGGTCGGGAAGCCCCGTCCATTAGGGTTCGGTTTGTAAGCAAAGGATCCTGACCAGCTGTGGCTAGGAGGGAGAAAAGGCCCCATTTTCAGAGGCTGCTCGTTTCTCTGGTCAGGAACGGTGTCTTCTCCACAACTGAAGCTTGGATCCAAGAGGATGACTCCAGGTGGTGAGTTGCTCGCCTTGCTCTCCTGTTTCTCTGTTTTCTCTCCTGTGTTCGCCAACTCTCTCTTTCTCGTCTCTCCTCTTCTCTCCTCGTGCCGTGTCCCTTCACAGGACGCGGGTAGGTGTGCATTCCCACAAGTGAGGTCTCGGGAGCCATGGAAAAGTCGGAGAGGACGAAGATCATGCAGGGCAGTAGAAAGGCTGCTGAAAGTACCTGAAGAGACAAAGGAAACGAGAAGGGGGAAGTCCAGCCTAACACAGGAGTGTAATCTGTAAAGAGAAACAACGGCAAATCTAATCTACAGAAACTCTTCAAGTTGCCGAAAGACATGTAGGATGGGAAAATACTTGTTGAATCCAGTCTCTTGAAGATCTTAGGCTCAGTATGCGTGCGAATTTGTAGTTGCTTAGAAATCTGCCTTCTTCTGTTTGCTCTACCTTCCAATTATTGAAAATCTACCTACCTATTTTTTGTTTAGTTTTATTATTAATGATTATTATTATTATTCAACTCATTTTGTGCAACTGGTGCTCCGTGAGGAAATGATTTGTGTCTTACTCCAAGGGGCTGCCCGGTGTCACTGTTGCTCCGGGAGGGAAATGATATGAGCACTACCTGAATTGGCCACGCAGTTTCACCATTGCTCCGTGAGGGAAATGCTTTCTGCATTACTCCAAGTGGCCACCCAGTGTCACTGTTGCTCCATGAGGGAAATGCTTTCTGAATGACCTGAATTGGCCACAGACATCACTGTTGCTCCGGGGTGGGGGGTGGGGGGGAGGCT
Source organism: Lepidochelys olivacea (assembly GCF_965140295.1). Classification (NCBI taxonomy): domain Eukaryota; kingdom Metazoa; phylum Chordata; order Testudines; family Cheloniidae; genus Lepidochelys; species Lepidochelys olivacea. Next base: position 1,299,219 of record NC_140432.1, on the reverse strand, counting down.
TGGGATTGTTTGTGTATTACTCCTGAGTGGCCACGTCGTGTCACTCTTCCTCCAGGAGGGGAATGCTTTGTGCATTTCCCTGTGTTGTGGCCACCCAAGACAACACACACAGCACGATACCGACGCACACACACACAGAACACGTCACACATACAGATGGGTAGTGTAAAGTGCTAAAAATGAGACTTTCATTACTAATCAGATGTAGCCGTTGATGTCTCATGCACTCTTCCTCGAAAAGCCATACGTAATCTCGCCTGATCATTTGGTAGAGATCTGTTCCAGAAAATTACTCATCATGAGACATACATTATTGACAAGTACTAGTGATCCATTTCTCCTCGAATGATTCACCAAAACGCTTTTCGATTCCCTGCTGGTGATTTGGAAGAAATCGTTTCTCGAAATATACTAAAATAGAGAAATTCATCTTTGATCTGTGCGACAGATAAATTTGAGAAGGAATCTTCCTGAAAGCCCCGAGGATTCACTTCTCGTCAGACGGTACAGAGCAGGTTGCGAAAATTACTGAAAATGAGAACGTCATTCGAAATCAGGTATCCTGATGTCCTCCTCATGGAACCATGCACCAAAAAGCAAGTCTATTCTCTCTTTGGCATTTAGCAAGGATTTATCGAGAAAATTGCTAAAAAAGAGAAAGTTATAACTGATCAATGCTTATAATCAATGACAAATGGAATCCTCCTCCAAAAGCCTTTCAGATTGGCTCCTTGTGATTAGGTAGATATCAGTTGACGATTTGGTAGAAATGACTAAAAAGGAGGCAGTTCTTTCTGATCAATGTTAGCAATTAATTACACATGGAATCATCCTCCGTACTATATTCATAATTAGCTCCTGGAGATTTGGACTAAAATCGGTCCGTGAAACTGACAAGGAATGAGACAATTCATTCCTCAGCCGTCCTCTGATAAATTTCCCACGGAATCCTCCAGCAGAAAAGCAAAGGCATTCTCCCTTGGTGCGTTGGAACAGATCGGTTCGTGCAAAGGACTCAAGGTAGAAAATCATTCTTTACAAGTATCTAGTGGTAAAGACTCCAGCAATCCAGCGTCTCTCCTGAAGAGTTCGTAGCGATTGGGTCAAGAAAATTACTCCTAAGGAGACTTAAATTATCGACAAGTACTAGTGCTAAAGCTCTCCTTGAATTATTCACCAAAATGCTTTTCGATACGATGACACAGAAGGGCACAGAACACGACACACAAAAATAACACACGACAAAGACACACACACACCGCGACACGGAAAGCAACACACACAAAACATCACACACACGACCCACAACATCTCACAAACACACACTCACTCAACACAAAATAACCCACAACTTGTCACACGCAACACAAGACGACCCACAACATGATGAGCGCTGTGGAGCTAGGGCTCCGGCTCGGCTTTCGCAGCGGCTCTGGCGAGGAATGGTGCCGGAGCTCTCGCCGGAGGGAAACACGGCAGGAGGGGGCCTGAGCCGCTTGGGCCTCTTTCCAAGGGGGCGGAACAAGGCCTCCGCTCTCTGCCCTCTGCAGACCTGGCTGCCAGGTCAGTGCTTCCAGTTCCTCGTCCGCAGTCGCTGTCGTCCTCCTCAGCGGCCGTGGGCGTCCTCGCTGGGGACAGGGCTCGGGGGGATGTAGGTGGAGAGGGGCCAGAGTCTCTTGAGCAGAGTGACTCTGTGGGGTGCCGTAAGAAAAGGAGATTTTGGTTGGGATGCTCAAGGTGTAATGGGAGGAGAGTGGAGGGCGGATCCCCGCCGTGTGGAAGAGGCAAACAGAGGAGCCTCTGAGACGTTGCCGCCTGAGATGGTAACTTACTTGTTTTTTTCCCCTTGGGCTGGCTTTAGCAGCAAGGAAAAAGAAGTCAAGCCTCAGAATCTACTGCCCTCATGCGACGGAATGTGAGTGAGAGCAGCGAGCCTGTGACCGTTGGTGATGCCAGGCAAGAGCCCTCCATCTGGGAGCCGAGCTCTCGCCAGTCTCGGAGAGAGAAGTGTCTGGTTTGGTGAGGACTCTGCTCACGCCCTGTCACGGAGTCCCCGGCATGCTCTGAAACTGCTCCCTATGAAGCCAGTCAGAACTCTGGGGCAGTCGCTTTTCTGTGAGCAGCCTGTCTTCAGGACTCACAGCTCACACAGCTTCCACCTTCCTGGGTCTGACCTCGGAGCATTCAGCCTCCTCTGCCCCTCCGTGCGCTTCCCCCCAGCGAGTCCGCTCAGGCGGGGCTCCTGGGGAAGCCAGGGGGTCCTGCACCCCAACTCCGCAGTCAGATGTGACTCTCAGCCAGCCAGTAAAACAGAAGGTTTATTAGAGGACAGGAACATGGTCTAAAACAGAGCTTGCAGGTGCAGAGAACGGGACCCCTCAGCTGGGTCCATTTTGGGGGGCAGTGAGCCAGACAACCACGTCTGCACTTCACTCCATGTCCCAGCCAGCCCCAAACTGAAACCCCCCTCCAACCCCTCCTCCTCTGGGCTTTGTCCCTTTCCCGGGCCAGGAGGTCACCTGATTCCTTTGTTCTCCAACCCTTCAGCTCTCCCCTTGCAGGGGGGGAAGGGCCCAGGCCATCAGTTGCCAGGAAACAGGGTGTTGGCCATTCTCTGTGTCCAGACTCCTGCACACACATGCCCTCTAGGGCTCTGCAATGATCATACACCCTTACTCCACCCCCTAGATACTTAAGAACTGCCTAGGGGAAACTGAGGCACCCCCACACTATTCAGAGGAAACATTAAGAACAGTCCCACTTCTCACACGCCCCACCTGAGTCCGGGTCGGGAAGCCCCGTCCATTAGGGTTCGGTTTGTAAGCAAAGGATCCTGACCAGCTGTGGCTAGGAGGGAGAAAAGGCCCCATTTTCAGAGGCTGCTCGTTTCTCTGGTCAGGAACGGTGTCTTCTCCACAACTGAAGCTTGGATCCAAGAGGATGACTCCAGGTGGTGAGTTGCTCGCCTTGCTCTCCTGTTTCTCTGTTTTCTCTCCTGTGTTCGCCAACTCTCTCTTTCTCGTCTCTCCTCTTCTCTCCTCGTGCCGTGTCCCTTCACAGGACGCGGGTAGGTGTGCATTCCCACAAGTGAGGTCTCGGGAGCCATGGAAAAGTCGGAGAGGACGAAGATCATGCAGGGCAGTAGAAAGGCTGCTGAAAGTACCTGAAGAGACAAAGGAAACGAGAAGGGGGAAGTCCAGCCTAACACAGGAGTGTAATCTGTAAAGAGAAACAACGGCAAATCTAATCTACAGAAACTCTTCAAGTTGCCGAAAGACATGTAGGATGGGAAAATACTTGTTGAATCCAGTCTCTTGAAGATCTTAGGCTCAGTATGCGTGCGAATTTGTAGTTGCTTAGAAATCTGCCTTCTTCTGTTTGCTCTACCTTCCAATTATTGAAAATCTACCTACCTATTTTTTGTTTAGTTTTATTATTAATGATTATTATTATTATTCAACTCATTTTGTGCAACTGGTGCTCCGTGAGGAAATGATTTGTGTCTTACTCCAAGGGGCTGCCCGGTGTCACTGTTGCTCCGGGAGGGAAATGATATGAGCACTACCTGAATTGGCCACGCAGTTTCACCATTGCTCCGTGAGGGAAATGCTTTCTGCATTACTCCAAGTGGCCACCCAGTGTCACTGTTGCTCCATGAGGGAAATGCTTTCTGAATGACCTGAATTGGCCACAGACATCACTGTTGCTCCGGGGTGGGGGGTGGGGGGGAGGCTTGGGATTGTTTGTGTATTACTCCTGAGTGGCCACGTCGTGTCACTCTTCCTCCAGGAGGGGAATGCTTTGTGCATTTCCCTGTGTTGTGGCCACCCAAGACAACACACACAGCACGATACCGACGCACACACACACAGAACACGTCACACATACAGATGGGTAGTGTAAAGTGCTAAAAATGAGACTTTCATTACTAATCAGATGTAGCCGTTGATGTCTCATGCACTCTTCCTCGAAAAGCCATACGTAATCTCGCCTGATCATTTGGTAGAGATCTGTTCCAGAAAATTACTCATCATGAGACATACATTATTGACAAGTACTAGTGATCCATTTCTCCTCGAATGATTCACCAAAACGCTTTTCGATTCCCTGCTGGTGATTTGGAAGAAATCGTTTCTCGAAATATACTAAAATAGAGAAATTCATCTTTGATCTGTGCGACAGATAAATTTGAGAAGGAATCTTCCTGAAAGCCCCGAGGATTCACTTCTCGTCAGACGGTACAGAGCAGGTTGCGAAAATTACTGAAAATGAGAACGTCATTCGAAATCAGGTATCCTGATGTCCTCCTCATGGAACCATGCACCAAAAAGCAAGTCTATTCTCTCTTTGGCATTTAGCAAGGATTTATCGAGAAAATTGCTAAAAAAGAGAAAGTTATAACTGATCAATGCTTATAATCAATGACAAATGGAATCCTCCTCCAAAAGCCTTTCAGATTGGCTCCTTGTGATTAGGTAGATATCAGTTGACGATTTGGTAGAAATGACTAAAAAGGAGGCAGTTCTTTCTGATCAATGTTAGCAATTAATTACACATGGAATCATCCTCCGTACTATATTCATAATTAGCTCCTGGAGATTTGGACTAAAATCGGTCCGTGAAACTGACAAGGAATGAGACAATTCATTCCTCAGCCGTCCTCTGATAAATTTCCCACGGAATCCTCCAGCAGAAAAGCAAAGGCATTCTCCCTTGGTGCGTTGGAACAGATCGGTTCGTGCAAAGGACTCAAGGTAGAAAATCATTCTTTACAAGTATCTAGTGGTAAAGACTCCAGCAATCCAGCGTCTCTCCTGAAGAGTTCGTAGCGATTGGGTCAAGAAAATTACTCCTAAGGAGACTTAAATTATCGACAAGTACTAGTGCTAAAGCTCTCCTTGAATTATTCACCAAAATGCTTTTCGATACGATGACACAGAAGGGCACAGAACACGACACACAAAAATAACACACGACAAAGACACACACACACCGCGACACGGAAAGCAACACACACAAAACATCACACACACGACCCACAACATCTCACAAACACACACTCACTCAACACAAAATAACCCACAACTTGTCACACGCAACACAAGACGACCCACAACATGATGAGCGCTGTGGAGCTAGGGCTCCGGCTCGGCTTTCGCAGCGGCTCTGGCGAGGAATGGTGCCGGAGCTCTCGCCGGAGGGAAACACGGCAGGAGGGGGCCTGAGCCGCTTGGGCCTCTTTCCAAGGGGGCGGAACAAGGCCTCCGCTCTCTGCCCTCTGCAGACCTGGCTGCCAGGTCAGTGCTTCCAGTTCCTCGTCCGCAGTCGCTGTCGTCCTCCTCAGCGGCCGTGGGCGTCCTCGCTGGGGACAGGGCTCGGGGGGATGTAGGTGGAGAGGGGCCAGAGTCTCTTGAGCAGAGTGACTCTGTGGGGTGCCGTAAGAAAAGGAGATTTTGGTTGGGATGCTCAAGGTGTAATGGGAGGAGAGTGGAGGGCGGATCCCCGCCGTGTGGAAGAGGCAAACAGAGGAGCCTCTGAGACGTTGCCGCCTGAGATGGTAACTTACTTGTTTTTTTCCCCTTGGGCTGGCTTTAGCAGCAAGGAAAAAGAAGTCAAGCCTCAGAATCTACTGCCCTCATGCGACGGAATGTGAGTGAGAGCAGCGAGCCTGTGACCGTTGGTGATGCCAGGCAAGAGCCCTCCATCTGGGAGCCGAGCTCTCGCCAGTCTCGGAGAGAGAAGTGTCTGGTTTGGTGAGGACTCTGCTCACGCCCTGTCACGGAGTCCCCGGCATGCTCTGAAACTGCTCCCTATGAAGCCAGTCAGAACTCTGGGGCAGTCGCTTTTCTGTGAGCAGCCTGTCTTCAGGACTCACAGCTCACACAGCTTCCACCTTCCTGGGTCTGACCTCGGAGCATTCAGCCTCCTCTGCCCCTCCGTGCGCTTCCCCCCAGCGAGTCCGCTCAGGCGGGGCTCCTGGGGAAGCCAGGGGGTCCTGCACCCCAACTCCGCAGTCAGATGTGACTCTCAGCCAGCCAGTAAAACAGAAGGTTTATTAGAGGACAGGAACATGGTCTAAAACAGAGCTTGCAGGTGCAGAGAACGGGACCCCTCAGCTGGGTCCATTTTGGGGGGCAGTGAGCCAGACAACCACGTCTGCACTTCACTCCATGTCCCAGCCAGCCCCAAACTGAAACCCCCCTCCAACCCCTCCTCCTCTGGGCTTTGTCCCTTTCCCGGGCCAGGAGGTCACCTGATTCCTTTGTTCTCCAACCCTTCAGCTCTCCCCTTGCAGGGGGGGAAGGGCCCAGGCCATCAGTTGCCAGGAAACAGGGTGTTGGCCATTCTCTGTGTCCAGACTCCTGCACACACATGCCCTCTAGGGCTCTGCAATGATCATACACCCTTACTCCACCCCCTAGATACTTAAGAACTGCCTAGGGGAAACTGAGGCACCCCCACACTATTCAGAGGAAACATTAAGAACAGTCCCACTTCTCACACGCCCCACCTGAGTCCGGGTCGGGAAGCCCCGTCCATTAGGGTTCGGTTTGTAAGCAAAGGATCCTGACCAGCTGTGGCTAGGAGGGAGAAAAGGCCCCATTTTCAGAGGCTGCTCGTTTCTCTGGTCAGGAACGGTGTCTTCTCCACAACTGAAGCTTGGATCCAAGAGGATGACTCCAGGTGGTGAGTTGCTCGCCTTGCTCTCCTGTTTCTCTGTTTTCTCTCCTGTGTTCGCCAACTCTCTCTTTCTCGTCTCTCCTCTTCTCTCCTCGTGGCGTGTCCCTTCACAGGACGCGGGTAGGTGTGCATTCCCACAAGTGAGGTCTCGGGAGCCATGGAAAAGTCGGAGAGGACGAAGATCATGCAGGGCAGTAGAAAGGCTGCTGAAAGTACCTGAAGAGACAAAGGAAACGAGAAGGGGGAAGTCCAGCCTAACACAGGAGTGTAATCTGTAAAGAGAAACAACGGCAAATCTAATCTACAGAAACTCTTCAAGTTGCCGAAAGACATGTAGGATGGGAAAATACTTGTTGAATCCAGTCTCTTGAAGATCTTAGGCTCAGTATGCGTGCGAATTTGTAGTTGCTTAGAAATCTGCCTTCTTCTGTTTGCTCTACCTTCCAATTATTGAAAATCTACCTACCTATTTTTTGTTTAGTTTTATTATTAATGATTATTATTATTATTCAACTCATTTTGTGCAACTGGTGCTCCGTGAGGAAATGATTTGTGTCTTACTCCAAGGGGCTGCCCGGTGTCACTGTTGCTCCGGGAGGGAAATGATATGAGCACTACCTGAATTGGCCACGCAGTTTCACCATTGCTCCGTGAGGGAAATGCTTTCTGCATTACTCCAAGTGGCCACCCAGTGTCACTGTTGCTCCATGAGGGAAATGCTTTCTGAATGACCTGAATTGGCCACAGACATCACTGTTGCTCCGGGGTGGGGGGTGGGGGGGAGGCTTGGGATTGTTTGTGTATTACTCCTGAGTGGCCACGTCGTGTCACTCTTCCTCCAGGAGGGGAATGCTTTGTGCATTTCCCTGTGTTGTGGCCACCCAAGACAACACACACAGCACGATACCGACGCACACACACACAGAACACGTCACACATACAGATGGGTAGTGTAAAGTGCTAAAAATGAGACTTTCATTACTAATCAGATGTAGCCGTTGATGTCTCATGCACTCTTCCTCGAAAAGCCATACGTAATCTCGCCTGATCATTTGGTAGAGATCTGTTCCAGAAAATTACTCATCATGAGACATACATTATTGACAAGTACTAGTGATCCATTTCTCCTCGAATGATTCACCAAAACGCTTTTCGATTCCCTGCTGGTGATTTGGAAGAAATCGTTTCTCGAAATATACTAAAATAGAGAAATTCATCTTTGATCTGTGCGACAGATAAATTTGAGAAGGAATCTTCCTGAAAGCCCCGAGGATTCACTTCTCGTCAGACGGTACAGAGCAGGTTGCGAAAATTACTGAAAATGAGAACGTCATTCGAAATCAGGTATCCTGATGTCCTCCTCATGGAACCATGCACCAAAAAGCAAGTCTATTCTCTCTTTGGCATTTAGCAAGGATTTATCGAGAAAATTGCTAAAAAAGAGAAAGTTATAACTGATCAATGCTTATAATCAATGACAAATGGAATCCTCCTCCAAAAGCCTTTCAGATTGGCTCCTTGTGATTAGGTAGATATCAGTTGACGATTTGGTAGAAATGACTAAAAAGGAGGCAGTTCTTTCTGATCAATGTTAGCAATTAATTACACATGGAATCATCCTCCGTACTATATTCATAATTAGCTCCTGGAGATTTGGACTAAAATCGGTCCGTGAAACTGACAAGGAATGAGACAATTCATTCCTCAGCCGTCCTCTGATAAATTTCCCACGGAATCCTCCAGCAGAAAAGCAAAGGCATTCTCCCTTGGTGCGTTGGAACAGATCGGTTCGTGCAAAGGACTCAAGGTAGAAAATCATTCTTTACAAGTATCTAGTGGTAAAGACTCCAGCAATCCAGCGTCTCTCCTGAAGAGTTCGTAGCGATTGGGTCAAGAAAATTACTCCTAAGGAGACTTAAATTATCGACAAGTACTAGTGCTAAAGCTCTCCTTGAATTATTCACCAAAATGCTTTTCGATACGATGACACAGAAGGGCACAGAACACGACACACAAAAATAACACACGACAAAGACACACACACACCGCGACACGGAAAGCAACACACACAAAACATCACACACACGACCCACAACATCTCACAAACACACACTCACTCAACACAAAATAACCCACAACTTGTCACACGCAACACAAGACGACCCACAACATGATGAGCGCTGTGGAGCTAGGGCTCCGGCTCGGCTTTCGCAGCGGCTCTGGCGAGGAATGGTGCCGGAGCTCTCGCCGGAGGGAAACACGGCAGGAGGGGGCCTGAGCCGCTTGGGCCTCTTTCCAAGGGGGCGGAACAAGGCCTCCGCTCTCTGCCCTCTGCAGACCTGGCTGCCAGGTCAGTGCTTCCAGTTCCTCGTCCGCAGTCGCTGTCGTCCTCCTCAGCGGCCGTGGGCGTCCTCGCTGGGGACAGGGCTCGGGGGGATGTAGGTGGAGAGGGGCCAGAGTCTCTTGAGCAGAGTGACTCTGTGGGGTGCCGTAAGAAAAGGAGATTTTGGTTGGGATGCTCAAGGTGTAATGGGAGGAGAGTGGAGGGCGGATCCCCGCCGTGTGGAAGAGGCAAACAGAGGAGCCTCTGAGACGTTGCCGCCTGAGATGGTAACTTACTTGTTTTTTTCCCCTTGGGCTGGCTTTAGCAGCAAGGAAAAAGAAGTCAAGCCTCAGAATCTACTGCCCTCATGCGACGGAATGTGAGTGAGAGCAGCGAGCCTGTGACCGTTGGTGATGCCAGGCAAGAGCCCTCCATCTGGGAGCCGAGCTCTCGCCAGTCTCGGAGAGAGAAGTGTCTGGTTTGGTGAGGACTCTGCTCACGCCCTGTCACGGAGTCCCCGGCATGCTCTGAAACTGCTCCCTATGAAGCCAGTCAGAACTCTGGGGCAGTCGCTTTTCTGTGAGCAGCCTGTCTTCAGGACTCACAGCTCACACAGCTTCCACCTTCCTGGGTCTGACCTCGGAGCATTCAGCCTCCTCTGCCCCTCCGTGCGCTTCCCCCCAGCGAGTCCGCTCAGGCGGGGCTCCTGGGGAAGCCAGGGGGTCCTGCACCCCAACTCCGCAGTCAGATGTGACTCTCAGCCAGCCAGTAAAACAGAAGGTTTATTAGAGGACAGGAACATGGTCTAAAACAGAGCTTGCAGGTGCAGAGAACGGGACCCCTCAGCTGGGTCCATTTTGGGGGGCAGTGAGCCAGACAACCACGTCTGCACTTCACTCCATGTCCCAGCCAGCCCCAAACTGAAACCCCCCTCCAACCCCTCCTCCTCTGGGCTTTGTCCCTTTCCCGGGCCAGGAGGTCACCTGATTCCTTTGTTCTCCAACCCTTCAGCTCTCCCCTTGCAGGGGGGGAAGGGCCCAGGCCATCAGTTGCCAGGAAACAGGGTGTTGGCCATTCTCTGTGTCCAGACTCCTGCACACACATGCCCTCTAGGGCTCTGCAATGATCATACACCCTTACTCCACCCCCTAGATACTTAAGAACTGCCTAGGGGAAACTGAGGCACCCCCACACTATTCAGAGGAAACATTAAGAACAGTCCCACTTCTCACACGCCCCACCTGAGTCCGGGTCGGGAAGCCCCGTCCATTAGGGTTCGGTTTGTAAGCAAAGGATCCTGACCAGCTGTGGCTAGGAGGGAGAAAAGGCCCCATTTTCAGAGGCTGCTCGTTTCTCTGGTCAGGAACGGTGTCTTCTCCACAACTGAAGCTTGGATCCAAGAGGATGACTCCAGGTGGTGAGTTGCTCGCCTTGCTCTCCTGTTTCTCTGTTTTCTCTCCTGTGTTCGCCAACTCTCTCTTTCTCGTCTCTCCTCTTCTCTCCTCGTGGCGTGTCCCTTCACAGGACGCGGGTAGGTGTGCATTCCCACAAGTGAGGTCTCGGGAGCCATGGAAAAGTCGGAGAGGACGAAGATCATGCAGGGCAGTAGAAAGGCTGCTGAAAGTACCTGAAGAGACAAAGGAAACGAGAAGGGGGAAGTCCAGCCTAACACAGGAGTGTAATCTGTAAAGAGAAACAACGGCAAATCTAATCTACAGAAACTCTTCAAGTTGCCGAAAGACATGTAGGATGGGAAAATACTTGTTGAATCCAGTCTCTTGAAGATCTTAGGCTCAGTATGCGTGCGAATTTGTAGTTGCTTAGAAATCTGCCTTCTTCTGTTTGCTCTACCTTCCAATTATTGAAAATCTACCTACCTATTTTTTGTTTAGTTTTATTATTAATGATTATTATTATTATTCAACTCATTTTGTGCAACTGGTGCTCCGTGAGGAAATGATTTGTGTCTTACTCCAAGGGGCTGCCCGGTGTCACTGTTGCTCCGGGAGGGAAATGATATGAGCACTACCTGAATTGGCCACGCAGTTTCACCATTGCTCCGTGAGGGAAATGCTTTCTGCATTACTCCAAGTGGCCACCCAGTGTCACTGTTGCTCCATGAGGGAAATGCTTTCTGAATGACCTGAATTGGCCACAGACATCACTGTTGCTCCGGGGTGGGGGGTGGGGGGGAGGCTTGGGATTGTTTGTGTATTACTCCTGAGTGGCCACGTCGTGTCACTCTTCCTCCAGGAGGGGAATGCTTTGTGCATTTCCCTGTGTTGTGGCCACCCAAGACAACACACACAGCACGATACCGACGCACACACACACAGAACACGTCACACATACAGATGGGTAGTGTAAAGTGCTAAAAATGAGACTTTCATTACTAATCAGATGTAGCCGTTGATGTCTCATGCACTCTTCCTCGAAAAGCCATACGTAATCTCGCCTGATCATTTGGTAGAGATCTGTTCCAGAAAATTACTCATCATGAGACATACATTATTGACAAGTACTAGTGATCCATTTCTCCTCGAATGATTCACCAAAACGCTTTTCGATTCCCTGCTGGTGATTTGGAAGAAATCGTTTCTCGAAATATACTAAAATAGAGAAATTCATCTTTGATCTGTGCGACAGATAAATTTGAGAAGGAATCTTCCTGAAAGCCCCGAGGATTCACTTCTCGTCAGACGGTACAGAGCAGGTTGCGAAAATTACTGAAAATGAGAACGTCATTCGAAATCAGGTATCCTGATGTCCTCCTCATGGAACCATGCACCAAAAAGCAAGTCTATTCTCTCTTTGGCATTTAGCAAGGATTTATCGAGAAAATTGCTAAAAAAGAGAAAGTTATAACTGATCAATGCTTATAATCAATGACAAATGGAATCCTCCTCCAAAAGCCTTTCAGATTGGCTCCTTGTGATTAGGTAGATATCAGTTGACGATTTGGTAGAAATGACTAAAAAGGAGGCAGTTCTTTCTGATCAATGTTAGCAATTAATTACACATGGAATCATCCTCCGTACTATATTCATAATTAGCTCCTGGAGATTTGGACTAAAATCGGTCCGTGAAACTGACAAGGAATGAGACAATTCATTCCTCAGCCGTCCTCTGATAAATTTCCCACGGAATCCTCCAGCAGAAAAGCAAAGGCATTCTCCCTTGGTGCGTTGGAACAGATCGGTTCGTGCAAAGGACTCAAGGTAGAAAATCATTCTTTACAAGTATCTAGTGGTAAAGACTCCAGCAATCCAGCGTCTCTCCTGAAGAGTTCGTAGCGATTGGGTCAAGAAAATTACTCCTAAGGAGACTTAAATTATCGACAAGTACTAGTGCTAAAGCTCTCCTTGAATTATTCACCAAAATGCTTTTCGATACGATGACACAGAAGGGCACAGAACACGACACACAAAAATAACACACGACAAAGACACACACACACCGCGACACGGAAAGCAACACACACAAAACATCACACACACGACCCACAACATCTCACAAACACACACTCACTCAACACAAAATAACCCACAACATGTCACACGCAACACAAGACGACCCACAACATGATGAGCGCTGTGGAGCTAGGGCTCCGGCTCGGCTTTCGCAGCGGCTCTGGCGAGGAATGGTGCCGGAGCTCTCGCCGGAGGGAAACACGGCAGGAGGGGGCCTGAGCCGCTTGGGCCTCTTTCCAAGGGGGCGGAACAAGGCCTCCGCTCTCTGCCCTCTGCAGACCTGGCTGCCAGGTCAGTGCTTCCAGTTCCTCGTCCGCAGTCGCTGTCGTCCTCCTCAGCGGCCGTGGGCGTCCTCGCTGGGGACAGGGCTCGGGGGGATGTAGGTGGAGAGGGGCCAGAGTCTCTTGAGCAGAGTGACTCTGTGGGGTGCCGTAAGAAAAGGAGATTTTGGTTGGGATGCTCAAGGTGTAATGGGAGGAGAGTGGAGGGCGGATCCCCGCCGTGTGGAAGAGGCAAACAGAGGAGCCTCTGAGACGTTGCCGCCTGAGATGGTAACTTACTTGTTTTTTTCCCCTTGGGCTGGCTTTAGCAGCAAGGAAAAAGAAGTCAAGCCTCAGAATCTACTGCCCTCATGCGACGGAATGTGAGTGAGAGCAGCGAGCCTGTGACCGTTGGTGATGCCAGGCAAGAGCCCTCCATCTGGGAGCCGAGCTCTCGCCAGTCTCGGAGAGAGAAGTGTCTGGTTTGGTGAGGACTCTGCTCACGCCCTGTCACGGAGTCCCCGGCATGCTCTGAAACTGCTCCCTATGAAGCCAGTCAGAACTCTGGGGCAGTCGCTTTTCTGTGAGCAGCCTGTCTTCAGGACTCACAGCTCACACAGCTTCCACCTTCCTGGGTCTGACCTCGGAGCATTCAGCCTCCTCTGCCCCTCCGTGCGCTTCCCCCCAGCGAGTCCGCTCAGGCGGGGCTCCTGGGGAAGCCAGGGGGTCCTGCACCCCAACTCCGCAGTCAGATGTGACTCTCAGCCAGCCAGTAAAACAGAAGGTTTATTAGAGGACAGGAACATGGTCTAAAACAGAGCTTGCAGGTGCAGAGAACGGGACCCCTCAGCTGGGTCCATTTTGGGGGGCAGTGAGCCAGACAACCACGTCTGCACTTCACTCCATGTCCCAGCCAGCCCCAAACTGAAACCCCCCTCCAACCCCTCCTCCTCTGGGCTTTGTCCCTTTCCCGGGCCAGGAGGTCACCTGATTCCTTTGTTCTCCAACCCTTCAGCTCTCCCCTTGCAGGGGGGGAAGGGCCCAGGCCATCAGTTGCCAGGAAACAGGGTGTTGGCCATTCTCTGTGTCCAGACTCCTGCACACACATGCCCTCTAGGGCTCTGCAATGATCATACACCCTTACTCCACCCCCTAGATACTTAAGAACTGCCTAGGGGAAACTGAGGCACCCCCACACTATTCAGAGGAAACATTAAGAACAGTCCCACTTCTCACACGCCCCACCTGAGTCCGGGTCGGGAAGCCCCGTCCATTAGGGTTCGGTTTGTAAGCAAAGGATCCTGACCAGCTGTGGCTAGGAGGGAGAAAAGGCCCCATTTTCAGTGGCTGCTCGTTTCTCTGGTCAGGAACGGTGTCTTCTCCACAACTGAAGCTTGGATCCAAGAGGATGACTCCAGGTGGTGAGTTGCTCGCCTTGCTCTCCTGTTTCTCTGTTTTCTCTCCTGTGTTCGCCAACTCTCTCTTTCTCGTCTCTCCTCTTCTCTCCTCGTGCCGTGTCCCTTCACAGGACGCGGGTAGGTGTGCATTCCCACAAGTGAGGTCTCGGGAGCCATGGAAAAGTCGGAGAGGACGAAGATCATGCAGGGCAGTAGAAAGGCTGCTGAAAGTACCTGAAGAGACAAAGGAAACGAGAAGGGGGAAGTCCAGCCTAACACAGGAGTGTAATCTGTAAAGAGAAACAACGGCAAATCTAATCTACAGAAACTCTTCAAGTTGCCGAAAGACATGTAGGATGGGAAAATACTTGTTGAATCCAGTCTCTTGAAGATCTTAGGCTCAGTATGCGTGCGAATTTGTAGTTGCTTAGAAATCTGCCTTCTTCTGTTTGCTCTACCTTCCAATTATTGAAAATCTACCTACCTATTTTTTGTTTAGTTTTATTATTAATGATTATTATTATTCAACTCATTTTGTGCAACTGGTGCTCCGTGAGGAAATGATTTGTGTCTTACTCCAAGGGGCTGCCCGGTGTCACTGTTGCTCCGGGAGGGAAATGATATGAGCACTACCTGAATTGGCCACGCAGTTTCACCATTGCTCCGTGAGGGAAATGCTTTCTGCATTACTCCAAGTGGCCACCCAGTGTCACTGTTGCTCCATGAGGGAAATGCTTTCTGAATGACCTGAATTGGCCACAGACATCACTGTTGCTCCGGGGTGGGGGGTGGGGGGGAGGCTTGGGATTGTTTGTGTATTACTCCTGAGTGGCCACGTCGTGTCACTCTTCCTCCAGGAGGGGAATGCTTTGTGCATTTCCCTGTGTTGTGGCCACCCAAGACAACACACACAGCACGATACCGACGCACACACACACAGAACACGTCACACATACAGATGGGTAGTGTAAAGTGCTAAAAATGAGACTTTCATTACTAATCAGATGTAGCCGTTGATGTCTCATGCACTCTTCCTCGAAAAGCCATACGTAATCTCGCCTGATCATTTGGTAGAGATCTGTTCCAGAAAATTACTCATCATGAGACATACATTATTGACAAGTACTAGTGATCCATTTCTCCTCGAATGATTCACCAAAACGCTTTTCGATTCCCTGCTGGTGATTTGGAAGAAATCGTTTCTCGAAATATACTAAAATAGAGAAATTCATCTTTGATCTGTGCGACAGATAAATTTGAGAAGGAATCTTCCTGAAAGCCCCGAGGATTCACTTCTCGTCAGACGGTACAGAGCAGGTTGCGAAAATTACTGAAAATGAGAACGTCATTCGAAATCAGGTATCCTGATGTCCTCCTCATGGAACCATGCACCAAAAAGCAAGTCTATTCTCTCTTTGGCATTTAGCAAGGATTTATCGAGAAAATTGCTAAAAAAGAGAAAGTTATAACTGATCAATGCTTATAATCAATGACAAATGGAATCCTCCTCCAAAAGCCTTTCAGATTGGCTCCTTGTGATTAGGTAGATATCAGTTGACGATTTGGTAGAAATGACTAAAAAGGAGGCAGTTCTTTCTGATCAATGTTAGCAATTAATTACACATGGAATCATCCTCCGTACTATATTCATAATTAGCTCCTGGAGATTTGGACTAAAATCGGTCCGTGAAACTGACAAGGAATGAGACAATTCATTCCTCAGCCGTCCTCTGATAAATTTCCCACGGAATCCTCCAGCAGAAAAGCAAAGGCATTCTCCCTTGGTGCGTTGGAACAGATCGGTTCGTGCAAAGGACTCAAGGTAGAAAATCATTCTTTACAAGTATCTAGTGGTAAAGACTCCAGCAATCCAGCGTCTCTCCTGAAGAGTTCGTAGCGATTGGGTCAAGAAAATTACTCCTAAGGAGACTTAAATTATCGACAAGTACTAGTGCTAAAGCTCTCCTTGAATTATTCACCAAAATGCTTTTCGATACGATGACACAGAAGGGCACAGAACACGACACACAAAAATAACACACGACAAAGACACACACACACCGCGACACGGAAAGCAACACACACAAAACATCACACACACGACCCACAACATCTCACAAACACACACTCACTCAACACAAAATAACCCACAACTTGTCACACGCAACACAAGACGACCCACAACATGATGAGCGCTGTGGAGCGAGGGCTCCGGCTCGGCTTTCGCAGCGGCTCTGGTGAGGAATGGTGCCGGAGCTCTCGCCGGAGGGAAACACGGCAGGAGGGGGCCTGAGCCGCTTGGGCCTCTTTCCAAGGGGGCGGAACAAGGCCTCCGCTCTCTGCCCTCTGCAGACCTGGCTGCCAGGTCAGTGCTTCCAGTTCCTCGTCCGCAGTCGCTGTCGTCCTCCTCAGCGGCCGTGGGCGTCCTCGCTGGGGACAGGGCTCGGGGGGATGTAGGTGGAGAGGGGCCAGAGTCTCTTGAGCAGAGTGACTCTGTGGGGTGCCGTAAGAAAAGGAGATTTTGGTTGGGATGCTCAAGGTGTAATGGGAGGAGAGTGGAGGGCGGATCCCCGCCGTGTGGAAGAGGCAAACAGAGGAGCCTCTGAGACGTTGCCGCCTGAGATGGTAACTTACTTGTTTTTTTCCCCTTGGGCTGGCTTTAGCAGCAAGGAAAAAGAAGTCAAGCCTCAGAATCTACTGCCCTCATGCGACGGAATGTGAGTGAGAGCAGCGAGCCTGTGACCGTTGGTGATGCCAGGCAAGAGCCCTCCATCTGGGAGCCGAGCTCTCGCCAGTCTCGGAGAGAGAAGTGTCTGGTTTGGTGAGGACTCTGCTCACGCCCTGTCACGGAGTCCCCGGCATGCTCTGAAACTGCTCCCTATGAAGCCAGTCAGAACTCTGGGGCAGTCGCTTTTCTGTGAGCAGCCTGTCTTCAGGACTCACAGCTCACACAGCTTCCACCTTCCTGGGTCTGACCTCGGAGCATTCAGCCTCCTCTGCCCCTCCGTGCGCTTCCCCCCAGCGAGTCCGCTCAGGCGGGGCTCCTGGGGAAGCCAGGGGGTCCTGCACCCCAACTCCGCAGTCAGATGTGACTCTCAGCCAGCCAGTAAAACAGAAGGTTTATTAGAGGACAGGAACATGGTCTAAAACAGAGCTTGCAGGTGCAGAGAACGGGACCCCTCAGCTGGGCCATTTTGGGGGGCAGTGAGCCAGACAACCACGTCTGCACTTCACTCCATGTCCCAGCCAGCCCCAAACTGAAACCCCCCTCCAACCCCTCCTCCTCTGGGCTTTGTCCCTTTCCCGGGCCAGGAGGTCACCTGATTCCTTTGTTCTCCAACCCTTCAGCTCTCCCCTTGCAGGGGGGGAAGGGCCCAGGCCATCAGTTGCCAGGAAACAGGGTGTTGGCCATTCTCTGTGTCCAGACTCCTGCACACACATGCCCTCTAGGGCTCTGCAATGATCATACACCCTTACTCCACCCCCTAGATACTTAAGAACTGCCTAGGGGAAACTGAGGCACCCCCACACTATTCAGAGGAAACATTAAGAACAGTCCCACTTCTCACACGCCCCACCTGAGTCCGGGTCGGGAAGCCCCGTCCATTAGGGTTCGGTTTGTAAGCAAAGGATCCTGACCAGCTGTGGCTAGGAGGGAGAAAAGGCCCCATTTTCAGAGGCTGCTCGTTTCTCTGGTCAGGAACGGTGTCTTCTCCACAACTGAAGCTTGGATCCAAGAGGATGACTCCAGGTGGTGAGTTGCTCGCCTTGCTCTCCTGTTTCTCTGTTTTCTCTCCTGTGTTCGCCAACTCTCTCTTTCTCGTCTCTCCTCTTCTCTCCTCGTGCCGTGTCCCTTCACAGGACGCGGGTAGGTGTGCATTCCCACAAGTGAGGTCTCGGGAGCCATGGAAAAGTCGGAGAGGACGAAGATCATGCAGGGCAGTAGAAAGGCTGCTGAAAGTACCTGAAGAGACAAAGGAAACGAGAAGGGGGAAGTCCAGCCTAACACAGGAGTGTAATCTGTAAAGAGAAACAACGGCAAATCTAATCTACAGAAACTCTTCAAGTTGCCGAAAGACATGTAGGATGGGAAAATACTTGTTGAATCCAGTCTCTTGAAGATCTTAGGCTCAGTATGCGTGCGAATTTGTAGTTGCTTAGAAATCTGCCTTCTTCTGTTTGCTCTACCTTCCAATTATTGAAAATCTACCTACCTATTTTTTGTTTAGTTTTATTATTAATGATTATTATTATTATTCAACTCATTTTGTGCAACTGGTGCTCCGTGAGGAAATGATTTGTGTCTTACTCCAAGGGGCTGCCCGGTGTCACTGTTGCTCCGGGAGGGAAATGATATGAGCACTACCTGAATTGGCCACGCAGTTTCACCATTGCTCCGTGAGGGAAATGCTTTCTGCATTACTCCAAGTGGCCACCCAGTGTCACTGTTGCTCCATGAGGGAAATGCTTTCTGAATGACCTGAATTGGCCACAGACATCACTGTTGCTCCGGGGTGGGGGGTGGGGGGGAGGCTTGGGATTGTTTGTGTATTACTCCTGAGTGGCCACGTCGTGTCACTCTTCCTCCAGGAGGGGAATGCTTTGTGCATTTCCCTGTGTTGTGGCCACCCAAGACAACACACACAGCACGATACCGACGCACACACACACAGAACACGTCACACATACAGATGGGTAGTGTAAAGTGCTAAAAATGAGACTTTCATTACTAATCAGATGTAGCCGTTGATGTCTCATGCACTCTTCCTCGAAAAGCCATACGTAATCTCGCCTGATCATTTGGTAGAGATCTGTTCCAGAAAATTACTCATCATGAGACATACATTATTGACAAGTACTAGTGATCCATTTCTCCTCGAATGATTCACCAAAACGCTTTTCGATTCCCTGCTGGTGATTTGGAAGAAATCGTTTCTCGAAATATACTAAAATAGAGAAATTCATCTTTGATCTGTGCGACAGATAAATTTGAGAAGGAATCTTCCTGAAAGCCCCGAGGATTCACTTCTCGTCAGACGGTACAGAGCAGGTTGCGAAAATTACTGAAAATGAGAACGTCATTCGAAATCAGGTATCCTGATGTCCTCCTCATGGAACCATGCACCAAAAAGCAAGTCTATTCTCTCTTTGGCATTTAGCAAGGATTTATCGAGAAAATTGCTAAAAAAGAGAAAGTTATAACTGATCAATGCTTATAATCAATGACAAATGGAATCCTCCTCCAAAAGCCTTTCAGATTGGCTCCTTGTGATTAGGTAGATATCAGTTGACGATTTGGTAGAAGACTAAAAAGGAGGCAGTTCTTTCTGATCAATGTTAGCAATTAATTACACATGGAATCATCCTCCGTACTATGTTCATAATTAGCTCCTGGAGATATGGACTAAAATCGGTCCGTGAAAATGACTAGGAATGAGACAATTCATTCCTCAGCCGTCCTCTGATAAATTTCCCACGGAATCCTCCAGCAGAAAAGCAAAGGCATTCTCCCTTGGTGCGTTGGAACAGATCGGTTCGTGCAAAGGACTCAAGGTAGAAAATCATTCTTTACAAGTATCTAGTGGTAAAGACTCCAGCAATCCAGCGTCTCTCCTGAAGAGTTCGTAGCGATTGGGTCAAGAAAATTACTCCTAAGGAGACTTAAATTATCGACAAGTACTAGTGCTAAAGCTCTCCTCGAATTATTCACCAAAATGCTTTTCGATACGATGACACAGAAGGGCACAGAACACGACACACAAAAATAACACACGACAAAGACACACACACACCGCGACACGGAAAGCAACACACACAAAACATCACACACACGACCCACAACATCTCACAAACACACACTCACTCAACACAAAATAACCCACAACATGTCACACGCAACACAAGACGACCCACAACATGATGAGCGCTGTGGAGCGAGGGCTCCGGCTCGGCTTTCGCAGCGGCTCTGGCGAGGAATGGTGCCGGAGCTCTCGCCGGAGGGAAACACGGCAGGAGGGGGCCTGAGCCGCTTGGGCCTCTTTCCAAGGGGGCGGAACAAGGCCTCCGCTCTCTGCCCTCTGCAGACCTGGCTGCCAGGTCAGTGCTTCCAGTTCCTCGTCCGCAGTCGCTGTCGTCCTCCTCAGCGGCCGTGGGCGTCCTCGCTGGGGACAGGGCTCGGGGGGATGTAGGTGGAGAGGGGCCAGAGTCTCTTGAGCAGAGTGACTCTGTGGGGTGCCGTAAGAAAAGGAGATTTTGGTTGGGATGCTCAAGGTGTAATGGGAGGAGAGTGGAGGGCGGATCCCCGCCGTGTGGAAGAGGCAAACAGAGGAGCCTCTGAGACGTTGCCGCCTGAGATGGTAACTTACTTGTTTTTTTCCCCTTGGGCTGGCTTTAGCAGCAAGGAAAAAGAAGTCAAGCCTCAGAATCTACTGCCCTCATGCGACGGAATGTGAGTGAGAGCAGCGAGCCTGTGACCGTTGGTGATGCCAGGCAAGAGCCCTCCATCTGGGAGCCGAGCTCTCGCCAGTCTCGGAGAGAGAAGTGTCTGGTTTGGTGAGGACTCTGCTCACGCCCTGTCACGGAGTCCCCGGCATGCTCTGAAACTGCTCCCTATGAAGCCAGTCAGAACTCTGGGGCAGTCGCTTTTCTGTGAGCAGCCTGTCTTCAGGACTCACAGCTCACACAGCTTCCACCTTCCTGGGTCTGACCTCGGAGCATTCAGCCTCCTCTGCCCCTCCGTGCGCTTCCCCCCAGCGAGTCCGCTCAGGCGGGGCTCCTGGGGAAGCCAGGGGGTCCTGCACCCCAACTCCGCAGTCAGATGTGACTCTCAGCCAGCCAGTAAAACAGAAGGTTTATTAGAGGACAGGAACATGGTCTAAAACAGAGCTTGCAGGTGCAGAGAACGGGACCCCTCAGCTGGGTCCATTTTGGGGGGCAGTGAGCCAGACAACCACGTCTGCACTTCACTCCATGCCCAGCCAGCCCCAAACTGAAACCACCCTCCAACCCCTCCTCCTCTGGGCTTTGTCCCTTTCCCGGGCCAGGAGGTCACCTGATTCCTTTGTTCTCCAACCCTTCAGCTCTCCCCTTGCAGGGGGGGAAGGGCCCAGGCCATCAGTTGCCAGGAAACAGGGTGTTGGCCATTCTCTGTGTCCAGACTCCTGCACACACATGCCCTCTAGGGCTCTGCAATGATCATACATCCTTACTCCACCCCCTAGATACTTAAGAACTGCCTAGGGGAAACTGAGGCACCCCCACACTATTCAGAGGAAACATTAAGAACAGTCCCACTTCTCACACGCCCCACCTGAGTCCGGGTCGGGAAGCCCCGTCCATTAGGGTTCGGTTTGTAAGCAAAGGATCCTGACCAGCTGTGGCTAGGAGGGAGAAAAGGCCCCATTTTCAGAGGCTGCTCGTTTCTCTGGTCAGGAACGGTGTCTTCTCCACAACTGAAGCTTGGATCCAAGAGGATGACTCCAGGTGGTGAGTTGCTCGCCTTGCTCTCCTGTTTCTCTGTTTTCTCTCCTGTGTTCGCCAACTCTCTCTTTCTCGTCTCTCCTCTTCTCTCCTCGTGCCGTGTCCCTTCACAGGACGCGGGTAGGTGTGCATTCCCACAAGTGAGGTCTCGGGAGCCATGGAAAAGTCGGAGAGGACGAAGATCATGCAGGGCAGTAGAAAGGCTGCTGAAAGTACCTGAAGAGACAAAGGAAACGAGAAGGGGGAAGTCCAGCCTAACACAGGAGTGTAATCTGTAAAGAGAAACAACGGCAAATCTAATCTACAGAAACTCTTCAAGTTGCCGAAAGACATGTAGGATGGGAAAATACTTGTTGAATCCAGTCTCTTGAAGATCTTAGGCTCAGTATGCGTGCGAATTTGTAGTTGCTTAGAAATCTGCCTTCTTCTGTTTGCTCTACCTTCCAATTATTGAAAATCTACCTACCTATTTTTTGTTTAGTTTTATTATTAATGATTATTATTATTATTCAACTCATTTTGTGCAACTGGTGCTCCGTGAGGAAATGATTTGTGTCTTACTCCAAGGGGCTGCCCGGTGTCACTGTTGCTCCGGGAGGGAAATGATATGAGCACTACCTGAATTGGCCACGCAGTTTCACCATTGCTCCGTGAGGGAAATGCTTTCTGCATTACTCCAAGTGGCCACCCAGTGTCACTGTTGCTCCATGAGGGAAATGCTTTCTGAATGACCTGAATTGGCCACAGACATCACTGTTGCTCCGGGGTGGGGGGTGGGGGGGAGGCTTGGGATTGTTTGTGTATTACTCCTGAGTGGCCACGTCGTGTCACTCTTCCTCCAGGAGGGGAATGCTTTGTGCATTTCCCTGTGTTGTGGCCACCCAAGACAACACACACAGCACGATACCGACGCACACACACACAGAACACGTCACACATACAGATGGGTAGTGTAAAGTGCTAAAAATGAGACTTTCATTACTAATCAGATGTAGCCGTTGATGTCTCATGCACTCTTCCTCGAAAAGCCATACGTAATCTCGCCTGATCATTTGGTAGAGATCTGTTCCAGAAAATTACTCATCATGAGACATACATTATTGACAAGTACTAGTGATCCATTTCTCCTCGAATGATTCACCAAAACGCTTTTCGATTCCCTGCTGGTGATTTGGAAGAAATCGTTTCTCGAAATATACTAAAATAGAGAAATTCATCTTTGATCTGTGCGACAGATAAATTTGAGAAGGAATCTTCCTGAAAGCCCCGAGGATTCACTTCTCGTCAGACGGTACAGAGCAGGTTGCGAAAATTACTGAAAATGAGAACGTCATTCGAAATCAGGTATCCTGATGTCCTCCTCATGGAACCATGCACCAAAAAGCAAGTCTATTCTCTCTTTGGCATTTAGCAAGGATTTATCGAGAAAATTGCTAAAAAAGAGAAAGTTATAACTGATCAATGCTTATAATCAATGACAAATGGAATCCTCCTCCAAAAGCCTTTCAGATTGGCTCCTTGTGATTAGGTAGATATCAGTTGACGATTTGGTAGAAATGACTAAAAAGGAGGCAGTTCTTTCTGATCAATGTTAGCAATTAATTACACACGGAATCATCCTCCGTACTATGTTCATAATTAGCTCCTGGAGATTTGGACTAAAATCGGTCCGTGAAACTGACAAGGAATGAGACAATTCATTCCTCAGCCGTCCTCTGATAAATTTCCCACGGAATCCTCCAGCAGAAAAGCAAAGGCATTCTCCCTTGGTGCGTTGGAACAGATCGGTTCGTGCAAAGGACTCAAGGTAGAAAATCATTCTTTACAAGTATCTAGTGGTAAAGACTCCAGCAATCCAGCGTCTCTCCTGAAGAGTTCGTAGCGATTGGGTCAAGAAAATTACTCCTAAGGAGACTTAATTATCGACAAGTACTAGTGCTAAAGCTCTCCTCGAATTATTCACCAAAATGCTTTTCGATACGATGACACAGAAGGGCACAGAACACGACACACAAAAATAACACACGACAAAGACACACACACACCGCGACACGGAAAGCAACACACACAAAACATCACACACACGACCCACAACATCTCACAAACACACACTCACTCAACACAAAATAACCCACAACATGTCACACGCAACACAAGACGACCCACAACATGATGAGCGCTGTGGAGCTAGGGCTCCGGCTCGGCTTTCGCAGCGGCTCTGGCGAGGAATGGTGCCGGAGCTCTCGCCGGAGGGAAACACGGCAGGAGGGGGCCTGAGCCGCTTGGGCCTCTTTCCAAGGGGGCGGAACAAGGCCTCCGCTCTCTGCCCTCTGCAGACCTGGCTGCCAGGTCAGTGCTTCCAGTTCCTCGTCCGCAGTCGCTGTCGTCCTCCTCAGCGGCCGTGGGCGTCCTCGCTGGGGACAGGGCTCGGGGGGATGTAGGTGGAGAGGGGCCAGAGTCTCTTGAGCAGAGTGACTCTGTGGGGTGCCGTAAGAAAAGGAGATTTTGGTTGGGATGCTCAAGGTGTAATGGGAGGAGAGTGGAGGGCGGATCCCCGCCGTGTGGAAGAGGCAAACAGAGGAGCCTCTGAGACGTTGCCGCCTGAGATGGTAACTTACTTGTTTTTTTCCCCTTGGGCTGGCTTTAGCAGCAAGGAAAAAGAAGTCAAGCCTCAGAATCTACTGCCCTCATGCGACGGAATGTGAGTGAGAGCAGCGAGCCTGTGACCGTTGGTGATGCCAGGCAAGAGCCCTCCATCTGGGAGCCGAGCTCTCGCCAGTCTCGGAGAGAGAAGTGTCTGGTTTGGTGAGGACTCTGCTCACGCCCTGTCACGGAGTCCCCGGCATGCTCTGAAACTGCTCCCTATGAAGCCAGTCAGAACTCTGGGGCAGTCGCTTTTCTGTGAGCAGCCTGTCTTCAGGACTCACAGCTCACACAGCTTCCACCTTCCTGGGTCTGACCTCGGAGCATTCAGCCTCCTCTGCCCCTCCGTGCGCTTCCCCCCAGCGAGTCCGCTCAGGCGGGGCTCCTGGGGAAGCCAGAGGGTCCTGCACCCCAACTCCGCAGTCAGATGTGACTCTCAGCCAGCCAGTAAAACAGAAGGTTTATTTGACGACAGAAACATGGTCTAAAACAGAGCTTGCAGGTGCAGAGAACGGGACCCCTCAGCTGGGTCCATTTTGGGGGGCAGTGAGCCAGACAACCACGTCTGCACTTCACTCCATGTCCCAGCCAGCCCCAAACTGAAACCCCCCTCCAGCCCCTCCTCCTCTGGGCTTTGTCCCTTTCCCGGGCCAGGAGGTCACCTGATTCCTTTGTTCTCCAACCCTTCAGCTCTCACCTTGCAGGGGGGGAAGGGCCCAGGCCATCAGTTGCCAGGAAACAGGGTGTTGGCCATTCTCTGTGTCCAGACTCCTGCACACACATGCCCTCTAGGGCTCTGCAATGATCATACACCCTTACTCCACCCCCTAGATACTTAAGAACTGCCTAGGGGAAACTGAGGCACCCCCACACTATTCAGAGGAAACATTAAGAACAGTCCCACTTCTCACACGCCCCACCTGAGTCCGGGTCGGGAAGCCCCGTCCATTAGGGTTCGGTTTGTAAGCAAAGGATCCTGACCAGCTGTGGCTAGGAGGGAGAAAAGGCCCCATTTTCAGAGGCTGCTCGTTTCTCTGGTCAGGAACGGTGTCTTCTCCACAACTGAAGCTTGGATCCAAGAGGATGACTCCAGGTGGTGAGTTGCTCGCCTTGCTCTCCTGTTTCTCTCTTTTCTCTCCTGTGTTCGCCAACTCTCTCTTTCTCGTCTCTCCTCTTCTCTCCTCGTGCCGTGTCCCTTCACAGGACGCGGGTAGGTGTGCATTCCCACAAGTGAGGTCTCGGGAGCCATGGAAAAGTCGGAGAGGACGAAGATCATGCAGGGCAGTAGAAAGGCTGCTGAAAGTACCTGAAGAGACAAAGGAAACGAGAAGGGGGAAGTCCAGCCTAACACAGGAGTGTAATCTGTAAAGAGAAACAACGGCAAATCTAATCTACAGAAACTCTTCAAGTTGCCGAAAGACATGTAGGATGGGAAAATACTTGTTGAATCCAGTCTCTTGAAGATCTTAGGCTCAGTATGCGTGCGAATTTGTAGTTGCTTAGAAATCTGCCTTCTTCTGTTTGCTCTACCTTCCAATATTGAAAATCTACCTACCTATTTTTTGTTTAGTTTTATTATTAATGATTATTATTATTATTCAACTCATTTTGTGCAACTGGTGCTCCGTGAGGAAATGATTTGTGTCTTACTCCAAGGGGCTGCCCGGTGTCACTGTTGCTCCGGGAGGGAAATGATATGAGCACTACCTGAATTGGCCACGCAGTTTCACCATTGCTCCGTGAGGGAAATGCTTTCTGCATTACTCCAAGTGGCCACCCAGTGTCACTGTTGCTCCATGAGGGAAATGCTTTCTGAATGACCTGAATTGGCCACAGACATCACTGTTGCTCCGGGGTGGGGGGTGGGGGGGAGGCTTGGGATTGTTTGTGTATTACTCCTGAGTGGCCACGTCGTGTCACTCTTCCTCCAGGAGGGGAATGCTTTGTGCATTTCCCTGTGTTGTGGCCACCCAAGACAACACACACAGCACGATACCGACGCACACACACACAGAACACGTCACACATACAGATGGGTAGTGTAAAGTGCTAAAAATGAGACTTTCATTACTAATCAGATGTAGCCGTTGATGTCTCATGCACTCTTCCTCGAAAAGCCATACGTAATCTCGCCTGATCATTTGGTAGAGATCTGTTCCAGAAAATTACTCATCATGAGACATACATTATTGACAAGT
Source organism: Lepidochelys olivacea (assembly GCF_965140295.1). Classification (NCBI taxonomy): domain Eukaryota; kingdom Metazoa; phylum Chordata; order Testudines; family Cheloniidae; genus Lepidochelys; species Lepidochelys olivacea. The sequence continues at coordinate 1,272,768 of NC_140432.1, read as the reverse complement.
ACTAGTGATCCATTTCTCCTCGAATGATTCACCAAAACGCTTTTCGATTCCCTGCTGGTGATTTGGAAGAAATCGTTTCTCGAAATATACTAAAATAGAGAAATTCATCTTTGATCTGTGCGACAGATAAATTTGAGAAGGAATCTTCCTGAAAGCCCCGAGGATTCACTTCTCGTCAGACGGTACAGAGCAGGTTGCGAAAATTACTGAAAATGAGAACGTCATTCGAAATCAGGTATCCTGATGTCCTCCTCATGGAACCATGCACCAAAAAGCAAGTCTATTCTCTCTTTGGCATTTAGCAAGGATTTATCGAGAAAATTGCTAAAAAAGAGAAAGTTATAACTGATCAATGCTTATAATCAATGACAAATGGAATCCTCCTCCAAAAGCCTTTCAGATTGGCTCCTTGTGATTAGGTAGATATCAGTTGACGATTTGGTAGAAATGACTAAAAAGGAGGCAGTTCTTTCTGATCAATGTTAGCAATTAATTACACATGGAATCATCCTCCGTACTATGTTCATAATTAGCTCCTGGAGATTTGGACTAAAATCGGTCCGTGAAACTGACAAGGAATGAGACAATTCATTCCTCAGCCGTCCTCTGATAAATTTCCCACGGAATCCTCCAGCAGAAAAGCAAAGGCATTCTCCCTTGGTGCGTTGGAACAGATCGGTTCGTGCAAAGGACTCAAGGTAGAAAATCATTCTTTACAAGTATCTAGTGGTAAAGACTCCAGCAATCCAGCGTCTCTCCTGAAGAGTTCGTAGCGATTGGGTCAAGAAAATTACTCCTAAGGAGACTTAAATTATCGACAAGTACTAGTGCTAAAGCTCTCCTTGAATTATTCACCAAAATGCTTTTCGATACGATGACACAGAAGGGCACAGAACACGACACACAAAAATAACACACGACAAAGACACACACACACCGCGACACGGAAAGCAACACACACAAAACATCACACACACGACCCACAACATCTCACAAACACACACTCACTCAACACAAAATAACCCACAACATGTCACACGCAACACAAGACGACCCACAACATGATGAGCGCTGTGGAGCTAGGGCTCCGGCTCGGCTTTCGCAGCGGCTCTGGCGAGGAATGGTGCCGGAGCTCTCGCCGGAGGGAAAAACGGCAGGAGGGGGCCTGAGCCACTTCGGCCTCTTTCCAAGGGGGCGGAACAAGGCCTCCGCTCTCTGCCCTCTGCAGACCTGGCTGCCAGGTCAGTGCTTCCAGTTCCTCGTCCGCAGTCGCTGTCGTCCTCCTCAGCGGCCGTGGGCGTCCTCGCTGGGGACAGGGCTCGGGGGGATGTAGGTGGAGAGGGGCCAGAGTCTCTTGAGCAGAGTGACTCTGTGGGGTGCCGTAAGAAAAGGAGATTTTGGTTGGGATGCTCAAGGTGTAATGGGAGGAGAGTGGAGGGCGGATCCCCGCCGTGTGGAAGAGGCAAACAGAGGAGCCTCTGAGACGTTGCCGCCTGAGATGGTAACTTACTTGTTTTTTTCCCCTTGGGCTGGCTTTAGCAGCAAGGAAAAAGAAGTCAAGCCTCAGAATCTACTGCCCTCATGCGACGGAATGTGAGTGAGAGCAGCGAGCCTGTGACCGTTGGTGATGCCAGGCAAGAGCCCTCCATCTGGGAGCCGAGCTCTCGCCAGTCTCGGAGAGAGAAGTGTCTGGTTTGGTGAGGACTCTGCTCACGCCCTGTCACGGAGTCCCCGGCATGCTCTGAAACTGCTCCCTATGAAGCCAGTCAGAACTCTGGGGCAGTCGCTTTTCTGTGAGCAGCCTGTCTTCAGGACTCACAGCTCACACAGCTTCCACCTTCCTGGGTCTGACCTCGGAGCATTCAGCCTCCTCTGCCCCTCCGTGCGCTTCCCCCCAGCGAGTCCGCTCAGGCGGGGCTCCTGGGGAAGCCAGAGGGTCCTGCACCCCAACTCCGCAGTCAGATGTGACTCTCAGCCAGCCAGTAAAACAGAAGGTTTATTTGACGACAGAAACATGGTCTAAAACAGAGCTTGCAGGTGCAGAGAACGGGACCCCTCAGCTGGGTCCATTTTGGGGGGCAGTGAGCCAGACAACCACGTCTGCACTTCACTCCATGTCCCAGCCAGCCCCAAACTGAAACCCCCCTCCAGCCCCTCCTCCTCTGGGCTTTGTCCCTTTCCCGGGCCAGGAGGTCACCTGATTCCTTTGTTCTCCAACCCTTCAGCTCTCACCTTGCAGGGGGGGAAGGGCCCAGGCCATCAGTTGCCAGGAAACAGGGTGTTGGCCATTCTCTGTGTCCAGACTCCTGCACACACATGCCCTCTAGGGCTCTGCAATGATCATACACCCTTACTCCACCCCCTAGATACTTAAGAACTGCCTAGGGGAAACTGAGGCACCCCCACACTATTCAGAGGAAACATTAAGAACAGTCCCACTTCTCACACGCCCCACCTGAGTCCGGGTCGGGAAGCCCCGTCCATTAGGGTTCGGTTTGTAAGCAAAGGATCCTGACCAGCTGTGGCTAGGAGGGAGAAAAGGCCCCATTTTCAGAGGCTGCTCGTTTCTCTGGTCAGGAACGGTGTCTTCTCCACAACTGAAGCTTGGATCCAAGAGGATGACTCCAGGTGGTGAGTTGCTCGCCTTGCTCTCCTGTTTCTCTGTTTTCTCTCCTGTGTTCGCCAACTCTCTCTTTCTCGTCTCTCCTCTTCTCTCCTCGTGCCGTGTCCCTTCACAGGACGCGGGTAGGTGTGCATTCCCACAAGTGAGGTCTCGGGAGCCATGGAAAAGTCGGAGAGGACGAAGATCATGCAGGGCAGTAGAAAGGCTGCTGAAAGTACCTGAAGAGACAAAGGAAACGAGAAGGGGGAAGTCCAGCCTAACACAGGAGTGTAATCTGTAAAGAGAAACAACGGCAAATCTAATCTACAGAAACTCTTCAAGTTGCCGAAAGACATGTAGGATGGGAAAATACTTGTTGAATCCAGTCTCTTGAAGATCTTAGGCTCAGTATGCGTGCGAATTTGTAGTTGCTTAGAAATCTGCCTTCTTCTGTTTGCTCTACCTTCCAATTATTGAAAATCTACCTACCTATTTTTTGTTTAGTTTTATTATTAATGATTATTATTATTATTCAACTCATTTTGTGCAACTGGTGCTCCGTGAGGAAATGATTTGTGTCTTACTCCAAGGGGCTGCCCGGTGTCACTGTTGCTCCGGGAGGGAAATGATATGAGCACTACCTGAATTGGCCACGCAGTTTCACCATTGCTCCGTGAGGGAAATGCTTTCTGCATTACTCCAAGTGGCCACCCAGTGTCACTGTTGCTCCATGAGGGAAATGCTTTCTGAATGACCTGAATTGGCCACAGACATCACTGTTGCTCCGGGGTGGGGGGTGGGGGGGAGGCTTGGGATTGTTTGTGTATTACTCCTGAGTGGCCACGTCGTGTCACTCTTCCTCCAGGAGGGGAATGCTTTGTGCATTTCCCTGTGTTGTGGCCACCCAAGACAACACACACAGCACGATACCGACGCACACACACACAGAACACGTCACACATACAGATGGGTAGTGTAAAGTGCTAAAAATGAGACTTTCATTACTAATCAGATGTAGCCGTTGATGTCTCATGCACTCTTCCTCGAAAAGCCATACGTAATCTCGCCTGATCATTTGGTAGAGATCTGTTCCAGAAAATTACTCATCATGAGACATACATTATTGACAAGTACTAGTGATCCATTTCTCCTCGAATGATTCACCAAAACGCTTTTCGATTCCCTGCTGGTGATTTGGAAGAAATCGTTTCTCGAAATATACTAAAATAGAGAAATTCATCTTTGATCTGTGCGACAGATAAATTTGAGAAGGAATCTTCCTGAAAGCCCCGAGGATTCACTTCTCGTCAGACGGTACAGAGCAGGTTGCGAAAATTACTGAAAATGAGAACGTCATTCGAAATCAGGTATCCTGATGTCCTCCTCATGGAACCATGCACCAAAAAGCAAGTCTATTCTCTCTTTGGCATTTAGCAAGGATTTATCGAGAAAATTGCTAAAAAAGAGAAAGTTATAACTGATCAATGCTTATAATCAATGACAAATGGAATCCTCCTCCAAAAGCCTTTCAGATTGGCTCCTTGTGATTAGGTAGATATCAGTTGACGATTTGGTAGAAATGACTAAAAAGGAGGCAGTTCTTTCTGATCAATGTTAGCAATTAATTACACATGGAATCATCCTCCGTACTATGTTCATAATTAGCTCCTGGAGATTTGGACTAAAATCGGTCCGTGAAACTGACAAGGAATGAGACAATTCATTCCTCAGCCGTCCTCTGATAAATTTCCCACGGAATCCTCCAGCAGAAAAGCAAAGGCATTCTCCCTTGGTGCGTTGGAACAGATCGGTTCGTGCAAAGGACTCAAGGTGGAAAATCATTCTTTACAAGTATCTAGTGGTAAAGACTCCAGCAATCCAGCGTCTCTCCTGAAGAGTTCGTAGCGATTGGGTCAAGAAAATTACTCCTAAGGAGACTTAAATTATCGACAAGTACTAGTGCTAAAGCTCTCCTTGAATTATTCACCAAAATGCTTTTCGATACGATGACACAGAAGGGCACAGAACACGACACACAAAAATAACACACGACAAAGACACACACACACCGCGACACGGAAAGCAACACACACAAAACATCACACACACGACCCACAACATCTCACAAACACACACTCACTCAACACAAAATAACCCACAACATGTCACACGCAACACAAGACGACCCACAACATGATGAGCGCTGTGGAGCTAGGGCTCCGGCTCGGCTTTCGCAGCGGCTCTGGCGAGGAATGGTGCCGGAGCTCTCGCCGGAGGGAAACACGGCAGGAGGGGGCCTGAGCCACTTCGGCCTCTTTCCAAGGGGGCGGAACAAGGCCTCCGCTCTCTGCCCTCTGCAGACCTGGCTGCCAGGTCAGTGCTTCCAGTTCCTCGTCCGCAGTCGCTGTCGTCCTCCTCAGCGGCCGTGGGCGTCCTCGCTGGGGACAGGGCTCGGGGGGATGTAGGTGGAGAGGGGCCAGAGTCTCTTGAGCAGAGTGACTCTGTGGGGTGCCGTAAGAAAAGGAGATTTTGGTTGGGATGCTCAAGGTGTAATGGGAGGAGAGTGGAGGGCGGATCCCCGCCGTGTGGAAGAGGCAAACAGAGGAGCCTCTGAGACGTTGCCGCCTGAGATGGTAACTTACTTGTTTTTTTCCCCTTGGGCTGGCTTTAGCAGCAAGGAAAAAGAAGTCAAGCCTCAGAATCTACTGCCCTCATGCGACGGAATGTGAGTGAGAGCAGCGAGCCTGTGACCGTTGGTGATGCCAGGCAAGAGCCCTCCATCTGGGAGCCGAGCTCTCGCCAGTCTCGGAGAGAGAAGTGTCTGGTTTGGTGAGGACTCTGCTCACGCCCTGTCACGGAGTCCCCGGCATGCTCTGAAACTGCTCCCTATGAAGCCAGTCAGAACTCTGGGGCAGTCGCTTTTCTGTGAGCAGCCTGTCTTCAGGACTCACAGCTCACACAGCTTCCACCTTCCTGGGTCTGACCTCGGAGCATTCAGCCTCCTCTGCCCCTCCGTGCGCTTCCCCCCAGCGAGTCCGCTCAGGCGGGGCTCCTGGGGAAGCCAGAGGGTCCTGCACCCCAACTCCGCAGTCAGATGTGACTCTCAGCCAGCCAGTAAAACAGAAGGTTTATTTGACGACAGAAACATGGTCTAAAACAGAGCTTGCAGGTGCAGAGAACGGGACCCCTCAGCTGGGTCCATTTTGGGGGGCAGTGAGCCAGACAACCACGTCTGCACTTCACTCCATGTCCCAGCCAGCCCCAAACTGAAACCCCCCTCCAGCCCCTCCTCCTCTGGGCTTTGTCCCTTTCCCGGGCCAGGAGGTCACCTGATTCCTTTGTTCTCCAACCCTTCAGCTCTCACCTTGCAGGGGGGGAAGGGCCCAGGCCATCAGTTGCCAGGAAACAGGGTGTTGGCCATTCTCTGTGTCCAGACTCCTGCACACACATGCCCTCTAGGGCTCTGCAATGATCATACACCCTTACTCCACCCCCTAGATACTTAAGAACTGCCTAGGGGAAACTGAGGCACCCCCACACTATTCAGAGGAAACATTAAGAACAGTCCCACTTCTCACACGCCCCACCTGAGTCCGGGTCGGGAAGCCCCGTCCATTAGGGTTCGGTTTGTAAGCAAAGGATCCTGACCAGCTGTGGCTAGGAGGGAGAAAAGGCCCCATTTTCAGAGGCTGCTCGTTTCTCTGGTCAGGAACGGTGTCTTCTCCACAACTGAAGCTTGGATCCAAGAGGATGACTCCAGGTGGTGAGTTGCTCGCCTTGCTCTCCTGTTTCTCTGTTTTCTCTCCTGTGTTCGCCAACTCTCTCTTTCTCGTCTCTCCTCTTCTCTCCTCGTGCCGTGTCCCTTCACAGGACGCGGGTAGGTGTGCATTCCCACAAGTGAGGTCTCGGGAGCCATGGAAAAGTCGGAGAGGACGAAGATCATGCAGGGCAGTAGAAAGGCTGCTGAAAGTACCTGAAGAGACAAAGGAAACGAGAAGGGGGAAGTCCAGCCTAACACAGGAGTGTAATCTGTAAAGAGAAACAACGGCAAATCTAATCTACAGAAACTCTTCAAGTTGCCGAAAGACATGTAGGATGGGAAAATACTTGTTGAATCCAGTCTCTTGAAGATCTTAGGCTCAGTATGCGTGCGAATTTGTAGTTGCTTAGAAATCTGCCTTCTTCTGTTTGCTCTACCTTCCAATTATTGAAAATCTACCTACCTATTTTTTGTTTAGTTTTATTATTAATGATTATTATTATTATTCAACTCATTTTGTGCAACTGGTGCTCCGTGAGGAAATGATTTGTGTCTTACTCCAAGGGGCTGCCCGGTGTCACTGTTGCTCCGGGAGGGAAATGATATGAGCACTACCTGAATTGGCCACGCAGTTTCACCATTGCTCCGTGAGGGAAATGCTTTCTGCATTACTCCAAGTGGCCACCCAGTGTCACTGTTGCTCCATGAGGGAAATGCTTTCTGAATGACCTGAATTGGCCACAGACATCACTGTTGCTCCGGGGTGGGGGGTGGGGGGGAGGCTTGGGATTGTTTGTGTATTACTCCTGAGTGGCCACGTCGTGTCACTCTTCCTCCAGGAGGGGAATGCTTTGTGCATTTCCCTGTGTTGTGGCCACCCAAGACAACACACACAGCACGATACCGACGCACACACACACAGAACACGTCACACATACAGATGGGTAGTGTAAAGTGCTAAAAATGAGACTTTCATTACTAATCAGATGTAGCCGTTGATGTCTCATGCACTCTTCCTCGAAAAGCCATACGTAATCTCGCCTGATCATTTGGTAGAGATCTGTTCCAGAAAATTACTCATCATGAGACATACATTATTGACAAGTACTAGTGATCCATTTCTCCTCGAATGATTCACCAAAACGCTTTTCGATTCCCTGCTGGTGATTTGGAAGAAATCGTTTCTCGAAATATACTAAAATAGAGAAATTCATCTTTGATCTGTGCGACAGATAAATTTGAGAAGGAATCTTCCTGAAAGCCCCGAGGATTCACTTCTCGTCAGACGGTACAGAGCAGGTTGCGAAAATTACTGAAAATGAGAACGTCATTCGAAATCAGGTATCCTGATGTCCTCCTCATGGAACCATGCACCAAAAAGCAAGTCTATTCTCTCTTTGGCATTTAGCAAGGATTTATCGAGAAAATTGCTAAAAAAGAGAAAGTTATAACTGATCAATGCTTATAATCAATGACAAATGGAATCCTCCTCCAAAAGCCTTTCAGATTGGCTCCTTGTGATTAGGTAGATATCAGTTGACGATTTGGTAGAAATGACTAAAAAGGAGGCAGTTCTTTCTGATCAATGTTAGCAATTAATTACACATGGAATCATCCTCCGTACTATGTTCATAATTAGCTCCTGGAGATATGGACTAAAATCGGTCCGTGAAAATGACTAGGAATGAGACAATTCATTCCTCAGCCGTCCTCTGATAAATTTCCCACGGAATCCTCCAGCAGAAAAGCAAAGGCATTCTCCCTTGGTGCGTTGGAACAGATCGGTTCGTGCAAAGGACTCAAGGTAGAAAATCATTCTTTACAAGTATCTAGTGGTAAAGACTCCAGCAATCCAGCGTCTCTCCTGAAGAGTTCGTAGCGATTGGGTCAAGAAAATTACTCCTAAGGAGACTTAAATTATCGACAAGTACTAGTGCTAAAGCTCTCCTCGAATTATTCACCAAAATGCTTTTCGATACGATGACACAGAAGGGCACAGAACACGACACACAAAAATAACACACGACAAAGACACACACACACCGCGACACGGAAAGCAACACACACAAAACATCACACACACGACCCACAACATCTCACAAACACACACTCACTCAACACAAAATAACCCACAACATGTCACACGCAACACAAGACGACCCACAACATGATGAGCGCTGTGGAGCGAGGGCTCCGGCTCGGCTTTCGCAGCGGCTCTGGCGAGGAATGGTGCCGGAGCTCTCGCCGGAGGGAAACACGGCAGGAGGGGGCCTGAGCCGCTTGGGCCTCTTTCCAAGGGGGCGGAACAAGGCCTCCGCTCTCTGCCCTCTGCAGACCTGGCTGCCAGGTCAGTGCTTCCAGTTCCTCGTCCGCAGTCGCTGTCGTCCTCCTCAGCGGCCGTGGGCGTCCTCGCTGGGGACAGGGCTCGGGGGGATGTAGGTGGAGAGGGGCCAGAGTCTCTTGAGCAGAGTGACTCTGTGGGGTGCCGTAAGAAAAGGAGATTTTGGTTGGGATGCTCAAGGTGTAATGGGAGGAGAGTGGAGGGCGGATCCCCGCCGTGTGGAAGAGGCAAACAGAGGAGCCTCTGAGACGTTGCCGCCTGAGATGGTAACTTACTTGTTTTTTTCCCCTTGGGCTGGCTTTAGCAGCAAGGAAAAAGAAGTCAAGCCTCAGAATCTACTGCCCTCATGCGACGGAATGTGAGTGAGAGCAGCGAGCCTGTGACCGTTGGTGATGCCAGGCAAGAGCCCTCCATCTGGGAGCCGAGCTCTCGCCAGTCTCGGAGAGAGAAGTGTCTGGTTTGGTGAGGACTCTGCTCACGCCCTGTCACGGAGTCCCCGGCATGCTCTGAAACTGCTCCCTATGAAGCCAGTCAGAACTCTGGGGCAGTCGCTTTTCTGTGAGCAGCCTGTCTTCAGGACTCACAGCTCACACAGCTTCCACCTTCCTGGGTCTGACCTCGGAGCATTCAGCCTCCTCTGCCCCTCCGTGCGCTTCCCCCCAGCGAGTCCGCTCAGGCGGGGCTCCTGGGGAAGCCAGAGGGTCCTGCACCCCAACTCCGCAGTCAGATGTGACTCTCAGCCAGCCAGTAAAACAGAAGGTTTATTTGACGACAGAAACATGGTCTAAAACAGAGCTTGCAGGTGCAGAGAACGGGACCCCTCAGCTGGGTCCATTTTGGGGGGCAGTGAGCCAGACAACCACGTCTGCACTTCACTCCATGTCCCAGCCAGCCCCAAACTGAAACCCCCCTCCAGCCCCTCCTCCTCTGGGCTTTGTCCCTTTCCCGGGCCAGGAGGTCACCTGATTCCTTTGTTCTCCAACCCTTCAGCTCTCACCTTGCAGGGGGGGAAGGGCCCAGGCCATCAGTTGCCAGGAAACAGGGTGTTGGCCATTCTCTGTGTCCAGACTCCTGCACACACATGCCCTCTAGGGCTCTGCAATGATCATACACCCTTACTCCACCCCCTAGATACTTAAGAACTGCCTAGGGGAAACTGAGGCACCCCCACACTATTCAGAGGAAACATTAAGAACAGTCCCACTTCTCACACGCCCCACCTGAGTCCGGGTCGGGAAGCCCCGTCCATTAGGGTTCGGTTTGTAAGCAAAGGATCCTGACCAGCTGTGGCTAGGAGGGAGAAAAGGCCCCATTTTCAGAGGCTGCTCGTTTCTCTGGTCAGGAACGGTGTCTTCTCCACAACTGAAGCTTGGATCCAAGAGGATGACTCCAGGTGGTGAGTTGCTCGCCTTGCTCTCCTGTTTCTCTGTTTTCTCTCCTGTGTTCGCCAACTCTCTCTTTCTCGTCTCTCCTCTTCTCTCCTCGTGCCGTGTCCCTTCACAGGACGCGGGTAGGTGTGCATTCCCACAAGTGAGGTCTCGGGAGCCATGGAAAAGTCGGAGAGGACGAAGATCATGCAGGGCAGTAGAAAGGCTGCTGAAAGTACCTGAAGAGACAAAGGAAACGAGAAGGGGGAAGTCCAGCCTAACACAGGAGTGTAATCTGTAAAGAGAAACAACGGCAAATCTAATCTACAGAAACTCTTCAAGTTGCCGAAAGACATGTAGGATGGGAAAATACTTGTTGAATCCAGTCTCTTGAAGATCTTAGGCTCAGTATGCGTGCGAATTTGTAGTTGCTTAGAAATCTGCCTTCTTCTGTTTGCTCTACCTTCCAATTATTGAAAATCTACCTACCTATTTTTTGTTTAGTTTTATTATTAATGATTATTATTATTATTCAACTCATTTTGTGCAACTGGTGCTCCGTGAGGAAATGATTTGTGTCTTACTCCAAGGGGCTGCCCGGTGTCACTGTTGCTCCGGGAGGGAAATGATATGAGCACTACCTGAATTGGCCACGCAGTTTCACCATTGCTCCGTGAGGGAAATGCTTTCTGCATTACTCCAAGTGGCCACCCAGTGTCACTGTTGCTCCATGAGGGAAATGCTTTCTGAATGACCTGAATTGGCCACAGACATCACTGTTGCTCCGGGGTGGGGGGTGGGGGGGAGGCTTGGGATTGTTTGTGTATTACTCCTGAGTGGCCACGTCGTGTCACTCTTCCTCCAGGAGGGGAATGCTTTGTGCATTTCCCTGTGTTGTGGCCACCCAAGACAACACACACAGCACGATACCGACGCACACACACACAGAACACGTCACACATACAGATGGGTAGTGTAAAGTGCTAAAAATGAGACTTTCATTACTAATCAGATGTAGCCGTTGATGTCTCATGCACTCTTCCTCGAAAAGCCATACGTAATCTCGCCTGATCATTTGGTAGAGATCTGTTCCAGAAAATTACTCATCATGAGACATACATTATTGACAAGTACTAGTGATCCATTTCTCCTCGAATGATTCACCAAAACGCTTTTCGATTCCCTGCTGGTGATTTGGAAGAAATCGTTTCTCGAAATATACTAAAATAGAGAAATTCATCTTTGATCTGTGCGACAGATAAATTTGAGAAGGAATCTTCCTGAAAGCCCCGAGGATTCACTTCTCGTCAGACGGTACAGAGCAGGTTGCGAAAATTACTGAAAATGAGAACGTCATTCGAAATCAGGTATCCTGATGTCCTCCTCATGGAACCATGCACCAAAAAGCAAGTCTATTCTCTCTTTGGCATTTAGCAAGGATTTATCGAGAAAATTGCTAAAAAAGAGAAAGTTATAACTGATCAATGCTTATAATCAATGACAAATGGAATCCTCCTCCAAAAGCCTTTCAGATTGGCTCCTTGTGATTAGGTAGATATCAGTTGACGATTTGGTAGAAATGACTAAAAAGGAGGCAGTTCTTTCTGATCAATGTTAGCAATTAATTACACATGGAATCATCCTCCGTACTATGTTCATAATTAGCTCCTGGAGATTTGGACTAAAATCGGTCCGTGAAACTGACAAGGAATGAGACAATTCATTCCTCAGCCGTCCTCTGATAAATTTCCCACGGAATCCTCCAGCAGAAAAGCAAAGGCATTCTCCCTTGGTGCGTTGGAACAGATCGGTTCGTGCAAAGGACTCAAGGTGGAAAATCATTCTTTACAAGTATCTAGTGGTAAAGACTCCAGCAATCCAGCGTCTCTCCTGAAGAGTTCGTAGCGATTGGGTCAAGAAAATTACTCCTAAGGAGACTTAAATTATCGACAAGTACTAGTGCTAAAGCTCTCCTTGAATTATTCACCAAAATGCTTTTCGATACGATGACACAGAAGGGCACAGAACACGACACACAAAAATAACACACGACAAAGACACACACACACCGCGACACGGAAAGCAACACACACAAAACATCACACACACGACCCACAACATCTCACAAACACACACTCACTCAACACAAAATAACCCACAACATGTCACACGCAACACAAGACGACCCACAACATGATGAGCGCTGTGGAGCTAGGGCTCCGGCTCGGCTTTCGCAGCGGCTCTGGCGAGGAATGGTGCCGGAGCTCTCGCCGGAGGGAAACACGGCAGGAGGGGGCCTGAGCCACTTCGGCCTCTTTCCAAGGGGGCGGAACAAGGCCTCCGCTCTCTGCCCTCTGCAGACCTGGCTGCCAGGTCAGTGCTTCCAGTTCCTCGTCCGCAGTCGCTGTCGTCCTCCTCAGCGGCCGTGGGCGTCCTCGCTGGGGACAGGGCTCGGGGGGATGTAGGTGGAGAGGGGCCAGAGTCTCTTGAGCAGAGTGACTCTGTGGGGTGCCGTAAGAAAAGGAGATTTTGGTTGGGATGCTCAAGGTGTAATGGGAGGAGAGTGGAGGGCGGATCCCCGCCGTGTGGAAGAGGCAAACAGAGGAGCCTCTGAGACGTTGCCGCCTGAGATGGTAACTTACTTGTTTTTTTCCCCTTGGGCTGGCTTTAGCAGCAAGGAAAAAGAAGTCAAGCCTCAGAATCTACTGCCCTCATGCGACGGAATGTGAGTGAGAGCAGCGAGCCTGTGACCGTTGGTGATGCCAGGCAAGAGCCCTCCATCTGGGAGCCGAGCTCTCGCCAGTCTCGGAGAGAGAAGTGTCTGGTTTGGTGAGGACTCTGCTCACGCCCTGTCACGGAGTCCCCGGCATGCTCTGAAACTGCTCCCTATGAAGCCAGTCAGAACTCTGGGGCAGTCGCTTTTCTGTGAGCAGCCTGTCTTCAGGACTCACAGCTCACACAGCTTCCACCTTCCTGGGTCTGACCTCGGAGCATTCAGCCTCCTCTGCCCCTCCGTGCGCTTCCCCCCAGCGAGTCCGCTCAGGCGGGGCTCCTGGGGAAGCCAGAGGGTCCTGCACCCCAACTCCGCAGTCAGATGTGACTCTCAGCCAGCCAGTAAAACAGAAGGTTTATTTGACGACAGAAACATGGTCTAAAACAGAGCTTGCAGGTGCAGAGAACGGGACCCCTCAGCTGGGTCCATTTTGGGGGGCAGTGAGCCAGACAACCACGTCTGCACTTCACTCCATGTCCCAGCCAGCCCCAAACTGAAACCCCCCTCCAGCCCCTCCTCCTCTGGGCTTTGTCCCTTTCCCGGGCCAGGAGGTCACCTGATTCCTTTGTTCTCCAACCCTTCAGCTCTCACCTTGCAGGGGGGGAAGGGCCCAGGCCATCAGTTGCCAGGAAACAGGGTGTTGGCCATTCTCTGTGTCCAGACTCCTGCACACACATGCCCTCTAGGGCTCTGCAATGATCATACACCCTTACTCCACCCCCTAGATACTTAAGAACTGCCTAGGGGAAACTGAGGCACCCCCACACTATTCAGAGGAAACATTAAGAACAGTCCCACTTCTCACACGCCCCACCTGAGTCCGGGTCGGGAAGCCCCGTCCATTAGGGTTCGGTTTGTAAGCAAAGGATCCTGACCAGCTGTGGCTAGGAGGGAGAAAAGGCCCCATTTTCAGAGGCTGCTCGTTTCTCTGGTCAGGAACGGTGTCTTCTCCACAACTGAAGCTTGGATCCAAGAGGATGACTCCAGGTGGTGAGTTGCTCGCCTTGCTCTCCTGTTTCTCTGTTTTCTCTCCTGTGTTCGCCAACTCTCTCTTTCTCGTCTCTCCTCTTCTCTCCTCGTGCCGTGTCCCTTCACAGGACGCGGGTAGGTGTGCATTCCCACAAGTGAGGTCTCGGGAGCCATGGAAAAGTCGGAGAGGACGAAGATCATGCAGGGCAGTAGAAAGGCTGCTGAAAGTACCTGAAGAGACAAAGGAAACGAGAAGGGGGAAGTCCAGCCTAACACAGGAGTGTAATCTGTAAAGAGAAACAACGGCAAATCTAATCTACAGAAACTCTTCAAGTTGCCGAAAGACATGTAGGATGGGAAAATACTTGTTGAATCCAGTCTCTTGAAGATCTTAGGCTCAGTATGCGTGCGAATTTGTAGTTGCTTAGAAATCTGCCTTCTTCTGTTTGCTCTACCTTCCAATTATTGAAAATCTACCTACCTATTTTTTGTTTAGTTTTATTATTAATGATTATTATTATTATTCAACTCATTTTGTGCAACTGGTGCTCCGTGAGGAAATGATTTGTGTCTTACTCCAAGGGGCTGCCCGGTGTCACTGTTGCTCCGGGAGGGAAATGATATGAGCACTACCTGAATTGGCCACGCAGTTTCACCATTGCTCCGTGAGGGAAATGCTTTCTGCATTACTCCAAGTGGCCACCCAGTGTCACTGTTGCTCCATGAGGGAAATGCTTTCTGAATGACCTGAATTGGCCACAGACATCACTGTTGCTCCGGGGTGGGGGGTGGGGGGGAGGCTTGGGATTGTTTGTGTATTACTCCTGAGTGGCCACGTCGTGTCACTCTTCCTCCAGGAGGGGAATGCTTTGTGCATTTCCCTGTGTTGTGGCCACCCAAGACAACACACACAGCACGATACCGACGCACACACACACAGAACACGTCACACATACAGATGGGTAGTGTAAAGTGCTAAAAATGAGACTTTCATTACTAATCAGATGTAGCCGTTGATGTCTCATGCACTCTTCCTCGAAAAGCCATACGTAATCTCGCCTGATCATTTGGTAGAGATCTGTTCCAGAAAATTACTCATCATGAGACATACATTATTGACAAGTACTAGTGATCCATTTCTCCTCGAATGATTCACCAAAACGCTTTTCGATTCCCTGCTGGTGATTTGGAAGAAATCGTTTCTCGAAATATACTAAAATAGAGAAATTCATCTTTGATCTGTGCGACAGATAAATTTGAGAAGGAATCTTCCTGAAAGCCCCGAGGATTCACTTCTCGTCAGACGGTACAGAGCAGGTTGCGAAAATTACTGAAAATGAGAACGTCATTCGAAATCAGGTATCCTGATGTCCTCCTCATGGAACCATGCACCAAAAAGCAAGTCTATTCTCTCTTTGGCATTTAGCAAGGATTTATCGAGAAAATTGCTAAAAAAGAGAAAGTTATAACTGATCAATGCTTATAATCAATGACAAATGGAATCCTCCTCCAAAAGCCTTTCAGATTGGCTCCTTGTGATTAGGTAGATATCAGTTGACGATTTGGTAGAAATGACTAAAAAGGAGGCAGTTCTTTCTGATCAATGTTAGCAATTAATTACACATGGAATCATCCTCCGTACTATGTTCATAATTAGCTCCTGGAGATTTGGACTAAAATCGGTCCGTGAAACTGACAAGGAATGAGACAATTCATTCCTCAGCCGTCCTCTGATAAATTTCCCACGGAATCCTCCAGCAGAAAAGCAAAGGCATTCTCCCTTGGTGCGTTGGAACAGATCGGTTCGTGCAAAGGACTCAAGGTGGAAAATCATTCTTACAAGTATCTAGTGGTAAAGACTCCAGCAATCCAGCGTCTCTCCTGAAGAGTTCGTAGCGATTGGGTCAAGAAAATTACTCCTAAGGAGACTTAAATTATCGACAAGTACTAGTGCTAAAGCTCTCCTCGAATTATTCACCAAAATGCTTTTCGATACGATGACACAGAAGGGCACAGAACACGACACACAAAAATAACACACGACAAAGACACACACACACCGTGACACGGAAAGCAACACAAACAAAACATCACACACACGACCCACAACATCTCACAAACACACACTCACTCAACACAAAATAACCCACAACATGTCACACGCAACACAAGACGACCCACAACATGATGAGCGCTGTGGAGCGAGGGCTCCGGCTCGGCTTTCGCAGCGGCTCTGGCGAGGAATGGTGCCGGAGCTCTCGCCGGAGGGAAACACAGCAGGAGGGGGCCTGAGCCGCTTGGGCCTCTTTCCAAGGGGGCGGAACAAGGCCTCCGCTCTCTGCCCTCTGCAGACCTGGCTGCCAGGTCAGTGCTTCCAGTTCCTCGTCCGCAGTCGCTGTCGTCCTCCTCAGCGGCCGTGGGCGTCCTCGCTGGGGACAGGGCTCGGGGGGATGTAGGTGGAGAGGGGCCAGAGTCTCTTGAGCAGAGTGACTCTGTGGGGTGCCGTAAGAAAAGGAGATTTTGGTTGGGATGCTCAAGGTGTAATGGGAGGAGAGTGGAGGGCGGATCCCCGCCGTGTGGAAGAGGCAAACAGAGGAGCCTCTGAGACGTTGCCGCCTGAGATGGTAACTTACTTGTTTTTTTCCCCTTGGGCTGGCTTTAGCAGCAAGGAAAAAGAAGTCAAGCCTCAGAATCTACTGCCCTCATGCGACGGAATGTGAGTGAGAGCAGCGAGCCTGTGACCGTTGGTGATGCCAGGCAAGAGCCCTCCATCTGGGAGCCGAGCTCTCGCCAGTCTCAGAGAGAGAAGTGTCTGGTTTGGTGAGGACTCTGCTCACGCCCTGTCACGGAGTCCCCGGCATGCTCTGAAACTGCTCCCTATGAAGCCAGTCAGAACTCTGGGGCAGTCGCTTTTCTGTGAGCAGCCTGTCTTCAGGACTCACAGCTCACACAGCTTCCACCTTCCTGGGTCTGACCTCGGAGCATTCAGCCTCCTCTGCCCCTCCGTGCGCTTCCCCCCAGCGAGTCCGCTCAGGCAGGGCTCCTGGGGAAGCCAGGGGGTCCTGCACCCCAACTCCGCAGTCAGATGTGACTCTCAGCCAGCCAGTAAAACAGAAGGTTTATTAGAGGACAGGAACATGGTCTAAAACAGAGCTTGCAGGTGCAGAGAACGGGACCCCTCAGCTGGGTCCATTTTGGGGGGCAGTGAGCCAGACAACCACGTCTGCACTTCACTCCATGTCCCAGCCAGCCCCAAATTGAAACCCCCCTCCAACCCCTCCTCCTCTGGGCTTTGTCCCTTTCCCGGGCCAGGAGGTCACCTGATTCCTTTGTTCTCCAACCCTTCAGCTCTCACCTTGCAGGGGGGGAAGGGCCCAGGCCATCAGTTGCCAGGAAACAGGGTGTTGGCCATTCTCTGTGTCCAGACTCCTGCACACACATGCCCTCTAGGGCTCTGCAATGATCATACACCCTTACTCCACCCCCTAGATACTTAAGAACTGCCTAGGGGAAACTGAGGCACCCCCACACTATTCAGAGGAAACATTAAGAACAGTCCCACTTCTCACACGCCCCACCTGAGTCCGGGTCGGGAAGCCCCGTCCATTAGGGTTCGGTTTGTAAGCAAAGGATCCTGACCAGCTGTGGCTAGGAGGGAGAAAAGGCCCCATTTTCAGAGGCTGCTCGTTTCTCTGGTCAGGAACGGTGTCTTCTCCACAACTGAAGCTTGGATCCAAGAGGATGACTCCAGGTGGTGAGTTGCTCGCCTTGCTCTCCTGTTTCTCTGTTTTCTCTCCTGTGTTCGCCAACTCTCTCTTTCTCGTCTCTCCTCTTCTCTCCTCGTGCCGTGTCCCTTCACAGGACGCGGGTAGGTGTGCATTCCCACAAGTGAGGTCTCGGGAGCCATGGAAAAGTCGGAGAGGACGAAGATCATGCAGGGCAGTAGAAAGGCTGCTGAAAGTACCTGAAGAGACAAAGGAAACGAGAAGGGGGAAGTCCAGCCTAACACAGGAGTGTAATCTGTAAAGAGAAACAACGGCAAATCTAATCTACAGAAACTCTTCAAGTTGCCGAAAGACATGTAGGATGGGAAAATACTTGTTGAATCCAGTCTCTTGAAGATCTTAGGCTCAGTATGCGTGCGAATTTGTAGTTGCTTAGAAATCTGCCTTCTTCTGTTTGCTCTACCTTCCAATATTGAAAATCTACCTACCTATTTTTTGTTTAGTTTTATTATTAATGATTATTATTATTATTCAACTCATTTTGTGCAACTGGTGCTCCGTGAGGAAATGATTTGTGTCTTACTCCAAGGGGCTGCCCGGTGTCACTGTTGCTCCGGGAGGGAAATGATATGAGCACTACCTGAATTGGCCACGCAGTTTCACCATTGCTCCGTGAGGGAAATGCTTTCTGCATTACTCCAAGTGGCCACCCAGTGTCACTGTTGCTCCATGAGGGAAATGCTTTCTGAATGACCTGAATTGGCCACAGACATCACTGTTGCTCCGGGGTGGGGGGTGGGGGGGAGGCTTGGGATTGTTTGTGTATTACTCCTGAGTGGCCACGTCGTGTCACTCTTCCTCCAGGAGGGGAATGCTTTGTGCATTTCCCTGTGTTGTGGCCACCCAAGACAACACACACAGCACGATACCGACGCACACACACACAGAACACGTCACACATACAGATGGGTAGTGTAAAGTGCTAAAAATGAGACTTTCATTACTAATCAGATGTAGCCGTTGATGTCTCATGCACTCTTCCTCGAAAAGCCATACGTAATCTCGCCTGATCATTTGGTAGAGATCTGTTCCAGAAAATTACTCATCATGAGACATACATTATTGACAAGTACTAGTGATCCATTTCTCCTCGAATGATTCACCAAAACGCTTTTCGATTCCCTGCTGGTGATTTGGAAGAAATCGTTTCTCGAAATATACTAAAATAGAGAAATTCATCTTTGATCTGTGCGACAGATAAATTTGAGAAGGAATCTTCCTGAAAGCCCCGAGGATTCACTTCTCGTCAGACGGTACAGAGCAGGTTGCGAAAATTACTGAAAATGAGAACGTCATTCGAAATCAGGTATCCTGATGTCCTCCTCATGGAACCATGCACCAAAAAGCAAGTCTATTCTCTCTTTGGCATTTAGCAAGGATTTATCGAGAAAATTGCTAAAAAAGAGAAAGTTATAACTGATCAATGCTTATAATCAATGACAAATGGAATCCTCCTCCAAAAGCCTTTCAGATTGGCTCCTTGTGATTAGGTAGATATCAGTTGACGATTTGGTAGAAATGACTAAAAAGGAGGCAGTTCTTTCTGATCAATGTTAGCAATTAATTACACATGGAATCATCCTCCGTACTATATTCATAATTAGCTCCTGGAGATTTGGACTAAAATCGGTCCGTGAAACTGACAAGGAATGAGACAATTCATTCCTCAGCCGTCCTCTGATAAATTTCCCACGGAATCCTCCAGCAGAAAAGCAAAGGCATTCTCCCTTGGTGCGTTGGAACAGATCGGTTCGTGCAAAGGACTCAAGGTAGAAAATCATTCTTTACAAGTATCTAGTGGTAAAGACTCCAGCAATCCAGCGTCTCTCCTGAAGAGTTCGTAGCGATTGGGTCAAGAAAATTACTCCTAAGGAGACTTAAATTATCGACAAGTACTAGTGCTAAAGCTCTCCTTGAATTATTCACCAAAATGCTTTTCGATACGATGACACAGAAGGGCACAGAACACGACACACAAAAATAACACACGACAAAGACACACACACACCGCGACACGGAAAGCAACACACACAAAACATCACACACACGACCCACAACATCTCACAAACACACACTCACTCAACACAAAATAACCCACAACTTGTCACACGCAACACAAGACGACCCACAACATGATGAGCGCTGTGGAGCTAGGGCTCCGGCTCGGCTTTCGCAGCGGCTCTGGCGAGGAATGGTGCCGGAGCTCTCGCCGGAGGGAAACACGGCAGGAGGGGGCCTGAGCCGCTTGGGCCTCTTTCCAAGGGGGCGGAACAAGGCCTCCGCTCTCTGCCCTCTGCAGACCTGGCTGCCAGGTCAGTGCTTCCAGTTCCTCGTCCGCAGTCGCTGTCGTCCTCCTCAGCGGCCGTGGGCGTCCTCGCTGGGGACAGGGCTCGGGGGGATGTAGGTGGAGAGGGGCCAGAGTCTCTTGAGCAGAGTGACTCTGTGGGGTGCCGTAAGAAAAGGAGATTTTGGTTGGGATGCTCAAGGTGTAATGGGAGGAGAGTGGAGGGCGGATCCCCGCCGTGTGGAAGAGGCAAACAGAGGAGCCTCTGAGACGTTGCCGCCTGAGATGGTAACTTACTTGTTTTTTTCCCCTTGGGCTGGCTTTAGCAGCAAGGAAAAAGAAGTCAAGCCTCAGAATCTACTGCCCTCATGCGACGGAATGTGAGTGAGAGCAGCGAGCCTGTGACCGTTGGTGATGCCAGGCAAGAGCCCTCCATCTGGGAGCCGAGCTCTCGCCAGTCTCGGAGAGAGAAGTGTCTGGTTTGGTGAGGACTCTGCTCACGCCCTGTCACGGAGTCCCCGGCATGCTCTGAAACTGCTCCCTATGAAGCCAGTCAGAACTCTGGGGCAGTCGCTTTTCTGTGAGCAGCCTGTCTTCAGGACTCACAGCTCACACAGCTTCCACCTTCCTGGGTCTGACCTCGGAGCATTTAGCCTCCTCTGCCCCTCCGTGCGCTTCCCCCCAGCGAGTCCGCTCAGGCGGGGCTCCTGGGGAAGCCAGAGGGTCCTGCACCCCAACTCCGCAGTCAGATGTGACTCTCAGCCAGCCAGTAAAACAGAAGGTTTATTAGAGGACAGGAACATGGTCTAAAACAGAGCTTGCAGGTGCAGAGAACGGGACCCCTCAGCTGGGTCCATTTTGGGGGGCAGTGAGCCAGACAACCACGTCTGCACTTCACTCCATGTCCCAGCCAGCCCCAAACTGAAACCCCCCTCCAACCCCTCCTCCTCTGGGCTTTGTCCCTTTCCCGGGCCAGGAGGTCACCTGATTCCTTTGTTCTCCAACCCTTCAGCTCTCACCTTGCAGGGGGGGAAGGGCCCAGGCCATCAGTTGCCAGGAAACAGGGTGTTGGCCATTCTCTGTGTCCAGACTCCTGCACACACATGCCCTCTAGGGCTCTGCAATGATCATACACCCTTACTCCACCCCCTAGATACTTAAGAACTGCCTAGGGGAAACTGAGGCACCCCCACACTATTCAGAGGAAACATTAAGAACAGTCCCACTTCTCACACGCCCCACCTGAGTCCGGGTCGGGAAGCCCCGTCCATTAGGGTTCGGTTTGTAAGCAAAGGATCCTGACCAGCTGTGGCTAGGAGGGAGAAAAGGCCCCATTTTCAGAGGCTGCTCGTTTCTCTGGTCAGGAACGGTGTCTTCTCCACAACTGAAGCTTGGATCCAAGAGGATGACTCCAGGTGGTGAGTTGCTCGCCTTGCTCTCCTGTTTCTCTGTTTTCTCTCCTGTGTTCGCCAACTCTCTCTTTCTCGTCTCTCCTCTTCTCTCCTCGTGCCGTGTCCCTTCACAGGACGCGGGTAGGTGTGCATTCCCACAAGTGAGGTCTCGGGAGCCATGGAAAAGTCGGAGAGGACGAAGATCATGCAGGGCAGTAGAAAGGCTGCTGAAAGTACCTGAAGAGACAAAGGAAACGAGAAGGGGGAAGTCCAGCCTAACACAGGAGTGTAATCTGTAAAGAGAAACAACGGCAAATCTAATCTACAGAAACTCTTCAAGTTGCCGAAAGACATGTAGGATGGGAAAATACTTGTTGAATCCAGTCTCTTGAAGATCTTAGGCTCAGTATGCGTGCGAATTTGTAGTTGCTTAGAAATCTGCCTTCTTCTGTTTGCTCTACCTTCCAATTATTGAAAATCTACCTACCTATTTTTTGTTTAGTTTTATTATTAATGATTATTATTATTATTCAACTCATTTTGTGCAACTGGTGCTCCGTGAGGAAATGATTTGTGTCTTACTCCAAGGGGCTGCCCGGTGTCACTGTTGCTCCGGGAGGGAAATGATATGAGCACTACCTGAATTGGCCACGCAGTTTCACCATTGCTCCGTGAGGGAAATGCTTTCTGCATTACTCCAAGTGGCCACCCAGTGTCACTGTTGCTCCATGAGGGAAATGCTTTCTGAATGACCTGAATTGGCCACAGACATCACTGTTGCTCCGGGGTGGGGGGTGGGGGGGAGGCTTGGGATTGTTTGTGTATTACTCCTGAGTGGCCACGTCGTGTCACTCTTCCTCCAGGAGGGGAATGCTTTGTGCATTTCCCTGTGTTGTGGCCACCCAAGACAACACACACAGCACGATACCGACGCACACACACACAGAACACGTCACACATACAGATGGGTAGTGTAAAGTGCTAAAAATGAGACTTTCATTACTAATCAGATGTAGCCGTTGATGTCTCATGCACTCTTCCTCGAAAAGCCATACGTAATCTCGCCTGATCATTTGGTAGAGATCTGTTCCAGAAAATTACTCATCATGAGACATACATTATTGACAAGTACTAGTGATCCATTTCTCCTCGAATGATTCACCAAAACGCTTTTCGATTCCCTGCTGGTGATTTGGAAGAAATCGTTTCTCGAAATATACTAAAATAGAGAAATTCATCTTTGATCTGTGCGACAGATAAATTTGAGAAGGAATCTTCCTGAAAGCCCCGAGGATTCACTTCTCGTCAGACGGTACAGAGCAGGTTGCGAAAATTACTGAAAATGAGAACGTCATTCGAAATCAGGTATCCTGATGTCCTCCTCATGGAACCATGCACCAAAAAGCAAGTCTATTCTCTCTTTGGCATTTAGCAAGGATTTATCGAGAAAATTGCTAAAAAAGAGAAAGTTATAACTGATCAATGCTTATAATCAATGACAAATGGAATCCTCCTCCAAAAGCCTTTCAGATTGGCTCCTTGTGATTAGGTAGATATCAGTTGACGATTTGGTAGAAATGACTAAAAAGGAGGCAGTTCTTTCTGATCAATGTTAGCAATTAATTACACATGGAATCATCCTCCGTACTATATTCATAATTAGCTCCTGGAGATTTGGACTAAAATCGGTCCGTGAAACTGACAAGGAATGAGACAATTCATTCCTCAGCCGTCCTCTGATAAATTTCCCACGGAATCCTCCAGCAGAAAAGCAAAGGCATTCTCCCTTGGTGCGTTGGAACAGATCGGTTCGTGCAAAGGACTCAAGGTAGAAAATCATTCTTTACAAGTATCTAGTGGTAAAGACTCCAGCAATCCAGCGTCTCTCCTGAAGAGTTCGTAGCGATTGGGTCAAGAAAATTACTCCTAAGGAGACTTAAATTATCGACAAGTACTAGTGCTAAAGCTCTCCTTGAATTATTCACCAAAATGCTTTTCGATACGATGACACAGAAGGGCACAGAACACGACACACAAAAATAACACACGACAAAGACACACACACACCGCAACACGGAAAGCAACACACACAAAACATCACACACACGACCCACAACATCTCACAAACACACACTCACTCAACACAAAATAACCCACAACTTGTCACACGCAACACAAGACGACCCACAACATGATGAGCGCTGTGGAGCTAGGGCTCCGGCTCGGCTTTCGCAGCGGCTCTGGCGAGGAATGGTGCCGGAGCTCTCGCCGGAGGGAAACACGGCAGGAGGGGGCCTGAGCCGCTTGGGCCTCTTTCCAAGGGGGCGGAACAAGGCCTCCGCTCTCTGCCCTCTGCAGACCTGGCTGCCAGGTCAGTGCTTCCAGTTCCTCGTCCGCAGTCGCTGTCGTCCTCCTCAGCGGCCGTGGGCGTCCTCGCTGGGGACAGGGCTCGGGGGGATGTAGGTGGAGAGGGGCCAGAGTCTCTTGAGCAGAGTGACTCTGTGGGGTGCCGTAAGAAAAGGAGATTTTGGTTGGGATGCTCAAGGTGTAATGGGAGGAGAGTGGAGGGCGGATCCCCGCCGTGTGGAAGAGGCAAACAGAGGAGCCTCTGAGACGTTGCCGCCTGAGATGGTAACTTACTTGTTTTTTTCCCCTTGGGCTGGCTTTAGCAGCAAGGAAAAAGAAGTCAAGCCTCAGAATCTACTGCCCTCATGCGACGGAATGTGAGTGAGAGCAGCGAGCCTGTGACCGTTGGTGATGCCAGGCAAGAGCCCTCCATCTGGGAGCCGAGCTCTCGCCAGTCTCGGAGAGAGAAGTGTCTGGTTTGGTGAGGACTCTGCTCACGCCCTGTCACGGAGTCCCCGGCATGCTCTGAAACTGCTCCCTATGAAGCCAGTCAGAACTCTGGGGCAGTCGCTTTTCTGTGAGCAGCCTGTCTTCAGGACTCACAGCTCACACAGCTTCCACCTTCCTGGGTCTGACCTCGGAGCATTCAGCCTCCTCTGCCCCTCCGTGCGCTTCCCCCCAGCGAGTCCGCTCAGGCGGGGCTCCTGGGGAAGCCAGAGGGTCCTGCACCCCAACTCCGCAGTCAGATGTGACTCTCAGCCAGCCAGTAAAACAGAAGGTTTATTTGACGACAGAAACATGGTCTAAAACAGAGCTTGCAGGTGCAGAGAACGGGACCCCTCAGCTGGGTCCATTTTGGGGGGCAGTGAGCCAGACAACCACGTCTGCACTTCACTCCATGTCCCAGCCAGCCCCAAACTGAAACCCCCCTCCAGCCCCTCCTCCTCTGGGCTTTGTCCCTTTCCCGGGCCAGGAGGTCACCTGATTCCTTTGTTCTCCAACCCTTCAGCTCTCACCTTGCAGGGGGGGAAGGGCCCAGGCCATCAGTTGCCAGGAAACAGGGTGTTGGCCATTCTCTGTGTCCAGACTCCTGCACACACATGCCCTCTAGGGCTCTGCAATGATCATACACCCTTACTCCACCCCCTAGATACTTAAGAACTGCCTAGGGGAAACTGAGGCACCCCCACACTATTCAGAGGAAACATTAAGAACAGTCCCACTTCTCACACGCCCCACCTGAGTCCGGGTCGGGAAGCCCCGTCCATTAGGGTTCGGTTTGTAAGCAAAGGATCCTGACCAGCTGTGGCTAGGAGGGAGAAAAGGCCCCATTTTCAGAGGCTGCTCGTTTCTCTGGTCAGGAACGGTGTCTTCTCCACAACTGAAGCTTGGATCCAAGAGGATGACTCCAGGTGGTGAGTTGCTCGCCTTGCTCTCCTGTTTCTCTGTTTTCTCTCCTGTGTTCGCCAACTCTCTCTTTCTCGTCTCTCCTCTTCTCTCCTCGTGCCGTGTCCCTTCACAGGACGCGGGTAGGTGTGCATTCCCACAAGTGAGGTCTCGGGAGCCATGGAAAAGTCGGAGAGGACGAAGATCATGCAGGGCAGTAGAAAGGCTGCTGAAAGTACCTGAAGAGACAAAGGAAACGAGAAGGGGGAAGTCCAGCCTAACACAGGAGTGTAATCTGTAAAGAGAAACAACGGCAAATCTAATCTACAGAAACTCTTCAAGTTGCCGAAAGACATGTAGGATGGGAAAATACTTGTTGAATCCAGTCTCTTGAAGATCTTAGGCTCAGTATGCGTGCGAATTTGTAGTTGCTTAGAAATCTGCCTTCTTCTGTTTGCTCTACCTTCCAATTATTGAAAATCTACCTACCTATTTTTTGTTTAGTTTTATTATTAATGATTATTATTATTATTCAACTCATTTTGTGCAACTGGTGCTCCGTGAGGAAATGATTTGCGTCTTACTCCAAGGGGCTGCCCGGTGTCACTGTTGCTCCGGGAGGGAAATGATATGAGCACTACCTGAATTGGCCACGCAGTTTCACCATTGCTCCGTGAGGGAAATGCTTTCTGCATTACTCCAAGTGGCCACCCAGTGTCACTGTTGCTCCATGAGGGAAATGCTTTCTGAATGACCTGAATTGGCCACAGACATCACTGTTGCTCCGGGGTGGGGGGTGGGGGGGAGGCTTGGGATTGTTTGTGTATTACTCCTGAGTGGCCACGTCGTGTCACTCTTCCTCCAGGAGGGGAATGCTTTGTGCATTTCCCTGTGTTGTGGCCACCCAAGACAACACACACAGCACGATACCGACGCACACACACACAGAACACGTCACACATACAGATGGGTAGTGTAAAGTGCTAAAAATGAGACTTTCATTACTAATCAGATGTAGCCGTTGATGTCTCATGCACTCTTCCTCGAAAAGCCATACGTAATCTCGCCTGATCATTTGGTAGAGATCTGTTCCAGAAAATTACTCATCATGAGACATACATTATTGACAAGTACTAGTGATCCATTTCTCCTCGAATGATTCACCAAAACGCTTTTCGATTCCCTGCTGGTGATTTGGAAGAAATCGTTTCTCGAAATATACTAAAATAGAGAAATTCATCTTTGATCTGTGCGACAGATAAATTTGAGAAGGAATCTTCCTGAAAGCCCCGAGGATTCACTTCTCGTCAGACGGTACAGAGCAGGTTGCGAAAATTACTGAAAATGAGAACGTCATTCGAAATCAGGTATCCTGATGTCCTCCTCATGGAACCATGCACCAAAAAGCAAGTCTATTCTCTCTTTGGCATTTAGCAAGGATTTATCGAGAAAATTGCTAAAAAAGAGAAAGTTATAACTGATCAATGCTTATAATCAATGACAAATGGAATCCTCCTCCAAAAGCCTTTCAGATTGGCTCCTTGTGATTAGGTAGATATCAGTTGACGATTTGGTAGAAATGACTAAAAAGGAGGCAGTTCTTTCTGATCAATGTTAGCAATTAATTACACATGGAATCATCCTCCGTACTATATTCATAATTAGCTCCTGGAGATTTGGACTAAAATCGGTCCGTGAAACTGAC
Source organism: Lepidochelys olivacea (assembly GCF_965140295.1). Taxonomy (NCBI): domain Eukaryota; kingdom Metazoa; phylum Chordata; order Testudines; family Cheloniidae; genus Lepidochelys; species Lepidochelys olivacea. The sequence goes on along the minus strand of NC_140432.1, from coordinate 1,246,059 downwards.
AAGGAATGAGACAATTCATTCCTCAGCCGTCCTCTGATAAATTTCCCACGGAATCCTCCAGCAGAAAAGCAAAGGCATTCTCCCTTGGTGCGTTGGAACAGATCGGTTCGTGCAAAGGACTCAAGGTAGAAAATCATTCTTTACAAGTATCTAGTGGTAAAGACTCCAGCAATCCAGCGTCTCTCCTGAAGAGTTCGTAGCGATTGGGTCAAGAAAATTACTCCTAAGGAGACTTAAATTATCGACAAGTACTAGTGCTAAAGCTCTCCTTGAATTATTCACCAAAATGCTTTTCGATACGATGACACAGAAGGGCACAGAACACGACACACAAAAATAACACACGACAAAGACACACACACACCGCGACACGGAAAGCAACACACACAAAACATCACACACACGACCCACAACATCTCACAAACACACACTCACTCAACACAAAATAACCCACAACTTGTCACACGCAACACAAGACGACCCACAACATGATGAGCGCTGTGGAGCTAGGGCTCCGGCTCGGCTTTCGCAGCGGCTCTGGCGAGGAATGGTGCCGGAGCTCTCGCCGGAGGGAAACACGGCAGGAGGGGGCCTGAGCCGCTTGGGCCTCTTTCCAAGGGGGCGGAACAAGGCCTCCGCTCTCTGCCCTCTGCAGACCTGGCTGCCAGGTCAGTGCTTCCAGTTCCTCGTCCGCAGTCGCTGTCGTCCTCCTCAGCGGCCGTGGGCGTCCTCGCTGGGGACAGGGCTCGGGGGGATGTAGGTGGAGAGGGGCCAGAGTCTCTTGAGCAGAGTGACTCTGTGGGATGCCGTAAGAAAAGGAGATTTTGGTTGGGATGCTCAAGGTGTATTGGGAGGAGAGTGGAGGGCGGATCCCCGCCGTGTGGAAGAGGCAAACAGAGGAGCCTCTGAGACGTTGCCGCCTGAGATGGTAACTTACTTGTTTTTTTCCCCTTGGGCTGGCTTTAGTAGCAAGGAAAAAGAAGTCAAGCCTCAGAATCTACTGCCCTCATGCGACGGAATGTGAGTGAGAGCAGCGAGCCTGTGACCGTTGGTGATGCCAGGCAAGAGCCCTCCATCTGGGAGCCGAGCTCTCGCCAGTCTCGGAGAGAGAAGTGTCTGGTTTGGTGAGGACTCTGCTCACGCCCTGTCACGGAGTCCCCGGCATGCTCTGAAACTGCTCCCTATGAAGCCAGTCAGAACTCTGGGGCAGTCGCTTTTCTGTGAGCAGCCTGTCTTCAGGACTCACAGCTCACACAGCTTCCACCTTCCTGGGTCTGACCTCGGAGCATTCAGCCTCCTCTGCCCCTCCGTGCGCTTCCCCCCAGCGAGTCCGCTCAGGCGGGGCTCCTGGGGAAGCCAGAGGGTCCTGCACCCCAACTCCGCAGTCAGATGTGACTCTCAGCCAGCCAGTAAAACAGAAGGTTTATTTGACGACAGAAACATGGTCTAAAACAGAGCTTGCAGGTGCAGAGAACGGGACCCCTCAGCTGGGTCCATTTTGGGGGGCAGTGAGCCAGACAACCACGTCTGCACTTCACTCCATGTCCCAGCCAGCCCCAAACTGAAACCCCCCTCCAGCCCCTCCTCCTCTGGGCTTTGTCCCTTTCCCGGGCCAGGAGGTCACCTGATTCCTTTGTTCTCCAACCCTTCAGCTCTCACCTTGCAGGGGGGGAAGGGCCCAGGCCATCAGTTGCCAGGAAACAGGGTGTTGGCCATTCTCTGTGTCCAGACTCCTGCACACACATGCCCTCTAGGGCTCTGCAATGATCATACACCCTTACTCCACCCCCTAGATACTTAAGAACTGCCTAGGGGAAACTGAGGCACCCCCACACTATTCAGAGGAAACATTAAGAACAGTCCCACTTCTCACACGCCCCACCTGAGTCCGGGTCGGGAAGCCCCGTCCATTAGGGTTCGGTTTGTAAGCAAAGGATCCTGACCAGCTGTGGCTAGGAGGGAGAAAAGGCCCCATTTTCAGAGGCTGCTCGTTTCTCTGGTCAGGAACGGTGTCTTCTCCACAACTGAAGCTTGGATCCAAGAGGATGACTCCAGGTGGTGAGTTGCTCGCCTTGCTCTCCTGTTTCTCTGTTTTCTCTCCTGTGTTCGCCAACTCTCTCTTTCTCGTCTCTCCTCTTCTCTCCTCGTGCCGTGTCCCTTCACAGGACGCGGGTAGGTGTGCATTCCCACAAGTGAGGTCTCGGGAGCCATGGAAAAGTCGGAGAGGACGAAGATCATGCAGGGCAGTAGAAAGGCTGCTGAAAGTACCTGAAGAGACAAAGGAAACGAGAAGGGGGAAGTCCAGCCTAACACAGGAGTGTAATCTGTAAAGAGAAACAACGGCAAATCTAATCTACAGAAACTCTTCAAGTTGCCGAAAGACATGTAGGATGGGAAAATACTTGTTGAATCCAGTCTCTTGAAGATCTTAGGCTCAGTATGCGTGCGAATTTGTAGTTGCTTAGAAATCTGCCTTCTTCTGTTTGCTCTACCTTCCAATTATTGAAAATCTACCTACCTATTTTTTGTTTAGTTTTATTATTAATGATTATTATTATTATTCAACTCATTTTGTGCAACTGGTGCTCCGTGAGGAAATGATTTGTGTCTTACTCCAAGGGGCTGCCCGGTGTCACTGTTGCTCCGGGAGGGAAATGATATGAGCACTACCTGAATTGGCCACGCAGTTTCACCATTGCTCCGTGAGGGAAATGCTTTCTGCATTACTCCAAGTGGCCACCCAGTGTCACTGTTGCTCCATGAGGGAAATGCTTTCTGAATGACCTGAATTGGCCACAGACATCACTGTTGCTCCGGGGTGGGGGGTGGGGAGGAGGCTTGGGATTGTTTGTGTATTACTCCTGAGTGGCCACGTCGTGTCACTCTTCCTCCAGGAGGGGAATGCTTTGTGCATTTCCCTGTGTTGTGGCCACCCAAGACAACACACACAGCACGATACCGACGCACACACACACAGAACACGTCACACATACAGATGGGTAGTGTAAAGTGCTAAAAATGAGACTTTCATTACTAATCAGATGTAGCCGTTGATGTCTCATGCACTCTTCCTCGAAAAGCCATACGTAATCTCGCCTGATCATTTGGTAGAGATCTGTTCCAGAAAATTACTCATCATGAGACATACATTATTGACAAGTACTAGTGATCCATTTCTCCTCGAATGATTCACCAAAACGCTTTTCGATTCCCTGCTGGTGATTTGGAAGAAATCGTTTCTCGAAATATACTAAAATAGAGAAATTCATCTTTGATCTGTGCGACAGATAAATTTGAGAAGGAATCTTCCTGAAAGCCCCGAGGATTCACTTCTCGTCAGACGGTACAGAGCAGGTTGCGAAAATTACTGAAAATGAGAACGTCATTCGAAATCAGGTATCCTGATGTCCTCCTCATGGAACCATGCACCAAAAAGCAAGTCTATTCTCTCTTTGGCATTTAGCAAGGATTTATCGAGAAAATTGCTAAAAAAGAGAAAGTTATAACTGATCAATGCTTATAATCAATGACAAATGGAATCCTCCTCCAAAAGCCTTTCAGATTGGCTCCTTGTGATTAGGTAGATATCAGTTGACGATTTGGTAGAAATGACTAAAAAGGAGGCAGTTCTTTCTGATCAATGTTAGCAATTAATTACACATGGAATCATCCTCCGTACTATGTTCATAATTAGCTCCTGGAGATTTGGACTAAAATCGGTCCGTGAAAATGACTAGGAATGAGACAATTCATTCCTCAGCCGTCCTCTGATAAATTTCCCACGGAATCCTCCAGCAGAAAAGCAAAGGCATTCTCCTTTGGTGCGTTGGAACAGATCGGTTCGTGCAAAGGACTCAAGGTAGAAAATCATTCTTTACAAGTATCTAGTGGTAAAGACTCCAGCAATCCAGCGTCTCTCCTGAAGAGTTCGTAGCGATTGGGTCAAGAAAATTACTCCTAAGGAGACTTAAATTATCGACAAGTACTAGTGCTAAAGCTCTCCTCGAATTATTCACCAAAATGCTTTTCGATACGATGACACAGAAGGGCACAGAACACGACACACAAAAATAACACACGACAAAGACACACACACACCGCGACACGGAAAGCAACACACACAAAACATCACACACACGACCCACAACATCTCACAAACACACACTCACTCAACACAAAATAACCCACAACATGTCACACGCAACACAAGACGACCCACAACATGATGAGCGCTGTGGAGCGAGGGCTCCGGCTCGGCTTTCGCAGCGGCTCTGGCGAGGAATGGTGCCGGAGCTCTCGCCGGAGGGAAACACGGCAGGAGGGGGCCTGAGCCGCTTGGGCCTCTTTCCAAGGGGGCGGAACAAGGCCTCCGCTCTCTGCCCTCTGCAGACCTGGCTGCCAGGTCAGTGCTTCCAGTTCCTCGTCCGCAGTCGCTGTCGTCCTCCTCAGCGGCCGTGGGCGTCCTCGCTGGGGACAGGGCTCGGGGGGATGTAGGTGGAGAGGGGCCAGAGTCTCTTGAGCAGAGTGACTCTGTGGGGTGCCGTAAGAAAAGGAGATTTTGGTTGGGATGCTCAAGGTGTAATGGGAGGAGAGTGGAGGGCGGATCCCCGCCGTGTGGAAGAGGCAAACAGAGGAGCCTCTGAGACGTTGCCGCCTGAGATGGTAACTTACTTGTTTTTTTCCCCTTGGGCTGGCTTTAGCAGCAAGGAAAAAGAAGTCAAGCCTCAGAATCTACTGCCCTCATGCGACGGAATGTGAGTGAGAGCAGCGAGCCTGTGACCGTTGGTGATGCCAGGCAAGAGCCCTCCATCTGGGAGCCGAGCTCTCGCCAGTCTCGGAGAGAGAAGTGTCTGGTTTGGTGAGGACTCTGCTCACGCCCTGTCACGGAGTCCCCGGCATGCTCTGAAACTGCTCCCTATGAAGCCAGTCAGAACTCTGGGGCAGTCGCTTTTCTGTGAGCAGCCTGTCTTCAGGACTCACAGCTCACACAGCTTCCACCTTCCTGGGTCTGACCTCGGAGCATTCAGCCTCCTCTGCCCCTCCGTGCGCTTCCCCCCAGCGAGTCCGCTCAGGCGGGGCTCCTGGGGAAGCCAGAGGGTCCTGCACCCCAACTCCGCAGTCAGATGTGACTCTCAGCCAGCCAGTAAAACAGAAGGTTTATTTGACGACAGAAACATGGTCTAAAACAGAGCTTGCAGGTGCAGAGAACGGGACCCCTCAGCTGGGTCCATTTTGGGGGGCAGTGAGCCAGACAACCACGTCTGCACTTCACTCCATGTCCCAGCCAGCCCCAAACTGAAACCCCCCTCCAGCCCCTCCTCCTCTGGGCTTTGTCCCTTTCCCGGGCCAGGAGGTCACCTGATTCCTTTGTTCTCCAACCCTTCAGCTCTCACCTTGCAGGGGGGGAAGGGCCCAGGCCATCAGTTGCCAGGAAACAGGGTGTTGGCCATTCTCTGTGTCCAGACTCCTGCACACACATGCCCTCTAGGGCTCTGCAATGATCATACACCCTTACTCCACCCCCTAGATACTTAAGAACTGCCTAGGGGAAACTGAGGCACCCCCACACTATTCAGAGGAAACATTAAGAACAGTCCCACTTCTCACACGCCCCACCTGAGTCCGGGTCGGGAAGCCCCGTCCATTAGGGTTCGGTTTGTAAGCAAAGGATCCTGACCAGCTGTGGCTAGGAGGGAGAAAAGGCCCCATTTTCAGAGGCTGCTCGTTTCTCTGGTCAGGAACGGTGTCTTCTCCACAACTGAAGCTTGGATCCAAGAGGATGACTCCAGGTGGTGAGTTGCTCGCCTTGCTCTCCTGTTTCTCTGTTTTCTCTCCTGTGTTCGCCAACTCTCTCTTTCTCGTCTCTCCTCTTCTCTCCTCGTGCCGTGTCCCTTCACAGGACGCGGGTAGGTGTGCATTCCCACAAGTGAGGTCTCGGGAGCCATGGAAAAGTCGGAGAGGACGAAGATCATGCAGGGCAGTAGAAAGGCTGCTGAAAGTACCTGAAGAGACAAAGGAAACGAGAAGGGGGAAGTCCAGCCTAACACAGGAGTGTAATCTGTAAAGAGAAACAACGGCAAATCTAATCTACAGAAACTCTTCAAGTTGCCGAAAGACATGTAGGATGGGAAAATACTTGTTGAATCCAGTCTCTTGAAGATCTTAGGCTCAGTATGCGTGCGAATTTGTAGTTGCTTAGAAATCTGCCTTCTTCTGTTTGCTCTACCTTCCAATTATTGAAAATCTACCTACCTATTTTTTGTTTAGTTTTATTATTAATGATTATTATTATTATTCAACTCATTTTGTGCAACTGGTGCTCCGTGAGGAAATGATTTGCGTCTTACTCCAAGGGGCTGCCCGGTGTCACTGTTGCTCCGGGAGGGAAATGATATGAGCACTACCTGAATTGGCCACGCAGTTTCACCATTGCTCCGTGAGGGAAATGCTTTCTGCATTACTCCAAGTGGCCACCCAGTGTCACTGTTGCTCCATGAGGGAAATGCTTTCTGAATGACCTGAATTGGCCACAGACATCACTGTTGCTCCGGGGTGGGGGGTGGGGGGGAGGCTTGGGATTGTTTGTGTATTACTCCTGAGTGGCCACGTCGTGTCACTCTTCCTCCAGGAGGGGAATGCTTTGTGCATTTCCCTGTGTTGTGGCCACCCAAGACAACACACACAGCACGATACCGACGCACACACACACAGAACACGTCACACATACAGATGGGTAGTGTAAAGTGCTAAAAATGAGACTTTCATTACTAATCAGATGTAGCCGTTGATGTCTCATGCACTCTTCCTCGAAAAGCCATACGTAATCTCGCCTGATCATTTGGTAGAGATCTGTTCCAGAAAATTACTCATCATGAGACATACATTATTGACAAGTACTAGTGATCCATTTCTCCTCGAATGATTCACCAAAACGCTTTTCGATTCCCTGCTGGTGATTTGGAAGAAATCGTTTCTCGAAATATACTAAAATAGAGAAATTCATCTTTGATCTGTGCGACAGATAAATTTGAGAAGGAATCTTCCTGAAAGCCCCGAGGATTCACTTCTCGTCAGACGGTACAGAGCAGGTTGCGAAAATTACTGAAAATGAGAACGTCATTCGAAATCAGGTATCCTGATGTCCTCCTCATGGAACCATGCACCAAAAAGCAAGTCTATTCTCTCTTTGGCATTTAGCAAGGATTTATCGAGAAAATTGCTAAAAAAGAGAAAGTTATAACTGATCAATGCTTATAATCAATGACAAATGGAATCCTCCTCCAAAAGCCTTTCAGATTGGCTCCTTGTGATTAGGTAGATATCAGTTGACGATTTGGTAGAAATGACTAAAAAGGAGGCAGTTCTTTCTGATCAATGTTAGCAATTAATTACACATGGAATCATCCTCCGTACTATGTTCATAATTAGCTCCTGGAGATATGGACTAAAATCGGTCCGTGAAAATGACTAGGAATGAGACAATTCATTCCTCAGCCGTCCTCTGATAAATTTCCCACGGAATCCTCCAGCAGAAAAGCAAAGGCATTCTCCCTTGGTGCGTTGGAACAGATCGGTTCGTGCAAAGGACTCAAGGTAGAAAATCATTCTTTACAAGTATCTAGTGGTAAAGACTCCAGCAATCCAGCGTCTCTCCTGAAGAGTTCGTAGCGATTGGGTCAAGAAAATTACTCCTAAGGAGACTTAAATTATCGACAAGTACTAGTGCTAAAGCTCTCCTCGAATTATTCACCAAAATGCTTTTCGATACGATGACACAGAAGGGCACAGAACACGACACACAAAAATAACACACGACAAAGACACACACACACCGCGACACGGAAAGCAACACACACAAAACATCACACACACGACCCACAACATCTCACAAACACACACTCACTCAACACAAAATAACCCACAACATGTCACACGCAACACAAGACGACCCACAACATGATGAGCGCTGTGGAGCGAGGGCTCCGGCTCGGCTTTCGCAGCGGCTCTGGCGAGGAATGGTGCCGGAGCTCTCGCCGGAGGGAAACACGGCAGGAGGGGGCCTGAGCCGCTTGGGCCTCTTTCCAAGGGGGCGGAACAAGGCCTCCGCTCTCTGCCCTCTGCAGACCTGGCTGCCAGGTCAGTGCTTCCAGTTCCTCGTCCGCAGTCGCTGTCGTCCTCCTCAGCGGCCGTGGGCGTCCTCGCTGGGGACAGGGCTCGGGGGGATGTAGGTGGAGAGGGGCCAGAGTCTCTTGAGCAGAGTGACTCTGTGGGGTGCCGTAAGAAAAGGAGATTTTGGTTGGGATGCTCAAGGTGTAATGGGAGGAGAGTGGAGGGCGGATCCCCGCCGTGTGGAAGAGGCAAACAGAGGAGCCTCTGAGACGTTGCCGCCTGAGATGGTAACTTACTTGTTTTTTTCCCCTTGGGCTGGCTTTAGCAGCAAGGAAAAAGAAGTCAAGCCTCAGAATCTACTGCCCTCATGCGACGGAATGTGAGTGAGAGCAGCGAGCCTGTGACCGTTGGTGATGCCAGGCAAGAGCCCTCCATCTGGGAGCCGAGCTCTCGCCAGTCTCGGAGAGAGAAGTGTCTGGTTTGGTGAGGACTCTGCTCACGCCCTGTCACGGAGTCCCCGGCATGCTCTGAAACTGCTCCCTATGAAGCCAGTCAGAACTCTGGGGCAGTCGCTTTTCTGTGAGCAGCCTGTCTTCAGGACTCACAGCTCACACAGCTTCCACCTTCCTGGGTCTGACCTCGGAGCATTCAGCCTCCTCTGCCCCTCCGTGCGCTTCCCCCCAGCGAGTCCGCTCAGGCGGGGCTCCTGGGGAAGCCAGAGGGTCCTGCACCCCAACTCCGCAGTCAGATGTGACTCTCAGCCAGCCAGTAAAACAGAAGGTTTATTTGACGACAGAAACATGGTCTAAAACAGAGCTTGCAGGTGCAGAGAACGGGACCCCTCAGCTGGGTCCATTTTGGGGGGCAGTGAGCCAGACAACCACGTCTGCACTTCACTCCATGTCCCAGCCAGCCCCAAACTGAAACCCCCCTCCAGCCCCTCCTCCTCTGGGCTTTGTCCCTTTCCCGGGCCAGGAGGTCACCTGATTCCTTTGTTCTCCAACCCTTCAGCTCTCACCTTGCAGGGGGGGAAGGGCCCAGGCCATCAGTTGCCAGGAAACAGGGTGTTGGCCATTCTCTGTGTCCAGACTCCTGCACACACATGCCCTCTAGGGCTCTGCAATGATCATACACCCTTACTCCACCCCCTAGATACTTAAGAACTGCCTAGGGGAAACTGAGGCACCCCCACACTATTCAGAGGAAACATTAAGAACAGTCCCACTTCTCACACGCCCCACCTGAGTCCGGGTCGGGAAGCCCCGTCCATTAGGGTTCGGTTTGTAAGCAAAGGATCCTGACCAGCTGTGGCTAGGAGGGAGAAAAGGCCCCATTTTCAGAGGCTGCTCGTTTCTCTGGTCAGGAACGGTGTCTTCTCCACAACTGAAGCTTGGATCCAAGAGGATGACTCCAGGTGGTGAGTTGCTCGCCTTGCTCTCCTGTTTCTCTGTTTTCTCTCCTGTGTTCGCCAACTCTCTCTTTCTCGTCTCTCCTCTTCTCTCCTCGTGCCGTGTCCCTTCACAGGACGCGGGTAGGTGTGCATTCCCACAAGTGAGGTCTCGGGAGCCATGGAAAAGTCGGAGAGGACGAAGATCATGCAGGGCAGTAGAAAGGCTGCTGAAAGTACCTGAAGAGACAAAGGAAACGAGAAGGGGGAAGTCCAGCCTAACACAGGAGTGTAATCTGTAAAGAGAAACAACGGCAAATCTAATCTACAGAAACTCTTCAAGTTGCCGAAAGACATGTAGGATGGGAAAATACTTGTTGAATCCAGTCTCTTGAAGATCTTAGGCTCAGTATGCGTGCGAATTTGTAGTTGCTTAGAAATCTGCCTTCTTCTGTTTGCTCTACCTTCCAATTATTGAAAATCTACCTACCTATTTTTTGTTTAGTTTTATTATTAATGATTATTATTATTATTCAACTCATTTTGTGCAACTGGTGCTCCGTGAGGAAATGATTTGTGTCTTACTCCAAGGGGCTGCCCGGTGTCACTGTTGCTCCGGGAGGGAAATGATATGAGCACTACCTGAATTGGCCACGCAGTTTCACCATTGCTCCGTGAGGGAAATGCTTTCTGCATTACTCCAAGTGGCCACCCAGTGTCACTGTTGCTCCATGAGGGAAATGCTTTCTGAATGACCTGAATTGGCCACAGACATCACTGTTGCTCCGGGGTGGGGGGTGGGGGGGAGGCTTGGGATTGTTTGTGTATTACTCCTGAGTGGCCACGTCGTGTCACTCTTCCTCCAGGAGGGGAATGCTTTGTGCATTTCCCTGTGTTGTGGCCACCCAAGACAACACACACAGCACGATACCGACGCACACACACACAGAACACGTCACACACACAGATGGGTAGTGTAAAGTGCTAAAAATGAGACTTTCATTACTAATCAGATGTAGCCGTTGATGTCTCATGCACTCTTCCTCGAAAAGCCATACGTAATCTCGCCTGATCATTTGGTAGAGATCTGTTCCAGAAAATTACTCATCATGAGACATACATTATTGACAAGTACTAGTGATCCATTTCTCCTCGAATGATTCACCAAAACGCTTTTCGATTCCCTGCTGGTGATTTGGAAGAAATCGTTTCTCGAAATATACTAAAATAGAGAAATTCATCTTTGATCTGTGCGACAGATAAATTTGAGAAGGAATCTTCCTGAAAGCCCCGAGGATTCACTTCTCGTCAGACGGTACAGAGCAGGTTGCGAAAATTACTGAAAATGAGAACGTCATTCGAAATCAGGTATCCTGATGTCCTCCTCATGGAACCATGCACCAAAAAGCAAGTCTATTCTCTCTTTGGCATTTAGCAAGGATTTATCGAGAAAATTGCTAAAAAAGAGAAAGTTATAACTGATCAATGCTTATAATCAATGACAAATGGAATCCTCCTCCAAAAGCCTTTCAGATTGGCTCCTTGTGATTAGGTAGATATCAGTTGACGATTTGGTAGAAATGACTAAAAAGGAGGCAGTTCTTTCTGATCAATGTTAGCAATTAATTACACATGGAATCATCCTCCGTACTATGTTCATAATTAGCTCCTGGAGATATGGACTAAAATCGGTCCGTGAAAATGACTAGGAATGAGACAATTCATTCCTCAGCCGTCCTCTGATAAATTTCCCACGGAATCCTCCAGCAGAAAAGCAAAGGCATTCTCCCTTGGTGCGTTGGAACAGATCGGTTCGTGCAAAGGACTCAAGGTAGAAAATCATTCTTTACAAGTATCTAGTGGTAAAGACTCCAGCAATCCAGCGTCTCTCCTGAAGAGTTCGTAGCGATTGGGTCAAGAAAATTACTCCTAAGGAGACTTAAATTATCGACAAGTACTAGTGCTAAAGCTCTCCTCGAATTATTCACCAAAATGCTTTTCGATACGATGACACAGAAGGGCACAGAACACGACACACAAAAATAACACACGACAAAGACACACACACACCGCGACACGGAAAGCAACACACACAAAACATCACACACACGACCCACAACATCTCACAAACACACACTCACTCAACACAAAATAACCCACAACATGTCACACGCAACACAAGACGACCCACAACATGATGAGCGCTGTGGAGCGAGGGCTCCGGCTCGGCTTTCGCAGCGGCTCTGGCGAGGAATGGTGCCGGAGCTCTCGCCGGAGGGAAACACGGCAGGAGGGGGCCTGAGCCGCTTGGGCCTCTTTCCAAGGGGGCGGAACAAGGCCTCCGCTCTCTGCCCTCTGCAGACCTGGCTGCCAGGTCAGTGCTTCCAGTTCCTCGTCCGCAGTCGCTGTCGTCCTCCTCAGCGGCAGTGGGCGTCCTTGCTGGGGACAGGGCTCGGGGGGATGTAGGTGGAGAGGGGCCAGAGTCTCTTGAGCAGAGTGACTCTGTGGGGTGCCGTAAGAAAAGGAGATTTTGGTTGGGATGCTCAAGGTGTAATGGGATGTGGCAATTCAATGATGAGACAGAACACAGCTTTTGTGCAAGGAAGCAGGCTGGTCAGCTGAGATGGGCTGTTCTGCCCCCCCGCCTTCCTCCTTCTCCTTTTATTATATTTCTCCCCCCTAAGCATTTCACACTGCTACCGCAAAAAGTTACACAAAGGAAAGTATGACGTTGATTAATATACTTATTTACCATCTTTTATCTACTACAATGCTGGTTCTCAGGCCTTGAGCCCAGGCTAAGAAAGCTTCCCACAGTCACTGTCCCAACAATCAAGTTCTCATGGTTCATATCTAGCCCTTGTCCTTGGATAGACCAATGTGTGCATTGCTTCTACAAAACAGTCAGGGTGTGCCCTGCCTGCTTCCAGGTGGAATAACTAAACATGAACCCTTCATCCCCCCGTTTTTTATTTAATGATATTCGGCCATCTCATGGTAGCCGTCAATTTGTTTTGTCATGCTGTTTAACTCCCAGACAGACAAGGACATAACTTGGGGCGCTTTCCAGGGCGAAATTTCACAAAATCTTAACAAGGAAGGAATACATTGTACACAGGAGCAGCAAAAAATAAGCCCAATAATTACAAACACAGCATAACCGAAAAGCTGTCGCAGCCATTCTAGAGAGGGCAGCCAACCTGTAAGCCAATTCCAAAAACCCTCAAACCCCAGATCTTGGCGTATGTGTGTTGTAAGATTGGCCAATTCAGCCAGTCTAGTTTCTATGGAGCGACTATTATCAGTTAAATTAAAGCAACACATGTGCTGAAACGTGGAGCAGCCTAGATGGTGTTTCAGGAGCAGAAAATCAATGGCTGCTCTGTTATCCAAGATTGCATCCCTTAATTCGTGTTGTTCTGTGTTAAGTAAGGCACTAGCCTGGGATGTTGTATTAATTGCCTTTGCTGCAAAGCATGCCAGGTTATTTAAAGTTCTGGCTGAATACATGGCAAGCGTGGGGACCCCAACAATAGAGGCTGCTAAAGCAGTATACTCAGCACGACTAAAAAGCTCAACATCTGCAATACAATCATATGAAAGGTGTACACTTCTTCTACTACGTTTTTGACCAGCAAAAGGCAATATAAGTGTCATTCTACTAAGACAGCAAAGGGTGCCATCACTTAAATTTGCAGGGATATAATTAAAAGTGCGTGAACCGCAAGTAAAAAACCATCCTGATGGTAGGATGATATGGCCATAATTGTATGAAACATTAACAGCATGGGAACAATTTAAAAGTGGTTGAGAAATTTTTCGACAGCCCAAAGGCACGTTTGTACTAGTGCAGTTAACTACACGCGCACAGGTGACATTGTCAGCCCCGGCCGGGTACAGTGTGTGGAGGGATATAGCCGTGCGAGGCAGAGTATAGTTGGCCGGGCCCCAATTAGCCATGCTAGAGTACTGGGAAGAAAGATTCTCATAAGGAGAAAACAGTGTCTTATTTTCCATCTCCTCAGGGTGATGACATATTGGAATAAGGCATGTACCTAACAAATCTCCGGCTGCTAAAGAATTAGATAGACAAAAGTGGGTAACATTTGCTATTGAAGCCAATCTTTCCCATATGTTATATGTCATTCGGGCTCATAACGGGGGAAGCGCGTCCGAGCCAACCCCTACAGGAAATAGCAGGCACAAAAGGCACACAATCATCACAGAATTAGCAGTGATTTGGGCGAGAATCGCCACAAACAAAGTCTTAGGAGTCTCTGGCTGTTGATCTGCTGCCAGTCTTTGTTGGGCCACGGCGACCAATGCTTTTACTGCTCCCCATGTCACGGGCCGGTTTGGGACACTACGTCTCCTCCGTTTCCGTCCCGTCGTTGTCGACTCGGGGGACAACGCGGTCTCCTCCAAAGTCAGCTGAAACTCTGGTATGGGATTCGGCAGCCCCTGGTGCCATGCCATGTTGTTTAAGTGCCGGTCACACACACCGAGCTGGAACCCACAACGGTCCTGCAGGGAGAGACACAGCAGCATATCCCCGACCCCAAGTGATTAGAGGTACTGGGCCCAGCCACTGTGGATCAGGCAGCTGACAGTAAAAGACACACGGTCTTTCCAGTACCTCAGATTTGTGAAAATGCCAATCCGCAGGGGTCTGCTGATCTGCATTCAATGTTAAATTATTTAAAGTAAACAAGAGGATATGCATTTGTTGTTGAATGTCTCCTAAGGTTCGGAGACGCAGCTCCCCTTGTTTTAATTGTTTATCAAGCAAGGTTTTGAGTAGACGATTGGCACGTTCAACAATGACTTGGCCCGTGGAATTATAAGGGATTCCGTGTTTAAGACGGACGTCCCAGTGGGCACAAAAGGTGGAGAGGGCTGCAGAGCAGTAGGCTGGGGCATTATCTGTTTTTATTCGGCAGGGGCGACCCATAACAGAAAAGCAGGCCAGCAAATGGTGAATAACTTTGTTAGTGGCTTCCCCACGTTGAAGCTGAGCCCTGATTAGGGGGCGGGGCTTGAGTGACTAGGGGTCCTATAAACGTAGCAGCCAGTCAGGCAGCGGCACAGACAGCTGCAGCGGCAGAGGAGCTAGCAAACAGAGCTGTAAGCAGGGGAGTTTGAGTGGGAGTTCTGTTGGAGGAGAAGGTATTTGTGTGTGTGCTTGGTTTTGTATTGGTGGTATCTGTATATGTAGAGGCTTGGAGGGGATTTGTGCTGGGACAGAAGATGAGCCCTGATTAGGGGGCGGGGCTTCACTGACTAGGGGTCCTATAAAGGTAGCAGCCAGTCAGGCAGCAGCACAGACAGCTGCAGCGGCACAGGAGCGAGCAAACAGAGCTGTAAACAGGGGAGTTTGAGAGGGAGTTCTGTTGGAGGAGAAGGTATTTGTGTGTGTTTGGTTTTGTATTGGTAGTATCTGTATGTGTAGGGGCTTTGTGCTGGGAGAAAAGCTGAGCCCTGATTGGGGGCGGGGCTTCAATGACTTGGGGTTCTATAAAGGTAGCAGCCAGTCAGGCAGCGGTACAGAAAGCTGCAGCGGCACAGGAGCTAGCAAACAGAGCTGTAAACAGGGGAGTTTGAGTGGGAGTTCTGTTGGAGGAGAAGGTATTTGTGTGTGTTTGGTTTTGTATTGGTGGTATCTGTATGTGTAGATGCTTGGAGGGGCTTTGTCCTGGGAGAGAAGCTGAGCCCTGATTAGGGGGCGGGGCTTGACTGACTAGGGGTCCTATAAAGGTAGCAGCCAGTCAGGCAGCGGCACAGGAGCTAGCAAACAGAGCTGTAAACAGGGGAGTTTGAGTGGGAGTTCTGTTGGAGGAGAAGGTATTTGTGTGTGAGTGTTTGGTTTTGTATTGTTCGTATCTGTATGTGTAGGTGCTTTGTGCTGGGAGAGAAGCTGAGCCCTGATTAGGGGCGGGGCTTCACTGACTAGGGGTCCTATAAAGGTAGCAGCCAGTCAGGCAGCGGCACAGGAGCTAGCAAACAGAGCTGTGAACAGGGGAGTTTGAGTGGGAGTTCTGTTGGAGGAGAAGGTATTTGTGTGTGAGTGTTTGGTTTTGTATTGTTCGTATCTGTATGTGTAGGTGCTTTGTGCTGGGAGAGAAGCTGAGCCCTGATTAGGGGCGGGGCTTCACTGACTAGGGGTCCTATAAAAGTAGCAGCCAGTCAGGCAGCGGAACAGACAGCTGCAGCGGCACAGGAGCTAGCAAACAGCTGTAAACAGGGGAGTTTGAGTGGGAGTTCTGTTGGAGGAGAAGGTATTTGTGTTAGTTTGGTTTTGTACTGGTAGTATCTGTATGTGTAGGGGCTTTGTGCTGGGAGAGAAGCTGAGCCCTGATTAGGGGGCGGGGCTTCCTGACTAGTGGTACTATAAAGGTAGCGGCACAGACAGCTGCAGTGGCACAGAGAGCTGCAGCAGCACAGGAGCTAGCAAACAGAGCTGTAAACAGGGGAGTTTGAGTGGTAGTTCTGTCGGAGGAGAAGGTATTTGTGTGTGTTTGGTTTTGTATTGGTAGTATCTGTATGTGTAGGAGCTTTGTTCTGGGAGAGAAGCTGAGCCTGATTAGGGGGCGGGGCTTCACTGACTTGGGGTTCTATAAAGGGAGCAGCTAGTCAGGCAGCGGCACAGACAGCTGCAGCGGCACAGGAGCTAGCAAACAGAGCTGTAAACAGGGGAGTTTGAGTGGTAGTTCTGTCGGAGGAGAAGGTATTTGTGTGTGTTTGGTTTTGTATTGGTAGTATCTGTATGTGTAGGGGCTTTGTGCTGGGAGAAAAGCTGAGCCCTGATTAGGGGGCGGGGCTTCACTGATTAGGGGTCCTCTAAAGGGAGGAGCCAGTCAGGCAGCGGCACAGACAGCTGCAGTGGCACAGGAGCTAACAAACAGAGCTGTAAACAGGGGAGTTTGAGTGGGAGTTATGTTGGAGGAGAAGGTATTTGTGTGTGTTTGGTTTTGTATTGGTGGTATCTGTATGTGCAGGGGCTTTGTGCTGGGAGAGAAGCTGAGCCCTGATTAGGGGGCGGGGCTTCACTGACTAGGGGTCCTATAACGGTAGCAGCCAGTCAGGCAGGGGCAGAGGAGCTAGCAAACAGCGCTGTAAACAGGGGAGTTTGAGTGGGAGTTCTGTTGGAGGAGAAGGTATTGGTGTGTGTGTTTGGTATTGTATTGGTGGTATCTGTATGTGTAGAGGCTTGGAGGGGCTTTGTGCTGGGAGAGAAGCTGAGCCCTGATTAGGGGGCGGGGCTTCGCTGACTAGGGGTCCTATAAAGGCAGCAGCCAGTCAGTCAGCGGCACAGACAGCTGCAGTGGCAGAGGAGCTAGCAGAGAGAGCTGTAAACAGGGGAGTTTGAGTGGGAGTTCTGTTGGAGCAGAAGGTATTTGTTTGTGTTTGGTTTTGCATTGGTAGTACCTGTATGTGTTGGGGCTTTGTGCTGGGAGAGAAACTGAGCCCTGATTAGGGGGCGGGGCTTCCCTGACTAGGGGTCCTATAAAGGTGGCGGCACAGAGAAATGCAGCGGCCCAGGAGCTAGCAAAGAGCTGTAAACAGGGGAGTTTGAGTGGGAGTTCTGTTGGAGGAGAAGGTATTTGTGTGTGTCTTTGGTTTTGTATTGGTAGTATCTGTATGTGTAGGGGCTTTGTGCTGGGAGAGAAGCTGAGCCCTGATTAGGGGGCGGGGCTTCCCTGACTAGGGGTCCTATAAAGGTAGCGGCACAGAGAGCTGCAGCGGCACAGGAGCTATCAAACAGAGCTGTAAACAGGGGAGTTTGAGTGGGAGTTCTGTTGGAGGAGAAGGTATTTGTGTGTGTCTTTGGTTTTGTATTGGTAGTATCTGTATGTGTAGAGGCTTGGAGGGGCTTTGTGCTGGAAGCGAAGCTGAGCCCTGAGTAGGGGGCGGGGCTTCACTGACTAGGGGTCCTATAAAGGTACCAGCCAGTCAGGCAGCGGCACAGATAGCTGCACCGGCACTGGAGATAGCAAATAGAGCTGTAAACAGGGGAGTTTGAGTGGGAGTTCTGTTGGAGGAGAAGGTATTTGTGTGTGTTTGGTTTTGTATTGGTGGTATCTGTATGTGTAGGGGCTTTGTGCTGGGACAGAAGATGAGCCCTGATTAGGGGGCGGGGCTTCCCTGACTAGGGGTCCTGTAAAGGTAGCAGCCAGTCAGGCAGCGGCACAGGAGCTAGCAAACAGAGCTGTAAAAAGCGGAGTTTGAGTGGGAGTTCTGTTGGAGGAGAAGGTATTTGTGTGTGTTTGGTTTTGTATTGGTGGTATCTGTATGTGTAGGGGCTTTGTCCTGGGAGAGAAGCTGAGCCGTGATTAGGGGGCGGGGCTTCACTGACTAGGGGTCCTAGAAAGGTATCAGCCAGTCAGGCAGCGGCACAGACAGCTGCAGCGGCACAGGAGCGAGCAAACAGAGCTGTAAACAGGGGAGTTTGAGTGGGAGTTCTGTTGGAGGAGAAGGTATTTGTGTGTGTTTGGTTTTGTATTGGTGGTATCTGTATGTGCAGGGGATTTGTGCTGGGAGAGAAGCTGAGCCCTGATTAGTGGGCGGGGCTTCCCTGACTAGGGGTCCTATAAAGGTTGCAGCCAGTCAGGCAGCGGCACAGGAGCTAGCAAACAGAGCTGTAAACAGGGGAGTTTGAGTGGGAGTTTTGTTGGTGGAGAAGGTATTTGTGTGTGTGTTGGGTTTTGTATTGGTAGTATCTGTATGTGTAGGGGCTTTGTGCTGGGAGAGAAGATGAGCCCTGATTAGGGGGCGGGGCTTCCCAGACTAGGCGTCCTATAAAGGTTGCAGCCAGTCAGGCAACGGCACAGACAGCTGCAGCGGCACAGGAGCTAGCAAACAGAGCTGTAAACAGGGGAGTTTGAGTGGGAGTTCTGTTGGAGGAGAAGGTATTTGTGTGTGTGTGTTTGGTTTTGTATTGTTAGTATCTGTATGTGCAGGGGCTTTGTGCTGGGAGAGAATCTGAGCCCTGATTAGGGGGCGGGGCTTCCCTGACTAGGGGTCCTATAAAGGTAGCAGCCAGTCAGGCAGCGGCACGGGAGCTAGCAAACAGAGCTGTAAACAGGGGAGTTTGTGTGGGTGTTCTGTTGGAGGAGAAGGTATTTGTGTGTGTGTGTGTGTGTGTGTGTTCGGTTTTGTTTTGGTAGTATCTGTATGTGTAGGGGCTTTTTGCTGGGAGAGAAGCTGAGCCCTGATTAGGGGGCGGGGCTTCCCTGACTAGGGGTCCTATAAAGGTATCAGCCAGTCAGGCAGCGGCACAGAAGCTAGCAAACAGAGCTGTAAACAGGGGAGTTTGAGTGGGAGTTCTGTTGGAGGAGAAGGTATTTGTGTGTGTTTGGTTTTGTATTGGTGGTATCTGTATGTGTAGGGGCTTTGTCCTGGGAGAGAAGCTGAGCCCTGATTAGGGGGCGGGGCTTCACTGACTAGCGGTCCTATAAAGGTTGCAGCCAGTCAGGCAGCAGCACAGGAGGTAGCAAACAGAGCTGTAAACAGGGGAGTTTGAGTGGGAGTTCTGTTGGAGGAGAAGGTATTTGTGTGTGTTTGGTTTTGTATTGTTAGTATCTGTATGTGCAGGGGCTTTGTGCTGGGAGAGAAGCTGAGCCCTGGTTAGGGTGCGGGGCTTCACTGACCAGGGGTCCTAAAAAGGTAGCAGCCAGTCAGGCAGCGGCACAGATGCTGCAGTGGCAGAGGAGCTAGCCAACAGAGCTGTAAACAGGGGAGTACGAGTGGGAGTTCTGTTGGAGGAGAAGGTATTTGTGTGTGTTTGGTTTTGTATTGGTGGTATCTGTATGTGTAGGGGCTTTGTGCTGGGAGAGAAGCTGAGCCCTGATTATGGGGCGGGGCTTCACTGACTAGGGGTCCTATAAAGGTAGCAGCCAGTCGGGCAGCGGCACAGGAGCTAGCAAACAGAGCTGTAAACAGGGGAGTTTGAGTGGGAGTTCTGTTGGAGGAGAAGGTACTTGTGTGTGTTTGGTTTTGTATCGGTGGTATCTGTATGTGTAGGGGCTTTGTCCTGGGAGAGAAGCTGAGCCCTGATTAGGGGGCGGGGCTTCCCTGGCTAGGGGTCCTATAAAGGTAGCAGCCAGTTAGGCAGCGGCACAGGAGCTAGCAAACAGAGCTGTAAACAGGGGAGTTTGAGTGGGAGTTCTGTTGGAGTAGAAGGTATTTGTGTGTGTTTGGTTTTGTATTGGTCGTATCTGTATGTGTAGGGGCTTTGTGCTGGGACAGAAGCTGAGCCCTGATTAGGGGGCGGGGCTTCACTGACTAGGGGTCCTATAAAGGTAACAACCAGTCAGCTAGCGGCACAGACAGCTGCAGCGCACAGGAGCTAGCAAACAGAGCTGTAAACAGGGGAGTTTGAGTGGGAGTTCTGTTGGAGGAGAAGGTATTTGTGTGTGTTTGGTTTTGTATTGGTGGTATCTGTATGTGTAGGGGCTTTGTGCTGGGACAGAAGATGAGCCCTGATTAGGGGGCGGGGCTTCCCTGACTAGGGGTCCTGTAAAGGTAGCAGCCAGTCAGGCAGCGGCACAGGAGCTAGCAAACAGAGCTGTAAAAAGCGGAGTTTGAGTGGGAGTTCTGTTGGAGGAGAAGGTATTTGTGTGTGTTTGGTTTTGTATTGGTGGTATCTGTATGTGTAGGGGCTTTGTCCTGGGAGAGAAGCTGAGCCGTGATTAGGGGGCGGGGCTTCACTGACTAGGGGTCCTAGAAAGGTATCAGCCAGTCAGGCAGCGGCACAGACAGCTGCAGCGGCACAGGAGCGAGCAAACAGAGCTGTAAACAGGGGAGTTTGAGTGGGAGTTCTGTTGGAGGAGAAGGTACTTGTGTGTGTTTGGTTTTGTATCGGTGGTATCTGTATGTGTAGGGGCTTTGTCCTGGGAGAGAAGCTGAGCCCTGATTAGGGGGCGGGGCTTCCCTGGCTAGGGGTCCTATAAAGGTAGCAGCCAGTTAGGCAGCGGCACAGGAGCTAGCAAACAGAGCTGTAAACAGGGGAGTTTGAGTGGGAGTTCTGTTGGAGTAGAAGGTATTTGTGTGTGTTTGGTTTTGTATTGGTCGTATCTGTATGTGTAGGGGCTTTGTGCTGGGACAGAAGCTGAGCCCTGATTAGGGGGCGGGGCTTCACTGACTAGGGGTCCTATAAAGGTAACAACCAGTCAGCTAGCGGCACAGACAGCTGCAGCGGCACAGGAGCTAGCAAACAGAGCTGTAAACAGGGGAGTTTGAGTGGGAGTTCTGTTGGAGGAGAAGGTACTTGTGTGTGTTTGGTTTTGTATCGGTGGTATCTGTATGTGTAGGGGCTTTGTCCTGGGAGAGAAGCTGAGCCCTGATTAGGGGGCGGGGCTTCCCTGGCTAGGGGTCCTATAAAGGTAGCAGCCAGTTAGGCAGCGGCACAGGAGCTAGCAAACAGAGCTGTAAACAGGGGAGTTTGAGTGGGAGTTCTGTTGGAGTAGAAGGTATTTGTGTGTGTTTGGTTTTGTATTGGTCGTATCTGTATGTGTAGGGGCTTTGTGCTGGGACAGAAGCTGAGCCCTGATTAGGGGGCGGGGCTTCACTGACTAGGGGTCCTATAAAGGTAACAACCAGTCAGCTAGCGGCACAGACAGCTGCAGCGCACAGGAGCTAGCAAACAGAGCTGTAAACAGGGGAGTTTGAGTGGGAGTTCTGTTGGAGGAGAAGGTATTTGTGTGTGTTTGGTTTTGTATTGGTGGTATCTGTATGTGTAGGGGCTTTGTGCTGGGACAGAAGATGAGCCCTGATTAGGGGGCGGGGCTTCCCTGACTAGGGGTCCTGTAAAGGTAGCAGCCAGTCAGGCAGCGGCACAGGAGCTAGCAAACAGAGCTGTAAAAAGCGGAGTTTGAGTGGGAGTTCTGTTGGAGGAGAAGGTATTTGTGTGTGTTTGGTTTTGTATTGGTGGTATCTGTATGTGTAGGGGCTTTGTCCTGGGAGAGAAGCTGAGCCGTGATTAGGGGGCGGGGCTTCACTGACTAGGGGTCCTAGAAAGGTATCAGCCAGTCAGGCAGCGGCACAGACAGCTGCAGCGGCACAGGAGCGAGCAAACAGAGCTGTAAACAGGGGAGTTTGAGTGGGAGTTCTGTTGGAGGAGAAGGTATTTGTGTGTGTTTGGTTTTGTATTGGTGGTATCTGTATGTGCAGGGGATTTGTGCTGGGAGAGAAGCTGAGCCCTGATTAGTGGGCGGGGCTTCCCTGACTAGGGGTCCTATAAAGGTTGCAGCCAGTCAGGCAGCGGCACAGGAGCTAGCAAACAGAGCTGTAAACAGGGGAGTTTGAGTGGGAGTTTTGTTGGTGGAGAAGGTATTTGTGTGTGTGTTGGGTTTTGTATTGGTAGTATCTGTATGTGTAGGGGCTTTGTGCTGGGAGAGAAGATGAGCCCTGATTAGGGGGCGGGGCTTCCCAGACTAGGCGTCCTATAAAGGTTGCAGCCAGTCAGGCAACGGCACAGACAGCTGCAGCGGCACAGGAGCTAGCAAACAGAGCTGTAAACAGGGGAGTTTGAGTGGGAGTTCTGTTGGAGGAGAAGGTATTTGTGTGTGTGTGTTTGGTTTTGTATTGTTAGTATCTGTATGTGCAGGGGCTTTGTGCTGGGAGAGAATCTGAGCCCTGATTAGGGGGCGGGGCTTCCCTGACTAGGGGTCCTATAAAGGTAGCAGCCAGTCAGGCAGCGGCACGGGAGCTAGCAAACAGAGCTGTAAACAGGGGAGTTTGTGTGGGTGTTCTGTTGGAGGAGAAGGTA
Source organism: Lepidochelys olivacea (assembly GCF_965140295.1). Lineage (NCBI taxonomy): Eukaryota > Metazoa > Chordata > Testudines > Cheloniidae > Lepidochelys > Lepidochelys olivacea. The sequence goes on along the minus strand of NC_140432.1, from coordinate 1,223,797 downwards.
TTTGTGTGTGTGTGTGTGTGTGTGTGTTCGGTTTTGTTTTGGTAGTATCTGTATGTGTAGGGGCTTTTTGCTGGGAGAGAAGCTGAGCCCTGATTAGGGGGCGGGGCTTCCCTGACTAGGGGTCCTATAAAGGTATCAGCCAGTCAGGCAGCGGCACAGAAGCTAGCAAACAGAGCTGTAAACAGGGGAGTTTGAGTGGGAGTTCTGTTGGAGGAGAAGGTATTTGTGTGTGTTTGGTTTTGTATTGGTGGTATCTGTATGTGTAGGGGCTTTGTCCTGGGAGAGAAGCTGAGCCCTGATTAGGGGGCGGGGCTTCACTGACTAGCGGTCCTATAAAGGTTGCAGCCAGTCAGGCAGCAGCACAGGAGGTAGCAAACAGAGCTGTAAACAGGGGAGTTTGAGTGGGAGTTCTGTTGGAGGAGAAGGTATTTGTGTGTGTTTGGTTTTGTATTGTTAGTATCTGTATGTGCAGGGGCTTTGTGCTGGGAGAGAAGCTGAGCCCTGGTTAGGGTGCGGGGCTTCACTGACCAGGGGTCCTAAAAAGGTAGCAGCCAGTCAGGCAGCGGCACAGATGCTGCAGTGGCAGAGGAGCTAGCCAACAGAGCTGTAAACAGGGGAGTACGAGTGGGAGTTCTGTTGGAGGAGAAGGTATTTGTGTGTGTTTGGTTTTGTATTGGTGGTATCTGTATGTGTAGGGGCTTTGTGCTGGGAGAGAAGCTGAGCCCTGATTATGGGGCGGGGCTTCACTGACTAGGGGTCCTATAAAGGTAGCAGCCAGTCGGGCAGCGGCACAGGAGCTAGCAAACAGAGCTGTAAACAGGGGAGTTTGAGTGGGAGTTCTGTTGGAGGAGAAGGTACTTGTGTGTGTTTGGTTTTGTATCGGTGGTATCTGTATGTGTAGGGGCTTTGTCCTGGGAGAGAAGCTGAGCCCTGATTAGGGGGCGGGGCTTCCCTGGCTAGGGGTCCTATAAAGGTAGCAGCCAGTTAGGCAGCGGCACAGGAGCTAGCAAACAGAGCTGTAAACAGGGGAGTTTGAGTGGGAGTTCTGTTGGAGTAGAAGGTATTTGTGTGTGTTTGGTTTTGTATTGGTCGTATCTGTATGTGTAGGGGCTTTGTGCTGGGACAGAAGCTGAGCCCTGATTAGGGGGCGGGGCTTCACTGACTAGGGGTCCTATAAAGGTAACAACCAGTCAGCTAGCGGCACAGACAGCTGCAGCGCACAGGAGCTAGCAAACAGAGCTGTAAACAGGGGAGTTTGAGTGGGAGTTCTGTTGGAGTAGAAGGTATTTGTGTGTGTTTGGTTTTGTATTGGTGGTATCTGTATGTGCAGGGGCTTTGTGCTGGGAGAGAAGCTGAGCCCTGATTAGGGGGCGGGGCTTGACTGACTAGGGGTCCTATAAAGGTCGCAGCCAGTCAGGCAGTGGCACAGACAGCTGCAGCGGCACAGGAGCTAGCAAACAGAGCTGTAAACAGGCGGGTTTGAGTGGGAGTTCTGTTGGAGGAGAAGGTATTTGTGTGTGTGTTTGGTTTTGTATTGGTAGTATCTGTATGTGTCGGGGCTTTGTGCTGGGAGAGAAGCTGAGCCGTGATTAGGGGGCTGGGCTTCCCTGACTAGGGGTCCTATAAAGGTAGCAGCCAATCAGGCAGCGGCACAGACAGCTGCAGCGGCACAGGAGCTAGCAAACAGAGCTGTAAACAGGGGAGTTTGAGTGGGAGTTCTTTCGGAGGAGAAGGTATTTGTGTGTGACACACTAGACACACTCACTCAACACAAATTAACCCACAACATGTCACACGCAACACAAGACGACCCACAACATGATGAGCGCTGTGGAGCGAGGGCTCCGGCTCGGCTTTCGCAGCGGCTCTGGCGAGGAATGGTGCCGGAGCTCTCGCCGGAGGGAAACACGGCAGGAGGGGGCCTGAGCCGCTTGGGCCTCTTTCCAAGGGGGCGGAACAAGGCCTCCGCTCTCTGCCCTCTGCAGACCTGGCTGCCAGGTCAGTGCTTCCAGTTCCTCGTCCGCAGTCGCTGTCGTCCTCCTCAGCGGCCGTGGGCGTCCTCGCTGGGGACAGGGCTCGGGGGGATGTAGGTGGAGAGGGGCCAGAGTCTCTTGAGCAGAGTGACTCTGTGGGATGCCGTAAGAAAAGGAGATTTTGGTTGGGATGCTCAAGGTGTAATGGGAGGAGAGTGGAGGGCGGATCCCCGCCGTGTGGAAGAGGCAAACAGAGGAGCCTCTGAGACGTTGCCGCCTGAGATGGTAACTTACTTGTTTTTTTCCCCTTGGGCTGGCTTTAGTAGCAAGGAAAAAGAAGTCAAGCCTCAGAATCTACTGCCCTCATGCCACGGAATGTGAGTGAGAGCAGCGAGCCTGTGACCGTTGGTGATGCCAGGCAAGAGCCCTCCATCTGGGAGCCGAGCTCTCGCCAGTCTCGGAGAGAGAAGTGTCTGGTTTGGTGAGGACTCTGCTCACGCCCTGTCACGGAGTCCCCGGCATGCTCTGAAACTGCTCCCTATGAAGCCAGTCAGAACTCTGGGGCAGTCGCTTTTCTGTGAGCAGCCTGTCTTCAGGACTCACAGCTCACACAGCTTCCACCTTCCTGGGTCTGACCTCGGAGCATTCAGCCTCCTCTGCCCCTCCGTGCGCTTCCCCCCAGCGAGTCCGCTCAGGCGGGGCTCCTGGGGAAGCCAGAGGGTCCTGCACCCCAACTCCACAGTCAGATGTTACTCTCAGCCAGCCAGTAAAACAGAAGGTTTATTTGACGACAGAAACATGGTCTAAAACAGAGCTTGCAGGTGCAGAGAACGGGACCCCTCAGCTGGGTCCATTTTGGGGGGCAGTGAGCCAGACAACCACGTCTGCACTTCACTCCATGTCCCAGCCAGCCCCAAACTGAAACCCCCCTCCAGCCCCTCCTCCTCTGGGCTTTGTCCCTTTCCCGGGCCAGGAGGTCACCTGATTCCTTTGTTCTCCAACCCTTCAGCTCTCACCTTGCAGGGGGGGAAGGGCCCAGGCCATCAGTTGCCAGGAAACAGGGTGTTGGCCATTCTCTGTGTCCAGACTCCTGCACACACATGCCCTCTAGGGCTCTGCAATGATCATACACCCTTACTCCACCCCCTAGATACTTAAGAACTGCCTAGGGGAAACTGAGGCACCCCCACACTATTCAGAGGAAACATTAAGAACAGTCCCACTTCTCACACGCCCCACCTGAGTCCGGGTCGGGAAGCCCCGTCCATTAGGGTTCGGTTTGTAAGCAAAGGATCCTGACCAGCTGTGGCTAGGAGGGAGAAAAGGCCCCATTTTCAGAGGCTGCTCGTTTCTCTGGTCAGGAACGGTGTCTTCTCCACAACTGAAGCTTGGATCCAAGAGGATGACTCCAGGTGGTGAGTTGCTCGCCTTGCTCTCCTGTTTCTCTGTTTTCTCTCCTGTGTTCGCCAACTCTCTCTTTCTCGTCTCTCCTCTTCTCTCCTTGTGCCGTGTCCCTTCACAGGACGCGGGTAGGTGTGCATTCCCACAAGTGAGGTCTCGGGAGCCATGGAAAAGTCGGAGAGGACGAAGATCATGCAGGGCAGTAGAAAGGCTGCTGAAAGTACCTGAAGAGACAAAGGAAACGAGAAGGGGGAAGTCCAGCCTAACACAGGAGTGTAATCTGTAAAGAGAAACAACGGCAAATCTAATCTACAGAAACTCTTCAAGTTGCCGAAAGACATGTAGGATGGGAAAATACTTGTTGAATCCAGTCTCTTGAAGATCTTAGGCTCAATATGCGTGCGAATTTGTAGTTGCTTAGAAATCTGCCTTCTTCTGTTTGCTCTACCTTCCAATTATTGAAAATCTACCTACCTATTTTTTGTTTAGTTTTATTATTAATGATTATTATTATTATTCAACTCATTTTGTGCAACTGGTGCTCCGTGAGGAAATGATTTGTGTCTTACTCCAAGGGGCTGCCCGGTGTCACTGTTGCTCCGGGAGGGAAATGGTATGAGCACTACCTGAATTGGCCACGCAGTTTCACCATTGCTCCGTGAGGGAAATGCTTTCTGCATTACTCCAAGTGGCCACCCAGTGTCACTGTTGCTCCATGAGGGAAATGCTTTCTGAATGACCTGAATTGGCCACAGACATCACTGTTGCTCCGGGGTGGGGGGTGGGGGGGAGGCTTGGGATTGTTTGTGTATTACTCCTGAGTGGCCACGTCGTGTCACTCTTCCTCCAGGAGGGGAATGCTTTGTGCATTTCCCTGTGTTGTGGCCACCCAAGACAACACACACAGCATGATACTGACGCACACACACACAGAACACGTCACACATACAGATGGGTAGTGTAAAGTGCTAAAAATGAGACTTTCATTACTAATCAGATGTAGCCGTTGATGTCTCATGCACTCTTCCTCGAAAAGCCATACGTAATCTCGCCTGATCATTTGGTAGAGATCTGTTCAAGAAAATTACTCATCATGAGACATACATTATTGACAAGTACTAGTGATCCATTTCTCCTCGAATGATTCACCAAAACGCTTTTCGATTCCCTGCTGGTGATTTGGAAGAAATCGTTTCTCGAAATATACTAAAATAGAGAAATTCATCTTTGATCTGTGCGACAGATAAATTTGAGAAGGAATCTTCCTGAAAGCCCCGAGGATTCACTTCTCGTCAGACGGTACAGAGCAGGTTGCGAAAATTACTGAAAATGAGAACGTCATTCGAAATCAGGTATCCTGATGTCCTCCTCATGGAACCATGCACCAAAAAGCAAGTCTATTCTCTCTTTGGCATTTAGCAAGGATTTATCGAGAAAATTGCTAAAAAAGAGAAAGTTATAACTGATCAATGCTTATAATCAATGACAAATGGAATCCTCCTCCAAAAGCCTTTCAGATTGGCTCCTTGTGATTAGGTAGATATCAGTTGACGATTTGGTAGAAATGACTAAAAAGGAGGCAGTTCTTTCTGATCAATGTTAGCAATTAATTACACATGGAATCATCCTCCGTACTATATTCATAATTAGCTCCTGGAGATTTGGACTAAAATCGGTCCGTGAAACTGACAAGGAATGAGACAATTCATTCCTCAGCCGTCCTCTGATAAATTTCCCACGGAATCCTCCACCGGAAAAGCAAAGGCATTCTCCCTTGGTGCGTTGGAACAGATCGGTTCGTGCAAAGGACTCAAGGTAGAAAATCATTCTTTACAAGTATCTAGTGGTAAAGACTCCAGCAATCCAGCGTCCCTCCTGAAGAGTTCGTAGCGATTGGGTCAAGAAAATTACTCCTAAGGAGACTTAAATTATCGACAAGTACTAGTGCTAAAGCTCTCCTCGAATTATTCACCAAAATGCTTTTCGATACGATGACACAGAAGGGCACAGAACACGACACACAAAAATAACACACGACAAAGACACACACACACCGCGACACGGAAAGCAACACACACAAAACATCACACACACGACCCACAACATCTCACAAACACACACTCACTCAACACAAAATAACCCACAACATGTCACACGCAACACAAGACGACCCACAACATGATGAGCGCTGTGGAGCGAGGGCTCCGGCTCGGCATTCGCAGCGGCTCTGGCGAGGAATGGTGCCGGAGCTCTCGCCGGAGGGAAACACGGCAGGAGGGGGCCTGAGCCGCTTGGGCCTCTTTCCAAGGGGGCGGAACAAGGCCTCCGCTCTCTGCCCTCTGCAGACCTGGCTGCCAGGTCAGTGCTTCCAGTTCCTCGTCCGCAGTCGCTGTCGTCCTCCTCAGCGGCCGTGGGCGTCCTCGCTGGGGACAGGGCTCGGGGGGATGTAGGTGGAGAGGGGCCAGAGTCTCTTGAGCAGAGTGACTCTGTGGGATGCCGTAAGAAAAGGAGATTTTGGTTGGGATGCTCAAGGTGTAATGGGAGGAGAGTGGAGGGCGGATCCCCGCCGTGTGGAAGAGGCAAACAGAGGAGCCTCTGAGACGTTGCCGCCTGAGATGGTAACTTACTTGTTTTTTTCCCCTTGGGCTGGCTTTAGTAGCAAGGAAAAAGAAGTCAAGCCTCAGAATCTACTGCCCTCATGCGACGGAATGTGAGTGAGAGCAGCGAGCCTGTGACCGTTGGTGATGCCAGGCAAGAGCCCTCCATCTGGGAGCCGAGCTCTCGCCAGTCTCGGAGAGAGAAGTGTCTGGTTTGGTGAGGACTCTGCTCACGCCCTGTCACGGAGTCCCCGGCATGCTCTGAAACTGCTCCCTATGAAGCCAGTCAGAACTCTGGGGCAGTCGCTTTTCTGTGAGCAGCCTGTCTTCAGGACTCACAGCTCACACAGCTTCCACCTTCCTGGGTCTGACCTCGGAGCATTCAGCCTCCTCTGCCCCTCCGTGCGCTTCCCCCCAGCGAGTCCGCTCAGGCGGGGCTCCTGGGGAAGCCAGAGGGTCCTGCACCCCAACTCCGCAGTCAGATGTGACTCTCAGCCAGCCAGTAAAACAGAAGGTTTATTTGACGACAGAAACATGGTCTAAAACAGAGCTTGCAGGTGCAGAGAACGGGACCCCTCAGCTGGGTCCATTTTGGGGGGCAGTGAGCCAGACAACCACGTCTGCACTTCACTCCATGTCCCAGCCAGCCCCAAACTGAAACCCCCCTCCAGCCCCTCCTCCTCTGGGCTTTGTCCCTTTCCCGGGCCAGGAGGTCACCTGATTCCTTTGTTCTCCAACCCTTCAGCTCTCACCTTGCAGGGGGGGAAGGGCCCAGGCCATCAGTTGCCAGGAAACAGGGTGTTGGCCATTCTCTGTGTCCAGACTCCTGCACACACATGCCCTCTAGGGCTCTGCAATGATCATACACCCTTACTCCACCCCCTAGATACTTAAGAACTGCCTAGGGGAAACTGAGGCACCCCCACACTATTCAGAGGAAACATTAAGAACAGTCCCACTTCTCACACGCCCCACCTGAGTCCGGGTCGGGAAGCCCCGTCCATTAGGGTTCGGTTTGTAAGCAAAGGATCCTGACCAGGTGTGGCTAGGAGGGAGAAAAGGTCCCATTTTCAGAGGCTGCTCGTTTCTCTGGTCAGGAACGGTGTCTTCTCCACAACTGAAGCTTGGATCCAAGAGGATGACTCCAGGTGGTGAGTTGCTCGCCTTGCTCTCCTGTTTCTCTGTTTTCTCTCCTGTGTTCGCCAACTCTCTCTTTCTCGTCTCTCCTCTTCTCTCCTCGTGCCGTGTCCCTTCACAGGACGCGGGTAGGTGTGCATTCCCACAAGTGAGGTCTCGGGAGCCATGGAAAAGTCGGAGAGGACGAAGATCATGCAGGGCAGTAGAAAGGCTGCTGAAAGTACCTGAAGAGACAAAGGAAACGAGAAGGGGGAAGTCCAGCCTAACACAGGAGTGTAATCTGTAAAGAGAAACAACGGCAAATCTAATCTACAGAAACTCTTCAAGTTGCCGAAAGACATGTAGGATGGGAAAATACTTGTTGAATCCAGTCTCTTGAAGATCTTAGGCTCAATATGCGTGCGAATTTGTAGTTGCTTAGAAATCTGCCTTCTTCTGTTTGCTCTACCTTCCAATTATTGAAAATCTACCTACCTATTTTTTGTTTAGTTTTATTATTAATGATTATTATTATTATTCAACTCATTTTGTGCAACTGGTGCTCCGTGAGGAAATGATTTGTGTCTTACTCCAAGGGGCTGCCCGGTGTCACTGTTGCTCCGGGAGGGAAATGGTATGAGCACTACCTGAATTGGCCACGCAGTTTCACCATTGCTCCGTGAGGGAAATGCTTTCTGCATTACTCCAAGTGGCCACCCAGTGTCACTGTTGCTCCATGAGGGAAATGCTTTCTGAATGACCTGAATTGGCCACAGACATCACTGTTGCTCCGGGGTGGGGGGTGGGGGGGAGGCTTGGGATTGTTTGTGTATTACTCCTGAGTGGCCACGTCGTGTCACTCTTCCTCCAGGAGGGGAATGCTTTGTGCATTTCCCTGTGTTGTGGCCACCCAAGACAACACACACAGCACGATACCGACGCACACACACACAGAACACGTCACACATACAGATGGGTAGTGTAAAGTGCTAAAAATGAGACTTTCATTACTAATCAGATGTAGCCGTTGATGTCTCATGCACTCTTCCTCGAAAAGCCATACGTAATCTCGCCTGATCATTTGGTAGAGATCTGTTCCAGAAAATTACTCATCATGAGACATACATTATTGACAAGTACTAGTGATCCATTTCTCCTCGAATGATTCACCAAAACGCTTTTCGATTCCCTGCTGGTGATTTGGAAGAAATCGTTTCTCGAAATATACTAAAATAGAGAAATTCATCTTTGATCTGTGCGACAGATAAATTTGAGAAGGAATCTTCCTGAAAGCCCCGAGGATTCACTTCTCGTCAGACGGTACAGAGCAGGTTGCGAAAATTACTGAAAATGAGAACGTCATTCGAAATCAGGTATCCTGATGTCCTCCTCATGGAACCATGCACCAAAAAGCAAGTCTATTCTCTCTTTGGCATTTAGCAAGGATTTATCGAGAAAATTGCTAAAAAAGAGAAAGTTATAACTGATCAATGCTTATAATCAATGACAAATGGAATCCTCCTCCAAAAGCCTTTCAGATTGGCTCCTTGTGATTAGGTAGATATCAGTTGACGATTTGGTAGAAATGACTAAAAAGGAGGCAGTTCTTTCTGATCAATGTTAGCAATTAATTACACATGGAATCATCCTCCGTACTATGTTCATAATTAGCTCCTGGAGATTTGGACTAAAATCGGTCCGTGAAAATGACTAGGAATGAGACAATTCATTCCTCAGCCGTCCTCTGATAAATTTCCCACGGAATCCTCCAGCAGGAAAGCAAAGGCATTCTCCTTTGGTGCGTTGGAACAGATCGGTTCGTGCAAAGGACTCAAGGTAGAAAATCATTCTTTACAAGTATCTAGTGGTAAAGACTCCAGCAATCCAGCGTCTCTCCTGAAGAGTTCGTAGCGATTGGGTCAAGAAAATTACTCCTAAGGAGACTTAAATTATCGACAAGTACTAGTGCTAAAGCTCTCCTCGAATTATTCACCAAAATGCTTTTCGATACGATGACACAGAAGGGCACAGAACACGACACACAAAAATAACACACGACAAAGACACACACACACCGCGACACGGAAAGCAACACACACAAAACATCACACACACGACCCACAACATCTCACAAACACACACTCACTCAACACAAAATAACCCACAACATGTCACACGCAACACAAGACGACCCACAACATGATGAGCGCTGTGGAGCGAGGGCTCCGGCTCGGCTTTCGCAGCGGCTCTGGCGAGGAATGGTGCCGGAGCTCTCGCCGGAGGGAAACACGGCAGGAGGGGGCCTGAGCCGCTTGGGCCTCTTTCGAAGGGGGCGGAACAAGGCCTCCGCTCTCTGCCCTCTGCAGACCTGGCTGCCAGGTCAGTGCTTCCAGTTCCTCGTCCGCAGTCGCTGTCGTCCTCCTCAGCAGCCGTGGGCGTCCTCGCTGGGGACAGGGCTCGGGGGGATGTAGGTGGAGAGGGGCCAGAGTCTCTTGAGCAGAGTGACTCTGTGGGGTGCCGTAAGAAAAGGAGATTTTGGTTGGGATGCTCAAGGTGTAATGGGATGTGGCAATTCAATGATGAGACAGAACACAGCTTTTGTGCAAGGAAGCAGGCTGGTCAGCTGAGATGGGCTGTTCTGCCCCCCCGCATTCCTCCTTCTCATTTTAGTATATTTCTCCCCCCTAAGCATTTCACACTGCTACCGCAAAAAGTTACACAAAGGAAAGTATGACGTTGATTAATATACTTATTTACCATCTTTTATCTACTACAATGCTGGTTCTCAAGCCTTGAGCCCAGGCTAAGAAAGCTTCCCACAGTCACTGTCCCAACAATCAAGTTCTCATGGTTCATATCTAGCCCTTGTCCTTGGATAGACCAATGTGTGCATTGCTTCTACAAAACAGTCAGGGTGTGCCCTGCCTGCTTCCAGGTGGAATAACTAAACATGAACCCTTCATCCCCCCGTTTTTTATTTAATGATATTCGGCCATCTCATGGTAGCCGTCAATTTGTTTTGTCATGCTGTTTAACTCCCAGACAGACAAGGACATAACTTGGGGCGCTTTCCAGGGCGAAATTTCACAAAATCTTAACAAGGAAGGAATACATTGTACACAGGAGCAGCAAAAAATAAGCCCAATAATTACAAACACAGCATAACCGAAAAGCTGTCGCAGCCATTCTAGAGAGGGCAGCCAACCTGTAAGCCAATTCCAAAAACCCTCAAACCCCAGATCTTGGCGTATGTGTGTTGTAAGATTGGCCAATTCAGCCAGTCTAGTTTCTATGGAGCGACTATTATCAGTTAAATTAAAGCAACACATGTGCTGAAACATGGAGCAGCCTAGATGGTGTTTCAGGAGCAGAAAATCAATGGCTGCTCTGTTATCCAAGATTGCATCCCTTAATTCGTGTTGTTCTGTGTTAAGTAAGGCACTAGCCTGGGATGTTGTATTAATTGCCTTTGCTGCAAAGCATGCCAGGTTATTTAAAGTTCTGGCTGAATACATGGCAAGCGTGGGGACCCCAACAATAGAGGCTGCTAAAGCAGTATACTCAGCACGACTAAAAAGCTCAACATCTGCAATACAATCATATGAAAGGTGTACACTTCTTCTACTACGTTTTTGACCAGCAAAAGGCAATATAAGTGTCATTCTACTAAGACAGCAAAGGGTGCCATCACTTAAATTTGCAGGGATATAATTAAAAGTGCGTGAACCGCAAGTAAAAAACCATCCTGATGGTAGGATGATATGGCCATAATTGTATGAAAGATTAACAGCATGGGAACAATTTAAAAGTGGTTGAGAAATTTTTCGACAGCCCAAAGGCACGTTTGTACTAGTGCAGTTAACTACACGCGCACAGGTGACATTGTCAGCCCCGGCCGGGTACAGTGTGTGGAGGGATATAGCCGTGCGAGGCAGAGTATAGTTGGCCGGGCCCCAATTAGCCATGCTAGAGTACTGGGAAGAAAGATTCTCATAAGGAGAAAACAGTGTCTTATTTTCCATCTCCTCAGGGTGATGACATATTGGAATAAGGCATGTACCTAACAAATCTCCGGCTGCTAAAGAATTAGATAGACAAAAGTGGGTAACATTTGCTATTGAAGCCAATCTTTCCCATATGTTATATGTCATTCGGGCTCATAACGGGGGAAGCGCGTCCGAGCCAACCCCTACAGGAAATAGCAGGCACAAAAGGCACACAATCATCACAGAATTAGCAGTGATTTGGGCGAGAATCGCCACAAACAAAGTCTTAGGAGTCTCTGGCTGTTGATCTGCTGCCAGTCTTTGTTGGGCCACGGCGACCAATGCTTTTACTGCTCCCCATGTCACGGGCCGGTTTGGGACACTACGTCTCCTCCGTTTCCGTCCCGTCGTTGTCGACTCGGGGGACAACGCGGTCTCCTCCAAAGTCAGCTGAAACTCTGGTATGGGATTCGACAGCCCCTGGTGCCATGCCATGTTGTTTAAGTGCCGGTCACACACACCGAGCTGGAACCCACAACGGTCCTGCAGGGAGAGACACAGCAGCATATCCCCGACCCCAAGTGATTAGAGGTACTGGGCCCAGCCACTGTGGATCAGGCAGCTGACAGTAAAAGACACACGGTCTTTCCAGTACCTCAGATTTGTGAAAATGCCAATCCGCTGGGGTCTGCTGATCTGCATTCAATGTTAAATTATTTAAAGTAAACAAGAGGATATGCATTTGTTGTTGAATGTCTCCTAAGGTTCGGAGACGCAGCTCCCCTTGTTTTAATTGTTTATCAAGCAAGGTTTTGAGTATGCGATTGGCACGTTCAACAATGACTTGGCCCGTGGAATTATAAGGGATTCCGTGTTTAAGACGGACGTCCCAGTGGGCACAAAAGGTGGAGAGGGCTGCAGAGCAGTAGGCTGGGGCATTATCTGTTTTTATTCGGCAGGGGCGACCCATAACAGAAAAGCAGGCCAGCAAATGGTGAATAACTTTGTTAGTGGCTTCCCCACGTTGAAGCTGAGCCCTGATTAGGGGGCGGGGCTTGAGTGACTAGGGGTCCTATAAAGGTAGCAGCCAGTCAGGCAGCGGCACAGACAGCTGCAGCGGCAGAGGAGCTAGCAAACAGAGCTGTAAGCAGGGGAGTTTGAGTGGGAGTTCTGTTGGAGGAGAAGGTATTTGTGTGTGTGCTTGGTTTTGTATTGGTGGTATCTGTATATGTAGAGGCTTGGAGGGGATTTGTGCTGGGACAGAAGATGAGCCCTGATTAGGGGGCGGGGCTTCACTGACTAGGGGTCCTATAAAGGTAGCAGCCAGTCAGGCAGCGGCACAGACAGCTGCAGCGGCACAGGAGCGAGCAAACAGAGCTGTAAACAGGGGAGTTTGAGAGGGAGTTCTGTTGGAGGAGAAGGTATTTGTGTGTGTTTGGTTTTGTATTGGTAGTATCTGTATGTGTAGGAGCTTTGTGCTGGGAGAAAAGCTGAGCCCTGATTGGGGGCGGGGCTTCAATGACTTGGGGTTCTATAAAGGTAGCAGCAGGTCAGGCAGCGGTACAGACAGCTGCAGCGGCACAGGAGCTAGCAAACAGAGCTGTAAACAGGGGAGTTTGAGTGGGAGTTCTGTTGGAGGAGAAGGTATTTGTGTGTGTTTGGTTTTGTATTGGTGGTATCTGTATGTGTAGATGCTTGGAGGGGCTTTGTCCTGGGAGAGAAGCTGAGCCCTGATTAGGGGGCGGGGCTTGACTGACTAGGGGTCCGATAAAGGTAGCAGCCAGTCAGGCAGCGGCACAGGAGCTAGCAAACAGAGCTGTAAACAGGGGAGTTTGAGTGGGAGTTCTGTTGGAGGAGAAGGTATTTGTGTGTGAGTGTTTGGTTTTGTATTGTTCGTATATGTATGTGTAGGTGCTTTGTGCTGGGAGAGAAGCTGAGCCCTGATTAGGGGCGGGGCTTCACTGACTAGGGGTCCTATAAAGGTAGCAGCCAGTCAGGCAGCGGCAGAGGAGCTAGCAAACAGAGCGGTAAACAGGGGAGTTTGAGTGGGAGTTCTGTTGGAGGAGAAGGTATTTGTGTTAGTTTGGTTTTGTACTGGTAGTATCTGTATGTGTAGGGGCTTGGCGAGGCTTTGTGTTGGGAGAGAAGCTGAGCCCTGATTAGGGGGCGGGGCTTCACTGACTAGGGGTCCTATAAAAGTAGCAGCCAGTCAGGCAGCGGAACAGACAGCTGCAGCGGCACAGGAGCTAGCAAACAGCTGTAAACAGGGGAGTTTGAGTGGGAGTTCTGTTGGAGGAGAAGGTATTTGTGTTAGTTTGGTTTTGTACTGGTAGTATCTGTATGTGTAGGGGCTTTGTGCTGGGAGAGAAGCTGAGCCCTGATTAGGGGGCGGGGCTTCCTGACTAGTGGTACTATAAAGGTAGCGGCACAGACAGCTGCAGTGGCACAGAGAGCTGCAGCAGCACAGGAGCTAGCAAACAGAGCTGAAGCAGGGGAGTTGGAGTGGGAGTTCTGTTGGAGGAGAAGTTATTTGTTTGTGTGTGTTTGGTTTTGTATTGGTAGTATCTGTATGTGTAGGGGCTTTGTTCTGGGAGAGAAGCTGAGCCCTGATTAGGGGGCGGGGCTTCACTGACTAGGGGACCTATAAAGGTAGCAGCCTGTCAGGCTGCGGCACAGAGAGCTGCAGCAGCACAGGAGCTAGCAAACAGAGCTGTAAACAGGGGAGTTTGAGTGGGAGTTATGTTGGAGGAGAAGGTATTTGTGTGTGTTTGGTTTTGTATTGGTGGTATCTGTATGTGCAGGGGCTTTGTGCTGGGAGAGAAGCTGAGCCCTGATTAGGGGGCGGGGCTTCACTGACTAGGGGTCCTATAACGGTAGCAGCCAGTCAGGCAGGGGCAGAGGAGCTAGCAAACAGAGCTGTAAACAGGGGAGTTTGAGTGGGAGTTCTGTTGGAGGAGAAGGTATTGGTGTGTGTGTTTGGTATTGTATTGGTGGTATCTGTATGTGTAGAGGCTTGGAGGGGCTTTGTGCTGGGAGAGAAGCTGAGCCCTGATTAGGGGGCGGGGCTTCGCTGACTAGGGGTCCTATAAAGGCAGCAGCCAGTCAGTCAGCGGCACACACAGCTGCAGTGGCAGAGGAGCTAGCAGAGAGAGCTGTAAACAGGGGAGTTTGAGTTGGAGTTCTGTTGGAGCAGAAGGTATTTGTTTGTGTTTGGTTTTGTATTGGTAGTACCTGTATGTGTTGGGGCTTTGTGCTGGGAGAGAAACTGAGCCCTGATTAGGGGGCGGGGATTCACTGACTAGGGGTCCTATAAAGGGAGCAGCCAGTCAGGCAGCGGCACAGACATCTGCAGCGGCACAGGAGCTTGCAAACAGAGCTGTAAACTGGGGAGTTTGAGTGGGAATTCTGTTGGAGGCTAAGGTACTTGTGTGTGTTTGGTTTTGTATTGGTGGTATCTGTATGTGTAGGGGCTTTGTGCTGGGAGAGAAGCTGAGCCCTGATTAGGGGGCGGGGCTTCACTGACTAGGGGTCCTATAAAGGGAGCAGCCAGTCAGGCAGCGGTACAGACAGCTGCAGCGGCACAGGAGCTAGCAAACAGAGCTGTAAACAGGGGAGTTTGAGTGGGAGTTCTGTTGGAGGAGAAGGTATTTGTGTGTCTGTGTTTGGTTTTGTATTGTTCGTATCTGTATGTGTAGGGGCTTTGTGCTGGGAGAGAAGCTGAGCCCTGATTAGGGGCGGGGCTTCACTGACTAGGGGTCCTATAAAGGTAGCAGCCAGTCAGGCAGCGGCACAGGAGCTAGCAAACAGAGTGGTAAACAGGGGAGTTTGAGTGGGAGTTCTGTTGGAGGAGAAGGTATTTGTGTGTGTTTGGTTTTGTACTGGTAGTATCTGTATGTGTAGGGGCTTGGCGGGGCTTTGTGTTGGGGGGGAAGCTGAGCCCTGATTAGGGGGCGGGGCTTCACTGACTAGGGGTCCTATAAGGGTAGCAGCCAGTCAGGCAGCGGAAAAGACAGCTGCAGCGGCACAGGAGCTAGCAAACAGCTGTAAACAGGGGAGTTTGAGTGGGAGTTCTGTTGGAGGGGAAGGTATTTGTGTTAGTTTGGTTTTGTACTGGTAGTATCTGTATGTGTAGGTGCTTTGTGCTGGGAGAGAAGCTGAGCCCTGATTAGGGGGCGGGGCTTCCCTGACTAGGGGTCCTATAAAGGTAGCGGCACAGAGAAATGCAGCGGCCCAGGAGCTAGCAAAGAGCTGTAAACAGGGGAGTTTGAGTGGGAGTTCTGTTGGAGGAGAAGGTATTTGTGTGTGTCTTTGGTTTTGTGTTGGTAGTATCTGTATGTGTAGGGGCTTTGTGCTGGGAGAGAAGCTGAGCCCTGATTAGGGGGCGGGGCTTCCCTGACTAGGGGTCCTATAAAGGTAGCGGCACAGAGAGCTGCAGCGGCACAGGAGCTATCAAACAGAGCTGTAAACAGGGGAGTTTGAGTGGGAGTTCTGTTGGAGGAGAAGGTATTTGTGTGTGTCTTTGGTTTTGTATTGGTAGTATCTGTATGTGTAGGGGCTTTGTGCTGGGAGAGAAGCTGAGCCCTGATTAGGGGGCGGGGCTTACCGGACTAGGGGTCCTATAAAGGGAGCAGCCAGTGAGGCAGCGGCACAGACAGCTGCACCGGCACTGGAGATAGCAAATAGAGCTGTAAACAGGGGAGTTTGAGTGGGAGTTCTGTTGGAGTAGAAGGTATTTGTGTGTGTGTTTGGTATTGTATTGGTAGTATCTGTATGTGTAGAGGCTTGGAGGGGCTTTGTGCTGGAAGCGAAGCTGAGCCCTGAGTAGGGGGCGGGGCTTCACTGACTAGGGGTCCTATAAAGGTACCAGCCAGTCAGGCAGCGGCACAGATAGCTGCACCGGCACTGGAGATAGCAAATAGAGCTGTAAACAGGGGAGTTTGAGTGGGAGTTCTGTTTGAGGAGAAGGTATTTGTGTGTGTGTTTGGTTTTGTATTGGTGGTATCTGTATGTGTAGAGGCTTGGAGGGGCTTTGTGCTGGGAGAGAAGCTGAGCCCTGATTAGGCGGCGGGGATTCGCTGACTAGGGGTCCTATGATTGTAGCAGCCAGTCAGGCAGCGTCACAGACAGCTGCAGGGGCACAGGAGCTAGCAAACAGAGCTGTAAACAGGGGAGTTTGAGTGGGAGTTCTGTTGGAGGAGAAGGTATTTGTGTGTGTTTGGTTTTGTATTGGTAGCATCTGTATGTGTGGGGGCTTTGTGCTGGGAGAGAAGCTGAGCCCTGATTAGGGGCGGGGTTTCACTGACTAGGGGTCCTATAAAGTGAGCAGGCAGTCAGACAGCTGCACAGACAGCTGCAGCGGTACAGGAGCTAGCAAACAGAGCTGTAAACAGGGGAGTTTGAGTGGGAGTTCTCTTGGAGGAGAAGGTATTTGTGTGTGTTTGGTTTTGTGTTGGTGGTATCTGTATGTGTAGGGGCTTTGTGCTGGGAGAGAAGCTGAGCCCTGATTAGGGGGCGGGGCTTCACTGACTAGGGGTCCTATAAAGGTAGGAGCCGGTCAGGCAGCGGCACAGACAGCTGCAGTGGCACAGGAGCTGGCAAAGAGAGCTGTAAACAGGGGAGTTTGAGTGGGAGTTCTGTTGCAGGAGAAGGTATTTGTGTGTGTGTTTGGTTTTGTATTGGTGGTATCTGTATGTGTAGAGGCTTGGAGGGGCTTTGTGCTGGGAGAGAAGCTGAGCCCTGATTAGGGGGCGGGGTTTCCCTGACTAGGGGTCCTATAAAGCTAGCAGCCAGTCAGGCAGCGGAACAGACAGCTGCAGTGGCACAGGAGCTTGCAAACAGAGCTGTAAACAGGGGAGTTGGAGTGGGAGTTCGGTTGGAGGAGAAGGTATTTGTGTGTGTGTTTGGTATTGTATTGGTAATACTTGTATGTGTAGAGGCTTGGAGGGGCTTTGTGCTGGGAGCGAAGCTGAGCCCTGATTAGGGGGCGGGGCTTCACTGACTAGGGGTCCTATAAAGCTAGCAGCCGGTCAGAGAGCGGCACAGACAAGTGCAGTGGCACAGGAGCTTGCAAACTGAGCTGTAAACTGGGGAGTTTGAGTGGGAGTTCTGTTGGAGGAGAAGGTATTTGTGTGTGTCTTTGGTTTTGTATTGGTAGTATCTGTATGTGTAGGGGCTTTGTGCTGGGAGAGAAGCTGAGCCCTGATTAGGGGGCGGGGCTTCCCTGACTAGGGGTCCTATAAAGGTAGCGGCACAGAGAGCTGCAGCGGCACAGGAGCTAGCAAAGAGCTGTAAACAGGGGAGTTTGAGTGGGAGTTCTGTTGGAGGAGAAGGTATTTGTGTGTGTCTGTGGTTTTGTATTGGTAGTATATGTATGTGTAGGGGCTTTGTGCTGGGAGAGAAGCTGAGCCCTGATTAGGGGGCGGGGCTTCCCGGACTAGGGGTCCTATAAAGGTTGCAGCCAGTCAGGCAGCGGCACAGACAGCTGCAGCGGCACAGGAGCTAGCAAACAGAGCTGTAAACAGGGGAGTTTGAGTGGGAGTTCTGTTGGAGTAGAAGGTATTTGTGTGTGTGTTTGGTATTGTATTGGTAGTATCTGTATGTGTAGAGGCTTGGAGGGGCTTTGTGCTGGGAAAGAAGCTGAGCCCTGATTTGGGGGCGGGGCTTCCCTGACTAGGGGTCCAATAAAGGCAGCGGCACAGACAGCTGCAGCGGCACAGGAGCTAGCAAACAGAGCTGTAAACAGGGGAGTTTGAGTGGGAGTTCTGTTGGAGGAGAAGGTATTTGTGTGTGTTTGGTTTTGTATTGGTGGTATCTGTATGTGTAGAGGCTTGGAGGGGCTTTGTGCTGGGAGACAAACTGAGCCCTGATTAGGGGGCGGGGCTTCGCTGACTAGGGGTCCTATGAAGGTAGCAGCCAGTCAGGCAGCGGCACAGACAGCTGCAGCGGCACAGGAGCTAGCAAACAGAGCTGTAAACAGGGGAGTTTGAGTGGGAGTTCAGTTGGAGAAGAAGGTATTTCTGTGTGTGTGCTTGGTTTTGTATTGGTAGTATCTGTATGTGTAGGGGCTTTGTGCTGGGAGAGAAGCTGAGCCCTGATTAGGGGGCGGGGCTTCACTGACTAGGGGTCCTAGAAAGCGAGCAGCCAGTCAGGGAGCGGCACAGGAGCTAGCAAACAGAGCTGTAAACAGGGGAGTTTGAGTGGGAGTTCTGTTGGAGGAGAAGGTATTTGTGCGTGTTTGGTTTTGTATTGGTAGTATCTGTATGTGTAGGGGCTTTGAGCTGGGAGAGAAGCTGATCCCTGATTAGGGGGCGGGGCATCTCTGACTAGGGGTCCTATTAAGGTAGCAGCCAGTCACGCAGCGGCACAGGAGCTAGCAACCAAGCTGTAAACAGGGGAGTTTGAGTGGGAGTTCTGTTGGAGGAGAAGGTATTTGTGCGTGTTTGGTTTTGTATTGGTAGTATCTGTATGTGTAGGGGCTTTGTGCAGGGAGAGAAGCTGAGCCCTGATTTGGGGGCGGGGCTTCACTGACTAGGGGTCGTATAAAGGTAGCAGCCACTCAGGCAGTGGCACAGGAGCTAGCAAACAGAGCTGTGAAGAGGGGAGTTCGAGTGGGAGTTCTGTAGGAGGAGAAGGTATTTGTGTGTGTTTGGTTTTGTATTGGTAGTATCTGTATGTGTAGGGGCTTTGTGCAGGGAGAGAAGCTGAGCCCTGATTTGGGGGCGGGGCTTCACTGACTAGGGGGCGTATAAAGGTAGCAGCCAGTCAGGCAGCAGCACAGACAGCTGCAGCGGCACAGGAGCTAGCAAACAGAGCTGTGAAGAGGGGAGTTCGAGTGGGAGTTCTGTAGGAGGAGAAGGTATTTGTGTGTGTTTGGTTTTGTATTGGTAGTATCTGTATGTGTAGGGGCTTTGTGCAGGGAGAGAAGCTGAGCCCTGATTTGGGGGCGGGGCTTCACTGACTAGGGGGCGTATAAAGGTAGCAGCCAGTCAGGCAGTGGCAGAGACAGCTGCAGCGGCACAGGAGCTAGCAAACAGAGCTGTAAACAGGGGAGTTGGAGTGGGAGTTCTGTTGGAGGAGAAGGTATTTGTTTGTGATTGGTTTTGTATTGGTAGTATCTGTATGTGTAGGGGCTTTGTGCTGGGAGAGAAGCTGAGCCCTGATTAGGGGGCGGGGCTTCCCTGACTAGGGGTCCTAGAAAGGAAGCAGCCAGTCAGGCAGCGGCACAGGAGCTAGCAAACAGAGCTGTAAACAGCGGAGTTTGAGTGGGAGTTCGGTTGGAGGAGAAGGTATTTGTGTGTGTGTGTTTGGTTTTGTATTGGTAGTATCTGTATGTGTAGGGGCTTTGTGCTGGGAGAGAAGCTGATTCCTGATTAGGGGGCGGGGCTTCCCTGACTAGGGGTCCAATAAAGGCAGCGGCACAGACAGCTGTGGCGGCACAGGAGCTAGCAAACAGAGCTGTAAACAGGGGAGTTTGAGTGGGAGTTCTGTTGGAGGAGAAGGTATTTGTGTGTGTGTGTGTTTGGTTTTGTATTGGTAGTATCTCTATGTGTAGAGGCTTGGAGGGGCTTTGTGCTGGGAGAGAAGCTGAGCCCTGACTAGGGGGCGGGGCTTCCCTGACTAGGGGTCCAATAAAGGCAGCGGCACAGACAGCTGCAGCGGCACAGGAGCTATCAAACAGAGCTGTAAACAGGGGAGTTTGAGTGGGAGTTCTGTTGGAGGAGAAGGTATTTGTGTGTGTTTGGTTTTTGATTGGTAGTATCTGTATGTGTAGGGGCTTTGTGCTTGGAGAGAAGCTGAGCCCTGATTAGGGGGCGGGGCTTCCCTGACTAGGGGTCCAATAAAGGCAGCGGCACAGACAGCTGCAGCGGCACAAGAGCTAGCAAACAGAGCTGTAAACAGGGGAGTTTGAGTGGGAGCTCTGTTGGAGGAGAAGGTATTTGTGTGTGTTTGGTTTTGTATTGGTGGTATCTGTATGTGTTGAGGCTTGGAGGGGCTTTGTGCTGGGAGAGAAGCTGAGCCCTGATTAGGGGGCGGGGCTTCCCTGACTAGGGGTCCAATAAAGGCAGCGGCACAGACAGCTGCAGCGGCACAGGAGCTAGCAAACAGAGTTGTAAACAGGGGAGTTTGAGTGGGAGTTCTGTTGGAGGAGAAGGTATTTGTGTGTGTTTGGTTTTGTATTGGTGGTATCTGTATGTGTTGAGGTTGGAGGGGCTTTGTGCTGGGAGAGAAGCTGAGCCCTGATTAGGGGGCGGGGCTTCACTGACTAGGGGTCGTATAAAGGTAGCAGCCACTGAGGCAGTGGCACAGGAGCTAGCAAACAGAGCTGTAAACAGGGGAGTTTGATTGGGAGTTCTGTTGGAGAAGGTATTGGTGTGTGTTTGGTTTTGTATTGGTGGTATCTTTATGTGTAGGGGCTTTGTGCTGGGAGAGAAGCTGAGCCCTGATTAGGGGGCGGGGCTTCACTGACTAGGGGTCCTATGAAGGTAGCAGCCAGTCAGGCAGCGGCACTGACAGCTGCAGCGGCACAGGAGCTAGCAAACAGAGCTGTAAACAGGGGAGTTTCAGTGGGAGTTCTGTTGGAGGAGAAGGTATTTGTGTGTGTTTGGTTTTGTATAGGTAGTATACGTATGTGTAGGGGCTTTGTTCTGGGAGAGAAGCTGGGCCCTGATTAGGGGGCGGGGCTTCCCTGACTAGGGGTCCTATTAAGGGAGCAGACAGTCAGGCAGCGGCACAGGAGCTTGCAAACAGAGATGTAAACAGGGGAGTTGGAGTGCGAGTTCTGTTGGAGGAGAAGGTATTCTTGTGTGTTAGGTTTTGTATTGGTAGTATCTGTATGTGTAGGGGCTTTGTTCTGGGAGAGAAGCTGGGCCCTGATTAGGGGGCGGGGCTTCCCTGACTAGGGGTCCTATAAAGGTAGCAGCCAGTCAGGCAGCGGCACAGGAGGTAGCAAACAGACCTGTAAACAGCGGAGTTTGAGTGGGAGTTCTGTTGGAGGAGAAGGTATTTGTTTGTGATTGGTTTTGTATTGGTAGTATCTGTATGTGTAGGGACTTCGTGCTGGGAGAGAAGCTGAGCCCTGATTAGGGGGCGGGGCTTCACTGACTAGGGGTCCTAGAAAGGGAGCAGCCAGTCAGGCAGCGGCACAGGAGCGAGCAAACAGAGCTGTAAACAGCGGAGTTTGAGTGGGAGTTCGGTTGGAGGAGAAGGTATTTGTGTGTGTGTGTTTGGTTTTGTATTGGTAGTATCTGTATGTGTAGGGGCTTTGTGCTGGGAGAGAAGCTGATTCCTGATTAGGGGGCGGGGCTTCCCTGACTAGGGGTCCAATAAAGGCAGCGGCACAGACAGCTGCAGCGGCACAGGAGCTAGCAAACAGAGCTGTAAACAGGGGAGTTTGAGTGGGAGTTCTGTTGGAGGAGAAGGTATTTGTGTGTGTTTGGTTTTGTATTGGTAGTACCTGTATGTGTAGGGGCTTTGTGGTGGGAGAGAAGCTGAGCCCAGATTAGGGGGCGGGGCTTCACTGACTAGGGGACATATGACGGTAGCAGCCAGTCAGGCAGCGGCACAGACAGCTGCAGCGGCACAGGAGCTAGCAAACAGAGCTGTAAACAGGGGAGTTTGAGTGGGAGTTCTGTTGGAGGAGAAGGTATTTGTGTGTGTGTGTGTTTGGTTTTGTATTGGTGGTATCTGTATGTGTTGAGGCTTGGAGGGGCTTTGTGCTGGGAGAGAAGCTGAGCCCTGATTAGGGGGCGGGGCTTCCCTGACTAGGGGTCCAATAAAGGCAGTGGCACAGACAGCTGCAGCGGCACAGGAGCTAGCAAACAGAGCTGTAAACAGGGGAGTTTGAGTGGGAGTTCTGTTGGAGGAGAAGGTATTTGTGTGTGTTTGGTTTTGTATTGGTAGTACCTGTATGTGTAGGGGCTTTGTGCTGGGAGAGAAGCTGAGCCCAGATTAGGGGGCGGGGTTCACTGACTAGGGGACATATGACGGTAGCAGCCAGTCAGGCAGCGGCACAGACAGCTGCAGCGGCACAGGAGCTAGCAAACAGAGCTGTAAACAGGGGAGTTTGAGTGGGAGTTCTGTTGGAGGAGAAGGTATTTGTGTGTGTGTGTGTTTGGTTTTGTATTTGTAGTATCTCTATGTGTAGAGGCTTGGAGGGGCTTTGTGCTGGGAGAGAAGCTGAGCCCTGATTAGGGGGCAGGGCTTCCCTGACTAGGGGTCCTAGAAAGGGAGCAGCACAGACAGCTGCAGTGGCACAGGAGCTAGCAAACAGAGCTGTAAACAGGGGAGTTTGAGTGGGAGTTCTGTTGGAGGAGAAGGTATTTGTGTGTGTTTGGTTTTGTATTGGTAGTATCTGTATGTGTAGGGGCTTTGTGCAGGTAGAGAAGCTGAGCCCTGATTAGGGGGCGGGGCTTCACTGACTAGGGGTCCTATAAAGGTAGCAGCCAGTCAGGCAGCGGAACGACAGCTGCAGCGGCACAGGAGCTGGCAAACAGAGCTGTAAACAGGGGAGTTTGAGTGGGAGTTCTGTTGGAGGAGAAGGTATTTGTGTGTGTTTGGTTTTGTATTGGTGGTATCTGTATGTGTTGAGGCTTTGTGCTGGGAGAGAAGCTGAGCCCTGATTAGGGGGCGGGGCTTCACTGACTAGGGGTCGTATAAAGGTAGCAGCCACTCAGGCAGTGGCACACGAGCTAGCAAACAGAGCTGTAAACAGGGGAGTTTGAGTGGAAGTTCTGTTGGAGGAGAAGGTATTTGTGTGTGTTTGGTTTTGTATTGGTAGTATCTGTATGTGTAGGGGCTTTGTGCAGGGAGAGAAGCTGAGCCCTGATTAGGGGGCGGGGCTTCACTGACTAGGGGTCCTATAAAGGTAGCAGCCAGTCAGGCAGCAGCACAGACAGCTGCAGCGGCACAGGAGCTACCAAACAGAGCTGTAAACAGGGGAGTTTGAGTGGGAGTTCTGTTGGAGGAGAAGGTATTTGTGTGTGTTTGGTTTTTGTATTGGTAGTATCTGTATGTGTAGGGGCTTTGTGCTGGGAGAGAAGCTGAGCCCTGATTAGGGGGCGGGGCTTCCCTGACTAGGGGTCCAATAAAGGCAGCGGCACAGACAGCTGCAGCGGCACAGGAGCTAGCAAACAGAGCTGTAAACAGGGGAGTTTGAGTGGGAGTTCTGTTGGAGGAGAAGGTATTTGTGTGTGTTTGGTTTTGTATTGGTGGTATCTGTATGTGTTGAGGCTTGGAGGGGCTTTTTGCTGGGAGAGAAGCTGAGCCCTGATTAGGGGGCGGGGCTTCCCTGACTAGGGGTCCAATAAAGGCAGCGGCACAGACAGCTGCAGCGGCACAGCAGCTAGCAAACAGAGCTGTAAACAGGGGAGTTTGAGTGGGAGTTCTGTTGGAGGAGAAGGTATTGGTGTGTGTTTGGTTTTGTATTGGTGGTATCTGTATGTGTAGGGGCTTTGTGCTGGGAGAGAAGCTGAGCCCTGATTAGGGGGCGGGGCTTCACTGACTAGGGGTCCTATAAAGGGAGAAGCCAGTCAGGCAGCGGAACGACAGCTGCAGCGGCACAGGAGCTGGCAAACAGAGCTGTAAACAGGGGAGTTTGAGTGGGAGCTCTGTTGGAGGAGAAGGTATTTGTGTTTGTTTGGTTTTGTATTGGTGGTATCTTTATGTGTAGGGGCTTTGTGCTGGGAGAGAAGCTGAGCCCTGATTAGGGGGCGGGGCTTCACTGACTAGGGGTCCTATGAAGGTAGCAGCCAGTCAGGCAGCGGCACTGACAGCTGCAGCGGCACAGGAGCTAGCAAACAGAGCTGTAAACAGGGGAGTTTCAGTGGGAGTTCTGTTGGAGGAGAAGGTATTTGTGTGTGTTTGGTTTTGTATAGGTAGTATACGTATGTGTAGGGGCTTTGTTCTGGGAGAGAAGCTGGGCCCTGATTAGGGGGCGGGGCTTCCCTGACTAGGGGTCCTATTAAGGGAGCAGACAGTCAGGCAGCGGCACAGGAGCTTGCAAACAGAGATGTAAACAGGGGAGTTTGAGTGGGAGTTCTGTTGGAGGAGAAGGTATTCTTGTGTGTTTGGTTTTGTATTGGTAGTATCTGTATGTGTAGGGACTTTGTGCTGGGAGAGAAGCTGGGCCCTGATTAGGGGGCGGGGCTTCCCTGACTAGGGGTACTAGAAAGGGAGCAGCCAGTCAGGCAGCGGCACAGGAGCTAGCAAACAGAGCTGTAAACAGCGGAGTTTGAGTGGGAGTTCGGTTGGAGGAGAAGGTATTTGTGTGTGTGTGTTTAGTTTTGTATTGGTGGTATCTGTATGTGTAGAGGCTTGGAGGGGCTTTGTGCTGGGAAAGAAGCTGAGCCCTGATTAGTGGGCGGGGCTTCCCTGACTAGGGGTCTTATAAGGTTGCAGCCAGTCAGGCAGCGGCACAGGAGCTATCAAACAGAGCTGTAAACAGGGGAGTTTGAGTGGGAGTTCTGTTGGAGTAGAAGGTATTTGTGTGTGTTTGGTTTTGTATTGGTAGTATCTGTGTGTGTAGGGGCTTTGTGCTGGGACAGAAGCTGAACCCTGATTAGGGGGCGGGGCTTCACTGACTAGGGGTCCTATAAAGGTAGCAGCCAGTCAGACAGCGGCACAGACAGCTGCAGCGGCACAGGAGCTAGCAAACAGAGCTGTAAACAGGGGGGTTTGAGTGGGAGTTCTGTTGGAGGAGAAGGTATTTGTGTGTGTTTGGTTTTGTATTGGTATTTGTATGTGTCGGGGCTTTGTGCTGGGTGAGAAGCTGAGCCCTGATTAGGGGGCGGGGCTTCCCTGACTAGGGGTCCTATAAACGTAGCAGCCAATCAGGCAGCGGAACAGACAGCTGCAGCGGCACAGGAGCTAGCAAACAGAGCTGTAAACAGGGGAGTTTGAGTCGGAGTTCTTTTGGAGGAGAAGGTATTTGTGTGTGTTTGGTTTTGTATTGGTGGTATCTGTATGTGTAGAGGCTTTGTGCTGGGAGAGAAGCTGAGCCCTGATTAGGGGGCGGGGCTTCCCTGACTAGGGGTCCTATAAAGGTTGCAGCCAGTCAGGCAGCGGCACAGGAGCTATCAAAGCGAGCTGTAAACAGGGGAGTTTGAGTGGGAGTACTGTCGGAGTAGAAGGTATTTGTGTGTGTTTGGTTTTGTATTGGTGGTATCTGTATGTGTAGAGGCTTTGTGCTGAGACAGAAGCTGAGCCCTGTTTGGGGGGCGGGGCTTCACTGACTAGGGGTCCTATAAAGGTAGCAGCCAGTCAGGTAGCCGCACAGACAGCTGCAACAGCACAGGAGCTAGCAAACAGAGCTGTAAACAGGGGAGTTTGAGTGGGAGTTCTTTTGGAGGAGAAGGTATTTGTGTGTGTTTGGTTTTGTATTGTTAGTATCTGTATGTGAAGGGGCTTTGTGCTGGCAGAGAAGCTGAGCCGTGATTAGGGGGCGGGGCTTCACTTACTAGGGGTCCTAGAAAGGTATCAGCCAGTCAGGCAGCGGCACAGACAGCTGCAGCGGCACAGGAGCTAGCAAACAGAGCTCTAAACAGGGGAGTTGGAATGAGAGTTCTGTTGGAGGAGAAGGTATTTGTGTGTGTTTGGTTTTGTATTGTTAGTATCTGTATGTGTAGGGGCTTTGTGCTGGGACAGAAGCTGAGCCCTGATTAGGGGGCGGGGCTTTCCTGACTAGGGGTCCAATAAAGGTAGCAGCCAGTCAGGCAGCGGCACAGGAGCTAGCACACAGAGATGTAAACAGGGGAGTTTGAGTGGGAGTTCTGTTGGAGGAGAAGGTATTTGTGTGTGTTTGGTTTTGTATTGTTAGTATCTGTATGTGTAGGGGCTTTGTGCTGCGAGAGAAGCTGAGCCCTGATTAGGGGGCGGGGCTTCCCTGACTAGGGGTCCTATAAAGGTAGCAGCCAGTCAGGCAGCGGCACAGGAGCTAGCAAACAGAGCTGTAAACAGGGGAGTTTGAGTGGGAGTTCTGTTGGAGGAGAAGGTATTTGTGTGTGTTTGGTTTTGTATTGGTAGTACCTGTATGTGTAGAGGCTTGGAGGGGCTTTGTGCTGGGAGAGAAGCTGAGCCCTGATTAGTGGGCGGGGCTTCCCTGACTAGGGGTCCTATAAAGGTAGCAGCCAGTCAGGGAGCCGCACAGACAGCTGCAGCGGCACAGGAGCAAGCAAACAGAGCTGTAAACAGGGGAGTTTGAGTGGGAGTTCTGTTGGAGGAGAAGGTATTTGTGTGTGTTTGGTTTTGTATTGGAGGTATCTGTATGGTAGAGGCTTGGAGGGTCTTTGTGCTGGGACAGAAGCTGAGCCCTGATTAGGGGGCGGGGCTTCACTGACTAGGGGTCCTATAAAGGTAGCAGCCAGTCAGGCAGCGGCACAGACAGCTGCAGCGGCACAGGAGCTAGCAAACAGAGCTGTAAACAGGGGAGTCTGAGTGGGAGTTCTCTTGGAGGAGAAGGTATTTGTGTGTGTTTGGTTTTGTATTGGTGGTATCTGTATGTGTAGGCGCTTTGTCCTGGGAGAGAAGCTGAGCCCTGATTAGGGGGTGGGGCTTCCCTGACTAGGGGTCCTATAAAGGTAGCTGCCAGTCCGGCAGCGGCACAGGAGCTAGCAAACAGAGCTGTAAACAGGGAGTTTGAGTGGGAGTTCTGTTGGAGGAGAAGGTATTTGTGTGTGTGTTTGGTTTTGTATTGGTAGTATCTGTGTGTGTAGGGGCTTTGTGCTGGGACAGAAGCTGAACCCTGATTAGGGGCGGGGCTTCCCTGACTAGGGGTCCTATAAAGGTAGCAGCCAGTCAGACAGCGGCACAGGAGCTAGCAAACAGAGCTGTAAACAGGGGAGTTTGAGTGGGAGTACTGTTGGAGGAGAAGGTATTTGTGTGTGTGTTTGGTTTTGTATTGGTAGTATCTGTGTGTGTAGGGGCTTTGTGCTGGGACAGAAGCTGAGCCCTGATTAGGGGGCGGGGCTTCACTGACAAGGGGTCCTATAAATGTAGCAGCCAGTCAGGCAGCGGCACAGACAGCTGCAGCGGCACAGGAGCTAGCAAACAGAGCTGTAAACAGGGGAGTTTGAGTGGGAGGAGAAGGTATTTGTGTGTGTTTGGTTTTGTATTCTTAGTATCTGTATGTGTAGGGGCTTTGTGCTGGGAGAGAAGCTGAGCCCTGATTAGGGGGCGGGGCTTCACTGACAAGGGGTCCTATAAATGTAGCAGCCAGTCAGGCAGCGGCACAGACAGCTGCAGCGGCACAGGAGCTAGCAAACAGAGCTGTAAACAGGGGATTTGAGTGGGAGTTCTGTTGGAGGAGAAAGTATTTGTGTGTGTTTGGTTTTGTATTGGTAGTATCTGTATGTGTAGGGGCTTTGTGCTGGGAGAGAAGCTGAGCCCTGATTAGGGGGCGGGGCTTCACTGACTAGGGGTCCTATAAAGGTTGCAGCCAGTCAGGCAGCGGCACAGGAGCTATCAAACAGAGCTGTAAACAGGGGAGTTTGAGTGGAAGTACTGTTGGAGTAGAAGGTTTTTGTGTGTGTTTGGTTTTGTATTGGTAGTATGTGTGTGTGTAGGGGCTTTGTGCTGAGACAGAAGCTGAGCCCTGATTAGGGGGCGGGGCTTCACTGACTAGGGGTCCTATAAAGGTAGCAGCCAGTCAGGTAGTGGCACAGACAGCTGCAGCAGCACAGGAGCTAGCAAACAGAGCTGTAAACAGGGGAGTTTGAGTGGGAGTTCTTTTGGAGGAGAAGGTATTTGTGTGTGTTTGGTTTGGTATTGTTAGTATCTGTATGTGTAGGGGCTTTGTGCTGGGAGAGAAGCTGAGCCCTGATTAGGGGCGGGGCTTTCCTGACTAGGGGTCCTATAAAGGTAGCAGCCAGTCAGGCAGCGGCACAGTAGCTAGCAAACAGAGCTGTAAACAGGGGAGTTTGAGTGGGAGTACTGTTGGAGGAGAAGGTGTTTGTGTGTGTGTTTGGTTTTGTATTGGTAGTATCTGTGTGTGTAGGGGCTTTGTGCTGGGACAGAAGCTGAGCCCTGATTAGGGGGCGGGGCTTCCCTGACTAGGGGTCCTATAAAGGTAGCAGCCAGTCAGGCAGCGGCACAGGAGCTAGCACACAGAGTTGTAAACAGGGGAGTTTGAGTGGGAGTTCTGTTGGTGGAGAAGGTGCTTGTGTGTGTGTTTGGTTTTGTACTGGTAGTATCTGTATGTTTTGGGGCTTTGTGCTGGGAGAGAAGATGAGCCCTGATTAGGGGGCGGGGCTTCCCTGACTAGGGGTCCTATAAAGGTAGCAGCCAGTCAGGCAGCGGCACAGGAGCTAGCAAACAGATCTGTAAACAGGGGAGTTTGATGGGAGTTCTGTTGGAGTAGAAGGTATTTGTGTGTGTTTGGTTTTGTATTGGTAGTATCTGCATGTGTAGAGGCTTGGAGGGGCTTTGTGCTGGGAGAGAAGCTGAGCCCTGATTAGTGGGCGGGGCTTCCCTGATTAGGGATCCTATAAAGGTAGCAGCCAGTCAGGCAGCCGCACAGACAGCTGCAGCGGCACAGGAGCTAGCAAACAGAGCTGTAAACAGGGGAGTTTGAGTGGGAGTTCTGTTGGAGGAGAAGGTATTTGTGTGTGTTTGGTTTTGTATTGTTAGTATCTGTATGTGTAGGGGCTTTGTGCTGGGAGAGAAGCTGAGCCCTGATTAGGGGGCGGGGCTTGACTGACTAGGGGTCCTATAAAGGTCGCAGCCAGTCAGGCAGCGGCACAGACAGCTGCAGCGGCACAGGAGCTAGCAAACAGAGCTGTAAACAGGCGGGTTTGAGTGGGAGTTCTGTTGGAGGAGAAGGTATTTGTGTGTGTGTTTGGTTTTGTATTGGTAGTATCTGTATGTGTAGAGGCTTGGAGGGGCTTTGTGCTGGGAAAGAAGCTGAGCCCTGATTAGGGGGCGGGGCTTCCCTGACTAGGGGTCCTATAAAGGTAGCAGCCAGTCAGGCAGCGGCACAGGAGCTACAAACAGAGCTGTAAACAGGGGAGTTTGAGTGGGAGTTCTGTTGGAGGAGAAGGTATTTGTGTGTGTTTGGTTTTGTATTGTTAGTATCTGTATGTGTAGGGGCTTTGTGCTGGGAGAGAAGCTGAGCCCTGATTAGGGGGCGGGGCTTCCCTGACTAGGGGTCCTATAAAGGTAGCAGTCAGTCAGGCAGCGGCACAGGAGCTAGCAAACAGAGCTGTAAACAGGGGAGTTTGAGTGGGAGTTCTGTTGGAGGAGAAGGTATTTGTGTGTGTTTGGTTTTGTATTGGTAGTATCTGCATGTGTAGAGGCTTGGAGGGGCTTTGTGCTGGGAGAGAAGCTGAGCCCTGGTTAGTGGGCGGGGCTTCCCTGACTAGGGATCCTATAAAGGTAGCAGCCAGTCAGACAGCCGCACAGACAGCTGCAGCGGCACAGGAGCTAGGAAACAGAGCTGTAAACAGGGGAGTTTGAGTGGGAGTTCTGTTGGAGTAGAAGGTATTTGTGTGTGTTTGGTTTTGTATTGGTAGTATCTGTGTGTGTAGGGGCTTTGTGCTAGGACAGAAGCTGAACCGTGATTAGGGGGCGGGGCTTCACTGACTAGGGGTCCTATAAAGGTATCAGCCAGTCAGGCAGCGGCACAGACAGCTGCAGCGGCACAGGAGCTAGCAAACAGAGCTGTAAACAGGGGAGTTTGAGTGGGAGTACTGTTGGAGTAGAAGGTATGTGTGTGTTTGGTTTTGTATTGCTAGTATCTGTGTGTGTAGGGGCTTTTTGCTCTGACAGAAGCTGAGCCCTGATTAGGGGGCGGGGCTTGACTGACTAGGGGTCCTATAAAGGTCGCAGCCAGTCAGGCAGCGGCACAGACAGCTGCAGCGGCACAGGAGCTAGCAAACAGAGCTGTAAACAGGCGGGTTTGAGTGGGAGTTCTGTTGGAGGAGAAGGTATTTGTGTGTGTGTTTGGTTTTGTATTGGTAGTATCTGTATGTGTAGAGGCTTGGAGGGGCTTTGTGCTGGGAAAGAAGCTGAGCCCTGATTAGGGGGCGGGGCTTCCCTGGCTAGGGGTCCTAGAAAGGTAACAGCCAATCAGGCAGCGGCACAGGAGCTAGCAAACAGAGCTGTAAACAGGGGAGTTTGAGTGGGAGTTCTGTTGGAGGAGAAGGTATTTGTGTGTGTTTGGTTTTGTATTGGTGGTATCTGTATGGTAGAGGCTTGGAGGGTCTTTGTGCTGGGAGAGAAGCTGAGCCCTGATTAGGGGGCGGGGCTTCCCTGACTAGGGGTCCTATAAAGGTATCAGCCAGTCAGGCAGTGGCACAGGAGCTATCAAACAGAGCTGTAAACAGGGGATTTTGAGTGGGAGTTCTGTTGGAGTAGAAGGTATTTGTGTGTGTTTGGTTTTGTATTGGTAGTATCTGTGTGTGTAGGGGCTTTGTGCTGGGACAGAAGCTGAGCCCTGATTAGGGGGCGGCCTTCACTGACTAGGGGTCCTAGAAAGGTAGCAGCCAGTCAGGCAGCGGCACAGACAGCTGCAGCGGCACAGGAGCTAACAAACAGAGCTGTAAACAGGGGAGTTTGAGTGGGAGTTCTGTTGGAGAAGAAGGTATTTGTGTGTGTTTGGTTTTGTATTGGTAGTATCTGTATGTGTAGGGGCTTTGTGCTGGAAGAGAAGCTGAGGCCTGATTAGGGGGCGGGGCTTGACTGACTAGGGGTCCTATAAAGGTAGCAGCCAGTCAGGCAGCGGCACAGACAGCTGCAGCGGCACAGGAGCTAGCAAACAGAGCTGTAAACAGTGGAGTTTGAGTGGGAGTTCTGTTGGAGGAGAAGGTATTTGTGTGTTTGGTTTTGTATTGGTAGTATCTGTATGTGTAGGGGCTTTGGGCTGGGAGAGAAACTGAGCCCTGATTAGGGGGCGGGGCTTCACTGACTAGGGGTCCAAAAAAGATATCAGCCAGTCAGGCAGCGGCACAGACAGCTGCAGCGGCACAGGAGCTAGCAAACAGAGCTGTAAACAGGGGAGTTTGAGTGGGAGTTCTGTTGGAGGAGAAGGTATTTGTGTGTGTTTGGTTTTGTATTGGTAGTATCTGTATGTGCAGGGGCTTTGTGCTGGGAGAGAAGCTGAGCCCTGATTAGGGGGCGGGGCTTCCCTGACTAGGGGTCCTATAAAGCTTGCAGCCAGTCAGGCAGCGGCACAGGAGCTATCAAACAGAGCTGTAAACAGGGGAGTTTGAGTGGGAGTTCTGTTGGAGGAGAAGGTATTTGTGTGTGTTTTGTTTTGTATTGGTAGTATCTGTATGTGTAGGGGCTTTGTGCTGGGAGAGAATCTGAGCCGTGATTAGGGGGCGGGGCTTCACTGACTAGGGGTCCAAAAAAGGTATCAGCCAGTCAGGCAGCAGCACAGACAGCTGCAGCGGCACAGGAGCTAGGAAACAGAGCTGTAAACAGGGGAGTTTGAGTGGGAGTTCTGTTGGAGGAAAAGGTATTTGTGTGTGTGTTTGGTTTTGTATTGGTGGTATCTGTATGTGTAGAGGCTTGGAGGGGCTTTGTGCTGGGAGAGAAGCTGAGCCCTGATTAGTGGTCGGGGCTTCCCTGACTAGGGGTCCTATAAAGCTTGCAGCCAGTCAGGCAGCGGCACAGGAGCTATCAAACAGAGCTGTAAACAGGGGAGTTTGAGTGGGAGTTCTTTTGGAGGAGAAGGTATTTGTGGGTGTTTGGTTTTGTATTTGTAGTATCTGTATGTGCAGGGGCTTTGTGCTGGGAGAGAAGCTGAGCCCTGATTAGGGGGCGGGGCTTCCCTGACTAGGGGTCCTATAAAGGTAGCAGCTAGTCAGGCAGCGGCACAGGAGCTAGCAAACAGAGCTGTAAACAGGGGAGTTTGAGTGGGAGTTCTGTTGGAGGAGAAGGTATTTGTGTGTGTGTTTGGTTTTGTATTGGTAGTATCTGTATGTGTAGGGGCTTTGTGCTGGGAGAGAAGCTGAGCCCTGATTAGGGGGCGGGGCTTCCCTGACTAGGGGTTCTATAAAGGTAGCAGCCAGTGAGGCAGCGGCACAGGAGCTATCAAACAGAGCTGTAAACAGGGGAGTTTGAGTGGGAGTTCTGTTGGAGTAGAAGGTATTTGTGTGTGTTTGGTTTTGTATTGGTAGTATCTGTATGTGTAGGGGCTTTGTGCTGGGACAGAAGATGAGCCCTGATTAGGGGGCGGGGCCTCACTGACTAGGGGTTCCATAAAGCTAGCAGCCAGTTAAGTAGCGGCACAGACAGCTGCAGCGGCACAGGAGTTAGCAAACAGAGCTGTAAACAGGGGAGTTTGAGTGGGAGTTCTGTTGGAGGAAAAGGTATTTGTGTGTGTGTTTGGTTTTGTATTGGTGGTATCTGTATGTGTGGAGGCTTGGAGGGGCTTTGTGCTGGGAGAGAAGCTGAGCCCTGATTAGTGGGCCGGGCTTCCCTGACCAGGGGTCCTATAAAGCTTGCAGCCAGTCAGGCAGCGGCACAGGAGCTATCAAACAGAGCTGTAAACAGGGGAGTTTGAGTGGGAGCTCTGTTGGAGGATAAGGTATTTGTGTGTGTTTGGTTTTGTATTGGTAGTATCTGAATGTGTAGAGGCTTTCTGCTGGGAGAGAAGCTGAGCCCTGATTAGGGGGCGGGGCTTCCCTGACTAGGGGTCCTATAAAGGTAGCAGCCAGTCAGGCAGCGGCACAGGAGCTAGCAAACAGAGCTGTAAACAGGGGAGTTTGAGTGGGAGTTCTGTTGGAGGATAAGGTATTTGTGGGTGTTTGGTTTTGTATTGGTAGTATCTGTATGTGCAGGGGCTTTGTGCTGGGAGAGAAGCTGAGCCCTGATTAGGGGGCGGGGCTTCCCTGACTAGGGGTCCTATAAAGGTAGCAGCTAGTCAGGCAGCGCCACAGGAGCTAGCAAACAGAGCTGTAAACAGGGGAGTTTGAGTGGGAGTTCTGTTGAAGGAGAAGTTATTTGTGTGTGTTTGGTTTTGTATAGGTGGTATCTGTATGTGTAGGGGCTTTGTGTTGGGAGAAAAAGCTGAGCCCTGATTAGGGGGCGGGGCTTCCCTGACTAGGGGTCCTATAAAGCTTGCAGCCAGTCAGGCAGCGGCACAGGAGCTATCAAACAGAGCTGTAAACAGGGGAGTTTGAGTGGGAGTTCTGTTGGAGTAGAAGGTATTTGTGTGTGTGTTTGGTTTTGTATTGGTGGTATCTGTATGTGTGGAGGCTTGGAGGGGCTTTGTGCTGGGAGAGAAGCTGAGCCCTGATTAGTGGGCCGGGCTTTCCTGACTAGGGATCCTATAAAGCTTGCAGCCAGTCAGGCAGTGGCACAAGAGCTATCAAAGAGAGCTGTAAACAGGGGAGTTTGAGTGGGAGTTCTGTTGGAGGAGAAGGTATTTGTGTGTGTTTGGTTTTGTATTGGTGGTATCTGTATGTGTAGGGGCTTTGTCCTGGGAGAGAAGCTGAGCCGTGATTAGGGGGCGGGGCTTCCCTGGGTAGGGGTCCTATAAAGGTAGCAGCCAGTCAGGCAGCGGCACAGGAGCTAGCAAACAGAGATGTAAACAGGGGAGTTTGAGTGGGAGTTCAGTTGGAGGAGAAGGTATTTGTGTGTGTTTGGATTTGTATTGGCAGTATTTGTATGTGTAGAGGCTTTGTGCTGGGAGAGAAGCTGAGCCCTGATTACGGGGCGGGGCTTCCCTGACTAGGGGTCCTATAAAGGTAGCAGCCAGTCAGGCAGCGGCACAGGAGCTAGCAAACAGAGCTGTAAACAGGGGAGTTTGAGTGGGAGTTCCGTTGGAGTAGAAGGTATTTGTGTGTGTTTGGTTTTGTATTGGTAGTATCTGTATGTGCAGGGGCTTTGTGCTGGGAGAGAAGCTGAGCCCTGATTAGGGGGCGGGGCTTCCCTGACTAGGGGTCCTATAAAGGTAGCAGCCAGTCAGGCAGCGGCACAGGAGCTAGGAAACAGAGCTGTAAACAGGGGAGTTTGAGTGGAAGTTCTGTTGGAGGAAAAGGTATTTGTGTGTGTGTTTGATTTTGTATTGGTGGTATCTGTATGTGTAGAGGCTTGGAGGGGCTTTGTGCTGGGAGAAAAGCTGAGCCCTGATTGGTGGTCGGGGCTTCCCTGACTAGGGGTCCTATAAAGCTTGCAGCCAGTCAGGCCGTGGCACAGGAGCTATCAAACAGAGCTGTAAACAGGGGAGTTTGAGTGGGAGTTCTGTTGGAGTAGAAGGTATTTGTGTGTGTTTGGTTATGTATTGGTAGTATCTGTATGTGTAGGGGCTTTGTGCTGGGACAGAAGATGAGCCCTGATTAGGGGGCGGGGCTTCACTGACTAGGGGTCCAAAAAAGATATCAGCCAGTCAGGCAGCGGCACAGACAGCTGCAGCGGCACAGGAGCTAGCAAACAGAGCTGTAAACAGGGGAGTTTGAGTGGGAGTTCTGTTGGAGGAGAAGGTATTTGTGTGTGTTTGGTTTTGTATTGGTAGTATCTGTATGTGCAGGGGCTTTGTGCTGGGAGAGAAGCTGAGCCCTGATTAGGGGGCGGGGCTTCCCTGACTAGGGGTCCTATAAAGGTAGCAGCCAGTCAGGCAGCGGCACAGGAGCTAGCAAACAGAGCTGTAAACAGGGGAGTTTGAGTGGGAGTTCCGTTGGAGTAGAAGGTATTTGTGTGTGTTTGGTTTTGTATTGGTAGTATCTGTATGTGCAGGGGCTTTGTGCTGGGAGAGAAGCTGAGCCCTGATTAGGGGGCGGGGCTTCCCTGACTAGGGGTCCTATAAAGGTAGCAGCCAGTCAGGCAGCGGCACAGGAGCTAGCAAACAGAGATGTAAACAGGGGAGTTTGAGTGGGAGTTCTGTTGGAGGAGAAGGTATTTGTGTGTGTTTGGATTTGTATTGGCAGTATTTGTATGTGTAGAGGCTTTGTGCTCGAGAGAAGCTGAGCCCTGATTACAGGGCGGGGCTTCCCTGACTAGGGGTCCTATAAAGGTAGCAGCCAATCAGGCAGCGGCACAGACAGCTGCAGCGGCACAGGAGCTAGCAAACAGAGCTGTAAACAGGGGAGTTTGAGTGGGAGTTCTGTTGGAGGAGAAGTTATTTGTGTGTGTTTGGTTTTGTATAGGTGGTATCTGTATGTGTAGGGGCTTTGTGTTGGGAGAGAAGCTGAGCCCTGATTAGGGGGCGGGGCTTCCCTGACTAGGGGTCCTATAAAGCTTGCAGCCAGTCAGGCAGCGGCACAGGAGCTATCAAACAGAGCTGTAAACAGGGGAGTTTGAGTGGGAGTTCTGTTGGAGTAGAAGGTATTTGTGTGTGTTTGGTTTTGTATTGGTAGTATCTGTATGTGTAGGGGCTTTGTGCTGGGACAGAAGATGAGCCCTGATTAGGGGGCGGGGCCTCACTGACTAGGGGTCCCATAAAGGTAGCAGCCAGTCAAGTAGCGGCACAGACAGCTGCATTGGCACAGGACTTAGCAAACAGAGCTGTAAACAGGGGAGTTTGAGTGGGAGTTCTGTTGGAGGAAAGGGTATTTGTGTGTGTGTTTGGTTTTGTATTGGTGGTATCTGTATGTGTAGGGGCTTTGTCCTGGGAGAGAAGCTGAGCCGTGATTAGGGGGCGGGGCTTCCCTGGGTAGGGGTCCTATAAAGGTAGCAGCCAGTCAGGCAACGGCACAGGAGCTAGCAAACAGAGATGTAAACAGGGGAGTTTGAGTGGGAGTTCAGTTGGAGGAGAAGGTATTTGTGTGTGTTTGGATTTGTATTGGCAGTATCTGTATGTGTAGAGGCTTGGAGGGGCTTTGTGCTGGGAGAGAAGCTGAGCCCTGATTAGTGGTCGGGGCTTCCCTGACTAGGGGTCCTATAAAGCTTGCAGCCAGTCAGGCCGTGGCACAGGAGCTATCAAACAGAGCTGTAAACAGGGGAGTTTGAGTGGGAGTTCTGTTGGAGTAGAAGGTATTTGTGTGTGTTTGGTTATGTATTGGTAGTATCTGTATGTGTAGGGGCTTTGTGCTGGGACAGAAGATGAGCCCTGATTAGGGGGCGGGGCTTCACTGACTAGGGGTCCAAAAAAGATATCAGCCAGTCAGGCAGCGGCACAGACAGCTGCAGCGGCACAGGAGCTAGCAAACAGAGCTGTAAACAGGGGAGTTTGAGTGGGAGTTCTTTTGGAGGAGAAGGTATTTGTGTGTGTTTGGTTTTGTATTGGTGGTATCTGTATGTGTAGGGGCTTTGTCCTGGGAGAGAAGCTGAGCCCTGATTAGGGGGCGGGGCTTCCCTGGGTAGGGGTCCTATAAAGGTAGCAGCCAGTCAGGCAGCGGCACAGGAGCTAGCAAACAGAGCTGTAAACAGGGGAGTTTGAGTGGGAGTTCTGTTGGAGGAGAAGGTACTTGTGTGTGTTTGGTTTTGTATTGGCAGTATTTGTATGTGTAGAGGCTTTGTGCTGGGAGAGAAGCTGAGCCCTGATTACGGGGCGGGGCTTCTCTGACTAGGGGTCCTATAAAGGTAGCAGCCAATCAGGCAGCGGCACAGACAGCTGCAGCGGCACAGGAGCTAGCAAACAGAGCTGTAAACAGGGGAGTTTGAGTGGGAGTTCTGTTGGAGGAGAAGGTATTTGTGTGTGGTTGGTTTTGTATTGGTAGTATCTGTATGTGCAGGGGCTTTGTGCTGGGAGAGAAGCTGAGCCCTGATTAGGGGGCGGGGCTTCCCTGACTAGGGGTCCTATAAAGCATGCAGCCAGTCAGGCAGCGGCACAGGAGCTAGCAAACAGAGCTGTAAACAGGGGAGTTTGAGTGGGAGTTCTGTTGGAGGAGAAGGTATTTGTGTGTGTTTGGTTTTGTATTGGTGGTATCTGTATGTGTAGGGGCTTTGTCCTGGGAGAGAAGCTGAGCCGTGATTAGGGGGCGGGGCTTCCCTGGGTAGGGGTCCTATAAAGGTAGCAGCCAGTCAGGCAGCGGCACAGGAGCTAGCAAACAGAGATGTAAACAGGGGAGTTTGAGTGGGAGTTCTGTTGGAGGAGAAGGTATTTGTGTGTGTGTTTGGTTTTGTATTGGTGGTATCTGTATGTGTAGGGGCTTGTCCTGGGAATGAAGTTGAGCCCTGATTAGGGGGCGGGGCTTCCCTGGGTAGGGGTTCTGTAAAGGTAGCAGCCTTCAGGCAGCGGCACAGGAGCTAGCAAACAGAGCTGTAAACAGGGGAGTTTGAGTGGGAGTTCTGTTGGAGGAGAAGGTACTTGTGTGTGTTTGGTTTTGTATTGGTGGTATCTGTATGTGCAGGGGCTTTGTGCTGGGAGAGAAGCTGAGCCCTGATTAGGGGGCGGGGCTTCCCTGACTAGGGGTCCTATAAAGGTTGCAGCCAGTCAGGCAGCGGCACAGGAGCTATCAAACAGAGCTGTAAACAGGGGAGTTTGAGTGGGAGTTCTGTTGGAGGAAAAGGTATTTGTGTGTGTGTTTGGTTTTGTATTGGTGGTATCTGTCTGTGTAGAGGCTTGGAGGGGCTTTGTGCTGGGAGAGAAGCTGAGCCCTGATTAGTGGTCGGGGCTTCCCTGACTAGGGGTCCTATAAAGCTTGCAGCCAGTCAGGCAGTGGCACAGGAGCTAGCAAACAGAGCTGTAAACAGGGGAGTTTGAGTGGGAGTTCTGTTGGAGGAGAAGGTATTTGTGTGTGTGTTTGGTTTTGTATTGGTGGTATCTGTATGTGTAGGGGCTTTGTCCTGGGAGAGAAGCTGAGCCCTGATTAGGGGGCGGGGCTTCCCTGGGTAGGGGTCCTATAAAGGTAGCAGCCAGTCAGGCAGCGGCACAGGAGCTAGCAAACAGAGCTGTAAACAGGGGAGTTTGAGTGGGAGTTCTGTTGGAGGATAAGGTATTTGTGTGTGTGTTTGGTTTTGTATTGGTAGTATCTGTATGTGTAGGGGCTTTGTGCTGGGAGAGAAGCTGAGCCGTGATTAGGGGGCGGGGCTTCACTGACTAGGGGTCCAAAAAAGGTATCAGCCAGTCAGGCAGCGGCACAGACAGCTGCAGCGGCACAGGAGCTAGGAAACAGAGCTGTAAACAGGGGAGTTTGAGTGGGAGTTCTTTTGGAGGAGAAGGTATTTGTGGGTGTTTGGTTTTGAATTGGTAGTATCTGTATGTGCAGGGGCTTTGTGCTGGGAGAGAAGCTGAGCCCTGATTAGTGGTCGGGGCTTCCCTGACTAGGGGTCCTATAAAGCTTGCAGCCAGTCAGGCAGCGGCATAGGAGCTAGCAAACAGAGCTGTAAACAGGGGAGTTTGAGTTGGAGTTCTGTTGGAGTAGAAGGTATTTGTGTGTGTTTGGCTTTGTATTGGTAGTATCTGTATGTGTAGGGGCTTTGTGCTGGGACAGAAGATGAGCCCTGATTAGGGGGCGGGGCTTCACTGACAAGGGGTCCAAAAAAGATATCAGCCAGTCAGGCAGCGGCACAGACAGCTGCAGCGGCACAGGAGCTAGCAAACAGGGCTGTAAACAGGGGAGTTTGAGTGGGAGTTCTGTTGAAGGAGAAGGTATTTGTGTGTGTTTGGATTTGTATTGTTAGTATCTGTATGTGTAGGGGCTTTGTGCTGGGAGAGAAGCTGAGCCCTGATTAGGGGGCGGGGCTTCCCTGACTAGGGGTCCTATAAAGCTTGCAGCCAGTCAGGCAGTGGCACAGGAGCTATCAAACAGAGCTATAAACAGGGGAGTTTGAGTGGGAGTTCTGTTGGAGTAGAAGGTATTTGTGTGTGTTTGGTTTTGTATTGGTAGTATCTGTATGTGTAGGGGCTTTGTGCTGGGACAGAAGATGAGCCCTGATTAGGGTGCGGGGCTTCACTGACTAGGGGTCCAAAAAAGAGATCAGCCAGTCAGGCAGCGGCACAGACAACTGCAGCGGCACAGGAGCTAGCAAACAGAGCTGTAAACAGGGGAGTTTGAGTGGGAGTTCTTTTGGAGGAGAAGGTATTTGTGTGTGTTTGGTTTTGTACTGGTGGTATCTGTATGTGTAGGGGCTTTGTCCTGGGAGAGAAGCTGAGCCCTGATTAGGGGGCGGGGCTTCCCTGGGTAGGGGTCCTATAAAGGTAGCAGCCAGTCAGGCAGCGGCACAGGAGCTAGCAAACAGAGCTGTAAACAGGGGAGTTTGAGTGGGAGTTCTGTTGGAGTAGAAGCTATTTGTGTGTGTTTGGTTTTGTATTGGTAGTATCTGTGTGTGTAGGGGCTTTGTCCTGGGAGAGAAGCTGAGCCCTGATTAGGGGGCGGGGCTTCCCTGGGTAGGGGTCCTTTAAAGGTAGCAGCCAGTCAGGCAGCGGCACAGGAGCTATCAAACAGAGCTGTAAACAGGGGAGTTTGAGTGGGAGTTCTGTTGGAGGAAAAGGTATTTGTGTGTGTGTTTGGTTTTGTATTGGTGGTATCTGTATGTGTAGAGGCTTGGAGGGGCTTTGTGCTGGGAGAGAAGCTGAGCCCTGATTAGTGGTCGGGGCTTCCCTGACTAGGGGTCCTATAAAGCTTGCAGCCAGTCAGGCAGTGGCACAGGAGCTAGCAAACAGAGCTGTAAACAGGGGAGTTTGAGTGGGAGTTCTGTTGGAGGAGAAGGTATTTGTGTGTGTGTTTGGTTTTGTATTGGTGGTATCTGTATGTGTAGGGGCTTTGTCCTGGGAGAGAAGCTGAGCCCTGATTAGGGGGCGGGGCTTCCCTGGGTAGGGGTCCTATAAAGGTAGCAGCCAGTCAGGCAGCGGCACAGGAGCT
The DNA here is from genome assembly GCF_965140295.1 of Lepidochelys olivacea. NCBI lineage: Eukaryota > Metazoa > Chordata > Testudines > Cheloniidae > Lepidochelys > Lepidochelys olivacea. The sequence goes on along the minus strand of NC_140432.1, from coordinate 1,184,045 downwards.
AGCAAACAGAGCTGTAAACAGGGGAGTTTGAGTGGGAGTTCTGTTGGAGTAGAATGTATTCGTGTGTGTTTGGTTTTGTATCGGTAGTATCTGTATGTGTAGGGGCTTTGTGCTGGGACAGAAGATGAGCCCTGAGTAGGGGGCGGGGCTTCACTGACTAGGGGTCCAAAAAAGATATCAGGCAGTCAGGCAGCGGCACAGACAGCTGCAGCGGCACAGGAGCTAGCAAACAGAGCTGTAAACAGGGGAGTTTGAGTGGGAGTTCTGTTGAAGGAGAAGGTATTTGTGTGTGTTTGGTTTTGTATAGGTGGTATCTGTATGTGTAGGGGCTTTGTGCTGGGAGAGAAGCTGAGCCCTGATTAGTGGTCGGGGCTTCCCTGACTAGGGGTCCTATAAAGCTTGCAGCCAGTCAGGCAGCGGCATAGGAGCTAGCAAACAGAGCTGTAAACAGGGGAGTTTGAGTTGGAGTTCTGTTGGAGTAGAAGGTATTTGTGTGTGTTTGGTTTTGTATTGGTAGTATCTGTATGTGTAGGGGCTTTGTGCTGGGACAGAAGATGAGCCCTGATTAGGGGGCGGGGCTTCACTGACAAGGGGTCCAAAAAAGATATCAGCCAGTCAGGCAGCGGCACAGACAGCTGCAGCGGCACAGGAGCTAGCAAACAGAGCTGTAAACAGGGGAGTTTGAGTGGGAGTTCTGTTGAAGGAGAAGGTATTTGTGTGTGTTTGGATTTGTATTGTTAGTATCTGTATGTGTAGGGGCTTTGTGCTGGGAGAGAAGCTGAGCCCTGATTAGGGGGCGGGGCTTCCCTGACTAGGGGTCCTATAAAGCTTGCAGCCAGTCAGGCAGTGGCACAGGAGCTATCAAACAGAGCTATAACCAGGGGAGTTTGAGTGGGAGTTCTGTTGGAGTAGAAGGTATTTGTGTGTGTTTGGTTTTGTATTGGTAGTATCTGTATGTGTAGGGGCTTTGTGCTGGGACAGAAGATGAGCCCTGATTAGGGTGCGGGGCTTCACTGACTAGGGGTCCAAAAAAGAGATCAGCCAGTCAGGCAGCGGCACAGACAACTGCAGCGGCACAGGAGCTAGCAAACAGAGCTGTAAACAGGGGAGTTTGAGTGGGAGTTCTTTTGGAGGAGAAGGTATTTGTGTGTGTTTGGTTTTGTACTGGTGGTATCTGTATGTGTAGGGGCTTTGTCCTGGGAGAGAAGCTGAGCCCTGATTAGGGGGCGGGGCTTCCCTGGGTAGGGGTCCTATAAAGGTAGCAGCCAGTCAGGCAGCGGCACAGGAGCTAGCAAACAGAGCTGTAAACAGGGGAGTTTGAGTGGGAGTTCTGTTGGAGTAGAAGCTATTTGTGTGTGTTTGGTTTTGTATTGGTAGTATCTGTGTGTGTAGGGGCTTTGTCCTGGGAGAGAAGCTGAGCCCTGATTAGGGGGCGGGGCTTCCCTGACTAGGGGTCCTATAAAGCTTGCAGCCAGTCAGGCAGCGGCACAGGAGCGAGTAAACAGAGCTGTAAACAGGGGAGTTTGAGTGGGAGTTCTGTTGGAGTAGAAGGTATTTGTGTGTGTGTTTGGTTTTGTATAGGTGGTATCTGTATGTGTAGGGGCTTTGTGTTGGGAGAGAAGCTGAGCCCTGATTAGGGGGCGGGGCTTCCGTGACTAGGGGTCCTATAAAGCTTGCAGCCAGTCAGGCAGCGGCACAGGAGCTATCAAACAGAGCTGTAAACAGGGGAGTTTGAGTGGGAGTTCTGTTGGAGTAGAAGGTATTTGTGTCTGTTTGGTTTTGTATTGGTAGTATCTTTATGTGTAGGGGCTTTGTGCTGGGACAGAAGATGAGCCCTGCTTAGGGGGCGGGGCCTCACTGACTAGGGGTCCTATAAAGGTAGCAGCTAGTCAGGCAGCGCCACAGGAGCTAGCAAACAGAGCTGTAAATGGGGGAGTTTGAGCGGGAGTGATGTTGGAGGAGAACGTGTTTGTGTTAGTTTGGTTTTGTATTGGTAGTATCTGTATGTGTAGGTGCTTGTAGGGGCTTTGTGCTGGGAGAGAAGCTGAGCCCTGATTAGGGGGCGGGGCTTCACTGACTAGGGGTCCTATAAAGGTAGCAGCCAGTCAAGTAGCGGCACAGACAGCTGCATTGGCACAGGACTTAGCAAACAGAGCTGTAAACAGGGGAGTTTGAGTGGGAGTTCTGTTGGAGGAAAGGGTATTTGTGTGTGTGTTTGGTTTTGTATTGGTGGTATCTGTATGTGTAGGGGCTTTGTCCTGGGAGAGAAGCTGAGCCGTGATTAGGGGGCGGGGCTTCCCTGGGTAGGGGTCCTATAAAGGTAGCAGCCAGTCAGGCAACGGCACAGGAGCTAGCAAACAGAGATGTAAACAGGGGAGTTTGAGTGGGAGTTCAGTTGGAGGAGAAGGTATTTGTGTGTGTTTGGATTTGTATTGGCAGTATCTGTATGTGTAGAGGCTTGGAGGGGCTTTGTGCTGGGAGAGAAGCTGAGCCCTGATTAGTGGTCGGGGCTTCCCTGACTAGGGGTCCTATAAAGCTTGCAGCCAGTCAGGCCGTGGCACAGGAGCTATCAAACAGAGCTGTAAACAGGGGAGTTTGAGTGGGAGTTCTGTTGGAGTAGAAGGTATTTGTGTGTGTTTGGTTATGTATTGGTAGTATCTGTATGTGTAGGGGCTTTGTGCTGGGACAGAAGATGAGCCCTGATTAGGGGGCGGGGCTTCACTGACTAGGGGTCCAAAAAAGATATCAGCCAGTCAGGCAGCGGCACAGACAGCTGCAGCGGCACAGGAGCTAGCAAACAGAGCTGTAAACAGGGGAGTTTGAGTGGGAGTTCTTTTGGAGGAGAAGGTATTTGTGTGTGTTTGGTTTTGTATTGGTGGTATCTGTATGTGTAGGGGCTTTGTCCTGGGAGAGAAGCTGAGCCCTGATTAGGGGGCGGGGCTTCCCTGGGTAGGGGTCCTATAAAGGTAGCAGCCAGTCAGGCAGCGGCACAGGAGCTAGCAAACAGAGCTGTAAACAGGGGAGTTTGAGTGGGAGTTCTGTTGGAGGAGAAGGTACTTGTGTGTGTTTGGTTTTGTATTGGTGGTATCTGTATGTGTAGGGGCTTTGTGTTGGGAGAGAAGCTGAGCCCTGATTAGGGGGCGGGGCTTCCCTGACTAGGGGTCCTATAAAGCTTGCAGACAGTCAGGCAGCGGCAGAGGAGCTAGCAAACAGAGCTGTAAACAGGGGAGTTTGAGTGGGAGTTCTGTTGGAGTAGAAGGTATTTGTGTGTGTTTGGTTTTGTATTGGTAGTATCTGTATGTGTAGGGGCTTTGTGCTGGGACAGAAGATGAGCCCTGATTAGGGGGCGGGGCCTCACTGACTAGGGGTCCTATAAAGGTAGCAGCCAGTCAAGTAGCGGCACAGACAGCTGCAGCGGCACAGGAGTTAGCAAACAGAGCTGTAAACAGGGGACTTTGAGTGGGAGTTCTGTTGGAGGAAAAGGTATTTGTGTGTGTGTTTGGTTTTGTATTGGTGGTATCTGTATGTGTGGAGGCTTGGAGGGGCTTTGTGCTGGGAGAGAAGCTGAGCCCTGATTACGGGGCGGGGCTTCTCTTACTAGGGGTCCTATAAAGGTAGCAGCCAATCAGGCAGCGGCACAGACAGCTGCAGCGGCACAGGAGCTAGCAAACAGAGCTGTAAACAGGGGAGTTTGAGTGGGAGTTCTGTTGGAGGAGAAGGTACTTGTGTGTGTGTTTGGTTTTGTATTGGTGGTATCTGTATGTGTAGGGGCTTGTCCTGGGAATGAAGCTGAGCCCTGATTAGGGGGCGGGGCTTCCCTGGGTAGGGGTTCTGTAAAGGTAGCAGCCTTCAGGCAGCGGCACAGGAGCTAGCAAACAGAGCTGTAAACAGGGGAGTTTGAGTGGGAGTTCTGTTGGAGGAGAAGGTACTTGTGTGTGTTTGGTTTTGTATTGGTGGTATCTGTATGTGCAGGGGCTTTGTGCTGGGAGAGAAGCTGAGCCCTGATTAGGGGGCAGGGCTTCCCTGACTAGGGGTCCTATAAAGGTTGCAGCCAGTCAGGCAGCGGCACAGGAGCTATCAAACAGAGCTGTAAACAGGGGAGTTTGAGTGGGAGTTCTGTTGGAGGAAAAGGTATTTGTGTGTGTGTTTGGTTTTGTATTGGTGGTATCTGTATGTGTAGAGGCTTGGAGGGGCTTTGTGCTTGGAGAGAAGCTGAGCCCTGATTAGTGGTCGGGGCTTCCCTGACTAGGGGTCCTATAAAGCTTGCAGCCAGTCAGGCAGTGGCACAGGAGCTAGCAAACAGAGCTGTAAACAGGGGAGTTTGAGTGGGAGTTCTGTTGGAGGATAAGGTATTTGTGTGTGTGTTTGGTTTTGTATTGGTAGTATCTGTATGTGTAGGGGCTTTGTGCTGGGAGAGAAGCTGAGCCGTGATTAGGGGGCGGGGCTTCACTGACTAGGGGTCCAAAAAAGGTATCAGCCAGTCAGGCAGCGGCACAGACAGCTGCAGCGGCACAGGAGCTAGGAAACAGAGCTGTAAACAGGGGAGTTTGAGTGGGAGTTCTTTTGGAGGAGAAGGTATTTGTGGGTGTTTGGTTTTGAATTGGTAGTATCTGTATGTGCAGGGGCTTTGTGCTGGGAGAGAAGCTGAGCCCTGATTAGGGGGCGGGGCTTCCCTGACTAGGGGTCCTATAAAGGTTGCAGCCAGTCAGGCAGCGGCACAGGAGCTATCAAACAGAGCTGTAAACAGGGGAGTTTGTGTGGGAGTTCTGTTGGAGGAGAAGGTATTTGTGTGTGTTTGGTTTTGTATTGGTGGTATCTGTATGTGTAGGGGCTTTGTGCTGGGAGAGAAGCTGAGCCCTGATTAGGGGGCGGGGCTTCCCTGACTAGGGGTCCTATAAAGCTTGCAGCCAGTCAGGCAGTGGCACAGGAGCTATCAAACAGAGCTGTAAACAGGGGAGTTTGAGTTGGAGTTCTGTTGGAGTAGAATGTATTCGTGTGTGTTTGGTTTTGTATTGGTAGTATCTGTATGTGTAGGGGCTTTGTGCTGGGACAGAAGCTGAGCCCTGATTAGGGGGCGGGGCTTCCCTGACTAGGGGCCCTATAAAGCTTGCAGCCAGTCAGGCAGCGGCACAGGCGCTATCAAACAGAGCTGTAAACAGGGGAGTTTGAGTGGGAGTTCTGTTGGAGGAAAAGGTATTTGTGTGTGTTTGGTTTTGTATTCGTGGTATCTGTATGTGTAGAGGCTTTGAGGGCCTTTGTGCTGGGAGAGAAGCTGAGCCCTGATTAGTGGTCGGGGCTTCCCTGACTAGGGGTCCTATAAAGCTTGCAGCCAGTCAGGCAGCGGCATAGGAGCTAGCAAACAGAGCTGTAAACAGGGGAGTTTGAGTTGGAGTTCTGTTGGAGTAGAAGGTATTTGTGTGTGTTTGGTTTTGTATTGGTAGTATCTGTATGTGTAGGGGCTTTGTGCTGGGACAGAAGATGAGCCCTGATTAGGGGGCGGGGCTTCACTGACAAGGGGTCCAAAAAAGATATCAGCCAGTCAGGCAGCGGCACAGACAGCTGCAGCGGCACGGGAGCTAGCAAACAGAGCTGTAAACAGGGGAGTTTGAGTGGGAGTTCTGTTGGAGTAGAAGGTATTTGTGTGTGTGTTTGGTTTTGTATAGGTGGTATCTGTATGTGTAGGGGCTTTGTGTTGGGAGAGAAGCTGAGCCCTGATTAGGGGGCGGGGCTTCCCTGACTAGGGGTCCTATAAAGCTTGCAGCCAGTCAGGCAGCGGCACAGGAGCTATCAAACAGAGCTGTAAACAGGGGAGTTTGAGTGGGAGTTCTGTTGGAGTAGAAGGTATTTGTGTGTGTTTGGTTTTGTATTGGTAGTATCTGTATGTGTAGGGGCTTTGTGCTGGGACAGAAGATGAGCCCTGATTAGGGGGCGGGGCCTCACTGACTAGGGGTTCCATAAAGGTAGCAGCCAGTTAAGTAGCGGCACAGACAGCTGCAGCGGCACAAGAGTTAGCAAACAGAGCTGTAAACAGGGGAGTTTGAGTGGGAGTTCTGTTGGAGGAAAAGGTATTTGTGTGTGTGTTTGGTTTTGTATTGGTGGTATCTGTATGTGTGGAGGCTTGGAGGGGCTTTGTGCTGGGAGAGAAGCTGAGCCCTGATTAGTGGGCGGGGCTTCCCTGACTAGGGGTCCTATAAAGCTTGCAGCCAGTCAGGCAGCGGCACAGGAGCTATCAAACAGAGCTGTAAACAGGGGAGTTTGAGTGGGAGCTCTGTTGGAGGAGAAGGTATTTGTGTGTGTTTGGTTTTGTATTGGTAGTATCTGAATGTGTAGAGGCTTTGTGCTGGGAGAGAAGCTGAGCCCTGATTAGGGGGCGGGGCTTCACTGACTAGGGGTCCTATAAAGGTAGCAGCCAGTCAGGCAGCGGCACAGGAGCTAGCAAACAGAGCTGTAAACAGGGGAGTTTGAGTGGGAGTTCTGTTGAAGGAGAAGTTATTTGTGGGTGTTTGGTTTTGTATAGGTGGTATCTGTATGTGTAGGGGCTTTGTGTTGGGAGAGAAGCTGAGCCCTGATTAGGGGGCGGGGCTTCCCTGACTAGGGGTCCTATAAAGCTTGCAGCCGGTCAGGCAGCGGCACAGGAGCTATCAAACAGAGCTGTAAACAGGGGAGTTTGAGTGGGAGTTCTGTTGGAGTAGAAGGTATTTGTGTCTGTTTGGTTTTGTATTGGTAGTATCTGTATGTGTAGGGGCTCTGTGCTGGGAGAGAAACTGAGCCCTGATTAGGGGGCGGGGCTTCCATGACTAGGGGTTCTATAAAGGTAGCAGCCAGTGAGGCAGCGGCAGAGGAGCTATCAAACAGAGCTGTAAACAGGGGAGTTTGAGTGGGAGTTCTGTTGGAGTAGAAGGTATTTGTGTGTGTGTTTGGTTTTGTATTGGTAGTATCTGTATGTGTAGGGGCTTTGTGCTGGGACAGAAGATGAGCCCTGATTAGGGGGCGGGGCCTCACTGACTAGGGGTTCCATAAAGCTAGCAGCCAGTTAAGTAGCGGCACAGACAGCTGCAGCGGCACAGGAGTTAGCAAACAGAGCTGTAAACAGGGGAGTTTGAGTGGGAGTTCTGTTGGAGGAAAAGGTATTTGTGTGTGTGTTTGGTTTTGTATTGGTGGTATCTGTATGTGTGGAAGCTTGGAGGGGCTTTGTGCTGGGAGAGAAGCTGAGCCCTGATTAGTGGGCGGGGCTTCCCTGACTAGGGGTCCTATAAAGCTTGCAGCCAGTCAGGCAGCGGCACAGGAGCTATCAAACAGAGCTGTAAACAGGGGAGTTTGAGTGGGAGCTCTGTTGGAGGAGAAGGTATTTGTGTGTGTTTGGTTTTGGATTGGTAGTATCTGAATGTGTAGAGGCTTTGTGCTGGGAGAGAAGCTGAGCCCTGATTAGGGGGCGGGGCTTCACTGACTAGGGGTCCTATAAAGGTAGCAGCCAGTCAGGCAGCGGCACAGGAGCTAGCCAACAGAGCTGTAAACAGGGGAGTTTGAGTGGGAGTTCTGTTGGAGGAGAAGGTATTTGTGTGTGTTTGGTTTTGTATTGGTAGTATCTGTATGTGCAGGGGCTTTGTGCTGGGAGAGAAGCTGAGCCCTGATTAGGGGGCGGGGCTTCCCTGACTAGGGGTCCTGTAAAGGTAGCAGCGAGTCAGGCAGCGGCACAGGAGCTAGCAAACAGAGCTGTAAATGGGGGAGTTTGAGCGGGAGTGATGTTGGAGGAGAACGTGTTTGTGTTAGTTTGGTTTTGTATTGGTAGTATCTGTATGTGTAGGTGCTTGTAGGGGCTTTGTGCTGGGAGAGAAGCTGAGCCCTGATTAGGGGGCGGTGCTTCACTGACTAGGGGTCCTATAAAGGTAGCAGCCAGTCAGGCAGCGGCAAGGACAGCTGCAGCGGCACAGGAGCTAGCCAACAGAGCTGTAAACAGGGGAGTTTGAGTGGGAGTTCTGTTGGAGGAGAAGGTATTTGTGTGTGTGTTTGGTTTTGTATTGGTAGTATCTGTATGTGTACAGGCTTGGAGGGGCCTTGTGCTGGGAGAGAAGCTGAGCCCTGATTAGGGGGCGGGGCTTCACTGACTAGGGGTCCTATAAAGGTAGCAGCCAGTCAGGCAGCGGCACAGACAGCTGCAGCGGCACAGGGCTAGCAAACAGAGCTATAAACAGGGGAGTTTGAGTGGGAGTTCTGTTGGAGGAGAAGGTATTTTTGTGTGTTTGGTTTTGTATTGGTAGTATCTGTATGTGTAGGGGCTTTGTGTTGGGAGAGAAGCTGAGCCCTGATTAGGGGGCGGGGCTTGCCTGACTAGGGGTCCTATAAAGGTAGCAGTCAGTCAGGCAGCAGCACAGACAGCTGCTCGGCACAGGAGCTAGCCAACAGAGCTGTAAACAGGGGAGTTTGAGTGGGAGTTCCTTTGGAGGAGAAGCTGTTTGTGTGTGTTTTTGTATTGGTAGTACCTGTATGTGTAGAGACTTGGAGGGGCTTTGTGCGGGGAGAGAAGCTGAGCCCTGATTAGGGGGCGGGGCTTCACTGACTAGGGGTCCTATAAAGGTAGCAGCCAGTCAGGCAGCGGCACAGGAGCTAACAAACAGAGCTGTAAACAGGGGAGTTTGAGTGGGAGTTCTGTTGGAGGAGAAGTTATTTGTGCGTGTGTTTTCTTTTGTATTGGTAGTATCTGTATTTGCAGGGGCTTTGTGCTGGGAGAGAAGCTGAGCCCTGATTTGGGGGCGGGACTTCACTGACTAGGGGACCTATGAAGGTTGCAGCGAGTCAGGCAGCGGCACAGACAGCTGCAGTGGCACAGGAGCTACCAAACAGAGCTGTAAACAGGGGAGTTTGAGTGGGAGCTCTGTTGGAGGAGAAGGTATTTGTGTGTGTGTTTGGTTTTGTATTGGTGGTATCTGTGTGTGTAGAGGCTTGGAAGGGCTTTGTGCTGGGAGAGAAGCTGAGCCCTGATTAGGGGGCCGGGCTTCACTGACTAGGGGTCCTATAAAGGTAGCAGCCAGTCAGGCAGCGGCACAGGAGCTAGCAAACAGAGCTGTAAACAGGGGAGTTTGAGTGGGAGTTCTGTTGGAGGAGATGGCATTTTTGCGTGTCTGGTTTTGTATTGGTGGTATCTGTATGTGTAGGGGCTTTGTGCTGGGAGAGAAGCTGAGCCCTGATTAGGGGGCGGGGCTTCCCTGACTAGGGGTTCTATAAAGGGAGCAGCCAGTCAGGCAGCGGCACAGACAGCTGCAGCGGAACAGGAAGTAGCAAACAGAGCTGTAAAGAGGGGAGTTTGAGTGGGAGTTCTGTTGGAGGAGAAGCTGTTTGTGTGTGTTTTTGTATTGGTAGTATCTGTATATGTAGAGGCTTGGAGGGGCTTTGTGCGGGGAGAGAAGCTGAGCCCTGATTAGGGGGCGGGGCTTCACTGACTAGGCGTCCTATAAAGGTAGCAGCCAGTCAGGCAGCGGCAAGGACAGCTGCAGCGGCACAGGAGCTAGCAAACAGAGCTGTAAAGAGGGGAGTTTGAGTGGGAGTTCTGTTGGAGGAGAAGGTATTTGTGTGTGTGTTTGGTTTTGTATTGGTGGTATCTGTATGTGCAGAGGCTTGTAGGGGCTTTGTACTGGGAGAGAAGCTGAGCCCTGATTTGGGGGCGGGGCTTCACTGACTAGGGGTCCTGTAAAGGTAGCAGCCAGTCAGGCAGCGGTTCAGACAGCTGCAGTGGCCCAGGAGCTAGCAAACAGAGCTGTAAACAGGGGAGTTTGAGTGGATGTTCTGTTGGAGGAGAAGGTGTTTGTGTGTGTTTGGTTTTGTATTGGTAGTATCTGTATGTGTGGAGGCTTGGAGGGGCTTTGTGCTGGGAGAGAAGCTGAGTCCTGATTAGGGGGCGGGGCTTCACTGACTAGGGGTCCTATAAAGGTAGCAGCACAGACAGGTGCAGCGGCACAGGACCTGGCAAACAGAGCTGTAAACAGTGGAGTTTGAGTGGGAATTCTGTTGGAGGAGAAGGTATTTGTGTGTGTTTGGTTTTGTATTGGTGGTATCTGTATGTGCAGGGGCTTTGTGCTGGGAGAGAAGCTGAGCCCTGATTAGGGGGCGGGGCTACACTGACTTGGGGTTCTATAGAGGCAGCAGCTAGTCAGGCAGCGGCACAGACAGCTGCAGCGATACAGGAGCTAGCAAACAGAGCTGTAAACAGGGGAGTTTGAGTGGGAGTTCTGTTGGAGGAGAAGGTATTTGTGTGTGTGTTTGGTTTTGTATTGGTAGTATATGTATGTGTAGAGGCTTGGAGGGGCTTTGTGCTGGGAGAGAAGCTGAGCCCTGATTAGGGGCGGGGCTTCCCTGACGAGGGGTCCTATAAAGGTAGCAGCCAGTCAGGCAGCGGCACAGGAGCTAGCAAACAGAGCTGTAAACAGGGGAGTTTGAGTGGGAGTTCTGTTGGAGGAGAAGGTATTTGTGTGTGTGTTTGGTTTTGTATTGGTAGTATCTGTATTTGCAGGGGCTTTGTGCTGGGAGAGAAGCTGAGCCCTGATTAGGGGGCGGGGCTTCACTGACTAGGGGTCCTATAAAGGTAGCGGCACAGACAGCTGCAGCGGCACAGGAGCTAGAAAACAGAGGTGTAAACAGGGGAGTTTGAGTGGGAGTTCTGTCGGAGGAGAAGGTGTCTGTGTTTGTTCGGTTTTGTATTGGTAGTATCTGTATGTGTAGAGGCTTGGAGGGGCTTTGTGCTGGGAGAGAAGCTGAGCCCTGATTAGGGGGCGGAGCTTCACTGTCTAGGGGTCTTATGAAGGTAGCAGCCAGTCAGGCAGCGGCACAGACAGCTGCAGCGGCACAGGAGCTAGCAAACAGAGCTGTAAACAGGGGAGTTTGAGTGGGAGTTCTGTTGGAGGAGAAGGTATTTGTGTGTGTTTGGTTTTGTACTGGTCGTATCTGTTTGTGTAGAGGCTTGGAAGGGCTTTGTGCTGCGATAGAAGCTGAGCCCTGATTAGGGGGCAGTGCTTCCCTGACTAGGGGTCCTATAAAGGTAGCAGCCAGTCAAACAGCGGCACAGGTGCTAGCAAACAGAGCTGTAAACAGGGGAGTTTGACTGGAAGTTCTGTTGGAGGAGAAGGTGTTTGTGTGTGTTTGGTTTTGTATTGGTAGTATCTGTATGTGTAGAGGCTTGGAGGGGCTTTGTGCTGGGAGAGAAGCTGAACCCTGATAAGGGGGTGGGGATTCACTGACTAGGGGTCCTATAAAGGTAGCAGCCGGTCAGGCAGCGGCACAGACAGCTGCAGTGGTCCAGGAGTTAGCAAACAGAGCTGTAAACAGGGGAGTTTGAGTGGGAGTTCTGTTGGAGGAGAAGGTATTTTTGTGTCTGGTTTTGTATTGGTGGTACCTGTATGTGTAGGGGCTTTGTGCTGGGAGAGAAGCTGAGCCCTGGTTAGGGGGCAGGGCTTCCCTGACTAGGGGTCCTATAAAGTTAGCAGCCAGTCAAACAGCGGCACAGGAGCTAGCAAACAGAGCTGTAAACAGGGGAGTTTGAGTGGGAGTTCTGTTGGAGGAGAAGGTATTTGTGTGTGTTTGGTTTTGTATTGGTAGTATCTGTATGTGTAGAGGCTTGGAAGGGCTTTGTGCTGGGAGAGAAGCTGAGTCCTGATTAGGGGGCGGGGCTTCACTGACTAGGGGTCCTATAAAGGTAGCAGCCAGTCAAACAGTGGCACAGGAGCTAGCAAACAGAGCTGTAAACAGGGGAGTTTGAGTGGGAGTTCTGTTGGAGGAGAAGTTGTTTGTGTGTGTTTGGTTTTGTATTGGTAGTATCTGTATGTGTAGGGGCTTTGTGCTGGGAGAGAAGCTGAGCCCTGATTAGAAGGCGGGGCTTCACGGACTAGGGGTCCTATAAAGGGAGCAGTCAGTCAGGCAGCGGCACAGGAGCTAGCAAACAGGGGTGTAAACGGGAGTTTGAGTGTGAGTTCTGTTGGAGGAGAAGGTATTCGTGTGTGTTTGGTTTTGTATTGGCTTGTATCCGTATGTTTAGGGGCTTTGTGCTGGGAGAGAAGCTGAGTCCTGATTAGGGGGCGGGGCTTCACTGACTAGGGGACCTATAAAGGTAGCAGCACAGACAGGTGCAGCGGCACAGGACCTAGCAAAGAGAGCTGTAAACAGGGGAGTTTGAGAGGGAATTCTGTTGGAGGAGAAGGTATTTGTGTGTGTTTGGTTTTGTATTGGTGGTATCTGTATGTGCAGGGGCTTTGTGCTGGGAGAGAAGCTGAGCCCTGATTAGGGGGCGGGGCTACACTGACTTGGGGTTCTATAGAGGCAGCAGCCAGTCAGGCAGCGGCACAGACAGCTGCAGCGATACAGGAGCTAGCAAACAGAGCTGTAAACAGGGGAGTATGAGTGGGAGTTCTGTTGGAGGAGATGGTATTTTTGCGTGTCTGGTTTTGTATTGGTGGTATCTGTATGTGTAGGGGCTTTGTGCTGGGAGAGAAGCTGAGCCCTGATTTGGGGGCGGGGCTTCACTGACTCGGGGTCCTATAAAGGGAGCAGCCAGTCAGGCAGCGGCACAGGAGCTAGCAAACAGAGCTGTAAACAGGGGAGGTTGAGTGGGATTTGTGTTGGAGGAGAAGTTATTTGTGTGTGTGTTTGGTTTTGTATTGGTAGTATCTGTATTTGCAGGGGCCTTGTGCTGGGAGAGAAGCTGAGCCCTGATTAGGGGGCGGGGCTTCACTGACGAGGGGACCTATGAAGGTAGCAGCGAGTCAGGCAGCGGTACAGACAGGTGCAGTGGCACAGGAGCTAGAAAACAGAGGTGTAAACAGGGGAGTTTGAGTGGGAGTTCTGTCGGAGGAGGAGGTGTCTGTGTTTGTTCGGTTTTGTATTGGTAGTATCTGTATGTGTAGAGGCTTGGAGGGGCTTTGTGCTGGGAGAGAAGCTGAGCCCTGATTAGGGGGCGGAGCTTCACTGTCTAGGGGTCTTATGAAGGTAGCAGCCAGTCAGGCAGCGGCACAGACAGCTGCAGCGGCACAGGAGCTAGCAAACAGAGCTGTAAACAGGGGAGTTTGAGTGGGAGTTCTGTTGGAGGAGAAGGTATTCGTGTGTGTTTGGTTTTGTATTGGTAGTATCCGTATGTGTAGGGGCTTTGTGCTGGAAGAGAAGCTGAGTCCTGATTAGGGGGCGGGGCTTCACTGACTAGGGGTCCTATAAAGGTAGCAGGACAGACAGGTGCAGCGAAACAGGAGCTAGCAAACAGAGCTGTAAACAGGGGAGTTTGAGTGGGAGTTCTGTTGGAGGAGAAGGTATTTGTGTGTGTGTTTGGTTTTGTATTGGTGGTATCTGTATGTGTAGAGGCTTGGAGGGGCTTTGTGCTGGGAGAGAAGCTGAGCCCTGATTAGGGGGCGGGGCTTCACTGACTAGGGGTCCTATAAAGGTAGCAGCCAGTCAGGCAGCGGCTCAGGAGCTAGCAAACAGAGCTGTAAACAGGGGGTTTGAGTGGGAGTTCTGTTGGAGGAGAATGTATTTGCGTTTGTTTGGTTTTGTATTGGTAGTATCTGTATGTGTAAAGGCTTGGAGGGGCTTTGTGATGGGAGAGAAGCTGAGCCCGGATTAGGATGCGGGGCTTCACTGACTAGGAGTCCTGTAAAGGGAGCAGCCAGTCAGGCAGCGGCACAGACAGCTGCAGCGGCACAGGAGCTAGCAAACAGAGCTCTAAACAGGGGAGTTTGAGTGGGAATTCTGTTGGAGGAGAAGATATTTGTGTGGGTTTGGTTTTGTATTGGTGGTATCTGTATGTGTAGAGGCTTGGAGGGGCCTTGTGCTGGGAGAGAAGCTGAGCCCTCATTAGGGGGCGGGGCTTCACTGACTAGGGGTCCTATAAAGGTAGCAGCCAGTCAGGCAGCGGTACAGACAGCTTCAGCGTCACAGGAGCTAGCAAACAGAGCTCTAAACAGGGGAGTTTGAGTGGGAGTTCTGTTGGAGGAGAAGGTATTTGTGTGTGTGTGTTCGGTTTTGTATTGGTAGTATCTGTATGTGTAGGGGCTTTGTGCTGGGAGAGAAGCTGAGCCCTGATTAGGGGGCGGGGTTTCCCTGACTAGGGGTCCTATAAAGGGGGCAGCCAGTCAGGCAGTGGCACAGGAGCTAGCAAACAGACCTGTAAACAGGGCAGTTTGAGTGGGAGTTCTGTTGGAGGAGAAGGTATTTGTTTGTTTTTTTGTATTGGTAGTATCTGTATGTGTAGAGGCTTGGAGGGGCTTGGTGCTGGGAGAGAAGCTGAGCCCTGATAATGGGGCGGAGCTTCACTGACTAGGGGTCCTATAAAGGTAGCAGCCAGTCAGGCAGTGGCAGACAGCTGCAGCGGCACAGGAGCTAGCAAACAGAGCTGTGAACAGGGGAGTTTGAGTGGGAGTTCTGTTGGAGGAGAAGGTATTTGTGTGTGTTTGGTTTTGTATTGGTAGTACCTGTATGTGTAGAGGCTTGGATGGGCTTTGTGCAGGGAGAGAAGCTGAGCCCTGATTAGAGGGGGGGCTTCACTGACTAGGGGTCCTGTAAAGGTAGCAGCCAGTCAGGCAGCGGCACAGACAGCTGCAGCGGCAAAGGAGCTAGCAAACAGAGCTGTAAACAGGGGAGTTTGAGTGGGAGTTCTGTTGGAGGAGAAGGTATTTGTGTGTGTTTTTGTATTGGTAGTACGTGTATGTGTAGAGGTTTGAACGGGCTTTGTGCTGGGAGAGAAGCTGAGCCCTGATCAGGGGGCGGGGCTTCACTGACTAGGGGTCCTATAAAGGTAGGAGCCAGTCAGGCAGCGGTACAGGAGCTAGCAAAGAGAGCTGTAAGCAGGGGAGTTTGAGTGGGAGTTCTTTTGGAGGAGAAGGTATTTGTGTGTGTTTGGTTTTTTATTGGTAGTATCTGTATGTGTAGGGGTTTGGCGGGGCTTTGTGCTTGGAGAGAAGCTGAGCCCTGATTAGGGGGCGGGGTTTCACTGACTAGGGGTCCTATAAAGGTAGCAGCCAGTCAGGCAGCGGAACAGACAGCTGCAGCGGCACAGGAGCTAGCAAACAGAGCTGTAAACAGGGGAGTTTGACTGGGAGTTCTGTTGGAGGAGAAGGTATTTGTGTGTGTTCGGTTTTGTATTGGTAGTGTCTGTATGTGTACGGGCTTTGTGCTGGGAGAGAAGATGAGCCCTGATTAGGGGCCGGGCTTCACTGACTAGGGGTCCTATAAAGGTAGCAGCCAGTCAGACAGCGGCACAGGAGCTAGCAAACAGAGCTGTAAGCAGGGGAGTTTGAGTGGGAGTTCTTTTGGAGGAGAAGGTATTTGTGTGTTTTTTTGTATTGGTAGTATCTGTATGTGTAGAGGCTTGGAGGGGCTTTGTGCTGGGAGAGAAGCTGAGCCCTGATTAGGGGGCGGGGCTTCACTGACTAGGGGTCCTATAAAGGTAGCAGCCAGTCAGGCAGCGGAACAGACAGCTGCAGTGGCACAGGAGCTAGCAAACAGAGCTGTGAACAGGGGAGTTTGAGTGAGAGCTCTGTTGAAGGAGAAGGTATTTGTGTGTGTTTGGTTTTGTATTGGTAGTATCTGTATGTGTAGAGGCTTGGAGGGGCTTTGTGCTGGGAGAGAAGCTGAGCCCTGATTAGGGGGCGGGGCTTCACTGACTAGGGGTCCTATCAAGGTAGCAGCCAGTCAGGCAGCGGCACAGGAGCTAGGAAACAGACCTGTAAACAGGGCAGTTTGAGTGGGAGTTCTGTTGGAGGAGAAGGTATTTGTGTGTGTTTTTGTATTGGTAGTATCTGTATGTGTAGAGGCTTGGAGGGGCTTTGTGCTGGAAGAGAAGCTGAGCCCTGATTGGGGGCGGGGCTTCACTGACTAGGGGTCCTATAAAGGTAGCAGCCAGTCAGGCAGCGGCACAGGAGCTAGCAAACAGAGCTGTAAACAGGGGAGTTTGAGTGGGAGTTCTGTTGGAGGAGAAGGTATTTGTGTGTGTTCGGTTTTGTATTGGTAGTGTCTGTATGTGTACGGGCTTTGTGCTGGGAGAGAAGATGAGCCCTGATTAGGGGGCGGGGCTTCACTGACTATGGGTCCTATAAAGGTAGCAGTCAGTCAGGCAGCGGAACAGACAGCTGCAGTGGCACAGGAGCTAGCAAACAGAGCTGTAAGCAGGGGAGTTTGAGTGGGAGTTCTGTTGGAGGAGAAGGTATTTGTGTGTGTTTTTGTATTGGTAGTATCTGTATGTGTAGAGGTTTGAAGGGGCTTTGTGCTGGGAGAGAAGCTGAGCCCTGATTAGGGGGCGGGGCTTGACTGACTAGGGGTCCTATAAAGGGGGCAGCCAGTCAGGCAGCGGCACAGGAGCTAGCAAACAGAGCTGTAAGCAGGGGAGTTTGAGTGGGAGTTCTTTTGGAGGAGAAGGTATTTGTGTGTTTTTTGTATTGGTTGTATCTGTATGTGTAGAGGCTTGGAGGGGCTTTGTGCTGGAAGAGAAGCTGTGCCCTAATTGGGGGCGGGGCTTCACTGACTAGGGGTTCTATAAAGGTAGCAGCCAGTCAGGCAGCGGCACAGGAGCTAGCAAACAGACCTGTAAACAGGGCAGTTTGAGTGGGAGTTCTGTTGGAGGAGAAGGTATTTGTGTGTGTTTTTGTATTGGTAGTATCTGTATGTGTAGAGGTTTGAAGGGGCTTTGTGCTGGGAGAGAAGCTGAGCCCTGATTAGGGCGCGGGGCTTCCCTGACTAGGGGTCCTATAAAGGTAGCAGCCAGTCAGGCAGCGGCACAGGAGCTAGCAAACAGAGCTGTAAACAGGGCAGTTTGAGTGGGAGTTCTGTTGGAGGAGAAGGTATTTGTGTGTGTTTTTGTATTGGTAGTATCTGTATGTGTAGAGGTTTGAAGGGGCTTTGTGCTGGGAGAGAAGCTGAGCCCTGATTAGGGGGCGGGGCTTGACTGACTAGGGGTCCTATAAAGGGGGCAGCCAGTCAGGCAGTGGCACAGGAGCTAGCAAACAGACCTGTAAACAGGGCAGTTTGAGTGGGAGTTCTGTTGGAGGAGAAGGTATTTGTTTGTTTTTTTGTATTGGTAGTATCTGTATGTGTAGAGGCTTGGAGGGGCTTGGTGCTGGGAGAGAAGCTGAGCCCTGATAATGGGGCGGGGCTTCACTGACTAGGGGTCCTATAAAGGTAGCAGCCAGTCAGGCAGTGGCAGACAGCTGCAGCGGCACAGGAGCTAGCAAACAGAGCTGTGAACAGGGGAGTTTGAGTGGGAGTTCTGTTGGAGGAGAAGGTATTTGTGTGTGTTTGGTTTTGTATTGGTAGTACCTGTATGTGTAGAGGCTTGGATGGGCTTTGTGCTGGGAGAGAAGCTGAGCCCTGATTAGAGGGCGGGGCTTCACTGACTAGAGGTCCTGTAAAGGTAGCAGCCAGTCAGGCAGCGGCACAGACAGCTGCAGCGGCAAAGGAGCTAGCAAACAGAGCTGTAAACAGGGGAGTTTGAGTGGGAGTTCTGTTGGAGGAGAAGGTATTTGTGTGTGTTTTTGTATTGGTAGTACGTGTATGTGTAGAGGTTTGAACGGGCTTTGTGCTGGGAGAGAAGCTGAGCCCTGATCAGGGGGCGGGGCTTCACTGACTAGGGGTCCTATAAAGGTAGGAGCCAGTCAGGCAGCGGTACAGGAGCTAGCAAAGAGAGCTGTAAGCAGGGGAGTTTGAGTGGGAGTTCTTTTGGAGGAGAAGGTATTTGTGTGTGTTTGGTTTTTTATTGGTAGTATCTGTATGTGTAGGGGTTTGGCGGGGCTTTGTGCTTGGAGAGAAGCTGAGCCCTGATTAGGGGGCGGGGTTTCACTGACTAGGGGTCCTATAAAGGTAGCAGCCAGTCAGGCAGCGGAACAGACAGCTGCAGCGGCACAGGAGCTAGCAAACAGAGCTGTAAACAGGGGAGTTTGACTGGGAGTTCTGTTGGAGGAGAAGGTATTTGTGTGTGTTCGGTTTTGTATTGGTAGTGTCTGTATGTGTACGGGCTTTGTGCTGGGAGAGAAGATGAGCCCTGATTAGGGGCCGGGCTTCACTGACTAGGGGTCCTATAAAGGTAGCAGCCAGTCAGACAGCGGCACAGGAGCTAGCAAACAGAGCTGTAAGCAGGGGAGTTTGAGTGGGAGTTCTTTTGGAGGAGAAGGTATTTGTGTGTTTTTTTGTATTGGTAGTATCTGTATGTGTAGAGGCTTGGAGGGGCTTTGTGCTGGGAGAGAAGCTGAGCCCTGATTAGGGGGCGGGGCTTCACTGACTAGGGGTCCTATAAAGGTAGCAGCCAGTCAGGCAGCGGAACAGACAGCTGCAGTGGCACAGGAGCTAGCAAACAGAGCTGTGAACAGGGGAGTTTGAGTGGGAGCTCTGTTGAAGGAGAAGGTATTTGTGTGTGTTTGGTTTTGTATTGGTAGTATCTGTATGTGTAGAGGCTTGGAGGGGCGAGGTGCTGCGAGAGAAGCTGAGCCCTGATTAGGGGGCGGGGCTTCACTGACTAGGGGTCCTATAAAGGTAGCAGCCAGTCAGTCAGCGGCACAGGAGCTAGCAAACAGAGCTGTAAGCAGGGGAGTTTGAGTCGGAGTTCTGTTGGAGGAGAAGGTATGTGTGTGTTGGTATTGGTAGTATCTGTATGTGTAGAGGCTTGGAGGGGCGAGGTGCTGCGAGAGAAGCTGAGCCCTGATTAGGGGGCGGGGCTTCACTGACTAGGGGTCCCATAAAGGTAGCAGCCAGTCAGGCAGCGGCACAGGAGCTGGCAAACAGAGCTGTGAACAGGGGAGTTTGAGTGGGAGTTCTGTTGGAGGAGAAGGTATTTGTGTGTGTTTTTGTATTGGTATTATCTGTATGTGTAGAGGCTTGGAGGGGCTAGGTGCTGCGAGAGAAGCTGAGCCCTGATTAGGGGGCGGGGCTTCACTGACTAGGGGTCCTAGAAAGGTAGCAGCCAGTCAGGCAGCGGCACAGGAGCTAGCAAACAGAGCTGTAAACAGGGGAGTTTGTGTGGGAGTTCTGTTGGAGGAGAAGGTATTTGTGTGTGTTTGGTTTTTTATTGGTAGTATCTGTATGTGTAGGGGTTTGGCGGGGCTTTGTGCTTGGAGAGAAGCTGAGCCCTGATTAGGGGGCGGGGCTTCACTGACTAGGGCTCCTAGAAATGGAGCAGCCAGTCAGGCAGTGGCACAGACAGCTGCAGTGGCACAGAGCTAGCAAACAGAGCTGTAAAGAGTGGAGTTTGAGTGGGAGTTCTGTTGGAGGAGAAGGTATTTGTGTGTGTTTGTATTGGTAGTATCTGTATGTGTAGAGGCTTGGAGGGGCGAGGTGCTGCGAGAGAAGCTGAGCCCTGATTAGGGGGCAAGGCTTCACTGACTAGGGGTCGTACAAAGGTAGCATCAGTCAGGCAGCGGCACAGACAGCTGCAGCGGCACAGGAGCTAGCAAACAGAGCTGTAAGCAGGGGAGTTTGAGTGGGAGTTCTGTTGGAGGAGATGGTATTTGTGTGCGTTTGGTTTTGTATTGGTAGTATCTGTATGTGTAGGGGTTTGGCGGGGCTTTGTGCTGGGAGAGAAGCTGAGCCCTGATTAGGGGGCGGGGCTTCACTGACTAGGGGTCCTATAAAGGTAGCAGCCAGTCAGGCAGCGGCACAGGAGCTAGCAAACAGAGCTGTAAACAGGGGAGTTTGAGTGGGAGTTCTGTTGGAGGAGAAGGTATTCGTGTTTGTTTGGTTTTGTATTGGTAGTATCCGTATGTGTAGGGGCTTTTTGCTGGGAGAGAAGCTGAGTCCTGATTAGGGGGCGGGGTTTCCCTGACTAGGGGTCCTATAAAGCTAGCAGCCAGTCAGGCAGCGGCACAGGAGCTAGCAAACAGAGCTGTAAACAGGGGAGTTGGAGTGGGAGTTCTGTTGGAGGAGAAGGTATTTGTGTGTGTTTGGTTTTGTATTGGTAGTATCTGTATGTGTAGGGGCTTTGTGCTGGGAGAGAAGCTGAGCCCTGATTAGGGGCGCGGTTTCACTGACTAGGGGTCCTATAAAGGTAGCAGCCAGTCAGACAGCGGCACAGGAGCTAGCAAACAGAGCTTTAAGCAGGGGAGTTTGAGTGCGAGTTCTGTTGGAGGAGAAGGTATTTGTGTGTGTTATTGTATTGGTAGTATCTGTATGTGTAGAGGCTTGGAGGGGCTAGGTGCTGCGAGAGAAGCTGAGCCCTGATTAGGGGGCGGGGCTTCACTGAGTAGGGGTCCTATAAAGGTAGCAGCCAGTCAGGCAGCGGCACAGGAGCTAGCAAACAGAGCTGTAAACAGGGGAGTTTGAGTGGGAGTTCTGTTGGAGGAGAAGGTATTTGTTTTTGTATTGGTAGTATCTGTATGTGTAGAGGTTTGAAGGGGCTTTGTGCTGGGAGAAAAGATGAGCCCTGATTAGGGGGCGGGGCTTCACTGACTTGGGGTCCTATAAAGGTAGCAGCCAGTCAGGCAGCGGCACAGACAGCTGCAGTGGCACAGGCGCTACCAAACAGAGCTGTAAACAGGGGAGTTTGAGTGGGCGTTCTGTTGGAGGAGAAAGTATTTGTGTGTGTTTGGTTTTGTATTGTCAGTATCTGTATGTGCAGGGGCTTTGTGCTGGGAGAGAAGCTGAGCCCTGATTAGGGGGCGGGGTTCCCGGACTAGGGGTCCTATAAAGGTAGCAGCCAGTCAGGCAGCGGCACAGGAGCTAGCAAACAGAGCTGTAAACAGGGGAGTTTGAGTGGGAGTTCTGTTGGAGGAGGAGGTATTTGTGTGAATTTTTGTATTGGTAGTATCT
Organism: Lepidochelys olivacea; assembly: GCF_965140295.1. Classification (NCBI taxonomy): domain Eukaryota; kingdom Metazoa; phylum Chordata; order Testudines; family Cheloniidae; genus Lepidochelys; species Lepidochelys olivacea. Next base: position 1,163,288 of record NC_140432.1, on the reverse strand, counting down.
GTTTGTGTAGAGGCTTGGAGGGGTTTTGTGCTGGGAGAGAAGCTGAGCCCTGATCAGGGGGCGGGGCTTCACTGACTAGGGGTCATATAAAGGTAGGAGCCAGTCAGGCAGCGGCACAGGAGCTAGCAAACAGAGCTGTAAGCAGGGGAGTTTGAGTGGGAGTTCTTTTGGAGGAGAAGGTATTTCTGTTGTTTTGTATTGGTAGTATCTGTATGTGCAGAGGCTTGGAGGGGCTTTGTGCTGGGAGAGAAGCTGAGCCCTGATTCGGGGCGGGGCTTCACTGACTAGGGGTCCTATAAAGGTAGCAGCCAGTCAGGCAGCGGCACAGGAGCTAGCAAACAGAGCTGTAAACAGGGGAGTTTGACTGGGAGTTCTGTTGGAGGAGAAGGTATTTGTGTGTGTTCGGTTTTGTATTGGTAGTATCTGTATGTGTAGGGGCTTTGTGCTGGGAGAGAAGCTGAGCCCTGATTAGGGGGCGGGGCTTCCCTGACTAGGGGTCCTATCAAGGTAGCAGCCAGTCAGGGAGCGGCACAGGAGCTAGCAAACAGAGCTGTAAACAGGGCAGTTTGAGTGGGAGTTCTGTTGGAGGAGAAGGTATTTTTGTGTTTTTTTTGTATTGGTAGTATCTGTATGTGTAGAGGCTTGGAGGGGCTTGGTGCTGGGAGAGAAGCTGAGCCCTGATTATGGGGCGGGGCTTCACTGACTAGGGGTCCTATAAAGGTAGCAGCCAGTCAGGCAGCGGCAGACAGCTGCCGCGGCACAGGAGCTAGCAAACAGAGCTGTGAACAGGGGAGTTTCAGTGGGAGTTCTGTTGCAGGAGAAGGTATTTGTGTGTGTTTGGTTTTGTATTGGTAGTATCTGTATGTGTAGGGGCTTTGTTGTGGGAGAGAAGCTGGGCCCTGATTAGGGGGCTGGGCTTCCCTGACTAGGGGTCCTATAAAGGTAGCAGCCAGTCAGGCAGCGGCACAGGAGCTAGCAAACAGACCTGTAAACAGGGGAGTTTGAGTTGGAGTTCTGTTGGAAGAGAAGGTATTTGTGTGTGTGTTTGGTTTTGTATTTGTAGTATCTCTTTGTGTAGAGGCTTGGAGGGGCTTTGTGCTGGGAGAGAAGCTGAGCCCTGATTAGGGGGCGGGGCTTCCCTGACTAGGGGTCCAATAAAGGCAGCGGCACGGACAGCTGCAGCGGCACAGGAGCGAGCAAACAGAGCTGTAAACAGGGGAGTTTGAGTGGGAGTTCTGTTGGGGGAGAAGGTATTTGTGTGTGTGTTTGGTTTTCTATTGGTGGTATCTGTATGTGTAGAGGCTTGGAGGGGCTTTGTGCTGGGAGACAAGCTGAGCCCTGATTAGGGGGCGGGGCTTCCCTGACTAGGGGTCCTATGAAGGTAGCAGCCAGTCAGGCAGGGGCACAGACAGCTGCAGCGGCACAGGAGCGAGCAAACAGAGCTGTAAACAGGGGAGTTTGAGTGGGAGTTCTGTTGGAGGAGAAGGTATTTGTGTGTGTGTTTGGTTTTCTATTGGTGGTATCTGTATGTGTAGAGGCTTGGAGGGGCTTTGTGCTGGGAGACAAGCTGAGCCCTGATTAGGGGGCGGGGCTTCGCTGACTAGGGGTCCTATGAAGGTAGCAGCCAGTCAGGCAGCGGCACAGACAGCTGCAGCGGCACAGGAGCTAGGAAACAGAGCTGTAAACAGGGGAGTTTGAGTGCGAGTTCTGTTGGAGCAGAAGGTATTTGTGTGTGTTTTTTTTTGTATTGGTAGTATCTGTATGTGTAGGGGCTTTGTGCTGGGAGAGAAGCTCAGCCCTGATTAGGGGGCGGGGCTTCCCTGACTAGGGGTCCTATGAAGGTAGCAGCCAGTCAGGCAGCGGCACAGGAGCTAGCAAACAGAGTTGTAAGCAGTGAGTATGAGTGGGAGTTCTGTTGGAGGAGAAGGTATTTGTGTGTGTTTGGTTTTGTATTGGTAGTATCTGTATGTGTAGAGGCTTGGAGGGGCTTTGTGCTGGGAGAGAAGCTGAGCCCTGATTAGGGGGCGGGGCTTTACTGACTCGGGGTCCTATCAAGGTAGCAGCCAGTCAGGCAGCGGAACAGACAGCTGCAGTGGCACAGGAGCTAGCAAACAAAGCTGTAAACAGGGGACTTTGCGTGGGAGTTCTGTTGGAGGAGAAGGTATTTGTGTATGTTTTTTTGTATTGGTAGTGTCTGTATGTGTAGAGGCTTGGAGGGGCTTTGTGCTGGGAGAGAAGCTGAGCCCTGATCAGGGGGCGGGGCTTCACTGACTAGGTGTCCTATAAAGGTAGCAGCCAGTCAGGCATCGGCACAGACAGCTGCAGTGGCACAGGAGCTAGCAAACAGAGCTGTAAACAGGGGAGTTGGAGTGGGAGTTCTGTTGGAGGAGAAGGTATTTGTGTGTGTTTGGTTTTGTATTGGTAGTATCTTTATGTGTAGAGGCTTGGAGGGGCTTTGTGCTGGGAGAGAAGCTGAGCCCTGATCAGGGGGCGGGGCTTCACTGACTAGGGGTCCTATAAAGGTAGCAGTCAGTCAGGCAGCGGAACAGACAGCTGCAGCGGCACAGGAGCTAGCAAACAGAGCTGTAAACAGGGGAGTTTGAGTGGGAGTTCTGTTGGAGGAGAAGGTATTTGTGTGTATTTTTGTATTGGTAGTACCTGTATGTGTAGAGGCTTGGAGGGGCTTTGTGCTGGGAGAGAAGCTGAGCCCTGATCAGGGGGCGGGGCTTCACTGACTAGGGGTCCTATAAAGGTAGCAGCCAGTCAGGCAGCGGCACAGGAGCTAGCAAACAGACCTGTAAACAGGGGAGTTTGAGTGGGAGTTCTGTTGGAGGAGAAGGTATTTGTGTGTGTTTGGTTTTGTATTGGTAGTATCTGTATGTGTAGAGGCTTGGAGGGGCTAGGTGCTGGGAGAGAAGCTGAGCCCTGATTAGGGGGCGGGGCTTCACTGACTAGGGGTCCTATAAAGGTAGCAGTCAGTCAGGCAGCGGAACAGACAGCTGCAGCGGCACAGGAGCTAGCAAACAGAGCTGTAAACAGGGGAGTTTGAGTGGGAGTTCTGTTGGAGGAGAAGGTATTTGTGTGTATTTTTGTATTGGTAGTACCTGTATGTGTAGAGGCTTGGAGGGGCTTTGTGCTGGGAGAGAAGCTGAGCCCTGATCAGGGGGCGGGGCTTCACTGACTAGGGGTCCTATAAAGGTAGCAGCCAGTCAGGCAGCGGCACAGGAGCTAGCAAACAGACCTGTAAACAGGGGAGTTTGAGTGGGAGTTCTGTTGGAGGAGAAGGTATTTGTGTGTGTTTGGTTTTGTATTGGTAGTATCTGTATGTGTAGAGGCTTGGAGGGGCTAGGTGCTGGGAGAGAAGCTGAGCCCTGATTAGGGGGCGGGGCTTCACTGACTAGGGGTCCTATAAAGGTAGCAGCCAGTGAGGCAGCGGAACAGACAGCTGCAGTGGCACAGGAGCTAGCAAACAGAGCTGTAAACAGGGGAGTTTGAGTGGGAGTTCTGTTGGAGGAGAAGATATTTGTGTGTGTTTTTGTATTGGTAGTATCTGTATGTGTAGAGGTTTGAAGGGGCTTTGTGCTGGGAGAGAAGCTGAGCCCTGATTAGGGGGCGGGGCTTCACTGACTAGGCGTCCTATAAAGGTAGCAGCCAGTCAGGCAGCGGCACAGGAGCTAGCAAACAGAGCTGTAAACAGGGGAGTTTGAGTGGGAGTTCTGTTGGAGGAGAAGGTATTTGTGTGTGTTTTTGTATTGGTAGTATCTGTATGTGTAGAGGCTTGGAGGGGCTTTGTGCTGGGAGAGAAGCTGAGCCCTGACTAGGGGGCGGGGCTTCACTGACTAGGGGTCCTATCAAGGTAGCAGCCAGTCAGGCAGCGGCACAGGAGCTAGCAAACAGAGCTGTAAACAGGGGAGTTTGAGTGGGAGTTCTGTTGGAGGAGAAGGTATTTGTGTGTGTTTGGTTTTGTATTGGTAGTATCTGTATGTGTAGGGTCTTTGTGCTGGGAGAGTAGCTGAGCCCTGATCAGGGGGCGGGGCTTCACTGACTAGGGGTCCTATAAAGGTAGGAGCCAGTCAGGCAGCGGCACAGGAGCTAGAAAACAGAGCTGTAAGCAGGGGAGTTTGAGTGGGAGTTCTTTTGGAGGAGAAGGTATTTGTGTGTGTTTTTGTATTGGTAGTATCTGTATGTGTACAGGTTTGAAGGGGCTTTGTGCTGGGAGAGAAGCTGAGCCCTGATTAGGGGGCGGGGCTTCCCTGACTAGGGGTCCTATAAAGGTAGCAGCCAGTCAGGCAGCGGCACAGACAGCTGAAGCGGCACAGGAGCTATCAAACAGAGCTGTAAACAGGGGAGTTGTAGTGGGAGTTCTGTTGGAGGAGAAGGTATTTGTGTGTGTTTGGTTTTGTATTGGTAGTATCTTTATGTGTAGAGGCTTGGAGGGGCTTTGTGCTGGGAGAGAAGCTGAGCCCTGATTAGGGGGCGGGGCTTCCCTGACTAGGGGTCCTATAAAGGTAGCAGCCAGTCAGGCAGCGGCACAGACAGCTGAAGCGGCACAGGAGCTATCAAACAGAGCTGTAAACAGGGGAGTTGGAGTGGGAGTTCTTTTGGAGGAGAAGGTATTTGTGTGTGTTTGGTTTTGTATTTGTAGTATCTGTATGTGTAGAGGCTTGGAGGGGCTTTGTGCTGGGAGAGAAGCTGAGCCCTGATTAGGGGGCGGGGCTTCACTGACTAGGGGTCCTATAAAGGTAGCAGTCAGTCAGGCAGCGGAACAGACAGCTGCAGTGGCACAGGAGCTAGCAAACAGAGCTGTAAACAGGGGAGTTGGAGTGGGAGTTCTGTTGGAGGAGAAGGTATTTGTTTTTGTTTTTGTATTGGTAGTATCTGTATGTGTAGAGGTTTGAAGGGGCTTTGTGCTGGGAGAGAAGCTGAGCCCTGATTAGGGGGCGGGGCTTCACTGACTAGGTGTCCTATAAAGGTAGCAGCCAGTCAGGCAGCGGATAAGACAGCTGCAGCGGCACAGGAGCTAGCAAACAGACCTGTAAACAGGGGAGTTTGAGTGGGAGTTCTGTTGGAGGAGAAGGTATTTGTGTGTGTTCGGTTTTGTATTGGTAGTGTCTGTATGTGTACGGGCTTTGTGCTGGGAGAGAAGCTGAGCCCTGATTAGGGGGCGGGGCTTCACTGACTAGGGGTCCTATAAAGGTAGCAGCCAGTCAGGCAGCGGCACAGGAGCTAGCAAACAGAGCTGTAAACAGGGGAGTTTGAGTGGGAGTTCTGTTGGAGGAGATGGTATTTGTGTGTTTGGTTTTGTATTGGTCGTATATGTATGTGTAGGGGTTTGGCGGGGCTTTGTGCTTGGAGAGAAGCTGAGCCCTGATTAGGGGGCGGGGCTTCACTGACTAGCGGTCCTATAAAGGTAGCAGCCAGTCAGGCAGCGGCACAGGAGCTAGCAAACAGAGCTGTAAACAGGGGAGTTTGAGTGGGAGTTCTGTTGGAGGAGAAGGTATTTGTGTGTTTTTTTGTATTGGTAGTATCTGTATGTGTAGAGGCTTGGAGGGGCTTTGTGCTGGGAGAGAAGCTGAGCCCTGATTAGGGGGCGGGGCTTCACTGACTAGGGGTCCTATAAAGGTAGCAGCCAGTCAGGCAGCGGCACAGACAGCTGCAGCGGCACAGGAGCTAGCAAACAGAGCTGTGAACAGGGGAGTTTGAGTGGGAGTTCTGTTGGAGAAGAAGATATTTGTGTGTGTTTGGTTTTGTATTGGTAGTATCTGTATGTGTAGAGGCTTGGAGGGGCTTTGTGCTGGGAGAGAAGCTGAGCCCTGATTAGGGGGCGGGGCTTCACTGACTAGGGGTCCTATAAAGGTAGCAGCCAGTCAGGCAGCGGCACAGACAGCTGCAGCGGCAAAGGAGCTAGCAAACAGAGCTGTAAACAGGGCAGTTTGAGTGGGAGTTCTGTTGGAGGAGAAGGTATTTGTGTGTGTGTTCGGTTTTGTATTGGTAGTATTTGTATATGAACGGGCTTTGTGCTGGGAGAGAAGCTGAGCCCTGATCAGGGGGCGGGGCTTCACTGACTAGGGGTCCTATAAAGGTAGGAGCCAGTCAGGCAGCGGCACACGAGCTAGCAAGCAGAGCTTTAAGCAGGGAGTATGAGTGGGAGTTCTCTTGGAGGAGAAGGTATTTGTGTGTGTTTGGTTTTGTATTGGTAGTATCTGTATGTGTAGAGGCTTGGAGGGGCTTTGTGCTGGGAGAGAAGCTGAGCCCTGATTAGGGGGCGGGGCTTCACTGACTAGGGGTCCTATCAAGGTAGCAGCCAGTCAGGCAGCGGAACAGACAGCTGCAGTGGCACAGGAGCTAGCAAACAGAGCTGTAAACCGGGGAGTTTGCGTGGGAGTTCTGTTGGAGGAGAAGGTATTTGTGTGTGTTCGGTTTTGTATTGGTAGTATCTGTATGTGAACGGGCTTTGTGCTGGGAGAGAAGCTGAGCCCTGATCAGGGGGCGGGGCTTCGCTGACTAGGGGTCCTATAAAGGTAGGAGCCAGTCAGGCAGCGGCACAGGAGCTAGCAAGCAGAGCTGTAAGCAGGGGAGTTTGAGTGGTAGTTCTGTTGGAGGAGAAGGTATTTGTGTGTTTTTTTGTATTGGTAGTATCTGTATGTGTAGAGGTTTGAAGGGGCTTTGTGCTGGGAGAGAAGCTGAGCCCTGATTAGGGGGCGGGGCTTCACTGACTAGGGGTCCTATAAAGGTAGCAGCCAGTCAGACAGCGGCACAGGAGCTAGCAAACAGAGCAGTAAGCAGGGGAGTTTGAGTGGGAGTTCTGTTCGAGGAGAAGGTATTTGTGTGTGTTTGGTTTTGTATTGGTAGTATCTGTGTGTGTAAGGGCTTTGTGCTGGGAGAGAAGCTGAGCCCTGATTAGGGGGCGGGGCTTCACTGACTAGGGGTCCTATAAAGGTAGCAGCCAGTCAGGCAGCGGCACAGGAGCTAGCAAACAGACCTGTAAACAGGGCAGTTTGACTGGGAGTTCAGTTGGAGGAGAAGGTATTTGTGTGTGTTTTTTTGTATTGGTAGTGTCTGATTGTTTAGAGGATTGGAGGGGCTTTGTGCTGGGAGAGAAGCTGAGCCCTGATCAGGGGGCGGGGCTTCACTGACTAGGTGTCCTATAAAGGTAGCAGCCAGTCAGGCAGCGGCACAGGAGCTAGCAAAAAGAGCTGTAAACAGGGGAGTTTGAGTGGGAGTTCTGTTGGAGGAGAAGGTATTTGTGTGTGTTTGGTTTTGTATTGTCAGTATCTGTATGTGCAGGGGCTGTGTGCTGGGAGAGAAGCTGAGCCCTGATTAGGGGGCGGGGCTTCACTGACTAGGGGTCCTATCAAGATAGCAGCCAGTCAGGCAGCGGCACAGGAGCTAGCAAACAGACCTGTAAACAGGGCAGTTTGAGTGGGAGTTCTGTTGGAGAAGAAGGTATCTGTGTGTGTTTTTGTATTGGTAGTATCTGTATGTGTAGTGGTTTGAAGGGGCTTTGTGCTGGGACAGAAGCTGAGCCCTGATTAGGGGGCGGGGCTTCACTGACTAGGGGTCCTATAAAGGTAGCAGCCAGTCAGGCAGCCGCACAGACAGCTGCAGCGGCACAGGAGCTAGCAAACAGAGCTGTAAACAGGGGAGTTGGAGTGGGAGTTCTGTTGGAGGAGAAGGTATTTGTGTGTGTTTGGTTTTGTATTGTCAGTATATGTATGTGCAGGGGCTGTGTGCTGGGAGAGAAGCTGAGCTCTGATTAGGGGGCGGGGCTTCCCTGACTAGGGGTCCTATAAAGGTAGCAGCCAGTCAGGCAGCGGCACAGGAGCTAGCAAACAGAGCTGTAAACAGGGGAGTTTGAGTGGGAGTTCTGTTGGAGGAGAAGGTATTTGTGTGTTTTTTTGTATTGGTAGTATCTGTATGTGTAGAGGTTTGAAGGGGCTTTGTGCTGGGAGAGAAGCTGAGCCCTGATTAGGGGGCGGGGCTTCACTGACTAGGGGTCCTATAAAGGTAGCAGCCAGTCAGGCAGCGGCAGACAGCTGCAGCGGCACAGGAGCTAGCAAACAGAGCTGTGAACAGGGGCGTTTGAGTGGGAGTTCTGTTGGAGGAGAAGGTATTTGTGTGTGTTTTTGTATTTGTAGTACCTGTATGTGTAGAGGTTTGAAGGGGCTTTGTGCTGGGAGAGAAGCTGAGCCCTGATTAGGGGGCGGGGCTTCACTGACTAGGGGTCCTATAAAGGTAGCAGCCAGTCAGGCAGCGGCACAGGAGCTAGCAAACAGACCTGTAAACAGGGCAGTTTGAGTGGGAGTTCTGTTGGAGGAGAAGGTATTTGTGTGTTTTTTTGTATTGGTAGTATCTGTATGTGTAGAGGCTTGGAGGGGCTTTGTGCTGGGAGAGAAGCTGAGCCCTGATTAGGGGGCGGGGCTTCACTGACTAGGGGTCCTATAAAGGTAGCAGCCAGTCAGGCAGCGGCACAGGAGCTAGCAAACAGAGCTGTAAACAGGGGAGTTTGAGTGGGAGTTCTGTTGGAGGAGAAGGTATTTGCTTGTGTTTTTGCATTGGTGGTATCTGTATGTGTAGACGCTTTCAGGGGCATTGTGCTGGGAGAGAAGCTGAGCCCTGATTAGGGGGCGGGGCTTCACTGACTAGGCGTCCTATAAAGGTAGCAGCCAGTCAGGCAGCGGCAGAGACAGCTGCAGCGGCACAGGAGCTAGGAAACAGAGCTGTAAACAGGGGAGTTTGAGTGCGAGTTCTGTTGGAGGAGAAGGTATTTGTGTGTGTTTGGTTTTGTATTGTCAGTATCTGTATGTGCAGGGGCTTTGTGCTGGGAGAGAAGCTGAGCCCTGATTAGGGGGCGGGGCTTCCCTGACTAGGGGTCCTATAAAGGTAGCAGCCAGTCAGGCAGCGGCACAGACAGCTGCAGCGGCACAGGAGCTAGCAAACAGAGCTCTAAACAGGGGAGTTTGAGTGGGAGTTCTGTTGGAGGAGAAGGTGTTTGTGTGTGTTCGGTTTTGTTTTGGTAGTATCTGTATGTGTAGAGGTTTGAAGGGGCTTTGTGCTGGGAGAGAAGCTGAGGCCTGATTAGGGGGCGGGGCTTCACTGACTAGGGGTCCTATAAAGGTAGCAGCCAGTCAGGCAGCGGCACAGGAGCTAGCAAACAGAGCTGTGAACAGGGGAGTTTGAGTGGGAGTTCTGTTGGAGGGGAAGGTATTTGTGTGTTTTTTTGTATTGGTAGCATGTGTATGTGTAGAGGCTTGGAGGGGCTTTGTGCTGGGAGAGAAGCTGAGCCCTGATTAGGGGGCGGGGCTTCCCTGACTAGGGGTCCTATAAAGGTAGCAGCCAGTCAGGCAGCGGCACAGGACCTAGCAAACAGAGCTGTAAACAGGGGAGTTTGAGTGGGAGTTCTGTTGGAGGAGAAGGTATTTGTGTGTGTTTGGATTTGTATTGGTAGTATCTGTATGTGTAGGGGCTTCGTGCTGGGAGAGAAGCTGAGCCCTGATTAGGGGGCGGGGCTTCACTGACTAGGGGTCCTCTAAAGGTAGCAGCCAGTCAGACAGCGGCACAGGAGCTAGCAAACAGAGCTGTAAGCAGGGGAGTTTGAGTGGGAGTTCTGTTGGAGGAGAAGGTATTTGTGTTTGGTTTTGTATTGGTAGTATACGTATGTGTAGAGGCTTGAAGGGGCTTTGTGCTGGGAGAGAAGCTGAGCCCTGATTAGGGGGCGGGGCTTCACTGACTAGGGGTCCTATAAAGGTAGCAGCCAGTCAGGCAGCGGCTCAGACAGCTGCAGCGGCATAGGAGCTAGCAAACAGAGCTGTAAACAGGGGAGTTGGAGTGGGAGTTCTGTTGGAGGAGAAGGTATTTGTGTGTGTTTGGTTTTGTATTGGTAGTATCTGTAAGTGCAGGGGCTTTGTGCTGGGAGAGAAGCTGAGCCCTGATTAGGGGGCGGGGCTTCACTGACTAGGGGTCCTATAAAGGTAGCAGCCAGTCAGGCAGCGGCACAGGAGCTAGCAAACAGAGCTGTGAACAGGGGAGTTTGAGTGGGAGTTCTGTTGGAGGAGAAGGTATTTGTGTGTGTTTGGTTTTGTATTGGTAGTATCTGTATGTGTAGGGGTTTGGCGGGGCTTTGTACTTCGAGAGAAGCTGAGCCCTGATTAGGGGGCGGGGCTTCACTGACTAGGGGTCCTATAAAGGTAGCAGCCAGTCAGGCAGCGGCACAGACAGCTGAAGCGGCACAGGAGCTAGCAAACAGAGCTGTAAGCAGGGGAGTTTGAGTGGGAGTTCTGTTGGAGGAGAAGGTATTTGTGTTTGGTTTTGTATTGGTAGTATCTGTATGTGTAGAGGCTTGGAGGGGCTTTGTGCTGGGAGAGAAGCTGAGCCCTGATTAGGGGGCGGGGCTTCACTGACTAGGTGTCCTATAAAGATAGCAGCCAGTCAGGCAGCGGCACCGGAGCTAGCAAACAGAGCTGTGAACAGGGGAGTTTGAGTGGGAGTTCTGTTGGAGGAGAAGGTATTTGTGTGTGTTTGGTTTTTTAATTGGTAGTATCTGTATGTGTAGGGGTTTGGCGGGGCTTTGTGCTGGGAGAGAAGCTGAGCCCTGTTTAGGGGGCGGGGCTTCCCTGACTAGGGGTCCTATAAAGGTAGCAGCCAGTCAGGCAGCGGCACAGGAGCTAGCAAACAGAGCTGTAAACAGGGGAGTTTGAGTGGGAGTTCTGTTGGAGGAGAAGGTATTTGTGTGTTTTTTTGTATTGGTAGTATCTGTATGTGTAGAGGTTTGAAGGGGCTTTGTGCTGGGAGAGAAGCTGAGCCCTGATTAGGGGGCGGGGCTTCACTGACTAGGGGTCCTATAAAGGTAGCAGCCAGTCAGGCAGCGGCAGACAGCTGCAGCGGCACAGGAGCTAGCAAACAGAGCTGTGAACAGGGGCGTTTGAGTGGGAGTTCTGTTGGAGGAGAAGGTATTTGTGTGTGTTTTTGTATTTGTAGTACCTGTATGTGTAGAGGTTTGAAGGGGCTTTGTGCTGGGAGAGAAGCTGAGCCCTGATTAGGGGGCGGGGCTTCACTGACTAGGGGTCCTATAAAGGTAGCAGCCAGTCAGGCAGCGGCACAGGAGCTAGCAAACAGACCTGTAAACAGGGCAGTTTGAGTGGGAGTTCTGTTGGAGGAGAAGGTATTTGTGTGTTTTTTTGTATTGGTAGTATCTGTATGTGTAGAGGCTTGGAGGGGCTTTGTGCTGGGAGAGAAGCTGAGCCCTGATTAGGGGGCGGGGCTTCACTGACTAGGGGTCCTATAAAGGTAGCAGCCAGTCAGGCAGCGGCACAGGAGCTAGCAAACAGAGCTGTAAACAGGGGAGTTTGAGTGGGAGTTCTGTTGGAGGAGAAGGTATTTGCTTGTGTTTTTGTATTGGTGGTATCTGTATGTGTAGACGCTTTCAGGGGCATTGTGCTGGGAGAGAAGCTGAGCCCTGATTAGGGGGCGGGGCTTCACTGACTAGGCGTCCTATAAAGGTAGCAGCCAGTCAGGCAGCGGCAGAGACAGCTGCAGCGGCACAGGAGCTAGGAAACAGAGCTGTAAACAGGGGAGTTTGAGTGCGAGTTCTGTTGGAGGAGAAGGTATTTGTGTGTGTTTGGTTTTGTATTGTCAGTATCTGTATGTGCAGGGGCTTTGTGCTGGGAGAGAAGCTGAGCCCTGATTAGGGGGCGGGGCTTCCCTGACTAGGGGTCCTATAAAGGTAGCAGCCAGTCAGGCAGCGGCACAGACAGCTGCAGCGGCACAGGAGCTAGCAAACAGAGCTCTAAACAGGGGAGTTTGAGTGGGAGTTCTGTTGGAGGAGAAGGTGTTTGTGTGTGTTCGGTTTTGTTTTGGTAGTATCTGTATGTGTAGAGGTTTGAAGGGGCTTTGTGCTGGGAGAGAAGCTGAGGCCTGATTAGGGGGCGGGGCTTCACTGACTAGGGGTCCTATAAAGGTAGCAGCCAGTCAGGCAGCGGCACAGGAGCTAGCAAACAGAGCTGTGAACAGGGGAGTTTGAGTGGGAGTTCTGTTGGAGGGGAAGGTATTTGTGTGTTTTTTTGTATTGGTAGCATGTGTATGTGTAGAGGCTTGGAGGGGCTTTGTGCTGGGAGAGAAGCTGAGCCCTGATTAGGGGGCGGGGCTTCCCTGACTAGGGGTCCTATAAAGGTAGCAGCCAGTCAGGCAGCGGCACAGGACCTAGCAAACAGAGCTGTAAACAGGGGAGTTTGAGTGGGAGTTCTGTTGGAGGAGAAGGTATTTGTGTGTGTTTGGATTTGTATTGGTAGTATCTGTATGTGTAGGGGCTTCGTGCTGGGAGAGAAGCTGAGCCCTGATTAGGGGGCGGGGCTTCACTGACTAGGGGTCCTCTAAAGGTAGCAGCCAGTCAGACAGCGGCACAGGAGCTAGCAAACAGAGCTGTAAGCAGGGGAGTTTGAGTGGGAGTTCTGTTGGAGGAGAAGGTATTTGTGTTTGGTTTTGTATTGGTAGTATACGTATGTGTAGAGGCTTGAAGGGGCTTTGTGCTGGGAGAGAAGCTGAGCCCTGATTAGGGGGCGGGGCTTCACTGACTAGGGGTCCTATAAAGGTAGCAGCCAGTCAGGCAGCGGCTCAGACAGCTGCAGCGGCATAGGAGCTAGCAAACAGAGCTGTAAACAGGGGAGTTGGAGTGGGAGTTCTGTTGGAGGAGAAGGTATTTGTGTGTGTTTGGTTTTGTATTGGTAGTATCTGTATGTGTAGGGGTTTGGCGGGGCTTTGTACTTCGAGAGAAGCTGAGCCCTGATTAGGGGGCGGGGCTTCACTGACTAGGGGTCCTATAAAGGTAGCAGCCAGTCAGGCAGCGGCACAGACAGCTGAAGCGGCACAGGAGCTAGCAAACAGAGCTGTAAGCAGGGGAGTTTGAGTGGGAGTTCTGTTGGAGGAGAAGGTATTTGTGTTTGGTTTTGTATTGGTAGTATCTGTATGTGTAGAGGCTTGGAGGGGCTTTGTGCTGGGAGAGAAGCTGAGCCCTGATTAGGGGGCGGGGCTTCACTGACTAGGTGTCCTATAAAGATAGCAGCCAGTCAGGCAGCGGCACCGGAGCTAGCAAACAGAGCTGTGAACAGGGGAGTTTGAGTGGGAGTTCTGTTGGAGGAGAAGGTATTTGTGTGTGTTTGGTTTTTTAATTGGTAGTATCTGTATGTGTAGGGGTTTGGCGGGGCTTTGTGCTGGGAGAGAAGCTGAGCCCTGTTTAGGGGGCGGGGCTTCCCTGACTAGGGGTCCTATAAAGATAGCAGCCAGTCAGGCAGCGGCACAGGAGCTAGCAAACAGAGCTGTGAACAGGGGAGTTTGAGTGGGAGTTCTGTTGGAGGAGAAGGTATTTGTGTGTGTTCGGTTTTGTATTGGTAGTATCTGTATGTGTACGGGCTTTGTGCTGGGAGAGAAGCTGAGCCCTGATTAGGGGGCGGGGCTTGACTGACTAGGGGTCCTATAAAGGTAGCAGCCAGGCAGGCAGCGGCACAGACAGCTGAAGCGGCACAGGAGCTAGCAAACAGAGCTGTGAACAGGGGAGTTTGAGTGGGAATTCTGTTGGAGGAGAAGGTATTTGTGTGTGTTTGGTTTTGTATTGGTAGTTTCTGTATGTGTAGAGGCTTGGAGGGGCTAGGTGCTGGGAGAGAAGGAGAGCCCTGATTAGGGGGCGGGGCTTGACTGACTAGGGGTCCAATAAAGGGAGAAGCCAGTCAGGCAGCAGCACAGACAGCTGCAGCGGCACAGGAGCTAGCAAACAGAGCTGTAAACAGGGGAGTTGGAGTGGGAGTTCTGTTGGAGGAGAAGGTATTTGTGTTTGGTTTTGTATTGGTAGTATACGTATGTGTAGAGGCTTGAAGGGGCTTTGTGCTGGGAGAGAAGCTGAGCCCTGATTAGGGGGCGGTGCTTCCCTGACTAGGGGTCCTATAAAGGTAGCAGCCAGTCAGGCAGCGGCACAGGAGCTAGCAAACAGAGCTGTAAACAGGGGAGTTTGTGTGGGAGTTCTGTTGGAGGAGAAGGTATTTGTGTGTGTTTGGTTTTGTATTTGTAGTATCTGTATGTGGATGGGCTTTGTGCTGGGAGAGAAGCTGAGCCCTGATTAGGGGGCGGGTCTTCACTGACTAGGGGTCCCATAAAGGTAGCAGCCAGTCAGGCAGCGGCACAGGAGCTAGCAAACAGAGCTGTGAACAGGGGGGTTTGAGTGGGAGTTCTGTTGGAGGAGAAGGTATTTTTGTTTGGTTTTGTATTGGTAGTATACGTATGTGTAGGGGCTTTGTGCTGGGAGAGAAGCTGAGCCCTGATTAGGGGGCGGGGCTTCACTGACTAGGGGTCCTATAAAGGTAGCAGCCAGTCAGGCAGCGGCACAGACAGCTGCAGCGGCACAGGAGCTAGCAAACAGAGCTGTAAAGAGGGGAGTTTGTGTGGGAGTTCTGTTGGAGGAGAAGGTATTTGTGTGTGTTTGGTTTTGTATTTGTAGTATCTGTATGTGGAGGGGCTTTGTGCTGGGAGAGAAGATGAGCCCTGATTAGGGGGCGGGGCTTGGCTGACTAGGGGTCCTATAAAGGTAGCAGCCAGTCAGGCAGCGGCACAGACAGCTGAAGCGGCACAAGAGCTAACAAACAGAGCTGTAAACAGGGGAATTTGAGTGGGAGTTCTGTTGGAGGAGAAGGTATTTGTGTGTGTTTGGTTTTGTATTGCTAGTATCTGTATGTGTAGGGGCTTTGTGCTAGGAGAGAAGCTGAGCCCTGATTAGGGGGCGGGGCTTCCCTGACTAGGGGTCCTATAAAGGTAGCAGCCAGTCAGGCAGCGGCAAAGGAGCTAGCAAACAGAGCTGTAAACAGGGGAGTTTGAGTGGGAGTTCTGTTGGAGGAAAAGGTATTTGTGTGTGTTTGGTTTTGTATTGGTAGTATCTGTATGTGTAGAGGCTTGGAGGGGCTTTGTGCTGGGGAAGAAGCTTAGCCCTTATTAGGGGGCGGGGCTTCACTGACTAGGGGTCCTATAAAGGTAGCAGCCAGTCAGGCAGCGGCACAGACAGCTGCAGTGGCACAGGAGCTAGCAAACAGAGCTGTAAACAGGGGAGTTTGAGTGGGAGTTCTGTTGGAGGAGAAGGTATTTGTGTGTGTTTGGTTTTGTATTGGTAGTATCTGTATGTGTAGGGGCTTCGTTCTGGGAGAGAAGCTGAGCCCTGATTAGGTGGCGGGGCTTCACTGACTAGGGGTCCTATACAGGGAGCAGCCAGTCAGGCAGCGGCACAGACAGCTGCAGCGGCACAGGAGCTAGCAAACAGAGCTGTAAACAGGGGAGTTGGAGTGGGAGTTCTGTTGGAGGAGATGGTATTTGTGTGTGTTTGGTTTTGTATTGGTAGTATCTGTATGTGTAGAGGCTTGGAGGGGCTTTGTGCTGGGAGAGAAGCTGAGCCCTGATCAGGGGGCGGGGCTTCACTGATTAGGGGTCCTAGAAAGGGAGCAGCCAGTCAGGCAGCGGCACAGACAGCTGCAGCGGCACAGGAGCTAGCAAACAGAGCTGTAAACAGGGGAGTTGGAGTGGGAGTTCTGTTGGAGCAGAAGGTATTTGTGTGTGTTTGGTTTTGTATTGGTAGTATCTGTATGTGTAGAGGCTTGGAGGGGCTTTGTGCTGGGAGAGAAGCTGAGCCCTGATTAGGGGGCGGGGCTTCACTGACTAGGAGTCCTATAAAGGTAGCAGCCAGTCAGGCAGCGGCACAGGAGCTAGCAAACAGAGCTGTGAACAGGGGAGTTTGAGTGGGAGTTCTGTTGGAGGAGAAGTTATTTGTGTGTGTGTGTTTTTGTATTGGTAGTATCTGTATGTGTAGTGGCTTGGAGGGGCTTTGTGCTGGGAGAGAAGCTGAGCCCTGATTAGGGGGCGGGGCTTCACTGACTAGGGGTCCTATAAAGGTAGCAGCCAGTCAGGCAGCGGCAGAGACAGCTGCAGCGGCACAGGAGTTAGCAAACAGAGCTGTAAACAGGGGAGTTTGAGTGGGAGTTCTGTTGGAGGAGAAGGTATTTGTGTGTGTTTGCTTTTGTATTGGTAGTATCTGTATGTGTAGAGGCTTGGAGGGGCTTTGTGCTGGGAGAGAAGCTGAGCCCTGATTAGGGGGCGGGGCTTCACTGACTAGGGGTCCTATAAAGGTAGCAGCCAGTCAGGCAGCAGAACAGACAGCTGCAGTGGCACAGGAGCTAGCAAACAGAGCTTTAAACAGGGGAATTTGAGTGGGAGTTCTGTTGGAGGAGAAGGTATTTTTGTGTGTTTTTGTATTGGTATTATCTGTATGTGTAGAGGCTTGGAGGGGCTTTGTGATGGGAGAGAAGCTGAGCCCTGATTAGGGGGCGGGGCTTCACTGACTAGGGGTCCTATAAAGGTAGCAGCCAGTCAGGCAGCGGCAGAGACAGCTGCAGCGGCACAGGAGTTAGCAAACAGAGCTGTAAACAGGGGAGTTTGAGTGGGAGTTCTGTTGGAGGAGAAGTTATTTGTGTGTGTTTGGTTTTGTATTGGTAGTATCTGTATGTGTAGAGGCTTGGAGGGGCTTTGTGCTGGGAGAGAAGCTGAGCCCTGATTAGGGGGCGGGGCTTCAGTGACTAGGGGTCCTATAAAGGTACCAGCCAGTCAGGCAGCGGCACAGGAGCTAGCAAACAGAGCTGTAAGCAGGGGAGTTTGAGTGGGAGTTCTGTTGGAGGAGAAGGTATTTGTGTGTGTTTGGTTTTTTATTGGTAGTATCTGTATGTGAAGGGGTTTGGAGGGGCTTTGTGCTTGGAGAGAAGCTGAACCCTGATTAGGGGGCGGGGCTTCACTGACTAGGGGTCCTATAAAGGTAGCAGCCAGTCAGGCAGCGGAACAGACAGCTGCAGCGGCACAGGAGCTAGCAAACAGAGCTGTAAACAGGGGAGTTTGAGTGGGAGTTCTGTTGGAGGAGAAGGTATTTGTGTGTGTTTGGTTTTGTATTGTCAGTATCTGTATGTGCAGGGGCTTTGTGCTGGGAGAGATGCTGAGCCCTGATTAGGGGGCGGGGCTTCCCTGACTAGGGGTCCTATAAAGGTAGCAGCCAGTCAGGCAGCGGCACAGGAGCTAGCAAACAGAGCTGTAAACAGGGGAGTTTGAGTGGGAGTTCTGTTGGAGGAGAAGGTATTTGTGTGTGTTTGGTTTTGCATTGGTAGTATCTGTATGTGTAGAGGCTTGGAGGGGCTTTGTGCTGGGAGAGAAGCTGAGCCCTTATTAGGGGGCGGGGCTTCACTGACTAGGGGTCCTACAAACGTAGCAGCCAGTCAGGCAGCGGCACAGGAGCTAACAAACAGAGCTGTGAACAGGGGAGTTTGAGTGGGAGTTCTGTTGGAGGAGAAGGTATTTGTGTGTGTTTTTGTGTTGGTAGTATGTGTATGTGTAGAGGCTTGGAGGGGCGAGGTGCTGCGAGAGAAGCTGAGCCCTGATTAGGGGGCGGGGCTTCACTGACTAGGGGTCCTATAAAGGTAGCAGCAAGTCAGGCAGGGGCACAGACAGCTGCAGCGGCACAGGAGCTAGCAAACAGAGCTGTGAGCAGGGGAGTTTGAGTGGGAGTTCTGTTGGAGGAGAAGGTATTTGTGTGTGTTTGGTTTTGTATTGGTGGTATCTGTATGTGTAGAGGCTTTGTGCTGGGAGAGAAGCTGAGCCCTGATTAGGGGGCGGGGCTTCACTGACTAGGGGTCCTACAAACGTAGCAGCCAGTCAGGCAGCGGCACAGGAGCTAACAAACAGAGCTGTGAACAGGGGAGTTTGAGTGGGAGTTCTGTTGGAGGAGAAGGTATTTGTGTGTGTTTTTGTGTTGGTAGTATGTGTATGTGTAGAGGCTTGGAGGGGCGAGGTGCTGCGAGAGAAGCTGAGCCCTGATTAGGGGGCGGGGCTTCACTGACTAGGGGTCCTATAAAGGTAGCAGCAAGTCAGGCAGGGGCACAGACAGCTGCAGCGGCACAGGAGCTAGCAAACAGAGCTGTGAGCAGGGGAGTTTGAGTGGGAGTTCTGTTGGAGGAGAAGGTATTTGTGTGTGTTTGGTTTTGTATTGTCAGTATCTGTATGTGCAGGGGCTTTGTGCTGGGAGAGAAGCTGAGCCCTGATTAGGGGACGGGGCTTCACTGACTAGCGGTCCTATAAAGGTAGCAGCCAGTCAGGCAGCGGAACAGACAGCTGCAGTGGCACAGGAGTTAGCAAACAGAGCTGTGAACAGGGGAGTTTGAGTGGGAGTTCTGTTGGAGGAGAAGGTATTTGTGTGTGTTTTTGTGTTGGTAGTATCTGTATGTGTAGAGGCTTGGAGGGGCTTTTTGCTGGGAGAGAAGCTGAGCCCTGATTAGGGGGCGGGGCTTCACTGACTAGGGGTCCTATAAAGGTAGCAGCCAGTCAGGCAGCGGCAGACAGCTGCAGCGGCACAGGAGCTAGCAAACAGAGCTGTGAACAGGGGAGTTTGAGTGGGAGTTCTGTTGGAGGAGAAGGTATTTGTGTGTGTTTGGTTTTGTATTGGTAGTATCTGTATGTGTAGAGGCTTGGAGGGGCTTTGTGCTGGGAGAGAAGCTGAGCCCTGATTAGGGGGCGGGGCTTCCTTGACTAGGGGTCCTGTAAAGGTAGCAGCCAGTCAGGCAGCGGCACAGACAGCTGAAGCGGCACAGGAGCTAGCAAACAGAGCTGTAAACAGGGGAGTTGGAGTGGGAGTTCTGTTGGAGGAGAAGGTATTTGTGTGTGTTTTTGTATTGGTAGTACCTGTATGTGTAGAGGTTTGAAGGGGCTTTGTGCTGGGAGAGAAGCTGAGCCCTGATTAGGGGGCGGGGCTTCACTGACTAGGGGTCCTATAAAGGTAGCAGCCAGTCAGGGAGCGGCACAGGAGCTAGCAAACAGACCTGTAAACAGGGCAGTTTGAGTGGGAGTTCTGTTGGAGGAGAAGGTATTTGTCTGTGTTCGGTTTTGTATTGGTAGTATCTGTATGTGAACGGGCTTTGTGCTGGGAGAGAAGCTGAGCCCTGATTGGGGGCGGGGCTTCACTGACTAGGGGTCCTATAAAGGTACGAGCCAGTCAGGCAGCGGCACAGGAGCTAGAAAGCAGAGCTGTAAGCAGGGGAGTTTGAGTGGGAGTTCTTTTGGAGGAGAAGGTATTTGTGTGTTTTTTTGTATTGGTAGTATCTGTATGTGTAGAGGCTTGGAGGGGCTTTGTGCTGGGAGAGAAGCTGAGCCCTGATTAGGGGGCGGGGCTTTCTGACTAGGGGTCCTATAAAGGTAGCAGCCAGTCAGGCAGCGGCACAGGAGCTAGCAAACAGAGCTGTAAACAGGGGAGTTTGAGTGGGAGTTCTGTTGGAGGAGAAGGTATTTGTTTGTGTTTTTGTATTGGTGGTATCTGTATGTGTAGACGCTTTCAGGGGCATTGTGCTGGGAGAGAAGCTGAGCCCTGATTAGGGGGCGGGGCTTCACTGACGAGGCTCCTATAAAGGTAGCAGCCAGTCAGGCAGCGGCACAGACAGCTACAGCGGCACAGGAGCTAGGAAACAGAGCTGTAAACATGGGAGTTTGAGTGGGAGTTCTGTTGGAGGAGAAGGTATTTGTGTGTGTTTGGTTTTGTATTGTCAGTATCTGTATGTGCAGGGGCTTTGTGCTGGGAGAGAAGCTGAGCCCTGATTAGGGGGCGGGGCTTCCCTGACTAGGGGTCCTATAAAGGTAGCAGCCAGTCAGGCAGCGGCACAGGAGCGAGCAAACAGAGCTGTAAACAGGGGAGCTGGAGTGGGAGTTCTGTTGGAGGAGAAGGTATTTGTGTGTTTTTTTGTATTGGTAGTATCTGTATGTGTAAAGGTTTGAAGGGGCTTTGTGCTGGGAGAGAAGCTGAGCCCTGATTAGGGGGCGGGGCTTCACTGACTAGGGGTCCTATAGAGGTAGCAGCCAGTCAGGCAGCGGCACAGACAGCTGCAGCGGCACAGGAGCTAGCAAACAGAGCTCTAAACAGGGGAGTTTGATTGGGAGTTCTGTTGGAGGAGAAGGTGTTTGTGTGTGTTCGGTTTTGTATTGGTAGTATCTGTATGTGTAGAGGTTTGAAGGGGCTTTGTGCTGGGAGAGAAGCTGAGCCCTGATTAGGGGGCGGGGCTTCACTGACTAGGGGTCCTATAAAGGTAGCAGCCAGTCAGGCAACGGCACAGGAGCTAGGAAACAGACCTGTAAACAGGGCAGTTTGAGTGGGAGTTCTGTTGGAGGAGAAGGTATTTGTGTGTGTTTGGTTTTGTATTGGTAGTAGCTGTAGGTGTAGAGGCTTGGAGGGGCTTTGTGCTGGGAGAGAAGCTGAGGCCTGATTAGGGGGCGGGGCTTCACTGACTAGGGGTCCTATAAAGGTAGCAGCCAGTCAGGCAGCGGCACAGGAGCTAGCAAACAGAGCTGTGAACAGGGGAGTTTGAGTGGGAGTTCTGTTGGAGGGGAAGGTATTTGTGTGTGTTTGGTTTTGTATTGTCAGTATCTGTATGTGCAGGGGCTTTGTGCTGGGAGAGAAGCTGAGCCCTGATTAGGGGGCGGGGCTTCACTGACTAGGGGTCCTATAAAGGTAGCAGCCAGTCAGACAGCGGCACAGGAGAGAGCAAACAGAGCTGTAAGCAGGGGAGTTTGAGTGGGAGTTCTGTTGGAGGAGGAGGTATTTGTGTGTGTTTGGTTTTGTATTGGTAGTATCTGTATGTGTAGAGGTTTGAAGGGGCTTTGTGGTGGGAGAGAAGCTGAGCCCTGATTAGGGGGCGGGGCTTCACTGACTAAGCGTCCTATAAAGGGAGCAGCCAGTCAGGCAGCGGCACAGACAGCTGCAGTGGCACAGGAGCTAGCAAACAGAACTGTAAACAGGGGAGTTTGAGTGGGAGTTCTGTTGGAGGAGAAGGTATTTGTGTGTGTTTTTGTATTGGCAGTACCTGTATGTGTAGAGGTTTGAAGGGGCTTTGTGCTGGGAAAGAAGCTGAGCCCTGATTAGGGGGCGGGGCTTCACTGACTAGGGGTCCTATAAAGGTAGCAGCCAGTCAGGCAGCGGCACAGACAGCTGCAGCGGCACAGGAGCTAGCAAACAGAGCTCTAAACAGGGGAGTTTGAGTGGGAGTTCTGTTGGAGGAGAAGGTGTTTGTGTGTGTTCGGTTTTGTATTGGTAGTATCTGTATGTGTAGAGGTTTGAAGGGGCTTTGTGCTGGGAGAGAAGCTGAGCCCTGATTAGGGGGCGGGGCTTCACTGACTAGGGGTCCTATAAAGGTAGCAGCCAGTCAGGCAACGGCACAGGAGCTAGCAAACAGACCTGTAAACAGGGCAGTTTGAGTGGGAGTTCTGTTGGAGGAGAAGGTATTTGTGTGTGTTTGGTTTTGTATTGGTAGTATCTGTAGGTGTAGAGGCTTGGAGGGGCTTTGTGCTGGGAGAGAAGCTGAGGCCTGATTAGGGGGCGGGGCTTGACTGACTAGGGGTCCTATAAAGGTAGCAGCCAGTCAGGCAGCAGCTCAGACAGCTGCAGCGGCACAGGAGCTAGCAAACAGAGCTGTGAACAGCGGAGTTTGAGTGGGAGTTCTGTTGGAGGAGAAGGTATTTGTGTGTGTTTGGTTTTGTATTGGTAGTATCTGTATGTGTAGGGGCTTCGTGCTGGGAGAGAAGCTGAGCCCTGATTAGGTGGCGGGGCTTCACTGACTAGGGGTCCTATGAAGGTAGCAGCCAGTCAGGCAGTGGCACAGGAGCTAGCAAACAGAGCTGTAAACAGGGGAGTTTGAGTGGGAGTTCTGTTGAAGGAGATGGTATTTGTGTGTGTTTGGTTTTGTATTGGTAGTATCTGTATGTTTAGGGGTTTGGCGGGGCTTTGTACTTCGAGAGAAGCTGAGCCCTGATTAGGGGGCGGGGCTTCACTGACTAGGGATCCTATAAAGGTAGCAGCCAGTCAGGCAGCGGCACAGACAGCTGAAGCGGCACAGGAGCTAGCAAACAGAGCTGTAAACAGGGGAGTTGGAGTGGGAGTTCTGTTGGACGAGAAGGTATTTGTGTGTGTTTGGTTTTGTATTGGTAGTATCTGTATGTGTAGAGGCTTGGAGGGGCTTTGTGCTGGGAGAGAAGCTGAGCCCTGATTAGGGGGCGGGGCTTCACTGACTACGGGTCCTATAAAGGTAGCAGCCAGTCAGGCAGCGGCACAGGAGCTAGCAAACAGAGCTGTAAACAGGGCAGTTTGAGTGGGAGTTCTGTTGGAGGAGAAGTTATTTGTGTGTGTGTGTTTTTGTATTGGTAGTATCTGTATGTGTAGAGGCTTTGAGGGGCTTTGTGCTGGGAGAGAAGCTGAGCCCTGATTAGGGGGCGGGGCTTCACTGACTACGGGTCCTATAAAGGTAGCAGCCAGTCAGGCAGCGGCACAGGAGCTAGCAAACAGAGCTGTAAACAGGGCAGTTTGAGTGGGAGTTCTGTTGGAGGAGAAGGTATTTGTGTGTTTTTTTGTATTGGTAGTATCTGTATATGTAGAGGCTTGGAGGGGCTTTGTGCTGGGAGAGAAGCTGAGCCCTGATCAGGGGGCGGGGCTTCACTGAATAGGGGTCCTATAAAGCTAGCAGCCAGTCAAGCAGCGGCACAGGAGCTAGCAAACAGAGCTGTAAACAGGGGAGTTTGAGTGGGAGTTCTGTTGGAGGAGAAGGTATTTGTGTGTGTGTGTTTTTGTATTGGTACTATCTGTATGTGCAGGGGCTTTGTGCTGGGAGAGAAGCTGAGCCCTGATTAGGGGGCGGGGCTTCCCTGACTACGGGTCCTATAAAGGTAGCAGCCAGTCAGGCAGCGGCACAGGAGCTAGCAAACAGAGCTGTAAACAGGGGAGTTTGAGTGGGAGTTCTGTTGGAGGAGAAGGTATTTGTGTGTGTTTGGTTTTGCATAGGTAGTATCTGTTTGTGTAGAGGCTTGGAGGGGCTTTGTGCTTGGAGAGAAGCTGAGCCCTGATTAGGGGGCGGGGCTTCACTGACTAGGGGTCCTATAAAGGTAGCAGCCAGTCAGGCAGCGGCACAGGAGCTAGCAAACAGAGCTGTGAACAGGGGAGTTTGAGTGGGAGTTCTGTTGGAGGAGAAGTTATTTGTGTGTGTGTGTTTTTGTATTGGTAGTATCTGCATGTGTAGAGGCTTTGAGGGGCTTTGTGCTGGGAGAGAAGCTGAGCCCTGATTAGGGGGCGGGGCTTCACTGACTACGGGTCCTATAAAGGTAGCAGCCAGTCAGGCAGCGGCACAGGAGCTAGCAAACAGAGCTGTAAACAGGGCAGTTTGAGTGGGAGTTCTGTTGGAGGAGAAGGTATTTGTGTGTTTTTTTGTATTGGTAGTATCTGTATATGTAGAGGCTTGGAGGGGCTTTGTGCTGGGAGAGAAGCTGAGCCCTGATCAGGGGGCGGGGCTTCACTGACTAGGGGACCTATAAAGCTAGCAGCCAGTCAAGCAGCGGCACAGGAGCTAGCAAACAGAGCTGTAAACAGGGGAGTTTGAGTGGGAGTTCTGTTGGAGGAGAAGGTATTTGTGTGTGTTTGGTTTTTATTGGTAGTATCTGTATGTGAAGGGGTTTGGCGGGGCTTTGTGCTTGGAGAGAAGCTGAACCCTGATTAGGGGGCGGGGCTTCAGTGACTAGGGGTCCTATAAAGGTACCAGCCAGTCAGGCAGCGGCACAGGAGATAGCAAACAGAGCTGTAAGCAGGGGAGTTTGAGTGGGAGTTCTGTTGGAGGAGAACGCATTTGTGTGTGTTTTTGTATTGGTATTATCTGTATGTGCAGAGGCTTGGAGGGGCTTCGTGCTGGGAGAGAAGCTGAGCCCTGATTAGGGGGCGGGGCTTCACTAACTAGGGGTCCTATAAAGGTAGCAGCCAGTCAGGCAGCGGCACAGGAGCTAGCAAACAGAACTCTGAACAGGGGAGTTTGAGTGGGAATTCTGTTGGAGGAGAAGGTATTTGTGTGTGTTTTTGTATTGGTAGTATCTGTATGTGTAGAGGCTTTGAGGGGCTAGGTGCTGCGAGAGAAGCTGAGCCCTGATTAGGGGGCGGGGCTTCACTGACTAGGGGTCCTATAAAGGTAGCAGCCAGTCAGGCAGCGGCACAGGAGCTAGGAAACAGAGCTGTGAACAGGGGAGTTTGAGTGGGAGTTCTGTTGGAGGAGAAGTTATTTGTGTGTGTGCGTTTTTGTATTGGTAGTATCTGTATGTGTAGAGGCTTTGAGGGGCTTTGTGCTGGGAGAGAAGCTGAGCCCTGATTAGGGGGCGGGGCTTCACTGACTACGGGTCCTATAAAGGTAGCAGCCAGTCAGGCAGCGGCACAGACAGCTGCAGCGGCACAGGAGGTAGCAAACAGAGCTCTAAACAGGGGAGTTTGAGTGGGAGTTCTGTTGGAGGAGTAGGTATTTGTGTGTGTTTGGTTTTTTATTGGTAGTATCTGTATGTGTAGGGGTTTGGCGGGGCTTTGTGCTGGGAGAGAAGCTGAACCCTTATTAGGGGGCGGGGCTTCACTGACTAGGGGTCCTATAAAGGTAGCCGCCAGTCAGGCAGCGGCACAGACAGCTGCAGCGGCACAGGAGCTAGCAAACAGAGCTCTAAACAGGGGAGTTTGAGTGGGAGTTCTGTTGGAGGAGAAGGTATTTGTGTGTGTTTGGTTTTGTATTGGTAGTATCTGTATGTGTAGAGGCTTGGAGGGGCTTTGTGCTGGGAGAGAAGCTGAGCCCTGATTAGGGGGCGGGGCTTCACTGACTAGGGTTCCTATAAAGGTAGCAGCCAGTCAGGCAGCAGAACAGACAGCTGCAGTGGCACAGGAGCTGGCAAACAGAGCTTTAAACAGGGGAATTTGAGTTGGAGTTCTGTTGGAGGAGAAGGTATTTGTGTGTGTTTTTGTATTGGTAGTATCTGTATGTGTAGAGGCTAGAAGGGGCTTTGTGCTGGGAGAGAAGCTTAGCCCTGATTAGGGGGCGGGGCTTCACTGACTAGGGGTCCTATAAAGGTAGCAGCCTGTCAGGCAGCGGCACAGGAGCTAGCAAACAGAGCTGTAAACAGGGCAGTTTGAGTGGGAGTTCTGTTGGAGGAGAAGGTATTTGTGTGTTTTTTTGTATTGGTAGTATCTGTATGTGTAGAGGCTTGGAGGGGCTTTGTGCTGGGAGAGAAGCTGAGCCCTGATTAGGGGGCGGGGCTTCACTGACTAGGGGTCCTATAAAGGTAGCAGCCAGTCAGGCAGCGGCACAGGAGCTAGCAAACAGAGCTCTGAACAGGGGAGTTTGAGTGGGAGTTCTGTTGGAGGAGAAGGTATTTGTGTGTGTTTTTGTATTGGTAGTATCTGTATGTGTAGAGGCTTTTAGGGGCTAGGTGCTGCGAGAGAAGCTGAGCCCTGATTAGGGGGCGGGGCTTCACTGATTACGGGTCCTATAAAGGTAGCAGCCAGTCAGGCAGCGGCACAGACAGCTGCAGCGGCACAGGAGGTAGCAAACAGAGCTCTAAACAGGGGAGTTTGAGTGGGAGTTCTGTTGGAGGAGAAGGTATTTGTGTGTGTTTGGTTTTGTATTGGTAGTATCTGTATGTGTAGAGGCTTGGAGGGGCTTTGTGCTGGGAGAGAAGCTGAGCCCTGATTAGGGGGCGGGGCTTCACTGACTAGGGGTCCTATAAAGGTAGCAGCCAGTCAGGCAGCGGAACACACAGCTGCAGCGGCACAGGAGCTAGCAAACAGAGCTCTAAACAGGGGAGTTTGAGTGGGAGTTCTGTTGGAGGAGAAGGTATTTGTGTGTGTTTGGTTTTGTATTGGTAGTATCTGTATGTGTAGAGGCTTGGAGGGGCTTTGTGCTGGGAGAGAAGCTGAGCCCTGGTTTGGGGGCGGGGCTTCAGTGACTAGGGGTCCTATAAATGTAGCAGCCAGTGAGGCAGCGGCACAGGAGCTAGCAAACAGACCTGTAAACAGGGGAGTTTGAGTGGGAGTTCTGTTGGAGGAGAACGTATTTGTGTGTGTTTTTGTATTGGTGTTATCTGTATGTGTAGAGGCTTGGAGGGGCTTTGTGCTGGGAGAGAAGCTGAGCCCTGATTAGGGGGCGGGGCTTCACTGACTAGGGGTCCTATAAAGGTAGCAGCCAGTCAGGCAGCGGCACAGGAGCTAGCAAACAGAGCTCTGAACAGGGGAGTTTGAGTGGGAGTTCTGTTGGAGGAGAAGGTATTTGTGTGTGTTTTTGTATTGGTAGTATCTGTATGTGTAGAGGCTTGGAGTGGCTAGGTGCTGCGAGAGAAGCTGAGCCCTGATTAGGGGGCGGGGCTTAACTGACTAGGGGTCATATAAAGGTAGCAGCCAGTCAGGCAGCGGCACAGGAGCTAGCAAACAGAGCTGTGAACAGGGGAGTTTGAGTGGGAGTTCTGTTGGAGGAGAAGGTATTTGTGTGTGTTTTTGTATTGGTAGTATCTGTATGTGTAGAGGCTTTTAGGGGCTAGGTGCTGCGAGAGAAGCTGAGCCCTGATTAGGGGGCGGGGCTTCACTGACTAGGGGTCCTATAAAGGTAGCAGCCAGTCAGGCAGCGGCACAGGAGCTAGGAAACAGAGCTGTGAACAGGGGAGTTTGAGTGGGAGTTCTGTTGGAGGAGAAGGTATTTGTGTGTGTTTTTTTATTGGTAGTATCTGTATGTGTAGAGGCTTTGAGGGGCTTTGTGCTGGGAGAGAAGCTGAGCCCTGATTAGGGGGCGGGGCTTCACTGACTACGGGTCCTATAAAGGTAGCAGCCAGTCAGGCAGCGGCACAGACAGCTGCAGCGGCACAGGAGGTAGCAAACAGAGCTCTAAACAGGGGAGTTTGTGTGGGAGTTCTGTTGGAGGAGTAGGTATTTGTGTGTGTTTGGTTTTTTATTGGTAGTATCTGTATGTGTAGGGGTTTGGCGGGGCTTTGTGCTGGGAGAGAAGCTGAACCCTGATTAGGGGGCGGGGCTTCACTGACTAGGGGTCCTATAAAGGTAGCCGCCAGTCAGGCAGCGGCACAGACAGCTGCAGCGGCACAGGAGCTAGCAAACAGAGCTCTAAACAGGGGACTTTGAGTGGGATTTCTGTTGGAGGAGAAGGTATTTGTGTGTGTTTGGTTTTGCATTGGTAGTATCTGTATGTGTAGAGGCTTGGAGGGGCTTTGTGCTTGGAGAGAAGCTGAGCCCTGATTAGGGGGCTGGGCTTCACTGACTAGGGGTCCTATAAAGGTAGCAGCCAGTCAGGCAGCGGAACAGACAGCTGCAGTGGCACAGGAGCTAGCAAACAGAGCTGTGAACAGGGGAGTTGGAGTGGGAGTTCTGTTGGACGAGAAGGTATTTGTGTGTGTTTGGTTTTGCATTGGTAGTATCTGTATGTGTAGAGGCTTGGAGGGGCTTTGTGCTGGGACAGAAGCTGAGCCCTGATTAGGGGGCGGGGCTTCACTGACTAGGGGTCCTATAAAGGTACCAGCCAGTCAGTCAGCGGCACAGGAGGTAGCAAACAGAGCTGTAAACAGGGCAGTTTGAGTGGGAGTTGTGTTGGAGGAGAAGGTATTTGTGTGTGTTTTTGTATTGGTATTATCTGTATGTGTAGAGGCTTGGAGGGGCTTTGTGATGGGAGAGAAGCTGGGCCCTGATTAGGGGGTGGGGCTTCACTGATTAGGGGTCCTAGAAAGGGAGCAGCCAGTGAGGCAGCGGCACAGACAGCTGCAGTGGCACAGGAGCTAGCAAACAGAGCTGTAAAGAGGGGAGTTTGAGTGGGAGTTCTGTTGGAGCGGAAGGTATTTGTGTGTGTTTGGTTTTGTATTGGTAGTATCTGTATGTGTAGAGGCTTGGAGGGGCTTTGTGCTGGGAGAGAAGCTGAGCCCTGATTAGGGGGCGGGGCTTCACTGACTAGGGGTCCTATAAAGGTAGCAGCCAGTCAGGCAGCGGAACAGACAGCAGCAGTGGCACAGGAGCTAGCAAACAGAGCTGTGAACAGGGGAGTTTGAGTGGGAGTTCTGTTGGAGGAGAAGGTATTTGTGTGTGTTTTTGTATTGGTATTATCTGTATGTGTAGAGGCTTGGAGGGGCAAGGTGCTGCGAGAGAAGCTGAGCCCTGATTAGGGGGCGGGGCTTCACTGACTAGGTGTGCTATAAAGGGAGCAGCCAGTCAGGCAGCGGCACAGACAGCTGCAGCGGCACAGGAGCTAGCAAACAGAGCTGTAAACAGGGGAGTTTGAGTGGGAGTTCTGTTGGAGGAGATGGTATTTGTGTGTGTTTGGTTTTTTATTGGTAGTGTCTGTATGTGTAGGGGTTTGGCGGGGCTTTGTGCTTGGAGAGAAGCTGAACCCTGATTAGGGGGCGGGGCTTCACTGACTAGGGGTCCTATAAAGGTAGCAGCCAGTCAGGCAGCGGCACAGACAGCTGCAGCGGCACAGGAGCTAGCAAACAGAGCTCTAAACAGGGGAGTTTGAGTGGGAGTTCTGTTGGAGGAGAAGGTATTTGTGTGTGTTTGGTTTTGTATTGGTAGTATCTGTATGTGTACGGGCTTTGTGCTGGGACAGAAGCTGAGCCCTGATTAGGGGGCGGGGCTTCACTGACTAGCGGTCCTATAAAGGTAGCAGCCAGTCAGCAGCGGCACAGGAGCTAGCAAACAGAGCTGTAAACAGGGGAGTTTGAGTGGGAGTTCTGTTGTAGGAGAAGGTATTTGTGTGTGTTTGGTTTTGCATTGGTAGTATCTGTATGTGTAGAGGCTTGGAGGGGCTTTGTGCTGGGAGAGAAGCTGAGCCCTGATTAGGGGGCGGGGCTTCACTGACTAGGGGTCCTATAAAGGTAGCAGCCAGTCAGGCAGCGGAACACACAGCTGCAGCGGCACAGGAGCTAGCAAACAGAGCTCTAAACAGGGGAGTTTGAGTGGGAGTTCTGTTGGAGGAGAAGGTATTTGTGTGTTTCGTTTTGTATTGGTAGTATCTGTATGTGTAGAGGCTTGGAGGGGCTTTGTGCTGGGAGAGAAGCTGAGCCCTGATTAGGGGGCGGGGCTTCACTGACTAGGGGTCCTATAAAGGTAGCAGCCAGTCAGGCAGCGGAACACACAGCTGCAGCGGCACAGGAGCTAGCAAACAGAGCTCTAAACAGGGGAGTTTGAGTGGGAGTTCTGTTGGAGGAGAAGGTATTTGTGTGTGTTTGGTTTTGTATTGGTAGTATCTGTATGTGTAGAGGCTTGGAGGGGCTTTGTGCTGGGAGAGAAGCTGAGCCCTGGTTTGGGGGCGGGGCTTCAGTGACTAGGGGTCCTATAAAGGTAGCAGCCAGTGAGGCAGCGGCACAGGAGCTAGCAAACAGACCTGTAAACAGGGGAGTTTGAGTGGGAGTTCTGTTGGAGGAGAACGTATTTGTGTGTGTTTTTGTATTGGTATTATCTGTATGTGTAGAGGCTTGGAGGGGCTTTGTGCTGGGAGAGAAGCTGAGCCCTGATTAGGGGGCGGGGCTTCACTGACTAGGGGTCCTATAAAGGTAGCAGCCAGTCAGGCAGCGGCACAGGAGCTAGCAAACAGAGCTGTGAACAGGGGAGTTTGAGTGGGAGTTCTGTTGGAGGAGAAGGTATTTGTGTGTGTTTTTGTATTGGTAGTATCTGTATGTGTAGAGGCTTTTAGGGGCTAGGTGCTGCGAGAGAAGCTGAGCCCTGATTAGGGGGCGGGGCTTCACTGACTAGGGGTCCTATAAAGGTAGCAGCCAGTCAGGCAGCGGCACAGGAGCTAGGAAACAGAGCTGTGAACAGGGGAGTTTGAGTGGGAGTTCTGTTGGAGGAGAAGGTATTTGTGTGTGTTTTTGTATTGGTAGTATCTGTATGTGTAGAGGCTTTGAGGGGCTTTGTGCTGGGAGAGAAGCTGAGCCGTGATTAGGGGGCGGGGCTTCACTGACTACGGGTCCTATAAAGGTAGCAGCCAGTCAGGCAGCGGCACAGACAGCTGCAGCGGCACAGGAGGTAGCAAACAGAGCTCTAAACAGGGGAGTTTGAGCGGGAGTTCTGTTGGAGGAGTAGGTATTTGTGTGTGTTTGGTTTTTTATTGGTAGTATCTGTATGTGTAGGGGTTTGGCGGGGCTTTGTGCTGGGAGAGAAGCTGAACCCTGATTAGGGGGCGGGGCTTCACTGACTAAGGGTCCTATAAAGGTAGCCGCCAGTCAGGCAGCGGCACAGACAGCTGCAGCGGCACAGGAGCTAGCAAACAGAGCTCTAAACAGGGGAGTTTGAGTGGGAGTTCTGTTGGAGGAGAAGGTATTTGTGTGTGTTTGGTTTTGTATTGGTAGTATCTGTATGTGTAGAGGCTTGGAGGGGCTTTGTGCTGGGAGAGAAGCTGAGCCCTGATTAGGGGGCGGGGCTTCACTGACTAGGGTTCCTATAAAGGTAGCAGCCAGTGAGGCAGCAGAACAGACAGCTGCAGTGGTACAGGAGCTGGCAAACAGAGTTTTAAACAGGGGAATTTGAGTGGGAGTTCTGTTGGAGGAGAAGGTATTTGTGTGTGTTTTTGTATTGGTAGTATCTGTATGTGTAGAGGCTTGAAGGGGCTTTGTGCTGGGAGAGAAGCTTAGCCCTGATTAGGGGGCGGGGCTTCACTGACTAGGGGTCCTATAAAGGTAGCAGCCAGTCAGGCAGCGGCACAGGAGCTAGCAAACAGAGCTCTGAACAGGGGAGTTTGAGTGGGAGTTCTGTTGGAGGAGAAGGTATTTGTGTGTGTTTTTGTATTGGTAGTATCTGTATGTGTAGAGGCTTGGAGTGGCTAGGTGCTGCGAGAGAAGCTGAGCCCTGATTAGGGGGCGGGGCTTCACTGACTAGTGGTCCTATAAAGGTAGCAGCCAGTCAGGCAGCGGCACAGGAGCTAGCAAACAGAGCTGTGAACAGGGGAGTTTGAGTGGGAGTTCTGTTGGAGGAGAAGGTATTTGTGTGTGTTTTTGTATTGGTAGTATCTGTATGTGTAGAGGCTTTTAGGGGCTAGGTGCTGCGAGAGAAGCTGAGCCCTGATTAGGGGGCGGGGCTTCACTGACTAGGGGTCCTATAAAGGTAGCAGCCAGTCAGGCAGCGGCACAGGAGCTAGGAAACAGAGCTGTGAACAGGGGAGTTTGAGTGGGAGTTCTCTTGGAGGAGATGGTATTTGTGTGTGTTTGGTTTTGCATTGGTAGTATCTGTATGTGTAGAGGCTTGGAGGGGCTTTGTGCTTGGAGAGAAGCTGAGCCCTGATTAGGGGGCTGGGCTTCACTGACTAGGGGTCCTATAAAGGTAGCAGCCAGTAAGGCAGCGGAACAGACAGCTGCAGTGGCACAGGAGCTAGCAAACAGAGCTGTGAACAGGGGAGTTTGAGTGGGAGTTCTGTTGGAGGAGAAGGTATTTGTGTGTGTTTGGTTTTGCATTGGTAGTATCTGTATGTGCAGGGGCTTTGTGCTGGGAGAGAAGCTGAGCCCTGATTAGGGGGCGGGGCTTCACTGACTAGGGGTCCTATAAAGGTAGCAGCCAGTCAGGCAGCGGCACAGGAGCTAGCAAACAGAGCTGTAAGCAGGGCAGTTTGAGTGGGAGTTCTGTTGGAGGAGAAGGTATTTGTGTGTTTTTTTGTATTGGTAGTATCTGTATATGTAGAGGCTTGGAGGGGCTTTGTGCTGGGAGAGAAGCTGAGCCCTGATCAGGGGGCGGGGCTTCACTGACTAGGGGTCCTATAAAGCTAGCAGCCAGTCAAGCAGCGGCACAGGAGCTAGCAAACAGAGCTGTAAACAGGGCAGTTTGAGTGGGAGTTCTGTTGGAGGAGAAGGTATTTGTGTGTGTTTGGTTTTGTATTGGTAGTATCTGTATGTGTAGAGGCTTGGAGGGGCTTTGTGCTGGGAGAGAAGCTGAGCCCTGATTAGGGGGCGGGGCTTCAGTGACTAGGGGTCCTATAAAGGTACCAGCCAGACAGGCAGCGGCACAGGAGCTAGCAAACAGAGCTGTAAGCAGGGGAGTTTGAGTGGGAGTTCTGTTGGAGGAGAAGGTATTTGTGTGTGTGTGTTTTTGTATTGGTAGTATCTGTATGTGCAGGGGCTTTGTGCTGGGAGAGAAGCTGAGCCCTGATTAGGGGGCGGGGCTTCCCTGACTACGGGTCCTATAAAGGTAGCAGCCAGTCAGGCAGCGGCACAGGAGCTAGCAAACAGAGCTGTAAACAGGGGAGTTTGAGTGGGAGTTCTGTTGGAGGAGAAGTTATTTGTGTGTGTGTGTTTTTGTATTGGTAGTATCTGTATGTGTAGAGGCTTTGAGGGGCTTTGTGCTGGGAGAGAAGCTGAGCCCTGATTAGGGGGCGGGGCTTCACTGACTACGGGTCCTATAAAGGTAGCAGCCAGTCAGGCAGCGGCACAGGAGCTAGCAAACAGAGCTGTAAACAGGGCAGTTTGAGTGGGAGTTCTGTTGGAGGAGAAGGTATTTGTGTGTGTTTTTGTTTTGGTAGTATCTGTATATGTAGAGGCTTGGAGGGGCTTTGTGGTGGGAGAGAAGCTGAGCCCTGATCAGGGGGCGGGGCTTCACTGACTAGGGGTCCTATAAAGCTAGCAGCCAGTCAAGCAGCGGCACAGACAGCTGCAGCGGCACAGGAGCTAGCAAACAGAGCTGTAAACAGGGGAGTTTGAGTGGGAGTTCTCTTGGAGGAGATGGTATTTGTGTGTGTTTGGTTTTGTATTGGTAGTATCTGTATGTGTAGAGGCTTCGAGGGGCTTTGTGCTTGGAGAGAAGCTGAGCCCTGATTAGGGGGCTGGGCTTCACTGACTAGGGGTCCTATAAAGGTAGCAGCCAGTCAGGCAGCGGAACAGACAGCTGCAGTGGCACAGGAGCTAGCAAACAGAGCTGTGAACAGGGGAGTTGGAGTGGGAGTTCTGTTGGACGAGAAGGTATTTGTGTGTGTTTGGTTTTGCATTGGTAGTATCTGTATGTGCAGAGGCTTGGAGGGGCTTTGTGCTGGGAGAGAAGCTGAGCCCTGATTAGGGGGCGGGGCTTCACTGACTAGGGGTCCTATAAAGGTAGCAGCCAGTCAGGCAGCGGAACAGACAGCTGCAGTGGCACAGGAGCTAGCAAACAGAGCTGTGAACAGGGGAGTTTGAGTGGGAGTTCTGTTGGAGGAGAAGGTATTTGTGTGTGTTTTTGTATTGGTATTATCTGTATGTGTAGAGGCTTGGAGGGGCAAGGTGCTGCGAGAGAAGCTGAGCCCTGATTAGGGGGCGGGGCTTCACTGACTAGGGGTCCTATAAAGGAAGCAGCCAGTCAGGCAGCGGCACAGACAGCTGCAGTGGCACAGGAGCTAGCAAACAGAGCTGTGAACAGGGGAGTTTGAGTGGGAGTTCTGTTGGAGGAGAAGGTATTTGTTTGTTTTTTTGTATTGGTAGTATCTGTATGTGTAGAGGCTTGGAGGGGCTTTGTGCTGGGAGAGAAGCTGAGCCCTGATTAGGGGGCGGGGCTTCACTGACTAGGTGTGCTATAAAGGGAGCAGCCAGTCAGGCAGCGGCACAGACAGCTGCAGCGGCACAGGAGCTAGCAAACAGAGCTGTAAACAGGGGAGTTTGAGTGGGAGTTCTGTTGGAGGAGATGGTATTTGTGTGTGTTTGGTTTTTTATTGGTAGTGTCTGTATGTGTAGGGGTTTGGCGGGGCTTTGTGCTTGGAGAGAAGCTGAACCCTGATTAGGGGGCGGGGCTTCACTGACTAGGGGTCCTATAAAGGTAGCAGCCAGTCAGGCAGCGGCACAGACAGCTGCAGCGGCACAGGGGCTAGCAAACAGAGCTCTAAACAGGGGAGTTTGAGTGGGAGTTCTGTTGGAGGAGAAGGTATTTGTGTGTGTTTGGTTTTGTATTGGTAGTATCTGTATGTGTACGGGCTTTGTGCTGGGACAGAAGCTGAGCCCTGATTAGGGGGCGGGGCTTCACTGACTAGCGGTCCTATAAAGGTAGCAGCCAGTCAGCAGCGGCACAGGAGCTAGCAAACAGAGCTGTAAACAGGGGAGTTTGAGTGGGAGTTCTGTTGTAGGAGAAGGTATTTGTGTGTGTTTGGTTTTGCATTGGTAGTATCTGTATGTGTAGAGGCTTGGAGGGGCTTTGTGCTGGGAGAGAAGCTGAGCCCTGATTAGGGGGCGGGGCTTCACTGACTAGGGGTCCTACAAAGGTAGCAGCCAGTCAGGCAGCGGCACAGGAGCTAGCAAACAGAGCTGTGAACAGGGGAGTTTGAGTGGGAGTTCTGTTGGAGGAGAAGGTATTTGTGTGTGTTTTTGTATTGGTAGTATGTGTATGTGTAGAGGCTTGGAGGGGCTAGGTGCTGCGAGAGAAGCTGAGCCCTGATTAGGGGGCGGGGCTTCACTGACTAGGGGTCCTATAAAGGTAGCAGCCAGTCAGGCAGCGGCACAGGAGCAAGCAAACAGAGCTGTAAACAGGGGAGTTTGAGTGGGAGTTCTGTTGGAGGAGAACGTATTTGTGTGTGTTTTTGTATTGGTATTATCTGTATGTGTAGAGGCTTGGAGGGGCTTTGTGCTGGGAGAGAAGCTGAGCCCTGATTAGGGGGCGGGTCCTCACTGACTAGGGGTCCTATAAAGGTAGCAGCCAGTCAGGCAGCGGCACAGGAGCTAGCAAACAGAGCTGTGAACAGGGGAGTTTGAGTGGGAGTTCTGTTGGAGGAGAAGGTATTTGTGTGTGTTTTTGTATTGGTATCTGTATGTGTAGAGGCTTGGAGGGGCTAGGTGCTGCGAGAGAAGCTGAGCCCTGATTAGGGGGCGGGGCTTCACTGACTAGGGGTCCTATAAAGGTATCAGCGAGTCCGGCATTGGCACAGACAGCTGCAGCGGCACAGGAGCTAGCAAACAGAGCTGTAAACAGGAGAGTTTGAGTGGTAGTTCTGTTGGAGGAGAAGGTATTTGTGTGTGTTTGGTTTTGTATTGTCAGTATCTGTATGTGCAGGGGCTTTGTGCTGGGAGAGAAGCTGAGCCCTGATTAGGGGGCGGGGCTTCCCTGACTAGGGGTCCTATAAAGGTAGCAGCCAGTTAGGCAGCGGCACAGGAGCTAGCAAACAGAGCTGTAAACAGGGGAGTTTGAGTGGGAGTTCTGTTGGAGGAGAAGGTATTTGTGTGTGTTTGGTTTTGCATTGGTAGTATCTGTATGTGTAGAGGCTTGGAGGGGCTTT
Source organism: Lepidochelys olivacea (assembly GCF_965140295.1). Taxonomy (NCBI): domain Eukaryota; kingdom Metazoa; phylum Chordata; order Testudines; family Cheloniidae; genus Lepidochelys; species Lepidochelys olivacea. Next base: position 1,128,207 of record NC_140432.1, on the reverse strand, counting down.
GTGCTGGGAGAGAAGCTGAGCCCTGATTAGGGGGCGGGGCTTCACTGACTAGGGGTCCTACAAAGGTAGCAGCCAGTCAGGCAGCGGCACAGGAGCTAGCAAACAGACCTGTGAACACGGGAGTTTGAGTGGGAGTTCTGTTGGAGGAGAAGGTATTTGTGTGTGTTTTTGTATTGGTAGTATCTGTATGTGTAGAGGCTTGGAGGGGCTAGGTGCTGCGAGAGAAGCTGAGCCCTGATTAGGGGGCGGGGCTTCACAGACTAGGTGTCCTATAAAGGTAGCAGCCAGTCAGGCAGCGGCACAGGAGCTAGCAAACAGAGCTGTGAACAGGGGAGTTTGAGCGGGAGTTCTGTTGGAGGAGAAGGTATTTGTGTGTGTTTTTGTATTGGTAGTATCTGTATGTGTAGAGGCTTGGAGGGGCTAGGTGCTGCGAGAGAAGCTGAGCCCTGATTAGGGGGCGGGGCTTCACTGACTAGGGGTCCTATAAAGGTAGCAGCCAGTCAGGCAGCGGCACAGACAGCTGCAGCGGCACAGGAGCTATCAAAGAGAGCTGTGAACAGGGGAGTTTGAGTGGGAGTTCTGTTGGAGGAGAAGGTATTTGTGTGTGTTTGGTTTTGTATTGTCAGTATCTGTATGTGCAGGGGCTTTGTGCTGGGAGAGAAGCTGAGCCCTGATTAGGCGGCGGGGCTTTCCTGACTAGGGGTCCTATAAAGGTAGCAGCCAGTCAGGCAGCGGCACAGGAGCTAGCAAACAGAGCTGTAAACAGGGGAGTTTGAGTGGGAGTTCTGTTGGAGGAGAACGTATTTGTGTGTGTTTTTGTATTGGTATTATCTGAAGTGTAGAGGCTTGGAGGGGCTTTGTGCTGGGAGAGAAGCTGAGCCCTGATTAGGGGGCGGGGCTTCACTGACTAGGGGTCCTATAAAGGTAGCAGCCAGTCAGGCAGCGGCACAGGAGCTAGCAAACAGAGCTGTGAACAGGGGAGTTTGAGTAGGAGTTCTGTTGGAGGAGAAGCTATTTGTGTGTGTTTTTGTATTGGTGGTATCTGTATGTGTAGAGGCTTTTAGGGGCTAGGTGCTGCGAGAGAAGCTGAGCCCTGATTAGGGGGCGGGGCTTCACTGACTAGGGGTCCTATAAAGGTAGCAGCCAGTCAGGCAGCGGCACAGGAGCTAGCAAACAGAGCTGTGAACAGGGGAGTTTGAGTGGGAGTTCTGTTGGAGGAGAAGGTATTTGTTTGTGTTTTTGTATTGGTAGTATCTGTATGTGTAGAGGCTTTTAGGGGCTAGGTACTGCGAGAGAAGCTGAGCCCTGATTAGGGGGCGGGGCTTCACTGACTAGGGGTCCTATAAAGGTAGCAGCCAGTCAGGCAGCGGAACAGACAGCTGCAGTGGCACAGGAGCTAGCAAACAGAGCTGTGAACAGAGGAGTTTGAGTGGGAGTTCTGTTGGAGGAGAAGGTATTTGTGTGTGTTTGGTTTTGTATTGTCAGTATCTGTATGTGCAGGGGCTTTGTGCTGGGAGAGAAGCTGAGCCCTGATTAGGGGGCGGGGCTTCCCTGACTAGGGGTCCTATAAAGGTAGCAGCCAGTCAGGCAGCGGCACAGACAGCTGCAGCGGCACAGGAGGTAGCAAACAGAGCTCTAAACAGGGGAGTTTGAGTGGGAGTTCTGTTGGAGGAGTAGGTATTTGTGTGTGTTTGGTTTTTTATTGGTAGTATCTGTATGTGTAGGGGTTTGGCGGGGCTTTGTGCTGGGAGAGAAGCTGAACCCTGATTAGGGGGCGGGGCTTCACTGACTAGGGGTCCTATAAAGGTAGCCGCCAGTCAGGCAGCGGCACAGACAGCTGCAGCGGCACAGGAGCTAGCAAACAGAGCTCTAAACAGGGGAGTTTGAGTGGGAGTTCTGTTGGAGGAGAAGGTATTTGTGTGTGTTTGGTTTTGTATTGGTAGTATCTGTATGTGTAGAGGCTTGGAGGGGCTTTGTGCTGGGAGAGAAGCTGAGCCCTGATTAGGGGGCGGGGCTTCACTGACTAGGGTTCCTATAAAGGTAGCAGCCAGTCAGGCAGCAGAACAGACAGCTGCAGTGGCACAGGAGCTGGCAAACAGAGCTTTAAACAGGGGAATTTGAGTGGGAGTTCTGTTGGAGGAGAAGGTATTTGTGTGTGTTTTTGTATTGGTAGTATCTGTATGTGTAGAGGCTTGAAGGGGCTTTGTGCTGGGAGAGAAGCTTAGCCCTGATTAGGGGGCGGGGCTTCACTGACTAGGGGTCCTATAAAGGTAGCAGCCTGTCAGGCAGCGGCACAGGAGCTAGCAAACAGAGCTGTAAACAGGGCAGTTTGAGTGGGAGTTCTTTTGGAGGAGAAGGTATTTGTGTGTTTTTTTGTATTGGTAGTATCTGTATGAGTAGAGGCTTGGAGGGGCTTTGTGCTGGGAGAGAAGCTGAGCCCTGATTAGGGGGCGGGGCTTCACTGACTAGGGGTCTTATAAAGGTAGCAGCCAGTCAGGCAGCGGCACAGGAGCTAGCAAACAGAGCTCTGAACAGGGGAGTTTGAGTGGGAGTTCTGTTGGAGGAGAAGGTATTTGTGTGTGTTTTTGTATTGGTAGTATCTGTATGTGTAGAGGCTTTTAGGGGCTAGGTGCTGCGAGAGAAGCTGAGCCCTGATTAGGGGGCGGGGCTTCACTGATTACGGGTCCTATAAAGGTAGCAGCCAGTCAGGCAGCGGCACAGGAGGTAGCAAACAGAGCTCTAAACAGGGGAGTTTGAGTCGGAGTTCTGTTGGAGGAGAACGTATTTGTGTGTGTTTCGTTTTGTATTGGTAGTATCTGTATGTGTAGAGGCTTGGAGGGGCTTTGTGCTGGGAGAGTAGCTGAGCCCTGATTAGGGGGCGGGGCTTCACTGACTAGGGGTCCTATAAAGGTAGCAGCCAGTCAGGCAGCGGAACACACAGCTGCAGCGGCACAGGAGCTAGCAAACAGAGCTCTAAACAGGGGAGTTTGAGTGGGAGTTCTGTTGGAGGAGAAGGTATTTGTGTGTGTTTCGTTTTGTATTGGTAGTATCTGTATGTGTAGAGGCTTGGAGGGGCTTTGTGCTGGGAGAGTAGCTGAGCCCTGATTAGGGGGCGGGGCTTCACTGACTAGGGGTCCTATAAAGGTAGCAGCCAGTCAGGCAGCGGAACACACAGCTGCAGCGGCACAGGAGCTAGCAAACAGAGCTCTAAACAGGGGAGTTTGAGTGGGAGTTCTGTTGGAGGAGAAGGTATTTGTGTGTGTTTGGTTATGTATTGGTAGTATCTGTATGTGTAGGGGCTTTGTGCTGGGACAGAAGATGAGCCCTGATTAGGGGGCGGGGCTTCACTGACTAGGGGTCCAAAAAAGATATCAGCCAGTCAGGCAGCGGCACAGACAGCTGCAGCGGCACAGGAGCTAGCAAACAGAGCTGTAAACAGGAGAGTTTGAGTGGTAGTTCTGTTGGAGGAGAAGGTATTTGTGTGTGTTTGGTTTTGTATTGTCAGTATCTGTATGTGCAGGGGCTTTGTGCTGGGAGAGAAGCTGAGCCCTGATTAGGGGGCGGGGCTTCCCTGACTAGGGGTCCTATAAAGGTAGCAGCCAGTTAGGCAGCGGCACAGGAGCTAGCAAACAGAGCTGTAAACAGGGGAGTTTGAGTGGGAGTTCTGTTGGAGGAGAAGGTATTTGTGTGTGTTTGGTTTTGCATTGGTAGTATCTGTATGTGTAGAGGCTTGGAGGGGCTTTGTGCTGGGAGAGAAGCTGAGCCCTGATTAGGGGGCGGGGCTTCACTGACTAGGGGTCCTACAAAGGTAGCAGCCAGTCAGGCAGCGGCACAGGAGCTAGCAAACAGACCTGTGAACACGGGAGTTTGAGTGGGAGTTCTGTTGGAGGAGAAGGTATTTGTGTGTGTTTTTGTATTGGTAGTATCTGTATGTGTAGAGGCTTGGAGGGGCTAGGTGCTGCGAGAGAAGCTGAGCCCTGATTAGGGGGCGGGGCTTCACAGACTAGGTGTCCTATAAAGGTAGCAGCCAGTCAGGCAGCGGCACAGGAGCTAGCAAACAGAGCTGTGAACAGGGGAGTTTGAGCGGGAGTTCTGTTGGAGGAGAAGGTATTTGTGTGTGTTTTTGTATTGGTAGTATCTGTATGTGTAGAGGCTTATAGGGGCTAGGTGCTGCGAGAGAAGCTGAGCCCTGATTAGGGGGCGGGGCTTCACTGACTAGGGGTCCTATAAAGGTAGCAGCCAGTCAGGCAGCGGCACAGACAGCTGCAGCGGCACAGGAGCTATCAAAGAGAGCTGTGAACAGGGGAGTTTGAGTGGGAGTTCTGTTGGAGGAGAAGGTATTTGTGTGTGTTTGGTTTTGTATTGTCAGTATCTGTATGTGCAGGGGCTTTGTGCTGGGAGAGAAGCTGAGCCCTGATTAGGCGGCGGGGCTTTCCTGACTAGGGGTCCTATAAAGGTAGCAGCCAGTCAGGCAGCGGCACAGGAGCTAGCAAACAGAGCTGTAAACAGGGGAGTTTGAGTGGGAGTTCTGTTGGAGGAGAACGTATTTGTGTGTGTTTTTGTATTGGTATTATCTGAAGTGTAGAGGCTTGGAGGGGCTTTGTGCTGGGAGAGAAGCTGAGCCCTGATTAGGGGGCGGGGCTTCACTGACTAGGGGTCCTATAAAGGTAGCAGCCAGTCAGGCAGCGGCACAGGAGCTAGCAAACAGAGCTGTGAACAGGGGAGTTTGAGTAGGAGTTCTGTTGGAGGAGAAGCTATTTGTGTGTGTTTTTGTATTGGTGGTATCTGTATGTGTAGAGGCTTTTAGGGGCTAGGTGCTGCGAGAGAAGCTGAGCCCTGATTAGGGGGCGGGGCTTCACTGACTAGGGGTCCTATAAAGGTAGCAGCCAGTCAGGCAGCGGCACAGGAGCTAGCAAACAGAGCTGTGAACAGGGGAGTTTGAGTGGGAGTTCTGTTGGAGGAGAAGGTATTTGTTTGTGTTTTTGTATTGGTAGTATCTGTATGTGTAGAGGCTTTTAGGGGCTAGGTACTGAGAGAGAAGCTGAGCCCTGATTAGGGGGCGGGGCTTCACTGACTAGGGGTCCTATAAAGGTAGCAGCCAGTCAGGCAGCGGAACAGACAGCTGCAGTGGCACAGGAGCTAGCAAACAGAGCTGTGAACAGAGGAGTTTGAGTGGGAGTTCTGTTGGAGGAGAAGGTATTTGTGTGTGTTTGGTTTTGTATTGTCAGTATCTGTATGTGCAGGGGCTTTGTGCTGGGAGAGAAGCTGAGCCCTGATTAGGGGGCGGGGCTTCCCTGACTAGGGGTCCTATAAAGGTAGCAGCCAGTCAGGCAGCGGCACAGACAGCTGCAGCGGCACAGGAGGTAGCAAACAGAGCTCTAAACAGGGGAGTTTGAGTGGGAGTTCTGTTGGAGGAGTAGGTATTTGTGTGTGTTTGGTTTTTTATTGGTAGTATCTGTATGTGTAGGGGTTTGGCGGGGCTTTGTGCTGGGAGAGAAGCTGAGCCCTGATTAGGGGGCGGGGCTTCACTGACTAGGGGTCTTATAAAGGTAGCAGCCAGTCAGGCAGCGGCACAGGAGCTAGCAAACAGAGCTCTGAACAGGGGAGTTTGAGTGGGAGTTCTGTTGGAGGAGAAGGTATTTGTGTGTGTTTTTGTATTGGTAGTATCTGTATGTGTAGAGGCTTTTAGGGGCTAGGTGCTGCGAGAGAAGCTGAGCCCTGATTAGGGGGCGGGGCTTCACTGATTACGGGTCCTATAAAGGTAGCAGCCAGTCAGGCAGCGGCACAGGAGGTAGCAAACAGAGCTCTAAACAGGGGAGTTTGAGTCGGAGTTCTGTTGGAGGAGAACGTATTTGTGTGTGTTTCGTTTTGTATTGGTAGTATCTGTATGTGTAGAGGCTTGGAGGGGCTTTGTGCTGGGAGAGTAGCTGAGCCCTGATTAGGGGGCGGGGCTTCACTGACTAGGGGTCCTATAAAGGTAGCAGCCAGTCAGGCAGCGGAACACACAGCTGCAGCGGCACAGGAGCTAGCAAACAGAGCTCTAAACAGGGGAGTTTGAGTGGGAGTTCTGTTGGAGGAGAAGGTATTTGTGTGTGTTTGGTTTTGTATTGGTAGTATCTGTATGTGTAGAGGGTTGGAGGGGCTTTGTGCTGGGAGAGAAGCTGAGCCCTGGTTTGGGGGCGGGGCTTCAGTGACTAGGGGTCCTATAAAGGTAGCAGCCAGTGAGGCAGCGGCACAGGAGCTAGCAAACAGACCTGTAAACAGGGGAGTTTGAGTGGGAGTTCTGTTGGAGGAGAACGTATTTGTGTGTGTTTTTGTATTGGTGTTATCTGTATGTGTAGAGGCTTGGAGGGGCTTTGTGCTGGGAGAGAAGCTGAGCCCTGATTAGGGGGCGGGGCTTCACTGACTAGGGGTCCTATAAAGGTAGCAGCCAGTCAGGCAGCGGCACAGGAGCTAGCAAACAGAGCTCTGAACAGGGGAGTTTGAGTGGGAGTTCTGTTGGAGGAGAAGGTATTTGTGTGTGTTTTTGTATTGGTAGTATCTGTATGTGTAGAGGCTTGGAGTGGCTAGGTGCTGCGAGAGAAGCTGAGCCCTGATTAGGGGGCGGGGCTTAACTGACTAGGGGTCCTATAAAGGTAGCAGCCAGTCAGGCAGCGGCACAGGAGCTAGCAAACAGAGCTGTGAACAGGGGAGTTTGAGTGGGAGTTCTGTTGGAGGAGAAGGTATTTGTGTGTGTTTTTGTATTGGTAGTATCTGTATGTGTAGAGGCTTTTAGGGGCTAGGTGCTGCGAGAGAAGCTGAGCCCTGATTAGGGGGCGGGGCTTCACTGACTAGGGGTCCTATAAAGGTAGCAGCCAGTCAGGCAGCGGCACAGACAGCTGCAGCGGCACAGGAGGTAGCAAACAGAGCTCTAAACAGGGGAGTTTGAGTGGGAGTTCTGTTGGAGGAGTAGGTATTTTTGTGTGTTTGGTTTTTTATTGGTAGTATCTGTATGTGTAGGGGTTTGGCGGGGCTTTGTGCTGGGAGAGAAGCTGAACCCTGATTAGGGGGCGGGGCTTCACTGACTAGGGGTCCTATAAAGGTAGCCGCCAGTCAGGCAGCGGCACAGACAGCTGCAGTGGTACAGGAGCTGGCAAACAGAGCTTTAAACAGGGGAATTTGAGTGGGAGTTCTGTTGGAGGAGAAGGTATTTGTGTGTGTTTTTGTATTGGTAGTATCTGTATGTGTAGAGGCTTGAAGGGGCTTTGTGCTGGGAGAGAAGCTTAGCCCTGATTAGGGGGCGGGGCTTCACTGACTAGGGGTCCTATAAAGGTAGCAGCCAGTCAGGCAGCGGCACAGGAGCTAGCAAACAGAGCTGTGAACAGGGGAGTTTGAGTGGGAGTTCTGTTGGACGAGAAGGTATTTGTGTGTGTTTGGTTTTGCATTGGTAGTATCTGTATGTGTAGAGGCTTGGAGGGGCTTTGTGCTGGGAGAGAAGCTGAGCCCTGATTAGGGGGCGGGGCTTCACTGACTAGGGGTCCTATAAAGGTACCAGCCAGTCAGTCAGCGGCACAGGAGGTAGCAAACAGAGCTGTAAACAGGGCAGTTTGAGTGGGAGTTGTGTTGGAGGAGAAGGTATTTGTGTGTGTTTTTGTATTGGTATTATCTGTATGTGTAGAGGCTTGGAGGGGCTTTGTGATGGGAGAGAAGCTGGGCCCTGATTAGGGGGCGGGGCTTCACTGATTAGGGGTCCTAGAAAGGGAGCAGCCAGTCAGGCAGCGGCACAGACAGCTGCAGTGGCACAGGAGCTAGCAAACAGAGCTGTAAAGAGGGGAGTTTGAGTGGGAGTTCTGTTGGAGCGGAAGGTATTTGTGTGTGTTTGGTTTTGTATTGGTAGTATCTGTATGTGTAGAGGCTTGGAGGGGCTTTGTGCTGGGAGAGAAGCTGAGCCCTGATTAGGGGGCGGGGCTTCACTGACTAGGGGTCCTATAAAGGTAGCAGCCAGTCAGGCAGCGGAACAGACAGCTGCAGTGGCACAGGAGCTAGCAAACAGAGCTGTGAACAGGGGAGTTTGAGTGGGAGTTCTGTTGGAGGAGAAGGTATTTGTGTGTGTTTTTGTATTGGTATTATCTGTATGTGTAGAGGCTTGGAGGGGCAAGGTGCTGCGAGAGAAGCTGAGCCCTGATTAGGGGGCGGGGCTTCACTGACTAGGGGTCCTATAAAGGAAGCAGCCAGTCAGGCAGCGGCACAGACAGCTGCAGTGGCACAGGAGCTAGCAAACAGAGCTGTGAACAGGGGAGTTTGAGTGGGAGTTCTGTTGGAGGAGAAGGTATTTGTTTGTTTTTTTGTATTGGTAGTATCTGTATGTGTAGAGGCTTGGAGGGGCTTTGTGCTGAGAGAGAAGCTGTGCCCTGATTAGGGGGCGGGGCTTCACTGACTAGGTGTGCTATAAAGGGAGCAGCCAGTCAGGCAGCGGCACAGACAGCTGCAGCGGCACAGGAGCTAGCAAACAGAGCTGTAAACAGTGGAGTTTGAGTGGGAGTTCTGTTGGAGGAGATGGTATTTGTGTGTGTTTGGTTTTTTATTGGTAGTGTCTGTATGTGTAGGGGTTTGGCGGGGCTTTGTGCTTGGAGAGAAGCTGAACCCTGATTAGGGGGCGGGGCTTCACTGACTAGGGGTCCTATAAAGGTAGCAGCCAGTCAGGCAGCGGCACAGACAGCTGCAGCGGCACAGGAGCTAGCAAACAGAGCTCTAAACAGGGGAGTTTGAGTGGGAGTTCTGTTGGAGGAGAAGGTATTTGTGTGTGTTTGGTTTTGTATTGGTAGTATCTGTATGTGTACGGGCTTTGTGCTGGGACAGAAGCTGAGCCCTGATTAGGGGGCGGGGCTTCACTGACTAGGGGTCCTACAAAGGTAGCAGCCAGTCAGGCAGCGGCACAGGAGCTAGCAAACAGAGCTGTGAACAGGGGAGTTTGAGTGGGAGTTCTGTTGGAGGAGAAGGTATTTGTGTGTGTTTTTGTATTGGTAGTATGTGTATGTGTAGAGGCTTGGAGGGGCTAGGTGCTGCGAGAGAAGCTGAGCCCTGATTAGGGGGCGGGGCTTCACTGACTAGGGGTCCTATAAAGGTAGCAGCCAGTCAGGCAGCGGCACAGGAGCAAGCAAACAGAGCTGTGAACAGGGGAGTTTGAGTGGGAGTTCTGTTGGAGGAGAAGCTATTTGTGTGTGTTTTTGTATTGGTAGTATCTGTATGTGTAGAGGCTTGGAGGGGCTAGGTGCTGCGAGAGAAGCTGAGCCCTGATTAGGGGGCGGGGCTTCACTGACTAGGGGTCCTATAAAGGTAGCAGCCAGTCAGGCAGCGGCAAGGGAGCTAGCAACCAGACCTGTAAACAGGGGAGTTTGAGTGGGAGTTCTGTTGGAGGAGAACGTATTTGTGTGTGTTTTTGTATTGGTATTATCTGTATGTGTAGAGGCTTGGAGGGGCTTTGTGCTGGGAGAGAAGCTGAGCCCTGATTAGGGGGCGGGGCCTCACTGACTAGGGGTCCTATAAAGGTAGCAGCCAGTCAGGCAGTGGCACAGGAGCTAGCAAACAGAGCTGTAAACAGGGGAGTGTGAGTGGTAGTTCTGTTGGAGGAGAAGGTATTTGTGTGTGTTTGGTTTTGCATTGGTAGTATCTGTATGTGTAGAGGCTTGGAGGGGCTTTGTGCTGGGAGAGAAGCTGAGCCCTGATTAGGGGGCGGGGCTTCACTGACTAGGGGTCCTACAAAGGTATCAGCCAGTCAGGCAGCGGCACAGGAGCTAGCAAACAGACCTGTGAACACGGGAGTTTGAGTGGGAGTTCTGTTGGAGGAGAAGGTATTTGTGTGTGTTTTTGTATTGGTAGTATCTGTATGTGTAGAGGCTTGGAGGGGCTAGGTGCTGCGAGAGAAACTGAGCCCTGATTAGGGGGCGGGGCTTCACAGACTAGGTGTCCTATAAAGGTAGCAGCCAGTCAGGCAGCGGCACAGGAGCTAGCAAACAGAGCTGTGAACAGGGGAGTTTGAGCGGGAGTTCTGTTGGAGGAGAAGGTATTTGTGTGTGTTTTTGTATTGGTAGTATCTGTATGTGTAGAGGCTTGGAGGGGCTGGGTGCTGCGAGAGAAGCTGAGCCCTGATTAGGGGGCGGGGCTTCACTGACTAGGGGTCCTATAAAGGTAGCAGCCAGTCAGGCAGCGGCACAGACAGCTGCAGCGGCACAGGAGCTATCAAAGAGAGCTGTGAACAGGGGAGTTTGAGTGGGAGTTCTGTTGGAGGAGAAGGTATTTGTGTGTGTTTGGTTTTGTATTGTCAGTATCTGTATGTGCAGGGGCTTTGTGCTGGGAGAGAAGCTGAGCCCTGATTAGGCGGCGGGGCTTTCCTGACTAGGGGTCCTATAAAGGTAGCAGCCAGTCAGGCAGCGGCACAGGAGCTAGCAAACAGAGCTGTGAACAGGGGAGTTTGAGTAGGAGTTCTGTTGGAGGAGAAGCTATTTGTGTGTGTTTTTGTATTGGTGGTATCTGTATGTGTAGAGGCTTTTAGGGGCTAGGTGCTGCGAGAGAAGCTGAGCCCTGATTAGGGGGCGGGACTTCACTGACTAGGGGTTCTATAAAGGTAGCAGCCAGTCAGGCAGCGGCACAGGAGCTAGCAAACAGAGCTGTGAACAGGGGAGTTTGAGTGGGAGTTCTGTTGGAGGAGAAGGTATTTGTTTGTGTTTTTGTATTGGTAGTATCTGTATGTGTAGAGGCTTGGAGGGGCTAGGTGCTGCGAGAGAAGCTGAGCCCTGATTAGGGGGCGGGGCTTCACTGACTAGGGGTCCTATAAAGGTAGCAGCCAGTCAGGCAGCGGAACAGACAGCTGCAGTGGCACAGGAGCTAGCAAACAGAGCTGTGAACAGGGGAGTTTGAGTGGGAGTTCTGTTGGAGGAGAAGGTATTTGTGTGTGTTTGGTTTTGTATTGTCAGTATCTGTATGTGCAGGGGCTTTGTGCTGGGAGAGAAGCTGAGCCCTGATTAGGGGGCGGGGCTTCCCTGACTAGGGGTCCTGTAAAGGTAGCAGCGAGTCAGGCAGCGGCACAGGAGCTAGCAAACAGAGCTGTAAACAGGGGAGTTTGAGTGGGAGTTCTGTTGGAGGAGAAGGTATTTGTGTGTGTTTGGTTTTGCATTGGCAGTATCTGTATGTGTAGAGGCTTGGACGGGCTTTGTGTTGGGAGAGAAGCTGAGCCCTGATTAGGGGGCGGGGCTTCCCTGACTAGGGGTCCTATAAAGGTAGCAGCCAGTCAGGCAGCGGCACAGGAGCTAGCAAACAGAGCTGTGAACAGGGGAGTTTGAGTGGGAGTTCTGTTGGAGGAGAAGGTATTTGTGTGTGTTTTTGTATTGGTAGTATCTGTATGTGTAGAGGCTTTTAGGGGCTAGGTGCTGCGAGAGAAGCTGAGCCCTGATTAGGGGGCGGGGCTTCACTGACTAGGGGTCCTATAAAGGGAGCACCCAGTCAGGCAGCGGCAAGGGAGCTAGCAAACAGACCTGTAAACAGGGGAGTTTGAGTGGGAGTTCTGTTGGAGGAGAACCTATTTGTGTGTGTTTTTGTATTGGTATTATCTGTATGTGTAGAGGCTTGGAGGGGCTTTGTGCTGGTATAGAAGCTGAGCCCTGATTAGGGGGCGGGGCTTCACTGACTAGGGGTCCTATAAAGGTAGCAGCCAGTCAGGCAGCGGCACAGGAGCTAGCAAACAGAGCTGTGAACAGGGGAATTTGAGTGGGAGTTCTGTTGGAGAAGAAGGTATTTGTGTGTGTTTTTGTATTGGTAGTATCTGTATGTGTAGAGGCTTGGAGGGGCTTTGTGCTGGGAGAGAAGCTGAGCCCTGATTAGGGGGCGGGGCTTCACTGACTAGGGGTCCTATAAAGGTAGCAGCCAGTCAGGCAGCGGCAAGGGAGCTAGCAAACAGACCTGTAAACAGGGGAGTTTGAGTGGGAGTTCTGTTGGAGGAGAAGGTATTTGTGTGTGTTTTTGTATTGGTAGTATCTGTATGTGTAGAGGCTTGGAGGGGCTAGGTGCTGCGAGAGAAGCTGAGCCCTGATTAGGGGGCGGGGCTTCACTGACTAGGGGTCCTATAAAGGGAGCACCCAGTCAGGCAGCGGCAAGGGAGCTAGCAAACAGACCTGTAAACAGGGGAGTTTGAGTGGGAGTTCTCTTGGAGGAGATGGTATTTGTGTGTGTTTGGTTTTGCATTGGTAGTATCTGTATGTGTAGAGGCTTGGAGGGGCTTTGTGCTTGGAGAGAAGCTGAGCCCTGATTAGGGGGCTGGGCTTCACTGACTAGGGGTCCTATAAAGGTAGCAGCCAGTCAGGCAGCGGAACAGACAGCTGCAGTGGCACAGGAGCTAGCAAACAGAGCTGTGAACAGGGGAGTTGGAGTGGGAGTTCTGTTGGACGAGAAGGTATTTGTGTGTGTTTGGTTTTGCATTGGTAGTATCTGTATGTGTAGAGGCTTGGAGGGGCTTTGTGCTGGGAGAGAAGCTGAGCCCTGATTAGGGGGCGGGGCTTCACTGACTAGGGGTCCTATAAAGGTACCAGCCAGTCAGTCAGCGGCACAGGAGGTAGCAAACAGAGCTGTAAACAGGGCAGTTTGAGTGGGAGTTGTGTTGGAGGAGAAGGTATTTGTGTGTGTTTTTGTATTGGTATTATCTGTATGTGTAGAGGCTTGGAGGGGCTTTGTGATGGGAGAGAAGCTGGGCCCTGATTAGGGGGCGGGGCTTCACTGATTAGGGGTCCTAGAAAGGGAGCAGCCAGTCAGGCAGCGGCACAGACAGCTGCAGTGGCACAGGAGCTAGCAAACAGAGCTGTAAAGAGGGGAGTTTGAGTGGGAGTTCTGTTGGAGCGGAAGGTATTTGTGTGTGTTTGGTTTTGTATTGGTAGTATCTGTATGTGTAGAGGCTTGGAGGGGCTTTGTGCTGGGAGAGAAGCTGAGCCCTGATTAGGGGGCGGGGCTTCACTGACTAGGGGTCCTATAAAGGTAGCAGCCAGTCAGGCAGCGGAACAGACAGCTGCAGTGGCACAGGAGCTAGCAAACAGAGCTGTGAACAGGGGAGTTTGAGTGGGAGTTCTGTTGGAGGAGAAGGTATTTGTGTGTGTTTTTGTATTGGTATTATCTGTATGTGTAGAGGCTTGGAGGGGCAAGGTGCTGCGAGAGAAGCTGAGCCCTGATTAGGGGGCGGGGCTTCACTCACTAGGGGTCCTATAAAGGAAGCAGCCAGTCAGGCAGCGGCACAGACAGCTGCAGTGGCACAGGAGCTAGCAAACAGAGCTGTGAACAGGGGAGTTTGAGTGGGAGTTCTGTTGGAGGAGAAGGTATTTGTGTGTGTTTTTGTATTGGTATTATCTGTATGTGTAGAGGCTTGGAGGGGCAAGGTGCTGCGAGAGAAGCTGAGCCCTGATTAGGGGGCGGGGCTTCACTCACTAGGGGTCCTATAAAGGAAGCAGCCAGTCAGGCAGCGGCACAGACAGCTGCAGCGGCACAGGAGCTAGCAAACAGAGCTGTAAACAGGGGAGTTTGAGTGGGAGTTCTGTTGGAGGAGATGGTATTTGTGTGTGTTTGGTTTTTTATTGGTAGTGTCTGTATGTGTAGGGGTTTGGCGGGGCTTTGTGCTTGGAGAGAAGCTGAACCCTGATTAGGGGGCGGGGCTTCACTGACTAGGGGTCCTATAAAGGTAGCAGCCAGTCAGGCAGCGGCACAGACAGCTGCAGCGGCACAGGAGCTAGCAAACAGAGCTCTAAACAGGGGAGTTTGAGTGGGAGTTCTGTTGGAGGAGAAGGTATTTGTGTGTGTTTGGTTTTGTATTGGTAGTATCTGTATGTGTACGGGCTTTGTGCTGGGACAGAAGCTGAGCCCTGATTAGGGGGCGGGGCTTCACTGACTAGCGGTCCTATAAAGGTAGCAGCCAGTCAGCAGCGGCACAGGAGCTAGCAAACAGAGCTGTAAACAGGGGAGTTTGAGTGGGAGTTCTGTTGTAGGAGAAGGTATTTGTGTGTGTTTGGTTTTGCATTGGTAGTATCTGTATGTGTAGAGGCTTGGAGGGGCTTTGTGCTGGGAGAGAAGCTGAGCCCTGATTAGGGGGCGGGGCTTCACTGACTAGGGGTCCTACAAAGGTAGCAGCCAGTCAGGCAGCGGCACAGGAGCTAGCAAACAGACCTGTGAACACGGGAGTTTGAGTGGGAGTTCTGTTGGAGGAGAAGGTATTTGTGTGTGTTTTTGTATTGGTAGTATGTGTATGTGTAGAGGCTTGGAGGGGCTAGGTGCTGCGAGAGAAGCTGAGCCCTGATTAGGGGGCGGGGCTTCACTGACTAGGGGTCCTATAAAGGTAGCAGCCAGTCAGGCAGCGGCACAGGAGCAAGCAAACAGAGCTGTGAACAGGGGAGTTTGAGTGGGAGTTCTGTTGGAGGAGAAGCTATTTGTGTGTGTTTTTGTATTGGTAGTATCTGTATGTGTAGAGGCTTGGAGGGGCTAGGTGCTGCGAGAGAAGCTGAGCCCTGATTAGGGGGCGGGGCTTCACTGACTAGGGGTCCTATAAAGGTAGCAGCCAGTCAGGCAGCGGCAAGGGAGCTAGCAACCAGACCTGTAAACAGGGGAGTTTGAGTGGGAGTTCTGTTGGAGGAGAACGTATTTGTGTGTGTTTTTGTATTGGTATTATCTGTATGTGTAGAGGCTTGGAGGGGCTTTGTGCTGGGAGAGAAGCTGAGCCCTGATTAGGGGGCGGGGCCTCACTGACTAGGGGTCCTATAAAGGTAGCAGCCAGTCAGGCAGCGGCACAGGAGCTAGCAAACAGAGCTGTGAACAGGGGAGTTTGAGTGGGAGTTCTTTTGGAGGAGAAGGTATTTGTGTGTGTTTTTGTATTGGTATCTGTATGTGTAGAGGCTTGGAGGGGCTAGGTGCTGCGAGAGAAGCTGAGCCCTGATTAGGGGGCGGGGCTTCACTGACTAGGGGTCCTATAAAGGTATCAGCGAGTCCGGCATTGGCACAGACAGCTGCAGCGGCACAGGAGCTAGCAAACAGAGCTGTAAACAGGAGAGTTTGAGTGGTAGTTCTGTTGGAGGAGAAGGTATTTGTGTGTGTTTGGTTTTGTATTGTCAGTATCTGTATGTGCAGGGGCTTTGTGCTGGGAGAGAAGCTGAGCCCTGATTAGGGGGCGGGGCTTCCCTGACTAGGGGTCCTATAAAGGTAGCAGCCAGTCAGGCAGCGGCACAGGAGCTAGCAAACAGAGCTGTAAACAGGGGAGTTTGAGTGGGAGTTCTGTTGGAGGAGAAGTTATTTGTGTGTGTTTGGTTTTGCATTGGTAGTATCTGTATGTGTAGAGGCTTGGAGGGGCTTTGTGCTGGGAGAGAAGCTGAGCCCTGATTAGGGGGCGGGGCTTCACTGACTAGGGGTCCTACAAAGGTAGCAGCCAGTCAGGCAGCGGCACAGGAGCTAGCAAACAGAGCTGTGAACACGGGAGTTTGAGTGGGAGTTCTGTTGGAGGAGAAGGTATTTGTGTGTGTTTTTGTATTGGTAGTATCTGTATGTGTAGAGGCTTGGAGGGGCTAGGTGCTGCGAGAGAAGCTGAGCCCTGATTAGGGGGCGGGGCTTCACAGACTAGGTGTCCTATAAAGGTAGCAGCCAGTCAGGCAGCGGCACAGGAGCTAGCAAACAGAGCTGTGAACAGGGGAGTTTGAGCGGGAGTTCTGTTGGAGGAGAAGGTATTTGTGTGTGTTTTTGTATTGGTAGTATCTGTATGTGTAGAGGCTTGGAGGGGCTAGGTGCTGCGAGAGAAGCTGAGCCCTGATTAGGGGGCGGGGCTTCACTGACTAGGGGTCCTATAAAGGTAGCAGCCAGTCAGGCAGCGGCACAGACAGCTGCAGCGGCACAGGAGCTATCAAAGAGAGCTGTGAACAGGGGAGTTTGAGTGGGAGTTCTGTTGGAGGAGAAGGTATTTGTGTGTGTTTGGTTTTGTATTGTCAGTATCTGTATGTGCAGGGGCTTTGTGCTGGGAGAGAAGCTGAGCCCTGATTAGGCGGCGGGGCTTTCCTGACTAGGGGTCCTATAAAGGTAGCAGCCAGTCAGGCAGCGGCACAGGAGCTAGCAAACAGAGCTGTGAACAGGGGAGTTTGAGTAGGAGTTCTGTTGGAGGAGAAGCTATTTGTGTGTGTTTTTGTATTGGTGGTATCTGTATGTGTAGAGGCTTTTAGGGGCTAGGTGCTGCGAGAGAAGCTGAGCCCTGATTAGGGGGCGGGGCTTCACTGACTAGGGGTCCTATAAAGGTAGCAGCCAGTCAGGCAGCGGCACAGGAGCTAGCAAACAGAGCTGTGAACAGGGGAGTTTGAGTGGGAGTTCTGTTGGAGGAGAAGGTATTTGTTTGTGTTTTTGTATTGGTAGTATCTGTATGTGTAGAGGCTTGGAGGGGCTAGGTGCTGCGAGAGAAGCTGAGCCCTGATTAGGGGGCGGGGCTTCACTGACTAGGGGTCCTATAAAGGTAGCAGCCAGTCAGGCAGCGGAACAGACAGCTGCAGTGGCACAGGAGCTAGCAAACAGAGCTGTGAACAGGGGAGTTTGAGTGGGAGTTCTGTTGGAGGAGAAGGTATTTGTGTGTGTTTGGTTTTGTATTGTCAGTATCTGTATGTGCAGGGGCTTTGTGCTGGGAGAGAAGCTGAGCCCTGATTAGGGGGCGGGGCTTCCCTGACTAGGGGTCCTATAAAGGTAGCAGCCAGTCAGGAAGCGGCACAGGAGCTAGCAAACAGAGCTGTGAACAGGGGAGTTTGAGTGGGAGTTCTGTTGGAGGAGAAGGTATTTGTGTGTGTTTTTGTATTGGTATTATCTGTATGTGTAGAGTCTTTTAGGGGCTAGGTGCTTCGAGAGAACCTGAGCCCTGATTAGGGGGCGGGGCTTCACTGACTAGGGGTCCTATAAAGGGAGCACCCAGTCAGGCAGCGGCAAGGGAGCTAGCAAACAGACCTGTAAACAGGGGAGTTTGAGTGGGAGTTCTGTTGGAGGAGAACCTATTTGTGTGTGTTTTTGTATTGGTATTATCTGTATGTGTAGAGGCTTGGAGGGGCTTTGTGCTGGTATAGAAGCTGAGCCCTGATTAGGGGGCGGGGCTTCACTGACTAGGGGTCCTATAAAGGTAGCAGCCAGTCAGGCAGCGGCACAGGAGCTAGCAAACAGAGCTGTGAACAGGGGAGTTTGAGTGGGAGTTCTGTTGGAGAAGAAGGTATTTGTGTGTGTTTTTGTATTGGTAGTATCTGTATGTGTAGAGGCTTGGAGGGGCTAGGTGCTGCGAGAGAAGCTGAGCCCTGATTAGGGGGCGGGACTTCACTGACTAGGGGTCGTATAAAGGTAGCAGCCAGTCAGGCAGCGGCAAGGGAGCTAGCAAACAGACCTGTAAACAGGGGAGTTTGAGTGGGAGTTCTGTTGGAGGAGAACGTATTTGTGTGTGTTTTTGTATTGGTATTATCTGAAGTGTAGAGGCTTGGAGGGGCTTTGTGCTGGGAGAGAAGCTGAGCCCTGATTAGGGGGCGGGGCTTCACTGACTAGGGGTCCTATAAAGGTAGCAGCCAGTCAGGCAGCGGCACAGGAGCTAGCAAACAGAGCTGTGAACAGGGGAGTTTGAGTGGGAGTTCTGTTGGAGGAGAAGGTATTTGTTTGTGTTTTTGTATTGGTAGTATCTGTATGTGTAGAGGCTTGGAGGGGCTAGGTGCTGCGAGAGAAGCTGAGCCCTGATTTGGGGGCGGGGCTTCCCTGACTAGGGGTCCTATAAAGGTAGCAGCCAGTCAGGCAGCGGCACAGGAGCTAGCAAAGAGAGCTGTGAACAGGGGAGTTTGAGTGGGAGTTCTGTTGGAGGAGAAGGTATTTGTTTGTGTTTTTGTATTGGTAGTATCTGTATGTGTAGAGGCTTGGAGGGGCTAGGTGCTGCGAGAGAAGCTGAGCCCTGATTAGGGGGCGGGGCTTCACAGACTAGGGGTCCTATAAAGGTAGCAGCCAGTCAGGCAGCGGCACAGGAGCTAGCAAACAGAGCTGTGAACAGGGGAGTTTGAGTGGGAGTTCTGTTGGAGGAGAAGCTATTTGTGTGTGTTTTTGTATTGGTAGTATCTGTATGTGTAGAGGCTTTTAGGGGCTAGGTGCTGCGAGAGAAGCTGAGCCCTGATTAGGGGGCGGGGCTTCACTGACTAGGGGTCCTATAAAGGGAGCACCCAGTCAGGCAGCGGCAAGGGAGCTAGCAAACAGACCTGTAAACAGGGGAGTTTGAGTGGGAGTTCTGTTGGAGGAGAAGGTATTTGTGTGTGTTTTTGTATTGGTATTATCTGTATGTGTAGAGGCTTGGAGGGGCTTTGTGATGGGAGAGAAGCTGGGCCCTGATTAGGGGGCGGGGCTTCACTGATTAGGGGTCCTAGAAAGGGAGCAGCCAGTCAGGCAGCGGCACAGACAGCTGCAGTGGCACAGGAGCTAGCAAACAGAGCTGTAAACAGGGGAGTTTGAGTGGGAGTTCTGTTGGAGGAGAAGGTATTTGTGTGTGTTTTTGTATTGGTAGTATCTGTATGTGTAGAGGCTTGGAGGGGCTAGGTGCTGCGAGAGAAGCTGAGCCCTGATTAGGGGGCGGGGCTTCACTGACTAGGGGTCCTATAAAGGTAGCAGCCAGTCAGGCAGCGGCACAGGAGCTAGCAAACACAGCTGTGAACAGGGGAGTTTGAGTGAGAGTTCTGTTGGAGGAGAAGGTATTTGTGTGTGTTTGGTTTTGTATTGGTAGTACCTGTATGTGTAGGGGTTTGGCGGGGCTTTGTGCTTGGAGAGAAGCTGAGCCCTGATTAGGGGGCGGGGCTTAACTGACTAGGGGTCCTATAAAGGTAGCAGCCAGTCAGGCAGCGGAACAGACAGCTGCAGTGGCACAGGAGCTAGCAAACAGAGCTGTGAACAGAGGAGTTGGAGTGGGAGTTCTGTTGGAGGAGAAGGTATTTGTGTGTGTTTTTGTATTGGTATTATCTGTATGTGTAGAGGCTTGGAGGGGCTAGGTGCTGCGAGAGAAGCTGAGCCCTGATTAGGGGGCGGGGCTTCACTGACTAGGGGTCCTATAAAGGTAGCAGCCAGTCAGGCATTGGCACAGACAGCTGCAGCGGCACAGGAGCTAGCAAACAGAGCTGTAAACAGGGGAGTTTGAGTGGGAGTTCTGTTGGAGGAGAAGGTATTTGTGTGTGTTTGGTTTTGTATTGTCAGTATCTGTATGTGCAGGGGCTTTGTGCTGGGAGAGAAGCTGAGCCCTGATTAGGGGGCGGGGCTTCCCTGACTAGGGGTCCTATAAAGGTAGCAGCCAGTCAGGCAGCGGCACAGGAGCTAGCAAACAGAGCTGTAAACAGGGGAGTTTGAGTGGGAGTTCTGTTGGAGGAGAAGGTATTTGTGTGTGTTTTTGTATTGGTATTATCTGTATGTGTAGAGGCTTTTAGGGGCTAGGTGCTGCGAGAGAAGCTGAGCCCTGATTAGGGGGCGGGGCTTCACTGACTAGGGGTCCTATAAAGGTAGCAGCCAGTCAGGCAGCGGCACAGGAGCTAGCAAACAGAGCTGTGAACAGGGGAGTTTGAGTGGGAGTTCTGTTGGAGAAGAAGGTATTTGTGTGTGTTTTTGTATTGGTAGTATCTGTATGTGTAGAGGCTTGGAGCGGCTAGGTGCTGCGAGAGAAGCTGAGCCCTGATTAGGGGGCGGGACTTCACTGACTAGGCGTCGTATAAAGGTAGCAGCCAGTCAGGCAGCGGCAAGGGAGCTAGCAAACAGAGCTGTGAACAGGGTAGTTTGAGTGGGAGTTCTGTTGGAGGAGAAGGTATTTGTGTGTGTTTTTGTATTGGTATTATCTGTATGTGTAGAGGCTTGGAGGGGCTTTGTGATGGGAGAGAAGCTGGGCCCTGATTAGGGGGCGGGGCTTCACTGATTAGGGGTCCTAGAAAGGGAGCAGCCAGTCAGGCAGCGGCACAGACAGCTGCAGTGGCACAGGAGCTAGCAAACAGAGCTGTAAACAGGGGAGTTTGAGTGGGAGTTCTGTTGGAGGAGAAGGTATTTGTGTGTGTTTTTGTATTGGTAGTATCTGTATGTGTAGAGGCTTGGAGGGGCTAGGTGCTGCGAGAGAAGCTGAGCCCTGATTAGGGGGCGGGGCTTCACTGACTAGGGGTCCTATAAAGGTAGCAGCCAGTCAGGCATTGGCACAGACAGCTGCAGCGGCACAGGAGCTAGCAAACAGAGCTGTAAACAGGGGAGTTTGAGTGGGAGTTCTGTTGGAGGAGAACGTATTTGTGTGTGTTTGGTTTTGTATTGTCAGTATCTGTATGTGCAGGGGCTTTGTGCTGGGAGAGAAGCTGAGCCCTGATTAGGGGGCGGGGCTCCCCTGACTAGGGGTCCTATAAAGGTAGCAGCCAGTCAGGCAGCGGCACAGGAGCTAGCAAACAGAGCTGTAAACAGGGGAGTTTGAGTGGGAGTTCTGTTGGAGGAGAAGGTATTTGTGTGTGTTTTTGTATTGGTATTATCTGTATGTGTAGAGGCTTGGAGGGGCTTTGTGATGGGAGAGAAGCTGGGCCCTGATTAGGGGGCGGGGCTTCACTGATTAGGGGTCCTAGAAAGGGAGCAGCCAGTCAGGCAGCGGCACAGACAGCTGCAGTGGCACAGGAGCTAGCAAACAGAGCTGTAAACAGGGGACTTTGAGTGGGAGTTCTGTTGGAGGAGAAGGTACTTGTGTGTGTTCGGTTTTGTATTGGTAGTATCTGTATGTGTACGGGCTTTGTGCTGGGAGAGAAGCTGAGCCCTGATTAGGGGGCGTGGCTTCCCTGACTAGGGGTCCTATGAAGGTAGCAGCCAGTCAGGCAGCGGCACAGGAGCTAGCAAACAGAGCGGTAAACAGGGGAGTTTGAGTGGGAGTTCTGTTGGAGGAGATGGTATTTGTGTGTGTTTGGTTTTGTATTGGTAGTATGTGTATGTGTAGGGGTTTGGCGGGGCTTTGTGCTTGGAGAGAAGCTGAGCCCTGATTAGGGGGCGGGGCTTCACTGACTAGGGGTCCTATAAAGGTAGCAGCCAGTCAGGCAGCGGAACAGACAGCTGCAGTGGCACAGGAGCTAGCAAACAGAGCTGTGAACAGGGGAGTTTGAGTGGGAGTTCTGTTGGAGGAGAAGGTATTTGTGTGTGTTTTTGTATTGGTAGTATCTGTATGTGTAGAGGCTTTTAGGGGCTAGGTGCTGCGAGAGAAGCTGAGCCCTGATTAGGGGGCGGGGCTTCACAGACTAGGGGTCCTATAAAGGTAGCAGGCAGTCAGGCAGCGGAACAGACAGCTGCAGCGGCACAGGAGCTAGCAAACAGAGCTGTAAACAGGGTAGTTTGAGTGGGAGTTCTGTTGGAGGAGAAGGTATTTGTGTGTGTTTTTTGTATTGGTATTATCTGTATGTGTAGAGGCTTGGAGGGGCTTTGTGATGGGAGAGAAGCTGGGCCCTGATTAGGGGGCGGGGCTTCACTGATTAGGGGTCCTAGAAAGGGAGCAGCCAGTCAGGCAGCGGCACAGACAGCTGCAGTGGCACAGGAGCTAGCAAACAGAGCTGTAAACAGGGGACTTTGAGTGGGAGTTCTGTTGGAGGAGAAGGTACTTGTGTGTGTTCGGTTTTGTATTGGTAGTATCTGTATGTGTACGGGCTTTGTGCTGGGAGAGAAGCTGAGCCCTGATTAGGGGGCGTGACTTCCCTGACTAGGGGTCCTATGAAGGTAGCAGCCAGTCAGGCAGCGGCACAGGAGCTAGCAAACAGAGCTGTGAACAGGGGAGTTTGAGTGGGAGTTCTGTTGGAGGAGATGGTATTTGTGTGTGTTTTTGTATTGGTAGTATCTGTATGTGTAGAGGCTTTTAGGGGCTAGGTGCTGCGAGAGAAGCTGAGCCCTGATTAGGGGGCGGGGCTTCACTGACTAGGGGTCCTATAAAGGGAGCACCCAGTCAGGCAGCGGCAAGGGAGCTAGCAAACAGACCTGTAAACAGGGGAGTTTGAGTGGGAGTTCTGTTGGAGGAGAACGTATTTGTGTGTGTTTTTGTATTGGTATTATCTGTATGTGTAGAGGCTTGGAGGGGCTTTGTGCTGGGAGAGAAGCTGAGCCCTGATTAGGGGGCGGGGCTTCACTGACTAGGGGTCCTATAAAGGTAGCAGCCAGTCAGGCAGCGGCACAGGAGCTAGCAAACAGAGCTGTGAACAGGGGAGTTTGAGTGGGAGTTCTGTTGGAGAAGAAGGTATTTGTTTGTGTTTTTGTATTGGTAGTATCTGTATGTGTAGAGGCTTGGAGGGGCTAGGTGCTGCGAGAGAAGCTGAGCCCTGATTAGGGGGCGGGGCTTCACTGACTAGGGGTCCTATAAAGGTAGCAGCCAGTCAGGCAGCGGCACAGACAGCTGCAGCGGCACAGGAGCTAGCAAACAGAGCTGTAAACAGGGGAGTTTGAGTGGGAGTTCTGTTGGAGGAGATGGTATTTGTGTGTGTTTAGTTTTGTATTGGTAGTATCTGTATGTGTAGGGGTTTGGCGGGGCTTTGTGCTTGGAGAGAAGCTGAGCCCTGATTAGGGGGCGGGGCTTCACTGACTAGGGGTCCTATAAAGGTAGCAGCCAGTCAGGCAGCGGAACAGACAGCTGCAGTGGCACAGGAGCTAGCAAACAGAGCTGTGAACAGGGGAGTTTGAGTGGGAGTTCTGTTGGAGGAGAAGGTATTTGTGTGTGTTTGTATTGGTAGTATCTGTATGTGTAGAGGCTTTCAGGGGCTAGGTGCTGCGAGAGAAGCTGAGCCCTGATTAGGGGGCGGGGCTTCACTGACTAGGGGTCCTATAAAGGGAGCACCCAGTCAGGCAGCGGCAAGGGAGCTAGCAAACAGACCTGTAAACAGGGGAGTTTGAGTGGGAGTTCTGTTGGAGGAGAACGTATTTGTGTGTGTTTTTGTATTGGTATTATCTGTATGTGTAGAGGCTTGGAGGGGCTTTGTGCTGGGATAGAAGCTGAGCCCTGATTAGGGGGCGGGGCTTCACTGACTAGGGGTACTATAAAGGTAGCAGCCAGTCAGGCAGCGGCACAGGAGCTAGCAAACAGAGCTGTGAACAGGGGCGTTTGAGTGGGAGTTCTGTTGGAGAAGAAGGTATTTGTGTGTGTTTTTGTATTGGTAGTATCTGTATGTGTAGAGGCTTGGAGGGGCTTTGTGATGGGAGAGAAGCTGGGCCCTGATTAGGGGGCGGGGCTTCACTGATTAGGGGTCCTAGAAAGGGAGCGGCCAGTCAGGCAGCGGCACAGACAGCTGCAGTGGCACAGGAGCTAGCAAACAGAGCTGTAAACAGGGGAGTTTGAGTGGGAGTTCTGTTGGAGGAGAAGGTATTTGTGTGTGTTTTTGTATTGGTAGTATCTGTATGTGTAGAGGCTTGGAGGGGCTAGGTGCTGCGAGAGAAGCTGAGCCCTGATTAGGGGGCGGGGCTTCACTGACTAGGGGTCCTATAAAGGTAGCAGCCGGTCAGGCAGCGGCACAGGAGCTAGCAAACAGAGGTGTAAACAGGGGAGTTTGAGTGGGAGTTCTGTTGGAGGAGAACGTATTTGTGTGTGTTTGGTTTTTTATTGTCAGTATCTGTATGTGCAGGGGCTTTGTGCTGGGAGAGAAGCTGAGCCCTGATTAGGGGGCGGGGCTTCCCTGACCAGGGGTCCTATAAAGGTAGCAGCCAGTCAGGCAGCGGCACAGGAGCTAGCAAACAGCTGTAAACAGGGGAGTTTGAGTGGGAGTTCTGTTGGAGGAGAAGGTATTTGTGTGTGTTTGGTTTTGCATAGGTAGTATCTGTATGTGTAGAGGCTTGGAGGGGCTTTGTTCTGGGAGAGAAGCTGAGCCCTGATTAGGGGGCGGGGCTTCACTGACTAGGGGTCCTATAAAGGTAGCCGGCAGTCAGGCAGCGGAACAGACAGCTGCAGCGGCACAGGAGCTAGCAAACAGAGCTGTAAACAGGGGAGTTTGAGTGGGAGTTCTGTTGGAGGAGAAGGTATTTGTGTGTGTTTTTGTATTGGTAGTATCTGTATGTGTAGGGGTTAGGCGGGGCTTTGTGCTTGGAGAGAAGCTGAGCCCTGATTAGGGGGCGGGGCTTAACTGACTAGGGGTCCTATAAAGGTAGCAGCCAGTCAGGCAGCGGAACAGACAGCTGCAGTGGCACAGGAGCTAGCAAACAGAGCTGTGAACAGAGGAGTTGGAGTGGGAGTTCTGTTGGAGGAGAAGGTATTTGTGTGTGTTTTTGTATTGGTATTATCTGTATGTGTAGAGGCTTGGAGGGGCTAGGTGCTGCGAGAGAAGCTGAGCCCTGATTAGGGGGCGGGGCTTCACTGACTAGGGGTCCTTTTAAGGTAGCAGCCAGTCAGGCAGCGGCACAGACAGTTGCAGCGGCACAGGAGCTAGCAAACAGAGCTGTAAACAGGGGAGTTTGAGTGGGAGTTCTGTTGGAAGAGAACGTATTTGTGTGTGTTTGGTTTTGTATTGTCAGTATCTGTATGTGCAGGGGCTTTGTGCTGGGAGAGAAGCTGAGCCCTGATTAGGGGGCGGGGCTTCCCTGACCAGGGGTCCTATAAAGGTAGCAGCCAGTCAGGCAGCGGCACAGGAGCTAGCAAACAGAGCTGTAAACAGGGGAGTTTGAGTGGGAGTTCTGTTGGAGGAGAAGGTATTTGTGTGTGTTTGGTTTTGCATAGGTAGTATCTGTATGTGTAGAGGCTTGGAGGGGCTTTGTTCTTGGAGAGAAGCTGAGCCCTGATTAGGGGGCGGGGCTTCACTGACTAGGGGTCCTATAAAGGTAGCCGGCAGTCAGGCAGCAGAACAGACAGCTGCAGCGGCACAGGAGCTAGCAAACAGAGCTGTAAACAGGGTAGTTTGAGTGGGAGTTCTGTTGGAGGAGAAGGTATTTGTGTGTGTTTTTGTATTGGTATTATCTGTATGTGTAGAGGCTTGGAGGGGCTTTGTGATGGGAGAGAAGCTGGGCCCTGATTAGGGGGCGGGGCTTCACTGATTAGGGGTCCTAGAAAGGGAGAAGCCAGTCAGGCAGCGGCACAGACAGCTGCAGTGGCACAGGAGCTAGCAAACAGAGCTGTAAACAGGGGAGTTTGAGTGGGAGTTCTGTTGGAGGAGAAGGTACTTGTGTGTGTTCGGTTTTGTATTGGTAGTATCTGTATGTGATCGGGCTTTGTGCTGGGAGAGAAGCTGAGCCCTGATTAGGGGGCGTGGCTTCCCTGACTAGGGGTCCTATGAAGGTAGCAGCCAGTCAGGCAGCGGCACAGGAGCTAGCAAACAGAGCCGTAAACAGGGGAGTTTGAGTGGGAGTTCTGTTGGAGGAGAAGGTATTTGTGTGTCTTTTTGTATTGGTAGTATCTGTATATGTAGAGGCTTGGAGGGGCTTTGTGCTGGGAGAGAAGCTGAGCCCTGATCAGGGGGCGGGGCTTCACTGACTAGGGGTCCTAAAAAGGTAGGAGCCAGTCAGGCAGTGGCACAGGAGCTAGCAAACAGAGCTGTAAGCAGGGGAGTTTGAGTGAGAGTTCTTTTGGAGGAGAAGGTATTTGTGTGTCTTTTTGTATTGGTAGTATCTGTATGTGTAGAGGCTTGGAGGGGCTTTGTGCTGGGAGAGAAGCTGAGCCCTGATTGGGGGCGGGGCTTCACTGACTAGGGGTCCTGTAAAGGTAGCAGCCAGTCAGGCAGCGGCACAGACAGCTGCAGCGGCATAGGAGCTAGCAAACAGACCTGTAAACAGGGGAGTTGGAGTGGGAGTTCTGTTGGAGGAGAAGGTATTTGTGTTTGTTTGGTTTTGTATTGGTACTATCTGTATATGTAGAGGCTTGGAGGGGCTTTGAGCTGGGAGAGAAGCTGAGCCCTGATTAGGGGGCGGGGCTTCAATGACTAGGGGTCCTATAAAGGTAGCAGCCAGTCAGGCAGCGGCACAGACAGCTGCAGTGGCACAGGAGCTAGCAAACAGGCCTGTGAACAGGGGAGTTTGAGTGGGAGTTCTGTTGGAGGAGAAGGTATTTGTGTGTGTTTTTGTATTGGTATTATCTGTATGTGTAGAGGCTTTGAGGGGCTTTGTGATGGGAGAGAAGCTGGGCCCTGATTAGGGGGCGGGGCTTCACTGATTAGGGGTCCTAGAAAGGGAGAAGCCAGTCAGGCAGCGGCACAGACAGCTGCAGTGGCACAGGAGCTAGCAAACAGGCCTGTGAACAGGGGAGTTTGAGTGGGAGTTCTGTTGGAGGAGAAGGTATTTGTGTGTGTTTTTGTATTGGTATTATCTGTATGTGTAGAGGCTTTGAGGGGCTTTGTGATGGGAGAGAAGCTGAGCCCTGATTAGGGGGCGTGGCTTCCCTGACTAGGGGTCCTATGAAGGTAGCAGCCAGTCAGGCAGCGGCACAGGAGCTAGCAAACAGAGCCGTAAACAGGGGAGTTTGAGTGGGAGTTCTGTTGGAGGAGAAGGTATTTGTGTGTTTTTTTTGTATTGGTAGTATCTGTATATGTAGAGGCTTGGAGGGGCTTTGTGCTGGGAGAGAAGCTGAGCCCTGATCAGGGGGCGGGGCTTCACTGACTAGGGGTCCTAAAAAGGTAGGAGCCAGTCAGGCAGTGGCACAGGAGCTAGCAAACAGAGCTGTAAACAGGGGAGTTTGAGTGGGAGTTCTGTTGGAGGAGAACGTATTTGTTTGTTTTTTTGTATTGGTAGTATCTGTATGTGTAGAGGCTTGGAGGGGCTTTGTGCTGGGAGAGAAGCTGAGCCTTGATTAGGGGGCGGGGCTTCACTGACTAGGGGTCCTATAAAGCTAGCAGCCAGTCAGGCAGCGGCACAGGAGCTAGCAAACAGAGCTGTAAACAGGGGAGTTTGAGTGGGAGTTCTGTTGGAGGAGAACGTATTTGTGTGTGTTTTTGTATTGGTATTATCTGTATGTGTAGAGGCTTGGAGGGGCTTTGTGCTGGGAGAGAAGCTGGGCCCTGATTAGGGGGCGGGGCTTCACTGACTAGGTGTCCTATAAAGGGAGCAGCCAGTCAGGCAGCGGCACAGGAGCTAGCAAACAGACCTGTAAACAGGGCAGTTTGAGTGGGAGTTCTGTTGGAGGAGAAGGTATTTGTGTGTGTTTGGTTTTGTATTGGTAGTATCTGTATGTGTACGGGCTTGGTGCTGGGACAGAAGCTGAGCCCTGATTAGGGGGCGGGGCTTCACTGACTAGCGGTCCTATAAAGGTAGCAGCCAGTCAGGCAGCGGCACAGGAGCTAGCAAACAGAGCTGTAAACAGGGGAGTTTGAGTGGGAGTTCTGTTGGAGGAGAAGGTATTTGTGTGTGTTTGGTTTTGCATTGGTAGTATCTGTATGTGTAGAGGCTTGGACTGGCTTTGTGCTGGGAGAGAAGCTGAGCCCTGATTAGGGGGCGGGGCTTCACTGACTAGGGGTCCTACAAAGGTAGCAGCCAGTCAGGCAGCGGCACAGGAGCTAGCAAACAGAGCTGTGAACAGGGGAGTTTGAGTGGGAGTTCTGTTGGAGGAGAAGGTATTTGTGTGTGTTTTTGTATTGGTAGTATGTGTATGTGTAGAGGCTTGGAGGGGCTAGGTGCTGCGAGAGAAGCTGAGCCCTGATTAGGGGGCGGGGCTTCACTGACTAGGGGTCCTATAAAGGTAGCAGCCAGTCAGGCAGCGGCACAGGAGCTAGCAAACAGAGCTGTGAACAAGGGAGTTTGAGTGGGAGTTCTGTTGGAGGAGAAGCTATTTGTGTGTTTTTTTGTATTGGTAGTATCTGTATGTGTAGAGGCTTGGAGGGGCTAGGTGCTGCCAGAGAAGCTGAGCCCTGATTAGGGGGCGGGGCTTCACTGACTAGGGGTCCTATAAAGGTAGCAGCCAGTCAGGCAGCGGCAAGGGAGCTAGCAAACAGACCTATAAACAGGGGAGTTTGAGTGGGAGTTCTGTTGGAGGAGAACGTATTTGTGTGTGTTTTTGTATTGGTATTATCTGTATGTGTAGAGGCTTGGAGGGGCTTTGTGCTGGGAGAGAAGCTGAGCCCTGATTAGGGGGCGGGGCCTCACTGACTAGGGGTCCTATAAACGTAGCAGCCAGTCAGGCAGCGGCACAGGAGCTAGCAAACAGAGCTGTGAACAGGGGAGTTTGAGTGGGAGTTCTGTTTGAGGAGAAGGTATTTGTGTGTGTTTTTGTATTCGTAGTATCTGTATGTGTAGAGGCTTGGAGGGGCTAGGTGCTGCGAGAGAAGCTGAGCCCTGATTAGGGGGCGGGGCTTCACTGACTAGGGGTCCTATAAAGGTAGTAGCCAGTCAGGCAGCGCCACAGACAGCTGCAGCGGCACAGGAGCTAGCAAACAGAGCTGTGAACAGGGGAGTTTGAGTGGGAGTTGTGTTGGAGGAGAAGGTATTTGTGTGTGTTTTTGTATTGGTATCTGTATGTGTAGAGGCTTGGAGGGGCTAGGTGCTGCGAGAGAAGCTGAGCCCTGATTAGGGGGCGGGGCTTCACTGACTAGGGGTCCTATAAAGGTATCAGCCAGTCAGGCATTGGCACAGACAGCTGCAGCGGCACAGGAGCTAGCAAACAGAGCTGTAAACAGGGGAGTTTGAGTGGTAGTTCTGTTGGAGGAGAAGGTATTTGTGTGTGTTTGGTTTTGTATTGTCAGTATCTGTATGTGCAGGGGCTTTGTGCTGGGAGAGAAGCTGAGCCCTGATTAGGGGGCGGGGCTTCCCTGACTAGGGGTCCTATAAAGGTAGCAGCCAGTCAGGCAGCGGCACAGGAGCTAGCAAACAGAGCTGTAAACAGGGGAGTTTGAGTGGGAGTTCTGTTGGAGGAGAAGGTATTTGTGTGTGTTTGGTTTTGCATTGGTAGTATCTGTATGTGTAGAGGCTTGGAGGGGCTTTGTGCTGGGAGAGAAGCTGAGCCCTGATTAGGGGGCGAGGCTTCACTGACTAGGGGTCCTATAAACGTAGCAGCCAGTCAGGCAGCGGCACAGCAGCTAGCAAACAGAGCTGTGAACAGGGGAGTTTGAGTGGGAGTTCTGTTGGAGGAGAAGGTATTTGTGTGTGTTTTTGTATTGGTAGTATCTGTATGTGTAGAGGCTTGGAGGGGCTAGGTGCTGCGAGAGAAGCTGAGCCCTGATTAGGGGGCGGGGCTTCACAGACTAGGGGTCCTATAAAGGTAGCAGCCAGTCAGGCAGCGGCACAGGAGCTAGCAAACAGAGCTGTGAACAGGGTGTTTGAGTGGGAGTTCTGTTGGAGAAGAAGGTATTTGTGTGTGTTTTTGTATTGGTAGTATCTGTATGTGTAGAGGCTTGGAGGGGCTAGGTGCTGCGAGAGAAGCTGAGCCCTGATTAGGGGGCGGGACTTCACTGACTAGGCGTCGTATAAAGGTAGCAGCCAGTCAGGCAGCGGCAAGGGAGCTAGCAAACAGAGCTGTGAACAGGGTAGTTTGAGTGGGAGTTCTGTTGGAGGAGAAGGTATTTGTGTGTGTTTTTGTATTTGTATTATCTGTATGTGTAGAGGCTTGGAGGGGCTTTGTGATGGGAGAGAAGCTGGGCCCTGATTAGGGGGCGGGGCTTCACTGATTAGGGGTCCTAGAAAGGGAGCAGCCAGTCAGGCAGCGGCACAGACAGCTGCAGTGGCACAGGAGCTAGCAAACAGAGCTGTAAACAGGGGAGTTTGAGTGGGAGTTCTGTTGGAGGAGTACGTATTTGTGTGTGTTTGGTTTTGTATTGTCAGTATCTGTATGTGCAGGGGCTTTGTGCTGGGAGAGAAGCTGAGCCCTGATTAGGGGGCGGGGCTCCCCTGACTAGGGGTCCTATAAAGGTAGCAGCCAGTCAGGCAGCGGCACAGGAGCTAGCAAACAGAGCTGTAAACAGGGGAGTTTGAGTGGGAGTTCTGTTGGAGGAGAAGGTATTTGTGTGTGTTTGGTTTTGCATAGGTAGTATCTGTATGTGTAGAGGCTTGGAGGGGCTTTGTTCTGGGAGAGAAGCTGAGCCCTGATTAGGGGGCGGGGCTTCACTGACTAGGGGTCCTATAAAGGTAGCAGGCAGTCAGGCAGCGGAACAGACAGCTGCAGCGGCACAGGAGCTAGCAAACAGAGCTGTAAACAGGGTAGTTTGAGTGGGAGTTCTGTTGGAGGAGAAGGTATTTGTGTGTGTTTCTGTATTGGTATTATCTGTATGTGTAGAGGCTTGGAGGGGCTTTGTGATGGGAGAGAAGCTGGGCCCTGATTAGGGGGCGGGGCTTCACCGATTAGGGGTCCTAGAAAGGGAGCAGCCAGTCAGGCAGCGGCACAGACAGCTGCAGTGGCACAGGAGCTAGCAAACAGAGCTGTAAACAGGGGACTTTGAGTGGGAGTTCTGTTGGAGGAGAAGGTACTTGTGTGTGTTCGGTTTTGTATTGGTAGTATCTGTATGTGTACGGGCTTTGTGCTGGGAGAGAAGCTGAGCCCTGATTAGGGGGCGTGGCTTCCCTGACTAGGGGTCCTATGAAGGTAGCAGCCAGTCAGGCAGCGGCACAGGAGCTAGCAAACAGAGCGGTAAACAGGGGAGTTTGAGTGGGAGTTCTGTTGGAGGAGATGGTATTTGTGTGTGTTTGGTTTTGTATTGGTAGTATCTGTATGTGTAGGGGTTTGGCGGGGCTTTGTACTTGGAGAGAAGCTGAGCCCTGATTAGGGGGCGGGCTTCACTGACTATGGGTCCTATAAAGGTAGCAGCCAGTCAGGCAGCGGAACAGACAGCTGCAGTGGCACAGGAGCTAGCAAACAGAGCTGTGAACAGGGGAGTTTGAGTGGGAGTTCTGTTGGAGGAGAAGCTATTTGTGTGTGTTTTTGTATTGGTAGTATCTGTATGTGTAGAGGCTTTTAG
Source organism: Lepidochelys olivacea (assembly GCF_965140295.1). Classification (NCBI taxonomy): domain Eukaryota; kingdom Metazoa; phylum Chordata; order Testudines; family Cheloniidae; genus Lepidochelys; species Lepidochelys olivacea. The sequence goes on along the minus strand of NC_140432.1, from coordinate 1,097,353 downwards.
GGGCTAGGTGCTGCGAGAGAAGCTGAGCCCTGATTAGGGGGCGGGGCTTCACTGACTAGGGGTCCTATAAAGGTAGCAGGCAGTCAGGCAGCGGAACAGACAGCTGCAGCGGCACAGGAGCTAGCAAACAGAGCTGTAAACAGGGTAGTTTGAGTGGGAGTTCTGTTGGAGGAGAAGGTATTTGTGTGTGTTTTTGTATTGGTATTATCTGTATGTGTAGAGGCTTGGAGGGGCTTTGTGATGGGAGAGAAGCTGGGCCCTGATTAGGGGGCGGGGCTTCACTGATTAGGGGTCCTAGAAAGGGAGCAGCCAGTCAGGCAGCGGCACAGACAGCTGCAGTGGCACAGGAGCTAGCAAACAGAGCTGTAAACAGGGGACTTTGAGTGGGAGTTCTGTTGGAGGAGAAGGTACTTGTGTGTGTTCGGTTTTGTATTGGTAGTATCTGTATGTGTACGGGCTTTGTGCTGGGAGAGAAGCTGAGCCCTGATTAGGGGGCGTGGCTTCCCTGACTAGGGGTCCTATGAAGGTAGCAGCCAGTCAGGCAGCGGCACAGGAGCTAGCAAACAGAGCTGTGAACAGGGGAGTTTGAGTGGGAGTTCTGTTGGAGGAGATGGTATTTGTGTGTGTTTTTGTATTGGTAGTATCTGTATGTGTAGAGGCTTTTAGGGGCTAGGTGCTGCGAGAGAAGCTGAGCCCTGATTAGGGGGCGGGGCTTCACTGACTAGGGGTCCTATAAAGGTAGCAGCCAGTCAGGCAGCGGCACAGGAGCTAGCAAACAGAGCTGTGAACAAGGGAGTTTGAGTGGGAGTTCTGTTGGAGGAGAAGCTATTTGTGTGTTTTTTTGTATTGGTAGTATCTGTATGTGTAGAGGCTTGGAGGGGCTAGGTGCTGCCAGAGAAGCTGAGCCCTGATTAGGGGGCGGGGCTTCACTGACTAGGGGTCCTATAAAGGTAGCAGCCAGTCAGGCAGCGGCAAGGGAGCTAGCAAACAGACCTATAAACAGGGGAGTTTGAGTGGGAGTTCTGTTGGAGGAGAACGTATTTGTGTGTGTTTTTGTATTGGTATTATCTGTATGTGTAGAGGCTTGGAGGGGCTTTGTGCTGGGAGAGAAGCTGAGCCCTGATTAGGGGGCGGGGCCTCACTGACTAGGGGTCCTATAAACGTAGCAGCCAGTCAGGCAGCGGCACAGGAGCTAGCAAACAGAGCTGTGAACAGGGGAGTTTGAGTGGGAGTTCTGTTTGAGGAGAAGGTATTTGTGTGTGTTTTTGTATTCGTAGTATCTGTATGTGTAGAGGCTTGGAGGGGCTAGGTGCTGCGAGAGAAGCTGAGCCCTGATTAGGGGGCGGGGCTTCACTGACTAGGGGTCCTATAAAGGTAGTAGCCAGTCAGGCAGCGCCACAGACAGCTGCAGCGGCACAGGAGCTAGCAAACAGAGCTGTGAACAGGGGAGTTTGAGTGGGAGTTGTGTTGGAGGAGAAGGTATTTGTGTGTGTTTTTGTATTGGTATCTGTATGTGTAGAGGCTTGGAGGGGCTAGGTGCTGCGAGAGAAGCTGAGCCCTGATTAGGGGGCGGGGCTTCACTGACTAGGGGTCCTATAAAGGTATCAGCCAGTCAGGCATTGGCACAGACAGCTGCAGCGGCACAGGAGCTAGCAAACAGAGCTGTAAACAGGGGAGTTTGAGTGGTAGTCCTGTTGGAGGAGAAGGTATTTGTGTGTGTTTGGTTTTGTATTGTCAGTATCTGTATGTGCAGGGGCTTTGTGCTGGGAGAGAAGCTGAGCCCTGATTAGGGGGCGGGGCTTCCCTGACTAGGGGTCCTATAAAGGTAGCAGCCAGTCAGGCAGCGGCACAGGAGCTAGCAAACAGAGCTGTAAACAGGGGAGTTTGAGTGGGAGTTCTGTTGGAGGAGAAGGTATTTGTGTGTGTTTGGTTTTGCATTGGTAGTATCTGTATGTGTAGAGGCTTGGAGGGGCTTTGTGCTGGGAGAGAAGCTGAGCCCTGATTAGGGGGCGGGGCTTCACTGACTAGGGGTCCTATAAACGTAGCAGCCAGTCAGGCAGCGGCACAGCAGCTAGCAAACAGAGCTGTGAACAGGGGAGTTTGAGTGGGAGTTCTGTTGGAGGAGAAGGTATTTGTGTGTATTTTTGTATTGGTAGTATCTGTATGTGTAGAGGCTTGGAGGGGCTAGGTGCTGCGAGAGAAGCTGAGCCCTGATTAGGGGGCGGGGCTTCACAGACTAGGGGTCCTATAAAGGTAGCAGCCAGTCAGGCAGCGGCACAGGAGCTAGCAAACAGAGCTGTGAACAGGGGAGTTTGAGTGGGAGTTCTGTTGGAGAAGAAGGTATTTGTGTGTGTTTTTGTATTGTTAGTATCTGTATGTGTAGAGGCTTGGAGGGGCTAGGTGCTGCGAGAGAAGCTGAGCCCTGATTAGGGGGCGGGACTTCACTGACTAGGCGTCGTATAAAGGTAGCAGCCAGTCAGGCAGCGGCAAGGGAGCTAGCAAACAGAGCTGTGAACAGGGTAGTTTGAGTGGGAGTTCTGTTGGAGGAGAAGGTATTTGTGTGTGTTTTTGTATTGGTATTATCTGTATGTGTAGAGGCTTGGAGGGGCTTTGTGATGGGAGAGAAGCTGGGCCCTGATTAGGGGGCGGGGCTTCACTGATTAGGGGTCCTAGAAAGGGAGCAGCCAGTCAGGCAGCGGCACAGACAGCTGCAGTGGCACAGGAGCTAGCAAACAGAGCTGTAAACAGGGGAGTTTGAGTGGGAGTTCTGTTGGAGGAGAACGTATTTGTGTGTGTTTGGTTTTGTATTGTCAGTATCTGTATGTGCAGGGGCTTTGTGCTGGGAGAGAAGCTGAGCCCTGATTAGGGGGCGGGGCTCCCCTGACTAGGGGTCCTATAAAGGTAGCAGCCAGTCAGGCAGCGGCACAGGAGCTAGCAAACAGAGCTGTAAACAGGGGAGTTTGAGTGGGAGTTCTGTTGGAGGAGAACGTATTTGTGTGTGTTTGGTTTTGCATAGGTAGTATCTGTATGTGTAGAGGCTTGGAGGGGCTTTGTTCTGGGAGAGAAGCTGAGCCCTGATTAGGGGGCGGGGCTTCACTGACTAGGGGTCCTATAAAGGTAGCAGGCAGTCAGGCAGCGGAACAGACAGCTGCAGCGGCACAGGAGCTAGCAAACAGAGCTGTAAACAGGGTAGTTTGAGTGGGAGTTCTGTTGGAGGAGAAGGTATTTGTGTGTGTTTCTGTATTGGTATTATCTGTATGTGTAGAGGCTTGGAGGGGCTTTGTGATGGGAGAGAAGCTGGGCCCTGATTAGGGGGCGGGGCTTCACTGATTAGGGGTCCTAGAAAGGGAGCAGCCAGTCAGGCAGCGGCACAGACAGCTGCAGTGGCACAGGAGCTAGCAAACAGAGCTGTAAACAGGGGACTTTGAGTGGGAGTTCTGTTGGAGGAGAAGGTACTTGTGTGTGTTCGGTTTTGTATTGGTAGTATCTGTATGTGTACGGGCTTTGTGCTGGGAGAGAAGCTGAGCCCTGATTAGGGGGCGTGGCTTCCCTGACTAGGGGTCCTATGAAGGTAGCAGCCAGTCAGGCAGCGGCACAGGAGCTAGCAAACAGAGCGGTAAACAGGGGAGTTTGAGTGGGAGTTCTGTTGGAGGAGATGGTATTTGTGCGTGTTTGGTTTTGTATTGGTAGTATCTGTATGTGTAGGGGTTTGGCGGGGCTTTGTGCTTGGAGAGAAGCTGAGCCCTGATTAGGGGGCGGGCTTCACTGACTAGGGGTCCTATAAAGGTAGCAGCCAGTCAGGCAGCGGAACAGACAGCTGCAGTGGCACAGGAGCTAGCAAACAGAGCTGTGAACAGGGGAGTTTGAGTGGGAGTTCTGTTGGAGGAGAAGCTATTTGTGTGTGTTTTTGTATTGGTAGTATCTGTATGTGTAGAGGCTTTTAGGGGCTAGGTGCTGCGAGAGAAGCTGAGCCCTGATTAGGGGGCGGGGCTTCACTGACTAGGGGTCCTATAAAGGTAGCAGGCAGTCAGGCAGCGGAACAGACAGCTGCAGCGGCACAGGAGCTAGCAAACAGAGCTGTAAACAGGGTAGTTTGAGTGGGAGTTCTGTTGGAGGAGAAGGTATTTGTGTGTGTTTTTGTATTGGTATTATCTGTATGTGTAGAGGCTTGGAGGGGCTTTGTGATGGGAGAGAAGCTGGGCCCTGATTAGGGGGCGGGGCTTCACTGATTAGGGGTCCTAGAAAGGGAGCAGCCAGTCAGGCAGCGGCACAGACAGCTGCAGTGGCACAGGAGCTAGCAAACAGAGCTGTAAACAGGGGACTTTGAGTGGGAGTTCTGTTGGAGGAGAAGGTACTTGTGTGTGTTCGGTTTTGTATTGGTAGTATCTGTATGTGTACGGGCTTTGTGCTGGGAGAGAAGCTGAGCCCTGATTAGGGGGCGTGGCTTCCCTGACTAGGGGTCCTATGAAGGTAGCAGCCAGTCAGGCAGCGGCACAGGAGCTAGCAAACAGAGCTGTGAACAGGGGAGTTTGAGTGGGAGTTCTGTTGGAGGAGATGGTATTTGTGTGTGTTTTTGTATTGGTAGTATCTGTATGTGTAGAGGCTTTTAGGGGCTAGGTGCTGCGAGAGAAGCTGAGCCCTGATTAGGGGGCGGGGCTTCACTGACTAGGGGTCCTATAAAGGGAGCACCCAGTCAGGCAGCGGCAAGGGAGCTAGCAAACAGACCTGTAAACAGGGGAGTTTGAGTGGGAGTTCTGTTGGAGGAGAACGTATTTGTGTGTGTTTTTGTATTGGTATTATCTGTATGTGTAGAGGCTTGGAGGGGCTTTGTGCTGGGATAGAAGCTGAGCCCTGATTAGGGGGCGGGGCTTCACTGACTAGGGGTCCTATAAAGGTAGCAGCCAGTCAGGCAGCGGCACAGGAGCTAGCAAACAGAGCTGTGAACAGGGGAGTTTGAGTGGGAGTTCTGTTGGAGAAGAAGGTATTTGTGTGTGTTTTTGTATTGGTAGTATCTGTATGTGTAGAGGCTTGGAGGGGCTAGGTGCTGCGAGAGAAGCTGAGCCCTGATTAGGGGGCGGGGCTTCACTGACTAGGGGTCCTATAAAGGTAGCAGCCAGTCAGGCAGCGGCACAGACAGCTGCAGCGGCACAGGAGCTAGCAAACAGAGCTGTAAACAGGGGAGTTTGAGTGGGAGTTCTGTTGGAGGAGATGGTATTTGTGTGTGTTTAGTTTTGTATTGGTAGTATCTGTATGTGTAGGGGTTTGGCGGGGCTTTGTGCTTGGAGAGAAGCTGAGCCCTGATTAGGGGGCGGGGCTTCACTGACTAGGGGTCCTATAAAGGTAGCAGCCAGTCAGGCAGCGGAACAGACAGCTGCAGTGGCACAGGAGCTAGCAAACAGAGCTGTGAACAGGGGAGTTTGAGTGGGAGTTCTGTTGGAGGAGAAGGTATTTGTGTGTGTTTTTGTATTGGTAGTATCTGTATGTGTAGAGGCTTTTAGGGGCTAGGTGCTGCGAGAGAAGCTGAGCCCTGATTAGGGGGCGGGGCTTCACTGACTAGGGGTCCTATAAAGGGAGCACCCAGTCAGGCAGCGGCAAGGGAGCTAGCAAACAGACCTGTAAACAGGGGAGTTTGAGTGGGAGTTCTGTTGGAGGAGAACGTATTTGTGTGTGTTTTTGTATTGGTATTATCTGTATGTGTAGAGGCTTGGAGGGGCTTTGTGCTGGGATAGAAGCTGAGCCCTGATTAGGGGGCGGGGCTTCACTGACTAGGGGTCCTATAAAGGTAGCAGCCAGTCAGGCAGCGGCACAGGAGCTAGCAAACAGAGCTGTGAACAGGGGAGTTTGAGTGGGAGTTCTGTTGGAGAAGAAGGTATTTGTGTGTGTTTTTGTATTGGTAGTATCTGTATGTGTAGAGGCTTGGAGGGGCTTTGTGATGGGAGAGAAGCTGGGCCCTGATTAGGGGGCGGGGCTTCACTGATTAGGGGTCTTAGAAAGGGAGCGGCCAGTCAGGCAGCGGCACAGACAGCTGCAGTGGCACAGGAGCTAGCAAACAGAGCTGTAAACAGGGGAGTTTGAGTGGGAGTTCTGTTGGAGGAGAAGGTATTTGTGTGTGTTTTTGTATTGGTAGTATCTGTATGTGTAGAGGCTTGGAGGGGCTAGGTGCTGCGAGAGAAGCTGAGCCCTGATTAGGGGGCGGGGCTTCACTGACTAGGGGTCCTATAAAGGTAGCAGCCAGTCAGGCAGCGGCACAGACAGCTGCAGCGGCACAGGAGCTAGCAAACAGAGCTGTAAACAGGGGAGTTTGAGTGGGAGTTCTGTTGGAGGAGAACGTATTTGTGTGTGTTTGGTTTTGTATTGTCAGTATCTGTATGTGCAGGGGCTTTGTGCTGGGAGAGAAGCTGAGCCCTGATTAGGGGGCGGGGCTTCCCTGACCAGGGGTCCTATAAAGGTAGCAGCCAGTCAGGCAGCGGCACAGGAGCTAGCAAACAGAGCTGTAAACAGGGGAGTTTGAGTGGGAGTTCTGTTGGAGGAGAAGGTATTTGTGTGTGTTTGGTTTTGCATAGGTAGTATCTGTATGTGTAGAGGCTTGGAGGGGCTTTGTTCTGGGAGAGAAGCTGAGCCCTGATTAGGGGGCGGGGCTTCACTGACTAGGGGTCCTATAAAGGTAGCCGGCAGTCAGGCAGCGGAACAGACAGCTGCAGCGGCACAGGAGCTAGCAAACAGAGCTGTAAACAGGGTAGTTTGAGTGGGAGTTCTGTTGGAGGAGAAGGTATTTGTGTGTGTTTTTGTATTGGTATTATCTGTATGTGTAGAGGCTTGGAGGGGCTAGGTGCTGCGAGAGAAGCTGAGCCCTGATTAGGGGGCGGGGCTTCACTGACTAGGTGTCCTATAAAGGTAGCAGCCAGTCAGGCAGCGGCACAGGAGCTAGCAAACAGAGCTGTAAACAGGGGAGTTTGAGTGGGAGTTCTGTTGGAGGAGATGGTATTTGTGTGTGTTTGGTTTTGTATTGGTAGTATCTGTATGTGCAGGGGCTTTGTGCTGGGAGAGAATCTGAGCCCTGATTAGGGGGCGGGGCTTCCCTGACTAGGGGTCCTATAAAGGTAGCAGCCAGTCAGGCAGCGGCACAGGAGCTAGCAAACAGAGCTGTAAACAGGGGAGTTTGAGTGGGAGTTCTGTTGGAGGAGAAGGTATTTGTGTGTGTTTGGTTTTGCATTGGTAGTATCTGTATGTGTAGAGGCTTGGAGGGGCTTTGTGCTGGGAGAGAAGCTGAGCCCTGATTAGGGGGCGGGGCTTCACTGATTAGGGGTCCTATAAAGGTATCAGCCAGTCAGGCATTGGCACAGACAGCTGCAGCGGCACAGGAGCTAGCAAACAGAGCTGTAAACAGGGGAGTTTGAGTGGTAGTTCTGTTGGAGGAGAAGGTGTTTGTGTGTGTTTGGTTTTGTATTGTCAGTATCTGTATGTGCAGGGGCTTTGTGCTGGGAGAGAAGCTGAGCCCTGATTAGGGGGCGGGGCTTCCCTGACTAGGGGTCCTATAAAGGTAGCAGCCAGTCAGGCAGCGGCACAGGAGCTAGCAAACAGAGCTGTAAACAGGGGAGTTTGAGTGGGAGTTCTGTTGGAGGAGAAGGTATTTGTGTGTGTTTGGTTTTGCATTGGTAGTATATGTATGTGTAGAGGCTTGGAGGGGCTTTGTGCTGGGAGAGAAGCTGATCCCTGATTAGGGGGCGAGGCTTCACTGACTAGGGGTCCTATAAAGGTAGCAGCCAGTCAGGCAGCGGCACAGCAGCTAGCAAACAGAGCTGTGAACAGGGGAGTTTGAGTGGGAGTTCTGTTGGAGGAGAAGGTATTTGTGTGTGTTTTTGTATTGGTACTATCTGTATGTGTAGAGGCTTGGAGGGGCTAGGTGCTGCGAGAGAAGCTGAGCCCTGATTAGGGGGCGGGGCTTCACAGACTAGGGGTCCTATAAAGGTAGCAGCCAGTCAGGCAGCGGCACAGGAGCTATCAAACAGAGCTGTGAACAGGGGAGTTTGAGTGGGAGTTCTGTTGGAAGAGAAGGTATTTGTGTGTGTTTTTGTATTGGTATTATCTGTATGTGTAGAGGCTTGGAGGGGCTAGGTGCTGCGAGAGAAGCTGAGCCCTGATTAAGGGGCGGGGCTTCACTGACTAGGGGTCCTATAAAGGTAGCAGCCAGTCAGGCATTGGCACAGACAGCTGCAGCGGCACAGGAGCTAGCAAACTGAGCTGTAAACAGGGGAGTTTGAGTGGGAGTTCTGTTGGAGGAGAAGGTATTTGTGTGTGTTTGGTTTTGTATTGTCAGTATCTGTATGTGCAGGGGCTTTGTGCTGGGAGAGAAGCTGAGCCCTGATTAGGCGGCGGGGCTTCCCTGACTAGGGGTCCTATAAAGGTAGCAGCCAGTCAGGCAGCGGCACAGGAGCTAGCAAACAGAGCTGTAAACAGGGGAGTTTGAGTGGGAGTTCTGTTGGAGGAGAAGGTATTTGTGTGTGTTTGGTTTTGCATTGGTAGTATCTGTATGTGTTGAGGCTTGGAGGGGCTTTGTGCTGGGAGAGAAGCTGAGCCCTGATTAGGGGGCGGGGCTTCACTGACTAGGGGTCCTATAAAGGAAGCAGCCAGTCAGGCAGCGGCACAGGAGCTAGCAAACAGAGCTGTGAACAGGGGAGTTTGAGTGGGAGTTCTGTTGGAGGAGAAGGTATTTGTGTGTGTTTTTGTATTGGTAGTATCTGTATGTGTAGAGGCTTGGAGGGGCTAGGTGCTGCGAGAGAAGCTGAGCCCTGATTAGGGGGCGGGACTTCACTGACTAGGGGTCGTATAAAGGTAGCAGCCAGTCAGGCAGCGGCAAGGGAGCTAGCAAACAGACCTGTAAACAGGGGAGTTTGAGTGGGAGTTCTGTTGGAGGAGAACGTATTTGTGTGTGTTTTTGTATTGGTATTATCTGAAGTGTAGAGGCTTGGAGGGGCTTTGTGCTGGGAGAGAAGCTGAGCCCTGATTAGGGGGCGGGGCTTCACTGACTAGGGGTCCTATAAAGGTAGCAGCCAGTCAGGCAGCGGCACAGGAGCTAGCAAACAGAGCTGTGAACAGGGGAGTTTGAGTGGGAGTTCTGTTGGAGGAGAAGGTATTTGTGTGTGTTTTTGTATTGGTAGTATCTGTATGTGTAGAGGCTTGGAGGGGCTAGGTGCTGCGAGAGAAGCTGAGCCCTGATTAGGGGGCGGGGCTTCACTGACTAGGGGTCCTATAAAGGTAGCAGCCAGTACGGCAGCGGCACAGACAGCTGCAGCGGCACAGGAGCTATCAAACAGAGCTGTGAACAGGGGAGTTTGAGTGGGAGTTCTGTTGGAGGAGAAGGTATTTGTGTGTGTTTTTGTATTGGTATTATCTGTATGTGTAGAGGCTTGGAGGGGCTAGGTGCTGCGAGAGAAGAAAAAGCCCTGATTAAGGGGCGGGGCTTCACTGATTAGGGGTCCTATAAAGGTAGCAGCCAGTCAGGCATTGGCACAGACAGCTGCAGCGGCACAGGAGCTAGCAAACAGAGCTGTAAACAGGGGAGTTTGAGTGGGAGTTCTGTTGGAGGAGAAGGTATTTGTGTGTGTTTGGTTTTGTATTGTCAGTATCTGTATGTGCAGGGGCTTTGTGCTGGGAGAGAAGCTGAGCCCTGATTAGGCGGCGGGGCTTCCCTGACTAGGGGTCCTATAAAGGTAGCAGCCAGTCAGGCAGCGGCACAGGAGCTAGCAAACAGAGCTGTAAACAGGGGAGTTTGAGTGGGAGTTCTGTTGGAGGAGAAGGTATTTGTGTGTATTTGGTTTTGCATTGGTAGTATCTGTATGTGTAGAGGCTTGGAGGGGCTTTGTGCTGGGAGAGAAGCTGAGCCATGATTAGGGGGCGGGGCTTCACTGACTAGGGGTCCTATAAAGGTAGCAGCCAGTCAGGCAGCGGCACAGGAGCTAGCAAACAGAGCTGTGAACAGGGGAGTTTGAGTGGGAGTTCTGTTGGAGGAGAAGGTATTTGTGTGTGTTTTTGTATTGGTAGTATCTGTATGTGTAGAGGCTTGGAGGGGCTAGGTGCTGCGAGAGAAGCTGAGCCCTGATTAGGGGGCGGGACTTCACTGACTAGGGGTCGTATAAAGGTAGCAGCCAGTCAGGCAGCGGCAAGGGAGCTAGCAAACAGACCTGTAAACAGGGGAGTTTGAGTGGGAGTTCTGTTGGAGGAGAACGTATTTGTGTGTGTTTTTGTATTGGTATTATCTGAAGTGTAGATGCTTGGAGAGGCTTTGTGCTGGGAGAGAAGCTGAGCCCTGATTAGGGGGCGGGGCTTCACTGACTAGGGGTCCTATAAAGGTAGCAGCCAGTCAGGCAGCGGCACAGACAGCTGAAGCGGCACAGGAGCTAGCAAACATAGCTGTAAACAGGGGAGTTTGAGTGGGAGTTCTGTTGGAGGAGAAGGTATTTGTGTGTCTTTGGTTTTGTATTTTCAGTATCTGTATGTGCAGGGGCTTTGTGCTGGGAGAGAAGCTGAGCCCTGATTAGGGGGCGGGGCTTCCCTGACTAGGGGTCCTATAAAGGTAGCAGCCAGTCAGGCAGCGGCACAGGAGCGAGCAAACAGAGCTGTGAACAGGGGAGTTTGAGTGGGAGTTCTGTTGGAGGAGAAGCTATTTGTGTGTGTTTTTGTATTGGTGGTATCTGTATGTGTAGAGGCTTTTAGGGGCTAGGTGCTGCGAGAGAAGCTGAGCCCTGATTAGGGGGCGGGGCTTCACTGACTAGGGGTCCTATAAAGGTAGCAGCCAGTCAGGCAGCGGCACAGGAGCTAGCAAACAGAGCTGTGAACAGGGGAGTTTGAGTGGGAGTTCTGTTGGAGGAGAAGGTATTTGTGTGTGTTTTTGTATTGGTAGTATCTGTATGTGTAGAGGCTTGGAGGGGCTAGGTGCTGCGAGAGAAGCTGAGCCCTGATTAGGGAGCGGGACTTCACTGACTAGGGGTCGTATTAAGGTAGCAGCCAGTCAGGCAGCGGCAAGGGAGCTAGCAAACAGACCTGTAAGCAGGGGAGTTTGAGTGGGAGTTCTGTTGGAGGAGAAGGTATTTGTGTGTGTTTTTGTATTGGTAGTATCTGTATGTGTAGAGGCTTGGAGAGGCTTTGTGCTGGGAGAGAAGCTGAGCCCTGATTAGGGGGCGGGGCTTCACTGACTAGGGGTCCTATAAAGGTAGCAGCCAGTCAGGCAGCGGCACAGACAGCTGAAGCGGCACAGGAGCTAGCAAACAGAGCTGTAAACAGGGGAGTTTGAGTGGTAGTTCTTTTGGAGGAGAAGGTATTTGTGTGTGTTTGGTTTTGTATTGTCAGTATCTGTATGTGCAGGGGCTTTGTGCTGGGAGAGAAGCTGAGCCCTGATTAGGGGGCGGGGCTTCCCTGACTAGGGGTCCTATAAAGGTAGCAGCCAGTCAGGCAGCGGCACAGGAGCGAGCAAACAGAGCTGTGAACAGGGGAGTTTGAGTGGGAGTTCTGTTGGAGGAGAAGCTATTTGTGTGTGTTTTTGTATTGGTGGTATCTGTATGTGTAGAGGCTTTTAGGGGCTAGGTGCTGCGAGAGAAGCTGAGCCCTGATTAGGGGGCGGGGCTTCACTGACTAGGGGTCCTATAAAGGTAGCAGCCAGTCAGGCAGCGGCACAGGAGCTAGCAAACAGAGCTGTGAACAGGGGAGTTTGAGTGGGAGTTCTGTTGGAGGAGAAGGTATTTGTGTGTGTTTTTGTATTGGTAGTATCTGTATGTGTAGAGGCTTGGAGGGGCTAGGTGCTGCGAGAGAAGCTGAGCCCTGATTAGGGGTCGGGGCTTCAGAGACTAGGGGTCCTATAAAGGTAGCAGCCAGTCAGGCAGCGGCACAGACAGCTGAAGCGGCACAGGAGCTAGCAAACAGAGCTGTAAACAGGGGAGTTTGAGTGGGAGTTCTGTTGGAGGAGAAGGTATTTGTGTGTGTTTGCTTTTGTATTGTCAGTATCTGTATGTGCAGGGGCTTTGTGCTGGGAGAGAAGCTGAGCCCTGATTAGGGGGCGGGGCTTCCCTGACTAGGGGTCCTATAAAGGTAGCAGCCAGTCAGGCAGCGGCACAGGAGCGAGCAAACAGAGCTGTGAACAGGGGAGTCTGAGTGGGAGTTGTGTTGGAGGAGAAGGTATTTGTGTGTGTTTTTGTATTGGTAGTATCTGTATGTGTAGAGGCTTGGAGGGGCTAGGTGCTGCGAGAGAAGCTGAGCCCTGATTAGGGGGCGGGACTTCACTGACTAGGGGTCGTATAAACGTAGCAGCCAGTCAGGCAGCGGCAAGGGAGCGAGCAAACAGACCTGTAAACAGGGGAGTTTCAGTGGGAGTTGTGTTGGAGGAGAGGCTATTTGTGTGTGTTTTTGTATTGGTAGTATCTGTATGTGTAGAGGCTTGGAGGGGCTAGGTGCTGCGAGAGAAGCTGAGCCCTGATTAGGGGGCGGGGCTTCACTGACTAGGGGTCCTATAAAGGTAGCAGCCAGTCAGGCAGCGGCACAGGAGCTAGCAAACAGAGCTGTAAACAGGGGAGTTTGAGTGGGAGTTCTGTTGGAGGAGATGGTATTTGTGTGTGTTTGGTTTTGTATTGGTAGTATCTGTATGTGTAGGGGTTTGGCGGGGCTTTGTGCTTGGAGAGAAGCTGAGCCCTGATTAGGGGGCGGGGCTTCACTGACTAGGGGTCCTATAAAGGTAGCAGCCAGTCAGGCAGCGGAACAGACAGCTGCAGTTGCACAGGAGCTAGCAAACAGAGCTGTGAACAGGGGAGTTTGAGTGGGAGTTCTGTTGGAGGAGATGGTATATGTGTGTGTTTGGTTTTGTATTGGTAGTATCTGTATGTGTAGGGGTTTGGCGGGGCTTTGTGCTGGGAGAGAAGCTGAGCCCTGATTAGGGGGCGGGGCTTCCCTGACTAGGGGTCCTATAAATGTAGCAGCGAGTCAGGCAGCGGCACAGGAGCTAGCAAACAGAGCTGTGAACAGGGGAGTTTGAGTGGGAGTTCTGTTGGAGGAGAAGGTATTTGTGTGTGTTTTTGTATTGGTAGTATCTGTATGTGTAGAGGCTTGGAGGGGCTAGGTGCTGCGAGAGAAGCTGAGCCCTGATTAGGGGGCGGGGCTTCACTGACTAGGGGTCCTATAAAGGTAGCAGCCAGTCAGGCAGCGACACAGGAGCTAGCAAACAGAGCTGTGAACAGGGGAGTTTGAGTGGGAGTTCTGTTGGAGGAGAAGGTATTTGTTTGTGTTTGGTTTTGTATTGTCAGTATCTGTATGTGCAGGGGCTTTGTGCTGGGAGAGAAGCTGAGCCCTGATTCGGGGGCGGGGCTTCCCTGACTAGGGGTCCTATAAAGGTAGCAGCCAGTCAGGCAGCGGCACAGGAGCTAGCAAACAGAGCTGTAAACAGGGGAGTTTGAGTGGGAGTTCTGTTGGAGGAGAACGTATTTGTGTGTGTTTTTGTTTTGGTATTATCTGTATGTGTAGAGGCTTGGAGGGGCTTTGTGCTGGGAGAGAAGCTGAGCCCTGATTAGGGGGCGGGCTTCACTGACTAGGGGTTCAATAAAGGTAGCAGCCAGTCAGGCAGCGGCACAGGAGCTAGCAAACAGAGCTGTGAACAGGGGAGTTTGAGTGGGAGTTCTGTTGGAGGAGAAGGTATTTGTGTGTGTTTTTGTATTGGTAGTATCTGTATGTGTAGAGGCTTGGAGGGGTTAGGTGCTGCGAGAGAAGCTGAGCCCTGATTAGGGGGCGGGGCTTCACTGACTAGCGGTCCTATAAAGGTAGCAGCCAGTCAGGCAGCGGCACAGACAGCTGCAGCGGCACAGGAGCTAGCAAACAGAGCTGTAAACAGGGGAGTTTGAGTGGGAGTTCTGTTGGAGGAGATGGTATATGTGTGTGTTTGGTTTTGTATTGGTAGTATCTGTATGTGTAGGGGTTTGGCGGGGCTTTGTGCTTGGAGAGAAGCTGAGCCCTGATTAGGGGGCGGGGCTTAACTGACTAGGGGTCCTATAAAGGTAGCAGCCAGTCAGGCAGCGGAACAGACAGCTGCAGTGGCACAGGAGCTAGCAAACAGAGCTGTGAACAGAGGAGTTTGAGTGGGAGTTCTGTTGGAGGAGAAGGTATTTGTTTGTGTTTTTGTATTGGTATTATCTGTATGTGTAGAGGCTTGGAGGGGCTAGGTGCTGCGAGAGAAGCTGAGCCCTGATTAGGGGGCGGGGCTTCCCTGACTAGGGGTCCTATAAAGGTAGCAGCCAGTCAGGCAGCGGCACAGGAGCTAGCAAACAGAGCTCTAAACAGGGGAGTTTGAGTGGGAGTTCTGTTGGAGGAGAAGGTATTTGTGTGTGTTTGGTTTTGCATAGGTAGTATCTGTATGTGTAGAGGCTTGGAGGGGCTTTGTGCTGGGAGAGAAGCTGAGCCCTGATTAGGGGGCGGGGCTTGACTGACTAGGGGTCCTATAAAGGTAGCAGGCAGTCAGGCAGCGGAACAGACAGCTGCAGCGGCACAGGAGCTAGCAAACAGAGCTGTAAACAGGGTAGTTTGAGTGGGAGTTCTGTTGGAGGAGAAGGTATTTGTGTGTGTTTTTGTATTGGTATTATCTGTATGTGTAGAGGCTTGGAGGGGCTTTGTGATGGGAGAGAAGCTGGGCCCTGATTAGGGGGCGGGGCTTCACTGACTAGGGGTCCTATAAAGGTAGCAGCCAGTCAGACACCGGCACAGACAGCTGCAGCGGCACAGGACCTAGCAAACAGAGCTGTAAACAGGGGAGTTGGAGTGGGAGTTCTGTTGGAGGAGAAGGTACTTGTGTTTGTTTGGTTTTGTATTGGTAGTATCTGTATATGTAGAGGCTTGGAGGGGCTTTGAGCTGGGAGAGAAGCTGAGCCCTGATTAGGGGGCGGGGCTTCAATGACTAGGGGTCCTATAAAGTTAGCAGCCAGTCAGGCAGCGGAACAGACAGCTGCAGTGGCACAGGAGCTAGCAAACAGAGCTGTAAACAGGGGAGTTTGAGTGGGAGTTCTGTTGGAGGAGAAGGTATTTGTGTGTGTTTTTGTATTGGTAATATCTGTATGTGTAGATGCTTGGAGGGGCTAGGTGCTGGGAGAGAAGCAGAGCCCTGATTAGGGGGCGGGGCTTCACTGACTAGGGGTCCTATAAAGGTAGCAGCCAGTCAGGCATTGGCACAGACAGCTGCAGCGGCACAGGAGCTAGCAAACAGAGCTGTAAACAGGGGAGTTTGAGTGGGAGTTTTGTTGGAGGAGATGGTATTTGTGTGTGTTTGGTTTTGTATTGGTAGTATCTGTATGTGTAGGGGTTTGGCGGGGCTTTGTGCTTGGAGAGAAGCTGAGCCCTGATTAGGGGGCGGGGCTTCACTGACTAGGGGTCCTAGAAAGGGAGCAGCCAGTCAGGCAGCGGCACAGACAGCTGCAGTGGCACAGGAGCTAGCAAACAGAGCTGTAAACAGGGGAGTTTGAGTGGGAGTTCTGTTGGAGGAGAAGGTACTTGTGTGTGTTCGGTTTTGTATTGGTAGTATCTGCATGTGTACGGGCTTTGTGCTGGGAGAGAAGCTGAGCCCTGATTAGGGGGCGTGGCTTCCCTGACTAGGGGTCCTATGAAGGTAGCAGCCAGTCAGGCAGCGGCACAGGAGCTAGCAACCAGAGCGGTAAACAGGGGAGTTTGAGTGGGAGTTCTGTTGCAGGAGAAGGTATTTGTGTGTTTTTTTGTATTGGTAGTATCTGTATATGTAGAGGCTTGGAGGGGCTTTGTGCTGGGAGAGAAGCTGAGCCCTGATCAGGGGGCGGGGCTTCACTGACTAGGGGTCCTATAAAGGTAGCAGCCAGTCAGGCATTGGCACAGACAGCTGCAGCGGCACAGGAGCTAGCAAACAGAGCTGTAAACAGGGGAGTTTGAGTGGGAGTTTTGTTGGAGGAGATGGTATTTGTGTGTGTTTGGTTTTGTATTGGTAGTATCTGTATGTGTAGGGGTTTGGCGGGGCTTTGTGCTTGGAGAGAAGCTGAGCCCTGATTAGGGGGCGGGGCTTCACTGACTAGGGGTCCTAGAAAGGGAGCAGCCAGTCAGGCAGCGGCACAGACAGCTGCAGTGGCACAGGAGCTAGCAAACAGAGCTGTAAACAGGGGAGTTTGAGTGGGAGTTCTGTTGGAGGAGAAGGTACTTGTGTGTGTTCGGTTTTGTATTGGTAGTATCTGCATGTGTACGGGCTTTGTGCTGGGAGAGAAGCTGAGCCCTGATTAGGGGGCGTGGCTTCCCTGACTAGGGGTCCTATGAAGGTAGCAGCCAGTCAGGCAGCGGCACAGGAGCTAGCAACCAGAGCGGTAAACAGGGGAGTTTGAGTGGGAGTTCTGTTGGAGGAGAAGGTATTTGTGTGTTTTTTTGTATTGGTAGTATCTGTATATGTAGAGGCTTGGAGGGGCTTTGTGCTGGGAGAGAAGCTGAGCCCTGATCAGGGGGCGGGGCTTCACTGACTAGGGGTCCTATAAAGGTAGCAGCCAGTCAGGCAGCGGCACAGGAGCTAGCAAACAAACCTGTAAACAGGGGAGTTTGAGTGGGAGTTCTGTTGGAGGAGAAGGTACTTGTGTGTGTTCGGTTTTGTATTGGTAGTATCTGTATGTGTACGGGCTTTGTGCTGGGAGTGAAGCTGAGCCCTGATTAGGGGGCGTGGCTTCCCTGACTAGGGGTCCTATGAAGGTAGCAGCCAGTCAGGCATTGGCACAGAAAGCTGCAGCGGCACAGGAGCTAGCAAACAGAGCTGTAAACAGGGGAGTTTGAGTGGGAGTTCTGTTGGAGGAGAAGGTATTTGTGTGTGTTTGGTTTTGTATTGTCAGTATCTGTATGTGCAGGGGCTTTGTGCTGGGAGAGAAGCTGAGCCCTGATTAGGGGGCGGGGCTTCCCTGACTAGGGGTCCTATAAAGGTAGCAGCCAGTCAGGCAGCGGCACAGGAGCTAGCAAACAGAGCTGTACACAGGGGAGTTTGAGTGGGAGTTCTGTTGGAGGAGAAGGTATTTGTGTGTGTTTGGTTTTGCATAGGTAGTATCTGTATGTGTAGAGGCTTGGAGGGGCTTTGTGCTGGGAGAGAAGCTGAGCCCTGATCAGGGGGCGGGGCTTGACTGACTAGGGGTCCTATAAAGGTAGGAGGCAGTCAGGCAGCGGAACAGACAGCTGCAGCGGCACAGGAGCTAGCAAACAGAGCTGTAAACAGGGTAGTTTGAGTGGGAGTTCTGTTGGAGGAGAAGGTATTTGTGTGTGTTTTAGTATTGGTATTATCTGTATGTGTAGAGGCTTGGAGGGGCTTTGTGATGGGAGAGAAGCTGGGCCCTGATTAGGGGGCGGGGCTTCACTGATTAGGGGTCCTATAAAGGTAGCAGCCAGTCAGGCAGCGGCACAGGAGCTAGCAAACAAACCTGTAAACAGGGGAGTTTGAGTGGGAGTTCTTTTGGAGGAGATGGTATTTGTGTGTGTTTGGTTTTGTATTGGTAGTATCTGTATGTGTAGGGGTTTGGCGGGGCTTTGTGCTTGGAGAGAAGCTGAGCCCTGATTAGGGGGCGGGGCTTCACTGACTAGGGGTCCTAGAAAGGGAGCAGCCAGTCAGGCAGCGGCACAGACAGCTGCAGTGGCACAGGAGCTAGCAAACAGAGCTGTAAACAGGGGAGTTTGAGTGGGAGTTCTGTTGGAGGAGAAGGTACTTGTGTGTGTTCGGTTTTGTATTGGTAGTATCTGTATGTGTACGGGCTTTGTGCTGGGAGAGAAGCTGAGCCCTGATTAGGGGGCGTGGCTTCCCTGACTAGGGGTCCTATGAAGGTAGCAGCCAGTCAGGCAGCGGCACAGGAGCTGGCAAACAGAGCGGTAAACAGGGTAGTTTGAGTGGGAGTTCTGTTGGAGGAGAAGGTATTTGTGTGTTTTTTTGTATTGGTAGTATCTGTATATGTAGAGGCTTGGAGGGGCTTTGTGCTGGGAGAGAAGCTGAGCCCTGATTAGGGGGCGGGGCTTCACTGACTAGGGGTCCTATAAAGGTAGCAGCCAGTCAGGCAGCGGCACAGACAGCTGCAGCGGCACAGGAGCTAGCAAACAGAGCTGTAAACAGGGGAGTTTGAGTGGAAGTTCTGTTGGAGGAGAAGGTATTTGTGTGTGTTTTTGTATTGGTATTATCTGTATGTGTAGAGGCTTGGAGGGGCTAGGTGCTGCGAGAGAAGCTGAGCCCTGATTACGGGGCGGGGCTTCACTGACTAGGGGTCCTATAATGGTAGCAGCCAGTCAGGCAGCGGCACAGGAGCTAGCAAACAGAGCTGTAAACAGGGTAGTTTGAGTGGGAGTTCTGTTGGAGGAGAAGGTATTTGTGTGTTTTTTTGTATTGGTAGTATCTGTATATGTAGAGGCTTGGAGGAGCTTTGAGCTGGGAGAGAAGCTGAGCCCTGATTAGGGGGCGGGGCTTCAATGACTAGGGGTCCTATAAAGTTAGCAGCCAGTCAGGCAGCGGAACAGACAGCTGCAGTGGCACAGGAGATAGCAAACAGAGCTGTAAACAGGGGAGTTTGAGTGGGAGTTCTGTTGGAGGAGGAGGTATTTGTGTGTGTTTGGTTTTGTATTGGTAGTATCTGTGTGTGTAGAGGCTTGGAGGGGCTAGATGCTGCGAGAGAAGCTGGTCCCTGATTAGGGGGCGGGGCTTCACTGACTAGGGGTCCTATAAAGGTAGCAGCCAGTCAGGCAGCGGCACAGACAGCTGAAGCGGCACAGGAGCTAGCAAACAGAGCTGTAAACAGGGGAGTTTGAGTGGGAGTTCTGTTGGAGGAGAAGGTATTTGTGTGTGTTTGGTTTTGTATTGTCAGTGTCTGTATGTACAGGGGCTTTGTGCTGGGAGAGAAGCTGAGCCCTGATTAGGGGGCGGGGCTTCCCTGACTAGGGGTCCTATAAAGGTAGCAGCCAGTCAGGCAGCGGCACAGGAGCTAGCAGACAGAGCTGTGAACAGGGGAGTTTGAGTGGGAGTTCTGTTGGAGGAGAAGGTATTTGTGTGTGTTTTTGTATTGGTAGTATCTGTATGTGTAGAGGCTTGGAGGGGCTAGGTGCTGGGAGAGAAGCTGAGCCCTGATTAGGGGGCGGGGCTTCACTGACTAGGGGTCCTATAAAGGTAGCAGCCAGTCAGGCAGCGGCACAGGAGCTAGCAAACAGAGCTGTGAACAGGGGAGTTGGAGTGCGAGTTCTGTTGGAGGAGAAGGTATTTGTGTGTGTTTGGTTTTGTATTGGTAGTATCTGTATGTGTACGGGCTTTGTGCTGGGAGAGAAGCTGAGCCCTGATCAGGGGGCGGGGCTTCACTGACTAGGGGTCCTATAAAGGTAGGAGCCAGTCAGGCAGCGGCACAGGAGCTAGCAAACAGAGCTGTAAACAGGGGAGTTTGAGTGGGAGTTCTGTTGGAGGAGATGGTATTTGTGTGTGTTTGGTTTCGTATTGGTAGTATCTGTATGTGTACGGGCTTTGTGCTGGGAGAGAAGCTGAGCCCTGATTAGGGGGCGGGGCTTGACTGACTAGGGGTCCTATAAAGGTAGCAGCCAGTCAGGCAGCGGCACAGGAGCTAGCAAACAGAGCTGTAAACAGGGGAGTTTGAGTGGGAGTTCTGTTGGAGGAGATGGTATTTGTGTGTGTTTGGTTTCGTATTGGTAGTATCTGTATGTGTACGGGCTTTGTGCTGGGAGAGAAGCTGAGCCCTGATTAGGGGGCGGGGCTTGACTGACTAGGGGTCCTATAAAGGTAGCAGCCAGTCAGGCAGCGGCTCAGACAGCTGCAGCGGCACAGGAGCTAGCAAACAGAGCTGTAAACAGGGGAGTTGGAGTGGGAGTTCTGTTGGAGGAGAAGGTATTTGTGTGTGTTTGGTTTTGTATTGGTAGTATCTGTATGTATAGAGGCTTGGAGGGGCTTTGTGCTGGGAGAGAAGCTGAGCCCTGATTAGTGGGCGGGGCTTCACTGACTAGGGGTCCTATAAAGGTAGCAGCCAGTCAGGCAGCGGCACAGGACTTAGCAAACAGAACTGTAAACAGGGGAGTTTGAGTGGGAGTTTTGTTGGAGGAGATGGTATTTGTGTGTGTTTGGTTTTGTATTGGTAGTATCTGTATGTGTAGGGGTTTGGCGGGGCTTTGTGCTTGGAGAGAAGCTGAGCCCTGATTAGGGGGCGGGGCTTCACTGACTAGGGGTCCTATAAAGGTAGCAGCCAGTCAGGCAGCGGCACAGACAGCTGAAGCGGCACAGGAGCTAGCAAACAGAGCTGTAAACAGGGGAGTTTGAGTGGGAGTTCTGTTGGAGGAGATGGTATTTGTGTGTGTTTGGTTTTGTATTGGTAGTATCTGTATGTGTAGAGGCTTGGAGGGGCTTTGTGCTGGGAGAGAAGCTGAGCCCTGATCAGGGGGCGCGGCTTCACTGACTAGGGGTCCTATAAAGGTAGGAGCCAGTCAGGCAGCGGCACAGACAGCTGCAGCGGCACCGGAGCTAGCAAACAGAGCTGTGAACAGGGGAGTTTGAGTGGGAGTTCTGTTGGAGGAGAAGGTATTTGTGTGTGTTTTTGTATTGGTAGTATCTGTATGTGTAGAGGCTTGGAGGGGCTTTGTACTGGGAGAGAAGCTGAGCCCTGATCAGGGGGCGGGGCTTCACTGACTAGGGGTCCTATAAAGGTAGGAGCCAGTCAGGCAGCGGCACAGACAGCTGCAGCGGCTCAGGAGCTAGCAAACAAGGCTGTGAACAGGGGAGTTTGAGTGGGAGTTCTGTTGGAGGAGAAGGTATTTGTGTGTGTTTTTGTATTGGTAGTATCTGTATGTGTAGAGGCTTGGAGGGGCTTTGTACTGGGAGAGAAGCTGAGCCCTGATCAGGGGGCGGGGCTTCACTGACTAGGGGTCCTATAAAGGTAGGAGCCAGTCAGGCAGCGGCACAGACAGCTGAAGCGGCACAGGACCTAGCAAACAGAGCTGTAAACAGGGGAGTTGGAGTGGGAGTTCTGTTGGAGGAGAAGGTATTTGTGTGTGTTTGGTTTTGTATTGTCAGTATCTGTATGTGCAGGGGCTTTGTGCTGGGAGAGAAGCTGAGCCCTGATCAGGGGGCGGGGCTTCACTGACTAGGGGTCCTATAAAGGTAGCAGCCAGTCAGGCAGCGGCACAGGAGCTAGCAAACAGAGCTGTGAACAGGGGAGTTTGAGTGGGAGTTCTGTTGGAGGAGAAGGTATTTGTGTGTCTTTTTGTATTGGTAGTATCTGTATGTGTAGAGGCTTGGAGGGGCTAGGTGCTGGGAGAGAAGCTGAGCCCTGATTAGGGGGCGGGGCTTCACTGACTAGGGGTCCTATAAAGGTAGCAGCCAGTCAGGCAGCGGCACAGGAGCTAGGAAACAGAGCTGTAAACAGGGGAATTAGAGTGGGAGTTCTGTTGGAGGAGAAGGTATTTGTCTGTGTTTTTGTATTGGTAGTATCTGTATATGTAGAGGCTTGAAGGGGCTTTGTGCTGGGAGAGAAGCTGAGCCCTGATTAGGGGGTGGGGCTTCACTGACTAGGGGTCCTATAAAGGTAGCAGCCAGTCAGGCATTGGCACAGACAGCTGCAGCGGCACAGGAGCTAGCAAACAGAGCTGTAAACAGGGGAGTTTGAGTGGGAGTTCTGTTAGAGGAGAAGGTATTTGTGTTTTTGTATTGGTAGTATCTGTATGTGTAGAGGCTTGGAGGGGCTAGGTGCTGCGAGAGAAGCTGAGCCCTGATTAGGGGGCGGGGCTTCCCTGACTAGGGGTCCTATAAAGGTAGCAGCCAGTCAGGCAGCGGCACAGGAGCTAGCAAACAGAGCTGTAAACAGGGGAGTTTGAGTGGGAGTTCTGTTGGAGGAGAAGGTATTTGTGTGTGTTTGGTTTTGCATTGGTAGTATCTGTATGTGTAGAGGCTTGGACGGGCTTTGTGCTGGGAGAGAAGCTGAGCCCTGATTAGGGGGCGGGGCTTCCCTGACTAGGGGTCCTATAAAGGTAGCAGCCAGTCAGGCAGCGGCACAGGAGCTAGCAAACAGACCTGTAAACAGGGGAGTTTGAGTGGGAGTTCTGTTGGAGGAGAAGGTACTTGTGTGTGTTCGGTTTTGTATTGGTAGTATCTGTATGTGTACGGGCTTTGTGCTGGGAGAGAAGCTGAGCCCTGATTAGGGGGCGTGGCTTCCCTGACTAGGGGTCCTATGAAGGTAGCAGCCAGTCAGGCAGCGGCACAGGAGCTGGCAAACAGAGCGGTAAACAGGGTAGTTTGAGTGGGAGTTCTGTTGGAGGAGAAGGTATTTGTGTGTTTTTTTGTATTGGTAGTATCTGTATATGTAGAGGCTTGGAGGGGCTTTGTGCTGGGAGAGAAGCTGAGCCCTGATTAGGGGGCGGGGCTTCACTGACTAGGGGTCCTATAAAGGTAGCAGCCAGTCAGGCAGCGGCACAGACAGCTGCAGCGGCACAGGAGCTAGCAAACAGAGCTGTAAACAGGGGAGTTTGAGTGGAAGTTCTGTTGGAGGAGAAGGTATTTGTGTGTGTTTTTGTATTGGTATTATCTGTATGTGTAGAGGCTTGGAGGGGCTAGGTGCTGCGAGAGAAGCTGAGCCCTGATTACGGGGCGGGGCTTCACTGACTAGGGGTCCTATAAAGGTAGCAGCCAGTCAGGCAGCGGCACAGGAGCTAGCAAACAGACCTGTAAACAGGGGAGTTTGAGTGGGAGTTCTGTTGGAGGAGAAGGTACTTGTGTGTGTTCGGTTTTGTATTGGTAGTATCTGTATGTGTACGGGCTTTGTGCTGGGAGAGAAGCTGAGCCCTGATTAGGGGGCGGGGCTTCACTGACTAGGGGTCCTATAAAGGTAGCAGCCAGTCAGGCAGCGGCACAGACAGCTGCAGTGGCACAGGAGATAGCAAACAGAGCTGTAAACAGGGGAGTTTGAGTGGGAGTTCTGTTGGAGGAGGAGGTATTTGTGTGTGTTTGGTTTTGTATTGGTAGTATCTGTATATGTAGAGGCTTGGAGGAGCTTTGAGCTGGGAGAGAAGCTGAGCCCTGATTAGGGGGCGGGGCTTCAATGACTAGGGGTCCTATAAAGTTAGCAGCCAGTCAGGCAGCGGAACAGACAGCTGCAGTGGCACAGGAGATAGCAAACAGAGCTGTAAACAGGGGAGTTTGAGTGGGAGTTCTGTTGGAGGAGGAGGTATTTGTGTGTGTTTGGTTTTGTATTGGTAGTATCTGTGTGTGTAGAGGCTTGGAGGGGCTAGATGCTGCGAGAGAAGCTGGTCCCTGATTAGGGGGCGGGGCTTCACTGACTAGGGGTCCTATAAAGGTAGCAGCCAGTCAGGCAGCGGCACAGACAGCTGAAGCGGCACAGGAGCTAGCAAACAGAGCTGTAAACAGGGGAGTTTGAGTGGGAGTTCTGTTGGAGGAGAAGGTATTTGTGTGTGTTTGGTTTTGTATTGTCAGTGTCTGTATGTACAGGGGCTTTGTGCTGGGAGAGAAGCTGAGCCCTGATTAGGGGGCGGGGCTTGACTGACTAGGGGTCCTATAAAGGTAGCAGCCAATCAGGCAGCGGCTCAGACAGCTGCAGCGGCACAGGAGCTAGCAAACAGAGCTGTAAACAGGGGAGTTGGAGTGGGAGTTCTGTTGGAGGAGAAGGTATTTGTGTGTGTTTGGTTTTGTATTGGTAGTATCTGTATGTATAGAGGCTTGGAGGGGCTTTGTGCTGGGAGAGAAGCTGAGCCCTGATTAGTGGGCGGGGCTTCACTGACTAGGGGTCCTATAAAGGTAGCAGCCAGTCAGGCAGCGGCACAGGACTTAGCAAACAGAACTGTAAACAGGGGAGTTTGAGTGGGAGTTTTGTTGGAGGAGATGGTATTTGTGTGTGTTTGGTTTTGTATTGGTAGTATCTGTATGTGTAGGGGTTTGGCGGGGCTTTGTGCTTGGAGAGAAGCTGAGCCCTGATTAGGGGGCGGGGCTTCACTGACTAGGGGTCCTATAAAGGTAGCAGCCAGTCAGGCAGCGGCACAGACAGCTGAAGCGGCACAGGAGCTAGCAAACAGAGCTGTAAACAGGGGAGTTTGAGTGGGAGTTCTGTTGGAGGAGATGGTATTTGTGTGTGTTTGGTTTTGTATTGGTAGTATCTGTATGTGTAGAGGCTTGGAGGGGCTTTGTGCTGGGAGAGAAGCTGAGCCCTGATCAGGGGGCGCGGCTTCACTGACTAGGGGTCCTATAAAGGTAGGAGCCAGTCAGGCAGCGGCACAGACAGCTGCAGCGGCACCGGAGCTAGCAAACAGAGCTGTGAACAGGGGAGTTTGAGTGGGAGTTCTGTTGGAGGAGAAGGTATTTGTGTGTGTTTTTGTATTGGTAGTATCTGTATGTGTAGAGGCTTGGAGGGGCTTTGTACTGGGAGAGAAGCTGAGCCCTGATCAGGGGGCGGGGCTTCACTGACTAGGGGTCCTATAAAGGTAGGAGCCAGTCAGGCAGCGGCACAGACAGCTGCAGCGGCTCAGGAGCTAGCAAACAAGGCTGTGAACAGGGGAGTTTGAGTGGGAGTTCTGTTGGAGGAGAAGGTATTTGTGTGTGTTTTTGTATTGGTAGTATCTGTATGTGTAGAGGCTTGGAGGGGCTTTGTACTGGGAGAGAAGCTGAGCCCTGATCAGGGGGCGGGGCTTCACTGACTAGGGGTCCTATAAAGGTAGCAGCCAGTCAGGCAGCGGCACAGGAGCTAGCAAACAGAGCTGTGAACAGGGGAGTTTGAGTGGGAGTTCTGTTGGAGGAGAAGGTATTTGTGTGTCTTTTTGTATTGGTAGTATCTGTATGTGTAGAGGCTTGGAGGGGCTAGGTGCTGGGAGAGAAGCTGAGCCCTGATTAGGGGGCGGGGCTTCACTGACTAGGGGTCCTATAAAGGTAGCAGCCAGTCAGGCAGCGGCACAGGAGCTAGGAAACAGAGCTGTAAACAGGGGAATTAGAGTGGGAGTTCTGTTGGAGGAGAAGGTATTTGTCTGTGTTTTTGTATTGGTAGTATCTGTATATGTAGAGGCTTGAAGGGGCTTTGTGCTGGGAGAGAAGCTGAGCCCTGATTAGGGGGTGGGGCTTCACTGACTAGGGGTCCTATAAAGGTAGCAGCCAGTCAGGCATTGGCACAGACAGCTGCAGCGGCACAGGAGCTAGCAAACAGAGCTGTAAACAGGGGAGTTTGAGTGGGAGTTCTGTTAGAGGAGAAGGTATTTGTGTTTTTGTATTGGTAGTATCTGTATGTGTAGAGGCTTGGAGGGGCTAGGTGCTGCGAGAGAAGCTGAGCCCTGATTAGGGGGCGGGGCTTCCCTGACTAGGGGTCCTATAAAGGTAGCAGCCAGTCAGGCAGCGGCACAGGAGCTAGCAAACAGAGCTGTAAACAGGGGAGTTTGAGTGGGAGTTCTGTTGGAGGAGAAGGTATTTGTGTGTGTTTGGTTTTGCATTGGTAGTATCTGTATGTGTAGAGGCTTGGACGGGCTTTGTGCTGGGAGAGAAGCTGAGCCCTGATTAGGGGGCGGGGCTTCCCTGACTAGGGGTCCTATAAAGGTAGCAGCCAATCAGGCAGCGGCACAGGAGCTAGCAAACAGAGGTGTGAACAGGGGAGTTTGAGTGGGAGTTCTGTTGGAGGAGAAGGTATTTGTGTGTGTTTTTGTATTGGTAGTATCTGTATGTGTAGAGGCTTGGAGGGGCTAGGTGCTGCGAGAGAAGCTGAGCCCTGATTAGGGGGCGGGGCTTCACAGACTAGGGGTCCTATAAAGGTAGCAGCCAGTCAGGCAGCGGCACAGGAGCTAGCAAACAGAGCTGTTAACAGGGGAGTTTGAGTGGGAGTTCTGTTGGAGGAGAAGCTATTTGTGTGTGTTTTTGTATTGGTAGTATCTGTATGTGTAGAGGCTTTTAGGGGCTAGGTGCTGCGAGAGAAGCTGAGCCCTGATTAGGGGGCGGGGCTTCACTGACTAGGGGTCCTATAAAGGGAGCACCCAGTCAGGCAGCGGCAAGGGAGCTAGCAAACAGACCTGTAAACGGGGGAGTTTGAGTGGGAGTTCTGTTGGAGGAGAACGTATTTGTGTGTGTTTTTGTATTGGTAGTATCTGTATGTGTAGAGGCTTGGAGGGGCTAGGTGCTGCGAGAGAAGCTGAGCCCTGATTAGGGGGCGGGACTTCACTGACTAGGGGTCGTATAAAGGTAGCAGCCAGTCAGGCAGCCGCAAGGGAGCTAGCAAACAGACCTGTAAACAGGGGAGTTTGAGTGGGAGTTCTGTTGGAGGAGAAGGTATTTGTGTGTGTTTTTGTATTGGTATTATCTGAAGTGTAGAGGCTTGGAGGGGCTTTGTGCTGGGAGAGAAGCTGAGCCCTGATTAGGGGGCGGGGCTTCACTGACTAGGGGTCCTATAAAGGTAGCAGCCAGTCAGGCAGCGGCACAGGAGCTAGCAAACAGAGCTGTGAACAGGGGAGTTTGAGTGGGAGTTCTGTTGGAGGAGAAGGTATTTGTTTGTGTTTTTGTATTGGTAGTATCTGTATGTGTAGAGGCTTGGAGGGGCTAGGTGCTGCGAGAGAAGCTGAGCCCTGATTAGGGGGCGGGGCTTCCCTGACTAGGGGTCCTATAAAGGTAGCAGCCAGTCAGGCAGCGGCACAGGAGCTAGCAAAGAGAGCTGTGAACAGGGGAGTTTGAGTGGGAGTTCTGTTGGAGGAGAAGGTATTTGTTTGTGTTTTTGTATTGGTAGTATCTGTATGTGTAGAGGCTTGGAGGGGCTTTGTGCTTGGAGAGAAGCTGAGCCCTGATTAGGGGGCGGGGCTTCACTGACTAGGGGTCCTATAAAGGTAGCAGCCAGTCAGGCAGCGGCACAGGAGCTAGCAAAGAGAGCTGTGAACAGGGGAGTTTGAGTGGGAGTTCTGTTGGAGGAGAAGGTATTTGTGTGTGTTTGGTTTTGTATTGTCAGTATCTGTATGTGCAGGGGCTTTGTGCTGGGAGAGAAGCTGAGCCCTGATTAGGGGGCGGGGCTTCCCTGACTAGGGGTCCTATAAAGGTAGCAGCCAGTCAGGCAGCGGCACAGGAGCTAGCAAACAGAGCTGTAAACAGGGGAGTTTGAGTGGGAGTTCTGTTGGAGGAGAAGGTATTTGTGTGTGTTTGGTTTTGCATTGGTAGTATCTGTATGTGTAGAGGCTTGGACGGGCTTTGTGCTGGGAGAGAAGCTGAGCCCTGATTAGGGGGCGGGGCTTCACTGACTAGGGGTCCTATAAAGGTAGCAGCCAGTCAGGCAGCGGCACAGGAGCTAGCAAACAGAGCTGTGAACAGGGGAGTTTGAGTGGGAGTTCTGTTGGAGGAGAAGGTATTTGTGTGTGTTTTTGTATTGGTAGTATCTGTATGTGTAGAGGCTTGGAGGGGCTAGGTGTTGCGAGAGAAGCTGAGCCCTGATTAGGGGGCGGGGCTTCACAGACTAGGGGTCCTATAAAGGTAGCAGCCAGTCAGGCAGCGGCACAGGAGCTAGCAAACAGAGCTGTGAACAGGGGAGTTTGAGTGGGAGTTCTGTTGGAGGAGAAGCTATTTGTGTGTGTTTTGTATTGGTAGTATCTGTATGTGTAGAGGCTTTTAGGGGCTAGGTGCTGCGAGAGAAGCTGAGCCCTGATTAGGGGGCGTGGCTTCACTGACTAGGGGTCCTATAAAGGGAGCACCCAGTCAGGCAGCGGCAAGGGAGCTAGCAAACAGACCTGTAAACAGGGGAGTTTGAGTGGGAGTTCTGTTGGAGGAGAAGCTATTTGTGTGTGTTTTTGTATTGGTAGTATCTGTATGTGTAGAGGCTTGGAGGGGCTAGGTGCTGCGAGAGAAGCTGAGCCCTGATTAGGGGGCGGGGCTTCACTGACTAGGGGTCCTATAAAGGTAGCAGCCAGTCAGGCAGCTGCACAGACAGCTGCAGCGGCACAGGAGCTAGCAAACAGAGCTGTAAACAGGGGAGTTTGAGTGGGAGTTCTGTTGGAGGAGATGGTATTTGTGTGTGTTTGGTTTTGTATTGGTAGTATCTGTATGTGTAGGGGTTTGGCGGGGCTTTGTGCTTGGAGAGAAGCTGAGCCCTGATTAGGGGGCGGGGCTTCACTGACTAGGGGTCCTATAAAGGTAGCAGCCAGTCAGGCAGCGGAACAGACAGCTGCAGTGGCACAGGAGCTAGCAAACAGAGCTGTGAACAGAGGAGTTTGAGTGGGAGTTCTGTTGGAGGAGAAGGTATTTGTGTGTGTTTGGTTTTGTATTGGTAGTATCTGTATGTGTAGAGGCTTGGAGGGGCTTTGTGCTTGGAGAGAAGCTGAGCCCTGATTAGGGGGCGGGGCTTCACTGACTAGGGGTCCTATAAAGGTAGCAGGCAGCGGAACAGACAGCTGCAGTGGCACAGGAGCTAGCAAACAGAGCTGTGAACAGAGGAGTTTGAGTGGGAGTTCTGTTGGAGGAGAAGGTATTTGTGTGTGTTTTTGTATTGGTATTATCTGTATGTGTAGAGGCTTGGAGGGGCTAGGTGCTGCGAGAGAAGCTGAGCCCTGATTAGGGGGCGGGGCTTCCCTGACTAGGGGTCCTATAAAGGTAGCAGCCAGTCAGGCAGCGGCACAGGAGCTAGCAAACAGAGCTGTAAACAGGGGAGTTTGAGTGGGAGTTCTGTTGGAGGAGAAGGTATTTGTGTGTGTTTGGTTTTGTATTGGTAGTATCTGTATGTGTAGAGGCTTGGAGGGGCTTTGTGCTGGGAGAGAAGCTGAGCCCTGATTAGGGGGCGGGGCTTGACTGACTAGGGGTCCTATAAAGGTAGCAGCCAGTCAGGCAGCGGCTCAGACAGCTGCAGCGGCACAGGAGCTAGCAAACAGAGCTGTAAACAGGGGAGTTGGAGTGGGAGTTCTGTTGGAGGAGAAGGTATTTGTGTGTGTTTGGTTTTGTATTGGTAGTATCTGTATGTGTAGAGGCTTGGAGGGGCTTTGTGCTGGGAGAGAAGCTGAGCCCTGATTAGTGGGCGGGGCTTCACTGACTAGGGGTCCTATAAAGGTAGCAGCCAGTCAGGCAGCGGCACAGGACTTAGCAAACAGAACTGTAAACAGGGGAGTTTGAGTGGGAGTTTTGTTGGAGGAGATGGTATTTGTGTGTGTTTGGTTTTGTATTGGTAGTATCTGTATGTGTAGGGGTTTGGCGGGGCTTTGTGCTTGGAGAGAAGCTGAGCCCTGATTAGGGGGCGGGGCTTCACTGACTAGGGGTCCTATAAAGGTAGCAGCCAGTCAGGCAGCGGCACAGACAGCTGAAGCGGCACAGGAGCTAGCAAACAGAGCTGTAAACAGGGGAGTTTGAGTGGGAGTTCTGTTGGAGGAGATGGTATTTGTGTGTGTTTGGTTTTGTATTGGTAGTATCTGTATGTGTAGAGGCTTGGAGGGGCTTTGTGCTGGGAGAGAAGCTGAGCCCTGATCAGGGGGCGCGGCTTCACTGACTAGGGGTCCTATAAAGGTAGGAGCCAGTCAGGCAGCGGCACAGACAGCTGCAGCGGCACCGGAGCTAGCAAACAGAGCTGTGAACAGGGGAGTTTGAGTGGGAGTTCTGTTGGAGGAGAAGGTATTTGTGTGTGTTTGGTTTTGTATTGTCAGTATCTGTATGTGCAGGGGCTTTGTGCTGGGAGAGAAGCTGAGCCCTGATCAGGGGGCGGGGCTTCACTGACTAGGGGTCCTATAAAGGTAGCAGCCAGTCAGGCAGCGGCACAGGAGCTAGCAAACAGAGCTGTGAACAGGGGAGTTTGAGTGGGAGTTCTGTTGGAGGAGAAGGTATTTGTGTGTCTTTTTGTATTGGTAGTATCTGTATGTGTAGAGGCTTGGAGGTGCTTTGTGCTGGGAGAGAAGCTGAGCCCTGATTAGGGGGCGGGGCTTCACTGACTAGGGGTCCTATAAAGGTAGCAGCCAGTCAGGCAGCGGAACAGACAGCTGCAGTGGCACAGGAGCTAGCAAACAGAGCTTTAAACAGGGGAATTAGAGTGGGAGTTCTGTTGGAGGAGAAGGTATTTGTCTGTGTTTTTGTATTGGTAGTATCTGTATATGTAGAGGCTTGAAGGGGCTTTGTGCTGGGAGAGAAGCTGAGCCCTGATTAGGGGGTGGGGCTTCACTGACTAGGGGTCCTATAAAGGTAGCAGCCAGTCAGGCATTGGCACAGACAGCTGCAGCGGCACAGGAGCTAGCAAACAGAGCTGTAAACAGGGGAGTTTGAGTGGGAGTTCTGTTAGAGGAGAAGGTATTTGTGTTTTTGTATTGGTAGTATCTGTATGTGTAGAGGCTTGGAGGGGCTAGGTGCTGCGAGAGAAGCTGAGCCCTGATTAGGGGGCGGGGCTTCACTGACTAGGGGTCCTATAAAGGTAGCAGCCAGTCAGGCAGCGGCACAGACAGCTGCAGCGGCACAGGAGCTAGCAAACAGAGCTGTAAACAGGGGAGTTTGAGTGGGAGTTCTGTTGGAGGACATGGTATTTGTGTGTGTTTGGTTTTGTATTGGTAGTATCTGTATGTGTAGGGGTTTGGCGGGGCTTTGTGCTTGGAGAGAAGCTGAGCCCTGATTAGGGGGCGGGGCTTCACTGACTAGGGGTCCTATAAAGGTAGCAGCCAGTCAGGCAGCGGCACAGGAGCTAGCAAAGAGAGCTGTAAACAGGGGAGTTTGAGTGGGAGTTCTGTTGGAGGAGAAGGTATTTGTGTGTGTTTGGTTTTGCATTGGTAGTATCTGTATGTGTAGAGGCTTGGACGGGCTTTGTGCTGGGAGAGAAGCTGAGCCCTGATTAGGGGGCGGGGCTTCACTGACTAGGGGTCCTATAAAGGTAGCAGCCAGTCAGGCAGCGGCACAGGAGCTAGCAAACAGAGCTGTGAACAGGGGAGTTTGAGTGGGAGTTCTGTTGGAGGAGAAGGTATTTGTGTGTGTTTTTGTATTGGTAGTATCTGTATGTGTAGAGGCTTGGAGGGGCTAGGTGTTGCGAGAGAAGCTGAGCCCTGATTAGGGGGCGGGGCTTCACAGACTAGGGGTCCTATAAAGGTAGCAGCCAGTCAGGCAGCGGCACAGGAGCTAGCAAACAGAGCTGTGAACAGGGGAGTTTGAGTGGGAGTTCTGTTGGAGGAGAAGCTATTTGTGTGTGTTTTTGTATTGGTAGTATCTGTATGTGTAGAGGCTTTTAGGGGCTAGGTGCTGCGAGAGAAGCTGAGCCCTGATTAGGGGGCGGGGCTTCACTGACTAGGGGTCCTATAAAGGTAGCAGCCAGTCAGGCAGCTGCACAGACAGCTGCAGCGGCACAGCAGCTAGCAAACAGAGCTGTAAACAGGGGAGTTTGAGTGGGAGTTCTGTTGGAGGAGATGGTATTTGTGTGTGTTTGGTTTTGTATTGGTAGTATCTGTATGTGTAGGGGTTTGGCGGGGCTTTGTGCTTGGAGAGAAGCTGAGCCCTGATTAGGGGGCGGGGCTTCACTGACTAGGGGTCCTATAAAGGTAGCAGCCAGTCAGGCAGCGGAACAGACAGCTGCAGTGGCACAGGAGCTAGCAAACAGAGCTGTGAACAGAGGAGTTTGAGTGGGAGTTCTGTTGGAGGAGAAGGTATTTGTGTGTGTTTTTGTATTGGTATTATCTGTATGTGTAGAGGCTTGGAGGGGCTAGGTGCTGCGAGAGAAGCTGAGCCCTGATTAGGGGGCGGGGCTTCACTGACTAGGGGTCCTATAAACGTAGCAGCCAGTCAGGCATTGGCACAGACAGCTGCAGCTGCACAGGAGCTAGCAAACAGAGCTGTAAACAGGGGAGTTTGAGTGGGAGTTCTGTTGGAGGAG
The DNA here is from genome assembly GCF_965140295.1 of Lepidochelys olivacea. Classification (NCBI taxonomy): domain Eukaryota; kingdom Metazoa; phylum Chordata; order Testudines; family Cheloniidae; genus Lepidochelys; species Lepidochelys olivacea. Next base: position 1,065,545 of record NC_140432.1, on the reverse strand, counting down.
AACGTATTTGTGTGTGTTTGGTTTTGTATTGTCAGTATCTGTATGTGCAGGGGCTTTGTGCTGGGAGAGAAGCTGAGCCCTGATTAGGGGGCGGGGCTTCCCTGACTAGGGGTCCTATAAAGGTAGCAGCCAGTCAGGCAGCGGCACAGGAGCTAGCAAACAGAGCTGTAAACAGGGGAGTTTGAGTGGGAGTTCTGTTGGAGGAGAAGGTATTTGTGTGTGTTTGGTTTTGCATCGGTAGTATCTGTATGTGTAGAGGCTTGGAGGGGCTTTGTTCTGGGAGAGAAGCTGAGCCCTGATTAGGGGGCGGGGCTTCACTGACTAGGGGTCTTATAAAGGTAGCAGGCAGTCAGGCAGCGGAACAGACAGCTGCAGCGGCACAGGAGCTAGCAAACAGAGCTGTAAACAGGGTAGTTTGAGTGGGAGTTCTGTTGGAGGAGAAGGTATTTGTGTGTGTTTTTGTATTGGTATTATCTGTATGTGTAGAGGCTTGGAGGGGCTTTGTGATGGGAGAGAAGCTGGGCCCTGATTAGGGGGCGGGGCTTCACTGATTAGGGGTCCTAGAAAGGGAGCAGCCAGTCAGGCAGCGGCACAGACAGCTGCAGTGGCACAGGAGCTAGCAAACAGAGCTGTAAACAGGGGAGTTTGAGTGGGAGTTCTGTTGGAGGAGAAGGTACTTGTGGGTGTTCGGTTTTGTATTGGCAGTATCTGTATGTGTACGGGCTTTGTGCTGGGAGAGAAGCTGAGCCCTGATTAGGGGGCGTGGCTTCCCTGACTACGGGTCCTATGAAGGTAGCAGCCAGTCAGGCAGCGGCACAGGAGCTAGCAAACAGAGCGGTAAACAGGGGAGTTTGAGTGGGAGTTCTGTTGGAGGAGAAGGTATTTGTGTGTTTTTTTGTATTGGTAGTATCTGTATATGTAGAGGCTTGGAGGGGCTTTGTGCTGGGAGAGAAGCTGAGCCCTGATCAGGGGGCGGGGCTTCACTGACTAGGGGTCCTATAAAGGTAGGAGCCAGTCAGGCAGCGGCACAGGAGCCAGCAAACAGAGCTGTGAACAGGGGAGTTTGAGTGGGAGTTCTTTTGGAGGAGAAGGTATTAGTGTGTGTTTTTGTATTGGTAGTATCTGTATGTGTAGAGGCTTGGAGGGGCTAGGTGCTGCGAGAGAAGCTGAGCCCTGATTAGGGGGCGGGGCTTCACAGACTAGGGGTCCTATAAAGGTAGCAGCCAGTCAGGCAGCGGCACAGGAGCTAGCAAACAGAGCTGTGAACAGGGGAGTTTGAGTGGGAGTTCTGTTGGAGGAGAAGCTATTTGTGTGTGTTTTTGTATTGGTAGTATCTGTATGTGTAGAGGCTTGGAGGGGCTAGGTGCTGCGAGAGAAGCTGAGCCCTGATTAGGGGGCGGGGCTTCACTGACTAGGGGTCCTATAAAGGTAGCAGCCAGTCAGGCAGCGGCACAGGAGCTAGCAAACAGAGCTGTGAACAGGGGAGTTGGAGTGGGAGTTCTGTTGGAGGAGATGGTATTTGTGTGTGTTTGGTTTTGTATTGGTAGCATCTGTATGTGTAGAGGCTTGGAGGGGCTTTGTGCTTGGAGAGAAGCTGAGCCCTGATTAGGGGGCGGGGCTTCACTGACTAGGGGTCCTATAAATGTAGCAGCCAGTCAGGCAGCGGAACAGACAGCTGCAGTTGCACAGGAGCTAGCAAACAGCGCTGTGAACAGGGGAGTTTGAGTGGGAGTTCTGTTGGAGGAGAAAGTATTTGTGTGTGTTTGGTTTTGTATTGTCAGTATCTGTATGTGCAGGGGCTTTGTGCTGCGAGAGAAGCTGAGCCCTGATTAGGGGGCGGGGCTTCACTGACTAGGGGTCCTATAAAGGTAGCAGCCAGTCAGGCAGCGGCACAGACAGCTGTAGTGGCACAGCAGCTAGCAAACAGAGCTGTGAACAGGGGAGTTTGAGTGGGAGTTCTGTTGGAGGAGAAAGTATTTGTTTTGTTTTTTTGTATTGGTAGTATCTGTATGTGCAGAGGCTTGGAGGGGCTTTGTGCTGGGAGAGAAGCTGAGCCCTGATTAGGGGGCGGGGCTTCACTGACTAGGGGTCCTATAAAGCTAGCAGCCAGTCAGGCAGCGGCACAGGAGCTAGCAAACAGAGCTGTCAACAGGGCAGTTTGAGTGGGAGTTCTGTTGGAGGAGAAGGTATTTGTGTGTGTTTGGTTTTGTATTGGTAGTATCTGTATGTGTACGGGCTTTGTGCTGGGACAGAAGCTGAGCCCTGATTAGGGGGCGGGGCTTCACTGACTAGCGGTCCTATAAAGGTAGCAACCAGTCAGGCAGCGGCACAGGAGCTAGCAAACAGAGCTGTAAACGGGAGTTTGAGTGGGAGTTCTGTTGGAGGAGAAGGTATTTGTGTGTGTTTTTGTATTCGTATTATCTGTATGTGTAGAGGCTTGAAGGGGCTTTGTGATGGGAGAGAAGCTGAGCCCTGATTAGGGGGCGGGGCTTCACTGACTAGGGGTCCTATAAAGGTAGCAGCCAGTCAGGCAGCGGCAAGGGAGCTAGCAAACAGACCTGTAAACAGGGGAGTTTGAGTGGGAGTTCTGTTGGAGGAGAACGTATTTGTGTGTGTTTTTGTATTGGTATTATCTGTATGTGTAGAGGCTTGGAGGGGCTTTGTGCTGGGAGAGAAGCTGAGCCCTGATTAGGGGCGGGGCCTCACTGACTAGGGGTCCTATAAAGGTAGCAGCCAGTCAGGCAGCAGCACAGGAGCTAGCAAACAGAGCTGTGAACAGGGGAGTTTGAGTGGGAGTTCTGTTGGAGGAGAAGGTATTTGTGTGTGTTTTTGTATTGGTATTATCTGTATGTGTAGAGGCTTGGAGGGGCTAGGTGCTGCGAGAGAAGCTGAGCCCTGATTAGGGGGCGGGGCTTTACTGACTAGGGGTCCTATAAAGGTAGCAGCCAGTCAGGCAGCGGAACAGACAGCTGCAGTTGCACAGGAGCTAGCAAACAGAGCTGTGAACAGGGGAGTTTGAGTGGGAGTTCTGTTGGAGGAGAAAGTATTTGTGTGTGTTTGGTTTTGTATTGTCAGTATCTGTATGTGCAGGGGCTTTGTGCTGGGAGAGAAGCTGAGCCCTGATTAGGGGGCGGGGCTTCCCTGACTAGGGTTCCTATAAAGGTAGCAGCCAGTCAGGCAGCGGCACAGGAGCTAGCAAACAGAGCTGTGAACAGGGGAGTTTGAGTGGGAGTTCTGTTGGAGGAGAAGGTATTTGTGTGTGTTTGGTTTTGTATTGTCAGTATCTGTATGTGCAGGGGCTTTGTGCTGGGAGAGAAGCTGAGCCCTGATTAGGGGGCGGGGCTTCCCTGACTAGGGGTCCTATAAAGGTAGCAGCCAGTCAGGCAGCGGCACAGGAGGTAGCAAACAGAGCTGTAAACAGGGGAGTTTGAGTGGGACTTCTGTTGGAGGAGAAGGTATTTGTGTGTGTTTGGTTTTGCATTGGTAGTATCTGTATGTGTAGAGGCTTGGACGGGCTTTGTGCTGGGAGAGAAGCTGAGCCCTGATTAGGGGGCGGGGCTTCACTGACTAGGGGTCCTATAAAGGTAGCAGCCAGTCAGGCAGCGGCACAGGAGCTAGCAAACAGAGCTGTGAACAGGGGAGTTTGAGTGGGAGTTCTGTTGGAGGAGAAGGTATTTGTGTGTGTTTTTGTATTGGTAGTATCTGTATGTGTAGAGGCTTGGAGGGGCTAGGTGTTGCGAGAGAAGCTGAGCCCTGATTAGGGGGCGGGGCTTCACAGATTAGGGGTCCTATAAAGGTAGCAGCCAGTCAGGCAGCGGCACAGGAGCTAGCAAACAGAGCTGTGAACAGGGGAGTTTGAGTGGGAGTTCTGTTGGAGGAGAAGCTATTTGTGTGTGCTTTTGTATTGGTAGTATCTGTATGTGTAGAGGCTTTTAGGGGCTAGGTGCTGCGAGAGAAGCTGAGCCCTGATTAGGGGGCGTGGCTTCACTGACTAGGGGTCCTATAAAGGGAGCACCCAGTCAGGCAGCGGCAAGGGAGCTAGCAAACAGACCTGTAAACAGGGGAGTTTGAGTGGGAGTTCTGTTGGAGGAGAAGCTATTTGTGTGTGTTTTTGTATTGGTAGTATCTGTATGTGTAGAGGCTTGGAGGGGCTAGGTGCTGCGAGAGAAGCTGAGCCCTGATTAGGGGGCGGGGCTTCACTGACTAGGGGTCCTATAAAGGTAGCAGCCAGTCAGGCAGCTGCACAGACAGCTGCAGCGGCACAGGAGCTAGCAAAGAGAGCTGTAAACAGGGGAGTTTGAGTGGGAGTTCTGTTGGAGGAGATGGTATTTGTGTGTGTTTGGTTTTGTATTGGTAGTATCTGTATGTGTAGGGGTTTGGCGGGGCTTTGTGCTTGGAGAGAAGCTGAGCCCTGATTAGGGGGCGGGGCTTCACTGACTAGGGGTCCTATAAAGGTAGCAGCCAGTCAGGCAGCGGAACAGACAGCTGCAGTGGCACAGGAGCTAGCAAACAGAGCTGTGAACAGAGGAGTTTGAGTGGGAGTTCTGTTGGAGGAGAAGGTATTTGTGTGTGTTTGGTTTTGTATTGGTAGTATCTGTATGTGTAGAGGCTTGGAGGGGCTTTGTGCTTGGAGAGAAGCTGAGCCCTGATTAGGGGGCGGGGCTTCACTGACTAGGGGTCCTATAAAGGTAGCAGCCAGTCAGGCAGCGGAACAGGAGCTAGCAAACAGAGCTGTAAACAGGGGAGTTTGAGTGGGAGTTCTGTTGGAGGAGAAGGTATTTGTGTGTGTTTGGTTTTGTATTGGTAGTATCTGTATGTGTAGAGGCTTGGAGGGGCTTTGTGCTGGGAGAGAAGCTGAGCCCTGATTAGGGGGCGGGGCTTGACTGACTAGGGGTCCTATAAAGGTAGCAGCCAGTCAGGCAGCGGCTCAGACAGCTGCAGCGGCACAGGAGCTAGCAAACAGAGCTGTAAACAGGGGAGTTTGAGTGGGAGTTCTGTTGGAGGAGATGGTATTTGTGTGTGTTTGGTTTTGTATTGGTAGTATCTGTATGTGTAGAGGCTTGGAGGGGCTTTGTGCTGGGAGAGAAGCTGAGCCCTGATCAGGGGGCGCGGCTTCACTGACTAGGGGTCCTATAAAGGTAGGAGCCAGTCAGGCAGCGGCACAGACAGCTGCAGCGGCACCGGAGCTAGCAAACAGAGCTGTGAACAGGGGAGTTTGAGTGGGAGTTCTGTTGGAGGAGAAGGTATTTGTGTGTGTTTTTGTATTGGTATTATCTGTATGTGTAGAGGCTTGGAGGGGCTAGGTGCTGCGAGAGAAGCTGAGCCCTGATTAGGGGGCGGGCCTTCACTGACTAGGGGTCCTATAAACGTAGCAGCCAGTCAGGCATTGGCACAGACAGCTGCAGCTGCACAGGAGCTAGCAAACAGAGCTGTAAACAGGGGAGTTTGAGTGGGAGTTCTGTTGGAGGAGAACGTATTTGTGTGTGTTTGGTTTTGTATTGTCAGTATCTGTATGTGCAGGGGCTTTGTGCTGGGAGAGAAGCTGAGCCCTGATTAGGGGGCGGGGCTTCCCTGACTAGGGGTCCTATAAAGGTAGCAGCCAGTCAGGCAGCGGCACAGGAGCTAGCAAACAGAGCTGTAAACAGGGGAGTTTGAGTGGGAGTTCTGTTGGAGGAGAAGGTATTTGTGTGTGTTTGGTTTTGCATCGGTAGTATCTGTATGTGTAGAGGCTTGGAGGGGCTTTGTTCTGGGAGAGAAGCTGAGCCCTGATTAGGGGGCGGGGCTTCACTGACTAGGGGTCTTATAAAGGTAGCAGGCAGTCAGGCAGCGGAACAGACAGCTGCAGCGGCACAGGAGCTAGCAAACAGAGCTGTAAACAGGGTAGTTTGAGTGGGAGTTCTGTTGGAGGAGAAGGTATTTGTGTGTGTTTTTGTATTGGTATTATCTGTATGTGTAGAGGCTTGGAGGGGCTTTGTGATGGGAGAGAAGCTGGGCCCTGATTAGGGGGCGGGGCTTCACTGATTAGGGGTCCTAGAAAGGGAGCAGCCAGTCAGGCAGCGGCACAGACAGCTGCAGTGGCACAGGAGCTAGCAAACAGAGCTGTAAACAGGGGAGTTTGAGTGGGAGTTCTGTTGGAGGAGAAGGTACTTGTGGGTGTTCGGTTTTGTATTGGCAGTATCTGTATGTGTACGGGCTTTGTGCTGGGAGAGAAGCTGAGCCCTGATTAGGGGGCGTGGCTTCCCTGACTACGGGTCCTATGAAGGTAGCAGCCAGTCAGGCAGCGGCACAGGAGCTAGCAAACAGAGCGGTAAACAGGGGAGTTTGAGTGGGAGTTCTGTTGGAGGAGAAGGTATTTGTGTGTTTTTTTGTATTGGTAGTATCTGTATATGTAGAGGCTTGGAGGGGCTTTGTGCTGGGAGAGAAGCTGAGCCCTGATCAGGGGGCGGGGCTTCACTGACTAGGGGTCCTATAAAGGTAGGAGCCAGTCAGGCAGCGGCACAGGAGCCAGCAAACAGAGCTGTGAACAGGGGAGTTTGAGTGGGAGTTCTTTTGGAGGAGAAGGTATTAGTGTGTGTTTTTGTATTGGTAGTATCTGTATGTGTAGAGGCTTGGAGGGGCTAGGTGCTGCGAGAGAAGCTGAGCCCTGATTAGGGGGCGGGGCTTCACAGACTAGGGGTCCTATAAAGGTAGCAGCCAGTCAGGCAGCGGCACAGGAGCTAGCAAACAGAGCTGTGAACAGGGGAGTTTGAGTGGGAGTTCTGTTGGAGGAGAAGCTATTTGTGTGTGTTTTTGTATTGGTAGTATCTGTATGTGTAGAGGCTTGGAGGGGCTAGGTGCTGCGAGAGAAGCTGAGCCCTGATTAGGGGGCGGGGCTTCACTGACTAGGGGTCCTATAAAGGTAGCAGCCAGTCAGGCAGCGGCACAGGAGCTAGCAAACAGAGCTGTGAACAGGGGAGTTGGAGTGGGAGTTCTGTTGGAGGAGATGGTATTTGTGTGTGTTTGGTTTTGTATTGGTAGCATCTGTATGTGTAGAGGCTTGGAGGGGCTTTGTGCTTGGAGAGAAGCTGAGCCCTGATTAGGGGGCGGGGCTTCACTGACTAGGGGTCCTATAAATGTAGCAGCCAGTCAGGCAGCGGAACAGACAGCTGCAGTTGCACAGGAGCTAGCAAACAGCGCTGTGAACAGGGGAGTTTGAGTGGGAGTTCTGTTGGAGGAGAAAGTATTTGTGTGTGTTTGGTTTTGTATTGTCAGTATCTGTATGTGCAGGGGCTTTGTGCTGCGAGAGAAGCTGAGCCCTGATTAGGGGGCGGGGCTTCACTGACTAGGGGTCCTATAAAGGTAGCAGCCAGTCAGGCAGCGGCACAGACAGCTGTAGTGGCACAGCAGCTAGCAAACAGAGCTGTGAACAGGGGAGTTTGAGTGGGAGTTCTGTTGGAGGAGAAAGTATTTGTTTTGTTTTTTTGTATTGGTAGTATCTGTATGTGCAGAGGCTTGGAGGGGCTTTGTGCTGGGAGAGAAGCTGAGCCCTGATTAGGGGGCGGGGCTTCACTGACTAGGGGTCCTATAAAGCTAGCAGCCAGTCAGGCAGCGGCACAGGAGCTAGCAAACAGAGCTGTCAACAGGGCAGTTTGAGTGGGAGTTCTGTTGGAGGAGAAGGTATTTGTGTGTGTTTGGTTTTGTATTGGTAGTATCTGTATGTGTACGGGCTTTGTGCTGGGACAGAAGCTGAGCCCTGATTAGGGGGCGGGGCTTCACTGACTAGCGGTCCTATAAAGGTAGCAACCAGTCAGGCAGCGGCACAGGAGCTAGCAAACAGAGCTGTAAACGGGAGTTTGAGTGGGAGTTCTGTTGGAGGAGAAGGTATTTGTGTGTGTTTTTGTATTCGTATTATCTGTATGTGTAGAGGCTTGAAGGGGCTTTGTGATGGGAGAGAAGCTGAGCCCTGATTAGGGGGCGGGGCTTCACTGACTAGGGGTCCTATAAAGGTAGCAGCCAGTCAGGCAGCGGCAAGGGAGCTAGCAAACAGACCTGTAAACAGGGGAGTTTGAGTGGGAGTTCTGTTGGAGGAGAACGTATTTGTGTGTGTTTTTGTATTGGTATTATCTGTATGTGTAGAGGCTTGGAGGGGCTTTGTGCTGGGAGAGAAGCTGAGCCCTGATTAGGGGCGGGGCCTCACTGACTAGGGGTCCTATAAAGGTAGCAGCCAGTCAGGCAGCAGCACAGGAGCTAGCAAACAGAGCTGTGAACAGGGGAGTTTGAGTGGGAGTTCTGTTGGAGGAGAAGGTATTTGTGTGTGTTTTTGTATTGGTATTATCTGTATGTGTAGAGGCTTGGAGGGGCTAGGTGCTGCGAGAGAAGCTGAGCCCTGATTAGGGGGCGGGGCTTTACTGACTAGGGGTCCTATAAAGGTAGCAGCCAGTCAGGCAGCGGAACAGACAGCTGCAGTTGCACAGGAGCTAGCAAACAGAGCTGTGAACAGGGGAGTTTGAGTGGGAGTTCTGTTGGAGGAGAAAGTATTTGTGTGTGTTTGGTTTTGTATTGTCAGTATCTGTATGTGCAGGGGCTTTGTGCTGGGAGAGAAGCTGAGCCCTGATTAGGGGGCGGGGCTTCCCTGACTAGGGTTCCTATAAAGGTAGCAGCCAGTCAGGCAGCGGCACAGGAGCTAGCAAACAGAGCTGTGAACAGGGGAGTTTGAGTGGGAGTTCTGTTGGAGGAGAAGGTATTTGTGTGTGTTTGGTTTTGTATTGTCAGTATCTGTATGTGCAGGGGCTTTGTGCTGGGAGAGAAGCTGAGCCCTGATTAGGGGGCGGGGCTTCCCTGACTAGGGGTCCTATAAAGGTAGCAGCCAGTCAGGCAGCGGCACAGGAGGTAGCAAACAGAGCTGTAAACAGGGGAGTTTGAGTGGGACTTCTGTTGGAGGAGAAGGTATTTGTGTGTGTTTGGTTTTGCATTGGTAGTATCTGTATGTGTAGAGGCTTGGACGGGCTTTGTGCTGGGAGAGAAGCTGAGCCCTGATTAGGGGGCGGGGCTTCACTGACTAGGGGTCCTATAAAGGTAGCAGCCAGTCAGGCAGCGGCACAGGAGCTAGCAAACAGAGCTGTGAACAGGGGAGTTTGAGTGGGAGTTCTGTTGGAGGAGAAGGTATTTGTGTGTGTTTTTGTATTGGTAGTATCTGTATGTGTAGAGGCTTGGAGGGGCTAGGTGTTGCGAGAGAAGCTGAGCCCTGATTAGGGGGCGGGGCTTCACAGATTAGGGGTCCTATAAAGGTAGCAGCCAGTCAGGCAGCGGCACAGGAGCTAGCAAACAGAGCTGTGAACAGGGGAGTTTGAGTGGGAGTTCTGTTGGAGGAGAAGCTATTTGTGTGTGCTTTTGTATTGGTAGTATCTGTATGTGTAGAGGCTTTTAGGGGCTAGGTGCTGCGAGAGAAGCTGAGCCCTGATTAGGGGGCGTGGCTTCACTGACTAGGGGTCCTATAAAGGGAGCACCCAGTCAGGCAGCGGCAAGGGAGCTAGCAAACAGACCTGTAAACAGGGGAGTTTGAGTGGGAGTTCTGTTGGAGGAGAAGCTATTTGTGTGTGTTTTTGTATTGGTAGTATCTGTATGTGTAGAGGCTTGGAGGGGCTAGGTGCTGCGAGAGAAGCTGAGCCCTGATTAGGGGGCGGGGCTTCACTGACTAGGGGTCCTATAAAGGTAGCAGCCAGTCAGGCAGCTGCACAGACAGCTGCAGCGGCACAGGAGCTAGCAAAGAGAGCTGTAAACAGGGGAGTTTGAGTGGGAGTTCTGTTGGAGGAGATGGTATTTGTGTGTGTTTGGTTTTGTATTGGTAGTATCTGTATGTGTAGGGGTTTGGCGGGGCTTTGTGCTTGGAGAGAAGCTGAGCCCTGATTAGGGGGCGGGGCTTCACTGACTAGGGGTCCTATAAAGGTAGCAGCCAGTCAGGCAGCGGAACAGACAGCTGCAGTGGCACAGGAGCTAGCAAACAGAGCTGTGAACAGAGGAGTTTGAGTGGGAGTTCTGTTGGAGGAGAAGGTATTTGTGTGTGTTTGGTTTTGTATTGGTAGTATCTGTATGTGTAGAGGCTTGGAGGGGCTTTGTGCTTGGAGAGAAGCTGAGCCCTGATTAGGGGGCGGGGCTTCACTGACTAGGGGTCCTATAAAGGTAGCAGCCAGTCAGGCAGCGGAACAGGAGCTAGCAAACAGAGCTGTAAACAGGGGAGTTTGAGTGGGAGTTCTGTTGGAGGAGAAGGTATTTGTGTGTGTTTGGTTTTGTATTGGTAGTATCTGTATGTGTAGAGGCTTGGAGGGGCTTTGTGCTGGGAGAGAAGCTGAGCCCTGATTAGGGGGCGGGGCTTGACTGACTAGGGGTCCTATAAAGGTAGCAGCCAGTCAGGCAGCGGCTCAGACAGCTGCAGCGGCACAGGAGCTAGCAAACAGAGCTGTAAACAGGGGAGTTTGAGTGGGAGTTCTGTTGGAGGAGATGGTATTTGTGTGTGTTTGGTTTTGTATTGGTAGTATCTGTATGTGTAGAGGCTTGGAGGGGCTTTGTGCTGGGAGAGAAGCTGAGCCCTGATCAGGGGGCGCGGCTTCACTGACTAGGGGTCCTATAAAGGTAGGAGCCAGTCAGGCAGCGGCACAGACAGCTGCAGCGGCACCGGAGCTAGCAAACAGAGCTGTGAACAGGGGAGTTTGAGTGGGAGTTCTGTTGGAGGAGAAGGTATTTGTGTGTGTTTGGTTTTGTATTGTCAGTATCTGTATGTGCAGGGGCTTTGTGCTGGGAGAGAAGCTGAGCCCTGATCAGGGGGCGGGGCTTCACTGACTAGGGGTCCTATAAAGGTAGCAGCCAGTCAGGCAGCGGCACAGGAGCTAGCAAACAGAGCTGTGAACAGGGGAGTTTGAGTGGGAGTTCTGTTGGAGGAGAAGGTATTTGTGTGTCTTTTTGTATTGGTAGTATCTGTATGTGTAGAGGCTTGGAGGTGCTTTGTGCTGGGAGAGAAGCTGAGCCCTGATTAGGGGGCGGGGCTTCACTGACTAGGGGTCCTATAAAGGTAGCAGCCAGTCAGGCAGCGGAACAGACAGCTGCAGTGGCACAGGAGCTAGCAAACAGAGCTTTAAACAGGGGAATTAGAGTGGGAGTTCTGTTGGAGGAGAAGGTATTTGTCTGTGTTTTTGTATTGGTAGTATCTGTATATGTAGAGGCTTGAAGGGGCTTTGTGCTGGGAGAGAAGCTGAGCCCTGATTAGGGGGTGGGGCTTCACTGACTAGGGGTCCTATAAAGGTAGCAGCCAGTCAGGCATTGGCACAGACAGCTGCAGCGGCACAGGAGCTAGCAAACAGAGCTGTAAACAGGGGAGTTTGAGTGGGAGTTCTGTTAGAGGAGAAGGTATTTGTGTTTTTGTATTGGTAGTATCTGTATGTGTAGAGGCTTGGAGGGGCTAGGTGCTGCGAGAGAAGCTGAGCCCTGATTAGGGGGCGGGGCTTCACTGACTAGGGGTCCTATAAAGGTAGCAGCCAGTCAGGCAGCGGCACAGACAGCTGCAGCGGCACAGGAGCTAGCAAACAGAGCTGTAAACAGGGGAGTTTGAGTGGGAGTTCTGTTGGAGGACATGGTATTTGTGTGTGTTTGGTTTTGTATTGGTAGTATCTGTATGTGTAGGGGTTTGGCGGGGCTTTGTGCTTGGAGAGAAGCTGAGCCCTGATTAGGGGGCGGGGCTTCACTGACTAGGGGTCCTATAAAGGTAGCAGCCAGTCAGGCAGCGGCACAGGAGCTAGCAAAGAGAGCTGTGAACAGGGGAGTTTGAGTGGGAGTTCTGTTGGAGGAGAAGGTATTTGTGTGTGTTTGGTTTTGTATTGTCAGTATCTGTATGTGCAGGGGCTTTGTGCTCGGAGAGAAGCTGAGCCCTGATTAGGGGGCGGGGCTTCCCTGACTAGGGGTCCTATAAAGGTAGCAGCCAGTCAGGCAGCGGCACAGGAGGTAGCAAACAGAGCTGTAAACAGGGGAGTTTGAGTGGGAGTTCTGTTGGAGGAGAAGGTATTTGTGTGTGTTTGGTTTTGCATTGGTAGTATCTGTATGTGTAGAGGCTTGGACGGGCTTTGTGCTGGGAGAGAAGCTGAGCCCTGATTAGGGGGCGGGGCTTCACTGACTAGGGGTCCTATAAAGGTAGCAGCCAGTCAGGCAGCGGCACAGGAGCTAGCAAACAGAGCTGTGAACAGGGGAGTTTGAGTGGGAGTTCTGTTGGAGGAGAAGGTATTTGTGTGTGTTTTTGTATTGGTAGTATCTGTATGTGTAGAGGCTTGGAGGGGCTAGGTGTTGCGAGAGAAGCTGAGCCCTGATTAGGGGGCGGGGCTTCACAGACTAGGGGTCCTATAAAGGTAGCAGCCAGTCAGGCAGCGGCACAGGAGCTAGCAAACAGAGCTGTGAACAGGGGAGTTTGAGTGGGAGTTCTGTTGGAGGAGAAGCTATTTGTGTGTGTTTTTGTATTGGTAGTATCTGTATGTGTAGAGGCTTTTAGGGGCTAGGTGCTGCGAGAGAAGCTGAGCCCTGATTAGGGGGCGTGGCTTCACTGACTAGGGGTCCTATAAAGGGAGCACCCAGTCAGGCATTGGCAAGGGAGCTAGCAAACAGACCTGTAAACAGGGGAGTTTGAGTGGGAGTTCTGTTGGAGGAGAAGCTATTTGTGTGTGTTTTTGTATTGGTAGTATCTGTATGTGTAGAGGCTTGGAGGGGCTAGGTGCTGCGAGAGAAGCTGAGCCCTGATTAGGGGGCGGGGCTTCACTGACTAGGGGTCCTATAAAGGTAGCAGCCAGTCAGGCAGCTGCACAGACAGCTGCAGCGGCACAGGAGCTAGCAAACAGAGCTGTAAACAGGGGAGTTTGAGTGGGAGTTCTGTTGGAGGAGATGGTATTTGTGTGTGTTTGGTTTTGTATTGGTAGTATCTGTATGTGTAGGGGTTTGGCGGGGCTTTGTGCTTGGAGAGAAGCTGAGCCCTGATTAGGGGGCGGGGCTTCACTGACTAGGGGTCCTATAAAGGTAGCAGCCAGTCAGGCAGCGGAACAGACAGCTGCAGTGGCACAGGAGCTAGCAAACAGAGCTGTGAACAGAGGAGTTTGAGTGGGAGTTCTGTTGGAGGAGAAGGTATTTGTGTGTGTTTGGTTTTGTATTGGTAGTATCTGTATGTGTAGAGGCTTGGAGGGGCTTTGTGCTTGGAGAGAAGCTGAGCCCTGATTAGGGGGCGGGGCTTCACTGACTAGGGGTCCTATAAAGGTAGCAGCCAGTCAGGCAGCGGAACAGACAGCTGCAGTGGCACAGGAGCTAGCAAACAGAGCTGTAAACAGGGGAGTTTGAGTGGGAGTTCTGTTGGAGGAGAACGTATTTGTGTGTGTTTGGTTTTGTATTGTCAGTATCTGTATGTGCAGGGGCTTTGTGCTGGGAGAGAAGCTGAGCCCTGATTAGGGGGCGGGGCTTCCCTGACTAGGGGTCCTATAAAGGTAGCAGCCAGTCAGGCAGCGGCACAGGAGCTAGCAAACAGAGCTGTAAACAGGGGAGTTTGAGTGGGAGTTCTGTTGGAGGAGAAGGTATTTGTGTGTGTTTGGTTTTGCATCGGTAGTATCTGTATGTGTAGAGGCTTGGAGGGGCTTTGTTCTGGGAGAGAAGCTGAGCCCTGATTAGGGGGCGGGGCTTCACTGACTAGGGGTCTTATAAAGGTAGCAGGCAGTCAGGCAGCGGAACAGACAGCTGCAGCGGCACAGGAGCTAGCAAACAGAGCTGTAAACAGGGTAGTTTGAGTGGGAGTTCTGTTGGAGGAGAAGGTATTTGTGTGTGTTTTTGTATTGGTATTATCTGTATGTGTAGAGGCTTGGAGGGGCTTTGTGATGGGAGAGAAGCTGGGCCCTGATTAGGGGGCGGGGCTTCACTGATTAGGGGTCCTAGAAAGGGAGCAGCCAGTCAGGCAGCGGCACAGACAGCTGCAGTGGCACAGGAGCTAGCAAACAGAGCTGTAAACAGGGGAGTTTGAGTGGGAGTTCTGTTGGAGGAGAAGGTACTTGTGGGTGTTCGGTTTTGTATTGGCAGTATCTGTATGTGTACGGGCTTTGTGCTGGGAGAGAAGCTGAGCCCTGATTAGGGGGCGTGGCTTCCCTGACTACGGGTCCTATGAAGGTAGCAGCCAGTCAGGCAGCGGCACAGGAGCTAGCAAACAGAGCGGTAAACAGGGGAGTTTGAGTGGGAGTTCTGTTGGAGGAGAAGGTATTTGTGTGTTTTTTTGTATTGGTAGTATCTGTATATGTAGAGGCTTGGAGGGGCTTTGTGCTGGGAGAGAAGCTGAGCCCTGATCAGGGGGCGGGGCTTCACTGACTAGGGGTCCTATAAAGGTAGGAGCCAGTCAGGCAGCGGCACAGGAGCCAGCAAACAGAGCTGTGAACAGGGGAGTTTGAGTGGGAGTTCTTTTGGAGGAGAAGGTATTAGTGTGTGTTTTTGTATTGGTAGTATCTGTATGTGTAGAGGCTTGGAGGGGCTAGGTGCTGCGAGAGAAGCTGAGCCCTGATTAGGGGGCGGGGCTTCACAGACTAGGGGTCCTATAAAGGTAGCAGCCAGTCAGGCAGCGGCACAGGAGCTAGCAAACAGAGCTGTGAACAGGGGAGTTTGAGTGGGAGTTCTGTTGGAGGAGAAGCTATTTGTGTGTGTTTTTGTATTGGTAGTATCTGTATGTGTAGAGGCTTGGAGGGGCTAGGTGCTGCGAGAGAAGCTGAGCCCTGATTAGGGGGCGGGGCTTCACTGACTAGGGGTCCTATAAAGGTAGCAGCCAGTCAGGCAGCGGCACAGGAGCTAGCAAACAGAGCTGTGAACAGGGGAGTTGGAGTGGGAGTTCTGTTGGAGGAGATGGTATTTGTGTGTGTTTGGTTTTGTATTGGTAGCATCTGTATGTGTAGAGGCTTGGAGGGGCTTTGTGCTTGGAGAGAAGCTGAGCCCTGATTAGGGGGCGGGGCTTCACTGACTAGGGGTCCTATAAATGTAGCAGCCAGTCAGGCAGCGGAACAGACAGCTGCAGTTGCACAGGAGCTAGCAAACAGCGCTGTGAACAGGGGAGTTTGAGTGGGAGTTCTGTTGGAGGAGAAAGTATTTGTGTGTGTTTGGTTTTGTATTGTCAGTATCTGTATGTGCAGGGGCTTTGTGCTGCGAGAGAAGCTGAGCCCTGATTAGGGGGCGGGGCTTCACTGACTAGGGGTCCTATAAAGGTAGCAGCCAGTCAGGCAGCGGCACAGACAGCTGTAGTGGCACAGCAGCTAGCAAACAGAGCTGTGAACAGGGGAGTTTGAGTGGGAGTTCTGTTGGAGGAGAAAGTATTTGTTTTGTTTTTTTGTATTGGTAGTATCTGTATGTGCAGAGGCTTGGAGGGGCTTTGTGCTGGGAGAGAAGCTGAGCCCTGATTAGGGGGCGGGGCTTCACTGACTAGGGGTCCTATAAAGCTAGCAGCCAGTCAGGCAGCGGCACAGGAGCTAGCAAACAGAGCTGTCAACAGGGCAGTTTGAGTGGGAGTTCTGTTGGAGGAGAAGGTATTTGTGTGTGTTTGGTTTTGTATTGGTAGTATCTGTATGTGTACGGGCTTTGTGCTGGGACAGAAGCTGAGCCCTGATTAGGGGGCGGGGCTTCACTGACTAGCGGTCCTATAAAGGTAGCAACCAGTCAGGCAGCGGCACAGGAGCTAGCAAACAGAGCTGTAAACGGGAGTTTGAGTGGGAGTTCTGTTGGAGGAGAAGGTATTTGTGTGTGTTTTTGTATTCGTATTATCTGTATGTGTAGAGGCTTGAAGGGGCTTTGTGATGGGAGAGAAGCTGAGCCCTGATTAGGGGGCGGGGCTTCACTGACTAGGGGTCCTATAAAGGTAGCAGCCAGTCAGGCAGCGGCAAGGGAGCTAGCAAACAGACCTGTAAACAGGGGAGTTTGAGTGGGAGTTCTGTTGGAGGAGAACGTATTTGTGTGTGTTTTTGTATTGGTATTATCTGTATGTGTAGAGGCTTGGAGGGGCTTTGTGCTGGGAGAGAAGCTGAGCCCTGATTAGGGGGCGGGGCCTCACTGACTAGGGGTCCTATAAAGGTAGCAGCCAGTCAGGCAGCAGCACAGGAGCTAGCAAACAGAGCTGTGAACAGGGGAGTTTGAGTGGGAGTTCTGTTGGAGGAGAAGGTATTTGTGTGTGTTTTTGTATTGGTATTATCTGTATGTGTAGAGGCTTGGAGGGGCTAGGTGCTGCGAGAGAAGCTGAGCCCTGATTAGGGGGCGGGGCTTTACTGACTAGGGGTCCTATAAAGGTAGCAGCCAGTCAGGCAGCGGAACAGACAGCTGCAGTTGCACAGGAGCTAGCAAACAGAGCTGTGAACAGGGGAGTTTGAGTGGGAGTTCTGTTGGAGGAGAAAGTATTTGTGTGTGTTTGGTTTTGTATTGTCAGTATCTGTATGTGCAGGGGCTTTGTGCTGGGAGAGAAGCTGAGCCCTGATTAGGGGGCGGGGCTTCCCTGACTAGGGTTCCTATAAAGGTAGCAGCCAGTCAGGCAGCGGCACAGGAGCTAGCAAACAGAGCTGTGAACAGGGGAGTTTGAGTGGGAGTTCTGTTGGAGGAGAAGGTATTTGTGTGTGTTTGGTTTTGTATTGTCAGTATCTGTATGTGCAGGGGCTTTGTGCTGGGAGAGAAGCTGAGCCCTGATTAGGGGGCGGGGCTTCCCTGACTAGGGGTCCTATAAAGGTAGCAGCCAGTCAGGCAGCGGCACAGGAGGTAGCAAACAGAGCTGTAAACAGGGGAGTTTGAGTGGGACTTCTGTTGGAGGAGAAGGTATTTGTGTGTGTTTGGTTTTGCATTGGTAGTATCTGTATGTGTAGAGGCTTGGACGGGCTTTGTGCTGGGAGAGAAGCTGAGCCCTGATTAGGGGGCGGGGCTTCACTGACTAGGGGTCCTATAAAGGTAGCAGCCAGTCAGGCAGCGGCACAGGAGCTAGCAAACAGAGCTGTGAACAGGGGAGTTTGAGTGGGAGTTCTGTTGGAGGAGAAGGTATTTGTGTGTGTTTTTGTATTGGTAGTATCTGTATGTGTAGAGGCTTGGAGGGGCTAGGTGTTGCGAGAGAAGCTGAGCCCTGATTAGGGGGCGGGGCTTCACAGACTAGGGGTCCTATAAAGGTAGCAGCCAGTCAGGCAGCGGCACAGGAGCTAGCAAACAGAGCTGTGAACAGGGGAGTTTGAGTGGGAGTTCTGTTGGAGGAGAAGCTATTTGTGTGTGCTTTTGTATTGGTAGTATCTGTATGTGTAGAGGCTTTTAGGGGCTAGGTGCTGCGAGAGAAGCTGAGCCCTGATTAGGGGGCGTGGCTTCACTGACTAGGGGTCCTATAAAGGGAGCACCCAGTCAGGCAGCGGCAAGGGAGCTAGCAAACAGACCTGTAAACAGGGGAGTTTGAGTGGGAGTTCTGTTGGAGGAGAAGCTATTTGTGTGTGTTTTTGTATTGGTAGTATCTGTATGTGTAGAGGCTTGGAGGGGCTAGGTGCTGCGAGAGAAGCTGAGCCCTGATTAGGGGGCGGGGCTTCACTGACTAGGGGTCCTATAAAGGTAGCAGCCAGTCAGGCAGCTGCACAGACAGCTGCAGCGGCACAGGAGCTAGCAAACAGAGCTGTAAACAGGGGAGTTTGAGTGGGAGTTCTGTTGGAGGAGATGGTATTTGTGTGTGTTTGGTTTTGTATTGGTAGTATCTGTATGTGTAGGGGTTTGGCGGGGCTTTGTGCTTGGAGAGAAGCTGAGCCCTGATTAGGGGGCGGGGCTTCACTGACTAGGGGTCCTATAAAGGTAGCAGCCAGTCAGGCAGCGGAACAGACAGCTGCAGTGGCACAGGAGCTAGCAAACAGAGCTGTGAACAGAGGAGTTTGAGTGGGAGTTCTGTTGGAGGAGAAGGTATTTGTGTGTGTTTGGTTTTGTATTGGTAGTATCTGTATGTGTAGAGGCTTGGAGGGGCTTTGTGCTTGGAGAGAAGCTGAGCCCTGATTAGGGGGCGGGGCTTCACTGACTAGGGGTCCTATAAAGGTAGCAGCCAGTCAGGCAGCGGAACAGACAGCTGCAGTGGCACAGGAGCTAGCAAACAGAGCTGTGAACAGAGGAGTTTGAGTGGGAGTTCTGTTGGAGGAGAAGGTATTTGTGTGTGTTTTTGTATTGGTATTATCTGTATGTGTAGAGGCTTGGAGGGGCTAGGTGCTGCGAGAGAAGCTGAGCCCTGATTAGGGGGCGGGGCTTCACTGACTAGGGGTCCTATAAACGTAGCAGCCAGTCAGGCATTGGCACAGACAGCTGCAGCTGCACAGGAGCTAGCAAACAGAGCTGTAAACAGGGGAGTTTGAGTGGGAGTTCTGTTGGAGGAGAACGTATTTGTGTGTGTTTGGTTTTGTATTGTCAGTATCTGTATGTGCAGGGGCTTTGTGCTGGGAGAGAAGCTGAGCCCTGATTAGGGGGCGGGGCTTCCCTGACTAGGGGTCCTATAAAGGTAGCAGCCAGTCAGGCAGCGGCACAGGAGCTAGCAAACAGAGCTGTAAACAGGGGAGTTTGAGTGGGAGTTCTGTTGGAGGAGAAGGTATTTGTGTGTGTTTGGTTTTGCATCGGTAGTATCTGTATGTGTAGAGGCTTGGAGGGGCTTTGTTCTGGGAGAGAAGCTGAGCCCTGATTAGGGGGCGGGGCTTCACTGACTAGGGGTCTTATAAAGGTAGCAGGCAGTCAGGCAGCGGAACAGACAGCTGCAGCGGCACAGGAGCTAGCAAACAGAGCTGTAAACAGGGTAGTTTGAGTGGGAGTTCTGTTGGAGGAGAAGGTATTTGTGTGTGTTTTTGTATTGGTATTATCTGTATGTGTAGAGGCTTGGAGGGGCTTTGTGATGGGAGAGAAGCTGGGCCCTGATTAGGGGGCGGGGCTTCACTGATTAGGGGTCCTAGAAAGGGAGCAGCCAGTCAGGCAGCGGCACAGACAGCTGCAGTGGCACAGGAGCTAGCAAACAGAGCTGTAAACAGGGGAGTTTGAGTGGGAGTTCTGTTGGAGGAGAAGGTACTTGTGGGTGTTCGGTTTTGTATTGGCAGTATCTGTATGTGTACGGGCTTTGTGCTGGGAGAGAAGCTGAGCCCTGATTAGGGGGCGTGGCTTCCCTGACTACGGGTCCTATGAAGGTAGCAGCCAGTCAGGCAGCGGCACAGGAGCTAGCAAACAGAGCGGTAAACAGGGGAGTTTGAGTGGGAGTTCTGTTGGAGGAGAAGGTATTTGTGTGTTTTTTTGTATTGGTAGTATCTGTATATGTAGAGGCTTGGAGGGGCTTTGTGCTGGGAGAGAAGCTGAGCCCTGATCAGGGGGCGGGGCTTCACTGACTAGGGGTCCTATAAAGGTAGGAGCCAGTCAGGCAGCGGCACAGGAGCCAGCAAACAGAGCTGTGAACAGGGGAGTTTGAGTGGGAGTTCTTTTGGAGGAGAAGGTATTAGTGTGTGTTTTTGTATTGGTAGTATCTGTATGTGTAGAGGCTTGGAGGGGCTAGGTGCTGCGAGAGAAGCTGAGCCCTGATTAGGGGGCGGGGCTTCACAGACTAGGGGTCCTATAAAGGTAGCAGCCAGTCAGGCAGCGGCACAGGAGCTAGCAAACAGAGCTGTGAACAGGGGAGTTTGAGTGGGAGTTCTGTTGGAGGAGAAGCTATTTGTGTGTGTTTTTGTATTGGTAGTATCTGTATGTGTAGAGGCTTGGAGGGGCTAGGTGCTGCGAGAGAAGCTGAGCCCTGATTAGGGGGCGGGGCTTCACTGACTAGGGGTCCTATAAAGGTAGCAGCCAGTCAGGCAGCGGCACAGGAGCTAGCAAACAGAGCTGTGAACAGGGGAGTTGGAGTGGGAGTTCTGTTGGAGGAGATGGTGTTTGTGTGTGTTTGGTTTTGTATTGGTAGCATCTGTATGTGTAGAGGCTTGGAGGGGCTTTGTGCTTGGAGAGAAGCTGAGCCCTGATTAGGGGGCGGGGCTTCACTGACTAGGGGTCCTATAAATGTAGCAGCCAGTCAGGCAGCGGAACAGACAGCTGCAGTTGCACAGGAGCTAGCAAACAGCGCTGTGAACAGGGGAGTTTGAGTGGGAGTTCTGTTGGAGGAGAAAGTATTTGTGTGTGTTTGGTTTTGTATTGGTAGTATCTGTATGTGTACGGGCTTTGTGCTGGGACAGAAGCTGAGCCCTGATTAGGGGGCGGGGCTTCACTGACTAGCGGTCCTATAAAGGTAGCAACCAGTCAGGCAGCGGCACAGGAGCTAGCAAACAGAGCTGTAAACGGGAGTTTGAGTGGGAGTTCTGTTGGAGGAGAAGGTATTTGTGTGTGTTTTTGTATTCGTATTATCTGTATGTGTAGAGGCTTGAAGGGGCTTTGTGATGGGAGAGAAGCTGAGCCCTGATTAGGGGGCGGGGCTTCACTGACTAGGGGTCCTATAAAGGTAGCAGCCAGTCAGGCAGCGGCAAGGGAGCTAGCAAACAGACCTGTAAACAGGGGAGTTTGAGTGGGAGTTCTGTTGGAGGAGAACGTATTTGTGTGTGTTTTTGTATTGGTATTATCTGTATGTGTAGAGGCTTGGAGGGGCTTTGTGCTGGGAGAGAAGCTGAGCCCTGATTAGGGGGCGGGGCCTCACTGACTAGGGGTCCTATAAAGGTAGCAGCCAGTCAGGCAGCAGCACAGGAGCTAGCAAACAGAGCTGTGAACAGGGGAGTTTGAGTGGGAGTTCTGTTGGAGGAGAAGGTATTTGTGTGTGTTTTTGTATTGGTATTATCTGTATGTGTAGAGGCTTGGAGGGGCTAGGTGCTGCGAGAGAAGCTGAGCCCTGATTAGGGGGCGGGGCTTTACTGACTAGGGGTCCTATAAAGGTAGCAGCCAGTCAGGCAGCGGAACAGACAGCTGCAGTTGCACAGGAGCTAGCAAACAGAGCTGTGAACAGGGGAGTTTGAGTGGGAGTTCTGTTGGAGGAGAAAGTATTTGTGTGTGTTTGGTTTTGTATTGTCAGTATCTGTATGTGCAGGGGCTTTGTGCTGGGAGAGAAGCTGAGCCCTGATTAGGGGGCGGGGCTTCCCTGACTAGGGTTCCTATAAAGGTAGCAGCCAGTCAGGCAGCGGCACAGGAGCTAGCAAACAGAGCTGTGAACAGGGGAGTTTGAGTGGGAGTTCTGTTGGAGGAGAAGGTATTTGTGTGTGTTTTTGTATTGGTATTATCTGTATGTGTAGAGGCTTGGAGGGGCTAGGTGCTGCGAGAGAAGCTGAGCCCTGATTAGGGGGCGGGGCTTCACTGACTAGGGGTCCTATAAAGGTAGCAGCCAGTCAGGCATTGGCACAGACAGCTGCAGCGGCACAGGAGCTAGCAAACAGAGCTGTAAACAGGGGAGTTTGAGTGGGAGTTCTGTTGGAGGAGAAGGTATTGGTGTGTGTTTGGTTTTGTATTGTCAGTATCTGTATGTGCAGGGGCTTTGTGCTGGGAGAGAAGCTGAGCCCTGATTAGGCGGCGCGGCTTCCCTGACTAGGGGTCCTATAAAGGTAGCAGCCAGTCAGGCAGCGGCACAGGAGCTAGCAAACAGAGCTGTGAACAGGGGAGTTTGAGTGGGAGTTCTGTTGGAGGAGAAGGTATTTGTGTGTTTTTGTATTGGTAGTATCTGTATGTGTAGAGGCTTGGAGGGGCTAGGTGCTGCGAGAGAAGCTGAGCCCTGATTAGGGGGCGGGGCTTCAAAGACTAGGGGTCCTATAAAGGTAGCAGCCAGTCAGGCAGCGGCACAGGAGCTAGCAAACAGAGCTGTGAACAGGGGAGTTTGAGTGGGAGTTCTGTTGGAGGAGAAGCTATTTGTGTGTGTTTTTGTATTGGTAGTATCTGTATGTGTAGGGGTTTGGCGGATCTTTGTGCTTGGAGAGAAGCTGAGCCCTGATTAGGGGGCGGGGCTTCACTGATTAGGCGTCCTATAAAGGTAGCAGCCAGTCAGGCAGCGGAACAGACAGCTGCAGTTGCACAGGAGCTAGCAAACAGAGCTGTGAACAGGGGAGTTTGAGTGGGAGTTCTGTTGGAGGAGAAAGTATTTGTGTGTGTTTTGTTTTGTATTGTCAGTATCTGTATGTGCAGGGGCTTTGTGCTGGGAGAGAAGCTGAGCCCTGATTAGGGGGCGGGGCTTCACTGACTAGGGGTCCTATAAAGGTAGTAGCCAGTCAGGCAGCAGCACAGACAGCTGCAGCGGCACAGGAGCTAGCAAACAGAGCTGTGAACAGGGGAGTTTGAGTGGGAGTTCTGTTGGAGGAGAAGGTATTTGTGTTTTTTTGTATTGGTATCTGTATGTGTAGAGGCTTGGAGGGGCTAGGTGCTGCGAGAGAAGCTGAGCCCTGATTAGGGGGCGGGGCTTTACTGACTAGGAGTCCTATAAAGGTATCAGCCAGTCAGGCATTGGCACAGACAGCTGCAGCGGCACAGGAGCTAGCAAACAGAGCTGTAAACAGGGGAGTTTGAGTGGTAGTTCTGTTGGAGGAGAAGGTATTTGTGTGTGTTTGGTTTTGTATTGTCAGTATCTGTATGTGCAGGGGCTTTGTGCTGGGAGAGAAGCTGAGCCCTGATTAGGGGGCGGGGCTTCCCTGACTAGGGGTCCTATAAAGGTAGCAGCCAGTCAGGCAGCGGCACAGGAGCTAGCAAACAGAGCTGTAAACAGGGGAGTTTGAGTGGGAGTTCTGTTGGAGGAGAAGGTATTTGTGTGTGTTTGGTTTTGCATTGGTAGTATCTGTATGTGTAGGGGTTTGGCGGGGCTTTGTGCTTGGAGAGAAGCTGAGCCCTGATTAGGGGGCGGGGCTTCACTGACTAGGGGTCCTATAAAGGTAGCAGCCAGTCAGGCAGCGGAACAGACAGCTGCAGTTGCACAGGAGCTAGCAAACAGAGCTGTGAACAGGGGAGTTTGAGTGGGAGTTCTGTTGGAGGAGAAAGTATTTGTGTGTGTTTGGTTTTGTATTGTCAGTATCTGTATGTGCAGGGGCTTTGTGCTGGGAGAGAAGCTGAGCCCTGATTAGGGGGCGGGGCTTCCCTGACTAGGGTTCCTATAAAGGTAGCAGCCAGTCAGGCAGCGGCACAGGAGCTAGCAAACAGCGCTGTGAACAGGGGAGTTTGAGTGGGAGTTCTGTTGGAGGAGAAGGTATTTGTGTGTGTTTTTGTATTGGTAGTATCTGTATGTGTAGAGGCTTGGAGGGGCTAGGTGCTGCGAGAGAAGCTGAGCCCTGATTAGGGGGCGGGGCTTCACTGACTAGGGGTCCTATAAAGGTAGCAGCCAGTCAGGCAGCGGCACAGACAGCTGCAGCGGCACAGGAGCTATCAAACAGAGCTGTGAACAGGGGAGTTTGAGTGGGAGTTCTGTTGGAGGAGAAAGTATTTGTGTGTGTTTTTGTATTGGTATTATCTGTATGTGTAGAGGCTTGGAGGGGCTAGGTGCTGCGAGAGAAGCTGAGCCCTGATTAGGGGGCGGGGCTTCACTGACTAGGGGTCCTATAAAGGTAGCAGCCAGTCAGGCATTGGCACAGACAGCTGCAGCGGCACAGGAGCTAGCAAACAGAGCTGTAAACAGGGGAGTTTGGGTGGGAGTTCTGTTGGAGGAGAAGGTATTTGTGTGTGTTTGGTTTTGTATTGTCAGTATCTGTATGTGCAGGGGCTTTGTGCTGGGAGAGAAGCTGAGCCCTGATTAGGCGGCGGGGCTTCCCTGACTAGGGGTCCTAGAAAGGTAGCAGCCAGTCAGGCAGCGGCACAGGAGCTAGCAAACAGAGCTGTAAACAGGGGAGTTTGAGTGGGAGTTCTGTTGGAGGAGAAGGTATTTGTGTGTGTTTGGTTTTGCATTGGTAGTATCTGTATGTGTAGAGGCTTGGAGGGGCTTTGTGCTGGGAGAGAAGCTGAGCCCTGATTAGGGGGTGGGGCTTCACTGACTAGGGGTCCTATAAAGATAGCAGCCAGTCAGGCAGCAGCACAGGAGCTAGCAAACAGAGCTGTGAACAGGGGAGTTTGAGTGGGAGTTCTGTTGGAGGAGAAGGTATTTGTGTGTGTTTTTGTATTGATATCTGTATGTGTAGAGGCTTGGAGGGGCTAGGTGCTGCGAGAGAAGCTGAGCCCTGATTAGGGGCGGGGCTTCACTGACTAGGGGTCCTATAAAGGTAGCAGCCAGTCAGGCAGCGGAACAGACAGCTGCAGTTGCACAGGAGCTAGCAAACAGAGCTGTGAACAGGGGAGTTTGAGTGGGAGTTCTGTTGGAGGAGAAAGTATTTGTGTGTTTGGTTTTGTATTGTCAGTATCTGTATGTGCAGGGGCTTTGTGCTGGGAGAGAAGCTGAGCCCTGATTAGGGGGCGGGGCTTCCCTGACTAGGGTTCCTATAAAGGTAGCAGCCAGTCAGGCAGCGGCACAGGAGCTAGCAAACAGAGCTGTGAACAGGGGAGTTTGAGTGGGAGTTCTGTTGGAGGAGAAGGTATTTGTGTGTGTTTTTGTATTGGTAGTATCTGTATGTGTAGAGGCTTGGAGGGGCTAGGTGCTGCGAGAGAAGCTGAGCCCTGATTAGGGGCGGGGCTTCACTGACTAGGGGTCCTATAAAGGTAGCAGCCAGTCAGGCAGCGGCACAGACAGCTGCAGCGGCACAGGAGCTATCAAACAGAGCTGTGAACAGGGGAGTTTGAGTGGGAGTTCTGTTGGAGGAGAAGGTATTTGTGTGTGTTTTTGTATTGGTATTATCTGTATGTGTAGAGGCTTGGAGGGGCTAGGTGCTGCGAGAGAAGCTGAGCCCTGATTAGGGGGCGGGGCTTCACTGACTAGGGGTCCTATAAAGGTAGCAGCCAGTCAGGCATTGGCACAGACAGCTGCAGCGGCACAGGAGCTAGCAAACAGAGCTGTAAACAGGGGAGTTTGAGTGGGAGTTCTGTTGGAGGAGAAGGTATTTGTGTGTGTTTGGTTTTGTATTGTCAGTATCTGTATGTGCAGGGGCTTTGTGCTGGGAGAGAAGCTGAGCCCTGATTAGGCGGCGGGGCTTCCCTGACTAGGGGTCCTAGAAAGGTAGCAGCCAGTCAGGCAGCGGCACAGGAGCTAGCAAACAGAGCTGTAAACAGGGGAGTTTGAGTGGGAGTTCTGTTGGAGGAGAAGGTATTTGTGTGTGTTTGGTTTTGCATTGGTAGTATCTGTATGTGTAGAGGCTTGGAGGGGCTTTGTGCTGGGAGAGAAGCTGAGCCCTGATTAGGGGGCGGGGCTTCACTGACTAGGGGTCCTATAAAGGTAGCAGCCAGTCAGGCAGCAGCACAGGAGCTAGCAAACAGAGCTGTGAACAGGGGAGTTTGAGTGGGAGTTCTGTTGGAGGAGAAGGTATTTGTGTGTGTTTTTGTATTGATATCTGTATGTGTAGAGGCTTGGAGGGGCTAGGTGCTGCGAGAGAAGCTGAGCCCTGATTAGGGGGCGGGGCTTCACTGACTAGGGGTCCTATAAAGGTAGCAGCCAGTCAGGCAGCGGAACAGACAGCTGCAGTTGCGCAGGAGCTAGCAAACAGAGCTGTGAACAGGGGAGTTTGAGTGGGAGTTCTGTTGGAGGAGAAAGTATTTGTGTGTGTTTGGTTTTGTATTGTCAGTATCTGTATGTGCAGGGGCTTTGTGCTGGGAGAGAAGCTGAGCCCTGATTAGGGGGCGGGGCTTCCCTGACTAGGGTTCCTATAAAGGTAGCAGCCAGTCAGGCAGCGGCACAGGAGCTAGCAAACAGAGCTGTGAACAGGGGAGTTTGAGTGGGAGTTCTGTTGGAGGAGAAGGTATTTGTGTGTGTTTTTGTATTGGTAGTATCTGTATGTGTAGAGGCTTGGAGGGGCTAGGTGCTGCGAGAGAAGCTGAGCCCTGATTAGGGGCGGGGCTTCACTGACTAGGGGTCCTATAAAGGTAGCAGCCAGTCAGGCAGCGGCACAGACAGCTGCAGCGGCACAGGAGCTATCAAACAGAGCTGTGAACAGGGGAGTTTGAGTGGGAGTTCTGTTGGAGGAGAAGGTATTTGTGTGTGTTTTTGTATTGGTATTATCTGTATGTGTAGAGGCTTGGAGGGGCTAGGTGCTGCGAGAGAAGCTGAGCCCTGATTAGGGGGCGGGGCTTCACTGACTAGGGGTCCTATAAAGGTAGCAGCCAGTCAGGCATTGGCACAGACAGCTGCAGCGGCACAGGAGCTAGCAAACAGAGCTGTAAACAGGGGAGTTTGAGTGGGAGTTCTGTTGGAGGAGAAGGTATTTGTGTGTGTTTGGTTTTGTATTGTCAGTATCTGTATGTGCAGGGGCTTTGTGCTGGGAGAGAAGCTGAGCCCTGATTAGGCGGCGGGGCTTCCCTGACTAGGGGTCCTAGAAAGGTAGCAGCCAGTCAGGCAGCGGCACAGACAGCTGCAGTGGCACAGGAGCTAGCAAACAGAGCTGTAAACTGGGGAGTTTGAGTGGGAGTTCTGTTGGAGGAGGAGGTATTTGTGTGTGTTTGGTTTTGTATTGGTAGTATCTGTATGTGTAGAGGCTTGGAGGGGCTAGATGCTGCGAGAGAAGCTGAGCCCTGATTAGGGGGCGGGGCTTCACTGACTAGGGGTCCTATAAAGGTAGCAGCCAGTCAGGCAGCGGCACAGACAGCTGAAGCGGCACAGGAGCTAGCAAACAGAGCTGTAAACAGGGGAGTTTGAGTGGGAGTTCTGTTGGAGGAGAAGGTATTTGTGTTTGGTTTTGTATTGGTAGTATCTGTATGTGTAGAGGCTTGGAGGGGCTAGGTGCTGGGAGAGAAGCTGAGCCCTGATTAGGGGGCGGGGCTTCCCTGACTAGGGGTCCTATAAAGGTAGCAGCCAGTCAGGCAGCGGCACAGGAGCTAGCAAACAGAGCTGTGAACAGGGGAGTTTGAGTGGGAGTTCTGTTGGAGGAGAAGGTATTTGTGTGTGTTTTTGTATTGGTAGTATCTGTATGTGTAGAGGCTTGGAGGGGCTAGGTGCTGGGAGAGAAGCTGAGCCCTGATTAGGGGGCGGGGCTTCACTGACTAGGGGTCCTATAAAGGTAGCAGCCAGTCAGGCAGCGGCACAGGAGCTAGCAAACAGAGCTGTGAACAGGGGAGTTTGAGTGGGAGTTCTGTTGGAGGAGAAGGTATTTGTGTTTGGTTTTGTATTGGTAGTATCTGTATGTGTAGAGGCTTGGAGGGGCTTTGTGCTGGGAGAGAAGCTGAGCCCTGATTAGGGGGCGGGGTTCACTGACTAGGGGTCCTATAAAGGTAGCAGCCAGTCAGGCAGCGGCACAGGAGCTAGCAAACAGACCTGTAAACAGGGCAGTTTGAGTGGGAGTTCTGTTGGAGGAGAAGGTATTTGTGTGTGTTTGGTTTTGTATTGGTAGTATCTGTATGTGTAGAGGCTTGGAGGGGCTTTGTGCTGGGAGAGAAGCTGGGCCCTGATTAGGGGGCGGGCCTCCACTGACTAGGGGTCCTATAAAGGTAGCAGCCAGTCAGGCAGCGGCACAGGAGCTAGCAAACAGAGCTGTAAACAGGGGAGTTTGAGTGGGAGTTCTGTTGGAGGAGAAGGTATTTGTGTGTGTTTGGTTTTGTATTGGTAGTATCTGTATGTGTACGGGCTTTGTGCTGGGAGAGAAGCTGAGCCCTGATCAGAGGGCGGGGCTTCACTGACTAGGGGTCCTATAAAGGTAGCAGCCAGTCAGGCAGCGGCACAGGAGCTAGCAAACAGAGCTGTAAACAGGGGAGTTTGAGTGGGAGTTCTGTTGGAGGAGATGGTATTTGTGTGTGTTTGGTTTCGTATTGGTAGTATCTGTATGTGTAGAGGTTTGGAGGGGCTTTGTGCTGGGAGAGAAGCTGAGCCCTGATTAGTGGGCGGGGCTTCACTGACTAGGCGTCCTATAAAGGTAGCAGCCAGTCAGGCAGCGGCACAGGAGGTAGCAAACAGAGCTGTAAGCAGGGGAGTTTGAGTGGGAGTTCTTTTGGAGAAGAAGGTATTTGTGTGTTTTTTTGTATCGTTAGTATCTGTATTTGTAGAGGCTTGGAGGGGCTTTGTGCTGGGAGAGAAGCTGAGCCCTGATTAGGGGGCGGGGCTTCACTGACTAGGGGTCCAAAAATGTAGCAGCCAGTCAGGCACCGGCACAGGAGCTAGCAAACAGAGCTGTGAACAGGGGAGTTTGAGTGGGAGTTCTGTTGGAGGGGAAGGTATTTCTGTGTGTTTGGTTTTGTATTGTCAGTATCTGTATGTGCAGGGGCTTTGTGCTGGGAGAGAAGCTGAGCCCTGATTAGGGGGCGGGGCTTCCCTGACTAGGGGTCCTATAAAGGTAGCAGCCAGTCAGGCAGCGGCACAGGAGCTAGCAAACAGAGCTGTAAACAGGGGAGTTTGAGTGGGAGTTCTGTTGGAGGAGATGGTATTTGTGTGTGTTTGGTTTCGTATTGGTAGTATCTGTATGTGTAGAGGTTTGGAGGGGCTTTGTGCTGGGAGAGAAGCTGAGCCCTGATTAGTGGGCGGGGCTTCACTGACTAGGCGTCCTATAAAGGTAGCAGCCAGTCAGGCAGCGGCACAGGAATAGCAAACAGAGCTGTAAACAGGGGAGTTTGAGTGGGAGTTTTGTTGGAGGAGATGGTATTTGTGTGTGTTTTTGTATTGGTAGTATCTGTATGTGTAGAGGCTTGGAGGGGCTAGGTGCTGCGAGAGAAGCTGAGCCCTGGTTAGGGGGCGGGGCTTCACTGACTAGGGGTCCTATAAAGGTAGCAGCCAGTCAGGCAGCGGCTAAGACAGCTGCAGCGGCACAGGAGCTAGCAAACAGAGCTGTAAACAGGGGAGTTGGAGTTCTGTTGGAGGAGAAGGTATTTGTGTGTTTTTGGATTTGTATTGTCAGTATCTGTATGTGCAGGGGCTTTGTGCTGGGAGAGAAGCTGAGCCCTGATTAGGGGGCGGGGCTTCCCTGACTAGGGGTCCTATAAAGGTAGAAGCCAGTCAGGCAGCGGCACAGGAGCTAGCAAACAGAGCTGTAAACAGGGGAGTTTGAGTGGGAGTTCTGTTGGAGGAGAAGGTATTTGTGTGTGTTTTTGTATTGGTATTATCTGTATGTGTAGAGGCTTGGAGGGGCTTTGTGCTGGGAGAGAAGCTGAGCCCTGATTAGGGGGCGGGGCTTCACTGACTAGGGGTCCTATAAAGGTAGCAGCCAGTCAGGCAGCGGCACAGACAGCTGCAGCGGCACAGGAGCTAGCAAACAGAGCTGTAAACAGGGGAGTTTGAGTGGGAGTTCTGTTGGAGGAGAAGGTATTTGTGTGTTTTTGGTTTTGTATTGGTAGTATATGTATGTGTAGAGGCTTGATGGGGCTTTGTGCTGGGAGAGAAGCTGAGCCCTGATTAGGGGGCGGGGCTTGACTGACTAGGGGTCCTATAAAGGTAGCAGCCAGTCAGGCAGCGGCTCAGACAGCTGCAGCGGCACAGGAGCTAGCAAACAGACCTGTAAACAGGGCAGTTTGAGTGGGAGTTCTGTTGGAGGAGAAGGTATTTGTGTGTGTTTGGTTTTGTATTGGTAGTATCTGTATGTGTAGAGGCTTGGAGGGGCTTTGTGCTGGGACAGAAGCTGGGCCCTGATTAGGGGGCGGGCCTTCACTGACTAGGGGTCCTATAAAGGTAGGAGCCAGTCAGGAAGCGGCACAGACAGGTGCAGCGGCACAGGAGCTAGCAAACAGAGCTGTGAACAGGGGAGTTGGAGTGGGAGTTCTGTTGGAGGAGAAGGTATTTGTGTGTGTTTTTTTGTATTGGTAGTATCTGTATGTGCAGAGGCTTGGAGGGGCTTTGTGCTGGGAGAGAAGCTGAGCCCTGATTAGGGGGCGGGGCTTCACTGACTTGGGGTCCTATAAAGGTAGCAGCCAGTCAGGCAGCCGCACAGACAGCTGCAGCGGCACAGGAGCTAGCAAACAGAGCTGTGAACAGGGGAG
The DNA here is from genome assembly GCF_965140295.1 of Lepidochelys olivacea. Taxonomy (NCBI): domain Eukaryota; kingdom Metazoa; phylum Chordata; order Testudines; family Cheloniidae; genus Lepidochelys; species Lepidochelys olivacea. The sequence goes on along the minus strand of NC_140432.1, from coordinate 1,035,599 downwards.
TTTGAGTGGGAGTTCTGTTGGAGGAGAAGGTATTTGTGTGTGTTCGGTTTTGTATTGGTAGTGTCTGTATGTGTACGGGCTTTGTGCTGGGAAAGAAGCTGAGCCCTGATTAGGGGGCGGGGCTTCACTGACTTGGGGTCCTATAAAGGTAGCAGCCAGTCAGGCAGCCGCACAGACAGCTGCAGCGGCACAGGAGCCAGCAAGCAGAGCTGTAAACAGCGGAGTTTGAGTGGGAGTTCTGTTGGAGGAGATGGTATTTGTGTGTGTTTGGTTTTGTATTGGTAGTATCTGTATGTGTAGAGGCTTGGAGGGGCTTTGTGCTGGGAGAGAAGCTGAGCCCTGATTAGGGGGCGGGGCTGACTGACTAGGGGTCCTATAAAGGTAGCAGCCAGACAGGCAGCGGCTAAGACAGCTGCAGCGGCACAGGAGCTAGCAAACAGAGCTGTAAACAGGGGAGTTGGAGTGGGAGTTCTGTTGGAGGAGATGGTATTTGTGTGTGTTTGGTTTTGTATTGGTAGTATCTGCATGTGTAGAGGCTTGGAGGGGCTTTGTGCTGGGAGAGAAGCTGAGCCCTGATCAGGGGGCGGGGCTTCACTGATTAGGGGTCCTAGAAAGGGAGCAGCCAGTCAGGCAGCGGCACAGACAACTGCAGTGGCACAGGAGCTAGCAAACAGAGCTGTAAAGAGGGGAGTTTGAGTGGGAGTTCTGTTGGAGCAGAAGGTATTTGTGTGTGTTTGGTTTTGTATTGGTAGTATCTGTATGTGTAGGGGCTTTGTGCTGGGAGAGAAGCTGAGCCCTGATTAGGGGACGGGGCTTCACTGACTCGCGGTCCTATAAAGGTAGTAGCCAGTCAGGCAGCGGAACAGACAGCTGCAGTGGCACAGGAGTTAGCAAACAGAGCTGTGAACAGGGGAGTTTGAGTGGGAGTTCTGTTGGAGGAGAAGGTATTTGTGTGTGTATTTTTGTATTGGTAGTATCTGTATGTGCAGAGGCTTGGAGGGGCTTTGTGCTGGGAGAGAAGCTGAGCCCTGATTAGGGGGCGGGGCTTCACTGACTTGGGGTCCTATAAAGGTAGCAGCCAGTCAGGCAGCCGCACAGACAGCTGCTGCGGCACAGGAGCTAGCAAACAGAGCTGTGAACAGGGGAGTTTGAGTGGGAGTTCTGTTGGAGGAGAAGGTATTTGTGTGTGTTCGGTTTTGTATTGGTAGTGTCTGTATGTGTACGGGCTTTGTGCTGGGAGAGAAGCTGAGCCCTGATTAGGGGGCGGGGCTTCACTGACTTGGGGTCCTATAAAGGTAGCAGCCAGTCAGGCAGCCGCACAGACAGCTGCAGCGGCACAGGAGACAGCAAACAGAGCTCTAAACAGGGGTGTTTGAGTAGGAGTTCTGTTGGAGGAGATGGTATATGTGTGTGTTTGGTTTTGTATTGGTAGTATCTGTATGTGTAGAGGCTTGGAGGGGCTTTGTGCTGGGAGAGAAGCTGAGCCCTGATCAGGGGGCGGGGCTTCACTGATTAGGGGTCATAGAAAGGGAGCAGCCAGTCAGGCAGCGGCACAGACAGCTGCAGTGGCACAGGAGCTAGCAAACAGAGCTGTAAACAGGGCAGTTTGAGTGGGAGTTCTGTTGGAGGAGAAGGTATTTGTGTGTTTTTTTGTATTGGTAGTATGTGTATGTGTAGAGGCTTGAAGGGGCTTTGTGCTGGGAGAGAAGCTGAGCCCTAATTAGGGGGCGGGGCTTGACTGACTAGGGGTCCTATAAAGGTAGCAGCCAGTCAGGCAGCGGCTCAGACAGCTGCAGCGGCACAGGAGCTAGCAAACAGAGCTGTAAACAGGGGAGTTTGAGTGGGAGTTCTGTAGGAGGAGAAGGTATTTGTGTGTGTTTGGTTTTGTATTGTCAGTATCTGTATGTGCAGGGGCTTTGTGCTCGGAGAGAAGCTGAGCCCTGATTAGGGGGCGGGGCTTCCCTGACTAGGGGTCCTATAAAGGTAGCAGCCAGTCAGGCAGCGGCACAGGAGCTAGCAAACAGAGCTGTAAACAGGGGAGTTTGAGTGGGAGTTGTGTTGGAGGAGAAGGTATTTGTGTGTGTTTGGTTTTGCATTGGTAGTATCTGTATGTGTAGAGCCTTGGAGGGTCTTTGTGCTGGGAGAGAAGCTGAGCCCTGATTAGGGGGCGGAGCTTCACTGACTAGGGGTCCTATAAAGGTAGCAGCCAGTCAGGCAGCGGCACAGGAGCTAGCAAACAGAGCTGTGAACAGGGGAGTTTGAGTGGGAGTTCTGTTGGAGGAGAAGTTATTTGTGTGTGTGTGTTTTTGTATTGGTAGTATCTGTATGTGTAGTGGCTTGGAGGGGCTTTGTGCTGGGAGAGAAGCTGAGCCCTGATTAGGGGGCGGGGCTTCCCTGACTAGGGGTCCTATAAAGGTAGCAGCCAGTCAGGCAGCGGCAGAGACAGCTGCAGCGGCACAGGAGTTAGCAAACAGAGCTGTAAACAGGGGAGTTTGAGTGGGAGTTCTGTTGGAGGAGAAGGTATTTGTGTGTGTTTGGTTTTGTATTGGTAGTATCTGTATGTGTAGAGGCTGGGAGGGGCTTTGTGCTGGGAGAGAAGCTGAGCCCTGATTAGGGGGCGGGGCTTCACTGACTAGGGGTCCTATAAAGGTAGCAGCCAGTCAGGCAGCAGAACAGACAGCTGCAGTGGCACAGGAGCTAGCAAACAGAGCTTTAAACAGGGGAATTTGAGTGGGAGTTCTGTTGGAGGAGAAGGTATTTGTGTGTGTTTTTGTATTGGTATTATCTGTATGTGTAGAGGCTTGGAGGGGCTTTGTGATGGGAGAGAAGCTGAGCCCTGATTAGGGGGCGGGGCTTCTCTGACTAGGGGTCCTATAAAGGTAGCAGCCAGTCAGGCAGCGGCACAGACAGCTGCAGTGGCACAGGAGCTAGCAAACAGAGCTGTGAACAGGGCAGTTTGAGTGGGAGTTCTGTTGGAGGAGAAGGTATTTGTGTGTTTTTTTGTATTGGTAGTATCTGTATATGTAGAGGCTTGGAGGGGCTTTGTGCTGGGAGAGAAGCTGAGCCCTGATCAGGGGGCGGGGCTTCACTGACTAGGGGTCCTATAAAGCTAGCAGCCAGTCAAGCAGCGGCACAGGAGCTAGCAAACAGAGCTGTAAACAGGGCAGTTTGAGTGGGAGTTCTGTTGGAGGAGAAGGTATTTGTGTGTGTTTTTGTATTGGTAGTATCTGTATGTGTAGAGGCTTGGAGGGGCTTTGTGCTGGGAGAGAAGCTGGGCCCTGATTAGGGGGCGGGGCTTCACTGACTAGGGGTCCTATAAAGGGAGCAGCCAGTCAGGCAGCGGCACAGGAGCTAGCAAACAGAGCTGTAAACAGGGGAGTTTGAGTGGTAGTTCTGTTGGAGGAGAAGGTATTTGTGTGTGTTTGGTTTTGTATTGGTAGTATCTGTATGTGTAGAGGCTTGGAGGGGCTTTGTGCTGGGAGAGAAGCTGAGCCCTGATTAGGGGGCGGGGCTTCAGTGACTAGGGGTCCTATAAAGGTACCAGCCAGTCAGGCAGCGGCACAGGAGCTAGCAAACAGAGCTGTAAGCAGGGGAGTTTGAGTGGGAGTTCTGTTGGAGGAGAAGGTATTTGTGTGTGTTTGGTTTTTTATTGGTAGTATCTGTATGTGAAGGGGTTTGGCGGGGCTTTGTGCTTGGAGAGAAGCTGAACCCTGATTAGGGGGTGGGGCTTCACTGACTAGGGGTCCTATAAAGGTAGCAGCCAGTCAGGCAGCGGAACAGACAGCTGCAGCGGCACAGGAGCTAGCAAACAGAGCTGTAAACAGGGGAGTTTGAGTGGGAGTTCTGTTGGAGGAGAAGCTATTTGTGTGTGTTTTTGTATTGGTAGTATCTGTATGTGTAGAGGCTTGGAGGGGCTAGGTGCTGCGAGAGAAGCTGAGCCCTGATTAGGGGGCGGGGCTTCACTGACTAGGGGTCCTATAAAGGTAGCAGCCAGTCAGGCAGCGGCAAGGGAGCGAGCAAACAGACCTGTAAACAGGGGAGTTTGAGTGGGAGTTTTGTTGGAGGAGATGGTATTTGTGTGTGTTTTTGTATTGGTAGTATCTGTATGTGTAGAGGCTTGGAGGGGCTAGGTGCTGCGAGAGAAGCTGAGCCCTGATTAGGGGGCGGGGCTTCACTGACTAGGGGTCCTATAAAGGTAGCAGCCAGTCAGGCAGCGGCACAGGAGCTAGCAAACAGAGCTGTAAACAGGGGAGTTGGAGTGGGAGTTCTGTTGGAGGAGAAGGTATTTGTGTGTTTTTGGATTTGTATTGTCAGTATCTGTATGTGCAGGGGCTTTGTGCTGGGAGAGAAGCTGAGCCCTGATTAGGGGGCGGGGCTTCTCTGACTAGGGGTCCTATAAAGGTAGCAGCCAGTCAGGCAGCGGCACAGGAGCTAGCAAACAGAGCTGTGAACAGGGGAGTTTGAGTGGGAGTTCTGTTGGACGAGAAGGTATTTGTGTGTGTTTGGTTTTGTATTGGTAGTATGTGTATGTGTAGGGGTTTGGCGGGGCTTTGTGCTTGGAGAGAAGCTGAGCCCTGATTAGGGGGCGGGGCTTCACTGACTAGGGGTCCTATAAAGGTAGGAGCCAGTCAGGCATCGGCACAGACAGCTGCAGCGGCACAGGAGCTAACAAACAGAGCTGTAAACAGGGGAGTTTGAGTGGGAGTTCTGTTGGACGAGATGGTATTTGTGTGTGTTTGGTTTTGTATTGGTAGTATATGTATGTGTACGGGCTTTGTCCTGGGAGAGAGGCTGAGCCCTGATTAGGGGGCGGGGCTTCACTGACTTGGGGTCCTACAAAGGTAGCAGCCAGTCAGGCAGCGGCACAGGAGCTAGCAAACAGAGCTGTGAACAGGGGAGTTTGAGTGGGAGTTCTGTTGGAGGAGAAGGTATTTGTGTGTGTTTTTGTATTGGTATTATCTGTATGTGTAGAGGCTTGGAGGGGCTTTGTGCTGGGAGAGAAGCTGAGCCCTGATTAGGGGGCGGGGCTTCACTGACTAGGGGTCCTATAAAGGTAGCAGCCAGTCAGGCAGCGGCACAGACAGCTGCAGCGGCACAGGAGCTAGCAAACAGAGCTGTAAACAGGGGAGTTGGAGTACGAGTTCTGTTGGAGGAGAAGGTATTTGTGTGTGTTTGGTTTTGTATTGTCAGTATCTGTATGTGCAGGGGCTTTGTGCTGGGAGAGAAGCTGAGCCCTGAATAGGGGGCGGTGCTTCCCTGACTAGGGGTCCTATAAAGGTAGCAGCCAGTCAGGCAGCGGCACAGACAGCTGCAGCGGCACAGGAGCTAGCAAACAGAGCTGTAAACAGGGGAGTTTGAGTGGGAGTTCTGTTGGAGGAGATGGTATTTGTGTGTGTTTGGTTTTGTATTGGTAGTATATGTATGTGTAGAGGCTTGAAGGGGCTTTGTGCTGGGAGAGAAGCTGTGCCCTGATTAGGGGGCGGGGCTTGACTGACTAGGGGTCCTATAAAGGTAGCAGCCAGTCAGGCAGCGGCTCAGACAGCTGCAGCGGCACAGGAGCTAGCAAACAGACCTGTAAACAGGGCAGTTTGAGTGGGAGTTCTGTTGGAGGAGAAGGTATTTGTGTGTGTTTGGTTTTGTATTGGTAGTATCTGTATGTGTACGGGCTTCGTGCTGGGAGAGAAGCTGAGCCCTGATCAGGGGGCGGGGCTTCACTGACTAGGGGTCCTATAAAGGTAGCAGCCAGTCAGACACCGGCACAGGAGCTAGAAAACAGAGCTGTAAGCAGGGGAGTTTGAGTGGGAGTTCTGTTGGACGAGAAGGTATTTGTGTGTGTTTGGTTTTGTATTGGTAGTATGTGTATGTGTAGGGGTTTGGCGGGGCTTTGTGCTTGGAGAGAAGCTGAGCCCTGATTAGGGGGCGGGGCTTCACTGACTAGGGGTCCTATAAAGGTAGGAGCCAGTCAGGCATCGGCACAGACAGCTGCAGCGGCACAGGAGCTAACAAACAGAGCTGTAAACAGGGGAGTTTGAGTGGGAGTTCTGTTGGACGAGATGGTATTTGTGTGTGTTTGGTTTTGTATTGGTAGTATATGTATGTGTACGGGCTTTGTCCTGGGAGAGAGGCTGAGCCCTGATTAGGGGGCGGGGCTTCACTGACTTGGGGTCCTACAAAGGTAGCAGCCAGTCAGGCAGCGGCACAGGAGCTAGCAAACAGAGCTGTGAACAGGGGAGTTTGAGTGGGATTTCTGTTGGAGGAGAAGGTATTTGTGTGTGTTTTTGTATTGGTAGTATGTGTATGTGTAGAGGCTTGGAGGGGCTAGGTGCTGGTAGAGAAGCTGAGCCCTGATTAGGGGGCGGGGCTTCACTGACTAGGGGTCCTATAAAGGTAGCAGCCAGTCAGGCAGCGGCACAGGAGCTAGCAAACAGAGCTGTGAACAGGGGAGTTTGAGTGGGAGTTCTGTTGGAGGAGAACTTATTTGTGTGTGTGTGTTTTTGTATTGGTAGTATCTGTATGTGTAGTGGCTTGGAGGGGCTTTGTGCTGGGAGAGAAGCTGAGCCCTGATTAGGGGGCGGGGCTTCCCTGACTAGGGGTCCTATAAAGGTAGCAGCCAGTCAGGCAGCGGCAGAGACAGCTGCAGCGGCACAGGAGTTAGCAAACAGAGCTGTAAACAGGGGAGTTTGAGTGGGAGTTCTGTTGGAGGAGAAGGTATTTGTGTGTGTTTGGTTTTGTATTGGTAGTATCTGTATGTGTAGAGGCTGGGAGGGGCTTTGTGCTGGGAGAGAAGCTGAGCCCTGATTAGGGGGCGGGGCTTCACTGACTAGGGGTCCTACAAAGGTAGCAGCCAGTCAGGCAGCAGAACAGACAGCTGCAGTGGCACAGGAGCTAGCAAACAGAGCTTTAAACAGGGGAATTTGAGTGGGAGTTCTGTTGGAGGAGAAGGTATTTGTGTGTTTTTTTGTATTGGTAGTATCTGTATATGTAGAGGCTTGGAGGGGCTTTGTGCTGGGAGAGAAGCTGAGCCCTGATCAGGGGGCGGGGCTTCACTGACTAGGGGTCCTATAAAGCTAGCAGCCAGTCAAGCAGCGGCACAGGAGCTAGCAAACAGAGCTGTAAACAGGGCAGTTTGAGTGGGAGTTCTGTTGGAGGAGAAGGTATTTGTGTGTGTTTTTGTATTGGTAGTATCTGTATGTGTAGAGGCTTGGAGGGGCTTTGTGCTGGGAGAGAAGCTGGGCCCTGATTAGGGGGCGGGGCTTCACTGACTAGGGGTCCTATAAAGGTACCAGCCAGTCAGGCAGCGGCACAGGAGCTAGCAAACAGAGCTGTAAACAGGGGAGTTTGAGTGGGAGTTCTGTTGGAGGAGATGGTATTTGTATGTGTTTGGTTTTGTATTGGTAGTATCTGTATGTGTAGAGGCTTGGAGGGGCTTTGTGCTGGGAGAGAAGCTGAGCCCTGATTAGTGGGCGGGGCTTCACTGACTAGGCGTCCTATAAAGGTAGCAGCCAGTCAGGCAGCGGCACAGGAGTTAGCAAACAGAGCTGTAAACAGGGGAGTTTGAGTGGGAGTTTTGTTGGAGGAGATGGTATTTGTGTGTGTTTTTGTATTGGTAGTATCTGTATGTGTAGAGGCTTGGAGGGGCTAGGTGCTGCGAGAGAAGCTGAGCCCTGATTAGGGGGCGGGGCTTCACTGACTAGGGGTCCTATAAAGGTAGCAGCCAGTCAGGCAGCGGCACAGGAGCTAGCAAACAGAGCTGTAAACAGGGGAGTTGGAGTGGGAGTTCTGTTGGAGGAGAAGGTATTTGTGTGTTTTTGGATTTGTATTGTCAGTATCTGTATGTGCAGGGGCTTTGTGCTGGGAGAGAAGCTGAGCCCTGATTAGGGGGCGGGGCTTCTCTGACTAGGGGTCCTATAAAGGTAGCAGCCAGTCAGGCAGCGGCACAGGAGCTAGCAAACAGAGCTGTAAACAGGGGAGTTTGAGTGGGAGTTCTGTTGGAGGAGAAGGTATTTGTGTGTGTTTTTGTATTGGTATTACCTGTATGTGTAGAGGCTTGGAGGGGCTTTGTGCTGGGAGAGAAGCTGAGCCCTGATTAAGGGGCGGGGCTTCACTGACTAGGGGTCCTATAAAGGTAGCAGCCAGTCAGGCAGCGGCACAGACAGCTGCAGCGGCACAGGAGCTAGCAAACAGAGCTGTAAACAGGGGAGTTGGAGTGCGAGTTCTGTTGGAGGAGAAGGTATTTGTGTGTGTTTGGTTTTGTATTGTCAGTACCTGTATGTGCAGGGGCTTTGTGCTGGGAGAGAAGCTGAGCCCTGAATAGGGGGCGGTGCTTCCCTGACTAGGGATCCTATAAAGGTAGCAGCCAGTCAGGCAGCGGCACAGACAGCTGCAGCGGCACAGGAGCTAGCAAACAGAGCTGTAAACAGGGGAGTTTGAGTGGGAGTTCTGTTGGAGGAGATGGTATTTGTGTGTGTTTGGTTTTGTATTGGTAGTATATGTATGTGTAGAGGCTTGAAGGGGCTTTGTGCTGGGAGAGAAGCTGTGCCCTGATTAGGGGGCGGGGCTTGACTGACCAGGGGTCCTATAAAGGTAGCAGCCAGTCAGGCAGCGGCTCAGACAGCTGCAGCGGCACAGGAGCTAGCAAACAGACCTGTAAACAGGGCAGTTTGAGTGGGAGTTCTGTTGGAGGAGAAGGTATTTGTGTGTGTTTGGTTTTGTATTGGTAGTATCTGTATGTGTACGGGCTTCGTGCTGGGAGAGAAGCTGAGCCCTGATCAGGGGGCGGGGCTTCACTGACTAGGGGTCCTATAAAGGTAGCAGCCAGTCAGACACCGGCACAGGAGCTAGAAAACAGAGCAGTAAGCAGGGGAGTTTGAGTGGGAGTTCTGTTGGACGAGAAGGTATTTGTGTGTGTTTGGTTTTGTATTGGTAGTATGTGTATGTGTAGGGGTTTGGCGGGGCTTTGTGCTTGGAGAGAAGCAGAGCCCTGATTAGGGGGCGGGGCTTCACTGACTAGGGGTCCTATAAAGGTAGGAGCCAGTCAGGCATCGGCACAGACAGCTGCAGCGGCACAGGAGCTAGCAAACAGAGCTGTAAACAGGGGAGTTTGAGTGGGAGTTCTGTTGGAGCAGAAGGTATTTGTGTGTGTTTGGTTTTGTATTGGTAGTATCTGTATGTGTACGGGCTTTGTCCTGGGAGAGAGGCTGAGCCCTGATTAGGGGGCGGGGCTTCACTGACTTGGGGTCCTACAAAGGTAGCAGCCAGTCAGGCAGCGGCACAGGAGCTAGCAAACAGAGCTGTGAACAGGGGAGTTTGAGTGGGAGTTCTGTTGGAGGAGAAGGTATTTGTGTGTGTTTTTGTATTGGTATTATCTGTATGTGTAGAGGCTTGGAGGGGCTTTGTGCTGGGAGAGAAGCTGAGCCCTGATTAGGGGGCGGGGCTTCAGTGACTAGGGGTCCTATAAAGGTACCAGCCAGTCAGGCAGCGGCACAGGAGCTAGCAAACAGAGCTGTAAGCAGGGGAGTTTGAGTGGGAGTTCTGTTGGAGGAGAAGGTATTTGTGTGTGTTTGGTTTTTTATTGGTAGTATCTGTATGTGAAGGGGTTTGGCGGGGCTTTGTGCTTGGAGAGAAGCTGAACCCTGATTAGGGGGTGGGGCTTCACTGACTAGGGGTCCTATAAAGGTAGCAGCCAGTCAGGCAGCGGAACAGACAGCTGCAGCGGCACAGGAGCTAGCAAACAGAGCTGTAAACAGGGGAGTTTGAGTGGGAGTTCTGTTGGAGGAGAAGCTATTTGTGTGTGTTTTTGTATTGGTAGTATCTGTATGTGTAGAGGCTTGGAGGGGCTAGGTGCTGCGAGAGAAGCTGAGCCCTGATTAGGGGGCGGGGCTTCACTGACTAGGGGTCCTATAAAGGTAGCAGCCAGTCAGGCAGCGGCAAGGGAGCGAGCAAACAGACCTGTAAACAGGGGAGTTTGAGTGGGAGTTCTGTTGGAGGAGAAGGTATTTGTGTGTGTTTGGTTTTGTATTGTCAGTATCTGTATGTGCAGGGGCTTTGTGCTGGGAGAGAAGCTGAGCCCTGATTAGGGGGCGGGGCTTCACTGACTAGGGGTCCTATAAAGGTAGCAGCCAGTCAGGCAGCGGCACAGGAGCTAGCAAACAGACCTGTAAACAGGGCAGTTTGAGTGGGAGTTCTGTTGGAGGAGATGGTATTTGTGTGTGTTTGGTTTTGTATTGGTAGTATCTGTATGTGTAGAGGCTTGGAGGGGCTTTGTGCTGGGAGAGAAGCTGAGCCCTGATTAGTGGGCGGGGCTTCACTGACTAGGCGTCCTATAAAGGTAGCAGACAGTCAGGCAGCGGCACAGGAGTTAGCAAACAGAGCTGTAAACAGGGGAGTTTGAGTGGGAGTTTTGTTGGAGGAGATGGTATTTGTGTGTGTTTTTGTATTGGTAGTATCTGTATGTGTAGAGGCTTGGAGGGGCTAGGTGCTGCGAGAGAAGCTGAGCCCTGATTAGGGGGCGGGGCTTCACTGACTAGGGGTCCTATAAAGGTAGCAGCCAGTCAGGCAGCGGCACAGGAGCTAGCAAACAGAGCTGTAAACAGGGGAGTTGGAGTGGGAGTTCTGTTGGAGGAGAAGGTATTTGTGTGTTTTTGGATTTGTATTGTCAGTATCTGTATGTGCAGGGGCTTTGTGCTGGGAGAGAAGCTGAGCCCTGATTAGGGGGCGGGGCTTCTCTGACTAGGGGTCCTATAAAGGTAGCAGCCAGTCAGGCAGCGGCACAGGAGCTAGCAAACAGAGCTGTAAACAGGGGAGTTTGAGTGGGAGTTCTGTTGGAGGAGAAGGTATTTGTGTGTGTTTTTGTATTGGTATTACCTGTATGTGTAGAGGCTTGGAGGGGCTTTGTGCTGGGAGAGAAGCTGAGCCCTGATTAAGGGGCGGGGCTTCACTGACTAGGGGTCCTATAAAGGTAGCAGCCAGTCAGGCAGCGGCACAGACAGCTGCAGCGGCACAGGAGCTAGCAAACAGAGCTGTAAACAGGGGAGTTGGAGTGCGAGTTCTGTTGGAGGAGAAGGTATTTGTGTGTGTTTGGTTTTGTATTGTCAGTACCTGTATGTGCAGGGGCTTTGTGCTGGGAGAGAAGCTGAGCCCTGAATAGGGGGCGGTGCTTCCCTGACTAGGGATCCTATAAAGGTAGCAGCCAGTCAGGCAGCGGCACAGACAGCTGCAGCGGCACAGGAGCTAGCAAACAGAGCTGTAAACAGGGGAGTTTGAGTGGGAGTTCTGTTGGAGGAGATGGTATTTGTGTGTGTTTGGTTTTGTATTGGTAGTATATGTATGTGTAGAGGCTTGAAGGGGCTTTGTGCTGGGAGAGAAGCTGTGCCCTGATTAGGGGGCGGGGCTTGACTGACTAGGGGTCCTATAAAGGTAGCAGCCAGTCAGGCAGCGGCTCAGACAGCTGCAGCGGCACAGGAGCTAGCAAACAGACCTGTAAACAGGGCAGTTTGAGTGGGAGTTCTGTTGGAGGAGAAGGTATTTGTGTGTGTTTGGTTTTGTATTGGTAGTATCTGTATGTGTACGGGCTTCGTGCTGGGAGAGAAGCTGAGCCCTGATCAGGGGGCGGGGCTTCACTGACTAGGGGTCCTATAAAGGTAGCAGCCAGTCAGACACCGGCACAGGAGCTAGAAAACAGAGCTGTAAGCAGGGGAGTTTGAGTGGGAGTTCTGTTGGACGAGAAGGTATTTGTGTGTGTTTGGTTTTGTATTGGTAGTATGTGTATGTGTAGGGGTTTGGCGGGGCTTTGTGCTTGGAGAGAAGCAGAGCCCTGATTAGGGGGCGGGGCTTCACTGACTAGGGGTCCTATAAAGGTAGGAGCCAGTCAGGCATCGGCACAGACAGCTGCAGCGGCACAGGAGCTAGCAAACAGAGCTGTAAACAGGGGAGTTTGAGTGGGAGTTCTGTTGGAGCAGAAGGTATTTGTGTGTGTTTGGTTTTGTATTGGTAGTATCTGTATGTGTACGGGCTTTGTCCTGGGAGAGAGGCTGAGCCCTGATTAGGGGGCGGGGCTTCACTGACTTGGGGTCCTACAAAGGTAGCAGCCAGTCAGGCAGCGGCACAGGAGCTAGCAAACAGAGCTGTGAACAGGGGAGTTTGAGTGGGAGTTCTGTTGGAGGAGAAGGTATTTGTGTGTGTTTTTGTATTGGTAGTATGTGTATGTGTAGAGGCTTGGAGGGGCTAGGTGCTGCGAGAGAAGCTGAGCCCTGATTAGGGGGCGGGGCTTCACTGACTAGGGGTCCTATAAAGGTAGCAGCCAGTCAGGCAGCGGCAAGGGAGCTAGCAAACAGAGCTGTAAACAGGGGAGTTTGAGTGGGAGTTCTGTTGGAGGAGAACGTATTTGTGTGTGTTTTTGTATTGGTATTATCTGTATGTGTAGAGGCTTGGAGGGGCTTTGTGCTGGGAGAGAAGCTGAGCCCTGATTTGGGGGCGGGGCCTCACTGACTAGGGGTCCTATAAAGGTAGCAGCCAGTCAGGCAGCGGCACAGGAGCTAGCAAACAGAGCTGTGAACAGGGGAGTTTGAGTGGGAGTTCTGTTGGAGCAGAAGGTATTTGTGTGTGTTTGGTTTTGTATTGGTAGTATCTGTATGTGTAGGGGCTTTGTGCTGGGAGAGAAGCTGAGCCCTGATTAGGGGACGGGGCTTCACTGACTAGCGGTTCTACAAAGGTAGTAGCCAGTCAGGCAGCGGAACAGACAGCTGCAGTGGCACAGGAGTTAGCAAACAGAGCTGTGAACAGGGGAGTTTGAGTGGGAGTTCTGTTGGAGGAGAAGGTATTTGTGTATGTTTTTGTATTGGTATTATCTGTATGTGTAGAGGCTTGGAGGGGCTAGGTGCTGTGAGAGAAGCTGAGCCCTGATTAGGGGGCGGGGCTTCCCTGACTAGGGGTCCTATAAAGGTAGCAGCCAGTCAGACAGCAGCACAGGAGCTAGCAAACAGTGCTGTAAGCAGGGGAGTTTGAGTGGGAGTTCTGTTGGAGGAGAAGGTATTTGTGTGTGTTTTTTTGTATTGGCAGTATCTGTATGTGCAGAGGCTTGGAGGGGCTTTGTGCTGGGAGAGAAGCTGAGCCCTGATTAGGGGACGGGGCTTCACTGACTTGGGGTCCTATAAAGTTAGCAGCCAGTCAGGCAGCGGCACAGACAGCTGAAGCGGCACAGGACCTAGCAAACAGAGCTGTAAACAGGGGAGTTGGAGTGGGAGTTCTGTTGGAGGAGAAGGTATTTGTGTGTGTTTGGTTTTCTATTGTCAGTATCTGTATGTGCAGGGGCTTTGTGCTGGGAGGGAAGCTGAGCCCTGATCAGGGGGCGGGGCTTCACTGACTAGGGGTCCTATAAAGGTAGCAGCCAGTCAGGCAGCGGCACAGGAGCTAGCAAACAGAGCTGTGAACAGGGGAGTTTGAGTGGGAGTTCTGTTGGAGGAGAAGGTATTTGTGTGTCCTTTTGTATTGGTAGTATCTGTATGTGTAGAGGCTTGGAGGGGCTAGGTGCTGGGAGAGAAGCTGAGCCCTGATTAGGGGGCGGGGCTTCACTGACTAGGGGTCCTATAAAGGTAGCAGCCAGTCAGGCAGCGGCACAGGAGCTAGGAAACAGAGCTGTGAACAGGGGAGTTTGAGTGGGAGTTCTGTTGGAGGAGAAGGTATTTGTGTGTGTTTTTGTATTGGTAGTATGTGTATGTGTAGAGGCTTGAAGGGGCTTTGTGCTGGGAGAGAAGCTGAGCCCTGATTAGGGGGCGGGGCTTGACTGACTAGGGGTCCTATAAAGGTAGCAGCCAGTCAGGCAGCGGCTCAGACAGCTGCAGCGGCACAGGAGCTAGCAAACAGAGCTGTAAACAGGGGAGTTTGAGTGGGAGTTCTGTTGGAGGAGAAGGTATTTGTGTGTGTTTTTGTATTGGTAGTATCTGTATGTGTAGAGGCTTGAAGGGGCTTTGTGCTGGGAGAGAAGCTGAGCCCTGATTAGGGGGTGGGGCTTCACTGACTAGGGGTCCTATAAAGGTAGCAGCCAGTCAGGCATTGGCACAGACAGCTTCAGCGGCACAGGAGCTAGCAAACAGAGCTGTAAACAGGGGAGTTTGAGTGGGAGTTCTGTTGGAGGAGAAGGTATTTGTGTGTGTTTGGTTTTGTATTGTCAGTATCTGTATGTGCAGGGGCTTTGTGCTGGGAGAGAAGCTGAGCCCTGATTAGGGGGCGGGGCTTCCCTGACTAGGGGTCCTATAAAGGTAGCAGCCAGTCAGGCAGCGGCACAGGAGCTAGCAAACAGAGCTGTAAACAGGGGAGTTTGAGTGGGAGATGTGTTGGAGGAGAAGGTATTTGTGTGTGTTTGGTTTTGCATTGGTAGTATCTGTATGTGTAGAGCCTTGGAGGGTCTTTGTGCTGGGAGAGAAGCTGAGCCCTGATTAGGGGGCGGGGCTTCACTGACTACTGGTCCTATAAAGGTAGCAGCCAGTCAGGCAGCGGCACAGGAGCTAGCAGACAGAGCTGTGAACAGGGGAATTTGAGTGGGAGTTCTGTTGGAGGAGAAGGTATTTGTGTGTGTTTTTGTATTGGTAGTACCTGTATGTGTAGAGGCTTGAAGGAGCTTTGTGCTGGGAGAGAAGCTGAGCCCTGATTAGGGGGCGGGGCTTCACTGACTAGGGGTCCTATAAAGGTAGCAGCCAGTCAGGCAGCGGCAGAGACAGCTGCAGTGGCACAGGAGTTAGCAAACAGAGCTGTGAACAGGGGAGTTTGAGTGGGAGTTCTGTTGGAGGAGAAGGTATTTGTGTGTGTTTTTGTATTGGTAGTACCTGTATGTGTAGAGGCTTGAAGGAGCTTTGTGCTGGGAGAGAAGCTGAGCCCTGATTAGGGGGCGGGGCTTCACTGACTAGGGGTCCTATAAAGGTAGCAGCCAGTCAGGCATTGGCACAGACAGCTGCAGTGGCACAGGAGTTAGCAAACAGAGCTGTGAACAGGGGAGTTTGAGTGGGAGTTCTGTTGGAGGAGAAGGTATTTTTGTGTGTTTTTGTATTGGTATTATCTGTATGTGTAGAGGCTTGGAGGGGCTTTGTGATGGGAGAGAAGCTGAGCCCTGATTAGGGGGCGGGGCTTCTCTGACTAGGGGTCCTATAAACGTAGCAGCCAGTCAGGCAGCGGCACAGACAGCTGCAGTGGCACAGGAGCTAGCAAACAGAGCTGTGAACAGGGGAGTTTGAGTGGGAGTTCTGTTGGAGAAGGTATTTGTGTGTGTTTGGTTTTGCATTGGTAGTATCTGTATGTGCAGGGGCTTTGTGCTGGGAGAGAAGCTGAGCCCTGATTAGGGGGCGGGGCTTCACTGACTAGGGGTCCTATAAAGCTAGCAGCCAGTCAAGCAGCGGCACAGGAGCTAGCAAACAGAGCTGTAAACAGGGCAGTTTGAGTGGGAGTTCTGTTGGAGGAGAAGGTATTTGTGTGTGTTTTTGTATTGGTAGTATCTGTATGTGTAGAGGCTTGGAGGGGCTTTGTGCTGGGAGAGAAGCTGGGCCCTGATTAGGGGGCGGGGCTTCACTGACTAGGTGTCCTATAAAGGGAGCAGCCAGTCAGGCAGCGGCACAGGAGCTAGCAAACAGAGCTGTAAACAGGGGAGTTTGAGTGGTAGTTCTGTTGGAGGAGAAGGTATTTGTGTGTGTTTGGTTTTTTATTGGTAGTATCTGTATGTGAAGGGGTTTGGCGGGGCTTTGTGCTTGGAGAGAAGCTGAACCCTGATTAGGGGGCGGGGCTTCACTGACTAGGGGTCCTATAAAGGTAGCAGCCAGTCAGGCAGCGGAACAGACAGCTGCAGCGGCACAGGAGCTTGCAAACAGAGCTGTAAACAGGGGAGTTTGAGTGGGAGTTCTGTTGGAGGAGAAGCTATTTGTGTGTGTTTTTGTATTGGTAGTATCTGTATGTGTAGAGGCTTGGAGGGGCTAGGTGCTGCGAGAGAAGCTGAGCCCTGATTAGGGGGCGGGGCTTCCCTGACTAGGGGTCCTATAAAGGTAGCAGCCAGTCAGGCAGCGGCACAGGAGCTAGCAAACAGAGCTGTAAACAGGGGAGTTTGAGTGGGAGTTCTGTTGGAGGAGAAGTTATTTGTGTGTGTGTGTTTTTGTATTGGTAGTATCTGTATGTGTAGTGGCTTGGAGGGGCTTTGTGCTGGGAGAGAAGCTGAGCCCTGATTAGGGGGCGGGGCTTCCCTGACTAGGGGTCCTATAAAGGTAGCAGCCAGTCAGGCAGCGGCAGAGACAGCTGCAGCGGCACAGGAGTTAGCAAACAGAGCTGTAAACAGGGGAATTTGAGTGGGAGTTCTGTTGGAGGAGAAGGTATTTGTGTGTGTTTTTGTATTGGTATTATCTGTATGTGTAGAGGCTTGGAGGGGCTTTGTGATGGGAGAGAAGCTGAGCCCTGATTAGGGGGCGGGGCTTCTCTGACTAGGGGTCCTATAAAGGTAGCAGCCAGTCAGGCAGCGGCACAGACAGCTGCAGTGGCACAGGAGCTAGCAAACAGAGCTGTGAACAGGGGAGTTTGAGTGGGAGTTCTGTTGGAGAAGGTATTTGTGTGTGTTTGGTTTTGCATTGGTAGTATCTGTATGTGCAGGGGCTTTGTGCTGGGAGAGAAGCTGAGCCCTGATTAGGGGGCGGGGCTTCACTGACTAGGGGTCCTATAAAGCTAGCAGCCAGTCAAGCAGCGGCACAGGAGCTAGCAAACAGAGCTGTAAACAGGGCAGTTTGAGTGGGAGTTCTGTTGGAGGAGAAGGTATTTGTGTGTGTTTTTGTATTGGTAGTATCTGTATGTGTAGAGGCTTGGAGGGGCTTTGTGCTGGGAGAGAAGCTGGGCCCTGATTAGGGGGCGGGGCTTCACTGACTAGGTGTCCTATAAAGGGAGCAGCCAGTCAGGCAGCGGCACAGGAGCTAGCAAACAGAGCTGTAAACAGGGGAGTTTGAGTGGTACTTCTGTTGGAGGAGAAGCTATTTGTGTGTGTTTTTGTATTGGTAGTATCTGTATGTGAAGGGGTTTGGCGGGGCTTTGTGCTTGGAGAGAAGCTGAACCCTGATTAGGGGGCGGGGCTTCACTGACTAGGGGTCCTATAAAGGTAGCAGCCAGTCAGGCAGCGGCACAGGAGCTAGCAAACAGAGCTGTGAACAGGGGAGTTTGAGTGGGAGTTCTGTTGGAGGAGAAGGTATTTGTTTGTGTTTTTGTATTGGTAGTATCTGTATGTGTAGAGGCTTGGAGGGGCTAGGTGCTGCGAGAGAAGCTGAGCCCTGATTAGGGGGCGGGGCTTCACTGACTAGGGGTCCTATAAAGGTAGCAGCCAGTCAGGCAGCGGCACAGACAGCTGCAGCGGCACAGGAGCTAGCAAACAGAGCTGTAAACAGGGGAGTTTGAGTGGGAGTTCTGTTGGAGGAGAAGGTATTTGTGTGTGTTTGGTTTTTTATTGGTAGTATCTGTATGTGAAGGGGTTTGGCGGGGCTTTGTGCTTGGAGAGAAGCTGAACCCTGATTAGGGGGCGGGGCTTCACTGACTAGGGGTCCTATAAAGGTAGCAGCCAGTCAGGCAGCGGAACAGACAGCTGCAGCGGCACAGGAGCTTGCAAACAGAGCTGTAAACAGGGGAGTTTGAGTGGGAGTTCTGTTGGAGGAGAAGCTATTTGTGTGTGTTTTTGTATTGGTAGTATCTGTATGTGTAGAGGCTTGGAGGGGCTAGGTGCTGCGAGAGAAGCTGAGCCCTGATTAGGGGGCGGGGCTTCCCTGACTAGGGGTCCTATAAAGGTAGCAGCCAGTCAGGCAGCGGCACAGGAGCTAGCAAACAGAGCTGTAAACAGGGGAGTTTGAGTGGGAGTTCTGTTGGAGGAGAAGTTATTTGTGTGTGTGTGTTTTTGTATTGGTAGTATCTGTATGTGTAGTGGCTTGGAGGGGCTTTGTGCTGGGAGAGAAGCTGAGCCCTGATTAGGGGGCGGGGCTTCCCTGACTAGGGGTCCTATAAAGGTAGCAGCCAGTCAGGCAGCGGCAGAGACAGCTGCAGCGGCACAGGAGTTAGCAAACAGAGCTGTAAACAGGGGAATTTGAGTGGGAGTTCTGTTGGAGGAGAAGGTATTTGTGTGTGTTTTTGTATTGGTATTATCTGTATGTGTAGAGGCTTGGAGGGGCTTTGTGATGGGAGAGAAGCTGAGCCCTGATTAGGGGGCGGGGCTTCTCTGACTAGGGGTCCTATAAAGGTAGCAGCCAGTCAGGCAGCGGCACAGACAGCTGCAGTGGCACAGGAGCTAGCAAACAGAGCTGTGAACAGGGGAGTTTGAGTGGGAGTTCTGTTGGAGAAGGTATTTGTGTGTGTTTGGTTTTGCATTGGTAGTATCTGTATGTGCAGGGGCTTTGTGCTGGGAGAGAAGCTGAGCCCTGATTAGGGGGCGGGGCTTCACTGACTAGGGGTCCTATAAAGCTAGCAGCCAGTCAAGCAGCGGCACAGGAGCTAGCAAACAGAGCTGTAAACAGGGCAGTTTGAGTGGGAGTTCTGTTGGAGGAGAAGGTATTTGTGTGTGTTTTTGTATTGGTAGTATCTGTATGTGTAGAGGCTTGGAGGGGCTTTGTGCTGGGAGAGAAGCTGGGCCCTGATTAGGGGGCGGGGCTTCACTGACTAGGTGTCCTATAAAGGGAGCAGCCAGTCAGGCAGCGGCACAGGAGCTAGGAAACAGAGCTGTAAACAGGGGAGTTTGAGTGGGAGTTCTGTTGGAGGAGAAGGTATTTGTTTGTGTTTTTGTATTGGTAGTATCTGTATGTGTAGAGGCTTGGAGGGGCTAGGTGCTGCGAGAGAAGCTGAGCCCTGATTAGGGGGCGGGGCTTCACTGACTAGGGGTCCTATAAAGGTAGCAGCCAGTCAGGCAGCGGCACAGACAGCTGCAGCGGCACAGGAGCTAGCAAACAGAGCTGTAAACAGGGGAGTTTGAGTGGGAGTTCTGTTGGAGGAGATGGTATTTGTGTGTGTTTGGTTTTGTATTGGTAGTATCTGTATGTGTAGGGGTTTGGCGGGGCTTTGTGCTTGGAGAGAAGCTGAGCCCTGATTAGGGGGCGGGGCTTCACTGACTAGGGGTCCTATAAAGGTAGCAGCCAGTCAGGCAGCGGCACAGGAGCGAGCAAACAGAGCTGTGAACAGGGGAGTTTGAGTGGGAGTTCTGTTGGAGGAGAAGCTATTTGTGTGTGTTTTTGTATTGGTGGTATCTGTATGTGTAGAGGCTTTTAGGGGCTAGGTGCTGCGAGAGAAGCTGAGCCCTGATTAGGGGGCGGGGCTTCACTGACTAGGGGTCCTATAAAGGTAGCAGCCAGTCAGGCAGCGGCACAGGAGCTAGCAAACAGAGCTGTGAACAG
Organism: Lepidochelys olivacea; assembly: GCF_965140295.1. NCBI lineage: Eukaryota > Metazoa > Chordata > Testudines > Cheloniidae > Lepidochelys > Lepidochelys olivacea. The sequence continues at coordinate 1,016,220 of NC_140432.1, read as the reverse complement.
GGGAGTTTGAGTGGGAGTTCTGTTGGAGGAGAAGGTATTTGTGTGTGTTTTTGTATTGGTAGTATGTGTATGTGTAGAGGCTTGGAGGGGCTAGGTGCTGCGAGAGAAGCTGAGCCCTGATTAGGGGGCGGGGCTTCACTGACTAGGGGTCCTATAAAGGTAGCAGCCAGTCAGGCAGCGGCAAGGGAGCTAGCAAACAGAGCTGTAAACAGGGGAGTTTGAGTGGGAGTTCTGTTGGAGGAGAACGTATTTGTGTGTGTTTTTGTATTGGTATTATCTGTATGTGTAGAGGCTTGGAGGGGCTTTGTGCTGGGAGAGAAGCTGAGCCCTGATTTGGGGGCGGGGCCTCACTGACTAGGGGTCCTATAAAGGTAGCAGCCAGTCAGGCAGCGGCACAGGAGCTAGCAAACAGAGCTGTGAACAGGGGAGTTTGAGTGGGAGTTCTGTTGGAGCAGAAGGTATTTGTGTGTGTTTGGTTTTGTATTGGTAGTATCTGTATGTGTAGGGGCTTTGTGCTGGGAGAGAAGCTGAGCCCTGATTAGGGGACGGGGCTTCACTGACTAGCAGTTCTATAAAGGTAGTAGCCAGTCAGGCAGCGGAACAGACAGCTGCAGTGGCACAGGAGTTAGCAAACAGAGCTGTGAACAGGGGAGTTTGAGTGGGAGTTCTGTTGGAGGAGAAGGTATTTGTGTGTGTTTTTTTGTATTGGCAGTATCTGTATGTGCAGAGGCTTGGAGGGGCTTTGTGCTGGGAGAGAAGCTGAGCCCTGATTAGGGGGCGGGGCTTCACTGACTTGGGGTCCTATAAAGTTAGCAGCCAGTCAGGCAGCGGCACAGACAGCTGAAGCGGCACAGGACCTAGCAAACAGAGCTGTAAACAGGGGAGTTGGAGTGGGAGTTCTGTTGGAGGAGAAGGTATTTGTGTGTGTTTGGTTTTCTATTGTCAGTATCTGTATGTGCAGGGGCTTTGTGCTGGGAGGGAAGCTGAGCCCTGATCAGGGGGCGGGGCTTCACTGACTAGGGGTCCTATAAAGGTAGCAGCCAGTCAGGCAGCGGCACAGGAGCTAGCAAACAGAGCTGTGAACAGGGGAGTTTGAGTGGGAGTTCTGTTGGAGGAGAAGGTATTTGTGTGTCCTTTTGTATTGGTAGTATCTGTATGTGTAGAGGCTTGGAGGGGCTAGGTGCTGGGAGAGAAGCTGAGCCCTGATTAGGGGGCGGGGCTTCACTGACTAGGGGTCCTATAAAGGTAGCAGCCAGTCAGGCAGCGGCACAGGAGCTAGGAAACAGAGCTGTGAACAGGGGAGTTTGAGTGGGAGTTCTGTTGGAGGAGAAGGTATTTGTGTGTGTTTTTGTATTGGTAGTATGTGTATGTGTAGAGGCTTGAAGGGGCTTTGTGCTGGGAGAGAAGCTGAGCCCTGATTAGGGGGCGGGGCTTGACTGACTAGGGGTCCTATAAAGGTAGCAGCCAGTCAGGCAGCGGCTCAGACAGCTGCAGCGGCACAGGAGCTAGCAAACAGAGCTGTAAACAGGGGAGTTTGAATGGGAGTTCTGTAGGAGGAGAAGGTATTTGTGTGTGTTTGGTTTTGTATTGGTAGTATCTGTATGTGTAGAGGCTTGGAGGTGCTTTGTGCTGGGAGAGAAGCTGAGCCCTGATTAGGGGGCGGGGCTTCACTGACTAGGGGTCCTATAAAGGTAGCAGCCAATCAGGCAGCGGAACAGACAGCTGCAGTGGCACAGGAGCTAGCAAACAGAGCCTTAAACAGGGGAATTTGAGTGGGAGTTCTGTTGGAGGAGAAGGTATTTGTGTGTGTTTTTGTATTGGTAGTATCTGTATGTGTAGAGGCTTGAAGGGGCTTTGTGCTGGGAGAGAAGCTGAGCCCTGATTAGGGGGTGGGGCTTCACTGACTAGGGGTCCTATAAAGGTAGCAGCCAGTCAGGCATTGGCACAGACAGCTTCAGCGGCACAGGAGCTAGCAAACAGAGCTGTAAACAGGGGAGTTTGAGTGGGAGTTCTGTTGGAGGAGAAGGTATTGTTGTGTGTTTGGTTTTGTATTGTCAGTATCTGTATGTGCAGGGGCTTTGTGCTGGGAGAGAAGCTGAGCCCTGATTAGGGGGCGGGGCTTCCCTGACTAGGGGTCCTATAAAGGTAGCAGCCAGTCAGGCAGCGGCACAGGAGCTAGCAAACAGAGCTGTAAACAGGGGAGTTTGAGTGGGAGTTGTGTTGGAGGAGAAGGTATTTGTGTGTGTTTGGTTTTGCATTGGTAGTATCTGTATGTGTAGAGCCTTGGAGGGTCTTTGTGCTGGGAGAGAAGCTGAGCCCTGATTAGGGGGCGGGGCTTCACTGACTACTGGTCCTATAAAGGTAGCAGCCAGTCAGGCAGCGGCACAGGAGCTAGCAGACAGAGCTGTGAACAGGGGAGTTTGAGTGGGAGTTCTGTTGGAGGAGAAGTTATTTGTGTGTGTGTGTTTTTGTATTGGTAGTATCTGTATGTGTAGTGGCTTGGAGGGGCTTTGTGCTGGGAGAGAAGCTGAGCCCTGATTAGGGGGCGGGGCTTCCCTGACTAGGGGTCCTATAAAGGTAGCAGCCAGTCAGGCAGCGGCAGAGACAGCTGCAGCGGCACAGGAGTTAGCAAACAGAGCTGTAAACAGGGGAATTTGAGTGGGAGTTCTGTTGGAGGAGAAGGTACTTGTGTGTGTTTTTGTATTGGTAGTATCTGTATGTGTAGAGGCTTGAAGGAGCTTTGTGCTGGGAGAGAAGCTGAGCCCTGATTAGGGGGCGGGGCTTCACTGACTAGGAGTCCTATAAAGGTAGCAGCCAGTCAGGCATTGGCACAGACAGCTGCAGTGGCACAGGAGTTAGCAAACAGAGCTGTGAACAGGGGAGTTTGAGTGGGAGTTCTGTTGGAGGAGAAGGTATTTTTGTGTGTTTTTGTATTGGTATTATCTGTATGTGTAGAGGCTTGGAGGGGCTTTGTGATGGGAGAGAAGCTGAGCCCTGATTAGGGGGCGGGGCTTCTCTGACTAGGGGTCCTATAAAGGTAGCAGCCAGTCAGGCAGCGGCACAGACAGCTGCAGTGGCACAGGAGCTAGCAAACAGAGCTGTGAACAGGGGAGTTTGAGTGGGAGTTCTGTTGGAGAAGGTATTTGTGTGTGTTTGGTTTTGCATTGGTAGTATCTGTATGTGCAGGGGCTTTGTGCTGGGAGAGAAGCTGAGCCCTGATTAGGGGGCGGGGCTTCACTGACTAGGGGTCCTATAAAGCTTGCAGCCAGTCAAGCAGCGGCACAGGAGCTAGCAAACAGAGCTGTAAACAGGGCAGTTTGAGTGGGAGTTCTGTTGGAGGAGAAGGTATTTGTGTGTGTTTTTGTATTGGTAGTATCTGTATGTGTAGAGGCTTGGAGGGGCTTTGTGCTGGGAGAGAAGCTGGGCCCTGATTAGGGGGCGGGGCTTCACTGACTAGGTGTCCTATAAAGGGAGCAGCCAGTCAGGCAGCGGCACAGGAGCTAGCAAACAGAGCTGTAAACAGGGGAGTTTGAGTGGTAGTTCTGTTGGAGGAGAAGGTATTTGTGTGTGTTTGGTTTTTTATTGGTAGTATCTGTATGTGAAGGGGTTTGGCGGGGCTTTGTGCTTGGAGAGAAGCTGAACCCTGATTAGGGGGCGGGGCTTCACTGACTAGGGGTCCTATAAAGGTAGCAGCCAGTCAGGCAGCGGAACAGACAGCTGCAGCGGCACAGGAGCTTGCAAACAGAGCTGTAAACAGGGGAGTTTGAGTGGGAGTTCTGTTGGAGGAGAAGCTATTTGTGTGTGTTTTTGTATTGGTAGTATCTGTATGTGTAGAGGCTTGGAGGGGCTAGGTGCTGCGAGAGAAGCTGAGCCCTGATTAGGGGGCGGGGCTTCCCTGACTAGGTGTCCTATAAAGGTAGCAGCCAGTCAGGCAGCGGCACAGGAGCTAGCAAACAGAGCTGTAAACAGGGGAGTTTGAGTGGGAGTTCTGTTGGAGGAGAAGTTATTTGTGTGTGTGTGTTTTTGTATTGGTAGTATCTGTATGTGTAGTGGCTTGGAGGGGCTTTGTGCTGGGAGAGAAGCTGAGCCCTGATTAGGGGGCGGGGCTTCCCTGACTAGGGGTCCTATAAAGGTAGCAGCCAGTCAGGCAGCGGCAGAGACAGCTGCAGCGGCACAGGAGTTAGCAAACAGAGCTGTAAACAGGGGAATTTGAGTGGGAGTTCTGTTGGAGGAGAAGGTATTTGTGTGTGTTTTTGTATTGGTATTATCTGTATGTGTAGAGGCTTGGAGGGGCTTTGTGATGGGAGAGAAGCTGAGCCCTGATTAGGGGGCGGGGCTTCTCTGACTAGGGGTCCTATAAAGGTAGCAGCCAGTCAGGCAGCGGCACAGACAGCTGCAGTGGCACAGGAGCTAGCAAACAGAGCTGTGAACAGGGCAGTTTGAGTGGGAGTTCTGTTGGAGGAGAAGGTATTTGTGTGTGTTTTTGTATTGGTAGTATCTGTATGTGTAGAGGCTTGGAGGGGCTTTGTGCTGGGAGAGAAGCTGGGCCCTGATTAGGGGGCGGGGCTTCACTGACTAGGTGTCCTATAAAGGGAGCAGCCAGTCAGGCAGCGGCACAGGAGCTAGCAAACAGAGCTGTAAACAGGGGAGTTTGAGTGGTACTTCTGTTGGAGGAGAAGCTATTTGTGTGTGTTTTTGTATTGGTAGTATCTGTATGTGAAGGGGTTTGGCGGGGCTTTGTGCTTGGAGAGAAGCTGAACCCTGATTAGGGGGCGGGGCTTCACTGACTAGGGGTCCTATAAAGGTAGCAGCCAGTCAGGCAGCGGCACAGGAGCTAGCAAACAGAGCTGTAAACAGGGGAGTTTGAGTGGGAGTTCTGTTGGAGGAGAAGGTATTTGTGTGTGTTTGGTTTTGCATTGGTTGTATCTGTATGTGTAGAGGCTTGGAGGGGCTTTGTGCTGGGAGAGAAGCTGAGCCCTGATTAGGGGGCGGGGCTTCACTGACTAGGGGTCCTATAAAGGTAGCAGCCAGTCAGGCAGCGGCACAGGAGCTAGCAAACAGAGCTGTGAACAGGGGAGTTTGAGTGGGAGTTCTGTTGGAGGAGAAGCTATTTGTGTGTGTTTTTGTATTGGTGGTATCTGTATGTGTAGAGGCTTGGAGGGGCTAGGTGCTGCGAGAGAAGCTGAGCCCTGATTAGGGGGCGGGGCTTCACTGACTAGGGGTCCTATAAAGGTAGCAGCCAGTCAGGCAGCGGCACAGGAGCTAGCAAACAGAGCTGTGAACAGGGGAGTTTGAGTGGGAGTTCTGTTGGAGGAGAAGGTATTTGTGTGTGTTTTTGTATTGGTAGTATCTGTATGTGTAGAGGCTTGGAGGGGCTAGGTGCTGCGAGAGAAGCTGAGCCCTGATTAAGGGGCGGGGCTTCACTGACTAGGGGTCCTATAAAGGTAGCAGCCAGTCAGGCATTGGCACAGACAGCTGCAGCGGCACAGGAGCTAGCAAACAGAGCTGTAAACAGGGGAGTTTGAGTGGGAGTTCTGTTGGAGGAGAAGGTATTTGTGTGTGTTTGGTTTTGTATTGTCAGTATCTGTATGTGCAGGGGCTTTGTGCTGGGAGAGAAGCTGAGCCCTGATTAGGCGGCGGGGCTTCCCTGACTAGGGGTCCTATAAAGGTAGCAGCCAGTCAGGAAGCGGCACAGGAGCTAGCAAACAGAGCTGTGAACAGGGGAGTTTGAGTGGGAGTTCTGTTGGAGGAGAAGGTATTTGTGTGTGTTTGGTTTTGCATTGGTTGTATCTGTATGTGTAGAGGCTTGGAGGGGCTTTGTGCTGGGAGAGAAGCTGAGCCCTGATTAGGGGGCGGGGCTTCACTGACTAGGGGTCCTATAAAGGTAGCAGCCAGTCAGGCAGCGGCACAGGAGCTAGCAAACAGAGCTGTGAACAGGGGAGTTTGAGTGGGAGTTCTGTTGGAGGAGAGGGTATTTGTTTGTGTTTTTGTATTGGTAGTATCTGTATGTGTAGAGGCTTGGAGGGGCTAGGTGCTGCGAGAGAAGCTGAGCCCTGATTAGGGGGCGGGGCTTCACTGACTAGGGGTCCTATAAAGGTAGCAGCCAGTCAGGCAGCGGCACAGACAGCTGCAGCGGCACAGGAGCTAGCAAACAGAGCTGTAAACAGGGGAGTTTGAGTGGGAGTTCTGTTGGAGGAGATGGTATTTGTGTGTGTTTGGTTTTGTATTGGTATTATCTGTATGTGTAGAGGCTTGGAGGGGCTTTGTGCTGGGAGAGAAGCTGAGCCCTGATTAGGGGGCGGGGCTTCACTGACTAGGGGTCCTATAAAGGTAGCAGCCAGTCAGACAGCGGCACAGGAGCTAGCAAACAGAGCTGTGAACAGGGGAGTTTGAGTGGGAGTTCTGTTGGAGGAGAACGTATTTGTGTTTGTTTTTGTATTGGTATTATCTGTATGTGTAGAGGCTTGGAGGGGCTTTGTGCTGGGAGAGAAGCTGAGCCCTGATTAGGGGGCGGGGCTTCACTGACTAGGGGTCCTATAAAGGTAGCAGCCAGTCAGGCAGCGGCACAGGAGCTAGCAAACAGAGCTGTGAACAGGGGAGTTTGAGTAGGAGTTCTGTTGGAGGAGAAGGTATTTGTTTGTGTTTTTGTATTGGTAGTATCTGTATGTGTAGAGGCTTGGAGGGGCTAGGTGCTGCGAGAGAAGCTGAGCCCTGATTAGGGGGCGGGGCTTCCCTGACTAGGGGTCCTATAAAGGTAGCAGCCAGTCAGGCAGCGGCACAGGAGCTAGCAAACAGAGCTGTGAACAGGGGAGTTTGAGTGGGAGTTCTGTTGGAGGAGAAGCTATTTGTGTTTGTTTTTGTATTGTTGGTATCTGTATGTGTAGAGGCTTTTAGGGGCTAGGTGCTGCGAGAGAAGCTGAGCCCTGATTATGGGGCGGGGCTTCACTGACTAGGGGTCCTATAAAGGTAGCAGCCAGTCAGGCAGCGGCACAGACAGCTGCAGCGGCACAGGAGCTAGCAAACAGAGCTGTAAACAGGGGAGTTTGAGTGGGAGTTCTGTTGGAGGAGATGGTATTTGTGTGTGTTTGGTTTTGTATTGGTAGTATCTGTATGTGTAGGGGTTTGGCGGGGCTTTGTGCTTGGAGAGAAGCTGAGCCCTGATTCGGGGGCGGGGCTTCACTGACTAGGGGTCCTATCAAGGTAGCAGCCAGTCAGGCAGCGGAACAGACAGCTGCAGTGGCACAGGAGCTAGCAAACAGAGCTGTGAACAGGGGAGTTTGAGTGGGAGTTCTGTTGGAGGAGAAGGTATTTGTGTGTGTTTGGTTTTGTATTGTCAGTATCTGTATGTGCAGGGGCTTTGTGCTGGGAGAGAAGCTGAGCCCTGATTAGGGGGCGGGGCTTCCCTGACTAGGGGTCCTATAAAGGTAGCAGCCAGTCCGGCAGCGGCACAGGAGCTAGCAAACAGAGCTGTAAACAGGGGTGTTTGAGTGGGAGTTCTGTTGGAGGAGAAGGTATTTGTGTGTGTTTGGTTTTGCATTGGTAGTATCTGTATGTGTAGAGGCTTGGACGGGCTTTGTGCTGGGAGAGAAGCTGAGCCCTGATTAGGGGGCGGGGCTTCACTGACTAGGGGTCCTATAAAGGTAGCAGCCAGTCAGGCAGCGGCACAGGAGCTAGCAAACAGAGCTGTGAACAGGGGAGTTTGAGTGGGAGTTCTGTTGGAGGAGAAGGTATTTGTGTGTGTTTTTGTATTGTTATTATGTGTATGTGTAGAGGCTTGGAGGGGCTAGGTGCTGCGAGAGAAGCTGAGCCCTGATTAGGGGGCGGGGCTTCACTGACTAGGGGTCCTATAAAGGTAGCAGCCAGTCAGACATTGGCACAGACAGCTGCAGCGGCACAGGAGCTAGCAAACAGAGCTGTAAACAGGGGAGTTTGAGTGGGAGTTCTGTTGGAGGAGAAGGTATTTGTGTGTGTTTGGTTTTGTATTGTCAGTATCTGTATGTGCAGGGGCTTTGTGCTGGGAGAGAAGCTGAGCCCTGATTAGGCGGCGGGGCTTCCCTGACTAGGGGTCCTATAAAGGTAGCAGCCAGTCAGGCAGCGGCACAGTAGCTAGCAAACAGAGCTGTAAACAGGGGAGTTTGACTGGGAGTTCTGTTGGAGGAGAAGGTATTTGTGTGTGTTTGGTTTTGCACTGGTAGTATCTGTATGTGTAGAGGCTTGGAGGGGCTTTGTGCTGGGAGAGAAGCTGAGCCCTGATTAGGGGGCGGGGCTTCCCTGACTAGGGGTCCTATAAAGGTAGCAGCCAGTCAGGCAGCGGCACAGGAGCTAGCAAACAGAGCTGTGAACAGGGGAGTTTGAGTGGGAGTTCTGTTGGAGGAGAAGGTATTTGTGTGTGTTTGGTTTTGTATTGGTAGTATCTGTATGTGTAGGGGCTTCGTTCTGGGAGAGAAGCTGAGCCCTGATTAGGTGGCGGGGCTTCACTGACTAGGGGTCCTATAAAGGGAGCAGCCAGTCAGGCAGCGGCACAGACAGCTGCAGCGGCACAGGAGCTAGCAAACAGAGCTGTAAAGAGGGGAGTTTGAGTGGGAGTTGTGTTGGAGGAGAAGGTATTTGTGTGTGTTTTTGTATTGGTAGTATCTGAATGTGTAGAGGCTTGGAGGGGCTAGGTGCTGGGAGAGAAGCTGAGCCCTGATTAGGGGGTGGGGCTTGACTGACTAGGGTTCCCATAAAGGTAGCAGCCAGTCAGGCAGCGGCTCAGACAGCTGCAGCGGCACAGGAGCTAGCAAACAGAGCTGTAAACAGGGGAGTTGGAGAGGGAGTTCTGTTGGAGGAGGAGGTATTTGTGTTTGGTTTTGTATTGTCAGTATCTGTATGTGCAGGGGCTTTGTGCTGGGAGAGAAGCTGAGCCCTGATTAGGGGGCGGGGCTTCCCTGACTAGGGGTCCTATAAAGGTAGCAGCCAGTCAGACAGCGGCACAGGTGCTAGCAAACAGAGCTGTGAACAGGGGAGTTTGAGTGGGAGTTCTGTTGGAGGAGAAGGTATTTGTGTGTGTTTTTGTATTGGTAGTATCTGTATGTGTAGAGGCTTTGAGGGGCTTTGTGCTGGTAGAGAAGCTGAGCCCTGATTAGGGGGCGGGGCTTCACTGACTCGGGGTCCTATAAAGGTAGCAGCCAGTCAGACAGCGGCACAGGTGCTAGCAAACAGAGCTGTGAACAGGGGAGTTTGAGTGGGAGTTCTGTTGGAGGAGAAGGTATTTGTGTGTGTTTTTGTATTGGTAGTATCTGTATGTGTAGAGGCTTTGAGGGGCTTTCTGCTGGGGGAGAAGCTGAGCCCTGATTAGGGGGCCGGGCTTCACTGACTAGGGGTCCTATAAAGGTAGCAGCCAGTCAGGCAGCGGAACAGACAGCTGCAGCGGCACAGGAGCTAGCAAACAGAGCTGTAAACAGGGGAGTTTGAGTGGGAGTTATGTTGGAGGAGAAGGTATTTGTGTGTGTTTGGTATTGTATTGGTAGTATCTGTATCTGTAGAGGCTTGGAGGGGCTTTGTGCTGGAAGAGAAGCTGAGCCCTGATTAGGGGGCGGGGCTTCACTGACTAGGGGTCCTATAAAAGTAGCAGCCAGTCAGGCAGCGGCACAGGAGCTAGCAAACAGAGCTGTAAACAGGGGAGTTTGAGTGTGAGTTCTGTTGGAGGAGAAGGTATTTGTGTGTGCTTGGTTTTGTATTGGTAGTATCTGTATGTGTAGGGGCTTTGTGCTTGGAGAGAATCTGAGCCCTGATTTAGGTGGCGGGGCTTCACTGACTAGGGGTCCTATAAAGGTAGCAGCCAGTCAGACAGCGGCACAGGAGCTAGTAAACAGAGCTGTAAACAGGGGAGTTTGAGTGGGAGTTCTGTTGGAGGAGAAGGTATTTGTGTGTTTTTTTGTATTGGTAGTATCTGTATGTGTAGAGGCTTGGAGGGGCTTTGTGCTGGGAGAGAAGCTGAGCCCTGATTAGGCGGCGGGGCTTCCCTGACTAGGGGTCCTATAAAGGTAGCAGCCAGTCAGGCAGCGGCACAGGAGCTAGCAAACAGAGCTGTAAACAGGGGAGTTTGAGTGGGAGTTCTGTTGGAGGAGAACGTATTTGTGTGTGTTTTTGTATTGGTATTATCTGAAGTGTAGAGGCTTGGAGGGGCTTTGTGCTGGGAGAGAAGCTGAGCCCTGATTAGGGGGCGGGGCTTCACTGACTAGGGGTCCTATAAAGGTAGCAGCCAGTCAGGCAGCGGCGCAGGAGCTAGCAAACAGAGCTGTGAACAGGGGAGTTTGAGTAGGAGTTCTGTTGGAGGAGAAGGTATTTGTTTGTGTTTTTGTATTGGTAGTATCTGTATGTGTAGAGGCTTTTTAGGGGCTAGGTGCTGCGAGAGAAGCTGAGCCCTGATTATGGGGCGGGGCTTCACTGACTAGGGGTCCTATAAAGGTAGCAGCCAGTCAGGCAGCGGCACAGACAGCTGCAGCGGCACAGGAGCTAGCAAACAGAGCTGTGAACAGGGGAGTTTGAGTGGGAGTTCTGTTGGAGGAGAAGGTATTTGTGTGTGTTTGGTTTTGTATTGTCAGTATCTGTATGTGCAGGGGCTTTGTGCTGGGAGAGAATCTGAGCCCTGATTAGGGGGCGGGGCTTCCCTGACTAGGGGTCCTATAAAGGTAGCAGCCAGTCAGGCAGCGGCACAGGAGCTAGCAAACAGAGCTGTAAACAGGGGAGTTTGAGTGGGAGTTCTGTTGGAGGAGAAGGTATTTGTGTGTGTTTGGTTTTGCATTGGTAGTATCTGTATGTGTAGAGGCTTGGACGGGCTTTGTGCTGGGAGAGAAGCTGAGCCCTGATTAGGGGGCGGGGCTTCACTGACTAGGGGTCCTATAAAGGTAGCAGCCAGTCAGGCATTGGCACAGACAGCTGCAGCGGCACAGGAGCTAGCAAACAGAGCTGTAAACAGGGGAGTTTGAGTGGGAGTTCTGTTGGAGGAGAAGGTATTTGTGTGTGTTTGGTTTTGCACTGGTAGTATCTGTATGTGTAGAGGCTTGGAGGGGCTTTGTGCTGGGAGAGAAGCTGAGCCCTGATTAGGGGGCGGGGCTTCCCTGACTAGGGGTCCTATAAAGGTAGCAGCCAGTCAGGCAGCGGCAGAGGAGCTAGCAAACAGAGCTGTGAACAGGGGAGTTTGAGTGGGAGTTCTGTTGGAGGAGATGGTATTTTTGTGTGTTTGGTTTTGTATTGGTAGTATCTGTATGTGTAGGGGTTTGGCGGGGCTTTGTGCTTGGAGAGAAGCTGAGCCCTGATTAGGGGGCGGGGCTTCACTGACTAGGGGTCCTATCAAGGTAGCAGCCAGTCAGGCAGCGGAACAGACAGCTGCAGTGGCACAGGAGCTAGCAAACAGAGCTGTGAACAGGGGAGTTTGAGTGGGAGTTCTGTTGGAGGAGAAGGTATTTGTGTGTGTTTGGTTTTGTATTGTCAGTATCTGTATGTGCAGGGGCTTTGTGCTGGGAGAGAAGCTGAGCCCTGATTAGGGGGCGGGGCTTCCCTGACTAGGGGTCCTATAAAGGTAGCAGCCAGTCAGGCAGCGGCACAGGAGCTAGCAAACAGAGCTCTAAACAGGGGAGTTTGAGTGGGAGTTCTGTTGGAGGAGAAGGTATTTGTGTGTGTTTGGTTTTGCATTGGTAGTATCTGTATGTGTAGAGGCTTGGAGGGGCTAGGTGCTGCGAGAGAAGCTGAGCCCTGATTAGGGGGCGGGGCTTCACAGACTAGGGGTCCTATAAAGGTAGCAGCCAGTCAGGCAGCGGCGCAGGAGCTAGCAAACAGAGCGGTGAACAGGGGAGTTTGAGTGGGAGTTCTGTTGGAGGAGAAGCTATTTGTGTGTGTTTTTGTATTGGTAGTATCTGTATGTGTAGAGGCTTTTAGGGGCTAGGTGCTGCGAGAGAAGCTGAGCCCTGATTAGGGGGCGGGGCTTCACTGACTAGGGGTCCTATAAAGGGAGCACCCAGTCAGGCAGCGGCAAGGGAGCTAGCAAACAGACCTGTAAACAGGGGAGTTTGAGTGGGAGTTCTGTTGGAGGAGAACGTATTTGTGTGTGTTTTTGTATTGGTATTATCTGTATGTGTAGAGGCTTGGAGGGGCTTTGTGCTGGGATAGAAGCTGAGCCCTGATTAGGGGGCGGGGCTTCACTGACTAGGGGTCCTATAAAGGTAGCAGCCAGTCAGGCAGCGGCACAGGAGCTAGCAAACAGAGCTGTGAACAGGGGAGTTTGAGTGGGAGTTCTGTTGGAGAAGAAGGTATTTGTGTGTGTTTTTGTATTGGTAGTATCTGTATGTGTAGAGGCTTGGAGGGGCTAGGTGCTGCGAGAGAAGCTGAGCCCTGATTAGGGGGCGGGGCTTCACTGACTAGGGGTCCTATAAAGGTAGCAGCCAGTCAGGCAGCGGCACAGACAGCTGCAGTGGCACAGGAGCTAGCAAACAGAGCTGTGAACAGGGGAGTTTGAGTGGGAGTTCTGTTGGAGGAGAAGGTATTTGTGTGTGTTTGGTTTTGTATTGTCAGTATCTGTATGTGCAGGGGCTTTGTGCTGGGAGAGAAGCTGAGCCCTGATTAGGGGGCGGGGCTTCACAGACTAGGGGTCCTATAAAGGTAGCAGCCAGTCAGGCAGCGGCACAGGAGCTAGCAAAGAGAGCTGTAAACAGGGGAGTTTGAGTGGGAGTTCTGTTGGAGGAGAAGGTATTTGTGTGTGTTTGGTTTTGCATTGGTAGTATCTGTATGTGTAGAGGCTTGGACGGGATTTGTGCTGGGAGAGAAGCTGAGCCCTGATTAGGGGGCGGGGCTTCACTGACTAGGGGTCCTATAAAGGTAGCAGCCAGTCAGGCAGCGGCACAGGAGCTAGCAAAGAGAGCTGTGAACAGGGGAGTTTGAGTGGGAGTTCTGTTGGAGGAGAAGGTATTTGTGTGTGTTTTTGTATTGGTAGTATCTGTATGTGTAGAGGCTTGGAGGGGCTAGGTGCTGCGAGAGAAGCTGAGCCCTGATTAGGGGCGGGGCTTCACTGACTAGGGGTCCTATAAAGGTAGCAGCCAGTCAGGCAGCGGCACAGGAGCTAGCAAACAGAGCTGTGAACAGGGGAGTTTGAGTGGGAGTTCTGTTGGAGGAGAAGCTATTTGTGTGTGTTTTTGTATTGGTATTATCTGTATGTGTAGAGGCTTGGAGGGGCTAGGTGCTGCGAGAGAAGCTGAGCCCTGATTAGGGGGCGGGGCTTCACTGACTAGGGGTCCTTTTAAGGTAGCAGCCAGTCAGGCAGCGGCAAGGGAGCTAGCAAACAGACCTGTAAACAGGGGAGTTTGAGTGGGAGTTCTGTTGGAGGAGAAGGTACTTGTGTGTGTTCGGTTTTGTATTGGTAGTATCTGTATGTGTACAGGCTTTGTGCTGGGAGAGAAGCTGAGCCCTGATTAGGGGGCGTGGCTTCCCTGACTAGGGGTCCTATGAAGGTAGCAGCCAGTCAGGCAGCGGCACAGGAGCTAGCAAACAGAGCGGTAAACAGGGGAGTTTGAGTGGGAGTTCTGTTGGAGGAGAAGGTATTTGTGTGTTTTTTTGTATTGGTAGTATCTGTATATGTAGAGGCTTGGAGGGGCTTTGTGCTGGGGGAGAAGCTGAGCCCTGATCAGGGGGCGGGGCTTCACTGACTAGGGGTCCTATAAAGGTAGGAGCCAGTCAGGCAGTGGCACAGGAGCTAGCAAACAGAGCTGTAAGCAGGGGAGTTTGAGTGAGAGTTCTTTTGGAGAAGGTATTTGTGTGTCTTTTTGTATTGGTAGTATCTGTATGTGTAGAGGCTTGGAGGGGCTTTGTGCTGGGAGAGAAGCTGAGCCCTGATTGGGGGCGGGGCTTCACTGACTAGGGGTCCTATAAAGGTAGCAGCCAGTCAGGCAGCGGCACAGACAGCTGCAGCGGCACAGGAGCTACAAACAGACCTGTAAACAGGGGAGTTGGAGTGGGAGTTCTGTTGGAGGAGAAGGTATTTGTGTTTGTTTGGTTTTGTATTGGTAGTACCTGTATATGTAGAGGCTTGGAGGGGCTTTGAGCTGGGAGAGAAGCTGAGCCCTGATTAGGGGGCGGGGCTTCAATGACTAGGGGTCCTATAAAGGTAGCAGCCAGTCAGGCAGCGGCACAGACAGCTGCAGTGGCACAGGAGCTAGCAAACAGACCTTTGAACAGGGGAGTTTGAGTGGGAGTTCTGTTGGAGGAGAAGGTATTTGTGTGTGTTTTTGTATTGGTAGTATCTGTATGTGTAGAGGCTTTGAGGGGCTTTGTGCTGGTAGAGAAGCTGAGCCCTGATTAGGGGGCGGGGCTTCACTGACTCGGGGTCCTATAAAGGTAGCAGCCAGTCAGACAGCGGCACAGGTGCTAGCAAACAGAGCTGTGAACAGGGGAGTTTGAGTGGGAGTTCTGTTGGAGGAGAAGGTATTTGTGTGTGTTTTTGTATTGGTAGTATCTGTATGTGTAGAGGCTTTGAGGGGCTTTCTGCTGGGGGAGAAGCTGAGCCCTGATTAGGGGGCCGGGCTTCACTGACTAGGGGTCCTATAAAGGTAGCAGCCAGTCAGGCAGCGGAACAGACAGCTGCAGCGGCACAGGAGCTAGCAAACAGAGCTGTAAACAGGGGAGTTTGAGTGGGAGTTCTGTTGGAGGAGAAGGTATTTGTGTGTGTTTGGTATTGTATTGGTAGTATCTGTATCTGTAGAGGCTTGGAGGGGCTTTGTGCTGGAAGAGAAGCTGAGCCCTGATTAGGGGGCGGGGCTTCACTGACTAGGGGTCCTATAAAAGTAGCAGCCAGTCAGGCAGCGGCACAGGAGCTAGCAAACAGAGCTGTAAACAGGGGAGTTTGAGTGGGAGTTCTGTTGGAGGAGAAGGTATTTGTGTGTGTTTGGTTTTGTATTGGTAGTATCTGTATGTGTAGGGGCTTTGTGCTTGGAGAGAAGCTGAGCCCTGATTAGGTGGCGGGGCTTCACTGACTAGGGGTCCTATAAAGGTAGCAGCCAGTCAGACAGTGGCACAGGAGCTAGTAAACAGAGCTGTAAACAGGGGAGTTTGAGTGGGAGTTCTGTTGGAGGAGAAGGTATTTGTGTGTTTTTTTGTATTGGTAGTATCTGTATGTGTAGAGGCTTGGAGGGGCTTTATGCTGGGAGAGAAGCTGAGCCCTGATTAGGGGGCGGGGCTTGACTGACTAGGGGTCCTATAAAGGTAGCAGCCAGTCAGGCAGCGGCTCAGACAGCTGCAGCGGCACAGGAGCTAGCAAACAGAGCTGGAAACAGGGGAGTTGGAGTGGGAGTTCTGTTGGAGGAGAAGGTATTTGTGTGTGTTTGGTTTTGTATTGGTAGTATCTGCATATGCAGGGGCTTTGTGCTGGGAGAGAAGCTGAGCCCTGATTAGGGGGCGGGGCTTCACTGACTAGGGGTCCTATAAAGGTAGCAGTCAGTCAGACAGCGGCACAGGAGCTAGCAAACAGAGCTGTAAGCAGGGGAGTTTGAGTGGGAGTTCTGTTGGAGGAGAAGGTATTTGTGTGTGTTTGGTTTTGCATTGGTAGTATCTGTATGTGTAGAGGCTTGGACGGGCTTTGTGCTGGGAGAGAAGCTGAGCCCTGATTAGGGGGCGGGGCTTCACTGACTAGGGGTCCTATAAAGGTAGCAGCCAGTCAGGCAGCGGCACAGGAGCTAGCAAACAGAGCTGTGAACAGGGGAGTTTGAGTGGGAGTTCTGTTGGAGGAGAAGGTATTTGTGTGTGTTTTTGTATTGGTAGTATCTGTACGTGTAGAGGCTTGGAGGGGCTAGGTGCTGCGAGAGAAGCTGAGCCCTGATTAGGGGGCGGGGCTTCACAGACTAGGGGTCCTATAAAGGTAGCAGCCAGTCAGGCAGCGGCACAGGAGCTAGCAAACAGAGCTGTGAACAGGGGAGTTTGAGTGGGAGTTCTGTGGGAGGAGAAAGTATTTGTGTGTGTTTGGTTTTGTATTGTCAGTATCTGTATGTGCAGGGGCTTTGTGCTGGGAGAGAAGCTGAGCCCTGATTAGGGGGCGGGGCTTCCCTGACTAGGGGTCCTATAAAGGTAGCAACCAGTCAGGCAGCGGCACAGGAGCTAGCAAACAGAGCTGTGAACAGGGGAGTTTGAGTGGGAGTTCTGTTGGAGGAGAAGGTATTTGTGTGTGTTTTTGTATTGTTATTACCTGTATGTGTAGAGGCTTGGAGGGGCTAGGTGCTGCGAGAGAAGCTGAGCCCTGATTAGGGGGCGGGGCTTCACTGACTAGGGGTCCTATAAAGGTAGCAGCCAGTCAGGCATTGGCACAGACAGCTGCAGCGGCACAGGAGCTAGCAAACAGAGCTGTAAACAGGGGAGTTTGAGTGGGAGTTCTGTTGGAGGAGAAGGTATTTGTGTGTGTTTGGTTTTGTATTGTCAGTATCTGTATGTGCAGGGGCTTTGTGCTGGGAAAGAAGCTGAGCCCTGATTAGGCGGCGGGGCTTCCCTGACTAGGGGTCCTATAAAGGTAGCAGCCAGTCAGGCAGCGGCACAGGAGCTAGCAAACAGACCTGTAAACAGGGGAGTTTGAGTGGGAGTTCTGTTGGAGGAGAACGTATTTGTGTGTGTTTTTGTATTGGTATTATCTGAAGTGTAGAGGCTTGGAGGGGCTTTGTGCTGGGAGAGAAGCTGAGCCCTGATTAGGGGGCGGGGCTTCACTGACTAGGGGTCCTATAAAGGTAGCAGCCAGTCAGGCAGCGGCACAGGAGCTAGCAAACAGAGCTGTGAACAGGGGAATTTGAGTAGGAGTTCTGTTGGAGGAGAAGGTATTTGTTTGTGTTTTTGTATTGGTAGTATCTGTATGTGTAGAGGCTTGGAGGGGCTAGGTGCTGCGAGAGAAGCTGAGCCCTGATTAGGGGGCGGGGCTTCCCTGACTAGGGGTCCTATAAAGGTAGCAGCCAGTCAGGCAGCGGCACAGGAGCTAGCAAACAGAGCTGTAAACAGGGGAGTTTGAGTGGGAGTTCTGTTGGAGGAGAAGCTATTTGTGTTTGGTTTTGTATTGGTAGTATCTGTATGTGTAGGGGTTTGGCGGGGCTTTGTGCTTGGAGAGAAGCTGAGCCCTGATTAGGGGGCGGGGCTTCACTGACTAGGGGTCCTATCAAGGTAGCAGCCAGTCAGGCAGCGGAACAGACAGCTGCAGTGGCACAGGAGCTAGCAAACAGAGCTGTGAACAGGGGAGTTTGAGTGGGAGTTCTGTTGGAGGAGAAGGTATTTGTGTGTGTTTGGTTTTGTATTGTCAGTATCTGTATGTGCAGGGGCTTTGTGCTGGGAGAGAAGCTGAGCCCTGATTAGGGGGCGGGGCTTCCCTGACTAGGGGTCCTATAAAGGTAGCAGCCAGTCAGGCAGCGGCACAGGAGCTAGCAAACAGAGCTGTAAACAGGGGAGTTTGAGTGGGAGTTCTGTTGGAGGAGAAGGTATTTGTGTGTGTTTGGTTTTGCATTGGTAGTATCTGTATGTGTAGAGGCTTGGACGGGGTTTGTGCTGGGAGAGAAGCTGAGCCCTGATTAGGGGGCGGGGCTTCACTGACTAGGGGTCCTATAAAGGTAGCAGCCAGTCAGGCAGCGGCACAGGAGCTCGCAAACAGAGCTGGGAACAGGGGAGTTTGAGTGGGAGTTCTGTTGGAGGAGAAGGTATTTGTGTGTGTTTTTGTATTGGTAGTATCTGTATGTGTAGAGGCTTGGAGGGGCTAGGTGCTGCGAGAGAAGCTGAGCCCTGATTAGGGGGCGGGGCTTCACTGACTAGGGGTCCTATAAAGGTAGCAGCCAGTCAGGCAGCGGCACAGGAGCTAGCAAACAGAGCTGTGAACAGGGGAGTTTGAGTGGGAGTTCTGTTGGAGGAGAAGGTATTTGTGTGTGTTTTTGTATTGGTGGTATCTGTATGTGTAGAGGCTTGGAGGGGCTTTGTGCTGGGAGAGAAGCTGAGCCCTGATTAGGGGGCGGGGCTTCACTGACTAGGGGTCCTATAAAGGTAGCAGCCAGTCAGGCAGCGGAACAGACAGCTGCAGTGGCACAGGAGCTAGCAAACAGAGCTGTGAACAGGGGAGTTTGAGTGGGAGTTCTGTTGGAGGAGAAGGTATTTGTGTGTGTTTGGTTTTGTATTGTCAGTATCTGTATGTGCAGGGGCTTTGTGCTGGGAGAGAAGCTGAGCCCTGATTAGGGGGCGGGGCTTCCCTGACTAGGGGTCCTATAAAGGTAGCAGCCAGTCAGGCAGCGGCACAGGAGCTAGCAAACAGAGCTCTAAACAGGGGAGTTTGAGTGGGAGTTCTGTTGGAGGAGAAGGTATTTGTGTGTGTTTGGTTTTGCATTGGTAGTATCTGTATGTGCAGAGGCTTGGACGAGCTTTGTGCTGGGAGAGAAGCTGAGCCCTGATTAGGGGGCGGGGCTTCACTGACTAGGGGTCCTATAAAGGTAGCAGCCAGTCAGGCAGCGGCACAGGAGCGAGCAAACAGAGCTGTGAACAGGGTAGTTTGAGTGGGAGTTCTGTTGGAGGAGAAGGTATTTGTGTGTGTTTTTGTATTGGTAGTATCTGTATGTGTAGAGGCTTGGAGGGGCTAGGTGCTGCGAGAGAAGCTGAGCCCTGATTAGGGGGCGGGGCTTCACAGACTAGGGGTCCTATAAAGGTAGCAGCCAGTCAGGCAGCGGCACAGGAGCTAGCAAACAGAGCGGTGAACAGGGGAGTTTGAGTGGGAGTTCTGTTGGAGGAGAAGCTATTTGTGTGTGTTTTTTTATTGGTAGTATCTGTATGTGTAGAGGCTTTTAGGGGCTAGGTGCTGCGAGAGAAGCTGAGCCCTGATTAGGGTGCGGGGCTTCCCTGACTAGGGGTCCTATAAAGGTAGCAGCCAGTCAGGCAGCGGCACAGGAGCTAGCAAACAGAGCGGTGAACAGGGGAGTTTGAGTGGGAGTTCTGTTGGAGGAGAACGTATTTGTGTGTGTTTTTGTATTGGTATTATCTGTATGTGTAGAGGCTTGGAGGGGCTTTGTGCTGGGATAGAAGCTGAGCCCTGATTAGGGGGCGGGGCTTCACTGACTAGGGGTCCTATTAAGGTAGCAGCCAGTCAGGCAGCGGCACAGGAGCTAGCAAAGAGAGCTGTGAACAGGGGAGTTTGAGTGGGAGTTCTGTTGGAGAAGAAGGTATTTGTGTGTGTTTTTGTATTGGTAGTATCTGTATGTGTAGGGGCTTGGAGGGGCTAGGTGCTGCGAGAGAAGCTGAGCCCTGATTAGGGGGCGGGGCTTCACTGACTAGGGGTCCTATAAAGGTAGCAGCCAGTCAGGCAGCGGCACAGACAGCTGCAGCGGCACAGGAGCTAGCAAACAGAGCTGTAAACAGGGGAGTTTGAGTGGGAGTTCTGTTGGAGGAGAAGGTATTTGTGTGTGTTTGGTTTTGCATTGGTAGTATCTGTATGTGTAGAGGCTTGGAGGGGCTTTGTGCTGGGAGAGAAGCTGAGCCCTGATTAGGGTGCGGGGCTTCCCTGACTAGGGGTCCTATAAAGGTAGCAGCCAGTCAGGCAGCGGCACAGGAGCTAGCAAACAGAGCTGTGAACAGGGGAGTTTGAGTGGGAGTTCTGTTGGAGGAGAAGCTATTTGTGTGTGTTTTTGTATTGGTAGTATCTGTATGTGTAGAGGCTTGGAGGGGCTAGGTGCTGCGAGAGAAGCTGAGCCCTGATTAGGGGGCGGGACTTCACTGACTAGGGGTCGTATAAAGGTAGCAGCCAGTCAGGCAGCGGCAAGGGAGCTAGCAAACAGACCTGTAAACAGGGGAGTTTGAGTGGGAGTTCTGTTGGAGGAGAACGTATTTGTGTGTGTTTTTGTATTGGTATTATCTGAAGTGTAGAGGCTTGGAGGGGCTTTGTGCTGGGAGAGAAGCTGAGCCCTGATTAGGGGGCGGGGCTTCACTGACTAGGGGTCCTATAAAGGTAGCAGCCAGTCAGGCAGCGGAACAGAAAGCTGCAGTGGCACAGGAGCTAGCAAACAGAGCTGTGAACAGGGGAGTTTGAGTGGGAGTTCTGTTGGAGGAGAAGGTATTTGTGTGTGTTTGGTTTTGTATTGTCAGTATCTGTATGTGCAGGGGCTTTGTGCTGGGAGAGAAGCTGAGCCCTGATTAGGGGGCGGGGCTTCACAGACTAGGGGTCCTATAAAGGTAGCAGCCAGTCAGGCAGCGGCACAGGAGCTAGCAAACAGAGCTGTAAACAGGGGAGTTTGAGTGGGAGTTCTGTTGGAGGAGAAGGTATTTGTGTGTGTTTGGTTTTGCATTGGTAGTATCTGTATGTGTAGAGGCTTGGACGGGCTTTGTGCTGGGAGAGAAGCTGAGCCCTGATTAGGGGGCGGGGCTTCACTGACTAGGGGTCCTATAAAGGTAGCAGCCAGTCAGGCAGCGGCACAGGAGCTAGCAAAGAGAGCTGTGAACAGGGGAGTTTGAGTAGGAGTTCTGTTGGAGGAGAAGGTATTTGTGTGTGTTTTTGTATTGGTAGTATCTGTATGTGTAGAGGCTTGGAGGGGCTAGGTGCTGCGAGAGAAGCTGAGCCCTGATTAGGGGGCGGGGCTTCACTGACTAGGGGTCCTATAAAGGTAGCAGCCAGTCAGGCAGCGGCACAGGAGCTAGCAAACAGAGCTGTGAACAGGGGAGTTTGAGTGGGAGTTCTGTTGGAGGAGAAGCTATTTGTGTGTGTTTTTGTATTGGTAGTATCTGTATGTGTAGAGGCTTGGAGGGGCTAGGTGCTGCGAGAGAAGCTGAGCCCTGATTAGGGGGCGGGGCTTCACTGACTAGGGGTCCTTTTAAGGTAGCAGCCAGTCAGGCAGCGGCAAGGGAGCTAGCAAACAGACCTGTAAACAGGGGAGTTTGAGTGGGAGTTCTGTTGGAGGAGAAGGTATTTGTGTGTGTTTGGTTTTGCATAGGTAGTATCTGTATGTGTAGAGGCTTGGAGGGGCTTTGTTCTGGGAGAGAAGCTGAGCCCTGATTAGGGGGCGGGGCTTCACTGACTAGGGGTCCTATAAAGGTAGCAGGCAGTCAGGCAGCGGAACAGACAGCTGCAGCGGCACAGGAGCTAGCAAACAGAGCTGTAAACAGGGTAGTTTGAGTGGGAGTTCTGTTGGAGGAGAAGGTATTTGTGTGTGTTTTTGTATTGGTATTATCTGTATGTGTAGAGGCTTGGAGGGGCTTTGTGATGGGAGAGAAGCTGGGCCCTGATTAGGGGGCGGGGCTTCACTGATTAGGGGTCCTAGAAAGGGAGCAGCCAGTCAGGCAGCGGCACAGACAGCTGCAGTGGCACAGGAGCTAGCAAACAGAGCTGTAAACAGGGGAGTTTGAGTGGGAGTTCTGTTGGAGGAGAAGGTACTTGTGTGTGTTCGGTTTTGTATTGGTAGTATCTGTATGCGTACGGGCTTCGTGCTGGGAGAGAAGCTGAGCCCTGATTAGGGGGCGTGGCTTCCCTGACTAGGGGTCCTATGAAGGTAGCAGCCAGTCAGGCAGCGGCACAGGAGCTAGCAAACAGAGCGGTAAACAGGGGAGTTTGAGTGGGAGTTCTGTTGGAGGAGAAGGTATTTGTGTGTTTTTTTGTATTGGTAGTATCTGTATATGTAGAGGCTTGGAGGGGCTTTGTGCTGGGAGAGAAGCTGAGCCCTGATCAGGGGGCGGGGCTTCACTGACTAGGGGTCCTATAAAGGTAGGAGCCAGTCAGGCAGTGGCACAGGAGCTAGCAAACAGAGCTGTAAGCAGGGGAGTTTGAGTGAGAGTTCTTTTGGAGGAGAAGGTATTTGTGTGTCTTTTTGTATTGGTAGTATCTGTATGTGTAGAGGCTTGGAGGGGCTTTGTGCTGGGAGAGAAGCTGAGCCCTGATTGGGGGCGGGCCTTCACTGACTAGGGGTCCTATAAAGGTAGCAGCCAGTCAGGCAGCGGCACAGACAGCTGCAGCGGCACAGGAGCTACAAACAGACCTGTAAACAGGGGAGTTGGAGTGGGAGTTCTGTTGGAGGAGAAGGTATTTGTGTTTGTTTGGTTTTGTATTGGTAGTACCTGTATATGTAGAGGCTTGGAGGGGCTTTGAGCTGGGAGAGAAGCTGAGCCCTGATTAGGGGGCGGGGCTTCAATGACTAGGGGTCCTATAAAGGTAGCAGCCAGTCAGGCAGCGGCACAGACAGCTGCAGTGGCACAGGAGCTAGCAAACAGACCTTTGAACAGGGGAGTTTGAGTGGGAGTTCTGTTGGAGGAGAAGGTATTTGTGTGTGTTTTTGTATTGGTATTATCTGTATGTGTAGAGGCTTGGAGGGGCTTTGTGCTGCGAGAGAAGCTGAGCCCTGATTAGGGGGCGGGGCTTCACTGACTAGGGGTCCTATAAAGCTAGCAGCCAGTCAGGCAGCGGCACAGGAGCTAGCAAACAGAGCTGTAAACAGGGGAGTTTGAGTGGGAGTTCTGTTGGAGGAGAACGTATTTGTGTGTGTTTTTGTATTGGTATTATCTGTATGTGTAGAGGCTTGGAGGGGCTTTGTGCTGGGAGAGAAGCTGGGCCCTGATTAGGGGGCGGGGCTTCACTGACTAGGTGTCCTATAAAGGGAGCAGCCAGTCAGGCAGCGGCACAGGAGCTAGCAAACAGACCTGTAAACAGGGCAGTTTGAGTGGGAGTTCTGTTGGAGGAGAAGGTATTTGTGTGTGTTTGGTTTTGTATTGGTAGTATCTGTATGTGTACGGGCTTGGTGCTGGGACAGAAGCTGAGCCCTGATTAGGGGGCGGGGCTTCACTGACTAGCGGTCCTATAAAGGTAGCAGCCAGTCAGGCAGCGGCACAGGAGCTAGCAAACAGAGCTGTGAACAGGGGAGTTTGAGTGGGAGTTCTGTTGGAGGAGAAGCTATTTGTGTGTGTTTGGTTTTGCATTGGTAGTATCTGTATGTGTAGAGGCTTGGAGGGGCTTTGTGCTGGGAGAGAAGCTGAGCCCTGATTAGGGGGCGGGGCTTCACTGACTAGGGGTCCTATAAAGGTAGCAGCCAGTCAGGCAGCGGCACAGGAGCGAGCAAACAGAGCTGTGAACAGGGGAGTTTGAGTGGGAGTTCTGTTGGAGGAGAAGCTATTTGTGTGTGTTTTTGTATTGGTGGTATCTGTATGTGTAGAGGCTTTTAGGGGCTAGGTGCTGCGAGAGAAGCTGAGCCCTGATTAGGGGGCAGGGCTTCACTGACTAGGGGTCCTATAAAGGTAGCAGCCCGTCAGGCAGTGGCACAGGAGCTAGCAAACAGAGCTGTGAACAGGGGAGTTTGAGTGGGAGTTCTGTTGGAGGAGAAGGTATTTGTTTGTGTTTTTGTATTGGTAGTATCTGTATGTGTAGAGGCTTGGAGGGGCTAGGTGCTGCGAGAGAAGCTGAGCCCTGATTAGGGGGCGGGGCTTCACTGACTAGGGGTCCTATAAAGGTAGCAGCCAGTCAGGCAGCGGCACAGACAGCTGCAGCGGCACAGGAGCTAGCAAACAGAGCTGTAAACAGGGGAGTTTGAGTGGGAGTTCTGTTGGAGGAGATGGTATTTGTGTGTGTTTGGTTTTGTATTGTCAGTATCTGTATGTGCAGGGGCTTTGTGCTGGGAGAGAAGCTGAGCCCTGATTAAGGGGCGGGGCTTCACTGATTAGGGGTCCTATAAAGGTATCAGCCAGTCAGGCATTGGCACAGACAGTTGCAGCGGCACAGGAGCTAGCAAACAGAGCTGTAAACAGGGGAGTTTGAGTGGTAGTTCTGTTGGAGGAGAAGGTATTTGTGTGTTTGGTTTTGTATTGTCAGTATCTGTATGTGCAGGGGCTTTGTGCTGGGAGAGAAGCTGAGCCCTGATTAGGGGGCGGGGCTTCCCTGACTAGGGGTCCTATAAAGGTAGCAGCCAGTCAGGCAGCGGCACAGGAGCTAGCAAACAGAGCTGTAAACAGGGGAGTTTGAGTGGGAGTTCTGTTGGAGGAGAAGGTATTTGTGTGTGTTTGGTTTTGCATTGGTAGTATCTGTATGTGTAGAGGCTTGGAGGGGCTTTGTGCTGGGAGAGAAGCTGAGCCCTGATTAGGGGGCGGGGCTTCACTGACTAGGGGTCCTATAAAGGTAGCAGCCAGTCAGGCAGCGGCACAGGAGCTAGCAAACAGAGCTGTGAACAGGGGAGTTTGAGTGGGAGTTCTGTTGGAGCAGAAGGTATTTGTGTGTGTTTTTGTATTGGTAGTATCTGTATGTGTAGAGGCTTGGAGGGGCTAGGTGCTGCGAGAGAAGCTGAGCCCTGATTAGGGGGCGGGGCTTCACAGACTAGGGGTCCTATAAAGGTAGCAGCCAGTCAGGCAGCGGCACAGGAGCTAGCAAACAGAGCTGTAAACAGGGGAGTTTGAGTGGGAGTTCTGTTGGAGGAGAAGGTATTTGTGTGTGTTTGGTTTTGTATTGTCAGTATCTGTATGTGCAGGGGCTTTGTGCTGGGAGAGAAGCTGAGCCCTGATTAGGCGGCGGGGCTTCCCTGACTAGGGGTCCTATAAAGGTATCAGCCAGTCAGGCATTGGCACAGACAGCTTCAGCGGCACAGGAGCTAGCGAACAGAGCTGTAAACAGGGGAGTTTGAGTGGGAGTTCTGTTGGAGGAGATGGTATTTGTGTGTGTTTGGTTTTGTATTGGTAGTATCTGTATGTGTAGGGGTTTGGCGGGGCTTTGTGCTTGGAGAGAAGCTGAGCCCTGATTAGGGGGCGGGGCTTCACTGACTAGGGGTCCTATAAAGGTAGCAGCCAGTCAGGCAGCGGCACAGGAGCGAGCAAACAGAGCTGTGAACAGGGGAGTTTGAGTGGGAGTTCTGTTGGAGGAGAAGCTATTTGTGTGTGTTTTTGTATTGGTGGTATCTGTATGTGTAGAGGCTTTTAGGGGCTAGGTGCTGCGAGAGAAGCTGAGCCCTGATTAGGGGGCGGGGCTTCACTGACTAGGGGTCCTATAAAGGTAGCAGCCAGTCAGGCAGCGGCACAGGAGCTAGCAAACAGAGCTGTGAACAGGGGAGTTTGAGTGGGAGTTCTGTTGGAGGAGAAGGTATTTGTGTGTGTTTTTGTATTGGTAGTATCTGTATGTGTAGAGGCTTGGAGGGGCTAGGTGCTGCGAGAGAAGCTGAGCCCTGATTAAGGGGCGGGGCTTCACTGACTAGGGGTCCTATAAAGGTAGCAGCCAGTCAGGCATTGGCCCAGACAGCTGCAGCGGCACAGGAGCTAGCAAACAGAGCTGTAAACAGGGGAGTTTGAGTGGGAGTTCTGTTGGAGGAGAAGGTATTTGTGTGTGTTTGGTTTTGTATTGTCAGTATCTCTATGTGCAGGGGCTTTGTGCTGGGAGAGAAGCTGAGCCCTGATTAGGCGGCGGGGCTTCCCTGACTAGGGGTCCTATAAAGGTAGCAGCCAGTCAGGAAGCGGCACAGGAGCTAGCAAACAGAGCTGTAAACAGGGGAGTTTGAGTGGGAGTTCTGTTGGAGGAGAAGGTATTTGTGTGTGTTTTTGTATTGGTAGTATCTGTATGTGTAGAGGCTTGGAGGGGCTAGGTGCTGCGAGAGAAGCTGAGCCCTGATTAGGGGGCGGGACTTCCCTGACTAGGGGTCCTATAAAGGTAGCAGCCAGTCAGGCAGCGGCACAGGAGCTAGCAAACAGAGCTGTGAACAGGGGAGTTTGAGTGGGAGTTCTGTTGGAGGAGATGGTATTTGTGTGTGTTTGGTTTTGCATTGGTAGTATCTGTATGTGTAGGGGTTTGGCGGGGCTTTGTGCTTGGAGAGAAGCTGAGCCCTGATTAGGGGGCGGGGCTTCACTGACTAGGGGTCCTATAAAGGTAGCAGCCAGTCAGGCAGCGGCACAGGAGCGAGCAAACAGAGCTGTGAACAGGGGAGTTTGAGTGGGAGTTCTGTTGGAGGAGAAGCTATTTGTGTGTGTTTTTGTATTGGTGGTATCTGTATGTGTAGAGGCTTTTAGGGGCTAGGTGCTGCGAGAGAAGCTGAGCCCTGATTAGGGGGCAGGGCTTCACTGACTAGGGGTCCTATAAAGGTAGCAGCCAGTCAGGCAGTGGCACAGGAGCTAGCAAACAGAGCTGTGAACAGGGGAGTTTGAGTGGGAGTTCTGTTGGAGGAGAAGGTATTTGTTTGTGTTTTTGTATTGGTAGTATCTGTATGTGTAGAGGCTTGGAGGGGCTAGGTGCTGCGAGAGAAGCTGAGCCCTGATTAGGGGGCGGGGCTTCACTGACTAGGGGTCCTATAAAGGTAGCAGCCAGTCAGGCAGCGGCACAGACAGCTGCAGCGGCACAGGAGCTAGCAAACAGAGCTGTAAACAGGGGAGTTTGAGTGGGAGTTCTGTTGGAGGAGACGGTATTTGTGTGTGTTTGGTTTTGTATTGTCAGTATCTGTATGTGCAGGGGCTTTGTGCTGGGAGAGAAGCTGAGCCCTGATTAAGGGGCGGGGCTTCACTGATTAGGGGTCCTATAAAGGTATCAGCCAGTCAGGCATTGGCACAGACAGTTGCAGCGGCACAGGAGCTAGCAAACTGAGCTGTAAACAGGGGAGTTTGAGTGGTAGTTCTGTTGGAGGAGAAGGTATTTGTGTGTTTGGTTTTGTATTGTCAGTATCTGTATGTGCAGGGGCTTTGTGCTGGGAGAGAAGCTGAGCCCTGATTAGGGGGCGGGGCTTCCCTGACTAGGGGTCCTATAAAGGTAGCAGCCAGTCAGGCAGCGGCACAGGAGCTAGCAAACAGAGCTGTAAACAGGGGAGTTTGAGTGGGAGTTCTGTTGGAGGAGAAGGTATTTGTGTGTGTTTGGTTTTGCATTGGTAGTATCTGTATGTGTAGAGGCTTGGAGGGGCTTTGTGCTGGGAGAGAAGCTGAGCCCTGATTAGGGGGCGGGGCTTCACTGACTAGGGGTCCTATAAAGGTAGCAGCCAGTCAGGCAGCGGCACAGGAGCTAGCAAACAGAGCTGTGAACAGGGGAGTTTGAGTGGGAGTTCTGTTGGAGCAGAAGGTATTTGTGTGTGTTTTTGTATTGGTAGTATCTGTATGTGTAGAGGCTTGGAGGGGCTAGGTGCTGCGAGAGAAGCTGAGCCCTGATTAAGGGGCGGGGCTTCACTGACTAGGGGTCCTATAAAGGTAGCAGCCAGTCAGGCATTGGCCCAGACAGCTGCAGCGGCACAGGAGCTAGCAAACAGAGCTGTAAACAGGGGAGTTTGAGTGGGAGTTCTGTTGGAGGAGAAGGTATTTGTGTGTGTTTGGTTTTGTATTGTCAGTATCTCTATGTGCAGGGGCTTTGTGCTGGGAGAGAAGCTTAGCCCTGATTAGGCGGCGGGGCTTCCCTGACTAGGGGTCCTATAAAGGTAGCAGCCAGTCAGGAAGCGGCACAGGAGCTAGCAAACAGAGCTGTGAACAGGGGAGTTTGAGTGGGAGTTCTGTTGGAGGAGAAGCTATTTGTGTGTGTTTTTGTATTGGTGGTATCTGTATGTGTAGAGGCTTTTAGGGGCTAGGTGCTGCGAGAGAAGCTGAGCCCTGATTAGGGGGCGGGGCTTCACTGACTGGGGGTCCTATAAAGGTAGCAGCCAGTCAGGCAGCGGCACAGACAGCTGCAGCGGCACAGGAGCTAGCAAACAGAGCTGTAAACAGGGGAGTTTGAGTGGGAGTTCTGTTGGAGGAGATGGTATTTGTGTGTGTTTGGTTTTGAATTGTCAGTATCTGTATGTGCAGGGGCTTTGTGCTGGGAGAGAAGCTGAGCCCTGATTAGGGGGCGGGGCTTCACTGATTAGGGGTCCTATAAAGGTATCAGCCAGTCAGGCATTGGCACAGACAGCTGCAGCGGCACAGGAGCAAGCAAACAGAGCTGTAAACAGGGGAGTTTGAGTGGGAGTTCTGTTGGAGGAGGTGGTATTTGTGTGTGTTTGGTTTTGTATTGGTAGTATCTGTATGTGTAGGGGTTTGGCGGGGCTTTGTGCTTGGAGAGAAGCTGAGCCCTGATTAGGGGGCGGGGCTTCACTGACTAGGGGTCCTATAAAGGTAGCAGCCAGTCAGGCAGCGGAACAGACAGCTGCAGTTGCACAGGAGCTAGCAAACAGAGCTGTGAACAGGGGAGTTTGAGTGGGAGTTCTGTTGGAGGAGAAGGTATTTGTGTGTGTTTTTGTATTGGTAGTATCTGTATGTGTAGAGGCTTGGAGGGGCTAGGTGCTGCGAGAGAAGCTGAGCCCTGATTAGGGGGCGGGGCTTCACTGACTAGGGGTCCTATAAAGGTAGCAGCCAGTCAGGCAGCGGCACAGGAGCTAGCAAACAGAGCTGTGAACAGGGGAGTTTGAGTGGGAGTTCTGTTGGAGGAGAAGGTATTTGTGTGTGTTTTTGTATTGGTAGTATCTGTATGTGTAGAGGCTTGGAGGGGCTAGGTGCTGCGAGAGAAGCTGAGCCCTGATTAGGGGGCGGGGCTTCAAAGACTAGGAGTCCTATAAAGGTAGCAGCCAGTCAGGCAGCGGCACAGGAGCTAGCAAACAGAGCTGTGAACAGGGGAGTTTGAGTGGGAGTTCTGTTGGAGGAGAAGCTATTTGTGTGTGTTTTTGTATTGGTAGTATCTGTATGTGTAGAGGCTTGGAGGGGCTTGGTGCTGCGAGAGAAGCTGAGCCCTGATTAGGGGGCGGGACTTCACTGACTAGGGGTCGTATAAAGGTAGCAGCCAGTCAGGCAGCGGCAAGGGAGCTAGCAAACAGACCTGTAAACAGGGGAGTTTGAGTGGGAGTTATGTTGGAGGAGAACGTATTTGTGTGTGTTTTTGTATTGGTATTATCTGAAGTGTAGATGCTTGGAGGGGCTTTGTGCTGGGAGAGAAGCTGAGCCCTGATTAGGGGGCGGGACTTCCCTGACTAGGGGTCCTATAAAGGTAGCAGCCAGTCAGGCAGCGGCACAGGAGCTAGCAAACAGAGCTGTGAACAGGGGAGTTTGAGTGGGAGTTCTGTTGGAGGAGATGGTATTTGTGTGTGTTTGGTTTTGCATTGGTAGTATGTGTATGTGTAGAGGCTTGGAGGGGCTTTGTGCTGGGAGAGAAGCTGAGCCCTGATTAGGGGGCGGGGCTTCACTGACTAGGGGTCCTATAAAGGTAGCAGCCAGTCAGGCAGCGGCACAGGAGCGAGCAAACAGAGCTGTGAACAGGGGAGTTTGAGTGGGAGTTCTGTTGGAGGAGATGGTATTTGTGTGTGTTTGGCTTTGTATTGTCAGTATCTGTCTGTGCAGGGGCTTTGTGCTGGGAGAGAAGCTGAGCCCTGATTAAGGGGCGGGGCTTCACTGATTAGGGGTCTTATAAAGGTATCAGCCAGTCAGGCATTGGCACAGACAGCTGCAGCGGCACAGGAGCTAGCAAACAGAGCTGTAAACAGGGGAGTTTGAGTGGTAGTTCTGTTGGAGGAGAAGGTATTTGTGTGTTTGGTTTTGTATTGTCAGTATCTGTATGTGCAGGGGCTTTGTGCTGGGAGAGAAGCTGAGCCCTGATTAGGGGGCGGGGCTTCCCTGACTAGGGGTCCTATAAAGGTAGCAGCCAGTCAGGCAGCGGCACAGGAGCTAGCAAACAGAGCTGTAAACAGGGGAGTTTGAGTGGGAGTTCTGTTGGAGCAGAAGGTATTTGTGTGTGTTTTTGTATTGGTAGTATCTGTATGTGTAGAGGCTTGGAGGGGCTAGGTGCTGCGAGAGAAGCTGAGCCCTGATTAGGGGGCGGGGCTTCACAGACTAGGGGTCCTATAAAGGTAGCAGCCAGTCAGGCAGCGGCACAGGAGCTAGCAAACAGACCTGTAAACAGGGGAGTTTGAGTGGGAGTTCTGTTGGAGGAGAAGGTATTTGTGTGTGTTTGGTTTTGTATTGTCAGTATCTGTATGTGCAGGGGCTTTGTGCTGGGAGAGAAGCTGAGCCCTGATTAGGCGGCGGGGCTTCACTGACTAGGGGTCCTATAAAGGTAGCAGCCAGTCAGGCAGCGGCACAGGAGCTAGCAAACAGAGCTGTGAACAGGGGAGTTTGAGTGGGAGTTCTGTTGGAGGAGAAGGTATTTGTTTGTGTTTTTGTATTGGTAGTATCTGTATGTGTAGAGGCTTGGAGGGGCTAGGTGCTGCGAGAGAAGCTGAGCCCTGATTAGGGGGCGGGGCTTCACTGACTAGGGGTCCTATAAAGGTAGCAGCCAGTCAGGCAGCGGCACAGACAGCTGCAGCGGCACAGGAGCTAGCAAACAGAGCTGTAAACAGGGGAGTTTGAGTGGGAGTTCTGTTGGAGGAGATGGTATTTGTGTGTGTTTGGTTTTGTATTGTCAGTATCTGTATGTGCAGGGGCTTTGTGCTGGGAGAGAAGCTGAACCCTGATTAGGGGGTGGGGCTTCACTGATTAGGGGTCCTATAAAGGTAGCAGCCAGTCAGGCAGCGGCACAGGAGCTAGCAAACAGACCTGTAAACAGGGGAGTTTGAGTGGGAGTTCTGTTGGAGGAGAAGGTATTTGTGTGTGTTTGGTTTTGTATTGTCAGTATCTGTATGTGCAGGGGCTTTGTGCTGGGAGGGAAGCTGAGCCCTGATTAGGGGGCGGGGCTTCACTGACTAGGGGTCCTATAAAGGTAGCAGCCAGTCAGGCAGCGGCACAGGAGCTAGCAAACAGAGCTGTGAACAGGGGAGTTTGAGTGGGAGTTCTGTTGGAGGAGAAGGTATTTGTTTGTGTTTTTGTATTGGTAGTATCTGTATGTGTAGAGGCTTGGAGGGGCTAGGTGCTGCGAGAGAAGCTGAGCCCTGATTAGGGGGCGGGGCTTCACTGACTAGGGGTCCTATAAAGGTAGCAGCCAGTCAGGAAGCGGCACAGACAGCTGCAGCGGCACAGCAGCTAGCAAACAGAGCTGTAAACTGGGGAGTTTGAGTGGGAGTTCTGTTGGAGGAGAAGGTATTTGTGTGTGTTTGGTTTTGTATTGTCAGTATCTGTATGTGCAGGGGCTTTGTGCTGGGAGAGAAGCTGAGCCCTGATTAGGCGGCGGGGCTTCCCTGACTAGGGGTCCTATAAAGGTAGCAGCCAGTCAGGAAGCGGCACAGGAGCTAGCAAACAGAGCTGTGAACAGGGGAGTTTGAGTGGGAGTTCTGTTGGAGGAGAAGCCTTTTGTGTGTGTTTTTGTATTGGTGGTATCTGTATGTGTAGAGGCTTTTAGGGGCTAGGTGCTGCGAGAGAAGCTGAGCCCTGATTAGGGGGCGGGGCTTCACTGACTAGGGGTCCTATAAAGGTAGCAGCCAGTCAGGCAGCGGCACAGGAGCTAGCAAACAGAGCTGTGAACAGGGGAGTTTGAGTGGGAGTTCTGTTGGAGGAGAAGGTATTTGTTTGTGTTTTTGTATTGGTAGTATCTGTATGTGTAGAGGCTTGGAGGGGCTAGGTGCTGCGAGAGAAGCTGAGCCCTGATTAGGGGGCGGGGCTTCACTGACTGGGGGTCCTATAAAGGTAGCAGCCAGTCAGGCAGTGGCACAGACAGCTGCAGCGGCACAGGAGCTAGCAAACAGAGCTGTAAACAGGGGAGTTTGAGTGGGAGTTCTGTTGGAGGAGATGGTATTTGTGTGTGTTTGGTTTTGAATTGTCAGTATCTGTATGTGCAGGGGCTTTGTGCTGGGAGAGAAGCTGAGCCCTGATTAGGGGGCGGGGCTTCACTGATTAGGGGTCCTATAAAGGTATCAGCCAGTCAGGCATTGGCACAGACAGCTGCAGCGGCACAGGAGCAAGCAAACAGAGCTGTAAACAGGGGAGTTTGAGTGGAAGTTCTGTTGGAGGAGATGGTATTTGTGTGTGTTTGGTTTTGTATTGGTAGTATCTGTATGTGTAGGGGTTTGGCGGGGCTTTGTGCTTGGAGAGAAGCTGAGCCCTGATTAGGGGGCGGGGCTTCACTGACTAGGGGTCCTATAAAGGTAGCAGCCAGTCAGGCAGCGGAACAGACAGCTGCAGTTGCACAGGAGCTAGCAAACAGAGCTGTGAACAGGGGAGTTTGAGTGGCAGTTCTGTTGGAGGAGAAGGTATTTGTGTGTGTTTTTGTATTGGTAGTATCTGTATGTGTAGAGGCTTGGAGGGGCTAGGTGCTGCGAGAGAAGCTGAGCCCTGATTAGGGGGCGGGGCTTCACTGACTAGGGGTCCTATAAAGGTAGCAGCCAGTCAGGCAGCGGCACAGGAGCTAGCAAACAGAGCTGTGAACAGGGGAGTTTGAGTGGGAGTTCTGTTGGAGGAGAAGGTATTTGTGTGTGTTTTTGTATTGGTAGTATCTGTATTTGTAGAGGCTTGGAGGGGCTAGGTGCTGCGAGAGAAGCTGAGCCCTGATTAGGGGGCGGGGCTTCAAAGACTAGGAGTCCTATAAAGGTAGCAGCCAGTCAGGCAGCGGCACAGGAGCTAGCAAACAGAGCTGTGAACAGGGGAGTTTGAGTGGGAGTTCTGTTGGAGGAGAAGCTATTTGTGTGTGTTTTTGTATTGGTAGTATCTGTATGTGTAGAGGCTTGGAGGGGCTTGGTGCTGCGAGAGAAGCTGAGCCCTGATTAGGGGGCGGGACTTCACTGACTAGGGGTCGTATAAAGGTAGCAGCCAGTCAGGCAGCGGCAAGGGAGCTAGCAAACAGACCTGTAAACAGGGGAGTTTGAGTGGGAGTTATGTTGGAGGAGAACGTATTTGTGTGTGTTTTTGTATTGGTATTATCTGAAGTGTAGAGGCTTGGAGGGGCTTTGTGCTGGGAGAGAAGCTGAGCCCTGATTAGGGGGCGGGGCTTCACTGACTAGGGGTCCTATAAAGGTAGCAGCCGGTCAGGCAGCGGCTCAGGAGCTAGCAAACAGAGCTGTGAACAGGGGAGTTTGAGTGGGAGTTCTGTTGGAGGAGAAGCTATTTGTGTGTGTTTTTGTATTGGTGGTATCTGTATGTGTAGAGGCTTTTAGGGGCTAGGTGCTGCGAGAGAAGCTGAGCCCTGATTAGGGGGCCTGGTTTCACAGACTAGGGGTCCTATAAAGGTAGCAGCCAGTCAGGCAACGGCACAGGAGCTACCAAACAGAGCTGTAAACAGGGGAGTTTGAGTGGGAGTTCTGTTGGAGGAGATGGTATTTGTGTGTGTTTGGTTTTGTATTGTCAGTATCTGTATGTGCAGGGGCTTTGTGCTGGGAGAGAAGCTGAGCCCTGATTAGGGGGCGGGGCTTCACTGATTAGGGGTCCTATAAAGGTATCAGCCAGTCAGGCATTGGCACAGACAGCTGCAGCGGCACAGGAGCTAGCAAACAGAGCTGTAAACAGGGGAGTTTGAGTGGGAGTTCTGTTGGAGGAGAAGGTATTTGTGTGTGTTTGGTTTTGAATTGGTAGTATCTGTATGTGTAGAGGCTTGGAGGGGCTTTGTGCTGGGAGAGAAGCTGAGCCCTGATTAGGGGGCGGGGCTTCACTGACTAGGGGTCCTATAAAGGTAGCAGCCAGTCAGGCAGCGGCACAGGAGCTAGCAAACAGAGCTGTGAACAGGGGAGTTTGAGTGGGAGTTCTGTTGGAGGAGAAGGTATGTGTTTGTGTTTTTGTATTGGTAGTATCTGTATGTGTAGAGGCTTGGAGGGGCTAGGTGCTGCGAGAGAAGCTGAGCCCTGATTAGGGGGCGGGGCTTCACTGACTAGGGGTCCTATAAAGGTAGCAGCCAGTCAGGCAGCGGCACAGGAGCTAGCAAACAGAGCTGTGAACAGGGGAGTTTGAGTGGGAGTTCTGTTGGAGGAGAAGGTATTTGTGTGTGTTTTTGTATTGGTAGTATCTGTATGTGTAGAGACTTGGAGGGGCTAGGTGCTGCGAGAGAAGCTGAGCCCTGATTAAGGGGCGGGGCTTCACTGACTAGGGGTCCTATAAAGGTAGCAGCCAGTCAGGCATTGGCACAGACAGCTGCAGCGGCACAGGAGCTAGCAAACAGAGCTGTAAACAGGGGAGTTTGAGTGGGAGTTCTGTTGGAGGAGAAGGTATTTGTGTGTCTTTGGTTTTGTATTGTCAGTATCTTTATGTGCAGGGGCTTTGTGCTGGGAGAGAAGCTGAGCCCTGATTAGGCGGCGGGGCTTCCCTGACTAGGGGTCCTATAAAGGTAGCAGCCAGTCAGGAAGCGGCACAGGAGCTAGCAAACAGAGCTGTGAACAGGGGAGTTTGAGTGGGAGTTCTGTTGGAGGAGAAGCTATTTGTGTGTGTTTTTGTATTGGTAGTATCTGTATGTGTAGAGGCCTGGAGGGGCTAGGTGCTGCGAGAAAAGCTGAGCCCTGATTAGGGGGCGGGGCTTCACTGACTAGGGGTCCTATAAAGGTAGCAGCCAGTCAGGCAGCGGCACAGACAGCTGCAGCGGCACAGGAGCTAGCAAACAGAGCTGTAAACAGGGGAGTTTGAGTGGGAGTTCTGTTGGAGGAGAAGGTATTTGTGTGTGTTTGGTTTTGCATTGGTAGTATCTGTATGTGTAGAGGCTTGGAGGGGCTTTGTGCTGGGAGAGAAGCTGAGCCCTGATTAGGGGGCGGGGCTTCACTGACTAGGGGTCCTATAAAGGTAGCAGCCAGTCAGGCAGCGGCACAGGAGCTAGCAAACAGAGCTGTGAACAGGGGAGTTTGAGTGGGAGTTCTGTTGGAGGAGAAGGTATTTGTGTGTGTTTTTGTATTGGTAGTATCTGTATGTGTAGAGGCTTGGAGGGGTTTGGTGCTGCGAGAGAAGCTGAGCCCTGATTAGGGGGCGGGGCTTCACTGACTAGGTTTCCTATAAAGGTAGCAGCCAGTCAGGCAGCGTCACAGACAGCTGCAGTGGCACAGGAGCTAGCAAACAGAGCTGTGAACAGGGGAGTTTGAGTGGGAGTTCTGTTGGAGGAGAAGGTATGTGTGTGTGTTTTTGTATTGGTAGTATCTGTATGTGTAGAGGCTTTTAGGGGTTAGGTGCTGCGAGAGAAGCTGAGCCCTGATTAGGGGGCGGGGCTTCACTGACTAGGGGTCCTATAAAGGTAGCAGCCAGTCAGGCAGCGGCACAGACAGCTGCAGCGGCACAGGAGCTAGCAAACAGAGCTGTAAACAGGGGAGTTTGAGTGGGAGTTCTGTTGGAGGAGATGGTATTTGTGTGTGTTTGGTTTTGTATTGGTAGTATCTGTATGTGTAGGGGTTTGGCGGGGCTTTGTGCTTGGAGAGAAGCTGAGCCCTGATTAGGGGGCGGGGCTTAACTGACTAGGGGTCCTATAAAGGTAGCAGCCAGTCAGGCAGCGGAACAGAGAGCTGCAGTGGCACAGGAGCTAGCAAACAGAGCTGTGAACAGAGGAGTTTGAGTGGGAGTTCTGTTGGAGGAGAAGGTATTTGTGTGTGTTTGGTTTTGCATAGGTAGTATCTGTATGTGTAGAGGCTTGGAGGGGCTTTGTGCTGGGAGAGAAGCTGAGCCCTGATTAGGGGGCGGGGCTTCACTGACTAGGGGTCCTATAAAGGTAGCAGGCAGTCAGGCAGCGGAACAGACAGCTGCAGCGGCACAGGAGCTAGCAAACAGAGCTGTAAACAGGGGAGTTTGAGTGGTAGTTCTGTTGGAGGAGAAGGTATTTGTGTGTGTTGGTTTTGTATTGGTAGTATCTGTATGTGTAGAGGCTTGGAGGGGCTTTGTGCTGGGAGAGAAGCTGAGCCCTGATTAGGGGGCGGGGCTTCACTGACTAGGCGTCCTATAAAGGTAGCAGCCAGTCAGGCAGCGGCACAGGAGCTAGCAAACAGAGCTGTAAACAGGGGAGTTTGAGTGGGAGTTTTGTTGGAGGAGATGGTATTTGTGTGTGTTTGGTTTTGTATTGGTAGTATCTGTATGTGTAGGGGTTTGGCGGGGCTTTGTGCTTGGAGAGAAGCTGAGCCCTGATTAGGGGGCGGGGCTTCACTGACTAGGGGTCCTAGAAAGGGAGCAGCCAGTCAGGCAGCGGCACAGACAGCTGCAGTGGCACAGGAGCTAGAAAACAGAGCTGTGAACAGGGGAGTTTGAGTGGGAGTTCTGTTGGAGGAGAAGGTACTTGTGTGTGTTCGGTTTTGTATTGGTAGTATCTGCATGTGTACGGGCTTTGTGCTGGGAGAGAAGCTGAGCCCTGATTAGGGGGCGTGGCTTCCCTGACTAGGGGTCCTATGAAGGTAGCAGCCAGTCAGGCAGCGGCACAGGAGCTAGCAAACAGAGCGGTAAACAGGGGAGTTTGAGTGGGAGTTCTGTTGGAGGAGAAGGTATTTGTGTGTTTTTTGTATTGGTAGTATCTGTATATGTAGAGGCTTGGAGGGGCTTTGTGCTGGGAGAGAAGCTGAGCCCTGATCAGGGGGCGGGGCTTCACTGACTAGGGGTCCTATAAAGGTAGCAGCCAGTCAGGCAGCGGCACAGGAGCTAGCAAGCAGACCTGTAAACAGGGGAGTTTGAGTGGGAGTTCCGTTGGAGGAGAAGGTACTTGTGT
Source organism: Lepidochelys olivacea (assembly GCF_965140295.1). Classification (NCBI taxonomy): domain Eukaryota; kingdom Metazoa; phylum Chordata; order Testudines; family Cheloniidae; genus Lepidochelys; species Lepidochelys olivacea. The sequence continues at coordinate 979,802 of NC_140432.1, read as the reverse complement.
GTGTTCGGTTTTGTATTGGTAGTATCTGTATGTGTACGGGCTTTGTGCTGGGAGAGAAGCTGAGCCCTGATTAGGGGGCGTGGCTTCCCTGACTAGGGGTCCTATGAAGGTAGCAGCCAGTCAGGCATTGGCACAGACAGCTGCAGCGGCACAGGAGCGAGCAAACAGAGCTGTAAACAGGGGAGTTTGAGTGGGAGTTCTGTTGGAGGAGATGGTATTTGTGTGTGTTTGGTTTTGTATTGGTAGTATCTGTATGTGTAGGGGTTTGGCGGGGCTTTGTGCTTGGAGAGAAGCTGAGCCCTGATTAGGGGGCGGGGCTTCACTGACTAGGGGTCCTATAAAGGTAGCAGCCAGTCAGGCAGCGGAACAGACAGCTGCAGTTGCACAGGAGCTAGCAAACAGAGCTGTGAACAGGGGAGTTTGAGTGGGAGTTCTGTTGGAGGAGAAGGTATTTGTGTGTGTTTTTGTATTGGTATTATCTGTATGTGTAGAGGCTTGGAGGGGCTAGGTGCTGCGAGAGAAGCTGAGCCCTGATTAAGGGGCGGGGCTTCACTGACTAGGGGTCCTATAAAGGTAGCAGCCAGTCAGGCATTGGCACAGACAGCTGCAGCGGCACAGGAGCTAGCAAACAGAGCTGTAAACAGGGGAGTTTGAGTGGGAGTTCTGTTGGAGGAGAAGGTATTTGTGTGTGTTTGGTTTTGTATTGTCAGTATCTGTATGTGCAGGGGCTTTGTGCTGGGAGAGAAGCTGAGCCCTGATTAGGCGGCGAGGCTTCCCTGACTAGGGGTCCTATAAAGGTAGCAGCCAGTCAGGCAGCGGCACAGGAGCTAGCAAACAGAGCTGTGAACAGGGGAGTTTGAGTGGGAGTTCTGTTGGAGGAGAAGCTATTTGTGTGTGTTTTTGTATTGGTGGTATCTGTATGTGTAGAGGCTTTTAGGGGCTAGGTGCTGCGAGAGAAGCTGAGCCCTGATTAGGGGGCGGGGCTTCACTGACTAGGGGTCCTATAAAGGTAGCAGCCAGTCAGGCAGCGGCACAGGAGCTAGCAAACAGAGCTGTGAACAGGGGAGTTTGAGTGGGAGTTCTGTTGGAGGAGAAGGTATTTGTTTGTGTTTTTGTATTGGTAGTATCTGTATGTGTAGAGGCTTGGAGGGGCTAGGTGCTGCGAGAGAAGCTGAGCCCTGATTAGGGGGCGTGGCTTCACTGACTAGGGGTCCTATAAAGGTAGCAGCCAGTCAGGCAGCGGCACAGACAGCTGCAGCGGCACAGGAGCTAGCAAACAGAGCTGTAAACAGGGGAGTTTGAGTGGGAGTTCTGTTGGAGGAGATGGTATTTGTGTGTGTTTGGTTTTGTATTGTCAGTATCTGTATGTGCAGGGGCTTTGTGCTGGGAGAGAAGCTGAGCCCTGATTAGGGGGCGGGGCTTCACTGATTAGGGGTCCTATAAAGGTATCAGCCAGTCAGGCATTGGCACAGACAGCTGCAGCGGCACAGGAGCTAGCAAACAGAGCTGTGAACAGGGGAGTTTGAGTGGGAGTTCTGTTGGAGGAGAAGGTATTTGTGTGTGTTTGGTTTTGAATTGGTAGTATCTGTATGTGTAGAGGCTTGGAGGGGCTTTGTGCTGGGAGAGAAGCTGAGCCCTGATTAGGGGGCGGGGCTTCACTGACTAGGGGTCCTATAAAGGTAGCAGCCAGTCAGGCAGCGGCACAGGAGCTAGCAAACAGAGCTGTGAACAGGGGAGTTTGAGTGGGAGTTCTGTTGGAGGAGAAGGTATTTGTTTGTGTTTTTGTATTGGTAGTATCTGTATGTGTAGAGGCTTGGAGGGGTTTGGTGCTGCGAGAGAAGCTGAGCCCTGATTAGGGGGCGGGGCTTCACTGACTAGGTTTCCTATAAAGGTAGCAGCCAGTCAGGCATTGGCACAGACAGCTGCAGTGGCACAGGAGCTAGCAAACAGAGCTGTGAACAGGGGAGTTTGAGTGGGAGTTCTGTTGGAGGAGAAGGTATGTGTGTGTGTTTTTGTATTGGTAGTATCTGTATGTGTAGAGGCTTGGAGGGGTTAGGTGCTGCGAGAGAAGCTGAGCCCTGATTAGGGGGCGGGGCTTCACTGACTAGGGGTCCTATAAAGGTAGCAGCCAGTCAGGCAGCGGCACAGACAGCTGCAGCGGCACAGGAGCTAGCAAACAGAGCTGTAAACAGGGGAGTTTGAGTGGGAGTTCTGTTGGAGGAGATGGTATTTGTGTGTGTTTGGTTTTGTATTGGTAGTATCTGTATGTGTAGGGGTTTGGCGGGGCTTTGTGCTTGGAGAGAAGCTGAGCCCTGATTAGGGGGCGGGGCTTAACTGACTAGGGGTCCTATAAAGGTAGCAGCCAGTCAGGCAGCGGAACAGAGAGCTGCAGTGGCACAGGAGCTAGCAAACAGAGCTGTGAACAGAGGAGTTTGAGTGGGAGTTCTGTTGGAGGAGAAGGTATCTGTGTGTGTTTGGTTTTGCATAGGTAGTATCTGTATGTGTAGAGGCTTGGAGGGGCTTTGTGCTGTTAGAGAAGCTGAGCCCTGATTAGGGGGCGGGGCTTCACTGACTAGGGGTCCTATAAAGGTAGCAGGCAGTCAGGCAGCGGAACAGACAGCTGCAGCGGCACAGGAGCTAGCAAACAGAGCTGTAAACAGGGGAGTTTGAGTGGTAGTTCTGTTGGAGGAGAAGGTATTTGTGTGTGTTGGTTTTGTATTGGTAGTATCTGTATGTGTAGAGGCTTGGAGGGGCTTTGTGCGGGGAGAGAAGCTGAGCCCTGATTAGGGGGCGGGGCTTCACTGACTAGGCGTCCTATAAAGGTAGCAGCCAGTCAGGCAGCGGCACAGGAGCTAGCAAACAGAGCTGTAAACAGGGGAGTTTGAGTGGGAGTTTTGTTGGAGGAGATGGTATTTGTGTGTGTTTTGTTTTGTTTTGGTAGTATCTGTATGTGTAGGGGTTTGGCGGGGCTTTGTGCTTGGAGAGAAGCTGAGCCCTGATTAGGGGGCGGGGCTTCACTGACTCGGGGTCCTATAAAGGTAGCAGCCAGTCAGGCAGCGGCACAGACAGCTGAAGCGGCACAGGAGCTAGCAAACAGAGCTGTAAACAGGGGAGTTTGAGTGGGAGTTCTGTTGGAGGAGATGGTATTTGTGTGTGTTTGGTTTTGTATTGGTAGTATCTGTATGTGTAGAGGCTTGGAGGGGCTTTGTGCTGGGAGAGAAGCTGAGCCCTGATTAGGGGGCGGGGCTTCACTGACTAGGCGTCCTATAAAGGTAGCAGACAGTCAGGCAGCGGCACAGGAGCTAGCAAACAGAGCTGTAAACAGGGGAGTTTGAGTGGGAGTTCTGTTGGAGGAGAAGGTACTTGTGTGTGTTCGGTTTTGTATTCGTAGTATCTGAATGTGTACGGGCTTTGTGCTGGGAGAGAAGCTGAGCCCTGATTAGGGGGCGTGGCTTCCCTGACTAGGGTTCCTATGAAGGTAGCAGCCAGTCAGGCAGCGGCACAGGAGCTGGCAAACAGAGCGGTAAACAGGGGAGTTTTAGTGGGAGTTCTGTTGGAGGAGAAGGTATTTGTGTGTTTTTTTGTATTGGTAGTATCTGTATATGTAGAGGCTTGGAGGGGCTTTGTGCTGGGAGAGAAGCTGAGCCCTGATCAGGGGGCGGGGCTTCACTGACTAGGGGTCCTATAAAGGTAGGAGCCAGTCAGGCAGTGGCACAGGAGCTAGCAAACAGAGCTGTAAGCAGGGGAGTTTGAGTGGGAGTTCTTTTGGAGGAGAAGGTATTTGTGTGTTTTTTTGTATTGGTAGTATCTGTATGTGTAGAGGCTTGGAGGGGCTTTGTGCTGGGAGAGAAGCTGAGCCCTGATTGGGGGCGGGGCTTCACTGACTAGGGGTCCTATAAAGGTAGCAGCCAGTCAGGCAGCGGCACAGACAGCTGCAGCGGCACAGGACCTAGCAAACAGAGCTGTAAACAGGGGAGTTGGAGTGGGAGTTCTGTTGGAGGACAAGGTATTTGTGTTTGTTTGGTTTTGTATTGGTAGTATCTGTATATGTAGAGGCTTGGAGGGGCTTTGAGCTGGGAGAGAAGCTGAGCCCTGATTAGGGGGCGGGGCTTCAATGACTAGGGGTCCTATAAAGTTAGCAACCAGTCAGGCAGCGGAACAGACAGCTGCAGTGGCACAGGAGCTAGGAAACAGAGCTGTAAACAGGGGAGTTTGAGTGGGATTTCTGTTGGAGGAGAAGGTATTTGTGTGTTTTTTTTGTATTGGTAGTATCTGTATGTGTAGAGGCTTGGAGGGGCTAGATGCTGCGAGAGAAGCTAAGCCCTGATGAGGGGGCGGGGCTTCACTGACTAGGGGTCCGATAAAGGTAGCAGCCAGTCAGGCAGCGGCACAGGAGCTAGCAAACAGAGCTGTGAACAGGGGAGTTTGAGTGGGAGTTCTGTTGGAGGAGAAGGTATTTGTGTGTGTTTTTGTATTGGTAATATCTGTATGTGTAGAGGCTTGGAGGGGCTAGGTGCTGGGAGAGAAGCTGAGCCCTGATTAGGGGGCGGGGCTTCACTGACTAGGGGTCCTATAAAGGTAGCAGCCAGTCAGGCAGCGGCACAGGAGCTAGCAAACAGAGCTGTGAACAGGGGAGTTTGAGTGGGAGTTCTGTTGGAGGAGAAGGTATTTGTGTGTGTTTTTGTATTGGTAATATCTGTATGTGTAGAGGCTTGAAGGAGCTTTGTGCTGGGAGAGAAGCTGAGCCCTGATTAGGGGGCGGGGCTTGACTGACTAGGGGTCCTATAAAGGTAGCAGCCAGTCAGGCATTGGCACAGACAGCTGCAGCGGCACAGGAGCTAGCAAACAGAGCTGTAAACAGGGGAGTTTGAGTTGGAGTTCTGTTGGAGGAGAAGGAATTTGTTTGTGTTTGGTTTTGTATCGTCAGTATCTGTATGTGCAGGGGCTTTGTGCTGGGAGAGAAGCTGAGCCCTGATCAGGGTGCGGGGCTTCACTGACTAGGGGTCCTATAAAGGTAGCAGCCAGTCAGGCAGCGGCACAGGAGCTAGCAAACAGAGCTGTAAACAGGGGAGTTTGAGTGGAAGTTCTGTTAGAGGAGAAGGTATTTGTGTGTGTTTTTGTATTGGTATTATCTGTATGTGTAGAGGCTTGGAGGGGCTAGGTGCTGCGAGAGAAGCTGAGCCCTGATTAGGGGGCGGGGCTTCACTGACTAGGGGTCCTATAAAGGTAGCAGCCAGTCAGGCATTGGCACAGACAGCTGCAGCGGCACAGGAGCTAGCAAACAGAGCTGTAAACAGGGGAGTTGGAGTGGGAGTTCTGTTGGAGGAGAAGGTATTTGTGTGTGTTTGGTTTTGTATTGTCAGTATCTGTATGTGCAGGGGCTTTGTGCTGGGGGAGAAGCTGAGCCCTGATTAGGGGGCGGGGCTTCCCTGACTAGGGGTCCTATAAAGGTAGCAGCCAGTCAGGCAGCGGCACAGGAGCTAGCAAACAGAGCTGTAAGCAGGGGAGTTTGAGTGGGAGTTCTGTTGGAGGAGAAGGTATTTGTGTTTGGTTTTGTATTGGTAGTATCTGTATGTGTAGAGGCTTGGAGGGGCTTTGTGCTGGGAGAGAAGCTGAGCCCTGATTAGGGGGCGGGGCTTCACTGACTAGGGGTCCTATAAAGGTAGCAGCCAGTCAGGCAGCGGCACAGGAGCTAGCAAACAGACCTGTAAACAGGGCAGTTTGAGTGGGAGTTCTGTTGGAGGAGAAGGTATTTGTGTGTGTTTGGTTTTGTATTGGTAGTATCTGTATGTGTACGGGCTTTGTGCTGGGAGAGAAGCTGAGCCCTGATCAGGGGGCGGGGCTTCACTGACTAGGGGTCCTATAAAGGTAGGAGCCAGTCAGGCAGCGGCACAGGAGCTAGCAAACAGAGCTGTAAGCAGGGGAGTTTGAGTGGGAGTTCTTTTGGAGAAGAAGGTATTTGTGTGTTTTTTTGTATCGTTAGTATCTGTATTTGTAGAGGCTTGGAGGGGCTTTGTGCTGGGAGAGAAGCTGAGCCCTGATTAGGGGGCGGGGCTTCACTGACTAGGGGTCCAAAAAGGTAGCAGCCAGTCAGGCACCGGCACAGGAGCTAGCAAACAGAGCTGTGAACAGGGGAGTTTGAGTGGGAGTTCTGTTGGAGGAGATGGTATTTGTGTGTGTTTGGTTTTGCATTGGTAGTATCTGTATGTGTAGGGGTTTGGCGGGGCTTTGTGCTTGGAGAGAAGCTGAGCCCTGATTAGGGGGCGGGGCTTCACTGACTAGGGGTCCTATAAAGGTAGCAGCCAGTCAGGCAGTGGCACAGGAGCGAGCAAACAGAGCTGTGAACAGGGGAGTTTGAGTGGGAGTTCTGTTGGAGGAGAAGGTATTTGTTTGTGTTTTTGTATTGGTAGTATCTGTATGTGTAGAGGCTTGGAGGGGCTAGGTGCTGCGAGAGAAGCTGAGCCCTGATTAGGGGGCGGGGCTTCACTGACTAGGGGTCCTATAAAGGTAGCAGCCAGTCAGGCAGCGGCACAGACAGCTGCAGCGGCACAGGAGCTAGCAAACAGAGCTGTAAACAGGGGAGTTTGAGTGGGCGTTCTGTTGGAGGAGATGGTATTTGTGTGTGTTTGGTTTTGTATTGTCAGTATCTGTATGTGCAGGGGCTTTGTGCTGGGAGAGAAGCTGAGCCCTGATTAAGGGGCGGGGCTTCACTGATTAGGGGTCCTATAAAGGTATCAGCCAGTCAGGCATTGGCACAGACAGCTGCAGCGGCACAGGAGCTAGCAAACAGAGCTGTGAACAGGGGAGTTTGAGTGGGAGTTCTGTTGGAGCAGAAGGTATTTGTGTGTGTTTTTGTATTGGTAGTATCTGTATGTGTAGAGGCTTGGAGGGGCTAGGTGCTGCGAGAGAAGCTGAGCCCTGATTAGGGGGCGGGGCTTCACAGACTAGGGGTCCTATGAAGGTAGCAGCCAGTCAGGCAGCGGCACAGGAGCTAGCAAACAGAGCTGTAAACAGGGGAGTTTGAGTGGGAGTTCTGTTGGAGGAGAAGGTATTTGTGTGTGTTTGGTTTTGTATTGTCAGTATCTGTATGTGCAGGGGCTTTGTGCTGGGAGAGAAGCTGAGCCCTGATTAGGCGGCGGGGCTTCCCTGACTAGGGGTCCTATAAAGGTAGCAGCCAGTCAGGCAGCGGCACAGGAGCTAGCAAACAGAGCTGTGAACAGGGGAGTTTGAGTGGGAGTTCTGTTGGAGGAGAAGCTATTTGTGTGTGTTTTTGTATTGGTGGTATCTGTATGTGTAGAGGCTTTTAGGGGCTAGGTGCTGCGAGAGAAGCTGAGCCCTGATTAGGGGGCGGGGCTTCACTGACTAGGGGTCCTATAAAGGTAGCAGCCAGTCAGGCAGCGGCACAGGAGCTAGCAAACAGAGCTGTGAACAGGGGAGTTTGAGTGGGAGTTCTGTTGGAGGAGAAGGTATTTGTTTGTGTTTTTGTATTGGTAGTATCTGTATGTGTAGAGGCTTGGAGGGGCTAGGTGCTGCGAGAGAAGCTGAGCCCTGATTAGGGGGCGGGGCTTCACTGACTAGGGGTCCTATAAAGGTAGCAGCCAGTCAGGCAGCGGCACAGGAGCTAGCAAACAGAGCTGTAAACAGGGGAGTTTGAGTGGAAGTTCTGTTGGAGGAGAAGGTATTTGTCTGTGTTTGGTTTTGAATTGGTAGTATCTGTATGTGTAGAGGCTTGGAGGGGCTTTGTGCTGGGAGAGAAGCTGAGCCCTGATTAGGGGGCGGGGCTTCACTGACTAGGGGTCCTATAAAGGCAGCAGCCAGTCAGGCAGCGGCACAGGAGCTAGCAAACAGAGCTGTGAACAGGGGAGTTTGAGTGGGAGTTCTGTTGGAGGAGAAGGTATTTGTTTGTGTTTTTGTATTGGTAGTATCTGTATGTGTAGAGGCTTGGAGGGGCTAGGTGCTGCGAGAGAAGCTGAGCCCTGATTAGGGGGCGGGGCTTCACTGACTAGGGGTCTTATAAAGGTAGCAGCCAGTCAGGCAGCGGCACAGACAGCTGCAGCGGCACAGGAGCTAGCAAACAGAGCTGTAAACAGGGGAGTTTGAGTGGGAGTTCTGTTGGAGGAGATGGTATTTGTGTGTGTTTGGTTTTGTATTGGTAGTATCTGTATGTGTAGGGGTTTGGCGGGGCTTTGTGCTTGGAGAGAAGCTGAGCCCTGATTAGGGGGCGGGTCTTCACTGACTAGGGGTCCTATAAAGGTAGCAGCCAGTCAGGCAGCGGCACAGGAGCGAGCAAACAGAGCTGTGAACAGGGGAGTTTGAGTGGGAGTTCTGTTGGAGGAGAAGCTATCTGTATGTGTAGAGGCTTTTAGGGGCTAGGTGCTGCGAGAGAAGCTGAGCCCTGATTAGGGGGCGGGCCTTCACTGACTAGGGGTCCTATAAAGGTAGCAGCCAGTCAGGCAGCGGCACAGGAGCTAGCAAACAGAGCTGTGAACAGGGGAGTTTGAGTGGGAGTTCTGTTGGAGGAGAAGGTATTTGTGTGTGTTTTTGTATTGGTAGTATCTGTATGTGTAGAGGCTTGGAGGGGCTAGGTGCTGCGAGAGAAGCTGAGCCCTGATTAAGGGGCGGGGCTTCACTGACTAGGGGTCCTATAAAGGTAGCAGCCAGTCAGGCATTGGCACAGACAGCTGCAGCGGCACAGGAGCTAGAAAAACAGAGCTGTAAACAGGGGAGTTTGAGTGGGAGTTCTGTTGGAGGAGAAGGTATTTGTGTGTGTTTGGTTTTGTATTGTCAGTATCTGTATGTGCAGGGGCTTTGTGCTGGGAGAGAAGCTGAGCCCTGATTAGGCGGCGGGGCTTCCCTGACTAGGGGTCCTATAAAGGTAGCAGCCAGTCAGGAAGCGGCACAGGAGCTAGCAAACAGAGCTGTGAACAGGGGAGTTTGAGTGGGAGTTCTGTTGGAGGAGAAGGTATTTGTGTGTGTTTTTGTATTGGTAGTATCTGTATGTGTAGAGGCTTGGAGGGGTTTGGTGCTGCGAGAGAAGCTGAGCCCTGATTAGGGGGCGGGGCTTCACTGACTAGGGGTCCTATAAAGGTAGCAGCCAGTCAGGCAGCGGCACAGGAGCTAGCAAACAGAGCTGTGAACAGGGGAGTTTGAGTGGGAGTTCTGTTGGAGGAGAACGTATTTGTGTTTGTTTTTGTATTGGTATTATCTGTATGTGTAGAGGCTTGGAGGGGCTTTGTGCTGGGAGAGAAGCTGAGCCCTGATTAGGGGGCGGGGCTTCACTGACTAGGGGTCCTATAAAGGTAGCAGCCAGTCAGGCAGCGGCACAGGAGCTAGCAAACAGAGCTGTGAACGGGGGAGTTTGAGTGGGAGTTCTGTTCGAGGAGAAGGTATGTGTGTGTGTTTTTGTATTGGTAGTATCTGTATGTGTAGAGGCTTGGAGGGGCTAGGTGCTGCGAGAGAAGCTGAGCCCTGATTAGGGGGCGGGGCTTCACTGACTAGGGGTCCTATAAAGGTAGCAGCCAGTCAGGCAGCGGCACAGACAGCTGCAGCGGCACAGGAGCTAGCAAACAGAGCTGTAAACAGGGGAGTTTGAGTGGGAGTTCTGTTGGAGGAGATGGTATTTGTGTGTGTTTGGTTTTGTATTGTCAGTATCTGTATGTGCAGGGGCTTTGTGCTGGGAGAGAAGCTGAGCCCTGATTAAGGGGCGGGGCTTCACTGATTAGGGGTCCTATAAAGGTATCAGCCAGTCAGGCATTGGCACAGACAGCTGCAGCGGCACAGGAGCTAGCAAACAGAGCTGTAAACAGGGGAGTTTGAGTGGTAGTTCTGTTGGAGGAGAAGGTATTTGTGTGTTTGGTTTTGTATTGTCAGTATCTGTATGTGCAGGGGCTTTGTGCTGGGAGAGAAGCTGAGCCCTGATTAGGGGGCGGGGCTTCCCTGACTAGGGGTCCTATAAAGGTAGCAGCCAGTCAGGCAGCGGCACAGGAGCTAGCAAACAGAGCTGTAAACAGGGGAGTTTGAGTGGGAGTTCTGTTGGAGGAGAAGGTATTTGTGTGTGTTTGGTTTTGCATTGGTAGTATCTGTATGTGTAGAGGCTTGGAGGGGCTTTGTGCTGGGAGAGAAGCTGAGCCCTGATTAGGGGGCGGGGCTTCACTGACTAGGGGTCCTATAAAGGTAGCAGCCAGTCAGGCAGCGGCACAGGAGCTAGCAAACAGAGCTGTGAACAGGGGAGTTTGAGTGGGAGTTCTGTTGGAGCAGAAGGTATTTGTGTGTGTTTTTGTATTGGTAGTATCTGTATGTGTAGAGGCTTGGAGGGGCTAGGTGCTGCGAGAGAAGCTGAGCCCTGATTAGGGGGCGGGGCTTCACAGACTAGGGGTCCTATGAAGGTAGCAGCCAGTCAGGCAGCGGCACAGGAGCTAGCAAACAGAGCTGTAAACAGGGGAGTTTGAGTGGAAGTTCTGTTGGAGGAGAAGGTATTTGTGTGTGTTTGGTTTTGTATTGTCAGTATCTGTATGTGCAGGGGCTTTTGTGCTGGGAGAGAAGCTGAGCCCTGATTAGGCGGCGGGGCTTCCCTGACTAGGGGTCCTATAAAGGTAGCAGCCAGTCAGGCAGCGGCACAGGAGCTAGCAAACAGAGCTGTGAACAGGGGAGTTTGAGTGGGAGTTCTGTTGGAGGAGAAGCTATTTGTGTGTGTTTTTGTATTGGTGGTATCTGTATGTGTAGAGGCTTTTAGGGGCTAGGTGCTGCGAGAGAAGCTGAGCCCTGATTAGGGGGCGGGGCTTCACTGACTAGGGGTCCTATAAAGGTAGCAGCCAGTCAGGCAGCGGCACAGGAGCTAGCAAACAGAGCTGTGAACAGGGGAGTTTGAGTGGGAGTTCTGTTGGAGAAGGTATTTGTTTGTGTTTTTGTATTGGTAGTATCTGTATGTGTAGAGGCTTGGAGGGGCTAGGTGCTGCGAGAGAAGCTGAGCCCTGATTAGGGGGCGGGGCTTCACTGACTAGGGGTCCTATAAAGGTAGCAGCCAGTCAGGCAGCGGCACAGACAGCTGCAGCGGCACAGGAGCTAGCAAACAGAGCTGTAAACAGGGGAGTTTGAGTGGGAGTTCTGTTGGAGGAGATGGTATTTGTGTGTGTTTGGTTTTGTATTGTCAGTATCTGTATGTGCAGGGGCTTTGTGCTGGGAGAGAAGCTGAGCCCTGATTAGGGGGCGGGGCTTCACTGATTAGGGGTCCTATAAAGGTATCAGCCAGTCAGGCATTGGCACAGACAGCTGCAGCGGCACAGGAGCTAGCAAACAGAGCTGTAAACAGGGGAGTTTGAGTGGGAGTTCTGTTGGAGGAGAAGGTATTTGTGTGTGTTTGGTTTTGAATTGGTAGTATCTGTATGTGTAGAGGCTTGGAGGGGCTTTGTGCTGGGAGAGAAGCTGAGCCCTGATTAGGGGGCGGGGCTTCACTGATAGGGGTCCTATAAAGGTAGCAGCCAGTCAGGCAGCGGCACAGGAGCTAGCAAACAGAGCTGTGAACAGGGGAGTTTGAGTGGGAGTTCTGTTGGAGGAGAAGGTATTTGTTTGTGTTTTTGTATTGGTAGTATCTGTATGTGTAGAGGCTTGGAGGGGCTAGGTGCTGCGAGAGAAGCTGAGCCCTGATTAGGGGGCGGGGCTTCACTGACTAGGGGTCCTATAAAGGTAGCAGCCAGTCAGGCAGCGGCACAGACAGCTGCAGCGGCACAGGAGCTAGCAAACAGAGCTGTAAACAGGGGAGTTTGAGTGGGAGTTCTGTTGGAGGAGATGGTATTTGTGTGTGTTTGGTTTTGTATTGGTAGTATCTGTATGTGTAGGGGTTTGGCGGGGCTTTGTGCTTGGAGAGAAGCTGAGCCCTGATTAGGGGGCGGGGCTTCACTGACTAGGGGTCCTATAAAGGTAGCAGCCAGTCAGGCAGCGGCACAGGAGCGAGCAAACAGAGCTGTGAACAGGGGAGTTTGAGTGGGAGTTCTGTTGGAGGAGAAGCTATTTGTGTGTGTTTTTGTATTGGTGGTATCTGTATGTGTAGAGGCTTTTAGGGGCTAGGTGCTGCGAGAGAAGCTGAGCCCTGATTAGGGGGCGGGGCTTCACTGACTAGGGGTCCTATAAAGGTAGCAGCCAGTCAGGCAGCGGCACAGGAGCTAGCAAACAGAGCTGTGAACAGGGGAGTTTGAGTGGGAGTTCTGTTGGAGGAGAAGGTATTTGTGTTTGTTTTTGTATTGGTAGTATCTGTATGTGTAGAGGCTTGGAGGGGCTAGGTGCTGCGAGAGAAGCTGAGCCCTGATTAAGGGGCGGGGCTTCACTGACTAGGGGTCCTATAAAGGTAGCAGCCAGTCAGGCATTGGCACAGACAGCTGCAGCGGCACAGGAGCTAGCAAACAGAGCTGTAAACAGGGGAGTTTGAGTGGGAGTTCTGTTGGAGGAGAAGGTATTTGTGTGTGTTTGGTTTTGTATTGTCAGTATCTGTATGTGCAGGGGCTTTGTGCTGGGAGAGAAGCTGAGCCCTGATTAGGCGGCGGGGCTTCCCTGACTAGGGGTCCTATAAAGGTAGCAGCCAGTCAGGAAGCGGCACAGGAGCTAGCAAACAGAGCTGTGAACAGGGGAGTTTGAGTGGGAGTTCTGTTGGAGGAGAAGCTATTTGTGTGTGTTTTTGTATTGGTGGTATCTGTATGTGTAGAGGCTTTTAGGGGCTAGGTGCTGCGAGAGAAGCTGAGCCCTGATTAGGGGGCGGGGCTTCACTGACTAGGGGTCCTATAAAGGTAGCAGCCAGTCAGGCAGCGGCACAGGAGCTAGCAAACAGAGCTGTAAACAGGGGAGTTTGAGTGGGAGTTCTGTTGGAGGAGAACGTATTTGTGTGTGCTTTTGTATTGGTATTATCTGTATGTGTAGAGGCTTGGAGGGGCTTTGTGCTGGGAGAGAAGCTGAGCCCTGATTAGGGGGCGGGGCTTCACTGACTAGGGGTCCTATAAAGGTAGCAGCCAGTCAGACAGCGGCACAGGAGCTAGCAAACAGAGCTGTGAACAGGGGAGTTTGAGTGGGAGTTCTGTTGGAGGAGAAGGTATTTGTGTGTGTTTTTGTATTGGTAGTATCTGTATGTGTAGAGGCTTGGAGGGGTTTGGTGCTGCGAGAGAAGCTGAGCCCTGGTTAGGGGGCGGGGCTTCACTGACTAGGGGTCCTATAAAGGTAGCAGCCAGTCAGGCAGCGGCACAGGAGCTAGCAAACAGAGCTGTGAACAGGGGAGTTTGAGTGGGAGTTCTGTTGGAGGAGAACGTATTTGTGTTTGTTTTTGTATTGGTATTATCTGTATGTGTAGAGGCTTGGAGGGGCTTTGTGCTGGGAGAGAAGCTGAGCCCTGATAAGGGGGCGGGGCTTCACTGACTAGGGGACCTATAAAGGTAGCAGCCAGTCAGGCAGCGGCACAGGAGCTAGCAAACAGAGCTGTGAACAGGGGAGTTTGAGTGGGAGTTCTGTTCGAGGAGAAGGTATGTGTGTGTGTTTTTGTATTGGTAGTATCTGTATGTGTAGAGGCTTGGAGGGGTTAGGTGCTGCGAGAGAAGCTGAGCCCTGATTAGGGGGCGGGGCTTCACTGACTAGGGGTCCTATAAAGGTAGCAGCCAGTCAGGCAGCGGCACAGACAGCTGCAGCGGCACAGGAGCTAACCAACAGAGCTGTAAACAGGGGAGTTTGAGTGGGAGTTCTGTTGGAGGAGATGGTATTTGTGTGTGTTTGGTTTTGTATTGGTAGTATCTGTATGTGTAGGGGTTTGGCGGGGCTTTGTGCTTGGAGAGAAGCTGAGCCCTGATTAGGGGGCGGGGCTTAACTGACTAGGGGTCCTATAAAGGTAGCAGCCAGTCAGGCAGCGGCACAGACAGCAGAAGCGGCACAGGAGCTAGCAAACAGAGCTGTAAACAGGGGAGTTTGAGTGGGAGTTCTGTTGGAGGAGAAGGTATTTGTGTGTGTTTGGTTTTGTATTGTCAGTGTCTGTATGTGCAGGGGCTTTGTGCTGGGAGAGAATCTGAGCCCTGATTAGGGGGCGGGGCTTCCCTGACTAGGGGTCCTATAAAGGTAGCAGCCAGTCAGGCAGCGGCACAGGAGCTAGCAAACAGAGCTGTGAACAGGGGAGTTTGAGTGGGAGTTCTGTTGGAGGAGAAGGTATTTGTGTGTGTTTTTGTATTGGTAGTATCTGTATGTGTAGAGGCTTGGAGGGGCTAGGTGCTGGGAGAGAAGCTGAGCCCTGATTAGGGGGCGGGGCTTCACTGACTAGGGGTCCTATAAAGGTAGCAGCCAGTCAGGCAGCGGCACAGGAGCTAGCAAACAGAGCTGTGAACAGGGGAGTTTGAGTGGGAGTTCTGTTGGAGGAGAAGGTATTTGTGTTTGGTTTTGTATTGGTAGTATCTGTATGTGTAGAGGCTTGGAGGGGCTTTGTGCTGGGAGAGAAGCTGAGCCCTGATTAGGGGGCGGGGCTTCACTGACTAGGGGTCCTATAAAGGTAGCAGCCAGTCAGGCAGCGGCACAGGAGCTAGCAAACAGACCTGTAAACAGGGCAGTTTGAGTGGGAGTTCTGTTGGAGGAGAAGGTATTTGTGTGTGTTTGGTTTTGTATTTGTGGTATCTGTATGTGTAGAGGCTTGGTGGGGCTTTGTGCTGGGAGAGAAGCTGGGCCCTGATTAGGGGGCGGGCCTCCACTGACTAGGGGTCCTATAAAGGGAGCAGCCAGTCAGGCAGCGGCACAGACAGCTGCAGTGGCACAGGCGCTAGCAAACAGAGCTGTAAACAGGGGAGTTTGAGTGGGAGTTCTGTTGGAGGAGAAGGTATTTGTGTGTGTTTGGTTTTGCATTGGTAGTATCTGTATGTGTAGAGGCTTGGAGGGGCTTTGTGCTGGGAGAGAAGGTGAGCCCTGATTAGGGGGCGGGGCTTCACTGACTAGGGGTCCTATAAAGGTAGCAGCCAGTCAGGCAGCGGCACAGGAGCTAGCAAACAGAGCTGTGAACAGGGGAGTTTGAGTGGGAGTTCTGTTGGAGCAGAAGGTATTTGTGTGTGTTTTTGTATTGGTAGTATCTGTATGTGTAGAGGCTTGGCGGGGCTAGGTGCTGCGAGAGAAGCTGAGCCCTGATTAGGGGGCGGGGCTTCACAGACTAGGGGTCCTATGAAGGTAGCAGCCAGTCAGGCAGCGGCACAGGAGCTAGCAAACAGAGCTGTAAACAGGGGAGTTTGAGTGGGAGTTCTGTTGGAGGAGAAGGTATTTGTGTGTGTTTGGTTTTGTATTGTCAGTATCTGTATGTGCAGGGGCTTTGTGCTGGGAGAGAAGCTGAGCCCTGATTAGGCGGCGGGGCTTCCCTGACTAGGGGTCCTATAAAGGTAGCAGCCAGTCAGGAAGCGGCACAGGAGCTAGCAAAGAGAGCTGTGACCAGGGGAGTTTGAGTGGGAGTTCTGTTGGAGGAGAAGCTATTTGTGTGTGTTTTTGTATTGGTGGTATCTGTATGTGTAGAGGCTTTTAGGGGCTAGGTGCTGCGAGAGAAGCTGAGCCCTGATTAGAGGGCGGGGCTTCACTGACTAGGGGTCCTATAAAGGTAGCAGCCAGTCAGGCAGCGGCACAGGAGCTAGCAAACAGAGCTGTGAACAGGGGAGTTTGAGTGGGAGTTCTGTTGGAGGAGAACGTATTTGTGCGTGCTTTTGTATTGGTATTATCTGTATGTGTAGAGGCTTGGAGGGGCTTTGTGCTGGGAGAGAAGCTGAGCCCTGATTAGGGGGCGGGGCTTCACTGACTAGGGGTCCTATAAAGGTAGCAGCCAGTCAGACAGCGGCACAGGAGCTAGCAAACAGAGCTGTGAACAGGGGAGTTTGAGTGGGAGTTCTGTTGGAGAAGAAGGTATTTGTGTGTGTTTTTGTATTGGTAGTATCTGTATGTGTAGAGGCCTGGAGGGGCTAGGTGCTGCGAGAGAAGCTGAGCCCTGATTAGGGGGCGGGGCTTCACTGACTAGGGGTCCTATAAAGGTAGCAGCCAGTCAGGCAGCGGCACAGACAGCTGCAGCGGCACAGGAGCTAGCAAACAGAGCTGTAAACAGGGGAGTTTGAGTGGGAGTTCTGTTGGAGGAGATGGTATTTGTGTCTGTTTGGTTTTGTATTGGTAGTATCTGTATGTGTAGGGGTTTGGCGGGGCTTTGTGCTTGGAGAGAAGCTGAGCCCTGATTAGGGGGCGGGGCTTAACTGACTAGGGGTCCTATAAAGGTAGCAGCCAGTCAGGCAGCGGAACAGACAGCTGCAGTGGCACAGGAGCTAGCAAACAGAGCTGTGAACAGAGGAGTTTGAGTGGGAGTTCTGTTGGAGGAGAAGGTATTTGTGTGTGTTTGGTTTTGCATAGGTAGTATCTGTATGTGTAGAGGCTTGGAGGGGCTTTGTGCTGGGAGAGAAGCTGAGCCCTGATTAGGGGGCGGGGCTTCACTGACTAGGGGTCCTATAAAGGTAGCAGGCAGTCAGGCAGCGGAACAGACAGCTGCAGCGGCACAGGAGCTAGCAAACAGAGCTGTAAACAGGGGAGTTTGAGTGGGAGTTCTGTTGGAGGAGAAGGTATTTGTGTGTGTTTTTGTATTGGTAATATCTGTATGTGTAGAGGCTTGGAGGGGCTAGGTGCTGGGAGAGAAGCTGAGCCCTGATTAGGGGGCGGGGCTTGACTGACTAGGGGTCCTATAAAGGTAGCAGCCAGTCAGGCATTGGCACAGACAGCTGCAGCGGCACAGGAGCAAGCAAACAGAGCTGTAAACAGGGGAGTTTGAGTGGGAGTTCTGTTGGAGGAGAAGGTATTTGTGTCTGTTTGGCTTTGTATTGTCAGTATCTGTATGTGCAGGGGCTTTGTGCTGGGAGAGAAGCTGAGCCCTGATTAGGGGGCGGGGCTTCCCTGACTAGGGGTCCTATAAAGGTAGCAGCCAGTCAGGCAGCGGCACAGGAGCTAGCAAACAGAGCTGTAAACAGGGGAGTTTGAGTGGGAGTTTTGTTGGAGGAGATGGTATTTGTGTGTGTTTGGTTTTGTATTGGTAGTATCTGTATGTGTAGGGGTCTGGCGGGGCTTTGTGCTTGGAGAGAAGCTGAGCCCTGATTAGGGGGCGGGGCTTCACTGACTAGGGGTCCTAGAAAGGGAGCAGCCAGTCAGGCAGCGGCACAGACAGCTGCAGTGGCACAGGAGCTAGCAAACAGAGCTGTGAACAGGGGAGTTTGAGTGGGAGTTCTGTTGGAGGAGAAGGTACTTGTGTGTGTTCGGTTTTGTATTGGTAGTATCTGTATGTGTTCGGGCTTTGTGCTGGGAGAGAAGCTGAGCCCTGATTAGGGGGCGTGGCTTCCCTGACTAGGGGTCCTATGAAGGTAGCAGCCAGTCAGGCATTGGCACAGACAGCTGCAGCGGCACAGGAGCGAGCAAACAGAGCTGTAAACAGGGGAGTTTGAGTGGGAGTTCTGTTGGAGGAGAAGGTATTTGTGTGTGTTTGGTTTTGTATTGGTAGTATCTGTATGTGTAGAGGCTTGGAGGGGCTTTGTGCTGGGAGAGAAGCTGAGCCCTGATTAGGGGGCGGGGCTTCAGTGACTAGGCGTTCTATAAAGGTAGCAGCCAGTCAGGCAGCGGCACAGGAGCTAGCAAACAGAGCTGTAGACAGGGTAGTTTGAGTGGGAGTTTTGTTGGAGGAGATGGTATTTGTGTGTGTTTGGTTTTGTATTGGTAGTATCTGTATGTGTAGGGGTTTGGCGGGGCTTTGTGCTTGGAGAGAAGCTGAGCCCTGATTAGGGGGCGGGGCTTCACTGACTAGGGGTCCTATAAAGGTAGCAGCCAGTCAGGCAGCGGCACAGACAGCTGAAGCGGCACAGGAGCTAGCAAACAGAGCTGTAAACAGGGGAGTTGGAGTGAGAGTTCTGTTGGAGGAGAAGGTATTTGTGTGTGTTTGGTTTTGTATTGTCAGTATCTGTATGTGCAGGGGCTTTGTGCTGGGAGAGAAGCTGAGCCCTGATTAGGGGGAGGGGCTTCCCTGACTAGGGGTCCTATAAAGGTAGCAGTCAGTCAGGCAGCGGCACAGGAGCTAGCAAACAGAGCTGTGAACAGGGGAGTTTGAGTGGGAGTTCTGTTGGAGGAGAAGGTATTTGTGTGTGTTTTTGTATTGGTAATATCTGTATGTGTAGAGGCTTGGAGGGGCTTTGTGCTGGGAGAGAAGCTGAGCCCTGATTAGGGGGCGGGGCTTCACTGACTAGGGGTCCTATAAAGTTAGCAGCCAGTCAGGCAGCGGCACAGGAGCTAGCAAACAGAGCTGTAAGCAGGGGAGTTTGAGTGGGAGTTCTTTTGGAGG
This sequence comes from Lepidochelys olivacea, assembly GCF_965140295.1. Lineage (NCBI taxonomy): Eukaryota > Metazoa > Chordata > Testudines > Cheloniidae > Lepidochelys > Lepidochelys olivacea. Next base: position 961,462 of record NC_140432.1, on the reverse strand, counting down.
AGAAGGTATTTGTGTGTGTTTTTGTATTGGTATTATCTGTATGTGTAGAGGCTTGGAGGGGCTTTGTGCTGGGAGAGAAGCTGAGCCCTGATTAGGGGGCGGGGCTTCACTGACTAGGGGTCCTATAAAGGTAGCAGCCAGTCAGGCAGCGGCACAGGAGCTAGCAAACAGACCTGTAAACAGGGGAGTTTGAATGGGAGTTCTGTTGGAGGAGAAGGTACTTGTGTGTGTTCGGTTTTGTATTGGTAGTATCTGTATGTGTACGGGATTTGTGCTGGGAGAGAAGCTGAGCCCTGATTAGGGGGCGTGGCTTCCCTGACTAGGGGTCCTATAAAGGTAGCAGCCAGTCAGGCAGCGGAAGGACAGCTGCAGTGGCACAGGAGCTAGCAAACAGAGCTGTAAACAGGGGAGTTTGAGTGGGAGTTCTGTTGGAGGAGAAGGTATTTGTGTTTGTTTGGTTTTGTATTGGTAGTATCTGTATATGTAGAGGCTTGGAGGAGCTTTGAGCTGGGAGAGAAGCTGAGCCCTAATTAGGGGGCGGGGCTTCAATGACTAGGGGTCCTATAAAGTTAGCAGCCAGTCAGGCAGCGGAACAGACAGCTGCAGTGGCACAGGAGCTAGCAAACAGAGCTGTAAACAGGGGAGTTTGAGTGGGAGTTCTGTTGGAGGAGGAGGTATTTGTGTGTGTTTGGTTTTGTATTGGTAGTATCTGTATGTGTAGAGGCTTGGAGGGGCTAGATGCTGCGAGAGAAGCTGAGCCCTGATTAGGGGGCGGGGCTTCACTGACTAGGGGTCCTATAAAGGTAGCAGCCAGTCAGGCAGCGGCACAGACAGCTGAAGCGGCACAGGAGCTAGCAAACGGAGCTGTAAACAGGGGAGTTTGAGTGGGAGTTCTGTTGGAGGAGAAGGTATTTGTGTGTGTTTGGTTTTGTATTGTCAGTGTCTGTATGTGCAGGGGCTTTGTGCTGGGAGAGAATCTGAGCCCTGATTAGGGGGCGGGGCTTCCCTGACTAGGGGTCCTATAAAGGTAGCAGCCAGTCAGGCAGCGGCACAGGAGCTAGCAAACAGAGCTGTGAACAGGGGAGTTTGAGTGGGAGTTCTGTTGGAGGAGAAGGTATTTGTGTGTGTTTTTGTATTGGTAGTATCTGTATGTGTAGAGGCTTGGAGGGGCTAGGTGCTGGGAGAGAAGCTGAGCCCTGATTAGGGGGCGGGGCTTCACTGACTAGGGGTCCTATAAAGGTAGCAGCCAGTCAGGCAGCGGCACAGGAGCTAGCAAACAGAGCTGTGAACAGGGGAGTTTGAGTGGGAGTTCTGTTGGAGGAGAAGGTATTTGTGTTTGGTTTTGTATTGGTAGTATCTGTATGTGTAGAGGCTTGGAGGGGCTTTGTGCTGGGAGAGAAGCTGAGCCCTGATTAGGGGGCGGGGCTTCACTGACTAGGGGTCCTATAAAGGTAGCAGCCAGTCAGGCAGCGGCACAGGAGCTAGCAAACAGAGCTGTAAGCAGGGGAGTTTGAGTGGGAGTTCTTTTGGAGAAGAAGGTATTTGTTTGTTTTTTTGTATCGTTAGTATCTGTATTTGTAGAGGCTTGGAGGGGCTTTGTGCTGGGAGAGAAGCTGAGCCCTGATTAGGGGGCGGGGCTTCACTGACTAGGGGTCCAAAAAGGTAGCAGCCAGTCAGGCACCGGCACAGGAGCTAGCAAACAGAGTTGTGAACAGGGGAGTTTGAGTGGGAGTTCTGTTGGAGGGGAAGGTATTTCTGTGTGTTTGGTTTTGTATTGTCAGTATCTGTATGTGCAGGGGCTTTGTGCTGGGAGAGAAGCTGAGCCCTGATTAGGGGGCGGGGCTTCCCTGACTAGGGGTCCTATAAAGGTAGCAGCCAGTCAGGCAGCGGCACAGGAGCTAGCAAACAGAGCTGTAAACAGGGGAGTTTGAGTGGGAGTTCTGTTGGAGGAGATGGTATTTGTGTGTGTTTGGTTTCGTATTGGTAGTATCTGTATGTGTACGGGCTTTGTGCTGGGAGAGAAGCTGAGCCCTGATTAGGGGGCGGGGCTTGACTGACTAGGGGTCCTATAAAGGTAGCAGCCAGTCAGGCAGCGGCTCAGACAGCTGCAGCGGCACAGGAGCTAGCAAACAGGGCTGTAAACAGGGGAGTTGGAGTGGGAGTTCTGTTGGAGGAGAAGGTATTTGTGTGTGTTTGGTTTTGTATTGGTAGTATCTGTATGTGTAGAGGCTTGGAGGGGCTTTGTGCTGGGAGAGAAGCTGAGCCCTGATTAGTGGGCGGGGCTTCACTGACTAGGCGTCCTATAAAGGTAGCAGCCAGTCAGGCAGCGGCACAGGAGTTAGCAAACAGAGCTGTAAACAGGGGAGTTTGAGTGGGAGTTTTGTTGGAGGAGATGGTATTTGTGTGTGTTTTTGTATTGGTAGTATCTGTATGTGTAGAGGCTTGGAGGGGCTAGGTGCTGCGAGAGAAGCTGAGCCCTGGTTAGGGGGCGGGGCTTCACTGACTAGGGGTCCTATAAAGGCAGCAGCCAGTCAGGCAGCGGCTAAGACAGCTGCAGCGGCACAGGAGCTAGCAAACAGAGCTGTAAACAGGGGAGTTGGAGTTCTGTTGGAGGAGAAGGTATTTGTGTGTTTTTGGATTTGTATTGTCAGTATCTGTATGTGCAGGGGCTTTGTGCTGGGAGAGAAGCTGAGCCCTGAATAGGGGGCGGGGCTTCCCTGACTAGGGGTCCTATAAAGGTAGAAGCCAGTCAGGCAGCGGCACAGGAGCTAGCAAACAGAGCTGTAAACAGGGGAGTTTGAGTGGGAGTTCTGTTGGAGGAGAAGGTATTTGTGTGTGTTTTTGTATTGGTATTATCTGTATGTGTAGAGGCTTGGAGGGGCTTTGTGCTGGGAGAGAAGCTGAGCCCTGATTAGGGGGCGGGGCTTCACTGACTAGGGGTCCTATAAAGGTAGCAGCCAGTCAGGCAGCGACACAGACAGCTGCAGCGGCACAGGAGCTAGCAAACAGAGCTGTAAACAGGGGAGTTTGAGTGGGAGTTCTGTTGGAGGAGAAGGTATTTGTGTGTTTTTGGTTTTGTATTGGTAGTATATGTATGTGTAGAGGCTTGAAGGGGCTTTGTGCTGGGAGAGAAGCTGAGCCCTGATTAGGGGGCGGGGCTTGACTGACTAGGGGTCCTATAAAGGTAGCAGCCAGTCAGGCAGCGGCTCAGACAGCTGCAGCGGCACAGGAGCTAGCAAACAGACCTGTAAACAGGGCAGTTTGAGTGGGAGTTCTGTTGGAGGAGAAGGTATTTGTGTGTGTTTGGTTTTGTATTGGTAGTATCTGTATGTGTAGAGGCTTGGAGGGGCTTTGTGCTGGGAGAGAAGCTGGGCCCTGATTAGGGGGCGGGCCTTCACTGACTAGGGTTCCTATAAAGGGAGCAGCCAGTCAGGCAGTGGCACAGACAGCTGCAGTGGCACAGGCGCAAGCAAACAGAGCTGTAAACAGGGGAGTTTGAGTGGGAGTTCTGTTGGAGGAGAAGGTATTTGTGTGTGTTTGGTTTTGTATTGGTAGTATCTGTATGTGTACGGGCTTTGTGCTGGGAGAGAAGCTGAGCCCTGATCAGGGGGCGGGGCTTCACTGACTAGGGGTCCTATAAAGGTAGCAGCCAGTCAGACACCGGCACAGGAGCTAGAAAACAGAGCTGTAAGCAGGGGAGTTTGAGTGGGAGTTCTGTTGGACGAGAAGGTATTTGTGTGTGTTTGGTTTTGTATTGGTAGTATGTGTATGTGTAGGGGTTTGGCGGGGCTTTGTGCTTGGAGAGAAGCTGAGCCCTGATTAGGGGGCGGGGCTTCACTGACTAGGGGTCCTATAAAGGTAGCAGCCAGTCAGGCAGCCGCACAGACAGCTGCAGCGGCACAGGAGCTAGCAAACAGAGCTGTAAACAGGGGAGTTGGAGTGGGAGTTCTGTTGGAGGAGAAGGTATTTGTGTGTGTTTTTGTATTGGTAGTATCTGTATGTGTAGAAGCTTGGAGGGGCTTTGTGCTGGGAGAGAAGCTGAGCCCTGATCAGGGGGCGGGGCTTCACTGACTAGGGGTCCTATAAAGGTAGGAGCCAGTCAGGAAGCGGCACAGACAGGTGCAGCGGCACAGGAGCTAGCAAACAGAGCTGTGAACAGGGGAGTTGGAGTGGGAGTTCTGTTGGAGGAGAAGGTATTTGTGTGTGTTTTTTTGTATTGGTAGTATCTGTATGTGCAGAGGCTTGGAGGGGCTTTGTGCTGGGAGAGAAGCTGAGCCCTGATTAGGGGGCGGGGCTTCACTGACTTGGGGTCCTATAAAGGTAGCAGCCAGTCAGGCAGCCGCACAGACAGCTGCAGCGGCACAGGAGCTAGCAAACAGAGCTGTGAACAGGGGAGTTTGAGTGGGAGTTCTGTTGGAGGAGAAGGTATTTGTGTGTGTTCGGTTTTGTATTGGTAGTGTCTGTATGTGTACGGGCTTTGTGCTGGGAAAGAAGCTGAGCCCTGATTAGGGGGCGGGGCTTCACTGACTTGGGGTCCTATAAAGGTAGCAGCCAGTCAGGCAGCCTCACAGACAGCTGCAGCGGCACAGGAGCCAGCAAGCAGAGCTGTAAACAGGGGAGTTTGAGTGGGAGTTCTGTTGGAGGAGATGGTATTTGTGTGTGTTTGGTTTTGTATTGGTAGTATCTGTATGTGTAGAGGCTTGGAGGGGCTTTGTGCTGGGAGAGAAGCTGAGCCCTGATTAGGGGGCGGGGCTGACTGACTAGGGGTCCTATAAAGGTAGCAGCCAGACAGGCAGCGGCTAAGACAGCTGCAGCGGCACAGGAGCTAGCAAACAGAGCTGTAAACAGGGGAGTTGGAGTGGGAGTTCTGTTGGAGGAGATGGTATTTGTGTGTGTTTGGTTTTGTATTGGTAGTATCTGTATGTGTAGAGGCTTGGAGGGGCTTTGTGCTGGGAGAGAAGCTGAGCCCTGATCAGGGGGCGGGGCTTCACTGATTAGGGGTCCTAGAAAGGGAGCAGCCAGTCAGGCAGCGGCACAGACAACTGCAGTGGCACAGGAGCTAGCAAACAGAGCTGTAAAGAGGGGAGTTTGAGTGGGAGTTCTGTTGGAGCAGAAGGTATTTGTGTGTGTTTGGTTTTGTATTGGTAGTATCTGTATGTGTAGGGGCTTTGTGCTGGGAGAGAAGCTGAGCCCTGATTAGGGGACGGGGCTTCACTGACTAGCGGTCCTATAAAGGTAGTAGCCAGTCAGGCAGCGGAACAGACAGCTGCAGTGGCACAGGAGTTAGCAAACAGAGCTGTAAACAGGGGAGTTTGAGTGGGAGTTCTGTTGGAGGAGAAGGTATTTGTGTGTGTATTTTTGTATTGGTAGTATCTGTATGTGCAGAGGCTTGGAGGGGCTTTGTGCTGGGAGAGAAGCTGAGCCCTGATTAGGGGGCGGGGCTTCACTGACTTGGGGTCCTATAAAGGTAGCAGCCAGTCAGGCAGCCGCACAGACAGCTGCTGCGGCACAGGAGCTAGCAAACAGAGCTGTGAACAGGGGAGTTTGAGTGGGAGTTCTGTTGGAGGAGAAGGTATTTGTGTGTGTTTGGATTTGTATTGTCAGTATCTGTATGTGCAGGGGCTTTGTGCTGGGAGAGAAGCTGAGCCCTGATTAGGGGGCGGGGCTTCCCCGACTAGGGGTCCTATAAAGGTAGCAGCCAGTCAGGCAGCGGCACAGGAGCTAGCAAACAGAGCTGTAAACAGGGGAGTTTGAGTGGGAGTTCTGTTGGAGGAGAAGGTATTTGTGTGTGTTCGGTTTTGTATTGGTAGTGTCTGTATGTGTACGGGCTTTGTGCTGGGAGAGAAGCTGAGCCCTGATCAGGGGGCGGGGCTTCACTGATTAGGGGTCATAGAAAGGGAGCAGCCAGTCAGGCAGCGGCACAGACAGCTGCAGTGGCACAGGAGCTAGCAAACAGAGCTGTAAAGAGGGGAGTTTGAGTGGGAGTTCTGTTGGAGCAGAAGGTATTTGTGTGTGTTTGGTTTTGTATTGGTAGTATCTGTATGTGTAGGGGCTTTGTGCTGGGAGAGAAGCTGAGCCCTGATTAGGGGACGGGGCTTCACTGACTAGCGGTCCTATAAAGGTAGCAGCCAGTCAGGCAGCGGAACAGACAGCTGCAGTGGCACAGGAGCTAGCAAACAGAGCTGTGAACAGGGCAGTTTGAGTGGGAGTTCTGTTGGAGGAGAAGGTATTTGTGTGTTTTTTTGTATTGGTAGTATGTGTATGTGCAGAGGCTTGAAGGGGCTTTGTGCTGGGAGAGAAGCTGAGCCCTGATTAGGGGGCGGGGCTTGACTGACTAGGGGTCCTATAAAGGTAGCAGCCAGTCAGGCAGCGGCTCAGACAGCTGCAGCGGCACAGGAGCTAGCAAACAGAGCTGTAAACAGGGGAGTTTGAGTGGGAGTTCTGTAGGAGGAGAAGGTATTTGTGTGTGTTTGGTTTTGTATTGGTAGTATCTGTATGTGTAGAGGCTTGGAGGTGCTTTGTGCTGGGAGAGAAGCTGAGCCCTGATTAGGGGGCGGGGCTTCACTGACTAGGGGTCCTATAAAGGTAGCAGCCAGTCAGGCAGCGGAACAGACAGCTGCAGTGGCACAGGAGCTAGCAAACAGAGCTTTAAACAGGGGAATTTGAGTGGGAGTTCTGTTGGAGGAGAAGGTATTTGTGTGTGTTTTTGTATTGGTAGTATCTGTATGTGTAGAGGCTTGAAGGGGCTTTGTGCTGGGAGAGAAGCTGAGCCCTGATTAGGGGGTGGGGCTTCACTGACTAGGGGTCCTATAAAGGTAGCAGCCAGTCAGGCATTGGCACAGACAGCTGCAGCGGCACAGGAGCTAGCAAACAGAGCTGTAAACAGGGGAGTTTGAGTGGGAGTTCTGTTGGAGGAGAAGGTATTTGTGTGTGTTTGGTTTTGTATTGTCAGTATCTGTATGTGCAGGGGCTTTGTGCTGGGAGAGAAGCTGAGCCCTGATTAGGGGGCGGGGCTTACCTGACTAGGGGTCCTATAAAGGTAGCAGCCAGTCAGGCAGCGGCACAGGAGCTAGCAAACGGAGCTGTAAACAGGGGAGTTTGAGTGGGAGTTGTGTTGGAGGAGAAGGTATTTGTGTGTGTTTGGTTTTGCATTGGTAGTATCTGTATGTGTAGAGCCTTGGAGGGTCTTTGTGCTGGGAGAGAAGCTGAGCCCTGATTAGGGGGCGGGGCTTCACTGACTAGGGGTCCTATAAAGGTAGCAGCCAGTCAGGCAGCGGCACGGGAGCTAGCAAACAGAGCTGTGAACAGGGGAGTTTGAGTGGGAGTTCTGTTGGAGGAGAAGTTATTTGTGTGTGTGTGTTTTTGTATTGGTAGTATCTGTATGTGTAGTGGCTTGGAGGGGCTTTGTGCTGGGAGAGAAGCTGAGCCCTGATTAGGGGGCGGGGCTTCCCTGACTAGGGGTCCTATAAAGGTAGCAGCCAGTCAGGCAGCGGCAGAGACAGCTGCAGTGGCACAGGAGTTAGCAAACAGAGCTGTAAACAGGGGAGTTTGAGTGGGAGTTCTGTTGGAGGAGAAGGTATTTGTGTGTGTTTGGTTTTGTATTGGTAGTATCTGTATGTGTAGAGGCTTGGAGGGGCTTTGTGCTGGGAGAGAAGCTGAGCCCTGATTAGGGGGCGGGGCTTCACTGACTAGGCGTTCTATAAAGGTAGCAGCCAGTCAGGCAGCGGCACAGGAGCTAGCAAACAGAGCTGTAAACAGGGTAGTTTGAGTGGGAGTTTTGTTGGAGGAGATGGTATTTGTGTGTGTTTGGTTTTGTATTGGTAGTATCTGTATGTGTAGGGGTTTGGCGGGGCTTTGTGCTTGGAGAGAAGCTGAGCCCTGATTAGGGGGCGGGGCTTCACTGACTAGGGGTCCTATAAAGGTAGCAGCCAGTCAGGCAGCGGCACAGACAGCTGAAGCGGCACAGGAGCTAGCAAACAGAGCTGTAAACAGGGGAGTTGGAGTGAGAGTTCTGTTGGAGGAGAAGGTATTTGTGTGTGTTTGGTTTTGTATTGTCAGTATCTGTATGTGCAGGGGCTTTGTGCTGGGAGAGAAGCTGAGCCCTGATTAGGGGGCGGGGCTTCACTGACTAGGGGTCCTATAAAGGTAGCAGCCAGTCAGGCAGCGGCACAGGAGCTAGCAAACAGAGCTGTAAGCAGGGGAGTTTGAGTGGGAGTTCTTTTGGAGGAGAAGGTATTTGTGTGTGTTTTTGTATTGGTATTATCTGTATGTGTAGAGGCTTGGAGGGGCTTTGTGCTGGGAGAGAAGCTGAGCCCTGATTAGGGGGCGGGGCTTCACTGACTAGGGGTCCTATAAAGGTAGCAGCCAGTCAGGCAGCGGCACAGGAGCTAGCAAACAGACCTGTAAACAGGGGAGTTTGAATGGGAGTTCTGTTGGAGGAGAAGGTACTTGTGTGTGTTCGGTTTTGTATTGGTAGTATCTGTATGTGTACGGGATTTGTGCTGGGAGAGAAGCTGAGCCCTGATTAGGGGGCGTGGCTTCCCTGACTAGGGGTCCTATAAAGGTAGCAGCCAGTCAGGCAGCGGAAGGACAGCTGCAGTGGCACAGGAGCTAGCAAACAGAGCTGTAAACAGGGGAGTTTGAGTGGGAGTTCTGTTGGAGGAGAAGGTATTTGTGTTTGTTTGGTTTTGTATTGGTAGTATCTGTATATGTAGAGGCTTGGAGGAGCTTTGAGCTGGGAGAGAAGCTGAGCCCTAATTAGGGGGCGGGGCTTCAATGACTAGGGGTCCTATAAAGTTAGCAGCCAGTCAGGCAGCGGAACAGACAGCTGCAGTGGCACAGGAGCTAGCAAACAGAGCTGTAAACAGGGGAGTTTGAGTGGGAGTTCTGTTGGAGGAGGAGGTATTTGTGTGTGTTTGGTTTTGTATTGGTAGTATCTGTATGTGTAGAGGCTTGGAGGGGCTAGATGCTGCGAGAGAAGCTGAGCCCTGATTAGGGGGCGGGGCTTCACTGACTAGGGGTCCTATAAAGGTAGCAGCCAGTCAGGCAGCGGCACAGACAGCTGAAGCGGCACAGGAGCTAGCAAACAGAGCTGTAAACAGGGGAGTTTGAGTGGGAGTTCTGTTGGAGGAGAAGGTATTTGTGTGTGTTTGGTTTTGTATTGTCAGTGTCTGTATGTGCAGGGGCTTTGTGCTGGGAGAGAATCTGAGCCCTGATTAGGGGGCGGGGCTTCCCTGACTAGGGGTCCTATAAAGGTAGCAGCCAGTCAGGCAGCGGCACAGGAGCTAGCAAACAGAGCTGTGAACAGGGGAGTTTGAGTGGGAGTTCTGTTGGAGGAGAAGGTATTTGTGTGTGTTTTTGTATTGGTAGTATCTGTATGTGTAGAGGCTTGGAGGGGCTAGGTGCTGGGAGAGAAGCTGAGCCCTGATTAGGGGGCGGGGCTTCACTGACTAGGGGTCCTATAAAGGTAGCAGCCAGTCAGGCAGCGGCACAGGAGCTAGCAAACAGAGCTGTGAACAGGGGAGTTTGAGTGGGAGTTCTGTTGGAGGAGAAGGTATTTGTGTTTGGTTTTGTATTGGTAGTATCTGTATGTGTAGAGGCTTGGAGGGGCTTTGTGCTGGGAGAGAAGCTGAGCCCTGATTAGGGGGCGGGGCTTCACTGACTAGGGGTCCTATAAAGGTAGCAGCCAGTCAGGCAGCGGCACAGGAGCTAGCAAACAGAGCTGTAAGCAGGGGAGTTTGAGTGGGAGTTCTTTTGGAGAAGAAGGTATTTGTTTGTTTTTTTGTATCGTTAGTATCTGTATTTGTAGAGGCTTGGAGGGGCTTTGTGCTGGGAGAGAAGCTGAGCCCTGATTAGGGGGCGGGGCTTCACTGACTAGGGGTCCAAAAAGGTAGCAGCCAGTCAGGCACCGGCACAGGAGCTAGCAAACAGAGTTGTGAACAGGGGAGTTTGAGTGGGAGTTCTGTTGGAGGGGAAGGTATTTCTGTGTGTTTGGTTTTGTATTGTCAGTATCTGTATGTGCAGGGGCTTTGTGCTGGGAGAGAAGCTGAGCCCTGATTAGGGGGCGGGGCTTCCCTGACTAGGGGTCCTATAAAGGTAGCAGCCAGTCAGGCAGCGGCACAGGAGCTAGCAAACAGAGCTGTAAACAGGGGAGTTTGAGTGGGAGTTCTGTTGGAGGAGATGGTATTTGTGTGTGTTTGGTTTCGTATTGGTAGTATCTGTATGTGTACGGGCTTTGTGCTGGGAGAGAAGCTGAGCCCTGATTAGGGGGCGGGGCTTGACTGACTAGGGGTCCTATAAAGGTAGCAGCCAGTCAGGCAGCGGCTCAGACAGCTGCAGCGGCACAGGAGCTAGCAAACAGGGCTGTAAACAGGGGAGTTGGAGTGGGAGTTCTGTTGGAGGAGAAGGTATTTGTGTGTGTTTGGTTTTGTATTGGTAGTATCTGTATGTGTAGAGGCTTGGAGGGGCTTTGTGCTGGGAGAGAAGCTGAGCCCTGATTAGTGGGCGGGGCTTCACTGACTAGGCGTCCTATAAATGTAGCAGCCAGTCAGGCAGCGGCACAGGAGTTAGCAAACAGAGCTGTAAACAGGGGAGTTTGAGTGGGAGTTCTGTTGGAGGAGAAGGTATTTGTGTGTTTTTGGTTTTGTATTGGTAGTATATGTATGTGTAGAGGCTTGAAGGGGCTTTGTGCTGGGAGAGAAGCTGAGCCCTGATTAGGGGGCGGGGCTTGACTGACTAGGGGTCCTATAAAGGTAGCAGCCAGTCAGGCAGCGGCTCAGACAGCTGCAGCGGCACAGGAGCTAGCAAACAGACCTGTAAACAGGGCAGTTTGAGTGGGAGTTCTGTTGGAGGAGAAGGTATTTGTGTGTGTTTGGTTTTGTATTGGTAGTATCTGTATGTGTAGAGGCTTGGAGGGGCTTTGTGCTGGGAGAGAAGCTGGGCCCTGATTAGGGGGCGGGCCTTCACTGACTAGGGGTCCTATAAAGGGAGCAGCCAGTCAGGCAGTGGCACAGACAGCTGCAGTGGCACAGGCGCAAGCAAACAGAGCTGTAAACAGGGGAGTTTGAGTGGGAGTTCTGTTGGAGGAGAAGGTATTTGTGTGTGTTTGGTTTTGTATTGGTAGTATCTGTATGTGTACGGGCTTTGTGCTGGGAGAGAAGCTGAGCCCTGATTAGGGGGCGGGGCTTCCCTGACTAGGGGTCCTATAAAGGTAGCAGCCAGTCAGGCAGCGGCACAGGAGCTAGCAAACAGAGCTGTAAACAGGGGAGTTTGAGTGGGAGTTCTGTTGGAGGAGATGGTATTTGTGTGTGTTTGGTTTCGTATTGGTAGTATCTGTATGTGTACGGGCTTTGTGCTGGGAGAGAAGCTGAGCCCTGATTAGGGGGCGGGGCTTGACTGACTAGGGGTCCTATAAAGGTAGCAGCCAGTCAGGCAGCGGCTCAGACAGCTGCAGCGGCACAGGAGCTAGCAAACAGGGCTGTAAACAGGGGAGTTGGAGTGGGAGTTCTGTTGGAGGAGAAGGTATTTGTGTGTGTTTGGTTTTGTATTGGTAGTATCTGTATGTGTAGAGGCTTGGAGGGGCTTTGTGCTGGGAGAGAAGCTGAGCCCTGATTAGTGGGCGGGGCTTCACTGACTAGGCGTCCTATAAATGTAGCAGCCAGTCAGGCAGCGGCACAGGAGTTAGCAAACAGAGCTGTAAACAGGGGAGTTTGAGTGGGAGTTTTGTTGGAGGAGATGGTATATGTGTGTGTTTTTGTATTGGTAGTATCTGTATGTGTAGAGGCTTGGAGGGGCTAGGTGCTGCGAGAGAAGCTGAGCCCTGGTTAGGGGGCGGGGCTTCACTGACTAGGGGTCCTATAAAGGCAGCAGCCAGTCAGGCAGCGGCTAAGACAGCTGCAGCGGCACAGGAGCTAGCAAACAGAGCTGTAAACAGGGGAGTTGGAGTTCTGTTGGAGGAGAAGGTATTTGTGTGTTTTTGGATTTGTATTGTCAGTATCTGTATGTGCAGGGGCTTTGTGCTGGGAGAGAAGCTGAGCCCTGATTAGGGGGCGGGGCTTCCCTGACTAGGGGTCCTATAAAGGTAGAAGCCAGTCAGGCAGCGGCACAGGAGCTAGCAAACAGAGCTGTAAACAGGGGAGTTTGAGTGGGAGTTCTGTTGGAGGAGAAGGTATTTGTGTGTGTTTTTGTATTGGTATTATCTGTATGTGTAGAGGCTTGGAGGGGCTTTGTGCTGGGAGAGAAGCTGAGCCCTGATTAGGGGGCGGGGCTTCACTGACTAGGGGTCCTATAAAGGTAGCAGCCAGTCAGGCAGCGGCACAGACAGCTGCAGCGGCACAGGAGCTAGCAAACAGAGCTGTAAACAGGGGAGTTTGAGTGGGAGTTCTGTTGGAGGAGAAGGTATTTGTGTGTTTTTGGTTTTGTATTGGTAGTATATGTATGTGTAGAGGCTTGAAGGGGCTTTGTGCTGGGAGAGAAGCTGAGCCCTGATTAGGGGGCGGGGCTTGACTGACTAGGGGTCCTATAAAGGTAGCAGCCAGTCAGGCAGCGGCTCAGACAGCTGCAGCGGCACAGGAGCTAGCAAACAGACCTGTAAACAGGGCAGTTTGAGTGGGAGTTCTGTTGGAGGAGAAGGTATTTGTGTGTGTTTGGTTTTGTATTGGTAGTATCTGTATGTGTACGGGCTTTGTGCTGGGAGAGAAGCTGAGCCCTGATCAGGGGGCGGGGCTTCACTGACTAGGGGTCCTATAAAGGTAGCAGCCAGTCAGACACCGGCACAGGAGTTAGCAAACAGAGCTGTAAACAGGGGAGTTTGAGTGGGAGTTCTGTTGGAGGAGAAGGTATTTGTGTGTGTTTGGTTTTGTATTGGTAGTATCTGTATGTGTAGAGGCTGGGAGGGGCTTTGTGCTGGGAGAGAAGCTGAGCCCTGATTAGGGGGCGGGGCTTCACTGACTAGGGGTCCTATAAAGGTAGCAGCCAGTCAGGCAGCAGAACAGACAGCTGCAGTGGCACAGGAGCTAGCAAACAGAGCTTTAAACAGGGGAGTTTGAGTGGGAGTTCTGTTGGAGGAGAAGGTATTTGTGTGTGTTTTTGTATTGGTATTATCTGTATGTGTAGAGGCTTGGAGGGGCTTTGTGATGGGAGAGAAGCTGAGCCCTGATTAGGGGGCGGGGCTTCTCTGACTAGGGGTCCTATAAAGGTAGCAGCCAGTCAGGCAGCGGCACAGACAGCTGCAGTGGCACAGGAGCTAGCAAACAGAGCTGTGAACAGGTCAGTTTGAGTGGGAGTTCTGTTGGAGGAGAAGGTATTTGTGTGTTTTTTTGTATTGGTAGTATCTGTATATGTAGAGGCTTGGAGGGGCTTTGTGCTGGGAGAGAAGCTGAGCCCTGATCAGGGGGCGGGGCTTCACTGACTAGGGGTCCTATAAAGCTAGCAGCCAGTCAAGCAGCGGCACAGGAGCTAGCAAACAGAGCTGTAAACAGGGCAGTTTGAGTGGGAGTTCTGTTGGAGGAGAAGGTATTTGTGTGTGTTTTTGTATTGGTAGTATCTGTATGTGTAGAGGCTTGGAGGGGCTTTGTGCTGGGAGAGAAGCTGGGCCCTGATTAGGGGGCGGGGCTTCACTGACTAGGGGTCCTATAAAGGGAGCAGCCAGTCAGGCAGCGGCACAGGAGCTAGCAAACAGAGCTGTAAACAGGGGAGTTTGAGTGGTAGTTCTGTTGGAGGAGAAGGTATTTGTGTGTGTTTGGTTTTGTATTGGTAGTATCTGTATGTGTAGAGGCTTGGAGGGGCTTTGTGCTGGGAGAGAAGCTGAGCCCTGATTAGGGGGCGGGGCTTCAGTGACTAGGGGTCCTATAAAGGTACCAGCCAGTCAGGCAGCGGCACAGGAGCTAGCAAACAGAGCTGTAAGCAGGGGAGTTTGAGTGGGAGTTCTGTTGGAGGAGAAGGTATTTGTGTGTGTTTGGTTTTTTATTGGTAGTATCTGTATGTGAAGGGGTTTGGCGGGGCTTTGTGCTTGGAGAGAAGCTGAACCCTGATTAGGGGGTGGGGCTTCACTGACTAGGGGTCCTATAAAGGTAGCAGCCAGTCAGGCAGCGGAACAGACAGCTGCAGCGGCACAGCAGCTAGCAAACAGAGCTGTAAACAGGGGAGTTTGAGTGGGAGTTCTGTTGGAGGAGAAGCTATTTGTGTGTGTTTTTGTATTGGTAGTATCTGTATGTGTAGAGGCTTGGAGGGGCTAGATGCTGCGAGAGAAGCTGAGCCCTGATTAGGGGGCGGGGCTTCACTGACTAGGGGTCCTATAAAGGTAGCAGCCAGTCAGGCAGCTGCAAGGGAGCGAGCAAACAGACCTGTAAACAGGGGAGTTTGAGTGGGAGTTCTGTTGGAGGAGAAGGTATTTGTGTGTGTTTGGTTTTGTATTGTCAGTATCTGTATGTGTAGGGGCTTTGTGCTGGGAGAGAAGCTGAGCCCTGATTAGGGGGCGGGGCTTCACTGACTAGGGGTCCTATAAAGGTAGCAGCCAGTCAGGCAGCGGCACAGGAGCTAGCAAACAGACCTGTAAACAGGGCAGTTTGAGTGGGAGTTCTGTTGGAGGAGAAGGTATTTGTGTGTGTTTGGTTTTGTATTGGTAGTATCTGTATGTGTAGAGGCTTGGAGGGGCTTTGTGCTGGGAGAGAAGCTGAGCCCTGATTAGTGGGCGGGGCTTCACTGACTAGGCGTCCTATAAAGGTAGCAGCCAGTCAGGCAGCGGCACAGGAGTTAGCAAACAGAGCTGTAAACAGGGGAGTTTGAGTGGGAGTTTTGTTGGAGGAGATGGTATTTGTGTGTGTTTTTGTATTGGTAGTATCTGTATGTGTAGAGGCTTGGAGGGGCTAGGTGCTGCGAGAGAAGCTGAGGCCTGATTAGGGGCGGGGCTTCACTGACTAGGGGTCCTATAAAGGTAGCAGCCAGTCAGGCAGCGGCACAGGAGCTAGCAAACAGAGCTGTAAACAGGGGAGTTGGAGTGGGAGTTCTGTTGGAGGAGAAGGTATTTGTGTGTTTTTGGATTTGTATTGTCAGTATCTGTATGTGCAGGGGCTTTGTGCTGGGAGAGAAGCTGAGCCCTGATTAGGGGGCGGGGCTTCCCTGACTAGGGGTCCTATAAAGGTAGCAGCCAGTCAGGCAGCGGCACAGGAGCTAGCAAACAGAGCTGTAAACAGGGGAGTTTGAGTGGGAGTTCTGTTGGAGGAGAAGGTATTTGTGTGTGTTTTTGTATTGGTAGTATCTGTATGTGTAGAGGCTTGGAGGGGCTTTGTGCTGGGAGAGAAGCTGGGCCCTGATTAGGGGGCGGGGCTTCACTGACTAGGTGTCCTATAAAGGGAGCAGCCAGTCAGGCAGCGGCACAGGAGCTAGCAAACAGAGCTGTAAACAGGGGAGTTTGAGTGGTAGTTCTGTTGGAGGAGAAGGTATTTGTGTGTGTTTGGTTTTTTATTGGTAGTATCTGTATGTGAAGGGGTTTGGCGGGGCTTTGTGCTTGGAGAGAAGCTGAACCCTGATTAGGGGGCGGGGCTTCACTGACTAGGGGTCCTATAAAGGTAGCAGCCAGTCAGGCAGCGGAACAGACTTCTGCAGCGGCACAGGAGCTAGCAAACAGAGCTGTAAACAGGGGAGTTTGAGTGGGAGTTCTGTTGGAGGAGAAGCTATTTGTGTGTGTTTTTGTATTGGTAGTATCTGTATGTGTAGAGGCTTGGAGGGGCTAGGTGCTGCGAGAGAAGCTGAGCCCTGATTAGGGGGCGGGGCTTCCCTGACTAGGGGTCCTATAAAGGTAGCAGCCAGTCAGGCAGCGGCACAGGAGCTAGCAAACAGAGCTGTAAACAGGGGAGTTTGAGTGGGAGTTCTGTTGGAGGAGAAGGTATTTGTGTGTGTTTGGTTTTGCATTGGTTGTATCTGTATGTGTAGAGGCTTGGAGGGGCTTTTTGCTGGGAGAGAAGCTGAGCCCTGATTAGGGGGCGGGGCTTCACTGACTAGGGGTCCTACAAAGGTAGCAGCCAGTCAGGCAGCGGCACAGGAGCTAGCAAACAGAGCTGTGAACAGGGGAGTTTGAGTGGGAGTTCTGTTGGAGGAGAAGCTATTTGTGTGTGTTTTTGTATTGGTAGTATCTGTATGTGTAGAGGCTTGGAGGGGCTTTGTGCTGGGAGAGAAGCTGAGCCCTGATCAGGGGGCGGGGCTTCACTGATTAGGGGTCCTAGAAAGGGAGCAGCCAGTCAGGCAGCGGCACAGACAGCTGCAGTGGCACAGGAGCTAGCAAACAGAGCTGTAAACAGGGGAGTTTGAGTGGGAGTTCTGTTGGAGCAGAAGGTATTTGTGTGTGTTTGGTTTTGTATTGGTAGTATCTGTATGTGTAGGGGCTTTGTGCTGGGAGAGAAGCTGAGCCCTGATTAGGGGACGGGGCTTCACTGACTAGCGGTCCTATAAAGGTAGTAGCCAGTCAGGCAGCGGAACAGACAGCTGCAGTGGCACAGGAGTTAGCAAACAGAGCTGTGAACAGGGGAGTTTGAGTGGGAGTTCTGTTGGAGGAGAAGGTATTTGTGTATGTTTTTGTATTGGTATTATCTGTATGTGTAGAGTCTTGGAGGGGCTAGGTGCTGTGAGAGAAGCTGAGCCCTGATTAGGGGGCGGGGCTTCACTGACTAGGGGTCCTATAAAGGTAGCAGCCAGTCAGACAGCAGCACAGGAGCTAGCAAACAGTGCTGTAAGCAGGGGAGTTTGAGTGGGAGTTCTGTTGGAGGAGAAGGTATTTGTGTGTGTTTTTTTGTATTGGTAGTATCTGTATGTGCAGAGGCTTGGAGGGGCTTTGTGCTGGGAGAGAAGCTGAGCCCTGATTAGGGGGCGGGGCTTCACTGACTTGGGGTCCTATAAAGGTAGCAGCCAGTCAGGCAGCCGCACAGACAGCTGCTGCGGCACAGGAGCTAACAAACAGAGCTGTGAACAGGGGAGTTTGAGTGGGAGTTCTGTTGGAGGAGAAGGTATTTGTGTGTGTTCGGTTTTGTATTGGTAGTGTCTGTATGTGTACGGGCTTTGTGCTGGGAGAGAAGCTGAGCCCTGATTAGGGGGCGGGGCTTCACTGACTTGGGGTCCTATAAAGGTAGCAGCCAGTCAGGCAGCCGCACAGACAGCTGCAGCGGCACAGGAGCCAGCAAACAGAGCTGTAAACAGGGGAGTTTGAGTGGGAGTTCTGTTGGAGGAGATGGTATTTGTGTGTGTTTGGTTTTGTATTGGTAGTATCTGTATGTGTAGAGGCTTGGAGGGGCTTTGTGCTGGGAGAGAAGCTGAGCCCTGATTAGGGGGCGGGGCTGACTGACTAGGGGTCCTATAAAGGTAGCAGCCAGTCAGGCAGCGGCTAAGACAGCTGCAGCGGCACAGGAGCTAGCAAACAGAGCTGTAAACAGGGGTGTTGGAGTGGGAGTTCTGTTGGAGGAGATGGTATTTGTGTGTGTTTGGTTTTGTATTGGTAGTATCTGTATGTGTAGAGGCTTGGAGGGGCTTTGTGCTGGGAGAGAAGCTGAGCCCTGATCAGGGGGCGGGGCTTCACTGATTAGGGGTCCTAGAAAGGGAGCAGCCAGTCAGGCAGCGGCACAGACAGCTGCAGTGGCACAGGAGCTAGCAAACAGAGCTGTAAAGAGGGGAGTTTGAGTGGGAGTTCTGTTGGAGCAGAAGGTATTTGTGTGTGTTTGGTTTTGTATTGGTAGTATCTGTATGTGTAGGGGCTTTGTGCTGGGAGAGAAGCTGAGCCCTGATTAGGGGACGGGGCTTCACTGACTAGCGGTCCTATAAAGGTAGCAGCCAGTCAGGCAGCGGAACAGACAGCTGCAGTGGCACAGGAGTTAGCAAACAGAGCTGTGAACAGGGGAGTTTGAGTGGGAGTTCTGTTGGAGGAGAAGGTATTTGTGTATGTTTTTGTATTGGTATTATCTGTATGTGTAGAGGCTTGGAGGGGCTAGGTTCTGTGAGAGAAGCTGAGCCCTGATTAGGGGGCGGGGCTTCTCTGACTAGGGGTCCTATAAAGGTAGCAGCCAGTCAGGCAGCGGCACAGACAGCTGCAGTGGCACAGGAGCTAGCAAACAGAGCTGTGAACAGAGGAGTTTGAGTGGGAGTTCTGTTGGAGGAGAAGGTATTTGTGTGTGTTTGGTTTTGCATTGGTAGTATCTGTATGTGCAGGGGCTTTGTGCTGGGAGAGAACCTGAGCCCTGATAAGGGGGCGGGGCTTCACTGACTAGGGGTCCTATAAAGGTAGCAGCCAGTCAGGCAGCGGCACAGGAGCTAGCAAACAGAGCTGTAAACAGGGCAGTTTGAGTGGGAGTTCTGTTGGAGGAGAAGGTATTTGTGTGTTTTTTTGTATTGGTAGTATCTGTATGTGTAGAGGCTTGGAGGGGCTTTGTGCTGGGAGAGAAGCTGAGCCCTGATTGGGGGCGGGGCTTCACTGACTAGGGGTCCTATAAAGTTAGCAGCCAGTCAGGCAGCGGCACCGACAGCTGAAGCGGCACAGGACCTAGCAAACAGAGCTGTAAACAGGGGAGTTGGAGTGGGAGTTCTGTTGGAGGAGAAGGTATTTGTGTGTGTTTGGTTTTGTATTGTCAGTATCTGTATGTGCAGGGGCTTTGTGCTGGGAGAGAAGCTGAGCCCTGATCAGGGGGCGGGGCTTCACTGACTAGGGGTCCTATAAAGGTAGCAGCCAGTCAGGCAGCGGCACAGGAGCTAGGAAACAGAGCTGTGAACAGGGGAGTTTGAGTGGGAGTTCTGTTGGAGGAGAAGGTATTTGTGTGTGTTTTTGTATTGGTAGTATGTGTATGTGTAGAGGCTTGAAGGGGCTTCGTGCTGGGAGAGAAGCTGAGCCCTGATTAGGGGGCGGGGCTTGACTGACTAGGGGTCCTATAAAGGTAGCAGCCAGTCAGGCAGCGGCTCAGACAGCTGCAGCGGCACAGGAGCTAGCAAACAGAGCTGTAAACAGGGGAGTTTGAGTGGGAGTTCTGTAGGAGGAGATGGTATTTGTGTGTGTTTGGTTTTGTATTGGTAGTATCTGTATGTGTAGAGGCTTGGAGGGGCTTTGTGCTGGGAGAGAAGCTGAGCCCTGATTAGGGGGCGGGGCTTCACTGACTAGGGGTCCTATAAAGGTAGCAGCCAGTCAGGCAGCGGAACAGACAGCTGCAGTGGCACAGGAGCTAGCAAACAGAGCTTTAAACAGGGGAATTTGAGTGGGAGTTCTGTTGGAGGAGAAGGTATTTGTGTGTGTTTTTGTATTGGTAGTATCTGTATGTGTAGAGGCTTGAAGGGGCTTTGTGCTGGGAGAGAAGCTGAGCCCTGATTAGGGTGTGGGGCTTCACTGACTAGGGGTCCTATAAAGGTAGCAGCCAGTCAGGCATTGGCACAGACAGCTGCAGCGGCACAGGAGCTAGCAAACAGAGCTGTAAACAGGGGAGTTTGAGTGGGAGTTCTGTTGGAGGAGAAGGTATTTCTGTGTGTTTGGTTTTGTATTGTCAGTATCTGTATGTGCAGGGGCTTTGTGCTGGGAGAGAAGCTGAGCCCTGATTAGGGGGCGGGGCTTCCCTGACTAGGGGTCCTATAAAGGTAGCAGCCAGTCAGGCAGCGGCACAGGAGCTAGCAAACAGAGCTGTAAACAGGGGAGTTTGAGTGGGAGTTCTGTTGGAGGAGAAGGTATTTGTGTGTGTTTGGTTTTGCATTGGTAGTATCTGTATGTGTAGAGGCTTGGAGGGGCTTTGTGCTGGGAGAGAAGCTGAGTCCTGATTAGGGGGCGGGGCTTCACTGACTAGGGGTCCTATAAAGGTAGCAGCCAGTCAGGCATTGGCACAGACAGCTGCAGCGGCACAGGAGCTAGCAAACAGAGCTGTAAACAGGGGAATTTGAGTGGGAGTTCTGTTGGAGGAGAAGGTATTTGTGTGTGTTTTTGTATTGGTAGTATCTGTATGTGTAGAGGCTTGAAGGGGCTTTGTGCTGGGAGAGAAGCTGAGCCCTGATTAGGGGGCGGGGCTTGACTGACTAGGGGTCCTATAAAGGTAGTAGCCAGTCAGGCAGCGGCACAGACAGCTGCAGTGGCACAGGAGCTAGCAAACAGAGCTGTGAACAGGGGAGTTTGAGTGGGAGTTCTGTTGGAGGAGAAGGTATTTGTGTGTGTTTGGTTTTGCATTGGTAGTATCTGTATGTGCAGGGGCTTTGTGCTGGGAGAGAAGCTGAGCCCTGATTAGGGGGCGGGGCTTCACTGACTAGGGGTCCTATAAAGGTAGCAGCCAGTCACGCAGAGGCACAGGAGCTAGCAAACAGAGCTGTAAACAGGGCAGTTTGAGTGGGAGTTCTGTTGGAGGAGAAGGTATTTGTGTGTTTTTTTGTATTGGTAGTATCTGTATATGTAGAGGCTTGGAGGGGCTTTGTGCTGGGAGAGAAGCTGAGCCCTGATCAGGGGGCGGGGCTTCACTGACTAGGGGTCCTATAAAGCTAGCAGCCAGTCAAGCAGCGGCACAGGAGCTAGCAAACAGATCTGTAAACAGGGCAGTTTGAGTGGGAGTTCTGTTGGAGGAGAAGGTATTTGTGTGTGTTTGGCTTTGTATTGGTAGTATCTGTATGTGTAGAGGCTTGGATGGGCTTTGTGCTGGGAGAGAAGCTGAGCCCTGATTAGGGGGCGGGGCTTCAGTGACTAGGGGTCCTATAAAGGTACCAGCCAGTCAGGCAGCGGCACAGGAGCTAGCAAACAGAGCTGTAAACAGGGGAGTTTGAGTGGGAGTTCTGTTGGAGGAGAAGGTATTTGTGTGTGTTTGGTTTTTTATTGGTAGTATCTGTATGTGTAGAGGCTTGGAGGGGCTTTGTGATGGGAGAGAAGCTGAGCCCTGATTAGGGGGCGGGGCTTCTCTGACTAGGGGTCCTATAAAGGTAGCAGCCAGTCAGGCAGCGGCACAGACAGCTGCAGTGGCACAGGAGTTAGCAAACAGAGCTGTGAACAGGGGAGTTTGAGTGGGAGTTCTGTTGGAGGAGAAGGTATTTGTGTGTGTTTGGTTTTGCATTGGTAGTATCTGTATGTGCAGGGGCTTTGTGCTGGGAGAGAAGCTGAGCCCTGATTAGGGGACGGGGCTTCACTGACTAGCGGTCCTATAAAGGTAGTAGCCAGTCAGGCAGCGGAACAGACAGCTGCAGTGGCACAGGAGTTAGCAAACAGAGCTGTGAACAGGGGAGTTTGAGTGGGAGTTCTGTTGGAGGAGAAGGTATTTGTGTATGTTTTTGTATTGGTATTATCTGTATGTGTAGAGGCTTGGAGGGGCTAGGTGCTGTGAGAGAAGCTGAGCCCTGATTAGGGGGCGGGGCTTCCCTGACTAGGGGTCCTATAAAGGTAGCAGCCAGTCAGACAGCAGCACAGGAGCTAGCAAACAGTGCTGTAAGCAGGGGAGTTTGAGTGGGAGTTCTGTTGGAGGAGAAGGTATTTGTGTGTGTTTTTTTGTATTGGTAGTATCTGTATGTGCAGAGGCTTGGAGGGGCTTTGTGCTGGGAGAGAAGCTGAGCCCTGATTAGGGGGCGGGGCTTCACTGACTTGGGGTCCTATAAAGGTAGCAGCCAGTCAGGCAGCCGCACAGACAGCTGCTGCGGCACAGGAGCTAGCAAACAGAGCTGTGAACAGGGGAGTTTGAGTGGGAGTTCTGTTGGAGGAGAAGGTATTTGTGTGTGTTTGGATTTGTATTGTCAGTATCTGTATGTGCAGGGGCTTTGTGCTGGGAGAGAAGCTGAGCCCTGATTAGGGGGCGGGGCTTCCCTGACTAGGGGTCCTATAAAGGTAACAGCCAGTCAGGCAGCGGCACAGGAGCTAGCAAACAGAGCTGTAAACAGGGGAGTTTGAGTGGGAGTTCTGTTGGAGGAGAAGGTATTTGTGTGTGTTCGGTTTTGTATTGGTAGTGTCTGTATGTGTACGGGCTTTGTGCTGGGAGAGAAGCTGAGCCCTGATTAGGGGGCGGGGCTTCACTGACTTGAGGTCGTATAAAGGTAGCAGCCAGTCAGGCAGCCGCACAGACAGCTGCAGCGGCACAGGAGCCAGCAAACAGAGCTGTAAACAGGGGAGTTTGAGTTGGAGTTCTGTTGGAGGAGAAGGTATTTGTGTGTTTTTTTGTATTGGTAGTATCTGTATGTGTAGAGGCTTGGAGGGGCTTTGTGCTGGGAGAGAAGCTGAGCCCTGATTGGGGGCGGGGCTTCACTGACTAGGGGTCCTATAAAGTTAGCAGCCAGTCAGGCAGCGGCACCGACAGCTGAAGCGGCACAGGACCTAGCAAACAGATCTGTAAACAGGGGAGTTGGAGTGGGAGTTCTGTTGGAGGAGAAGGTATTTGTGTGTGTTTGGTTTTGTATTGTCAGTATCTGTATGTGCAGGGGCTTTGTGCTGGGAGAGAAGCTGAGCCCGGATCAGGGGGCGGGGCTTCACTGACTAGGGGTCCTATAAAGGTAGCAGCCAGTCAGGCAGCGTCACAGGAGCTAGCAAACAGAGCTGTGAACAGGGGAGTTTGAGTGGGAGTTCTGTTGGAGGAGAAGGTATTTGTGTGTCTTTTTGTATTGGTAGTATCTGTATGTGTAGAGGCTTGGAGGGGCTAGGTGCTCTGAGAGAAGCTGAGCCCTGATTAGGGGGCGGGGCTTCACTGACTAGGGGTCCTATAAAGGTAGCAGCCAGTCAGGCAGCGGCACAGGAGCTAGGAAACAGAGCTGTGAACAGGGGACTTTGAGTGGGAGTTCTGTTGGAGGAGAAGGTATTTGTGTGTGTTTGGTTTTGTATTGGTAGTATCTGTATGTGTAGAGGCTTGGAGGGGCTTTGTGCTGGGAGAGAAGCTGAGCCCTGATTAGGGGGCGGGGCTTCACTGACTAGGGGTCCTATAAAGGTAGCAGCCAGTCAGGCAGCAGAACAGACAGCTGCAGTGGCACAGGAGCAAGCAAACAGAGCTTTAAACAGGGGAATTTGAGTGGGAGTTCTGTTGGAGGAGAAGGTATTTGTGTGTGTTTTTGTATTGGTAGTATCTGTATGTGTAGAGGCTTGAAGGGGCTTTGTGCTGGGAGAGAAGCTGAGCCCTGATTAGGGGGCGGGGCTTCACTGACTAGGGGTCCTATAAAGGTAGCAGCCAGTCAGGCAGCGGCACAGACAGCTGCAGTGGCAGAGGAGCTAGCAAACAGAGCTGTGAACAGGGGAGTTTGAGTGGGAGTTCTGTTGGAGAAGGTATTTGTGTGTGTTTGGTTTTGCATTGGTAGTATCTGTATGTGCAGGGGCTTTGTGCTGGGAGAGAAGCTGAGCCCTGATTAGGGGGCGGGGCTTCACTGACTAGGGGTCCTATAAAGGTAGCAGCCAGTCAGGCAGAGGCACAGGAGCTAGCAAACAGAGCTGTAAACAGGGCAGTTTGAGTGGGAGTTCTGTTGGAGGAGAAGGTATTTGTGTGTTTTTTTGTATTGGTAGTATCTGTATATGTAGAGGCTTGGAGGGGCTTTGTGCTGGGAGAGAAGCTGAGCCCTGATCAGGGGGCGGGGCTTCACTGACTAGGGGTCCTATAAAGCTGGCAGCCAGTCAAGCAGCGGCACAGGAGCTAGCAAACAGAGCTGTAAACAGGGCAGTTTGAGTGGGAGTTCTGTTAGAGGAGAAGGTATTTGTGTGTGTTTTTGTATTGGTAGTATCTGTATGTGTAGAGGCTTGGAGGGGCTTTGTGCTGGGAGAGAAGCTGGGCCCTGATTAGCGGGCGGGGCTTCACTGACTAGGTGTCCTATAAAGGGAGCAGCCAGTCAGGCAGCGGCACAGGAGCTAGCAAACAGAGCTGTAAACAGGGCAGTTTGAGTGGGAGTTCTGTTGGAGGAGAAGGTATTTGTGTGTGTTTGGTTTTGTATTGGTAGTATCTGTATGTGTAGAGGCTTGGATGGGCTTTGTGCTGGGAGAGAAGCTGAGCCCTGATTAGGGGGCGGGGCTTCAGTGACTAGGCGTCCTATAAAGGTACCAGCCAGTCAGGCAGCGGCACAGGAGCTAGCAAACAGAGCTGTAAGCAGGGGAGTTTGAGTGGGAGTTCTGTTGGAGGAGAAGGTATTTGTGTGTGTTTGGTTTTTTATTGGTAGTATCTGTATGTGAAGGGGTTTGGCGGGGCTTTGTGCTTGGAGAGAAGCTGAACCCTGATTAGGGGGCGGGGCTTCACTGACTAGGGGTCCTATAAAGGTAGCAGCCAGTCAGGCATTGGCACAGACAGCTGCAGTGGCATAGGAGTTAGCAAACAGAGCTGTGAACAGGGGAGTTTGAGTGGGAGTTCTGTTGGAGGAGAAGGTATTTTTGTGTGTTTTTGTATTGGTATTATCTGTATGTGTAGAGGCTTGGAGGGGCTTTGTGATGGGAGAGAAGCTGAGCCCTGATTAGGGGGCGGGGCTTCACTGACTAGGGGTCCTATAAAGGTAGTAGCCAGTCAGGCAGCGGAACAGACAGCTGCAGTGGCACAGGAGTTAGCAAACAGAGCTGTGAACAGGGGAGTTTGAGTGGGAGTTCTGTTGGAGGAGAAGGTATTTGTGTATGTTTTTGTATTGGTATTATCTGTATGTGTAGAGGCTTGGAGGGGCTAGGTGCTGTGAGAGAAGCTGGGCCCTGATTAGGGGGCGGGGCTTCCCTGACTAGGGGTCCTATAAAGGTAGCAGCCAGTCAGACAGCAGCACAGGAGCTAGCAAACAGTGCTGTAAGCAGGGGAGTTTGAGTGGGAGTTCTGTTGGAGGAGAAGGTATTTGTGTGTGTTTTTTTGTATTGGTAGTATCTGTATGTGCAGAGGCTTGGAGGGGCTTTGTGCTGGGAGAGAAGCTGAGCCCTGATTAGGGGGCGGGGCTTCACTGACTTGGGGTCCTATAAAGGTAGCAGCCAGTCAGGCAGCGGAACAGACAGCTGCAGTGGCACAGGAGCTAGCAAACAGAGCTGTAAACAGGGGAGTTTGAGTGGGAGTTCTGTAGGAGGAGATGGTATTTGTGTGTGTTTGGTTTTGTATTGGTAGTATCTGTATGTGTAGAGGCTTGGAGGGGCTTTGTGCTGGGAGAGAAGCTGAGCCCTGATTAGGGGGCGGGGCTTCACTGACTAGGGGTCCTATAAAGGTAGCAGCCAGTCAGGCAGCGGAACAGACAGCTGCAGTGGCACAGGAGGTAGCAAACAGAGCTTTAAACAGGGGAATTTGAGTGGGAGTTCTGTTGGAGAAGGTATTTGTGTGTGTTTGGTTTTGCATTGGTAGTATCTGTATGTGCAGGGGCTTTGTGCTGGGAGAGAAGCTGAGCCCTGATTAGGGGGCGGGGCTTCACTGACTAGGTGTCCTATAAAGGGAGCAGCCAGTCAGGCAGCGGCACAGGAGCTAGCAAACAGAGCTGTAAACAGGGCAGTTTGAGTGGGAGTTCTGTTGGAGGAGAAGGTATTTGTGTGTGTTTGGTTTTGTATTGGTAGTATCTGTATGTGTAGAGGCTTGGATGGGCTTTGTGCTGGGAGAGAAGCTGAGCCCTGATTAGGGGGCGGGGCTTCAGTGACTAGGCGTCCTATAAAGGTACCAGCCAGTCAGGCAGCGGCACAGGAGCTAGCAAACAGAGCTGTAAGCAGGGGAGTTTGAGTGGGAGTTCTGTTGGAGGAGAAGGTATTTGTGTGTGTTTTTTTGTATTGGTAGTATCTGTATGTGCAGAGGCTTGGAGGGGCTTTGTGCTGGGAGAGAAGCTGAGCCCTGATTAGGGGGCGGGGCTTCACTGACTTGGGGTCCTATAAAGGTAGCAGCCAGTCAGGCAGCCGCACAGACAGCTGCAGCGGCACAGGAGCTAGCAAACAGAGCTGTAAACAGGGGAGTTTGAGTGGGAGTTCTGTAGGAGGAGATGGTATTTGTGTGTGTTTGGTTTTGTATTGGTAGTATCTGTATGTGTAGAGGCTTGGAGGGGCTTTGTGCTGGGAGAGAAGCTGAGCCCTGATTAGGGGGCGGGGCTTCACTGACTAGGGGTCCTATAAAGGTAGCAGCCAGTCAGGCAGCGGAACAGACAGCTGCAGTGGCACAGGAGGTAGCAAACAGAGCTTTAAACAGGGGAATTTGAGTGGGAGTTCTGTTGGAGGAGAAGCTATTTGTGTGTGTTTTTGTATTGGTAGTATCTGTATGTGTAGAGGCTTGAAGAGGCTTTGTGCTGGGAGAGAAGCTGAGCCCTGATTAGGGGGTGGGGCTTCACTGACTAGGGGTCCTATAAAGGTAGCAGCCAGTCAGGCATTGGCACAGACAGCTGCAGAGGCACAGGAGCTAGCAAACAGAGCTGTAAACAGGGGAGTTTGAGTGGGAGTTCTGTTGGAGGAGAAGGTATTTGTGTGTGTTTGGTTTTGCATTGGTAGTATCTGTATGTGTAGAGGCTTGGAGGGGCTTTGTGCTGGGAGAGAAGCTGAGCCCTGATTAGGGGGCGGGGCTTCACTGACTAGGGGTCCTATAAAGGTAGCAGCCAGTCAGGCAGCGGCACAGGAGCTAGCAAACAGAGCTGTGAACAGGGGAGTTTGAGTGGGAGTTCTGTTGGAGGAGAAGGTATTTGTGTGTGTTTGGTTTTGTATTGTCAGTATCTGTATGTGCAGGGGCTTTGTGCTGGGAGAGAAGCTGAGCCCTGATTAGGGGGCGGGGCTTCCCTGACTAGGGGTCCTATAAAGGTAGCAGCCAGTCAGGCAGCGGCACAGGAGCTAGCAAACAGAGCTGTAAACAGGGGAGTTTGAGTGGGAGTCCTGTTGGAGGAGAAGGTATTTGTGTGTGTTTGGTTTTGCATTGGTAGTATCTGTATGTGTAGAGGCTTGGAGGGGCTTTGTGCTGGGAGAGAAGCTGAGCCCTGATTAGGGGGCGGGGCTTCACTGACTAGGGGTCCTATAAAGGTAGCAGCCAGTCAGGCATTGGCACAGACAGCTGCAGCGGCACAGGAGCTAGCAAACAGAGCTGTAAACAGGGGAGTTTGAGTGGGAGTTCTGTTGGAGGAGAAGGTATTTGTGTGTGTTTGGTTTTGTATTGGTAGTATCTGTATGTGTAGAGGCTTGGAGGGGCTTTGTGCTGGGAGAG
Source organism: Lepidochelys olivacea (assembly GCF_965140295.1). NCBI lineage: Eukaryota > Metazoa > Chordata > Testudines > Cheloniidae > Lepidochelys > Lepidochelys olivacea. Next base: position 934,406 of record NC_140432.1, on the reverse strand, counting down.
AAGCTGAGCCCTGATTAGGGGGCGGGGCTTCACTGACTAGGGGTCCTATAAAGGTAGCAGCTAGTCAGGCAGCAGAACAGACAGCTGCAGTGGCACAGGAGCAAGCAAACAGAGCTTTAAACAGGGGAATTTGAGTGGGAGTTCTGTTGGAGGAGAAGGTATTTGTGTGTGTTTTTGTATTGGTAGTATCTGTATGTGTAGAGGCTTGAAGGGGCTTTGTGCTGGGAGAGAAGCTGAGCCCTGATTAGGGGGCGGGGCTTCACTGACTAGGGGTCCTATAAAGGTAGCAGCCAGTCAGGCAGCGGCTCAGACAGCTGCAGTGGCACAGGAGCTAGCAAACAGAGCTGTGAACAGGGGAGTTTGAGTGGGAGTTCTGTTAGAGAAGGTATTTGTGTGTGTTTGGTTTTGCATTGGTAGTATCTGTATGTGCAGGGGCTTTGTGCTGGGAGAGAAGCTGAGCCCTGATTAGGGGGCGGGGCTTCACTGACTAGGGGTCCTATAAAGGTAGCAGCCAGTCAGGCAGAGGCACAGGAGCTAGCAAACAGAGCTGTAAACAGGGCAGTTTGAGTGGGAGTTCTGTTGGAGGAGAAGGTATTTGTGTGTTTTTTTGTATTGGTAGTATCTGTATATGTAGAGGCTTGGAGGGGCTTTGTGCTGGGAGAGAAGCTGAGCCCTGATCAGGGGGCGGGGCTTCACTGACTAGGGGTCCTATAAAGCTGGCAGCCAGTCAAGCAGCGGCACAGGAGCTAGCAAACAGAGCTGTAAACAGGGCAGTTTGAGTGGGAGTTCTGTTGGAGGAGAAGGTATTTGTGTGTGTTTTTGTATTGGTAGTATCTGTATGTGTAGAGGCTTGGAGGGGCTTTGTGCTGGGAGAGAAGCTGGGCCCTGATTAGCGGGCGGGGCTTCACTGACTAGGTGTCCTATAAAGGGAGCAGCCAGTCAGGCAGCGGCACAGGAGCTAGCAAACAGAGCTGTAAACAGGGCAGTTTGAGTGGGAGTTCTGTTGGAGGAGAAGGTATTTGTGTGTGTTTGGTTTTGTATTGGTAGTATCTGTATGTGTAGAGGCTTGGATGGGCTTTGTGCTGGGAGAGAAGCTGAGCCCTGATTAGGGGGCGGGGCTTCAGTGACTAGGCGTCCTATAAAGGTACCAGCCAGTCAGGCAGCGGCACAGGAGCTAGCAAACAGAGCTGTAAGCAGGGGAGTTTGAGTGGGAGTTCTGTTGGAGGAGAAGGTATTTGTGTGTGTTTGGTTTTTTATTGGTAGTATCTGTATGTGAAGGGGTTTGGCGGGGCTTTGTGCTTGGAGAGAAGCTGAACCCTGATTAGGGGGCGGGGCTTCACTGACTAGGGGTCCTATAAAGGTAGCAGCCAGTCAGGCATTGGCACAGACAGCTGCAATGGCATAGGAGTTAGCAAACAGAGCTGTGAACATTGGAGTTTGAGTGGGAGTTCTGTTGGAGGAGAAGGTATTTTTGTGTGTTTTTGTATTGGTATTATCTGTATGTGTAGAGGCTTGGAGGGGCTTTGTGATGGGAGAGAAGCTGAGCCCTGATTAGGGGGCGGGGCTTCACTGACTAGGGGTCCTATAAAGGTAGTAGCCAGTCAGGCAGCGGAACAGACAGCTGCAGTGGCACAGGAGTTAGCAAACAGAGCTGTGAACAGGGGAGTTTGAGTGGGAGTTCTGTTGGAGGAGAAGGTATTTGTGTATGTTTTTGTATTGGTATTATCTGTATGTGTAGAGGCTTGGAGGGGCTAGGTGCTGTGAGAGAAGCTGGGCCCTGATTAGGGGGCGGGGCTTCCCTGACTAGGGGTCCTATAAAGGTAGCAGCCAGTCAGACAGCAGCACAGGAGCTAGCAAACAGTGCTGTAAGCAGGGGAGTTTGAGTGGGAGTTCTGTTGGAGGAGAAGGTATTTGTGTGTGTTTTTTTGTATTGGTAGTATCTGTATGTGCAGAGGCTTGGAGGGGCTTTGTGCTGGGAGAGAAGCTGAGCCCTGATTAGGGGGCGGGGCTTCACTGACTTGGGGTCCTATAAAGGTAGCAGCCAGTCAGGCAGCCGCACAGACAGCTGCTGCGGCACAGGAGCTAGCAAACAGAGTTGTGAACAGGGGAGTTTGAGTGGGAGTTCTGTTGGAGGAGAAGGTATTTGTGTGTGTTTTTGTATTGGTAGTATGTGTATGTGTAGAGGCTTGAAGGGGCTTTGTGCTGGGAGAGAAGCTGAGCCCTGATTAGGGGGCGGGGCTTGACTGTCTAGGGGTCCTATAAAGGTAGCAGCCAGTCAGGCAGCGGCTCAGACAGCTGCAGCGGCACAGGAGCTAGCAAACAGAGCTGTAAACAGGGGAGTTTGAGTGGGAGTTCTGTAGGAGGAGATGGTATTTGTGTGTGTTTGGTTTTGTATTGGTAGTATCTGTATGTGTAGAGGCTTGGAGGGGCTTTGTGCTGGGAGAGAAGCTGAGCCCTGATTAGGGGGCGGGGCTTCACTGACTAGGGGTCCTATAAAGGTAGCAGCCAGTCAGGCAGCGGAACAGACAGCTGCAGTGGCACAGGAGGTAGCAAACAGAGCTTTAAACAGGGGAATTTGAGTGGGAGTTCTGTTGGAGGAGAAGGTATTTGTGTGTGTTTTTGTATTGGTAGTATCTGTATGTGTAGAGGCTTGAAGAGGCTTTGTGCTGGGAGAGAAGCTGAGCCCTGATTAGGGGGTGGGGCTTCACTGACTAGGGGTCCTATAAAGGTAGCAGCCAGTCAGGCATTGGCACAGACAGCTGCAGCGGCACAGGAGCTAGCAAACAGAGCTGTAAACAGGGGAGTTTGAGTGGGAGTTCTGTTGGAGGAGAAGGTATTTTTGTGTGTTTTTGTATTGGTAGTATCTGTATGTGTAGAGGCTTGGAGGGGCTTTGTGATGGGAGAGAAGCTGAGCCCTGATTAGGGGGCGGGGCTTCTCTGACTAGGGGTCCTATAAAGGTAGCAGCCAGTCAGGCAGCGGCACAGACAGCTGCAGTGGCACAGGAGCTAGCAAAAAGAGCTGTGAAGAGGGGAGTTTGAGTGGGAGTTCTGTTGGAGAAGGTATTTGTGTGTGTTTGGTTTTGCATTGGTAGTATCTGTATGTGCAGGGGCTTTGTGCTGGGAGAGAAGCTGAGCCCTGATTAGGGGGCGGGGCTTCACTGACTAGAGGTCCTATAAAGGTAGCAGCCAGTCAGGCAGCGGCACAGGAGCTAGCAAACAGAGCTGTGAACAGGGGAGTTTGAGTGGGAGTTCTGTTGGAGGAGAAGTTATTTGTGTGTGTGTGTTTTTGTATTGGTAGTATCTGTATGTGTAGAGGCTTGGAGGGGCTTTGTGCTGGGAGAGAAGCTGAGCCCTGATTAGGGGGCGGGGCTTCACTGACTAGGGGTCCTATAAAGGTAGCAGCCAGTCAGGCAGCGGCACAGACAGCTGCAGCGGCACAGGAGTTAGCAAACAGAGCTGTAAACAGGGGAGTTTGAGTGGGAGTTCTGTTGGAGGAGAAGGTATTTGTGTGTGTTTGGTTTTGTATTGGTAGTATCTGTATGTGTAGAGGCTTGGAGGGGCTTTGTGCTGGGAGAGAAGCTGAGCCCTGATTAGGTGGCGGGGCTTCACTGACTAGGGGTCCTATAAAGGTAGCAGCCAGTCAGGCAGCAGAACAGACAGCTGCAGTGGCACACGAGCTAGCAAACAGAGCTTTAAACAGGGGAATTTGAGTGGGAGTTCTGTTGGAGGAGAAGGTATTTGTGTGTGTTTTTGTATTGGTAGTATCTGTATGTGTAGAGGCTTGAAGGGGCTTTGTGCTGGGAGAGAAGCTGAGCCCTGATTAGGGGGCGGGGCTTCACTGACTAGGGGTCCTATAAATGTAGCAGCCAGTCAGGCAGCGGCACAGACAGCTGCAGTGGCACAGGAGCTAGCAAACAGAGCTGTGAACAGGGGAGTTTGAGTGGGAGTTCTGTTGGAGAAGGTATTTGTGTGTGTTTGGTTTTGCATTGGTAGTATCTGTATGTGCAGGGGCTTTGTGCTGGGAGAGAAGCTGAGCCCTGATTAGGGGGCGGGGCTTCACTGACTAGGGGTCCTATAAAGCTAGCAGCCAGTCGGGCAGCGGCACAGGAGCTAGCAAACAGAGCTGTAAACAGGGCAGTTTGAGTGGGAGTTCTGTTGGAGGAGAAGCTATTGTGTGTGTTTTTGTATTGGTAGTATCTGTATGTGTAGAGGCTTGGAGGGGCTTTGTGCTGGGAGAGAAGCTGAGCCCTGATTAGGGGGCGCGGCTTCACTGACTAGGGGTCCTATAAAGGTAGCAGCCAGTCAGGCAGCGGCACAGGAGGTAGCAAACAGAGCTGTGAACAGGGGAGTTTGAGTGGGAGTTCTGTTGGAGGAGAAGGTATTTGTGTGTGTTTGGTTTTGTATTGGTAGTATCTGTATGTGTAGAGGCTTGGAGGGGCTTTGTGCTGGGAGAGAAGCTGAGCCCTGATTAGGGGGCGGGACTTCACTGACTTGGGGTCCTATAAAGGTAGCAGCCAGTCAGGCAGCCGCACAGACAGCTGCAGCGGCACAGGAGCCAGCAAACTGAGCTGTAAACAGGGGAGTTTGAGTGGGAGTTCTGTTGGAGGAGATGGTATTTGTGTGTGTTTGGTTTTGTATTGGTAGTATCTGTATGTGTAGAGGCTTGGAGGGGCTTTGTGCTGGGAGAGAAGCTGAGCCCTGATTAGGGGGCGGGACTTCACTGACTTGGGGTCCTATAAAGGTAGCAGCCAGTCAGGCAGCCGCACAGACAGCTGCAGTGGCACAGGAGCTAGCAAACAGAGCTGTGAACAGGGGAGTTTGAGTGGGAGTTCTGTTGGAGGAGAAGGTATTTGTGTGTGTTTGGTTTTGCATTGGTAGTATCTGTATGTGCAGGGGCTTTGTGCTGGGAGAGAAGCTGAGTCCTGATTAGGGGGCGGGGCTTCACTGACTAGGGGTCCTATAAAGGTAGCAGCCAGTCAGGCATTGGCACAGACAGCTGCAGCGGCACAGGAGCTAGCAAACAGAGCTGTAAACAGGGGAATTTGAGTGGGAGTTCTGTTGGAGGAGAAGGTATTTGTGTGTGTTTTTGTATTGGTAGTATCTGTATGTGTAGAGGCTTGAAGGGGCTTTGTGCTGGGAGAGAAGCTGAGCCCTGATTAGGGGGCGGGGCTTCACTGACTAGGGGTCATATAAAGGTAGCAGCCAGTCAGGCAGCGGCACAGACAGCTGCAGTGGCACAGGAGCTAGCAAACAGAGCTGTGAACAGGGGAGTTTGAGTGGGAGTTCTGTTGGAGGAGAAGGTATTTGTGTGTGTTTGGTTTTGCATTGGTAGTATCTGTATGTGCAGGGGCTTTGTGCTGGGAGAGAAGCTGAGCCCTGATTAGGGGGCGGGGCTTCACTGACTAGGGGTCCTATAAAGGTAGCAGCCAGTCAGGCAGAGGCACAGGAGCTAGCAAACAGAGCTGTAAACAGGGCAGTTTGAGTGGGAGTTCTGTTGGAGGAGAAGGTATTTGTGTGTGTTTTTGTATTGGTAGTATCTGTATATGTAGAGGCTTGGAGGGGCTTTGTGCTGGGAGAGAAGCTGAGCCCTGATCAGGGGGCGGGGCTTCACTGACTAGGGGTCCTATAAAGCTAGCAGCCAGTCAAGCAGCGGCACAGGAGCTAGCAAACAGAGCTGTAAACAGGGCAGTTTGAGTGGGAGTTCTGTTGGAGGAGAAGGTATTTGTGTGTGTTTTTGTATTGGTAGTATCTGTATGTGTAGAGGCTTGGAGGGGCTTTGTGCTGGGAGAGAAGCTGGGCCCTGATTAGCGGGCGGGGCTTCACTGACTAGGTGTCCTATAAAGGGAGCAGCCAGTCAGGCAGCGGCACAGGAGCTAGCAAACAGAGCTGTAAACAGGGGAGTTTGAGTGGTAGTTCTGTTGGAGGAGAAGGTATTTGTGTGTGTTTGGTTTTGTATTGGTAGTATCTGTATGTGTAGAGGCTTGGATGGGCTTTGTGCTGGGAGAGAAGCTGAGCCCTGATTAGGGGGCGGGGCTTCAGTGACTAGGGGTCCTATAAAGGTACCAGCCAGTCAGGCAGCGGCACAGGAGCTAGCAAACAGAGCTGTAAACAGGGGAGTTTGAGTGGGAGTTCTGTTGGAGGAGAAAGTATTTGTGTGTGTTTGGTTTTTTATTGGTAGTATCTGTATGTGTAGAGGCTTGGAGGGGCTTTGTGATGGGAGAGAAGCTGAGCCCTGATTAGGGGGCGGGGCTTCTCTGACTAGGGGTCCTATAAAGGTAGCAGCCAGTCAGGCAGCGGCACAGACAGCTGCAGTGGCACAGGAGCTAGCAAACAGAGCTGTGAACAGGGGAGTTTGAGTGGGAGTTCTGTTGGAGAAGGTATTTGTGTGTGTTTGGTTTTGCATTGGTAGTATCTGTATGTGCAGGGGCTTTGTGCTGGGAGAGAAGCTGAGCCCTGATTAGGGGACGGGGCTTCACTGACTAGCGGTCCTATAAAGGTAGTAGCCAGTCAGGCAGCGGAACAGACAGCTGCAGTGGCACAGGAGTTAGCAAACAGAGCTGTGAACAGGGGAGTTTGAGTGGGAGTTCTGTTGGAGGAGAAGGTATTTGTGTATGTTTTTGTATTGGTATTATCTGTATGTGTAGAGGCTTGGAGGGGCTAGGTGCTGTGAGAGAAGCTGAGCCCTGATTAGGGGGCGGGGCTTCCCTGACTAGGGGTCCTATAAAGGTAGCAGCCAGTCAGACAGCAGCACAGGAGCTAGCAAACAGTGCTGTAAGCAGGGGAGTTTGAGTGGGAGTTCTGTTGGAGGAGAAGGTATTTGTGTGTGTTTTTTGTATTGGTAGTATCTGTATGTGCAGAGGCTTGGAGGGGCTTTGTGCTGGGAGAGAAGCTGAGCCCTGATTAGGGGGCGGGGCTTCACTGACTAGGGGTCCTATAAAGGTAGCAGCCAGTCAGGCAGCCGCACAGACAGCTGCTGCGGCACAGGAGCTAGCAAACAGAGCTGTGAACAGGGGAGTTTGAGTGGGAGTTCTGTTGGAGGAGAAGGTATTTGTGTGTGTTTGGATTTGTATTGTCAGTATCTGTATGTGCAGGGGCTTTGTGCTGGGAGAGAAGCTGAGCCCTGATTAGGGGGCGGGGCTTCCCTGACTAGGGGTCCTATAAAGGTAGCAGCCAGTCAGGCAGCGGCACAGGAGCTAGCAAACAGAGCTGTAAACAGGGGAGTTTGAGTGGGAGTTCTGTTGGAGGAGAAGGTATTTGTGTGTGTTCGGTTTTGTATTGGTAGTGTCTGTTTGTGTACGGGCTTTGTGCTGGGAGAGAAGCTGAGCCCTGATTAGGGGACGGGGCTTCACTGACTAGGGGTCCTATAAAGGTAGCAGCCAGTCAGGCAGCGGCACAGGAGCTAGCAAACAGAGCTGTAAACAGGGCAGTTTGAGTGGGAGTTCTGTTGGAGGAGAAGGTATTTGTGTGTTTTTTTGTATTGGTAGTATCTGTATGTGTAGAGGCTTGGAGGGGCTTTGTGCTGGGAGAGAAGCTGAGCCCTGATTGGGGGCGGGGCTTCACTGACTAGGGGTCCTATAAAGTTAGCAGCCAGTCAGGCAGCGGCACCGACAGCTGAAGCGGCACAGGACCTAGCAAACAGAGCTGTAAACAGGGGAGTTGGAGTGGGAGTTCTGTTGGAGGAGAAGGTATTTGTGTGTGTTTGGTTTTGTATTGTCAGTATCTGTATGTGCAGGGGCTTTGTGCTGGGAGAGAAGCTGAGCCCTGATCAGGGGGCGGGGCTTCACTGACTAGGGGTCCTATAAAGGTAGCAGCCAGTCAGGCAGCGTCACAGGAGCTAGCAAACAGAGCTGTAAACAGGGCAGTTTGAGTGGGAGTTCTGTTGGAGGAGAAGCTATTGTGTGTGTTTTTGTATTGGTAGTATCTGTATGTGTAGAGGCTTGGAGGGGCTAGGTGCTGCGAGAGAAGCTGAGCCCTGATTAGGGGGCGGGGCTTCACTGACTAGGGGTCCTATAAAGGTAGCAGCCAGTCAGGCAGCGGTACAGGAGCTAGGAAACAGACCTGTAAACAGGGGAGTTTGAGTGGGAGTTCTGTTGGAGGAGAAGGTATTTGTGTCTGTTTTTGTATTGGTAGTATGTGTATGTGTAGAGGCTTGAAGGGGCTTCGTGCTGGGAGAGAAGCTGAGCCCTGATTAGGGGGCGGGGCTTGACTGACTAGGGGTCCTATAAAGGTAGCAGCCAGTCAGGCAGCGGCTCAGACAGCTGCAGCCGCACAGGAGCTAGCAAACAGAGCTGTAAACAGGGGAGTTTGAGTGGGAGTTCTGTAGGAGGAGATGGTATTTGTGTGTGTTTGGTTTTGTATTGGTTGTATCTGTATGTGTAGAGGCTTGGAGGGGCTTTGTGCTGGGAGAGAAGCTGAGCCCTGATTAGGGGGCGGGGCTTCACTGACTAGGGGTCCTATAAAGGTAGCAGCCAGTCAGGCAGCGGCAGAGGAGCTAGCAAACAGAGCTGTAAACAGGGGAGTTTGAGTGGGAGTTCTGTTGGAGGAGAAGGTATTTGTGTGTGTTTGGTTTTGCATTGGTAGTATCTGTATGTGTAGAGGCTTGGAGGGGCTTTGTGCTGGGAGAGAAGCTGAGCCCTGATTAGGGGGCGGGGCTTCACTGACTAGGGGTCCTATAAAGGTAGCAGCCAGTCAGGCATTGGCAGAGACAGCTGCAGCGGCACAGGAGCTAGCAAACAGAGCTGTAAACAGGGGAGTTTGAGTGGGAGTTCTGTTGGAGGAGAAGGTATTTGTGTGTGTTTGGTTTTGTATTGGTAGTATCTGTATGTGTAGAGGCTTGGAGGGGCTTTGTGCTGGGAGAGAAGCTGAGCCCTGATTAGGGGGCGGGGCTTCACTGACTAGGGGTCCTATAAAGGTAGCAGCCAGTCAGGCAGCAGAACAGACAGCTGCAGTGGCACAGGAGCAAGCAAACAGAGCTTTAAACAGGGGAATTTGAGTGGGAGTTCTGTTGGAGGAGAAGGTATTTGTGTGTGTTTTTGTATTGGTAGTATCTGTATGTGTAGAGGCTTGAAGGGGCTTTGTGCTGGGAGAGAAGCTGAGCCCTGATTAGGGGGCGGGGCTTCACTGACTAGGGGTCCTATAAAGGTAGCAGCCAGTCAGGCAGCGGCACAGACAGCTGCAGTGGCACAGGAGCTAGCAAACAGAGCTGTGAACAGGGGAGTTTGAGTGGGAGTTCTGTTGGAGAAGGTATTTGTGTGTGTTTGGTTTTGCATTGGTAGTATCTGTATGTGCAGGGGCTTTGTGCTGGGAGAGAAGCTGAGCCCTGATTAGGGGGCGGGGCTTCACTGACTAGGGGTCCTATAAAGGTAGCAGCCAGTCAGGCAGAGGCACAGGAGCTAGCAAACAGAGCTGTAAACAGGGCAGTTTGAGTGGGAGTTCTGTTGGAGGAGAAGGTATTTGTGTGTTTTTTTGTATTGGTAGTATCTGTATATGTAGAGGCTTGGAGGGGCTTTGTGCTGGGAGAGAAGCTGAGCCCTGATCAGGGGGCGGGGCTTCACTGACTAGGGGTCCTATAAAGCTGGCAGCCAGTCAAGCAGCGGCACAGGAGCTAGCAAACAGAGCTGTAAACAGGGCAGTTTGAGTGGGAGTTCTGTTGGAGGAGAAGGTATTTGTGTGTGTTTTTGTATTGGTAGTATCTGTATGTGTAGAGGCTTGGAGGGGCTTTGTGCTGGGAGAGAAGCTGGGCCCTGATTAGCGGGCGGGGCTTCACTGACTAGGTGTCCTATAAAGGGAGCAGCCAGTCAGGCAGCGGCACAGGAGCTAGCAAACAGAGCTGTAAACAGGGCAGTTTGAGTGGGAGTTCTGTTGGAGGAGAAGGTATTTGTGTGTGTTTGGTTTTGTATTGGTAGTATCTGTATGTGTAGAGGCTTGGATGGGCTTTGTGCTGGGAGAGAAGCTGAGCCCTGATTAGGGGGCGGGGCTTCAGTGACTAGGCGTCCTATAAAGGTACCAGCCAGTCAGGCAGCGGCACAGGAGCTAGCAAACAGAGCTGTAAGCAGGGGAGTTTGAGTGGGAGTTCTGTTGGAGGAGAAGGTATTTGTGTGTGTTTGGTTTTTTATTGGTAGTATCTGTATGTGAAGGGGTTTGGCGGGGCTTTGTGCTTGGAGAGAAGCTGAACCCTGATTAGGGGGCGGGGCTTCACTGACTAGGGGTCCTATAAAGGTAGCAGCCAGTCAGGCATTGGCACAGACAGCTGCAGTGGCATAGGAGTTAGCAAACAGAGTTGTGAACAGGGGAGTTTGAGTGGGAGTTCTGTTGGAGGAGAAGGTATTTTTGTGTGTTTTTGTATTGGTATTATCTGTATGTGTAGAGGCTTGGAGGGGCTTTGTGATGGGGGAGAAGCTGAGCCCTGATTAGGGGGCGGGGCTTCACTGACTAGGGGTCCTATAAAGGTAGTAGCCAGTCAGGCAGCGGAACAGACAGCTGCAGTGGCACAGGAGTTAGCAAACAGAGCTGTGAACAGGGGAGTTTGAGTGGGAGTTCTGTTGGAGGAGAAGGTATTTGTGTATGTTTTTGTATTGGTATTATCTGTATGTGTAGAGGCTTGGAGGGGCTAGGTGCTGTGAGAGAAGCTGGGCCCTGATTAGGGGGCGGGGCTTCCCTGACTAGGGGTCCTATAAATGTAGCAGCCAGTCAGACAGCAGCACAGGAGCTAGCAAACAGTGCTGTAAGCAGGGGAGTTTGAGTGGGAGTTCTGTTGGAGGAGAAGGTATTTGTGTGTGTTTTTTTGTATTGGTAGTATCTGTATGTGCAGAGGCTTGGAGGGGCTTTGTGCTGGGAGAGAAGCTGAGCCCTGATTAGGGGGCGGGGCTTCACTGACTTGGGGTCCTATAAAGGTAGCAGCCAGTCAGGCAGCCGCACAGACAGCTGCTGCGGCACAGGAGCTAGCAAACAGAGCTGTGAACAGGGGAGTTTGAGTGGGAGTTCTGTTGGAGGAGAAGGTATTTGTGTGTGTTTTTGTATTGGTAGTATGTGTATGTGTAGAGGCTTGAAGGGGCTTTGTGCTGGGAGAGAAGCTGAGCCCTGATTAGGGGGCGGGGCTTGACTGTCTAGGGGTCCTATAAAGGTAGCAGCCAGTCAGGCAGCGGCTCAGACAGCTGCAGCGGCACAGGAGCTAGCAAACAGAGCTGTAAACAGGGGAGTTTGAGTGGGAGTTCTGTAGGAGGAGATGGTATTTGTGTGTGTTTGGTTTTGTATTGGTAGTATCTGTATGTGTAGAGGCTTGGAGGGGCTTTGTGCTGGGAGAGAAGCTGAGCCCTGATTAGGGGGCGGGGCTTCACTGACTAGGGGTCCTATAAAGGTAGCAGCCAGTCAGGCAGCGGAACAGACAGCTGCAGTGGCACAGGAGGTAGCAAACAGAGCTTTAAACAGGGGAATTTGAGTGGGAGTTCTGTTGGAGGAGAAGGTATTTGTGTGTGTTTTTGTATTGGTAGTATCTGTATGTGTAGAGGCTTGAAGAGGCTTTGTGCTGGGAGAGAAGCTGAGCCCTGATTAGGGGTCCTATAAAGGTAGCAGCCAGTCAGGCATTGGCACAGACAGCTGCAGCGGCACAGGAGCTGGCAAACAGAGCTGTAAACAGGGGAGTTTGAGTGGGAGTTCTGTTGGAGGAGAAGGTATTTGTGTGTGTTTGGTTTTGCATTGGTAGTATCTGTATGTGTAGAGGCTTGGAGGGGCTTTGTGCTGGGAGAGAAGCTGAGCCCTGATTAGGGGGCGGGGCTTCACTGACTAGGGGTCCTATAAAGGTAGCAGCCAGTCAGGCAGCGGCACAGGAGCTAGCAAACAGAGCTGTGAACAGGGGAGTTTGAGTGGGAGTTCTGTTGGAGGAGAAGGTATTTGTGTGTGTTTGGTTTTGTATTGGTAGTATCTGTATGTGTAGAGGCTTGGAGGGGCTAGGTGCTGGGAGAGAAGCTGAGCCCTGATTAGGGGGCGGGGCTTCACTGACTAGGGGTCCCATGAAGGTAGCAGCCAGTCAGGCAGCAGAACAGACAGCTGCAGTGGCACACGAGCTAGCAAACAGAGCTTTAAACAGGGGAATTTGAGTGGGAGTTCTGTTGGAGGAGAAGGTATTTGTGTGTGTTTTTGTATTGGTAGTATCTGTATGTGTAGAGGCTTGGAGGGGCTAGGTGCTGCGAGAGAAGCTGAGCCCTGATTAGGGGGCGGGCTTCACAGACTAGGGTCCTATAAAGGTAGCAGCCAGTCAGGCAGCGGCACAGGAGCTAGCAAACAGAGCTGTAAACAGGGGAGTTTGAGTGGGAGTTCTGTTGGAGGAGAAGGTATTTGTGTGTGTTTTTGTATTGGTAGTATCTGTATGTGTAGAGGCTTGGAGGGGCTAGGTGCTGCGAGAGAAGCTGAGCCCTGATTAGGGGGCGGGGCTTCACAGACTAGGGTCCTATAAAGGTAGCAGCCAGTCAGGCAGCGGCACAGGAGCTAGCAAACAGAGCTGTGAACAGGGGAGTTTGAGTGGGAGTTCTGTTGGAGGAGAAGCTATTTGTTTGTGTTTTTGTATTGGTAGTATCTGTATGTGTAGAGGCTTTTAGGGGCTAGGTGCTGCGAGAGAAGCTGAGCCCTGATTAGGGGGCGGGGCTTCACTGACTAGGGGTCCTATAAAGGTAGCAGCCAGTCAGGCAGCGGCAAGGGAGCTAGCAAACAGAGCTGTAAACAGGGGAGTTTGAGTGGGAGTTCTGTTGGAGGAGATGGTATTTGTGTGTGTTTGGTTTTGTATTGGTAGTATCTGTATGTGTAGGGGTTTGGCGGGGCTTTGTGCTTGGAGAGAAGCTGAGCCCTGATTAGGGGGCGGGGCTTCACTGACTAGGGGTCCTATAAAGGTAGCAGCCAGTCAGGCAGCGGAACAGACAGCTGCAGTGGCACAGGAGCTAGCAAACAGAGCTGTGAACAGGGGAGTTTGAGTGGGAGTTCTGTTGGAGGAGAAGGTATTTGTGTGTGTTTGGTTTTGTATTGTCAGTATCTGTATGTGCAGGGGCTTTGTGCTGGGAGAGAAGCTGAGCCCTGATTAGGGGGCGGGGCTTCACTGACTAGGGGTCCTATAAAGGTAGCAGCCAGTCAGGCAGCGGCACAGGAGCTGGCAAACAGAGCTGTGAACAGGGGAGTTTGAGTGGGAGTTCTGTTGGAGGAGAAGGTATTTGTGTGTGTTTTTGTATTGGTAGTATCTGTATGTGTAGAGGCTTGGAGGGGCTAGGTGCTGCGAGAGAAGCTGAGCCCTGATTAGGGGGCGGGGCTTCACTGACTAGGGGTCCTATAAAGGTAGCACCCAGTCAGGCAGCGGCACAGGAGCTAGCAAACAGACCTGTAAAGAGGGGAGTTTGAGTGGGAGTTCTCTTGGAGGAGAAGGTACTTGTGTGTGTTCGGTTTTGTATTGGTAGTATCTGTATGTGTACGGGCTTTGTGCTGGGAGAGAAGCTGAGCCCTGATTAGGGGGCGTGGCTTCCCTGACTAGGGGTCCTATGAAGGTAGCAGCCAGTCAGGCAGCGGCACAGGAGGTAGCAAACAGAGCTGTAAACAGGGGAGTTTGAGTGGGAGTTATGTTGGAGGAGTAGGTATTTGTGTGTGTTTGGTTTTTTATTGGTAGTATATGTATGTGTAGGGGTTTGGCGGGGCTTTGTGCTTGGAGAGAAGCTGAACCCTGATTAGGGGGCGGGGCTTCACTGACTAGGGGTCCTATAAAGGTAGCAGCCAGTCAGGCAGCGGCACAGACAGCTGCAGCGGCACAGGAGCTAGCAAACAGAGCTGTAAACAGGGGAATTTGAGTGGGAGTTCTGTTGGAGGAGAAGGTATTTGTGTGTGTTTTTGTATTGGTAGTATCTGTATGTGTAGAGGCTTGAAGGGGCTTTGTGCTGGGAGAGAAGCTGAGCCCTGATTAGGGGGCGGGGCTTCACTGACTAGGGGTCCTATAAAGGTAGCAGCAAGTAAGGCATTGGCACAGACAGCTGCAGCGGCACAGGAGCTAGCAAACAGAGCTGTAAACAGGGCAGTTTGAGTGGGAGTTCTGTTGGAGGAGAAAGTATTTGTGTGTGTTTGGTTTTTTATTGGTAGTATCTGTATGTGTAGAGGCTTGGAGGGGCTTTGTGATGGGAGAGAAGCTGAGCCCTGATTAGGGGGCGGGGCTTCTCTGACTAGGGGTCCTATAAAGGTAGCAGCCAGTCAGGCAGCGGCACAGACAGCTGCAGTGGCACAGGAGCTAGCAAACAGAGCTGTGAACAGGGGAGTTTGAGTGGGAGTTCTGTTGGAGAAGGTATTTGTGTGTGTTTGGTTTTGCATTGGTAGTATCTGTATGTGCAGGGGCTTTGTGCTGGGAGAGAAGCTGAGCCCTGATTAGGGGACGGGGCTTCACTGACTAGCGGTCCTATAAAGGTAGTAGCCAGTCAGGCAGCGGAACAGACAGCTGCAGTGGCACAGGAGTTAGCAAACAGAGCTGTGAACAGGGGAGTTTGAGTGGGAGTTCTGTTGGAGGAGAAGGTATTTGTGTATGTTTTTGTATTGGTATTATCTGTATGTGTAGAGGCTTGGAGGGGCTAGGTGCTGTGAGAGAAGCTGAGCCCTGATTAGGGGGCGGGGCTTCCCTGACTAGGGGTCCTATAAAGGTAGCAGCCAGTCAGACAGCAGCACAGGAGCTAGCAAACAGTGCTGTAAGCAGGGGAGTTTGAGTGGGAGTTCTGTTGGAGGAGAAGGTATTTGTGTGTGTTTTTTGTATTGGTAGTATCTGTATGTGCAGAGGCTTGGAGGGGCTTTGTGCTGGGAGAGAAGCTGAGCCCTGATTAGGGGGCGGGGCTTCACTGACTAGGGGTCCTATAAAGGTAGCAGCCAGTCAGGCAGCCGCACAGACAGCTGCTGCGGCACAGGAGCTAGCAAACAGAGCTGTGAACAGGGGAGTTTGAGTGGGAGTTCTGTTGGAGGAGAAGGTATTTGTGTGTGTTTGGATTTGTATTGTCAGTATCTGTATGTGCAGGGGCTTTGTGCTGGGAGAGAAGCTGAGCCCTGATTAGGGGGCGGGGCTTCCCTGACTAGGGGTCCTATAAAGGTAGCAGCCAGTCAGGCAGCGGCACAGGAGCTAGCAAACAGAGCTGTAAACAGGGGAGTTTGAGTGGGAGTTCTGTTGGAGGAGAAGGTATTTGTGTGTGTTCGGTTTTGTATTGGTAGTGTCTGTATGTGTACGGGCTTTGTGCTGGGAGAGAAGCTGAGCCCTGATTAGGGGACGGGGCTTCACTGACTAGGGGTCCTATAAAGGTAGCAGCCAGTCAGGCAGCGGCACAGGAGCTAGCAAACAGAGCTGTAAACAGGGCAGTTTGAGTGGGAGTTCTGTTGGAGGAGAAGGTATTTGTGTGTTTTTTTGTATTGGTAGTATCTGTATGTGTAGAGGCTTGGAGGGGCTTTGTGCTGGGAGAGAAGCTGAGCCCTGATTGGGGGCGGGGCTTCACTGACTAGGGGTCCTATAAAGTTAGCAGCCAGTCAGGCAGCGGCACCGACAGCTGAAGCGGCACAGGACCTAGCAAACAGAGCTGTAAACAGGGGAGTTGGAGTGGGAGTTCTGTTGGAGGAGAAGGTATTTGTGTGTGTTTGGTTTTGTATTGTCAGTATCTGTATGTGCAGGGGCTTTGTGCTGGGAGAGAAGCTGAGCCCTGATCAGGGGGCGGGGCTTCACTGACTAGGGGTCCTATAAAGGTAGCAGCCAGTCAGGCAGCGTCACAGGAGCTAGCAAACAGAGCTGTAAACAGGGCAGTTTGAGTGGGAGTTCTGTTGGAGGAGAAGCTATTGTGTGTGTTTTTGTATTGGTAGTATCTGTATGTGTAGAGGCTTGGAGGGGCTAGGTGCTGCGAGAGAAGCTGAGCCCTGATTAGGGGGCGGGGCTTCACTGACTAGGGGTCCTATAAAGGTAGCAGCCAGTCAGGCAGCGGTACAGGAGCTAGGAAACAGACCTGTAAACAGGGGAGTTTGAGTGGGAGTTCTGTTGGAGGAGAAGGTATTTGTGTGTGTTTGGATTTGTATTGTCAGTATCTGTATGTGCAGGGGCTTTGTGCTGGGAGAGAAGCTGAGCCCTGATTAGGGGGCGGGGCTTCCCTGACTAGGGGTCCTATAAAGGTAGCAGCCAGTCAGGCAGCGGCTCAGACAGCTGCAGCCGCACAGGAGCTAGCAAACAGAGCTGTAAACAGGGGAGTTTGAGTGGGAGTTCTGTAGGAGGAGATGGTATTTGTGTGTGTTTGGTTTTGTATTGGTTGTATCTGTATGTGTAGAGGCTTGGAGGGGCTTTGTGCTGGGAGAGAAGCTGAGCCCTGATTAGGGGGCGGGGCTTCACTGACTAGGGGTCCTATAAAGGTAGCAGCCAGTCAGGCAGCGGCAGAGGAGCTAGCAAACAGAGCTGTAAACAGGGGAGTTTGAGTGGGAGTTCTGTTGGAGGAGAAGGTATTTGTGTGTGTTTGGTTTTGCATTGGTAGTATCTGTATGTGTAGAGGCTTGGAGGGGCTTTGTGCTGGGAGAGAAGCTGAGCCCTGATTAGGGGGCGGGGCTTCACTGACTAGGGGTCCTATAAAGGTAGCAGCCAGTCAGGCATTGGCAGAGACAGCTGCAGCGGCACAGGAGCTAGCAAACAGAGCTGTAAACAGGGGAGTTTGAGTGGGAGTTCTGTTGGAGGAGAAGGTATTTGTGTGTGTTTGGTTTTGTATTGGTAGTATCTGTATGTGTAGAGGCTTGGAGGGGCTTTGTGCTGGGAGAGAAGCTGAGCCCTGATTAGGGGGCGGGGCTTCACTGACTAGGGGTCCTATAAAGGTAGCAGCCAGTCAGGCAGCAGAACAGACAGCTGCAGTGGCACAGGAGCAAGCAAACAGAGCTTTAAACAGGGGAATTTGAGTGGGAGTTCTGTTGGAGGAGAAGGTATTTGTGTGTGTTTTTGTATTGGTAGTATCTGTATGTGTAGAGGCTTGAAGGGGCTTTGTGCTGGGAGAGAAGCTGAGCCCTGATTAGGGGGCGGGGCTTCACTGACTAGGGGTCCTATAAAGGTAGCAGCCAGTCAGGCAGCGGCACAGACAGCTGCAGTGGCACAGGAGCTAGCAAACAGAGCTGTGAACAGGGGAGTTTGAGTGGGAGTTCTGTTGGAGAAGGTATTTGTGTGTGTTTGGTTTTGCATTGGTAGTATCTGTATGTGCAGGGGCTTTGTGCTGGGAGAGAAGCTGAGCCCTGATTAGGGGGCGGGGCTTCACTGACTAGGGGTCCTATAAAGGTAGCAGCCAGTCAGGCAGAGGCACAGGAGCTAGCAAACAGAGCTGTAAACAGGGCAGTTTGAGTGGGAGTTCTGTTGGAGGAGAAGGTATTTGTGTGTTTTTTTGTATTGGTAGTATCTGTATATGTAGAGGCTTGGAGGGGCTTTGTGCTGGGAGAGAAGCTGAGCCCTGATCAGGGGGCGGGGCTTCACTGACTAGGGGTCCTATAAAGCTGGCAGCCAGTCAGGCAGCGGCAGAGGAGCTAGCAAACAGAGCTGTAAACAGGGCAGTTTGAGTGGGAGTTCTGTTGGAGGAGAAGGTATTTGTGTGTGTTTTTGTATTGGTAGTATCTGTATGTGTAGAGGCTTGGAGGGGCTTTGTGCTGGGAGAGAAGCTGGGCCCTGATTAGCGGGCGGGGCTTCACTGACTAGGTGTCCTATAAAGGGAGCAGCCAGTCAGGCAGCGGCACAGGAGCTAGCAAACAGAGCTGTAAACAGGGCAGTTTGAGTGGGAGTTCTGTTGGAGGAGAAGGTATTTGTGTGTGTTTGGTTTTGTATTGGTAGTATCTGTATGTGTAGAGGCTTGGATGGGCTTTGTGCTGGGAGAGAAGCTGAGCCCTGATTAGGGGGCGGGGCTTCAGTGACTAGGCGTCCTATAAAGGTACCAGCCAGTCAGGCAGCGGCACAGGAGCTAGCAAACAGAGCTGTAAGCAGGGGAGTTTGAGTGGGAGTTCTGTTGGAGGAGAAGGTATTTGTGTGTGTTTGGTTTTTTATTGGTAGTATCTGTATGTGAAGGGGTTTGGCGGGGCTTTGTGCTTGGAGAGAAGCTGAACCCTGATTAGGGGGCGGGGCTTCACTGACTAGGGGTCCTATAAAGGTAGCAGCCAGTCAGGCATTGGCACAGACAGCTGCAGTGGCATAGGAGTTAGCAAACAGAGTTGTGAACAGGGGAGTTTGAGTGGGAGTTCTGTTGGAGGAGAAGGTATTTTTGTGTGTTTTTGTATTGGTATTATCTGTATGTGTAGAGGCTTGGAGGGGCTTTGTGATGGGGGAGAAGCTGAGCCCTGATTAGGGGGCGGGGCTTCACTGACTAGGGGTCCTATAAAGGTAGTAGCCAGTCAGGCAGCGAAACAGACAGCTGCAGTGGCACAGGAGTTAGCAAACAGAGCTGTGAACAGGGGAGTTTGAGTGGGAGTTCTGTTGGAGGAGAAGGTATTTGTGTATGTTTTTGTATTGGTATTATCTGTATGTGTAGAGGCTTGGAGGGGCTAGGTGCTGTGAGAGAAGCTGGGCCCTGATTAGGGGGCGGGGCTTCCCTGACTAGGGGTCCTATAAATGTAGCAGCCAGTCAGACAGCAGCACAGGAGCTAGCAAACAGTGCTGTAAGCAGGGGAGTTTGAGTGGGAGTTCTGTTGGAGGAGAAGGTATTTGTGTGTGTTTTTTTGTATTGGTAGTATCTGTATGTGCAGAGGCTTGGAGGGGCTTTGTGCTGGGAGAGAAGCTGAGCCCTGATTAGGGGGCGGGGCTTCACTGACTTGGGGTCCTATAAAGGTAGCAGCCAGTCAGGCAGCCGCACAGACAGCTGCTGCGGCACAGGAGCTAGCAAACAGAGCTGTGAACAGGGGAGTTTGAGTGGGAGTTCTGTTGGAGGAGAAGGTATTTGTGTGTGTTTTTGTATTGGTAGTATGTGTATGTGTAGAGGCTTGAAGGGGCTTTGTGCTGGGAGAGAAGCTGAGCCCTGATTAGGGGGCGGGGCTTGACTGTCTAGGGGTCCTATAAAGGTAGCAGCCAGTCAGGCAGCGGCTCAGACAGCTGCAGCGGCACAGGAGCTAGCAAACAGAGCTGTAAACAGGGGAGTTTGAGTGGGAGTTCTGTAGGAGGAGATGGTATTTGTGTGTGTTTGGTTTTGTATTGGTAGTATCTGTATGTGTAGAGGCTTGGAGGGGCTTTGTGCTGGGAGAGAAGCTGAGCCCTGATTAGGGGGCGGGGCTTCACTGACTAGGGGTCCTATAAAGGTAGCAGCCAGTCAGGCAGCGGAACAGACAGCTGCAGTGGCACAGGAGGTAGCAAACAGAGCTTTAAACAGGGGAATTTGAGTGGGAGTTCTGTTGGAGGAGAAGGTATTTGTGTGTTTTTGTATTGGTAGTATCTGTATGTGTAGAGGCTTGAAGAGGCTTTGTGCTGGGAGAGAAGCTGAGCCCTGATTAGGGGTCCTATAAAG
Organism: Lepidochelys olivacea; assembly: GCF_965140295.1. NCBI lineage: Eukaryota > Metazoa > Chordata > Testudines > Cheloniidae > Lepidochelys > Lepidochelys olivacea. The sequence goes on along the minus strand of NC_140432.1, from coordinate 914,922 downwards.
GTAGCAGCCAGTCAGGCATTGGCACAGACAGCTGCAGCGGCACAGGAGCTGGCAAACAGAGCTGTAAACAGGGGAGTTTGAGTGGGAGTTCTGTTGGAGGAGAAGGTATTTGTGTGTGTTTGGTTTTGCATTGGTAGTATCTGTATGTGTAGAGGCTTGGAGGGGCTTTGTGCTGGGAGAGAAGCTGAGCCCTGATTAGGGGGCGGTGCTTCACAGACTAGGGTCCTATAAAGGTAGCAGCCAGTCAGGCAGCGGCACAGGAGCTAGCAAACAGAGCTGTGAACAGGGGAGTTTGAGTGGGAGTTCTGTTGGAGGAGAAGCTATTTGTTTGTGTTTTTGTATTGGTAGTATCTGTATGTGTAGAGGCTTTTAGGGGCTAGGTGCTGCGAGAGAAGCTGAGCCCTGATTAGGGGGCGGGGCTTCACTGACTAGGGGTCCTATAAAGGTAGCAGCCAGTCAGGCAGCGGCAAGGGAGCTAGCAAACAGAGCTGTAAACAGGGGAGTTTGAGTGGGAGTTCTGTTGGAGGAGATGGTATTTGTGTGTGTTTGGTTTTGTATTGGTAGTATCTGTATGTGTAGGGGTTTGGCGGGGCTTTGTGCTTGGAGAGAAGCTGAGCCCTGATTAGGGGGCGGGGCTTCACTGACTAGGGGTCCTATAAAGGTAGCAGCCAGTCAGGCAGCGGAACAGACAGCTGCAGTGGCACAGGAGCTAGCAAACAGAGCTGTGAACAGGGGAGTTTGAGTGGGAGTTCTGTTGGAGGAGAAGGTATTTGTGTGTGTTTGGTTTTGTATTGTCAGTATCTGTATGTGCAGGGGCTTTGTGCTGGGAGAGAAGCTGAGCCCTGATTAGGGGGCGGGGCTTCACTGACTAGGGGTCCTATAAAGGTAGCAGCCAGTCAGGCAGCGGCACAGGAGCTGGCAAACAGAGCTGTGAACAGGGGAGTTTGAGTGGGAGTTCTGTTGGAGGAGAAGGTATTTGTGTGTGTTTTTGTATTGGTAGTATCTGTGTGTGTAGAGGCTTGGAGGGGCTAGGTGCTGCGAGAGAAGCTGAGCCCTGATTAGGGGGCGGGGCTTCACTGACTAGGGGTCCTATAAAGGTAGCACCCAGTCAGGCAGCGGCACAGGAGCTAGCAAACAGACCTGTAAAGAGGGGAGTTTGAGTGGGAGTTCTCTTGGAGGAGAAGGTACTTGTGTGTGTTCGGTTTTGTATTGGTAGTATCTGTATGTGTACGGGCTTTGTGCTGGGAGAGAAGCTGAGCCCTGATTAGGGGGCGTGGCTTCCCTGACTAGGGGTCCTATGAAGGTAGCAGCCAGTCAGGCAGCGGCACAGGAGGTAGCAAACAGAGCTGTAAACAGGGGAGTTTGAGTGGGAGTTATGTTGGAGGAGTAGGTATTTGTGTGTGTTTGGTTTTTTATTGGTAGTATATGTATGTGTAGGGGTTTGGCGGGGCTTTGTGCTTGGAGAGAAGCTGAACCCTGATTAGGGGGCGGGGCTTCACTGACTAGGGGTCCTATAAAGGTAGCAGCCAGTCAGGCAGCGGCACAGACAGCTGCAGCGGCACAGGAGCTAGCAAACAGAGCTGTAAACAGGGGAATTTGAGTGGGAGTTCTGTTGGAGGAGAAGGTATTTGTGTGTGTTTTTGTATTGGTAGTATCTGTATGTGTAGAGGCTTGAAGGGGCTTTGTGCTGGGAGAGAAGCTGAGCCCTGATTAGGGGGCGGGGCTTCACTGACTAGGGGTCCTATAAAGGTAGCAGCAAGTAAGGCATTGGCACAGACAGCTGCAGCGGCACAGGAGCTAGCAAACAGAGCTGTAAACAGGGCAGTTTGAGTGGGAGTTGTGTTGGAGGAGAAGGTATTTGTGTGTTTTTGTATTGGTATTATCTGTATGTGTAGAGGCTTGGAGGGGCTTTGTGATGGGAGAGAAGCTGGGCCCTGATTAGGGGGCAGGGCTTCACTGATTAGGGGTCCTAGAAAGGGAGCAGCCAGTCAGGCAGCGGCACAGACAGCTGCAGTGGCACAGGAGCTAGCAAACAGAGCTGTAAAGAGGGGAGTTTGAGTGGGAGTTCTGTTGGAGCAGAAGGTATTTGTGTGTGTTTGGTTTTGTATTGGTAGTATCTGTATGTGTAGGGGCTTTGTGCTGGGAGAGAAGCTGAGCCCTGATTAGGGGACGGGGCTTCACTGACTAGGGGTCCTATAAAGGTAGCAGCCAGTCAGGCAGCGGAACAGACAGCTGCAGTGGCACAGGAGTTAGCAAACAGAGCTGTAAACAGGGGAGTTTGAGTGGGAGTTGTGTTGGAGGAGAAGGTATTTGTGTGTTTTTTTGTATTGGTAGTATCTGTATATGTAGAGGCTTGGAGGGGCTTTGTGCTGGGAGACAAGCTGAGCCCTGATCAGGGGGCGGGGCTTCACTGACTAGGGGTCCTATAAAGGTAGGAGCCAGTCAGGCAGTGGCACAGGAGCTAGCAAACAGAGCTGTAAGCAGGGGAGTTTGAGTGGGAGTTCTGTTGGAGGAGATGGTATTTGTGTGTGTTTGGTTTTGTATTGGTAGTATCTGTATGTGTAGAGGCTTGGAGGGGCTTTGTGCTGGGAGAGAAGCTGAGCCCTGATTAGGGGGCGGGGCTTCACTGACTAGGGGTCCTATAAAGGTAGCAGCCAGTCAGGCAGCGGAACAGACAGCTGCAGTGGCACAGGAGGTAGCAAACAGAGCTTTAAACAGGGGAATTTGAGTGGGAGTTCTGTTGGAGGAGAAGGTATTTGTGTGTGTTTTTGTATTGGTAGTATCTGTATGTGTAGAGGCTTGAAGAGGCTTTGTGCTGGGAGAGAAGCTGAGCCCTGATTAGGGGTCCTATAAAGGTAGCAGCCAGTCAGGCATTGGCACAGACAGCTGCAGCGGCACAGGAGCTGGCAAACAGAGCTGTAAACAGGGGAGTTTGAGTGGGAGTTCTGTTGGAGGAGAAGGTATTTGTGTGTGTTTGGTTTTGCATTGGTAGTATCTGTATGTGTAGAGGCTTGAGGGGCTTTGTGCTGGGAGAGAAGCTGAGCCCTGATTAGGGGGCGAGGCTTCACTGACTAGGGGTCCTATAAAGGTAGCAGCCAGTCAGGCAGCGGCACAGGAGCTAGCAAACAGAGCTGTGAACAGGGGAGTTTGAGTGGGAGTTCTGTTGGAGGAGAAGGTATTTGTGTGTGTTTGGTTTTGTATTGGTAGTATCTGTATGTGTAGAGGCTTGGAGGGGCTAGGTGCTGGGAGAGAAGCTGAGCCCTGATTAGGGGGCGGGGCTTCACTGACTAGGGGTCCCATGAAGGTAGCAGCCAGTCAGGCAGCAGAACAGACAGCTGCAGTGGCACACGAGCTAGCAAACAGAGCTTTAAACAGGGGAATTTGAGTGGGAGTTCTGTTGGAGGAGAAGGTATTTGTGTGTGTTTTTGTATTGGTAGTATCTGTATGTGTAGAGGCTTGGAGGGGCTAGGTGCTGCGAGAGAAGCTGAGCCCTGATTAGGGGGCGGGCTTCACAGACTAGGGTCCTATAAAGGTAGCAGCCAGTCAGGCAGCGGCACAGGAGCTAGCAAACAGAGCTGTAAACAGGGGAGTTTGAGTGGGAGTTCTGTTGGAGGAGAAGGTATTTGTGTGTGTTTTTGTATTGGTAGTATCTGTATGTGTAGAGGCTTGGAGGGGCTAGGTGCTGCGAGAGAAGCTGAGCCCTGATTAGGGGGCGGGGCTTCACAGACTAGGGTCCTATAAAGGTAGCAGCCAGTCAGGCAGCGGCACAGGAGCTAGCAAACAGAGCTGTGAACAGGGGAGTTTGAGTGGGAGTTCTGTTGGAGGAGAAGCTATTTGTTTGTGTTTTTGTATTGGTAGTATCTGTATGTGTAGAGGCTTTTAGGGGCTAGGTGCTGCGAGAGAAGCTGAGCCCTGATTAGGGGGCGGGGCTTCACTGACTAGGGGTCCTATAAAGGTAGCAGCCAGTCAGGCAGCGGCAAGGGAGCTAGCAAACAGAGCTGTAAACAGGGGAGTTTGAGTGGGAGTTCTGTTGGAGGAGATGGTATTTGTGTGTGTTTGGTTTTGTATTGGTAGTATCTGTATGTGTAGGGGTTTGGCGGGGCTTTGTGCTTGGAGAGAAGCTGAGCCCTGATTAGGGGGCGGGGCTTCACTGACTAGGGGTCCTATAAAGGTAGCAGCCAGTCAGGCAGCGGAACAGACAGCTGCAGTGGCACAGGAGCTAGCAAACAGAGCTGTGAACAGGGGAGTTTGAGTGGGAGTTCTGTTGGAGGAGAAGGTATTTGTGTGTGTTTGGTTTTGTATTGTCAGTATCTGTATGTGCAGGGGCTTTGTGCTGGGAGAGAAGCTGAGCCCTGATTAGGGGGCGGGGCTTCACTGACTAGGGGTCCTATAAAGGTAGCAGCCAGTCAGGCAGCGGCACAGGAGCTGGCAAACAGAGCTGTGAACAGGGGAGTTTGAGTGGGAGTTCTGTTGGAGGAGAAGGTATTTGTGTGTGTTTTTGTATTGGTAGTATCTGTATGTGTAGAGGCTTGGAGGGGCTAGGTGCTGCGAGAGAAGCTGAGCCCTGATTAGGGGGCGGGGCTTCACTGACTAGGGGTCCTATAAAGGTAGCAGCCAGTCAGGCAGCGGAACAGACAGCTGCAGTGGCACAGGAGTTAGCAAACAGAGCTGTAAACAGGGGAGTTTGAGTGGGAGTTGTGTTGGAGGAGAAGGTATTTGTGTGTTTTTTTGTATTGGTAGTATCTGTATATGTAGAGGCTTGGAGGGGCTTTGTGCTGGGAGACAAGCTGAGCCCTGATCAGGGGGCGGGGCTTCACTGACTAGGGGTCCTATAAAGGTAGGAGCCAGTCAGGCAGTGGCACAGGAGCTAGCAAACAGAGCTGTAAGCAGGGGAGTTTGAGTGGGAGTTCTGTTGGAGGAGATGGTATTTGTGTGTGTTTGGTTTTGTATTGGTAGTATCTGTATGTGTAGAGGCTTGGAGGGGCTTTGTGCTGGGAGAGAAGCTGAGCCCTGATTAGGGGGCGGGGCTTCACTGACTAGGGGTCCTATAAAGGTAGCAGCCAGTCAGGCAGCGGAACAGACAGCTGCAGTGGCACAGGAGGTAGCAAACAGAGCTTTAAACAGGGGAATTTGAGTGGGAGTTCTGTTGGAGGAGAAGGTATTTGTGTGTGTTTTTGTATTGGTAGTATCTGTATGTGTAGAGGCTTGAAGAGGCTTTGTGCTGGGAGAGAAGCTGAGCCCTGATTAGGGGTCCTATAAAGGTAGCAGCCAGTCAGGCATTGGCACAGACAGCTGCAGCGGCACAGGAGCTGGCAAACAGAGCTGTAAACAGGGGAGTTTGAGTGGGAGTTCTGTTGGAGGAGAAGGTATTTGTGTGTGTTTGGTTTTGCATTGGTAGTATCTGTATGTGTAGAGGCTTGAGGGGCTTTGTGCTGGGAGAGAAGCTGAGCCCTGATTAGGGGGCGAGGCTTCACTGACTAGGGGTCCTATAAAGGTAGCAGCCAGTCAGGCAGCGGCACAGGAGCTAGCAAACAGAGCTGTGAACAGGGGAGTTTGAGTGGGAGTTCTGTTGGAGGAGAAGGTATTTGTGTGTGTTTGGTTTTGTATTGGTAGTATCTGTATGTGTAGAGGCTTGGAGGGGCTAGGTGCTGGGAGAGAAGCTGAGCCCTGATTAGGGGGCGGGGCTTCACTGACTAGGGGTCCCATGAAGGTAGCAGCCAGTCAGGCAGCAGAACAGACAGCTGCAGTGGCACACGAGCTAGCAAACAGAGCTTTAAACAGGGGAATTTGAGTGGGAGTTCTGTTGGAGGAGAAGGTATTTGTGTGTGTTTTTGTATTGGTAGTATCTGTATGTGTAGAGGCTTGGAGGGGCTAGGTGCTGCGAGAGAAGCTGAGCCCTGATTAGGGGGCAGGCTTCACAGACTAGGGTCCTATAAAGGTAGCAGCCAGTCAGGCAGCGGCACAGGAGCTAGCAAACAGAGCTGTAAACAGGGGAGTTTGAGTGGGAGTTCTGTTGGAGGAGAAGGTATTTGTGTGTGTTTTTGTATTGGTAGTATCTGTATGTGTAGAGGCTTGGAGGGGCTAGGTGCTGCGAGAGAAGCTGAGCCCTGATTAGGGGGCGGGGCTTCACAGACTAGGGTCCTATAAAGGTAGCAGCCAGTCAGGCAGCGGCACAGGAGCTAGCAAACAGAGCTGTGAACAGGGGAGTTTGAGTGGGAGTTCTGTTGGAGGAGAAGCTATTTGTTTGTGTTTTTGTATTGGTAGTATCTGTATGTGTAGAGGCTTTTAGGGGCTAGGTGCTGCGAGAGAAGCTGAGCCCTGATTAGGGGGCGGGGCTTCACTGACTAGGGGTCCTATAAAGGTAGCAGCCAGTCAGGCAGCGGCAAGGGAGCTAGCAAACAGAGCTGTAAACAGGGGAGTTTGAGTGGGAGTTCTGTTGGAGGAGATGGTATTTGTGTGTGTTTGGTTTTGTATTGGTAGTATCTGTATGTGTAGGGGTTTGGCGGGGCTTTGTGCTTGGAGAGAAGCTGAGCCCTGATTAGGGGGCGGGGCTTCACTGACTAGGGGTCCTATAAAGGTAGCAGCCAGTCAGGCAGCGGAACAGACAGCTGCAGTGGCACAGGAGCTAGCAAACAGAGCTGTGAACAGGGGAGTTTGAGTGGGAGTTCTGTTGGAGGAGAAGGTATTTGTGTGTGTTTGGTTTTGTATTGTCAGTATCTGTATGTGCAGGGGCTTTGTGCTGGGAGAGAAGCTGAGCCCTGATTAGGGGGCGGGGCTTCACTGACTAGGGGTCCTATAAAGGTAGCAGCCAGTCAGGCAGCGGCACAGGAGCTGGCAAACAGAGCTGTGAACAGGGGAGTTTGAGTGGGAGTTCTGTTGGAGGAGAAGGTATTTGTGTGTGTTTTTGTATTGGTAGTATCTGTATGTGTAGAGGCTTGGAGGGGCTAGGTGCTGCGAGAGAAGCTGAGCCCTGATTAGGGGGCGGGGCTTCACTGACTAGGGGTCCTATAAAGGTAGCACCCAGTCAGGCAGCGGCACAGGAGCTAGCAAACAGACCTGTAAAGAGGGGAGTTTGAGTGGGAGTTCTCTTGGAGGAGAAGGTACTTGTGTGTGTTCGGTTTTGTATTGGTAGTATCTGTATGTGTACGGGCTTTGTGCTGGGAGAGAAGCTGAGCCCTGATTAGGGGGCGTGGCTTCCCTGACTAGGGGTCCTATGAAGGTAGCAGCCAGTCAGGCAGCGGCACAGGAGGTAGCAAACAGAGCTGTAAACAGGGGAGTTTGAGTGGGAGTTATGTTGGAGGAGTAGGTATTTGTGTGTGTTTGGTTTTTTATTGGTAGTATATGTATGTGTAGGGGTTTGGCGGGGCTTTGTGCTTGGAGAGAAGCTGAACCCTGATTAGGGGGCGGGGCTTCACTGACTAGGGGTCCTATAAAGGTAGCAGCCAGTCAGGCAGCGGCACAGACAGCTGCAGCGGCACAGGAGCTAGCAAACAGAGCTGTAAACAGGGGAATTTGAGTGGGAGTTCTGTTGGAGGAGAAGGTATTTGTGTGTGTTTTTGTATTGGTAGTATCTGTATGTGTAGAGGCTTGAAGGGGCTTTGTGCTGGGAGAGAAGCTGAGCCCTGATTAGGGGGCGGGGCTTCACTGACTAGGGGTCCTATAAAGGTAGCAGCAAGTAAGGCATTGGCACAGACAGCTGCAGCGGCACAGGAGCTAGCAAACAGAGCTGTAAACAGGGCAGTTTGAGTGGGAGTTGTGTTGGAGGAGAAGGTATTTGTGTGTTTTTGTATTGGTATTATCTGTATGTGTAGAGGCTTGGAGGGGCTTTGTGATGGGAGAGAAGCTGGGCCCTGATTAGGGGGCAGGGCTTCACTGATTAGGGGTCCTAGAAAGGGAGCAGCCAGTCAGGCAGCGGCACAGACAGCTGCAGTGGCACAGGAGCTAGCAAACAGAGCTGTAAAGAGGGGAGTTTGAGTGGGAGTTCTGTTGGAGCAGAAGGTATTTGTGTGTGTTTGGTTTTGTATTGGTAGTATCTGTATGTGTAGGGGCTTTGTGCTGGGAGAGAAGCTGAGCCCTGATTAGGGGACGGGGCTTCACTGACTAGGGGTCCTATAAAGGTAGCAGCCAGTCAGGCAGCGGAACAGACAGCTGCAGTGGCACAGGAGTTAGCAAACAGAGCTGTAAACAGGGGAGTTTGAGTGGGAGTTGTGTTGGAGGAGAAGGTATTTGTGTGTTTTTTTGTATTGGTAGTATCTGTATATGTAGAGGCTTGGAGGGGCTTTGTGCTGGGAGACAAGCTGAGCCCTGATCAGGGGGCGGGGCTTCACTGACTAGGGGTCCTATAAAGGTAGGAGCCAGTCAGGCAGTGGCACAGGAGCTAGCAAACAGAGCTGTAAGCAGGGGAGTTTGAGTGGGAGTTCTGTTGGAGGAGAAGGTATTTGTGTGTGTTTTTGTATTGGTAGTATATGTATGTGTAGAGGCTTGGAGGGGCTAGGTGCTGTGAGAGAAGCTGAGCCCTGATTAGGGGGCGGGGCTTCTCTGACTAGGGGTCCTATAAAGGTAGCAGCCAGTCAGGCAGCGGCACAGACAGCTGCAGTGGCACAGGAGTTAGCAAACAGAGCTGTGAACAGAGGAGTTTGAGTGGGAGTTCTGTTGGAGGAGAAGGTATTTGTGTGTTTTTTGGTATTGGTAGTATCTGTATATGTAGAGGCTTGGAGGGGCATTGTGCTGGGAGAGAAGCTGAGCCCTGATCAGGGGGCGGGGCTTCACTGACTAGGGGTTCTATAAAGCTAGCAGCCAGTCAAGCAGCGGCACAGGAGCTAGCAAACAGAGCTGTAAACAGGGCAGTTTGAGTGGGAGTTCTGTTGGAGGAGAAGGTATTTGTGTGTGTTTGGTTTTGTATTGGTAGTATCTGTATGTGTAGAGGCTTGGAGGGGCTTTGTGCTGGGAGAGAAGCTGAGCCCTGATTAGGGGGCGGGGCTTCAGTGACTAGGGGTCCTATAAAGGTACCAGCCAGTCAGGCAGCGGCACAGGAGCTAGCAAACAGAGCTGTAAACAGGGGAGTTTGAGTGGGAGTTCTGTTGGAGGAGAAGGTATTTGTGTGTGCTTGGTTTTGTAATGGTAGTATCTGTATGTGTAGGGGCTTTGTGCTGGGAGAGAAGCTGAGCCCTGATTAGGGGGCGGGGCTTCACTGACTACGGGTCCTATAAAGGTAGCAGCCAGTCAGGCAGCGGCACAGACAGCTGCAGCGGCACAGGAGGTAGCAAACAGAGCTGTAAACAGGGGAATTTGAGTGGGAGTTGTGTTGGAGGAGAAGGTATTTGTGTGTGTTTTTGTATTGGTATTATCTGTATGTGTAGAGGCTTGGAGGGGCTTTGTGATGGGAGAGAAGCTGGGCCCTGATTAGGGGGCGGGGCTTCACTGATTAGGGGTCCTAGAAAGGGAGCAGCCAGTCAGGCAGCGGCACAGACAGCTGCAGTGGCACAGGAGCTAGCAAACAGAGCTGTAAAGAGGGGAGTTTGAGTGGGAGTTCTGTTGGAGCAGAAGGTGTTTGTGTGTGCTTGGTTTTGTAATGGTAGTATCTGTATGTGTAGGGGCTTTGTGCTGGGAGAGAAGCTGAGCCCTGATTAGGGGACGGGGCTTCACTGACTAGGGGTCCTATAAAGGTAGCAGCCAGTCAGGCAGCGGAACAGACAGCTGCAGTGGCACAGGAGTTAGCAAACAGAGCTGTGAACAGAGGAGTTTGAGTGGGAGTTCTGTTGGAGGAGAAGGTATTTGTGTATGTTTTTGTATTGGTATTATCTGTATGTGTAGAGGCTTGGAGGGGCTAGGTGCTGCGAGAGAAGCTGAGCCCTGATTAGGGGGCGGGGCTTCACTGACTAGGGGTCCTATAAAGGTAGCAGCCAGTCAGGCATTGGCACAGACAGCTGCAGCGGCACAGGAGCTAGCAAACAGAGCTGTGAACAGGGGAGTTTGAGTGGGAGTTCTGTTGGAGCAGAAGGTATTTGTGTGTGTTTTTGTATTGGTAGTATCTGTATGTGTAGAGGCTTGGAGGGGCTAGGTGCTGCGAGAGAAGCTGAGCCCTGATTAGGGGGCGGGGCTTCACAGACTAGGGGTCCTATGAAGGTAGCAGCCAGTCAGGCAGCGGCACAGGAGCTAGCAAACAGAGCTGTAAACAGGGGAGTTTGAGTGGGAGTTCTGTTGGAGGAGAAGGTATTTGTGTGTGTTTGGTTTTGTATTGTCAGTATCTGTATGTGCAGGGGCTTTGTGCTGGGAGAGAAGCTGAGCCCTGATTAGGCGGCGGGGCTTCCCTGACTAGGGGTCCTATAAAGGTAGCAGCCAGTCAGGCAGCGGCACAGGAGCTAGCAAACAGAGCTGTGAACAGGGGAGTTTGAGTGGGAGTTCTGTTGGAGGAGAAGCTATTTGTGTGTGTTTTTGTATTGGTGGTATCTGTATGTGTAGAGGCTTTTAGGGGCTAGGTGCTGCGAGAGAAGCTGAGCCCTGATTAGGGGGCGGGGCTTCACTGACTAGGGGTCCTATAAAGGTAGCAGCCAGTCAGGCAGCGGCACAGGAGCTAGCAAACAGAGCTGTGAACAGGGGAGTTTGAGTGGGAGTTCTGTTGGAGGAGAAGGTATTTGTTTGTGTTTTTGTATTGGTAGTATCTGTATGTGTAGAGGCTTGGAGGGGCTAGGTGCTGCGAGAGAAGCTGAGCCCTGATTAGGGGGCGGGGCTTCACTGACTAGGGGTCCTATAAAGGTAGCAGCCAGTCAGGCAGCGGCACAGGAGCTAGCAAACAGAGCTGTAAACAGGGGAGTTTGAGTGGAAGTTCTGTTGGAGGAGAAGGTATTTGTCTGTGTTTGGTTTTGAATTGGTAGTATCTGTATGTGTAGAGGCTTGGAGGGGCTTTGTGCTGGGAGAGAAGCTGAGCCCTGATTAGGGGGCGGGGCTTCACTGACTAGGGGTCCTATAAAGGCAGCAGCCAGTCAGGCAGCGGCACAGGAGCTAGCAAACAGAGCTGTGAACAGGGGAGTTTGAGTGGGAGTTCTGTTGGAGGAGAAGGTATTTGTTTGTGTTTTTGTATTGGTAGTATCTGTATGTGTAGAGGCTTGGAGGGGCTAGGTGCTGCGAGAGAAGCTGAGCCCTGATTAGGGGGCGGGGCTTCACTGACTAGGGGTCTTATAAAGGTAGCAGCCAGTCAGGCAGCGGCACAGACAGCTGCAGCGGCACAGGAGCTAGCAAACAGAGCTGTAAACAGGGGAGTTTGAGTGGGAGTTCTGTTGGAGGAGATGGTATTTGTGTGTGTTTGGTTTTGTATTGGTAGTATCTGTATGTGTAGGGGTTTGGCGGGGCTTTGTGCTTGGAGAGAAGCTGAGCCCTGATTAGGGGGCGGGTCTTCACTGACTAGGGGTCCTATAAAGGTAGCAGCCAGTCAGGCAGCGGCACAGGAGCGAGCAAACAGAGCTGTGAACAGGGGAGTTTGAGTGGGAGTTCTGTTGGAGGAGAAGCTATCTGTATGTGTAGAGGCTTTTAGGGGCTAGGTGCTGCGAGAGAAGCTGAGCCCTGATTAGGGGGCGGGCCTTCACTGACTAGGGGTCCTATAAAGGTAGCAGCCAGTCAGGCAGCGGCACAGGAGCTAGCAAACAGAGCTGTGAACAGGGGAGTTTGAGTGGGAGTTCTGTTGGAGGAGAAGGTATTTGTGTGTGTTTTTGTATTGGTAGTATCTGTATGTGTAGAGGCTTGGAGGGGCTAGGTGCTGCGAGAGAAGCTGAGCCCTGATTAAGGGGCGGGGCTTCACTGACTAGGGGTCCTATAAAGGTAGCAGCCAGTCAGGCATTGGCACAGACAGCTGCAGCGGCACAGGAGCTAGAAAAACAGAGCTGTAAACAGGGGATTTTGAGTGGGAGTTCTGTTGGAGGAGAAGGTATTTGTGTGTGTTTGGTTTTGTATTGTCAGTATCTGTATGTGCAGGGGCTTTGTGCTGGGAGAGAAGCTGAGCCCTGATTAGGCGGCGGGGCTTCCCTGACTAGGGGTCCTATAAAGGTAGCAGCCAGTCAGGAAGCGGCACAGGAGCTAGCAAACAGAGCTGTGAACAGGGGAGTTTGAGTGGGAGTTCTGTTGGAGGAGAAGCTATTTGTGTGTGTTTCTGTATTGGTGGTATCTGTATGTGTAGAGGCTTTTAGGGGCTAGGTGCTGCGAGAGAAGCTGAGCCCTGATTAGGGGGCGGGGCTTCACTGACTAGGGGTCCTATAAAGGTAGCAGCCAGTCAGGCAGCGGCACAGGAGCTAGCAAACAGAGCTGTGAACAGGGGAGTTTGAGTGGGAGTTCTGTTGGAGGAGAACGTATTTGTGTGTGCTTTTGTATTGGTATTATCTGTATGTGTAGAGGCTTGGAGGGGCTTTGTGCTGGGAGAGAAGCTGAGCCCTGATTAGGGGGCGGGGCTTCACTGACTAGGGGTCCTATAAAGGTAGCAGCCAGTCAGACAGCGGCACAGGAGCTAGCAAACAGAGCTGTGAACAGGGGAGTTTGAGTGGGAGTTCTGTTGGAGAAGAAGGTATTTGTGTGTGTTTGGTTTTGTATTGGTAGTATCTGTATGTGTAGAGGCCTGGAGGGGCTAGGTGCTGCGAGAGAAGCTGAGCCCTGATTAGGGGGCGGGGCTTCACTGACTAGGGATCCTATAAAGGTAGCAGCCAGTCAGGCAGCGGCACAGGAGCTAGCAAACAGAGCTGTGAACAGGGGAGTTTGAGTGGGAGTTCTGTTGGAGGAGAAGGTATTTGTGTGTGTTTTTGTATTGGTAGTATCTGTATGTGTAGAGGCTTGGAGGGGTTTGGTGCTGCGAGAGAAGCTGAGCCCTGATTAGGGGGCGGGGCTTCACTGACTAGGGGTCCTATAAAGGTAGCAGCCAGTCAGGCAGCGGCACAGGAGCTAGCAAACAGAGCTGTGAACAGGGGAGTTTGAGTGGGAGTTCTGTTGGAGGAGAACGTATTTGTGTTTGTTTTTGTATTGGTATTATCTGTATGTGTAGAGGCTTGGAGGGGCTTTGTGCTGGGAGAGAAGCTGAGCCCTGATTAGGGGGCGGGGCTTCACTGACTAGGGGTCCTATAAAGGTAGCAGCCAGTCAGGCAGCGGCACAGGAGCTAGCAAACAGAGCTGTGAACGGGGGAGTTTGAGTGGGAGTTCTGTTCGAGGAGAAGGTATGTGTGTGTGTTTTTGTATTGGTAGTATCTGTATGTGTAGAGGCTTGGAGGGGCTAGGTGCTGCGAGAGAAGCTGAGCCCTGATTAGGGGGCGGGGCTTCACTGACTAGGGGTCCTATAAAGGTAGCAGCCAGTCAGGCAGCGGCACAGACAGCTGCAGCGGCACAGGAGCTAGCAAACAGAGCTGTAAACAGGGGAGTTTGAGTGGGAGTTCTGTTGGAGGAGATGGTATTTGTGTGTGTTTGGTTTTGTATTGTCAGTATCTGTATGTGCAGGGGCTTTGTGCTGGGAGAGAAGCTGAGCCCTGATTAAGGGGCGGGGCTTCACTGATTAGGGGTCCTATAAAGGTATCAGCCAGTCAGGCATTGGCACAGACAGCTGCAGCGGCACAGGAGCTAGCAAACAGAGCTGTAAACAGGGGAGTTTGAGTGGTAGTTCTGTTGGAGGAGAAGGTATTTGTGTGTTTGGTTTTGTATTGTCAGTATCTGTATGTGCAGGGGCTTTGTGCTGGGAGAGAAGCTGAGCCCTGATTAGGGGGCGGGGCTTCCCTGACTAGGGGTCCTATAAAGGTAGCAGCCAGTCAGGCAGCGGCACAGGAGCTAGCAAACAGAGCTGTAAACAGGGGAGTTTGAGTGGGAGTTCTGTTGGAGGAGAAGGTATTTGTGTGTGTTTGGTTTTGCATTGGTAGTATCTGTATGTGTAGAGGCTTGGAGGGGCTTTGTGCTGGGAGAGAAGCTGAGCCCTGATTAGGGGGCGGGGCTTCACTGACTAGGGGTCCTATAAAGGTAGCAGCCAGTCAGGCAGCGGCACAGGAGCTAGCAAACAGAGCTGTGAACAGGGGAGTTTGAGTGGGAGTTCTGTTGGAGCAGAAGGTATTTGTGTGTGTTTTTGTATTGGTAGTATCTGTATGTGTAGAGGCTTGGAGGGGCTAGGTGCTGCGAGAGAAGCTGAGCCCTGATTAGGGGGCGGGGCTTCACAGACTAGGGGTCCTATGAAGGTAGCAGCCAGTCAGGCAGCGGCACAGGAGCTAGCAAACAGAGCTGTAAACAGGGGAGTTTGAGTGGAAGTTCTGTTGGAGGAGAAGGTATTTGTGTGTGTTTGGTTTTGTATTGTCAGTATCTGTATGTGCAGGGGCTTTTGTGCTGGGAGAGAAGCTGAGCCCTGATTAGGCGGCGGGGCTTCCCTGACTAGGGGTCCTATAAAGGTAGCAGCCAGTCAGGCAGCGGCACAGGAGCTAGCAAACAGAGCTGTGAACAGGGGAGTTTGAGTGGGAGTTCTGTTGGAGGAGAAGCTATTTGTGTGTGTTTTTGTATTGGTGGTATCTGTATGTGTAGAGGCTTTTAGGGGCTAGGTGCTGCGAGAGAAGCTGAGCCCTGATTAGGGGGCGGGGCTTCACTGACTAGGGGTCCTATAAAGGTAGCAGCCAGTCAGGCAGCGGCACAGGAGCTAGCAAACAGAGCTGTGAACAGGGGAGTTTGAGTGGGAGTTCTGTTGGAGGAGAAGGTATTTGTTTGTGTTTTTGTATTGGTAGTATCTGTATGTGTAGAGGCTTGGAGGGGCTAGGTGCTGCGAGAGAAGCTGAGCCCTGATTAGGGGGCGGGGCTTCACTGACTAGGGGTCCTATAAAGGTAGCAGCCAGTCAGGCAGCGGCACAGACAGCTGCAGCGGCACAGGAGCTAGCAAACAGAGCTGTAAACAGGGGAGTTTGAGTGGGAGTTCTGTTGGAGGAGATGGTATTTGTGTGTGTTTGGTTTTGTATTGTCAGTATCTGTATGTGCAGGGGCTTTGTGCTGGGAGAGAAGCTGAGCCCTGATTAGGGGGCGGGGCTTCACTGATTAGGGGTCCTATAAAGGTATCAGCCAGTCAGGCATTGGCACAGACAGCTGCAGCGGCACAGGAGCTAGCAAACAGAGCTGTAAACAGGGGAGTTTGAGTGGGAGTTCTGTTGGAGGAGAAGGTATTTGTGTGTGTTTGGTTTTGAATTGGTAGTATCTGTATGTGTAGAGGCTTGGAGGGGCTTTGTGCTGGGAGAGAAGCTGAGCCCTGATTAGGGGGCGGGGCTTCACTGACTAGGGGTCCTATAAAGGTAGCAGCCAGTCAGGCAGCGGCACAGGAGCTAGCAAACAGAGCTGTGAACAGGGGAGTTTGAGTGGGAGTTCTGTTGGAGGAGAAGGTATTTGTTTGTGTTTTTGTATTGGTAGTATCTGTATGTGTAGAGGCTTGGAGGGGCTAGGTGCTGCGAGAGAAGCTGAGCCCTGATTAGGGGGCGGGGCTTCACTGACTAGGGGTCCTATAAAGGTAGCAGCCAGTCAGGCAGCGGCACAGACAGCTGCAGCGGCACAGGAGCTAGCAAACAGAGCTGTAAACAGGGGAGTTTGAGTGGGAGTTCTGTTGGAGGAGATGGTATTTGTGTGTGTTTGGTTTTGTATTGGTAGTATCTGTATGTGTAGGGGTTTGGCGGGGCTTTGTGCTTGGAGAGAAGCTGAGCCCTGATTAGGGGGCGGGGCTTCACTGACTAGGGGTCCTATAAAGGTAGCAGCCAGTCAGGCAGCGGCACAGGAGCGAGCAAACAGAGCTGTGAACAGGGGAGTTTGAGTGGGAGTTCTGTTGGAGGAGAAGCTATTTGTGTGTGTTTTTGTATTGGTGGTATCTGTATGTGTAGAGGCTTTTAGGGGCTAGGTGCTGCGAGAGAAGCTGAGCCCTGATTAGGGGGCGGGGCTTCACTGACTAGGGGTCCTATAAAGGTAGCAGCCAGTCAGGCAGCGGCACAGGAGCTAGCAAACAGAGCTGTGAACAGGGGAGTTTGAGTGGGAGTTCTGTTGGAGGAGAAGGTATTTGTGTTTGTTTTTGTATTGGTAGTATCTGTATGTGTAGAGGCTTGGAGGGGCTAGGTGCTGCGAGAGAAGCTGAGCCCTGATTAAGGGGCGGGGCTTCACTGACTAGGGGTCCTATAAAGGTAGCAGCCAGTCAGGCATTGGCACAGACAGCTGCAGCGGCACAGGAGCTAGCAAACAGAGCTGTAAACAGGGGAGTTTGAGTGGGAGTTCTGTTGGAGGAGAAGGTATTTGTGTGTGTTTGGTTTTGTATTGTCAGTATCTGTATGTGCAGGGGCTTTGTGCTGGGAGAGAAGCTGAGCCCTGATTAGGCGGCGGGGCTTCCCTGACTAGGGGTCCTATAAAGGTAGCAGCCAGTCAGGAAGCGGCACAGGAGCTAGCAAACAGAGCTGTGAACAGGGGAGTTTGAGTGGGAGTTCTGTTGGAGGAGAAGCTATTTGTGTGTGTTTTTGTATTGGTGGTATCTGTATGTGTAGAGGCTTTTAGGGGCTAGGTGCTGCGAGAGAAGCTGAGCCCTGATTAGGGGGCGGGGCTTCACTGACTAGGGGTCCTATAAAGGTAGCAGCCAGTCAGGCAGCGGCACAGGAGCTAGCAAACAGAGCTGTAAACAGGGGAGTTTGAGTGGGAGTTCTGTTGGAGGAGAACGTATTTGTGTGTGCTTTTGTATTGGTATTATCTGTATGTGTAGAGGCTTGGAGGGGCTTTGTGCTGGGAGAGAAGCTGAGCCCTGATTAGGGGGCGGGGCTTCACTGACTAGGGGTCCTATAAAGGTAGCAGCCAGTCAGACAGCGGCACAGGAGCTAGCAAACAGAGCTGTGAACAGGGGAGTTTGAGTGGGAGTTCTGTTGGAGGAGAAGGTATTTGTGTGTGTTTTTGTATTGGTAGTATCTGTATGTGTAGAGGCTTGGAGGGGTTTGGTGCTGCGAGAGAAGCTGAGCCCTGGTTAGGGGGCGGGGCTTCACTGACTAGGGGTCCTATAAAGGTAGCAGCCAGTCAGGCAGCGGCACAGGAGCTAGCAAACAGAGCTGTGAACAGGGGAGTTTGAGTGGGAGTTCTGTTGGAGGAGAACGTATTTGTGTTTGTTTTTGTATTGGTATTATCTGTATGTGTAGAGGCTTGGAGGGGCTTTGTGCTGGGAGAGAAGCTGAGCCCTGATAAGGGGGCGGGGCTTCACTGACTAGGGGACCTATAAAGGTAGCAGCCAGTCAGGCAGCGGCACAGGAGCTAGCAAACAGAGCTGTGAACAGGGGAGTTTGAGTGGGAGTTCTGTTCGAGGAGAAGGTATGTGTGTGTGTTTTTGTATTGGTAGTATCTGTATGTGTAGAGGCTTGGAGGGGTTAGGTGCTGCGAGAGAAGCTGAGCCCTGATTAGGGGGCGGGGCTTCACTGACTAGGGGTCCTATAAAGGTAGCAGCCAGTCAGGCAGCGGCACAGACAGCTGCAGCGGCACAGGAGCTAACCAACAGAGCTGTAAACAGGGGAGTTTGAGTGGGAGTTCTGTTGGAGGAGATGGTATTTGTGTGTGTTTGGTTTTGTATTGGTAGTATCTGTATGTGTAGGGGTTTGGCGGGGCTTTGTGCTTGGAGAGAAGCTGAGCCCTGATTAGGGGGCGGGGCTTAACTGACTAGGGGTCCTATAAAGGTAGCAGCCAGTCAGGCAGCGGCACAGACAGCAGAAGCGGCACAGGAGCTAGCAAACAGAGCTGTAAACAGGGGAGTTTGAGTGGGAGTTCTGTTGGAGGAGAAGGTATTTGTGTGTGTTTGGTTTTGTATTGTCAGTGTCTGTATGTGCAGGGGCTTTGTGCTGGGAGAGAATCTGAGCCCTGATTAGGGGGCGGGGCTTCCCTGACTAGGGGTCCTATAAAGGTAGCAGCCAGTCAGGCAGCGGCACAGGAGCTAGCAAACAGAGCTGTGAACAGGGGAGTTTGAGTGGGAGTTCTGTTGGAGGAGAAGGTATTTGTGTGTGTTTTTGTATTGGTAGTATCTGTATGTGTAGAGGCTTGGAGGGGCTAGGTGCTGGGAGAGAAGCTGAGCCCTGATTAGGGGGCGGGGCTTCACTGACTAGGGGTCCTATAAAGGTAGCAGCCAGTCAGGCAGCGGCACAGGAGCTAGCAAACAGAGCTGTGAACAGGGGAGTTTGAGTGGGAGTTCTGTTGGAGGAGAAGGTATTTGTGTTTGGTTTTGTATTGGTAGTATCTGTATGTGTAGAGGCTTGGAGGGGCTTTGTGCTGGGAGAGAAGCTGAGCCCTGATTAGGGGGCGGGGCTTCACTGACTAGGGGTCCTATAAAGGTAGCAGCCAGTCAGGCAGCGGCACAGGAGCTAGCAAACAGACCTGTAAACAGGGCAGTTTGAGTGGGAGTTCTGTTGGAGGAGAAGGTATTTGTGTGTGTTTGGTTTTGTATTTGTGGTATCTGTATGTGTAGAGGCTTGGTGGGGCTTTGTGCTGGGAGAGAAGCTGGGCCCTGATTAGGGGGCGGGCCTCCACTGACTAGGGGTCCTATAAAGGGAGCAGCCAGTCAGGCAGCGGCACAGACAGCTGCAGTGGCACAGGCGCTAGCAAACAGAGCTGTAAACAGGGGAGTTTGAGTGGGAGTTCTGTTGGAGGAGAAGGTATTTGTGTGTGTTTGGTTTTGCATTGGTAGTATCTGTATGTGTAGAGGCTTGGAGGGGCTTTGTGCTGGGAGAGAAGGTGAGCCCTGATTAGGGGGCGGGGCTTCACTGACTAGGGGTCCTATAAAGGTAGCAGCCAGTCAGGCAGCGGCACAGGAGCTAGCAAACAGAGCTGTGAACAGGGGAGTTTGAGTGGGAGTTCTGTTGGAGCAGAAGGTATTTGTGTGTGTTTTTGTATTGGTAGTATCTGTATGTGTAGAGGCTTGGCGGGGCTAGGTGCTGCGAGAGAAGCTGAGCCCTGATTAGGGGGCGGGGCTTCACAGACTAGGGGTCCTATGAAGGTAGCAGCCAGTCAGGCAGCGGCACAGGAGCTAGCAAACAGAGCTGTAAACAGGGGAGTTTGAGTGGGAGTTCTGTTGGAGGAGAAGGTATTTGTGTGTGTTTGGTTTTGTATTGTCAGTATCTGTATGTGCAGGGGCTTTGTGCTGGGAGAGAAGCTGAGCCCTGATTAGGCGGCGGGGCTTCCCTGACTAGGGGTCCTATAAAGGTAGCAGCCAGTCAGGAAGCGGCACAGGAGCTAGCAAAGAGAGCTGTGACCAGGGGAGTTTGAGTGGGAGTTCTGTTGGAGGAGAAGCTATTTGTGTGTGTTTTTGTATTGGTGGTATCTGTATGTGTAGAGGCTTTTAGGGGCTAGGTGCTGCGAGAGAAGCTGAGCCCTGATTAGAGGGCGGGGCTTCACTGACTAGGGGTCCTATAAAGGTAGCAGCCAGTCAGGCAGCGGCACAGGAGCTAGCAAACAGAGCTGTGAACAGGGGAGTTTGAGTGGGAGTTCTGTTGGAGGAGAACGTATTTGTGCGTGCTTTTGTATTGGTATTATCTGTATGTGTAGAGGCTTGGAGGGGCTTTGTGCTGGGAGAGAAGCTGAGCCCTGATTAGGGGGCGGGGCTTCACTGACTAGGGGTCCTATAAAGGTAGCAGCCAGTCAGACAGCGGCACAGGAGCTAGCAAACAGAGCTGTGAACAGGGGAGTTTGAGTGGGAGTTCTGTTGGAGAAGAAGGTATTTGTGTGTGTTTTTGTATTGGTAGTATCTGTATGTGTAGAGGCCTGGAGGGGCTAGGTGCTGCGAGAGAAGCTGAGCCCTGATTAGGGGGCGGGGCTTCACTGACTAGGGGTCCTATAAAGGTAGCAGCCAGTCAGGCAGCGGCACAGACAGCTGCAGCGGCACAGGAGCTAGCAAACAGAGCTGTAAACAGGGGAGTTTGAGTGGGAGTTCTGTTGGAGGAGATGGTATTTGTGTCTGTTTGGTTTTGTATTGGTAGTATCTGTATGTGTAGGGGTTTGGCGGGGCTTTGTGCTTGGAGAGAAGCTGAGCCCTGATTAGGGGGCGGGGCTTAACTGACTAGGGGTCCTATAAAGGTAGCAGCCAGT
Organism: Lepidochelys olivacea; assembly: GCF_965140295.1. Taxonomy (NCBI): domain Eukaryota; kingdom Metazoa; phylum Chordata; order Testudines; family Cheloniidae; genus Lepidochelys; species Lepidochelys olivacea. The sequence goes on along the minus strand of NC_140432.1, from coordinate 894,858 downwards.
CAGGCAGCGGAACAGACAGCTGCAGTGGCACAGGAGCTAGCAAACAGAGCTGTGAACAGAGGAGTTTGAGTGGGAGTTCTGTTGGAGGAGAAGGTATTTGTGTGTGTTTGGTTTTGCATAGGTAGTATCTGTATGTGTAGAGGCTTGGAGGGGCTTTGTGCTGGGAGAGAAGCTGAGCCCTGATTAGGGGGCGGGGCTTCACTGACTAGGGGTCCTATAAAGGTAGCAGGCAGTCAGGCAGCGGAACAGACAGCTGCAGCGGCACAGGAGCTAGCAAACAGAGCTGTAAACAGGGGAGTTTGAGTGGGAGTTCTGTTGGAGGAGAAGGTATTTGTGTGTGTTTTTGTATTGGTAATATCTGTATGTGTAGAGGCTTGGAGGGGCTAGGTGCTGGGAGAGAAGCTGAGCCCTGATTAGGGGGCGGGGCTTGACTGACTAGGGGTCCTATAAAGGTAGCAGCCAGTCAGGCATTGGCACAGACAGCTGCAGCGGCACAGGAGCAAGCAAACAGAGCTGTAAACAGGGGAGTTTGAGTGGGAGTTCTGTTGGAGGAGAAGGTATTTGTGTCTGTTTGGCTTTGTATTGTCAGTATCTGTATGTGCAGGGGCTTTGTGCTGGGAGAGAAGCTGAGCCCTGATTAGGGGGCGGGGCTTCCCTGACTAGGGGTCCTATAAAGGTAGCAGCCAGTCAGGCAGCGGCACAGGAGCTAGCAAACAGAGCTGTAAACAGGGGAGTTTGAGTGGGAGTTTTGTTGGAGGAGATGGTATTTGTGTGTGTTTGGTTTTGTATTGGTAGTATCTGTATGTGTAGGGGTCTGGCGGGGCTTTGTGCTTGGAGAGAAGCTGAGCCCTGATTAGGGGGCGGGGCTTCACTGACTAGGGGTCCTAGAAAGGGAGCAGCCAGTCAGGCAGCGGCACAGACAGCTGCAGTGGCACAGGAGCTAGCAAACAGAGCTGTGAACAGGGGAGTTTGAGTGGGAGTTCTGTTGGAGGAGAAGGTACTTGTGTGTGTTCGGTTTTGTATTGGTAGTATCTGTATGTGTTCGGGCTTTGTGCTGGGAGAGAAGCTGAGCCCTGATTAGGGGGCGTGGCTTCCCTGACTAGGGGTCCTATGAAGGTAGCAGCCAGTCAGGCATTGGCACAGACAGCTGCAGCGGCACAGGAGCGAGCAAACAGAGCTGTAAACAGGGGAGTTTGAGTGGGAGTTCTGTTGGAGGAGAAGGTATTTGTGTGTGTTTGGTTTTGTATTGGTAGTATCTGTATGTGTAGAGGCTTGGAGGGGCTTTGTGCTGGGAGAGAAGCTGAGCCCTGATTAGGGGGCGGGGCTTCAGTGACTAGGCGTTCTATAAAGGTAGCAGCCAGTCAGGCAGCGGCACAGGAGCTAGCAAACAGAGCTGTAGACAGGGTAGTTTGAGTGGGAGTTTTGTTGGAGGAGATGGTATTTGTGTGTGTTTGGTTTTGTATTGGTAGTATCTGTATGTGTAGGGGTTTGGCGGGGCTTTGTGCTTGGAGAGAAGCTGAGCCCTGATTAGGGGGCGGGGCTTCACTGACTAGGGGTCCTATAAAGGTAGCAGCCAGTCAGGCAGCGGCACAGACAGCTGAAGCGGCACAGGAGCTAGCAAACAGAGCTGTAAACAGGGGAGTTGGAGTGAGAGTTCTGTTGGAGGAGAAGGTATTTGTGTGTGTTTGGTTTTGTATTGTCAGTATCTGTATGTGCAGGGGCTTTGTGCTGGGAGAGAAGCTGAGCCCTGATTAGGGGGAGGGGCTTCCCTGACTAGGGGTCCTATAAAGGTAGCAGTCAGTCAGGCAGCGGCACAGGAGCTAGCAAACAGAGCTGTGAACAGGGGAGTTTGAGTGGGAGTTCTGTTGGAGGAGAAGGTATTTGTGTGTGTTTTTGTATTGGTAATATCTGTATGTGTAGAGGCTTGGAGGGGCTTTGTGCTGGGAGAGAAGCTGAGCCCTGATTAGGGGGCGGGGCTTCACTGACTAGGGGTCCTATAAAGTTAGCAGCCAGTCAGGCAGCGGCACAGGAGCTAGCAAACAGAGCTGTAAGCAGGGGAGTTTGAGTGGGAGTTCTTTTGGAGGAGAAGGTATTTGTGTGTGTTTTTGTATTGGTATTATCTGTATGTGTAGAGGCTTGGAGGGGCTTTGTGCTGGGAGAGAAGCTGAGCCCTGATTAGGGGGCGGGGCTTCACTGACTAGGGGTCCTATAAAGGTAGCAGCCAGTCAGGCAGCGGCACAGGAGCTAGCAAACAGACCTGTAAACAGGCGAGTTTGAATGGGAGTTCTGTTGGAGGAGAAGGTACTTGTGTGTGTTCGGTTTTGTATTGGTAGTATCTGTATGTGTACGGGATTTGTGCTGGGAGAGAAGCTGAGCCCTGATTAGGGGGCGTGGCTTCCCTGACTAGGGGTCCTATAAAGGTAGCAGCCAGTCAGGCAGCGGAAGGACAGCTGCAGTGGCACAGGAGCTAGCAAACAGAGCTGTAAACAGGGGAGTTTGAGTGGGAGTTCTGTTGGAGGAGAAGGTATTTGTGTTTGTTTGGTTTTGTATTGGTAGTATCTGTATATGTAGAGGCTTGGAGGAGCTTTGAGCTGGGAGAGAAGCTGAGCCCTAATTAGGGGGCGGGGCTTCAATGACTAGGGGTCCTATAAAGTTAGCAGCCAGTCAGGCAGCGGAACAGACAGCTGCAGTGGCACAGGAGCTAGCAAACAGAGCTGTAAACAGGGGAGTTTGAGTGGGAGTTCTGTTGGAGGAGGAGGTATTTGTGTGTGTTTGGTTTTGTATTGGTAGTATCTGTATGTGTAGAGGCTTGGAGGGGCTAGATGCTGCGAGAGAAGCTGAGCCCTGATTAGGGGGCGGGGCTTCACTGACTAGGGGTCCTATAAAGGTAGCAGCCAGTCAGGCAGCGGCACAGACAGCTGAAGCGGCACAGGAGCTAGCAAACAGAGCTGTAAACAGGGGAGTTTGAGTGGGAGTTCTGTTGGAGGAGAAGGTATTTGTGTGTGTTTGGTTTTGTATTGTCAGTGTCTGTATGTGCAGGGGCTTTGTGCTGGGAGAGAATCTGAGCCCTGATTAGGGGGCGGGGCTTCCCTGACTAGGGGTCCTATAAAGGTAGCAGCCAGTCAGGCAGCGGCACAGGAGCTAGCAAACAGAGCTGTGAACAGGGGAGTTTGAGTGGGAGTTCTGTTGGAGGAGAAGGTATTTGTGTGTGTTTTTGTATTGGTAGTATCTGTATGTGTAGAGGCTTGGAGGGGCTAGGTGCTGGGAGAGAAGCTGAGCCCTGATTAGGGGGCGGGGCTTCACTGACTAGGGGTCCTATAAAGGTAGCAGCCAGTCAGGCAGCGGCACAGGAGCTAGCAAACAGAGCTGTGAACAGGGGAGTTTGAGTGGGAGTTCTGTTGGAGGAGAAGGTATTTGTGTTTGGTTTTGTATTGGTAGTATCTGTATGTGTAGAGGCTTGGAGGGGCTTTGTGCTGGGAGAGAAGCTGAGCCCTGATTAGGGGGCGGGGCTTCACTGACTAGGGGTCCTATAAAGGTAGCAGCCAGTCAGGCAGCGGCACAGGAGCTAGCAAACAGAGCTGTAAGCAGGGGAGTTTGAGTGGGAGTTCTTTTGGAGAAGAAGGTATTTGTTTGTTTTTTTGTATCGTTAGTATCTGTATTTGTAGAGGCTTGGAGGGGCTTTGTGCTGGGAGAGAAGCTGAGCCCTGATTAGGGGGCGGGGCTTCACTGACTAGGGGTCCAAAAAGGTAGCAGCCAGTCAGGCACCGGCACAGGAGCTAGCAAACAGAGTTGTGAACAGGGGAGTTTGAGTGGGAGTTCTGTTGGAGGGGAAGGTATTTCTGTGTGTTTGGTTTTGTATTGTCAGTATCTGTATGTGCAGGGGCTTTGTGCTGGGAGAGAAGCTGAGCCCTGATTAGGGGGCGGGGCTTCCCTGACTAGGGGTCCTATAAAGGTAGCAGCCAGTCAGGCAGCGGCACAGGAGCTAGCAAACAGAGCTGTAAACAGGGGAGTTTGAGTGGGAGTTCTGTTGGAGGAGATGGTATTTGTGTGTGTTTGGTTTCGTATTGGTAGTATCTGTATGTGTACGGGCTTTGTGCTGGGAGAGAAGCTGAGCCCTGATTAGGGGGCGGGGCTTGACTGACTAGGGGTCCTATAAAGGTAGCAGCCAGTCAGGCAGCGGCTCAGACAGCTGCAGCGGCACAGGAGCTAGCAAACAGGGCTGTAAACAGGGAAGTTGGAGTGGGAGTTCTGTTGGAGGAGAAGGTATTTGTGTGTGTTTGGTTTTGTATTGGTAGTATCTGTATGTGTAGAGGCTTGGAGGGGCTTTGTGCTGGGAGAGAAGCTGAGCCCTGATTAGTGGGCGGGGCTTCACTGACTAGGCGTCCTATAAAGGTAGCAGCCAGTCAGGCAGCGGCACAGGAGTTAGCAAACAGAGCTGTAAACAGGGGAGTTTGAGTGGGAGTTTTGTTGGAGGAGATGGTATTTGTGTGTGTTTTTGTATTGGTAGTATCTGTATGTGTAGAGGCTTGGAGGGGCTAGGTGCTGCGAGAGAAGCTGAGCCCTGGTTAGGGGGCGGGGCTTCACTGACTAGGGGTCCTATAAAGGCAGCAGCCAGTCAGGCAGCGGCTAAGACAGCTGCAGCGGCACAGGAGCTAGCAAACAGAGCTGTAAACAGGGGAGTTGGAGTTCTGTTGGAGGAGAAGGTATTTGTGTGTTTTTGGATTTGTATTGTCAGTATCTGTATGTGCAGGGGCTTTGTGCTGGGAGAGAAGCTGAGCCCTGAATAGGGGGCGGGGCTTCCCTGACTAGGGGTCCTATAAAGGTAGAAGCCAGTCAGGCAGCGGCACAGGAGCTAGCAAACAGAGCTGTAAACAGGGGAGTTTGAGTGGGAGTTCTGTTGGAGGAGAAGGTATTTGTGTGTGTTTTTGTATTGGTATTATCTGTATGTGTAGAGGCTTGGAGGGGCTTTGTGCTGGGAGAGAAGCTGAGCCCTGATTAGGGGGCGGGGCTTCACTGACTAGGGGTCCTATAAAGGTAGCAGCCAGTCAGGCAGCGGCACAGACAGCTGCAGCGGCACAGGAGCTAGCAAACAGAGCTGTAAACAGGGGAGTTTGAGTGGGAGTTCTGTTGGAGGAGAAGGTATTTGTGTGTTTTTGGTTTTGTATTGGTAGTATATGTATGTGTAGAGGCTTGAAGGGGCTTTGTGCTGGGAGAGAAGCTGAGCCCTGATTAGGGGGCGGGGCTTGACTGACTAGGGGTCCTATAAAGGTAGCAGCCAGTCAGGCAGCGGCTCAGACAGCTGCAGCGGCACAGGAGCTAGCAAACAGACCTGTAAACAGGGCAGTTTGAGTGGGAGTTCTGTTGGAGGAGAAGGTATTTGTGTGTGTTTGGTTTTGTATTGGTAGTATCTGTATGTGTAGAGGCTTGGAGGGGCTTTGTGCTGGGAGAGAAGCTGGGCCCTGATTAGGGGGCGGGCCTTCACTGACTAGGGTTCCTATAAAGGGAGCAGCCAGTCAGGCAGTGGCACAGACAGCTGCAGTGGCACAGGCGCAAGCAAACAGAGCTGTAAACAGGGGAGTTTGAGTGGGAGTTCTGTTGGAGGAGAAGGTATTTGTGTGTGTTTGGTTTTGTATTGGTAGTATCTGTATGTGTACGGGCTTTGTGCTGGGAGAGAAGCTGAGCCCTGATCAGGGGGCGGGGCTTCACTGACTAGGGGTCCTATAAAGGTAGCAGCCAGTCAGACACCGGCACAGGAGCTAGAAAACAGAGCTGTAAGCAGGGGAGTTTGAGTGGGAGTTCTGTTGGAGGAGAAGGTATTTGTGTGTGTTTGGTTTTGTATTGGTAGTATGTGTATGTGTAGGGGTTTGGCGGGGCTTTGTGCTTGGAGAGAAGCTGAGCCCTGATTAGGGGGCGGGGCTTCACTGACTAGGGGTCCTATAAAGGTAGCAGCCAGTCAGGCAGCCGCACAGACAGCTGCAGCGGCACAGGAGCTAGCAAACAGAGCTGTAAACAGGGGAGTTGGAGTGGGAGTTCTGTTGGAGGAGAAGGTATTTGTGTGTGTTTTTGTATTGGTAGTATCTGTATGTGTAGAAGCTTGGAGGGGCTTTGTGCTGGGAGAGAAGCTGAGCCCTGATCAGGGGGCGGGGCTTCACTGACTAGGGGTCCTATAAAGGTAGGAGCCAGTCAGGAAGCGGCACAGACAGGTGCAGCGGCACAGGAGCTAGCAAACAGAGCTGTGAACAGGGGAGTTGGAGTGGGAGTTCTGTTGGAGGAGAAGGTATTTGTGTGTGTTTTTTTGTATTGGTAGTATCTGTATGTGCAGAGGCTTGGAGGGGCTTTGTGCTGGGAGAGAAGCTGAGCCCTGATTAGGGGGCGGGGCTTCACTGACTTGGGGTCCTATAAAGGTAGCAGCCAGTCAGGCAGCCGCACAGACAGCTGCAGCGGCACAGGAGCTAGCAAACAGAGCTGTGAACAGGGGAGTTTGAGTGGGAGTTCTGTTGGAGGAGAAGGTATTTGTGTGTGTTCGGTTTTGTATTGGTAGTGTCTGTATGTGTACGGGCTTTGTGCTGGGAAAGAAGCTGAGCCCTGATTAGGGGGCGGGGCTTCACTGACTTGGGGTCCTATAAAGGTAGCAGCCAGTCAGGCAGCCTCACAGACAGCTGCAGCGGCACAGGAGCCAGCAAGCAGAGCTGTAAACAGGGGAGTTTGAGTGGGAGTTCTGTTGGAGGAGATGGTATTTGTGTGTGTTTGGTTTTGTATTGGTAGTATCTGTATGTGTAGAGGCTTGGAGGGGCTTTGTGCTGGGAGAGAAGCTGAGCCCTGATTAGGGGGCGGGGCTGACTGACTAGGGGTCCTATAAAGGTAGCAGCCAGACAGGCAGCGGCTAAGACAGCTGCAGCGGCACAGGAGCTAGCAAACAGAGCTGTAAACAGGGGAGTTGGAGTGGGAGTTCTGTTGGAGGAGATGGTATTTGTGTGTGTTTGGTTTTGTATTGGTAGTATCTGTATGTGTAGAGGCTTGGAGGGGCTTTGTGCTGGGAGAGAAGCTGAGCCCTGATCAGGGGGCGGGGCTTCACTGATTAGGGGTCCTAGAAAGGGAGCAGCCAGTCAGGCAGCGGCACAGACAACTGCAGTGGCACAGGAGCTAGCAAACAGAGCTGTAAAGAGGGGAGTTTGAGTGGGAGTTCTGTTGGAGCAGAAGGTATTTGTGTGTGTTTGGTTTTGTATTGGTAGTATCTGTATGTGTAGGGGCTTTGTGCTGGGAGAGAAGCTGAGCCCTGATTAGGGGACGGGGCTTCACTGACTAGCGGTCCTATAAAGGTAGTAGCCAGTCAGGCAGCGGAACAGACAGCTGCAGTGGCACAGGAGTTAGCAAACAGAGCTGTAAACAGGGGAGTTTGAGTGGGAGTTCTGTTGGAGGAGAAGGTATTTGTGTGTGTATTTTTGTATTGGTAGTATCTGTATGTGCAGAGGCTTGGAGGGGCTTTGTGCTGGGAGAGAAGCTGAGCCCTGATTAGGGGGCGGGGCTTCACTGACTAGGGGTCCTATAAAGGTAGCAGCCAGTCAGACACCGGCACAGGAGCTAGAAAACAGAGCTGTAAGCAGGGGAGTTTGAGTGGGAGTTCTGTTGGACGAGAAGGTATTTGTGTGTGTTTGGTTTTGTATTGGTAGTATGTGTATGTGTAGGGGTTTGGCGGGGCTTTGTGCTTGGAGAGAAGCTGAGCCCTGATTAGGGGGCGGGGCTTCACTGACTAGGGGTCCTATAAAGGTAGCAGCCAGTCAGGCAGCCGCACAGACAGCTGCAGCGGCACAGGAGCTAGCAAACAGAGCTGTAAACAGGGGAGTTGGAGTGGGAGTTCTGTTGGAGGAGAAGGTATTTGTGTGTGTTTTTGTATTGGTAGTATCTGTATGTGTAGAAGCTTGGAGGGGCTTTGTGCTGGGAGAGAAGCTGAGCCCTGATCAGGGGGCGGGGCTTCACTGACTAGGGGTCCTATAAAGGTAGGAGCCAGTCAGGAAGCGGCACAGACAGGTGCAGCGGCACAGGAGCTAGCAAACAGAGCTGTGAACAGGGGAGTTGGAGTGGGAGTTCTGTTGGAGGAGAAGGTATTTGTGTGTGTTTTTTTGTATTGGTAGTATCTGTATGTGCAGAGGCTTGGAGGGGCTTTGTGCTGGGAGAGAAGCTGAGCCCTGATTAGGGGGCGGGGCTTCACTGACTTGGGGTCCTATAAAGGTAGCAGCCAGTCAGGCAGCCGCACAGACAGCTGCAGCGGCACAGGAGCTAGCAAACAGAGCTGTGAACAGGGGAGTTTGAGTGGGAGTTCTGTTGGAGGAGAAGGTATTTGTGTGTGTTCGGTTTTGTATTGGTAGTGTCTGTATGTGTACGGGCTTTGTGCTGGGAAAGAAGCTGAGCCCTGATTAGGGGGCGGGGCTTCACTGACTTGGGGTCCTATAAAGGTAGCAGCCAGTCAGGCAGCCTCACAGACAGCTGCAGCGGCACAGGAGCCAGCAAGCAGAGCTGTAAACAGGGGAGTTTGAGTGGGAGTTCTGTTGGAGGAGATGGTATTTGTGTGTGTTTGGTTTTGTATTGGTAGTATCTGTATGTGTAGAGGCTTGGAGGGGCTAGATGCTGCGAGAGAAGCTGAGCCCTGATTAGGGGGCGGGGCTTCACGGACTAGGGGTCCTATAAAGGTAGCAGCCAGTCAGGCAGCGGCACAGACAGCTGAAGCGGCACAGGAGCTAGCAAACAGAGCTGTAAACAGGGGAGTTTGAGTGGGAGTTCTGTTGGAGGAGAAGGTATTTGTGTGTGTTTGGTTTTGTATTGTCAGTGTCTGTATGTGCAGGGGCTTTGTGCTGGGAGAGAATCTGAGCCCTGATTAGGGGGCGGGGCTTCCCTGACTAGGGGTCCTATAAAGGTAGCAGCCAGTCAGGCAGCGGCACAGGAGCTAGCAAACAGAGCTGTGAACAGGGGAGTTTGAGTGGGAGTTCTGTTGGAGGAGAAGGTATTTGTGTGTGTTTTTGTATTGGTAGTATCTGTATGTGTAGAGGCTTGGAGGGGCTAGGTGCTGGGAGAGAAGCTGAGCCCTGATTAGGGGGCGGGGCTTCACTGACTAGGGGTCCTATAAAGGTAGCAGCCAGTCAGGCAGCGGCACAGGAGCTAGCAAACAGAGCTGTGAACAGGGGAGTTTGAGTGGGAGTTCTGTTGGAGGAGAAGGTATTTGTGTTTGGTTTTGTATTGGTAGTATCTGTATGTGTAGAGGCTTGGAGGGGCTTTGTGCTGGGAGAGAAGCTGAGCCCTGATTAGGGGGCGGGGCTTCACTGACTAGGGGTCCTATAAAGGTAGCAGCCAGTCAGGCAGCGGCACAGGAGCTAGCAAACAGAGTTGTGAACAGGGGAGTTTGAGTGGGAGTTCTGTTGGAGGGGAAGGTATTTCTGTGTGTTTGGTTTTGTATTGTCTGTATCTGTATGTGCAGGGGCTTTGTGCTGGGAGAGAAGCTGAGCCCTGATTAGGGGGCGGGGCTTCCCTGACTAGGGGTCCTATAAAGGTAGCAGCCAGTCAGGCAGCGGCACAGGAGCTAGCAAACAGAGCTGTAAACAGGGGAGTTTGAGTGGGAGTTCTGTTGGAGGAGATGGTATTTGTGTGTGTTTGGTTTCGTATTGGTAGTATCTGTATGTGTACGGGCTTTGTGCTGGGAGAGAAGCTGAGCCCTGATTAGGGGGCGGGGCTTGACTGACTAGGGGTCCTATAAAGGTAGCAGCCAGTCAGGCAGCGGCTCAGACAGCTGCAGCGGCACAGGAGCTAGCAAACAGGGCTGTAAACAGGGGAGTTGGAGTGGGAGTTCTGTTGGAGGAGAAGGTATTTGTGTGTGTTTGGTTTTGTATTGGTAGTATCTGTATGTGTAGAGGCTTGGAGGGGCTTTGTGCTGGGAGAGAAGCTGAGCCCTGATTAGTGGGCGGGGCTTCACTGACTAGGCGTCCTATAAATGTAGCAGCCAGTCAGGCAGCGGCACAGGAGTTAGCAAACAGAGCTGTAAACAGGGGAGTTTGAGTGGGAGTTTTGTTGGAGGAGATGGTATTTGTGTGTGTTTTTGTATTGGTAGTATCTGTATGTGTAGAGGCTTGGAGGGGCTAGGTGCTGCGAGAGAAGCTGAGCCCTGGTTAGGGGGCGGGGCTTCACTGACTAGGGGTCCTATAAAGGCAGCAGCCAGTCAGGCAGCGGCTAAGACAGCTGCAGCGGCACAGGAGCTAGCAAACAGAGCTGTAAACAGGGGAGTTGGAGTTCTGTTGGAGGAGAAGGTATTTGTGTGTTTTTGGATTTGTATTGTCAGTATCTGTATGTGCAGGGGCTTTGTGCTGGGAGAGAAGCTGAGCCCTGATTAGGGGGCGGGGCTTCCCTGACTAGGGGTCCTATAAAGGTAGAAGCCAGTCAGGCAGCGGCACAGGAGCTAGCAAACAGAGCTGTAAACAGGGGAGTTTGAGTGGGAGTTCTGTTGGAGGAGAAGGTATTTGTGTGTGTTTTTGTATTGGTATTATCTGTATGTGTAGAGGCTTGGAGGGGCTTTGTGCTGGGAGAGAAGCTGAGCCCTGATTAGGGGGCGGGGCTTCACTGACTAGGGGTCCTATAAAGGTAGCAGCCAGTCAGGCAGCGGCACAGACAGCTGCAGCGGCACAGGAGCTAGCAAACAGAGCTGTAAACAGGGGAGTTTGAGTGGGAGTTCTGTTGGAGGAGAAGGTATTTGTGTGTTTTTGGTTTTGTATTGGTAGTATATGTATGTGTAGAGGCTTGAAGGGGCTTTGTGCTGGGAGAGAAGCTGAGCCCTGATTAGGGGGCGGGGCTTGACTGACTAGGGGTCCTATAAAGGTAGCAGCCAGTCAGGCAGCGGCTCAGACAGCTGCAGCGGCACAGGAGCTAGCAAACAGACCTGTAAACAGGGCAGTTTGAGTGGGAGTTCTGTTGGAGGAGAAGGTATTTGTGTGTGTTTGGTTTTGTATTGGTAGTATCTGTATGTGTAGAGGCTTGGAGGGGCTTTGTGCTGGGAGAGAAGCTGGGCCCTGATTAGGGGGCGGGCCTTCACTGACTAGGGGTCCTATAAAGGGAGCAGCCAGTCAGGCAGTGGCACAGACAGCTGCAGTGGCACAGGCGCAAGCAAACAGAGCTGTAAACAGGGGAGTTTGAGTGGGAGTTCTGTTGGAGGAGAAGGTATTTGTGTGTGTTTGGTTTTGTATTGGTAGTATCTGTATGTGTACGGGCTTTGTGCTGGGAGAGAAGCTGAGCCCTGATTAGGGGGCGGGGCTTCCCTGACTAGGGGTCCTATAAAGGTAGCAGCCAGTCAGGCAGCGGCACAGGAGCTAGCAAACAGAGCTGTAAACAGGGGAGTTTGAGTGGGAGTTCTGTTGGAGGAGATGGTATTTGTGTGTGTTTGGTTTCGTATTGGTAGTATCTGTATGTGTACGGGCTTTGTGCTGGGAGAGAAGCTGAGCCCTGATTAGGGGGCGGGGCTTGACTGACTAGGGGTCCTATAAAGGTAGCAGCCAGTCAGGCAGCGGCTCAGACAGCTGCAGCGGCACAGGAGCTAGCAAACAGGGCTGTAAACAGGGGAGTTGGAGTGGGAGTTCTGTTGGAGGAGAAGGTATTTGTGTGTGTTTGGTTTTGTATTGGTAGTATCTGTATGTGTAGAGGCTTGGAGGGGCTTTGTGCTGGGAGAGAAGCTGAGCCCTGATTAGTGGGCGGGGCTTCACTGACTAGGCGTCCTATAAATGTAGCAGCCAGTCAGGCAGCGGCACAGGAGTTAGCAAACAGAGCTGTAAACAGGGGAGTTTGAGTGGGAGTTTTGTTGGAGGAGATGGTATTTGTGTGTGTTTTTGTATTGGTAGTATCTGTATGTGTAGAGGCTTGGAGGGGCTAGGTGCTGCGAGAGAAGCTGAGCCCTGGTTAGGGGGCGGGGCTTCACTGACTAGGGGTCCTATAAAGGCAGCAGCCAGTCAGGCAGCGGCTAAGACAGCTGCAGCGGCACAGGAGCTAGCAAACAGAGCTGTAAACAGGGGAGTTGGAGTTCTGTTGGAGGAGAAGGTATTTGTGTGTTTTAGGATTTGTATTGTCAGTATCTGTATGTGCAGGGGCTTTGTGCTGGGAGAGAAGCTGAGCCCTGATTAGGGGGCGGGGCTTCCCTGACTAGGGGTCCTATAAAGGTAGAAGCCAGTCAGGCAGCGGCACAGGAGCTAGCAAACAGAGCTGTAAACAGGGGAGTTTGAGTGGGAGTTCTGTTGGAGGAGAAGGTATTTGTGTGTGTTTTTGTATTGGTATTATCTGTATGTGTAGAGGCTTGGAGGGGCTTTGTGCTGGGAGAGAAGCTGAGCCCTGATTAGGGGGCGGGGCTTCACTGACTAGGGGTCCTATAAAGGTAGCAGCCAGTCAGGCAGCGGCACAGACAGCTGCAGCGGCACAGGAGCTAGCAAACAGAGCTGTAAACAGGGGAGTTTGAGTGGGAGTTCTGTTGGAGGAGAAGGTATTTGTGTGTTTTTGGTTTTGTATTGGTAGTATATGTATGTGTAGAGGCTTGAAGGGGCTTTGTGCTGGGAGAGAAGCTGAGCCCTGATTAGGGGGCGGGGCTTGACTGACTAGGGGTCCTATAAAGGTAGCAGCCAGTCAGGCAGCGGCTCAGACAGCTGCAGCGGCACAGGAGCTAGCAAACAGACCTGTAAACAGGGCAGTTTGAGTGGGAGTTCTGTTGGAGGAGAAGGTATTTGTGTGTGTTTGGTTTTGTATTGGTAGTATCTGTATGTGTAGAGGCTGGGAGGGGCTTTGTGCTGGGAGAGAAGCTGAGCCCTGATTAGGGGGCGGGGCTTCACTGACTAGGGGTCCTATAAAGGTAGCAGCCAGTCAGGCAGCAGAACAGACAGCTGCAGTGGCACAGGAGCTAGCAAACAGAGCTTTAAACAGGGGAGTTTGAGTGGGAGTTCTGTTGGAGGAGAAGGTATTTGTGTGTGTTTTTGTATTGGTATTATCTGTATGTGTAGAGGCTTGGAGGGGCTTTGTGATGGGAGAGAAGCTGAGCCCTGATTAGGGGGCGGGGCTTCTCTGACTAGGGGTCCTATAAAGGTAGCAGCCAGTCAGGCAGCGGCACAGACAGCTGCAGTGGCACAGGAGCTAGCAAACAGAGCTGTGAACAGGTCAGTTTGAGTGGGAGTTCTGTTGGAGGAGAAGGTATTTGTGTGTTTTTTTGTATTGGTAGTATCTGTATATGTAGAGGCTTGGAGGGGCTTTGTGCTGGGAGAGAAGCTGAGCCCTGATCAGGGGGCGGGGCTTCACTGACTAGGGGTCCTATAAAGCTAGCAGCCAGTCAAGCAGCGGCACAGGAGCTAGCAAACAGAGCTGTAAACAGGGCAGTTTGAGTGGGAGTTCTGTTGGAGGAGAAGGTATTTGTGTGTGTTTTTGTATTGGTAGTATCTGTATGTGTAGAGGCTTGGAGGGGCTTTGTGCTGGGAGAGAAGCTGGGCCCTGATTAGGGGGCGGGGCTTCACTGACTAGGGGTCCTATAAAGGGAGCAGCCAGTCAGGCAGCGGCACAGGAGCTAGCAAACAGAGCTGTAAACAGGGGAGTTTGAGTGGTAGTTCTGTTGGAGGAGAAGGTATTTGTGTGTGTTTGGTTTTGTATTGGTAGTATCTGTATGTGTAGAGGCTTGGAGGGGCTTTGTGCTGGGAGAGAAGCTGAGCCCTGATTAGGGGGCGGGGCTTCAGTGACTAGGGGTCCTATAAAGGTACCAGCCAGTCAGGCAGCGGCACAGGAGCTAGCAAACAGAGCTGTAAGCAGGGGAGTTTGAGTGGGAGTTCTGTTGGAGGAGAAGGTATTTGTGTGTGTTTGGTTTTTTATTGGTAGTATCTGTATGTGAAGGGGTTTGGCGGGGCTTTGTGCTTGGAGAGAAGCTGAACCCTGATTAGGGGGTGGGGCTTCACTGACTAGGGGTCCTATAAAGGTAGCAGCCAGTCAGGCAGCGGAACAGACAGCTGCAGCGGCACAGCAGCTAGCAAACAGAGCTGTAAACAGGGGAGTTTGAGTGGGAGTTCTGTTGGAGGAGAAGCTATTTGTGTGTGTTTTTGTATTGGTAGTATCTGTATGTGTAGAGGCTTGGAGGGGCTAGATGCTGCGAGAGAAGCTGAGCCCTGATTAGGGGGCGGGGCTTCACTGACTAGGGGTCCTATAAAGGTAGCAGCCAGTCAGGCAGCTGCAAGGGAGCGAGCAAACAGACCTGTAAACAGGGGAGTTTGAGTGGGAGTTCTGTTGGAGGAGAAGGTATTTGTGTGTGTTTGGTTTTGTATTGTCAGTATCTGTATGTGTAGGGGCTTTGTGCTGGGAGAGAAGCTGAGCCCTGATTAGGGGGCGGGGCTTCACTGACTAGGGGTCCTATAAAGGTAGCAGCCAGTCAGGCAGCGGCACAGGAGCTAGCAAACAGACCTGTAAACAGGGCAGTTTGAGTGGGAGTTCTGTTGGAGGAGAAGGTATTTGTGTGTGTTTGGTTTTGTATTGGTAGTATCTGTATGTGTAGAGGCTTGGAGGGGCTTTGTGCTGGGAGAGAAGCTGAGCCCTGATTAGTGGGCGGGGCTTCACTGACTAGGCGTCCTATAAAGGTAGCAGCCAGTCAGGCAGCGGCACAGGAGTTAGCAAACAGAGCTGTAAACAGGGGAGTTTGAGTGGGAGTTTTGTTGGAGGAGATGGTATTTGTGTGTGTTTTTGTATTGGTAGTATCTGTATGTGTAGAGGCTTGGAGGGGCTAGGTGCTGCGAGAGAAGCTGAGGCCTGATTAGGGGCGGGGCTTCACTGACTAGGGGTCCTATAAAGGTAGCAGCCAGTCAGGCAGCGGCACAGGAGCTAGCAAACAGAGCTGTAAACAGGGGAGTTGGAGTGGGAGTTCTGTTGGAGGAGAAGGTATTTGTGTGTTTTTGGATTTGTATTGTCAGTATCTGTATGTGCAGGGGCTTTGTGCTGGGAGAGAAGCTGAGCCCTGATTAGGGGGCGGGGCTTCCCTGACTAGGGGTCCTATAAAGGTAGCAGCCAGTCAGGCAGCGGCACAGGAGCTAGCAAACAGAGCTGTAAACAGGGGAGTTTGAGTGGGAGTTCTGTTGGAGGAGAAGGTATTTGTGTGTGTTTTTGTATTGGTATTATCTGTATGTGTAGAGGCTTGGAGGGGCTTTGTGCTGGGAGAGAAGCTGAGCCCTGATTAGGGGGCGGGGCTTCACTGACTAGGGGTCCTATAAAGGTAGCAGCCAGTCAGGCAGCGGCACAGACAGCTGCAGCGGCACAGGAGCTAGCAAACAGAGCTGTAAACAGGGGAGTTGGAGTGCGAGTTCTGTTGGAGGAGAAGGTATTTGTGTGTGTTTGGTTTTGTATTGTCAGTATCTGTATGTGCAGGGGCTTTGTGCTGGGAGAGAAGCTGAGCCCTGAATAGGGGGCGGTGCTTCCCTGACTAGGGGTCCTATAAAGGTAGCAGCCAGTCAGGCAGCGGCACAGACAGCTGCAGCGGCACAGGAGCTAGCAAACAGAGCTGTAAACAGGGGAGTTTGAGTGGGAGTTCTGTTGGAGGAGATGGTATTTGTGTGTGTTTGGTTTTGTATTGGTAGTATATGTATGTGTAGAGGCTTGAAGGGGCTTTGTGCTGGGAGAGAAGCTGAGCCCTGATTAGGGGGCGGGGCTTGACTGACTAGGGGTCCTATAAAGGTAGCAGCCAGTCAGGCAGCGGCTCAGACAGCTGCAGCGGCACAGGAGCTAGCAAACAGACCTGTAAACAGGGCAGTTTGAGTGGGAGTTCTGTTGGAGGAGAAGGTATTTGTGTGTGTTTGGTTTTGTATTGGTAGTATCTCTATGTGTAGAGGCTTGGAGGGGCTTTGTGCTGGGAGAGAAGCTGGGCCCTGATTAGGGGGCGGGCCTTCACTGACTAGGGGTCCTATAAAGGGAGCAGCCAGTCAGGCAGTGGCACAGACAGCTGCAGTGGCACAGGCGCAAGCAAACAGAGCTGTAAACAGGGGAGTTTGAGTGGGAGTTCTGTTGGAGGAGAAGGTATTTGTGTGTGTTTGGTTTTGTATTGGTAGTATCTGTATGTGTACGGGCTTCGTGCTGGGAGAGAAGCTGAGCCCTGATCAGGGGGCGGGGCTTCACTGACTAGGGGTCCTATAAAGGTAGCAGCCAGTCAGACACCGGCACAGGAGCTAGAAAACAGAGCTGTAAGCAGGGGAGTTTGAGTGGGAGTTCTGTTGGAGGAGATGGTATTTGTGTGTGTTTGGTTTTGTATTGGTAGTATGTGTATGTGTAGGGGTTTGGCGGGGCTTTGTGCTTGGAGAGAAGCTGAGCCCTGATTAGGGGGCGGGGCTTCACTGACTAGGGGTCCTATAAAGGTAGGAGCCAGTCAGGCATCGGCACAGACAGCTGCAGCGGCACAGGAGCTAGCAAAGAGAGCTGTAAACAGGGGAGTTTGAGTGGGAGTTCTGTTGGAGGAGATGGTATTTGTGTGTGTTTGGTTTTGTATTTGTAGTATATGTATGTGTACGGGCTTTGTCCTGGGAGAGAGGCTGAGCCCTGATTAGGGGGCGGGGCTTCACTGACTTGGGGTCCTATAAAGGTAGCAGCCAGTCAGGCAGCCGCACAGACAGCTGCAGCGGCACAGGAGCTAGCAAACAGAGCTGTAAACAGGGGAGTTGGAGTGGGAGTTCTGTTGGAGGAGATAGTATTTGTGTGTGTTTGGTTTTGTATTGGTAGTATCTGTATGTGTAGAGGCTTGGAGGGGCTTTGTGCTGGGAGAGAAGCTGATCCCTGATCAGGGGGCGGGGCTTCACTGACTAGGGGTCCTATAAAGGTAGCAGCCAGTCAGGCAGCGGCACCGGAGCCAGGAAACAGAGCTGTGAACAGGGGAGTTTGAGTGGGAGTTCTGTTGGAGGAGAAGGTATTTGTGTGTGTTTTTTTGTATTGGTAGTATCTGTATGTGCAGAGGCTTGGAGGGGCTTTGTGCTGGGAGAGAAGCTGGGCCCTGATTAGGGGGCGGGGCTTCAGTGACTAGGGGTCCTATAAAGGGAGCAGCCAGTCAGGCAGCGGCACAGGAGCTCGCAAACAGAGCTGTAAGCAGGGGAGTTTGAGTGGGAGTTCTGTTGGAGGAGAAGGTATTTGTGTGTGTTTGGTTTTTTATTGGTAGTATCTGTATGTGAAGGGGTATGGCGGGGCTTTGTGCTTGGAGAGAAGCTGAACCCTGATTAGGGGGTGGGGCTTCACTGACTAGGGGTCCTATAAAGGTAGCAGCCAGTCAGGCAGCGGAACAGACAGCTGCAGCGGCACAGGAGCTAGCAAACAGAGCTGTAAACAGGGGAGTTTGAGTGGGAGTTCTGTTGGAGGAGAAGCTATTTGTGTGTGTTTGGTTTTGTATTGTCAGTATCTGTATGTGCAGGGGCTTTGTGCTGGGAGAGAAGCTGAGCCCTGATTAGGGGGCGGGGCTTCACTGACTAGGGGTCCTATAAAGGTAGCAGCCAGTCAGGCAGCGGCACAGGAGCTAGCAAACAGAGCTGTGAACAGGGGAGTTTGAGTGGGAGTTCTGTTGGAGGAGAAGGTATTTGTGTGTGTTTGGTTTTGTATTGGTAGTATCTGTATGTGTAGAGGCTTGGAGGGGCTAGGTGCTGGGAGAGAAGCTGAGCCCTGATTAGGGGGCGGGGCTTCACTGACTAGGGGTCCCATGAAGGTAGCAGCCAGTCAGGCAGCAGAACAGACAGCTGCAGTGGCACACGAGCTAGCAAACAGAGCTTTAAACAGGGGAATTTGAGTGGGAGTTCTGTTGGAGGAGAAGGTATTTGTGTGTGTTTTTGTATTGGTTGTATCTGTATGTGTAGAGGCTTGGAGGGGCTTTGTGCTGGGAGAGAAGCTGAGCCCTGATTAGGGGGCGGGGCTTCACTGACTAGGGGTCCTACAAAGGTAGCAGCCAGTCAGGCAGCGGCACAGGAGCTAGCAAACAGAGCTGTGAACAGGGGAGTTTGAGTGGGAGTTCTGTTGGAGGAGAAGGTATTTGTGTGTGTTTTTGTATTGGTAGTATGTGTATGTGTAGAGGCTTGGAGGGGCTAGGTGCTGCGAGAGAAGCTGAGCCCTGATTAGGGGGCGGGGCTTCACTGACTAGGGGTCCTATAAAGGTAGCAGCCAGTCAGGCAGCGGCAAGGGAGCTAGCAAACAGAGCTGTAAACAGGGGAGTTTGAGTGGGAGTTCTGTTGGAGGAGAACGTATTTGTGTGTGTTTTTGTATTGGTATTATCTGTATGTGTAGAGGCTTGGAGGGGCTTTGTGCTGGGAGAGAAGCTGAGCCCTGATTTGGGGGCGGGGCCTCACTGACTAGGGGTCCTATAAAGGTAGCAGCCAGTCAGGCAGCGGCACAGGAGCTAGCAAACAGAGCTGTGAACAGGGGAGTTTGAGTGGGAGTTCTGTTGGAGCAGAAGGTATTTGTGTGTGTTTGGTTTTGTATTGGTAGTATCTGTATGTGTAGGGGCTTTGTGCTGGGAGAGAAGCTGAGCCCTGATTAGGGGACGGGGCTTCACTGACTAGCGGTCCTATAAAGGTAGTAGCCAGTCAGGCAGCGGAACAGACAGCTGCAGTGGCACAGGAGTTAGCAAACAGAGCTGTGAACAGGGGAGTTTGAGTGGGAGTTCTGTTGGAGGAGAAGGTATTTGTGTATGTTTTTGTATTGGTATTATCTGTATGTGTAGAGGCTTGGAGGGGCTAGGTGCTGTGAGAGAAGCTGAGCCCTGATTAGGGGGCGGGGCTTCCCTGACTAGGGGTCCTATAAAGGTAGCAGCCAGTCAGACAGCAGCACAGGAGCTAGCAAACAGTGCTGTAAGCAGGGGAGTTTGAGTGGGAGTTCTGTTGGAGGAGAAGGTATTTGTGTGTGTTTTTTTGTATTGGCAGTATCTGTATGTGCAGAGGCTTGGAGGGGCTTTGTGCTGGGAGAGAAGCTGAGCCCTGATTAGGGGGCGGGGCTTCACTGACTTGGGGTCCTATAAAGTTAGCAGCCAGTCAGGCAGCGGCACAGACAGCTGAAGCGGCACAGGACCTAGCAAACAGAGCTGTAAACAGGGGAGTTGGAGTGGGAGTTCTGTTGGAGGAGAAGGTATTTGTGTGTGTTTGGTTTTGTATTGTCAGTATCTGTATGTGCAGGGGCTTTGTGCTGGGAGAGAAGCTGAGCCCTGATCAGGGGGCGGGGCTTCACTGACTAGGGGTCCTATAAAGGTAGCAGCCAGTCAGGCAGCGGCACAGGAGCTAGCAAACAGAGCTGTGAACAGGGGAGTTTGAGTGGGAGTTCTGTTGGAGGAGAAGGTATTTGTGTGTCTTTTTGCATTGGTAGTATCTGTATGTGTAGAGGCTTGGAGGGGCTAGGTGCTGGGAGAGAAGCTGAGCCCTGATTAGGGGGCGGGGCTTGACTGACTAGGGGTCCTATAAAGGTAGCAGCCAGTCAGGCAGCGGCTCAGTCAGCTGCAGCGGCACAGGAGCTAGCAAACAGAGCTGTAAACAGGGGAGTTTGAGTGGGAGTTCTGTAGGAGGAGAAGGTATTTGTGTGTGTTTGGTTTTGTATTGGTAGTATCTGTATGTGTAGAGGCTTGGAGGTGCTTTCTGCTGGGAGAGAAGCTGAGCCCTGATTAGGGGGCGGGGCTTCACTGACTAGGGGTCCTATAAAGGTAGCAGCCAATCAGGCAGCGGAACAGACAGCTGCAGTGGCACAGGAGCTAGCAAACAGAGCCTTAAACAGGGGAATTTGAGTGGGAGTTCTGTTGGAGGAGAAGGTATTTGTGTGTGTTTTTGTATTGGTAGTATCTGTATGTGTAGAGGCTTGAAGGGGCTTTGTGCAGGGAGAGAAGCTGAGCCCTGATTAGGGGGTGGGGCTTCACTGACTAGGGGTCCTATAAAGGTAGCAGCCAGTCAGGCATTGGCACAGACAGCTGCAGCGGCACAGGAGCTAGCAAACAGAGCTGTAAACAGGGGAGTTTGAGTGGGAGTTCTGTTGGAGGAGAAGGTATTTGTGTGTGTTTGCTTTTGTATTGTCAGTATCTGTATGTGCAGGGGCTTTGTGCTGGGAGAGAAGCTGAGCCCTGATTAGGGGGCGGGGCTTGACTGACTAGGGGTCCTATAAAGGTAGCAGCCAGTCAGGCAGCGGCTCAGACAGCTGCAGCGGCACAGGAGCTAGCAAACAGACCTGTAAACAGGGCAGTTTGAGTGGGAGTTCTGTTGGAGGAGAAGGTATTTGTGTGTGTTTGGTTTTGTATTGGTAGTATCTGTATGTGTAGAGGCTTGGAGGGGCTTTGTGCTGGGAGAGAAGCTGGGCCCTGATTAGGGGGCGGGCCTTCACTGACTAGGGGTCCTATAAAGGGAGCAGCCAGTCAGGCAGTGGCACAGACAGCTGCAGTGGCACAGGCGCAAGCAAACAGAGCTGTAAACAGGGGAGTTTGAGTGGGAGTTCTGTTGGAGGAGAAGGTATTTGTGTGTGTTTGGTTTTGTATTGGTAGTATCTGTATGTGTACGGGCTTTGTGCTGGGAGAGAAGCTGAGCCCTGATTAGGGGGCGGGGCTTCCCTGACTAGGGGTCCTATAAAGGTAGCAGCCAGTCAGGCAGCGGCACAGGAGCTAGCAAACAGAGCTGTAAACAGGGGAGTTTGAGTGGGAGTTCTGTTGGAGGAGATGGTATTTGTGTGTGTTTGGTTTCGTATTGGTAGTATCTGTATGTGTACGGGCTTTGTGCTGGGAGAGAAGCTGAGCCCTGATTAGGGGGCGGGGCTTGACTGACTAGGGGTCCTATAAAGGTAGCAGCCAGTCAGGCAGCGGCTCAGACAGCTGCAGCGGCACAGGAGCTAGCAAACAGGGCTGTAAACAGGGGAGTTGGAGTGGGAGTTCTGTTGGAGGAGAAGGTATTTGTGTGTGTTTGGTTTTGTATTGGTAGTATCTGTATGTGTAGAGGCTTGGAGGGGCTTTGTGCTGGGAGAGAAGCTGAGCCCTGATTAGTGGGCGGGGCTTCACTGACTAGGCGTCCTATAAATGTAGCAGCCAGTCAGGCAGCGGCACAGGAGTTAGCAAACAGAGCTGTAAACAGGGGAGTTTGAGTGGGAGTTTTGTTGGAGGAGATGGTATTTGTGTGTGTTTTTGTATTGGTAGTATCTGTATGTGTAGAGGCTTGGAGGGGCTAGGTGCTGCGAGAGAAGCTGAGCCCTGGTTAGGGGGCGGGGCTTCACTGACTAGGGGTCCTATAAAGGCAGCAGCCAGTCAGGCAGCGGCTAAGACAGCTGCAGCGGCACAGGAGCTAGCAAACAGAGCTGTAAACAGGGGAGTTGGAGTTCTGTTGGAGGAGAAGGTATTTGTGTGTTTTTGGATTTGTATTGTCAGTATCTGTATGTGCAGGGGCTTTGTGCTGGGAGAGAAGCTGAGCCCTGATTAGGGGGCGGGGCTTCCCTGACTAGGGGTCCTATAAAGGTAGAAGCCAGTCAGGCAGCGGCACAGGAGCTAGCAAACAGAGCTGTAAACAGGGGAGTTTGAGTGGGAGTTCTGTTGGAGGAGAAGGTATTTGTGTGTGTTTTTGTATTGGTATTATCTGTATGTGTAGAGGCTTGGAGGGGCTTTGTGCTGGGAGAGAAGCTGAGCCCTGATTAGGGGGCGGGGCTTCACTGACTAGGGGTCCTATAAAGGTAGCAGCCAGTCAGGCAGCGGCACAGACAGCTGCAGCGGCACAGGAGCTAGCAAACAGAGCTGTAAACAGGGGAGTTTGAGTGGGAGTTCTGTTGGAGGAGAAGGTATTTGTGTGTTTTTGGTTTTGTATTGGTAGTATATGTATGTGTAGAGGCTTGAAGGGGCTTTGTGCTGGGAGAGAAGCTGAGCCCTGATTAGGGGGCGGGGCTTGACTGACTAGGGGTCCTATAAAGGTAGCAGCCAGTCAGGCAGCGGCTCAGACAGCTGCAGCGGCACAGGAGCTAGCAAACAGACCTGTAAACAGGGCAGTTTGAGTGGGAGTTCTGTTGGAGGAGAAGGTATTTGTGTGTGTTTGGTTTTGTATTGGTAGTATCTGTATGTGTACGGGCTTTGTGCTGGGAGAGAAGCTGAGCCCTGATCAGGGGGCGGGGCTTCACTGACTAGGGGTCCTATAAAGGTAGCAGCCAGTCAGACACCGGCACAGGAGTTAGCAAACAGAGCTGTAAACAGGGGAGTTTGAGTGGGAGTTCTGTTGGAGGAGAAGGTATTTGTGTGTGTTTGGTTTTGTATTGGTAGTATCTGTATGTGTAGAGGCTGGGAGGGGCTTTGTGCTGGGAGAGAAGCTGAGCCCTGATTAGGGGGCGGGGCTTCACTGACTAGGGGTCCTATAAAGGTAGCAGCCAGTCAGGCAGCAGAACAGACAGCTGCAGTGGCACAGGAGCTAGCAAACAGAGCTTTAAACAGGGGAGTTTGAGTGGGAGTTCTGTTGGAGGAGAAGGTATTTGTGTGTGTTTTTGTATTGGTATTATCTGTATGTGTAGAGGCTTGGAGGGGCTTTGTGATGGGAGAGAAGCTGAGCCCTGATTAGGGGGCGGGGCTTCTCTGACTAGGGGTCCTATAAAGGTAGCAGCCAGTCAGGCAGCGGCACAGACAGCTGCAGTGGCACAGGAGCTAGCAAACAGAGCTGTGAACAGGTCAGTTTGAGTGGGAGTTCTGTTGGAGGAGAAGGTATTTGTGTGTTTTTTTGTATTGGTAGTATCTGTATATGTAGAGGCTTGGAGGGGCTTTGTGCTGGGAGAGAAGCTGAGCCCTGATCAGGGGGCGGGGCTTCACTGACTAGGGGTCCTATAAAGCTAGCAGCCAGTCAAGCAGCGGCACAGGAGCTAGCAAACAGAGCTGTAAACAGGGCAGTTTGAGTGGGAGTTCTGTTGGAGGAGAAGGTATTTGTGTGTGTTTTTGTATTGGTAGTATCTGTATGTGTAGAGGCTTGGAGGGGCTTTGTGCTGGGAGAGAAGCTGGGCCCTGATTAGGGGGCGGGGCTTCACTGACTAGGGGTCCTATAAAGGGAGCAGCCAGTCAGGCAGCGGCACAGGAGCTAGCAAACAGAGCTGTAAACAGGGGAGTTTGAGTGGTAGTTCTGTTGGAGGAGAAGGTATTTGTGTGTGTTTGGTTTTGTATTGGTAGTATCTGTATGTGTAGAGGCTTGGAGGGGCTTTGTGCTGGGAGAGAAGCTGAGCCCTGATTAGGGGGCGGGGCTTCAGTGACTAGGGGTCCTATAAAGGTACCAGCCAGTCAGGCAGCGGCACAGGAGCTAGCAAACAGAGCTGTAAGCAGGGGAGTTTGAGTGGGAGTTCTGTTGGAGGAGAAGGTATTTGTGTGTGTTTGGTTTTTTATTGGTAGTATCTGTATGTGAAGGGGTTTGGCGGGGCTTTGTGCTTGGAGAGAAGCTGAACCCTGATTAGGGGGTGGGGCTTCACTGACTAGGGGTCCTATAAAGGTAGCAGCCAGTCAGGCAGCGGAACAGACAGCTGCAGCGGCACAGCAGCTAGCAAACAGAGCTGTAAACAGGGGAGTTTGAGTGGGAGTTCTGTTGGAGGAGAAGCTATTTGTGTGTGTTTTTGTATTGGTAGTATCTGTATGTGTAGAGGCTTGGAGGGGCTAGATGCTGCGAGAGAAGCTGAGCCCTGATTAGGGGGCGGGGCTTCACTGACTAGGGGTCCTATAAAGGTAGCAGCCAGTCAGGCAGCTGCAAGGGAGCGAGCAAACAGACCTGTAAACAGGGGAGTTTGAGTGGGAGTTCTGTTGGAGGAGAAGGTATTTGTGTGTGTTTGGTTTTGTATTGTCAGTATCTGTATGTGTAGGGGCTTTGTGCTGGGAGAGAAGCTGAGCCCTGATTAGGGGGCGGGGCTTCACTGACTAGGGGTCCTATAAAGGTAGCAGCCAGTCAGGCAGCGGCACAGGAGCTAGCAAACAGACCTGTAAACAGGGCAGTTTGAGTGGGAGTTCTGTTGGAGGAGAAGGTATTTGTGTGTGTTTGGTTTTGTATTGGTAGTATCTGTATGTGTAGAGGCTTGGAGGGGCTTTGTGCTGGGAGAGAAGCTGAGCCCTGATTAGTGGGCGGGGCTTCACTGACTAGGCGTCCTATAAAGGTAGCAGCCAGTCAGGCAGCGGCACAGGAGTTAGCAAACAGAGCTGTAAACAGGGGAGTTTGAGTGGGAGTTTTGTTGGAGGAGATGGTATTTGTGTGTGTTTTTGTATTGGTAGTATCTGTATGTGTAGAGGCTTGGAGGGGCTAGGTGCTGCGAGAGAAGCTGAGGCCTGATTAGGGGCGGGGCTTCACTGACTAGGGGTCCTATAAAGGTAGCAGCCAGTCAGGCAGCGGCACAGGAGCTAGCAAACAGAGCTGTAAACAGGGGAGTTGGAGTGGGAGTTCTGTTGGAGGAGAAGGTATTTGTGTGTTTTTGGATTTGTATTGTCAGTATCTGTATGTGCAGGGGCTTTGTGCTGGGAGAGAAGCTGAGCCCTGATTAGGGGGCGGGGCTTCCCTGACTAGGGGTCCTATAAAGGTAGCAGCCAGTCAGGCAGCGGCACAGGAGCTAGCAAACAGAGCTGTAAACAGGGGAGTTTGAGTGGGAGTTCTGTTGGAGGAGAAGGTATTTGTGTGTGTTTTTGTATTGGTATTATCTGTATGTGTAGAGGCTTGGAGGGGCTTTGTGCTGGGAGAGAAGCTGAGCCCTGATTAGGGGGCGGGGCTTCACTGACTAGGGGTCCTATAAAGGTAGCAGCCAGTCAGGCAGCGGCACAGACAGCTGCAGCGGCACAGGAGCTAGCAAACAGAGCTGTAAACAGGGGAGTTGGAGTGCGAGTTCTGTTGGAGGAGAAGGTATTTGTGTGTGTTTGGTTTTGTATTGTCAGTATCTGTATGTGCAGGGGCTTTGTGCTGGGAGAGAAGCTGAGCCCTGAATAGGGGGCGGTGCTTCCCTGACTAGGGGTCCTATAAAGGTAGCAGCCAGTCAGGCAGCGGCACAGACAGCTGCAGCGGCACAGGAGCTAGCAAACAGAGCTGTAAACAGGGGAGTTTGAGTGGGAGTTCTGTTGGAGGAGATGGTATTTGTGTGTGTTTGGTTTTGTATTGGTAGTATATGTATGTGTAGAGGCTTGAAGGGGCTTTGTGCTGGGAGAGAAGCTGAGCCCTGATTAGGGGGCGGGGCTTGACTGACTAGGGGTCCTATAAAGGTAGCAGCCAGTCAGGCAGCGGCTCAGACAGCTGCAGCGGCACAGGAGCTAGCAAACAGACCTGTAAACAGGGCAGTTTGAGTGGGAGTTCTGTTGGAGGAGAAGGTATTTGTGTGTGTTTGGTTTTGTATTGGTAGTATCTCTATGTGTAGAGGCTTGGAGGGGCTTTGTGCTGGGAGAGAAGCTGGGCCCTGATTAGGGGGCGGGCCTTCACTGACTAGGGGTCCTATAAAGGGAGCAGCCAGTCAGGCAGTGGCACAGACAGCTGCAGTGGCACAGGCGCAAGCAAACAGAGCTGTAAACAGGGGAGTTTGAGTGGGAGTTCTGTTGGAGGAGAAGGTATTTGTGTGTGTTTGGTTTTGTATTGGTAGTATCTGTATGTGTACGGGCTTCGTGCTGGGAGAGAAGCTGAGCCCTGATCAGGGGGCGGGGCTTCACTGACTAGGGGTCCTATAAAGGTAGCAGCCAGTCAGACACCGGCACAGGAGCTGGAAAACAGAGCTGTAAGCAGGGGAGTTTGAGTGGGAGTTCTGTTGGAGGAGATGGTATTTGTGTGTGTTTGGTTTTGTATTGGTAGTATGTGTATGTGTAGGGGTTTGGCGGGGCTTTGTGCTTGGAGAGAAGCTGAGCCCTGATTAGGGGGCGGGGCTTCACTGACTAGGGGTCCTATAAAGGTAGGAGCCAGTCAGGCATCGGCACAGACAGCTGCAGCGGCACAGGAGCTAGCAAAGAGAGCTGTAAACAGGGGAGTTTGAGTGGGAGTTCTGTTGGAGGAGATGGTATTTGTGTGTGTTTGGTTTTGTATTTGTAGTATATGTATGTGTACGGGCTTTGTCCTGGGAGAGAGGCTGAGCCCTGATTAGGGGGCGGGGCTTCACTGACTTGGGGTCCTATAAAGGTAGCAGCCAGTCAGGCAGCCGCACAGACAGCTGCAGCGGCACAGGAGCTAGCAAACAGAGCTGTAAACAGGGGAGTTGGAGTGGGAGTTCTGTTGGAGGAGATAGTATTTGTGTGTGTTTGGTTTTGTATTGGTAGTATCTGTATGTGTAGAGGCTTGGAGGGGCTTTGTGCTGGGAGAGAAGCTGATCCCTGATCAGGGGGCGGGGCTTCACTGACTAGGGGTCCTATAAAGGTAGCAGCCAGTCAGGCAGCGGCACCGGAGCCAGGAAACAGAGCTGTGAACAGGGGAGTTTGAGTGGGAGTTCTGTTGGAGGAGAAGGTATTTGTGTGTGTTTTTTTGTATTGGTAGTATCTGTATGTGCAGAGGCTTGGAGGGGCTTTGTGCTGGGAGAGAAGCTGGGCCCTGATTAGGGGGCGGGGCTTCACTGACTAGGGGTCCTATAAAGGGAGCAGCCAGTCAGGCAGCGGCACAGGAGCTAGCAAACAGAGCTGTAAACAGGGGAGTTTGAGTGGTAGTTCTGTTGGAGGAGAAGGTATTTGTGTGTGTTTGGTTTTGTATTGGTAGTATCTGTATGTGTAGAGGCTTGGAGGGGCTTTGTGCTGGGAGAGAAGCTGAGCCCTGATTAGGGGGCGGGGCTTCAGTGACTAGGGGTCCTATAAAGGTACCAGCCAGTCAGGCAGCGGCACAGGAGCTCGCAAACAGAGCTGTAAGCAGGGGAGTTTGAGTGGGAGTTCTGTTGGAGGAGAAGGTATTTGTGTGTGTTTGGTTTTTTATTGGTAGTATCTGTATGTGAAGGGGTATGGCGGGGCTTTGTGCTTGGAGAGAAGCTGAACCCTGATTAGGGGGTGGGGCTTCACTGACTAGGGGTCCTATAAAGGTAGCAGCCAGTCAGGCAGCGGAACAGACAGCTGCAGCGGCACAGGAGCTAGCAAACAGAGCTGTAAACAGGGGAGTTTGAGTGGGAGTTCTGTTGGAGGAGAAGCTATTTGTGTGTGTTTGGTTTTGTATTGTCAGTATCTGTATGTGCAGGGGCTTTGTGCTGGGAGAGAAGCTGAGCCCTGATTAGGGGGCGGGGCTTCACTGACTAGGGGTCCTATAAAGGTAGCAGCCAGTCAGGCAGCGGCACAGGAGCTAGCAAACAGAGCTGTGAACAGGGGAGTTTGAGTGGGAGTTCTGTTGGAGGAGAAGGTATTTGTGTGTGTTTGGTTTTGTATTGGTAGTATCTGTATGTGTAGAGGCTTGGAGGGGCTAGGTGCTGGGAGAGAAGCTGAGCCCTGATTAGGGGGCGGGGCTTCACTGACTAGGGGTCCCATGAAGGTAGCAGCCAGTCAGGCAGCAGAACAGACAGCTGCAGTGGCACACGAGCTAGCAAACAGAGCTTTAAACAGGGGAATTTGAGTGGGAGTTCTGTTGGAGGAGAAGGTATTTGTGTGTGTTTTTGTATTGGTTGTATCTGTATGTGTAGAGGCTTGGAGGGGCTTTGTGCTGGGAGAGAAGCTGAGCCCTGATTAGGGGGCGGGGCTTCACTGACTAGGGGTCCTACAAAGGTAGCAGCCAGTCAGGCAGCGGCACAGGAGCTAGCAAACAGAGCTGTGAACAGGGGAGTTTGAGTGGGAGTTCTGTTGGAGGAGAAGGTATTTGTGTGTGTTTTTGTATTGGTAGTATGTGTATGTGTAGAGGCTTGGAGGGGCTAGGTGCTGCGAGAGAAGCTGAGCCCTGATTAGGGGGCGGGGCTTCACTGACTAGGGGTCCTATAAAGGTAGCAGCCAGTCAGGCAGCGGCAAGGGAGCTAGCAAACAGAGCTGTAAACAGGGGAGTTTGAGTGGGAGTTCTGTTGGAGGAGAACGTATTTGTGTGTGTTTTTGTATTGGTATTATCTGTATGTGTAGAGGCTTGGAGGGGCTTTGTGCTGGGAGAGAAGCTGAGCCCTGATTTGGGGGCGGGGCCTCACTGACTAGGGGTCCTATAAAGGTAGCAGCCAGTCAGGCAGCGGCACAGGAGCTAGCAAACAGAGCTGTGAACAGGGGAGTTTGAGTGGGAGTTCTGTTGGAGCAGAAGGTATTTGTGTGTGTTTGGTTTTGTATTGGTAGTATCTGTATGTGTAGGGGCTTTGTGCTGGGAGAGAAGCTGAGCCCTGATTAGGGGACGGGGCTTCACTGACTAGCGGTCCTATAAAGGTAGTAGCCAGTCAGGCAGCGGAACAGACAGCTGCAGTGGCACAGGAGTTAGCAAACAGAGCTGTGAACAGGGGAGTTTGAGTGGGAGTTCTGTTGGAGGAGAAGGTATTTGTGTATGTTTTTGTATTGGTATTATCTGTATGTGTAGAGGCTTGGAGGGGCTAGGTGCTGTGAGAGAAGCTGAGCCCTGATTAGGGGGCGGGGCTTCCCTGACTAGGGGTCCTATAAAGGTAGCAGCCAGTCAGACAGCAGCACAGGAGCTAGCAAACAGTGCTGTAAGCAGGGGAGTTTGAGTGGGAGTTCTGTTGGAGGAGAAGGTATTTGTGTGTGTTTTTTTGTATTGGCAGTATCTGTATGTGCAGAGGCTTGGAGGGGCTTTGTGCTGGGAGAGAAGCTGAGCCCTGATTAGGGGGCGGGGCTTCACTGACTTGGGGTCCTATAAAGTTAGCAGCCAGTCAGGCAGCGGCACAGACAGCTGAAGCGGCACAGGACCTAGCAAACAGAGCTGTAAACAGGGGAGTTGGAGTGGGAGTTCTGTTGGAGGAGAAGGTATTTGTGTGTGTTTGGTTTTGTATTGTCAGTATCTGTATGTGCAGGGGCTTTGTGCTGGGAGAGAAGCTGAGCCCTGATCAGGGGGCGGGGCTTCACTGACTAGGGGTCCTATAAAGGTAGCAGCCAGTCAGGCAGCGGCACAGGAGCTAGCAAACAGAGCTGTGAACAGGGGAGTTTGAGTGGGAGTTCTGTTGGAGGAGAAGGTATTTGTGTGTCTTTTTGCATTGGTAGTATCTGTATGTGTAGAGGCTTGGAGGGGCTAGGTGCTGGGAGAGAAGCTGAGCCCTGATTAGGGGGCGGGGCTTGACTGACTAGGGGTCCTATAAAGGTAGCAGCCAGTCAGGCAGCGGCTCAGTCAGCTGCAGCGGCACAGGAGCTAGCAAACAGAGCTGTAAACAGGGGAGTTTGAGTGGGAGTTCTGTAGGAGGAGAAGGTATTTGTGTGTGTTTGGTTTTGTATTGGTAGTATCTGTATGTGTAGAGGCTTGGAGGTGCTTTCTGCTGGGAGAGAAGCTGAGCCCTGATTAGGGGGCGGGGCTTCACTGACTAGGGGTCCTATAAAGGTAGCAGCCAATCAGGCAGCGGAACAGACAGCTGCAGTGGCACAGGAGCTAGCAAACAGAGCCTTAAACAGGGGAATTTGAGTGGGAGTTCTGTTGGAGGAGAAGGTATTTGTGTGTGTTTTTGTATTGGTAGTATCTGTATGTGTAGAGGCTTGAAGGGGCTTTGTGCAGGGAGAGAAGCTGAGCCCTGATTAGGGGGTGGGGCTTCACTGACTAGGGGTCCTATAAAGGTAGCAGCCAGTCAGGCATTGGCACAGACAGCTGCAGCGGCACAGGAGCTAGCAAACAGAGCTGTAAACAGGGGAGTTTGAGTGGGAGTTCTGTTGGAGGAGAAGGTATTTGTGTGTGTTTGCTTTTGTATTGTCAGTATCTGTATGTGCAGGGGCTTTGTGCTGGGAGAGAAGCTGAGCCCTGATTAGGGGGCGGGGCTTCCCTGACTAGGGGTCCTATAAAGGTAGCAGCCAGTCAGGCAGCGGCACAGGAGCTAGCAAACAGAGCTGTAAACAGGGGAGTTTGAGTGGGAGTTGTGTTGGAGGAGAAGGTATTTGTGTGTGTTTGGTTTTGCATTGGTAGTATCTGTATGTGTAGAGCCTTGGAGGGTCTTTGTGCTGGGAGAGAAGCTGAGCCCTGATTAGGGGGCGGGGCTTCACTGACTACTGGTCCTATAAAGGTAGCAGCCAGTCAGGCAGCGGCACAGGAGCTAGCAGACAGAGCTGTGAACAGGGGAGTTTGAGTGGGAGTTCTGTTGGAGGAGAAGTTATTTGTGTGTGTGTGTTTTTGTATTGGTAGTATCTGTATGTGTAGTGGCTTGGAGGGGCTTTGTGCTGGGAGAGAAGCTGAGCCCTGATTAGGGGGCGGGGCTTCACTGACTAGGGGTCCTATAAAGCTAGCAGCCAGTCAAGCAGCGGCACAGGAGCTAGCAAACAGAGCTGTAAACAGGGCAGTTTGAGTGGGAGTTCTGTTGGAGGAGAAGGTATTTGTGTGTGTTTTTGTATTGGTAGTATCTGTATGTGTAGAGGCTTGGAGGGGCTTTGTGCTGGGAGAGAAGCTGGGCCCTGATTAGGGGGCGGGGCTTCACTGACTAGGTGTCCTATAAAGGGAGCAGCCAGTCAGGCAGCGGCACAGGAGCTAGCAAACAGAGCTGTAAACAGGGGAGTTTGAGTGGTAGTTCTGTTGGAGGAGAAGGTATTTGTGTGTGTTTGGTTTTTTATTGGTAGTATCTGTATGTGAAGGGGTTTGGCGGGGCTTTGTGCTTGGAGAGAAGCTGAACCCTGATTAGGGGGCGGGGCTTCACTGACTAGGGGTCCTATAAAGGTAGCAGCCAGTCAGGCAGCGGCACAGGAGCTAGCAAACAGAGCTGTAAACAGGGGAGTTTGAGTGGGAGTTCTGTTGGAGGAGAAGGTATTTGTGTGTGTTTGGTTTTGCATTGGTTGTATCTGTATGTGTAGAGGCTTGGAGGGGCTTTTTGCTGGGAGAGAAGCTGAGCCCTGATTAGGGGGCGGGGCTTCACTGACTAGGGGTCCTACAAAGGTAGCAGCCAGTCAGGCAGCGGCACAGGAGCTAGCAAACAGAGCTGTGAACAGGGGAGTTTGAGTGGGAGTTCTGTTGGAGGAGAAGCTATTTGTGTGTGTTTTTGTATTGGTAGTATCTGTATGTGTAGAGGCTTGGAGGGGCTTTGTGCTGGGAGAGAAGCTGAGCCCTGATCAGGGGGCGGGGCTTCACTGATTAGGGGTCCTAGAAAGGGAGCAGCCAGTCAGGCAGCGGCACAGACAGCTGCAGTGGCACAGGAGCTAGCAAACAGAGCTGTAAACAGGGGAGTTTGAGTGGGAGTTCTGTTGGAGCAGAAGGTATTTGTGTGTGTTTGGTTTTGTATTGGTAGTATCTGTATGTGTAGGGGCTTTGTGCTGGGAGAGAAGCTGAGCCCTGATTAGGGGACGGGGCTTCACTGACTAGCGGTCCTATAAAGGTAGTAGCCAGTCAGGCAGCGGAACAGACAGCTGCAGTGGCACAGGAGTTAGCAAACAGAGCTGTGAACAGGGGAGTTTGAGTGGGAGTTCTGTTGGAGGAGAAGGTATTTGTGTATGTTTTTGTATTGGTATTATCTGTATGTGTAGAGTCTTGGAGGGGCTAGGTGCTGTGAGAGAAGCTGAGCCCTGATTAGGGGGCGGGGCTTCACTGACTAGGGGTCCTATAAAGGTAGCAGCCAGTCAGACAGCAGCACAGGAGCTAGCAAACAGTGCTGTAAGCAGGGGAGTTTGAGTGGGAGTTCTGTTGGAGGAGAAGGTATTTGTGTGTGTTTTTTTGTATTGGTAGTATCTGTATGTGCAGAGGCTTGGAGGGGCTTTGTGCTGGGAGAGAAGCTGAGCCCTGATTAGGGGGCGGGGCTTCACTGACTTGGGGTCCTATAAAGGTAGCAGCCAGTCAGGCAGCCGCACAGACAGCTGCTGCGGCACAGGAGCTAACAAACAGAGCTGTGAACAGGGGAGTTTGAGTGGGAGTTCTGTTGGAGGAGAAGGTATTTGTGTGTGTTCGGTTTTGTATTGGTAGTGTCTGTATGTGTACGGGCTTTGTGCTGGGAGAGAAGCTGAGCCCTGATTAGGGGGCGGGGCTTCACTGACTTGGGGTCCTATAAAGGTAGCAGCCAGTCAGGCAGCCGCACAGACAGCTGCAGCGGCACAGGAGCCAGCAAACAGAGCTGTAAACAGGGGAGTTTGAGTGGGAGTTCTGTTGGAGGAGATGGTATTTGTGTGTGTTTGGTTTTGTATTGGTAGTATCTGTATGTGTAGAGGCTTGGAGGGGCTTTGTGCTGGGAGAGAAGCTGAGCCCTGATTAGGGGGCGGGGCTGACTGACTAGGGGTCCTATAAAGGTAGCAGCCAGTCAGGCAGCGGCTAAGACAGCTGCAGCGGCACAGGAGCTAGCAAACAGAGCTGTAAACAGGGGTGTTGGAGTGGGAGTTCTGTTGGAGGAGATGGTATTTGTGTGTGTTTGGTTTTGTATTGGTAGTATCTGTATGTGTAGAGGCTTGGAGGGGCTTTGTGCTGGGAGAGAAGCTGAGCCCTGATCAGGGGGCGGGGCTTCACTGATTAGGGGTCCTAGAAAGGGAGCAGCCAGTCAGGCAGCGGCACAGACAGCTGCAGTGGCACAGGAGCTAGCAAACAGAGCTGTAAAGAGGGGAGTTTGAGTGGGAGTTCTGTTGGAGCAGAAGGTATTTGTGTGTGTTTGGTTTTGTATTGGTAGTATCTGTATGTGTAGGGGCTTTGTGCTGGGAGAGAAGCTGAGCCCTGATTAGGGGACGGGGCTTCACTGACTAGCGGTCCTATAAAGGTAGCAGCCAGTCAGGCAGCGGCACAGACAGCTGCAGTGGCACAGGAGCTAGCAAACAGAGCTGTGAACAGAGGAGTTTGAGTGGGAGTTCTGTTGGAGGAGAAGGTATTTGTGTGTGTTTGGTTTTGCATTGGTAGTATCTGTATGTGCAGGGGCTTTGTGCTGGGAGAGAACCTGAGCCCTGATAAGGGGGCGGGGCTTCACTGACTAGGGGTCCTATAAAGGTAGCAGCCAGTCAGGCAGCGGCACAGGAGCTAGCAAACAGAGCTGTAAACAGGGCAGTTTGAGTGGGAGTTCTGTTGGAGGAGAAGGTATTTGTGTGTTTTTTTGTATTGGTAGTATCTGTATGTGTAGAGGCTTGGAGGGGCTTTGTGCTGGGAGAGAAGCTGAGCCCTGATTGGGGGCGGGGCTTCACTGACTAGGGGTCCTATAAAGTTAGCAGCCAGTCAGGCAGCGGCACCGACAGCTGAAGCGGCACAGGACCTAGCAAACAGAGCTGTAAACAGGGGAGTTGGAGTGGGAGTTCTGTTGGAGGAGAAGGTATTTGTGTGTGTTTGGTTTTGTATTGTCAGTATCTGTATGTGCAGGGGCTTTGTGCTGGGAGAGAAGCTGAGCCCTGATCAGGGGGCGGGGCTTCACTGACTAGGGGTCCTATAAAGGTAGCAGCCAGTCAGGCAGCGGCACAGGAGCTAGGAAACAGAGCTGTGAACAGGGGAGTTTGAGTGGGAGTTCTGTTGGAGGAGAAGGTATTTGTGTGTGTTTTTGTATTGGTAGTATGTGTATGTGTAGAGGCTTGAAGGGGCTTTGTGCTGGGAGAGAAGCTGAGCCCTGATTAGGGGGCGGGGCTTGACTGTCTAGGGGTCCTATAAAGGTAGCAGCCAGTCAGGCAGCGGCTCAGACAGCTGCAGCGGCACAGGAGCTAGCAAACAGAGCTGTAAACAGGGGAGTTTGAGTGGGAGTTCTGTAGGAGGAGATGGTATTTGTGTGTGTTTGGTTTTGTATTGGTAGTATCTGTATGTGTAGAGGCTTGGAGGGGCTTTGTGCTGGGAGAGAAGCTGAGCCCTGATTAGGGGGCGGGGCTTCACTGACTAGGGGTCCTATAAAGGTAGCAGCCAGTCAGGCAGCGGAACAGACAGCTGCAGTGGCACAGGAGGTAGCAAACAGAGCTTTAAACAGGGGAATTTGAGTGGGAGTTCTGTTGGAGGAGAAGGTATTTGTGTGTGTTTTTGTATTGGTAGTATCT
This sequence comes from Lepidochelys olivacea, assembly GCF_965140295.1. NCBI lineage: Eukaryota > Metazoa > Chordata > Testudines > Cheloniidae > Lepidochelys > Lepidochelys olivacea. The sequence goes on along the minus strand of NC_140432.1, from coordinate 860,903 downwards.
GTATGTGTAGAGGCTTGAAGAGGCTTTGTGCTGGGAGAGAAGCTGAGCCCTGATTAGGGGGTGGGGCTTCACTGACTAGGGGTCCTATAAAGGTAGCAGCCAGTCAGGCATTGGCACAGACAGCTGCAGCGGCACAGGAGCTAGCAAACAGAGCTGTAAACAGGGGAGTTTGAGTGGGAGTTCTGTTGGAGGAGAAGGTATTTCTGTGTGTTTGGTTTTGTATTGTCAGTATCTGTATGTGCAGGGGCTTTGTGCTGGGAGAGAAGCTGAGCCCTGATTAGGGGGCGGGGCTTCCCTGACTAGGGGTCCTATAAAGGTAGCAGCCAGTCAGGCAGCGGCACAGGAGCTAGCAAACAGAGCTGTAAACAGGGGAGTTTGAGTGGGAGTTCTGTTGGAGGAGAAGGTATTTGTGTGTGTTTGGTTTTGCATTGGTAGTATCTGTATGTGTAGAGGCTTGGAGGGGCTTTGTGCTGGGAGAGAAGCTGAGCCCTGATTAGGGGGCGGGGCTTCACTGACTAGGGGTCCTATAAAGGTAGCAGCCAGTCAGGCATTGGCACAGACAGCTGCAGCGGCACAGGAGCTAGCAAACAGAGCTGTAAACAGGGGAATTTGAGTGGGAGTTCTGTTGGAGGAGAAGGTATTTGTGTGTGTTTTTGTATTGGTAGTATCTGTATGTGTAGAGGCTTGAAGGGGCTTTGTGCTGGGAGAGAAGCTGAGCCCTGATTAGGGGGCGGGGCTTCACTGACTAGGGGTCCTATAAAGGTAGCAGCCAGTCAGGCAGCGGCACAGACAGCTGCAGTGGCAGAGGAGCTAGCAAACAGAGCTGTGAACAGGGGAGTTTGAGTGGGAGTTCTGTTGGAGAAGGTATTTGTGTGTGTTTGGTTTTGCATTGGTAGTATCTGTATGTGCAGGGGCTTTGTGCTGGGAGAGAAGCTGAGCCCTGATTAGGGGGCGGGGCTTCACTGACTAGGGGTCCTATAAAGGTAGCAGCCAGTCAGGCAGAGGCACAGGAGCTAGCAAACAGAGCTGTAAACAGGGCAGTTTGAGTGGGAGTTCTGTTGGAGGAGAAGGTATTTGTGTGTTTTTTTGTATTGGTAGTATCTGTATATGTAGAGGCTTGGAGGGGCTTTGTGCTGGGAGAGAAGCTGAGCCCTGATCAGGGGGCGGGGCTTCACTGACTAGGGGTCCTATAAAGCTGGCAGCCAGTCAAGCAGCGGCACAGGAGCTAGCAAACAGAGCTGTAAACAGGGCAGTTTGAGTGGGAGTTCTGTTAGAGGAGAAGGTATTTGTGTGTGTTTTTGTATTGGTAGTATCTGTATGTGTAGAGGCTTGGAGGGGCTTTGTGCTGGGAGAGAAGCTGGGCCCTGATTAGCGGGCGGGGCTTCACTGACTAGGTGTCCTATAAAGGGAGCAGCCAGTCAGGCAGCGGCACAGGAGCTAGCAAACAGAGCTGTAAACAGGGCAGTTTGAGTGGGAGTTCTGTTGGAGGAGAAGGTATTTGTGTGTGTTTGGTTTTGTATTGGTAGTATCTGTATGTGTAGAGGCTTGGATGGGCTTTGTGCTGGGAGAGAAGCTGAGCCCTGATTAGGGGGCGGGGCTTCAGTGACTAGGCGTCCTATAAAGGTACCAGCCAGTCAGGCAGCGGCACAGGAGCTAGCAAACAGAGCTGTAAGCAGGGGAGTTTGAGTGGGAGTTCTGTTGGAGGAGAAGGTATTTGTGTGTGTTTGGTTTTTTATTGGTAGTATCTGTATGTGAAGGGGTTTGGCGGGGCTTTGTGCTTGGAGAGAAGCTGAACCCTGATTAGGGGGCGGGGCTTCACTGACTAGGGGTCCTATAAAGGTAGCAGCCAGTCAGGCATTGGCACAGACAGCTGCAGTGGCATAGGAGTTAGCAAACAGAGCTGTGAACAGGGGAGTTTGAGTGGGAGTTCTGTTGGAGGAGAAGGTATTTTTGTGTGTTTTTGTATTGGTATTATCTGTATGTGTAGAGGCTTGGAGGGGCTTTGTGATGGGAGAGAAGCTGAGCCCTGATTAGGGGGCGGGGCTTCACTGACTAGGGGTCCTATAAAGGTAGTAGCCAGTCAGGCAGCGGAACAGACAGCTGCAGTGGCACAGGAGTTAGCAAACAGAGCTGTGAACAGGGGAGTTTGAGTGGGAGTTCTGTTGGAGGAGAAGGTATTTGTGTATGTTTTTGTATTGGTATTATCTGTATGTGTAGAGGCTTGGAGGGGCTAGGTGCTGTGAGAGAAGCTGGGCCCTGATTAGGGGGCGGGGCTTCCCTGACTAGGGGTCCTATAAAGGTAGCAGCCAGTCAGACAGCAGCACAGAGCTAGCAAACAGTGCTGTAAGCAGGGGAGTTTGAGTGGGAGTTCTGTTGGAGGAGAAGGTATTTGTGTGTGTTTTTTTGTATTGGTAGTATCTGTATGTGCAGAGGCTTGGAGGGGCTTTGTGCTGGGAGAGAAGCTGAGCCCTGATTAGGGGGCGGGGCTTCACTGACTTGGGGTCCTATAAAGGTAGCAGCCAGTCAGGCAGCGGAACAGACAGCTGCAGTGGCACAGGAGCTAGCAAACAGAGCTGTAAACAGGGGAGTTTGAGTGGGAGTTCTGTAGGAGGAGATGGTATTTGTGTGTGTTTGGTTTTGTATTGGTAGTATCTGTATGTGTAGAGGCTTGGAGGGGCTTTGTGCTGGGAGAGAAGCTGAGCCCTGATTAGGGGGCGGGGCTTCACTGACTAGGGGTCCTATAAAGGTAGCAGCCAGTCAGGCAGCGGAACAGACAGCTGCAGTGGCACAGGAGGTAGCAAACAGAGCTTTAAACAGGGGAATTTGAGTGGGAGTTCTGTTGGAGAAGGTATTTGTGTGTGTTTGGTTTTGCATTGGTAGTATCTGTATGTGCAGGGGCTTTGTGCTGGGAGAGAAGCTGAGCCCTGATTAGGGGGCGGGGCTTCACTGACTAGGTGTCCTATAAAGGGAGCAGCCAGTCAGGCAGCGGCACAGGAGCTAGCAAACAGAGCTGTAAACAGGGCAGTTTGAGTGGGAGTTCTGTTGGAGGAGAAGGTATTTGTGTGTGTTTGGTTTTGTATTGGTAGTATCTGTATGTGTAGAGGCTTGGATGGGCTTTGTGCTGGGAGAGAAGCTGAGCCCTGATTAGGGGGCGGGGCTTCAGTGACTAGGCGTCCTATAAAGGTACCAGCCAGTCAGGCAGCGGCACAGGAGCTAGCAAACAGAGCTGTAAGCAGGGGAGTTTGAGTGGGAGTTCTGTTGGAGGAGAAGGTATTTGTGTGTGTTTTTTTGTATTGGTAGTATCTGTATGTGCAGAGGCTTGGAGGGGCTTTGTGCTGGGAGAGAAGCTGAGCCCTGATTAGGGGGCGGGGCTTCACTGACTTGGGGTCCTATAAAGGTAGCAGCCAGTCAGGCAGCCGCACAGACAGCTGCAGCGGCACAGGAGCTAGCAAACAGAGCTGTAAACAGGGGAGTTTGAGTGGGAGTTCTGTAGGAGGAGATGGTATTTGTGTGTGTTTGGTTTTGTATTGGTAGTATCTGTATGTGTAGAGGCTTGGAGGGGCTTTGTGCTGGGAGAGAAGCTGAGCCCTGATTAGGGGGCGGGGCTTCACTGACTAGGGGTCCTATAAAGGTAGCAGCCAGTCAGGCAGCGGAACAGACAGCTGCAGTGGCACAGGAGGTAGCAAACAGAGCTTTAAACAGGGGAATTTGAGTGGGAGTTCTGTTGGAGGAGAAGCTATTTGTGTGTGTTTTTGTATTGGTAGTATCTGTATGTGTAGAGGCTTGAAGAGGCTTTGTGCTGGGAGAGAAGCTGAGCCCTGATTAGGGGGTGGGGCTTCACTGACTAGGGGTCCTATAAAGGTAGCAGCCAGTCAGGCATTGGCACAGACAGCTGCAGAGGCACAGGAGCTAGCAAACAGAGCTGTAAACAGGGGAGTTTGAGTGGGAGTTCTGTTGGAGGAGAAGGTATTTGTGTGTGTTTGGTTTTGCATTGGTAGTATCTGTATGTGTAGAGGCTTGGAGGGGCTTTGTGCTGGGAGAGAAGCTGAGCCCTGATTAGGGGGCGGGGCTTCACTGACTAGGGGTCCTATAAAGGTAGCAGCCAGTCAGGCAGCGGCACAGGAGCTAGCAAACAGAGCTGTGAACAGGGGAGTTTGAGTGGGAGTTCTGTTGGAGGAGAAGGTATTTGTGTGTGTTTGGTTTTGTATTGTCAGTATCTGTATGTGCAGGGGCTTTGTGCTGGGAGAGAAGCTGAGCCCTGATTAGGGGGCGGGGCTTCCCTGACTAGGGGTCCTATAAAGGTAGCAGCCAGTCAGGCAGCGGCACAGGAGCTAGCAAACAGAGCTGTAAACAGGGGAGTTTGAGTGGGAGTCCTGTTGGAGGAGAAGGTATTTGTGTGTGTTTGGTTTTGCATTGGTAGTATCTGTATGTGTAGAGGCTTGGAGGGGCTTTGTGCTGGGAGAGAAGCTGAGCCCTGATTAGGGGGCGGGGCTTCACTGACTAGGGGTCCTATAAAGGTAGCAGCCAGTCAGGCATTGGCACAGACAGCTGCAGCGGCACAGGAGCTAGCAAACAGAGCTGTAAACAGGGGAGTTTGAGTGGGAGTTCTGTTGGAGGAGAAGGTATTTGTGTGTGTTTGGTTTTGTATTGGTAGTATCTGTATGTGTAGAGGCTTGGAGGGGCTTTGTGCTGGGAGAGAAGCTGAGCCCTGATTAGGGGGCGGGGCTTCACTGACTAGGGGTCCTATAAAGGTAGCAGCTAGTCAGGCAGCAGAACAGACAGCTGCAGTGGCACAGGAGCAAGCAAACAGAGCTTTAAACAGGGGAATTTGAGTGGGAGTTCTGTTGGAGGAGAAGGTATTTGTGTGTGTTTTTGTATTGGTAGTATCTGTATGTGTAGAGGCTTGAAGGGGCTTTGTGCTGGGAGAGAAGCTGAGCCCTGATTAGGGGGCGGGGCTTCACTGACTAGGGGTCCTATAAAGGTAGCAGCCAGTCAGGCAGCGGCTCAGACAGCTGCAGTGGCACAGGAGCTAGCAAACAGAGCTGTGAACAGGGGAGTTTGAGTGGGAGTTCTGTTGGAGAAGGTATTTGTGTGTGTTTGGTTTTGCATTGGTAGTATCTGTATGTGCAGGGGCTTTGTGCTGGGAGAGAAGCTGAGCCCTGATTAGGGGGCGGGGCTTCACTGACTAGGGGTCCTATAAAGGTAGCAGCCAGTCAGGCAGAGGCACAGGAGCTAGCAAACAGAGCTGTAAACAGGGCAGTTTGAGTGGGAGTTCTGTTGGAGGAGAAGGTATTTGTGTGTTTTTTTGTATTGGTAGTATCTGTATATGTAGAGGCTTGGAGGGGCTTTGTGCTGGGAGAGAAGCTGAGCCCTGATCAGGGGGCGGGGCTTCACTGACTAGGGGTCCTATAAAGCTGGCAGCCAGTCAAGCAGCGGCACAGGAGCTAGCAAACAGAGCTGTAAACAGGGCAGTTTGAGTGGGAGTTCTGTTGGAGGAGAAGGTATTTGTGTGTGTTTTTGTATTGGTAGTATCTGTATGTGTAGAGGCTTGGAGGGGCTTTGTGCTGGGAGAGAAGCTGGGCCCTGATTAGGGGGCGGGGCTTCACTGACTAGGTGTCCTATAAAGGGAGCAGCCAGTCAGGCAGCGGCACAGGAGCTAGCAAACAGAGCTGTAAACAGGGCAGTTTGAGTGGGAGTTCTGTTGGAGGAGAAGGTATTTGTGTGTGTTTGGTTTTGTATTGGTAGTATCTGTATGTGTAGAGGCTTGGATGGGCTTTGTGCTGGGAGAGAAGCTGAGCCCTGATTAGGGGGCGGGGCTTCAGTGACTAGGCGTCCTATAAAGGTACCAGCCAGTCAGGCAGCGGCACAGGAGCTAGCAAACAGAGCTGTAAGCAGGGGAGTTTGAGTGGGAGTTCTGTTGGAGGAGAAGGTATTTGTGTGTGTTTTTTTGTATTGGTAGTATCTGTATGTGCAGAGGCTTGGAGGGGCTTTGTGCTGGGAGAGAAGCTGAGCCCTGATTAGGGGGCGGGGCTTCACTGACTTGGGGTCCTATAAAGGTAGCAGCCAGTCAGGCAGCCGCACAGACAGCTGCAGCGGCACAGGAGCTAGCAAACAGAGCTGTAAACAGGGGAGTTTGAGTGGGAGTTCTGTAGGAGGAGATGGTATTTGTGTGTGTTTGGTTTTGTATTGGTAGTATCTGTATGTGTAGAGGCTTGGAGGGGCTTTGTGCTGGGAGAGAAGCTGAGCCCTGATTAGGGGGCGGGGCTTCACTGACTAGGGGTCCTATAAAGGTAGCAGCCAGTCAGGCAGCGGAACAGACAGCTGCAGTGGCACAGGAGGTAGCAAACAGAGCTTTAAACAGGGGAATTTGAGTGGGAGTTCTGTTGGAGGAGAAGCTATTTGTGTGTGTTTTTGTATTGGTAGTATCTGTATGTGTAGAGGCTTGAAGAGGCTTTGTGCTGGGAGAGAAGCTGAGCCCTGATTAGGGGGTGGGGCTTCACTGACTAGGGGTCCTATAAAGGTAGCAGCCAGTCAGGCATTGGCACAGACAGCTGCAGAGGCACAGGAGCTAGCAAACAGAGCTGTAAACAGGGGAGTTTGAGTGGGAGTTCTGTTGGAGGAGAAGGTATTTGTGTGTGTTTGGTTTTGCATTGGTAGTATCTGTATGTGTAGAGGCTTGGAGGGGCTTTGTGCTGGGAGAGAAGCTGAGCCCTGACTAGGGGGCGGGGCTTCACTGACTAGGGGTCCTATAAAGGTAGCAGCCAGTCAGGCAGCGGCACAGGAGCTAGCAAACAGAGCTGTGAACAGGGGAGTTTGAGTGGGAGTTCTGTTGGAGGAGAAGGTATTTGTGTGTGTTTGGTTTTGTATTGTCAGTATCTGTATGTGCAGGGGCTTTGTGCTGGGAGAGAAGCTGAGCCCTGATTAGGGGGCGGGGCTTCCCTGACTAGGGGTCCTATAAAGGTAGCAGCCAGTCAGGCAGCGGCACAGGAGCTAGCAAACAGAGCTGTAAACAGGGGAGTTTGAGTGGGAGTCCTGTTGGAGGAGAAGGTATTTGTGTGTGTTTGGTTTTGCATTGGTAGTATCTGTATGTGTAGAGGCTTGGAGGGGCTTTGTGCTGGGAGAGAAGCTGAGCCCTGATTAGGGGGCGGGGCTTCACTGACTAGGGGTCCTATAAAGGTAGCAGCCAGTCAGGCATTGGCACAGACAGCTGCAGCGGCACAGGAGCTAGCAAACAGAGCTGTAAACAGGGGAGTTTGAGTGGGAGTTCTGTTGGAGGAGAAGGTATTTGTGTGTGTTTGGTTTTGTATTGGTAGTATCTGTATGTGTAGAGGCTTGGAGGGGCTTTGTGCTGGGAGAGAAGCTGAGCCCTGATTAGGGGGCGGGGCTTCACTGACTAGGGGTCCTATAAAGGTAGCAGCTAGTCAGGCAGCAGAACAGACAGCTGCAGTGGCACAGGAGCAAGCAAACAGAGCTTTAAACAGGGGAATTTGAGTGGGAGTTCTGTTGGAGGAGAAGGTATTTGTGTGTGTTTTTGTATTGGTAGTATCTGTATGTGTAGAGGCTTGAAGGGGCTTTGTGCTGGGAGAGAAGCTGAGCCCTGATTAGGGGGCGGGGCTTCACTGACTAGGGGTCCTATAAAGGTAGCAGCCAGTCAGGCAGCGGCTCAGACAGCTGCAGTGGCACAGGAGCTAGCAAACAGAGCTGTGAACAGGGGAGTTTGAGTGGGAGTTCTGTTGGAGAAGGTATTTGTGTGTGTTTGGTTTTGCATTGGTAGTATCTGTATGTGCAGGGGCTTTGTGCTGGGAGAGAAGCTGAGCCCTGATTAGGGGGCGGGGCTTCACTGACTAGGGGTCCTATAAAGGTAGCAGCCAGTCAGGCAGAGGCACAGGAGCTAGCAAACAGAGCTGTAAACAGGGCAGTTTGAGTGGGAGTTCTGTTGGAGGAGAAGGTATTTGTGTGTTTTTTTGTATTGGTAGTATCTGTATATGTAGAGGCTTGGAGGGGCTTTGTGCTGGGAGAGAAGCTGAGCCCTGATCAGGGGGCGGGGCTTCACTGACTAGGGGTCCTATAAAGCTGGCAGCCAGTCAAGCAGCGGCACAGGAGCTAGCAAACAGAGCTGTAAACAGGGCAGTTTGAGTGGGAGTTCTGTTGGAGGAGAAGGTATTTGTGTGTGTTTTTGTATTGGTAGTATCTGTATGTGTAGAGGCTTGGAGGGGCTTTGTGCTGGGAGAGAAGCTGGGCCCTGATTAGCGGGCGGGGCTTCACTGACTAGGTGTCCTATAAAGGGAGCAGCCAGTCAGGCAGCGGCACAGGAGCTAGCAAACAGAGCTGTAAACAGGGCAGTTTGAGTGGGAGTTCTGTTGGAGGAGAAGGTATTTGTGTGTGTTTGGTTTTGTATTGGTAGTATCTGTATGTGTAGAGGCTTGGATGGGCTTTGTGCTGGGAGAGAAGCTGAGCCCTGATTAGGGGGCGGGGCTTCAGTGACTAGGCGTCCTATAAAGGTACCAGCCAGTCAGGCAGCGGCACAGGAGCTAGCAAACAGAGCTGTAAGCAGGGGAGTTTGAGTGGGAGTTCTGTTGGAGGAGAAGGTATTTGTGTGTGTTTGGTTTTTTATTGGTAGTATCTGTATGTGAAGGGGTTTGGCGGGGCTTTGTGCTTGGAGAGAAGCTGAACCCTGATTAGGGGGCGGGGCTTCACTGACTAGGGGTCCTATAAAGGTAGCAGCCAGTCAGGCATTGGCACAGACAGCTGCAATGGCATAGGAGTTAGCAAACAGAGCTGTGAACATTGGAGTTTGAGTGGGAGTTCTGTTGGAGGAGAAGGTATTTTTGTGTGTTTTTGTATTGGTATTATCTGTATGTGTAGAGGCTTGGAGGGGCTTTGTGATGGGAGAGAAGCTGAGCCCTGATTAGGGGGCGGGGCTTCACTGACTAGGGGTCCTATAAAGGTAGTAGCCAGTCAGGCAGCGGAACAGACAGCTGCAGTGGCACAGGAGTTAGCAAACAGAGCTGTGAACAGGGGAGTTTGAGTGGGAGTTCTGTTGGAGGAGAAGGTATTTGTGTATGTTTTTGTATTGGTATTATCTGTATGTGTAGAGGCTTGGAGGGGCTAGGTGCTGTGAGAGAAGCTGGGCCCTGATTAGGGGGCGGGGCTTCCCTGACTAGGGGTCCTATAAAGGTAGCAGCCAGTCAGACAGCAGCACAGGAGCTAGCAAACAGTGCTGTAAGCAGGGGAGTTTGAGTGGGAGTTCTGTTGGAGGAGAAGGTATTTGTGTGTGTTTTTTTGTATTGGTAGTATCTGTATGTGCAGAGGCTTGGAGGGGCTTTGTGCTGGGAGAGAAGCTGAGCCCTGATTAGGGGGCGGGGCTTCACTGACTTGGGGTCCTATAAAGGTAGCAGCCAGTCAGGCAGCCGCACAGACAGCTGCTGCGGCACAGGAGCTAGCAAACAGAGTTGTGAACAGGGGAGTTTGAGTGGGAGTTCTGTTGGAGGAGAAGGTATTTGTGTGTGTTTTTGTATTGGTAGTATGTGTATGTGTAGAGGCTTGAAGGGGCTTTGTGCTGGGAGAGAAGCTGAGCCCTGATTAGGGGGCGGGGCTTGACTGTCTAGGGGTCCTATAAAGGTAGCAGCCAGTCAGGCAGCGGCTCAGACAGCTGCAGCGGCACAGGAGCTAGCAAACAGAGCTGTAAACAGGGGAGTTTGAGTGGGAGTTCTGTAGGAGGAGATGGTATTTGTGTGTGTTTGGTTTTGTATTGGTAGTATCTGTATGTGTAGAGGCTTGGAGGGGCTTTGTGCTGGGAGAGAAGCTGAGCCCTGATTAGGGGGCGGGGCTTCACTGACTAGGGGTCCTATAAAGGTAGCAGCCAGTCAGGCAGCGGAACAGACAGCTGCAGTGGCACAGGAGGTAGCAAACAGAGCTGTAAACAGGGGAGTTTGAGTGGGAGTTCTGTTGGAGGAGAAGGTATTTTTGTGTGTTTTTGTATTGGTAGTATCTGTATGTGTAGAGGCTTGGAGGGGCTTTGTGATGGGAGAGAAGCTGAGCCCTGATTAGGGGGCGGGGCTTCTCTGACTAGGGGTCCTATAAAGGTAGCAGCCAGTCAGGCAGCGGCACAGACAGCTGCAGTGGCACAGGAGCTAGCAAAAAGAGCTGTGAAGAGGGGAGTTTGAGTGGGAGTTCTGTTGGAGAAGGTATTTGTGTGTGTTTGGTTTTGCATTGGTAGTATCTGTATGTGCAGGGGCTTTGTGCTGGGAGAGAAGCTGAGCCCTGATTAGGGGGCGGGGCTTCACTGACTAGAGGTCCTATAAAGGTAGCAGCCAGTCAGGCAGCGGCACAGGAGCTAGCAAACAGAGCTGTGAACAGGGGAGTTTGAGTGGGAGTTCTGTTGGAGGAGAAGTTATTTGTGTGTGTGTGTTTTTGTATTGGTAGTATCTGTATGTGTAGAGGCTTGGAGGGGCTTTGTGCTGGGAGAGAAGCTGAGCCCTGATTAGGGGGCGGGGCTTCACTGACTAGGGGTCCTATAAAGGTAGCAGCCAGTCAGGCAGCGGCACAGACAGCTGCAGCGGCACAGGAGTTAGCAAACAGAGCTGTAAACAGGGGAGTTTGAGTGGGAGTTCTGTTGGAGGAGAAGGTATTTGTGTGTGTTTGGTTTTGTATTGGTAGTATCTGTATGTGTAGAGGCTTGGAGGGGCTTTGTGCTGGGAGAGAAGCTGAGCCCTGATTAGGTGGCGGGGCTTCACTGACTAGGGGTCCTATAAAGGTAGCAGCCAGTCAGGCAGCAGAACAGACAGCTGCAGTGGCACACGAGCTAGCAAACAGAGCTTTAAACAGGGGAATTTGAGTGGGAGTTCTGTTGGAGGAGAAGGTATTTGTGTGTGTTTTTGTATTGGTAGTATCTGTATGTGTAGAGGCTTGAAGGGGCTTTGTGCTGGGAGAGAAGCTGAGCCCTGATTAGGGGGCGGGGCTTCACTGACTAGGGGTCCTATAAATGTAGCAGCCAGTCAGGCAGCGGCACAGACAGCTGCAGTGGCACAGGAGCTAGCAAACAGAGCTGTGAACAGGGGAGTTTGAGTGGGAGTTCTGTTGGAGAAGGTATTTGTGTGTGTTTGGTTTTGCATTGGTAGTATCTGTATGTGCAGGGGCTTTGTGCTGGGAGAGAAGCTGAGCCCTGATTAGGGGGCGGGGCTTCACTGACTAGGGGTCCTATAAAGCTAGCAGCCAGTCAGGCAGCGGCACAGGAGCTAGCAAACAGAGCTGTAAACAGGGCAGTTTGAGTGGGAGTTCTGTTGGAGGAGAAGCTATTGTGTGTGTTTTTGTATTGGTAGTATCTGTATGTGTAGAGGCTTGGAGGGGCTTTGTGCTGGGAGAGAAGCTGAGCCCTGATTAGGGGGCGCGGCTTCACTGACTAGGGGTCCTATAAAGGTAGCAGCCAGTCAGGCAGCGGCACAGGAGGTAGCAAACAGAGCTGTGAACAGGGGAGTTTGAGTGGGAGTTCTGTTGGAGGAGAAGGTATTTGTGTGTGTTTGGTTTTGTATTGGTAGTATCTGTATGTGTAGAGGCTTGGAGGGGCTTTGTGCTGGGAGAGAAGCTGAGCCCTGATTAGGGGGCGGGACTTCACTGACTTGGGGTCCTATAAAGGTAGCAGCCAGTCAGGCAGCCGCACAGACAGCTGCAGCGGCACAGGAGCCAGCAAACTGAGCTGTAAACAGGGGAGTTTGAGTGGGAGTTCTGTTGGAGGAGATGGTATTTGTGTGTGTTTGGTTTTGTATTGGTAGTATCTGTATGTGTAGAGGCTTGGAGGGGCTTTGTGCTGGGAGAGAAGCTGAGCCCTGATTAGGGGGCGGGACTTCACTGACTTGGGGTCCTATAAAGGTAGCAGCCAGTCAGGCAGCCGCACAGACAGCTGCAGCGGCACAGGAGCCAGCAAACTGAGCTGTAAACAGGGGAGTTTGAGTGGGAGTTCTGTTGGAGGAGATGGTATTTGTGTGTGTTTGGTTTTGTATTGGTAGTATCTGTATGTGTAGAGGCTTGGAGGGGCTTTGTGCTGGGAGAGAAGCTGAGCCCTGATCAGGGGGCGGGGCTTCACTGATTAGGGGTCCTAGAAAGGGAGCAGCCAGTCAGGCAGCGGCACAGACAGCTGCAGTGGCACAGGAGCTAGCAAACAGAGCTGTGAACAGGGGAGTTTGAGTGGGAGTTCTGTTGGAGGAGAAGGTATTTGTGTGTGTTTGGTTTTGCATTGGTAGTATCTGTATGTGCAGGGGCTTTGTGCTGGGAGAGAACCTGAGCCCTGATTAGGGGGCGGGGCTTCACTGACTAGGGGTCCTATAAAGGTAGCAGCCAGTCAGGCAGCGGCACAGGAGCTAGCAAACAGAGCTGTAAACAGGGCAGTTTGAGTGGGAGTTCTGTTGGAGGAGAAGGTATTTGTGTGTTTTTTTGTATTGGTAGTATCTGTATGTGTAGAGGCTTGGAGGGGCTTTGTGCTGGGAGAGAAGCTGAGCCCTGATTGGGGGCGGGGCTTCACTGACTAGGGGTCCTATAAAGTTAGCAGCCAGTCAGGCAGCGGCACCGACAGCTGAAGCGGCACAGGACCTAGCAAACAGAGCTGTAAACAGGGGAGTTGGAGTGGGAGTTCTGTTGGAGGAGAAGGTATTTGTGTGTGTTTGGTTTTGTATTGTCAGTATCTGTATGTGCAGGGGCTTTGTGCTGGGAGAGAAGCTGAGCCCTGATTAGGGGGCGGGGCTTGACTGACTAGGGGTCCTATAAAGGTAGCAGCCAGTCAGGCAGCGGCTCAGACAGCTGCAGCGGCACAGGAGCTAGCAAACAGAGCTGTAAACAGGGGAGTTTGAGTGGGAGTTCTGTTGGAGGAGAAGGTATTTGTGTGTGTTTGGTTTTGCATTGGTAGTATCTGTATGTGTAAGGCTTGGAGGGGCTTTGTGCTGGGAGAGAAGCTGAGTCCTGATTAGGGGGCGGGGCTTCACTGACTAGGGGTCCTATAAAGGTAGCAGCCAGTCAGGCATTGGCACAGACAGCTGCAGCGGCACAGGAGCTAGCAAACAGAGCTGTAAACAGGGGAATTTGAGTGGGAGTTCTGTTGGAGGAGAAGGTATTTGTGTGTGTTTTTGTATTGGTAGTATCTGTATGTGTAGAGGCTTGAAGGGGCTTTGTGCTGGGAGAGAAGCTGAGCCCTGATTAGGGGGCGGGGCTTCACTGACTAGGGGTCATATAAAGGTAGCAGCCAGTCAGGCAGCGGCACAGACAGCTGCAGTGGCACAGGAGCTAGCAAACAGAGCTGTGAACAGGGGAGTTTGAGTGGGAGTTCTGTTGGAGGAGAAGGTATTTGTGTGTGTTTGGTTTTGCATTGGTAGTATCTGTATGTGCAGGGGCTTTGTGCTGGGAGAGAAGCTGAGCCCTGATTAGGGGGCGGGGCTTCACTGACTAGGGGTCCTATAAAGGTAGCAGCCAGTCAGGCAGAGGCACAGGAGCTAGCAAACAGAGCTGTAAACAGGGCAGTTTGAGTGGGAGTTCTGTTGGAGGAGAAGGTATTTGTGTGTGTTTTTGTATTGGTAGTATCTGTATATGTAGAGGCTTGGAGGGGCTTTGTGCTGGGAGAGAAGCTGAGCCCTGATCAGGGGGCGGGGCTTCACTGACTAGGGGTCCTATAAAGCTAGCAGCCAGTCAAGCAGCGGCACAGGAGCTAGCAAACAGAGCTGTAAACAGGGCAGTTTGAGTGGGAGTTCTGTTGGAGGAGAAGGTATTTGTGTGTGTTTTTGTATTGGTAGTATCTGTATGTGTAGAGGCTTGGAGGGGCTTTGTGCTGGGAGAGAAGCTGGGCCCTGATTAGCGGGCGGGGCTTCACTGACTAGGTGTCCTATAAAGGGAGCAGCCAGTCAGGCAGCGGCACAGGAGCTAGCAAACAGAGCTGTAAACAGGGGAGTTTGAGTGGTAGTTCTGTTGGAGGAGAAGGTATTTGTGTGTGTTTGGTTTTGTATTGGTAGTATCTGTATGTGTAGAGGCTTGGATGGGCTTTGTGCTGGGAGAGAAGCTGAGCCCTGATTAGGGGGCGGGGCTTCAGTGACTAGGGGTCCTATAAAGGTACCAGCCAGTCAGGCAGCGGCACAGGAGCTAGCAAACAGAGCTGTAAACAGGGGAGTTTGAGTGGGAGTTCTGTTGGAGGAGAAAGTATTTGTGTGTGTTTGGTTTTTTATTGGTAGTATCTGTATGTGTAGAGGCTTGGAGGGGCTTTGTGATGGGAGAGAAGCTGAGCCCTGATTAGGGGGCGGGGCTTCTCTGACTAGGGGTCCTATAAAGGTAGCAGCCAGTCAGGCAGCGGCACAGACAGCTGCAGTGGCACAGGAGCTAGCAAACAGAGCTGTGAACAGGGGAGTTTGAGTGGGAGTTCTGTTGGAGAAGGTATTTGTGTGTGTTTGGTTTTGCATTGGTAGTATCTGTATGTGCAGGGGCTTTGTGCTGGGAGAGAAGCTGAGCCCTGATTAGGGGACGGGGCTTCACTGACTAGCGGTCCTATAAAGGTAGTAGCCAGTCAGGCAGCGGAACAGACAGCTGCAGTGGCACAGGAGTTAGCAAACAGAGCTGTGAACAGGGGAGTTTGAGTGGGAGTTCTGTTGGAGGAGAAGGTATTTGTGTATGTTTTTGTATTGGTATTATCTGTATGTGTAGAGGCTTGGAGGGGCTAGGTGCTGTGAGAGAAGCTGAGCCCTGATTAGGGGGCGGGGCTTCCCTGACTAGGGGTCCTATAAAGGTAGCAGCCAGTCAGACAGCAGCACAGGAGCTAGCAAACAGTGCTGTAAGCAGGGGAGTTTGAGTGGGAGTTCTGTTGGAGGAGAAGGTATTTGTGTGTGTTTTTTGTATTGGTAGTATCTGTATGTGCAGAGGCTTGGAGGGGCTTTGTGCTGGGAGAGAAGCTGAGCCCTGATTAGGGGGCGGGGCTTCACTGACTAGGGGTCCTATAAAGGTAGCAGCCAGTCAGGCAGCCGCACAGACAGCTGCTGCGGCACAGGAGCTAGCAAACAGAGCTGTGAACAGGGGAGTTTGAGTGGGAGTTCTGTTGGAGGAGAAGGTATTTGTGTGTGTTTGGATTTGTATTGTCAGTATCTGTATGTGCAGGGGCTTTGTGCTGGGAGAGAAGCTGAGCCCTGATTAGGGGGCGGGGCTTCCCTGACTAGGGGTCCTATAAAGGTAGCAGCCAGTCAGGCAGCGGCACAGGAGCTAGCAAACAGAGCTGTAAACAGGGGAGTTTGAGTGGGAGTTCTGTTGGAGGAGAAGGTATTTGTGTGTGTTCGGTTTTGTATTGGTAGTGTCTGTATGTGTACGGGCTTTGTGCTGGGAGAGAAGCTGAGCCCTGATTAGGGGACGGGGCTTCACTGACTAGGGGTCCTATAAAGGTAGCAGCCAGTCAGGCAGCGGCACAGGAGCTAGCAAACAGAGCTGTAAACAGGGCAGTTTGAGTGGGAGTTCTGTTGGAGGAGAAGGTATTTGTGTGTTTTTTTGTATTGGTAGTATCTGTATGTGTAGAGGCTTGGAGGGGCTTTGTGCTGGGAGAGAAGCTGAGCCCTGATTGGGGGCGGGGCTTCACTGACTAGGGGTCCTATAAAGTTAGCAGCCAATCAGGCAGCGGCACCGACAGCTGAAGCGGCACAGGACCTAGCAAACAGAGCTGTAAACAGGGGAGTTGGAGTGGGAGTTCTGTTGGAGGAGAAGGTATTTGTGTGTGTTTGGTTTTGTATTGTCAGTATCTGTATGTGCAGGGGCTTTGTGCTGGGAGAGAAGCTGAGCCCTGATCAGGGGGCGGGGCTTCACTGACTAGGGGTCCTATAAAGGTAGCAGCCAGTCAGGCAGCGTCACAGGAGCTAGCAAACAGAGCTGTAAACAGGGCAGTTTGAGTGGGAGTTCTGTTGGAGGAGAAGCTATTGTGTGTGTTTTTGTATTGGTAGTATCTGTATGTGTAGAGGCTTGGAGGGGCTAGGTGCTGCGAGAGAAGCTGAGCCCTGATTAGGGGGCGGGGCTTCACTGACTAGGGGTCCTATAAAGGTAGCAGCCAGTCAGGCAGCGGTACAGGAGCTAGGAAACAGACCTGTAAACAGGGGAGTTTGAGTGGGAGTTCTGTTGGAGGAGAAGGTATTTGTGTCTGTTTTTGTATTGGTAGTATGTGTATGTGTAGAGGCTTGAAGGGGCTTCGTGCTGGGAGAGAAGCTGAGCCCTGATTAGGGGGCGGGGCTTGACTGACTAGGGGTCCTATAAAGGTAGCAGCCAGTCAGGCAGCGGCTCAGACAGCTGCAGCCGCACAGGAGCTAGCAAACAGAGCTGTAAACAGGGGAGTTTGAGTGGGAGTTCTGTAGGAGGAGATGGTATTTGTGTGTGTTTGGTTTTGTATTGGTTGTATCTGTATGTGTAGAGGCTTGGAGGGGCTTTGTGCTGGGAGAGAAGCTGAGCCCTGATTAGGGGGCGGGGCTTCACTGACTAGGGGTCCTATAAAGGTAGCAGCCAGTCAGGCAGCGGCAGAGGAGCTAGCAAACAGAGCTGTAAACAGGGGAGTTTGAGTGGGAGTTCTGTTGGAGGAGAAGGTATTTGTGTGTGTTTGGTTTTGCATTGGTAGTATCTGTATGTGTAGAGGCTTGGAGGGGCTTTGTGCTGGGAGAGAAGCTGAGCCCTGATTAGGGGGCGGGGCTTCACTGACTAGGGGTCCTATAAAGGTAGCAGCCAGTCAGGCATTGGCAGAGACAGCTGCAGCGGCACAGGAGCTAGCAAACAGAGCTGTAAACAGGGGAGTTTGAGTGGGAGTTCTGTTGGAGGAGAAGGTATTTGTGTGTGTTTGGTTTTGTATTGGTAGTATCTGTATGTGTAGAGGCTTGGAGGGGCTTTGTGCTGGGAGAGAAGCTGAGCCCTGATTAGGGGGCGGGGCTTCACTGACTAGGGGTCCTATAAAGGTAGCAGCCAGTCAGGCAGCAGAACAGACAGCTGCAGTGGCACAGGAGCAAGCAAACAGAGCTTTAAACAGGGGAATTTGAGTGGGAGTTCTGTTGGAGGAGAAGGTATTTGTGTGTGTTTTTGTATTGGTAGTATCTGTATGTGTAGAGGCTTGAAGGGGCTTTGTGCTGGGAGAGAAGCTGAGCCCTGATTAGGGGGCGGGGCTTCACTGACTAGGGGTCCTATAAAGGTAGCAGCCAGTCAGGCAGCGGCACAGACAGCTGCAGTGGCACAGGAGCTAGCAAACAGAGCTGTGAACAGGGGAGTTTGAGTGGGAGTTCTGTTGGAGAAGGTATTTGTGTGTGTTTGGTTTTGCATTGGTAGTATCTGTATGTGCAGGGGCTTTGTGCTGGGAGAGAAGCTGAGCCCTGATTAGGGGGCGGGGCTTCACTGACTAGGGGTCCTATAAAGGTAGCAGCCAGTCAGGCAGAGGCACAGGAGCTAGCAAACAGAGCTGTAAACAGGGCAGTTTGAGTGGGAGTTCTGTTGGAGGAGAAGGTATTTGTGTGTTTTTTTGTATTGGTAGTATCTGTATATGTAGAGGCTTGGAGGGGCTTTGTGCTGGGAGAGAAGCTGAGCCCTGATCAGGGGGCGGGGCTTCACTGACCAGGGGTCCTATAAAGCTGGCAGCCAGTCAAGCAGCGGCACAGGAGCTAGCAAACAGAGCTGTAAACAGGGCAGTTTGAGTGGGAGTTCTGTTGGAGGAGAAGGTATTTGTGTGTGTTTTTGTATTGGTAGTATCTGTATGTGTAGAGGCTTGGAGGGGCTTTGTGCTGGGAGAGAAGCTGGGCCCTGATTAGCGGGCGGGGCTTCACTGACTAGGTGTCCTATAAAGGGAGCAGCCAGTCAGGCAGCGGCACAGGAGCTAGCAAACAGAGCTGTAAACACGGCAGTTTGAGTGGGAGTTCTGTTGGAGGAGAAGGTATTTGTGTGTGTTTGGTTTTGTATTGGTAGTATCTGTATGTGTAGAGGCTTGGATGGGCTTTGTGCTGGGAGAGAAGCTGAGCCCTGATTAGGGGGCGGGGCTTCAGTGACTAGGCGTCCTATAAAGGTACCAGCCAGTCAGGCAGCGGCACAGGAGCTAGCAAACAGAGCTGTAAGCAGGGGAGTTTGAGTGGGAGTTCTGTTGGAGGAGAAGGTATTTGTGTGTGTTTGGTTTTTTATTGGTAGTATCTGTATGTGAAGGGGTTTGGCGGGGCTTTGTGCTTGGAGAGAAGCTGAACCCTGATTAGGGGGCGGGGCTTCACTGACTAGGGGTCCTATAAAGGTAGCAGCCAGTCAGGCATTGGCACAGACAGCTGCAGTGGCATAGGAGTTAGCAAACAGAGTTGTGAACAGGGGAGTTTGAGTGGGAGTTCTGTTGGAGGAGAAGGTATTTTTGTGTGTTTTTGTATTGGTATTATCTGTATGTGTAGAGGCTTGGAGGGGCTTTGTGATGGGGGAGAAGCTGAGCCCTGATTAGGGGGCGGGGCTTCACTGACTAGGGGTCCTATAAAGGTAGTAGCCAGTCAGGCAGCGGAACAGACAGCTGCAGTGGCACAGGAGTTAGCAAACAGAGCTGTGAACAGGGGAGTTTGAGTGGGAGTTCTGTTGGAGGAGAAGGTATTTGTGTATGTTTTTGTATTGGTATTATCTGTATGTGTAGAGGCTTGGAGGGGCTAGGTGCTGTGAGAGAAGCTGGGCCCTGATTAGGGGGCGGGGCTTCCCTGACTAGGGGTCCTATAAATGTAGCAGCCAGTCAGACAGCAGCACAGGAGCTAGCAAACAGTGCTGTAAGCAGGGGAGTTTGAGTGGGAGTTCTGTTGGAGGAGAAGGTATTTGTGTGTGTTTTTTTGTATTGGTAGTATCTGTATGTGCAGAGGCTTGGAGGGGCTTTGTGCTGGGAGAGAAGCTGAGCCCTGATTAGGGGGCGGGGCTTCACTGACTTGGGGTCCTATAAAGGTAGCAGCCAGTCAGGCAGCCGCACAGACAGCTGCTGCGGCACAGGAGCTAGCAAACAGAGCTGTGAACAGGGGAGTTTGAGTGGGAGTTCTGTTGGAGGAGAAGGTATTTGTGTGTGTTTTTGTATTGGTAGTATGTGTATGTGTAGAGGCTTGAAGGGGCTTTGTGCTGGGAGAGAAGCTGAGCCCTGATTAGGGGGCGGGGCTTGACTGTCTAGGGGTCCTATAAAGGTAGCAGCCAGTCAGGCAGCGGCTCAGACAGCTGCAGCGGCACAGGAGCTAGCAAACAGAGCTGTAAACAGGGGAGTTTGAGTGGGAGTTCTGTAGGAGGAGATGGTATTTGTGTGTGTTTGGTTTTGTATTGGTAGTATCTGTATGTGTAGAGGCTTGGAGGGGCTTTGTGCTGGGAGAGAAGCTGAGCCCTGATTAGGGGGCGGGGCTTCACTGACTAGGGGTCCTATAAAGGTAGCAGCCAGTCAGGCAGCGGAACAGACAGCTGCAGTGGCACAGGAGGTAGCAAACAGAGCTTTAAACAGGGGAATTTGAGTGGGAGTTCTGTTGGAGGAGAAGGTATTTGTGTGTGTTTTTGTATTGGTAGTATCTGTATGTGTAGAGGCTTGAAGAGGCTTTGTGCTGGGAGAGAAGCTGAGCCCTGATTAGGGGTCCTATAAAGGTAGCAGCCAGTCAGGCATTGGCACAGACAGCTGCAGCGGCACAGGAGCTGGCAAACAGAGCTGTAAACAGGGGAGTTTGAGTGGGAGTTCTGTTGGAGGAGAAGGTATTTGTGTGTGTTTTTGTATTGGTAGTATCTGTATGTGTAGAGGCTTGGAGGGGCTAGGTGCTGCGAGAGAAGCTGAGCCCTGATTAGGGGGCGGGGCTTCACAGACTAGGGTCCTATAAAGGTAGCAGCCAGTCAGGCAGCGGCACAGGAGCTAGCAAACAGAGCTGTGAACAGGGGAGTTTGAGTGGGAGTTCTGTTGGAGGAGAAGCTATTTGTTTGTGTTTTTGTATTGGTAGTATCTGTATGTGTAGAGGCTTTTAGGGGCTAGGTGCTGCGAGAGAAGCTGAGCCCTGATTAGGGGGCGGGGCTTCACTGACTAGGGGTCCTATAAAGGTAGCAGCCAGTCAGGCAGCGGCAAGGGAGCTAGCAAACAGAGCTGTAAACAGGGGAGTTTGAGTGGGAGTTCTGTTGGAGGAGATGGTATTTGTGTGTGTTTGGTTTTGTATTGGTAGTATCTGTATGTGTAGGGGTTTGGCGGGGCTTTGTGCTTGGAGAGAAGCTGAGCCCTGATTAGGGGGCGGGGCTTCACTGACTAGGGGTCCTATAAAGGTAGCAGCCAGTCAGGCAGGGGAACACACAGCTGCAGTGGCACAGGAGCTAGCAAACAGAGCTGTGAACAGGGGAGTTTGAGTGGGAGTTCTGTTGGAGGAGAAGGTATTTGTGTGTGTTTGGTTTTGTATTATCAGTATCTGTATGTGCAGGGGCTTTGTGCTGGGAGAGAAGCTGAGCCCTGATTAGGGGCGGGGCTTCACTGACTAGGGGTCCTATAAAGGTAGCAGCCAGTCAGGCAGCGGCACAGGAGCTGGCAAACAGAGCTGTGAACAGGGGAGTTTGAGTGGGAGTTCTGTTGGAGGAGAAGGTATTTGTGTGTGTTTTTGTATTGGTAGTATCTGTATGTGTAGAGGCTTGGAGGGGCTAGGTGCTGCGAGAGAAGCTGAGCCCTGATTAGAGGGCGGGGCTTCACTGACTAGGGGTCCTATAAAGGTAGCACCCAGTCAGGCAGCGGCACAGGAGCTAGCAAACAGACCTGTAAAGAGGGGAGTTTGAGTGGGAGTTCTCTTGGAGGAGAAGGTACTTGTGTGTGTTCGGTTTTGTATTGGTAGTATCTGTATGTGTACGGGCTTTGTGCTGGGAGAGAAGCTGAGCCCTGATTAGGGGGCGTGGCTTCCCTGACTAGGGGTCCTATGAAGGTAGCAGCCAGTCAGGCAGCGGCACAGGAGGTAGCAAACAGAGCTGTAAACAGGGGAGTTTGAGTGGGAGTTATGTTGGAGGAGTAGGTATTTGTGTGTGTTTGGTTTTTTATTGGTAGTATATGTATGTGTAGGGGTTTGGCGGGGCTTTGTGCTTGGAGAGAAGCTGAACCCTGATTAGGGGGCGGGGCTTCACTGACTAGGGGTCCTATAAAGGTAGCAGCCAGTCAGGCAGCGGCACAGACAGCTGCAGCGGCACAGGAGCTAGCAAACAGAGCTGTAAACAGGGGAATTTGAGTGGGAGTTCTGTTGGAGGAGAAGGTATTTGTGTGTGTTTTTGTATTGGTAGTATCTGTATGTGTAGAGGCTTGAAGGGGCTTTGTGCTGGGAGAGAAGCTGAGCCCTGATTAGGGGGCGGGGCTTCACTGACTAGGGGTCCTATAAAGGTAGCAGCAAGTAAGGCATTGGCACAGACAGCTGCAGCGGCACAGGAGCTAGCAAACAGAGCTGTAAACAGGGCAGTTTGAGTGGGAGTTCTGTTGGAGGAGAAAGTATTTGTGTGTGTTTGGTTTTTTATTGGTAGTATCTGTATGTGTAGAGGCTTGGAGGGGCTTTGTGATGGGAGAGAAGCTGAGCCCTGATTAGGGGGCGGGGCTTCTCTGACTAGGGGTCCTATAAAGGTAGCAGCCAGTCAGGCAGCGGCACAGACAGCTGCAGTGGCACAGGAGCTAGCAAACAGAGCTGTGAACAGGGGAGTTTGAGTGGGAGTTCTGTTGGAGAAGGTATTTGTGTGTGTTTGGTTTTGCATTGGTAGTATCTGTATGTGCAGGGGCTTTGTGCTGGGAGAGAAGCTGAGCCCTGATTAGGGGACGGGGCTTCACTGACTAGCGGTCCTATAAAGGTAGTAGCCAGTCAGGCAGCGGAACAGACAGCTGCAGTGGCACAGGAGTTAGCAAACAGAGCTGTGAACAGGGGAGTTTGAGTGGGAGTTCTGTTGGAGGAGAAGGTATTTGTGTATGTTTTTGTATTGGTATTATCTGTATGTGTAGAGGCTTGGAGGGGCTAGGTGCTGTGAGAGAAGCTGAGCCCTGATTAGGGGGCGGGGCTTCCCTGACTAGGGGTCCTATAAAGGTAGCAGCCAGTCAGACAGCAGCACAGGAGCTAGCAAACAGTGCTGTAAGCAGGGGAGTTTGAGTGGGAGTTCTGTTGGAGGAGAAGGTATTTGTGTGTGTTTTTTGTATTGGTAGTATCTGTATGTGCAGAGGCTTGGAGGGGCTTTGTGCTGGGAGAGAAGCTGAGCCCTGATTAGGGGGCGGGGCTTCACTGACTAGGGGTCCTATAAAGGTAGCAGCCAGTCAGGCAGCCGCACAGACAGCTGCTGCGGCACAGGAGCTAGCAAACAGAGCTGTGAACAGGGGAGTTTGAGTGGGAGTTCTGTTGGAGGAGAAGGTATTTGTGTGTGTTTGGATTTGTATTGTCAGTATCTGTATGTGCAGGGGCTTTGTGCTGGGAGAGAAGCTGAGCCCTGATTAGGGGGCGGGGCTTCCCTGACTAGGGGTCCTATAAAGGTAGCAGCCAGTCAGGCAGCGGCACAGGAGCTAGCAAACAGAGCTGTAAACAGGGGAGTTTGAGTGGGAGTTCTGTTGGAGGAGAAGGTATTTGTGTGTGTTCGGTTTTGTATTGGTAGTGTCTGTATGTGTACGGGCTTTGTGCTGGGAGAGAAGCTGAGCCCTGATTAGGGGACGGGGCTTCACTGACTAGGGGTCCTATAAAGGTAGCAGCCAGTCAGGCAGCGGCACAGGAGCTAGCAAACAGAGCTGTAAACAGGGCAGTTTGAGTGGGAGTTCTGTTGGAGGAGAAGGTATTTGTGTGTTTTTTTGTATTGGTAGTATCTGTATGTGTAGAGGCTTGGAGGGGCTTTGTGCTGGGAGAGAAGCTGAGCCCTGATTGGGGGCGGGGCTTCACTGACTAGGGGTCCTATAAAGTTAGCAGCCAGTCAGGCAGCGGCACCGACAGCTGAAGCGGCACAGGACCTAGCAAACAGAGCTGTAAACAGGGGAGTTGGAGTGGGAGTTCTGTTGGAGGAGAAGGTATTTGTGTGTGTTTGGTTTTGTATTGTCAGTATCTGTATGTGCAGGGGCTTTGTGCTGGGAGAGAAGCTGAGCCCTGATCAGGGGGCGGGGCTTCACTGACTAGGGGTCCTATAAAGGTAGCAGCCAGTCAGGCAGCGTCACAGGAGCTAGCAAACAGAGCTGTAAACAGGGCAGTTTGAGTGGGAGTTCTGTTGGAGGAGAAGCTATTGTGTGTGTTTTTGTATTGGTAGTATCTGTATGTGTAGAGGCTTGGAGGGGCTAGGTGCTGCGAGAGAAGCTGAGCCCTGATTAGGGGGCGGGGCTTCACTGACTAGGGGTCCTATAAAGGTAGCAGCCAGTCAGGCAGCGGTACAGGAGCTAGGAAACAGACCTGTAAACAGGGGAGTTTGAGTGGGAGTTCTGTTGGAGGAGAAGGTATTTGTGTCTGTTTTTGTATTGGTAGTATGTGTATGTGTAGAGGCTTGAAGGGGCTTCGTGCTGGGAGAGAAGCTGAGCCCTGATTAGGGGGCGGGGCTTGACTGACTAGGGGTCCTATAAAGGTAGCAGCCAGTCAGGCAGCGGCTCAGACAGCTGCAGCCGCACAGGAGCTAGCAAACAGAGCTGTAAACAGGGGAGTTTGAGTGGGAGTTCTGTAGGAGGAGATGGTATTTGTGTGTGTTTGGTTTTGTATTGGTTGTATCTGTATGTGTAGAGGCTTGGAGGGGCTTTGTGCTGGGAGAGAAGCTGAGCCCTGATTAGGGGGCGGGGCTTCACTGACTAGGGGTCCTATAAAGGTAGCAGCCAGTCAGGCAGCGGCAGAGGAGCTAGCAAACAGAGCTGTAAACAGGGGAGTTTGAGTGGGAGTTCTGTTGGAGGAGAAGGTATTTGTGTGTGTTTGGTTTTGCATTGGTAGTATCTGTATGTGTAGAGGCTTGGAGGGGCTTTGTGCTGGGAGAGAAGCTGAGCCCTGATTAGGGGGCGGGGCTTCACTGACTAGGGGTCCTATAAAGGTAGCAGCCAGTCAGGCATTGGCAGAGACAGCTGCAGCGGCACAGGAGCTAGCAAACAGAGCTGTAAACAGGGGAGTTTGAGTGGGAGTTCTGTTGGAGGAGAAGGTATTTGTGTGTGTTTGGTTTTGTATTGGTAGTATCTGTATGTGTAGAGGCTTGGAGGGGCTTTGTGCTGGGAGAGAAGCTGAGCCCTGATTAGGGGGCGGGGCTTCACTGACTAGGGGTCCTATAAAGGTAGCAGCCAGTCAGGCAGCAGAACAGACAGCTGCAGTGGCACAGGAGCAAGCAAACAGAGCTTTAAACAGGGGAATTTGAGTGGGAGTTCTGTTGGAGGAGAAGGTATTTGTGTGTGTTTTTGTATTGGTAGTATCTGTATGTGTAGAGGCTTGAAGGGGCTTTGTGCTGGGAGAGAAGCTGAGCCCTGATTAGGGGGCGGGGCTTCACTGACTAGGGGTCCTATAAAGGTAGCAGCCAGTCAGGCAGCGGCACAGACAGCTGCAGTGGCACAGGAGCTAGCAAACAGAGCTGTGAACAGGGGAGTTTGAGTGGGAGTTCTGTTGGAGAAGGTATTTGTGTGTGTTTGGTTTTGCATTGGTAGTATCTGTATGTGCAGGGGCTTTGTGCTGGGAGAGAAGCTGAGCCCTGATTAGGGGGCGGGGCTTCACTGACTAGGGGTCCTATAAAGGTAGCAGCCAGTCAGGCAGAGGCACAGGAGCTAGCAAACAGAGCTGTAAACAGGGCAGTTTGAGTGGGAGTTCTGTTGGAGGAGAAGGTATTTGTGTGTTTTTTTGTATTGGTAGTATCTGTATATGTAGAGGCTTGGAGGGGCTTTGTGCTGGGAGAGAAGCTGAGCCCTGATCAGGGGGCGGGGCTTCACTGACTAGGGGTCCTATAAAGCTGGCAGCCAGTCAAGCAGCGGCACAGGAGCTAGCAAACAGAGCTGTAAACAGGGCAGTTTGAGTGGGAGTTCTGTTGGAGGAGAAGGTATTTGTGTGTGTTTTTGTATTGGTAGTATCTGTATGTGTAGAGGCTTGGAGGGGCTTTGTGCTGGGAGAGAAGCTGGGCCCTGATTAGCGGGCGGGGCTTCACTGACTAGGTGTCCTATAAAGGGAGCAGCCAGTCAGGCAGCGGCACAGGAGCTAGCAAACAGAGCTGTAAACAGGGCAGTTTGAGTGGGAGTTCTGTTGGAGGAGAAGGTATTTGTGTGTGTTTGGTTTTGTATTGGTAGTATCTGTATGTGTAGAGGCTTGGAGGGGCTTTGTGCTGGGAGAGAAGCTGAGCCCTGATTAGGGGGCGGGGCTTCAGTGACTAGGCGTCCTATAAAGGTACCAGCCAGTCAGGCAGCGGCACAGGAGCTAGCAAACAGAGCTGTAAGCAGGGGAGTTTGAGTGGGAGTTCTGTTGGAGGAGAAGGTATTTGTGTGTGTTTGGTTTTTTATTGGTAGTATCTGTATGTGAAGGGGTTTGGCGGGGCTTTGTGCTTGGAGAGAAGCTGAACCCTGATTAGGGGGCGGGGCTTCACTGACTAGGGGTCCTATAAAGGTAGCAGCCAGTCAGGCATTGGCACAGACAGCTGCAGTGGCATAGGAGTTAGCAAACAGAGTTGTGAACAGGGGAGTTTGAGTGGGAGTTCTGTTGGAGGAGAAGGTATTTTTGTGTGTTTTTGTATTGGTATTATCTGTATGTGTAGAGGCTTGGAGGGGCTTTGTGATGGGGGAGAAGCTGAGCCCTGATTAGGGGGCGGGGCTTCACTGACTAGGGGTCCTATAAAGGTAGTAGCCAGTCAGGCAGCGGAACAGACAGCTGCAGTGGCACAGGAGTTAGCAAACAGAGCTGTGAACAGGGGAGTTTGAGTGGGAGTTCTGTTGGAGGAGAAGGTATTTGTGTATGTTTTTGTATTGGTATTATCTGTATGTGTAGAGGCTTGGAGGGGCTAGGTGCTGTGAGAGAAGCTGGGCCCTGATTAGGGGGCGGGGCTTCCCTGACTAGGGGTCCTATAAATGTAGCAGCCAGTCAGACAGCAGCACAGGAGCTAGCAAACAGTGCTGTAAGCAGGGGAGTTTGAGTGGGAGTTCTGTTGGAGGAGAAGGTATTTGTGTGTGTTTTTTTGTATTGGTAGTATCTGTATGTGCAGAGGCTTGGAGGGGCTTTGTGCTGGGAGAGAAGCTGAGCCCTGATTAGGGGGCGGGGCTTCACTGACTTGGGGTCCTATAAAGGTAGCAGCCAGTCAGGCAGCCGCACAGACAGCTGCTGCGGCACAGGAGCTAGCAAACAGAGCTGTGAACAGGGGAGTTTGAGTGGGAGTTCTGTTGGAGGAGAAGGTATTTGTGTGTGTTTTTGTATTGGTAGTATGTGTATGTGTAGAGGCTTGAAGGGGCTTTGTGCTGGGAGAGAAGCTGAGCCCTGATTAGGGGGCGGGGCTTGACTGTCTAGGGGTCCTATAAAGGTAGCAGCCAGTCAGGCAGCGGCTCAGACAGCTGCAGCGGCACAGGAGCTAGCAAACAGAGCTGTAAACAGGGGAGTTTGAGTGGGAGTTCTGTAGGAGGAGATGGTATTTGTGTGTGTTTGGTTTTGTATTGGTAGTATCTGTATGTGTAGAGGCTTGGAGGGGCTTTGTGCTGGGAGAGAAGCTGAGCCCTGATTAGGGGGCGGGGCTTCACTGACTAGGGGTCCTATAAAGGTAGCAGCCAGTCAGGCAGCGGAACAGACAGCTGCAGTGGCACAGGAGGTAGCAAACAGAGCTTTAAACAGGGGAATTTGAGTGGGAGTTCTGTTGGAGGAGAAGGTATTTGTGTGTGTTTTTGTATTGGTAGTATCTGTATGTGTAGAGGCTTGAAGAGGCTTTGTGCTGGGAGAGAAGCTGAGCCCTGATTAGGGGTCCTATAAAGGTAGCAGCCAGTCAGGCATTGGCACAGACAGCTGCAGCGGCACAGGAGCTGGCAAACAGAGCTGTAAACAGGGGAGTTTGAGTGGGAGTTCTGTTGGAGGAGAAGGTATTTGTGTGTGTTTGGTTTTGCATTGGTAGTATCTGTATGTGTAGAGGCTTGGAGGGGCTTTGTGCTGGGAGAGAAGCTGAGCCCTGATTAGGGGGCGGGGCTTCACAGACTAGGGTCCTATAAAGGTAGCAGCCAGTCAGGCAGCGGCACAGGAGCTAGCAAACAGAGCTGTGAACAGGGGAGTTTGAGTGGGAGTTCTGTTGGAGGAGAAGCTATTTGTTTGTGTTTTTGTATTGGTAGTATCTGTATGTGTAGAGGCTTTTAGGGGCTAGGTGCTGCGAGAGAAGCTGAGCCCTGATTAGGGGGCGGGGCTTCACTGACTAGGGGTCCTATAAAGGTAGCAGCCAGTCAGGCAGCGGCAAGGGAGCTAGCAAACAGAGCTGTAAACAGGGGAGTTTGAGTGGGAGTTCTGTTGGAGGAGATGGTATTTGTGTGTGTTTGGTTTTGTATTGGTAGTATCTGTATGTGTAGGGGTTTGGCGGGGCTTTGTGCTTGGAGAGAAGCTGAGCCCTGATTAGGGGGCGGGGCTTCACTGACTAGGGGTCCTATAAAGGTAGCAGCCAGTCAGGCAGCGGAACAGACAGCTGCAGTGGCACAGGAGCTAGCAAACAGAGCTGTGAACAGGGGAGTTTGAGTGGGAGTTCTGTTGGAGGAGAAGGTATTTGTGTGTGTTTGGTTTTGTATTGTCAGTATCTGTATGTGCAGGGGCTTTGTGCTGGGAGAGAAGCTGAGCCCTGATTAGGGGGCGGGGCTTCACTGACTAGGGGTCCTATAAAGGTAGCAGCCAGTCAGGCAGCGGCACAGGAGCTGGCAAACAGAGCTGTGAACAGGGGAGTTTGAGTGGGAGTTCTGTTGGAGGAGAAGGTATTTGTGTGTGTTTTTGTATTGGTAGTATCTGTATGTGTAGAGGCTTGGAGGGGCTAGGTGCTGCGAGAGAAGCTGAGCCCTGATTAGGGGGCGGGGCTTCACTGACTAGGGGTCCTATAAAGGTAGCACCCAGTCAGGCAGCGGCACAGGAGCTAGCAAACAGACCTGTAAAGAGGGGAGTTTGAGTGGGAGTTCTCTTGGAGGAGAAGGTACTTGTGTGTGTTCGGTTTTGTATTGGTAGTATCTGTATGTGTACGGGCTTTGTGCTGGGAGAGAAGCTGAGCCCTGATTAGGGGGCGTGGCTTCCCTGACTAGGGGTCCTATGAAGGTAGCAGCCAGTCAGGCAGCGGCACAGGAGGTAGCAAACAGAGCTGTAAACAGGGGAGTTTGAGTGGGAGTTATGTTGGAGGAGTAGGTATTTGTGTGTGTTTGGTTTTTTATTGGTAGTATATGTATGTGTAGGGGTTTGGCGGGGCTTTGTGCTTGGAGAGAAGCTGAACCCTGATTAGGGGGCGGGGCTTCACTGACTAGGGGTCCTATAAAGGTAGCAGCCAGTCAGGCAGCGGCACAGACAGCTGCAGCGGCACAGGAGCTAGCAAACAGAGCTGTAAACAGGGGAATTTGAGTGGGAGTTCTGTTGGAGGAGAAGGTATTTGTGTGTGTTTTTGTATTGGTAGTATCTGTATGTGTAGAGGCTTGAAGGGGCTTTGTGCTGGGAGAGAAGCTGAGCCCTGATTAGGGGGCGGGGCTTCACTGACTAGGGGTCCTATAAAGGTAGCAGCAAGTAAGGCATTGGCACAGACAGCTGCAGCGGCACAGGAGCTAGCAAACAGAGCTGTAAACAGGGCAGTTTGAGTGGGAGTTGTGTTGGAGGAGAAGGTATTTGTGTGTTTTTGTATTGGTATTATCTGTATGTGTAGAGGCTTGGAGGGGCTTTGTGATGGGAGAGAAGCTGGGCCCTGATTAGGGGGCAGGGCTTCACTGATTAGGGGTCCTAGAAAGGGAGCAGCCAGTCAGGCAGCGGCACAGACAGCTGCAGTGGCACAGGAGCTAGCAAACAGAGCTGTAAAGAGGGGAGTTTGAGTGGGAGTTCTGTTGGAGCAGAAGGTATTTGTGTGTGTTTGGTTTTGTATTGGTAGTATCTGTATGTGTAGGGGCTTTGTGCTGGGAGAGAAGCTGAGCCCTGATTAGGGGACGGGGCTTCACTGACTAGGGGTCCTATAAAGGTAGCAGCCAGTCAGGCAGCGGAACAGACAGCTGCAGTGGCACAGGAGTTAGCAAACAGAGCTGTAAACAGGGGAGTTTGAGTGGGAGTTGTGTTGGAGGAGAAGGTATTTGTGTGTTTTTTTGTATTGGTAGTATCTGTATATGTAGAGGCTTGGAGGGGCTTTGTGCTGGGAGACAAGCTGAGCCCTGATCAGGGGGCGGGGCTTCACTGACTAGGGGTCCTATAAAGGTAGGAGCCAGTCAGGCAGTGGCACAGGAGCTAGCAAACAGAGCTGTAAGCAGGGGAGTTTGAGTGGGAGTTCTGTTGGAGGAGATGGTATTTGTGTGTGTTTGGTTTTGTATTGGTAGTATCTGTATGTGTAGAGGCTTGGAGGGGCTTTGTGCTGGGAGAGAAGCTGAGCCCTGATTAGGGGGCGGGGCTTCACTGACTAGGGGTCCTATAAAGGTAGCAGCCAGTCAGGCAGCGGAACAGACAGCTGCAGTGGCACAGGAGGTAGCAAACAGAGCTTTAAACAGGGGAATTTGAGTGGGAGTTCTGTTGGAGGAGAAGGTATTTGTGTGTGTTTTTGTATTGGTAGTATCTGTATGTGTAGAGGCTTGAAGAGGCTTTGTGCTGGGAGAGAAGCTGAGCCCTGATTAGGGGTCCTATAAAGGTAGCAGCCAGTCAGGCATTGGCACAGACAGCTGCAGCGGCACAGGAGCTGGCAAACAGAGCTGTAAACAGGGGAGTTTGAGTGGGAGTTCTGTTGGAGGAGAAGGTATTTGTGTGTGTTTGGTTTTGCATTGGTAGTATCTGTATGTGTAGAGGCTTGAGGGGCTTTGTGCTGGGAGAGAAGCTGAGCCCTGATTAGGGGGCGGGCTTCACAGACTAGGGTCCTATAAAGGTAGCAGCCAGTCAGGCAGCGGCACAGGAGCTAGCAAACAGAGCTGTAAACAGGGGAGTTTGAGTGGGAGTTCTGTTGGAGGAGAAGGTATTTGTGTGTGTTTTTGTATTGGTAGTATCTGTATGTGTAGAGGCTTGGAGGGGCTAGGTGCTGCGAGAGAAGCTGAGCCCTGATTAGGGGGCGGGGCTTCACAGACTAGGGTCCTATAAAGGTAGCAGCCAGTCAGGCAGCGGCACAGGAGCTAGCAAACAGAGCTGTGAACAGGGGAGTTTGAGTGGGAGTTCTGTTGGAGGAGAAGCTATTTGTTTGTGTTTTTGTATTGGTAGTATCTGTATGTGTAGAGGCTTTTAGGGGCTAGGTGCTGCGAGAGAAGCTGAGCCCTGATTAGGGGGCGGGGCTTCACTGACTAGGGGTCCTATAAAGGTAGCAGCCAGTCAGGCAGCGGCAAGGGAGCTAGCAAACAGAGCTGTAAACAGGGGAGTTTGAGTGGGAGTTCTGTTGGAGGAGATGGTATTTGTGTGTGTTTGGTTTTGTATTGGTAGTATCTGTATGTGTAGGGGTTTGGCGGGGCTTTGTGCTTGGAGAGAAGCTGAGCCCTGATTAGGGGGCGGGGCTTCACTGACTAGGGGTCCTATAAAGGTAGCAGCCAGTCAGGCAGCGGAACAGACAGCTGCAGTGGCACAGGAGCTAGCAAACAGAGCTGTGAACAGGGGAGTTTGAGTGGGAGTTCTGTTGGAGGAGAAGGTATTTGTGTGTGTTTGGTTTTGTATTGTCAGTATCTGTATGTGCAGGGGCTTTGTGCTGGGAGAGAAGCTGAGCCCTGATTAGGGGGCGGGGCTTCACTGACTAGGGGTCCTATAAAGGTAGCAGCCAGTCAGGCAGCGGCACAGGAGCTGGCAAACAGAGCTGTGAACAGGGGAGTTTGAGTGGGAGTTCTGTTGGAGGAGAAGGTATTTGTGTGTGTTTTTGTATTGGTAGTATCTGTATGTGTAGAGGCTTGGAGGGGCTAGGTGCTGCGAGAGAAGCTGAGCCCTGATTAGGGGGCGGGGCTTCACTGACTAGGGGTCCTATAAAGGTAGCACCCAGTCAGGCAGCGGCACAGGAGCTAGCAAACAGACCTGTAAAGAGGGGAGTTTGAGTGGGAGTTCTCTTGGAGGAGAAGGTACTTGTGTGTGTTCGGTTTTGTATTGGTAGTATCTGTATGTGTACGGGCTTTGTGCTGGGAGAGAAGCTGAGCCCTGATTAGGGGGCGTGGCTTCCCTGACTAGGGGTCCTATGAAGGTAGCAGCCAGTCAGGCAGCGGCACAGGAGGTAGCAAACAGAGCTGTAAACAGGGGAGTTTGAGTGGGAGTTATGTTGGAGGAGTAGGTATTTGTGTGTGTTTGGTTTTTTATTGGTAGTATATGTATGTGTAGGGGTTTGGCGGGGCTTTGTGCTTGGAGAGAAGCTGAACCCTGATTAGGGGGCGGGGCTTCACTGACTAGGGGTCCTATAAAGGTAGCAGCCAGTCAGGCAGCGGCACAGACAGCTGCAGCGGCACAGGAGCTAGCAAACAGAGCTGTAAACAGGGGAATTTGAGTGGGAGTTCTGTTGGAGGAGAAGGTATTTGTGTGTGTTTTTGTATTGGTAGTATCTGTATGTGTAGAGGCTTGAAGGGGCTTTGTGCTGGGAGAGAAGCTGAGCCCTGATTAGGGGGCGGGGCTTCACTGACTAGGGGTCCTATAAAGGTAGCAGCAAGTAAGGCATTGGCACAGACAGCTGCAGCGGCACAGGAGCTAGCAAACAGAGCTGTAAACAGGGCAGTTTGAGTGGGAGTTGTGTTGGAGGAGAAGGTATTTGTGTGTTTTTGTATTGGTATTATCTGTATGTGTAGAGGCTTGGAGGGGCTTTGTGATGGGAGAGAAGCTGGGCCCTGATTAGGGGGCAGGGCTTCACTGATTAGGGGTCCTAGAAAGGGAGCAGCCAGTCAGGCAGCGGCACAGACAGCTGCAGTGGCACAGGAGCTAGCAAACAGAGCTGTAAAGAGGGGAGTTTGAGTGGGAGTTCTGTTGGAGCAGAAGGTATTTGTGTGTGTTTGGTTTTGTATTGGTAGTATCTGTATGTGTAGGGGCTTTGTGCTGGGAGAGAAGCTGAGCCCTGATTAGGGGACGGGGCTTCACTGACTAGGGGTCCTATAAAGGTAGCAGCCAGTCAGGCAGCGGAACAGACAGCTGCAGTGGCACAGGAGTTAGCAAACAGAGCTGTAAACAGGGGAGTTTGAGTGGGAGTTGTGTTGGAGGAGAAGGTATTTGTGTGTTTTTTTGTATTGGTAGTATCTGTATATGTAGAGGCTTGGAGGGGCTTTGTGCTGGGAGACAAGCTGAGCCCTGATCAGGGGGCGGGGCTTCACTGACTAGGGGTCCTATAAAGGTAGGAGCCAGTCAGGCAGTGGCACAGGAGCTAGCAAACAGAGCTGTAAGCAGGGGAGTTTGAGTGGGAGTTCTGTTGGAGGAGAAGGTATTTGTGTGTGTTTTTGTATTGGTAGTATATGTATGTGTAGAGGCTTGGAGGGGCTAGGTGCTGTGAGAGAAGCTGAGCCCTGATTAGGGGGCGGGGCTTCTCTGACTAGGGGTCCTATAAAGGTAGCAGCCAGTCAGGCAGCGGCACAGACAGCTGCAGTGGCACAGGAGTTAGCAAACAGAGCTGTGAACAGGGGAGTTTGAGTGGGAGTTGTGTTGGAGGAGAAGGTATTTGTGTGTTTTTTTGTATTGGTAGTATCTGTATATGTAGAGGCTTGGAGGGGCTTTGTGCTGGGAGAGAAGCTGAGCCCTGATTAGGGGGCGGGGCTTCAGTGACTAGGGGTCCTATAAAGGTAGCAGCCAGTCAGGCAGCGGCACAGGAGCTAGCAAACATACCTGTAAACAGGGGAGTTTGAGTGGGAGTTCTGTTGGAGCAGAAGGTGTTTGTGTGTGTGTGTTTTTGTATTGGTAGTATCTGTATGTGTAGAGGCTTTGAGGGGCTTTGTGCTGGGAGAGAAGCTGAGCCCTGATTAGGGGGCGGGGCTTCACTGACTACGGGTCCTATAAAGGTAGCAGCCAGTCAGGCAGCGGCACAGACAGCTGCAGCGGCACAGGAGGTAGCAAACAGAGCTGTAAACAGGGGAATTTGAGTGGGAGTTGTGTTGGAGGAGAAGGTATTTGTGTGTGTTTTTGTATTGGTATTATCTGTATGTGTAGAGGCTTGGAGGGGCTTTGTGATGGGAGAGAAGCTGGGCCCTGATTAGGGGGCGGGGCTTCACTGATTAGGGGTCCTAGAAAGGGAGCAGCCAGTCAGGCAGCGGCACAGACAGCTGCAGTGGCACAGGAGCTAGCAAACAGAGCTGTAAAGAGGGGAGTTTGAGTGGGAGTTCTGTTGGAGCAGAAGGTGTTTGTGTGTGCTTGGTTTTGTAATGGTAGTATCTGTATGTGTAGGGGCTTTGTGCTGGGAGAGAAGCTGAGCCCTGATTAGGGGACGGGGCTTCACTGACTAGGGGTCCTATAAAGGTAGCAGCCAGTCAGGCAGCGGAACAGACAGCTGCAGTGGCACAGGAGTTAGCAAACAGAGCTGTGAACAGAGGAGTTTGAGTGGGAGTTCTGTTGGAGGAGAAGGTATTTGTGTATGTTTTTGTATTGGTATTATCTGTATGTGTAGAGGCTTGGAGGGGCTAGGTGCTGCGAGAGAAGCTGAGCCCTGATTAGGGGGCGGGGCTTCACTGACTAGGGGTCCTATAAAGGTAGCAGCCAGTCAGGCATTGGCACAGACAGCTGCAGCGGCACAGGAGCTAGCAAACAGAGGTGTAAACAGGGGAGTTTGAGTGGGAGTTCTGTTGGAGGAGAAGGTATTTGTGTGTGTTTGGTTTTGTATTGTCAGTACCTGTATGTGCAGGGGCTTTGTGCTGGGAGAAAAGCTGAGCCCTGATTAGGGGGCGTGGCTTCCCTGACTAGGGGTCCTATGAAGGTAGCAGCCAGTCAGGCAGCGGCACAGGAGCTAGCAAACAGAGCGGTAAACAGGGGAGTTTGAGTGGGAGTTCTGTTGGAGGAGAAGGTATTTGTGTGTTTTTTTGTATTGGTAGTATCTGTATATGTAGAGGCTTGGAGGGGCTTTGTGCTGGGAGACAAGCTGAGCCCTGATCAGGGGGCGGGGCTTCACTGACTAGGGGTCCTATAAAGGTAGGAGCCAGTCAGGCAGTGGCACAGGAGCTAGCAAACAGAGCTGTAAGCAGGGGAGTTTGAGTGGGAGTTCTGTTGGAGGAGAAGGTATTTGTGTGTGTTTTTGTATTGGTAGTATATGTATGTGTAGAGGCTTGAAGGGGCTTTGTGCTGGGAGAGAAGCTGAGCCCTGATTAGGGGGCGGGGCTTGACTGACTAGGGGTCCTATAAAGGTAGCAGCCAGTCAGGCAGCGGCTCAGACAGCTGCAGCGGCACAGGAGTTAGCAAACAGAGCTGTAAACAGGGGAGTTTGAGTGGGAGTTCTGTTGGAGGAGAAGGTATTTGTGTGTGTTTGGTTTTGTATGGTCAGTATCTGTATGTGCAGGGGCTTTGTGCTGGGAGAGAAGCTGAGCCCTGATTAGGGGGCGGGGCTTCACTGACTAGGGGTCCTATAAAGGTAGCAGCCAGTCAGGCAGCGGCACAGACAGCTGCAGCGGCACAGGAGCTAGCAAACAGAGCTGTAAACAGGGGAGTTTGAGTGGGAGTTCTGTTGGAGGAGAAGGTATTTGTGTGTGTTTGGTTTTGTATTGGTAGTATCTGTATGTGTAGAGGCTTGGAGGGGCTTTGTGCTGGGAGAGAAGCTGAGCCCTGATTAGGGGCGGGGCTTCACTGACTAGGGGTCCTATAAAGGTAGCAGCCAGTCAGGCAGCAGAACAGACAGCTGCAGTGGCACAGGAGCTAGCAAACAGAGCTTTAAACAGGGCAGTTTGAGTGGGAGTTGTGTTGGAGGAGAAGGTATTTGTGTGTGTTTTTGTATTGGTATTATCTGTATGTGTAAAGGCTTGGAGGGGCTTTGTGATGGGAGAGAAGCTGGGCCCTGATTAGGGGGCGGGGCTTCACTGATTAGGGGTCCTAGAAAGGGAGCAGCCAGTCAGGCATTGGCACAGACAGCTGCAGCGGCACAGGAGCTAGCAAACAGAGCTGTAAACAGGGGAGTTTGAGTGGGAGTTCTGTTGGAGGAGAAGGTATTTGTGTGTGTTTGGTTTTGTATGGTCAGTATCTGTATGTGTACGGGCTTTGTGCTGGGACAGAAGCTGAGCCCTGATTAGGGGGCGGGGCTTCACTGACTAGGGGTCCTATAAAGGTAGCAGCCAGTCAGGCAGCGGCACAGGAGCTATCAAACAGAGCTGTAAACAGGGGAGTTTGAGTGGGAGTTCTGTTGGAGGAGAAGGTATTTGTGTGTGTTTTTGTATTCGTATTATCTGTATGTGTAGAGGCTTGGAGGGGCTTTGTGATGGGGGAGAAGCTGGGCCCTGATTAGGGGGCGGGGCTTCACTGATTAGGGGTCCTAGAAAGGGAGCAGCCAGTTAGGCAGTGGCACAGGAGCTAGCAAACAGAGCTGTAAACAGGGGAGTTTGAGTGGGAGTTCTGTTGGAGGAGAAGGTATTTGTGTGTGTTTTTGTATAGGTAGTATCTGTATGTGTAGAGGCTTGGAGGGGCTAGGTGCTGCGAGAGAAGCTGAGCCCTGATTAGGGGGCGGGGCTTCACTGACTGGGGGTCCTATAAAGGTAGCAGCCAGTCAGGCAGCGGCAAGGGAGCTAGCAAACAGACCTGTAAACAGGGGAGTTTGAATGGGAGTTCTGTTGGAGGAGAACGTATTTGTGTGTGTTTTTGTATTGGTATTATCTGTATGTGTAGAGGCTTGGAGGGGCTTTGTGCTGGGAGAGAAGCTGAGCCCTGATTAGGGGGCGGGGCCTCACTGACTAGGGGTCCTATAAAGGTAGCAGCCAGTCAGGCAGCGGCACAGGAGCTAGCAAACAGACCTGTGAACAGGGGAGTTTGAGTGGGAGTTCTGTTGGAGGAGAAGGTATTTGTGTTTGTTTTTGTATTGGTAGTATCTGTACGTGTAGAGGCTTGGAGGGGCTAGGTGCTGCGAGAGAAGCTGAGCCCTGATTAGGGGGCGGGGCTTCACTGACTAGGGGTCCTATAAAGGTAGCAGCCAGTCAGACAGCGGCACAGACAGTTGCAGCGGCACAGGAGCTCGCAAACAGAGCTGTGAACAGGGGAGTTTGAGTGGGAGTTCTGTTGGAGGAGAAGGTATTTGTGTGTGTTTTTGTATTGGTATCTGTATGTGTAGAGGCTTGGAGGGGCTAGGTGCTGCGAGAGAAGCTGAGCCCTGATTAGGGGGCGGGGCTTCACTGACTAGGGGTCCTATAAAGGTAGCAGCCAGTCAGGCATTGGCACAGACAGCTGCAGCGGCACAGGAGCTAATAAACAGAGCTGTAAACAGGGCAGTTTGAGTGGGAGTTGTGTTGGAGGAGAAGGTATTTGTGTGTGTTTTTGTATTGGTATTATCTGTATGTGTAAAGGCTTGGAGGGGCTTTGTGATGGGAGAGAAGCTGGGCCCTGATTAGGGGGCGGGGCTTCACTGATTAGGGGTCCTAGAAAGGGAGCAGCCAGTCAGGCAGCGGCACAGACAGCTGCAATGGCACAGGAGCTAGCAAACAGAGCTGTAAAGAGGGGAGTTTGAGTGGGAGTTCTGTTGGAGCAGAAGGTATTTGTGTGTGTTTGGTTTTGTATTGGTAGTATCTGTATGTGTAAGGGCTTTGTGCTGGGAGAGAAGCTGAGCCCTGATTAGGGGACGGGGCTTCACTGACTAGGGGTCCTATAAAGGTAGCAGCCAGTCAGGCAGCGGAACAGACAGCTGCAGTGGCACAGGAGTTAGCAAACAGAGCTGTGAACAGAGGAGTTTGAGTGGGAGTTCTGTTGGAGGAGAAGGTATTTGTGTGTTTTTTGGTATTGGTAGTATCTGTATATGTAGAGGCTTGGAGGGGCATTGTGCTGGGAGAGAAGCTGAGCCCTGATCAGGGGGCGGGGCTTCACTGACTAGGGGTTCTATAAAGCTAGCAGCCAGTCAAGCAGCGGCACAGGAGCTAGCAAACAGAGCTGTAAACAGGGCAGTTTGAGTGGGAGTTCTGTTGGAGGAGAAGGTATTTGTGTGTGTTTGGTTTTGTATTGGTAGTATCTGTATGTGTAGAGGCTTGGAGGGGCTTTGTGCTGGGAGAGAAGCTGAGCCCTGATTAGGGGGCGGGGCTTCAGTGACTAGGGGTCCTATTAAGGTACCAGCCAGTCAGGCAGCGGCACAGGAGCTAGCAAACAGAGCTGTAAACAGGGGAGTTTGAGTGGGAGTTCTGTTGGAGGAGAAGGTATTTGTGTGTGTTTGGTTTTTTATTGGTAGTATGTGTATGTGAAGGGGTTTGGCGGGGCTTTGTGCTTGGAGAGAAGCTGAACCCTGATTAGGGGGCGGGGCTTCACTGACTAGGGGTCCTATAAAGGTAGCAGCCAGTCAGGCAGCGGAACAGACAGCTGCAGCGGCACAGGAGCTAGCAAACAGAGCTGTAAACAGGGGAGTTTGAGTGGGAGTTCTGTTGGAGGAGAAGGTATTTGTGTGTGTTTGGTTTTGTATTGTCAGTATCTGTATGTGCAGGGGCTTTGTGCTGGGAGAGAAGCTGAGCCCTGATTAGGGGGCGGGGCTTCCCTGACTAGGGGTCCTATAAAGGTAGCAGCCAGTCAGGCAGCGGCACAGGAGCTAGCAAACAGAGCTGTAAACACGGGAGTTTGAGTGGGAGGTCTGTTGGAGGAGAAGGCATTTGTGTGTGTTTGGTTTTGCATTGGTAGTATCTGTATGTGTAGAGGCTTGGAGGGGCTTTGTGCTGGGAGAGAAGCTGAGCCCTGATTCGGGGGCGGGGCTTCACTGACTACGGGTCCTATAAAGGGAGCAGTCTGTCAGGCAGCGGCACAGACAGCTGCAGCGGCACAGGAGCTAGCAAACAGAGCTCTAAACAGGGGAGTTTGAGTGGGAGTTCTGTTGGAGGAGAAGGTATTTGTGTGTGTTTGGTTTTGTATTGGTAGTATCTGTATGTGAAGGGGTTTGGCGGGGCTTTGTGCTTGGAGAGAAGCTGAACCCTGATTAGGGGGCGGGGCTTCACTGACTAGGGGTCCTATAAAGGTAGCAGCCAGTCAGGCAGCGGAACAGACAGCTGCAGCGGCACAGGAGCTAGCAAACAGAGCTCTAAACAGGGGAGTTTGAGTGGGAGTTCTGTTGGAGGAGAAGGTATTTGTGTGTGTTTGGTTTTGTATTGGTAGTATCTGTATGTGTAGAGGCTTGGAGGGGCTTTGTGCTGGGAGAGAAGCTGAGCCCTGGTTTGGGGGCGGGGCTTCAGTGACTAGGGGTCCTATAAAGGTAGCAGCCAGTCAGGCAGCGGCACAGGAGCTAGCAAACAGACATGTAAACAGGGGAGTTTGAGTGGGAGTTCTGTTGGAGGAGAAGGTATTTGTGTGTGTTTTTGTATTGGTAGTATCTGTATGTGTAGAGGCTTTTAGGGGCTAGGTGCTGCGAGAGAAGCTGAGCCCTGATTAGGGGGCGGGGCTTCACTGACTAGGGGTCCTATAAAGGTAGCAGCCAGTCAGGCAGCAGCACAGACAGCTGCAGCGGCACAGGAGCTAGCAAACAGAGCTGTAAACAGGGGAGTTTGAGTGGGAGTTCTCTTGGAGGAGATGGTATTTGTTTGTGTTTGGTTTTGTATTGGTAGTATCTGTATGTGTAGGGGTTTGGCGGGGCTTTGTGCTTGGAGAGAAGCTGAGCCCTGATTAGGGGGCGGGGCTTCACTGACTAGGGGTCCTATAAAGGTAGCAGCCAGTCAGGCAGCGGAAGAGACAGCTGCAGTGGCACAGGAGCTAGCAAACAGAGCTGTGAACAGGGGAGTTTGAGTGGGAGTTCTGTTGGACGAGAAGGTATTTGTGTGTGTTTTTGTATTGGTATTATCTGTATGTGTAGAGGCTTGGAGGGGCTAGGTGCTGCGAGAGAAGCTGAGCCCTGAATAGGGGGCGGGGCTTCACTGACTAGGGGTCCTATAAAGGTAGCAGCCAGTCAGGCATTAGCACAGACAACTGCAGCGGCACAGGAGCTAGCAAACAGAGCTGTAAACAGGGGAGTTTGAGTGGGAGTTCTGTAGGAGGAGAAGGTATTTGTGTGTGTTTGGTTTTGTATTGTCAGTATCTGTATGTGCAGGGGCTTTGTGCTGGGAGAGAAGCTGAGCCGTGATTAGGGGGCGGGGCTTCCCTGACTAGGGGTACTATAAAGGTAGCAGCCAGTCAGGCAGCGGCACAGGAGCTAGCAAACAGAGCTGTAAACAGGGGAGTTTGAGTGGGAGTTCTGTTGGAGGAGAAGGTATTTGTGTGTGTTTGGTTTTGCATTGGTAGTATCTGTATGTGTAGAGCCTTGGAGGGGCTTTGTGCTGGGAGAGAAGCTGAGCCCTGATTATGGGGCGGGGCTTCACTGACTAGGGGTCCTATAAAGGTAGCAGCCAGTCAGGCAGCGGCACAGGAGCTAGCAAACAGAGCTGTAAACAGGGGAGTTTGAGTGGGAGTTCTGTTGGAGGAGAAGTTATTTGTGTGTGTGTGTTTTTGCATTGGTAGTATCTGTATGTGTAGAGGCTTTGAGGGGCTTTGTGCTGAGAGAGAAGCTGAGCCCTGATTAGGGGGCGGGGCTTCACTGACTACGGGTCCTATAAAGGTAGCAGGCAGTCAGGCAGCGGCACAGACAGCTGCAGCGGCACAGGAGGTAGCAAACAGAGCTCTAAACAGGGGAGTTTGAGTCGGAGTTCTGTTGGAGGAGAAGGTATTTGTGTGTTTCGTTTTGTATTGGTAGTATCTGTATGTGTAGAGGCTTGGAGGGGCTTTGTGCTGGGAGAGAAGCTGAGCCCTGATTAGGGGGCGGGGCTTCACTGACTAGGGGTCCTATAAAGGTAGCAGCCAGTCAGGCAGCGGAACAGACAGCTGCAGTGGCACAGGAGCTAGCAAACAGAGCTGTGAACAGGGGAGTTTGAGTGGGAGTTCTGTTGGAGGAGAAGGTATTTGTGTGTGTTTTTGTATTGGTATTATCTGTATGTGTAGAGGCTTGGAGGGGCTAGGTGCTGCGAGAGAAGCTGAGCCTTGATTAGGGGGCGGGGCTTCACTGACTAGGGGTCCTATAAAGGTAGCAGCCAGTCAGGCAGCGGCACAGACAGCTGCAGTGGCACAGGAGCTAGCAAACAGAGCTGTGAACAGGGGAGTTTGAGTGGGAGTTCTGTTGGAGGAGAAGGTATTTGTTTGTTTTTTTGTATTGGTAGTATCTGTATGTGTAGAGGCTTGGAGGGGCTTTGTGCTGGGAGAGAAGCTGAGCCCTGATTAGGGGGCGGGGCTTCACTGAGTAGGGGTCCTATAAAGCTAGCAGCCAGTCAGGCAGCGCAACAGGAGCTAGCAAACAGAGCTGTAAACAGGGGAGTTTGAGTGGGAGTTCTGTTGGAGGAGAACGTATTTGTGTGTGTTTTTGTATTGGTATTATCTGTATGTGTAGAGGCTTGGAGGGGCTTTGTGCTGGGAGAGAAGCTGAGCCCTGATTAGGGGGCGGGGCCTCACTGACTAGGGGTCCTATAAAGGTAGCAGCCAGTCAGGCAGCGGCACAGGAGCTAGCAAACAGACCTGTGAACAGGGGAGTTTGAGTGGGAGTTCTGTTGGAGGAGAAGGTATTTGTGTTTGTTTTTGTATTGGTAGTATCTGTACGTGTAGAGGCTTGGAGGGGCTAGGTGCTGCGAGAGAAGCTGAGCCGTGATTAGGGGGCGGGGCTTCACTGACTAGGGGTCCTATAAAGGTAGCAGCCAGTCAGACAGCGGCACAGACAGTTGCAGCGGCACAGGAGCTCGCAAACAGAGCTGTGAACAGGGGAGTTTGAGTGGGAGTTCTGTTGGAGGAGAAGGTATTTGTGTGTGTTTTTGTATTGGTATCTGTATGTGTAGAGGCTTGGAGGGGCTAGGTGCTGCGAGAGAAGCTGAGCCCTGATTAGGGGGCGGGGCTTCACTGACTAGGGGTCCTATAAAGGTATCAGCCAGTCAGGCATTGGCATAGACAGCTGCAGCGGCACAGAGGCTAGCAAACAGAGCTGTAAACAGGGGAGTTTGAGTGGTAGTTCTGTTGGAGGAGAAGGTATTTGTGTGTGTTTGGTTTTGTATTGTCAGTATCTGTATGTGCAGGTGCTTTGTGCTGGGAGAGAAGCTGAGCCCTGATTAGGGGGCGGGGCTTCCCTGACTAGAGGTCCTATAAAGGTAGCAGCCAGTCAGGCAGCGGCACAGGAGCTAGCAAACAGAGCTTTAAACAGGTGAGTTTGAGTGGGAGTTCTGTTGGAGGAGAAGGTATTTGTGTGTGTTTGGTTTTGCATTGGTAGTATCTGTATGTGTAGAGGCTTGGAGGGGCTTTGTGCTGGGAGAGAAGCTGAGCCCTGATTAGGGGGCGGGGCTTCACTGACTAGGGGTCCTATAAAGGTAGCAGCCAGTCAGGCAGCGGCACAGGAGCTAGCAAACAGAGCTGTGAACAGGGGAGTTTGAGTGGGAGTTCTGTTGGAGGAGAAGGTATTAGTGTGTGTTTTTGTATTGGTAGTATCTGTATGTGTAGAGGCTTGGAGGGGCTAGGTGCTGCGAGAGAAGCTGAGCCCTGATTAGGGGGCGGGGCTTCACAGACTAGGGGTCCTATAAAGGTAGCAGCCAGTCAGGCAGCGGAACACACAGCTGCAGTGGCACAGGAGCTAGCAAACAGAGCTGTAAACAGGGGAGTTTGAGTGGGAGTTCTGTTGGAGGAGATGGTATTTGTGTGTGTTTGGTTTTGTATTGGTAGTATCTGTATGTGTAGGGGTTTGGCGGGGCTTTGTGCTTGGAGAGAAGCTGAGCCCTGATTAGGGGGCGGGGCTTCACTGACTAGGGGTCCTATAAAGGTAGCAGCAAGTCAGGCAGCGGAACACACAGCTGCAGTTGCACAGGAGCTAGCAAACAGCGCTGTGAACAGGGGAGTTTGAGTGGGAGTTCTGTTGGAGGAGAAAGTATTTGTGTGTGTTTGGTTTTGTATTGTCAGTATCTGTATGTGCAGGTGCTTTGTGCTGGGAGAGAAGCTGAGCCCTGATTAGGGGGCGGGGCTTCCCTGACTAGAGGTCCTATAAAGGTAGCAGCCAGTCAGGCAGCGGCACAGGAGCTAGCAAACAGAGCTGTGAACAGGGGAGTTTGAGTGGGAGTTCTCTTGGAGGAGAAGGTATTTGTGTGTGTTTTTGTATTGGTATTATCTGTATGTGTAGAGGCTTGGAGGGGCTAGGTGCTGCGAGAGAAGCTGAGCCCTGATTAGGGGGCGGGGCTTCACTGACTAGGGGTCCTATAAAGGTAGCAGCCAGTCAGGCAGCGGCACAGGAGCTAGCAAACAGAGCTGTGAACAGGGTAGTTTGAGTGGGAGTTCTGTAGGAGGAGAAGGTATTTGTGTGTGTTTCTGTATTGGTATTATCTGTATGTGTAGAGGCTTGGAGGGGCTTTGTGATGGGACAGAAGCTGGGCCTTGATTAGGGGGCGGGGCTTCACTGATTAGGGGTCCTAGAAAGGGAGCAGCCAGTCAGGCAGCGGCACAGACAGCTGCAGTGGCACAGGAGCTAGCAAACAGAGCTGTAAACAGGGCAGTTTGAGTGGGAGTTCTGTTGGAGGAGAAGGTATTTGTGTGTGTTTTTGTATTGGTAGTATCTGTATGTGTAGAGGCTTGGAGGGGCTAGGTGCTGCGAGAGAAGCTGAGCCCTGATTAGGGGGCGGGGCTTCACTGACTAGGGGTCCTATAAAGGTAGCAGCCAGTCAGGCAGCGGCACAGGAGCTAGCAAACAGAGCTGTGAACAGGGGAGTTTGAGTGGGAGTTCTGTTGGAGGAGACGGTATTTGTGTGTGTTTGGTTTTGTATTGGTAGTATCTGTATGTGTAGGGGTTTGGCGGGGCTTTGTGCTTGGAGAGAAGCTGAGCCCTGATTAGGGGGCGGGGCTTAACTGACTAGGGGTCCTATAAAGGTAGCAGCCAGTCAGGCAGCGGCACAGACAGCTGCAGCGGCACAGGAGTTAGCAAACAGAGCTGTAAACAGGGGAGTTTGAGTGGGAGTTCTGTTGGAGGAGAAGGTATTTGTGTGTGTTTGGTTTTGTATTGGTAGTATCTGTATGTGTAGAGGCTTGGAGGGGCTTTGTGCTGGGAGAGAAGCTGAGCCCTGATTAGGGGGCGGGGCTTCACTGACTAGGGGTCCTATAAAGGTAGCAGCCAGTCAGGCAGCAGAACAGACAGCTGCAGTGGCACACGAGCTAGCAAACAGAGCTTTAAACAGGGGAATTTGAGTGGGAGTTCTGTTGGAAGAGAAGGTATTTGTGTGTGTTTTTGTATTGGTAGTATCTGTATGTGTAGAGGCTTGAAGGGGCTTTGTGCTGGGACAGAAGCTGAGCCCTGATTAGGGGGCGGGGCTTCACTGACTGGGGGTCCTATAAATGTAGCAGCCAGTCAGGCAGCGGCACAGACAGCTGCAGTGGCACAGGAGCTAGCAAACAGAGCTGTGAACAGGGGAGTTTGAGTGGGAGTTCTGTTGGAGGAGAAGGTATTTGTGTGTGTTTCTGTATTGGTAGTATCTGTATGTGTAGAGGCTTGGAGGGGCTAGGTGCTGCGAGAGAAGCTGAGCCCTGATTAGGGGGCGGGGCTTCAAAGACTAGGGGTCCTATAAAGTTAGCAGCCAGTCAGGCAGCGGCACAGGAGCTAACAAACAGAGCTGTGAACAGGGGAGTTTGAGTGGGAGTTCTGTTGGAGGAGAAGCTATTTGTGTGTGTTTTTGTATTGGTAGTATCTGTATGTGTAGAGGCTTGGAGGGGCTAGGTGCTACGAGAGAAGCTGAGCCCTGATTAGGGGGCGGGACTTCACTGACTAGGGGTCGTATAAAGGTAGCAGCCAGTCAGGCAGCGGCAAGGGAGCTAGCAAACAGACCTGTAAACAGGGGAGTTTGAGTCGGAGTTCTGTTGGAGGAGAACGTTTTGTGTGTGTTTTTGTATTGGTATTATCTGTATGTGTAGAGGCTTGGAGGGGCTTTGTGCTGGGAGAGAAGCTGAGCCCTGATTAGGGGGCGGGGCTTCCCTGACTAGGGGTCCTATAAAGGTAGCAGCCAGTCAGGCAGCGGCACAGGAGCTAGCAAACAGAGCTGTAAACAGGGGAGTTTGAGTGGGAGTTCTGTTGGAGGAGAAGGTATTTGTGTGTGTTTTTGTATTGGTAGTATCTGTATGTGTAGAGGCTTGGAGGGGCTAGGTGCTGCGAGAGAAGCTGAGCCCTGATTAGGGGGCGGGGCTTCACAGACTAGGGGTCCTATAAAGGTAGCACCCAGTCAGGCAGCGGCACAGGAGCTAGCAAACACAGCTGTGAACAGGGGAGTATGAGTGGGAGTACTGTTGGAGGAGAAGCTATTTGTTTGTGTTTTTGTATTGGTAGTATCTGTATGTGTAGAGGCTTTTAGGGGCTAGGTGCTGCGAGAGAGGCTGAGCCCTGATTAGGGGGCGGGGCTTCACTGACTAGGGGTCCTATAAAGGTAGCAGCCAGTCAGGCAGCGGCACAGGAGCTAGCAAACAGAGCTGTGAACAGGGGAGTTTGAGTGGGAGTTCTGTTGGAGGAGAAGGTATTCGTGTGTGTTTGGTTTTGTATTGGTAGTATCTGTATGTGTAGGGGCTTGGAGGGGCTAGGTGCTGCGAGAGAAGCTGAGCCCTGATTAGGGGGCGGGGCTTCACTGACTAGGGGTCCTATGAAGGTAGCAGCCAGTC
Organism: Lepidochelys olivacea; assembly: GCF_965140295.1. NCBI lineage: Eukaryota > Metazoa > Chordata > Testudines > Cheloniidae > Lepidochelys > Lepidochelys olivacea. The sequence goes on along the minus strand of NC_140432.1, from coordinate 816,123 downwards.
AGGCAGCGGAACAGACAGCTGCAGTGGCACAGGAGCAAGCAAACAGAGCTGTGAACAGGGGAGTTTGAGTGGGAGTTCTGTTGGAGGAGAAGGTATTTGTGTGTGTTTTTGTATTGGTAGTATCTGTATGTGTAGAGGCTTGGAGGGGCTAGGTGCTGCGAGAGAAGCTGAGCCCTGATTAGGGGGCGGGCTTCACAGACTAGGGTCCTATAAAGGTAGCAGCCAGTCAGGCAGCGGCACAGGAGCTAGCAAACAGAGCTGTAAACAGGGGAGTTTGAGTGGGAGTTCTGTTGGAGGAGAAGGTATTTGTGTGTGTTTTTGTATTGGTAGTATCTGTATGTGTAGAGGCTTGGAGGGGCTAGGTGCTGCGAGAGAAGCTGAGCCCTGATTAGGGGGCGGGGCTTCACAGACTAGGGTCCTATAAAGGTAGCAGCCAGTCAGGCAGCGGCACAGGAGCTAGCAAACAGAGCTGTGAACAGGGGAGTTTGAGTGGGAGTTCTGTTGGAGGAGAAGCTATTTGTTTGTGTTTTTGTATTGGTAGTATCTGTATGTGTAGAGGCTTTTAGGGGCTAGGTGCTGCGAGAGAAGCTGAGCCCTGATTAGGGGGCGGGGCTTCACTGACTAGGGGTCCTATAAAGGTAGCAGCCAGTCAGGCAGCGGCAAGGGAGCTAGCAAACAGAGCTGTAAACAGGGGAGTTTGAGTGGGAGTTCTGTTGGAGGAGATGGTATTTGTGTGTGTTTGGTTTTGTATTGGTAGTATCTGTATGTGTAGGGGTTTGGCGGGGCTTTGTGCTTGGAGAGAAGCTGAGCCCTGATTAGGGGGCGGGGCTTCACTGACTAGGGGTCCTATAAAGGTAGCAGCCAGTCAGGCAGCGGAACAGACAGCTGCAGTGGCACAGGAACTAGCAAACAGAGCTGTGAACAGGGGAGTTTGAGTGGGAGTTCTGTTGGAGGAGAAGGTATTTGTGTGTGTTTGGTTTTGTATTGTCAGTATCTGTATGTGCAGGGGCTTTGTGCTGGGAGAGAAGCTGAGCCCTGATTAGGGGGCGGGGCTTCACTGACTAGGGGTCCTATAAAGGTAGCAGCCAGTCAGGCAGCGGCACAGGAGCTGGCAAACAGAGCTGTGAACAGGGGAGTTTGAGTGGGAGTTCTGTTGGAGGAGAAGGTATTTGTGTGTGTTTTTGTATTGGTAGTATCTGTATGTGTAGAGGCTTGGAGGGGCTAGGTGCTGCGAGAGAAGCTGAGCCCTGATTAGGGGGCGGGGCTTCACTGACTAGGGGTCCTATAAAGGTAGCACCCAGTCAGGCAGCGGCACAGGAGCTAGCAAACAGACCTGTAAAGAGGGGAGTTTGAGTGGGAGTTCTCTTGGAGGAGAAGGTACTTGTGTGTGTTCGGTTTTGTATTGGTAGTATCTGTATGTGTACGGGCTTTGTGCTTGGAGAGAAGCTGAGCCCTGATTAGGGGGCGTGGCTTCCCTGACTAGGGGTCCTATGAAGGTAGCAGCCAGTCAGGCAGCGGCACAGGAGGTAGCAAACAGAGCTGTAAACAGGGGAGTTTGAGTGGGAGTTATGTTGGAGGAGTAGGTATTTGTGTGTGTTTGGTTTTTTATTGGTAGTATATGTATGTGTAGGGGTTTGGCGGGGCTTTGTGCTTGGAGAGAAGCTGAACCCTGATTAGGGGGCGGGGCTTCACTGACTAGGGGTCCTATAAAGGTAGCAGCCAGTCAGGCAGCGGCACAGACAGCTGCAGCGGCACAGGAGCTAGCAAACAGAGCTGTAAACAGGGGAATTTGAGTGGGAGTTCTGTTGGAGGAGAAGGTATTTGTGTGTGTTTTTGTATTGGTAGTATCTGTATGTGTAGAGGCTTGAAGGGGCTTTGTGCTGGGAGAGAAGCTGAGCCCTGATTAGGGGGCGGGGCTTCACTGACTAGGGGTCCTATAAAGGTAGCAGCAAGTAAGGCATTGGCACAGACAGCTGCAGCGGCACAGGAGCTAGCAAACAGAGCTGTAAACAGGGCAGTTTGAGTGGGAGTTGTGTTGGAGGAGAAGGTATTTGTGTGTTTTTGTATTGGTATTATCTGTATGTGTAGAGGCTTGGAGGGGCTTTGTGATGGGAGAGAAGCTGGGCCCTGATTAGGGGGCGGGGCTTCACTGATTAGGGGTCCTAGAAAGGGAGCAGCCAGTCAGGCAGCGGCACAGACAGCTGCAGTGGCACAGGAGCTAGCAAACAGAGCTGTAAAGAGGGGAGTTTGAGTGGGAGTTCTGTTGGAGCAGAAGGTATTTGTGTGTGTTTGGTTTTGTATTGGTAGTATCTGTATGTGTAGGGGCTTTGTGCTGGGAGAGAAGCTGAGCCCTGATTAGGGGACGGGGCTTCACTGACTAGGGGTCCTATAAAGGTAGCAGCCAGTCAGGCAGCGGAACAGACAGCTGCAGTGGCACAGGAGTTAGCAAACAGAGCTGTAAACAGGGGAGTTTGAGTGGGAGTTGTGTTGGAGGAGAAGGTATTTGTGTGTTTTTTTGTATTGGTAGTATCTGTATATGTAGAGGCTTGGAGGGGCTTTGTGCTGGGAGACAAGCTGAGCCCTGATCAGGGGGCGGGGCTTCACTGACTAGGGGTCCTATAAAGGTAGGAGCCAGTCAGGCAGTGGCACAGGAGCTAGCAAACAGAGCTGTAAGCAGGGGAGTTTGAGTGGGAGTTCTGTTGGAGGAGAAGGTATTTGTGTGTGTTTTTGTATTGGTAGTATATGTATGTGTAGAGGCTTGGAGGGGCTAGGTGCTGTGAGAGAAGCTGAGCCCTGATTAGGGGGCGGGGCTTCTCTGACTAGGGGTCCTATAAAGGTAGCAGCCAGTCAGGCAGCGGCACAGGAGCTAGCAAACAGAGCTGTAAACAGGGCAGTTTGAGTGGGAGTTCTGTTGGAGGAGAAGGTATTTGTGTGTTTTTTGGTATTGGTAGTATCTGTATATGTAGAGGCTTGGAGGGGCATTGTGCTGGGAGAGAAGCTGAGCCCTGATCAGGGGGCGGAGCTTCACTGACTAGGGGTTCTATAAAGCTAGCAGCCAGTCAAGCAGCGGCACAGGAGCTAGCAAACAGAGCTGTAAACAGGGCAGTTTGAGTGGGAGTTCTGTTGGAGGAGAAGGTATTTGTGTGTGTTTGGTTTTGTACTGGTAGTATCTGTATGTGTAGAGGCTTGGAGGGGCTTTGTGCTGGGAGAGAAGCTGAGCCCTGATTAGGGGGCGGGGCTTCAGTGACTAGGGGTCCTATAAAGGTACCAGCCAGTCAGGCAGCGGCACAGGAGCTAGCAAACAGAGCTGTAAACAGGGGAGTTTGAGTGGGAGTTCTGTTGGAGGAGAAGGTATTTGTGTGTGTTTGGTTTTTTATTGGTAGTATGTGTATGTGAAGGGGTTTGGCGGGGCTTTGTGCTTGGAGAGAAGCTGAACCCTGATTAGGGGGCGGGGCTTCACTGACTAGGGGTCCTATAAAGGTAGCAGCCAGTCAGGCAGCGGAACAGACAGCTGCAGCGGCACAGGAGCTAGCAAACAGAGCTGTAAACAGGGGAGTTTGAGTGGGAGTTCTGTTGGAGGAGAAGGTATTTGTGTGTGTTTGGTTTTGTATTGTCAGTATCTGTATGTGCAGGGGCTTTGTGCTGGGAGAGAAGCTGAGCCCTGATTAGGGGGCGGGGCTTCCCTGACTAGGGGTCCTATAAAGGTAGCAGCCAGTCAGGCAGCGGCACAGGAGCTAGCAAACAGAGCTGTGAACAGGGGAGTTTGAGTGGGAGTTCTCTTGGAGGAGAAGGTATTTGTGTGTGTTTTTGTATTGGTATTATCTGTATGTGTAGAGGCTTGGAGGGGCTAGGTGCTGCGAGAGAAGCTGAGCCCTGATTAGGGGGCGGGGCTTCACTGACTAGGGGTCCTATAAAGGTAGCAGCCAGTCAGGCAGCGGCACAGGAGCTAGCAAACAGAGCTGTGAACAGGGGAGTTTGAGTGGGAGTTCTGTTGGAGAAGAAGGTATTTGTGTGTGTTTTTGTATTGGTAGTATCTGTATGTGTAGAGGCTTGGAGGGGCTAGGTGCTGCGAGAGAAGCTGAGCCCTGATTAGGGGGCGGGACTTCACTGACTAGGGGTCGTATAAAGGTAGCAGCCAGTCAGGCAGCGGCAAGGGAGCTAGCAAACAGAGCTGTGAACAGGGTAGTTTGAGTGGGAGTTCTGTTGGAGGAGAAGGTATTTGTGTGTGTTTTTGTATTGGTAGTATCTGTATGTGTAGAGGCTTGAAGGGGCTTTGTGCTGGGAGAGAAGCTGAGCCCTGATTAGGGGGCGGGGCTTCACTGACTAGGGGTCCTATAAAGGTAGCAGCAAGTAAGGCATTGGCACAGACAGCTGCAGCGGCACAGGAGCTAGCAAACAGAGCAGTAAACAGGGCAGTTTGAGTGGGAGTTGTGTTGGAGGAGAAGGTATTTGTGTGTGTTTTTGTATTGGTGTTATCTGTATGTGTAGAGGCTTGGAGGGGCTTTGTGATGGGAGAGAAGCTGGGCCCTGATTAGGGGGCGGGGCTTCACTGATTAGGGGTCCTAGAAAGGGAGCAGCCAGTCAGGCAGCGGCACAGACAGCTGCAGTGGCACAGGAGCTAGCAAACAGAGCTGTAAAGAGGGGAGTTTGAGTGGGAGTTCTGTTGGAGCAGAAGGTGTTTGTGTGTGTTTGGTTTTGTAATGGTAGTATCTGTATGTGTAGGGGCTTTGTGCTGGGAGAGAAGCTGAGCCCTGATTAGGGGACGGGGCTTCACTGACTAGGGGTCCTATAAAGGTAGCAGCCAGTCAGGCAGCGGAACAGACAGCTGCAGTGGCACAGGAGTTAGCAAACAGAGCTGTGAAGAGAGGAGTTTGAGTGGGAGTTCTGTTGGAGGAGAAGGTATTTGTGTATGTTTTTGTATTGGTATTATCTGTATGTGTAGAGGCTTGGAGGGGCTAGGTGCTGCGAGAGAAGCTGAGCCCTGATTAGGGGGCGGGGCTTCACTGACTAGGGGTCCTATAAAGGTAGCAGCCAGTCAGGCATTGGCACAGACAGCTGCAGCGGCACAGGAGCTAGCAAACAGAGGTGTAAACAGGGGAGTTTGAGTGGGAGTTCTGTTGGAGGAGAAGGTATTTGTGTGTGTTTGGTTTTGTATTGTCAGTACCTGTATGTGCAGGGGCTTTGTGCTGGGAGAAAAGCTGAGCCCTGATTAGGGGGCGTGGCTTCCCTGACTAGGGGTCCTATGAAGGTAGCAGCCAGTCAGGCAGCGGCACAGGAGCTAGCAAACAGAGCGGTAAACAGGGGAGTTTGAGTGGGAGTTCTGTTGGAGGAGAAGGTATTTGTGTGTTTTTTTGTATTGGTAGTATCTGTATATGTAGAGGCTTGGAGGGGCTTTGTGCTGGGAGACAAGCTGAGCCCTGATCAGGGGGCGGGGCTTCACTGACTAGGGGTCCTATAAAGGTAGGAGCCAGTCAGGCAGTGGCACAGGAGCTAGCAAACAGAGCTGTAAGCAGGGGAGTTTGAGTGGGAGTTCTGTTGGAGGAGAAGGTATTTGTGTGTGTTTTTGTATTGGTAGTATATGTATGTGTAGAGGCTTGAAGGGGCTTTGTGCTGGGAGAGAAGCTGAGCCCTGATTAGGGGGCGGGGCTTGACTGACTAGGGGTCCTATAAAGGTAGCAGCCAGTCAGGCAGCGGCTCAGACAGCTGCAGCGGCACAGGAGTTAGCAAACAGAGCTGTAAACAGGGGAGTTTGAGTGGGAGTTCTGTTGGAGGAGAAGGTATTTGTGTGTGTTTGGTTTTGTATGGTCAGTATCTGTATGTGCAGGGGCTTTGTGCTGGGAGAGAAGCTGAGCCCTGATTAGGGGGCGGGGCTTCACTGACTAGGGGTCCTATAAAGGTAGCAGCCAGTCAGGCAGCGGCACAGACAGCTGCAGCGGCACAGGAGCTAGCAAACAGAGCTGTAAACAGGGGAGTTTGAGTGGGAGTTCTGTTGGAGGAGAAGGTATTTGTGTGTGTTTGGTTTTGTATTGGTAGTATCTGTATGTGTAGAGGCTTGGAGGGGCTTTGTGCTGGGAGAGAAGCTGAGCCCTGGTTTGGGGGCGGGGCTTCAGTGACTAGGGGTCCTATAAAGGTAGCAGCCAGTCAGGCAGCGGCACAGGAGCTAGCAAACAGACATGTAAACAGGGGAGTTTGAGTGGGAGTTCTGTTGGAGGAGAAGGTATTTGTGTGTGTTTTTGTATTGGTAGTATCTGTATGTGTAGAGGCTTTTAGGGGCTAGGTGCTGCGAGAGAAGCTGAGCCCTGATTAGGGGGCGGGGCTTCACTGACTAGGGGTCCTATAAAGGTAGCAGCCAGTCAGGCAGCGGCACAGACAGCTGCAGCGGCACAGGAGCTAGCAAACAGAGCTGTAAACAGGGGAGTTTGAGTGGGAGTTCTCTTGGAGGAGATGGTATTTGTTTGTGTTTGGTTTTGTATTGGTAGTATCTGTATGTGTAGGGGTTTGGCGGGGCTTTGTGCTTGGAGAGAAGCTGAGCCCTGATTAGGGGGCGGGGCTTCACTGACTAGGGGTCCTATAAAGGTAGCAGCCAGTCAGGCAGCGGAAGAGACAGCTGCAGTGGCACAGGAGCTAGCAAACAGAGCTGTGAACAGGGGAGTTTGAGTGGGAGTTCTGTTGGACGAGAAGGTATTTGTGTGTGTTTGGTTTTGTATTGTCAGTATCTGTATGTGCAGGGGCTTTGTGCTGGGTGAGAAGCTGAGCCGTGATTAGGGGGCGGGGCTTCCCTGACTAGGGGTCCTATAAAGGTAGCAGCCAGTCAGGCAGCGGCACAGGAGCTAGCAAACACAGCTGTAAACAGGGGAGTTTGAGTGGGAGTTCTGTTGGAGGAGAAGGTATTTGTGTGTGTTTGGTTTTGCATTGGTAGTATCTGTATGTGTAGAGGCTTGGAGGGGCTTTGTGCTGGGAGAGAAGCTGAGCCCTGATTAGGGGGCGGGGCTTCACTGACTACGGGTCCTATAAAGGTAGCAGGCAGTCAGGCAGCGGCACAGACAGCTGCAGCGGCACAGGAGGTAGCAAACAGAGCTCTAAACAGGGGAGTTTGAGTCGGAGTTCTGTTGGAGGAGAAGGTATTTGTGTGTTTCGTTTTGTATTGGTAGTATCTGTATGTGTAGAGGCTTGGAGGGGCTTTGTGCTGGGAGAGAAGCTGAGCCCTGATTAGGGGGCGGGGCTTCACTGACTAGGGGTCCTATAAAGGTAGCAGCCAGTCAGGCAGCGGAACAGACAGCTGCAGTGGCACAGGAGCTAGCAAACAGAGCTGTGAACAGGGGAGTTTGAGTGGGAGTTCTGTTGGAGGAGAAGGTATTTGTGTGTGTTTTTGTGTTGGTATTATCTGTATGTGTAGAGGCTTGGAGGGGCTAGGTGCTGCGAGAGAAGCTGAGCCTTGATTAGGGGGCGGGGCTTCACTGACTAGGGGTCCTATAAAGGTAGCAGCCAGTCAGGCAGCGGCACAGACAGCTGCAGTGGCACAGGAGCTAGCAAACAGAGCTGTGAACAGGGGAGTTTGAGTGGGAGTTCTGTTGGAGGAGAAGGTATTTGTTTGTTTTTTTGTATTGGTAGTATCTGTATGTGTAGAGGCTTGGAGGGGCTTTGTGCTGGGAGAGAAGCTGAGCCCTGATTAGGGGGCGGGGCTTCACTGAGTAGGGGTCCTATAAAGCTAGCAGCCAGTCAGGCAGCGCAACAGGAGCTAGCAAACAGAGCTGTAAACAGGGCAGTTTGAGTGGGAGTTCTGTTGGAGGAGAAGGTATTTGTGTGTGTTTGGTTTTGTATTGGTAGTATCTGTATGTGTACGGGCTTTGTGCTGGGACAGAAGCTGAGCCCTGATTAGGGGGCGGGGCTTCACTGACTAGGGGTCCTATAAAGGTAGCAGCCAGTCAGGCAGCGGCACAGGAGCTATCAAACAGAGCTGTAAACAGGGGAGTTTGAGTGGGAGTTCTGTTGGAGGAGAAGGTATTTGTGTGTGTTTTTGTATTCGTATTATCTGTATGTGTAGAGGCTTGGAGGGGCTTTGTGATGGGGGAGAAGCTGGGCCCTGATTAGGGGGCGGGGCTTCACTGATTAGGGGTCCTAGAAAGGGAGCAGCCAGTCAGGCAGCGGCACAGGAGCTAGCAAACAGAGCTGTAAACAGGGGAGTTTGAGTGGGAGTTCTGTTGGAGGAGAAGGTATTTGTGTGTGTTTTTGTATTGGTAGTATATGTATGTGTAGAGGCTTGAAGGGGCTTTGTGCTGGGAGAGAAGCTGAGCCCTGATTAGGGGGCGGGGCTTGACTGACTAGGGGTCCTATAAAGGTAGCAGCCAGTCAGGCAGCGGCTCAGACAGCTGCAGCGGCACAGGAGTTAGCAAACAGAGCTGTAAACAGGGGAGTTTGAGTGGGAGTTCTGTTGGAGGAGAAGGTATTTGTGTGTGTTTGGTTTTGTATGGTCAGTATCTGTATGTGCAGGGGCTTTGTGCTGGGAGAGAAGCTGAGCCCTGATTAGGGGGCGGGGCTTCACTGACTAGGGGTCCTATAAAGGTAGCAGCCAGTCAGGCAGCGGCACAGACAGCTGCAGCGGCACAGGAGCTAGCAAACAGAGCTGTAAACAGGGGAGTTTGAGTGGGAGTTCTGTTGGAGGAGAAGGTATTTGTGTGTGTTTGGTTTTGTATTGGTAGTATCTGTATGTGTAGAGGCTTGGAGGGGCTTTGTGCTGGGAGAGAAGCTGAGCCCTGGTTTGGGGGCGGGGCTTCAGTGACTAGGGGTCCTATAAAGGTAGCAGCCAGTCAGGCAGCGGCACAGGAGCTAGCAAACAGACATGTAAACAGGGGAGTTTGAGTGGGAGTTCTGTTGGAGGAGAAGGTATTTGTGTGTGTTTTTGTATTGGTAGTATCTGTATGTGTAGAGGCTTTTAGGGGCTAGGTGCTGCGAGAGAAGCTGAGCCCTGATTAGGGGGCGGGGCTTCACTGACTAGGGGTCCTATAAAGGTAGCAGCCAGTCAGGCAGCGGCACAGACAGCTGCAGCGGCACAGGAGCTAGCAAACAGAGCTGTAAACAGGGGAGTTTGAGTGGGAGTTCTCTTGGAGGAGATGGTATTTGTTTGTGTTTGGTTTTGTATTGGTAGTATCTGTATGTGTAGGGGTTTGGCGGGGCTTTGTGCTTGGAGAGAAGCTGAGCCCTGATTAGGGGGCGGGGCTTCACTGACTAGGGGTCCTATAAAGGTAGCAGCCAGTCAGGCAGCGGAAGAGACAGCTGCAGTGGCACAGGAGCTAGCAAACAGAGCTGTGAACAGGGGAGTTTGAGTGGGAGTTCTGTTGGACGAGAAGGTATTTGTGTGTGTTTGGTTTTGTATTGTCAGTATCTGTATGTGCAGGGGCTTTGTGCTGGGTGAGAAGCTGAGCCGTGATTAGGGGGCGGGGCTTCCCTGACTAGGGGTCCTATAAAGGTAGCAGCCAGTCAGGCAGCGGCACAGGAGCTAGCAAACACAGCTGTAAACAGGGGAGTTTGAGTGGGAGTTCTGTTGGAGGAGAAGGTATTTGTGTGTGTTTGGTTTTGCATTGGTAGTATCTGTATGTGTAGAGGCTTGGAGGGGCTTTGTGCTGGGAGAGAAGCTGAGCCCTGATTAGGGGGCGGGGCTTCACTGACTACGGGTCCTATAAAGGTAGCAGGCAGTCAGGCAGCGGCACAGACAGCTGCAGCGGCACAGGAGGTAGCAAACAGAGCTCTAAACAGGGGAGTTTGAGTCGGAGTTCTGTTGGAGGAGAAGGTATTTGTGTGTTTCGTTTTGTATTGGTAGTATCTGTATGTGTAGAGGCTTGGAGGGGCTTTGTGCTGGGAGAGAAGCTGAGCCCTGATTAGGGGGCGGGGCTTCACTGACTAGGGGTCCTATAAAGGTAGCAGCCAGTCAGGCAGCGGAACAGACAGCTGCAGTGGCACAGGAGCTAGCAAACAGAGCTGTGAACAGGGGAGTTTGAGTGGGAGTTCTGTTGGAGGAGAAGGTATTTGTGTGTGTTTTTGTGTTGGTATTATCTGTATGTGTAGAGGCTTGGAGGGGCTAGGTGCTGCGAGAGAAGCTGAGCCTTGATTAGGGGGCGGGGCTTCACTGACTAGGGGTCCTATAAAGGTAGCAGCCAGTCAGGCAGCGGCACAGACAGCTGCAGTGGCACAGGAGCTAGCAAACAGAGCTGTGAACAGGGGAGTTTGAGTGGGAGTTCTGTTGGAGGAGAAGGTATTTGTTTGTTTTTTTGTATTGGTAGTATCTGTATGTGTAGAGGCTTGGAGGGGCTTTGTGCTGGGAGAGAAGCTGAGCCCTGATTAGGGGGCGGGGCTTCACTGAGTAGGGGTCCTATAAAGCTAGCAGCCAGTCAGGCAGCGCAACAGGAGCTAGCAAACAGAGCTGTAAACAGGGCAGTTTGAGTGGGAGTTCTGTTGGAGGAGAAGGTATTTGTGTGTGTTTGGTTTTGTATTGGTAGTATCTGTATGTGTACGGGCTTTGTGCTGGGACAGAAGCTGAGCCCTGATTAGGGGGCGGGGCTTCACTGACTAGGGGTCCTATAAAGGTAGCAGCCAGTCAGGCAGCGGCACAGGAGCTATCAAACAGAGCTGTAAACAGGGGAGTTTGAGTGGGAGTTCTGTTGGAGGAGAAGGTATTTGTGTGTGTTTTTGTATTCGTATTATCTGTATGTGTAGAGGCTTGGAGGGGCTTTGTGATGGGGGAGAAGCTGGGCCCTGATTAGGGGGCGGGGCTTCACTGATTAGGGGTCCTAGAAAGGGAGCAGCCAGTCAGGCAGCGGCACAGGAGCTAGCAAACAGAGCTGTAAACAGGGGAGTTTGAGTGGGAGTTCTGTTGGAGGAGAAGGTATTTGTGTGTGTTTGGTTTTGCATTGGTAGTATCTGTATGTGTAGAGGCTTGGAGGGGCTTTGTGCTGGGAGAGAAGCTGAGCCCTGATTAGGGGGCGGGGCTTCACTGACTAGGGGTCCTACAAAGGTAGCAGCCAGTCAGGCAGCGGCACAGGAGCTAGCAAACAGAGCTGTGAACAGGGGAGTTTGAGTGGGAGTTCTGTTGGAGGAGAAGGTATTTGTGTGTGTTTTTGTATTGGTAGTATCTGTATGTGTAGAGGCTTGGAGGGGCTAGGTGCTGCGAGAGAAGCTGAGCCCTGATTAGGGGGCGGGGCTTCACTGACTGGGGGTCCTATAAAGGTAGCAGCCAGTCAGGCAGCGGCAAGGGAGCTAGCAAACAGACCTGTAAACAGGGGAGTTTGAATGGGAGTTCTGTTGGAGGAGAACGTATTTGTGTGTGTTTTTGTATTGGTATTATCTGTATGTGTAGAGGCTTGGAGGGGCTTTGTGCTGGGAGAGAAGCTGAGCCCTGATTAGGGGGCGGGGCCTCACTGACTAGGGGTCCTATAAAGGTAGCAGCCAGTCAGGCAGCGGCACAGGAGCTAGCAAACAGACCTGTGAACAGGGGAGTTTGAGTGGGAGTTCTGTTGGAGGAGAAGGTATTTGTGTTTGTTTTTGTATTGGTAGTATCTGTACGTGTAGAGGCTTGGAGGGGCTAGGTGCTGCGACAGAAGCTGAGCCCTGATTAGGGGGCGGGGCTTCACTGACTAGGGGTCCTATAAAGGTAGCAGCCAGTCAGACAGCGGCACAGACAGTTGCAGCGGCACAGGAGCTCGCAAAGAGAGCTGTGAACAGGGGAGTTTGAGTGCGAGTTCTGTTGGAGGAGAAGGTATTTGTGTGTGTTTTTGTATTGGTATCTGTATGTGTAGAGGCTTGGAGGGGCTAGGTGCTGCGAGAGAAGCTGAGCCCTGATTGGGGGCGGGGCTTCACTGACTAGGGGTCCTATAAAGGTATCAGCCAGTCAGGCATTGGCATAGACAGCTGCAGCGGCACAGAGGCTAGCAAACAGAGCTGTAAACAGGGGAGTTTGAGTGGTAGTTCTGTTGGAGGAGAAGGTATTTGTGTGTGTTTGGTTTTGTATTGTCAGTATCTGTATGTGCAGGGGCTTTGTGCTGGGAGAGAAGCTGAGCCCTGATTAGGGGGCGGGGCTTCCCTGACTAGAGGTCCTATAAAGGTAGCAGCCAGTCAGGCAGCGGCACAGGAGCTAGCAAACAGAGCTTTAAACAGGGGAGTTTGAGTGGGAGTTCTGTTGGAGGAGAAGGTATTTGTGTGTGTTTGGTTTTGCATTGGTAGTATCTGTATGTGTAGAGGCTTGGAGGGGCTTTGTGCTGGGAGAGAAGCTGAGCCCTGATTAGGGGGCGGGGCTTCACTGACTAGGGGTCCTATAAAGGTAGCAGCCAGTCAGGCAGCGGCACAGGAGCTAGCAAACAGAGCTGTGAACAGGGGAGTTTGAGTGGGAGTTCTGTTGGAGGAGAAGGTATTAGTGTGTGTTTTTGCATTGGTAGTATCTGTATGTGTAGAGGCTTGGAGGGGCTAGGTGCTGCGAGAGAAGCTGAGCCCTGATTAGGGGGCGGGGCTTCACAGACTAGGGGTCCTATAAAGGTAGCAGCCAGTCAGGCAGCGGAACACACAGCTGCAGTGGCACAGGAGCTAGCAAACAGAGCTGTAAACAGGGGAGTTTGAGTGGGAGTTCTGTTGGAGGAGATGGTATTTGTGTGTGTTTGGTTTTGTATTGGTAGTATCTGTATGTGTAGGGGTTTGGCGGGGCTTTGTGCTTGGAGAGAAGCTGAGCCCTGATTAGGGGGCGGGGCTTCACTGACTAGGGGTCCTATAAAGGTAGCAGCAAGTCAGGCAGCGGAACACACAGCTGCAGTTGCACAGGAGCTAGCAAACAGCGCTGTGAACAGGGGAGTTTGAGTGGGAGTTCTGTTGGAGGAGAAAGTATTTGTGTGTGTTTGGTTTTGTATTGTCAGTATCTGTATGTGCAGGGGCTTTGTGCTGGGAGAGAAGCTGAGCCCTGATTAGGGGGCGGGGCTTCCCTGACTAGGGGTCCTATAAAGGTAGCAGCCAGTCAGGCAGCGGCACAGGAGCTAGCAAACAGAGCTGTGAACAGGGGAGTTTGAGTGGGAGTTCTCTTGGAGGAGAAGGTATTTGTGTGTGTTTTTGTATTGGTATTATCTGTATGTGTAGAGGCTTGGAGGGGCTAGGTGCTGCGAGAGAAGCTGAGCCCTGATTAGGGGGCGGGGCTTCACTGACTAGGGGTCCTATAAAGGTAGCAGCCAGTCAGGCAGCGGCACAGGAGCTAGCAAACAGAGCTGTGAACAGGGGAGTTTGAGTGGGAGTTCTGTTGGAGAAGAAGGTATTTGTGTGTGTTTTTGTATTGGTAGTATCTGTATGTGTAGAGGCTTGGAGGGGCTAGGTGCTGCGAGAGAAGCTGAGCCCTGATTAGGGGGCGGGACTTCACTGACTAGGGGTCGTATAAAGGTAGCAGCCAGTCAGGCAGCGGCAAGGGAGCTAGCAAACAGAGCTGTGAACAGGGTAGTTTGAGTGGGAGTTCTGTTGGAGGAGAAGGTATTTGTGTGTGTTTCTGTATTGGTATTATCTGTATGTGTAGAGGCTTGGAAGGGCTTTGTGATGGGAGAGAAGCTGGGCCTTGATTAGGGGGCGGGGCTTCACTGATTAGGGGTCCTAGAAAGGGAGCAGCCAGTCAGGCAGCGGCACAGACAGCTGCAGTGGCACAGGAGCTAGCAAACAGAGCTGTAAACAGGGGAGTTTGAGTGGGAGTTCTGTTGGAGGAGAAGGTATTTGTGTGTGTTTTTGTATTGGTAGTATCTGTATGTGTAGAGGCTTGGAGGGGCTAGGTGCTGGGAGAGAAGCTGAGCCCTGATTAGGGGGCGGGGCTTCACTGACTAGGGGTCCTATAAAGGTAGCAGCCAGTCAGGCAGCGGCACAGGAGCTAGCAAACAGAGCTGTGAACAGGGGAGTTTGAGTGGGAGTTCTGTTGGAGGAGAAGGTATTAGTGTGTGTTTTTGTATTGGTAGTATCTGTATGTGTAGAGGCTTGGAGGGGCTAGGTGCTGCGAGAGAAGCTGAGCCCTGATTAGGGGGCGGGGCTTCACAGACTAGGGGTCCTATAAAGGTAGCAGCCAGTCAGGCAGCGGCACAGGAGCTAGCAAACAGAGATGTGAACAGGGGAGTTTGAGTGGGAGTTCTGTTGGAGGAGAAGCTATTTGTGTGTGTTTTTGTATTGGTAGTATCTGTATGTGTAGAGGCTTGGAGGGGCTAGGTGCTGCGAGAGAAGCTGAGCCCTGATTAGGGGGCGGGGCTTCACTGACTAGGGGTCCTATAAAGGTAGCAGCCAGTCAGGCAGCGGCACAGGAGCTAGCAAACAGAGCTGTCAACAGGGGAGTTTGAGTGGGAGTTCTGTTGGAGGAGATGGTATTTGTGTGTGTTTGGTTTTGTATTGGTAGTATCTGTATGTGTAGGGGTTTGGCGGGGCTTTGTGCTTGGAGAGAAGCTGAGCCCTGATTAGGGGGCGGGGCTTCCCTGACTAGGGGTCCGATAAAGGTAGCAGCCAGTCAGGCAGCGGCACAGGAGCTAGCAAACAGAGCTGTAAACAGGGGAGTTTGAGTGGGAGTTCTGTTGGAGGAGAAGGTATTTGTGTGTGTTTGGTTTTGCATTGGTAGTATCTGTATGTGTAGAGGCTTGGAGGGGCTTTGTGCTGGGAGAGAAGCTGAGCCCTGATTAGGGGGCGGGGCTTCACTGACTAGGGGTCCTATAAAGGTAGCAGACAGTCAGGCAGCGGCACAGGAGCTAGCAAACAGAGCTGTGAACAGGGGAGTTTGAGTGGGAGTTCTGTTGGAGGAGAAGGTATTTGTGTGTGTTTTTGTATTGGTAGTATCTGTATGTGTAGAGGCTTGGAGGGGCTAGGTGCTGCGAGAGAAGCTGAGCCCTGATTAGGGGGCGGGACTTCACTGACTAGGGGTCGTATAAAGGTAGCAGCCAGTCAGGCAGCGGCAAGGGAGCTAGCAAACAGACCTGTAAACAGGGGAGTTTGAGTGGGAGTTCTGTTGGAGGAGAACGTATTTGTGTGTGTTTTTGTATTGGTATTATCTTAAGTGTAGAGGCTTGGAGGGGCTTTGTGCTGGGAGAGAAGCTGAGCCCTGATTAGGGGGCGGGGCTTTACTGACTAGGGGTCCTATAAAGGTAGCAGCCAGTCAGGCAGCGGCACAGGAGCTAGCAAACAGAGCTGTGAACAGGGGAGTTTGAGTGGGAGTTCTGTTGGAGGAGAAGCTATTTGTGTGTGTTTTTGTATTGGTGGTATCTGTATGTGTAGAGGCTTTTAGGGGCTAGGTGCTGCGAGAGAAGCTGAGCCCTGATTAGGGGGCGGGGCTTCACTGACTTGGGGTCCTATAAAGGTAGCAGCCAGTCAGGCAGCGGCACAGGAGCTAGCAAACAGAGCTGTGAACAGGGGAGTTTGAGTGGGAGTTCTGTTGGAGGAGAAGGTATTTGTGTGTGTTTGGTTTTGTATTGTCAGTATCTGTATGTGCAGGGGCTTTGTGCTGGGAGAGAAGCTGAGCCCTGATTAGGGGGCGGGGCTTCCCTGACTAGGGGTCCTATAAAGGTAGCAGCCAGTCAGGCAGCGGCACAGGAGCTAGCAAACAGAGCTGTGAACAGGGGAGTTTGAGTGGGAGTTCTGTTGGAGGAGAAAGTATTTGTGTGTGTTTGGTTTTGTATTGTCAGTATCTGTATGTGCAGGGGCTTTGTGCTGGGAGAGTAGCTGAGCCCTGATTAGGGGGCGGGGCTTCCCTGACTAGGTGTCCTATAAAGGTAGCAGCCAGTCAGGCAGCGGCACAGGAGCTAGCGAACAGAGCTGTGAACAGGGGAGTTTGAGTAGGAGTTCTGTTGGAGGAGAAGGTATTTGTGTGTGTTTTTGTATTGGTAGTATCTGTATGTGTAGAGGCTTGGAGGGGCTAGCTGCTGCGAGAGAAGCTGAGCCCTGATTAGGGGGCGGGGCTTCACTGACTAGGGGTCCTATAAAGGTAGCAGCCAGTCAGGCAGCGACACAGGAGCTAGCAAACAGAGCTGTGAACAGGGGAGTTTGAGTGGGAGTTCTGTTGGAGGAGAAGGTATTTGTGTGTGTTTTTGTATTGGTAGTATCTGTATGTGTAGAGGCTTGGAGGGGCTAGGTGCTGCGAGAGAAGCTGAGCCCTGATTAGGGGGCGGGGCTTCACTGACTAGGGGTCCTATAAAGGTAGCAGCCAGTCAGGCAGCGGCACAGGAGCTAGCAAACAGAGCTGTGAACAGGGGAGTTTGAGTGGGAGTTCTGTTGGAGGAGAAGCTATTTGTGTGTGTTTTTGTATTGGTAGTATCTGTATGTGTAGAGGCTTGGAGGGGCTTGGTGCTGCGAGAGAAGCTGAGCCCTGATTAGGGGGCGGGACTTCACTGACTAGGGGTCGTATAAAGGTAGCAGCCAGTCAGGCAGCGGCAAGGGAGCTAGCAAACAGACCTGTAAACAGGGGAGTTTGAGTGGGAGTTATGTTGGAGGAGAACGTATTTGTGTGTGTTTTTGTATTGGTATTATCTGAAGTGTAGAGGCTTGGAGGGGCTTTGTGCTGGGAGAGAAGCTGAGCCCTGATTAGGGGGCGGGGCTTCACTGACTAGGGGTCCTATAAAGGTAGCAGCCGGTCAGGCAGCGGCACAGGAGCTAGCAAACAGAGCTGTGAACAGGGTACTTTGAGTGGGAGTTCTGTTGGAGGAGAAGGTATTTGTTTGTGTTTTTGTATTGGTAGTATCTGTATGTGTAGAGGCTTGGAGGGGCTAGGTGCTGCGAGAGAAGCTGAGCCCTGATTAGGGGGCGGGGCTTCCCTGACTAGGGGTCCTATAAAGGTAGCAGCCAGTCAGGCAGCGGCACAGGAGCTAGCAAACAGAGCTGTAAACAGGGGAGTTTGAGTGGGAGTTCTGTTGGAGGAGATGGTATTTCTGTGTGTTTGGTTTTGTATTGGTAGTATCTGTATGTGTAGGGGTTTGGCGGGGCTTTGTGCTTGGAGAGAAGCTGAGCCCTGATTAGGGGGCGGGACTTCACTGACTAGGGGTCGTATAAAGGTAGCAGCCAGTCAGGCAGCGGCAAGGGAGCTAGCAAACAGACCTGTAAACAGGGGAGTTTGAGTGGGAGTTATGTTGGAGGAGAACGTATTTGTGTGTGTTTTTGTATTGGTATTATCTGTATGTGTAGAGGCTTGGAGGGGCTAGGTGCTGCGAGAGAAGCTGAGCCCTGATTAGGGGGCGGGGCTTCACTGACTAGGGGTCCTATAAAGGTAGCAGCCAGTCAGGCAGCGGCACAGGAGCTAGCAAACAGAGCTGTAAACAGGAGAGTTTGAGTGGGAGTTTTGTTGGAGGAGATGGTATTTGTGTGTGTTTGGTTTTGTATTGGTAGTATCTGTATGTGTAGGGGTTTGGCGGGGCTTTGTGCTTGGAGAGAAGCTGAGCCCTGATTAGGGGGCGGGGCTTCACTGACTAGGGGTCCTAGAAAGGGAGCAGCCAGTCAGGCAGCGGCACAGACAGCTGCAGTGGCACAGGAGCTAGCAAACAGAGCTGTAAACAGGGGAGTTTGAGTGGGAGTTCTGTTGGAGGAGAAGGTACTTGTGTGTGTTCGGTTTTGTATTGGTAGTATCTGGATGTGTACGGGCTTTGTGCTGGGAGAGAAGCTGAGCCCTGATTAGGGGGCGTGGCTTCCCTGACTAGGGGTCCTATGAAGGTAGCAGCCAGTCAGGCAGCGGCACAGGAGCTAGCAAGCAGAGCGGTAAACAGGGGAGTTTGAGTGGGAGTTCTGTTGGAGGAGAAGGTATTTGTGTGTTTTTTTGTATTGGTAGTATCTGTATATGTAGAGGCTTGGAGGGGCTTTGTGCTGGGAGAGAAGCTGAGCCCTGATCAGGGGGCGGGGCTACACTGACTAGGGGTCCTATAAAGGTAGGAGCCAGTCAGGCAGCGGCACAGGAGCTAGCAAACAGACCTGTAAACAGGGGAGTATGAGTGGGAGTTCTGTTGGAGGAGAAGGTACTTGTGTGTGTTCGGTTTTGTATTGGTAGTATCTGTATGTGTACGGGCTTTGTGCTGGGAGAGAAGCTGAGCCCTGATTAGGGGCGTGGCTTCCCTGACTAGGGGTCCTATGAAGGTAGCAGCCAGTCAGGCATTGGCACAGACACCTGCAGCGGCACAGGAGCTAGCAAACAGAGCTGTAAACAGGGGAGTTTGAGTGGGAGTTCTGTTGGAGGAGAAGGTATTTGTGTGTGTTTGGTTTTGTATTGGTAGTATCTGTATGTGTAGAGGCTTGGAGGGGCTTTGTGCTGGGAGAGAAGCTGAGCCCTGATTAGGGGGCGGGGCTTCACTGACTAGGCGTCCTATAAAGGTAGCAGCCAGTCAGGCAGCGGCACAGGAGCTAGCAAACAGAGCTGTAAACAGGGGAGTTTGAGTGGGAGCTTTGTTGGAGGAGATGGTATTTGTGTGTGTTTGGTTTTGTATTGGTAGTATCTGTATGTGTAGGGGTTTGGCGGGGCTTTGTGCTTGGAGAGAAGCTGAGCCCTGATTAGGGGGCGGGGCTTCACTGACTAGGGGTCCTATAAAGGTAGCAGCCAGTCAGGCAGCGGCACAGACAGCTGAAGCGGCACAGGAGCTAGCAAACAGAGCTGTGAACAGGGGAGTTTGAGTGGGAGTTCTGTTGGAGGAGAAGGTATTTGTGTGTGTTTTTGTATTGGTATTATCTGTATGTGTAGAGGCTTGGAGGGGCTAGGTGCTGCGAGAGAAGCTGAGCCCTGATTAGGGGGCGGGGCTTCACTGACTAGGGGTCCTATAAAGGTAGCAGCCAGTCAGGCAGCGGCACAGGAGCTAGCAAACAGAGCTGTAAACAGGGGAGTTTGAGTGGGAGTTCTGTTGGAGGAGAAGGTATTTGTGTGTGTTTGGTTTTGTATTGGTAGTATCTGTATGTGTAGAGGCTTGGAGGGGCTTTGTGCTGGGAGAGAAGCTGAGCCCTGATTAGGGGGCGGGGCTTCACTGACTAGGGGTCCTATAAAGGTAGCAGGCAGTCAGGCAGCGGAACAGACAGCTGCAGCGGCACAGGAGCTAGCAAACAGAGCTGTAAACATTGTAGTTTGAGTGGGAGTTCTGTTGGAGGAGAAGGTATTTGTGTGTGTTTTAGTATTGGTATTATCTGTATGTGTAGAGGCTTGGAGGGGCTTTGTGATGGGAGAGAAGCTGGGCCCTGATTAGGGGGCGGGGCTTCACTGATTACGGGTCCTAGAAAGGGAGCAGCCAGTCAGGCAGCGGCACAGACAGCTGCAGTGGCACAGGAGCTAGCAAACAGAGCTGTAAACAGGGGAGTTTGAGTGGGAGTTCTGTTGGAGGAGAAGGTACTTGTGTGTGTTCGGTTTTGTATTGGTAGTATCTGCATGTGTACGGGCTTTGTGCTGGGAGAGAAGCTGAGCCCTGATTAGGGGGCGTGGCTTCCCTGACTAGGGGTCCTATGAAGGTAGCAGCCAGTCAGGCAGCGGCACAGGAGCTAGCAAACAGAGCTGTAAACAGGGGAGTTTGAGTGGAAGTTCTGTTGGAGGAGAAGGTATTTGTGTGTGTTTTTGTATTGGTATTATCTGTATGTGTAGAGGCTTGGAGGGGCTAGGTGCTGCGAGAGAAGCTGAGCCCTGATTACGGGGCGGGGCTTCACTGACTAGGGGTCCTATAAAGGTAGCAGCCAGTCAGGCAGCGGCACAGGAGCTAGCAAACAGACCTGTAAACAGGGGAGTTTGAGTGGGAGTTCTGTTGGAGGAGAAGGTACTTGTGTGTGTTCGGTTTTGTATTGGTAGTATCTGTATGTGTACGGGCTTTGTGCTGGGAGAGAAGCTGAGCCCTGATTAGAGGGCGGGGCTTCCCTGACTAGGGGTCCTATAAAGGTAGCAGCCAGTCAGGCAGCGGCCCAGGAGCTAGCAAACAGAGCTGTAAGCAGGGGAGTTTGAGTGGGAGTTCTTTTGGAGGAGAAGGTATTTGTGTGTGTTTTTGTATTGGTATTATCTGTATGTGTAGAGGCTTGGAGGGGCTTTTGTGCTGGGAGAGAAGCTGAGCCCTGATTAGGGGGCGGGGCTTCACTGACTAGGGGTCCTATAAAGGTAGCAGCCAGTCAGGCAGCGGCACAGGAGCTAGCAAACAGACCTGTAAACAGGGGAGTTTGATTGGGAGTTCTGTTGGAGGAGAAGGTACTTGTGTGTGTTCGGTTTTGTATTGGTAGTATCTGTATGTGTACGGGCTTTGTGCTGGGAGAGAAGCTGAGCCCTGATTAGGGGGCGTGGCTTCCCTGACTAGGGGTCCTATGAAGGTAGCAGCCAGTCAGGCAGCGGCACAGGAGCTGGCAAACAGAGCGGTAAACAGGGGAGTTTGAGTGGGAGTTCTGTTGGAGGAGAAGGTATTTGTGTGTTTTTTTGTATTGGTAGTATCTGTATATGTAGAGGCTTGGAGGGGCTTTGTGCTGGGAGAGAAGCTGAGCCCTGATCAGGGGGCGGGGCTTCACTGACTAGGGGTCCTATAAAGGTAGGAGCCAGTCAGGCAGTGGCACAGGAGCTAGCAAACGGAGCTGTAAGCAGGGGAGTTTGAGTGGGAGTTCTTTTGGAGGAGAAGGTATTTGTGTGTTTTTTTGTATTGGTAGTATCTGTATGTGTAGAGGCTTGGAGGGGCTTTGTGCTGGGAGAGAAGCTGAGCCCTGATTAGGGGGCGGGGCTTGACTGACTAGGGGTCCTATAAAGGTAGCAGCCAGTCAGGCATTGGCACAGACAGCTGCAGCGGCACAGGAGCTAGCAAACAGAGCTGTAAACAGGGGAGTTTGAGTGGGAGTTCTGTTGGAGGAGAAGGAATTTGTGTGTGTTTGGTTTTGTATTGTCAGTATCTGTATGTGCAGGGGCTAGGTGCTGCGAGAGAAGCTGAGCCCTGATTAGGGGGCGGGGCTTCACTGACTAGGGGTCCTATAAAGGTAGCAGCCAGTCAGGCATTGGCACAGACAGCTGCAGCGGCACAGGAGCTAGCAAACAGAGCTGTAAACAGGGGAGTTTGAGTGGGAGTTCTGTTGGAGGAGAAGGTATTTGTGTGTGTTTGGTTTTGTATTGGTAGTATCTTTATGTGTAGAGGCTTGGAGGGGCTTTGTGCTGGGAGAGAAGCTGAGCCCTGATCAGGGTGCGGGGCTTCACTGACTAGGGGTCCTATAAAGGTAGCAGCCAGTCAGGCAGCGGCACAGGAGCTAGCAAACAGAGCTGTAAACAGGGGAGTTTGAGTGGGAGTTCTGTTGGAGGAGAAGGTATTTGTGTGTGTTTGGTTTTGTATTGGTAATATCTGTATGTGTAGAGGCTTGGAGGTGCTTTGTGCTGGGAGAGAAGCTGAGCCCTGATTAGGGGGCAGGGCTTCACTGACTAGGGGTCCTATAAAGGTAGCAGCCAGTCAGGCAGCGGCACAGGAGCTAGCAAACAGAGCTGTGAACAGGGGAGTTTGAGTGGGAGTTCTGTTGGAGGAGAAGGTATTTGTGTGTGTTTTTGTATTGGTAGTACCTGTATGTGTAGAGGCTTGGAGGGGCTAGGTGCTGGGAGAGAAGCTGAGCCCTGATTAGGGGGCGGGGCTTCACTGACTAGGGGTCCTATAAAGGTAGCAGCCAGTCAGGCAGCGGCACAGGAGCTAGCAAACAGATCTGTAAACAGGTGAGTTTGAGTGGGAGTTCTGTTGGAGGAGAAGGTATTTGTGTGTGTTTGGTTTTGTATTGTCAGTATCTGTATGTGCAGGGGCTTTGTGCTGGGAGAGAAGCTGAGCCCTGATTAGGCGTCCTATAAAGGTAGCAGCCAGTCAGGCAGCGGCACAGGAGTTAGCAAACAGAGCTGTAAACAGGGGAGTTTGAGTGGGAGTTCTGTTGGAGGAGAAGGTATTTGTGTGTTTTTGGTTTTGTATTGGTAGTATCTGTATGTGTAGAGGCTTGGAGGGGCTTTGTGCTGGGAGAGAAGCTGAGCCCTGCTTAGGGGGCGGGGCTTCACTGACTAGGCGTCCTATAAAGGTAGCAGCCAGTCAGGCAGCGGCACAGGAGCTAGCAAACAGAGCTGTAAACAGGGGAGTTTGAGTGGGAGTTCTGTTGGAGGAGACGGTATTTGTGTGTGTTTTTGTATTGGTAATATCTGTATGTGTAGAGGCTTGGAGGGGCTAGGTGCTGGGAGAGAAGCTGAGCCCTGATTAGGGGGCGGGGCTTCACTGACTAGGGGTCCTATAAAGGTAGCAGCCAGTCAGGCAGCGGCACAGGAGCTAGCAAACAGAGCTGTAAACAGGGGAGTTTGAGTGGGAGTTCTGTTGGAGGAGACGGTATTTGTGTGTGTTTTTGTATTGGTAGTATATGTATGTGTAGAGGCTTGAAGGGGCTTTGTGCTGGGAGAGAAGCTGAGCCCTGAGTAGGGGGCGGGGCTTGACTGACTAGGGGTCCTATAAAGGTAGCAGCCAGTCAGGCATTGGCACAGACAGCTGCAGCGGCACAGGAGCTAGCAAACAGAGCTGTAAACAGGGGAGTTTGAGTGGGAGTTCTGTTGGAGGAGAAGGTATTTGTGTGTGTGCGGTTTTCTATTGTCAGTATCTGTATGTGCAGGGGCTTTGTGCTGGGAGAGAAGCTGAGCCCTGATTAGGGGGCGGGGCTTCACTGACTACGGGTCCTATAAAGGTAGCAGCCAGTCAGGCATTGGCACAGACAGCTGCAGCGGCACAGGAGCTAGAAAACAGAGCTGTAAACAGGGGAGTTTGAGTGGGAGTTCTGTTGGAGGAGAAGGTATTTGTGTGTTTTTGGTTTTGTATTGGTAGTATCTGTGTGTGTAGAGGCTTGGAGGGGCTTTGTGCTGGGAGAGAAGCTGAGCCCTGCTTAGGGGGCGGGGCTTCACTGACTAGGCGTCCTATAAAGGTAGCAGCCAGTCAGGCAGCGGCACAGGAGCTAGCAAACAGAGCTGTAAACAGGGGAGTTGGAGTGGGAGTTCTGTTGGAGGAGAAGGTATTTGTGTGTGTTTGGTTTTGTATTGGTAGTATCTGTATGTGTAGAGGCTTGGAGGGGCTTTGTGCTTGGAGAGAAGCTGAGCCCTGATCAGGGGGCGGGGCTTCACTGACTAGGGGTCCTATAAAGGTAGCAGCCAGTCAGGCAGCGGCACAGGAGCTAGCAAACAGAGCTGTAAACAGGGGAGTTTGAGTGGGAGTTCTGTTGGAGGAGAAGGTATTTGTGTGTGTTTGGTTTTGTATTGGTATTATCTGTATGTGTAGAGGCTTGGAGGGGCTAGGTGCTGCGAGAGAAGCTGAGCCCTGATTAGGGGGCGGGGCTTCACTGACTAGGGGTCCTATAAAGGTAGCAGCCAGTCAGGCATTGGCACAGACAGCTGCAGCGGCACAGGAGCTAGCAAACAGAGCTGTAAACAGGGGAGTTTGAGTGGGTGTTCTGTTGGAGGAGAAGGTACTTGTGTGTGTTCGGTTTTGTATTGGTAGTATCTGTATGTGTACGGGCTTTGTGCTGGGAGAGAAGCTGAGCCCTGATTAGGGGGCGGGGCTTCACTGACTAGGGGTCCTATGAAGGTAGCAGCCAGTCAGGCAGCGGCACAGGAGGTAGCAAACAGAGCGGTAAACAGGGGAGTTTGAGTGGGAGTTCTGTTGGAGGAGAAGGTATTTGTGTGTGTTTTTGTATTGGTAGTATCTGTATGTGTAGAGGCTTGGAGGGGCTTTGTGCTGGGAGAGAAGCTGAGCCCTGATTGGGGGCGGGGCTTCACTGACTAGGGGTCCTATAAAGTTAGCAGCCAGTCAGGCAGCGGCACAGACAGCTGAAGCGGCACAGGACCTAGCAAACAGAGCTGTAAACAGGGGAGTTGGATTGGGAGTTCTGTTGGAGGAGAAGGTATTTGTGTGTGTTTGGTTTTGTATTGTCAGTATCTGTATGTGCAGGGGCTTTGTGCTGGGAGAGAAGCTGAGCCCTGATCAGGGGGCGGGGCTTCACTGACTAGGGGTCCTATAAAGGTAGCAGCCTGTCAGGCAGCGGCACAGGAGCTAGCAAACAGAGCTGTGAACAGGGGAGTTTGAGTGGGAGTTCTGTTGGAGGAGATGGTATTTGTGTGTGTTTTTGTATTGGTAGTATCTGTGTGTGTAGAGGCTTGGAGGGGCTAGGTGCTGCGAGAGAAGCTGAGCCCTGATTAGGGGGCGGGGCTTCACTGACTAGGGGTCCTATAAAGGTAGCAGCCAGTCAGGCATTGGCACAGACAGCTGCAGCGGCACAGGAGCTAGCAAACAGAGCTGTAAACAGGGGAGTTTGAGTGGGAGTTCTGTTGGAGGAGAAGGTATTTGTGTGTGTTTGGTTTTGTATTGTCAGTATCTGTATGTGCAGGGGCTTTGTGCTGGGAGAGAAGCTGAGCCCTGATTAGGGGGCAGGGCTTCCCTGAATAGGGGTCCTATAAAGGTAGCAGCCAGTCAGGCAGCGGCACAGGAGCTAGCAAACAGAGCTGTAAACAGGGGAATTTGAGTGGGAGTTCTGTTGGAGGAGACTGTATTTGTGTGTGTTTTTGTATTGGTAATATCTGTATGTGTAGAGGCTTGGAGGGGCTAGGTGCTGGGAGAGAAGCTGAGCCCTGATTAGGGGGCGGGGCTTCACTGACTAGGGGTCCTATAAAGGTAGCAGCCAGTCAGGCAGCGGCACAGGATCTTGCAAACAGAGCTGTGAACAGGGGAGTTTGAGTGGGAGTTCTGTTGGAGGAGAAGGTATTTGTGTGTGTTTTTGTATTGGTAGTATATGTATGTGTAGAGGCTTGAAGGGGCTTTGTGCTGGGAGAGAAGCTGAGCCCTGATTAGGGGGCGGGGCTTCACTGACTAGGGGTCCTATAAAGGTAGCAGCCAGTCAGGCAGCGGCACAGGAGCTAGCAAGTAGAGCTTTAAACAGGGGAGTTTGAGTGGGAGTTCTGTTTGAGGAGACGGTATTTGTGTGTGTTTTTGTATTGGTAATATCTGTATGTGTAGAGGCTTGGAGGGGCTAGGTGCTGGGAGAGAAGCTGAGCCCTGATTAGGGGGCGGGGCTTCACTGACTAGGGGTCCTATAAAGGTAGCAGCCAGTCAGGCAGCGGCACAGGAGCTAGCAAACAGAGCTGTGAACAGGGGAGTTTGAGTGGGAGTTCTGTTGGAGGAGAAGGTATTTGTGTGTGTTTGGTTTTGTATTGTCAGTATCTGTATGTGCAGGGGCTTTGTGCTGGGAGAGAAGCTGAGCCCTGCTTAGGGGGCGGGGCTTCACTGACTAGGCGTCCTATAAAGGTAGCAGCCAGTCAGGCAGCGGCACAGGAGCTAGCAAACAGAGCTGTAAACAGGGGAGTTTGAGTGGGAGTTCTGTTGGAGGAGAAGGTATTTGTGTGTGTTTGGTTTTGTATTGGTAGTATCTGTATGTGTAGAGGCTTGGAGGGGCTTTGTGCTTGGAGAGAAGCTGAGCCCTGATTAGGGGGCGGGGCTTCACTGACTAGGGTTCCTATAAAGATAGCAGCCAGTCAGGCAGCAGAACAGACAGCTGCAGTGGCACAGGAGCTGGCAAACAGAGCTTTAAACAGGGGAATTTGAGTGGGAGTTCTGTTGGAGGAGAAGGTATTTGTGTGTTTTTGTATTGGTAGTATCTGTATATGTAGAGGCTTGGAGTGGCTTTGTGCTGGGAGAGAAGCTGAGCCCTGATCAGGGGGCGGGGCTTCACTGACTAGGGGTCTTATAAAGCTAGCAGCCAGTCAAGCAGCGGCACAGGAGCTAGCAAACAGAGCTGTAAACAGGGCAGTTTGAGTGGGAGTTCTGTTGGAGGAGAAGGTATTTGTGTGTTTTTTTGTATTGGTAGTATCTGTATATGTAGAGGCTTGGAGGGGCTTTGTGCTGGGAGAGAAGCTGAGCCCTGATCAGGGGGCGGGGCTTCACTGACTAGGGGTCTTATAAAGCTAGCAGCCAGTCAAGCAGCGGCACAGGAGCTAGCAAACAGAGCTGTAAACAGGGCAGTTTGAGTGGGAGTTCTGTTGGAGGAGAAGGTATTTGTGTGTGTTTTTGTATTGGTAGTATCTGTATGTGTAGAGGCTTGGAGGGGCTTTGTGCTGGGAGAGAAGCTGAGCCCAGATTAGGGGGCGGGGCTTCAGTGACTAGGGGTCCTATAAAGGTACCAGCCAGTCAGGCAGCGGCACAGGAGCTAGCAAACAGAACTGTAAGCAGGGGAGTTAGAGTGGGAGTTCTGTTGGAGGAGAAGGTATTTGTGTGTGTTTGGTTTTTTATTGGTAGTATCTGTATGTGAAGGGGTTTGGCGGGGCTTTGTGCTTGGAGAGAAGCTGAACCCTGATTAGGGGGCGGGGCTTCACTGACTAGGGGTCCTATAAAGGTAGCAGCCAGTCAGGCAGCGGAACAGACAGCTGCAGCGGCACAGGAGCTAGCAAACAGAGCTGTAAACAGGGGAGTTTGAGTGGGAGTTCTGTTGGAGGAGAAGGTATTTGTGTGTGTTTGGTTTTGCATTGGTAGTATCTGTATGTGTAGAGGCTTGGAGGGGCTTTGTGCTGGGAGAGAAGCTGAGCCCTGGTTTGGGGGCGGGGCTTCAGTGACTAGGGGTCCTATAAAGGTAGCAGCCAGTCAGGCAGCGGCACAGGAGCTAGCAAACAGACCTGTAAACAGGGGAGTTTGAGTGGGAGTTCTGTTGGAGGAGAACGTATTTGTGTGTGTTTTCGTATTGGTAGTATCTGTATGTGTAGAGGCTTTTAGGGGCTAGGTGCTGCGAGAGAAGCTGAGCCCTGATTAGGGGGCGGGGCTTCACTGACTAGGGGTCCTATAAAGGTAGCACCCAGTCAGGCAGCGGCACAGGAGCTAGGAAACAGAGCTGTGAACAGGGGAGTTTGAGTGGGAGTTGTGTTGGAGGAGAAGGTATTTGTGTGTGTTTTTGTATTGGTAGTATTTGTATGTGTAGAGGCTTGAAGGGGCTTTGTGCTGGGAGAGAAGCTGAGCCCTGATTAGGGGGCGGGACTTGACTGACTAGGGGTCCTATAAAGGTAGCAGCCAGTCAGGCAGCGGCTCAGACAGCTGCAGCGGCACAGGAGCTAGCAAACAGAGCTGTAAACAGGGGAGTTTGAGTGGGAGTTCTGTTGGAGGAGAAGGTATTTGTGTGTGTTTGGTTTTGTATTGTCAGTATCTGTATGTGCAAGGGCTTTGTGCTGGGAGAGAAGCTGAGCCCTGATTAGGGGGCGGGGCTTCACTGACTAGGGGTCCTATAAAGGTAGCAGCCAGTCAGGCAGCGGCACAGACAGCTGCAGCGGCACAGGAGCTAGCAAACAGAGCTGTAAACAGGGGAGTTTGAGTGGGAGTTCTGTTGGAGGAGAAGGTATTTGTGTGTGCTTGGTTTTGTATTGGTAGTATCTGTATGTGTAGAGGCTTGGAGGGGCTTTGTGCTGGGAGAGAAGCTGAGCCCTGATTAGGGGGCGGGGCTTCACTGACTAGGGTTCCTATAAAGGTAGCAGCCAGTCAGGCAGCGGGACAGACAGCTGCAGTGGCACAGGAGCTAGCAAACAGAGCTTTAAACAGGGGAATTTGAGTGGGAGTTCTGTTGGAGGAGAAGGTATTTGTGTGTGTTTTTGTATTGGTAGTATCTGTATGTGTAGAGGCTTGAAGGGGCTTTGTGCTGGGAGAGAAGCTGAGCCCTGATTAGGGGGCGGGGCTTCACAGACTAGGGGTCCTATAAAGGTAGCAGCCAGTCAGGCAGCGGAACAGACAGCTGCAGCGGCACAGGAGCTAGCAAACAGAGCTGTAAACAGGGCAGTTTGAGTGGGAGTTCTGTTGGAGAAGGTATTTGTGTGTGTTTGGTTTTGTATTGGTAGTATCTGTATGTGTAGAGGCTTGGAGGGGCTTTGTGCTGGGAGAGAAGCTGGGCCCTGATTAGGGGGCGGGGCTTCACTGACTAGGTGTCCTATAAAGGGAGCAGCCAGTCAGGCAGCGGCACAGGAGCTAGCAAACAGAGCTGTAAACAGGGGAGTTTGAGTGGGAGTTCTGTTGGAGGAGAAGGTATTTGTGTGTGTTTTTGTATTGGTAGTATCTGTATGTGTAGAGGCTTGGAGGGGCTTTGTGCTGGGAGAGAAGCTGAGCCCAGATTAGGGGGCGGGGCTGCAGTGACTAGGGGTCCTATAAAGGTACCAGCCAGTCAGGCAGCGGCACAGGAGCTAGCAAACAGAGCTGTAAGCAGGGGAGTTTGAGTGGGAGTTCTGTTGGAGGAGAAGGTATTTGTGTGTGTTTGGTTTTGTATTGGTAGTATCTGTATGTGTAGAGGCTTGGAGGGGCTTTGTGCTGGGAGAGAAGCTGAGCTCTGGTTCGGGGGCGGGGCTTCAGTGACTAGGGGTCCTATAAAGGTAGCAGCCAGTCAGGCAGCGGCACAGGAGCTAGCAAACAGAGCTGTAAACAGGGGAGTTTGAGTGGGAGTTCTGTTGGAGGAGAAGGTATTTGTGTGTGTTTGGTTTTGTATTGGTAGTATCTGTATGTGTAGAGGCTTGGAGGGGCTTTGTGCTGGGAGAGAAGCTGAGCTCTGGTTTGGGGGCGGGGCTTCAGTGACTAGGGGTCCTATAAAGGTAGCAGCCAGTCAGGCAGCGGCACAGGAGCTAGCAAACAGACCTGTAAACAGGGGAGTTTGAGTGGGAGTTCTGTTGGAGGAGAACGTATTTGTGTGTGTTTTTGTATTGGTATTATCTGTATGTGTAGAGGCTTGGAGGGGCTTTGTGCTGGGAGAGAAGCTGAGCCCTGATTAGGGGGTGGGGCTTCACTGATTAGGGGTCCTATAAAGGTAGCAGCCAGTCAGGCAGCGGCACAGGAGCTAGCAAACAGAGCTGTGAACAGGGGAGTTTGAGTGGGAGTTCTGTTGGAGGAGAAGGTATTTGTGTGTGTTTTCGTATTGGTAGTATCTGTATGTGTAGAGGCTTGGAGTGGCTAGGTGCTGCGAGAGAAGCTGAGCCCTGATTACGGGGCGGGGCTTCACTGACTAGGGGTCCTATAAAGGTAGCAGCCAGTCAGGCAGCGGCACAGGAGCTAGCAAACAGAGCTGTGAACAGGGGAGTTTGAGTGGGAGTTCTGTTGGAGGAGAAGGTATTTGTGTGTGTTTTTGTATTGGTAGTATCTGTATGTGTAGAGGCTTTTAGGGGCTAGGGGCTGCGAGAGAAGCTGAGCCCTGATTAGGGGGCTGGGCTTCACTGACTAGGGGTCCTATAAAGGTAGCAGCCAGTCAGGCAGCGGCACAGGAGCTAGCAAACAGAGCTGTAAACAGGGGAGTTTGAGTGGGAGTTCTCTTGGAGGAGATGGAATTTGTGTGTGTTTGGTTTTGCATTGGTAGTATCTGTATGTGTAGAGGCTTGGAGGGGCTTTGTGCTTGGAGAGAAGCTGCGCCCTGATTAGGGGGCGGGGCTTCCCTGACTAGGGGTCCTATAAAGGTAGCAGCCAGTCAGGCAGCGGAACAGACAGCTGCAGTGGCACAGGAGCTAGCAAACAGAGCTGTAAACAGGGGAGTTGGAGTGGGAGTTCTGTTGGAGGAGAAGGTATTTGTGTGTGTTTGGTTTTGTATTGTCAGTATCTGTATGTGCAGGGGCTTTGTGCTGGGAGAGAAGCTGAGCCCTGATTAGGGGGCAGGGCTTCCCTGAATAGGGGTCCTATAAAGGTAGCAGCCAGTCAGGCAGCGGCACAGGAGCTAGCAAACAGAGCTGTAAACAGGGGAATTTGAGTGGGAGTTCTGTTGGAGGAGACGGTATTTGTGTGTGTTTTTGTATTGGTAATATCTGTATGTGTAGAGGCTTGGAGGGGCTAGGTGCTGGGAGAGAAGCTGAGCCCTGATTAGGGGGCGGGGCTTCACTGACTAGGGGTCCTATAAAGGTAGCAGCCAGTCAGGCAGCGGCACAGGATCTTGCAAACAGAGCTGTGAACAGGGGAGTTTGAGTGGGAGTTCTGTTGGAGGAGAAGGTATTTGTGTGTGTTTTTGTATTGGTAGTATATGTATGTGTAGAGGCTTGAAGGGGCTTTGTGCTGGGAGAGAAGCTGAGCCCTGATTAGGGGGCGGGGCTTCACTGACTAGGGGTCCTATAAAGGTAGCAGCCAGTCAGGCAGCGGCACAGGAGCTAGCAAGTAGAGCTTTAAACAGGGGAGTTTGAGTGGGAGTTCTGTTTGAGGAGACGGTATTTGTGTGTGTTTTTGTATTGGTAATATCTGTATGTGTAGAGGCTTGGAGGGGCTAGGTGCTGGGAGAGAAGCTGAGCCCTGATTAGGGGGCGGGGCTTCACTGACTAGGGGTCCTATAAAGGTAGCAGCCAGTCAGGCAGCGGCACAGGAGCTAGCAAACAGAGCTGTGAACAGGGGAGTTTGAGTGGGAGTTCTGTTGGAGGAGAAGGTATTTGTGTGTGTTTGGTTTTGTATTGTCAGTATCTGTATGTGCAGGGGCTTTGTGCTGGGAGAGAAGCTGAGCCCTGCTTAGGGGGCGGGGCTTCACTGACTAGGCGTCCTATAAAGGTAGCAGCCAGTCAGGCAGCGGCACAGGAGCTAGCAAACAGAGCTGTAAACAGGGGAGTTTGAGTGGGAGTTCTGTTGGAGGAGAAGGTATTTGTCTGTGTTTGGTTTTGTATTGGTAGTATCTGTATGTGTAGAGGCTTGGAGGGGCTTTGTGCTTGGAGAGAAGCTGAGCCCTGATTAGGGGGCGGGGCTTCACTGACTAGGGTTCCTATAAAGATAGCAGCCAGTCAGGCAGCAGAACAGACAGCTGCAGTGGCACAGGAGCTGGCAAACAGAGCTTTAAACAGGGGAATTTGAGTGGGAGTTCTGTTGGAGGAGAAGGTATTTGTGTGTTTTTGTATTGGTAGTATCTGTATATGTAGAGGCTTGGAGTGGCTTTGTGCTGGGAGAGAAGCTGAGCCCTGATCAGGGGGCGGGGCTTCACTGACTAGGGGTCTTATAAAGCTAGCAGCCAGTCAAGCAGCGGCACAGGAGCTAGCAAACAGAGCTGTAAACAGGGCAGTTTGAGTGGGAGTTCTGTTGGAGGAGAAGGTATTTGTGTGTGTTTGGTTTTTTATTGGTAGTATCTGTATGTGAAGGGGTTTGGCGGGGCTTTGTGCTTGGAGAGAAGCTGAACCCTGATTAGGGGGCGGGGCTTCACTGACTAGGGGTCCTATAAAGGTAGCAGCCAGTCAGGCAGCGGAACAGACAGCTGCAGCGGCACAGGAGCTAGCAAACAGAGCTGTAAACAGGGGAGTTTGAGTGGGAGTTCTGTTGGAGGAGAAGGTATTTGTGTGTGTTTGGTTTTGCATTGGTAGTATCTGTATGTGTAGAGGCTTGGAGGGGCTTTGTGCTGGGAGAGAAGCTGAGCCCTGGTTTGGGGGCGGGGCTTCAGTGACTAGGGGTCCTATAAAGGTAGCAGCCAGTCAGGCAGCGGCACAGGAGCTAGCAAACAGACCTGTAAACAGGGGAGTTTGAGTGGGAGTTCTGTTGGAGGAGAACGTATTTGTGTGTGTTTTCGTATTGGTAGTATCTGTATGTGTAGAGGCTTTTAGGGGCTAGGTGCTGCGAGAGAAGCTGAGCCCTGATTAGGGGGCGGGGCTTCACTGACTAGGGGTCCTATAAAGGTAGCACCCAGTCAGGCAGCGGCACAGGAGCTAGGAAACAGAGCTGTGAACAGGGGAGTTTGAGTGGGAGTTGTGTTGGAGGAGAAGGTATTTGTGTGTGTTTTTGTATTGGTAGTATTTGTATGTGTAGAGGCTTGAAGGGGCTTTGTGCTGGGAGAGAAGCTGAGCCCTGATTAGGGGGCGGGACTTGACTGACTAGGGGTCCTATAAAGGTAGCAGCCAGTCAGGCAGCGGCTCAGACAGCTGCAGCGGCACAGGAGCTAGCAAACAGAGCTGTAAACAGGGGAGTTTGAGTGGGAGTTCTGTTGGAGGAGAAGGTATTTGTGTGTGTTTGGTTTTGTATTGTCAGTATCTGTATGTGCAAGGGCTTTGTGCTGGGAGAGAAGCTGAGCCCTGATTAGGGGGCGGGGCTTCACTGACTAGGGGTCCTATAAAGGTAGCAGCCAGTCAGGCAGCGGCACAGACAGCTGCAGCGGCACAGGAGCTAGCAAACAGAGCTGTAAACAGGGGAGTTTGAGTGGGAGTTCTGTTGGAGGAGAAGGTATTTGTGTGTGCTTGGTTTTGTATTGGTAGTATCTGTATGTGTAGAGGCTTGGAGGGGCTTTGTGCTGGGAGAGAAGCTGAGCCCTGATTAGGGGGCGGGGCTTCACTGACTAGGGTTCCTATAAAGGTAGCAGCCAGTCAGGCAGCGGGACAGACAGCTGCAGTGGCACAGGAGCTAGCAAACAGAGCTTTAAACAGGGGAATTTGAGTGGGAGTTCTGTTGGAGGAGAAGGTATTTGTGTGTGTTTTTGTATTGGTAGTATCTGTATGTGTAGAGGCTTGAAGGGGCTTTGTGCTGGGAGAGAAGCTGAGCCCTGATTAGGGGGCGGGGCTTCACAGACTAGGGGTCCTATAAAGGTAGCAGCCAGTCAGGCAGCGGAACAGACAGCTGCAGCGGCACAGGAGCTAGCAAACAGAGCTGTAAACAGGGCAGTTTGAGTGGGAGTTCTGTTGGAGGAGAAGGTATTTGTGTGTGTTTGGTTTTGTATTGGTAGTATCTGTATGTGTAGAGGCTTGGAGGGGCTTTGTGCTGGGAGAGAAGCTGGGCCCTGATTAGGGGGCGGGGCTTCACTGACTAGGTGTCCTATAAAGGGAGCAGCCAGTCAGGCAGCGGCACAGGAGCTAGCAAACAGAGCTGTAAACAGGGGAGTTTGAGTGGGAGTTCTGTTGGAGGAGAAGGTATTTGTGTGTGTTTTTGTATTGGTAGTATCTGTATGTGTAGAGGCTTGGAGGGGCTTTGTGCTGGGAGAGAAGCTGAGCCCAGATTAGGGGGCGGGGCTGCAGTGACTAGGGGTCCTATAAAGGTACCAGCCAGTCAGGCAGCGGCACAGGAGCTAGCAAACAGAGCTGTAAGCAGGGGAGTTTGAGTGGGAGTTCTGTTGGAGGAGAAGGTATTTGTGTGTGTTTGGTTTTGTATTGGTAGTATCTGTATGTGTAGAGGCTTGGAGGGGCTTTGTGCTGGGAGAGAAGCTGAGCTCTGGTTCGGGGGCGGGGCTTCAGTGACTAGGGGTCCTATAAAGGTAGCAGCCAGTCAGGCAGCGGCACAGGAGCTAGCAAACAGAGCTGTAAACAGGGGAGTTTGAGTGGGAGTTCTGTTGGAGGAGAAGGTATTTGTGTGTGTTTGGTTTTGTATTGGTAGTATCTGTATGTGTAGAGGCTTGGAGGGGCTTTGTGCTGGGAGAGAAGCTGAGCTCTGGTTTGGGGGCGGGGCTTCAGTGACTAGGGGTCCTATAAAGGTAGCAGCCAGTCAGGCAGCGGCACAGGAGCTAGCAAACAGACCTGTAAACAGGGGAGTTTGAGTGGGAGTTCTGTTGGAGGAGAACGTATTTGTGTGTGTTTTTGTATTGGTATTATCTGTATGTGTAGAGGCTTGGAGGGGCTTTGTGCTGGGAGAGAAGCTGAGCCCTGATTAGGGGGTGGGGCTTCACTGATTAGGGGTCCTATAAAGGTAGCAGCCAGTCAGGCAGCGGCACAGGAGCTAGCAAACAGAGCTGTGAACAGGGGAGTTTGAGTGGGAGTTCTGTTGGAGGAGAAGGTATTTGTGTGTGTTTTCGTATTGGTAGTATCTGTATGTGTAGAGGCTTGGAGTGGCTAGGTGCTGCGAGAGAAGCTGAGCCCTGATTACGGGGCGGGGCTTCACTGACTAGGGGTCCTATAAAGGTAGCAGCCAGTCAGGCAGCGGCACAGGAGCTAGCAAACAGAGCTGTGAACAGGGGAGTTTGAGTGGGAGTTCTGTTGGAGGAGAAGGTATTTGTGTGTGTTTTTGTATTGGTAGTATCTGTATGTGTAGAGGCTTTTAGGGGCTAGGGGCTGCGAGAGAAGCTGAGCCCTGATTAGGGGGCTGGGCTTCACTGACTAGGGGTCCTATAAAGGTAGCAGCCAGTCAGGCAGCGGCACAGGAGCTAGCAAACAGAGCTGTAAACAGGGGAGTTTGAGTGGGAGTTCTCTTGGAGGAGATGGAATTTGTGTGTGTTTGGTTTTGCATTGGTAGTATCTGTATGTGTAGAGGCTTGGAGGGGCTTTGTGCTTGGAGAGAAGCTGCGCCCTGATTAGGGGGCGGGGCTTCCCTGACTAGGGGTCCTATAAAGGTAGCAGCCAGTCAGGCAGCGGAACAGACAGCTGCAGTGGCACAGGAGCTAGCAAACAGAGCTGTAAACAGGGGAGTTGGAGTGGGAGTTCTGTTGGAGGAGAAGGTATTTGTGTGTGTTTGGTTTTGTATTGTCAGTATCTGTATGTGCAGGGGCTTTGTGCTGGGAGAGAAGCTGAGCCCTGATCAGGGGGCGGGGGTTCACTGACTAGGGGTCCTATAAAGGTAGCAGCCAGTCAGGCAGCGGCACAGGAGCTAGCAAACAGAGCTGTGAACAGGGGAGTTTGAGTGGGAGTTCTGTTGGAGGAGAAGGTATTTGTGTGTGTTTTTGTATTGGTAGTATCTTTATGTGTAGAGGCTTGGAGGGGCTAGGTGCTGGGAGAGAAGCTGAGCCCTGATTAGGGGGCGGGGCTTCACTGACTAGGGGTCCTATAAAGGTAGCAGCCAGTCAGGCAGCGGCACAGGAGCTAGGAAACAGAGCTGTGAACAGGGGAGTTTGAGTGGGAGTTCTGTTGGAGGAGAAGGTATTTGTGTGTGCTTGGTTTTGTATTGGTAGTATCTGTATGTGTAGAGGCTTGGAGGGGCTTTGTGCTGGGAGAGAAGCTGAGCCCTGATTAGGGGGCGGGGCTTCACTGACTAGGGTTCCTATAAAGGTAGCAGCCAGTCAGGCAGCGGGACAGACAGCTGCAGTGGCACAGGAGCTAGCAAACAGAGCTTTAAACAGGGGAATTTGAGTGGGAGTTCTGTTGGAGGAGAAGGTATTTGTGTGTGTTTTTGTATTGGTAGTATCTGTATGTGTAGAGGCTTGAAGGGGCTTTGTGCTGGGAGAGAAGCTGAGCCCTGATTAGGGGGCGGGGCTTCACTGACTAGGGGTCCTATAAAGGTAGCAGCCAGTCAGGCAGCGGAACAGACAGCTGCAGCGGCACAGGAGCTAGCAAACAGAGCTGTAAACAGGGCAGTTTGAGTGGGAGTTCTGTTGGAGGAGAAGGTATTTGTGTGTGTTTTTGTATTGGTAGTATCTGTATGTGTAGAGGCTTTTAGGGGCTAGGGGCTGCGAGAGAAGCTGAGCCCTGATTAGGGGGCTGGGCTTCACTGACTAGGGGTCCTATAAAGGTAGCAGCCAGTCAGGCAGCGGCACAGGAGCTAGCAAACAGAGCTGTAAACAGGGGAGTTTGAGTGGGAGTTCTGTTGGAGGAGAACGTATTTGTGTGTGTTTTTGTATTGGTATTATCTGTATGTGTAGAGGCTTCGAGGGGCTTTGTGCTGGCAGAGAAGCTGAGCCCTGATTAGGGGGTGGGGCTTCACTGATTAGGGGTCCTATAAAGGTAGCAGCCAGTCAGGCAGCGGCACAGGAGCTAGCAAACAGAGCTGTGAACAGGGGAGTTTGAGTGGGAGTTCTGTTGGAGGAGAAGGTATTTGTGTGTGTTTTTGTATTGGTAGTATCTGTATGTGTAGAGGCTTTTAGGGGCTAGGGGCTGCGAGAGAAGCTGAGCCCTGATTAGGGGGCTGGGCTTCACTGACTAGGGGTCCTATAAAGGTAGCAGCCAGTCAGGCAGCGGCACAGGAGCTAGCAAACAGAGCTGTAAACAGGGGAGTTTGAGTGGGAGTTCTCTTGGAGGAGATGGAATTTGTGTGTGTTTGGTTTTGCATTGGTAGTATCTGTATGTGTAGAGGCTTGGAGGGGCTTTGTGCTTGGAGAGAAGCTGCGCCCTGATTAGGGGGCGGGGCTTCACTGACTAGGGGTCCTATAAAGGTAGCAGCCAGTCAGGCAGCGGAACAGACAGCTGCAGTGGCACAGGAGCTAGCAAACAGAGCTGTAAACAGGGGAGTTGGAGTGGGAGTTCTGTTGGAGGAGAAGGTATTTGTGTGTGTTTGGTTTTGTATTGTCAGTATCTGTATGTGCAGGGGCTTTGTGCTGGGAGAGAAGCTGAGCCCTGATCAGGGGGCGGGGGTTCACTGACTAGGGGTCCTATAAAGGTAGCAGCCAGTCAGGCAGCGGCACAGGAGCTAGCAAACAGAGCTGTGAACAGGGGAGTTTGAGTGGGAGTTCTGTTGGAGGAGAAGGTATTTGTGTGTGTTTTTGTATTGGTAGTATCTTTATGTGTAGAGGCTTGGAGGGGCTAGGTGCTGGGAGAGAAGCTGAGCCCTGATTAGGGGGCGGGGCTTCACTGACTAGGGGTCCTATAAAGGTAGCAGCCAGTCAGGCAGCGGCACAGGAGCTAGGAAACAGAGCTGTGAACAGGGGAGTTTGAGTGGGAGTTATGTTGGAGGAGAAGGTATTTGTGTGTGTTTTTGTATTGGTAGTATATGTATGTGTAGAGGCTTGAAGGGGCTTTGTTCTGGGAGAGAAGCTGAGCCCTGATTAGGGGGCGGGGCTTGACTGACTAGGGGTCCTATAAAGGTAGCAGCCAGTCAGGCAGCGGCTCAGACAGCTGCAGCGGCACAGGAGCTAGCAAACAGAGCTGTAAACAGGGGAGTTTGAGTGGGAGTTCTGTTGGAGGAGAAGGTATTTGTGTGTGTTTGGTTTTGTATTGTGAGTATCTGTATGTGCAGGGGCTTTGTGCTGGGAGAGAGGCTGAGCCCTGATTAGGGGGCGGGGCTTCACTGACTAGGGGTCCTATAAAGGTAGCAGCCAGTCAGGCAGCGGCACAGACAGCTGCAGCGGCACAGGAGCTAGCAAACAGAGCTGTAAACAGGGGAGTTTGAGTGGGAGTTCTGTTGGAGGAGAAGGTATTTGTGTGTGCTTGGTTTTATATTGGTAGTATCTGTATGTGTAGAGGCTTGGAGGGGCTTTGTGCTGGGAGAGAAGCTGAGCCCTGATTAGGGGGCGGGGCTTCACTGACTAGGGTTCCTATAAAGGTAGCAGCCAGTCAGGCAGCGGAACAGACAGCTGCAGTGGCACAGGAGCTAGCAAACAGAGCTTTAAACAGGGGAATTTGAGTGGGAGTTCTGTTGGAGGAGAAGGTATTTGTGTGTGTTTTTGTATTGGTAGTATCTGTATGTGTAGAGGCTTGAAGGGGCTTTGTGCTGGGAGAGAAGCTGAGCCCTGATTAGGGGGCGGGGCTTCACTGACTAGGGGTCCTATAAAGGTAGCAGCCAGTCAGGCATTGTCACAGACAGCTGCAGCGGCACAGGAGCTAGCAAACAGAGCTGTAAACAGGCGAGTCTGTGTGGGAGTTCTGTTGGAGGAGAAGGTATTTGTGTGTGTTTGGTTTTGTATTGTCAGTATCTGTATGTGCAGGGGCTTTGTGCTGGGAGAGAAGCTGAGCCCTGATTAGGGGGCGGGGGTTCCCTGACTAGGGGTCCTATAAAGGTAGCAGCCAGTCAGGCAGCGGCACAGGAGCTAGCAAACAGAGCTGTAAACAGGGGAGTTTGAGTGGGAGTTCTGTTGGAGGAGAAGGTATTTGTGTGTGTTTGGTTTTGCATTGGTAGTATCTGTATGTGTAGAGGCTTGGAGGGGCTTTGTGCTGGGAGAGAAGCTGAGCCCTGATTAGGGGGCGGGGCTTCACTGACTAGGGGTCCTATAAAGGTAGCAGCCAGTCAGGCAGCGGCACAGGAGCTAGCAAACAGAGCTGTGAACAGGGGAGTTTGAGTGGGAGTTCTGTTGGAGAAGTTATTTGTGTGTGTGTGTTTTTGTATTGGTAGTATCTGTATGTGTAGAGGCTTTGAGGGGCTTTGTGCTGGGAGAGAAGCTGAGCCCTGATTAGGGGCGGGCTTCACTGACTACGGGTCCTATAAAGGTAGCAGCCAGTCAGGCAGCGGCACAGACAGCTGCAGCGGCACAGGAGGTAGCAAACAGAGCTGTAAACAGGGGAGTTTGAGTGGGAGTTCTGTTGGAGGAGTAGGTATTTGTGTGTGTTTGGTTTTTTATTGGTAGTATCTGTATGTGTAGGGGTTTGGCGGGGCTTTGTGCTTGGAGAGAAGCTGAACCCTGATTAGGGGGCGGGGCTTCACTGACTAGGGGTCCTATAAAGGTAGCAGCCAGTCAGGCAGCGGCACAGACAGCTGCAGCGGCACAGGAGCTAGCAAACAGAGCTGTAAACAGGGGAGTTTGAGTGGGAGTTCTGTTGGAGGAGAAGGTATTTGTGTGTGTTTGGTTTTGTATTGGTAGTATCTGTATGTGTAGAGGCTTGGAGGGGCTTTGTGCTGGGAGAGAAGCTGAGCCCTGATTAGGGGGCGGGGCTTCACTGACTATGGGTCCTATAAAGGTAGCAGCCAGTCAGGCATTGGCACAGACAGCTGCAGCGGCACAGGAGCTAGCAAACAGAGCTGTAAACAGGGCAGTTTGAGTGTGAGTTGTGTTGGAGGAGAAGGTATTTGTGTGTGTTTTTGTATTGGTATTATCTGTATGTGTAGAGTCTTGGAGGGGCTTTGTGATGGGAGAGAAGCTGGGCCCTGATTAGGGGGCGGGGCTTCACTGATTAGGGGTCCTAGAAAGGGAGCCGCCAGTCAGGGAGCGGCACAGACAGCTGCAGTGGCACAGGAGCTAGCAAACAGAGCTGTAAAGAGGGGAGTTAGAGTGGGAGTTCTGTTGGAGCAGAAGGTATTTGTGTGTGTTTGGTTTTGTATTGGTAGTATCTGTATGTGTAGGGGCTTTGTGCTGGGAGAGAAGCTGAGCCCTGATTAGGGGACGGGGCTTCACTGACTAGGGGTCCTATAAAGGTAGCAGCCAGTCAGGCAGCGGAACAGACAGCTGCAGCGGCACAGGAGCTAGCAAACAGAGCTGTAAACAGGGGATTTTGAGTGGGAGTTCTGTTGGAGGAGAAGGTATTTGTGTGTGTTTGGTTTTGTATTGTCAGTATCTGTATGTGCAGGGGCTTTGTGCTGGGAGAGAAGCTGAGCCCTGATTAGGGGGCGGGGCTTCACTGACTAGGGGTCCTATAAAGGTAGCAGCCAGTCAGGCAGCGGCACAGACAGCTGCAGCGGCACAGGAGCTAGCAAACAGAGCTGTAAACAGGGGAGTTTGAGTGGGAGTTCTGTTGGAGGAGAAGGTATTTGTGTGTGCTTGGTTTTGTATTGGTAGTATCTGTATGTGTAGAGGCTTGAAGGGGCTTTGTGCTGGGAGAGAAGCTGAGCCCTGATTAGGGGGCGGGGCTTCACTGACTAGGGGTCCTATAAAGGTAGCAGCCAGTCAGGCATTGTCACAGACAGCTGCAGCGGCACAGGAGCTAGCAAACAGAGCTGTAAACAGGGGAGTCTGTGTGGGAGTTCTGTTGGAGGAGAAGGTATTTGTGTGTGTTTGGTTTTGTATTGTCAGTATCTGTATGTGCAGGGGCTTTGTGCTGGGAGAGAAGCTGAGCCCTGATTAGGGGGCGGGGGTTCCCTGACTAGGGGTCCTATAAAGGTAGCAGCCAGTCAGGCAGCGGCACAGGAGCTAGCAAACAGAGCTGTAAACAGGGGAGTTTGAGTGGGAGTTCTGTTGGAGGAGAAGGTATTTGTGTGTGTTTGGTTTTGCATTGGTAGTATCTGTATGTGTAGAGGCTTGGAGGGGCTTTGTGCTGGGAGAGAAGCTGAGCCCTGATTAGGGGGCGGGGCTTCACTGACTAGGGGTCCTATAAAGGTAGCAGCCAGTCAGGCAGCGGCACAGGAGCTAGCAAACAGAGCTGTGAACAGGGGAGTTTGAGTGGGAGTTCTGTTGGAGAAGTTATTTGTGTGTGTGTGTTTTTGTATTGGTAGTATCTGTATGTGTAGAGGCTTTGAGGGGCTTTGTGCTGGGAGAGAAGCTGAGCCCTGATTAGGGGCGGGGCTTCACTGACTACGGGTCCTATAAAGGTAGCAGCCAGTCAGGCAGCGGCACAGGAGCTAGCAAACAGAGCTGTAAACAGGGGAGTTTGAGTGGGAGTTCTGTTGGAGGAGAAGGTATTTGTGTGTGTTTGGTTTTGTATTGGTAGTATCTGTATGTGTAGAGGCTTGGAGGGGCTTTGTGCTGGGAGAGAAGCTGAGCCCAGATTAGGGGGCGGGGCTGCAGTGACTAGGGGTCCTATAAAGGTACCAGCCAGTCAGGCAGCGGCACAGGAGCTAGCAAACAGAGCTGTAAGCAGGGGAGTTTGAGTGGGAGTTCTGTTGGAGGAGAAGGTATTTGTGTGTGTTTGGTTTTGTATTGGTAGTATCTGTATGTGTAGAGGCTTGGAGGGGCTTTGTGCTGGGAGAGAAGCTGAGCCCAGATTAGGGGGCGGGGCTGCAGTGACTAGGGGTCCTATAAAGGTACCAGCCAGTCAGGCAGCGGCACAGGAGCTAGCAAACAGAGCTGTAAGCAGGGGAGTTTGAGTGGGAGTTCTGTTGGAGGAGAAGGTATTTGTGTGTGTTTGGTTTTGTATTGGTAGTATCTGTATGTGTAGAGGCTTGGAGGGGCTTTGTGCTGGGAGAGAAGCTGAGCTCTGGTTCGGGGGCGGGGCTTCAGTGACTAGGGGTCCTATAAAGGTAGCAGCCAGTCAGGCAGCGGCACAGGAGCTAGCAAACAGAGCTGTAAACAGGGGAGTTTGAGTGGGAGTTCTGTTGGAGGAGAAGGTATTTGTGTGTGTTTGGTTTTGTATTGGTAGTATCTGTATGTGTAGAGGCTTGGAGGGGCTTTGTGCTGGGAGAGAAGCTGAGCTCTGGTTTGGGGGCGGGGCTTCAGTG
Source organism: Lepidochelys olivacea (assembly GCF_965140295.1). Classification (NCBI taxonomy): domain Eukaryota; kingdom Metazoa; phylum Chordata; order Testudines; family Cheloniidae; genus Lepidochelys; species Lepidochelys olivacea. The sequence continues at coordinate 775,306 of NC_140432.1, read as the reverse complement.
ACTAGGGGTCCTATAAAGGTAGCAGCCAGTCAGGCAGCGGCACAGGAGCTAGCAAACAGAGCTGTAAACAGGGGAGTTTGAGTGGGAGTTCTGTTGGAGGAGAACGTATTTGTGTGTGTTTTTGTATTGGTATTATCTGTATGTGTAGAGGCTTGGAGGGGCTTTGTGCTGGGAGAGAAGCTGAGCCCTGATTAGGGGGTGGGGCTTCACTGATTAGGGGTCCTATAAAGGTAGCAGCCAGTCAGGCAGCGGCACAGGAGCTAGCAAACAGAGCTGTGAACAGGGGAGTTTGAGTGGGAGTTCTGTTGGAGGAGAAGGTATTTGTGTGTGTTTTTGTATTGGTAGTATCTGTATGTGTAGAGGCTTTTAGGGGCTAGGTGCTGCGAGAGAAGCTGAGCCTTGATTAGGGGGCTGGGCTTCACTGACTAGGGGTCCTATAAAGGTAGCAGCCAGTCAGGCAGCGGCACAGGAGCTAGCAAACAGAGCTGTAAACAGGGGAGTTTGAGTGGGAGTTCTCTTGGAGGAGATGGAATTTGTGTGTGTTTGGTTTTGCATTGGTAGTATCTGTATGTGTAGAGGCTTGGAGGGGCTTTGTGCTTGGAGAGAAGCTGCGCCCTGATTAGGGGGCGGGGCTTCACTGACTAGGGGTCCTATAAAGGTAGCAGCCAGTCAGGCAGCGGAACAGACAGCTGCAGTGGCACAGGAGCTAGCAAACAGAGCTGTAAACAGGGGAGTTGGAGTGGGAGTTCTGTTGGAGGAGAAGGTATTTGTGTGTGTTTGGTTTTGTATTGTCAGTATCTGTATGTGCAGGGGCTTTGTGCTGGGAGAGAAGCTGAGCCCTGATCAGGGGGCGGGGGTTCACTGACTAGGGGTCCTATAAAGGTAGCAGCCAGTCAGGCAGCGGCACAGGAGCTAGCAAACAGAGCTGTGAACAGGGGAGTTTGAGTGGGAGTTCTGTTGGAGGAGAAGGTATTTGTGTGTGTTTTTGTATTGGTAGTATATGTATGTGTAGAGGCTTGGAGGGGCTAGGTGCTGGGAGAGAAGCTGAGCCCTGATTAGGGGGCGGGGCTTGACTGACTAGGGGTCCTATAAAGGTAGCAGCCAGTCAGGCAGCGGCTCAGACAGCTGCAGCGGCACAGGAGCTAGCAAACAGAGCTGTAAACAGGGGAGTTTGAGTGGGAGTTCTGTTGGAGGAGAAGGTATTTGTGTGTGTTTGGTTTTGTATTGGTAGTATCTGTATGTGTAGAGGCTTGGAGGGGCTTTGTGCTGGGAGAGAAGCTGAGCCCAGATTAGGGGGCGGGGCTGCAGTGACTAGGGGTCCTATAAAGGTACCAGCCAGTCAGGCAGCGGCACAGGAGCTAGCAAACAGAGCTGTAAGCAGGGGAGTTTGAGTGGGAGATCTGTTGGAGGAGAAGGTATTTGTGTGTGTTTGGTTTTGTATTGGTAGTATCTGTATGTGTAGAGGCTTGGAGGGGCTTTGTGCTGGGAGAGAAGCTGAGCTCTGGTTCGGGGGCGGGGCTTCAGTGACTAGGGGTCCTATAAAGGTAGCAGCCAGTCAGGCAGCGGCACAGGAGCTAGCAAACAGAGCTGTAAACAGGGGAGTTTGAGTGGGAGTTCTGTTGGAGGAGAACGTATTTGTGTGTGTTTTTGTATTGGTATTATCTGTATGTGTAGAGGCTTGGAGGGGCTTTGTGCTGGGAGAGAAGCTGAGCCCTGATTAGGGGGTGGGGCTTCACTGATTAGGGGTCCTATAAAGGTAGCAGCCAGTCAGGCAGCGGCACAGGAGCTAGCAAACAGAGCTGTGAACAGGGGAGTTTGAGAGGGAGTTCTGTTGGAGGAGAAGGTATTTGTGTGTGTTTTCGTATTGGTAGTATCTGTATGTGTAGAGGCTTGGAGTGGCTAGGTGCTGCGAGAGAAGCTGAGCCCTGATTACGGGGCGGGGCTTCACTGACTAGGGGTCCTATAAAGGTAGCAGCCAGTCAGGCAGCGGCACAGGAGCTAGCAAACAGAGCTGTGAACAGGGGAGTTTGAGTGGGAGTTCTGTTGGAGGAGAAAGTATTTGTGTGTGTTTTTGTATTGGTAGTATCTGTATGTGTAGAGGCTTTTAGGGGCTGCGAGAGAAGCTGAGCCCTGATTAGGGGGCTGGGCTTCACTGACTAGGGGTCCTATAAAGGTAGCAGCCAGTCAGGCAGCGGCACAGGAGCTAGCAAACAGAGCTGTAAACAGGGGAGTTTGAGTGGGAGTTCTCTTGGAGGAGATGGAATTTGTGTGTGTTTGGTTTTGCATTGGTAGTATCTGTATGTGTAGAGGCTTGGAGGGGCTTTGTGCTTGGAGAGAAGCTGCGCCCTGATTAGGGGGCGGGGCTTCACTGACTAGGGGTCCTATAAAGGTAGCAGCCAGTCAGGCAGCGGAACAGACAGCTGCAGTGGCACAGGAGCTAGCAAACAGAGCTGTAAACAGGGGAGTTGGAGTGGGAGTTCTGTTGGAGGAGAAGGTATTTGTGTGTGTTTGGTTTTGTATTGTGAGTATCTGTATGTGCAGGGGCTTTGTGCTGGGAGAGAAGCTGAGCCCTGATCAGGGGGCGGGGGTTCACTGACTAGGGGTCCTATAAAGGTAGAAGCCAGTCAGGCAGTGGCACAGGAGCTAGCAAACAGAGCTGTGAACAGGGGAGTTTGAGTGGGAGTTCTGTTGGAGGAGAAGGTATTTGTGTGTGTTTTTGTATTGGTAGTATCTTTATGTGTAGAGGCTTGGAGGGGCTAGGTGCTGGGAGAGAAGCTGAGCCCTGATTAGGGGGCGGGGCTTCACTGACTAGGGTTCCTATAAAGGTAGCAGCCAGTCAGGCAGCGGCACAGACAGCTGCAGCGGCACAGGAGCTAGCAAACAGAGCTGTAAACAGGGGAGTTTGAGTGGGAGTTCTGTTGGAGGAGAAGGTATTTGTGTGTGCTTGGTTTTGTATTGGTAGTATTTGTATGTGTAGAGGCTTGGAGGGGCTTTGTGCTGGGAGAGAAGCTGAGCCCTGATTAGGGGGCGGGGCTTCACTGACTAGGGTTCCTATAAAGGTAGCAGCCAGTCAGGCAGCGGAACAGACAGCTGCAGTGGCACAGGAGCTAGCAAACAGAGCTTTAAACAGGGGAATTTGAGTGGGAGTTCTGTTGGAGGAGAAGGTATTTGTGTGTGTTTTTGTATTGGTAGTATCTGTATGTGTAGAGGCTTGAAGGGGCTTTGTGCTGGGAGAGAAGCTGAGCCCTGATTAGGGGGCGGGGCTTCACTGACTAGGGGTCCTATAAAGGTAGCAGCCAGTCAGGCATTGTCACAGACAGCTGCAGCGGCACAGGAGCTAGCAAACAGAGCTGTAAACAGGCGAGTCTGTGTGGGAGTTCTGTTGGAGGAGAAGGTATTTGTGTGTGTTTGGTTTTGTATTGTCAGTATCTGTATGTGCAGGGGCTTTGTGCTGGGAGAGAAGCTGAGCCCTGATTAGGGGGCGGGGGTTCCCTGACTAGGGGTCCTATAAAGGTAGCAGCCAGTCAGGCAGCGGCACAGGAGCTAGCAAACAGAGCTGTAAACAGGGGAGTTTGAGTGGGAGTTCTGTTGGAGGAGAAGGTATTTGTGTGTGTTTGGTTTTGTATTGGTAGTATCTGTATGTGTAGAGGCTTGGAGGGGCTTTGTGCTGGGAGAGAAGCTGAGCCCTGATTAGGGGGCGGGGCTTCACTGACTATGGGTCCTATAAAGGTAGCAGCCAGTCAGGCATTGGCACAGACAGCTGCAGCGGCACAGGAGCTAGCAAACAGAGCTGTAAACAGGGCAGTTTGAGTGTGAGTTGTGTTGGAGGAGAAGGTATTTGTGTGTGTTTTTGTATTGGTATTATCTGTATGTGTAGAGTCTTGGAGGGGCTTTGTGATGGGAGAGAAGCTGGGCCCTGATTAGGGGGCGGGGCTTCACTGATTAGGGGTCCTAGAAAGGGAGCCGCCAGTCAGGGAGCGGCACAGACAGCTGCAGTGGCACAGGAGCTAGCAAACAGAGCTGTAAAGAGGGGAGTTAGAGTGGGAGTTCTGTTGGAGCAGAAGGTATTTGTGTGTGTTTGGTTTTGTATTGGTAGTATCTGTATGTGTAGGGGCTTTGTGCTGGGAGAGAAGCTGAGCCCTGATTAGGGGACGGGGCTTCACTGACTAGGGGTCCTATAAAGGTAGCAGCCAGTCAGGCAGCGGAACAGACAGCTGCAGCGGCACAGGAGCTAGCAAACAGAGCTGTAAACAGGGGATTTTGAGTGGGAGTTCTGTTGGAGGAGAAGGTATTTGTGTGTGTTTGGTTTTGTATTGTCAGTATCTGTATGTGCAGGGGCTTTGTGCTGGGAGAGAAGCTGAGCCCTGATTAGGGGGCGGGGCTTCACTGACTAGGGGTCCTATAAAGGTAGCAGCCAGTCAGGCAGCGGCACAGACAGCTGCAGCGGCACAGGAGCTAGCAAACAGAGCTGTAAACAGGGGAGTTTGAGTGGGAGTTCTGTTGGAGGAGAAGGTATTTGTGTGTGCTTGGTTTTGTATTGGTAGTATCTGTATGTGTAGAGGCTTGGAGGGGCTTTGTGCTGGGAGAGAAGCTGAGCCCTGATTAGGGGGCGGGGCTTCACTGACTAGGGTTCCTATAAAGGTAGCAGCCAGTCAGGCAGCGGAACAGACAGCTGCAGTGGCACAGGAGCTAGCAAACAGAGCTTTAAACAGGGGAATTTGAGTGGGAGTTCTGTTGGAGGAGAAGGTATTTGTGTGTGTTTTTGTATTGGTAGTATCTGTATGTGTAGAGGCTTGAAGGGGCTTTGTGCTGGGAGAGAAGCTGAGCCCTGATTAGGGGGCGGGGCTTCACTGACTAGGGGTCCTATAAAGGTAGCAGCCAGTCAGGCATTGTCACAGACAGCTGGAGCGGCACAGGAGCTAGCAAACAGAGCTGTAAACAGGGGAGTCTGTGTGGGAGTTCTGTTGGAGGAGAAGGTATTTGTGTGTGTTTGGTTTTGTATTGTCAGTATCTGTATGTGCAGGGGCTTTGTGCTGGGAGAGAAGCTGAGCCCTGATTAGGGGGCGGGGGTTCCCTGACTAGGGGTCCTATAAAGGTAGCAGCCAGTCAGGCAGCGGCACAGGAGCTAGCAAACAGAGCTGTAAACAGGGGAGTTTGAGTGGGAGTTCTGTTGGAGGAGAAGGTATTTGTGTGTGTTTGGTTTTGCATTGGTAGTATCTGTATGTGTAGAGGCTTGGAGGGGCTTTGTGCTGGGAGAGAAGCTGAGCCCTGATTAGGGGGCGGGGCTTCACTGACTAGGGGTCCTATAAAGGTAGCAGCAGTCAGGCAGCGGCACAGGAGCTAGCAAACAGAGCTGTGAACAGGGGAGTTTGAGTGGGAGTTCTGTTGGAGAAGTTATTTGTGTGTGTGTGTTTTTGTATTGGTAGTATCTGTATGTGTAGAGGCTTGGAGGGGCTTTGTGCTGGGAGAGAAGCTGAGCCCAGATTAGGGGGCGGGGCTGCAGTGACTAGGGGTCCTATAAAGGTAGCAGCCAGTCAGGCAGCGGAACAGACAGCTGCAGTGGCACAGGAGCTAGCAAACAGAGCTGTAAACAGGGGAGTTGGAGTGGGAGTTCTGTTGGAGGAGAAGGTATTTGTGTGTGTCTGGTTTTGTATTGTCAGTATCTGTATGTGCAGGGGCTTTGTGCTGGGAGAGAAGCTGAGCCCTGATCAGGGGGCGGGGGTTCACTGACTAGGGGTCCTATAAAGGTAGCAGCCAGTCAGGCAGCGGCACAGGAGCTAGCAAACAGAGCTGTGAACAGGGGAGTTTGAGTGGGAGTTCTGTTGGAGGAGAAGGTATTTGTGTGTGTTTTTGTATTGGTAGTATATGTATGTGTAGAGGCTTGGAGGGGCTAGGTGCTGGGAGAGAAGCTGAGCCCTGATTAGGGGGCGGGGCTTGACTGACTAGGGGTCCTATAAAGGTAGCAGCCAGTCAGGCAGCGGCTCAGACAGCTGCAGCGGCACAGGAGCTAGCAAACAGAGCTGTAAACAGGGGAGTTTGAGTGGGAGTTCTGTTGGAGGAGAAGGTATTTGTGTGTGTTTGGTTTTGTATTGTCAGTATCTGTATGTGCAGGGGCTTTGTGCTGGGAGAGAAGCTGAGCCCTGATTAGGGGGCGGGGTTCCCTGACTAGGGGTCCTATAAAGGTAGCAGCCAGTCAGGCAGCGGCACAGGAGCTAGCAAACAGAGCTGTAAACAGGGGAGTTTGAGTGGGAGTTCTGTTGGAGGAGAAGGTATTTGTGTGTGTTTGGTTTTGCATTGGTAGTATCTGTATGTGTAGAGGCTTGGAGGGGCTTTGTGCTGGGAGAGAAGCTGAGCCCTGATTAGGGGGCGGGGCTTCACTGACTAGGGGTCCTATAAAGGTAGCAGCCAGTCAGGCAGCGGCACAGGAGCTAGCAAACAGAGCTGTAAACAGGGGAGTTTGAGTGGGAGTTCTGTTGGAGAAGTTATTTGTGTGTGTGTGTTTTTGTATTGGTAGTATCTGTATGTGTAGAGGCTTTGAGGGGCTTTGTGCTGGGAGAGAAGCTGAGCCCTGATTAGGGGCGGGGCTTCACTGACTACGGGTCCTATAAAGGTACCAGCCAGTCAGGCAGCGGCACAGGAGCTAGCAAACAGAGCTGTAAGCAGGGGAGTTTGAGTGGGAGTTCTGTTGGAGGAGAAGGTATTTGTGTGTGTTTGGTTTTGTATTGGTAGTATCTGTATGTGTAGAGGCTTGGAGGGGCTTTGTGCTGGGAGAGAAGCTGAGCTCTGGTTTGGGGGCGGGGCTTCAGTGACTAGGGGTCCTATAAAGGTAGCAGCCAGTCAGGCAGCGGCACAGGAGCTAGCAAACAGACCTGTAAACAGGGGAGTTTGAGTGGGAGTTCTGTTGGAGGAGAACGTATTTGTGTGTGTTTTTGTATTGGTATTATCTGTATGTGTAGAGGCTTGGAGGGGCTTTGTGCTGGGAGAGAAGCTGAGCCCTGATTAGGGGGTGGGGCTTCACTGATTAGGGGTCCTATAAAGGTAGCAGCCAGTCAGGCAGCGGCACAGGAGCTAGCAAACAGAGCTGTGAACAGGGGAGTTTGAGTGGGAGTTCTGTTGGAGGAGAAGGTATTTGTGTGTGTTTTTGTATTGGTAGTATCTGTATGTGTAGAGGCTTTTAGGGGCTAGGTGCTGCGAGAGAAGCTGAGCCCTGATTAGGGGGCTGGGCTTCACTGACTAGGGGTCCTATAAAGGTAGCAGCCAGTCAGGCAGCGGCACAGGAGCTAGCAAACAGAGCTGTAAACAGGGGAGTTTGAGTGGGAGTTCTCTTGGAGGAGATGGAATTTGTGTGTGTTTGGTTTTGCATTGGTAGTATCTGTATGTGTAGAGGCTTGGAGGGGCTTTGTGCTTGGAGAGAAGCTGCGCCCTGATTAGGGGGCGGGGCTTCACTGACTAGGGGTCCTATAAAGGTAGCAGCCAGTCAGGCAGCGGAACAGACAGCTGCAGTGGCACAGGAGCTAGCAAACAGAGCTGTAAACAGGGGAGTTGGAGTGGGAGTTCTGTTGGAGGAGAAGGTATTTGTGTGTGTTTGGTTTTGTATTGTCAGTATCTGTATGTGCAGGGGCTTTGTGCTGGGAGAGAAGCTGAGCCCTGATCAGGGGGCGGGGGTTCACTGACTAGGGGTCCTATAAAGGTAGCAGCCAGTCAGGCAGCGGCACAGGAGCTAGCAAACAGAGCTGTGAACAGGGGAGTTTGAGTGGGAGTTCTGTTGGAGGAGAAGGTATTTGTGTGTGTTTTTGTATTGGTAGTATCTGTATGTGTAGAGGCTTGGAGGGGCTTTGTGCTTGGAGAGAAGCTGCGCCCTGATTAGGGGGCGGGGCTTCACTGACTAGGGGTCCTATAAAGGTAGCAGCCAGTCAGGCAGCGGAACAGACAGCTGCAGTGGCACAGGAGCTAGCAAACAGAGCTGTAAACAGGGGAGTTGGAGTGGGAGTTCTGTTGGAGGAGAAGGTATTTGTGTGTGTCTGGTTTTGTATTGTCAGTATCTGTATGTGCAGGGGCTTTGTGCTGGGAGAGAAGCTGAGCCCTGATCAGGGGGCGGGGGTTCACTGACTAGGGGTCCTATAAAGGTAGCAGCCAGTCAGGCAGCGGCACAGGAGCTAGCAAACAGAGCTGTGAACAGGGGAGTTTGAGTGGGAGTTCTGTTGGAGGAGAAGGTATTTGTGTGTGTTTGGTTTTGTATTGTCAGTATCTGTATGTGCAGGGGCTTTGTGCTGGGAGAGAAGCTGAGCCCTGATTAGGGGGCGGGGTTCCCTGACTAGGGGTCCTATAAAGGTAGCAGCCAGTCAGGCAGCGGCACAGGAGCTAGCAAACAGAGCTGTAAACAGGGGAGTTTGAGTGGGAGTTCTGTTGGAGAAGTTATTTGTGTGTGTGTGTTTTTGTATTGGTAGTATCTGTATGTGTAGAGGCTTTGAGGGGCTTTGTGCTGGGAGAGAAGCTGAGCCCTGATTAGGGGCGGGGCTTCACTGACTACGGGTCCTATAAAGGTACCAGCCAGTCAGGCAGCGGCACAGGAGCTAGCAAACAGAGCTGTAAGCAGGGGAGTTTGAGTGGGAGTTCTGTTGGAGGAGAAGGTATTTGTGTGTGTTTGGTTTTGTATTGGTAGTATCTGTATGTGTAGAGGCTTGGAGGGGCTTTGTGCTGGGAGAGAAGCTGAGCTCTGGTTCGGGGGCGGGGCTTCAGTGACTATGGGTCCTATAAAGGTAGCAGCCAGTCAGGCAGCGGCACAGGAGCTAGCAAACAGAGCTGTAAACAGGGGAGTTTGAGTGGGAGTTCTGTTGGAGGAGAAGGTATTTGTGTGTGTTTGGTTTTGTATTGGTAGTATCTGTATGTGTAGAGGCTTGGAGGGGCTTTGTGCTGGGAGAGAAGCTGAGCTCTGGTTTGGGGGCGGGGCTTCAGTGACTAGGGGTCCTATAAAGGTAGCAGCCAGTCAGGCAGCGGCACAGGAGCTAGCAAACAGACCTGTAAACAGGGGAGTTTGAGTGGGAGTTCTGTTGGAGGAGAACGTATTTGTGTGTGTTTTTGTATTGGTATTATCTGTATGTGTAGAGGCTTGGAGGGGCTTTGTGCTGGGAGAGAAGCTGAGCCCTGATTAGGGGGTGGGGCTTCACTGATTAGGGGTCCTATAAAGGTAGCAGCCAGTCAGGCAGCGGCACAGGAGCTAGCAAACAGAGCTGTGAACAGGGGAGTTTGAGTGGGAGTTCTGTTGGAGGAGAAGGTATTTGTGTGTGTTTTTGTATTGGTAGTATCTGTATGTGTAGAGGCTTTTAGGGGCTAGGTGCTGCGAGAGAAGCTGAGCCCTGATTAGGGGGCTGGGCTTCACTGACTAGGGGTCCTATAAAGGTAGCAGCCAGTCAGGCAGCGGCACAGGAGCTAGCAAACAGAGCTGTAAACAGGGGAGTTTGAGTGGGAGTTCTCTTGGAGGAGATGGAATTTGTGTGTGTTTGGTTTTGCATTGGTAGTATCTGTATGTGTAGAGGCTTGGAGGGGCTTTGTGCTTGGAGAGAAGCTGCGCCCTGATTAGGGGGCGGGGCTTCACTGACTAGGGGTCCTATAAAGGTAGCAGCCAGTCAGGCAGCGGAACAGACAGCTGCAGTGGCACAGGAGCTAGCAAACAGAGCTGTAAACAGGGGAGTTGGAGTGGGAGTTCTGTTGGAGGAGAAGGTATTTGTGTGTGTTTGGTTTTGTATTGTCAGTATCTGTATGTGCAGGGGCTTTGTGCTGGGAGAGAAGCTGAGCCCTGATCAGGGGGCGGGGGTTCACTGACTAGGGGTCCTATAAAGGTAGCAGCCAGTCAGGCAGCGGCACAGGAGCTAGCAAACAGAGCTGTGAACAGGGGAGTTTGAGTGGGAGTTCTGTTGGAGGAGAAGGTATTTGTGTGTGTTTTTGTATTGGTAGTATATGTATGTGTAGAGGCTTGGAGGGGCTAGGTGCTGGGAGAGAAGCTGAGCCCTGATTAGGGGGCGGGGCTTGACTGACTAGGGGTCCTATAAAGGTAGCAGCCAGTCAGGCAGCGGCTCAGACAGCTGCAGCGGCACAGGAGCTAGCAAACAGAGCTGTAAACAGGGGAGTTTGAGTGGGAGTTCTGTTGGAGGAGAAGGTATTTGTGTGTGTTTGGTTTTGTATTGTCAGTATCTGTATGTGCAGGGGCTTTGTGCTGGGAGAGAAGCTGAGCCCTGATTAGGGGGCGGGGGTTCCCTGACTAGGGGTCCTATAAAGGTAGCAGCCAGTCAGGCAGCGGCACAGGAGCTAGCAAACAGAGCTGTAAACAGGGGAGTTGGAGTGGGAGTTCTGTTGGAGGAGAAGGTATTTGTGTGTGTTTGGTTTTGCATTGGTAGTATCTGTATGTGTAGAGGCTTGGAGGGGCTTTGTGCTGGGAGAGAAGCTGAGCCCTGATTAGGGGGCGGGGCTTCACTGACTATGGGTCCTATAAAGGTAGCAGCCAGTCAGGCAGCGGCACAGGAGCTAGCAAACAGAGCTGTGAACAGGGGAGTTTGAGTGGGAGTTCTGTTGGAGAAGTTATTTGTGTGTGTGTGTTTTTGTATTGGTAGTATCTGTATGTGTAGAGGCTTTGAGGGGCTTTGTGCTGGGAGAGAAGCTGAGCCCTGATTAGGGGCGGGGCTTCACTGACTACGGGTCCTATAAAGGTAGCAGCCAGTCAGGCAGCGGCACAGACAGCTGCAGCGGCACAGGAGGTAGCAAACAGAGCTGTAAACAGGGGAGTTTGAGTGGGAGTTCTGTTGGAGGAGTAGGTATTTGTGTGTGTTTGGTTTTTTATTGGTAGTATCTGTATGTGTAGGGGTTTGGCGGGGCTTTGTGTTTGGAGAGAAGCTGAACCCTGATTAGGGGGCGGGGCTTCACTGACTAGGGGTCCTATAAAGGTAGCAGCCAGTCAGGCAGCAGAACAGACAGCTGCAGTGGCACAGGAGCTAGCAAACAGAGCTTTAAACAGGGGAATTTGAGTGGGAGTTCTGTTGGAGGAGAAGGTATTTGTGTGTGTTTTTGTATTGGTAGTATCTGTATGTGTAGAGGCTTGAAGGGGCTTTGTGCTGGGAGAGAAGCTGAGCCCTGATTAGGGGGCGGGGCTTCACTGACTATGGGTCCTATAAAGGTAGCAGCCAGTCAGGCATTGGCACAGACAGCTGCAGCGGCACAGGAGCTAGCAAACAGAGCTGTAAACAGGGCAGTTTGAGTGGGAGTTGTGTTGGAGGAGAAGGTATTTGTGTGTGTTTTTGTATTGGTATTATCTGTATGTGTAGAGTCTTGGAGGGGCTTTGTGATGGGAGAGAAGCTGGGCCCTGATTAGGGGGCGGGGCTTCACTGATTAGGGGTCCTAGAAAGGGAGCCGCCAGTCAGGGAGCGGCACAGACAGCTGCAGTGGCACAGGAGCTAGCAAACAGAGCTGTAAAGAGGGGAGTTAGAGTGGGAGTTCTGTTGGAGCAGAAGGTATTTGTGTGTGTTTGGTTTTGTATTGGTAGTATCTGTATGTGTAGGGGCTTTGTGCTGGGAGAGAAGCTGAGCCCTGATTAGGGGACGGGGCTTCACTGACTAGGGGTCCTATAAAGGTAGCAGCCAGTCAGGCAGCGGAACAGACAGCTGCAGCGGCACAGGAGCTAGCAAACAGAGCTGTAAACAGGGGAGTTTGAGTGGGAGTTCTGTTGGAGGAGAAGGTATTTGTGTGTGTTTGGTTTTGTATTGTCAGTATCTGTATGTGCAGGGGCTTTGTGCTGGGAGAGAAGCTGAGCCCTGATTAGGGGGCGGGGCTTCACTGACTAGGGGTCCTATAAAGGTAGCAGCCAGTCAGGCAGCGGCACAGACAGCTGCAGCGGCACAGGAGCTAGCAAACAGAGCTGTAAACAGGGGAGTTTGAGTGGGAGTTCTGTTGGAGGAGAAGGTATTTGTGTGTGCTTGGTTTTGTATTGGTAGTATCTGTATGTGTAGAGGCTTGGAGGGGCTTTGTGCTGGGAGAGAAGCTGAGCCCTGATTAGGGGGCGGGGCTTCACTGACTAGGGTTCCTATAAAGGTAGCAGCCAGTCAGGCAGCGGAACAGACAGCTGCAGTGGCACAGGAGCTAGCAAACAGAGCTTTAAACAGGGGAATTTGAGTGGGAGTTCTGTTGGAGGAGAAGGTATTTGTGTGTGTTTTTGTATTGGTAGTATCTGTATGTGTAGAGGCTTGAAGGGGCTTTGTGCTGGGAGAGAAGCTGAGCCCTGATTAGGGGGCGGGGCTTCACTGACTAGGGGTCCTATAAAGGTAGCAGCCAGTCAGGCATTGTCACAGACAGCTGCAGCGGCACAGGAGCTAGCAAACAGAGCTGTAAACAGGGGAGTCTGTGTGGGAGTTCTGTTGGAGGAGAAGGTATTTGTGTGTGTTTGGTTTTGTATTGTCAGTATCTGTATGTGCAGGGGCTTTGTGCTGGGAGAGAAGCTGAGCCCTGATTAGGGGGCGGGGGTTCCCTGACTAGGGGTCCTATAAAGGTAGCAGCCAGTCAGGCAGCGGCACCGGAGCTAGCAAACAGAGCTGTAAACAGGGGAGTTTGAGTGGGAGTTCTGTTGGAGGAGAAGGTATTTGTGTGTGTTTGGTTTTGCATTGGTAGTATCTGTATGTGTAGAGGCTTGGAGGGGCTTTGTGCTGGGAGAGAAGCTGAGCCCTGATTAGGGGGCGGGGCTTCACTGACTAGGGGTCCTATAAAGGTAGCAGCCAGTCAGGCAGCGGCACAGGAGCTAGCAAACAGAGCTGTGAACAGGGGAGTTTGAGTGGGAGTTCTGTTGGAGAAGTTATTTGTGTGTGTGTGTTTTTGTATTGGTAGTATCTGTATGTGTAGAGGCTTTGAGGGGCTTTGTGCTGGGAGAGAAGCTGAGCCCTGATTAGGGGCGGGGCTTCACTGACTACGGGTCCTATAAAGGTAGCAGCCAGTCAGGCAGCGGCACAGACAGCTGCAGCGGCACAGGAGGTAGCAAACAGAGCTGTAAACAGGGGAGTTTGAGTGGGAGTTCTGTTGGAGGAGTAGGTATTTGTGTGTGTTTGGTTTTTTATTGGTAGTATCTGTATGTGTAGGGGTTTGGCGGGGCTTTGTGCTTGGAGAGAAGCTGAACCCTGATTAGGGGGCGGGGCTTCACTGACTAGGGGTCCTATAAAGGTAGCAGCCAGTCAGGCAGCAGAACAGACAGCTGCAGTGGCACAGGAGCTAGCAAACAGAGCTTTAAACAGGGGAATTTGAGTGGGAGTTCTGTTGGAGGAGAAGGTATTTGTGTGTGTTTTTGTATTGGTAGTATCTGTATGTGTAGAGGCTTGAAGGGGCTTTGTGCTGGGAGAGAAGCTGAGCCCTGATTAGGGGGCGGGGCTTCACTGACTATGGGTCCTATAAAGGTAGCAGCCAGTCAGGCATTGGCACAGACAGCTGCAGCGGCACAGCAGCTAGCAAACAGAGCTGTAAACAGGGCAGTTTGAGTGGGAGTTGTGTTGGAGGAGAAGGTATTTGTGTGTGTTTTTGTATTGGTATTATCTGTATGTGTAGAGTCTTGGAGGGGCTTTGTGATGGGAGAGAAGCTGGGCCCTGATTAGGGGGCGGGGCTTCACTGATTAGGGGTCCTAGAAAGGGAGCCGCCAGTCAGGGAGCGGCACAGACTGCTGCAGTGGCACAGGAGCTAGCAAAGAGAGCTGTAAAGAGGGGAGTTAGAGTGGGAGTTCTGTTGGAGCAGAAGGTATTTGTGTGTGTTTGGTTTTGTATTGGTAGTATCTGTATGTGTAGGGGCTTTGTGCTGGGAGAGAAGCTGAGCCCGGATTAGGGGACGGGGCTTCACTGACTAGGGGTCCTATAAAGGTAGCAGCCAGTCAGGCAGCGGAACAGACAGCTGCAGCGGCACAGGAGCTAGCAAACAGAGCTGTAAACAGGGGAGTTTGAGTGGGAGTTCTGTTGGAGGAGAAGGTATTTGTGTGTGTTTGGTTTTGTATTGTCAGTATCTGTATGTGCAGGGGCTTTGTGCTGGGAGAGAAGCTGAGCCCTGATTAGGGGGCGGGGCTTCACTGACTAGGGGTCCTATAAAGGTAGCAGCCAGTCAGGCAGCGGCACAGACAGCTGCAGTGGCACAGGAGCTAGCAAACAGAGCTTTAAACAGGGGAATTTGAGTGGGAGTTGTGTTGGAGGAGAAGGTATTTGTGTGTGTTTTTGTATTGGTAGTATCTGTATGTGTAGAGGCTTGAAGGGGCTTTGTGCTGGGAGAGAAGCTGAGCCCTGATTAGGGGGCGGGGCTTCACTGACTAGGGGTCCTAGAAAGGGAGCAGCCAGTCAGGCATTGGCACAGACAGCTGCAGCGGCACAGGAGCTAGCAAACAGAGCTGTAAAGAGGGGAGTTTGAGTGGGAGTTCTGTTGGAGCAGAAGGTATTTGGGTGTGTTTGGTTTTGTATTGGTAGTATCTGTATGTGTAGGGGCTTTGTGCTGGGAGAGAAGCTGAGCCCTGATTAGGGGACGGGGCTTCACTCACTAGGGGTCCTGTAAAGGTAGCAGCCAGTCAGGCAGCGGAACAGACAGCTGCAGTGGCACAGGAGTTAGCAAACAGAGCTGTGAACAGGGGAGTTTGAGTGGGAGTTCTGTTGGAGGAGAAGGTATTTGTGTATGTTTTTGTATTGGTATTATCTGTATGTGTAGAGGCTTGGAGGGGCTAGGTGCTGTGAGAGAAGCTGAGCCCTGATTAGGGGGCGGGGCTTCTCTGACTAGGGGTCCTATAAAGGTAGCAGCCAGTCAGGCAGCGGCACAGACAGCTGCAGTGGCACAGGAGCTAGCAAACAGAGCTGTGAACAGGGGAGTTTGAGTGGGAGTTCTGTTGGAGGAGAAGGTATTTGTGTGTGTTTGGTTTTGCATTGGTAGTATCTGTATGTGCAGGGGCTTTGTGCTGGGAGAGAAGCTGAGCCCTGATTAGGGGGCGGGGCTTCACTGACTAGGGTTCCTATAAAGGTAGCAGCCAGTCAGGCAGCGGCACAGGAGCTAGCAAACAGAGCTGTAAGCAGGGCAGTTTGAGTGGGAGTTCTGTTGGAGGAGAAGGTATTTGTGTGTTTTTTTGTATTGGTAGTATCTGTATATGTAGAGGCTTGGAGGGGCTTTGTGCTGGGAGAGAAGCTGAGCCCTGATCAGGGGGCGGGGCTTCACTGACTAGGGGTCCTATAAAGCTAGCAGCCAGTCAAGCAGCGGCACAGGAGCTAGCAAACAGAGCTGTAAACAGGGCAGTTTGAGTGGGAGTTCTGTTGGAGGAGAAGGTATTTGTGTGTGTTTTTGTATAGGTAGTATCTGTATGTGTAGAGGCTTGGAGGGGCTTTGTGCTGCGAGAGAAGCTGGGCCCTGATTAGGGGGCGGGGCTTCACTGACTAGGTGTCCTATAAAGGGAGCAGCCAGTCAGGCAGCGGCACAGGAGCTAGCAAACAGAGCTGTAAACAGGGGAGTTTGAGTGGTAGTTCTGTTGGAGGATAAGGTATTTGTGTGTGTTTGGTTTTGTATTGGTAGTATCTGTATGTGTAGAGGCTTGGAGGGGCTTTGTGCTGGGAGAGAAGCTGAGCCCTGATTAGGGGGCTGGGCTTCAGTGACTAGGGGTCCTATAAAGGTACCAGCCAGACAGGCAGCGGCACAGGAGCTAGCAACCAGAGCTGTAAACAGGGGAGTTTGAGTGGGAGTTCTGTTGGAGGAGAAGTTATTTGTGTGTGTGTGTTTTTGTATTGGTAGTATCTGTATGTGTAGAGGCTTTGAGGGGCTTTGTGCTGGGAGAGAAGCTGAGCCCTGATTAGGGGGCGGGGCTTCACTGACTACGGGTCCTATAAAGGTAGCAGCCAGTCAGGCAGCGGCACAGGAGCTAGCAAACAGAGCTGTAAACAGGGCAGTTTGAGTGGGAGTTCTGTTGGAGGAGAAGGTATTTGTGTGTTTTTTTGTATTGGTAGTATCTGTATATGTAGAGGCTTGGAGGGGCTTTGTGCTGGGAGAGAAGCTGAGCCCTGATCAGGGGGCGGGGCTTCACTGACTAGGGGACCTATAAAGCTAGCAGCCAGTCAAGCAGCGGCACAGGAGCTAGCAAACAGAGCTTTAAACAGGGGAGTTTGAGTGGGAGTTCTGTTGGAGGAGAAGGTATTTGTGTGTGTTTGGTTTTGTATTGGTAGTATCTGTATGTGTAGAGGCTTGGAGGGGCTTTGTGCTGGGAGAGAAGCTGAGCCCAGATTAGGGGGCGGGGCTTCAATGACTAGGGGTCCTATAAAGGTACCAGCCAGTCAGGCAGCGGAACACACAGCTGCAGTGGCACAGGAGCTAGCAAACAGAGCTGTGAACAGGGGAGTTTGAGTGGGAGTTCTGTTGGAGGAGAAGGTATTTGTGTGTGTTTGGTTTTGCATTGGTAGTATCTGTATGTGCAGGGGCTTTGTGCTGGGAGAGAAGCTGAGCCCTGATTAGGGGGCGGGGCTTCACTGACTAGGGTTCCTATAAAGGTAGCAGCCAGTCAGGCAGCGGCACAGGAGCTAGCAAACAGAGCTGTAAGCAGGGCAGTTTGAGTGGGAGTTCTGTTGGAGGAGAAGGTATTTGTGTGTTTTTTTGTATTGGTAGTATCTGTATATGTAGAGGCTTGGAGGGGCTTTGTGCTGGGAGAGAAGCTGAGCCCTGATCAGGGGGCGGGGCTTCACTGACTAGGGGTCCTATAAAGCTAGCAGCCAGTCAAGCAGCGGCACAGGAGCTAGCAAACAGAGCTGTAAACAGGGCAGTTTGAGTGGGAGTTCTGTTGGAGGAGAAGGTATTTGTGTGTGTTTTTGTATAGGTAGTATCTGTATGTGTAGAGGCTTGGAGGGGCTTTGTGCTGCGAGAGAAGCTGGGCCCTGATTAGGGGGCGGGGCTTCACTGACTAGGTGTCCTATAAAGGGAGCAGCCAGTCAGGCAGCGGCACAGGAGCTAGCAAACAGAGCTGTAAACAGGGGAGTTTGAGTGGTAGTTCTGTTGGAGGATAAGGTATTTGTGTGTGTTTGGTTTTGTATTGGTAGTATCTGTATGTGTAGAGGCTTGGAGGGGCTTTGTGCTGGGAGAGAAGCTGAGCCCTGATTAGGGGGCTGGGCTTCAGTGACTAGGGGTCCTATAAAGGTACCAGCCAGACAGGCAGCGGCACAGGAGCTAGCAACCAGAGCTGTAAACAGGGGAGTTTGAGTGGGAGTTCTGTTGGAGGAGAAGTTATTTGTGTGTGTGTGTTTTTGTATTGGTAGTATCTGTATGTGTAGAGGCTTTGAGGGGCTTTGTGCTGGGAGAGAAGCTGAGCCCTGATTAGGGGGCGGGGCTTCACTGACTACGGGTCCTATAAAGGTAGCAGCCAGTCAGGCAGCGGCACAGGAGCTAGCAAACAGAGCTGTAAACAGGGCAGTTTGAGTGGGAGTTCTGTTGGAGGAGAAGGTATTTGTGTGTTTTTTTGTATTGGTAGTATCTGTATATGTAGAGGCTTGGAGGGGCTTTGTGCTGGGAGAGAAGCTGAGCCCTGATCAGGGGGCGGGGCTTCACTGACTAGGGGACCTATAAAGCTAGCAGCCAGTCAAGCAGCGGCACAGGAGCTAGCAAACAGAGCTTTAAACAGGGGAGTTTGAGTGGGAGTTCTGTTGGAGGAGAAGGTATTTGTGTGTGTTTGGTTTTGTATTGGTAGTATCTGTATGTGTAGAGGCTTGGAGGGGCTTTGTGCTGGGAGAGAAGCTGAGCCCAGATTAGGGGGCGGGGCTTCAATGACTAGGGGTCCTATAAAGGTACCAGCCAGTCAGGCAGCGGAACACACAGCTGCAGCGGCACAGGAGCTAGCAAACAGAGCTCTAAACAGGGGAGTTTGAGTGGGAGTTCTGTTGGAGGAGAAGGTATTTGTGTGTGTTTGGTTTTTATTGGTAGTATCTGTATGTGAAGGGGTTTGGCGGGGCTTTGTGCTTGGAGAGAAGCTGAACCCTGATTAGGGGGCGGGGCTTCACTGACTAGGGGTCCTATAAAGGTAGCAGCCAGTCAGGCAGCGGAACACACAGCTGCAGCGGCACAGGAGCTAGCAAACAGAGCTCTAAACAGGGGAGTTTGAGTGGGAGTTCTGTTGGAGGAGAAGGTATTTGTGTGTGTTTGGTTTTGTATTGGTAGTATCTGTATGTGTAGAGGCTTGGAGGGGCTTTGTGCTGGGAGAGAAGCTGAGCCCTGGTTTGGGGGCGGGGCTTCAGTGACTAGGGGTCCTATAAAGGTAGCAGCCAGTGAGGCAGCGGCACAGGAGCTAGCAAACAGAGCTGTGAACAGGGGAGTTTGAGTGGGAGTTCTGTTGGAGGAGAAGGTATTTGTGTGTGTTTTTGTATTGGTAGTATCTGTATGTGTAGAGGCTTGGAGTGGCTAGGTGCTGCGAGAGAAGCTGAGCCCTGATTAGGGGACGGGGCTTCACTGACTAGGGGTCCTGTAAAGGTAGCAGCCAGTCAGGCAGCGGAACAGACAGCTGCAGTGGCACATTAGCTAGCAAACAGAGCTGTGAACAGGGGAGTTTGAGTGGGAGTTCTGTTGGAGGAGAAGGTATTTGTGTGTGTTTGGTTTTGCATTGGTAGTATCTGTATGTGCAGGGGCTTTGTGCTGGGAGAGAAGCTGAGCCCTGATTAGGGGGCGGGGCTTCACTGACTAGGGGTCCTATAAAGCTAGCAGCCAGTCAAGCAGCGGCACAGGAGCTAGCAAACAGAGCTGTAAACAGGGCAGTTTGAGTGGGAGTTCTGTTGGAGGAGAAGGTATTTGTGTGTGTTTTTGTATAGGTAGTATCTGTATGTGTAGAGGCTTGGAGGGGCTTTGTGCTGGGAGAGAAGCTGGGCCCTGATTAGGGGGCGGGGCTTCACTGACTAGGTGTCCTATAAAGGGAGCAGCCAGTCAGGCAGCGGCACAGGAGCTAGCAAACAGAGCTGTAAACAGGGGAGTTTGAGTGGTAGTTCTGTTGGAGGATAAGGTATTTGTGTGTGTTTGGTTTTGTATTGGTAGTATCTGTATGTGTAGAGGCTTGGAGGGGCTTTGTGCTGGGAGAGAAGCTGAGCCCTGATTAGGGGGCGGGGCTTCAGTGACTAGGGGTTATATAAAGGTACCAGCCAGACAGGCAGCGGCACAGGAGCTAGCAAACAGAGCTGTAAACAGGGGAGTTTGAGTGGTAGTTCTGTTGGAGGATAAGGTATTTGTGTGTGTGTGTTTTTGTATTGGTAGTATCTGTATGTGCTGGGGCTTTGTGCTGGGAGAGAAGCTGAGCCCTGATTAGGGGGCGGGGCTTCACTGACTAGGGTTCCTATAAAGGTAGCAGCCAGTCAGGCAGCGGAACAGACAGCTGCAGTGGCACAGGAGCTAGCAAACAGAGCTTTAAACAGGGGAATTTGAGTGGGAGTTCTGTTGGAGGAGAAGGTATTTGTGTGTGTTTTTGTATTGGTAGTATCTGTATGTGTAGAGGCTTGAAGGGGCTTTGTGCTGGGAGAGAAGCTGAGCCCTGATTAGGGGGCGGGGCTTCACTGACTAGGGGTCCTATAAAGGTAGCAGCCAGTCAGGCATTGTCACAGACAGCTGCAGCGGCACAGGAGCTAGCAAACAGAGCTGTAAACAGGGGAGTCTGTGTGGGAGTTCTGTTGGAGGAGAAGGTATTTGTGTGTGTTTGGTTTTGTATTGTCAGTATCTGTATGTGCAGGGGCTTTGTGCTGGGAGAGAAGCTGAGCCCTGATTAGGGGGCGGGGGTTCCCTGACTAGGGGTCCTATAAAGGTAGCAGCCAGTCAGGCAGCGGCACCGGAGCTAGCAAACAGAGCTGTAAACAGGGGAGTTTGAGTGGGAGTTCTGTTGGAGGAGAAGGTATTTGTGTTTGTTTGGTTTTGCATTGGTAGTATCTGTATGTGTAGAGGCTTGGAGGGGCTTTGTGCTGGGAGAGAAGCTGAGCCCTGATTAGGGGGCGGGGCTTCACTGACTAGGGGTCCTATAAAGGTAGCAGCCAGTCAGGCAGCGGCACAGGAGCTAGCAAACAGAGCTGTGAACAGGGGAGTTTGAGTGGGAGTTCTGTTGGAGAAGTTATTTGTGTGTGTGTGTTTTTGTATTGGTAGTATCTGTATGTGTAGAGGCTTTGAGGGGCTTTGTGCTGGGAGAGAAGCTGAGCCCTGATTAGGGGCGGGGCTTCACTGACTACGGGTCCTATAAAGGTAGCAGCCAGTCAGGCAGCGGCACAGACAGCTGCAGCGGCACAGGAGGTAGCAAACAGAGCTGTAAACAGGGGAGTTTGAGTGGGAGTTCTGTTGGAGGAGTAGGTATTTGTGTGTGTTTGGTTTTTTATTGGTAGTATCTGTATGTGTAGGGGTTTGGCGGGGCTTTGTGCTTGGAGAGAAGCTGAACCCTGATTAGGGGGCGGGGCTTCACTGACTAGGGGTCCTATAAAGGTAGCAGCCAGTCAGGCAGCAGAACAGACAGCTGCAGTGGCACAGGAGCTAGCAAACAGAGCTTTAAACAGGGGAATTTGAGTGGGAGTTCTGTTGGAGGAGAAGGTATTTGTGTGTGTTTTTGTATTGGTAGTATCTGTATGTGTAGAGGCTTGAAGGGGCTTTGTGCTGGGAGAGAAGCTGAGCCCTGATTAGGGGGCGGGGCTTCACTGACTATGGGTCCTATAAAGGTAGCAGCCAGTCAGGCATTGGCACAGACAGCTGCAGCGGCACAGGAGCTAGCAAACAGAGCTGTAAACAGGGCAGTTTGAGTGGGAGTTGTGTTGGAGGAGAAGGTATTTGTGTGTGTTTTTGTATTGGTATTATCTGTATGTGTAGAGTCTTGGAGGGGCTTTGTGATGGGAGAGGGACCTGGGCCCTGATTAGGGGGCGGGGCTTCACTGATTAGGGGTCCTATAAAGGTAGCAGCCAGTCAGGCAGCAGAACAGACAGCTGCAGTGGCACAGGAGCTAGCAAACAGAGCTGTAAACAGGGCAGTTTGAGTGGGAGTTGTGTTGGAGGAGAAGGTATTTGTGTGTGTTTTTGTATTGGTAGTATCTGTATGTGTAGAGGCTTGAAGGGGCTTTGTGCTGGGAGAGAAGCTGAGCCCTGATTAGGGGGCGGGGCTTCACTGACTAGGGGTCCTAGAAAGGGAGCAGCCAGTCAGGCATTGGCACAGACAGCTGCAGCGGCACAGGAGCTAGCAAACAGAGCTGTAAAGAGGGGAGTTTGAGTGGGAGTTCTGTTGGAGCAGAAGGTATTTGGGTGTGTTTGGTTTTGTATTGGTAGTATCTGTATGTGTAGGGGCTTTGTGCTGGGAGAGAAGCTGAGCCCTGATTAGGGGACGGGGCTTCACTCACTAGGGGTCCTGTAAAGGTAGCAGCCAGTCAGGCAGCGGAACAGACAGCTGCAGTGGCACAGGAGTTAGCAAACAGAGCTGTGAACAGGGGAGTTTGAGTGGGAGTTCTGTTGGAGGAGAAGGTATTTGTGTATGTTTTTGTATTGGTATTATCTGTATGTGTAGAGGCTTGGAGGGGCTAGGTGCTGTGAGAGAAGCTGAGCCCTGATTAGGGGGCGGGGCTTCTCTGACTAGGGGTCCTATAAAGGTAGCAGCCAGTCAGGCAGCGGCACAGACAGCTGCAGTGGCACAGGAGCTAGCAAACAGAGCTGTGAACAGGGGAGTTTGAGTGGGAGTTCTGTTGGAGGAGAAGGTATTTGTGTGTGTTTGGTTTTGCATTGGTAGTATCTGTATGTGCAGGGGCTTTGTGCTGGGAGAGAAGCTGAGCCCTGATTAGGGGGCGGGGCTTCACTGACTAGGGTTCCTATAAAGGTAGCAGCCAGTCAGGCAGCGGCACAGGAGCTAGCAAACAGAGCTGTAAGCAGGGCAGTTTGAGTGGGAGTTCTGTTGGAGGAGAAGGTATTTGTGTGTTTTTTTGTATTGGTAGTATCTGTATATGTAGAGGCTTGGAGGGGCTTTGTGCTGGGAGAGAAGCTGAGCCCTGATCAGGGGGCGGGGCTTCACTGACTAGGGGTCCTATAAATCTAGCAGCCAGTCAAGCAGCGGCACAGGAGCTAGCAAACAGAGCTGTAAACAGGGCAGTTTGAGTGGGAGTTCTGTTGGAGGAGAAGGTATTTGTGTGTGTTTTTGTATAGGTAGTATCTGTATGTGTAGAGGCTTGGAGGGGCTTTGTGCTGCGAGAGAAGCTGGGCCCTGATTAGGGGGCTGGGCTTCAGTGACTAGGGGTCCTATAAAGGTACCAGCCAGACAGGCAGCGGCACAGGAGCTAGCAACCAGAGCTGTAAACAGGGGAGTTTGAGTGGGAGTTCTGTTGGAGGAGAAGGTATTTGTGTGTGTTTGGTTTTGAATTGGTAGTATCTGTTTGTGTAGAGGCTTGGAGGGGCTTTGTGCTGGGAGAGAAGCTGAGCCCTGATTAGGGGGCGGGGCTTCACTGACTAGGGGTCCTATAAAGGTAGCAGCCAGTCAGGCAGCGGCACAGGAGCTAGCAAACAGAGCTGTAAACAGGGCAGTTTGAGTGGGAGTTCTGTTGGAGGAGAAGGTATTTGTGTGTTTTTTTGTATTGGTAGTATCTGTATATGTAGAGGCTTGGAGGGGCTTTGTGCTGGGAGAGAAGCTGAGCCCTGATCAGGGGGCGGGGCTTCACTGACTAGGGGACCTATAAAGCTAGCAGCCAGTCAAGCAGCGGCACAGGAGCTAGCAAACAGAGCTGTAAACAGGGGAGTTTGAGTGGGAGTTCTGTTGGAGGAGAAGGTATTTGTGTGTGTTTGGTTTTGTATTGGTAGTATCTGTATGTGTAGAGGCTTGGAGGGGCTTTGTGCTGGGAGAGAAGCTGAGCCCAGATTAGGGGGCGGGGCTTCAATGACTAGGGGTCCTATAAAGGTACCAGCCAGTCAGGCAGCGGCAAAGGAGATAGCAAACAGAGCTGTAAGCAGGGGAGTTTGAGTGGGAGTTCTGTTGGAGGAGAAGGTATTTGTGTGTGTTTGGTTTTTATTGGTAGTATCTGTATGTGAAGGGGTTTGGCGGGGCTTTGTGCTTGGAGAGAAGCTGAACCCTGATTAGGGGGCGGGGCTTCACTGACTAGGGGTCCTATAAAGGTAGCAGCCAGTCAGGCAGCGGAACACACAGCTGCAGCGGCACAGGAGCTAGCAAACAGAGCTCTAAACAGGGGAGTTTGAGTGGGAGTTCTGTTGGAGGAGAAGGTATTTGTGTGTGTTTGGTTTTGTATTGGTAGTATCTGTATGTGTAGAGGCTTGGAGGGGCTTTGTGCTGGGAGAGAAGCTGAGCCCTGGTTTGGGGGCGGGGCTTCAGTGACTAGGGGTCCTATAAAGGTAGCAGCCAGTGAGGCAGCGGCACAGGAGCTAGCAAACAGACCTGTAAACAGGGGAGTTTGAGTGGGAGTTCTGTTGGAGGAGAACGTATTTGTGTGTGTTTTTGTATTGGTATTATCTGTATGTGTAGAGGCTTGGGGGGGCTTTGTGCTGGGAGAGAAGCTGAGCCCTGATTAGGGGGCGGGGCTTCACTGACTAGGGGTCCTATAAAGGTAGCAGCCAGTCAGGCAGCGGCACAGGAGCTAGCAAACAGAGCTCTGAACAGGGGAGTTTGAGTGGGAGTTCTGTTGGAGGAGAAGGTATTTGTGTGTGTTTTTGTATTGGTAGTATCTGTATGTGTAGAGGCTTGGAGTGGCTAGGTGCTGCGAGAGAAGCTGAGCCCTGATTAGGGGGCGGGGCTTCACTGACTAGGGGTCCTATAAAGGTAGCAGCCAGTCAGGCAGCGGCACAGGAGCTAGCAAACAGAGCTGTGAACAGGGGAGTTTGAGTGGGAGTTCTGTTGGAGGAGAAGGTATTTGTGTGTGTGCGTTTTTGTATTGGTAGTATCTGTATGTGTAGAGGCTTTGAGGGGCTTTGTGCTGGGAGAGAAGCTGAGCCCTGATTAGGGGGCGGGGCTTCACTGACTACGGGTCCTATAAAGGTAGCAGCCAGTCAGGCAGCGGCACAGACAGCTGCAGCGGCACAGGAGGTAGCAAACAGAGCTCTAAACAGGGGAGTTTGAGTGGGAGTTCTGTTGGAGGAGTAGGTATTTGTGTGTGTTTGGTTTTTTATTGGTAGTATCTGTATGTGTAGGGGTTTGGCGGGGCTTTGTGCTGGGAGAGAAGCTGAACCCTGATTAGGGGGCGGGGCTTCACTGACTAGGGGTCCTATAAAGGTAGCAGCCAGTCAGGCAGCAGAACAGACAGCTGCAGTGGCACAGGAGCTGGCAAACAGAGCTTTAAACAGGGGAATTTGAGTGGGAGTTCTGTTGGAGGAGAAGGTATTTGTGTGTTTTTTTGTATTGGTAGTATCTGTATGTGTAGAGGCTTGGAGGGGCTTTGTGCTGGGAGAGAAGCTGAGCCCTGATTAGGGGGCGGGGCTTCACTGACTAGGGGTCCTATAAAGGTAGCAGCCAGTCAGGCAGCGGCACAGGAGCTAGCAAACAGAGCTCTGAACAGGGGAGTTTGAGTGGGAGTTCTGTTGGAGGAGAAGGTATTTGTGTGTGTTTTTGTATTGGTAGTATCTGTATGTGTAGAGGCTTGGAGTGGCTAGGTGCTGCGAGAGAAGCTGAGCCCTGATTAGGGGGCGGGGCTTCACTGACTAGGGGTCCTATAAAGGTAGCAGCCAGTCAGGCAGCGGCACAGGAGCTAGCAAACAGAGCTGTGAACAGGGGAGTTTGAGTGGGAGTTCTGTTGGAGGAGAAGGTATTTGTGTGTGTTTTTGTATTGGTAGTATCTGTATGTGTAGAGGCTTTTAGGGGCTAGGTGCTGCGAGAGAAGCTGAGCCCTGATTAGGGGACGGGGCTTCACTGACTAGGGGTCCTGTAAAGGTAGCAGCCAGTCAGGCAGCGGAACAGACAGCTGCAGTGGCACATTAGCTAGCAAACAGAGCTGTGAACAGGGGAGTTTGAGTGGGAGTTCTGTTGGAGGAGAAGGTATTTGTGTGTGTTTGGTTTTGTATTGGTAGTATCTGTATGTGTAGAGGCTTGGAGGGGCTTTGTGCTGGGAGAGAAGCTGAGCCCAGATTAGGGGGCGGGGCTTCAGTGACTAGGGGTCCTATAAATGTACCAGCCAGACAGGCAGCGGCACAGGAGCTAGCAAACAGAGCTGTAAGCAGGGGAGTTTGAGTGGGAGTTCTGTTGGAGGAGAAGGTATTTGTGTCTGTGTGTTTTTGTATTGGTAGTATCTGTATGTGCAGGGGCTTTGTGCTGGGAGAGAAGCTGAGCCCTGATTAGGGGGCGGGGCTTCCCTGACTACGGGTCCTATAAAGGTAGCAGCCAGTCAGGCAGCGGCACAGGAGCTAGCAAACAGAGCTGTAAACAGGGGAGTTTGAGTGGGAGTTCTGTTGGAGGAGAAGGTATTTGTGTGTGTTTGGTTTTGCATTGGTAGTATCTGTTAGTGTAGAGGCTTGGAGGGGCTTTGTGCTGGGAGAGAAGCTGAGCCCTGATTAGGGGGCGGGGCTTCACTGACTAGGGGTCCTATAAAGGTAGCAGCCAGTCAGGCAGCGGCACAGGAGCTAGCAAACAGAGCTGTGAACAGGGGAGTTTGAGTGGGAGTTCTGTTGGAGGAGAAGTTATTTGTGTGTGTGTGTTTTTGTATTGGTAGTATCTGTATGTGTAGAGGCTTTGAGGGGCTTTGTGCTGGGAGAGAAGCTGAGCCCTGTTAGGGGGCGGGGCTTCACTGACTACGGGTCCTATAAAGGTAGCAGCCAGTCAGGCAGCGGCACAGGAGCTAGCAAACAGAGCTGTAAACAGGGCAGTTTGAGTGGGAGTTCTGTTGGAGGAGAAGGTATTTGTGTGTTTTTTTGTATTGGTAGTATCTGTATATGTAGAGGCTTGGAGGGGCTTTGTGCTGGGAGAGAAGCTGAGCCCTGATCAGGGGGCGGGGCTTCACTGACTAGGGGACCTATAAAGCTAGCAGCCAGTCAAGCAGCGGCACAGGAGCTAGCAAACAGAGCTATAAACAGGGGAGTTTGGGTGGGAGTTCTGTTGGAGGAGAAGGTATTTGTGTGTGTTTGGTTTTGTATTGGTAGTATCTGTATGTGTAGAGGCTTGGAGGGGCTTTGTGCTGGGAGAGAAGCTGAGCCCTGGTTTGGGGGCGGGGCTTCAGTGACTAGGGGTCCTATAAAGGTAGCAGCCAGTGAGGCAGCGGCACAGGAGCTAGCAAACAGACCTGTAAACAGGGGAGTTTGAGTGGGAGTTCTGTTGGAGGAGAACGTATTTGTGTGTGTTTTTGTATTGGTATTATCTGTATGTGTAGAGGCTTGGAGGGGCTTTGTGCTGGGAGAGAAGCTGAGCCCTGATTAGGGGGCGGGGCTTCACTGACTAGGGGTCCTATAAAGGTAGCAGCCAGTCAGGCAGCGGCACAGGAGCTAGCAAACAGAGCTCTGAACAGGGGAGTTTGAGTGGGAGTTCTGTTGGAGGAGAAGGTATTTGTGTGTGTTTTTGTATTGGTAGTATCTGTATGTGTAGAGGCTTGGAGTGGCTAGGTGCTGCGAGAGAAGCTGAGCCCTGATTAGGGGGCGGGGCTTCACTGACTAGGGGTCCTATAAAGGTAGCAGCCAGTCAGGCAGCGGCACAGGAGCTAGCAAACAGAGCTGTGAACAGGGGAGTTTGAGTGGGAGTTCTGTTGGAGGAGAAGGTATTTGTGTGTGTTTTTGTATTGGTAGTATCTGTATGTGTAGAGGCTTTTAGGGGCTAGGTGCTGCGAGAGAAGCTGAGCCCTGATTAGGGGGCGGGGCTTCACTGACTAGGGGTCCTATAAAGGTAGCAGCCAGTCAGGCAGCGGCACAGGAGCTAGCAAACAGAGCTGTGAACAGGGGAGTTTGAGTGGGAGTTCTGTTGGAGGAGAAGGTATTTGTGTGTGTGCGTTTTTGTATTGGTAGTATCTGTATGTGTAGAGGCTTTGAGGGGCTTTGTGCTGGGAGAGAAGCTGAGCCCTGATTAGGGGGCGGGGCTTCACTGACTACGGGTCCTATAAAGGTAGCAGCCAGTCAGGCAGCGGCACAGACAGCTGCAGCGGCACAGGAGGTAGCAAACAGAGCTCTAAACAGGGGAGTTTGAGTGGGAGTTCTGTTGGAGGAGAAGGTATTTGTGTGTGTTTTTGTATTGGTAGTATTTGTATGTGTAGAGGCTTGAAGGGGCTTTGTGCTGGGAGAGAAGCTTAGCCCTGATTAGGGGGCGGGGCTTCACTGACTAGGGGTCCTATAAAGGTAGCAGCCTGTCAGGCAGCGGCACAGGAGCTAGCAAACAGAGCTGTAAACAGGGCAGTTTGAGTGGGAGTTCTGTTGGAGGAGAAGGTATTTGTGTGTTTTTTTGTATTGGTAGTATCTGTATGTGTAGAGGCTTGGAGGGGCTTTGTGCTGGGAGAGAAGCTGAGCCCTGATTAGGGGGCGGGGCTTCACTGACTAGGGGTCCTATAAAGGTAGCAGCCAGTCAGGCAGCGGCACAGGAGCTAGCAAACAGAGCTCTGAACAGGGGAGTTTGAGTGGGAGTTCTTTTGGAGGAGAAGGTATTTGTGTGTGTTTTTGTATTGGTAGTATCTGTATGTGTAGAGGCTTGGAGTGGCTAGGTGCTGCGAGAGAAGCTGAGCCCTGATTAGGGGGCGGGGCTTCACTGACTAGGGGTCCTATAAAGGTAGCAGCCAGTCAGGCAGCGGCACAGGAGCTAGCAAACAGAGCTGTGAACAGGGGAGTTTGAGTGGGAGTTCTGTTGGAGGAGAAGGTATTTGTGTGTGTTTTTGTATTGGTAGTATCTGTATGTGTAGAGGCTTTTAGGGGCTAGGTGCTGCGAGAGAAGCTGAGCCCTGATTAGGGGACGGGGCTTCACTGACTAGGGGTCCTGTAAAGGTAGCAGCCAGTCAGGCAGCGGAACAGACAGCTGCAGTGGCACATTAGCTAGCAAACAGAGCTGTGAACAGGGGAGTTTGAGTGGGAGTTCTGTTGGAGGAGAAGGTATTTGTGTGTGTTTGGTTTTGTATTGGTAGTATCTGTATGTGTAGAGGCTTGGAGGGGCTTTGTGCTGGGAGAGAAGCTGAGCCCAGATTAGGGGGCGGGGCTTCAGTGACTAGGGGTCCTATAAAGGTACCAGCCAGACAGGCAGCGGCACAGGAGCTAGCAAACAGAGCTGTAAGCAGGGGAGTTTGAGTGGGAGTTCTGTTGGAGGAGAAGGTATTTGTGTCTGTGTGTTTTTGTATTGGTAGTATCTGTATGTGCAGGGGCTTTGTGCTGGGAGAGAAGCTGAGCCCTGATTAGGGGGCGGGGCTTCCCTGACTACGGGTCCTATAAAGGTAGCAGCCAGTCAGGCAGCGGCACAGGAGCTAGCAAACAGAGCTGTAAACAGGGGAGTTTGAGTGGGAGTTCTGTTGGAGGAGAAGGTATTTGTGTGTGTTTGGTTTTGCATTGGTAGTATCTGTTAGTGTAGAGGCTTGGAGGGGCTTTGTGCTGGGAGAGAAGCTGAGCCCTGATTAGGGGGCGGGGCTTCACTGACTAGGGGTCCTATAAAGGTAGCAGCCAGTCAGGCAGCGGCACAGGAGCTAGCAAACAGAGCTGTGAACAGGGGAGTTTGAGTGGGAGTTCTGTTGGAGGAGAAGTTATTTGTGTGTGTGTGTTTTTGTATTGGTAGTATCTGTATGTGTAGAGGCTTTGAGGGGCTTTGTGCTGGGAGAGAAGCTGAGCCCTGTTAGGGGGCGGGGCTTCACTGACTACGGGTCCTATAAAGGTAGCAGCCAGTCAGGCAGCGGCACAGGAGCTAGCAAACAGAGCTGTAAACAGGGCAGTTTGAGTGGGAGTTCTGTTGGAGGAGAAGGTATTTGTGTGTTTTTTTGTATTGGTAGTATCTGTATATGTAGAGGCTTGGAGGGGCTTTGTGCTGGGAGAGAAGCTGAGCCCTGATCAGGGGGCGGGGCTTCACTGACTAGGGGACCTATAAAGCTAGCAGCCAGTCAAGCAGCGGCACAGGAGCTAGCAAACAGAGCTATAAACAGGGGAGTTTGGGTGGGAGTTCTGTTGGAGGAGAAGGTATTTGTGTGTGTTTGGTTTTGTATTGGTAGTATCTGTATGTGTAGAGGCTTGGAGGGGCTTTGTGCTGGGAGAGAAGCTGAGCCCTGGTTTGGGGGCGGGGCTTCAGTGACTAGGGGTCCTATAAAGGTAGCAGCCAGTGAGGCAGCGGCACAGGAGCTAGCAAACAGACCTGTAAACAGGGGAGTTTGAGTGGGAGTTCTGTTGGAGGAGAACGTATTTGTGTGTGTTTTTGTATTGGTATTATCTGTATGTGTAGAGGCTTGGAGGGGCTTTGTGCTGGGAGAGAAGCTGAGCCCTGATTAGGGGGCGGGGCTTCACTGACTAGGGGTCCTATAAAGGTAGCAGCCAGTCAGGCAGCGGCACAGGAGCTAGCAAACAGAGCTCTGAACAGGGGAGTTTGAGTGGGAGTTCTGTTGGAGGAGACGGTATTTGTGTGTGTTTTTGTATTGGTAGTATCTGTATGTGTAGAGGCTTGGAGTGGCTAGGTGCTGCGAGAGAAGCTGAGCCCTGATTAGGGGGCGGGGCTTCACTGACTAGGGGTCCTATAAAGGTAGCAGCCAGTCAGGCAGCGGCACAGGAGCTAGCAAACAGAGCTGTGAACAGGGGAGTTTGAGTGGGAGTTCTGTTGGAGGAGAAGGTATTTGTGTGTGTTTTTGTATTGGTAGTATCTGTATGTGTAGAGGCTTTTAGGGGCTAGGTGCTGGGAGAGAAGCTGAGCCCTGATTAGGGGGCGGGGCTTCACTGACTAGGGGTCCTATAAAGGTAGCAGCCAGTCAGGCAGCGGCACAGACAGCTGCAGCGGCACAGGAGCTAGCAAACAGAGCTGTAAACAGGGGAGTTTGAGTGGGAGTTCTGTTGGAGGAGAAGGTATTTGTGTGTGCTTGGTTTTGTATTGGTAGTATCTGTATGTGTAGAGGCTTGAAGGGGCTTTGTGCTGGGAGAGAAGCTGAGCCCTGATTAGGGGGCGGGGCTTCACTGACTAGGGGTCCTATAAAGGTAGCAGCCAGTCAGGCATTGTCACAGACAGCTGCAGCGGCACAGGAGCTAGCAAACAGAGCTGTAAACAGGGGAGTCTGTGTGGGAGTTCTGTTGGAGGAGAAGGTATTTGTGTGTGTTTGGTTTTGTATTGTCAGTATCTGTATGTGCAGGGGCTTTGTGCTGGGAGAGAAGCTGAGCCCTGATTAGGGGGCGGGGGTTCCCTGACTAGGGGTCCTATAAAGGTAGCAGCCAGTCAGGCAGCGGCACAGGAGCTAGCAAACAGAGCTGTAAACAGGGGAGTTTGAGTGGGAGTTCTGTTGGAGGAGAAGGTATTTGTGTGTGTTTGGTTTTGCATTGGTAGTATCTGTATGTGTAGAGGCTTGGAGGGGCTTTGTGCTGGGAGAGAAGCTGAGCCCTGATTAGGGGGCGGGGCTTCACTGACTAGGGGTCCTATAAAGGTAGCAGCCAGTCAGGCAGCGGCACAGGAGCTAGCAAACAGAGCTGTGAACAGGGGAGTTTGAGTGGGAGTTCTGTTGGAGAAGTTATTTGTGTGTGTGTGTTTTTGTATTGGTAGTATCTGTATGTGTAGAGGCTTTGAGGGGCTTTGTGCTGGGAGAGAAGCTGAGCCCTGATTAGGGGCGGGGCTTCACTGACTACGGGTCCTATAAAGGTAGCAGCCAGTCAGGCAGCGGCACAGGAGCTAGCAAACAGAGCTGTAAACAGGGGAGTTTGAGTGGGAGTTCTGTTGGAGGAGAAGGTATTTGTGTGTGTTTGGTTTTGTATTGGTAGTATCTGTATGTGTAGAGGCTTGGAGGGGCTTTGTGCTGGGAGAGAAGCTGAGCTCTGGTTCGGGGGCGGGGCTTCAGTGACTAGGGGTCCTATAAAGGTAGCAGCCAGTCAGGCAGCGGCACAGGAGCTAGCAAACAGAGCTGTAAACAGGGGAGTTTGAGTGGGAGTTCTGTTGGAGGAGAAGGTATTTGTGTGTGTTTGGTTTTGTATTGGTAGTATCTGTATGTGTAGAGGCTTGGAGGGGCTTTGTGCTGGGAGAGAAGCTGAGCTCTGGTTTGGGGGCGGGGCTTCAGTGACTAGGGGTCCTATAAAGGTAGCAGCCAGTCAGGCAGCGGCACAGGAGCTAGCAAACAGAGCTGTAAACAGGGGAGTTTGAGTGGGAGTTCTGTTGGAGGAGAACGTATTTGTGTGTGTTTTTGTATTGGTATTATCTGTATGTGTAGAGGCTTGGAGGGGCTTTGTGCTGGGAGAGAAGCTGAGCCCTGATTAGGGGGTGGGGCTTCACTGATTAGGGGTCCTATAAAGGTAGCAGCCAGTCAGGCAGCGGCACAGGAGCTAGCAAACAGAGCTGTGAACAGGGGAGTTTGAGTGGGAGTTCTGTTGGAGGAGAAGGTATTTGTGTGTGTTTTTGTATTGGTAGTATCTGTATGTGTAGAGGCTTTTAGGGGCTAGGTGCTGCGAGAGAAGCTGAGCCTTGATTAGGGGGCTGGGCTTCACTGACTAGGGGTCCTATAAAGGTAGCAGCCAGTCAGGCAGCGGCACAGGAGCTAGCAAACAGAGCTGTAAACAGGGGAGTTTGAGTGGGAGTTCTCTTGGAGGAGATGGAATTTGTGTGTGTTTGGTTTTGCATTGGTAGTATCTGTATGTGTAGAGGCTTGGAGGGGCTTTGTGCTTGGAGAGAAGCTGCGCCCTGATTAGGGGGCGGGGCTTCACTGACTAGGGGTCCTATAAAGGTAGCAGCCAGTCAGGCAGCGGAACAGACAGCTGCAGTGGCACAGGAGCTAGCAAACAGAGCTGTAAACAGGG
Organism: Lepidochelys olivacea; assembly: GCF_965140295.1. NCBI lineage: Eukaryota > Metazoa > Chordata > Testudines > Cheloniidae > Lepidochelys > Lepidochelys olivacea. Next base: position 743,453 of record NC_140432.1, on the reverse strand, counting down.
GAGTTGGAGTGGGAGTTCTGTTGGAGGAGAAGGTATTTGTGTGTGTTTGGTTTTGTATTGTCAGTATCTGTATGTGCAGGGGCTTTGTGCTGGGAGAGAAGCTGAGCCCTGATCAGGGGGCGGGGGTTCACTGACTAGGGGTCCTATAAAGGTAGCAGCCAGTCAGGCAGCGGCACAGGAGCTAGCAAACAGAGCTGTGAACAGGGGAGTTTGAGTGGGAGTTCTGTTGGAGGAGAAGGTATTTGTGTGTGTTTTTGTATTGGTAGTATATGTATGTGTAGAGGCTTGGAGGGGCTAGGTGCTGGGAGAGAAGCTGAGCCCTGATTAGGGGGCGGGGCTTGACTGACTAGGGGTCCTATAAAGGTAGCAGCCAGTCAGGCAGCGGCTCAGACAGCTGCAGCGGCACAGGAGCTAGCAAACAGAGCTGTAAACAGGGGAGTTTGAGTGGGAGTTCTGTTGGAGGAGAAGGTATTTGTGTGTGTTTGGTTTTGTATTGGTAGTATCTGTATGTGTAGAGGCTTGGAGGGGCTTTGTGCTGGGAGAGAAGCTGAGCCCAGATTAGGGGGCGGGGCTGCAGTGACTAGGGGTCCTATAAAGGTACCAGCCAGTCAGGCAGCGGCACAGGAGCTAGCAAACAGAGCTGTAAGCAGGGGAGTTTGAGTGGGAGTTCTGTTGGAGGAGAACGTATTTGTGTGTGTTTTTGTATTGGTATTATCTGTATGTGTAGAGGCTTGGAGGGGCTTTGTGCTGGGAGAGAAGCTGAGCCCTGATTAGGGGGTGGGGCTTCACTGATTAGGGGTCCTATAAAGGTAGCAGCCAGTCAGGCAGCGGCACAGGAGCTAGCAAACAGAGCTGTGAACAGGGGAGTTTGAGAGGGAGTTCTGTTGGAGGAGAAGGTATTTGTGTGTGTTTTCGTATTGGTAGTATCTGTATGTGTAGAGGCTTGGAGTGGCTAGGTGCTGCGAGAGAAGCTGAGCCCTGATTACGGGGCGGGGCTTCACTGACTAGGGGTCCTATAAAGGTAGCAGCCAGTCAGGCAGCGGCACAGGAGCTAGCAAACAGAGCTGTGAACAGGGGAGTTTGAGTGGGAGTTCTGTTGGAGGAGAAAGTATTTGTGTGTGTTTTTGTATTGGTAGTATCTGTATGTGTAGAGGCTTTTAGGGGCTAGGGGCTGCGAGAGAAGCTGAGCCCTGATTAGGGGGCTGGGCTTCACTGACTAGGGGTCCTATAAAGGTAGCAGCCAGTCAGGCAGCGGCACAGGAGCTAGCAAACAGAGCTGTAAACAGGGGAGTTTGAGTGGGAGTTCTCTTGGAGGAGATGGAATTTGTGTGTGTTTGGTTTTGCATTGGTAGTATCTGTATGTGTAGAGGCTTGGAGGGGCTTTGTGCTTGGAGAGAAGCTGCGCCCTGATTAGGGGGCGGGGCTTCACTGACTAGGGGTCCTATAAAGGTAGCAGCCAGTCAGGCAGCGGAACAGACAGCTGCAGTGGCACAGGAGCTAGCAAACAGAGCTGTAAACAGGAGAGTTGGAGTGGGAGTTCTGTTGGAGGAGAAGGTATTTGTGTGTGTTTGGTTTTGTATTGTGAGTATCTGTATGTGCAGGGGCTTTGTGCTGGGAGAGAAGCTGAGCCCTGATCAGGGGGCGGGGGTTCACTGACTAGGGGTCCTATAAAGGTAGAAGCCAGTCAGGCAGTGGCACAGGAGCTAGCAAACAGAGCTGTGAACAGGGGAGTTTGAGTGGGAGTTCTGTTGGAGGAGAAGGTATTTGTGTGTGTTTTTGTATTGGTAGTATCTTTATGTGTAGAGGCTTGGAGGGGCTAGGTGCTGGGAGAGAAGCTGAGCCCTGATTAGGGGGCGGGGCTTCACTGACTAGGGGTCCTATAAAGGTAGCAGCCAGTCAGGCAGCGGCACAGGAGCTAGGAAACAGAGCTGTGAACAGGGGAGTTTGAGTGGGAGTTATGTTGGAGGAGAAGGTATTTGTGTGTGTTTTTGTATTGGTAGTATATGTATGTGTAGAGGCTTGAAGGGGCTTTGTGCTGGGAGAGAAGCTGAGCCCTGATTAGGGGGCGGGGCTTGACTGACTAGGGGTCCTATAAAGGTAGCAGCCAGTCAGGCAGCGGAACACACAGCTGCAGCGGCACAGGAGCTAGCAAACAGAGCTCTAAACAGGGGAGTTTGAGTGGGAGTTCTGTTGGAGGAGAAGGTATTTGTGTGTGTTTGGTTTTGTATTGTGAGTATCTGTATGTGCAGGGGCTTTGTGCTGGGAGAGAAGCTGAGCCCTGATTAGGGGGCGGGGCTTCACTGACTAGGGGTCCTATAAAGGTAGCAGCCAGTCAGGCAGCGGCACAGACAGCTGCAGCGGCACAGGAGCTAGCAAACAGAGCTGTAAACAGGGGAGTTTGAGTGGGAGTTCTGTTGGAGGAGAAGGTATTTGTGTGTGCTTGGTTTTGTATTGGTAGTATTTGTATGTGTAGAGGCTTGGAGGGGCTTTGTGCTGGGAGAGAAGCTGAGCCCTGATTAGGGGGCGGGGCTTCACTGACTAGGGTTCCTATAAAGGTAGCAGCCAGTCAGGCAGCGGAACAGACAGCTGCAGTGGCACAGGAGCTAGCAAACAGAGCTTTAAACAGGGGAATTTGAGTGGGAGTTCTGTTGGAGGAGAAGGTATTTGTGTGTGTTTTTGTATTGGTAGTATCTGTATGTGTAGAGGCTTGAAGGGGCTTTGTGCTGGGAGAGAAGCTGAGCCCTGATTAGGGGGCGGGGCTTCACTGACTAGGGGTCCTATAAAGGTAGCAGCCAGTCAGGCATTGTCACAGACAGCTGCAGCGGCACAGGAGCTAGCAAACAGAGCTGTAAACAGGCGAGTCTGTGTGGGAGTTCTGTTGGAGGAGAAGGTATTTGTGTGTGTTTGGTTTTGTATTGTCAGTATCTGTATGTGCAGGGGCTTTGTGCTGGGAGAGAAGCTGAGCCCTGATTAGGGGGCGGGGGTTCCCTGACTAGGGGTCCTATAAAGGTAGCAGCCAGTCAGGCAGCGGCACAGGAGCTAGCAAACAGAGCTGTAAACAGGGGAGTTTGAGTGGGAGTTCTGTTGGAGGAGAAGGTATTTGTGTGTGTTTGGTTTTGCATTGGTAGTATCTGTATGCGTAGAGGCTTGGAGGGGCTTTGTGCTGGGAGAGAAGCTGAGCCCTGATTAGGGGGCGGGGCTTCACTGACTAGGGGTCCTATAAAGGTAGCAGCCAGTCAGGCAGCGGCACAGGAGCTAGCAAACAGAGCTGTGAACAGGGGAGTTTGAGTGGGAGTTCTGTTGGAGGAGTAGGTATTTGTGTGTGTTTGGTTTTTTATTGGTAGTATCTGTATGTGTAGGGGTTTGGCGGGGCTTTGTGCTTGGAGAGAAGCTGAACCCTGATTAGGGGGCGGGGCTTCACTGACTAGGGGTCCTATAAAGGTAGCAGCCAGTCAGGCAGCGGCACAGACAGCTGCAGCGGCACAGGAGCTAGCAAACAGAGCTGTAAACAGGGGAGTTTGAGTGGGAGTTCTGTTGGAGGAGAAGGTATTTGTGTGTGTTTGGTTTTGTATTGGTAGTATCTGTATGTGTAGAGGCTTGGAGGGGCTTTGTGCTGGGAGAGAAGCTGAGCCCTGATTAGGGGGCGGGGCTTCACTGACTATGGGTCCTATAAAGGTAGCAGCCAGTCAGGCATTGGCACAGACAGCTGCAGCGGCACAGGAGCTAGCAAACAGAGCTGTAAACAGGGCAGTTTGAGTGTGAGTTGTGTTGGAGGAGAAGGTATTTGTGTGTGTTTTTGTATTGGTATTATCTGTATGTGTAGAGTCTTGGAGGGGCTTTGTGATGGGAGAGAAGCTGGGCCCTGATTAGGGGGCGGGGCTTCACTGATTAGGGGTCCTAGAAAGGGAGCCGCCAGTCAGGGAGCGGCACAGACAGCTGCAGTGGCACAGGAGCTAGCAAACAGAGCTGTAAAGAGGGGAGTTAGAGTGGGAGTTCTGTTGGAGCATAAGGTATTTGTGTGTGTTTGGTTTTGTATTGGTAGTATCTGTATGTGTAGGGGCTTTGTGCTGGGAGAGAAGCTGAGCCCTGATTAGGGGACGGGGCTTCACTGACTAGGGGTCCTATAAAGGTAGCAGCCAGTCAGGCAGCGGAACAGACAGCTGCAGCGGCACAGGAGCTAGCAAACAGAGCTGTAAACAGGGGATTTTGAGTGGGAGTTCTGTTGGAGGAGAAGGTATTTGTGTGTGTTTGGTTTTGTATTGTCAGTATCTGTATGTGCAGGGGCTTTGTGCTGGGAGAGAAGCTGAGCCCTGATTAGGGGGCGGGGCTTCACTGACTAGGGGTCCTATAAAGGTAGCAGCCAGTCAGGCAGCGGCACAGACAGCTGCAGCGGCACAGGAGCTAGCAAACAGAGCTGTAAACAGGGGAGTTTGAGTGGGAGTTCTGTTGGAGGAGAAGGTATTTGTGTGTGCTTGGTTTTGTATTGGTAGTATCTGTATGTGTAGAGGCTTGGAGGGGCTTTGTGCTGGGAGAGAAGCTGAGCCCTGATTAGGGGGCGGGGCTTCACTGACTAGGGTTCCTATAAAGGTAGCAGCCAGTCAGGCAGCGGAACAGACAGCTGCAGTGGCACAGGAGCTAGCAAACAGAGCTTTAAACAGGGGAATTTGAGTGGGAGTTCTGTTGGAGGAGAAGGTATTTGTGTGTGTTTTTGTATTGGTAGTATCTGTATGTGTAGAGGCTTGAAGGGGCTTTGTGCTGGGAGAGAAGCTGAGCCCTGATTAGGGGGCGGGGCTTCACTGACTAGGGGTCCTATAAAGGTAGCAGCCAGTCAGGCATTGTCACAGACAGCTGCAGCGGCACAGGAGCTAGCAAACAGAGCTGTAAACAGGGGAGTCTGTGTGGGAGTTCTGTTGGAGGAGAAGGTATTTGTGTGTGTTTGGTTTTGTATTGTCAGTATCTGTATGTGCAGGGGCTTTGTGCTGGGAGAGAAGCTGAGCCCTGATTAGGGGGCGGGGGTTCCCTGACTAGGGGTCCTATAAAGGTAGCAGCCAGTCAGGCAGCGGCACAGGAGCTAGCAAACAGAGCTGTAAACAGGGGAGTTTGAGTGGGAGTTCTGTTGGAGGAGAAGGTATTTGTGTGTGTTTGGTTTTGCATTGGTAGTATCTGTATGTGTAGAGGCTTGGAGGGGCTTTGTGCTGGGAGAGAAGCTGAGCCCTGATTAGGGGGCGGGGCTTCACTGACTAGGGGTCCTATAAAGGTAGCAGCAGTCAGGCAGCGGCACAGGAGCTAGCAAACAGAGCTGTGAACAGGGGAGTTTGAGTGGGAGTTCTGTTGGAGAAGTTATTTGTGTGTGTGTGTTTTTGTATTGGTAGTATCTGTATGTGTAGAGGCTTGGAGGGGCTTTGTGCTGGGAGAGAAGCTGAGCCCAGATTAGGGGGCGGGGCTGCAGTGACTAGGGGTCCTATAAAGGTACCAGCCAGTCAGGCAGCGGCACAGGAGCTAGCAAACAGAGCTGTAAGCAGGGGAGTTTGAGTGGGAGTTCTGTTGGAGGAGAAGGTATTTGTGTGTGTTTGGTTTTGTATTGGTAGTATCTGTATGTGTAGAGGCTTGGAGGGGCTTTGTGCTGGGAGAGAAGCTGAGCTCTGGTTCGGGGGCGGGGCTTCAGTGACTAGGGGTCCTATAAAGGTAGCAGCCAGTCAGGCAGCGGAACAGACAGCTGCAGTGGCACAGGAGCTAGCAAACAGAGCTGTAAACAGGGGAGTTGGAGTGGGAGTTCTGTTGGAGGAGAAGGTATTTGTGTGTGTCTGGTTTTGTATTGTCAGTATCTGTATGTGCAGGGGCTTTGTGCTGGGAGAGAAGCTGAGCCCTGATCAGGGGGCGGGGGTTCACTGACTAGGGGTCCTATAAAGGTAGCAGCCAGTCAGGCAGCGGCACAGGAGCTAGCAAACAGAGCTGTGAACAGGGGAGTTTGAGTGGGAGTTCTGTTGGAGGAGAAGGTATTTGTGTGTGTTTTTGTATTGGTAGTATATGTATGTGTAGAGGCTTGGAGGGGCTAGGTGCTGGGAGAGAAGCTGAGCCCTGATTAGGGGGCGGGGCTTGACTGACTAGGGGTCCTATAAAGGTAGCAGCCAGTCAGGCAGCGGCTCAGACAGCTGCAGCGGCACAGGAGCTAGCAAACAGAGCTGTAAACAGGGGAGTTTGAGTGGGAGTTCTGTTGGAGGAGAAGGTATTTGTGTGTGTTTGGTTGTGTATTGTCAGTATCTGTATGTGCAGGGGCTTTGTGCTGGGAGAGAAGCTGAGCCCTGATTAGGGGGCGGGGTTCCCTGACTAGGGGTCCTATAAAGGTAGCAGCCAGTCAGGCAGCGGCACAGGAGCTAGCAAACAGAGCTGTAAACAGGGGAGTTTGAGTGGGAGTTCTGTTGGAGGAGAAGGTATTTGTGTGTGTTTGGTTTTGTATTGGTAGTATCTGTATGTGTAGAGGCTTTGAGGGGCTTTGTGCTGGGAGAGAAGCTGAGCCCTGATTAGGGGCGGGGCTTCACTGACTACGGGTCCTATAAAGGTAGCAGCCAGTCAGGCAGCGGCACAGGAGCTAGCAAACAGAGCTGTAAGCAGGGGAGTTTGAGTGGGAGTTCTGTTGGAGGAGAAGGTATTTGTGTGTGTTTGGTTTTGTATTGGTAGTATCTGTATGTGTAGAGGCTTGGAGGGGCTTTGTGCTGGGAGAGAAGCTGAGCTCTGGTTCGGTGGCGGGGCTTCAGTGACAAGGGGTCCTATAAAGGTAGCAGCCAGTCAGGCAGCGGCACAGGAGCTAGCAAACAGAGCTGTAAACAGGGGAGTTTGAGTGGGAGTTCTGTTGGAGGAGAAGGTATTTGTGTGTGTTTGGTTTTGTATTGGTAGTATCTGTATGTGTAGAGGCTTGGAGGGGCTTTGTGCTGGGAGAGAAGCTGAGCTCTGGTTTGGGGGCGGGGCTTCAGTGACTAGGGGTCCTATAAAGGTAGCAGCCAGTCAGGCAGCGGCACAGGAGCTAGCAAACAGACCTGTAAACAGGGGAGTTTGAGTGGGAGTTCTGTTGGAGGAGAACGTATTTGTGTGTGTTTTTGTATTGGTATTATCTGTATGTGTAGAGGCTTGGAGGGGCTTTGTGCTGGGAGAGAAGCTGAGCCCTGATTAGGGGGTGGGGCTTCACTGATTAGGGGTCCTATAAAGGTAGCAGCCAGTCAGGCAGCGGCACAGGAGCTAGCAAACAGAGCTGTGAACAGGGGAGTTTGAGTGGGAGTTCTGTTGGAGGAGAAGGTATTTGTGTGTGTTTTTGTATTGGTAGTATCTGTATGTGTAGAGGCTTTTAGGGGCTAGGTGCTGCGAGAGAAGCTGAGCCCTGATTAGGGGGCTGGGCTTCACTGACTTGGGGTCCTATAAAGGTAGCAGCCAGTCAGGCAGCGGCACAGGAGCTAGCAAACAGAGCTGTAAACAGGGGAGTTTGAGTGGGAGTTCTCTTGGAGGAGATGGAATTTGTGTGTGTTTGGTTTTGCATTGGTAGTATCTGTATGTGTAGAGGCTTGGAGGGGCTTTGTGCTTGGAGAGAAGCTGCGCCCTGATTAGGGGGCGGGGCTTCACTGACTAGGGGTCCTATAAAGGTAGCAGCCAGTCAGGCAGCGGAACAGACAGCTGCAGTGGCACAGGAGCTAGCAAACAGAGCTGTAAACAGGGGAGTTGGAGTGGGAGTTCTGTTGGAGGAGAAGGTATTTGTGTGTGTTTGGTTTTGTATTGTCAGTATCTGTATGTGCAGGGGCTTTGTGCTGGGAGAGAAGCTGAGCCCTGATCAGGGGGCGGGGGTTCACTGACTAGGGGTCCTATAAAGGTAGCAGCCAGTCAGGCAGCGGCACAGGAGCTAGCAAACAGAGCTGTGAACAGGGGAGTTTGAGTGGGAGTTCTGTTGGAGGAGAAGGTATTTGTGTGTGTTTTTGTATTGGTAGTATCTGTATGTGTAGAGGCTTGGAGGGGCTTTGTGCTTGGAGAGAAGCTGCGCCCTGATTAGGGGGCGGGGCTTCACTGACTAGGGGTCCTATAAAGGTAGCAGCCAGTCAGGCAGCGGAACAGACAGCTGCAGTGGCACAGGAGCTAGCAAACAGAGCTGTAAACAGGGGAGTTGGAGTGGGAGTTCTGTTGGAGGAGAAGGTATTTGTGTGTGTCTGGTTTTGTATTGTCAGTATCTGTATGTGCAGGGGCTTTGTGCTGGGAGAGAAGCTGAGCCCTGATCAGGGGGCGGGGGTTCACTGACTAGGGGTCCTATAAAGGTAGCAGCCAGTCAGGCAGCGGCACAGGAGCTAGCAAACAGAGCTGTGAACAGGGGAGTTTGAGTGGGAGTTCTGTTGGAGGAGAAGGTATTTGTGTGTGTTTGGTTTTGTATTGTCAGTATCTGTATGTGCAGGGGCTTTGTGCTGGGAGAGAAGCTGAGCCCTGATTAGGGGGCGGGGTTCCCTGACTAGGGGTCCTATAAAGGTAGCAGCCAGTCAGGCAGCGGCACAGGAGCTAGCAAACAGAGCTGTAAACAGGGGAGTTTGAGTGGGAGTTCTGTTGGAGGAGAAGGTATTTGTGTGTGTTTGGTTTTGCATTGGTAGTATCTGTATGTGTAGAGGCTTGGAGGGGCTTTGTGCTGGGAGAGAAGCTGAGCCCTGATTAGGGGGCGGGGCTTCACTGACTAGGGGTCCTATAAAGGTAGCAGCCAGTCAGGCAGCGGCACAGGAGCTAGCAAACAGAGCTGTAAACAGGGGAGTTTGAGTGGGAGTTCTGTTGGAGAAGTTATTTGTGTGTGTGTGTTTTTGTATTGGTAGTATCTGTATGTGTAGAGGCTTTGAGGGGCTTTGTGCTGGGAGAGAAGCTGAGCCCTGATTAGGGGCGGGGCTTCACTGACTACGGGTCCTATAAAGGTAGCAGCCAGTCAGGCAGCGGCACAGACAGCTGCAGCGGCACAGGAGGTAGCAAACAGAGCTGTAAACAGGGGAGTTTGAGTGGGAGTTCTGTTGGAGGAGTAGGTATTTGTGTGTGTTTGGTTTTTTATTGGTAGTATCTGTATGTGTAGGGGTTTGGCGGGGCTTTGTGTTTGGAGAGAAGCTGAACCCTGATTAGGGGGCGGGGCTTCACTGACTAGGGGTCCTATAAAGGTAGCAGCCAGTCAGGCAGCAGAACAGACAGCTGCAGTGGCACAGGAGCTAGCAAACAGAGCTTTAAACAGGGGAATTTGAGTGGGAGTTCTGTTGGAGGAGAAGGTATTTGTGTGTGTTTTTGTATTGGTAGTATCTGTATGTGTAGAGGCTTGAAGGGGCTTTGTGCTGGGAGAGAAGCTGAGCCCTGATTAGGGGGCGGGGCTTCACTGACTCTGGGTCCTATAAAGGTAGCAGCCAGTCAGGCATTGGCACAGACAGCTGCAGCGGCACAGGAGCTAGCAAACAGAGCTGTAAACAGGGCAGTTTGAGTGGGAGTTGTGTTGGAGGAGAAGGTATTTGTGTGTGTTTTTGTATTGGTATTATCTGTATGTGTAGAGTCTTGGAGGGGCTTTGTGATGGGAGAGAAGCTGGGCCCTGATTAGGGGGCGGGGCTTCACTGATTAGGGGTCCTAGAAAGGGAGCCGCCAGTCAGGGAGCGGCACAGACAGCTGCAGTGGCACAGGAGCTAGCAAACAGAGCTGTAAAGAGGGGAGTTAGAGTGGGAGTTCTGTTGGAGCAGAAGGTATTTGTGTGTGTTTGGTTTTGTATTGGTAGTATCTGTATGTGTAGGGACTTTGTGCTGGGAGAGAAGCTGAGCCCTGATTAGGGGACGGGGCTTCACTGACTAGGGGTCCTATAAAGGTAGCAGCCAGTCAGGCAGCGGAACAGACAGCTGCAGCGGCACAGGAGCTAGCAAACAGAGCTGTAAACAGGGGAGTTTGAGTGGGAGTTCTGTTGGAGGAGAAGGTATTTGTGTGTGTTTGGTTTTGTATTGTCAGTATCTGTATGTGCAGGGGCTTTGTGCTGGGAGAGAAGCTGAGCCCTGATTAGGGGGCGGGGCTTCACTGACTAGGGGTCCTATAAAGGTAGCAGCCAGTCAGGCAGCGGCACAGACAGCTGCAGCGGCACAGGAGCTAGCAAACAGAGCTGTAAACAGGGGAGTTTGAGTGGGAGTTCTGTTGGAGGAGAAGGTATTTGTGTGTGCTTGGTTTTGTATTGGTAGTATCTGTATGTGTAGAGGCTTGGAGGGGCTTTGTGCTGGGAGAGAAGCTGAGCCCTGATTAGGGGGCGGGGCTTCACTGACTAGGGTTCCTATAAAGGTAGCAGCCAGTCAGGCAGCGGAACAGACAGCTGCAGTGGCACAGGAGCTAGCAAACAGAGCTTTAAACAGGGGAATTTGAGTGGGAGTTCTGTTGGAGGAGAAGGTATTTGTGTGTGTTTTTGTATTGGTAGTATCTGTATGTGTAGAGGCTTGAAGGGGCTTTGTGCTGGGAGAGAAGCTGAGCCCTGATTAGGGGGCGGGGCTTCACTGACTAGGGGTCCTATAAAGGTAGCAGCCAGTCAGGCATTGTCACAGACAGCTGCAGCGGCACAGGAGCTAGCAAACAGAGCTGTAAACAGGGGAGTCTGTGTGGGAGTTCTGTTGGAGGAGAAGGTATTTGTGTGTGTTTGGTTTTGTATTGTCAGTATCTGTATGTGCAGGGGCTTTGTGCTGGGAGAGAAGCTGAGCCCTGATTAGGGGGCGGGGGTTCCCTGACTAGGGGTCCTATAAAGGTAGCAGCCAGTCAGGCAGCGGCACCGGAGCTAGCAAACAGAGCTGTAAACAGGGGAGTTTGAGTGGGAGTTCTGTTGGAGGAGAAGGTATTTGTGTGTGTTTGGTTTTGCATTGGTAGTATCTGTATGTGTAGAGGCTTGGAGGGGCTTTGTGCTGGGAGAGAAGCTGAGCCCTGATTAGGGGGCGGGGCTTCACTGACTAGGGGTCCTATAAAGGTAGCAGCCAGTCAGGCAGCGGCACAGGAGCTAGCAAACAGAGCTGTGAACAGGGGAGTTTGAGTGGGAGTTCTGTTGGAGAAGTTATTTGTGTGTGTGTGTTTTTGTATTGGTAGTATCTGTATGTGTAGAGGCTTTGAGGGGCTTTGTGCTGGGAGAGAAGCTGAGCCCTGATTAGGGGCGGGGCTTCACTGACTACGGGTCCTATAAAGGTAGCAGCCAGTCAGGCAGCGGCACAGACAGCTGCAGTGGCACAGGAGCTAGCAAACAGAGCTTTAAACAGGGGAATTTGAGTGGGAGTTCTGTTGGAGGAGAAGGTATTTGTGTGTGTTTTTGTATTGGTAGTATCTGTATGTGTAGAGGCTTGAAGGGGCTTTGTGCTGGGAGAGAAGCTGAGCCCTGATTAGGGGGCGGGGCTTCACTGACTATGGGTCCTATAAAGGTAGCAGCCAGTCAGGCATTGGCACAGACAGCTGCAGCGGCACAGCAGCTAGCAAACAGAGCTGTAAACAGGGCAGTTTGAGTGGGAGTTGTGTTGGAGGAGAAGGTATTTGTGTGTGTTTTTGTATTGGTATTATCTGTATGTGTAGAGTCTTGGAGGGGCTTTGTGATGGGAGAGAAGCTGGGCCCTGATTAGGGGGCGGGGCTTCACTGATTAGGGGTCCTAGAAAGGGAGCCGCCAGTCAGGGAGCGGCACAGACTGCTGCAGTGGCACAGGAGCTAGCAAAGAGAGCTGTAAAGAGGGGAGTTAGAGTGGGAGTTCTGTTGGAGCAGAAGGTATTTGTGTGTGTTTGGTTTTGTATTGGTAGTATCTGTATGTGTAGGGGCTTTGTGCTGGGAGAGAAGCTGAGCCCTGATTAGGGGACGGGGCTTCACTGACTAGGGGTCCTATAAAGGTAGCAGCCAGTCAGGCAGCGGAACAGACAGCTGCAGCGGCACAGGAGCTAGCAAACAGAGCTGTAAACAGGGGAGTTTGAGTGGGAGTTCTGTTGGAGGAGAAGGTATTTGTGTGTGTTTGGTTTTGTATTGTCAGTATCTGTATGTGCAGGGGCTTTGTGCTGGGAGAGAAGCTGAGCCCTGATTAGGGGGCGGGGCTTCACTGACTAGGGGTCCTATAAAGGTAGCAGCCAGTCAGGCAGCGGCACAGACAGCTGCAGTGGCACAGGAGCTAGCAAACAGAGCTTTAAACAGGGGAATTTGAGTGGGAGTTGTGTTGGAGGAGAAGGTATTTGTGTGTGTTTTTGTATTGGTAGTATCTGTATGTGTAGAGGCTTGAAGGGGCTTTGTGCTGGGAGAGAAGCTGAGCCCTGATTAGGGGGCGGGGCTTCACTGACTAGGGGTCCTAGAAAGGGAGCAGCCAGTCAGGCATTGGCACAGACAGCTGCAGCGGCACAGGAGCTAGCAAACAGAGCTGTAAAGAGGGGAGTTTGAGTGGGAGTTCTGTTGGAGCAGAAGGTATTTGGGTGTGTTTGGTTTTGTATTGGTAGTATCTGTATGTGTAGGGGCTTTGTGCTGGGAGAGAAGCTGAGCCCTGATTAGGGGACGGGGCTTCACTCACTAGGGGTCCTGTAAAGGTAGCAGCCAGTCAGGCAGCGGAACAGACAGCTGCAGTGGCACAGGAGTTAGCAAACAGAGCTGTGAACAGGGGAGTTTGAGTGGGAGTTCTGTTGGAGGAGAAGGTATTTGTGTATGTTTTTGTATTGGTATTATCTGTATGTGTAGAGGCTTGGAGGGGCTAGGTGCTGTGAGAGAAGCTGAGCCCTGATTAGGGGGCGGGGCTTCTCTGACTAGGGGTCCTATAAAGGTAGCAGCCAGTCAGGCAGCGGCACAGACAGCTGCAGTGGCACAGGAGCTAGCAAACAGAGCTGTGAACAGGGGAGTTTGAGTGGGAGTTCTGTTGGAGGAGAAGGTATTTGTGTGTGTTTGGTTTTGCATTGGTAGTATCTGTATGTGCAGGGGCTTTGTGCTGGGAGAGAAGCTGAGCCCTGATTAGGGGGCGGGGCTTCACTGACTAGGGTTCCTATAAAGGTAGCAGCCAGTCAGGCAGCGGCACAGGAGCTAGCAAACAGAGCTGTAAGCAGGGCAGTTTGAGTGGGAGTTCTGTTGGAGGAGAAGGTATTTGTGTGTTTTTTTGTATTGGTAGTATCTGTATATGTAGAGGCTTGGAGGGGCTTTGTGCTGGGAGAGAAGCTGAGCCCTGATCAGGGGGCGGGGCTTCACTGACTAGGGGTCCTATAAAGCTAGCAGCCAGTCAAGCAGCGGCACAGGAGCTAGCAAACAGAGCTGTAAACAGGGCAGTTTGAGTGGGAGTTCTGTTGGAGGAGAAGGTATTTGTGTGTGTTTTTGTATAGGTAGTATCTGTATGTGTAGAGGCTTGGAGGGGCTTTGTGCTGCGAGAGAAGCTGGGCCCTGATTAGGGGGCGGGGCTTCACTGACTAGGTGTCCTATAAAGGGAGCAGCCAGTCAGGCAGCGGCACAGGAGCTAGCAAACAGAGCTGTAAACAGGGGAGTTTGAGTGGTAGTTCTGTTGGAGGATAAGGTATTTGTGTGTGTTTGGTTTTGTATTGGTAGTATCTGTATGTGTAGAGGCTTGGAGGGGCTTTGTGCTGGGAGAGAAGCTGAGCCCTGATTAGGGGGCTGGGCTTCAGTGACTAGGGGTCCTATAAAGGTACCAGCCAGACAGGCAGCGGCACAGGAGCTAGCAACCAGAGCTGTAAACAGGGGAGTTTGAGTGGGAGTTCTGTTGGAGGAGAAGTTATTTGTGTGTGTGTGTTTTTGTATTGGTAGTATCTGTATGTGTAGAGGCTTTGAGGGGCTTTGTGCTGGGAGAGAAGCTGAGCCCTGATTAGGGGGCGGGGCTTCACTGACTACGGGTCCTATAAAGGTAGCAGCCAGTCAGGCAGCGGCACAGGAGCTAGCAAACAGAGCTGTAAACAGGGCAGTTTGAGTGGGAGTTCTGTTGGAGGAGAAGGTATTTGTGTGTTTTTTTGTATTGGTAGTATCTGTATATGTAGAGGCTTGGAGGGGCTTTGTGCTGGGAGAGAAGCTGAGCCCTGATCAGGGGGCGGGGCTTCACTGACTAGGGGACCTATAAAGCTAGCAGCCAGTCAAGCAGCGGCACAGGAGCTAGCAAACAGAGCTTTAAACAGGGGAGTTTGAGTGGGAGTTCTGTTGGAGGAGAAGGTATTTGTGTGTGTTTGGTTTTGTATTGGTAGTATCTGTATGTGTAGAGGCTTGGAGGGGCTTTGTGCTGGGAGAGAAGCTGAGCCCAGATTAGGGGGCGGGGCTTCAATGACTAGGGGTCCTATAAAGGTACCAGCCAGTCAGGCAGCGGAACACACAGCTGCAGTGGCACAGGAGCTAGCAAACAGAGCTGTGAACAGGGGAGTTTGAGTGGGAGTTCTGTTGGAGGAGAAGGTATTTGTGTGTGTTTGGTTTTGCATTGGTAGTATCTGTATGTGCAGGGGCTTTGTGCTGGGAGAGAAGCTGAGCCCTGATTAGGGGGCGGGGCTTCACTGACTAGGGTTCCTATAAAGGTAGCAGCCAGTCAGGCAGCGGCACAGGAGCTAGCAAACAGAGCTGTAAGCAGGGCAGTTTGAGTGGGAGTTCTGTTGGAGGAGAAGGTATTTGTGTGTTTTTTTGTATTGGTAGTATCTGTATATGTAGAGGCTTGGAGGGGCTTTGTGCTGGGAGAGAAGCTGAGCCCTGATCAGGGGGCGGGGCTTCACTGACTAGGGGTCCTATAAAGCTAGCAGCCAGTCAAGCAGCGGCACAGGAGCTAGCAAACAGAGCTGTAAACAGGGCAGTTTGAGTGGGAGTTCTGTTGGAGGAGAAGGTATTTGTGTGTGTTTTTGTATAGGTAGTATCTGTATGTGTAGAGGCTTGGAGGGGCTTTGTGCTGCGAGAGAAGCTGGGCCCTGATTAGGGGGCGGGGCTTCACTGACTAGGTGTCCTATAAAGGGAGCAGCCAGTCAGGCAGCGGCACAGGAGCTAGCAAACAGAGCTGTAAACAGGGGAGTTTGAGTGGTAGTTCTGTTGGAGGATAAGGTATTTGTGTGTGTTTGGTTTTGTATTGGTAGTATCTGTATGTGTAGAGGCTTGGAGGGGCTTTGTGCTGGGAGAGAAGCTGAGCCCTGATTAGGGGGCTGGGCTTCAGTGACTAGGGGTCCTATAAAGGTACCAGCCAGACAGGCAGCGGCACAGGAGCTAGCAACCAGAGCTGTAAACAGGGGAGTTTGAGTGGGAGTTCTGTTGGAGGAGAAGTTATTTGTGTGTGTGTGTTTTTGTATTGGTAGTATCTGTATGTGTAGAGGCTTTGAGGGGCTTTGTGCTGGGAGAGAAGCTGAGCCCTGATTAGGGGGCGGGGCTTCACTGACTACGGGTCCTATAAAGGTAGCAGCCAGTCAGGCAGCGGCACAGGAGCTAGCAAACAGAGCTGTAAACAGGGCAGTTTGAGTGGGAGTTCTGTTGGAGGAGAAGGTATTTGTGTGTTTTTTTGTATTGGTAGTATCTGTATATGTAGAGGCTTGGAGGGGCTTTGTGCTGGGAGAGAAGCTGAGCCCTGATCAGGGGGCGGGGCTTCACTGACTAGGGGACCTATAAAGCTAGCAGCCAGTCAAGCAGCGGCACAGGAGCTAGCAAACAGAGCTTTAAACAGGGGAGTTTGAGTGGGAGTTCTGTTGGAGGAGAAGGTATTTGTGTGTGTTTGGTTTTGTATTGGTAGTATCTGTATGTGTAGAGGCTTGGAGGGGCTTTGTGCTGGGAGAGAAGCTGAGCCCAGATTAGGGGGCGGGGCTTCAATGACTAGGGGTCCTATAAAGGTACCAGCCAGTCAGGCAGCGGAACACACAGCTGCAGCGGCACAGGAGCTAGCAAACAGAGCTCTAAACAGGGGAGTTTGAGTGGGAGTTCTGTTGGAGGAGAAGGTATTTGTGTGTGTTTGGTTTTTATTGGTAGTATCTGTATGTGAAGGGGTTTGGCGGGGCTTTGTGCTTGGAGAGAAGCTGAACCCTGATTAGGGGGCGGGGCTTCACTGACTAGGGGTCCTATAAAGGTAGCAGCCAGTCAGGCAGCGGAACACACAGCTGCAGCGGCACAGGAGCTAGCAAACAGAGCTCTAAACAGGGGAGTTTGAGTGGGAGTTCTGTTGGAGGAGAAGGTATTTGTGTGTGTTTGGTTTTGTATTGGTAGTATCTGTATGTGTAGAGGCTTGGAGGGGCTTTGTGCTGGGAGAGAAGCTGAGCCCTGGTTTGGGGGCGGGGCTTCAGTGACTAGGGGTCCTATAAAGGTAGCAGCCAGTGAGGCAGCGGCACAGGAGCTAGCAAACAGAGCTGTGAACAGGGGAGTTTGAGTGGGAGTTCTGTTGGAGGAGAAGGTATTTGTGTGTGTTTTTGTATTGGTAGTATCTGTATGTGTAGAGGCTTGGAGTGGCTAGGTGCTGCGAGAGAAGCTGAGCCCTGATTAGGGGACGGGGCTTCACTGACTAGGGGTCCTGTAAAGGTAGCAGCCAGTCAGGCAGCGGAACAGACAGCTGCAGTGGCACATTAGCTAGCAAACAGAGCTGTGAACAGGGGAGTTTGAGTGGGAGTTCTGTTGGAGGAGAAGGTATTTGTGTGTGTTTGGTTTTGCATTGGTAGTATCTGTATGTGCAGGGGCTTTGTGCTGGGAGAGAAGCTGAGCCCTGATTAGGGGGCGGGGCTTCACTGACTAGGGGTCCTATAAAGCTAGCAGCCAGTCAAGCAGCGGCACAGGAGCTAGCAAACAGAGCTGTAAACAGGGCAGTTTGAGTGGGAGTTCTGTTGGAGGAGAAGGTATTTGTGTGTGTTTTTGTATAGGTAGTATCTGTATGTGTAGAGGCTTGGAGGGGCTTTGTGCTGGGAGAGAAGCTGGGCCCTGATTAGGGGGCGGGGCTTCACTGACTAGGTGTCCTATAAAGGGAGCAGCCAGTCAGGCAGCGGCACAGGAGCTAGCAAACAGAGCTGTAAACAGGGGAGTTTGAGTGGTAGTTCTGTTGGAGGATAAGGTATTTGTGTGTGTTTGGTTTTGTATTGGTAGTATCTGTATGTGTAGAGGCTTGGAGGGGCTTTGTGCTGGGAGAGAAGCTGAGCCCTGATTAGGGGGCGGGGCTTCAGTGACTAGGGGTTATATAAAGGTACCAGCCAGACAGGCAGCGGCACAGGAGCTAGCAAACAGAGCTGTAAACAGGGGAGTTTGAGTGGTAGTTCTGTTGGAGGATAAGGTATTTGTGTGTGTGTGTTTTTGTATTGGTAGTATCTGTATGTGCTGGGGCTTTGTGCTGGGAGAGAAGCTGAGCCCTGATTAGGGGGCGGGGCTTCACTGACTAGGGTTCCTATAAAGGTAGCAGCCGGTCAGGCAGCGGAACAGACAGCTGCAGTGGCACAGGAGCTAGCAAACAGAGCTTTAAACAGGGGAATTTGAGTGGGAGTTCTGTTGGAGGAGAAGGTATTTGTGTGTGTTTTTGTATTGGTAGTATCTGTATGTGTAGAGGCTTGAAGGGGCTTTGTGCTGGGAGAGAAGCTGAGCCCTGATTAGGGGGCGGGGCTTCACTGACTAGGGGTCCTATAAAGGTAGCAGCCAGTCAGGCATTGTCACAGACAGCTGCAGCGGCACAGGAGCTAGCAAACAGAGCTGTAAACAGGGGAGTCTGTGTGGGAGTTCTGTTGGAGGAGAAGGTATTTGTGTGTGTTTGGTTTTGTATTGTCAGTATCTGTATGTGCAGGGGCTTTGTGCTGGGAGAGAAGCTGAGCCCTGATTAGGGGGCGGGGGTTCCCTGACTAGGGGTCCTATAAAGGTAGCAGCCAGTCAGGCAGCGGCACCGGAGCTAGCAAACAGAGCTGTAAACAGGGGAGTTTGAGTGGGAGTTCTGTTGGAGGAGAAGGTATTTGTGTTTGTTTGGTTTTGCATTGGTAGTATCTGTATGTGTAGAGGCTTGGAGGGGCTTTGTGCTGGGAGAGAAGCTGAGCCCTGATTAGGGGGCGGGGCTTCACTGACTAGGGGTCCTATAAAGGTAGCAGCCAGTCAGGCAGCGGCACAGGAGCTAGCAAACAGAGCTGTGAACAGGGGAGTTTGAGTGGGAGTTCTGTTGGAGAAGTTATTTGTGTGTGTGTGTTTTTGTATTGGTAGTATCTGTATGTGTAGAGGCTTTGAGGGGCTTTGTGCTGGGAGAGAAGCTGAGCCCTGATTAGGGGCGGGGCTTCACTGACTACGGGTCCTATAAAGGTAGCAGCCAGTCAGGCAGCGGCACAGACAGCTGCAGCGGCACAGGAGGTAGCAAACAGAGCTGTAAACAGGGGAGTTTGAGTGGGAGTTCTGTTGGAGGAGTAGGTATTTGTGTGTGTTTGGTTTTTTATTGGTAGTATCTGTATGTGTAGGGGTTTGGCGGGGCTTTGTGCTTGGAGAGAAGCTGAACCCTGATTAGGGGGCGGGGCTTCACTGACTAGGGGTCCTATAAAGGTAGCAGCCAGTCAGGCAGCAGAACAGACAGCTGCAGTGGCACAGGAGCTAGCAAACAGAGCTTTAAACAGGGGAATTTGAGTGGGAGTTCTGTTGGAGGAGAAGGTATTTGTGTGTGTTTTTGTATTGGTAGTATCTGTATGTGTAGAGGCTTGAAGGGGCTTTGTGCTGGGAGAGAAGCTGAGCCCTGATTAGGGGGCGGGGCTTCACTGACTATGGGTCCTATAAAGGTAGCAGCCAGTCAGGCATTGGCACAGACAGCTGCAGCGGCACAGGAGCTAGCAAACAGAGCTGTAAACAGGGCAGTTTGAGTGGGAGTTGTGTTGGAGGAGAAGGTATTTGTGTGTGTTTTTGTATTGGTATTATCTGTATGTGTAGAGTCTTGGAGGGGCTTTGTGATGGGAGAGGGACCTGGGCCCTGATTAGGGGGCGGGGCTTCACTGATTAGGGGTCCTATAAAGGTAGCAGCCAGTCAGGCAGCAGAACAGACAGCTGCAGTGGCACAGGAGCTAGCAAACAGAGCTGTAAACAGGGCAGTTTGAGTGGGAGTTGTGTTGGAGGAGAAGGTATTTGTGTGTGTTTTTGTATTGGTAGTATCTGTATGTGTAGAGGCTTGAAGGGGCTTTGTGCTGGGAGAGAAGCTGAGCCCTGATTAGGGGGCGGGGCTTCACTGACTAGGGGTCCTAGAAAGGGAGCAGCCAGTCAGGCATTGGCACAGACAGCTGCAGCGGCACAGGAGCTAGCAAACAGAGCTGTAAAGAGGGGAGTTTGAGTGGGAGTTCTGTTGGAGCAGAAGGTATTTGGGTGTGTTTGGTTTTGTATTGGTAGTATCTGTATGTGTAGGGGCTTTGTGCTGGGAGAGAAGCTGGCCCTGATTAGGGGACGGGGCTTCACTCACTAGGGGTCCTGTAAAGGTAGCAGCCAGTCAGGCAGCGGAACAGACAGCTGCAGTGGCACAGGAGTTAGCAAACAGAGCTGTGAACAGGGGAGTTTGAGTGGGAGTTCTGTTGGAGGAGAAGGTATTTGTGTGTGTTTTTGTATTGGTATTATCTGTATGTGTAGAGGCTTGGAGGGGCTAGGTGCTGTGAGAGAAGCTGAGCCCTGATTAGGGGGCGGGGCTTCTCTGACTAGGGGTCCTATAAAGGTAGCAGCCAGTCAGGCAGCGGCACAGACAGCTGCAGTGGCACAGGAGCTAGCAAACAGAGCTGTGAACAGGGGAGTTTGAGTGGGAGTTCTGTTGGAGGAGAAGGTATTTGTGTGTGTTTGGTTTTGCATTGGTAGTATCTGTATGTGCAGGGGCTTTGTGCTGGGAGAGAAGCTGAGCCCTGATTAGGGGGCGGGGCTTCACTGACTAGGGTTCCTATAAAGGTAGCAGCCAGTCAGGCAGCGGCACAGGAGCTAGCAAACAGAGCTGTAAGCAGGGCAGTTTGAGTGGGAGTTCTGTTGGAGGAGAAGGTATTTGTGTGTTTTTTTGTATTGGTAGTATCTGTATATGTAGAGGCTTGGAGGGGCTTTGTGCTGGGAGAGAAGCTGAGCCCTGATCAGGGGGCGGGGCTTCACTGACTAGGGGTCCTATAAATCTAGCAGCCAGTCAAGCAGCGGCACAGGAGCTAGCAAACAGAGCTTTAAACAGGGGAATTTGAGTGGGAGTTCTGTTGGAGGAGAAGGTATTTGTGTGTGTTTTTGTATTGGTAGTATCTGTATGTGTAGAGGCTTGAAGGGGCTTTGTGCTGGGAGAGAAGCTGAGCCCTGATTAGGGGGCGGGGCTTCACTGACTAGGGGTCCTATAAAGGTAGCAGCCAGTCAGGCATTGTCACAGACAGCTGCAGCGGCACAGGAGCTAGCAAACAGAGCTGTAAACAGGGGAGTCTGTGTGGGAGTTCTGTTGGAGGAGAAGGTATTTGTGTGTGTTTGGTTTTGTATTGTCAGTATCTGTATGTGCAGGGGCTTTGTGCTGGGAGAGAAGCTGAGCCCTGATTAGGGGGCGGGGGTTCCCTGACTAGGGGTCCTATAAAGGTAGCAGCCAGTCAGGCAGCGGCACCGGAGCTAGCAAACAGAGCTGTAAACAGGGGAGTTTGAGTGGGAGTTCTGTTGGAGGAGAAGGTATTTGTGTTTGTTTGGTTTTGCATTGGTAGTATCTGTATGTGTAGAGGCTTGGAGGGGCTTTGTGCTGGGAGAGAAGCTGAGCCCTGATTAGGGGGCGGGGCTTCACTGACTAGGGGTCCTATAAAGGTAGCAGCCAGTCAGGCAGCGGCACAGGAGCTAGCAAACAGAGCTGTGAACAGGGGAGTTTGAGTGGGAGTTCTGTTGGAGAAGTTATTTGTGTGTGTGTGTTTTTGTATTGGTAGTATCTGTATGTGTAGAGGCTTTGAGGGGCTTTGTGCTGGGAGAGAAGCTGAGCCCTGATTAGGGGCGGGGCTTCACTGACTACGGGTCCTATAAAGGTAGCAGCCAGTCAGGCAGCGGCACAGACAGCTGCAGCGGCACAGGAGGTAGCAAACAGAGCTGTAAACAGGGGAGTTTGAGTGGGAGTTCTGTTGGAGGAGTAGGTATTTGTGTGTGTTTGGTTTTTTATTGGTAGTATCTGTATGTGTAGGGGTTTGGCGGGGCTTTGTGCTTGGAGAGAAGCTGAACCCTGATTAGGGGGCGGGGCTTCACTGACTAGGGGTCCTATAAAGGTAGCAGCCAGTCAGGCAGCAGAACAGACAGCTGCAGTGGCACAGGAGCTAGCAAACAGAGCTTTAAACAGGGGAATTTGAGTGGGAGTTCTGTTGGAGGAGAAGGTATTTGTGTGTGTTTTTGTATTGGTAGTATCTGTATGTGTAGAGGCTTGAAGGGGCTTTGTGCTGGGAGAGAAGCTGAGCCCTGATTAGGGGGCGGGGCTTCACTGACTATGGGTCCTATAAAGGTAGCAGCCAGTCAGGCATTGGCACAGACAGCTGCAGCGGCACAGGAGCTAGCAAACAGAGCTGTAAACAGGGCAGTTTGAGTGGGAGTTGTGTTGGAGGAGAAGGTATTTGTGTGTGTTTTTGTATTGGTATTATCTGTATGTGTAGAGTCTTGGAGGGGCTTTGTGATGGGAGAGGGACCTGGGCCCTGATTAGGGGGCGGGGCTTCACTGATTAGGGGTCCTATAAAGGTAGCAGCCAGTCAGGCAGCAGAACAGACAGCTGCAGTGGCACAGGAGCTAGCAAACAGAGCTGTAAACAGGGCAGTTTGAGTGGGAGTTGTGTTGGAGGAGAAGGTATTTGTGTGTGTTTTTGTATTGGTAGTATCTGTATGTGTAGAGGCTTGAAGGGGCTTTGTGCTGGGAGAGAAGCTGAGCCCTGATTAGGGGGCGGGGCTTCACTGACTAGGGGTCCTAGAAAGGGAGCAGCCAGTCAGGCATTGGCACAGACAGCTGCAGCGGCACAGGAGCTAGCAAACAGAGCTGTAAAGAGGGGAGTTTGAGTGGGAGTTCTGTTGGAGCAGAAGGTATTTGGGTGTGTTTGGTTTTGTATTGGTAGTATCTGTATGTGTAGGGGCTTTGTGCTGGGAGAGAAGCTGGCCCTGATTAGGGGACGGGGCTTCACTCACTAGGGGTCCTGTAAAGGTAGCAGCCAGTCAGGCAGCGGAACAGACAGCTGCAGTGGCACAGGAGTTAGCAAACAGAGCTGTGAACAGGGGAGTTTGAGTGGGAGTTCTGTTGGAGGAGAAGGTATTTGTGTGTGTTTTTGTATTGGTATTATCTGTATGTGTAGAGGCTTGGAGGGGCTAGGTGCTGTGAGAGAAGCTGAGCCCTGATTAGGGGGCGGGGCTTCTCTGACTAGGGGTCCTATAAAGGTAGCAGCCAGTCAGGCAGCGGCACAGACAGCTGCAGTGGCACAGGAGCTAGCAAACAGAGCTGTGAACAGGGGAGTTTGAGTGGGAGTTCTGTTGGAGGAGAAGGTATTTGTGTGTGTTTGGTTTTGCATTGGTAGTATCTGTATGTGCAGGGGCTTTGTGCTGGGAGAGAAGCTGAGCCCTGATTAGGGGGCGGGGCTTCACTGACTAGGGTTCCTATAAAGGTAGCAGCCAGTCAGGCAGCGGCACAGGAGCTAGCAAACAGAGCTGTAAGCAGGGCAGTTTGAGTGGGAGTTCTGTTGGAGGAGAAGGTATTTGTGTGTTTTTTTGTATTGGTAGTATCTGTATATGTAGAGGCTTGGAGGGGCTTTGTGCTGGGAGAGAAGCTGAGCCCTGATCAGGGGGCGGGGCTTCACTGACTAGGGGTCCTATAAATCTAGCAGCCAGTCAAGCAGCGGCACAGGAGCTAGCAAACAGAGCTGTAAACAGGGCAGTTTGAGTGGGAGTTCTGTTGGAGGAGAAGGTATTTGTGTGTGTTTTTGTATAGGTAGTATCTGTATGTGTAGAGGCTTGGAGGGGCTTTGTGCTGCGAGAGAAGCTGGGCCCTGATTAGGGGGCTGGGCTTCAGTGACTAGGGGTCCTATAAAGGTACCAGCCAGACAGGCAGCGGCACAGGAGCTAGCAACCAGAGCTGTAAACAGGGGAGTTTGAGTGGGAGTTCTGTTGGAGGAGAAGGTATTTGTGTGTGTTTGGTTTTGAATTGGTAGTATCTGTTTGTGTAGAGGCTTGGAGGGGCTTTGTGCTGGGAGAGAAGCTGAGCCCTGATTAGGGGGCGGGGCTTCACTGACTAGGGGTCCTATAAAGGTAGCAGCCAGTCAGGCAGCGGCACAGGAGCTAGCAAACAGAGCTGTAAACAGGGCAGTTTGAGTGGGAGTTCTGTTGGAGGAGAAGGTATTTGTGTGTTTTTTTGTATTGGTAGTATCTGTATATGTAGAGGCTTGGAGGGGCTTTGTGCTGGGAGAGAAGCTGAGCCCTGATCAGGGGGCGGGGCTTCACTGACTAGGGGTCCTATAAATCTAGCAGCCAGTCAAGCAGCGGCACAGGAGCTAGCAAACAGAGCTGTAAACAGGGCAGTTTGAGTGGGAGTTCTGTTGGAGGAGAAGGTATTTGTGTGTGTTTTTGTATAGGTAGTATCTGTATGTGTAGAGGCTTGGAGGGGCTTTGTGCTGCGAGAGAAGCTGGGCCCTGATTAGGGGGCTGGGCTTCAGTGACTAGGGGTCCTATAAAGGTACCAGCCAGACAGGCAGCGGCACAGGAGCTAGCAACCAGAGCTGTAAACAGGGGAGTTTGAGTGGGAGTTCTGTTGGAGGAGAAGGTATTTGTGTGTGTTTGGTTTTGAATTGGTAGTATCTGTTTGTGTAGAGGCTTGGAGGGGCTTTGTGCTGGGAGAGAAGCTGAGCCCTGATTAGGGGGCGGGGCTTCACTGACTAGGGGTCCTATAAAGGTAGCAGCCAGTCAGGCAGCGGCACAGGAGCTAGCAAACAGAGCTGTAAACAGGGCAGTTTGAGTGGGAGTTCTGTTGGAGGAGAAGGTATTTGTGTGTTTTTTTGTATTGGTAGTATCTGTATATGTAGAGGCTTGGAGGGGCTTTGTGCTGGGAGAGAAGCTGAGCCCTGATCAGGGGGCGGGGCTTCACTGACTAGGGGACCTATAAAGCTAGCAGCCAGTCAAGCAGCGGCACAGGAGCTAGCAAACAGAGCTGTAAACAGGGGAGTTTGAGTGGGAGTTCTGTTGGAGGAGAAGGTATTTGTGTGTGTTTGGTTTTGTATTGGTAGTATCTGTATGTGTAGAGGCTTGGAGGGGCTTTGTGCTGGGAGAGAAGCTGAGCCCAGATTAGGGGGCGGGGCTTCAATGACTAGGGGTCCTATAAAGGTACCAGCCAGTCAGGCAGCGGCAAAGGAGATAGCAAACAGAGCTGTAAGCAGGGGAGTTTGAGTGGGAGTTCTGTTGGAGGAGAAGGTATTTGTGTGTGTTTGGTTTTTATTGGTAGTATCTGTATGTGAAGGGGTTTGGCGGGGCTTTGTGCTTGGAGAGAAGCTGAACCCTGATTAGGGGGCGGGGCTTCACTGACTAGGGGTCCTATAAAGGTAGCAGCCAGTCAGGCAGCGGAACACACAGCTGCAGCGGCACAGGAGCTAGCAAACAGAGCTCTAAACAGGGGAGTTTGAGTGGGAGTTCTGTTGGAGGAGAAGGTATTTGTGTGTGTTTGGTTTTGTATTGGTAGTATCTGTATGTGTAGAGGCTTGGAGGGGCTTTGTGCTGGGAGAGAAGCTGAGCCCTGGTTTGGGGGCGGGGCTTCAGTGACTAGGGGTCCTATAAAGGTAGCAGCCAGTGAGGCAGCGGCACAGGAGCTAGCAAACAGACCTGTAAACAGGGGAGTTTGAGTGGGAGTTCTGTTGGAGGAGAACGTATTTGTGTGTGTTTTTGTATTGGTATTATCTGTATGTGTAGAGGCTTGGGGGGGCTTTGTGCTGGGAGAGAAGCTGAGCCCTGATTAGGGGGCGGGGCTTCACTGACTAGGGGTCCTATAAAGGTAGCAGCCAGTCAGGCAGCGGCACAGGAGCTAGCAAACAGAGCTGTGAACAGGGGAGTTTGAGTGGGAGTTCTGTTGGAGGAGAAGGTATTTGTGTGTGTGCGTTTTTGTATTGGTAGTATCTGTATGTGTAGAGGCTTTGAGGGGCTTTGTGCTGGGAGAGAAGCTGAGCCCTGATTAGGGGGCGGGGCTTCACTGACTACGGGTCCTATAAAGGTAGCAGCCAGTCAGGCAGCGGCACAGACAGCTGCAGCGGCACAGGAGGTAGCAAACAGAGCTCTAAACAGGGGAGTTTGAGTGGGAGTTCTGTTGGAGGAGTAGGTATTTGTGTGTGTTTGGTTTTTTATTGGTAGTATCTGTATGTGTAGGGGTTTGGCGGGGCTTTGTGCTGGGAGAGAAGCTGAACCCTGATTAGGGGGCGGGGCTTCACTGACTAGGGGTCCTATAAAGGTAGCAGCCAGTCAGGCAGCAGAACAGACAGCTGCAGTGGCACAGGAGCTGGCAAACAGAGCTTTAAACAGGGGAATTTGAGTGGGAGTTCTGTTGGAGGAGAAGGTATTTGTGTGTTTTTTTGTATTGGTAGTATCTGTATGTGTAGAGGCTTGGAGGGGCTTTGTGCTGGGAGAGAAGCTGAGCCCTGATTAGGGGGCGGGGCTTCACTGACTAGGGGTCCTATAAAGGTAGCAGCCAGTCAGGCAGCGGCACAGGAGCTAGCAAACAGAGCTCTGAACAGGGGAGTTTGAGTGGGAGTTCTGTTGGAGGAGAAGGTATTTGTGTGTGTTTTTGTATTGGTAGTATCTGTATGTGTAGAGGCTTGGAGTGGCTAGGTGCTGCGAGAGAAGCTGAGCCCTGATTAGGGGGCGGGGCTTCACTGACTAGGGGTCCTATAAAGGTAGCAGCCAGTCAGGCAGCGGCACAGGAGCTAGCAAACAGAGCTGTGAACAGGGGAGTTTGAGTGGGAGTTCTGTTGGAGGAGAAGGTATTTGTGTGTGTTTGGTTTTGTATTGGTAGTATCTGTATGTGTAGAGGCTTGGAGGGGCTTTGTGCTGGGAGAGAAGCTGAGCCCAGATTAGGGGGCGGGGCTTCAGTGACTAGGGGTCCTATAAATGTACCAGCCAGACAGGCAGCGGCACAGGAGCTAGCAAACAGAGCTGTAAGCAGGGGAGTTTGAGTGGGAGTTCTGTTGGAGGAGAAGGTATTTGTGTCTGTGTGTTTTTGTATTGGTAGTATCTGTATGTGCAGGGGCTTTGTGCTGGGAGAGAAGCTGAGCCCTGATTAGGGGGCGGGGCTTCCCTGACTACGGGTCCTATAAAGGTAGCAGCCAGTCAGGCAGCGGCACAGGAGCTAGCAAACAGAGCTGTAAACAGGGGAGTTTGAGTGGGAGTTCTGTTGGAGGAGAAGGTATTTGTGTGTGTTTGGTTTTGCATTGGTAGTATCTGTTAGTGTAGAGGCTTGGAGGGGCTTTGTGCTGGGAGAGAAGCTGAGCCCTGATTAGGGGGCGGGGCTTCACTGACTAGGGGTCCTATAAAGGTAGCAGCCAGTCAGGCAGCGGCACAGGAGCTAGCAAACAGAGCTGTGAACAGGGGAGTTTGAGTGGGAGTTCTGTTGGAGGAGAAGTTATTTGTGTGTGTGTGTTTTTGTATTGGTAGTATCTGTATGTGTAGAGGCTTTGAGGGGCTTTGTGCTGGGAGAGAAGCTGAGCCCTGTTAGGGGGCGGGGCTTCACTGACTACGGGTCCTATAAAGGTAGCAGCCAGTCAGGCAGCGGCACAGGAGCTAGCAAACAGAGCTGTAAACAGGGCAGTTTGAGTGGGAGTTCTGTTGGAGGAGAAGGTATTTGTGTGTTTTTTTGTATTGGTAGTATCTGTATATGTAGAGGCTTGGAGGGGCTTTGTGCTGGGAGAGAAGCTGAGCCCTGATCAGGGGGCGGGGCTTCACTGACTAGGGGACCTATAAAGCTAGCAGCCAGTCAAGCAGCGGCACAGGAGCTAGCAAACAGAGCTATAAACAGGGGAGTTTGGGTGGGAGTTCTGTTGGAGGAGAAGGTATTTGTGTGTGTTTGGTTTTGTATTGGTAGTATCTGTATGTGTAGAGGCTTGGAGGGGCTTTGTGCTGGGAGAGAAGCTGAGCCCTGGTTTGGGGGCGGGGCTTCAGTGACTAGGGGTCCTATAAAGGTAGCAGCCAGTGAGGCAGCGGCACAGGAGCTAGCAAACAGACCTGTAAACAGGGGAGTTTGAGTGGGAGTTCTGTTGGAGGAGAACGTATTTGTGTGTGTTTTTGTATTGGTATTATCTGTATGTGTAGAGGCTTGGAGGGGCTTTGTGCTGGGAGAGAAGCTGAGCCCTGATTAGGGGGCGGGGCTTCACTGACTAGGGGTCCTATAAAGGTAGCAGCCAGTCAGGCAGCGGCACAGGAGCTAGCAAACAGAGCTCTGAACAGGGGAGTTTGAGTGGGAGTTCTGTTGGAGGAGAAGGTATTTGTGTGTGTTTTTGTATTGGTAGTATCTGTATGTGTAGAGGCTTGGAGTGGCTAGGTGCTGCGAGAGAAGCTGAGCCCTGATTAGGGGGCGGGGCTTCACTGACTACGGGTCCTATAAAGGTAGCAGCCAGTCAGGCAGCGGCACAGGAGCTAGCAAACAGAGCTGTGAACAGGGGAGTTTGAGTGGGAGTTCTGTTGGAGGAGAAGGTATTTGTGTGTGTTTTTGTATTGGTAGTATCTGTATGTGTAGAGGCTTTTAGGGGCTAGGTGCTGCGAGAGAAGCTGAGCCCTGATTAGGGGGCGGGGCTTCACTGACTAGGGGTCCTATAAAGGTAGCAGCCAGTCAGGCAGCGGCACAGGAGCTAGCAAACAGAGCTGTGAACAGGGGAGTTTGAGTGGGAGTTCTGTTGGAGGAGAAGGTATTTGTGTGTGTGCGTTTTTGTATTGGTAGTATCTGTATGTGTAGAGGCTTTGAGGGGCTTTGTGCTGGGAGAGAAGCTGAGCCCTGATTAGGGGGCGGGGCTTCACTGACTACGGGTCCTATAAAGGTAGCAGCCAGTCAGGCAGCGGCACAGACAGCTGCAGCGGCACAGGAGGTAGCAAACAGAGCTCTAAACAGGGGAGTTTGAGTGGGAGTTCTGTTGGAGGAGAAGGTATTTGTGTGTGTTTTTGTATTGGTAGTATTTGTATGTGTAGAGGCTTGAAGGGGCTTTGTGCTGGGAGAGAAGCTTAGCCCTGATTAGGGGGCGGGGCTTCACTGACTAGGGGTCCTATAAAGGTAGCAGCCTGTCAGGCAGCGGCACAGGAGCTAGCAAACAGAGCTGTAAACAGGGCAGTTTGAGTGGGAGTTCTGTTGGAGGAGAAGGTATTTGTGTGTTTTTTTGTATTGGTAGTATCTGTATGTGTAGAGGCTTGGAGGGGCTTTGTGCTGGGAGAGAAGCTGAGCCCTGATTAGGGGGCGGGGCTTCACTGACTAGGGGTCCTATAAAGGTAGCAGCCAGTCAGGCAGCGGCACAGGAGCTAGCAAACAGAGCTCTGAACAGGGGAGTTTGAGTGGGAGTTCTTTTGGAGGAGAAGGTATTTGTGTGTGTTTTTGTATTGGTAGTATCTGTATGTGTAGAGGCTTGGAGTGGCTAGGTGCTGCGAGAGAAGCTGAGCCCTGATTAGGGGGCGGGGCTTCACTGACTAGGGGTCCTATAAAGGTAGCAGCCAGTCAGGCAGCGGCACAGGAGCTAGCAAACAGAGCTGTGAACAGGGGAGTTTGAGTGGGAGTTCTGTTGGAGGAGAAGGTATTTGTGTGTGTTTTTGTATTGGTAGTATCTGTATGTGTAGAGGCTTTTAGGGGCTAGGTGCTGCGAGAGAAGCTGAGCCCTGATTAGGGGACGGGGCTTCACTGACTAGGGGTCCTGTAAAGGTAGCAGCCAGTCAGGCAGCGGAACAGACAGCTGCAGTGGCACATTAGCTAGCAAACAGAGCTGTGAACAGGGGAGTTTGAGTGGGAGTTCTGTTGGAGGAGAAGGTATTTGTGTGTGTTTGGTTTTGTATTGGTAGTATCTGTATGTGTAGAGGCTTGGAGGGGCTTTGTGCTGGGAGAGAAGCTGAGCCCAGATTAGGGGGCGGGGCTTCAGTGACTAGGGGTCCTATAAAGGTACCAGCCAGACAGGCAGCGGCACAGGAGCTAGCAAACAGAGCTGTAAGCAGGGGAGTTTGAGTGGGAGTTCTGTTGGAGGAGAAGGTATTTGTGTCTGTGTGTTTTTGTATTGGTAGTATCTGTATGTGCAGGGGCTTTGTGCTGGGAGAGAAGCTGAGCCCTGATTAGGGGGCGGGGCTTCCCTGACTACGGGTCCTATAAAGGTAGCAGCCAGTCAGGCAGCGGCACAGGAGCTAGCAAACAGAGCTGTAAACAGGGGAGTTTGAGTGGGAGTTCTGTTGGAGGAGAAGGTATTTGTGTGTGTTTGGTTTTGCATTGGTAGTATCTGTTAGTGTAGAGGCTTGGAGGGGCTTTGTGCTGGGAGAGAAGCTGAGCCCTGATTAGGGGGCGGGGCTTCACTGACTAGGGGTCCTATAAAGGTAGCAGCCAGTCAGGCAGCGGCACAGGAGCTAGCAAACAGAGCTGTGAACAGGGGAGTTTGAGTGGGAGTTCTGTTGGAGGAGAAGTTATTTGTGTGTGTGTGTTTTTGTATTGGTAGTATCTGTATGTGTAGAGGCTTTGAGGGGCTTTGTGCTGGGAGAGAAGCTGAGCCCTGTTAGGGGGCGGGGCTTCACTGACTACGGGTCCTATAAAGGTAGCAGCCAGTCAGGCAGCGGCACAGGAGCTAGCAAACAGAGCTGTAAACAGGGCAGTTTGAGTGGGAGTTCTGTTGGAGGAGAAGGTATTTGTGTGTTTTTTTGTATTGGTAGTATCTGTATATGTAGAGGCTTGGAGGGGCTTTGTGCTGGGAGAGAAGCTGAGCCCTGATCAGGGGGCGGGGCTTCACTGACTAGGGGACCTATAAAGCTAGCAGCCAGTCAAGCAGCGGCACAGGAGCTAGCAAACAGAGCTATAAACAGGGGAGTTTGGGTGGGAGTTCTGTTGGAGGAGAAGGTATTTGTGTGTGTTTGGTTTTGTATTGGTAGTATCTGTATGTGTAGAGGCTTGGAGGGGCTTTGTGCTGGGAGAGAAGCTGAGCCCTGGTTTGGGGGCGGGGCTTCAGTGACTAGGGGTCCTATAAAGGTAGCAGCCAGTGAGGCAGCGGCACAGGAGCTAGCAAACAGAGCTGTGAACAGGGGAGTTTGAGTGGGAGTTCTGTTGGAGGAGAAGGTATTTGTGTGTGTTTTTGTATTGGTAGTATTTGTATGTGTAGAGGCTTTTAGGGGCTAGGTGCTGCGAGAGAAGCTGAGCCCTGATTAGGGGGCGGGGCTTCACTGACTAGGGGTCCTATAAAGGTAGCAGCCAGTCAGGCAGCGGCACAGGAGCTAGGAAACAGAGCTGTGAACAGGGGAGTTTGAGTGGGAGTTCTGTTGGAGGAGAAGGTATTTGTGTGTGTTTTTGTATTGGTAGTATCTGTATATGTAGAGGCTTGGAGGGGCTTTGTGCTGGGAGAGAAGCTGAGCCCTGATCAGGGGGCGGGGCTTCACTGACTAGGGGACCTATAAAGCTAGCAGCCAGTCAAGCAGCGGCACAGGAGCTAGCAAACAGAGCTGTAAACAGGGGAGTTTGAGTGGGAGTTCTGTTGGAGGAGAAGGTATTTGTGTGTGTTTGGTTTTGTATTGGTAGTATCTGTATGTGTAGAGGCTTGGAGGGGCTTTGTGCTGGGAGAGAAGCTGAGCCCAGATTAGGGGGCGGGGCTTCAATGACTAGGGGTCCTATAAAGGTACCAGCCAGTCAGGCAGCGGCAAAGGAGATAGCAAACAGAGCTGTAAGCAGGGGAGTTTGAGTGGGAGTTCTGTTGGAGGAGAAGGTATTTGTGTGTGTTTGGTTTTTATTGGTAGTATCTGTATGTGAAGGGGTTTGGCGGGGCTTTGTGCTTGGAGAGAAGCTGAACCCTGATTAGGGGGCGGGGCTTCACTGACTAGGGGTCCTATAAAGGTAGCAGCCAGTCAGGCAGCGGAACACACAGCTGCAGCGGCACAGGAGCTAGCAAACAGAGCTCTAAACAGGGGAGTTTGAGTGGGAGTTCTGTTGGAGGAGAAGGTATTTGTGTGTGTTTGGTTTTGTATTGGTAGTATCTGTATGTGTAGAGGCTTGGAGGGGCTTTGTGCTGGGAGAGAAGCTGAGCCCTGGTTTGGGGGCGGGGCTTCAGTGACTAGGGGTCCTATAAAGGTAGCAGCCAGTGAGGCAGCGGCACAGGAGCTAGCAAACAGACCTGTAAACAGGGGAGTTTGAGTGGGAGTTCTGTTGGAGGAGAACGTATTTGTGTGTGTTTTTGTATTGGTATTATCTGTATGTGTAGAGGCTTGGGGGGGCTTTGTGCTGGGAGAGAAGCTGAGCCCTGATTAGGGGGCGGGGCTTCACTGACTAGGGGTCCTATAAAGGTAGCAGCCAGTCAGGCAGCGGCACAGGAGCTAGCAAACAGAGCTGTGAACAGGGGAGTTTGAGTGGGAGTTCTGTTGGAGGAGAAGGTATTTGTGTGTGTGCGTTTTTGTATTGGTAGTATCTGTATGTGTAGAGGCTTTGAGGGGCTTTGTGCTGGGAGAGAAGCTGAGCCCTGATTAGGGGGCGGGGCTTCACTGACTACGGGTCCTATAAAGGTAGCAGCCAGTCAGGCAGCGGCACAGACAGCTGCAGCGGCACAGGAGGTAGCAAACAGAGCTCTAAACAGGGGAGTTTGAGTGGGAGTTCTGTTGGAGGAGTAGGTATTTGTGTGTGTTTGGTTTTTTATTGGTAGTATCTGTATGTGTAGGGGTTTGGCGGGGCTTTGTGCTGGGAGAGAAGCTGAACCCTGATTAGGGGGCGGGGCTTCACTGACTAGGGGTCCTATAAAGGTAGCAGCCAGTCAGGCAGCAGAACAGACAGCTGCAGTGGCACAGGAGCTGGCAAACAGAGCTTTAAACAGGGGAATTTGAGTGGGAGTTCTGTTGGAGGAGAAGGTATTTGTGTGTGTTTTTGTATTGGTAGTATTTGTATGTGTAGAGGCTTGAAGGGGCTTTGTGCTGGGAGAGAAGCTTAGCCCTGATTAGGGGGCGGGGCTTCACTGACTAGGGGTCCTATAAAGGTAGCAGCCTGTCAGGCAGCGGCACAGGAGCTAGCAAACAGAGCTGTAAACAGGGCAGTTTGAGTGGGAGTTCTGTTGGAGGAGAAGGTATTTGTGTGTTTTTTTGTATTGGTAGTATCTGTATGTGTAGAGGCTTGGAGGGGCTTTGTGCTGGGAGAGAAGCTGAGCCCTGATTAGGGGGCGGGGCTTCACTGACTAGGGGTCCTATAAAGGTAGCAGCCAGTCAGGCAGCGGCACAGGAGCTAGCAAACAGAGCTCTGAACAGGGGAGTTTGAGTGGGAGTTCTGTTGGAGGAGAAGGTATTTGTGTGTGTTTTTGTATTGGTAGTATCTGTATGTGTAGAGGCTTGGAGTGGCTAGGTGCTGCGAGAGAAGCTGAGCCCTGATTAGGGGGCGGGGCTTCACTGACTACGGGTCCTATAAAGGTAGCAGCCAGTCAGGCAGCGGCACAGGAGCTAGCAAACAGACCTGTGAACAGGGGAGTTTGAGTGGGAGTTCTGTTGGAGGAGAAGGTATTTGTGTGTGTTTTTGTATTGGTAGTATCTGTATGTGTAGAGGCTTTTAGGGGCTAGGTGCTGCGAGAGAAGCTGAGCCCTGATTAGGGGACGGGGCTTCACTGACTAGGGGTCCTGTAAAGGTAGCAGCCAGTCAGGCAGCGGAACAGACAGCTGCAGTGGCACATTAGCTAGCAAACAGAGCTGTGAACAGGGGAGTTTGAGTGGGAGTTCTGTTGGAGGAGAAGGTATTTGTGTGTGTTTGGTTTTGCATTGGTAGTATCTGTATGTGCAGGGGCTTTGTGCTGGGAGAGAAGCTGAGCCCTGATTAGGGGGCGGGGCTTCACTGACTAGGGGTCCTATAAAGCTAGCAGCCAGTCAAGCAGCGGCACAGGAGCTAGCAAACAGAGCTGTAAACAGGGCAGTTTGAGTGGGAGTTCTGTTGGAGGAGAAGGTATTTGTGTGTGTTTTTGTATAGGTAGTATCTGTATGTGTAGAGGCTTGGAGGGGCTTTGTGCTGGGAGAGAAGCTGGGCCCTGATTAGGGGGCGGGGCTTCACTGACTAGGTGTCCTATAAAGGGAGCAGCCAGTCAGGCAGCGGCACAGGAGCTAGCAAACAGAGCTGTAAACAGGGGAGTTTGAGTGGTAGTTCTGTTGGAGGATAAGGTATTTGTGTGTGTTTGGTTTTGTATTGGTAGTATCTGTATGTGTAGAGGCTTGGAGGGGCTTTGTGCTGGGAGAGAAGCTGAGCCCTGATTAGGGGGCGGGGCTTCAGTGACTAGGGGTTATATAAAGGTACCAGCCAGACAGGCAGCGGCACAGGAGCTAGCAAACAGAGCTGTAAGCAGGGGAGTTTGAGTGGGAGTTGTGTTGGAGGAGAAGGTATTTGTGTGTGTGTGTTTTTGTATTGGTAGTATCTGTATGTGCTGGGGCTTTGTGCTGGGAGAGAAGCTGAGCCCTGATTAGGGGGCGGGGCTTCCCTGACTACGGGTCCTATAAAGGTAGCAGCCAGTCAGGCAGCGGCACAGGAGCTAGCAAACAGAGCTGTAAACAGGGGAGTTTGAGTGGGAGTTCTGTTGGAGGAGAAGGTATTTGTGTGTGTTTGGTTTTGCATTGGTAGTATCTGTTTGTGTAGAGGCTTGGAGGGGCTTTGTGCTGGGAGAGAAGCTGAGCCCTGATTAGGGGGCGGGGCTTCACTGACTAGGGGTCCTATAAAGGTAGCAGCCAGTCAGGCAGCGGCACAGGAGCTAGCAAACAGAGCTGTGAACAGGGGAGTTTGAGTGGGAGTTCTGTTGGAGGAGAAGGTATTTGTGTGTTTTTTTGTATTGGTAGTATCTGTATATGTAGAGGCTTGGAGGGGCTTTGTGCTGGGAGAGAAGCTGAGCCCTGATTAGGGGGCGGGGCTTCAGTGACTAGGGGTCCTATAAAGGTACCAGCCAGACAGGCAGCGGCACAGGAGCTAGCAAACAGAGCTGTAAGCAGGGGAGTTTGAGTGGGAGTTGTGTTGGAGGAGAAGGTATTTGTGTGTGTGTGTTTTTGTATTGGTAGTATCTGTATGTGCTGGGGCTTTGTGCTGGGAGAGAAGCTGAGCCCTGATTAGGGGGCGGGGCTTCCCTGACTACGGATCCTATAAAGGTAGCAGCCAGTCAGGCAGCGGCACAGGAGCTAGCAATCAGAGCTGTAAACAGGGGAGTTTGAGTGGGAGTTCTGTTGGAGGAGAAGGTATTTGTGTGTGTTTGGTTTTGCATTGGTAGTATCTGTTTGTGTAGAGGCTTGGAGGGGCTTTGTGCTGGGAGAGAAGCTGAGCCCTGATTAGGGGGCGGGGCTTCACTGACTACGGGTCCTATAAAGGTAGCAGCCAGTCAGGCAGCGGCACAGGAGCTAGCAAACAGAGCTGTAAACAGGGCAGTTTGAGTGGGAGTTCTGTTGGAGGAGAAGGTATTTGTGTGTTTTTTTGTATTGGTAGTATCTGTATATGTAGAGGCTTGGAGGGGCTTTGTGCTGGGAGAGAAGCTGAGCCCTGATCAGGGGGCGGGGCTTCACTGACTAGGGGTCCTATAAAGCTAGCAGCCAGTCAAGCAGCGGCACAGGAGCTAGCAAACAGAGCTGTAAACAGGGGAGTTTGAGTGGGAGTTCTGTTGGAGGAGAAGGTATTTGTGTGTGTTTGGTTTTGTATTGGTAGTATCTGTATGTGTAGAGGCTTGGAGGGGCTTTGTGCTGGGAGAGAAGCTGAGCCCAGATTAGGGGGCGGGGCTTCAGTGACTAGGGGTCCTATAAAGGTACCAGCCAGACAGGCAGCGGCACAGGAGCTAGCAAACAGAGCTGTAAGCAGGGGAGTTTGAGTGGGAGTTCTGTTGGAGGAGAAGGTATTTGTGTCTGTGTGTTTTTGTATTGGTAGTATCTGTATGTGCAGGGGCTTTGTGCTGGGAGAGAAGCTGAGCCCTGATTAGGGGGCGGGGCTTCCCTGACTACGGGTCCTATAAAGGTAGCAGCCAGTCAGGCAGCGGCACAGGAGCTAGCAAACAGAGCTGTAAACAGGGGAGTTTGAGTGGGAGTTCTGTTGGAGGAGAAGGTATTTGTGTGTGTTTGGTTTTGCATTGGTAGTATCTGTTAGTGTAGAGGCTTGGAGGGGCTTTGTGCTGGGAGAGAAGCTGAGCCCTGATTAGGGGGCGGGGCTTCACTGACTAGGGGTCCTATAAAGGTAGCAGCCAGTCAGGCAGCGGCACAGGAGCTAGCAAACAGAGCTGTGAACAGGGGAGTTTGAGTGGGAGTTCTGTTGGAGGAGAAGTTATTTGTGTGTGTGTGTTTTTGTATTGGTAGTATCTGTATGTGTAGAGGCTTTGAGGGGCTTTGTGCTGGGAGAGAAGCTGAGCCCTGTTAGGGGGCGGGGCTTCACTGACTACGGGTCCTATAAAGGTAGCAGCCAGTCAGGCAGCGGCACAGGAGCTAGCAAACAGAGCTGTAAACAGGGCAGTTTGAGTGGGAGTTCTGTTGGAGGAGAAGGTATTTGTGTGTTTTTTTGTATTGGTAGTATCTGTATATGTAGAGGCTTGGAGGGGCTTTGTGCTGGGAGAGAAGCTGAGCCCTGATCAGGGGGCGGGGCTTCACTGACTAGGGGACCTATAAAGCTAGCAGCCAGTCAAGCAGCGGCACAGGAGCTAGCAAACAGAGCTATAAACAGGGGAGTTTGGGTGGGAGTTCTGTTGGAGGAGAAGGTATTTGTGTGTGTTTGGTTTTGTATTGGTAGTATCTGTATGTGTAGAGGCTTGGAGGGGCTTTGTGCTGGGAGAGAAGCTGAGCCCTGGTTTGGGGGCGGGGCTTCAGTGACTAGGGGTCCTATAAAGGTAGCAGCCAGTGAGGCAGCGGCACAGGAGCTAGCAAACAGACCTGTAAACAGGGGAGTTTGAGTGGGAGTTCTGTTGGAGGAGAACGTATTTGTGTGTGTTTTTGTATTGGTATTATCTGTATGTGTAGAGGCTTGGAGGGGCTTTGTGCTGGGAGAGAAGCTGAGCCCTGATTAGGGGGCGGGGCTTCACTGACGAGGGGTCCTATAAAGGTAGCAGCCAGTCAGGCAGCGGCACAGGAGCTAGCAAACAGAGCTCTGAACAGGGGAGTTTGAGTGGGAGTTCTGTTGGAGGAGAAGGTATTTGTGTGTGTTTTTGTATTGGTAGTATCTGTATGTGTAGAGGCTTGGAGTGGCTAGGTGCTGCGAGAGAAGCTGAGCCCTGATTAGGGGGCGGGGCTTCACTGACTAGGGGTCCTATAAAGGTAGCAGCCAGTCAGGCAGCGGCACAGGAGCTAGCAAACAGAGCTGTGAACAGGGGAGTTTGAGTGGGAGTTCTGTTGGAGGAGAAGGTATTTGTGTGTGTTTTTGTATTGGTAGTATATGTATGTGTAGAGGCTTTTAGGGGCTAGGTGCTGCGAGAGAAGCTGAGCCCTGATTAGGGGGCGGGGCTTCACTGACTAGGGGTCCTATAAAGGTAGCAGCCAGTCAGGCAGCGGCACAGGAGCTAGCAAACAGAGCTGTGAACAGGGGAGTTTGAGTGGGAGTTCTGTTGGAGGAGAAGGTATTTGTGTGTGTGCGTTTTTGTATTGGTAGTATCTGTATGTGTAGAGGCTTTGAGGGGCTTTGTGCTGGGAGAGAAGCTGAGCCCTGATTAGGGGGCGGGGCTTCACTGACTACGGGTCCTATAAAGGTAGCAGCCAGTCAGGCAGCGGCACAGACAGCTGCAGCGGCACAGGAGGTAGCAAACAGAGCTCTAAACAGGGGAGTTTGAGTGGGAGTTCTGTTGGAGGAGTAGGTATTTGTGTGTGTTTGGTTTTTTATTGGTAGTATCTGTATGTGTAGGGGTTTGGCGGGGCTTTGTGGTGGGAGAGAAGCTGAACCCTGATTAGGGGGCGGGGCTTCACTGACTAGGGGTCCTATAAAGGTAGCAGCCAGTCAGGCAGCGGCACAGGAGCTAGCAAACAGAGCTGTGAACAGGGGAGTTTGAGTGGGAGTTCTGTTGGAGGAGAAGGTATTTGTGTGTGTTTTTGTATTGGTAGTATCTGTATGTGTAGAGGCTTTTAGGGGCTAGGTGCTGCGAGAGAAGCTGAGCCCTGATTAGGGGGCGGGGCTTCACTGACTAGGGGTCCTATAAAGGTAGCAGCCAGTCAGGCAGCGGCACAGGAGCTAGCAAACAGAGCTGTGAACAGGGGAGTTTGAGTGGGAGTTCTGTTGGAGGAGAAGGTATTTGTGTGTGTTTTTGTATTGGTAGTATCTGTATGTGTAGAGGCTTTTAGGGGCTAGGTGCTGCGAGAGAAGCTGAGCCCTGATTAGGGGGCGGGGCTTCACTGACTAGGGGTCCTATAAAGGTAGCAGCCAGTCAGGCAGCGGCACAGGAGCTAGCAAACAGAGCTGTAAACAGGGGAGTTTGAGTGGGAGTTCCCTTGGAGGAGATGGTATTTGTGTGTGTTTGGTTTTGCATTGGTAGTATCTGTATGTGTAGAGGCTTGGAGGGGCTTTGTGCTGGGAGAGAAGCTGAGCCCTGATTAGGGGGCGGGGCTTCACTGACTAGGGGTCCTATAAAGGTAGCAGCCAGTCAGGCAGCGGCACAGGAGCTAGCAAACAGAGCTCTGAACAGGGGAGTTTGAGTGGGAGTTCTGTTGGAGGAGAAGGTATTTGTGTGTGTTTCGTTTTGTATTGGTAGTATCTGTATGTGTAGAGGCTTGGAGGGGCTTTGTGCTGGGAGAGAAGCTGAGCCCTAGTTTGGGGGCGGGGCTTCAGTGACTAGGGGTCCTATAAAGGTAGCAGCCAGTGAGGCAGCGGCACAGGAGCTAGCAAACAGACCTGTAAACAGGGGAGTTTGAGTGGGAGTTCTGTTGGAGGAGAACGTATTTGTGTGTGTTTTTGTATTGGTATTATCTGTACGTGTAGAGGCTTGGAGGGGCTTTGTGCTGGGAGAGAAGCTGAGCCCTGATTAGGGGGCGGGGCTTCACTGACTAGGGGTCCTATAAAGGTAGCAGCCAGTCAGGCAGCGGCACAGGAGCTAGCAAACAGAGCTGTGAACAGGGGAGTTTGAGTGGGAGTTCTGTTGGAGGAGAAGGTTTTTGTGTGTGTTTCTGTATTGGTAGTATCTGTATGTGTAGAGGCTTTTAGGGGCTAGGTGCTGCGAGAGAAGCTGAGCCCTGATTAGGGGGCGGGGCTTCACTGACTAGGGGTCCTATAAAGGTAGCAGCCAGTCAGGCAGCGGCACAGGAGCTAGCAAACAGAGCTGTGAACAGGGGAGTTTGAGTGGGAGTTCTGTTGGAGGAGAAGGTATTTGTGTGTGTGCGTTTTTGTATTGGTAGTATCTGTATGTGTAGAGGCTTTGAGGGGCTTTGTGCTGGGAGAGAAGCTGAGCCCTGATTAGGGGGCGGGGCTTCACTGACTAGGGGTCCTATAAAGGTAGCAGCCAGTCAGGCAGCAGAACAGACAGCTGCAGTGGCACAGGAGCTGGCAAACAGAGCTTTAAACAGGGGAATTTGAGTGGGAGTTCTGTTGGAGGAGAAGGTATTTGTGTGTGTTTTTGTATTGGTAGTATCTGTATGTGTAGAGGCTTGAAGGGGCTTTGTGCTGGGAGAGAAGCTTAGCCCTGATTAGGGGGCGGGGCTTCACTGACTAGGGGTCCTATAAAGGTAGCAGCCTGTCAGGCAGCGGCACAGGAGCTAGCAAACAGAGCTGTAAACAGGGCAGTTTGAGTGGGAGTTCCGTTGGAGGAGAAGGTATTTCTGTGTTTTTTTGTATTGGTAGTATCTGTATGTGTAGAGGCTTGGAGGGGCTTTGTGCTGGGAGAGAAGCTGAGCCCTGATTAGGGGGCGGGGCTTCACTGACTAGGGGTCCTATAAAGGTAGCAGCCAGTCAGGCAGTGGCACAGGAGCTAGCAAAGAGAGCTCTGAACAGGGGAGTTTGAGTGGGAGTTCTGTTGGAGGAGAAGGTATTTGTGTGTGTTTTTGTATTGGTAGTATCTGTATGTGTAGAGGCTTTTAGGGGCTAGGTGCTGCAAGAGAAGCTGAGCCCTGATTAGGGGGCGGGGCTTCACTGACTAGGGGTCCTATAAAGGTAGCAGCCAGTCAGGCAGCGGCACAGGAGCTAGGAAACAGAGCTGTGAACAGGGGAGTTTGAGTGGGAGTTCTGTTGGAGGAGAAGGTATTTGTGTGTGTTTTTGTATTGGTAGTATCTGTATGTGTAGAGGCTTGGAGGGGCTAGGTGCTGCGAGAGAAGCTGAGCCCTGATTAGGGGGAGGGGCTTCACTGACTAGGGGTCCTATAAAGGTAGCAGCCAGTCAGGCAGCGGCACAGACAGCTGCAGTGGCACAGGAGCTAGCAAACAGAGCTGTAAACAGGGGAGTTTGAGAGGGAGTTCTCTTGGAGGAGATGGTATTTGTGTGTGTTTGGTTTTGCATTGGTAGTATCTGTATGTGTAGAGGCTTGGAGGGGCTTTGTGCTGGGAGAGAAGCTGAGCCCTGATTAGGGGGCGGGGCTTCACTGACTAGGGGTCCTATAAAGGTAGCAGCCAGTCAGGCAGCGGAACACACAGCTGCAGCGGCACAGGAGCTAGCAAACAGAGCTCTAAACAGGGGAGTTTGAGTGGGAGTTCTGTTGGAGGAGAAGGTATTTGTGTGTGTTTGGTTTTGTATTGGTAGTATCTGTATGTGTAGAGGCTTGGAGGGGCTTTGTGCTGGGAGAGAAGCTGAGCCCTGGTTTGGGGGCGGGGCTTCAGTGACTAGGGGTCCTATAAAGGTAGCAGCCAGTGAGGCAGCGGCACAGGAGCTAGCAAACAGACCTGTAAACAGGGGAGTTTGAGTGGGAGTTCTGTTGGAGGAGAACGTATTTGTGTGTGTTTTTGTATTGGTATTATCTGTATGTGTAGAGGCTTGAAGGGGCTTTGTGCTGGGAGAGAAGCTTAGCCCTGATTAGGGGGCGGGGCTTCACTGACTAGGGGTCCTATAAAGGTAGCAGCCAGTCAGGCAGCGGCACAGGAGCTAGCAAACAGAGCTCTGAACACGGGAGTTTGAGTGGGAGTTCTGTTGGAGGAGAAGGTATTTGTGTGTGTTTTTGTATTGGTAGTATCTGTATGTGTAGAGGCTTTTAGGGGCTAGGTGCTGCGAGAGAAGCTGAGCCCTGATTAGGGGAAGGGGCTTCACTGACTAGGGGTCCTATAAAGGTAGCAGCCAGTCAGGCAGCGGCACAGACAGCTGCAGTGGCACAGGAGCTAGCAAACAGAGCTGTAAACAGGGGAGTTTGAGTGGGAGTTCTGTTGGAGGAGAAGGTATTTGTGTGTGTTTGCTTTTGTATTTGTACAGGCTTGGAGGGGCTTTGTGCTGGGAGAGAAGCTGAGCCCTGATTAGGGGGCGGGGCTTCACTGACTAGGGGTCCTATAAAGGGAGCAGCCAGTCAGGCAACGACACAGACAGCTGCAGCGGTAGAGGAGCTAGCAAACAGAGCTGTAAACGGGGTAGTTTGAGTGGGAGTTCTGTGGGAGGAGAAGGTATTTGTGTGTGTGTTTGGTTTTGTATTTGCAGAGGCTTGGAGGGGCTTTGTGCTGGGAGAGAAGCTGAGCCCTGATTAGGGGGCGGGGCTTCACTGACGAGGGGTCCTATAAAGGGAGCAGCCAGTCAGGCAGCAGCACAGACAGCTGCAGCGGCACAGGAGCTAGCAAAGAGAGCTGTAAACAGGGGAGTTTGAGTGGGAGTTCTGTTGGAGGAGAAGGTATTTGTGTGTGTTTGCTTTTGTATTGGTAGTATCTGTATGTGTAGGGGCTTTGTGCTGGGAGAAAAGCTGAGCCCTGCTTAGGGGGCGGGGCGTCACTGACTAGGGGTCCTATAAAGGTAGCAGCCAGTCAGGCAGCAGCACAGACAGCTGCAGCGGCACAGGAGCTAGGAAAGAGAGCTGTAAACAGGGGAGTTTGAGTGGGAGTTCTGTTGGAGGAGAAGGTATTTGTGTGTGTTTGCTTTTGTATTTGTACAGGCTTGGAGGGGCTTTGTGCTGGGAGAGAAGATGAGCCCTGATTAGGGGGCGGGGCTTCCCTGACTAGGGGTCCTATGAAGGTAGCCGCCAGTCAGGCAGCGTCACAGACAGCTGCAGGGGCACAGGAGCTAGCAAACAGAGCTGTAAACGGGAGTTTGAGTGGGAGTTCTGTTGGAGGATAAGGCATTTTTGTGTGTTTGGTTTTGTATTGGTGGTATCTGTTTGTGTAGAGGCTTGGAGGGGCTTTGTGCTGGGAGAGAAGCTGAGCCCTGATTAGGGGGCGGGGCTTCACTGACTAGGGGTCCTATAAAGGTAGCAGCCAGTCAGGCAGCGGCACAGGAGCTAGCAAACAGAGCTGTAAACAGGGGAGTTTGAGTGGGAGTTCCCTTGGAGGAGATGGTATTTGTGTGTGTTTGGTTTTGCATTGGTAGTATCTGTATGTGTAGAGGCTTGGAGGGGCTTTGTGCTGGGAGAGAAGCTGAGCCCTGATTAGGGGGCGGGGCTTCACTGACTAGGGGTCCTATAAAGGTAGCAGCCAGTCAGGCAGCGGCACAGGAGCTAGCAAACAGAGCTCTGAACAGGGGAGTTTGAGTGGGAGTTCTGTTGGAGGAGAAGGTATTTGTGTGTGTTTCGTTTTGTATTGGTAGTATCTGTATGTGTAGAGGCTTGGAGGGGCTTTGTGCTGGGAGAGAAGCTGAGCCCTAGTTTGGGGGCGGGGCTTCAGTGACTAGGGGTCCTATAAAGGTAGCAGCCAGTGAGGCAGCGGCACAGGAGCTAGCAAACAGACCTGTAAACAGGGGAGTTTGAGTGGGAGTTCTGTTGGAGGAGAACGTATTTGTGTGTGTTTTTGTATTGGTATTATCTGTACGTGTAGAGGCTTGGAGGGGCTTTGTGCTGGGAGAGAAGCTGAGCCCTGATTAGGGGGCGGGGCTTCACTGACTAGGGGTCCTATAAAGGTAGCAGCCAGTCAGGCAGCGGCACAGGAGCTAGCAAACAGAGCTGTGAACAGGGGAGTTTGAGTGGGAGTTCTGTTGGAGGAGAAGGTATTTGTGTGTGTTTCTGTATTGGTAGTATCTGTATGTGTAGAGGCTTTTAGGGGCTAGGTGCTGCGAGAGAAGCTGAGCCCTGATTAGGGGGCGGGGCTTCACTGACTAGGGGTCCTATAAAGGTAGCAGCCAGTCAGGCAGCGGCACAGGAGCTAGCAAACAGAGCTGTGAACAGGGGAGTTTGAGTGGGAGTTCTGTTGGAGGAGAAGGTATTTGTGTGTGTGCGTTTTTGTATTGGTAGTATCTGTATGTGTAGAGGCTTTGAGGGGCTTTGTGCTGGGAGAGAAGCTGAGCCCTGATTAGGGGGCGGGGCTTCACTGACTAGGGGTCCTATAAAGGTAGCAGCCAGTCAGGCAGCAGAACAGACAGCTGCAGGGGCACAGGAGCTAGCAAACAGAGCTCTAAACAGGGGAGTTTGAGTGGGAGTTCCGTTGGAAGAGAAGGTATTTGTGTGTGTTTGGTTTTGTATTCGTAGTTTCTGTATGTGTAGGGGCTTTGTGGTGGGAGAGAAGCTGAGCCCTGATTAGGGGGCGGGGCTTCCCTGACTAGGGGTCCTATAAAGGTAGCAGCCAGTCAGGCAGCGGCACAGGAGCTAGCAAACAGAGCTGTAAACAGGGGAGTTTGAGTGGGAGTTCTGTTGGAGGAGAAGGTATTCGTGTGTGTTTGGTTTTGTATTGGTAGTATCTGTATGTGTAGAGGCCTGGAGGGGTTTTGTGCTGGGAGAGAAGCTGAGCCCTGATTAGGGGGCGGGGCTTCACTGACTAGGGGTCCTATAAAGGTACCAGACAGTCAGGCAGCGGCACAGACAGCTGCAGCGGCACTGGAGCTAGCAAACAGAGCTGTAAACGGGACTTTGAGTGGGAGTTCTGTTGGAGGAGAAGGCATTTGTGTGTGTGTTTGGTTTTGTATTTGCAGAGGCTTGGAGGGGCTTTGTGCTGGGAGAGAAGCTGAGCCCCGATTAGGGGGCGGGGCTTCACTGACGAGGGGTCCTATAAAGGGAGCAGCCAGTCAGGCAGCAGCACAGACAGCTGCAGCGGCACAGGAGCTAGCAAAGAGAGCTGTAAACAGGGGAGTTTGAGTGGGAGTTCTGTTGGAGGAGAAGGTATTTGTGTGTGCTTGGTTTTGTATTGGTAGTATCTGTATGTGTAGGGGCTTTGTGCTGGGAGAGAAGCTGAGCCCTGATTAGGGGGCGGGGCTTCACTGACTAGGGGTCCTAT
The DNA here is from genome assembly GCF_965140295.1 of Lepidochelys olivacea. NCBI lineage: Eukaryota > Metazoa > Chordata > Testudines > Cheloniidae > Lepidochelys > Lepidochelys olivacea. The sequence goes on along the minus strand of NC_140432.1, from coordinate 700,181 downwards.
AAACTTACCAGCCAGTCAGGCAGCGGCACAGACAGCTGCAGCGGCACTGGAGCTAGCAAACAGAGCTGTAAACGGGAGTTTGAGTGGGAGTTCTGTTGGAGGAGAAGGCATTTGTGTGTGTGTTTGGTTTTGTATTGGTGGTATCTGTGTGTGTAGAGGCTTGGAGGGGCTTTGTGCTGGGAGAGAAGCTGAGCCCTGATTAGCGGGCGGGGCTTCACTGACTAGGGGTCTTATAAAGGGAGCAGCCAGTCAGGCGGCAACACAGACAGCTGCAGCGGTACAGGAGCTAGCAAACAGAGCTGTAAACGGGGGAGTTTGAGTGGGACTTCTGTTGGAGGAGAAGGTATTTTTGTGTGTGTTTGGTATTGTATTGGTAGTATCTGTATGTGTAGAGGCTTGGAGGGGCTTTGTGCTGGGAGAGAAGCTGAGCCCTGATTAGGGGGCGGGGCTTCCCTGACTAGGGGTCCTATAAAGGTAGCAGCCAGTCAGGCAACGGCACAGGAGCTAGCAAACAGAGCTGTAAACAGGGGAGTTTCAGTGGGAGTTCTGTTGGAGGAGAAGGTATTTGTGTGTGCTTGGTTTTGTATTGGTAGTATCTGTATGTGTAGGGGCTTTGTGCTGGGAGAGAAGCTGAGCCCTGATTAGGGGGCGGGGCTTCACTGACTAGGGGTCCTATAAAGGTACCAGCCAGTCAGGCAGCGGCACAGACAGCTGCAGTGGCACTGGAGCTAGCAAACAGAGCTGTAAACGGGAGTTTGAGTGGGAGTTCTGTTGGAGGAGAAGGCATTTGTGTGTGTGTTTGGTTTTGTATTGGTGGTATCTGTATGTGTAGAGGCTTGGAGGGTCTTTGTGCTGGGAGATAAGCTGAGCCCTGATTAGGGGGCGGGGCTTCACTGACGAGGGGTCCTATAAAGGGAGCAGCCAGTCAGGCAGCGACACAGACAGCTGCAGCGGTACAGGAGCTAGCAAACAGAGCTGTAAACAGGGGAGTTTGAGTGGGAGTTCTGTTGGAGGAGAAGGTATTTGTGTGTGTTTGGTTTTGTATTGGTAGTATCTGTATGTGTAGGGGCTTTGTGCTGGGAGAAAAGCTGAGCCCTGATTAGGGGGCGGGGCTTCACTGACTAAGGGTCCTATAAAGGTACCAGCCAGTCAGGCAGCGGCACAGACAGCTGCAGCGGCACTGGAGCTAGCAAAGAGAGCTGTAAACAGGGGAGTTTGAGTGGGAGTTCTGTTGGAGGAGAAGGTATTTTTGCGTGTCTTTGGTATTGTATTGGTAGTATCTGTATGTGTAGAGGCTTGGAGGGGCTTTGTGCTGGGAGAGAAGCTGAGCCCTGATTAGGGGGCGGGGCTTCACTGACGAGGGGTCCTATAAAGGGAGCAGCCAGTCAGGCAGCGACACAGACAGCTGCAGCGGTACAGGAGCGAGCAAACAGAGCTGTAAACGGGAGTTTGAGTGGGAGTTCTGTTGGAGGAGAAGGTATTTTTGTGTGTGTTTGGTATTGTATTGGTAGTATCTGTATGTGTAGAGGCTTGGAAGGGCTTTGTGCTGGGAGAGAAGCTGAGCCCTGATTAGGGGGCGGGGCTTCCCTGACTAGGGGTCCTATAAAGGTAGCAGCCAGTCAGGCAGCGGCACAGGAGCTAGCAAACAGAGCTGTAAACAGGGGAGTTTGAGTGGGAGTTCTGTTGGAGGAGAAGGTATTTGTGTGTGTTTGGTTTTGTATTGGTAGTATCTGTATGTGTAGGGGCTTTGTGCTGGGAGAGAAGCCTGGCCCTGATTAGGGGGCGGGGCTTCACTGACGAGGGGTCCTATAAAGGGAGCACCCAGTCAGGCAGCGACACAGACAGCTGCAGCGGTACAGGAGCTAGCAAACAGAGCTGTAAACAGGGGAGTTTGAGTGGGAGTTCTGTTGGAGGAGAAGGTATTTGTGTGTGTTTGGTTTTGTATTGGTAGTATCTGTATGTGTAGCGGCTTTGTGCTGGGAGAAAAGCTGAGCCCTGATTAGGGGGCGGGGCTTCACTGACTAAGGGTCCTATAAAGGTACCAGCCAGTCAGGCAGCGGCACAGACAGCTGCAGCGGCACTGGAGCTAGCAAAGAGAGCTGTAAACAGGGGAGTTTGAGTGGGAGTTCTGTTGGAGGAGAAGGTATTTGTGTGTGTGTGTTTGGTATTGTATTGGTAGTATCTGTATGTGTAGAGGCTTGGAGGGGGTTTGTGCTGGGAGAGAAGCTGAGCCCTGATTAGGGGGCGGGGCTTCACTGACGAGGGGTCCTACAAAGGGAGCAGCCAGTCAGGCAGCGACACAGACAGCTGCAGCGGTACAGGAGCTAGCAAACAAAGCTGTAAACGGGAGTTGGAGTGGGAGTTCTGTTGGAGGAGAAGGTATTTTTGTGTGTGTTTGGTATTGTATTGGTAGTATCTGTATGTGTAGAGGCTTGGAAGGGCTTTGTGCTGGGAGAGAAGCTGAGCCCTGATTAGGGGGCGGGGCTTCCCTGACTAGGGGTCCTATAAAGGTAGCAGCCAGTCAGGCAGCGGCACAGGAGCTAGCAAACAGAGCTGTAAACAGGGGAGTTTGAGTGGGAGTTCTGTTGGAGGAGAAGGTATTTGTGTGTGTTTGGTTTTGTATTGGTAGTATCTGTATGTGTAGGGGCTTTGTGCTGGGAGAGAAGCCTGGCCCTGATTAGGGGGCGGGGCTTCACTGACGAGGGGTCCTATAAAGGGAGCAGCCAGTCAGGCAGCGACACAGACAGCTGCAGCGGTACAGGAGCTAGCAAACAGAGCTGTAAACAGGGGAGTTTGAGTGGGAGTTCTGTTGGAGGAGAAGGTATTTGTGTGTGTTTGGTTTTGTATTGGTAGTATCTGTATGTGTAGGGGCTTTGTGCTGGGAGAAAAGCTGAGCCCTGATAAGGGGGCGGGGCTTCACTGACTATGGGTCCTATAAAGGTACCAGCCAGTCAGGCAGCGGCACAGACAGCTGCAGCTGCACTGGAGCTAGCAAAGAGAGCTGTAAACAGGGGAGTTTGAGTGGGAGTTCTGTTGGAGGAGAAGATATTTGTGTGTGTGTGTTTGGTTTTGTATTGGTGGTATCTGTATGTGTAGAGGCTTGGAGGGTCTTTGTGCTGGGAGAGAAGCTGAGCCCTGATTAGGGGGCGGGGCTTCACTGACTAGGGGTCCTATAAAGGGAGCAGCCAGTCAGGCAGCGACACAGACAGCTGCAGCGGTACAGGAGCTAGCAAACAGAGCTGTAAACGGGAGTTTGAGTGGGAGTTCTGTTGGAGGAGAAGGCATTTGTGTGTGTGTTTGGTTTTGTATTGGTGGTATCTGTATGTGTAGAGGCTTGGAGGGGCTTTGTGTTGGGAGCGAAGCTGAGCCCTTATTAGGGGGCGGGGCTTCCCTGACTAGGGGTCCTATAAAGGTAGCAGCCAGTCAGGCAGCGGCACTGGAGCTAGCAAACAGAGCTGTAAACGGGAGTTTGAGTGGGAGTTCTCTTGGAGGATAAGGCATTTGTGTGTGTGTTTGGTTTTGTATTGGTGGTATCTGTTTGTGTAGAGGCTTGGAGGGGCTTTGTGCTGGGAGAGAAGCTGAGCCCTGATTAGGGGGCGGGGCTTCACTGACTAGGGGTCCTATAAAGGGAGCAGCCAGTCAGGCAGCGACACAGACAGCTGCAGCGGTTCAGGAGCAAGCAAACAGAGCTGTAAACGGGGTAGTTTGAGTGGCAGTTCTGTTGGAGGAGAAGGTATTTGTGTGTGTTTGGTTTTGTGTTGGTGGTATCTGTATGTGTAGGGGCTTTGTGCTGGGAGAGAAGCTGAGCCCTGATTAGGGGGCGGGGCTTCATTGACGAGGTGTCCTATAAAGGGAGCAGCCAGTCAGGCAGCGGAACAGGAGCTAGCAAACAGACCTGTAAACAGGGGAGTTTGAGTGGGAGTTCTGTTGGAGGAGAAGGTATTTGTGTGTGCTTGGTTTTGTATTGGTAGTATCTGTATGTGTAGGGGCTTTGTGCTGGGAGAGAAGCTGAGCCCTGATTAGGGGGCGGGGCTTCACTGACTAGGGGTCCTATAAAGGTACCAGCCAGTCAGGCAGCGGCACAGACAGCTGCAGCGGCACTGGAGCTAGCAAACAGAGCTGTAAACGGGACTTTGAGTGGGAGTTCTGTGGGAGGAGAAGGTATTTGTGTGTGTGTTTGGTTTTGTATTTGTAGAGGCTTGGAGGGGCTTTGTGCTGGGAGAGAAGCTGAGCCCTGAATAGGGGGCGGGGCTTCACTGACGAGGGGTCCTATAAAGGGAGCAGCCAGTCAGGCAGCAGCACAGACAGGTGCAGCGGCACAGGAGCTAGCAAAGAGAGCTGTAAACAGGGGAGTTTGAGTGGGAGTTCTGTTGGAGGAGATGGTATTTGTGTGTGTTTGCTTTTGTATTGGTAGTATCTGTATGTGTAGGGGCTTTGTGCTGGGAGAAAAGCTGAGCCCTGCTTAGGGGGCGGGGCTTCACTGACTAGGGGTTTTATAAAGGTAGCAGCCAGTCAGGCAGCGTCACAGACAGCTGCAGCGGCACAGGAGATAGCAAAGAGAGCTGTAAACAGGGGAGTTTGAGTGGGAGTTCTGTTGGAGGAGAAGGTATTTGTGTGTGTTTGCTTTTGTATTTGTACAGGCTTGGAGGTGCTTTGTGCTGGGAGAGAAGATGAGCCCTGATTAGGGGGCGGGGCTTCCCTGACAAGGGGTCCTATGAAGGTAGCCGCCAGTCAGGCAGCGTCACAGACAGCTGCAGGGGCACAGGAGCTAGCAAACAGAGCTGTAAACAGGGGAGTTTGAGTGGGACTTCTGTTCGAGGAGAAGGTATTTTTGTGTGTGTTTGGTATTGTATTGGTGGTATATGTATGTGTAGAGGCTTGGAGGGGCTTTGTGCTGGGAGAGAAGATGAGCCCTGATTAGGGGGCGGGGCTTCACTGACTAGGGGTCCTCTAAAGGGAGCAGCCAGTCAGGCGGCGGCACGGACAGCTGCAGCGGTACAGGAGCTAGCAAACAGAGCTGTAAACAGGGGAGTTTGAGTGGGACTTCTGTTCGAGGAGAAGGTATTTTTGTGTGTGTTTGGTTTTGTGTTGGTGGTATCTGTATGTGTAGGGGCTTTGTGCTGGGAGAGAAGCTGAGCCCTGATTAGGGGGCGGGGCTTCACTGACGAGGGGTCCTATAAAGGGAGCAGCCAGTCAGGCAGCGACACAGACAGCTGCAGCGGTACAGGAGCTAGCAAACAGAGCTGTAAACGGGAGTTTGAGTGGGAGTTCTGTTGGAGGAGAAGGTATTTTTGTGTGTGTTTGGTATTGTATTGGTAGTATCTGTATGTGTAGAGGCTTGGAAGGGCTTTGTGCTGGGAGAGAAGCTGAGCCCTGATTAGGGGGCGGGGCTTCCCTGACTAGGGGTCCTATAAAGGTAGCAGCCAGTCAGGCAGCGGCACAGGAGCTAGCAAACAGAGCTGTAAACAGGGGAGTTTGAGTGGGAGTTCTGTTGGAGGAGAAGGTATTTGTGTGTGTTTGGTTTTGTATTGGTAGTATCTGTATGTGTAGGGGCTTTGTGCTGGGAGAGAAGCCTGGCCCTGATTAGGGGGCGGGGCTTCACTGACGAGGGGTCCTATAAAGGGAGCAGCCAGTCAGGCAGCGACACAGACAGCTGCAGCGGTACAGGAGCAAGCAAACAGAGCTGTAAACGGGGTAGTTTGAGTGGCAGTTCTGTTGGAGGAGAAGGTATTTGTGTGTGTTTGGTTTTGTGTTGGTGGTATCTGTATGTGTAGGGGCTTTGTGCTGGGAGAGAAGCTGAGCCCTGATTAGGGGGCGGGGCTTCATTGACGAGGTGTCCTATAAAGGGAGCAGCCAGTCAGGCAGCGGAAAAGGAGCTAGCAAACAGAGCTGTAAACAGGGGAGTTTGAGAGGGAGTTCTGTTGGAGGAGAAGGTATTTGTGTGTGTGTGTTTGGTTTTGTATTGGTATTATCTGTATGTGTCGGGGCTTTGTGCTGGGAGAGAAGCTGAGCCCCGGTTAGGGGGCGGGGCTTGACTGATAAGGGGTCCTATAAAGGTAGCAGCCAGTCAGGCAGCGGCACAGACAGCTGCAGCGGCACAGGAGCTAGCAAACAGAGCTGTAAACAGGGGAGTTTGAGTGGGAGTTCTGTTGGAGGAGAAGGTATTTGTGTGTGTTTGTTTGGTTTTGTATTGTTAGTATCTGTATGTGCAGGGGCTTTGTGCTGGGAGAGAAGCTGAGCGGTTATTAGGGGGCGGGGCTTCCCTGACTAGGGGTCCTATAAAGGTAGCAGCCAGTCAGGCAGCGGCACAGGAGCTAGCAAACAGAGCTGTAAACAGGGGAGTTTGAGTGGGAGTTCTGTTGGAGGAGAAGGTATTAGTGTGTGTTTGGTTTTGTATTGGTAGTATCTGTATGTGTAGAGGCCTGGAGGGGTTTTGTGCTGGGAGAGAAGCTGAGCCCTGATTAGGGGTCGGGGCTTCCCTGACTAGGGATCCTATAAAAGTAGCAGCCAGTCAGGCAACGGCACAGGAGCTAGCAAACAGACCTGTAAACAGGGGAGTTTGAGTGGGAGTTCTGTTGGAGGAGAAGGTATTTGTGTGTGCTTGGTTTTGTATTGGTAGTATCTGTATGTGTAGGGGCTTTGTGCTGGGAGACAAGCTGAGCCCTGATTAGGGGGCGGGGCTTCACTGAGTAGGGGTCCTATAAAGGTACCATCCAGTCAGGCAGCGGCACAGACAGCTGCAGCGGCACTGGAGCTAGCAAACAGAGCTGTAAACGGGAGTTTGAGTGGGAGTTCTGTTGGAGGAGAAGGCATTTGTGTGTGTGTTTGGTTTTGTATTGGTGGTATCTGTGTGTGTAGAGGCTTGGAGGGGCTTTGTGCTGGGAGAGAAGCTGAGCCCTGATTAGGGGGCGGGGCTTCACTGACTAGGGGTCCTATAAAGGGAGCAGCCAGTCAGGCAGCGACACAGACAGCTGCAGCGGTACAGGAGCGAGCAAACAGAGCTGTAAACGGGGGAGTTTGAGTGGGACTTCTGTTGGAGGAGAAGGTATTTTTGTGTGTGTTTGGTATTGTATTGGTAGTATCTGTATGTGTAGAGGCTTGGAGGGGCTTTGTGCTGGGAGAGAAGCTGAGCCCTGATTAGGGGGCGGGGCTTCCCTGACTAGGGGTCCTATAAAGGTAGCAGCCAGTCAGGCAGCGGCACAGGAGCTAGCAAACAGAGCTGTAAACAGGGGAGTTTGAGTGGGAGTTCTGTTGGAGGAGAAGGTATTTGTGTGTGTTTGGTTTTGTATTGGTAGTATCTGTATGTGTAGGGGCTTTGTGCTGGGAGAGAACCCTGGCCCTGATTAGGGGGCGGGGCTTCACTGACGAGGGGTCCTATAAAGGGAGCAGCCAGTCAGGCAGCGACACAGACAGCTGCAGCGGTACAGGAGCTAGCAAACAGAGCTGTAAACAGGGGAGTTTGAGTGGGAGTTCTGTTGGAGGAGAAGGTATTTGTGTGTGTTTGGTTTTGTATTGGTAGTATCTGTATGTGTAGCGGCTTTGTGCTGGGAGAAAAGCTGAGCCCTGATTAGGGGGCGGGGCTTCACTGACTAAGGGTCCTATAAAGGTACCAGCCAGTCAGGCAGCGGCACAGACAGCTGCAGCTGCACTGGAGCTAGCAAAGAGAGCTGTAAACAGGGGAGTTTGAGTGGGAGTTCTGTTGGAGGAGAAGGTATTTGTGTGTGTGTGTTTGGTATTGTATTGGTAGTATCTGTATGTGTAGAGGCTTGGAGGGGGTTTGTGCTGGGAGAGAAGCTGAGCCCTGATTAGGGGGCGGGGCTTCACTGACGAGGGGTCCTATAAAGGGAGCAGCCAGTCAGGCAGCGACACAGACAGCTGCAGCGGTACAGGAGCTAGCAAACAGAGCTGTAAACGGGAGTTTGAGTGGGAGTTCTGTTGGAGGAGAAGGTATTTTTGTGTGTGTTTGGTATTGTATTGGTAGTATCTGTATGTGTAGAGGCTTGGAAGGGCTTTGTGCTGGGAGAGAAGCTGAGCCCTGATTAGGGGGCGGGGCTTCCCTGACTAGGGGTCCTATAAAGGTAGCAGCCAGTCAGGCAGCGGCACAGGAGCTAGCAAACAGAGCTGTAAACAGGGGAGTTTGAGTGGGAGTTCTGTTGGAGGAGAAGGTATTTGTGTGTGTTTGGTTTTGTATTGGTAGTATCTGTATGTGTAGGGGCTTTGTGCTGGGAGAGAAGCCTGGCCCTGATTAGGGGGCGGGGCTTCACTGACGAGGGGTCCTATAAAGGGAGCAGCCAGTCAGGCAGCGACACAGACAGCTGCAGCGGTACAGGAGCTAGCAAACAGAGCTGTAAACGGGAGTTTGAGTGGGAGTTCTGTTGGAGGAGAAGGCATTTGTGTGTGTTTGGTTTTGTATTGGTGGTATCTGTATGTGTAGAGGCTTGGAGGGGCTTTGTGTTGGGAGCGAAGCTGAGCCCTTATTAGGGGGCGGGGCTTCCCGGACTAGGGGTCCTATAAAGGTAGCAGCCAGTCAGGCAGCGGCACTGGAGCTAGCAAACAGAGCTGTAAACGGGAGTTTGAGTGGGAGTTCTCTTGGAGGATAAGGCATTTGTGTGTGTGTTTGGTTTTGTATTGGTGGTATCTGTTTGTGTAGAGGCTTGGAGGGGCTTTGTGCTGGGAGAGAAGCTGAGCCCTGATTAGGGGGCGGGGCTTCACTGACTAGGGGTCCTATAAAGGGAGCAGCCAGTCAGGCAGCGACACAGACAGCTGCAGCGGTACAGGAGCAAGCAAACAGAGCTGTAAACGGGGTAGTTTGAGTGGCAGTTCTGTTGGAGGAGAAGGTATTTGTGTGTGTTTGGTTTTGTGTTGGTGGTATCTGTATGTGTAGGGGCTTTGTGCTGGGAGAGAAGCTGAGCCCTGATTAGGGGGCGGGGCTTCATTGACGAGGGGTCCTATAAAGGGAGCAGCCAGTCAGGCAGCGGAAAAGGAGCTAGCAAACAGAGCTGTAAACAGGGGAGTTTGAGAGGGAGTTCTGTTGGAGGAGAAGGTATTTGTGTGTGTTTGTTTGGTTTTGTATTGTTAGTATCTGTATGTGCAGGGGCTTTGTGCTGGGAGAGAAGCTGAGCCGTTATTAGGGGGCGGGGCTTCCCTGACTAGGGGTCCTATAAAGGTAGCAGCCAGTCAGGCAGCGGCACAGGAGCTAGCAAACAGAGCTGTAAACAGGGGAGTTTGAGTGGGAGTTCTGTTGGAGGAGAAGGTATTTGTGTGTGTTTGGTTTTGTATTGGTAGTATCTGTATGTGTAGAGGCCTGGAGGGGTTTTGTGCTGGGAGAGAAGCTGAGCCCTGATTAGGGGGCGGGGCTTCCCTGACTAGGGGTCCTATAAAAGTAGCAGCCAGTCAGGCAACGGCACAGGAGCTAGCAAACAGACCTGTAAACAGGGGAGTTTGAGTGGGAGTTCTGTTGGAGGAGAAGGTATTTGTGTGTGCTTGGTTTTGTATTGGTAGTATCTGTATGTGTAGGGGCTTTGTGCTGGGAGAGAAGCTGAGCCCTGCTTAGGGGGCGGGGCTTCACTGACTAGGGGTCCTATAAAGGTAGCAGCCAGTCAGGCAGCGTCACAGACAGCTGCAGCGGCACAGGAGCTAGCAAAGAGAGCTGTAAACAGGGGAGTTTGAGTGGGAGTTCTGTTGGAGGAGAAGGTATTTGTGTGTGTTTGCTTTTGTATTTGTACAGGCTTGGAGGGGCTTTGTGCTGGGAGAGAAGATGAGCCCTGATTAGGGGGCGGGGCTTCCCTGACTAGGGGTCCTATGAAGGTAGCCGCCAGTCAGGCAGCGTCACAGACAGCTGCAGGGGCACAGGAGCTTGCAAACAGAGCTGTAAACAGGGGAGTTTGAGTGGGACTTCTGTTCGAGGAGAAGGTATTTTTGTGTGTGTTTGGTATTGTATTGGTGGTATATGTATGTGTAGAGGCTTTGTGCTGGGAGAGAAGCTGAGCCCTGATTAGGGGGCGGGGCTTCACTGACTAGGGGTCCTATAAAGGAAGCAGCCAGTCAGGCAGCGACACAGACAGCTGCAGCGGTACAGGAGCAAGCAAACAGAGCTGTAAACAGGGGAGTTTGAGTGGGAGTTCTGTTGGAGGAGAAGGTGTTCGTGTGTGTGTTTGGTCTTGTATTGGTGGTATCTGCATGTGTAGAGGCTTGGAGGGGCTTTGTGCTGGGAGTGAAGCTGAGACCTGATTAGGGGGCGGGGCATCACTGACAAGGGGTCCTATAAAGGTAGCAGCCAGTCAGGCAGCGTAACAGGAGCTAGCAAACAGAGCTGTAAACAGGGGAGTTTGAGAGCGAGTTCTGTTGGAGGAGAAGGTATTTGTGTGTGTTTGTTTGGTTTTGTATTGTTAGTATCTGTATGTGCAGGGGCTTTGTGCTGGGAGAGAAGCTGAGCCCTTATTAGGGGGCGGGGCTTCCCTGACTAGGGGTCCTATAAAGGTAGCAGCCACTCAGGCAGCGGCACAGGAGCTAGCAAACAGAGCTGTAAACAGGGGAGTTTGAGTGGGAGTTCTGTTGGAGGAGAAGGTATTTGTGTGTGTTTGGTTTTGTATTGGTAGTATCTGTATGTGTAGAGGCCTGGAGGGGTTTTGTGCTGGGAGAGAAACTGAGCCCTGATTAGGGGGCGGGGCTTCACTGACTAGGGGTCCTATAAAAGTAGCAGCCAGTCAGGCAACGGCACAGGAGCTAGCAAACAGAGCTGTAAACAGGGGAGTTTGAGTGGGAGTTCTGTTGGAGGAGAAGGTATTTGTGTGTGTTTGGTTTTGTATTGGTAGTATCTGTATGTGTAGAGGCCTGGAGGGGCTTTGTGCTGGGAGAGAAGCTGAGCCCTGATTAGGGGGCGGGGCTTCACTGACTAGGGGTCTTATAAAGGGAGCAGCCAGTCAGGCAGCAACACAGACAGCTGCAGCGGTACAGGAGCTAGCAAACAGAGCTGTAAACGGGGTAGTTTGAGTGGGAGTTCTGTGGGAGGAGAAGGTATTTGTGTGTGTTTGTTTTTGTGTTGGTGGTATCTGTATGTGTAGGGGCTTTGTGCTGGGAGAGAAGCTGAGCCCTGATTAGGGGGCGGGGCTTCACTGACGAGGGGTCCTATAAAGGGAGCAGCCAGTCAGGCAGCAACACAGACAGCTGCAGCGGTACAGGAGCTAGCAAACAGAGCTGTAAACAGGGGAGTTTGAGTGGGACTTCTGTTGGAGGAGAAGGTATTTTTGTGTGTGTTTGGTATTGTATTGGTAGTATCTGTTTGTGTAGAGGCTTGGAGGGGCTTTGTGCTGGGAGAGAAGCTGAGCCCTGATTAGGGCGCGGGGCTTCCCTGACTAGGGGTCCTATAAAGGTAGCAGCCAGTCAGGCAGCGGCACAGGAGCTAGCAAACAGACCTGTAAACAGGGGAGTTTGAGTGGGAGTTCTGTTGGAGGAGAAGGTATTTGTGTGTGTTTGGTTTTGTATTGGTAGTATCTGTATGTGTAGGGGCTTTGTGCTGGGAGAGAAGCCTGGCCCTGATTAGGGGGCGGGGCTTCACTGACGAGGGGTCCTATAAAGGGAGCCCCCAGTCAGGCAGCGACACAGACAGCTGCAGCGGTACAGGAGCTAGCAAACAGAGCTGTAAACAGGGGAGTTTGAGTGGGAGTTCTGTTGGAGGAGAAGGTATTTTTGTGTGTGTTTGGTATTGTATTGGTAGTATCTGTATGTGTAGAGGCTTGGAAGGGCTTTGTGCTGGGAGAGAAGCTGAGCCCTGATTAGGGGGCGGGGCTTCCCTGACTAGGGGTCCTATAAAGGTAGCAGCCAGTCAGGCAGCGGCACAGGAGCTAGCAAACAGAGCTGTAAACAGGGGAGTTTGAGTGGGAGTTCTGTTGGAGGAGAATATTTGTGTTTGTTTGGTTTTGTATTGGTAGTATCTGTATGTGTAGGGGCTTTGTGCTGGGAGAGAAGCTGAGCCCTGATTAGGGGGCGGGGCTTCACTGACGAGGGGTCCTATAAAGGGAGCAGCCAGTCAGGCAGCGACAGACAGCTGCAGCGGTACAGGAGCAAGCAAACAGAGCTGTAAACGGGGTAGTTTGAGTGGTAGTTCTGTTGGAGGAGAAGGTATTTGTGTGTGTTTGGTTTTGTGTTGGTGGTATCTGTATGTGTAGGGGCTTTGTGCTGGGAGAGAAGCTGAGCCCTGATTAGGGGGCGGGGCTTCATTGACGAGGGGTCCTATAAAGGGAGCAGCCAGTCAGGCAGCGGAACAGGAGCTAGCAAACAGAGCTGTAAACAGGGGAGTTTGAGAGGGAGTTCTTTTGGAGGAGAAGGTATTTGTGTGTGTGTGTTTGGTTTTGTATTGGTAGTATCTGTATGTGAAGGGGCTTTGTGCTGGGAGAGAAGCTGAGCCCTGGTTAGGGGGCGGGGCTTGACTGATAAGGGGTCCTATAAAGGTAGCAGCCAGTCAGGCAGCGGCACAGACAGCTGCAGCGGCAGAGGAGCTAGCAAACAGAGCTGTAAACAGGGGAGTTTGAGTGGGAGTTCTGTTGGAGGAGAAGGTATTTGTGTGTGTTTGTTTGGTTTTGTATTGTTAGTATCTGTATGTGCAGGGGCTTTGTGCTGGGAGAGAAGCTGAGCCGTTATTAGGGGGCGGGGCTTCCCTGACTAGGGGTCCTATAAAGGTAGCAGCCAGTCAGGCAGCGGCACAGGAGCTAGCAAACAGAGCTGTAAACAGGGGAGTTTGAGTGGGAATTCTGTTGGAGGAGAAGGTATTTGTGTGTGTTTGGTTTTGTATTGGTAGTATCTGTATGTGCAGAGGCCTGGAGGGGTTTTGTGCTGGGAGAGAAGCTGAGCCCTGATTAGGGGGCGGGGCTTCCCTGACTAGGGGTCCTATAAAAGTAGCAGCCAGTCAGGCAACGGCACAGGAGCTAGCAAACAGACGTGTAAACAGGGGAGTTTGAGTGGGAGTTCTGTTGGAGGAGAAGGTATTTGTGTGTGCTTGGTTTTGTATTGGTAGTATCTGTATGTGTAGGGGCTTTGTGCTGGGAGAGAAGCTGAGCCCTGATTAGGGGGCGGGGCTTCACTGACTAGGGGTCCTATAAAGGGAGCAGCCAGTCAGGCAGCGACACAGACAGCTGCAGCGGTACAGGAGCTAGCAAACAGAGCTGTAAACGGGGTAGTTTGAGTTGGAGTTCTGTGGTTGGAGAAGATATTTGTGTGTGTGTTTGGTTTTGTATTTGTAGAGGCTTGGAGTGGCTTTGTGCTGGGAGAGAAGCTGAGCCCTGATTAGGGGGCGGGGCTTCACTGACGAGGGGTCCTATAAAGGGAGCAGCCAGTCAGGCAGCAGCACAGACAGCTGCAGCGGCACAGGAGCTAGCAAAGAGAGCTGTAAACAGGGGAGTTTGAGTGGGAGTTCTGTTGGAGGAGAAGGTATTTGTGTGTGTTTGCTTTTGTATTTGTACAGGCTTGGAGGGGCTTTGTGCTGGGAGAGAAGATGAGCCATGATTAGGGGGCGGGGCTTCCCTGACTAGGGGTCCTATGAAGGTAGCCGCCAGTCAGGCAGCGTCACAGACAGCTGCAGGGGCACAGGAGCTAGCAAACAGAGCTGTAAACAGGGGAGTTTGAGTGGGAGTTCTGTTGGAGGAGAAGGCATTTGTGTGTGTGTTTGGTTTTGTATTGGTGGTATCTGTATGTGTAGAGGCTTGGAGGGGCTTTGTGCTGGGAGAGAAGATGAGCCCTGATTAGGGGGCGGGGCTTCACTGACTAGGGGTCCTATAAAGGGAGCAGCCAGTCAGGCGGCGGCACGGACAGCTGCAGCGGTACAGGAGCTAGCAAACAGAGCTATAAACAGGGGAGTTTGAGTGGGAGTTCTGTTGGAGAAGAAGGTATTTGTGTGTGTTTGGTTTTGTATTGGTAGCATCTGTATGTGTAGGGGCTTTGTGCTGGGAGAGAAGCTGAGCCCTGATTAGGGGGCGGGGCTTCACTGACTAGGGGTCCTATAAAGGGAGCAGCCAGTCAGGCGGCGGCACGGACAGCTGCAGCGGCACAGGAGCTAGCAAACAGAGCTGTAAACAGGGGAGTTTGAGTGGGAATTCTGTTGGAGGAGAAGGTATTTGTGTGTGTTTGGTTTTGTATTGGTAGTATCTGTATGTGTAGGGGCTTGGAGGGACTTTGTGCTGGGAGAAAAGCTGAGCCCTGATTAGGGGGCGGGGCTTCACTGACTAGGGTTCCTATAAAGGTAGCAGCCAGTCAGGCAGCGGCACAGACAGCTGCAGCGGCACAGGAGCGAGCAAACAGAGCTGTAAACAGGGGAGTTTGAGTGGGAGTTCTGTTGAAGGAGAAGGCATTTGTGTGTGTGTTTGGTTTTGTATTGGTGGTATCTGTGTGTGTAGAGGCTTGGAGGGGCTTTGTGCTGGGAGAGAAGCTGAGCCCTGATTAGGGGGCGGGGCTTCACTGACTAGGGGTCCTATAAAGGGAGCAGCCAGGCAGGCAGCGACACAGACAGCTGCAGCGGTACAGGAGCTAGCAAAAAGAGCTTTAAACGAGGTAGTTTGAGTGGGAGTTCTGTGGGAGGAGAAGGTATTTGTGTGTGTGTTTGGTTTTGTATTTGTAGAGGCTTGGAGGGGCTTTGTGCTGGGAGAGAAGCTGAGCCCTGATTAGGGGGCGGGGCTTCACTGACGAGGGGTCCTATAAAGGGAGCAGCCAGTCAGGCAGCGGCACAGACAGCTGCAGCGGCACTGGAGCTAGCAAAGAGAGCTGTAAACAGGGGAGTTTGAGTGGGAGTTCTGTTGGAGGAGAAGGTATTTGTGTGTGTTTGGTTTTGTATTGGTAGTATCTGTATGTGTAGGGGCTTTGTGCTGGGAGAAAAGCTGAGCCCTGATTAGGGGGCGGGGCTTCACTGACTAAGGTTCCTATAAAGGTACCAACCAGTCAGGCAGCGGCACAGACAGCTGCAGCGGCACTGGAGCTAGCAAAGAGAGCTGTAAACAGGGGAGTTTGAGTGGGAGTTCTGTTGGAGGAGAAGGCATTTTTGTGTGTGTTTGGTTTTGTATTGGTGGTATCTGTTTGTGTAGAGGCTTGGAGGGGCTTTGTGCTGGGAGAGAAGATGAGCCCTGATTAGCGGGCGGGGCTTCGCTGATTAGGGGTCCTATGAACGTAGCCGCCAGTCAGGCAGCGTCACAGACAGCTGCAGGGGCACAGGAGGTAGCAAACAGAGCTCTAAACAGGGGAGTTTGAGTGGGAGTTCCGTTGGAAGAGAAGGTATTTGTGTGTGTTTGGTTTTGTATTGCTAGTATCTGTATGTGTAGGGGCTTTGTGCTGGGAGAAAAGCTGAGCCCTGCTTAGGGGGCGGGGCTTCACTGACTAGGGGTCCTATAAAGGTAGCAGCCAGTCAGGCAGCAGCACAGACAGCTGCAGCGGCACAGGAGCTAGCAAAGAGAGCTGTAAACAGGGGAGTTTGAGTGAGAGTTCTGTTGGAGGAGAAGGTATTTGTGTGTGTTTGCTTTTGTATTTGTACAGGCTTGGAGGGGCTTTGTGCTGGGAGAGAAGATGAGCCATGATTAGGGGGCGGGGCTTCCCTGACTAGGGGTCCTATGAAGGTAGCCGCCAGTCAGGCAGCGTCACAGACAGCTGCAGGGGCACAGGAGCTAGCAAACAGAGCTGTGAACAGGGGAGTTTGAGTGGGAGTTCTGTTGGAGGAGAAGGTATTTGTGTGTGTGCGTTTTTGTATTGGTAGTATCTGTATGTGTAGAGGCTTTGAGGGGCTTTGTGCTGGGAGAGAAGCTGAGCCCTGATTAGGGGGCGGGGCTTCACTGACTACGGGTCCTATAAAGGTAGCAGCCAGTCAGGCAGCGGCACAGACAGCTGCAGCGGCACAGGAGGTAGCAAACAGAGCTCTAAACAGGGGAGTTTGAGTGGGAGTTCTGTTGGAGGAGAAGGTATTTGTGTGTGTTTTTGTATTGGTAGTATTTGTATGTGTAGAGGCTTGAAGGGGCTTTGTGCTGGGAGAGAAGCTTAGCCCTGATTAGGGGGCGGGGCTTCACTGACTAGGGGTCCTATAAATGTAGCAGCCAGTCAGGCAGCGGAACAGGAGCTAGCAAACAGAGCTGTAAACGGGAGTTTGAGTGGGAGTTCTCTTGGAGGATAAGGCATTTGTGTGTGTGTTTGGTTTTGTATTGGTGGTATCTGTTTGTGTAGAGGCTTGGAGGGGCTTTGTGCTGGGAGAGAAGATGAGCCCTGATTAGCGGGCGGGGCTTCGCTGATTAGGGGTCCTATGAAGGTAGCCGCCAGTCAGGCAGCGTCACAGACACCTGCAGGGGCATAGGAGCTAGCAAACAGAGCTGTAAACAGGGGAGTTTGAGTGGGAGTTCTGTTGGAGGAGAAGGTATTTGTGTGTGTTTGGTTTTGTGTTGGTAGTATCTGTATGTGTAGGGGCTTTGTGCTGGGAGAGAAGCTGAGCCCTGATTAGGGGGCGGGGCTTCACTGACTAGGGGTCCTATAAAGGGAGCAGCCAGTCAGGCAGCGACACAGACAGCTGCAGCGGTACAGGAGCAAGCAAACAGAGCTGTAAACGGGGTAGTTTGAGTGGCAGTTCTGTTGGAGGAGAAGGTATTTGTGTGTGTTTGGTTTTGTGTTGGTGGTATCTGTATGTGTAGGGGCTTTGTGCTGGGAGAGAAGCTGAGCCCTGGTTAGGGGGCGGGGCTTGACTGATAAGGGGTCCTATAAAGGGAGCAGCCAGTCAGGCAGCGGCACAGACAGCTGCAGTGGCACAGGAGCTAGCAAACAGAGCTGTAAACAGGGGAGTTTGAGTGGGAGTTCTGTTGGAGGAGAAGGTATTTGTGTGTGTTTGTTTGGTTTTGTATTGTTAGTATCTGTATGTGCAGGGGCTTTGTGCTGGGAGAGAAGCTGAGCCGTTATTAGGGGGCGGGTCTTCCCTGACTAGGGGTCCTATAAAGGTAGCAGCCAGTCAGGCAGCGGCACAGGAGCTAGCAAACAGAGCTGTAAACAGGGGAGTTTGAGTGGGAGTTCTGTTGGAGGAGAAGGTATTTGTGTGTGTTTGGTTTTGTATTGGTAGTATCTGTATGTGTAGAGGCCTGGAGGGGTTTTGTGCTGGGAGAGAAGCTGAGCCCTGATTAGGGGGCGGGGCTTCCCTGACTAGGGGTCCTATAAAAGTAGCAGCCAGTCAGGCAACGGCACAGGAGCTAGCAAACAGAGCTGTAAACGGGGTAGTTTGAGTGGGAGTTCTGTGGGAGGAGAAGGTATTTGTGTGTGTGTTTGGTTTTGTATTTGTAGAGGCTTGGAGGGGCTTTGTGCTGGGAGAGAAGCTGAGCTCTGCTTAGGGGGCGGGGCTTCACTGACTAGGGGTCCTATAAAGGTAGCAGCCAGTCAGGCAGCAGCACAGACAGCTGCAGCGGCACAGGAGCTAGCAAAGAGAGCTGTAAACAGGGGAGTTTGAGTGGGAGTTCTGTTGGAGGAGAAGGTATTTGTGTGTGTTTGCTTTTGTATTTGTACAGGCTTAGAGGGGCTTTGTGCTGGGAGAGAAGATGAGCCCTGATTAGGGGGCGGGGCTTCCCTGACTAGGGGTCCTATGAAGGTAGCCGCCAGTCAGGCAGCGTCACAGACAGCTGCAGGGGCACAGGAGCTAGCAAACAGAGCTGTAAACAGGGGAGTTTGAGTGGGAGTTCTGTTGGAGGAGAAGGCATTTGTGTGTGTGTTTGGTTTTGTATTGGTGGTATATGTATGTGTAGAGGCCTGGAGGGGTTTTGTGCTGGGAGAGAAACTGAGCCCTGATTAGGGGGCGGGGCTTCACTGACTAGGGGTCCTATAAAAGTAGCAGCCAGTCAGGCAACGGCACAGGAGCTAGCAAACAGAGCTGTAAACAGGGGAGTTTGAGTGGGAGTTCTGTTGGAGGAGAAGGTATTTGTGTGTGTTTGGTTTTGTATTGGTAGTATCTGTATGTGTAGAGGCCTGGAGGGGCTTTGTGCTGGGAGAGAAGCTGAGCCCTGATTAGGGGGCGGGGCTTCACTGACTAGGGGTCTTATAAAGGGAGCAGCCAGTCAGGCAGCAACACAGACAGCTGCAGCGGTACAGGAGCTAGCAAACAGAGCTGTAAACGGGGTAGTTTGAGTGGGAGTTCTGTGGGAGGAGAAGGTATTTGTGTGTGTTTGTTTTTGTGTTGGTGGTATCTGTATGTGTAGGGGCTTTGTGCTGGGAGAGAAGCTGAGCCCTGATTAGGGGGCGGGGCTTCACTGACGAGGGGTCCTATAAAGGGAGCAGCCAGTCAGGCAGCAACACAGACAGCTGCAGCGGTACAGGAGCTAGCAAACAGAGCTGTAAACAGGGGAGTTTGAGTGGGACTTCTGTTGGAGGAGAAGGTATTTTTGTGTGTGTTTGGTATTGTATTGGTAGTATCTGTTTGTGTAGAGGCTTGGAGGGGCTTTGTGCTGGGAGAGAAGCTGAGCCCTGATTAGGGCGCGGGGCTTCCCTGACTAGGGGTCCTATAAAGGTAGCAGCCAGTCAGGCAGCGGCACAGGAGCTAGCAAACAGACCTGTAAACAGGGGAGTTTGAGTGGGAGTTCTGTTGGAGGAGAAGGTATTTGTGTGTGTTTGGTTTTGTATTGGTAGTATCTGTATGTGTAGGGGCTTTGTGCTGGGAGAGAAGCCTGGCCCTGATTAGGGGGCGGGGCTTCACTGACGAGGGGTCCTATAAAGGGAGCCCCCAGTCAGGCAGCGACACAGACAGCTGCAGCGGTACAGGAGCTAGCAAACAGAGCTGTAAACAGGGGAGTTTGAGTGGGAGTTCTGTTGGAGGAGAAGGTATTTTTGTGTGTGTTTGGTATTGTATTGGTAGTATCTGTATGTGTAGAGGCTTGGAAGGGCTTTGTGCTGGGAGAGAAGCTGAGCCCTGATTAGGGGGCGGGGCTTCCCTGACTAGGGGTCCTATAAAGGTAGCAGCCAGTCAGGCAGCGGCACAGGAGCTAGCAAACAGAGCTGTAAACAGGGGAGTTTGAGTGGGAGTTCTGTTGGAGGAGAAGATATTTGTGTTTGTTTGGTTTTGTATTGGTAGTATCTGTATGTGTAGGGGCTTTGTGCTGGGAGAGAAGCTGAGCCCTGATTAGGGGGCGGGGCTTCACTGACGAGGGGTCCTATAAAGGGAGCAGCCAGTCAGGCAGCGACAGACAGCTGCAGCGGTACAGGAGCAAGCAAACAGAGCTGTAAACGGGGTAGTTTGAGTGGTAGTTCTGTTGGAGGAGAAGGTATTTGTGTGTGTTTGGTTTTGTGTTGGTGGTATCTGTATGTGTAGGGGCTTTGTGCTGGGAGAGAAGCTGAGCCCTGATTAGGGGGCGGGGCTTCATTGACGAGGGGTCCTATAAAGGGAGCAGCCAGTCAGGCAGCGGAACAGGAGCTAGCAAACAGAGCTGTAAACAGGGGAGTTTGAGAGGGAGTTCTTTTGGAGGAGAAGGTATTTGTGTGTGTTTGGTTTTGTGTTGGTAGTATCTGTATGTGTAGGGGCTTTGTGCTGGGAGAGAAGCTGAGCCCTGATTAGGGGGCGGGGCTTCACTGACTAGGGGTCCTATAAAGGGAGCAGCCAGTCAGGCAGCGACACAGACAGCTGCAGCGGTACAGGAGCAAGCAAACAGAGCTGTAAACGGGGTAGTTTGAGTGGCAGTTCTGTTGGAGGAGAAGGTATTTGTGTGTGTTTGGTTTTGTGTTGGTGGTATCTGTATGTGTAGGGGCTTTGTGCTGGGAGAGAAGCTGAGCCCTGGTTAGGGGGCGGGGCTTGACTGATAAGGGGTCCTATAAAGGGAGCAGCCAGTCAGGCAGCGGCACAGACAGCTGCAGTGGCACAGGAGCTAGCAAACAGAGCTGTAAACAGGGGAGTTTGAGTGGGAGTTCTGTTGGAGGAGAAGGTATTTGTGTGTGTTTGTTTGGTTTTGTATTGTTAGTATCTGTATGTGCAGGGGCTTTGTGCTGGGAGAGAAGCTGAGCCGTTATTAGGGGGCGGGTCTTCCCTGACTAGGGGTCCTATAAAGGTAGCAGCCAGTCAGGCAGCGGCACAGGAGCTAGCAAACAGAGCTGTAAACAGGGGAGTTTGAGTGGGAGTTCTGTTGGAGGAGAAGGTATTTGTGTGTGTTTGGTTTTGTATTGGTAGCATCTGTATGTGTAGGGGCTTTGTGCTGGGAGAGAAGCTGAGCCCTGATTAGGGGGCGGGGCTTCACTGACTAGGGGTCCTATAAAGGGAGCAGCCAGTCCGGCGGCGGCACGGACAGCTGCAGCGGCACAGGAGCTAGCAAAAAGAGCTGTAAACGAGGTAGTTTGAGTGGGAGTTCTGTGGGAGGAGAAGGTATTTGTGTGTGTGTTTGGTTTTGTATTTGTAGAGGCTTGGAGGGGCTTTGTGCTGGGAGAGAAGCTGAGCCCTGATTAGGGGGCGGGGCTTCACTGACGAGGGGTCCTATAAAGGGAGCAGCCAGTCAGGCAGCGACACAGACAGCTGCAGCGGTACAGGAGCTAGCAAACAGAGCTGTAAACGGGGTAGTTTGAGTGGGAGTTCTGTTGGAGGAGAAGGTATTTGTGTGTGTTTGGTTTTGTGTTGGTGGTATCTGTATGTGTAGGGGCTTTGTGTTGGGAGCGAAGCTGAGCCCTGATTAGGGGGCGGGGCTTCACTGACTAGGGGTCCTATAAATGTAGCAGCCAGTCAGGCAGCGGAACAGGAGCTAGCAAACTGAGCTGTAAACAGGGGAGTTTGAGAGAGAGTTCTGTTGGAGGAGAAGGTATTTGTGTGTGTGTGTTTGGTTTTGTATTGTTAGTATCCGTATGTGCAGGGGCTTTGTGCTGGGAGAGAAGTTGAGCCCTTATTAGGGGGCGGGGCTTCCCTGACTAGGGGTCCTATAAAGGTAGCAGCCAGTCAGGCAGCGGCACTGGAGCTAGCAAACAGAGCTGTAAACGGGAGTTTGAGTGGGAGTTCTCTTGGAGGATAAGGCATTTGTGTGTGTGTTTGGTTTTGTATTGGTGGTATCTGTTTGTGTAGAGGCTTGGAGGGGCTTTGTGCTGGGAGAGAAGATGAGCCCTGATTAGCGGGCGGGGCTTCGCTGATTAGGGGTCCTATGAAGGTAGCCGCCAGTCAGGCAGCGTCACAGACACCTGCAGGGGCATAGGAGCTAGCAAACAGAGCTGTAAACAGGGGAGTTTGAGTGGGAGTTCTGTTGGAGGAGAAGGTATTTGTGTGTGTTTGGTTTTGTGTTGGTAGTATCTGTATGTGTAGGGGCTTTGTGCTGGGAGAGAAGCTGAGCCCTGATTAGGGGGCGGGGCTTCACTGACTAGGGGTCCTATAAAGGGAGCAGCCAGTCAGGCAGCGACACAGACAGCTGCAGCGGTACAGGAGCAAGCAAACAGAGCTGTAAACGGGGTAGTTTGAGTGGCAGTTCTGTTGGAGGAGAAGGTATTTGTGTGTGTTTGGTTTTGTGTTGGTGGTATCTGTATGTGTAGGGGCTTTGTGCTGGGAGAGAAGCTGAGCCCTGGTTAGGGGGCGGGGCTTGACTGATAAGGGGTCCTATAAAGGGAGCAGCCAGTCAGGCAGCGGCACAGACAGCTGCAGTGGCACAGGAGCTAGCAAACAGAGCTGTAAACAGGGGAGTTTGAGTGGGAGTTCTGTTGGAGGAGAAGGTATTTGTGTGTGTTTGTTTGGTTTTGTATTGTTAGTATCTGTATGTGCAGGGGCTTTGTGCTGGGAGAGAAGCTGAGCCGTTATTAGGGGGCGGGTCTTCCCTGACTAGGGGTCCTATAAAGGTAGCAGCCAGTCAGGCAGCGGCACAGGAGCTAGCAAACAGAGCTGTAAACAGGGGAGTTTGAGTGGGAGTTCTGTTGGAGGAGAAGGTATTTGTGTGTGTTTGGTTTTGTATTGGTAGTATCTGTATGTGTAGAGGCCTGGAGGGGTTTTGTGCTGGGAGAGAAGCTGAGCCCTGATTAGGGGGCGGGGCTTCCCTGACTAGGGGTCCTATAAAAGTAGCAGCCAGTCAGGCAACGGCACAGGAGCTAGCAAACAGAGCTGTAAACGGGGTAGTTTGAGTGGGAGTTCTGTGGGAGGAGAAGGTATTTGTGTGTGTGTTTGGTTTTGTATTTGTAGAGGCTTGGAGGGGCTTTGTGCTGGGAGAGAAGCTGAGCTCTGCTTAGGGGGCGGGGCTTCACTGACTAGGGGTCCTATAAAGGTAGCAGCCAGTCAGGCAGCAGCACAGACAGCTGCAGCGGCACAGGAGCTAGCAAAGAGAGCTGTAAACAGGGGAGTTTGAGTGGGAGTTCTGTTGGAGGAGAAGGTATTTGTGTGTGTTTGCTTTTGTATTTGTACAGGCTTAGAGGGGCTTTGTGCTGGGAGAGAAGATGAGCC
The DNA here is from genome assembly GCF_965140295.1 of Lepidochelys olivacea. NCBI lineage: Eukaryota > Metazoa > Chordata > Testudines > Cheloniidae > Lepidochelys > Lepidochelys olivacea. The sequence continues at coordinate 677,806 of NC_140432.1, read as the reverse complement.
CTGATTAGGGGGCGGGGCTTCCCTGACTAGGGGTCCTATGAAGGTAGCCGCCAGTCAGGCAGCGTCACAGACAGCTGCAGGGGCACAGGAGCTAGCAAACAGAGCTGTAAACAGGGGAGTTTGAGTGGGAGTTCTGTTGGAGGAGAAGGCATTTGTGTGTGTGTTTGGTTTTGTATTGGTGGTATATGTATGTGTAGAGGCCTGGAGGGGTTTTGTGCTGGGAGAGAAACTGAGCCCTGATTAGGGGGCGGGGCTTCACTGACTAGGGGTCCTATAAAAGTAGCAGCCAGTCAGGCAACGGCACAGGAGCTAGCAAACAGAGCTGTAAACAGGGGAGTTTGAGTGGGAGTTCTGTTGGAGGAGAAGGTATTTGTGTGTGTTTGGTTTTGTATTGGTAGTATCTGTATGTGTAGAGGCCTGGAGGGGCTTTGTGCTGGGAGAGAAGCTGAGCCCTGATTAGGGGGCGGGGCTTCACTGACTAGGGGTCTTATAAAGGGAGCAGCCAGTCAGGCAGCAACACAGACAGCTGCAGCGGTACAGGAGCTAGCAAACAGAGCTGTAAACGGGGTAGTTTGAGTGGGAGTTCTGTGGGAGGAGAAGGTATTTGTGTGTGTTTGTTTTTGTGTTGGTGGTATCTGTATGTGTAGGGGCTTTGTGCTGGGAGAGAAGCTGAGCCCTGATTAGGGGGCGGGGCTTCACTGACGAGGGGTCCTATAAAGGGAGCAGCCAGTCAGGCAGCAACACAGACAGCTGCAGCGGTACAGGAGCTAGCAAACAGAGCTGTAAACAGGGGAGTTTGAGTGGGACTTCTGTTGGAGGAGAAGGTATTTTTGTGTGTGTTTGGTATTGTATTGGTAGTATCTGTTTGTGTAGAGGCTTGGAGGGGCTTTGTGCTGGGAGAGAAGCTGAGCCCTGATTAGGGCGCGGGGCTTCCCTGACTAGGGGTCCTATAAAGGTAGCAGCCAGTCAGGCAGCGGCACAGGAGCTAGCAAACAGACCTGTAAACAGGGGAGTTTGAGTGGGAGTTCTGTTGGAGGAGAAGGTATTTGTGTGTGTTTGGTTTTGTATTGGTAGTATCTGTATGTGTAGGGGCTTTGTGCTGGGAGAGAAGCCTGGCCCTGATTAGGGGGCGGGGCTTCACTGACGAGGGGTCCTATAAAGGGAGCCCCCAGTCAGGCAGCGACACAGACAGCTGCAGCGGTACAGGAGCTAGCAAACAGAGCTGTAAACAGGGGAGTTTGAGTGGGAGTTCTGTTGGAGGAGAAGGTATTTTTGTGTGTGTTTGGTATTGTATTGGTAGTATCTGTATGTGTAGAGGCTTGGAAGGGCTTTGTGCTGGGAGAGAAGCTGAGCCCTGATTAGGGGGCGGGGCTTCCCTGACTAGGGGTCCTATAAAGGTAGCAGCCAGTCAGGCAGCGGCACAGGAGCTAGCAAACAGAGCTGTAAACAGGGGAGTTTGAGTGGGAGTTCTGTTGGAGGAGAAGATATTTGTGTTTGTTTGGTTTTGTATTGGTAGTATCTGTATGTGTAGGGGCTTTGTGCTGGGAGAGAAGCTGAGCCCTGATTAGGGGGCGGGGCTTCACTGACGAGGGGTCCTATAAAGGGAGCAGCCAGTCAGGCAGCGACAGACAGCTGCAGCGGTACAGGAGCAAGCAAACAGAGCTGTAAACGGGGTAGTTTGAGTGGTAGTTCTGTTGGAGGAGAAGGTATTTGTGTGTGTTTGGTTTTGTGTTGGTGGTATCTGTATGTGTAGGGGCTTTGTGCTGGGAGAGAAGCTGAGCCCTGATTAGGGGGCGGGGCTTCATTGACGAGGGGTCCTATAAAGGGAGCAGCCAGTCAGGCAGCGGAACAGGAGCTAGCAAACAGAGCTGTAAACAGGGGAGTTTGAGAGGGAGTTCTTTTGGAGGAGAAGGTATTTGTGTGTGTTTGGTTTTGTGTTGGTAGTATCTGTATGTGTAGGGGCTTTGTGCTGGGAGAGAAGCTGAGCCCTGATTAGGGGGCGGGGCTTCACTGACTAGGGGTCCTATAAAGGGAGCAGCCAGTCAGGCAGCGACACAGACAGCTGCAGCGGTACAGGAGCAAGCAAACAGAGCTGTAAACGGGGTAGTTTGAGTGGCAGTTCTGTTGGAGGAGAAGGTATTTGTGTGTGTTTGGTTTTGTGTTGGTGGTATCTGTATGTGTAGGGGCTTTGTGCTGGGAGAGAAGCTGAGCCCTGGTTAGGGGGCGGGGCTTGACTGATAAGGGGTCCTATAAAGGGAGCAGCCAGTCAGGCAGCGGCACAGACAGCTGCAGTGGCACAGGAGCTAGCAAACAGAGCTGTAAACAGGGGAGTTTGAGTGGGAGTTCTGTTGGAGGAGAAGGTATTTGTGTGTGTTTGTTTGGTTTTGTATTGTTAGTATCTGTATGTGCAGGGGCTTTGTGCTGGGAGAGAAGCTGAGCCGTTATTAGGGGGCGGGTCTTCCCTGACTAGGGGTCCTATAAAGGTAGCAGCCAGTCAGGCAGCGGCACAGGAGCTAGCAAACAGAGCTGTAAACAGGGGAGTTTGAGTGGGAGTTCTGTTGGAGGAGAAGGTATTTGTGTGTGTTTGGTTTTGTATTGGTCGTATCTGTATGTGTAGAGGCCTGGAGGGGTTTTGTGCTGGGAGAGAAGCTGAGCCCTGATTAGGGGGCGGGGCTTCCCTGACTAGGGGTCCTATAAAAGTAGCAGCCAGTCAGGCAACGGCACAGGAGCTAGCAAACAGAGCTGTAAACGGGGTAGTTTGAGTGGGAGTTCTGTGGGAGGAGAAGGTATTTGTGTGTGTGTTTGGTTTTGTATTTGTAGAGGCTTGGAGGGGCTTTGTGCTGGGAGAGAAGCTGAGCTCTGCTTAGGGGGCGGGGCTTCACTGACTAGGGGTCCTATAAAGGTAGCAGCCAGTCAGGCAGCAGCACAGACAGCTGCAGCGGCACAGGAGCTAGCAAAGAGAGCTGTAAACAGGGGAGTTTGAGTGGGAGTTCTGTTGGAGGAGAAGGTATTTGTGTGTGTTTGCTTTTGTATTTGTACAGGCTTAGAGGGGCTTTGTGCTGGGAGAGAAGATGAGCCCTGATTAGGGGGCGGGGCTTCCCTGACTAGGGGTCCTATGAAGGTAGCCGCCAGTCAGGCAGCGTCACAGACAGCTGCAGGGGCACAGGAGCTAGCAAACAGAGCTGTAAACAGGGGAGTTTGAGTGGGAGTTCTGTTGGAGGAGAAGGCATTTGTGTGTGTGTTTGGTTTTGTATTGGTGGTATATGTATGTGTAGAGGCCTGGAGGGGTTTTGTGCTGGGAGAGAAACTGAGCCCTGATTAGGGGGCGGGGCTTCACTGACTAGGGGTCCTATAAAAGTAGCAGCCAGTCAGGCAACGGCACAGGAGCTAGCAAACAGAGCTGTAAACAGGGGAGTTTGAGTGGGAGTTCTGTTGGAGGAGAAGGTATTTGTGTGTGTTTGGTTTTGTATTGGTAGTATCTGTATGTGTAGAGGCCTGGAGGGGCTTTGTGCTGGGAGAGAAGCTGAGCCCTGATTAGGGGGCGGGGCTTCACTGACTAGGGGTCTTATAAAGGGAGCAGCCAGTCAGGCAGCAACACAGACAGCTGCAGCGGTACAGGAGCTAGCAAACAGAGCTGTAAACGGGGTAGTTTGAGTGGGAGTTCTGTGGGAGGAGAAGGTATTTGTGTGTGTTTGTTTTTGTGTTGGTGGTATCTGTATGTGTAGGGGCTTTGTGCTGGGAGAGAAGCTGAGCCCTGATTAGGGGGCGGGGCTTCACTGACGAGGGGTCCTATAAAGGGAGCAGCCAGTCAGGCAGCAACACAGACAGCTGCAGCGGTACAGGAGCTAGCAAACAGAGCTGTAAACAGGGGAGTTTGAGTGGGACTTCTGTTGGAGGAGAAGGTATTTTTGTGTGTGTTTGGTATTGTATTGGTAGTATCTGTTTGTGTAGAGGCTTGGAGGGGCTTTGTGCTGGGAGAGAAGCTGAGCCCTGATTAGGGCGCGGGGCTTCCCTGACTAGGGGTCCTATAAAGGTAGCAGCCAGTCAGGCAGCGGCACAGGAGCTAGCAAACAGACCTGTAAACAGGGGAGTTTGAGTGGGAGTTCTGTTGGAGGAGAAGGTATTTGTGTGTGTTTGGTTTTGTATTGGTAGTATCTGTATGTGTAGGGGCTTTGTGCTGGGAGAGAAGCCTGGCCCTGATTAGGGGGCGGGGCTTCACTGACGAGGGGTCCTATAAAGGGAGCCCCCAGTCAGGCAGCGACACAGACAGCTGCAGCGGTACAGGAGCTAGCAAACAGAGCTGTAAACAGGGGAGTTTGAGTGGGAGTTCTGTTGGAGGAGAAGGTATTTTTGTGTGTGTTTGGTATTGTATTGGTAGTATCTGTATGTGTAGAGGCTTGGAAGGGCTTTGTGCTGGGAGAGAAGCTGAGCCCTGATTAGGGGGCGGGGCTTCCCTGACTAGGGGTCCTATAAAGGTAGCAGCCAGTCAGGCAGCGGCACAGGAGCTAGCAAACAGAGCTGTAAACAGGGGAGTTTGAGTGGGAGTTCTGTTGGAGGAGAAGATATTTGTGTTTGTTTGGTTTTGTATTGGTAGTATCTGTATGTGTAGGGGCTTTGTGCTGGGAGAGAAGCTGAGCCCTGATTAGGGGGCGGGGCTTCACTGACGAGGGGTCCTATAAAGGGAGCAGCCAGTCAGGCAGCGACAGACAGCTGCAGCGGTACAGGAGCAAGCAAACAGAGCTGTAAACGGGGTAGTTTGAGTGGTAGTTCTGTTGGAGGAGAAGGTATTTGTGTGTGTTTGGTTTTGTGTTGGTGGTATCTGTATGTGTAGGGGCTTTGTGCTGGGAGAGAAGCTGAGCCCTGATTAGGGGGCGGGGCTTCATTGACGAGGGGTCCTATAAAGGGAGCAGCCAGTCAGGCAGCGGAACAGGAGCTAGCAAACAGAGCTGTAAACAGGGGAGTTTGAGAGGGAGTTCTTTTGGAGGAGAAGGTATTTGTGTGTGTTTGGTTTTGTGTTGGTAGTATCTGTATGTGTAGGGGCTTTGTGCTGGGAGAGAAGCTGAGCCCTGATTAGGGGGCGGGGCTTCACTGACTAGGGGTCCTATAAAGGGAGCAGCCAGTCAGGCAGCGACACAGACAGCTGCAGCGGTACAGGAGCAAGCAAACAGAGCTGTAAACGGGGTAGTTTGAGTGGCAGTTCTGTTGGAGGAGAAGGTATTTGTGTGTGTTTGGTTTTGTGTTGGTGGTATCTGTATGTGTAGGGGCTTTGTGCTGGGAGAGAAGCTGAGCCCTGGTTAGGGGGCGGGGCTTGACTGATAAGGGGTCCTATAAAGGGAGCAGCCAGTCAGGCAGCGGCACAGACAGCTGCAGTGGCACAGGAGCTAGCAAACAGAGCTGTAAACAGGGGAGTTTGAGTGGGAGTTCTGTTGGAGGAGAAGGTATTTGTGTGTGTTTGTTTGGTTTTGTATTGTTAGTATCTGTATGTGCAGGGGCTTTGTGCTGGGAGAGAAGCTGAGCCGTTATTAGGGGGCGGGTCTTCCCTGACTAGGGGTCCTATAAAGGTAGCAGCCAGTCAGGCAGCGGCACAGGAGCTAGCAAACAGAGCTGTAAACAGGGGAGTTTGAGTGGGAGTTCTGTTGGAGGAGAAGGTATTTGTGTGTGTTTGGTTTTGTATTGGTAGTATCTGTATGTGTAGAGGCCTGGAGGGGTTTTGTGCTGGGAGAGAAGCTGAGCCCTGATTAGGGGGCGGGGCTTCCCTGACTAGGGGTCCTATAAAAGTAGCAGCCAGTCAGGCAACGGCACAGGAGCTAGCAAACAGAGCTGTAAACGGGGTAGTTTGAGTGGGAGTTCTGTGGGAGGAGAAGGTATTTGTGTGTGTGTTTGGTTTTGTATTTGTAGAGGCTTGGAGGGGCTTTGTGCTGGGAGAGAAGCTGAGCTCTGCTTAGGGGGCGGGGCTTCACTGACTAGGGGTCCTATAAAGGTAGCAGCCAGTCAGGCAGCAGCACAGACAGCTGCAGCGGCACAGGAGCTAGCAAAGAGAGCTGTAAACAGGGGAGTTTGAGTGGGAGTTCTGTTGGAGGAGAAGGTATTTGTGTGTGTTTGCTTTTGTATTTGTACAGGCTTAGAGGGGCTTTGTGCTGGGAGAGAAGATGAGCCCTGATTAGGGGGCGGGGCTTCCCTGACTAGGGGTCCTATGAAGGTAGCCGCCAGTCAGGCAGCGTCACAGACAGCTGCAGGGGCACAGGAGCTAGCAAACAGAGCTGTAAACAGGGGAGTTTGAGTGGGAGTTCTGTTGGAGGAGAAGGCATTTGTGTGTGTGTTTGGTTTTGTATTGGTGGTATATGTATGTGTAGAGGCCTGGAGGGGTTTTGTGCTGGGAGAGAAACTGAGCCCTGATTAGGGGGCGGGGCTTCACTGACTAGGGGTCCTATAAAAGTAGCAGCCAGTCAGGCAACGGCACAGGAGCTAGCAAACAGAGCTGTAAACAGGGGAGTTTGAGTGGGAGTTCTGTTGGAGGAGAAGGTATTTGTGTGTGTTTGGTTTTGTATTGGTAGTATCTGTATGTGTAGAGGCCTGGAGGGGCTTTGTGCTGGGAGAGAAGCTGAGCCCTGATTAGGGGGCGGGGCTTCACTGACTAGGGGTCTTATAAAGGGAGCAGCCAGTCAGGCAGCAACACAGACAGCTGCAGCGGTACAGGAGCTAGCAAACAGAGCTGTAAACGGGGTAGTTTGAGTGGGAGTTCTGTGGGAGGAGAAGGTATTTGTGTGTGTTTGTTTTTGTGTTGGTGGTATCTGTATGTGTAGGGGCTTTGTGCTGGGAGAGAAGCTGAGCCCTGATTAGGGGGCGGGGCTTCACTGACGAGGGGTCCTATAAAGGGAGCAGCCAGTCAGGCAGCAACACAGACAGCTGCAGCGGTACAGGAGCTAGCAAACAGAGCTGTAAACAGGGGAGTTTGAGTGGGACTTCTGTTGGAGGAGAAGGTATTTTTGTGTGTGTTTGGTATTGTATTGGTAGTATCTGTTTGTGTAGAGGCTTGGAGGGGCTTTGTGCTGGGAGAGAAGCTGAGCCCTGATTAGGGCGCGGGGCTTCCCTGACTAGGGGTCCTATAAAGGTAGCAGCCAGTCAGGCAGCGGCACAGGAGCTAGCAAACAGACCTGTAAACAGGGGAGTTTGAGTGGGAGTTCTGTTGGAGGAGAAGGTATTTGTGTGTGTTTGGTTTTGTATTGGTAGTATCTGTATGTGTAGGGGCTTTGTGCTGGGAGAGAAGCCTGGCCCTGATTAGGGGGCGGGGCTTCACTGACGAGGGGTCCTATAAAGGGAGCCCCCAGTCAGGCAGCGACACAGACAGCTGCAGCGGTACAGGAGCTAGCAAACAGAGCTGTAAACAGGGGAGTTTGAGTGGGAGTTCTGTTGGAGGAGAAGGTATTTTTGTGTGTGTTTGGTATTGTATTGGTAGTATCTGTATGTGTAGAGGCTTGGAAGGGCTTTGTGCTGGGAGAGAAGCTGAGCCCTGATTAGGGGGCGGGGCTTCCCTGACTAGGGGTCCTATAAAGGTAGCAGCCAGTCAGGCAGCGGCACAGGAGCTAGCAAACAGAGCTGTAAACAGGGGAGTTTGAGTGGGAGTTCTGTTGGAGGAGAAGATATTTGTGTTTGTTTGGTTTTGTATTGGTAGTATCTGTATGTGTAGGGGCTTTGTGCTGGGAGAGAAGCTGAGCCCTGATTAGGGGGCGGGGCTTCACTGACGAGGGGTCCTATAAAGGGAGCAGCCAGTCAGGCAGCGACAGACAGCTGCAGCGGTACAGGAGCAAGCAAACAGAGCTGTAAACGGGGTAGTTTGAGTGGTAGTTCTGTTGGAGGAGAAGGTATTTGTGTGTGTTTGGTTTTGTGTTGGTGGTATCTGTATGTGTAGGGGCTTTGTGCTGGGAGAGAAGCTGAGCCCTGATTAGGGGGCGGGGCTTCATTGACGAGGGGTCCTATAAAGGGAGCAGCCAGTCAGGCAGCGGAACAGGAGCTAGCAAACAGAGCTGTAAACAGGGGAGTTTGAGAGGGAGTTCTTTTGGAGGAGAAGGTATTTGTGTGTGTGTGTTTGGTTTTGTATTGGTAGTATCTGTATGTGAAGGGGCTTTGTGCTGGGAGAGAAGCTGAGCCCTGGTTAGGGGGCGGGGCTTGACTGATAAGGGGTCCTATAAAGGTAGCAGCCAGTCAGGCAGCGGCACAGACAGCTGCAGCGGCAGAGGAGCTAGCAAACAGAGCTGTAAACAGGGGAGTTTGAGTGGGAGTTCTGTTGGAGGAGAAGGTATTTGTGTGTATTTGTTTGGTTTTGTATTGTTAGTATCTGTATGTGCAGGGGCTTTGTGCTGGGAGAGAAGCTGAGCCGTTATTAGGGGGCGGGGCTTCCCTGACTAGGGGTCCTATAAAGGTAGCAGCCAGTCAGGCAGCGGCACAGGAGCTAGCAAACAGAGCTGTAAACAGGGGAGTTTGAGTGGGAATTCTGTTGGAGGAGAAGGTATTTGTGTGTGTTTGGTTTTGTATTGGTAGTATCTGTATGTGCAGAGGCCTGGAGGGGTTTTGTGCTGGGAGAGAAGCTGAGCCCTGATTAGGGGGCGGGGCTTCCCTGACTAGGGGTCCTATAAAAGTAGCAGCCAGTCAGGCAACGGCACAGGAGCTAGCAAACAGACCTGTAAACAGGGGAGTTTGAGTGGGAGTTCTGTTGGAGGAGAAGGTATTTGTGTGTGCTTGGTTTTGTATTGGTAGTATCTGTATGTGTAGGGGCTTTGTGCTGGGAGAGAAGCTGAGCCCTGATTAGGGGGCGGGGCTTCACTGACTAGGGGTCCTATAAAGGGAGCAGCCAGTCAGGCAGCGACACAGACAGCTGCAGCGGTACAGGAGCTAGCAAACAGAGCTGTAAACGGGGTAGTTTGAGTTGGAGTTCTGTGGTAGGAGAAGATATTTGTGTGAGTGTTTGGTTTTGTATTTGTACAGGCTTGGAGTGGCTTTGTGCTGGGAGAGAAGCTGAGCCCTGATTAGGGGGCGGGGCTTCACTGACGAGGGGTCCTATAAAGGGAGCAGCCAGTCAGGCAGCAGCACAGACAGCTGCAGCGGCACAGGAGCTAGCAAAGAGAGCTGTAAACAGGGGAGTTTGAGTGGGAGTTCTGTTGGAGGAGAAGGTATTTGTGTGTGTTTGCTTTTGTATTTGTACAGGCTTGGAGGGGCTTTGTGCTGGGAGAGAAGATGAGCCATGATTAGGGGGCGGGGCTTCCCTGACTAGGGGTCCTATGAAGGTAGCCGCCAGTCAGGCAGCGCCACAGACAGCTGCAGGGGCACAGGAGCTAGCAAACAGAGCTGTAAACAGGGGAGTTTGAGTGGGAGTTCTGTTGGAGGAGAAGGCATTTGTGTGTGTGTTTGGTTTTGTATTGGTGGTATCTGTATGTGTAGAGGCTTGGAGGGGCTTTGTGCTGGGAGAGAAGATGAGCCCTGATTAGGGGGCGGGGCTTCACTGACTAGGGGTCCTATAAAGGGAGCAGCCAGTCAGGCGGCGGCACGGACAGCTGCAGCGGTACAGGAGCTAGCAAACAGAGCTATAAACAGGGGAGTTTGAGTGGGAGTTCTGTTGGAGAAGAAGGTATTTGTGTGTGTTTGGTTTTGTATTGGTAGCATCTGTATGTGTAGGGGCTTTGTGCTGGGAGAGAAGCTGAGCCCTGATTAGGGGGCGGGGCTTCACTGACTAGGGGTCCTATAAAGGGAGCAGCCAGTCAGGCGGCGGCACGGACAGCTGCAGCGGCACAGGAGCTAGCAAACAGAGCTGTAAACAGGGGAGTTTGAGTGGGAATTCTGTTGGAGGAGAAGGTATTTGTGTGTGTTTGGTTTTGTATTGGTAGTATCTGTATGTGTAGGGGCTTGGAGGGACTTTGTGCTGGGAGAAAAGCTGAGCCCTGATTAGGGGGCGGGGCTTCACTGACTAGGGGTCCTATAAAGGGAGCAGCCAGGCAGGCAGCGACACAGACAGCTGCAGCGGTACAGGAGCTAGCAAAAAGAGCTTTAAACGAGGTAGTTTGAGTGGGAGTTCTGTGGGAGGAGAAGGTATTTGTGTGTGTGTTTGGTTTTGTATTTGTAGAGGCTTGGAGGGGCTTTGTGCTGGGAGAGAAGCTGAGCCCTGATTAGGGGGCGGGGCTTCACTGACGAGGGGTCCTATAAAGGGAGCAGCCAGTCAGGCAGCGGCACAGACAGCTGCAGCGGCACTGGAGCTAGCAAAGAGAGCTGTAAACAGGGGAGTTTGAGTGGGAGTTCTGTTGGAGGAGAAGGTATTTGTGTGTGTTTGGTTTTGTATTGGTAGTATCTGTATGTGTAGGGGCTTTGTGCTGGGAGAAAAGCTGAGCCCTGATTAGGGGGCGGGGCTTCACTGACTAAGGTTCCTATAAAGGTACCAGCCAGTCAGGCAGCGGCACAGACAGCTGCAGCGGCACTGGAGCTAGCAAAGAGAGCTGTAAACAGGGGAGTTTGAGTGGGAGTTCTGTTGGAGGAGAAGGCATTTTTGTGTGTGTTTGGTTTTGTATTGGTGGTATCTGTTTGTGTAGAGGCTTGGAGGGGCTTTGTGCTGGGAGAGAAGATGAGCCCTGATTAGCGGGCGGGGCTTCGCTGATTAGGGGTCCTATGAACGTAGCCGCCAGTCAGGCAGCGTCACAGACAGCTGCAGGGGCACAGGAGGTAGCAAACAGAGCTCTAAACAGGGGAGTTTGAGTGGGAGTTCCGTTGGAAGAGAAGGTATTTGTGTGTGTTTGGTTTTGTATTGCTAGTATCTGTATGTGTAGGGGCTTTGTGCTGGGAGAAAAGCTGAGCCCTGCTTAGGGGGCGGGGCTTCACTGACTAGGGGTCCTATAAAGGTAGCAGCCAGTCAGGCAGCAGCACAGACAGCTGCAGCGGCACAGGAGCTAGCAAAGAGAGCTGTAAACAGGGGAGTTTGAGTGAGAGTTCTGTTGGAGGAGAAGGTATTTGTGTGTGTTTGCTTTTGTATTTGTACAGGCTTGGAGGGGCTTTGTGCTGGGAGAGAAGATGAGCCATGATTAGGGGGCGGGGCTTCCCTGACTAGGGGTCCTATGAAGGTAGCCGCCAGTCAGGCAGCGTCACAGACAGCTGCAGGGGCACAGGAGCTAGCAAACAGAGCTGTAAACAGGGGAATTTGAGTGGGACTTCTGTTTGAGGAGAAGGTATTTTTGTGTGTGTTTGGTATTGTATTGGTAGTATCTGTATGTGTAGAGGCTTGGAGGGGCTTTGTGCTGGGAGAGAAGCTGAGCCCTGATTAGGGGGCGGGGCTTCCCTGACTAGGGGTCCTATAAAGGTAGCAGCCAGTCAGGCAGCGGCACAGGAGCTAGCAAACAGAGCTATAAACAGGGGAGTTTGAGTGGGAGTTCTGTTGGAGGAGAAGGTATTTGTGTGTGTTTGGTTTTGTATTGGTAGCATCTGTATGTGTAGGGGCTTTGTGCTGGGAGAGAAGCTGAGCCCTGATTAGGGGGCGGGGCTTCACTGACTAGGGGTCCTATAAAGGGAGCAGCCAGTCCGGCGGCGGCACGGACAGCTGCAGCGGCACAGGAGCTAGCAAAAAGAGCTGTAAACGAGGTAGTTTGAGTGGGAGTTCTGTGGGAGGAGAAGGTATTTGTGTGTGTGTTTGGTTTTGTATTTGTAGAGGCTTGGAGGGGCTTTGTGCTGGGAGAGAAGCTGAGCCCTGATTAGGGGGCGGGGCTTCACTGACGAGGGGTCCTATAAAGGGAGCAGCCAGTCAGGCAGCGACACAGACAGCTGCAGCGGTACAGGAGCTAGCAAACAGAGCTGTAAACGGGGTAGTTTGAGTGGGAGTTCTGTTGGAGGAGAAGGTATTTGTGTGTGTTTGGTTTTGTGTTGGTGGTATCTGTATGTGTAGGGGCTTTGTGTTGGGAGCGAAGCTGAGCCCTGATTAGGGGGCGGGGCTTCACTGACTAGGGGTCCTATAAATGTAGCAGCCAGTCAGGCAGCGGAACAGGAGCTAGCAAACTGAGCTGTAAACAGGGGAGTTTGAGAGAGAGTTCTGTTGGAGGAGAAGGTATTTGTGTGTGTGTGTTTGGTTTTGTATTGTTAGTATCCGTATGTGCAGGGGCTTTGTGCTGGGAGAGAAGTTGAGCCCTTATTAGGGGGCGGGGCTTCCCTGACTAGGGGTCCTATAAAGGTAGCAGCCAGTCAGGCAGCGGCACTGGAGCTAGCAAACAGAGCTGTAAACGGGAGTTTGAGTGGGAGTTCTCTTGGAGGATAAGGCATTTGTGTGTGTGTTTGGTTTTGTATTGGTGGTATCTGTTTGTGTAGAGGCTTGGAGGGGCTTTGTGCTGGGAGAGAAGATGAGCCCTGATTAGCGGGCGGGGCTTCCCTGACTAGGGGTCCTATGAAGGTAGCCGCCAGTCAGGCAGCGTCAGACACCTGCAGGGGCATAGGAGCTAGCAAACAGAGCTGTAAACAGGGGAGTTTGAGTGGGAGTTCTGTTGGAGGAGAAGGTATTTGTGTGTGTTTGGTTTTGTGTTGGTAGTATCTGTATGTGTAGGGGCTTTGTGCTGGGAGAGAAGCTGAGCCCTGATTAGGGGGCGGGGCTTCACTGACTAGGGGTCCTATAAAGGGAGCAGCCAGTCAGGCAGCGACACAGACAGCTGCAGCGGTACAGGAGCAAGCAAACAGAGCTGTAAACGGGGTAGTTTGAGTGGCAGTTCTGTTGGAGGAGAAGGTATTTGTGTGTGTTTGGTTTTGTGTTGGTGGTATCTGTATGTGTAGGGGCTTTGTGCTGGGAGAGAAGCTGAGCCCTGGTTAGGGGGCGGGGCTTGACTGATAAGGGGTCCTATAAAGGGAGCAGCCAGTCAGGCAGCGGCACAGACAGCTGCAGTGGCACAGGAGCTAGCAAACAGAGCTGTAAACAGGGGAGTTTGAGTGGGAGTTCTGTTGGAGGAGAAGGTATTTGTGTGTGTTTGTTTGGTTTTGTATTGTTAGTATCTGTATGTGCAGGGGCTTTGTGCTGGGAGAGAAGCTGAGCCGTTATTAGGGGGCGGGTCTTCCCTGACTAGGGGTCCTATAAAGGTAGCAGCCAGTCAGGCAGCGGCACAGGAGCTAGCAAACAGAGCTGTAAACAGGGGAGTTTGAGTGGGAGTTCTGTTGGAGGAGAAGGTATTTGTGTGTGTTTGGTTTTGTATTGGTAGTATCTGTATGTGTAGAGGCCTGGAGGGGTTTTGTGCTGGGAGAGAAGCTGAGCCCTGATTAGGGGGCGGGGCTTCCCTGACTAGGGGTCCTATAAAAGTAGCAGCCAGTCAGGCAACGGCACAGGAGCTAGCAAACAGAGCTGTAAACGGGGTAGTTTGAGTGGGAGTTCTGTGGGAGGAGAAGGTATTTGTGTGTGTGTTTGGTTTTGTATTTGTAGAGGCTTGGAGGGGCTTTGTGCTGGGAGAGAAGCTGAGCTCTGCTTAGGGGGCGGGGCTTCACTGACTAGGGGTCCTATAAAGGTAGCAGCCAGTCAGGCAGCGGCACAGGAGCTAGCAAACAGAGTTGTAAACAGGGGAGTTTGAGTGGGAATTCCGTTGGAGGAGAAGGTATTTGTGTGTGTTTGCTTTTGTATTGGTAGTATCTGTATGTGTAGGGGCTTTGTGCTGGGAGAAAAGCTGAGCCCTGATTAGGGGGCGGGGCTTCACTGACTAGGGGTCCTATAAAGGGAGCAGCCAGTCAGGCAGCGACACAGACAGCTGCAGCGGCACAGGAGCTAGCAAACAGAGCTGTAAACAGGGGAGTTTGAGTGGGAGTTCTGTTGAAGGAGAAGGCATTTGTGTGTGTGTTTGGTTTTGTATTGGTGGTATCTGTGTGTGTAGAGGCTTGGAGGGGCTTTGTGCTGGGAGAGAAGCTGAGCCCTGATTAGGGGGCGGGGCTTCACTGACTAGGGGTCCTATAAAGGGAGCAGCCAGTCAGGCAGCGACACAGACAGCTGCAGCGGTACAGGAGCTAGCAAAAAGAGCTGTAAACGAGGTAGTTTGAGTGGGAGTTCTGTGGGAGGAGAAGGTATTTGTGTGTGTGTTTGGTTTTGTATTTGTAGAGGCTTGGAGGGGCTTTGTGCTGGGAGAGAAGCTGAGCCCTGATTAGGGGGCGGGGCTTCACTGACTAGGGGTCCTACGAAGGGAGCAGCCAGTCAGGCAGCGGCACAGGAGCTAGCAAACAGAGGTGTAAACAGGGGAGTTTGAGTGGAGTTCTGTTGGAGGAGAAGGTATTTGTGTGTGTTTGGTTTTTTATTGGTAGTATCTGTATGTGTAGAGGCTTGGAGGGGCTTTGTGCTGGGAGAGAAGCTGAGCCCTGATTAGGGGGCGGGGCTTCACTGACTAGGGGTCCTATAAAGGGAGCAGCCAGTCAGGCAGCGACACAGACAGCTGCAGCTTTACAGGAGCTCGCAAACAGAGCTGTAAACAGGGGAGTTTGAGTGGGAGTTCTGTTGGAGGAGAAGGTATTTGTGTGTGTTTGGTTTTGTATTGGTAGTATCTGTATGTGTAGGGGCTTTGTGCTGGGAGAGAAGCCTGGCCCTGATTAGGGGGCGGGGCTTCACTGACTAGGGGTCCTATAAAGGCAGCAGCCAGTCAGGCAGCGGCACAGACAGCTGCAGTGGCACAGGAGCTAGCAAAGAGAGCTGTAAACGGGAGTTTGAGTGGGAGTTCTGTTGGAGGAGAAGGCATTTGTGTGTGTGTGTTTGGTTTTGTATTGTTAGTATCCGTATGTGCAGGGGCTTTGTGCTGGGAGAGAAGCTGAGCCCTTATTAGGGGGCGGGGATTCCCTGACTAGGGGTCCTGTAAAGGTAGCAGCCAGTCAGGAACGGCACAGGAGCTAGCAAACAGAGCTGTAAACAGGGGAGTTTGAGTGGGAGTTCTGTTGGAGGAGAAGGTATTTGTGTGTGTTTGGTTTTGTATTGGTAGTATCTGTATGTGTAGAGGCCTGGAGGGGTTTTGTGCTGGGAGAGAAGCTGAGCCCTGATTAGGGGGCGGGGCTTCCCTGACTAGGGGTCCTATAAAAGTAGCAGCCAGTCAGGCAACGGCACAGGAGCTAGCAAACAGAGCTGTAAACAGGGGAGTTTGAGTGGGAGTTCTGTTGGAGGAGAAGGTATTTGTGTGTGCTTGGTTTTGTACTGGTAGTATCTGTATGTTTAGGGGCTTTGTGCTGGGAGAGAAGCTGAGCCCTGATTAGGGGGCGGGGCTTCACTGACTAGGGATCCTATAAAGGTACCAGCCAGTCAGGCAGCGGCACAGACCGCTGCAGCGGCACTGGAGCTAGCAAACAGAGCTGTAAACGGGAGTTTGAGTGGGAGTTCTGTTGGAGGAGAAGGCATTTGTGTGTGTGTTTGGTTTTGTATTGGTGGTATCTGTGTGTGTAGAGGCTTGGAGGGGCTTTGTGCTGGGAGAGAAGCTGAGCCCTGATTAGGGGGCGGGGCTTCACTGACTAGGGGTCTTATAAAGGGAGCAGCCAGTCAGGCAGCGACACAGACAGCTGCAGCGGTACAGGAGCTAGCAAACAGAGCTGTAAACGGGGTATTTTGAGTGGGAGTTCTGTGGGAGGAGAAGGTATTTGTGTGTGTGTTTGGTTTTGTATTTGTAGAGGCTTGGAGGGGCTTGGTGCTGGGAGAGAAGCTGAGACCTGATTAGGGGGTGGGGCTTCACTGACAAGGGGTCCTATAAAGGTAGCAGCCAGTCAGGCAGCGTAACAGGAGCTAGCAAATAGAGCTGTAAACAGGGGAGTTTGAGTGGGAGTTCTGTTGGAGGAGAAGGTATTTGTGTGTGTTTGCTTTTGTATTTGTACAGGCTTGGAGGGGCTTTGTGCTGGGAGAGAAGCTGAGACCTGATTAGGGGGTGGGGCTTCACTGACCAGGGGTCCTATAAAGGTAGCAGCCAGTCAGGCAGCAGCACAGACAGCTGCAGCGGCACAGGAGCTAGCAAAGAGAGCTGTAAACAGGGGAGTTTGAGTGGGAGTTCTGTTGGAGGAGAAGGTATTTGTGTTTGGTTTTTTATTGGTAGTATCTGTATGTGTATAGGCTTGGAGGGGCTTTGTGCTGGGAGAGAAGCTGAGCCCTGATTAGGGGGCGGGGCTTCACTGACTAGGGGTCCTATAAAGGGAGCAGCCAGTCAGGCGGCGGCACAGACAGCTGCAGAGGCCCAGGTGTTAGCAAACAGAGCTGTAAACAGGGGAGTTTGAGAGGGAGTTCTGTTGGAGGAGAAGGTATTTTTGTGTGTGTTTGGTTTTGTATTGGTAGTATCTGTATGTGTAGAGGCTTGGAGGGGCTTTGTGCTGGGAGAGAAGCTGAGCCCTGATTAGGGGGCGGGGCTTCCCTGACTAGGGTCCTATAAAGGTAGCAGCCAGTCAGGCAGCGGCACAGGAGCTAGCAAACAGAGCTGTAAACAGGGGAGTTTGAGTGGGAGTTCTGTTGGAGGAGAAGGTATTTGTGTGTGTTTGGTTTTGTATTGGTAGTATCTGTATGTGTAGAGGCTTGGAGGGGCTTTGTGCTGGGAGAGAACCTGAGCCCTGATTAGGGGGCGGGGCTTCACTGACTAGGGGTCCTATAAAGGGAGCAGCCAGTCAGGCAGCGGCACAGACAGCTGCAGCGGCACAGGAGCTAGCAAACAGAGCTGTAAACAGGGGAGTTTGAGTGGGAGTTCTGTTGGAGGAGAAGGTATTTGTGTGTGTTTGGTTTTGTGTTGGTGTTATCTGTATGTGTAGGTGCTTTGTGCTGAGAGAGAAGCTGAGCCCTGATTAGGGGGCGGGGCTTCACTGACTAGGGGTCCTATAAAGGCAGCAGCCACTCAGGCAGCGGCACAGACAGCTGCAGTGGCACAGGAGCTAGCAAAGAGAGCTGTAAACAGGGGAGTTTGAGTGGGAGTTCTGTTGGAGGAGAAGGTATTTGTGTGTGTGTGTTTGGTTTTGTATTGGTGGTATCTGTATGTGTAGAGGCTTGGAGGGTCTTTGTGCTGGGAGAGAAGCTGAGCCCTGATTAGGGGGCGGGGCTTCACTGACGAGGGGTCCTATAAAGGGAGCAGCCAGTCAGGCAGCGACACAGACAGCTGCAGCGGTACAGGAGCTAGCAAACAGAGCTGTAAACGGGAGTTTGAGTGGGAGTTCTGTTGGAGGAGAAGGCATTTGTGTGTGTGTTTGGTTTTGTATTGGTCGTACCTGTATGTGTAGAGGCTTGGAGGGTCTTTGTGTTGGGAGCGAAGCTGAGCCCTGATTAGGTTGCGGGGCTTCACTGACTAGGGGTCCTATAAAGGTAGCAGCCAGTCAGGCAGCGGAACAGGAGCTAGCAAACTGAGCTGTAAACGGGAGTTTGAGAGAGAGTTCTGTTGGAGGAGAAGGTATTTGTGTGTGTGTGTTTGGTTTTGTATTGTTAATATCCGTATGTGCAGGGGCTTTGTGCTGGGAGAGAAGCTGAGCCCTTATTAGAGGGCGGGGCTTCCCTGACTAGGGGTCCTATAAAGGTAGCAGCCAGTCAGGCAGCGGCACTGGAGCTAGCAAACAGAGCTGTAAACGGGTGTTTGAGTGGGAGTACTGTTGGAGGATAAGGCATTTGTGTGTGTTTGGTTTTGTGTTGGTGGTATCTGTATGTGTAGGGGCTTTGTGCTGGGAGAGAAGCTGAGCCCTGGTTAGGGGGCGGGGCTTGACGGATAAGGGGTCCTATAAAGGTAGCAGCCAGTCAGGCAGCGGCACAGACAGCTGCAGCGGCACAGGAGCTTGCAAACAGAGCTGTAAACAGGGGAGTTTGAGTGGGAGTTCTGTTGGAGGAGAAGGTATTTGTGTGTGTTTGGTTTTGTATTGGTAGTATCTGTATGTGTAGGGGCTTTGTGCTGGGAGCGAAGCTGAGCCCTGATTAGGGGGCGGGGCTTCACTGACTAGGGGTCCTAAAAAGGGAGCAGCCAGTCAGGCAGCGACACAGACAGCTGCAGCGGTACAGGAGCTAGCAAACAGAGCTGTAAACGGGGTAGTTTGAGTGGGAGTTCTGTGGGAGGAGAAGGTATTTGTGTGTGTGTTTGGTTTTGTATTTGTAGAGGCTTGGAGGGGCTTTGTGCTGGGAGAGAAGCTGAGCCCTGATTAGGGGGCGGGGCTTCACTGACTAGGGGTCCTATAAAGGGAGCAGCCAGTCAGGCAGTGACACAGACAGCTGCAGCGGTACAGGAGCTAGCAAACAGAGCTGTAAACAGGGGAGTTTGAGTGGGAGTTCTGTTGGAGGACAAGGTGTTTGTGTGTGTGTTTGGTCTTGTATTGGTAGTATCTGTATGTGTAGAGGCTTGGAGGGGCTTTGTGCTGGGAGCGAAGCTGAGCCCTGATTAGGAGGCGGGGCTTCACTGACTAGGGGTCTTATAAAGGTAGCAGCCAGTCAGGCAGCGGAACAGGAGCTAGCAAACTGAGCTGTAAACAGGGGAGTTTGAGAGGGAGTTCTGTTGGAGGAGAAGGTATTTGTGTGTGTGTGTTTGGTTTTGTATTGGTAGTATCTGTATGTGTAGGGGCTTTGTGCTGGGAGAGAAGCTGAGCCCTGATTAGTGGGCGGGGCTTCGCTGACTAGGGGTCCTATAAAGGGAGCAGCCAGTCAGACACTCACTCAAGCTCTCACACTGCCCCCCCAGCAAACACACGCTCGGATACTTCCTCAGCAAGCAAACAAACCCAGACTCGGATACTTACCAGACCCAGGCAAACTCCTGCTGTGAGCTGCTCTGCTGTCCCCGCTGCTCAGCTGGTTCTCTGCCGCTCAGCTGGTTCGCGAAGCTCTGGCTATTTTTAAACAGCCAGGCTTCCCTGTCGCAAACCAACAGACACGCTACTGCCCGCCCCCTGCAGGCTAGCAGCCAATCAGACACTCACTCAGGCTCTCACACTGCCCCCCCAGCAAACACACGCTCAGATTCTTCCTCAGCAAGCAAACAAACCCAGACTCGGATACTTACCAGTCCCAGGCAAACTCCTGCTGTGTGCTGCTCTGCTGTCCCCGCTGCTCACCTGGTTCTCCGCCGCTCAGCTGGTTCGCGAAGCTCTGGCTATTTTTGAACAGCCAGGCTTCCCTGTCGCAAACCAACAGACACCCTACTGCCCGCCCCCTGCAGGCTAGCAGCCAATCAGACACTCACTCAGGCTCTCACACTGCCCCCCCAGCAAACACACGCTCGGATACTTCCTCAGCAAGCAAACAAACACAGACTCGGATACTTACCAGTCCCAGGCAAACTCCTGCTGTGTGCTGCTCTGCTGTCCCCGCTGCTCAGCTGGTTCTACGCCGCTCAGCTGGTACGCGAAGCTCTGGCTATTTTTAAACAGCCAGGCTTCCCTGTCGCAAACCAACAGACAGCCTACTGCCCGCCCCCTGCAGGCTAGCAGCCAATCAGACACTCACTCAGGCTCTCACACTGCCGCCCAGCAAACACACGCTCGGATTCTTCCTCAGCAAGCAAACAGACACAGACTCGGATACTTACCAGTGCCAGGCAAACTCCTGCTGTGTGCTGCTCTGCTGTCCCCGCTGCTCAGCTGGTTCTCCGCCGCTCAGCTGGTTCGCGAAGCTCTGGCTATTTTTAAACAGCCAGGCTTCCCTGTCGGAAACCAACAGACACGCTACTGCCCGCCCCCTGCAGGCTAGCAGCCAATCAGACACTCACTCAGGCTCTCACACTGCCCCCCCAGCGAACACACGCTCGGATACTTCCTCAGCAAGCAAACAAACCCAGACTCGGATACTTACCAGACCCAGGCAAACTCCTGCTGTGAGCTGCTCTGCTGTCCCCGCTGCTCAGCTGGTTCTACGCCGCTCAGCTGGTTCGCGAAGCTCTGGCTATTTTTAAACAGCCAGGCTTCCCTGTCGCAAACCAACAGACACCCTACTGCCAGCCTCCTGCAGGCTAGCAGCCAATCAGACACTCACTCACTCTCTCACACTGCCCCCCCAGCAAACACACGCTCGGATACTTCCTCAGCAAGCAAACAAACCCAGACTCGGATACTTACCAGTCCCAGGCAAACTCCTGCTGTGTGCTGCTCTGCTGTCCCCGCTGCTCAGCTGGTTCTCCGCCGCTCAGCTGGTACGCGAAGCTCTGGCTATTTTTAAACAGCCAGGCTTCCCTGTCGCAAACAAATAGACAGCCTACTGCCCGCCCCCTGCAGGCTAGCAGCCAATCAGACACTCACTCAGGCTCTCACACTGCCCCCCCAGCAAACACACGCTCGGATACTTCCTCAGCAAGCAAACAAACACAGACTCGGATACTTACCAGTCCCAGGCAAACTCCTGCTGTGTGCTGCTCTGCTGTCCCCGCTGCTCAGCTGGTTCTACGCCGCTCAGCTGGTACGCGAAGCTCTGGCTATTTTTAAACAGCCAGGCTTCCCTGTCGCAAACCAACAGACAGCCTACTGCCCGCCCCCTGCAGGCTAGCAGCCAATCAGACACTCACTCAGGCTCTCACACTGCCGCCCAGCAAACACACGCTCGGATTCTTCCTCAGCAAGCAAACAGACACAGACTCGGATACTTACCAGTGCCAGGCAAACTCCTGCTGTGTGCTGCTCTGCTGTCCCCGCTGCTCAGCTGGTTCTCCGCCGCTCAGCTGGTTCGCGAAGCTCTGGCTATTTTTAAACAGCCAGGCTTCCCTGTCGGAAACCAACAGACACGCTACTGCCCGCCCCCTGCAGGCTAGCAGCCAATCAGACACTCACTCAGGCTCTCACACTGCCCCCCCAGCGAACACACGCTCGGATACTTCCTCAGCAAGCAAACAAACCCAGACTCGGATACTTACCAGACCCAGGCAAACTCCTGCTGTGAGCTGCTCTGCTGTCCCCGCTGCTCAGCTGGTTCTACGCCGCTCAGCTGGTTCGCGAAGCTCTGGCTATTTTTAAACAGCCAGGCTTCCCTGTCGCAAACCAACAGACACCCTACTGCCAGCCTCCTGCAGGCTAGCAGCCAATCAGACACTCACTCACTCTCTCACACTGCCCCCCCAGCAAACACACGCTCGGATACTTCCTCAGCAAGCAAACAAACCCAGACTCGGATACTTACCAGTCCCAGGCAAACTCCTGCTGTGTGCTGCTCTGCTGTCCCCGCTGCTCAGCTGGTTCTCCGCCGCTCAGCTGGTACGCGAAGCTCTGGCTATTTTTAAACAGCCAGGCTTCCCTGTCGCAAACAAATAGACAGCCTACTGCCCGCCCCCTGCAGGCTAGCAGCCAATCAGACACTCACTCAGGCTCTCACACTGCCCCCCAGCAAACACACGCTCGGATACTTCCTCAGCAAGCAAACAAACACAGACTCGGATACTTACCAGTCCCAGGAAAACTCCTGCTGTGTGCTGCTCTGCTGTCCCCGCTGCTCAGCTGGCTCTCCGCCGCTCAGCTTGTTCGCGAAGCTCTGGCTATTTTTGAACAGCCAGGCTTCCCTGTCGCAAACCAACAGACACCCTACTGCCCGGCCCCTGCAGGCTAGCAGCCAATCAGACACTCACTCAGGCTCTCACACTGCCTCCCCAGCAAACACACGCTTTGATGCTTCCTCAGCAAGCAAACAAAACCAGACTCAGATACTTACCAGTCGCAGGCAAACTCCCGCTGTGAGCTGCTCTGCTGTCCCCGCTGCTCAGCTGGTTCTCCGCCGCTCAGCTGGTTCGCGAAGCTCTGGCTATTTTTAAACAGCCAGGCTTCCCTGTCGCAAACCAACAGACACCATACTGCCCGCCCCCTGCAGGCTAGCAGCCAATCAGACACTCACTCAGGCTCTCACACTGCCCCCCCAGCAAACACACGCTCGGATACTTCCTCAGCAAGCAAACAAACACAGACTCGGATACTTACCAGTCCCAGGCAAACTCCTGCTGTGAGCTGCTCTGCTGTCTCCGCTGCTCAGCTGGTTCTCCGCCGCTCAGCTGGTTCGCGAAGCTCTGGCTATTTTTAAACAGCCAGGCTTCCCTGTCGCAAACCAACAGACACCCTACTGCCCGCTCCCTGTGGCTAGCAGCCAATCAGACACTCACTCAGGCTCTCACACTGCCCCCGCAGCAAACACACGATCGGATACTTCCTCAGCAAGCAAACAAACACAGACTCGGATACTTACCAGTGCCAGGCAAACTCCTGCTGTGAGCTGCTCTGCTGTCCCCGCTGCTCAGCTGGTTCTCCGCCGCTCAGCTGGTTCGCGAAGCTCTGGCTATTTTTAAACAGCCAGGCTTCCCTGTCGCAAACCAACAGACACCCTACTGCCCGCCCCCTGCAGGATAGCAGCCAATCAGACACTCACTCAGGCTCTCACACTGCCCCCCCAGCAAACACACGCTCGGATACTTCCTCAGCAAACAAACAAACCCAGACTCAGATACTTACCAGACCCAGGCAAACTCCTGCTGTGAGCTGCTCTGCTGTCCCCGCTGCTCAGCTGGTTCTCCGCCGCTCAGCTGGTTCGCGAAGCTCTGGCTATTTTTCAACAGCCAGGCTTCCCTGTCGCAAACCAACAGACACCCTACTGCCCGCCCCCTGCAGGCTAGCAGCCAATCA
Organism: Lepidochelys olivacea; assembly: GCF_965140295.1. Taxonomy (NCBI): domain Eukaryota; kingdom Metazoa; phylum Chordata; order Testudines; family Cheloniidae; genus Lepidochelys; species Lepidochelys olivacea. The sequence continues at coordinate 655,261 of NC_140432.1, read as the reverse complement.
GACACTCACTCAGGCTCTCACACTGCCCCCCCAGCAAACACACGCTCGGATTCTTCCTCAGCAAGCAAACAAACCCAGACTCGGATACTTACCAGTGCCAGGCAAACTCCTGCTGTGAGCTGCTCTGCTGTCCCCGCTGCTCATCTGGTTCTCCGCCGCTCAGCTGGTTCGCGAAGCTCTGGCTATTTTTAAACAGCCAGGCTTCCCTGTCGCAAACCAACAGACACCCTACTGCCCGCCCCCTGCAGGCTAGCAGCCAATCAGACACTCACTCAGGCTCTCACACTGCCCCCCCAGCAAACACACGCTCGGATACTTCCTCAGCAAACAAACAAACCCAGACTCGGATACTTACCAGACCCAGGCAAACTCCTGCTGTGAGCTGCTCTGCTGGCCCCGCTGCTCAGCTGGTTCTCCGCCGCTCAGCTGGTTCGCGAAGCTCTGGCTATTTTGAAACAGCCAGGCTCCCTATCGCAAACCAACAGACACCCTACTGCCCGCCCCCTGCAGGCTAGCAGCCAATCAGACACTCACTCAGGCTCTCACACTACCCCCCCAGCAAACACACGCTCGGATACTACCTCAGCAAGCAAACAAACACAGACTCGGATACTTACCAGTCCCAGGCAAACTCCTGCTCTGTGCTGCTCTGCTGTCCCCGCTGCTCAGCTGGTTCTCCGCCGCTCAGCTGGTTTGCGAAGCTCTGGCTATTTTTAAACTGCCAGGCTTCCATGTCGCAAACCAACAGACAGCCTACTGCCCGCCCCCTGCAGGCTAGCAGCCAATCAGACACTCACTCAGGCTCTCACACTGCCTCCCCAGCAAACACACGCTTTGATACTTCCTCAGCAAGCAAACAAACCCAGACTCAGATACTTACCAGTCGCAGGCAAACTCCCGCTGTGAGCTGCTCTGCTGTCCCCGCTGCTCAGCTGGTTCTCCGCCGCTCAGCTGGTTCGCGAAGCTCTGGCTATTTTTAAACAGCCAGGCTTCCCTGTCGCAAACCAACAGACACCCTACTGCCCGCCCCCTGCAGGCTAGCAGCCAATCAGACACTCACTCAGGCTCTCACACTGCCCCCCCAGCAAACACACGCTCGGATACTTCCTCAGCAAGCAAACAAACACAGACTCGGATACTTACCAGTCCCAGGCAAACTCCTGCTGTGAGCTGCTCTGCTGTCTCCGCTGCTCAGCTGGTTCTCCGCCGCTCAGCTGGTTCGCGAAGCTCTGGCTATTTTTAAACAGCCAGGCTTCCCTGTCGCAAACCAACAGACACCCTACTGCCCGCTCCCTGTGGCTAGCAGCCAATCAGACACTCACTCAGGCTCTCACACTGCCCCCCCAGCAAACACACGATCGGATACTTCCTCAGCAAGCAAACAAACATAGACTCGGATAATTACCAGTCCCAGGCAAACTCCTGCTGTGTGCTGCTCTGCTGTCCCCGCTACTCAGCTGGTTCTCCGCCGCTCAGCTGGTTCGCGAAGCTCTGGCTATTTTTAAACAGCCAGGCTTCCCTGTCGCAAACCAACAGAAACCCTACTGCCCGCCTCCTGCAGGCTAGCAGCCAATCAGACACTCACTCACTCTCTCACACTGCCCCCCCAGCAAACACACGCTCGGATACTTCCTCAGCAAGCAAACAAACCCAGACTCGGATACTTACCAGTCCCAGGCAAACTCCTGCTGTGTGCTGCTCTGCTGTCCCCGCTGCTCAGCTGGTTCTTCGCCGCTCAGCTGGTTCGCGAAGCTCTGGCTATTTTTAAACAGCCAGGCTTCCCTGTCGCAAACCAACAGACACGCTACTGCCCGCCCCCTGCAGGCTAGCAGCCAATCAGACACTCACTCAGGCTCTCACACTGCCCCCCCAGCAAACACACGCTCGGATACTTCCTCAGCAAGCAAACAAACACAGACTCGGATACTTACCAGTCCCAGGCAAACTCCTGCTGTGAGCTGCTCTGCTGTCTCCGCTGCTCAGCTGGTTCTCCGCCGCTCAGCTGGTTCGCGAAGCTCTGGCTATTTTTAAACAGCCAGGCTTCCCTGTCGCAAACCAACAGACACCCTACTGCCCGCTCCCTGTGGCTAGCAGCCAATCAGACACTCACTCAGGCTCTCACACTGCCCCCGCAGCAAACACACGATCGGATACTTCCTCAGCAAGCAAACAAACACAGACTCGGATACTTACCAGTGCCAGGCAAACTCCTGCTGTGAGCTGCTCTGCTGTCCCCGCTGCTCAGCTGGTTCTCCGCCGCTCAGCTGGTTCGCGAAGCTCTGGCTATTTTTAAACAGCCAGGCTTCCCTGTCGCAAACCAACAGACACCCTACTGCCCGCCCCCTGCAGGATAGCAGCCAATCAGACACTCACTCAGGCTCTCACACTGCCCCCCCAGCAAACACACGCTCGGATACTTCCTCAGCAAACAAACAAACCCAGACTCGGATACTTACGAGACCCAGGCAAACTCCTGCTGTGAGCTGCTCTGCTGTCCCCGCTGCTCAGCTGGTTCTCCGCCGCTCAGCTGGTTCGCGAAGCTCTGGCGATTTTTCAACAGCCAGGCTTCCCTGTCGCAAACCAACAGACACCCTACTGCCCGCCCCCTGCAGGCTAGCAGCCAATCAGACACTCACTCAGGCTCTCACACTGCCCCCCCCAGCAAACACACGCTCGGATTCTTCCTCAGCAAGCAAACAAACCCAGACTCGGATACTTACCAGTGCCAGGCAAACTCCTGCTGTGAGCTGCTCTGCTGTCCCCGCTGCTCATCTGGTTCTCCGCCGCTCAGCTGGTTCGCGAAGCTCTGGCTATTTTTAAACAGCCAGGCTTCCCTGTCGCAAACCAACAGACACCCTACTGCCCGCCCCCTGCAGGCTAGCAGCCAATCAGACACTCACTCAGGCTCTCACACTGCCCCCCCAGCAAACACACGCTCGGATACTTCCTCAGCAAACAAACAAACCCAGACTCGGATACTTACCAGACCCAGGCAAACTCCTGCTGTGAGCTGCTCTGCTGGCCCCGCTGCTCAGCTGGTTCTCCGCCGCTCAGCTGGTTCGCGAAGCTCTGGCTATTTTGAAACAGCCAGGCTCCCTATCGCAAACCAACAGACACCCTACTGCCCGCCCCCTGCAGGCTAGCAGCCAATCAGACACTCACTCAGGCTCTCACACTACCCCCCCAGCAAACACACGCTCGGATACTACCTCAGCAAGCAAACAAACACAGACTCGGATACTTACCAGTCCCAGGCAAACTCCTGCTCTGTGCTGCTCTGCTGTCCCCGCTGCTCAGCTGGTTCTCCGCCGCTCAGCTGGTTTGCGAAGCTCTGGCTATTTTTAAACTGCCAGGCTTCCCTGTCGCAAACCAACAGACACCCTACTGCCCGCCCCCTGCAGGCTAGCAGCCAATCAGACACTCACTCAGGCTCTCACACTGCCGCCCAGCAAACACACGCTCGGATACTTCCTCAGCAAGCAAACAAACACAGACTCGGATACTTACCAGTCCCAGGCAAACTCCTGCTGTGAGCTGCTCTGCTGTCCCCGCTGCTCAGCTGGTTCTCCGCCGCTCAGCTGGTACGCGAAGCTCTGGCTATTTTTAAACAGCCAGGCTTCCCTGTCGCAAACCAACAGACAGCCTACTGCCCGCCCCCTGCAGGCTAGCAGCCAATCAGACACTCACTCAGGCTCTCACACTGCCTCCCCAGCAAACACACGCTTTGATACTTCCTCAGCAAGCAAACAAACCCAGACTCAGATACTTACCAGTCGCAGGCAAACTCCCGCTGTGAGCTGCTCTGCTGTCCCCGCTGCTCAGCTGGTTCTCCGCCGGTCAGCTGGTTCGCGAAGCTCTGGCTATTTTTAAACAGCCAGGCTTCCCTCTCGCAAACCAACAGACACCCTACTGCCCGCTCCCTGTGGCTAGCAGCCAATCAGACACTCACTCAGGCTCTCACACTGCCCCCCCAGCAAACACACGATCGGATACTTCCTCAGCAAGCAAACAAACATAGACTCGGATAATTACCAGTCCCAGGCAAACTCCTGCTGTGTGCTGCTCTGCTGTCCCCGCTACTCAGCTGGTTCTCCGCCGCTCAGCTGGTTCGCGAAGCTCTGGCTATTTTTAAACAGCCAGGCTTCCCTGTCGCAAACCAACAGAAACCCTACTGCCCGCCTCCTGCAGGCTAGCAGCCAATCAGACACTCACTCACTCTCTCACACTGCCCCCCCAGCAAACACACGCTCGGATACTTCCTCAGCAAGCAAACAAACCCAGACTCGGATACTTACCAGTCCCAGGCAAACTCCTGCTGTGTGCTGCTCTGCTGTCCCCGCTGCTCAGCTGGTTCTTCGCCGCTCAGCTGGTTCGCGAAGCTCTGGCTATTTTTAAACAGCCAGGCTTCCCTGTCGCAAACCAACAGACACGCTACTGCCCGCCCCCTGCAGGCTAGCAGCCAATCAGACACTCACTCAGGCTCTCACACTGCCCCCCCAGCAAACACACGCTCGGATACTTCCTCAGCAAACAAACAAACCCAGACTCGGATACTTACGAGACCCAGGCAAACTCCTGCTGTGAGCTGCTCTGCTGTCCCCGCTGCTCAGCTGGTTCTCCGCCGCTCAGCTGGTTCGCGAAGCTCTGGCGATTTTTCAACAGCCAGGCTTCCCTGTCGCAAACCAACAGACACCCTACTGCCCGCCCCCTGCAGGCTAGCAGCCAATCAGACACTCACTCAGGCTCTCACACTGCCCCCCCCAGCAAACACACGCTCGGATTCTTCCTCAGCAAGCAAACAAACCCAGACTCGGATACTTACCAGTGCCAGGCAAACTCCTGCTGTGAGCTGCTCTGCTGTCCCCGCTGCTCATCTGGTTCTCCGCCGCTCAGCTGGTTCGCGAAGCTCTGGCTATTTTTAAACAGCCAGGCTTCCCTGTCGCAAACCAACAGACACCCTACTGCCCGCCCCCTGCAGGCTAGCAGCCAATCAGACACTCACTCAGGCTCTCACACTGCCCCCCCAGCAAACACACGCTCGGATACTTCCTCAGCAAACAAACAAACCCAGACTCGGATACTTACCAGACCCAGGCAAACTTCTGCTGTGAGCTGCTCTGCTGGCCCCGCTGCTCAGCTGGTTCTCCGCCGCTCAGCTGGTTCGCGAAGCTCTGGCTATTTTGAAACAGCCAGGCTCCCTATCGCAAACCAACAGACACCCTACTGCCCGCCCCCTGCAGGCTAGCAGCCAATCAGACACTCACTCAGGCTCTCACACTACCCCCCCAGCAAACACACGCTCGGATACTACCTCAGCAAGCAAACAAACACAGACTCGGATACTTACCAGTCCCAGGCAAACTCCTGCTCTGTGCTGCTCTGCTGTCCCCGCTGCTCAGCTGGTTCTCCGCCGCTCAGCTGGTTTGCGAAGCTCTGGCTATTTTTAAACTGCCTATTCTTCCCTGTCGCAAACCAACAGACACCCTACTGCCCGCCCCCTGCAGGCTAGCAGCCAATCAGACACTCACTCAGGCTCTCACACTGCCGCCCAGCAAACACACGCTCGGATACTTCCTCAGCAAGCAAACAAACACAGACTCGGATACTTACCAGTCCCAGGCAAACTCCTGCTGTGAGCTGCTCTGCTGTCCCCGCTGCTCAGCTGGTTCTCCGCCGCTCAGCTGGTACGCGAAGCTCTGGCTATTTTTAAACAGCCAGGCTTCCCTGTCGCAAACCAACAGACAGCCTACTGCCCGCCCCCTGCAGGCTAGCAGCCAATCAGACACTCACTCAGGCTCTCACACTGCCTCCCCAGCAAACACACGCTTTGATACTTCCTCAGCAAGCAAACAAACCCAGACTCAGATACTTACCAGTCGCAGGCAAACTCCCGCTGTGAGCTGCTCTGCTGTCCCCGCTGCTCAGCTGGTTCTCCGCCGCTCAGCTGGTTCGCGAAGCTCTGGCTATTTTTAAACAGCCAGGCTTCCCTGTCGCAAACCAACAGACACCCTACTGCCCGCCCCCTGCAGGCTAGCAGACAATCAGACACTCACTCAGGCTCTCACACTGCCCCCCCAGCAAACACACGCTCGGATACTTCCTCAGCAAGCAAACAAACACAGACTCGGATACTTACCAGTCCCAGGCAAACTCCTGCTGTGAGCTGCTCTGCTGTCTCCGCTGCTCAGCTGGTTCTCCGCCGCTCAGCTGGTTCGCGAAGCTCTGGCTATTTTTAAACAGCCAGGCTTCCCTGTCGCAAACCAACAGACACCCTACTGCCCGCTCCCTGTGGCTAGCAGCCAATCAGACACTCACTCAGGCTCTCACACTGCCCCCCCAGCAAACACACGATCGGATACTTCCTCAGCAAGCAAACAAACATAGACTCGGATAATTACCTGTCCCAGGCAAACTCCTGCTGTGTGCTGCTCTGCTGTCCCCGCTACTCAGCTGGTTCTCCGCCGCTCAGCTGGTTCGCGAAGCTCTGGCTATTTTTAAACAGCCAGGCTTCCCTGTCGCAAACCAACAGAAACCCTACTGCCCGCCTCCTGCAGGCTAGCAGCCAATCAGACACTCACTCACTCTCTCACACTGCCCCCCCAGCAAACACACGCTCGGATACTTCCTCAGCAAGCAAACAAACCCAGACTCGGATACTTACCAGTCCCAGGCAAACTCCTGCTGTGTGCTGCTCTGCTGTCCCCGCTGCTCAGCTGGTTCTTCGCCGCTCAGCTGGTTCGCGAAGCTCTGGCTATTTTTAAACAGCCAGGCTTCCCTGTCGCAAACCAACAGACACGCTACTGCCCGCCCCCTGCAGGCTAGCAGCCAATCAGACACTCACTCAGGCTCTCACACTGCCCCCCCAGCAAACACACGCTCGGATACTTCCTCAGCAAGCAAACAAACACAGACTCGGATACTTACCAGTCCCAGGCAAACTCCTGCTGTGAGCTGCTCTGCTGTCTCCGCTGCTCAGCTGGTTCTCCGCCGCTCAGCTGGTTCGCGAAGCTCTGGCTATTTTTAAACAGCCAGGCTTCCCTGTCGCAAACCAACAGACACCCTACTGCCCGCTCCCTGTGGCTAGCAGCCAATCAGACACTCACTCAGGCTCTCACACTGCCCCCGCAGCAAACACACGATCGGATACTTCCTCAGCAAGCAAACAAACACAGACTCGGATACTTACCAGTGCCAGGCAAACTCCTGCTGTGAGCTGCTCTGCTGTCCCCGCTGCTCAGCTGGTTCTCCGCCGCTCAGCTGGTTCGCGAAGCTCTGGCTATTTTTAAACAGCCAGGCTTCCCTGTCGCAAACCAACAGACACCCTACTGCCCGCCCCCTGCAGGATAGCAGCCAATCAGACACTCACTCAGGCTCTCACACTGCCCCCCCAGCAAACACACGCTCGGATACTTCCTCAGCAAACAAACAAACCCAGACTCGGATACTTACGAGACCCAGGCAAACTCCTGCTGTGAGCTGCTCTGCTGTCCCCGCTGCTCAGCTGGTTCTCCGCCGCTCAGCTGGTTCGCGAAGCTCTGGCGATTTTTCAACAGCCAGGCTTCCCTGTCGCAAACCAACAGACACCCTACTGCCCGCCCCCTGCAGGCTAGCAGCCAATCAGACACTCACTCAGGCTCTCACACTGCCCCCCCCAGCAAACACACGCTCGGATTCTTCCTCAGCAAGCAAACAAACCCAGACTCGGATACTTACCAGTGCCAGGCAAACTCCTGCTGTGAGCTGCTCTGCTGTCCCCGCTGCTCATCTGGTTCTCCGCCGCTCAGCTGGTTCGCGAAGCTCTGGCTATTTTTAAACAGCCAGGCTTCCCTGTCGCAAACCAACAGACACCCTACTGCCCGCCCCCTGCAGGCTAGCAGCCAATCAGACACTCACTCAGGCTCTCACACTGCCCCCCCAGCAAACACACGCTCGGATACTTCCTCAGCAAACAAACAAACCCAGACTCGGATACTTACCAGACCCAGGCAAACTCCTGCTGTGAGCTGCTCTGCTGGCCCCCCTGCTCAGCTGGTTCTCCGCCGCTCAGCTGGTTCGCGAAGCTCTGGCTATTTTTAAACAGCCAGGCTCCCTATCGCAAACCAACAGACACCCTACTGCCCGCCCCCTGCAGGCTAGCAGCCAATCAGACACTCACTCAGGCTCTCACACTACCCCCCCAGCAAACACACGCTCGGATACTACCTCAGCAAGCAAACAAACACAGACTCGGATACTTACCAGTCCCAGGCAAACTCCTGCTCTGTGCTGCTCTGCTGTCCCCGCTGCTCAGCTGGTTCTCCGCCGCTCAGCTGGTTTGCGAAGCTCTGGCTATTTTTAAACTGCCAGGCTTCCCTGTCGCAAACCAACAGACACCCTACTGCCCGCCCCCTGCAGGCTAGCAGCCAATCAGACACTCACTCAGGCTCTCACACTGCCGCCCAGCAAACACACGCTCGGATTCTTCCTCAGCAAGCAAACAAACCCAGACTCGGATACTTACCAGTGCCAGGCAAACTCCTGCTGTGAGCTGCTCTGCTGTCCCCGCTGCTCAGCTGGTTCTCCGCCGCTCAGCTGGTTCGCGAAGCTCTGGCGATTTTTCAACAGCCAGGCTTCCCTGTCGCAAACCAACAGACACCCTACTGCCCGCCCCCTGCAGGCTAGCAGCCAATCAGACACTCACTCAGGCTCTCACACTGCCCCCCCCAGCAAACACACGCTCGGATTCTTCCTCAGCAAGCAAACAAACCCAGACTCGGATACTTACCAGTGCCAGGCAAACTCCTGCTGTGAGCTGCTCTGCTGTCCCTGCTGCTCATCTGGTTCTCCGCCGCTCAGCTGGTTCGCGAAGCTCTGGCTATTTTTAAACAGCCAGGCTTCCCTGTCGCAAACCAACAGACACCCTACTGCCCGCCCCCTGCAGGCTAGCAGCCAATCAGACACTCACTCAGGCTCTCACACTGCCCCCCCAGCAAACACACGCTCGGATACTTCCTCAGCAAACAAACAAACCCAGACTCGGATACTTACCAGACCCAGGCAAACTCCTGCTGTGAGCTGCTCTGCTGGCCCCGCTGCTCAGCTGGTTCTCCGCCGCTCAGCTGGTTCGCGAAGCTCTGGCTATTTTTAAACAGCCAGGCTCCCTATCGCAAACCAACAGACACCCTACTGCCCGCCCCCTGCAGGCTAGCAGCCAATCAGACACTCACTCAGGCTCTCACACTACCCCCCCAGCAAACACACGCTCGGATACTACCTCAGCAAGCAAACAAACACAGACTCGGATACTTACCAGTCCCAGGCAAACTCCTGCTCTGTGCTGCTCTGCTGTCCCCGCTGCTCAGCTGGTTCTCCGCCGCTCAGCTGGTTTGCGAAGCTCTGGCTATTTTTAAACTGCCAGGCTTCCCTGTCGCAAACCAACAGACACCCTACTGCCCGCCCCCTGCAGGCTAGCAGCCAATCAGACACTCACTCAGGCTCTCACACTGCCGCCCAGCAAACACACGCTCGGATTCTTCCTCAGCAAGCAAACAAACACAGACTCGGATACTTACCAGTCCCAGGCAAACTCCTGCTGTGAGCTGCTCTGCTGTCCCCGCTGCTCAGCTGGTTCTCCACCGCTCAGCTGGTTCGCGAAGCTCTGGCTATTTTTAAACAGCCAGGTTTCCCTGTCGCAAACCAACAGACACGCTACTGCCCGCCCCCTGCAGGCTAGCAGCCAATCAGACACTCATTCAGGCTCTCACACTCCCCCCCAGCAAACACACGCTCGGATACTTCCTCAGGAAGCAAACAAACCCAGACTCCGATACTTACCAGTCCCAGGCAAACTCCTGCTGTGAGCTGCTCTGCTGTCCCCGCTGCTCAGCTGGTTCTCCGCCGCTCAGCTGGTTCGCGAAGCTCTGGCTATTTTTAAACAGCCAGGCTTCCCTGTCGCAAACCAACAGACACCCTACTGCCCGCCCCCTGCAGGCTAGCAGCCAATCACACACTCACTCAGGCTCTCACACTGCCCCCCCAGCAAACACACGCTCGGATACTTCCTCAGGAAGCAAACAAACCCAGACTCCAATACTTACCAGTGCCAGGCAAACTCCTGCTGTGAGCTGCTCTGCTGTCCCCGCTGCTCAGCTGGTTCTCCGCCGCTCAGCTGGTTCGCGAAGCTCTGGCTATTTTTAAACAGCCAGGCTTCCCTGTCGCAAACCAACAGACACCCTACTGCCCGCCCCCTGCAGGCTAGCAGCCAATCAGACACTCACTCAGGCTCTCACACTACCCCCCCAGCAAACACACGCTCGGATACTACCTCAGCAAGCAAACAAACACAGACTCAGATACTTACCAGTCCCAGGCAAACTCCTGCTTTGTGCTGCTCTGCTGTCCCCGCTGCTCAGCTGGTTCTCCACCGCTCAGCTGGTACGCGAAGCTCTGGCTATTTTTAAACAGCCAGGCTTCCCTGTCGCAAACCAACAGACACCCTACTGCCCGCCCCCTGCAGGCTAGCAGCCAATCAGACACTCACTCAGGCTCTCACACTACCCCCCCAGCAAACACACGCTCGGATACTACCTCAGCAAGCAAACAAACACAGACTCGGATACTTACCAGTCCCAGGCAAACTCCTGCTCTGTGCTGCTCTGCTGTCCCCGCTGCTCAGCTGGTTCTCCGCCGCTCAGCTGGTTTGCGAAGCTCTGGCTATTTTTAAACTGCCAGGCTTCCCTGTCGCAAACCAACAGACACCCTACTGCCCGCCCCCTGCAGGCTAGCAGCCAATCAGACACTCACTCAGGCTCTCACACTGCCGCCCAGCAAACACACGCTCGGATTCTTCCTCAGCAAGCAAACAAACCCAGACTCGGATACTTACCAGTGCCAGGCAAACTCCTGCTGTGAGCTGCTCTGCTGTCCCCGCTGCTCAGCTGGTTCTCCGCCGCTCAGCTGGTTCGCGAAGCTCTGGCGATTTTTCAACAGCCAGGCTTCCCTGTCGCAAACCAACAGACACCCTACTGCCCGCCCCCTGCAGGCTAGCAGCCAATCAGACACTCACTCAGGCTCTCACACTGCCCCCCCCAGCAAACACACGCTCGGATTCTTCCTCAGCAAGCAAACAAACCCAGACTCGGATACTTACCAGTGCCAGGCAAACTCCTGCTGTGAGCTGCTCTGCTGTCCCCGCTGCTCATCTGGTTCTCCGCCGCTCAGCTGGTTCGCGAAGCTCTGGCTATTTTTAAACAGCCAGGCTTCCCTGTCGCAAACCAACAGACACCCTACTGCCCGCCCCCTGCAGGCTAGCAGCCAATCAGACACTCACTCAGGCTCTCACACTGCCCCCCCAGCAAACACACGCTCGGATACTTCCTCAGCAAACAAACAAACCCAGACTCGGATACTTACCAGACCCAGGCAAACTCCTGCTGTGAGCTGCTCTGCTGGCCCCGCTGCTCAGCTGGTTCTCCGCCGCTCAGCTGGTTCGCGAAGCTCTGGCTATTTTTAAACAGCCAGGCTCCCTATCGCAAACCAACAGACACCCTACTGCCCGCCCCCTGCAGGCTAGCAGCCAATCAGACACTCACTCAGGCTCTCACACTACCCCCCCAGCAAACACACGCTCGGATACTACCTCAGCAAGCAAACAAACACAGACTCGGATACTTACCAGTCCCAGGCAAACTCCTGCTCTGTGCTGCTCTGCTGTCCCCGCTGCTCAGCTGGTTCTCCGCCGCTCAGCTGGTTTGCGAAGCTCTGGCTATTTTTAAACTGCCAGGCTTCCCTGTCGCAAACCAACAGACACCCTACTGCCCGCCCCCTGCAGGCTAGCAGCCAATCAGACACTCACTCAGGCTCTCACACTGCCGCCCAGCAAACACACGCTCGGATTCTTCCTCAGCAAGCAAACAAACCCAGACTCGGATACTTACCAGTCCCAGGCAAACTCCTGCTGTGAGCTGCTCTGCTGTCCCCGCTGCTCAGCTGGTTCTCCACCGCTCAGCTGGTTCGCGAAGCTCTGGCTATTTTTAAACAGCCAGGTTTCCCTGTCGCAAACCAACAGACACGCTACTGCCCGCCCCCTGCAGGCTAGCAGCCAATCAGACACTCATTCAGGCTCTCACACTCCCCCCCAGCAAACACACGCTCGGATACTTCCTCAGGAAGCAAACAAACCCAGACTCCGATACTTACCAGTCCCAGGCAAACTCCTGCTGTGAGCTGCTCTGCTGTCCCCGCTGCTCAGCTGGTTCTCCGCCGCTCAGCTGGTTCGCGAAGCTCTGGCTATTTTTAAACAGCCAGGCTTCCCTGTCGCAAACCAACAGACACCCTACTGCCCGCCCCCTGCAGGCTAGCAGCCAATCACACACTCACTCAGGCTCTCACACTGCCCCCCCAGCAAACACACGCTCGGATACTTCCTCAGGAAGCAAACAAACCCAGACTCCAATACTTACCAGTGCCAGGCAAACTCCTGCTGTGAGCTGCTCTGCTGTCCCCGCTGCTCAGCTGGTTCTCCGCCGCTCAGCTGGTTCGCGAAGCTCTGGCTATTTTTAAACAGCCAGGCTTCCCTGTCGCAAACCAACAGACACCCTACTGCCCGCCCCCTGCAGGCTAGCAGCCAATCAGACACTCACTCAGGCTCTCACACTACCCCCCCAGCAAACACACGCTCGGATACTACCTCAGCAAGCAAACAAACACAGACTCAGATACTTACCAGTCCCAGGCAAACTCCTGCTTTGTGCTGCTCTGCTGTCCCCGCTGCTCAGCTGGTTCTCCACCGCTCAGCTGGTACGCGAAGCTCTGGCTATTTTTAAACAGCCAGGCTTCCCTGTCGCAAACCAACAGACACCCTACTGCCCGCCCCCTGCAGGCTAGCAGCCAATCAGACACTCACTCAGGCTCTCACACTGCCGCCCAGCAAACACACGCTCGGATTCTTCCTCAGCAAGCAAACAAACACAGACTCGGATACTTACCAGTCCCAGGAAAACTCCTGCTTTGTGCTGCTCTGCTGTCCCCGCTGCTCAGCTGGTTCTCCGCCGCTCAGCTTGTTCGCGAAGCATTGGCTATTTTGAAACAGCCAGGCTTCCCTGTCGCAAACCAACAGACACCCTACTGCCCGCTCCCTGCGGCTAGCAGCCAATCAGACACTCACTCAGGCTCTCACACTGCCGCCCAGCAAACACACGCTCGGATACTTCCTCAGCAAGCAAAGAAACACAGACTCGAATACTTACCAGTCCCAGGCAAACTCCTGCTGTGAGATGCTCTGCTGTCCCCGCTGCTCAGCTGGTTCTCCGCCGCTCAGCTGGTTCGCGAAGCTCTGGCTATTTTTAAACAGCCAGGCTTCCCTGTCCCAAACCAACAAACACCCTACTGCCCGCCCCCTGCAGGCTAGCAGCCAATCAGACACTCACTCAGGCTCTCACACTGCCCCCCCAGCAAACACACGCTCGGATACTTCCTCAGCAAGCAAACAAACCCAGACTCGGATACTTACCAGACCCAGGCAAACTCCTGCTGTGAGCTGCTCTGCTGTCCCCGCTGCTCAGCTGGTTCTCCGCCGCTCAGCTGGTTCGCGAAGCTCTGGCTATTTTTAAACAGCCAGGCTTCCCTGTCGCAAACCAACAGACACCCTACTGCCCGCCTCCTGCAGGCTAGCAGCCAATCACACACTCACTCAGGCTCTCACACTGCCCCCCCAGCAAACAGACGCTCGGATACTTCCTCAGGAAGCAAACAAACCCAGACTCCGATACTTACCAGTGCCAGGCAAACTCCTGCTGTGAGCTGCTCTGCTGTCCCCGCTGCTCAGCTGGGTCTCCGCCGCTCAGCTGGTTCGCGAAGCTCTGGCTATTTTTAAACAGCCAGGCTTCCCTGTCGCAAACCAACAGACACCCTACTGCCCGCCCCCTGCAGGCTAGCAGCCAATCAGACACTCACTCAGGCTCTCACACTACCCCCCCAGCAAACACACGCTCGGATACTACCTCAGCAAGCAAACAAACACAGACTCAGATACTTACCAGTCCCAGGCAAACTCCTGCTTTGTGCTGCTCTGCTGTCCCCGCTGCTCAGCTGGTTCTCCACCGCTCAGCTGGTACGCGAAGCTCTGGCTATTTTTAACAGCCAGGCTTCCCTGTCGCAAACCAACAGACACCCTACTGCCCGCCCCCTGCAGGCTAGCAGCCAATCAGACACTCACTCAGGCTCTCACACTGCCCCCCCAGCAAACACACGCTCGGATACTTCCTCAGCAAGCAAACAAACCCAGACTCGGATACTTACGAGACCCAGGCAAAGTCCTGCTGTGAGCTGCTCTGCTGTCCCCGCTGCTCAGCTGGTTCTCCGCCGCTCAGCTGGTTCGCGAAGCTCTGGCTATTTTTAAACAGCCAGGCTTCCCTGTCGCAAACCAACAGACACCCTACTGCCCGCCCCCTGCAGGCTAGCAGCCAATCAGACACTCACTCAGGCTCTCACACTGCCCCCCCAGCAAACACACGCTCGGATACTTCCTCAGCAAGCAAACAAACCCAGACTCGGATACTTACCATTCCCAGGCAAACTCCAGCTGTGTGCTGCTCTGCTGTCCCCGCTGCTCAGCTGGTTCTCCGCCGGTCAGCTGGTACGCGAAGCTCTGGCTATTTTTAAACAGCCAGGCTTCCCTGTCGCAAAACAACAGACACCCTACTGCCCGCCCCCTGCAGGCTAGCAGCCAATCAGACACTCACTCAGGCTCTCACACTGCCGCCCAGCAAACACATGCTCGGATTCTTCCTCAGCAAGCAAACAAACACAGACTCGGATACTTACCAGTGCCAGGCAAACTCCTGCTGTGTGCTGCTCTGCTGTCCCCGCTGCTCAGCTGGTTCTCCGCCGCTCAGCTGGTTCGCGAAGCTCTGGCTATTTTTAAACAGCCAGGCTTCCCTGTCGCAAACAAATAGACAGCCTACTGCCCGCCCCCTGCAGGCTAGCAGCCAATCAGACACTCACTCAGGCTCTCACACTGCCCCCCCAGCAAACACACGCTCGGATACTTCCTCAGCAAGCAAACAAACCCAGACTCGGATACTTACCAGTCCCAGGAAAACTCCAGCTGTGTGCTGCTCTGCTGTCCCCGCTGCTCAGCTGGTTCTCCGCCGGTCAGCTGGTACGCGAAGCTCTGGCTATTTTTAAACAGCCAGTCTTCCCTGTCGCAAACCAACAGACACCCTACTGCACGCCCCCTGCAGGCTAGCAGCCAATCAGACACTCACTCAGGCTCTCACACTGCCGCCCAGCAAACACATGCTCGGATTCTTCCTCAGCAAGCAAACAAACACAGACTCGGATACTTACCAGTGCCAGGCAAACTCCTGCTGTGTGCTGCTTTGCTGTCCCTGCTGCTCAGCTGGTTCTCCGCCGCTCAGCTGGTTCGCGAAGCTCTGGCTATTTTTAAACAGCCAGGCTTCCCTGTCGCAAACAAATAGACAGCCTACTGCCCGCCCCCTGCAGGCTAGCAGCCAATCAGACACTCACTCAGGCTCTCACACTGCCCCCCCAGCAAACACACGCTCGGATACTTCCTCAGCAAGCAAACAAACACAGACTCGGATACTTACCAGTCCCAGGCAAACTCCTGCTGTGAGCTGCTCTGCTGTCCCCGCTGCTCAGCTGGTTCTCCGCCGCTCAGCTGGTTCGCGAAGCTCTGGCTATTTTTAAACAGCCAGGCTTCCCTGTCGCAAACCAACAGACACCCTACTGCCCGCTCCCTGCGGCTAGCAGCCAATCAGACACTCACTCAGGCTCTCACACTGCCGCCCAGCAAACACACGCTCGGATACTTCCTCAGCAAGCAAACAAACACAGACTCGGATACTTACCAGTCCCAGGCAAACTCCTGCTGTGAGCTGCTCTGCTGTCCCCGCTGCTCAGCTGGTTCTCCGCCGCTCAGCTGGTTCGCGAAGCTCTGGCTACTTTTAAACAGCCAGGCTTCCCTGTCCAAACCAACAAACACCCTACTGCCCGCCCCCTGCAGGCTAGCAGCCAATCAGACACTCACTCAGGCTCTCACACTGCCCCCCCAGCAAACACACGCTCGGATACTTCCTCAGCAAGCAAACAAACCCAGACTCGGATACTTACCAGACCCAGGCAAACTCCTGCTGTGAGCTGCTCTGCTGTCCCCGCTGCTCAGCTGGTTCTCCGCCGCTCAGCTGGTTCGCGAAGCTCTGTCTATTTTTAAACAGCCAGGCTTCCCTGTCGCAAACCAACAGACACCCTACTGCCCGCCTCCTGCAGGCTAGCAGCCAATCAGACACTCACTCACTCTCTCACACTGCCCCCCAGCAAACACACGCTCGGATACTTCCTCAGCAAGCAAACAAACCCAGACTCGGATACTTACCAGTCCCAGGCAAACTCCTGCTTTGTGCTGCTCTGCTGTCCCCGCTGCTCAGCTGGTTCTCCACCGCTCAGCTGGTACGCGAAGCTCTGGCTATTTTTAAACAGCCAGGCTTCCCTGTCGCAAACCAACAGAAACCCTACTGCCCGCCCCCTGCAGGCTAGCAGCCAATCAGACACTCACTCAGGCTCTCACACTGCCGCCCAGCAAACACACGCTCGGATTCTTCCTCAGCAAGCAAACAAACACAGACTCGGATACTTACCAGTTGCAGGAAAACTCCTGCTGTGTGCTGCTCTGCTGTCCCCGCTGCTCAGCTGGTTCTCCGCCGCTCAGCTTGTTCGCGAAGCTCTGGCTATTTTTAAACAGCCAGGCTTCCCTGTCGGAAACCAACAGACACGCTACTGCCCGCCCCCTGCAGGCTAGCAGCCAATCAGACACTCACTCAGGCTCTCACACTGCCCCCCCAGCAAACACACGCTCAGATTCTTCCTCAGCAAGCAAACAAACCCAGACTCGGATACTTACCAGTCCCAGGCAAACTCCTGCTGTGAGCTGCTCTGCTGTCCCTGCTACTCAGCTGGTTCTCCGCCGCTCAGCTGGTTCGCGAAGTTCTGGCTATTTTTAAACAGCCAGGCTTCCCTGTCGCAAACCAACAGACACCCTACTGCCCGCCCCCTGCAGGCTAGCAGCCAATCAGACACTCACTCAGGCTCTCACACTGCCCCCCCAGCAAACACACGCTCGGATACTTCCTCAGCAAGCAAACAAACCCAGACTCGGATACTTACCAGTCCCAGGCAAACTCCAGCTGTGTGCTGCTCTGCTGTCCCCGCTGCTCAGCTGGTTCTCCACCGGTCAGCTGGTACGCGAAGCTCTGGCTATTTTTAAACAGCCAGGCTTCCCTGTCGCAAACCAACAGACACCCTACTGCCCGCCCCCTGCAGGCTAGCAGCCAATCAGACACTCACTCAGGCTCTCACACTGCCGCCCAGCAAACACATGCTCGGATTCTTCCTCAGCAAGCAAACAAACACAGACACGGATACTTACCAGTGCCAGGCAAACTCCTGCTGTGTGCTGCTCTGCTGTCCCCGCTGCTCAGCTGGTTCTCCGCCGCTCAGCTGGTTCGCGAAGCTCTGGCTATTTTTAAACAGCCAGGCTTCCCTGTCGCAAACAAATAGACAGCCTACTGCCCGCCCCCTGCAGGCTAGCAGCCAATCAGACACTCACTCAGGCTCTCACACTGCCGCCCAGCAAACACACGCTCGGATACTTCCTCAGCAAGCAAACAAACACAGACTCGGATACTTACCAGTCCCAGGCAAACTCCTCTTGTGAGCTGCTCTGCTGTCCCCGCTGCTCAGCTGGTTCTCCGCCGCTCAGCTGGTTCGCGAAGCTCTGGCTATTTTTAAACAGCCAGGCTTCCCTGTCCAAACCAACAAAAACCCTACTGCCCGCCCCCTGCAGGCTAGCAGCCAATCAGACACTCACTCAGGCTCTCACACTGCCCCCCCAGCAAACACACGCTCGGATACTTCCTCAGCAAGCAAACAAATCCAGACTCGGATACTTTCCAGACCCAGGCAAACTCCTGCTGTGAGCTGCTCTGCTGTCCCCGCTGCTCAGCTGGTTCTCCGCCGCTCAGCTGGTTCGCGAAGCTCTGGCTATTTTTAAACAGCCAGGCTTCCCTGTCGCAAACCAACAGACACCCTACTGCCCGCCTCCTGCAGGCTAGCAGCCAATCAGACACTCACTCACTCTCTCACACTGCCCCCCCAGCAAACACACGCTCGGATACTTCCTCAGCAAGCAAACAAACCCAGACTC
Source organism: Lepidochelys olivacea (assembly GCF_965140295.1). Classification (NCBI taxonomy): domain Eukaryota; kingdom Metazoa; phylum Chordata; order Testudines; family Cheloniidae; genus Lepidochelys; species Lepidochelys olivacea. The sequence continues at coordinate 637,059 of NC_140432.1, read as the reverse complement.
GGATACTTACCAGTCCCAGGCAAACTCCTGCTGTGTGCTGCTCTGCTGTCCCTGCTGCTCAGCTGGTTCTCCGCCGCTCAGCTGGTTCGCGAAGCTCTGGCTATTTTTAAACAGCCAGGCTTCCTTGTCGCAAACAAATAGACAGCCTACTGCCCGCCCCCTGCAGGCTAGCAGCCAATCAGACACTCACTCAGGCTCTCACACTGCCCCCCCAGCAAACACACGCTCGGATACTTCCTCAGCAAGCAAACAAACACAGACTCGGATACTTACCAGTCCCAGGCAAACTCCTGCTGTGAGCTGCTCTGCTGTCCCCGCTGCTCAGCTGGTTCTCCGCCGCTCAGCTGGTTCGCGAAGCTCTGGCTATTTTTAAACAGCCAGGCTTCCCTGTCGCAAACCAACAGACACCCTACTGCCCGCTCCCTGCGGCTAGCAGCCAATCAGACACTCACTCAGGCTCTCACACTGCCGCCCAGCAAACACACGCTCGGATACTTCCTCAGCAAGCAAACAAACACAGACTCGGATACTTACCAGTCCCAGGCAAACTCCTGCTGTGAGCTGCTCTGCTGTCCCCGCTGCTCAGCTGGTTCTCCGCCGCTCAGCTGGTTCGCGAAGCTCTGGCTACTTTTAAACAGCCAGGCTTCCCTGTCCCAAACCAACAAACACCCTACTGCCCGCCCCCTGCAGGCTAGCAGCCAATCAGACACTCACTCAGGCTCTCACACTGCCCCCCCAGCAAACACACGCTCGGATACTTCCTCAGCAAGCAAACAAACCCAGACTCGGATACTTACCAGACCCAGGCAAACTCCTGCTGTGAGCTGCTCTGCTGTCCCCGCTGCTCAGCTGGTTCTCCGCCGCTCAGCTGGTTCGCGAAGCTCTGTCTATTTTTAAACAGCCAGGCTTCCCTGTCGCAAACCAACAGACACCCTACTGCCCGCCTCCTGCAGGCTAGCAGCCAATCAGACACTCACTCACTCTCTCACACTGCCCCCCCAGCAAACACACGCTCGGATACTTCCTCAGCAAGCAAACAAACCCAGACTCGGATACTTACCAGTCCCAGGCAAACTCCTGCTTTGTGCTGCTCTGCTGTCCCCGCTGCTCAGCTGGTTCTCCACCGCTCAGCTGGTACGCGAAGCTCTGGCTATTTTTAAACAGCCAGGCTTCCCTGTCGCAAACCAACAGAAACCCTACTGCCCGCCCCCTGCAGGCTAGCAGCCAATCAGACACTCACTCAGGCTCTCACACTGCCGCCCAGCAAACACACGCTCGGATTCTTCCTCAGCAAGCAAACAAACACAGACTCGGATACTTACCAGTTGCAGGAAAACTCCTGCTGTGTGCTGCTCTGCTGTCCCCGCTGCTCAGCTGGTTCTCCGCCGCTCAGCTTGTTCGCGAAGCTCTGGCTATTTTTAAACAGCCAGGCTTCCCTGTCGCAAACCAACAGACACCCTACTGCCCGCCCCCTGCAGGATAGCAGCCAATCAGACACTCACTCAGGCTCTCACACTGCCCCCCAGCAAACACACGCTCGGATACTTCCTCAGCAAGCAAACAAACCCAGACTCGGATACTTACCAGTCCCAGGCAAACTCCAGCTGTGTGCTGCTCTGCTGTCCCCGCTGCTCAGCTGGTTCTCCGCCGCTCAGCTGGTTCGCGAAGCTCTGGCTATTTTTAAACAGCCAGGCTTCCCTGTCGCAAACAAATAGACAGCCTACTGCCCGCCCCCTGCAGGCTAGCAGCCAATCAGACACTCACTCAGGCTCTCACACTGCCGCCCAGCAAACACACGCTCGGATACTTCCTCAGCAAGCAAACAAACACAGACTCGGATACTTACCAGTCCCAGGCAAACTCCTCTTGTGAGCTGCTCTGCTGTCCCCGCTGCTCAGCTGGTTCTCCACCGCTCAGCTGGTACGCGAAGCTCTGGCTATTTTTAAACAGCCAGGCTTCCCTGTCGCAAACCAACAGAAACCCTACTGCCCGCCCCCTGCAGGCTAGCAGCCAATCAGACACTCACTCAGGCTCTCACACTGCCGCCCAGCAAACACACGCTCGGATTCTTCCTCAGCAAGCAAACAAACACAGACTCGGATACTTACCAGTTGCAGGAAAACTCCTGCTGTGTGCTGCTCTGCTGTCCCCGCTGCTCAGCTGGTTCTCCGCCGCTCAGCTTGTTCGCGAAGCTCTGGCTATTTTTAAACAGCCAGGCTTCCCTGTCGCAAACCAACAGACACCCTACTGCCCGCCCCCTGCAGGATAGCAGCCAATCAGACACTCACTCAGGCTCTCACACTGCCCCCCAGCAAACACACGCTCGGATACTTCCTCAGCAAGCAAACAAACCCAGACTCGGATACTTACCAGTCCCAGGCAAACTCCAGCTGTGTGCTGCTCTGCTGTCCCCGCTGCTCAGCTGGTTCTCCGCCGCTCAGCTGGTTCGCGAAGCTCTGGCTATTTTTAAACAGCCAGGCTTCCCTGTCGCAAACAAATAGACAGCCTACTGCCCGCCCCCTGCAGGCTAGCAGCCAATCAGACACTCACTCAGGCTCTCACACTGCCGCCCAGCAAACACACGCTCGGATACTTCCTCAGCAAGCAAACAAACACAGACTCGGATACTTACCAGTCCCAGGCAAACTCCTCTTGTGAGCTGCTCTGCTGTCCCCGCTGCTCAGCTGGTTCTCCGCCGCTCAGCTGGTTCGCGAAGCTCTGGCTATTTTTAAACAGCCAGGCTTCCCTGTCCCAAACCAACAAACACCCTACTGCCCGCCCCCTGCAGGCTAGCAGCCAATCAGACACTCACTCAGGCTCTCACACTGCCCCCCCAGCAAACACACGCTCGGATACTTCCTCAGCAAGCAAACAAATCCAGACTCGGATACTTTCCAGACCCAGGCAAACTCCTGCTGTGAGCTGCTCTGCTGTCCCCGCTGCTCAGCTGGTTCTCCGCCGCTCAGCTGGTTCGCGAAGCTCTGGCTATTTTTAAACAGCCAGTTTTCCCTGTCGCAAACCAACAGACACCCTACTGCCCGCCTCCTGCAGGCTAGCAGCCAATCAGACACTCACTCACTCTCTCACACTGCCCCCCCAGCAAACACACGCTCGGATACTTCCTCAGCAAGCAAACAAACCCAGACTCGGATACTTACCAGTCCCAGGCAAACTCCTGCTGTGTGCTGCTCTGCTGTCCCTGCTGCTCAGCTGGTTCTCCGCCGCTCAGCTGGTACGCGAAGCTCTGGCTATTTTTAAACAGCCAGGCTTCCCTGTCGCAAACCAACAGACACCCTACTGCCCGCCCCCTGCAGGCTAGCAGCCAATCAGACACTCACTCAGGCTCTCACACTGCACCCCCAGCAAACACACGCTCGGATTCTTCCTCAGCAAGCAAACAAACACAGACTCGGATACTTTCCAGTCCCAGGGAAACTCCTGCTGTGAGCTGCTCTGCTGTCCCCACGGCTCAGCTGGTTCTCCGCCGCTCAGCTTGTTCGCGAAGCTCTGGCTATTTTGAAACAGCCAGGCTTCCCTGTCGCAAACCAACAGACACCCTACTGCCCGCTCCCTGCGGCTAGCAGCCAATCAGACACTCACTCAGGCTCTCACACTGCCGCCCAGCAAACACACGCTCGGATACTTCCTCAGCAAGCAAAGAAACACAGACTCGAATACTTACCAGTCCCAGGCAAACTCCTGCTGTGAGCTGCTCTGCTGTCCCCGCTGCTCAGCTGGTTCTCCGCCGCTCAGCTGGTTCGCGAAGCTCTGGCTATTTTTAAACAGCCAGGCTTCCCTGTCCCAAACCAACAAACACCCTACTGCCCGCCCCCTGCAGGCTAGCAGCCAATCAGACACTCACTCAGGCTCTCACACTGCCCCCCCAGCAAACACACGCTCGGATACTTCCTCAGCAAGCAAACAAACCCAGACTCCGATACTTACCAGTGCCAGGCAAACTCCTGCTGTGAGCTGCTCTGCTGTCCCTGCTGCTCAGCTGGTTCTCCGCCGCTCAGCTGGTTCGCGAAGCTCTGGCTATTTTTAAACAGCCAGGCTTCCCTGTCGCAAACCAACAGACACCCTACTGCCCGCCCCCTGCAGGCTAGCAGCCAATCAGACACTCACTCAGGCTCTCACACTACGCCCCCAGCAAACACACGCTCGGATACTACCTCAGCAAGCAAACAAACACAGACTCAGATACTTACCAGTCCCAGGCAAACTCCTGCTTTGTGCTGCTCTGCTGTCCCCGCTGCTCAGCTGGTTCTCCGCCGCTCAGCTGGTTCGCGAAGCTCTGGCTATTTTTAAACAGCCAGGCTTCCCTGTCCCAAACCAACAAACACCCTACTGCCCGCCCCCTGCAGGCTAGCAGCCAATCAGACACTCACTCACTCTCTCACACTGCCCCCCCAGCAAACACACGCTCGGATACTTCCTCAGCAAGCAAACAAACCCAGACTCGGATACTTACCAGTCCCAGGCAAACTCCTGCTGTGTGCTGCTCTGCTGTCCCTGCTGCTCAGCTGGTTCTCCGCCGCTCAGCTGGTTCGCGAAGCTCTGGCTATTTTTAAACAGCCAGGCTTCCTTGTCGCAAACAAATAGACAGCCTACTGCCCGCCCCCTGCAGGCTAGCAGCCAATCAGACACTCACTCAGGCTCTCACACTGCCCCCCCAGCAAACACACGCTCGGATACTTCCTCAGCAAGCAAACAAACACAGACTCGGATACTTACCAGTCCCAGGCAAACTCCTGCTGTGAGCTGCTCTGCTGTCCCCGCTGCTCAGCTGGTTCTCCGCCGCTCAGCTGGTTCGCGAAGCTCTGGCTATTTTTAAACAGCCAGGCTTCCCTGTCGCAAACCAACAGACACCCTACTGCCCGCTCCCTGCGGCTAGCAGCCAATCAGACACTCACTCAGGCTCTCACACTGCCGCCCAGCAAACACACGCTCGGATACTTCCTCAGCAAGCAAACAAACACAGACTCGGATACTTACCAGTCCCAGGCAAACTCCTGCTGTGAGCTGCTCTGCTGTCCCCGCTGCTCAGCTGGTTCTCCGCCGCTCAGCTGGTTCGCGAAGCTCTGGCTACTTTTAAACAGCCAGGCTTCCCTGTCCCAAACCAACAAACACCCTACTGCCCGCCCCCTGCAGGCTAGCAGCCAATCAGACACTCACTCAGGCTCTCACACTGCCCCCCCAGCAAACACACGCTCGGATACTTCCTCAGCAAGCAAACAAACCCAGACTCGGATACTTACCAGACCCAGGCAAACTCCTGCTGTGAGCTGCTCTGCTGTCCCCGCTGCTCAGCTGGTTCTCCGCCGCTCAGCTTGTTCGCGAAGCTCTGGCTATTTTTAAACAGCCAGGCTTCCCTGTCGCAAACAAATAGACAGCCTACTGCCCGCCCCCTGCAGGCTAGCAGCCAATCAGACACTCACTCAGGCTCTCACACTGCCGCCCAGCAAACACACGCTCGGATACTTCCTCAGCAAGCAAACAAACACAGACTCGGATACTTACCAGTCCCAGGCAAACTCCTCTTGTGAGCTGCTCTGCTGTCCCCGCTGCTCAGCTGGTTCTCCGCCGCTCAGCTGGTTCGCGAAGCTCTGGCTATTTTTAAACAGCCAGGCTTCCCTGTCCCAAACCAACAAACACCCTACTGCCCGCCCCCTGCAGGCTAGCAGCCAATCAGACACTCACTCAGGCTCTCACACTGCCCCCCCAGCAAACACACGCTCGGATACTTCCTCAGCAAGCAAACAAATCCAGACTCGGATACTTTCCAGACCCAGGCAAACTCCTGCTGTGAGCTGCTCTGCTGTCCCCGCTGCTCAGCTGGTTCTCCGCCGCTCAGCTGGTTCGCGAAGCTCTGGCTATTTTTAAACAGCCAGTTTTCCCTGTCGCAAACCAACAGACACCCTACTGCCCGCCTCCTGCAGGCTAGCAGCCAATCAGACACTCACTCACTCTCTCACACTGCCCCCCCAGCAAACACACGCTCGGATACTTCCTCAGCAAGCAAACAAACCCAGACTCGGATACTTACCAGTCCCAGGCAAACTCCTGCTGTGTGCTGCTCTGCTGTCCCTGCTGCTCAGCTGGTTCTCCGCCGCTCAGCTGGTACGCGAAGCTCTGGCTATTTTTAAACAGCCAGGCTTCCCTGTCGCAAACCAACAGACACCCTACTGCCCGCCCCCTGCAGGCTAGCAGCCAATCAGACACTCACTCAGGCTCTCACACTGCACCCCCAGCAAACACACGCTCGGATTCTTCCTCAGCAAGCAAACAAACACAGACTCGGATACTTTCCAGTCCCAGGGAAACTCCTGCTGTGAGCTGCTCTGCTGTCCCCACGGCTCAGCTGGTTCTCCGCCGCTCAGCTTGTTCGCGAAGCTCTGGCTATTTTGAAACAGCCAGGCTTCCCTGTCGCAAACCAACAGACACCCTACTGCCCGCTCCCTGCGGCTAGCAGCCAATCAGACACTCACTCAGGCTCTCACACTGCCGCCCAGCAAACACACGCTCGGATACTTCCTCAGCAAGCAAAGAAACACAGACTCGAATACTTACCAGTCCCAGGCAAACTCCTGCTGTGAGCTGCTCTGCTGTCCCCGCTGCTCAGCTGGTTCTCCGCCGCTCAGCTGGTTCGCGAAGCTCTGGCTATTTTTAAACAGCCAGGCTTCCCTGTCCCAAACCAACAAACACCCTACTGCCCGCCCCCTGCAGGCTAGCAGCCAATCAGACACTCACTCAGGCTCTCACACTGCCCCCCCAGCAAACACACGCTCGGATACTTCCTCAGCAAGCAAACAAACCCAGACTCCGATACTTACCAGTGCCAGGCAAACTCCTGCTGTGAGCTGCTCTGCTGTCCCTGCTGCTCAGCTGGTTCTCCGCCGCTCAGCTGGTTCGCGAAGCTCTGGCTATTTTTAAACAGCCAGGCTTCCCTGTCGCAAACCAACAGACACCCTACTGCCCGCCCCCTGCAGGCTAGCAGCCAATCAGACACTCACTCAGGCTCTCACACTACGCCCCCAGCAAACACACGCTCGGATACTACCTCAGCAAGCAAACAAACACAGACTCAGATACTTACCAGTCCCAGGCAAACTCCTGCTTTGTGCTGCTCTGCTGTCCCCGCTGCTCAGCTGGTTCTCCGCCGCTCAGCTGGTACGCGAAGCTCTGGCTATTTTTAAACAGCCAGGCTTCCCTGTCGCAAACCAACAGACACCCTACTGCCCGCCCCCTGCAGGCTAGCAGCCAATCAGACACTCACTCAGGCTCTCACACTGCCCCCCCAGCAAACACACGCTCAGATTCTTCCTCAGCAAGCAAACAAACCCAGACTCGGATACTTACCAGTCCCAGGCAAACTCCTGCTGTGAGCTGCTCTGCTGTCCCTGCTGCTCAGCTGGTTCTCAGCCGCTCAGCTGGTTCGCGAATTTCTGGCTATTTTTAAACAGCCAGGCTTCCCTGTCGCAAACCAACAGACACCCTACTGCCCGCCCCCTGCAGGCTAGCAGCCAATCAGACACTCACTCAGGCTCTCACACTGCCCCCCCAGCAAACACACGCTCGGATACTTCCTCAGCAAGCAAACAAACACAGACTCGGATACTTACCAGTGCCAGGCAAACTCCTGCTGTGTGCTGCTCTGCTGTCCCCGCTGCTCAGCTGGTTCTCCGCCGCTCAGCTGGTTCGCGAAGCTCTGGCTATTTTTAAACAGCCAGGCTTCCCTGTCGCAAACAAATAGACAGCCTACTGCCCGCCCCCTGCAGGCTAGCAGCCAATCAGACACTCACTCAGGCTCTCACACTGCCGCCCAGCAAACACACGCTCGGATACTTCCTCAGCAAGCAAACAAACACAGACTCGGATACTTACCAGTCCCAGGCAAACTCCTCTTGTGAGCTGCTCTGCTGTCCCCGCTGCTCAGCTGGTTCTCCGCCGCTCAGCTGGTTCGCGAAGCTCTGGCTATTTTTAAACAGCCAGGCTTCCCTGTCCCAAACCAACAAACACCCTACTGCCCGCCCCCTGCAGGCTAGCAGCCAATCAGACACTCACTCAGGCTCTCATACTGCCCCCCCAGCAAACACACGCTCGGATACTTCCTCAGCAAGCAAACAAACCCAGACTCGGATACTTACCAGACCCAGGCAAACTCCTGCTGTAAGCTGCTCTGCTGTCCCCGCTGCTCAGCTGGTTCTCCGCCGCTCAGCTGGTTCGCGAAGCTCTGGCTATTTTTAAACAGCCAGGCTTCCCTGTCGCAAACCAACAGACACCCTACTGCCCGCCTCCTGCAGGCTAGCAGCCAATCAGACACTCACTCACTCTCTCACACTGCCCCCCCAGCAAACACACGCTCGGATACTTCCTCAGCAAGCAAACAAACCCAGACTCGGATACTTACCAGTCCCAGGCAAACTCCTGCTGTGTGCTGCTCTGCTGTCCCTGCTGCTCAGCTGGTTCTCCGCCGCTCAGCTGGTACGCGAAGCTCTGGCTATTTTTAAACAGCCAGGCTTCCCTGTCGCAAACCAACAGACACCCTACTGCCCGCCCCCTGCAGGCTAGCAGCCAATCAGACACTCACTCAGGCTCTCACACTGCACCCCCAGCAAACATACGCTCGGATTCTTCCTCAGCAAGCAAACAAACACAGACTCGGATACTTTCCAGTCCCAGGGAAACTCCTGCTGTGAGCTGCTCTGCTGTCCCCACGGCTCAGCTGGTTCTCCGCCGCTCAGCTGGTTCATGAAGCTCTGGCTACTTTTAAACAGCCAGGCTTCCCTGTCGCAAACCAACAGACACCCTACTGCCCGCCCCCTGCAGGCTAGCAGCCAATCAGACACTCACTCAGGCTCTCACACTGCCCCTCCCAGCAAACACACGCTCAGATACTTCCTCAGCAAGCAAACAAACACAGACTCGGATACTTACCAGACCCAGGCAAACGCCTGCTGTGAGCTGCTCTGCTGTCCCCGCTGCTCAGCTGGTTCTCCGCCGCTAAGCTGGTTCGCGAAGCTCTGGCTATTTTGAAACAGCCAGGCTTCCCTGTCGCAAACCAACAGACACTCTACTGCCCGCCCCCTGCAGGCTAGCAGCCAATCAGACACTCATTCAGGCTCTCACACTGCCCCCCCAGCAAACACACGCTCGGATACTTCCTCAGCAAGCAAACAAACCCAGACTCGGATACTTACCAGACCCAGGCAAAGTCCTGCTGTGAGCTGCTCTGCTGTCCCCGCTGCTCAGCTGGTTCTCCGCCGCTCAGCTGGTTCGCGAAGCTCTGGCTATTTTTAAACAGCCAGGCTTCCCTGTCGCAAACCAACAGACACCCTACTGCCCGCCCCCTGCAGGCTAGCAGCCAATCAGACACTCACTCAGGCTCTGACACTGCCCCCCCAGCAAACACACGCTCGGATACTTCCTCAGCAAGCAAACAAACCCAGACTCGGATACTTACCAGTCCCAGGCAAACTCCAGCTGTGTGCTGCTCTGCTGTCCCCGCTGCTCAGCTGGTTCTCCGCCGGTCAGCTGGTACGCGAAGCTCTGGCTATTTTTAAACAGCCAGGCTTCCCTGTCGCAAACCAACAGACACCCTACTGCCCGCCCCCTGCAGGCTAGCAGCCAATCAGACACTCACTCAGGCTCTCACACTGCCGCCCAGCAAACACATGCTCGGATTCTTCCTCAGCAAGCAAACAAACACAGACTCGGATACTTACCAGTGCCAGGCAAACTCCTGCTGTGTGCTGCTCTGCTGTCCCCGCTGCTCAGCTGGTTCTCCGCCGCTCAGCTGGTTCGCGAAGCTCTGGCTATTTTTAAACAGCCAGGCTTCCCTGTCGCAAACAAATAGACAGCCTACTGCCCGCCCCCTGCAGGCTAGCAGCCAATCAGACACTCACTCAGGCTCTCACACTGCCGCCCAGCAAACACACGCTCGGATACTTCCTCAGCAAGCAAACAAACACAGACTCGGATACTTACCAGTCCCAGGCAAACTCCTCTTGTGAGCTGCTCTGCTGTCCCCGCTGCTCAGCTGGTTCTCCGCCGCTCAGCTGGTTCGCGAAGCTCTGGCTATTTTTAAACAGCCAGGCTTCCCTGTCCCAAACCAACAAACACCCTACTGCCCGCCCCCTGCAGGCTAGCAGCCAATCAGACACTCACTCAGGCTCTGACACTGCCCCCCCAGCAAACACACGCTCGGATACTTCCTCAGCAAGCAAACAAACCCAGACTCGGATACTTACCAGACCCAGGCAAACTCCTGCTGTGAGCTGCTCTGCTGTCCCCGCTGCTCAGCTGGTTCTCCGCCGCTCAGCTGGTTCGCGAAGCTCTGGCTATTTTTAAACAGCCAGGCTTCCCTGTCGCAAACCAACAGACACCCTACTGCCCGCCTCCTGCAGGCTAGCAGCCAATCAGACACTCACTCACTCTCTCACACTGCCCCCCCAGCAAACACACGCTCGGATACTTCCTCAGCAAGCAAACAAACCCAGACTCGGATACTTACCAGTCCCAGGCAAACTCCTGCTGTGTGCTGCTCTGCTGTCCCTGCTGCTCAGCTGGTTCTCCGCCGCTCAGCTGGTACGCGAAGCTCTGGCTATTTTTAAACAGCCAGGCTTCCCTGTCGCAAACCAACAGACACCCTACTGCCCGCCCCCTGCAGGCTAGCAGCCAATCAGACACTCACTCAGGCTCTCACACTGCACCCCCAGCAAACATACGCTCGGATTCTTCCTCAGCAAGCAAACAAACACAGACTCGGATACTTTCCAGTCCCAGGGAAACTCCTGCTGTGAGCTGCTCTGCTGTCCCCACGGCTCAGCTGGTTCTCCGCCGCTCAGCTGGTTCATGAAGCTCTGGCTATTTTTAAACAGCCAGGCTTCCCTGTCGCAAACCAACAGACACCCTACTGCCCGCCCCCTGCAGGCTAGCAGCCAATCAGACACTCACTCAGGCTCTCACACTGCCCCTCCCAGCAAACACACGCTCAGATACTTCCTCAGCAAGCAAACAAACACAGACTCGGATACTTACCAGACCCAGGCAAACGCCTGCTGTGTGCTGCTCTGCTGTCCCCGCTGCTCAGCTGGTTCTCCGCCGCTCAGCTGGTACGCGAAGCTCTGGCTATTTTTAAACAGCCGGGCTTCTCTGTCGCAAACAAATAGACAGCCTACTGCCCGCCCCCTGCAGGCTAGCAGCCAATCAGACACTCACTCAGGCTCTCACACTGCCCCCCCAGCAAACACATGCTCGGATACTTCCTCAGCAAGCAAACAAACACAGACTCGGATACTTACCAGTGCCAGGCAAACTCCTGCTGTGTGCTGCTCTGCTGTCCCCGCTGCTCAGCTGGTTCTCCGCCGCTCAGCTGGTTCGCGAAGCTCTGGCTATTTTTAAACAGCCAGGCTTCCCTGTCGCAAACCAACAGACACCCTACTGCCCGCCCCCTGCAGGCTAGCAGCCAATCAGACACTCATTCAGGCTCTCACACTACCCCCCCAGCAAACACACGCTCGGATACTACCTCAGCAAGCAAACAAAGACAGACTCGGATACTTACCAGTCCCAGGCAAACTCCTGCTGTGTGCTGCTCTGCTGTCCCCGCTGCTCAGCTGGTTGTCCGCCGCTCAGCTGGTACGCGAACCTCTGGCTATTTTTAAACAGCCAGGCTTCCCTGTCGCAAACCAACAGACACCCTACTGCCCGCCCCCTGCAGGCTAGCAGCCAATCAGACACTCACTCAGGCTCTCACACTGCCCCCCCAGCAAACACACGCTCGGATACTTCCTCAGCAAGCAAACAAACACAGACTCGGATACTTACCAGTCCCAGGCAAACTCCTGCTGTGAGCTGCTCTGCTGTCCCCGCTGCTCAGCTGGTTCTCCGCCGCTCAGCTGGTTCGCGAAGCTCTGGCTATTTTTAAACAGCCAGGCTTCCCTATCGCAAACCAACAGACACCCTACTGCCCGCCCCCTGCAGGCTAGCAGCCAATCACACACTCACTCAGGCTCTCACACTGCCCCCCCAGCAAACACACGCTCGGATACTTCCTCAGGAAGCAAACAAACACAGACTCCGATACTTACCAGTGCCAGGCAAACTCCTGCTGTGAGCTGCTCTGCTGTCCCCGCTGCTCAGCTGGTTCTCCGCCGCTCAGCTGGTTCGCGAAGCTCTGGCTATTTTTAAACAGCCAGGCTTCCCTGTCGCAAACCAACAGACACCCTACTGCCCGCCCCCTGCAGGCTAGCAGCCAATCAGACACTCACTCAGGCTCTCACACTACCCCCCCAGCAAACACACGCTCGGATACTACCTCAGCAAGCAAACAAACACAGACTCGGATACTTACCAGTCCCAGGCAGACTCCTGCTGTGTGCTGCTCTGCTGTCCCCGCTGCTCAGCTGGTTCTCCGCCGCTCAGCTGGTACGCGAAGCTCTGGCTATTTTTAAACAGCCAGGCTTCCCTGTCGCAAACCAACAGACACCCTACTGCCCGCCCCCTGCAGGCTAGCAGCCAATCAGACACTCACTCAGGCTCTCACACTGCCGCCCAGCAAACACACGCTCGGATTCTTCCTCAGCAAGCAAACAAACACAGACTCGGATACTTACAAGTCCCAGGCAAACTCCTGCTGTGTGCTGCTCTGCTGTCCCCGCTGCTCAGCTGGTTCTCCACCGCTCAGCTTGTTCGCGAAGCTCTGGCTATTTTTAAACAGCCAGGCTTCCCTGTCGCAAACCAACAGACACGCTACTGCCCGCCCCCTGCAGGCTAGCAGCCAATCAGACACTCACACAGGCTCTCACACTGCCCCCCAGCAAACACACGCTCGGATACTTCCTCAGCAAGCAAACAAACACAGACTCGGATACTTACCAGTGCCAGGCAAACTCCTGCTGTGTGCTTCTCTGCTGTCCCCGCTGCTCAGCTGGTTCTCCGCCGCTCAGCTGGTTCGCGAAGCTCTGGCTATTTTTAAACAGCCAGGCTTCCCTGTCGCAAACCAACAGACACCCTACTGCCCGCCCCCTGCAGGCTAGCAGCCAATCAGACACTCATTCAGGCTCTCACACTACCCCCCCAGCAAACACACGCTCGGATACTACCTCAGCAAGCAAACAAACACAGACTCGGATACTTACCAGTCCCAGGCAAACTCCTGCTGTGTGCTGCTCTGCTGTCCCCGCTGCTCAGCTGGTTGTCCGCCGCTCAGCTGGTACGCGAACCTCTGGCTATTTTTAAACAGCCAGGCTTCCCTGTCGCAAACCAACAGACACCCTACTGCCCGCCCCCTGCAGGCTAGCAGCCAATCAGACACTCACTCAGGCTCTCACACTGCCCCCCCAGCAAACACACGCTCGGATACTTCCTCAGGAAGCAAACAAACCCAGACTCCGATACTTACCAGTGCCAGGCAAATTCCTGCTGTGAGCTTCTCTGCTGTCCCCGCTGCTCAGCTGGTTCTCCGCCGCTCAGCTGGTTCGCGAAGCTCTGGCTATTTTTAAACAGCCAGGCTTCCCTGTCGCAAACCAACAGACACCCTACTGCCCGCCCCCTGCAGGCTAGCAGCCAATCAGACACTCACTCAGGCTCTCACACTACCCCCCCAGCAAACACACGCTCGGATACTACCTGAGCAAGCAAAAAAACACAGACTCGGATACTTACCAGTCCCAGGCAAACTCCTGCTGTGTGCTGCTCTGCTGTCCCCGCTGCTCAGCTGGTTCTCCGCCGCTCAGCTGGTACGCGAAGCTCTGGCTATTTTTAAACAGCCAGGCTTCCCTGTCGCAAACCAACAGACACCCTACTGCCCGCCCCCTGCAGGCTAGCAGCCAATCAGACACTCACTCAGGCTCTCACACTGCCGCCCAGCAAACACACGCTCGGATTCTTCCTCAGCAAGCAAACAAACCCAGACTCGGATACTTACCAGTCCCAGGCAAACTCCTGCTGTGAGCTGCTCTGCTGTCCCTGCTGCTCAACTGGTTCTCCGCCGCTCAGCTGGTTCGCGAAGTTCTGGCTATTTTTAAACAGCCAGGCTTCCCTGTCGCAAACCAACAGACACCCTACTGCCCGCCCCCTGCAGGCTAGCAGCCAATCAGACACTCACTCAGGCTCTCACACTGCCCCCCCAGCAAACACACGCTCGGATACTTCCTCAGCAAGCAAACAAACCCAGACTCGGATACTTACCAGACCCAGGCAAAGTCCTGCTGTGAGCTGCTCTGCTGTCCCCGCTGCTCAGCTGGTTCTCCGCCGCTCAGCTGGTTCGCGAAGCTCTGGCTATTTTTAAACAGCCAGCCTTCCCTGTCGCAAACCAACAGACACCCTACTGCTCGCCCCTGCAGGCTAGCAGCCAATCAGACACTCACTCAGGCTCTCACACTGCCCCCCCAGCAAACACACGCTCGGATACATCCTCAGCAAGCAAACAAACCCAGACTCGGATACTTACCAGTCCCAGGCAAACTCCTGCTGTGTGCTGCTCTGCTGTCCCCGCTGCTCAGCTGGTTCTCCGCCGGTCAGCTGGTTCGCGAAGCTCTGGCTATTTTTAAACAGCCAGGCTTCCCTGTCGCAAACCAACAGACACCCTACTGCCCGCCCCCTGCAGGCTAGCAGCCAATCAGACACTCACTCAGGCTCTCACACTGCCCCCCCAGCGAACACACGCTCGGATACTACCTCAGCAAGCAAAAAAACACAGACTCGGATACTTACCAGTGCCAGGCAAACTCCTGCTGTGTGCTGCTCTGCTGTCTCCGCTGCTCAGCTGGTTCTCCGCCGCTCAGCTGGTTCGCGAAGCTCTGGCTATTTTTAAACAGCCAGGCTTCCCTGTCGCAAACCAACAGACACCCTACTGCCCGCCCCCTGCAGGCTAGCAGCCAATCAGACACTCACTCAGGCTCTCACACTGCCCCCCCAGCAAACACACGCTCGGATACTTCCTCAGCAAGCAAACAAACACAGACTCGGATACTTACCAGTCCCAGGCAAACTCCTGCTGTGAGCTGCTCTGCTGTCCCCGCTGCTCAGCTGGTTCTCCGCCGCTCAGCTGGTTCGCGAAGCTCTGGCTATTTTTAAACAGCCAGGCTTCCCTATCGCAAACCAACAGACACCCTACTGCCCGCCCCCTGCAGGCTAGCAGCCAATCACACACTCACTCAGGCTCTCACACTGCCCCCCCAGCAAACACACGCTCGGATACTTCCTCAGGAAGCAAACAAACCCAGACTCCGATACTTACCAGTGCCAGGCAAACTCCTGCTGTGAGCTGCTCTGCTGTCCCCGCTGCTCAGCTGGTTCTCCGCCGCTCAGCTGGTTCGCGAAGCTCTGGCTATTTTTAAACAGCCAGGCTTCCCTGTCGCAAACCAACAGACACCCTACTGCCCGCCCCCTGCAGGCTAGCAGCCAATCAGACACTCACTCAGGCTCTCACACTACCCCCCCAGCAAACACACGCTCGGATACTACCTCAGCAAGCAAACAAACACAGACTCGGATACTTACCAGTCCCAGGCAGACTCCTGCTGTGTGCTGCTCTGCTGTCCCCGCTGCTCAGCTGGTTCTCCGCCGCTCAGCTGGTACGCGAAGCTCTGGCTATTTTTAAACAGCCAGGCTTCCCTGTCGCAAACCAACAGACACCCTACTGCCCGCCCCCTGCAGGCTAGCAGCCAATCAGACACTCACTCAGGCTCTCACACTGCCGCCCAGCAAACACACGCTCGGATTCTTCCTCAGCAAGCAAACAAACACAGACTCGGATACTTACAAGTCCCAGGCAAACTCCTGCTGTGTGCTGCTCTGCTGTCCCCGCTGCTCAGCTGGTTCTCCGCCGCTCAGCTTGTTCGCGAAGCTCTGGCTATTTTTAAACAGCCAGGTTTCCCTGTCGCAAACCAACAGACACGCTACTGCCCGCCCCCTGCAGGCTAGCAGCCAATCAGACACTCACTCAGGCTCTCACACTGCCCCCCCAGCAAACACACGCTCGGATACTTCCTCAGCAAGCAAACAAACACAGACTCGGATACTTACCAGTGCCAGGCAAACTCCTGCTGTGTGCTGCTCTGCTGTCCCCGCTGCTCAGCTGGTTCTCCGCCGCTCAGCTGGTTCGCGAAGCTCTGGCTATTTTTAAACAGCCAGGCTTCCCTGTCGCAAACCAACAGACACCCTACTGCCCGCCCCCTGCAGGCTAGCAGCCAATCAGACACTCATTCAGGCTCTCACACTACCCCCCCAGCAAACACACGCTCGGATACTACCTCAGCAAGCAAACAAACACAGACTCGGATACTTACCAGTCCCAGGCAAACTCCTGCTGTGTGCTGCTCTGCTGTCCCCGCTGCTCAGCTGGTTGTCCGCCGCTCAGCTGGTACGCGAACCTCTGGCTATTTTTAAACAGCCAGGCTTCCCTGTCGCAAACCAACAGACACCCTACTGCCCGCCCCCTGCAGGCTAGCAGCCAATCAGACACTCACTCAGGCTCTCACACTGCCCCCCCAGCAAACACACGCTCGGATACTTCCTCAGGAAGCAAACAAACCCAGACTCCGATACTTACCAGTGCCAGGCAAATTCCTGCTGTGAGCTTCTCTGCTGTCCCCGCTGCTCAGCTGGTTCTCCGCCGCTCAGCTGGTTCGCGAAGCTCTGGCTATTTTTAAACAGCCAGGCTTCCCTGTCGCAAACCAACAGACACCCTACTGCCCGCCCCCTGCAGGCTAGCAGCCAATCAGACACTCACTCAGGCTCTCACACTACCCCCCCAGCAAACACACGCTCGGATACTACCTCAGCAAGCAAACAAACACAGACTCGGATACTTACCAGTCCCAGGCAAACTCCTGCTGTGTGCTGCTCTGCTGTGCCCGCTGCTCAGCTGGTTCTCCGACGCTCAGCTGGTACGCGAAGCTCTGGCTATTTTTAAACAGCCAGGCTTCCCTGTCGCAAACAAATAGACAGCCTACTGCCCGCCCCCTGCAGGCTAGCAGCCAATCAGACACTCACTCAGGCTCTCACACTGCCCCCCCAGCAAACACACGCTCGGATACCTCC
The DNA here is from genome assembly GCF_965140295.1 of Lepidochelys olivacea. Taxonomy (NCBI): domain Eukaryota; kingdom Metazoa; phylum Chordata; order Testudines; family Cheloniidae; genus Lepidochelys; species Lepidochelys olivacea. Next base: position 620,010 of record NC_140432.1, on the reverse strand, counting down.
TCAGCAAGCAAACAAACACAGACTCGGATACTTACCAGTCCCAGGAAAACTCCTGCTGTGTGCTGCTCTGCTGTCACCGCTGCTCAGCTGGTTCTCCGCCGCTCAGCTGGTTCGCGAAGCTCTGGCTATTTTTAAACAGCCAGGCTTCCCTGTCCCATACCAACAAACACCCTACTGCCCGCCCCCTGCAGGCTAGCAGCCAATCAGACACTCACTCAGGCTCTCACACTGCCCCCCCAGCAAACACACGCTCAGATTCTTCCTCAGCAAGCAAACAAACACAGACTCGGATACTTACCAGTCCCAGGCAAACTCCTGCTGTGTGCTGCTCTGCTGTCCCCGCTGCTCATCTGGTTCTCCGCCGCTCAGCTGGTTCGCGAAGCTCTGGCTATTTTTAAACAGCCAGGCTTCCCTGTCGCAAACCAACAGACACGCTACTGCCCGCCCCCTGCAGGCTAGCAGCCAATCAGACACTCACTCAGGCTCTCACACTGCCCCCCCAGCAAACACACGCTCGGATACTTCCTCAGCAAGCAAACAAACACAGACACGGATACTTACCAGTGCCAGGCAAACTCCTGCTGTGTGCTGCTCTGCTGTCCCCGCTGCTCAGCTGGTTCTCCGCCGCTCAGCTGGTTCGCGAAGCTCTGGCTATTTTTAAACAGCCAGGCTTCCCTGTCGCAAACCAACAGACACCCTACTGCCCGCCCCCTGCAGGCTAGCAGCCAATCAGACACTCATTCAGTCTCTCACACTACCCCCCCAGCAAACACACGCTCGGATACTACCTCAGCAAGCAAACAAAGACAGACTCGGATACTTACCAGTCCCAGGCAAATTCCTGCTGTGTGCTGCTCTGCTGTCCCCGCTGCTCAGCTGGTTGTCCGCCGCTCAGCTGGTACGCGAAGCTCTGGCTATTTTTAAACAGCCAGGCTTCCCTGTCGCAAACCAACAGACACCCTACTGCCCGCCCCCTGCAGGCTAGCAGCCAATCAGACACTCACTCAGGCTCTCACACTGCCCCCCCAGCAAACACACGCTCGGATACTTCCTCAGCAAGCAAACAAACACAGACTCGGATACTTACCAGTCCCAGGCAAACTCCTGCTGTGAGCTGCTCTGCTGTCCCCGCTGCTCAGCTGGTTCTCCGCCGCTCAGCTGGTTCGCGAAGCTCTGGCTATTTTTAAACAGCCAGGCTTCCCTATCGCAAACCAACAGACACCCTACTGCCCGCCCCCTGCAGGCTAGCAGCCAATCACACACTCACTCAGGCTCTCACACTACCCCCCCAGCAAACACACGCTCGGATACTACCTCAGCAAGCAAACAAACACAGACTCGGATGCTTACCAGTCCCAGGCAAACTCCTGCTGTGTGCTGCTCTGCTGTCCCCGCTGCTCAGCTGGTTCTCCGCCGCTCAGCTGGTACGCGAAGCTCTGGCTATTTTTAAACAGCCAGGCTTCCCTGTCGCAAACCAACAGACACCCTACTGCCCGCCCCCTGCAGGCTAGCAGCCAATCAGACACTCACTCAGGCTCTCACACTGCCGCCCAGCATACACACGCTCGGATTCTTCCTCAGCAAGCAAACAAACACAGACTCGGATACTTACCAGTCCCAGGAAAACTCCTGCTGTGTGCTGCTCTGCTGTCCCCGCTGCTCAGCTGGTTCTCCGCCGCTCAGCTTGTTCGCGAAGCTCTGGCTATTTTTAAACAGCCAGGCTTCCCTGTCGCAAACCAACAGACACGCTACTGCCCGCCCCCTGCAGGCTAGCAGCCAATCAGACACTCACTCAGGCTCTCACACTGCCCCCCCAGCAAACACACGCTCAGATTCTTCCTCAGCAAGCAAACAAACCCAGACTCGGATACTTACCAGTCCCAGGCAAACTCCTGCTGTGTGCTGCTCTGCTCTCCCCGCTGCTCAGCTGGTTCTCCGCCGCTCAGCTTGTTTGCGAAGCTCTGGCTATTTTTAAACAGCCAGGCTTCCCTGTCGCAAACCAACAGACACGCTACTGCCCGCCCCCTGCAGGCTAGCAGCCAATCAGACACTCACTCAGGCTCTCACACTGCCCCCCCAGCAAACACACGCTCGGATACTTCCTCAGCAAGCAAACAAACACAGACTCGGATACTTACCAGTGCCAGGCAAACTCCTGCTGTGTGCTGCTCTGCTGTCCCCGCTGCTCAGCTGGTTCTCCGCCGCTCAGCTGGTTCGCGAAGCTCTGGCTACTTTTAAACAGCCAGGCTTCCCTGTCGCAAACCAACAGACACCCTACTGCCCGCCCCCTGCAGGCTAGCAGCCAATCAGACACTCATTCAGGCTCTCACACTACCCCCCCAGCAAACACACGCTCGGATACTACCTCAGCAAGCAAACAAACACAGACTCGGATACTTACCAGTCCCAGGCAAACACCTGCTGTGTGCTGCTCTGCTGTCCCCGCTGCTCAGCTGGTTGTCCGCCGCTCAGCTGGTACGCGAACCTCTGGCTATTTTTAAACAGCCAGGCTTCCCTGTCGCAAACCAACAGACACCCTACTGCCCGCCCCCTGCAGGCTAGCAGCCAATCAGACACTCACTCAGGCTCTCACACTGCCCCCCCAGCAAACACACGCTCGGATACTTCCTCAGCAAGCAAACAAACACAGACTCGGATACTTACCAGTCCCAGGCAAACTCCTGCTGTGAGCTGCTCTGCTGTCCCCGCTGCTCAGCTGGTTCTCCGCCGCTCAGCTGGTTCGCGAAGCTCTGGCTATTTTTAAACAGCCAGGCTTCCCTATCGCAAACCAACAGACACCCTACTGCCCGCCCCCTGCAGGCTAGCAGCCAATCACACACTCACTCAGGCTCTCACACTGCCCCCCCAGCAAACACACGCTCGGATACTTCCTCAGGAAGCAAACAAACCCAGACTCCGATACTTACCAGTGCCAGGCAAATTCCTGCTGTGAGCTGCTCTGCTGTCCCCGCTGCTCAGCTGGTTCTCCGCCGCTCAGCTGGTTCGCGAAGCTCTGGCTATTTTTAAACAGCCAGGCTTCCCTGTCGCAAACCAACAGACACCCTACTGCCCGCCCCCTGCAGGCTAGCAGCCAATCAGACACTCACTCAGGCTCTCACACTACCCCCCCAGCAAACACACGCTCGGATACTACCTCAGCAAGCAAACAAACACAGACTCGGATACTTACCAGTCCCAGGCAAACTCCTGCTGTGTGCTGCTCTGCTGTCCCCGCTGCTCAGCTGGTTCTCCGACGCTCAGCTGGTACGCGAAGCTCTGGCTATTTTTAAACAGCCAGGCTTCCCTGTCGCAAACCAACAGACACCCTACTGCCCGCCCCCTGCAGGCTAGCAGCCAATCAGACACTCACTCAGGCTCTCACACTGCCCCCCCAGCAAACACACGCTCCCATACTTCCTCAGCAAGCAAACAAACACAGACTCGAATACTTACCAGTCCCAGGCAAACTCCTGCTGTGAGCTGCTCTGCTGTCCCCGCTGCTCAGCTGGTTCTACGCCGCTCAGCTGGTTCGCGAAGCTCTGGCTATTTTTAAACAGCCAGGCTTCCCTGTCGCAAACCAACAGACACCCTACTGTCCGCTCCCTGCGGCTAGCAGCCAATCAGACACTCACTCAGGCTCTCACACTGCCCCCCCAGCAAACACACGCTCGGATACTTCCTCAGCAAGCAAACAAACCCAGACTCGGATACTTACCAGACCCAGGCAAACTCCTGCTGTGAGCTGCTCTGCTGTCCCCGCTGCTCAGCTGGTTCTCCGCCGCTCAGCTGGTTCGCGAAGCTCTGGCTATTTTTAAACAGCCAGGCTTCCCTGTCGCAAACCAACAGACACCCTAATGCCCGCCTCCTGCAGGCTAGCAGCCAATCAGACACTCACTGACTCTCTCACACTGCCCCCCCAGCAAACACACGCCCGGATACTTCCTCAGCAAGCAAACAAACCCAGACTCGGATACTTACCAGTCCCAGGCAAACTCCTGCTGTGTGCTGCTCTGCTGTCCCCGCTGCTCAGCTGGTTCTCCGCCGCTCAGCTGGTACGCGAAGCTCTGGCTATTTTTAAACAGCCAGGCTTCCCTGTCGCAAACCAACAGACACCCTACTGCCCGCCCCCTGCAGGCTAGCAGCCAATCAGACACTCACTCAGGCTCTCACACTGCCCCCCCAGCAAACACACGCTCGGATTCTTCCTCAGCAAGCAAACAAACGCAGACTCGGATACTTACCAGTCCCAGGGAAACTCCCGCTGTGAGCTGCTCTGCTGTCCCCACGGCTCAGCTGGTTCTCCGCCGCTCAGCTGGTTCATGAAGCTCTGGCTATTTTTAACAGCCAGGCTTCCCTGTCGCAAAGCCAACAGACACCCTACTGCCCGCCCCCTGCAGGCTAGCAGCCAATCAGACACTCATTCAGGGTCTCACACTGCCCCCCCAGCAAACACACGCTCGGATACTACCTCAGCAAGCAAACAAACACAGACTCGGATACCTACCAGTCCCAGGCAAACTCCTGCTGTGTGCTGCTCTGCTGTCCCCGCTGCTCAGCTGGTTCTCCGCCGCTCAGCTGGTACGAGAAGCTCTGGCTATTTTTAAACAGCCGGGCTTCCCTGTCGCAAACAAATAGACAGCCTACTGCCCGCCCCCTGCAGGCTAGCAGCCAATCAGACACTCACTCAGGTTCTCACACTGCCCCCCCAGCAAACACACGCTCAGATACTTCCTCAGCAAGCAAACAAACACAGACTCGGATACTTACCAGTCCCAGGCAAACTCCTGCTGTGAGCTGCTCTGCTGTCCCCGCTGCTCAGCTGGTTCTCCGCCGCTCAGCTGGTTCGCGAAGCTCTGGCTATTTTTAAACAGCCAGGCTTCCCTGTCGCAAACCAACAGACACCCTACTGCCCGCCCCCTGCAGGCTAGCAGCCAATCAGACACTCACTCAGGCTCTCACACTACCCCCCCAGCAAACACACGCTCGGATACTACCTCAGCAAGCAAACAAACACAGACTCGGATACTTACCAGTCCCAGGCAAACTCCTGCTGTGTGCTGCTCTGCTGTCCCCGCTGCTCAGCTGGTTCTCCGCCGCTCAGCTGGTACGCGAAGCTCTGGCTATTTTTAAACAGCCAGGCTTCCCTGTCGCAAACCAACAGACACACTACTGCCCGCTCCCTGCGGCTAGCAGCCAATCAGACACTCACTCAGTCTCTCACACTGCCCCCCCAGGAAACACACGCTCGGATACTTCCTCAGCAAGCAAACAAACACAGACTCGGATAATTACCAGTCCCAGGCAAACTCCTGCTGTGTGCTGCTCTGCTGTCCCCGCTCCTCAGCTGGTTCTCCGCCGCTCAGCTGGTTCGCGAAGCTCTGGCTATTTTTAAACAGCCAGGCTTCCCTGTCGCAAACCAACAGACACCCTACTGCCCGAATCCTGCAGGCTAGCAGCCAATCAGACACTCACTGACTCTCTCACACTGCCCCCCCAGCAAACACACGCTCGGATACTTCCTCAGCAAGCAAACAAACCCAGACTCGGATACTTACCAGTCCCAGGCAAACTCCTGCTGTGTGCTGCTCTGCTGTCCCCGCTCCTCAGCTGGTTCTCCGCCGCTCAGCTGGTACGCGAAGCTCTGGCTATTTTTAAACAGCCAGGCTTCCCTGTCGCAAACCAACAGACACCCTACTGCCCGCCCCCTGCAGGCTAGCAGCCAATCAGACACTCACTCTGGCTCTCACACTGCCCCCCCAGCAAACACACGCTCGGATTCTTCCTCAGCAAGCAAACAAACGCAGACTCGGATACTTACCAGTCCCAGGCAAACTCCTGCTGTGAGCTGCTCTGCTGTCCCCGATGCTCAGCTGCTTCTCCGCCGCTCAGCTGGTTCGCGAAGCTCTGGCTATTTTTAAACAGCCGGCCTTCCCTGTCGCAAACAAATAGACAGCCTACTGCCCGCCCCCTGCAGGCTAGCAGCCAATCAGACACTCACTCAGGTTCTCACACTGCCCCCCCAGCAAACACACGCTCAGATACTTCCTCAGCAAGCAAACAAACACAGACTCGGATACTTACCAGTCCCAGGCAAACTCCTGCTGTGAGCTGCTCTGCTGTCCCCGCTGCTCAGCTGGTTCTCCGCCGCTCAGCTGGTTCGCGAAGCTCTGGCTATTTTTAAACAGCCAGGCTTCCCTGTCGCAAACCAACAGACACCCTACTGCCCGCCCCCTGCAGGCTAGCAGCCAATCACACACTCACTCAGGCTCTCACACTGCCCCCCAGCAAACACACGCTCGGATACTTCCTCAGCAAGCAAACAAACCCAGACTCCGATACTTACCAGTGCCAGGCAAACTCCTGCTCTGAGCTGCTCTGCTGTCCCCGCTGCTCAGCTGGTTCTCCGCCGCTCAGCTGGTTCGCGAAGCTCTGGCTATTTTTAAACAGCCAGGCTTCCCTGTCGCAAACCAACAGACACCCTACTGCCCGCCCCCTGCAGGCTAGCAGCCAATCAGACACTCACTCAGGCTCTCACACTACCCCCCCAGCAAACACACGCTCGGATACTACCTCAGCAAGCAAACAAACACAGACTCGGATACTTACCAGTCCCAGGCAAACTCCTGCTGTGTGCTGCTCTGCTGTCCCCGCTGCTCAGCTGGTACGCGAAGCACTGGCTATTTTTAAACAGCCAGGCTTCCCTGTCGCAAACCAACAGACACCCTACTGCCCGCTCCCTGCGGCTAGCAGCCAATCAGACACTCACTCAGTCTCTCACACTGCCCCCCCAGGAAACACACGCTCGGATACTTCCTCAGCAAGCAAACAAACACAGACTCGGATAATTACCAGTCCCAGGCAAACTCCTGCTGTGTGCTGCTCTGCTGTCCCCGCTACTCAGCTGGTTCTCCGCCGCTCAGCTGGTTCGCGAAGCTCTGCCTATTTTTAAACAGCCAGGCTTCCCTGTCACAAACCAACAGACACGCTACTGCCCGCCCCCTGCAGGCTAGCAGCCAATCAGACACTCACTCAGGCTCTCACACTGCCCCCCCAGCAAACACACGCTCGGATACTTCCTCAGCAAGCAAACAAACCCAGACTCCGATACTTACCAGACCCAGGCAAACTCCTGCTGTGAGCTGCTCTGCTGTCCCCGCTGCTCAGCTGGTTCTCCGCCGCTCAGCTGGTTCGCGAAGCTCTGGCTATTTTTAAACAGCCAGGCTTCCCTGTCGCAAACCAACAGACACCCTACTGCCCGCCTCCTGCAGGCTAGCAGCCAATCAGACACTCACTGACTCTCTCACACTGCCCCCCCAGCAAACACACGCTCGGATACTTCCTCAGCAAGCAAACAAACCCAGACTCGGATACTTACCAGTCCCAGGCAAACTCCTGCTGTGTGCTGCTCTGCTGTCCCCGCTGCTCAGCTGGTTCTCCGCCGCTCAGCTGGTACGCGAAGCTCTGGCTATTTTTAAACAGCCAGGCTTCCCTGTCGCAAACCAACAGACACACTACTGCCCGCTCCCTGCGGCTAGCAGCCAATCAGACACTCACTCAGTCTCTCACACTGCCCCCCCAGGAAACACACGCTCGGATACTTCCTCAGCAAGCAAACAAACACAGACTCGGATAATTACCAGTCCCAGGCAAACTCCTGCTGTGTGCTGCTCTGCTGTCCCCGCTCCTCAGCTGGTTCTCCGCCGCTCAGCTGGTTCGCGAAGCTCTGGCTATTTTTAAACAGCCAGGCTTCCCTGTCGCAAACCAACAGACACCCTACTGCCCGAATCCTGCAGGCTAGCAGCCAATCAGACACTCACTGACTCTCTCACACTGCCCCCCCAGCAAACACACGCTCGGATACTTCCTCAGCAAGCAAACAAACCCAGACTCGGATACTTACCAGTCCCAGGCAAACTCCTGCTGTGTGCTGCTCTGCTGTCCCCGCTCCTCAGCTGGTTCTCCGCCGCTCAGCTGGTACGCGAAGCTCTGGCTATTTTTAAACAGCCAGGCTTCCCTGTCGCAAACCAACAGACACCCTACTGCCCGCCCCCTGCAGGCTAGCAGCCAATCAGACACTCACTCTGGCTCTCACACTGCCCCCCCAGCAAACACACGCTCGGATTCTTCCTCAGCAAGCAAACAAACGCAGACTCGGATACTTACCAGTCCCAGGCAAACTCCTGCTGTGAGCTGCTCTGCTGTCCCCGATGCTCAGCTGCTTCTCCGCCGCTCAGCTGGTTCGCGAAGCTCTGGCTATTTTTAAACAGCCGGGCTTCCCTGTCGCAAACAAATAGACAGCCTACTGCCCGCCCCCTGCAGGCTAGCAGCCAATCAGACACTCACTCAGGTTCTCACACTGCACCCCCCAGCAAACACACGCTCAGATACTTCCTCAGCAAGCAAACAAACACAGACTCGGATACTTACCAGTCCCAGGCAAACTCCTGCTGTGAGCTGCTCTGCTGTCCCCGCTGCTCAGCTGGTTCTCCGCCGCTCAGCTGGTTCGCGAAGCTCTGGCTATTTTTAAACAGCCAGGCTTCCCTGTCGCAAACCAACAGACACCCTACTGCCCGCCCCCTGCAGGCTAGCAGCCAATCACACACTCACTCAGGCTCTCACACTGCCCCCCAGCAAACACACGCTCGGATACTTCCTCAGCAAGCAAACAAACCCAGACTCCGATACTTACCAGTGCCAGGCAAACTCCTGCTCTGAGCTGCTCTGCTGTCCCCGCTGCTCAGCTGGTTCTCCGCCGCTCAGCTGGTTCGCGAAGCTCTGGCTATTTTTAAACAGCCAGGCTTCCCTGTCGCAAACCAACAGACACCCTACTGCCCGCCCCCTGCAGGCTAGCAGCCAATCAGACACTCACTCAGGCTCTCACACTACCCCCCCAGCAAACACACGCTCGGATACTACCTCAGCAAGCAAACAAACACAGACTCGGATACTTACCAGTCCCAGGCAAACTCCTGCTGTGTGCTGCTCTGCTGTCCCCGCTGCTCAGCTGGTACGCGAAGCACTGGCTATTTTTAAACAGCCAGGCTTCCCTGTCGCAAACCAACAGACACCCTACTGCCCGCTCCCTGCGGCTAGCAGCCAATCAGACACTCACTCAGTCTCTCACACTGCCCCCCCAGGAAACACACGCTCGGATACTTCCTCAGCAAGCAAACAAACACAGACTCGGATAATTACCAGTCCCAGGCAAACGCCTGCTGTGTGCTGCTCTGCTGTCCCCGCTACTCAGCTGGTTCTCCGCCGCTCAGCTGGTTCGCGAAGCTCTGCCTATTTTTAAACAGCCAGGCTTCCCTGTCACAAACCAACAGACACGCTACTGCCCGCCCCCTGCAGGCTAGCAGCCAATCAGACACTCACTCAGGCTCTCACACTGCCCCCCCAGCAAACACACGCTCGGATACTTCCTCAGCAAGCAAACAAACCCAGACTCGGATACTTACCAGACCCAGGCAAACTCCTGCTGTGAGCTGCTCTGCTGTCCCCGCTGCTCAGCTGGTTCTCCGCCGCTCAGCTGGTTCGCGAAGCTCTGGCTATTTTTAAACAGCCAGGCTTCCCTGTCGCAAACCAACAGACACCCTACTGCCCGCCTCCTGCAGGCTAGCAGCCAATCAGACACTCACTGACTCTCTCACACTGCCCCCCCAGCAAACACACGCTCGGATACTTCCTCAGCAAGCAAACAAACCCAGACTCGGATACTTACCAGTCCCAGGCAAACTCCTGCTGTGTGCTGCTCTGCTGTCCCCGCTGCTCAGCTGGTTCTCCGCCGCTCAGCTGGTACGCGAAGCTCTGGCTATTTTTAAACAGCCAGGCTTCCCTGTCGCAAACCAACAGACACCCTACTGCCCGCCCCCTGCAGGCTAGCAGCCAATCAGACACTCACTCAGGCTCTCACACTGCCCCCCCAGCAAACACACGCTCGGATTCTTCCTCAGCAAGCAAACAAACGCAGACTCGGATACTTACCAGTCCCAGGGAAACTCCTGCTGTGAGCTGCTCTGCTGTCCCCACGGCTCAGCTGGTTCTCCGCCGCTCAGCTGGTTCATGAAGCTCTGACTATTTTTAAACAGCCAGGCTTCCCTGTCGCAAACCAACAGACACCCTACTGCCCGCCCCCTGCAGGCTAGCAGCCAATCAGACACTCACTCAGGCTCTCACACTGCCCCTCCCAGCAAACACACGCTCAGATACTTCCTCAGCAAGCAAACAAACACAGACTCTGATACTTACCAGACCCAGGCAAACGCCTGCTGTGAGCTACTCTGCTGTCCCCGCTGCTCAGCTGGTTCTCCGCAGCTCAGCTGGTTCGCGAAGCTCTGGCTATTTTTAAACAGCCAGGCTTCCCTGTCGCAAACCAACAGACACTCTACTGCCCGCCCCCTGCAGGCTAGCAGCCAATCAGACACTCATTCAGGCTCTCACACTGCCCCCCCAGCAAACACACGCTCGGATACTACCTCAGCAAGCAAACAAACACAGACTCGGATACTTACCAGTCCCAGGCAAACTCCTGCTGTGTGCTGCTCTGCTGTCCCCGCTGCTCAGCTGGTTCTCCGCCGCTCAGCTGGTACGCGAAGCTCTGGCTATTTTTAAACAGCCGGGCTTCTCTGTCGCAAACAAATAGACAGCCTACTGCCCGCCCCCTGCAGGCTAGCAGCCAATCAGACACTCATTCAGGCTCTCACACTACCCCCCCAGCAAACACACGCTCGGATACTTCCTCAGCAAGCAAACAAACACAGACTCGGATCCTTACCAGTCCCAGGCAAACTCCTGCTGTGTGCTGCTCTGCTGTCCCCGCTGCTCAGCTGGTTGTCCGCCGCTCAGCTGGTACGCGAACCTCTGGCTATTTTTAAACAGCCAGGCTTCCCTGTCGCAAACCAACAGACACCCTACTGCCCGCCCCCTGCAGGCTAGCAGCCAATCAGACACTCACTCAGGCTCTCACACTACCCCCCCAGCAAACACACGCTCGGATACTACCTCAGCAAGCAAACAAACACAGACTCGGATACTTACCAGTCCCAGGCAAACTCCTGCTGTGTGCTGCTCTGCTGTCCCCGCTGCTCAGCTGGTTCTCCGCCGCTCAGCTGGTACGCGAAGCTCTGGCTATTTTTAAACAGCCAGGCTTCCCTGTCGCAAACCAACAGTCACCCTACTGCCCGCCCCCTGCAGGCTAGCAGCCAATCAGACACTCACTCAGGCTCTCACACTGCCGCCCAGCAAACACACGCTCGGATTCTTCCTCAGCAAGCAAACAAACCCAGACTCGGATACTTACCAGTCCCAGGCAAACTCCTGCTGTGTGCTGCTCTGCTGTCCCCGCTGCTCAGCTGGTTCTCCGCCGCTCAGCTTGTTCGCGAAGCTCTGGCTATTTTTAAACAGCCAGGCTTCCCTGTCGCAAACCAACAGACACGCTACTGCCCGCCCCCTGCAGGCTAGCAGCCAATCAGACACTCACTCAGGCTCTCACACTGCCCCCCCAGCAAACACACGCTCGGATACTTCCTCAGCAAGCAAACAAACACAGACTCGGATACTTACCAGTGCCAGGCAAACTCCTGCTGTGTGCTGCTCTGCTGTCCCCGCTGCTCAGCTGGTTCTCCGCCGCTCAGCTGGTTCGCGAAGCTCTGGCTATTTTTAAACAGCCAGGCTTCCCTGTCGCAAACCAACAGACACCCTACTGCCCGCCCCCTGCAGGCTAGCAGCCAATCAGACACTCATTCAGGCTCTCACACTACCCCCCCAGCAAACACACGCTCGGATACTACCTCAGCAAGCAAACAAACACAGACTCGGATACTTACCAGTCCCAGGCAAACTCCTGCTGTGTGCTGCTCTGCTGTCCCCGCTGCTCAGCTGGTTGTCCGCCGCTCAGCTGGTACGCGAACCTCTGGCTATTTTTAAACAGCCAGGCTTCCCTGTCGCAAACCAACAGACACCCTACTGCCCGCCCCCTGCAGGCTAGCAGCCAATCAGACACTCACTCAGGCTCTCACACTGCCCCCCCAGCAAACACACGCTCGGATACTTCCTCAGCAAGCAAACAAACACAGACTCGGATACTTACCAGTCCCAGGCAAACTCCTGCTGTGAGCTGCTCTGCTGTCCCCGCTGCTCAGCTGGTTCTCCGCCGCTCAGCTGGTTCGCGAAGCTCTGGCTATTTTTAAACAGCCAGGCTTCCCTATCGCAAACCAACAGACACCCGACTGCCCGCCCCCTGCAGGCTAGCAGCCAATCACACACTCACTCAGGCTCTCACACTGCCCCCCCAGCAAACACACGCTCGGATACTTCCTCAGGAAGCAAACAAACCCAGACTCCGATACTTACCAGTGCCAGGCAAATTCCTGCTGTGAGCTGCTCTGCTGTCCCCGCTGCTCAGCTGGTTCTCCGCCGCTCAGCTGGTTCGCGAAGCTCTGGCTATTTTTAAACAGCCAGGCTTCCCTGTCGCAAACCAACAGACACCCTACTGCCCGCCCCCTGCAGGCTAGCAGCCAATCAGACACTCACTCAGGCTCTCACACTACCCCCCCAGCAAACACACGCTCGGATACTACCTCAGCAAGCAAACAAACACAGACTCGGATACTTACCAGTCCCAGGCAAACTCCTGCTGTGTGCTGCTCTGCTGTCCCCGCTGCTCAGCTGGTTCTCCGCCGCTCAGCTGGTTCGCGAAGCTCTGGCTATTTTTAAACAGCCAGGCTTCCCTGTCGCAAACCAACAGACACCCTACTGCCCGCCCCCTGCAGGCTAGCAGCCAATCAGACACTCACTCAGGCTCTCACACTGCCGCCCAGCAAACACACGCTCGGATTCTTCCTCAGCAAGCAAACAAACCCAGACTCGGATACTTACCAGACCCAGGCAAAGTCCTGCTGTGAGCTGCTCTGCTGTCCCCGCTGCTCAGCTGGTTCTCCGCCGCTCAGCTGGTTCGCGAAGCTCTGGCTATTTTTAAACAGCCAGGCTTCCCTGTCGCAAACCAACAGACACCCTACTGCCCGCCCCCTGCAGGCTAGCAGCCAATCAGACACTCACTCAGGCTCTCACACTGCCCCCCCAGCAAACACACGCTCGGATACTTCCTCAGCAAGCAAACAAACCCAGACTCGGATACTTACCAGTCCCAGGCAAACTCCTGCTGTGTGCTGCTCTGCTGTCCCCGCTGCTCAGCTGGTTCTCCGCCGGTCAGCTGGTTCGCGAAGCTCTGGCTATTTTTAAACAGCCAGGCTTCCCTGTCGCAAACCAACAGACACACTGCTGCCCGCCCCCTGCAGGCTAGCAGCCAATCAGACACTCACTCAGGCTCTCACACTGCCCCCCCAGCAAACACACGCTCGGATACTTCCTCAGCAAGCAAACAAACCCAGACTCGGATACTTACCAGTCCCAGGCAAACTCCTGCTGTGTGCTGCTCTGCTGTCCCCGCTGCTCAGCTGGTTCTCCGCCGGTCAGCTGGTTCGCGAAGCTCTGGCTATTTTTAAACAGCCAGGCTTCCCTGTCGCAAACCAACAGACACCCTACTGCCCGCCCCCTGCAGGCTAGCAGCCAATCAGACACTCACTCAGGCTCTCACACTGCCCCCCCAGCAAACACACGCTCGGATACTACCTCAGCAAGCAAACAAACACAGACTCGGATACTTACCAGTCCCAGGCAAACTCCTGCTGTGTGCTGCTCTGCTGTCCCCGCTGCTCAGCTGGTTCTCCGACGCTCAGCTGGTACGCGAAGCTCTGGCTATTTTTAAACAGCCAGGCTTCCCTGTCGCAAACAAATAGACAGCCTACTGCCCGCCCCCTGCAGGCTAGCAGCCAATCAGACACTCACTCAGGCTCTCACACTGCCCCCCCAGCAAACACACGCTCGGATACTTCCTCAGCAAGCAAACAAACACAGACTCGGATACTTACCAGTCCCAGGAAAACTCCTGCTGTGTGCTGCTCTGCTGTCCCCGCTGCTCAGCTGGTTCTCCGCCGCTCAGCTGGTTCGCGAAGCTCTGGCTATTTTTAAACAGCCAGGCTTCCCTATCGCAAACCAACAGACACCCGACTGCCCGCCCCCTGCAGGCTAGCAGCCAATCACACACTCACTCAGGCTCTCACACTGCCCCCCCAGCAAACACACGCTCGGATACTTCCTCAGGAAGCAAACAAACCCAGACTCCGATACTTACCAGTGCCAGGCAAATTCCTGCTGTGAGCTGCTCTGCTGTCCCCGCTGCTCAGCTGGTTCTCCGCCGCTCAGCTGGTTCGCGAAGCTCTGGCTATTTTTAAACAGCCAGGCTTCCCTGTCGCAAACCAACAGACACCCTACTGCCCGCCCCCTGCAGGCTAGCAGCCAATCAGACACTCACTCAGGCTCTCACACTACCCCCCCAGCAAACACACGCTCGGATACTACCTCAGCAAGCAAACAAACACAGACTCGGATACTTACCAGTCCCAGGCAAACTCCTGCTGTGTGCTGCTCTGCTGTCCCCGCTGCTCAGCTGGTTCTCCGCCGCTCAGCTGGTTCGCGAAGCTCTGGCTATTTTTAAACAGCCAGGCTTCCCTGTCGCAAACCAACAGACACCCTACTGCCCGCCCCCTGCAGGCTAGCAGCCAATCAGACACTCACTCAGGCTCTCACACTGCCGCCCAGCAAACACACGCTCGGATTCTTCGTCAGCAAGCAAACAAACCCAGACTCGGATACTTACCAGACCCAGGCAAAGTCCTGCTGTGAGCTGCTCTGCTGTCCCCGCTGCTCAGCTGGTTCTCCGCCGCTCAGCTGGTTCGCGAAGCTCTGGCTATTTTTAAACAGCCAGGCTTCCCTGTCGCAAACCAACAGACACCCTACTGCCCGCCCCCTGCAGGCTAGCAGCCAATCAGACACTCACTCAGGCTCTCACACTGCCCCCCCAGCAAACACACGCTCGGATACTTCCTCAGCAAGCAAACAAACCCAGACTCGGATACTTACCAGTCCCAGGCAAACTCCTGCTGTGTGCTGCTCTGCTGTCCCCGCTGCTCAGCTGGTTCTCCGCCGCTCAGCTGGTTCGCGAAGCTCTGGCTATTTTTAAACAGCCAGGCTTCCCTGTCGCAAACCAACAGACACCCTAATGCCCGCCCCCTGCAGGCTAGCAGCCCATCAGACACTCACTCAGGCTCTCACACTGCCCCCCCAGCAAACACACGCTCGGATACTACCTCAGCAAGCAAACAAACACAGACTCGGATACTTACCAGTCCCAGGCAAACTCCTGCTGTGTGCTGCTCTGCTGTCCCCGCTGCTCAGCTGGTTCTCCGACGCTCAGCTGGTACGCGAAGCTCTGGCTATTTTTAAACAGCCAGGCTTCCCTGTCGCAAACAAATAGACAGCCTACTGCCCGCCCCCTGCAGGCTAGCAGCCAATCAGACACTCACTCAGGCTCTCACACTGCCCCCCCAGCAAACACACGCTCGGATACTTCCTCAGCAAGCAAACAAACACAGACTCGGATACTTACGAGTCCCAGGAAAACTCCTGCTGTGTGCTGCTCTGCTGTCCCCGCTGCTCAGCTGGTTCTCCGCCGCTCAGCTGGTTCGCGAAGCTCTGGCTATTTTTAAACAGCCAGGCTTCCCTGTCGCAAACCAACAGACACCCTACTGCCCGCCCCCTGCAGGCTAGCAGCCAATCAGACACTCACTCAGGCTCTCACACTGCCCCCCCAGCAAACACACGCTCCCATACTTCCTCAGCAAGCAAACAAACACAGATTCGAATACTTACCAGTCCCAGGCAAACTCCTGCTGTGAGCTGCTCTGCTGTCCCCGCTGCTCAGCTGGTTCTCCGCCGCTCAGCTGGTTCGCGAAGCTCTGGCTCTTTTTAAACAGCCAGGCTTCCCTGTCGCAAACCAACAGACACCCTACTGCCCGCTCCCTGCGGCTAGCAGCCAATCAGACACTCACTCAGGCTCTCACACTGCCCCCCCAGCAAACACACGCTCGGATACTACCTCAGCAAGCAAACAAACACGGACTCGGATACTTACCAGTCCCAGGCAAACTCCTGCTGTGTGCTGCTCTGCTGTCCTCGCTACTCAGCTGGTTCTCCGCCGCTCAGCTGGTTCGCGAAGCTCTGGCTATTTTTAAACAGCCAGGCTTCCCTGTCCCAAACCAACAAACACCCTACTGCCCGCCCCCTGCAGGCTAGCAGCCAATGAGACACTCACTCAGGCTCTCACACTGCCCCCCCAGCAAACACACGCTCGGATACTTCCTCAGCAAGCAAACAAACCCAGACTCGGATACTTACCAGACCCAGGCAAACGCCTGCTGTGAGCTGCTCTGCTGTCCCCGCTGCTCAGCTGGTTCTCCGCCGCTCAGCTGGTACGCGAAGCTCTGGCTATTTTTAAACAGCCGGGCTTCTCTGTCGCAAACAAATAGACAGCCTACTGCCCGCCCCCTGCAGGCTAGCAGCCAATCAGACACTCACTCAGGCTCTCACACTGCCCCCCCAGCAAACACACGCTCAGATTCTTCCTCAGCAAGCAAACAAACACAGACTCGGATACTTACCAGTCCCAGGCAAACTCCTGCTGTGTGCTGCTCTGCTGTCCCCGCTGCTCAGCTGGTTCTCCGCCGCTCAGCTTGTTCGCAAAGCTCTGGCTATTTTTAAACAGCCAGGCTTCCCTGTCGCAAACCAACAGACACGCTACTGCCCGCCCCCTGCAGGCTAGCAGCCAATCAGACACTCACTCAGGCTCTCACACTGCCCCCCCAGCAAACACACGCTCGGATACTTCCTCAGCAAGCAAACAAACACAGACTCGGATACTTACCAGTGCCAGGCAAACTCCTGCTGTGTGCTGCTCTGCTGTGCCCGCTGCTCAGCTGGTTCTCCGCCGCTCAGCTGGTTCGCGAAGCTCTGGCTACTTTTAAACAGCCAGGCTTCCCTGTCGCAAACCAACAGACACCATACTGCCCGCCCCCTGCAGGCTAGCAGCCAATCAGACACTCATTCAGGCTCTCACACTACCCCCCCAGCAAACACACGCTCGGATACTACCTCAGCAAGCAAACAAACACAGACTCGGATACTTACCAGTCCCAGGCAAACTCCTGCTGTGTGCTGCTCTGCTGTCCCCGCTGCTCAGCTGGTTGTCCGCCGCTCAGCTGGTACGCGAACCTCTGGCTATTTTTAAACAGCCAGGCTTCCCTGTCGCAAACCAACAGACACCCTACTGCCCGCCCCCTGCAGGCTAGCAGCCAATCAGACACTCACTCAGGCTCTCACACTGCCCCCCCAGCAAACACACGCTCGGATACTTCCTCAGCAAGCAAACAAACACAGACTCGGATACTTACCAGTGCCAGGCAAACTCCTGCTGTGAGCTGCTCTGCTGTCCCCGCTGCTCAGCTGGTTCTCCGCCGCTCAGCTGGTTCGCGAAGCTCTGGCTATTTTTAAACAGCCAGGCTTCCCTGTCGCAAACCAACAGACACCCTACTGCCCGCCCCCTGCAGGCTAGCAGCCAATCAGACACTCACTCAGGCTCTCACACTACCCCCCCAGCAAACACACGCTCGGATACTACCTCAGCAAGCAAACAAACACAGACTCGGATACTTACCAGTCCCAGGCAAACTCCTGCTGTGTGCTGCTCTGCTGTCCCCGCTGCTCAGCTGGTTCTCCGACGCTCAGCTGGTACGCGAAGCTCTGGCTATTTTTAAACAGCCAGGCTTCCCTGTCGCAAACCAACAGACACCCTACTGCCCGCCCCCTGCAGGCTAGCAGCCAATCAGACACTCACTCAGGCTCTCACACTGCCCCCCCAGCAAACACACGCTCCCATACTTCCTCAGCAAGCAAACAAACACAGACTCGAATACTTACCAGTCCCAGGCAAACTCCTGCTGTGAGCTGCTCTGCTGTCCCCGCTGCTCAGCTGGTTCTACGCCGCTCAGCTGGTTCGCGAAGCTCTGGCTATTTTTAAACAGCCAGGCTTCCCTGTCGCAAACCAACAGACACCCTACTGTCCGCTCCCTGCGGCTAGCAGCCAATCAGACACTCACTCAGGCTCTCACACTGCACCCCCAGCAAACACACGCTCGGATACTTCCTCAGCAAGCAAACAAACCCAGACTCGGATACTTACCAGACCCAGGAAACTCCTGCTGTGAGCTGCTCTGCTGTCCCCGCTGCTCAGCTGGTTCTCCGCCGCTCAGCTGGTTCGCGAAGCTCTGGCTATTTTTAAACAGCCAGGCTTCCCTATCGCAAACCAACAGACACCCTACTGCCCGCCCCCTGCAGGCTAGCAGCCAATCACACACTCACTCAGGCTCTCACACTGCCCACCCAGCAAACACACGCTCGGATACTTCCTCAGGAAGCAAACAAACCCAGACTCCGATACTTACCAGTGCCAGGCAAATTCCTGCTGTGAGCTGCTCTGCTGTCCCCGCTGCTCAGCTGGTTCTCCGCCGCTCAGCTGGTTCGCGAAGCTCTGGCTATTTTTAAACAGCCAGGCTTCCCTGTCGCAAACCAACAGACACCCTACTGCCCGCCCCCTGCAGGCTAGCAGCCAATCAGACACTCACTCAGGCTCTCACACTACCCCCCCAGCAAACACACGCTCGGATACTACCTCAGCAAGCAAACAAACACAGACTCGGATACTTACCAGTCCCAGGCAAACTCCTGCTGTGTGCTGCTCTGCTGTCCCCGCTGCTCAGCTGGTTCTCCGACGCTCAGCTGGTACGCGAAGCTCTGGCTATTTTTAAACAGCCAGGCTTCCCTGTCGCAAACCAACAGACACCCTACTGCCCGCCCCCTGCAGGCTAGCAGCCAATCAGACACTCACTCAGGCTCTCACACTGCCCCCCCAGCAAACACACGCTCCCATACTTCCTCAGCAAGCAAACAAACACAGACTCGAATACTTACCAGTCCCAGGCAAACTCCTGCTGTGAGCTGCTCTGCTGTCCCCGCTGCTCAGCTGGTTCTACGCCGCTCAGCTGGTTCGCGAAGCTCTGGCTATTTTTAAACAGCCAGGCTTCCCTGTCGCAAACCAACAGACACCCTACTGTCCGCTCCCTGCGGCTAGCAGCCAATCAGACACTCACTCAGGCTCTCACACTGCCCCCCCAGCAAACACACGCTCGGATACTTCCTCAGCAAGCAAACAAACCCAGACTCGGATACTTACCAGACCCAGGCAAACTCCTGCTGTGAGCTGCTCTGCTGTCCCCGCTGCTCAGCTGGTTCTCCGCCGCTCAGCTGGTTCGCGAAGCTCTGGCTATTTTTAAACAGCCAGGCTTCCCTGTCGCAAACCAACAGACACCCTAATGCCCGCCTCCTGCAGGCTAGCAGCCAATCAGACACTCACTGACTCTCTCACACTGCCCCCCCAGCAAACACACGCCCGGATACTTCCTCAGCAAGCAAACAAACCCAGACTCGGATACTTACCAGTCCCAGGCAAACTCCTGCTGTGTGCTGCTCTGCTGTCCCCGCTGCTCAGCTGGTTCTCCGCCGCTCAGCTGGTACGCGAAGCTCTGGCTATTTTTAAACAGCCAGGCTTCCCTGTCGGAAACCAACAGACACCCTACTGCCCGCCCCCTGCAGGCTAGCAGCCAATCAGACACTCACTCAGGCTCTCACACTGCCCCCCCAGCAAACACACGCTCGGATTCTTCCTCAGCAAGCAAACAAACGCAGACTCGGATACTTACCAGTCCCAGGGAAACTCCCGCTGTGAGCTGCTCTGCTGTCCCCACGGCTCAGCTGGTTCTCCGCCGCTCAGCTGGTTCATGAAGCTCTGGCTATTTTTAACAGCCAGGCTTCCCTGTCGCAAACCAACAGACACCCTACTGCCCGCCCCCTGCAGGCTAGCAGCCAATCAGACACTCATTCAGGGTCTCACACTGCCCCCCCAGCAAACACACGCTCGGATACTACCTCAGCAAGCAAACAAACACAGACTCGGATACCTACCAGTCCCAGGCAAACTCCTGCTGTGTGCTGCTCTGCTGTCCCCGCTGCTCAGCTGGTTCTCCGCCGCTCAGCTGGTACGAGAAGCTCTGGCTATTTTTAAACAGCCGGGCTTCCCTGTCGCAAACAAATAGACAGCCTACTGCCCGCCCCCTGCAGGCTAGCAGCCAATCAGACACTCACTCAGGTTCTCACACTGCCCCCCCAGCAAACACACGCTCAGATACTTCCTCAGCAAGCAAACAAACACAGACTCGGATACTTACCAGTCCCAGGCAAACTCCTGCTGTGAGTTGCTCTGCTGTCCCCGCTGCTCAGCTGGTTCTCCGCCGCTCAGCTGGTTCGCGAAACTCTGGCTATTTTTAAACAGCCAGGCTTCCCTGTCGCAAACCAACAGACACCCTACTGCCCGCCCCCTGCAGGCTAGCAGCCAATCAGACACTCACTCAGGCTCTCACACTACCCCCCCAGCAAACACACGCTCGGATACTACCTCAGCAAGCAAACAAACACAGACTCGGATACTTACCAGTCCCAGGCAAACTCCTGCTGTGAGCTGCTCTGCTGTCCCCGCTGCTCAGCTGGTTCTCCGCCGCTCAGCTGGTTCGGGAAGCTCTGGCTATTTTTAAACAGCCAGGCTTCCCTATCGCAAACCAACAGACACCCTACTGCCCGCCCCCTGCAGGCTAGCAGCCAATCACACACTCACTCAGGCTCTCACACTACCCCCCCAGCAAACACACGCTCGGATACTACCTCAGCAAGCAAACAAACACAGACTCGGATGCTTACCAGTCCCAGGCAAACTCCTGCTGTGTGCTGCTCTGCTGTCCCCGCTGCTCAGCTGGTTCTCCGCCGCTCAGCTGGTACGCGAAGCTCTGGCTATTTTTAAACAGCCAGGCTTCCCTGTCGCAAACCAACAGACACCCTACTGCCCGCCCCCTGCAGGCTAGCAGCCAATCAGACACTCACTCAGGCTCTCACACTGCCGCCCAGCATACACACGCTCGGATTCTTCCTCAGCAAGCAAACAAACACAGACTCGGATACTTACCAGTCCCAGGAAAACTCCTGCTGTGTGCTGCTCTGCTGTCCCCGCTGCTCAGCTGGTTCTCCGCCGCTCAGCTTGTTCGCGAAGCTCTGGCTATTTTTAAACAGCCAGGCTTCCCTGTCGCAAACCAACAGACACGCTACTGCCCGCCCCCTGCAGGCTAGCAGCCAATCAGACACTCACTCAGGCTCTCACACTGCCCCCCCAGCAAACACACGCTCAGATTCTTCCTCAGCAAGCAAACAAACCCAGACTCGGATACTTACCAGTCCCAGGCAAACTCCTGCTGTGTGCTGCTCTGCTCTCTCCGCTGCTCAGCTGGTTCTCCGCCGCTCAGCTTGTTTGCGAAGCTCTGGCTATTTTTAAACAGCCAGGCTTCCCTGTCGCAAACCAACAGACACGCTACTGCCCGCCCCCTGCAGGCTAGCAGCCAATCAGACACTCACTCAGGCTCTCACACTGCCCCCCCAGCAAACACACGCTCGGATACTTCCTCAGCAAGCAAACAAACACAGACTCGGATACTTACCAGTGCCAGGCAAACTCCTGCTGTGTGCTGCTCTGCTGTCCCCGCTGCTCAGCTGGTTCTCCGCCGCTCAGCTGGTTCGCGAAGCTCTGGCTACTTTTAAACAGCCAGGCTTCCCTGTCGCAAACCAACAGACACCCTACTGCCCGCCCCCTGCAGGCTAGCAGCCAATCAGACACTCATTCAGGCTCTCACACTACCCCCCCAGCAAACACACGCTCGGATACTACCTCAGCAAGCAAACAAACACAGACTCGGATACTTACCAGTCCCAGGCAAACTCCTGCTGTGTGCTGCTCTGCTGTCCCCGCTGCTCAGCTGGTTGTCCGCCGCTCAGCTGGTACGCGAACCTCTGGCTATTTTTAAACAGCCAGGCTTCCCTGTCGCAAACCAACAGACACCCTACTGCCCGCCCCCTGCAGGCTAGCAGCCAATCAGACACTCACTCAGGCTCTCACACTGCCCCCCCAGCAAACACACGCTCGGATACTTCCTCAGCAAGCAAACAAACACAGACTCGGATACTTACCAGTCCCAGGCAAACTCCTGCTGTGAGCTGCTCTGCTGTCCCCGCTGCTCAGCTGGTTCTCCGCCGCTCAGCTGGTTCGCGAAGCTCTGGCTATTTTTAAACAGCCGGGCTTCCCTGTCGCAAACAAATAGACAGCCTACTGCCCGCCCCCTGCAGGCTAGCAGCCAATCAGACACTCACTCAGGTTCTCACACTGCCCCCCCAGCAAACACACGCTCAGATACTTCCTCAGCAAGCAAACAAACACAGACTCGGATACTTACCAGTCCCAGGCAAACTCCTGCTGTGAGTTGCTCTGCTGTCCCTGCTGCTCAGCTGGTTCTCCGCCGCTCAGCTGGTTCGCGAAACTCTGGCTATTTTTAAACAGCCAGGCTTCCCTGTCGCAAACCAACAGACACCCTACTGCCCGCCCCCTGCAGGCTAGCAGCCAATCAGACACTCACTCAGGCTCTCACACTACCCCCCCAGCAAACACACGCTCGGATACTACCTCAGCAAGCAAACAAACACAGACTCGGATACTTACCAGTCCCAGGCAAACTCCTGCTGTGAGCTGCTCTGCTGTCCCCGCTGCTCAGCTGGTTCTCCGCCGCTCAGCTGGTTCGCGAAGCTCTGGCTATTTTTAAACAGCCAGGCTTCCCTATCGCAAACCAACAGACACCCTACTGCCCGCCCCCTGCAGGCTAGCAGCTGATCACACACTCACTCAGGCTCTCACACTACCCCCCCAGCAAACACACGCTCGGATACTACCTCAGCAAGCAAACAAACACAGACTCGGATGCTTACCAGTCCCAGGCAAACTCCTGCTGTGAGCTGCTCTGCTGTCCCCGCTGCTCAGCTGGTTCTCCGCCGCTCAGCTGGTTCATGAAGCTCTGGCTATTTTTAACAGCCAGGCTTCCCTGTCGCAAACCAACAGACACCCTACTGCCCGCCCCCTGCAGGCTAGCAGCCAATCAGACACTCATTCAGGGTCTCACACTGCCCCCCCAGCAAACACACGCTCGGATACTACCTCAGCAAGCAAACAAACACAGACTCGGATACCTACCAGTCCCAGGCAAACTCCTGCTGTGTGCTGCTCTGCTGTCCCCGCTGCTCAGCTGGTTCTCCGCCGCTCAGCTGGTACGAGAAGCTCTGGCTATTTTTAAACAGCCGGGCTTCCCTGTCGCAAACAAATAGACAGCCTACTGCCCGCCCCCTGCAGGCTAGCAGCCAATCAGACACTCACTCAGGTTCTCACACTGCCCCCCCAGCAAACACACGCTCAGATACTTCCTCAGCAAGCAAACAAACACAGACTCGGATACTTACCAGTCCCAGGCAAACTCCTGCTGTGAGTTGCTCTGCTGTCCCCGCTGCTCAGCTGGTTCTCCGCCGCTCAGCTGGTTCGCGAAACTCTGGCTATTTTTAAACAGCCAGGCTTCCCTGTCGCAAACCAACAGACACCCTACTGCCCGCCCCCTGCAGGCTAGCAGCCAATCAGACACTCACTCAGGCTCTCACACTACCCCCCCAGCAAACACACGCTCGGATACTACCTCAGCAAGCAAACAAACACAGACTCGGATACTTACCAGTCCCAGGCAAACTCCTGCTGTGAGCTGCTCTGCTGTCCCCGCTGCTCAGCTGGTTCTCCGCCGCTCAGCTGGTTCGGGAAGCTCTGGCTATTTTTAAACAGCCAGGCTTCCCTATCGCAAACCAACAGACACCCTACTGCCCGCCCCCTGCAGGCTAGCAGCCAATCACACACTCACTCAGGCTCTCACACTACCCCCCCAGCAAACACACGCTCGGATACTACCTCAGCAAGCAAACAAACACAGACTCGGATGCTTACCAGTCCCAGGCAAACTCCTGCTGTGTGCTGCTCTGCTGTCCCCGCTGCTCAGCTGGTTCTCCGCCGCTCAGCTGGTACGCGAAGCTCTGGCTATTTTTAAACAGCCAGGCTTCCCTGTCGCAAACCAACAGACACCCTACTGCCCGCCCCCTGCAGGCTAGCAGCCAATCAGACACTCACTCAGGCTCTCACACTGCCGCCCAGCATACACACGCTCGGATTCTTCCTCAGCAAGCAAACAAACACAGACTCGGATACTTACCAGTCCCAGGAAAACTCCTGCTGTGTGCTGCTCTGCTGTCCCCGCTGCTCAGCTGGTTCTCCGCCGCTCAGCTTGTTCGCGAAGCTCTGGCTATTTTTAAACAGCCAGGCTTCCCTGTCGCAAACCAACAGACACGCTACTGCCCGCCCCCTGCAGGCTAGCAGCCAATCAGACACTCACTCAGGCTCTCACACTGCCCCCCCAGCAAACACACGCTCAGATTCTTCCTCAGCAAGCAAACAAACCCAGACTCGGATACTTACCAGTCCCAGGCAAACTCCTGCTGTGTGCTGCTCTGCTCTCCCCGCTGCTCAGCTGGTTCTCCGCCGCTCAGCTTGTTTGCGAAGCTCTGGCTATTTTTAAACAGCCAGGCTTCCCTGTCGCAAACCAACAGACACGCTACTGCCCGCCCCCTGCAGGCTAGCAGCCAATCAGACACTCACTCAGGCTCTCACACTGCCCCCCCAGCAAACACACGCTCGGATACTTCCTCAGCAAGCAAACAAACACAGACTCGGATACTTACCAGTGCCAGGCAAACTCCTGCTGTGTGCTGCTCTGCTGTCCCCGCTGCTCAGCTGGTTCTCCGCCGCTCAGCTGGTTCGCGAAGCTCTGGCTACTTTTAAACAGCCAGGCTTCCCTGTCGCAAACCAACAGACACCCTACTGCCCGCCCCCTGCAGGCTAGCAGCCAATCAGACACTCATTCAGGCTCTCACACTACCCCCCCAGCAAACACACGCTCGGATACTACCTCAGCAAGCAAACAAACACAGACTCGGATACTTACCAGTCCCAGGCAAACTCCTGCTGTGTGCTGCTCTGCTGTCCCCGCTGCTCAGCTGGTTGTCCGCCGCTCAGCTGGTACGCGAACCTCTGGCTATTTTTAAACAGCCAGGCTTCCCTGTCGCAAACCAACAGACACCCTACTGCCCGCCCCCTGCAGGCTAGCAGCCAATCAGACACTCACTCAGGCTCTCACACTGCCCCCCCAGCAAACACACGCTCGGATACTTCCTCAGCAAGCAAACAAACCCAGACTCGGATACTTACCAGTCCCAGGCAAACTCCTGCTGTGAGCTGCTCTGCTGTCCCCGCTGCTCAGCTGGTTCTCCGCCGCTCAGCTGGTTCGCGAAGCTCTGGCTATTTTTAAACAGCCGGGCTTCCCTGTCGCAAACAAATAGACAGCCTACTGCCCGCCCCCTGCAGGCTAGCAGCCAATCAGACACTCACTCAGGTTCTCACACTGCCCCCCCAGCAAACACACGCTCAGATACTTCCTCAGCAAGCAAACAAACACAGACTCGGATACTTACCAGTCCCAGGCAAACTCCTGCTGTGAGTTGCTCTGCTGTCCCCGCTGCTCAGCTGGTTCTCCGCCGCTCAGCTGGTTCGCGAAACTCTGGCTATTTTTAAACAGCCAGGCTTCCCTGTCGCAAACCAACAGACACCCTACTGCCCGCCCCCTGCAGGCTAGCAGCCAATCAGACACTCACTCAGGCTCTCACACTACCCCCCCAGCAAACACACGCTCGGATACTACCTCAGCAAGCAAACAAACACAGACTCGGATACTTACCAGTCCCAGGCAAACTCCTGCTGTGAGCTGCTCTGCTGTCCCCGCTGCTCAGCTGGTTCTCCGCCGCTCAGCTGGTTCGCGAAGCTCTGGCTATTTTTAAACAGCCAGGCTTCCCTATCGCAAACCAACAGACACCCTACTGCCCGCCCCCTGCAGGCTAGCAGCCAATCACACACTCACTCAGGCTCTCACACTACCCCCCCAGCAAACACACGCTCGGATACTACCTCAGCAAGCAAACAAACACAGACTCGGATGCTTACCAGTCCCAGGCAAACTCCTGCTGTGTGCTGCTCTGCTGTCCCCGCTGCTCAGCTGGTTCTCCGCCGCTCAGCTGGTACGCGAAGCTCTGGCTATTTTTAAACAGCCAGGCTTCCCTGTCGCAAACCAACAGACACCCTACTGCCCGCCCCCTGGAGGCTAGCAGCCAATCAGACACTCACTCAGGCTCTCACACTGCCGCCCAGCATACACACGCTCGGATTCTTCCTCAGCAAGCAAACAAACACAGACTCGGATACTTACCAGTCCCAGGAAAACTCCTGCTGTGTGCTGCTCTGCTGTCCCCGCTGCTCAGCTGGTTCTCCGCCGCTCAGCTTGTTCGCGAAGCTCTGGCTATTTTTAAACAGCCAGGCTTCCCTGTCGCAAACCAACAGACACGCTACTGCCCGCCCCCTGCAGGCTAGCAGCCAATCAGACACTCACTCAGGCTCTCACACTGCCCCCCCAGCAAACACACGCTCAGATTCTTCCTCAGCAAGCAAACAAACCCAGACTCGGATACTTACCAGTCCCAGGCAAACTCCTGCTGTGTGCTGCTCTGCTCTCCCCGCTGCTCAGCTGGTTCTCCGCCGCTCAGCTTGTTTGCGAAGCTCTGGCTATTTTTAAACAGCCAGGCTTCCCTGTCGCAAACCAACAGACACGCTACTGCCCGCCCCCTGCAGGCTAGCAGCCAATCAGACACTCACTCAGGCTCTCACACTGCCCCCCCAGCAAACACACGCTCGGATACTTCCTCAGCAAGCAAACAAACACAGACTCGGATACTTACCAGTGCCAGGCAAACTCCTGCTGTGTGCTGCTCTGCTGTCCCCGCTGCTCAGCTGGTTCTCCGCCGCTCAGCTGGTTCGCGAAGCTCTGGCTACTTTTAAACAGCCAGGCTTCCCTGTCGCAAACCAACAGACACCCTACTGCCCGCCCCCTGCAGGCTAGCAGCCAATCAGACACTCATTCAGGCTCTCACACTACCCCCCCAGCAAACACACGCTCGGATACTACCTCAGCAAGCAAACAAACACAGACTCGGATACTTACCAGTCCCAGGCAAACTCCTGCTGTGTGCTGCTCTGCTGTCCCCGCTGCTCAGCTGGTTGTCCGCCGCTCAGCTGGTACGCGAACCTCTGGCTATTTTTAAACAGCCAGGCTTCCCTGTCGCAAACCAACAGACACCCTACTGTCCGCCCCCTGCAGGCTAGCAGCCAATCAGACACTCACTCAGGCTCTCACACTGCCCCCCCAGCAAACACACGCTCGGATACTTCCTCAGCAAGCAAACAAACACAGACTCGGATACTTACCAGTCCCAGGCAAACTCCTGCTGTGAGCTGCTCTGCTGTCCCCGCTGCTCAGCTGGTTCTCCGCCGCTCAGCTGGTTCGCGAAGCTCTGGCTATTTTTAAACAGCCAGGCTTCCCTATCGCAAACCAACAGACACCCTACTGCCCGCCCCCTGCAGGCTAGCAGCCAATCACACACTCACTCAGGCTCTCACACTGCCCCCCCAGCAAACACACGCTCGGATACTTCCTCAGGAAGCAAACAAACCCAGACTCCGATACTTACCAGTGCCAGGCAAATTCCTGCTGTGCGCTGCTCTGCTGTCCCCGCTGCTCAGCTGGTTCTCCGCCGCTCAGCTGGTTCGCGAAGCTCTGGCTATTTTTAAACAGCCAGGCTTCCCTGTCGCAAACCAACAGACACCCTACTGCCCGCCCCCTGCAGGCTAGCAGCCAATCAGACACTCACTCAGGCTCTCACACTGCCCCCCCAGCAAACACACGCTCCCATACTTCCTCAGCAAGCAAACAAACACAGACTCGAATACTTACCAGTCCCAGGCAAACTCCTGCTGTGAGCTGCTCTGCTGTCCCCGCTGCTCAGCTGGTTCTACGCCGCTCAGCTGGTTCGCGAAGCTCTGGCTATTTTTAAACAGCCAGGCTTCCCTGTCGCAAACCAACAGACACCCTACTGTCCGCTCCCTGCGGCTAGCAGCCAATCAGACACTCACTCAGGCTCTCACACTGCCCCCCCAGCAAACACACGCTCGGATACTTCCTCAGCAAGCAAACAAACCCAGACTCGGATACTTACCAGACCCAGGCAAACTCCTGCTGTGAGCTGCTCTGCTGTCCCCGCTGCTCAGCTGGTTCTCCGCCGCTCAGCTGGTTCGCGAAGCTCTGGCTATTTTTAAACAGCCAGGCTTCCCTGTCGCAAACCAACAGACACCCTAATGCCCGCCTCCTGCAGGCTAGCAGCCAATCAGACACTCACTGACTCTCTCACACTGCCCCCCCAGCAAACACACGCCCGGATACTTCCTCAGCAAGCAAACAAACCCAGACTCGGATACTTACCAGTCCCAGGCAAACTCCTGCTGTGTGCTGCTCTGCTGTCCCCGCTGCTCAGCTGGTTCTCCGCCGCTCAGCTGGTACGCGAAGCTCTGGCTATTTTTAAACAGCCAGGCTTCCCTGTCGGAAACCAACAGACACCCTACTGCCCGCCCCCTGCAGGCTAGCAGCCAATCAGACACTCACTCAGGCTCTCACACTGCCCCCCCAGCAAACACACGCTCGGATTCTTCCTCAGCAAGCAAACAAACGCAGACTCGGATACTTACCAGTCCCAGGGAAACTCCCGCTGTGAGCTGCTCTGCTGTCCCCACGGCTCAGCTGGTTCTCCGCCGCTCAGCTGGTTCATGAAGCTCTGGCTATTTTTAACAGCCAGGCTTCCCTGTCGCAAAGACAACAGACACCCTACTGCCCGCCCCCTGCAGGCTAGCAGCCAATCAGACACTCATTCAGGGTCTCACACTGCCCCCCCAGCAAACACACGCTCGGATACTACCTCAGCAAGCAAACAAACACAGACTCGGATACCTACCAGTCCCAGGCAAACTCCTGCTGTGTGCTGCTCTGCTGTCCCCGCTGCTCAGCTGGTTCTCCGCCGCTCAGCTGGTACGAGAAGCTCTGGCTATTTTTAAACAGCCGGGCTTCCCTGTCGCAAACAAATAGACAGCCTACTGCCCGCCCCCTGCAGGCTAGCAGCCAATCAGACACTCACTCAGGTTCTCACACTGCCCCCCCAGCAAACACACGCTCAGATACTTCCTCAGCAAGCAAACAAACACAGACTCGGATACTTACCAGTCCCAGGCAAACTCCTGCTGTGAGCTGCTCTGCTGTCCCCGCTGCTCAGCTGGTTCTCCGCCGCTCAGCTGGTTCGCGAAGCTCTGGCTATTTTTAAACAGCCAGGCTTCCCTGTCGCAAACCAACAGACACCCTACTGCCCGCCCCCTGCAGGCTAGCAGCCAATCAGACACTCACTCAGGCTCTCACACTACCCCCCCAGCAAACACACGCTCGGATACTACCTCAGCAAGCAAACAAACACAGACTCGGATACTTACCAGTCCCAGGCAAACTCCTGCTGTGTGCTGCTCTGCTGTCCCCGCTGCTCAGCTGGTTCTCCGCCGCTCAGCTGGTACGCGAAGCACTGGCTATTTTTAAACAGCCAGGCTTCCCTGTCGCAAACCAACAGACACACTACTGCCCGCTCCCTGCGGCTAGCAGCCAATCAGACACTCACTCAGTCTCTCACACTGCCCCCCAGGAAACACACGCTCGGATACTTCCTCAGCAAGCAAACAAACACAGACTCGGATAATTACCAGTCCCAGGCAAACTCCTGCTGTGTGCTGCTCTGCTGTCCCCGCTCCTCAGCTGGTTCTCCGCCGCTCAGCTGGTTCGCGAAGCTCTGGCTATTTTTAAACAGCCAGGCTTCCCTGTCGCAAACCAACAGACACCCTACTGCCCGAATCCTGCAGGCTAGCAGCCAATCAGACACTCACTGACTCTCTCACACTGCCCCCCCAGCAAACACACGCTCGGATACTTCCTCAGCAAGCAAACAAACCCAGACTCGGATACTTACCAGTCCCAGGCAAACTCCTGCTGTGTGCTGCTCTGCTGTCCCCGCTCCTCAGCTGGTTCTCCGCCGCTCAGCTGGTACGCGAAGCTCTGGCTATTTTTAAACAGCCAGGCTTCCCTGTCGCAAACCAACAGACACCCTACTGCCCGCCCCCTGCAGGCTAGCAGCCAATCAGACACTCACTCAGGCTCTCACACTGCCCCCCCAGCAAACACACGCTCGGATTCTTCCTCAGCAAGCAAACAAACGCAGACTCGGATACTTACCAGTCCCAGGCAAACTCCTGCTGTGAGCTGCTCTGCTGTCCCCGATGCTCAGCTGCTTCTCCGCCGCTCAGCTGGTTCGCGAAGCTCTGGCTATTTTTAAACAGCCGGGCTTCCCTGTCGCAAACAAATAGACAGCCTACTGCCCGCCCCCTGCAGGCTAGCAGCCAATCAGACACTCACTCAGGTTCTCACACTGCCCCCCCAGCAAACACACGCTCAGATACTTCCTCAGCAAGCAAACAAACACAGACTCGGATACTTACCAGTCCCAGGCAAACTCCTGCTGTGAGCTGCTCTGCTGTCCCCGCTGCTCAGCTGGTTCTCCGCCGCTCAGCTGGTTCGCGAAGCTCTGGCTATTTTTAAACAGCCAGGCTTCCCTGTCGCAAACCAACAGACACCCTACTGCCCGCCCCCTGCAGGCTAGCAGCCAATCACACACTCACTCAGGCTCTCACACTGCCCCCCAGCAAACACACGCTCGGATACTTCCTCAGCAAGCAAACAAACCCAGACTCCGATACTTACCAGTGCCAGGCAAACTCCTGCTCTGAGCTGCTCTGCTGTCCCCGCTGCTCAGCTGGTTCTCCGCCGCTCAGCTGGTTCGCGAAGCTCTGGCTATTTTTAAACAGCCAGGCTTCCCTGTCGCAAACCAACAGACACCCTACTGCCCGCCCCCTGCAGGCTAGCAGCCAATCAGACACTCACTCAGGCTCTCACACTACCCCCCCAGCAAACACACGCTCGGATACTACCTCAGCAAGCAAACAAACACAGACTCGGATACTTACCAGTCCCAGGCAAACTCCTGCTGTGTGCTGCTCTGCTGTCCCCGCTGCTCAGCTGGTACGCGAAGCACTGGCTATTTTTAAACAGCCAGGCTTCCCTGTCGCAAACCAACAGACACCCTACTGCCCGCTCCCTGCGGCTAGCAGCCAATCAGACACTCACTCAGTCTCTCACACTGCCCCCCCAGGAAACACACGCTCGGATACTTCCTCAGCAAGCAAACAAACACAGACTCGGATAATTACCAGTCCCAGGCAGACTCCTGCTGTGTGCTGCTCTGCTGTCCCCGCTACTCAGCTGGTTCTCCGCCGCTCAGCTGGTTCGCGAAGCTCTGCCTATTTTTAAACAGCCAGGCTTCCCTGTCACAAACCAACAGACACGCTACTGCCCGCCCCCTGCAGGCTAGCAGCCAATCAGACACTCACTCAGGCTCTCTCACTGCCCCCCCAGCAAACACACGCTCGGATACTTCCTCAGCAAGCAAACAAACCCAGACTCGGATACTTACCAGACCCAGGCAAACTCCTGCTGTGAGCTGCTCTGCTGTCCCCGCTGCTCAGCTGGTTCTCCGCCGCTCAGCTGGTTCGCGAAGCTCTGGCTATTTTTAAACAGCCAGGCTTCCCTGTCGCAAACCAACAGACACCCTACTGCCCGCCTCCTGCAGGCTAGCAGCCAATCAGACACTCACTGACTCTCTCACACTGCCCCCCCAGCAAACACACGCTCGGATACTTCCTCAGCAAGCAAACAAACCCAGACTCGGATACTTACCAGTCCCAGGCAAACTCCTGCTGTGTGCTGCTCTGCTGTCCCCGCTGCTCAGCTGGTTCTCCGCCGCTCAGCTGGTACGCGAAGCTCTGGCTATTTTTAAACAGCCAGGCTTCCCTGTCGCAAACCAACAGACACCCTACTGCCCGCCCCCTGCAGGCTAGCAGCCAATCAGACACTCACTCAGGCTCTCACACTGCCCCCCCAGCAAACACACGCTCGGATTCTTCCTCAGCAAGCAAACAAACGCAGACTCGGATACTTACCAGTCCCAGGGAAACTCCTGCTGTGAGCTGCTCTGCTGTCCCCACGGCTCAGCTGGTTCTCCGCCGCTCAGCTGGTTCATGAAGCTCTGACTATTTTTAAACAGCCAGGCTTCCCTGTCGCAAACCAACAGACACCCTACTGCCCGCCCCCTGCAGGCTAGCAGCCAATCAGACACTCACTCAGGCTCTCACACTGCCCCTCCCAGCAAACACACGCTCAGATACTTCCTCAGCAAGCAAACAAACACAGACTCGGATACTTACCAGACCCAGGCAAACGCCTGCTGTGAGCTACTCTGCTGTCCCCGCTGCTCAGCTGGTTCTCCGCAGCTCAGCTGGTTCGCGAAGCTCTGGCTATTTTTAAACAGCCAGGCTTCCCTGTCGCAAACCAACAGACACTCTACTGCCCGCCCCCTGCAGGCTAGCAGCCAATCAGACACTCATTCAGGCTCTCACACTGCCCCCCCAGCAAACACACGCTCGGATACTACCTCAGCAAGCAAACAAACACAGACTCGGATACTTACCAGTCCCAGGCAAACTCCTGCTGTGTGCTGCTCTGCTGTCCCCGCTGCTCAGCTGGTTCTCCGCCGCTCAGCTGGTACGCGAAGCTCTGGCTATTTTTAAACAGCCGGGCTTCTCTGTCGCAAACAAATAGACAGCCTACTGCCCGCCCCCTGCAGGCTAGCAGCCAATCAGACACTCACTCAGGCTCTCACACTGCCCCCCCAGCAAACACACGCTCAGATTCTTCCTCAGCAAGCAAACAAACACAGACTCGGATACTTACCAGTCCCAGGCAAACTCCTGCTGTGTGCTGCTCTGCTGTCCCCGCTGCTCAGCTGGTTCTCCGCCGCTCAGCTTGTTCGCGAAGCTCTGGCTATTTTTAAACAGCCAGGCTTCCCTGTCGCAAACCAACAGACACGCTACTGCCCGCCCCCTGCAGGCTAGCAGCCAATCAGACACTCACTCAGGCTCTCACACTGCCCCCCCAGCAAACACACGCTCGGATACTTCCTCAGCAAGCAAACAAACGCAGACTCGGATACTTACCAGTGCCAGGCAAACTCCTGCTGTGTGCTGCTCTGCTGTCCCCGCAGCTCAGCTGGTTCTCCGCCGCTCAGCTGGTTCGCGAAGCTCTGGCTATTTTTAAACAGCCAGGCTTCCCTGTCGCAAACCAACAGACACCCTACTGCCCGCCCCCTGCAGGCTAGCAGCCAATCAGACACTCATTCAGGCTCTCACACTACCCCCCCAGCAAACACACGCTCGGATACTTCCTCAGCAAGCAAACAAACACAGACTCGGATCCTTACCAGTCCCAGGCAAACTCCTGCTGTGTGCTGCTCTGCTGTCCCCGCTGCTCAGCTGGTTGTCCGCCGCTCAGCTGGTACGCGAACCTCTGGCTATTTTTAAACAGCCAGGCTTCCCTGTCGCAAACCAACAGACACCCTACTGCCCGCCCCCTGCAGGCTAGCAGCCAATCAGACACTCACTCAGGCTCTCACACTACCCCCCCAGCAAACACACGCTCGGATACTACCTCAGCAAGCAAACAAACACAGACTCGGATACTTACCAGTCCCAGGCAAACTCCTGCTGTGTGCTGCTCTGCTGTCCCCGCTGCTCAGCTGGTTCTCCGCCGCTCAGCTGGTACGCGAAGCTCTGGCTATTTTTAAACAGCCAGGCTTCCCTGTCGCAAACCAACAGTCACCCTACTGCCCGCCCCCTGCAGGCTAGCAGCCAATCAGACACTCACTCAGGCTCTCACACTGCCGCCCAGCAAACACACGCTCGGATTCTTCCTCAGCAAGCAAACAAACACAGACTCGGATACTTACCAGTGCCAGGCAAACTCCTGCTGTGTGCTGCTCTGCTGTCCCCGCTGCTCAGCTGGTTCTCCGCCGCTCAGCTGGTTCGCGAAGCTCTGGCTATTTTTAAACAGCCAGGCTTCCCTGTCGCAAACCAACAGACACCCTACTGCCCGCCCCCTGCAGGCTAGCAGCCAATCAGACACTCATTCAGGCTCTCACACTACCCCCCCAGCAAACACACGCTCGGATACTACCTCAGCAAGCAAACAAACACAGACTCGGATACTTACCAGTCCCAGGCAAACTCCTGCTGTGTGCTGCTCTGCTGTCCCCGCTGCTCAGCTGGTTGTCCGCCGCTCAGCTGGTACGCGAACCTCTGGCTATTTTTAAACAGCCAGGCTTCCCTGTCGCAAACCAACAGACACCCTACTGCCCGCCCCCTGCAGGCTAGCAGCCAATCAGACACTCACTCAGGCTCTCACACTGCCCCCCCAGCAAACACACGCTCGGATACTTCCTCAGCAAGCAAACAAACACAGACTCGGATACTTACCAGTCCCAGGCAAACTCCTGCTGTGAGCTGCTCTGCTGTCCCCGCTGCTCAGCTGGTTCTCCGCCGCTCAGCTGGTTCGCGAAGCTCTGGCTATTTTTAAACAGCCAGGCTTCCCTATCGCAAACCAACAGACACCCGACTGCCCGCCCCCTGCAGGCTAGCAGCCAATCACACACTCACTCAGGCTCTCACACTGCCCCCCCAGCAAACACACGCTCGGATACTTCCTCAGGAAGCAAACAAACCCAGACTCCGATACTTACCAGTGCCAGGCAAATTCCTGCTGTGAGCTGCTCTGCTGTCCCCGCTGCTCAGCTGGTTCTCCGCCGCTC
Organism: Lepidochelys olivacea; assembly: GCF_965140295.1. NCBI lineage: Eukaryota > Metazoa > Chordata > Testudines > Cheloniidae > Lepidochelys > Lepidochelys olivacea. Next base: position 585,270 of record NC_140432.1, on the reverse strand, counting down.
AGCTGGTTCGCGAAGCTCTGGCTATTTTTAAACAGCCAGGCTTCCCTGTCGCAAACCAACAGACACCCTACTGCCCGCCCCCTGCAGGCTAGCAGCCAATCAGACACTCACTCAGGCTCTCACACTACCCCCCCAGCAAACACACGCTCGGATACTACCTCAGCAAGCAAACAAACACAGACTCGGATACTTACCAGTCCCAGGCAAACTCCTGCTGTGTGCTGCTCTGCTGTCCCCGCTGCTCAGCTGGTTCTCCGCCGCTCAGCTGGTTCGCGAAGCTCTGGCTATTTTTAAACAGCCAGGCTTCCCTGTCGCAAACCAACAGACACCCTACTGCCCGCCCCCTGCAGGCTAGCAGCCAATCAGACACTCACTCAGGCTCTCACACTGCCGCCCAGCAAACACACGCTCGGATTCTTCCTCAGCAAGCAAACAAACCCAGACTCGGATACTTACCAGACCCAGGCAAAGTCCTGCTGTGAGCTGCTCTGCTGTCCCCGCTGCTCAGCTGGTTCTCCGCCGCTCAGCTGGTTCGCGAAGCTCTGGCTATTTTTAAACAGCCAGGCTTCCCTGTCGCAAACCAACAGACACCCTACTGCCCGCCCCCTGCAGGCTAGCAGCCAATCAGACACTCACTCAGGCTCTCACACTGCCCCCCCAGCAAACACACGCTCGGATACTTCCTCAGCAAGCAAACAAACCCAGACTCGGATACTTACCAGTCCCAGGCAAACTCCTGCTGTGTGCTGCTCTGCTGTCCCCGCTGCTCAGCTGGTTCTCCGCCGGTCAGCTGGTTCGCGAAGCTCTGGCTATTTTTAAACAGCCAGGCTTCCCTGTCGCAAACCAACAGACACACTGCTGCCCGCCCCCTGCAGGCTAGCAGCCAATCAGACACTCACTCAGGCTCTCACACTGCCCCCCCAGCAAACACACGCTCGGATACTTCCTCAGCAAGCAAACAAACCCAGACTCGGATACTTACCAGTCCCAGGCAAACTCCTGCTGTGTGCTGCTCTGCTGTCCCCGCTGCTCAGCTGGTTCTCCGCCGGTCAGCTGGTTCGCGAAGCTCTGGCTATTTTTAAACAGCCAGGCTTCCCTGTCGCAAACCAACAGACACCCTACTGCCCGCCCCCTGCAGGCTAGCAGCCAATCAGACACTCACTCAGGCTCTCACACTGCCCCCCCAGCAAACACACGCTCGGATACTACCTCAGCAAGCAAACAAACACAGACTCGGATACTTACCAGTCCCAGGCAAACTCCTGCTGTGTGCTGCTCTGCTGTCCCCGCTGCTCAGCTGGTTCTCCGACGCTCAGCTGGTACGCGAAGCTCTGGCTATTTTTAAACAGCCAGGCTTCCCTGTCGCAAACAAATAGACAGCCTACTGCCCGCCCCCTGCAGGCTAGCAGCCAATCAGACACTCACTCAGGCTCTCACACTGCCCCCCCAGCAAACACACGCTCGGATACTTCCTCAGCAAGCAAACAAACACAGACTCGGATACTTACCAGTCCCAGGAAAACTCCTGCTGTGTGCTGCTCTGCTGTCCCCGCTGCTCAGCTGGTTCTCCGCTGCTCAGCTGGTTCGCGAAGCTCTGGCTATTTTTAAACAGCCAGGCTTCCCTATCGCAAACTAACAGACACCCGACTGCCCGCCCCCTGCAGGCTAGCAGCCAATCAGACACTCACTCAGGCTCTCACACTGCCCCCCCAGCAAACACACGCTCGGATACTTCCTCAGCAAGCAAACAAACCCAGACTCCGATACTTACCAGTGCCAGGCAAATTCCTGCTGTGAGCTGCTCTGCTGTCCCCGCTGCTCAGCTGGTTCTCCGCCGCTCAGCTGGTTCGCGAAGCTCTGGCTATTTTTAAACAGCCAGGCTTCCCTGTCGCAAACCAACAGACACCCTACTGCCCGCCCCCTGCAGGCTAGCAGCCAATCAGACACTCACTCAGGCTCTCACACTGCCGCCCAGCAAACACACGCTCGGATTCTTCGTCAGCAAGCAAACAAACCCAGACTCGGATACTTACCAGACCCAGGCAAAGTCCTGCTGTGAGCTGCTCTGCTGTCCCCGCTGCTCAGCTGGTTCTCCGCCGCTCAGCTGGTTCGCGAAGCTCTGGCTATTTTTAAACAGCCAGGCTTCCCTGTCGCAAACCAACAGACACCCTACTGCCCGCCCCCTGCAGGCTAGCAGCCAATCAGACACTCACTCAGGCTCTCACACTGCCCCCCCAGCAAACACACGCTCGGATACTTCCTCAGCAAGCAAACAAACCCAGACTCGGATACTTACCAGTCCCAGGCAAACTCCTGCTGTGTGCTGCTCTGCTGTCCCCGCTGCTCAGCTGGTTCTCCGCCGGTCAGCTGGTTCGCGAAGCTCTGGCTATTTTTAAACAGCCAGGCTTCCCTGTCGCAAACCAACAGACACCCTACTGCCCGCCCCCTGCAGGCTAGCAGCCAATCAGACACTCACTCAGGCTCTCACACTGCCCCCCCAGCAAACACACGCTCGGATACTACCTCAGCAAGCAAACAAACACAGACTCGGATACTTACCAGTCCCAGGCAAACTCCTGCTGTGTGCTGCTCTGCTGTCCCCGCTGCTCAGCTGGTTCTCCGACGCTCAGCTGGTACGCGAAGCTCTGGCTATTTTTAAACAGCCAGGCTTCCCTGTCGCAAACAAATAGACAGCCTACTGCCCGCCCCCTGCAGGCTAGCAGCCAATCAGACACTCACTCAGGCTCTCACACTGCCCCCCCCAGCAAACACACGCTCGGATACTTCCTCAGCAAGCAAACAAACACAGACTCGGATACTTACGAGTCCCAGGAAAACTCCTGCTGTGTGCTGCTCTGCTGTCCCCGCTGCTCAGCTGGTTCTCCGCCGCTCAGCTGGTTCGCGAAGCTCTGGCTATTTTTAAACAGCCAGGCTTCCCTGTCGCAAACCAACAGACACCCTACTGCCCGCCCCCTGCAGGCTAGCAGCCAATCAGACACTCACTCAGGCTCTCACACTGCCGCCCAGCAAACACACGCTCGGATTCTTCCTCAGCAAGCAAACAAACCCAGACTCGGATACTTACCAGTCCCAGGCAAACTCCTGCTGTGTGCTGCTCTGCTGTCCCCGCTGCTCAGCTGGTTCTCCGCCGCTCAGCTTGTTCGCGAAGCTCTGGCTATTTTTAAACAGCCAGGCTTCCCTGTCGCAAACCAACAGACACGCTACTGCCCGCCCCCTGCAGGCTAGCAGCCAATCAGACACTCACTCAGGCTCTCACACTGCCCCCCCAGCAAACACACGCTCGGATACTTCCTCAGCAAGCAAACAAACACAGACTCGGATACTTACCAGTGCCAGGCAAACTCCTGCTGTGTGCTGCTCTGCTGTCCCCGCTGCTCAGCTGGTTCTCCGCCGCTCAGCTGGTTCGCGAAGCTCTGGCTATTTTTAAACAGCCAGGCTTCCCTGTCGCAAACCAACAGACACCCTACTGCCCGCCCCCTGCAGGCTAGCAGCCAATCAGACACTCATTCAGGCTCTCACACTACCCCCCCAGCAAACACACGCTCGGATACTACCTCAGCAAGCAAACAAACACAGACTCGGATACTTACCAGTCCCAGGCAAACTCCTGCTGTGTGCTGCTCTGCTGTCCCCGCTGCTCAGCTGGTTGTCCGCCGCTCAGCTGGTACGCGAACCTCTGGCTATTTTTAAACAGCCAGGCTTCCCTGTCGCAAACCAACAGACACCCTACTGCCCGCCCCCTGCAGGCTAGCAGCCAATCAGACACTCACTCAGGCTCTCACACTGCCCCCCCAGCAAACACACGCTCGGATACTTCCTCAGCAAGCAAACAAACACAGACTCGGATACTTACCAGTCCCAGGCAAACTCCTGCTGTGAGCTGCTCTGCTGTCCCCGCTGCTCAGCTGGTTCTCCGCCGCTCAGCTGGTTCGCGAAGCTCTGGCTATTTTTAAACAGCCAGGCTTCCCTATCGCAAACCAACAGACACCCGACTGCCCGCCCCCTGCAGGCTAGCAGCCAATCACACACTCACTCAGGCTCTCACACTGCCCCCCCAGCAAACACACGCTCGGATACTTCCTCAGGAAGCAAACAAACCCAGACTCCGATACTTACCAGTGCCAGGCAAATTCCTGCTGTGAGCTGCTCTGCTGTCCCCGCTGCTCAGCTGGTTCTCCGCCGCTCAGCTGGTTCGCGAAGCTCTGGCTATTTTTAAACAGCCAGGCTTCCCTGTCGCAAACCAACAGACACCCTACTGCCCGCCCCCTGCAGGCTAGCAGCCAATCAGACACTCACTCAGGCTCTCACACTACCCCCCCAGCAAACACACGCTCGGATACTACCTCAGCAAGCAAACAAACACAGACTCGGATACTTACCAGTCCCAGGCAAACTCCTGCTGTGTGCTGCTCTGCTGTCCCCGCTGCTCAGCTGGTTCTCCGCCGCTCAGCTGGTTCGCGAAGCTCTGGCTATTTTTAAACAGCCAGGCTTCCCTGTCGCAAACCAACAGACACCCTACTGCCCGCCCCCTGCAGGCTAGCAGCCAATCAGACACTCACTCAGGCTCTCACACTGCCGCCCAGCAAACACACGCTCGGATTCTTCCTCAGCAAGCAAACAAACCCAGACTCGGATACTTACCAGACCCAGGCAAAGTCCTGCTGTGAGCTGCTCTGCTGTCCCCGCTGCTCAGCTGGTTCTCCGCCGCTCAGCTGGTTCGCGAAGCTCTGGCTATTTTTAAACAGCCAGGCTTCCCTGTCGCAAACCAACAGACACCCTACTGCCCGCCCCCTGCAGGCTAGCAGCCAATCAGACACTCACTCAGGCTCTCACACTGCCCCCCCAGCAAACACACGCTCGGATACTTCCTCAGCAAGCAAACAAACCCAGACTCGGATACTTACCAGTCCCAGGCAAACTCCTGCTGTGTGCTGCTCTGCTGTCCCCGCTGCTCAGCTGGTTCTCCGCCGCTCAGCTGGTTCGCGAAGCTCTGGCTATTTTTAAACAGCCAGGCTTCCCTGTCGCAAACCAACAGACACACTGCTGCCCGCCCCCTGCAGGCTAGCAGCCAATCAGACACTCACTCAGGCTCTCACACTGCCCCCCCAGCAAACACACGCTCGGATACTTCCTCAGCAAGCAAACAAACCCAGACTCGGATACTTACCAGTCCCAGGCAAACTCCTGCTGTGTGCTGCTCTGCTGTCCCCGCTGCTCAGCTGGTTCTCCGCCGGTCAGCTGGTTCGCGAAGCTCTGGCTATTTTTAAACAGCCAGGCTTCCCTGTCGCAAACCAACAGACACCCTACTGCCCGCCCCCTGCAGGCTAGCAGCCAATCAGACACTCACTCAGGCTCTCACACTGCCCCCCCAGCGAACACACGCTCGGATACTACCTCAGCAAGCAAACAAACACAGACTCGGATACTTACCAGTCCCAGGCAAACTCCTGCTGTGTGCTGCTCTGCTGTCCCCGCTGCTCAGCTGGTTCTCCGACGCTCAGCTGGTACGCGAAGCTCTGGCTATTTTTAAACAGCCAGGCTTCCCTGTCGCAAACAAATAGACAGCCTACTGCCCGCCCCCTGCAGGCTAGCAGCCAATCAGACACTCACTCAGGCTCTCACACTGCCCCCCCAGCAAACACACGCTCGGATACTTCCTCAGCAAGCAAACAAACACAGACTCGGATACTTACCAGTCCCAGGAAAACTCCTGCTGTGTGCTGCTCTGCTGTCCCCGCTGCTCAGCTGGTTCTCCGCCGCTCAGCTGGTTCGCGAAGCTCTGGCTATTTTTAAACAGCCAGGCTTCCCTATCGCAAACTAACAGACACCCGACTGCCCGCCCCCTGCAGGCTAGCAGCCAATCACACACTCACTCAGGCTCTCACACTGCCCCCCCAGCAAACACACGCTCGGATACTTCCTCAGGAAGCAAACAAACCCAGACTCCGATACTTACCAGTGCCAGGCAAATTCCTGCTGTGAGCTGCTCTGCTGTCCCCGCTGCTCAGCTGGTTCTCCGCCGCTCAGCTGGTTCGCGAAGCTCTGGCTATTTTTAAACAGCCAGGCTTCCCTGTCGCAAACCAACAGACACCCTACTGCCCGCCCCCTGCAGGCTAGCAGCCAATCAGACACTCACTCAGGCTCTCACACTACCCCCCCAGCAAACACACGCTCGGATACTACCTCAGCAAGCAAACAAACACAGACTCGGATACTTACCAGTCCCAGGCAAACTCCTGCTGTGTGCTGCTCTGCTGTCCCCGCTGCTCAGCTGGTTCTCCGCCGCTCAGCTGGTTCGCGAAGCTCTGGCTATTTTTAAACAGCCAGGCTTCCCTGTCGCAAACCAACAGACACCCTACTGCCCGCCCCCTGCAGGCTAGCAGCCAATCAGACACTCACTCAGGCTCTCACACTGCCGCCCAGCAAACACACGCTCGGATTCTTCGTCAGCAAGCAAACAAACCCAGACTCGGATACTTACCAGACCCAGGCAAAGTCCTGCTGTGAGCTGCTCTGCTGTCCCCGCTGCTCAGCTGGTTCTCCGCCGCTCAGCTGGTTCGCGAAGCTCTGGCTATTTTTAAACAGCCAGGCTTCCCTGTCGCAAACCAACAGACACCCTACTGCCCGCCCCCTGCAGGCTAGCAGCCAATCAGACACTCACTCAGGCTCTCACACTGCCCCCCCAGCAAACACACGCTCGGATACTTCCTCAGCAAGCAAACAAACACAGACTCGGATACTTACCAGTCCCAGGCAAACTCCTGCTGTGTGCTGCTCTGCTGTCCCCGCTGCTCAGCTGGTTCTCCGCCGGTCAGCTGGTTCGCGAAGCTCTGGCTATTTTTAAACAGCCAGGCTTCCCTGTCGCAAACCAACAGACACCCTACTGCCCGCCCCCTGCAGGCTAGCAGCCAATCAGACACTCACTCAGGCTCTCACACTGCCCCCCCAGCAAAAGAAAGCTCGGATACTACCTCAGCAAGCAAACAAACACAGACTCGGATACTTACCAGTCCCAGGCAAACTCCTGCTGTGTGCTGCTCTGCTGTCCCCGCTGCTCAGCTGGTTCTCCGACGCTCAGCTGGTACGCGAAGCTCTGGCTATTTTTAAACAGCCAGGCTTCCCTGTCGCAAACAAATAGACAGCCTACTGCCCGCCCCCTGCAGGCTAGCAGCCAATCAGACACTCACTCAGGCTCTCACACTGCCCCCCCAGCAAACACACGCTCGGATACTTCCTCAGCAAGCAAACAAACACAGACTCGGATACTTACGAGTCCCAGGAAAACTCCTGCTGTGTGCTGCTCTGCTGTCCCCGCTGCTCAGCTGGTTCTCCGCCGCTCAGCTGGTTCGCGAAGCTCTGGCTATTTTTAAACAGCCAGGCTTCCCTGTCGCAAACCAACAGACACCCTACTGCCCGCCCCCTGCAGGCTAGCAGCCAATCAGACACTCACTCAGGCTCTCACACTGCCCCCCCAGCAAACACACGCTCCCATACTTCCTCAGCAAGCAAACAAACACAGATTCGAATACTTACCAGTCCCAGGCAAACTCCTGCTGTGAGCTGCTCTGCTGTCCCCGCTGCTCAGCTGGTTCTCCGCCGCTCAGCTGGTTCGCGAAGCTCTGGCTCTTTTTAAACAGCCAGGCTTCCCTGTCGCAAACCAACAGATACCCTACTGCCCGCTCCCTGCGGCTAGCAGCCAATCAGACACTCACTCAGGCTCTCACACTGCCCCCCCAGCAAACACACGCTCGGATACTTCCTCAGCAAGCAAACAAACACAGACTCGGATAATTACCATCCCAGGCAAACTCCTGCTGTGTGCTGCTCTGCTGTCCTCGCTACTCAGCTGGTTCTCCGCCGCTCAGCTGGTTCGCGAAGCTCTGGCTATTTTTAAACAGCCAGGCTTCCCTGTCCCAAACCAACAAACACCCTACTGCCCGCCCCCTGCAGGCTAGCAGCCAATGAGACACTCACTCAGGCTCTCACACTGCCCCCCCAGCAAACACACGCTCGGATACTTCCTCAGCAAGCAAACAAACCCAGACTCGGATACTTACCAGACCCAGGCAAACGCCTGCTGTGAGCTGCTCTGCTGTCCCCGCTGCTCAGCTGGTTCTCCGCCGCTCAGCTGGTTCGCGAAGCTCTGGCTATTTTTAAACAGCCAGGCTTCCCTGTCGCAAACCAACAGACACTCTACTGCCCGCCCCCTGCAGGCTAGCAGCCAATCAGACACTCATTCAGGCTCTCACACTGCCCCCCCAGCAAACACACGCTCGGATACTACCTCAGCAAGCAAACAAACACAGACTCGGATACTTACCAGTCCCAGGCAAACTCCTGCTGTGTGCTGCTCTGCTGTCCCCGCTGCTCAGCTGGTTCTCCACCGCTCAGCTGGTACGCGAAGCTCTGGCTATTTTTAAACAGCCGGGCTTCTCTGTCGCAAACAAATAGACAGCCTACTGCCCGCCCCCTGCAGGCTAGCAGCCAATCAGACACTCACTCAGGCTCTCACACTGCCCCCCCAGCAAACACACGCTCAGATTCTTCCTCAGCAAGCAAACAAACACAGACTCGGATACTTACCAGTCCCAGGCAAACTCCTGCTGTGTGCTGCTCTGCTGTCCCCGCTGCTCAGCTGGTTCTCCGCCGCTCAGCTTGTTCGCGAAGCTCTGGCTATTTTTAAACAGCCAGGCTTCCCTGTCGCAAACCAACAGACACGCTACTGCCCGCCCCCTGCAGGCTAGCAGCCAATCAGACACTCACTCAGGCTCTCACACTGCCCCCCCAGCAAACACACGCTCGGATACTTCCTCAGCAAGCAAACAAACACAGACTCGGATACTTACCAGTGCCAGGCAAACTCCTGCTGTGTGCTGCTCTGCTGTGCCCGCTGCTCAGCTGGTTCTCCGCCGCTCAGCTGGTTCGCGAAGCTCTGGCTACTTTTAAACAGCCAGGCTTCCCTGTCGCAAACCAACAGACACCATACTGCCCGCCCCCTGCAGGCTAGCACCAATCAGACACTCATTCAGGCTCTCACACTACCCCCCCAGCAAACACACTCTCGGATACTACCTCAGCAAGCAAACAAACACAGACTCGGATACTTACCAGTCCCAGGCAAACTCCTGCTGTGTGCTGCTCTGCTGTCCCCGCTGCTCAGCTGGTTGTCCGCCGCTCAGCTGGTACGCGAACCTCTGGCTATTTTTAAACAGCCAGGCTTCCCTGTCGCAAACCAACAGACACCCTACTGCCCGCCCCCTGCAGGCTAGCAGCCAATCAGACACTCACTCAGGCTCTCACACTGCCCCCCCAGCAAACACACGCTCGGATACTTCCTCAGCAAGCAAACAAACACAGACTCGGATACTTACCAGTGCCAGGCAAACTCCTGCTGTGAGCTGCTCTGCTGTCCCCGCTGCTCAGCTGGTTCTCCGCCGCTCAGCTGGTTCGCGAAGCTCTGGCTATTTTTAAACAGCCAGGCTTCCCTGTCGCAAACCAACAGACACCCTACTGCCCGCCCCCTGCAGGCTAGCAGCCAATCAGACACTCACTCAGGCTCTCACACTACCCCCCCAGCAAACACACGCTCGGATACTACCTCAGCAAGCAAACAAACACAGACTCGGATACTTACCAGTCCCAGGCAAACTCCTGCTGTGTGCTGCTCTGCTGTCCCCGCTGCTCAGCTGGTTCTCCGACGCTCAGCTGGTACGCGAAGCTCTGGCTATTTTTAAACAGCCAGGCTTCCCTGTCGCAAACCAACAGACACCCTACTGCCCGCCCCCTGCAGGCTAGCAGCCAATCAGACACTCACTCAGGCTCTCACACTGCCCCCCCAGCAAACACACGCTCCCATACTTCCTCAGCAAGCAAACAAACACAGACTCGAATACTTACCAGTCCCAGGCAAACTCCTGCTGTGAGCTGCTCTGCTGTCCCCGCTGCTCAGCTGGTTCTACGCCGCTCAGCTGGTTCGCGAAGCTCTGGCTATTTTTAAACAGCCAGGCTTCCCTGTCGCAAACCAACAGACACCCTACTGTCCGCTCCCTGCGGCTAGCAGCCAATCAGACACTCACTCAGGCTCTCACACTGCCCCCCCAGCAAACACACGCTCGGATACTTCCTCAGCAAGCAAACAAACCCAGACTCGGATACTTACCAGACCCAGGAAACTCCTGCTGTGAGCTGCTCTGCTGTCCCCGCTGCTCAGCTGGTTCTCCGCCGCTCAGCTGGTTCGCGAAGCTCTGGCTATTTTTAAACAGCCAGGCTTCCCTGTCGCAAACCAACAGACACCCTAATGCCCGCCTCCTGCAGGCTAGCAGCCAATCAGACACTCACTGACTCTCTCACACTGCCCCCCCAGCAAACACACGCTCGGATACTTCCTCAGCAAGCAAACAAACCCAGACTCGGATACTTACCAGTCCCAGGCAAACTCCTGCTGTGTGCTGCTCTGCTGTCCCCGCTGCTCAGCTGGTTCTCCGCCGCTCAGCTGGTACGCGAAGCTCTGGCTATTTTTAAACAGCCAGGCTTCCCTGTCGGAAACCAACAGACACCCTACTGCCCGCCCCCTGCAGGCTAGCAGCCAATCAGACACTCACTCAGGCTCTCACACTGCCCCCCCAGCAAACACACGCTCGGATTCTTCCTCAGCAAGCAAACAAACGCAGACTCGGATACTTACCAGTCCCAGGGAAACTCCCGCTGTGAGCTGCTCTGCTGTCCCCACGGCTCAGCTGGTTCTCCGCCGCTCAGCTGGTTCATGAAGCTCTGGGTATTTTTAACAGCCAGGCTTCCCTGTCGCAAACCAACAGACACCCTACTGCCCGCCCCCTGCAGGCTAGCAGCCAATCAGACACTCATTCAGGGTCTCACACTGCCCCCCCAGCAAACACACGCTCGGATACTACCTCAGCAAGCAAACAAACACAGACTCGGATACCTACCAGTCCCAGGCAAACTCCTGCTGTGTGCTGCTCTGCTGTCCCCGCTGCTCAGCTGGTTCTCCGCCGCTCAGCTGGTACGAGAAGCTCTGGCTATTTTTAAACAGCCGGGCTTCCCTGTCGCAAACAAATAGACAGCCTACTGCCCGCCCCCTGCAGGCTAGCACCCAATCAGACACTCACTCAGGTTCTCACACTGCCCCCCCAGCAAACACACGCTCAGATACTTCCTCAGCAAGCAAACAAACACAGACTCGGATACTTACCAGTCCCAGGCAAACTCCTGCTGTGAGCTGCTCTGCTGTCCCCGCTGCTCAGCTGGTTCTCCGCCGCTCAGCTGGTTCGCGAAACTCTGGCTATTTTTAAACAGCCAGGCTTCCCTGTCGCAAACCAACAGAGACCCTACTGCCCGCCCCCTGCAGGCTAGCAGCCAATCAGACACTCACTCAGGCTCTCACACTACCCCCCCAGCAAACACACGCTCGGATACTACCTCAGCAAGCAAACAAACACAGACTCGGATACTTACCAGTCCCAGGCAAACTCCTGCTGTGAGCTGCTCTGCTGTCCCCGCTGCTCAGCTGGTTCTCCGCCGCTCAGCTGGTTCGCGAAGCTCTGGCTATTTTTAAACAGCCAGGCTTCCCTATCGCAAACCAACAGACACCCTACTGCCCGCCCCCTGCAGGCTAGCAGCCAATCACACACTCACTCAGGCTCTCACACTGCCCCCCCAGCAAACACACGCTCGGATACTTCCTCAGGAAGCAAACAAACCCAGACTCCGATAATTACCAGTGCCAGGCAAATTCCTGCTGTGAGCTGCTCTGCTGTCCCCGCTGCTCAGCTGGTTCTCCGCCGCTCAGCTGGTTCGCGAAGCTCTGGCTATTTTAAAACAGCCAGGTTTCCCTGTCGCAAACCAACAGACACCCTACTGCCCGCCCCCTGCTGGCTAGCAGCCAATCAGACACTCACTCAGGCTCTCACACTGCCCCCCCAGCAAACACACGCTCGGATACTTCCTCAGCAAGCAAACAAACCCAGACTCGGATACTTACCAGTCCCAGGCAAACTCCTGCTGTGTGCTGCTCTACTGTCCCCGCTGCTCAGCTGGTTCTCCGCCGGTCAGCTGGTTCGCGAAGCTCTGGCTATTTTTAAATAGCCAGGCTTCCCTGTCGCAAACCAACAGACACACTACTGCCCGCCCCCTGCAGGCTAGCAGCCAATCAGACACTCACTCAGGCTCTCACACTGCCCCCCCAGCAAACACACGCTCAGATTCTTCCTCAGCAAGCAAACAAACACAGACTCGGATACTTACCAGTCCCAGGCAAACTCCTGCTGTGTGCTGCTCTGCTGTCCCCGCTGCTCAGCTGGTTCTCCGCCGCTCAGCTTGTTCGCGAAGCTCTGGCTATTTTTAAACAGCCAGGCTTCCCTGTCGCAAACCAAGAGACACGCTACTGCCCGCCCCCTGCAGGCTAGCAGCCAATCAGACACTCACTCAGGCTCTCACACTGCCCCCCCAGCAAACACACGCTCGGATACTTCCTCAGCAAGCAAACAAACACAGACTCGGATACTTACCAGTGCCAGGCAAACTCCTGCTGTGTGCTGCTCTGCTGTCCCCGCAGCTCAGCTGGTTCTCCGCCGCTCAGCTGGTTCGCGAAGCTCTGGCTATTTTTAAACAGCCAGGCTTCCCTATCGCAAACCAACAGACACCCTACTGCCCGCCCCCTGCAGGCTAGCAGCCAATCAGACACTCACTGACTCTCTCACACTGCCCCCCCAGCAAACACACGCTCGGATACTTCCTCAGCAAGCAAACAAACCCAGACTCGGATACTTACCAGTCCCAGGCAAACTCCTGCTGTGTGCTGCTCTGCTGTCCCCGCTGCTCAGCTGGTTCTCCGCCGCTCAGCTGGTACGCGAAGCTCTGGCTATTTTTAAACAGCCAGGCTTCCCTGTCGGAAACCAACAGACACCCTACTGCCCGCCCCCTGCAGGCTAGCAGCCAATCAGACACTCACTCAGGCTCTCACACTGCCCCCCCAGCAAACACACGCTCGGATTCTTCCTCAGCAAGCAAACAAACGCAGACTCGGATACTTACCAGTCCCAGGGAAACTCCCGCTGTGAGCTGCTCTGCTGTCCCCACGGCTCAGCTGGTTCTCCGCCGCTCAGCTGGTTCATGAAGCTCTGGCTATTTTTAACAGCCAGGCTTCCCTGTCGCAAACCAACAGACACCCTACTGCCCGCCCCCTGCAGGCTAGCAGCCAATCAGACACTCATTCAGCGTCTCACACTGCCCCCCCAGCAAACACACGCTCGGATACTACCTCAGCAAGCAAACAAACACAGACTCGGATACCTACCAGTCCCAGGCAAACTCCTGCTGTGTGCTGCTCTGCTGTCCCCGCTGCTCAGCTGGTTCTCCGCCGCTCAGCTGGTACGAGAAGCTCTGGCTATTTTTAAACAGCCGGGCTTCCCTGTCGCAAACAAATAGACAGCCTACTGCCCGCCCCCTGCAGGCTAGCACCCAATCAGACACTCACTCAGGTTCTCACACTGCCCCCCCAGCAAACACACGCTCAGATACTTCCTCAGCAAGCAAACAAACACAGACTCGGATACTTACCAGTCCCAGGCAAACTCCTGCTGTGAGCTGCTCTGCTGTCCCCGCTGCTCAGCTGGTTCTCCGCCGCTCAGCTGGTTCGCGAAACTCTGGCTATTTTTAAACAGCCAGGCTTCCCTGTCGCAAACCAACAGACACCCTACTGCCCGCCCCCTGCAGGCTAGCAGCCAATCAGACACTCACTCAGGCTCTCACACTACCCCCCCAGCAAACACACGCTCGGATACTACCTCAGCAAGCAAACAAACACAGACTCGGATACTTACCAGTCCCAGGCAAACTCCTGCTGTGAGCTGCTCTGCTGTCCCCGCTGCTCAGCTGGTTCTCCGCCGCTCAGCTGGTTCGCGAAGCTCTGGCTATTTTTAAACAGCCAGGCTTCCCTATCGCAAACCAACAGACACCCTACTGCCCGCCCCCTGCAGGCTAGCAGCCAATCACACACTCACTCAGGCTCTCACACTGCCCCCCCCAGCAAACACACGCTCGGATACTTCCTCAGGAAGCAAACAAACCCAGACTCCGATAATTACCAGTGCCAGGCAAATTCCTGCTGTGAGCTGCTCTGCTGTCCCCGCTGCTCAGCTGGTTCTCCGCCGCTCAGCTGGTTCGCGAAGCTCTGGCTATTTTAAAACAGCCAGGTTTCCCTGTCGCAAACCAACAGACACCCTACTGCCCGCCCCCTGCAGGCTAGCAGCCAATCAGACACTCACTCAGGCTCTCACACTGCCCCCCCAGCAAACACACGCTCGGATACTTCCTCAGCAAGCAAACAAACCCAGACTCGGATACTTACCAGTCCCAGGCAAACTCCTGCTGTGTGCTGCTCTACTGTCCCCGCTGCTCAGCTGGTTCTCCGCCGGTCAGCTGGTTCGCGAAGCTCTGGCTATTTTTAAATAGCCAGGCTTCCCTGTCGCAAACCAACAGACACACTACTGCCCGCCCCCTGCAGGCTAGCAGCCAATCAGACACTCACTCAGGCTCTCACACTGCCCCCCCAGCAAACACACGCTCAGATTCTTCCTCAGCAAGCAAACAAACACAGACTCGGATACTTACCAGTCCCAGGCAAACTCCTGCTGTGTGCTGCTCTGCTGTCCCCGCTGCTCAGCTGGTTCTCCGCCGCTCAGCTTGTTCGCGAAGCTCTGGCTATTTTTAAACAGCCAGGCTTCCCTGTCGCAAACCAAGAGACACGCTACTGCCCGCCCCCTGCAGGCTAGCAGCCAATCAGACACTCACTCAGGCTCTCACACTGCCCCCCCAGCAAACACACGCTCGGATACTTCCTCAGCAAGCAAACAAACACAGACTCGGATACTTACCAGTGCCAGGCAAACTCCTGCTGTGTGCTGCTCTGCTGTCCCCGCAGCTCAGCTGGTTCTCCGCCGCTCAGCTGGTTCGCGAAGCTCTGGCTATTTTTAAACAGCCAGGCTTCCCTATCGCAAACCAACAGACACCCTACTGCCCGCCCCCTGCAGGCTAGCAGCCAATCAGACACTCACTCAGGCTCTCACACTGCCCCCCCAGCAAACACACGCTCGGATACTTCCTCAGCAAGCAAACAAACCCAGACTCGGATACTTACCAGTCCCAGGCAAACTCCTGCTGTGTGCTGCTCTACTGTCCCCGCTGCTCAGCTGGTTCTCCGCCGGTCAGCTGGTTCGCGAAGCTCTGGCTATTTTTAAATAGCCAGGCTTCCCTGTCGCAAACCAACAGACACACTACTGCCCGCCCCCTGCAGGCTAGCAGCCAATCAGACACTCACTCAGGCTCTCACACTGCCCCCACAGCAAACACACGCTCAGATTCTTCCTCAGCAAGCAAACAAACACAGACTCGGATACTTACCAGTGCCAGGCAAACTCCTGCTGTGTGCTGCTCTGCTGTCCCCGCAGCTCAGCTGGTTCTCCGCCGCTCAGCTGGTTCGCGAAGCTCTGGCTATTTTTAAACAGCCAGGCTTCCCTGTCGCAAACCAACAGACACCCTACTGCCCGCCCCCTGCAGGCTAGCAGCCAATCAGACACTCATTCAGGCTCTCACACTACCCCCCCAGCAAACACACGCTCGGATACTACCTCAGCAAGCAAACAAACACAGACTCGGATACTTACCAGTCCCAGGCAAACTCCTGCTGTGTGCTGCTCTGCTGTCCCCGCTGCTCAGCTGGTTGTCCGCCGCTCAGCTGGTACGCGAACCTCTGGCTATTTTTAAACAGCCAGGCTTCCCTTTCGCAAACCAACAGACACCCTACTGCCCGCCCCCTGCAGGCTAGCAGCCAATCAGACACTCACTCAGGCTCTCACACTGCCCCCCCAGCAAACACACGCTCGGATACTTCCTCAGCAAGCAAACAAACACAGACTCGGATACTTACCAGTCCCAGGCAAACTCCTGCTGTGAGCTGCTCTGCTGTCCCCGCTGCTCAGCTGGTTCTCCGCCGCTCAGCTGGTTCGCGAAACTCTGGCTATTTTTAAACAGCCAGGCTTCCCTATCGCAAACCAACAGACACCCTACTGCCCGCCCCCTGCAGGCTAGCAGCCAATCACACACTCACTCAGGCTCTCACACTGCCCCCCCAGCAAACACACGCTCGGATACTTCCTCAGGAAGCAAACAAACCCAGACTCCGATACTTACCAGTGCCAGGCAAACTCCTGCTGTGAGCTGCTCTGCTGTCCCCGCTGCTCAGCTGGTTCTCCGCCGCTCAGCTGGTTCGCGAAGCTCTGGCTATTTTTAAACAGCCAGGCTTCCCTGTCGCAAACCAACAGACACCCTACTGCCCGCCCCCTGCAGGCTAGCAGCCAATCAGACACTCACTCAGGCTCTCACACTACCCCCCCAGCAAACACACGCTCGGATACTACCTCAGCAAGCAAACAAACACAGACTCGGATACTTACCAGTCCCAGGCAAACTCCTGCTGTGTGCTGCTCTGCTGTCCCCGCTGCTCAGCTGGTTCTCCGCCGCTCAGCTGGTACGCGAAGCTCTGGCTATTTTTAAACAGCCAGGCTTCCCTGTCGCAAACCAACAGACACCCTACTGCCCGCCCCCTGCAGGCTAGCAGCCAATCAGACACTCACTCAGGCTCTCACACTGCCGCCCAGCAAACACACGCTCGGATTCTTCCTCAGCAAGCAAACAAACACAGACTCGGATACTTACCAGTCCCAGGAAAACTCCTGCTGTGTGCTGCTCTGCTGTCCCCGCTGCTCAGCTGGTTCTCCGCCGCTCAGCTTGTTCGCGAAGCTCTGGCTATTTTTAAACAGCCAGGCTTCCCTGTCGCAAACCAACAGACACGCTACTGCCCGCCCCCTGCAGGCTAGCAGCCAATCAGACACTCACTCAGGCTCTCACACTGCCCCCCCAGCAAACACACGCTCGGATACTTCCTCAGCAAGCAAACAGACACAGACTCAGATACTTACCAGTCCCAGGAAAACTCCTGCTGTGTGCTGCTCTGCTGTCCCCGCTGCTCAGCTGGTTCTCCGCCGCTCAGCTGGTTCGCGAAGCTCTGGCTATTTTTAAACAGCCAGGCTTCCCTGTCGCAAACCAACAGACACCCTACTGCCCGCCCCCTGCAGGCTAGCAGCCAATCAGACACTCACTCAGGCTCTCACACTGCCCCCCCAGCAAACACACGCTCGGATACTTCCTCAGCAAGCAAACAAACACAGACTCGAATACTTACCAGTCCCAGGCAAACTCCTGCTGTGAGCTGCTCTGCTGTCCCCGCTGCTCAGCTGGTTCTCCGCCGCTCAGCTGGTTCGCGAAGCTCTGGCTCTTTTTAAACAGCCAGGCTTCCCTGTCGCAAACCAACAGACACCCTACTGCCCGCTCCCTGCGGCTAGCAGCCAATCAGACACTCACTCAGGCTCTCACACTGCCCCCCCAGCAAACACACGCTCGGATACTTCCTCAGCAAGCAAACAAACACAGACTCGGATAATTACCAGACCCAGGCAAACTCCTGCTGTGTGCTGCTCTGCTGTCCCCGCTACTCAGCTGGTTCTCCGCCGCTCAGCTGGTTCGCGAAGCTCTGGCTATTTTTAAACAGCCAGGCTTCCCTGTCCCAAACCAACAAACACCCTACTGCCCGCCCCCTGCAGGCTCGCAGCCAATCAGACACTCACTCAGGCTCTCACACTGCCCCCACAGCAAACACACGCTCGGATTCTTCCTCAGCAAGCAAACAAACGCAGACTCGGATACTTACCAGTCCCAGGGAAACTTCCGCTGTGAGCTGCTCTGCTGTCCCCACGGCTCAGCTGGTTCTCCGCCGCTCAGCTGGTTCATGAAGCTCTGGCTATTTTTAAACAGCCAGGCTTCCCTGTCGCAAACCAACAGACACCCTAATGCCCGCCCCCTGCAGGCTAGCAGCCAATCAGACACTCACTGACTCTCTCACACTGCCCCCCCAGCAAACACACGCTCGGATACTTCCTCAGCAAGCAAACAAACCCAGACTCGGATGCTTACCAGTCCCAGGGAAACTCCCGCTGTGAGCTGCTCTGCTGTCCCCACGGCTCAGCTGGTTCTCCGCCGCTCAGCTGGTTCATGAAGCTCTGGCTATTTTTAAACAGCCAGGCTTCCCTGTCGCAAACCAACAGACACCCTACTGCCCGCCCCCTGCAGGCTAGCAGCCAATCAGACACTCATTCAGGGTCTCACACTGCCCCCCCAGCAAACACACGCTCAGATACTTCCTCAGCAAGCAAACAAACACAGACTCGGATACTTACCAGTCCCAGGCAAACTCCTGCTGTGAGCTGCTCTGCTGTCCCCGCTGCTCAGCTGGTTCTCCGCCGCTCAGCTGGTTCGCGAAGCTCTGGCTATTTTTAAACAGCCAGGCTTCCCTGTCGCAAACCAACAGACACCCTACTGCCCGCCCCCTGCAGGCTAGCAGCCAATCACACACTCACTCAGGCTCTCACACTGCCCCCCCAGCAAACACACGCTCGGATACTTCCTCAGCAAGCAAACAAACCCAGACTCCGATACTTACCAGTGCCAGGCAAACTCCTGCTGTGAGCTGCTCTGCTGTCCCCGCTGCTCAGCTGGTTCTCCGCCGCTCAGCTGGTTCGCGAAGCTCTGGCTATTTTTAAACAGCCAGGCTTCCCTGTCGCAAACCAACAGACACCCTACTGCCCGCCCCCTGCAGGCTAGCAGCCAATCAGACACTCACTCAGGCTCTCACACTACCCCCCCAGCAAACACACGCTCGGATGCTACCTCAGCAAGCAAACAAACACAGACTCGGATACTTACCAGTCCCAGGCAAACTCCTGCTGTGTGCTGCTCTGCTGTCCCCGCTGCTCAGCTGGTTCTCCGCCGCTCAGCTGGTACGCGAAGCACTGGCTATTTTTAAACAGCCAGGCTTCCCTGTCGCAAACCAACAGACACCCTACTGCCCGCTCCCTGCGGCTAGCAGCCAATCAGACACTCACTCAGTCTCTCACACTGCCCCCCCCAGGAAACACACGCTCGGATACTTCCTCAGCAAGCAAACAAACACAGACTCGGATAATTACCAGTCCCAGGCAAACTCCTGCTGTGTGCTGCTCTGCTGTCCCCGCTACTCAGCTGGTTCTCCGTCGCTCAGCTGGTTCGCGAAGCTCTGGCTATTTTTAAACAGCCAGGCTTCCCTGTCACAAACCAACAGACACGCTACTGCCCGCCCCCTGCAGGCTAGCAGCCAATCAGACACTCACTCAGGCTCTCACACTGCCGCCCAGCAAACACACGCTCGGATTCTTCCTCAGCAAGCAAACAAACACAGACTCGGATACTTACCAGTCCCAGGCAAACTCCTGCTGTGAGCTGCTCTGCTGTCCACGCTGCTCAGCTGGTTCTCCGCCGCTCAGCTGGTTCGCGAAGCTCTGGCTATTTTTAAACAGCCAGGCTTCCCTGTCCCAAACCAACAAACACCCTACTGCCCGCCCTCTGCAGGCTAGCAGCTAATCAGACACTCACTCAGGCTCTCACACTGCCCCCCCAGCAAACACACGCTCGGATACTTCCTCAGCAAGCAAACAAACCCTGACTCGGATACTTACCAGACCCAGGCAAACTCCTGCTGTGAGCTGCTCTGCTGTCCCCGCTGCTCAGCTGGTTCTCCGCCGCTCAGCTGGTTCGCGAAGCTCTGGCTATTTTTAAACAGCCAGGCTTCCCTGTCGCAAACCAACAGACACCCTACTGCCCGCCTCCTGCAGGCTAGCAGCCAATCAGACACTCACTGACTCTCTCACACTGCCCCCCCAGCAAACACACGCTCGGATACTTCCTCAGCAAGCAAACAAACCCAGACTCGGATACTTACCAGTCCCAGGCAATCTCCTGCTGTGTGCTGCTCTGCTGTCCCCGCTGCTCAGCTGGTTCTCCGCCGCTCAGCTGGTACGCGAAGCTCTGGCTATTTTTAAACAGCCAGGCTTCCCTGTCGCAAACCAACAGACACCCTACTGCCCGCCCCCTGCAGGCTAGCAGCCAATCAGACACTCACTCAGGCTCTCACACTGCCCCCCCAGCAAACACACGCTCGGATTCTTCCTCAGCAAGCAAACAAACGCAGACTCGGATACTTACCAGTCCCAGGCAAACTCCTGCTGTGAGCTGCTCTGCTGTCCCCGCTGCTCAGCTGGTTCTCCGCCGCTCAGCTGGTTCGCGAAGCTCTGGCTATTTTTAAACAGCCAGGCTTCCCTATCGCAAACCAACAGACACCCTACTGCCCGCCCCCTGCAGGCTAGCAGCCAATCACACACTCACTCAGGCTCTCACACTGCCCCCCCAGCAAACACACGCTCGGATACTTCCTCAGCAAGCAAACAAACCCAGACTCCGATACTTACCAGTGCCAGGCAAACTCCTGCTGTGTGCTGCTCTGCTGTCCCCGCTGCTCAGCTGGTTCTCCGCCGCTCAGCTGGTACGCGAAGCTCTGGCTATTTTTAAACAGCCGGGCTTCTCTGTCGCAAACAAATAGACAGCCTACTGCCCGCCCCCTGCAGGCTAGCAGCCAATCAGACACTCACTCAGGCTCTCACACTGCCCCCCCAGCAAACACACGCTCAGATTCTTCCTCAGCAAGCAAACAAACACAGACTTGGATACTTACCAGTCCCAGGCAAACTCCTGCTGTGTGCTGCTCTGCTGTCCCCGCTACTCAGCTGGTTCTCCGCCGCTCAGCTGGTTCGCGAAGCTCTGCCTATTTTTAAACAGCCAGGCTTCCCTGTCACAAACCAACAGACACGCTACTGCCCGCCCCCTGCAGGCTAGCAGCCAATCAGACACTCACTCAGGCTCTCACACTGCCCCCCCAGCAAACACACGCTCGGATACTTCCTCAGCAAGCAAACAAACCCAGACTCGGATACTTACCAGACCCAGGCAAACTCCTGCTGTGAGCTGCTCTGCTGTCCCCGCTGCTCAGCTGGTTCTCCGCCGCTCAGCTGGTTCGCGAAGCTCTGGCTATTTTTAAACAGCCAGGCTTCCCTGTCGCAAACCAACAGACACCCTAATGCCCGCCTCCTGCAGGCTAGCAGCCAATCAGACACTCACTGACTCTCTCACACTGCCCCCCCAGCAAACACACGCTTGGATACTTCTTCAGCAAGCAAACAAACCCAGACTCGGATACTTACCAGTCCCAGGCAAACTCCTGCTGTGTGCTGCTCTGCTGTCCCCGCTGCTCAGCTGGTTCTCCGCCGCTCAGCTGGTACGCGAAGCTCTGGCTATTTTTAAACAGCCAGGCTTCCCTGTCGCAAACCAACAGACACCCTACTGCCGCTCCCTGCAGGCTAGCAGCCAATCAGACACTCACTCAGGCTCTCACACTGCCCCCCCAGCAAACACACGCTCGGATTCTTCCTCAGCAAGCAAACAAACGCAGACTCGGATACTTACCAGTCCCAGGGAAACTCCTGCTGTGAGCTGCTCTGCTGTCCCCACGGCTCAGCTGGTTCTCCGCCGCTCAGCTGGTTCATGAAGCTCTGGCTATTTTTAAACAGCCAGGCTTCCCTGTCGCAAACCAACAGACACCCTACTGCCAGCCCCCTGCAGGCTAGCAGCCAATCAGACACTCACTCAGGCTCTCACACTGCCCCTCCCAGCAAACACACGCTCAGATACTTCCTCAGCAAGCAAACAAACACAGACTCGGATACTTACCAGACCCAGGCAAACGCCTGCTGTGAGCTGCTCTGCTGTCCCCGCTGCTCAGCTGGTTCTCCGCCGCTCAGCTGGTTCGCGAAGCTCTGGCTATTTTTAAACAGCCAGGCTTCCCTGTCGCAAACCAACAGACACTCTACTGCCCGCCCCCTGCAGGCTAGCAGCCAATCAGACACTCATTCAGGCTCTCACACTGCCCCCCCAGCAAACACACGCTCGGATACTACCTCAGCAAGCAAACAAACACAGACTCGGATACTTACCAGTCCCAGGCAAACTCCTGCTGTGTGCTGCTCTGCTGTCCCCGCTGCTCAGCTGGTTCTCCGCCGCTCAGCTGGTACGCGAAGCTCTGGCTATTTTTAAACAGCCGGGCTTCTCTGTCGCAAAAAAATAGACAGCCTACTGCCCGCCCCCTGCAGGCTAGCTGCCAATCAGACACTCACTCAGGCTCTCACACTGCCCCCCCAGCAAACACACGCTCAGATTCTTCCTCAGCAAGCAAACAAACACAGACTTGGATACTTACCAGTCCCAGGCAAACTCCTGCTGTGTGCTGCTCTGCTGTCCCCGCTACTCAGCTGGTTCTCCGCTGCTCAGCTGGTTCGCGAAGCTCTGCCTATTTTTAAACAGCCAGGCTTCCCTGTCACAAACCAACAGACATGCTACTGCCCGCCCCCTGCAGGCTAGCAGCCAATCAGACACTCACTCAGGCTCTCACACTGCCGCCCAGCAAACACACGCTCGGATTCTTCCTCAGCAAGCAAACAAACACAGACTCGGATACTTACCAGTACCAGGCAAACTCCTGCTGTGAGCTGCTCTGCTGTCCACGCTGCTCAGCTGGTTCTCCGCCGCTCAGCTGGTTCGCGAAGCTCTGGCTATTTTTAAACAGCCAGGCTTCCCTATCGCAAACCAACAGACACCCTACTGCCCGCCCCCTGCAGGCTAGCAGCCAATCACACACTCACTCAGGCTCTCACACTGCCCCCCCAGCAAACACACGCTCGGATACTTCCTCAGGAAGCAAACAAACCCAGACTCCGATACTTACCAGTGCCAGGCAAACTCCTGCTGTGAGCTGCTCTGCTGTCCCCGCTGCTCAGCTGGTTCTCCGCCGCTCAGCTGGTTCGCGAAGCTCTGGCTATTTTTAAACAGCCAGGCTTCCCTGTCGCAAACCAACAGACACCCTACTGCCCGCCCCCTGCAGGCTAGCAGCCAATCAGACACTCACTCAGGCTCTCACACTACCCCCCCAGCAAACACACGCTCGGATACTACCTCAGCAAGCAAACAAACACAGACTCGGATACTTACCAGTCCCAGGCAAACTCCTGCTGTGTGCTGCTCTGCTGTCCCCGCTGCTCAGCTGGTTCTCCGCCGCTCAGCTGGTACGCGAAGCTCTGGCTATTTTTAAACAGCCAGGCTTCCCTGTCGCAAACCAACAGACACGCTACTGCCCGCCCCCTGCAGGCTAGCAGCCAATCAGACACTCACTCAGGCTCTCACACTGCCCCCCCAGCAAACACACGCTCAGATTCTTCCTCAGCAAGCAAACAAACCCAGACTCGGATACTTACCAGTCCCAGGCAAACTCCTGCTGTGTGCTGCTCTGCTGTCCCCGCTGCTCAGCTGGTTCTCCGCCGCTCA
Organism: Lepidochelys olivacea; assembly: GCF_965140295.1. Classification (NCBI taxonomy): domain Eukaryota; kingdom Metazoa; phylum Chordata; order Testudines; family Cheloniidae; genus Lepidochelys; species Lepidochelys olivacea. Next base: position 561,876 of record NC_140432.1, on the reverse strand, counting down.
GCTTGTTCGCGAAGCTCTGGCTATTTTTAAACAGCCAGGCTTCCCTGTCGCAAACCAACAGACACGCTACTGCCCGCCCCCTGCAGGCTAGCAGCCAATCAGCCACTCACTCAGGCTCTCACACTGCCCCCCCAGCAAACACACGCTCGGATACTTCCTCAGCAAGCAAACAAACACAGACTCGGATACTTACCAGTGCCAGGCAAACTCCTGCTGTGTGCTGCTCTGCTGTCCCCGCTGCTCAGCTGGTTCTCCGCCGCTCAGCTGGTTCGCGAAGCTCTGGCTATTTTTAAACAGCCAGGCTTCCCTGTCGCAAACCAACAGACACCCTACTGCCCGCCCCCTGCAGGCTAGCAGCCAATCAGACACTCATTCAGGCTCTCACACTACCCCCCCAGCAAACACACGCTCGGATACTACCTCAGCAAGCAAACAAACACAGACTCGGATACTTACCAGTCCCAGGCAAACTCCTGCTGTGTGCTGCTCTGCTGTCCCCGCTGCTCAGCTGGTTGTCCGCCGCTCAGCTGGTACGCGAACCTCTGGCTATTTTTAAACAGCCAGGCTTCCCTGTCGCAAACCAACAGACACCCTACTGCCCGCCCCCTGCAGGCTAGCAGCCAATCAGACACTCACTCAGGCTCTCACACTGCCCCCCCAGCAAACACACGCTCGGATACTTCCTCAGCAAGCAAACAAACACAGACTCGGATACTTACCAGTCCCAGGCAAACTCCTGCTGTGAGCTGCTCTGCTGTCCCCGCTGCTCAGCTGCTTCTCCGCCGCTCAGCTGGTTCGCGAAGCTCTGGCTATTTTTAAACAGCCAGGCTTCCCTATCGCAAACCAACAGACACCCGACTGCCCGCCCCCTGCAGGCTAGCAGCCAATCACACACTCACTCAGGCTCTCACACTGCCCCCCCAGCAAACACACGCTCGGATACTTCCTCAGGAAGCAAACAAACCCAGACTCCGATACTTACCAGTGCCAGGCAAATTCCTGCTGTGAGCTGCTCTGCTGTCCCCGCTGCTCAGCTGGTTCTCCGCCGCTCAGCTGGTTCGCGAAGCTCTGGCTATTTTTAAACAGCCAGGCTTCCCTGTCGCAAACCAACAGACACCCTACTGCCCGCCCCCTGCAGGCTAGCAGCCAATCAGACACTCACTCAGGCTCTCACACTACCCCCCCAGCAAACACACGCTCGGATACTACCTCAGCAAGCAAACAAACACAGACTCGGATACTTACCAGTCCCAGGCAAACTCCTGCTGTGTGCTGCTCTGCTGTCCCCGCTGCTCAGCTGGTTCTCCGCCGCTCAGCTGGTTCGCGAAGCTCTGGCTATTTTTAAACAGCCAGGCTTCCCTGTCACAAACCAACAGACACCCTACTGCCCGCCCCCTGCAGGCTAGCAGCCAATCAGACACTCACTCAGGCTCTCACACTGCCGCCCAGCAAACACACGCTCGGATTCTTCCTCAGCAAGCAAACAAACCCAGACTCGGATACTTACCAGACCCAGGCAAAGTCCTGCTGTGAGCTGCTCTGCTGTCCCCGCTGCTCAGCTGGTTCTCCGCCGCTCAGCTGGTTCGCGAAGCTCTGGCTATTTTTAAACAGCCAGGCTTCCCTGTCGCAAACCAACAGACACCCTACTGCCCGCCCCCTGCAGGCTAGCAGCCAATCAGACACTCACTCAGGCTCTCACACTGCCCCCCCAGCAAACACACGCTCGGATACTTCCTCAGCAAGCAAACAAACCCAGACTCGGATACTTACCAGTCCCAGGCAAACTCCTGCTGTGTGCTGCTCTGCTGTCCCCGCTGCTCAGCTGGTTCTCCGCCGGTCAGCTGGTTCGCGAAGCTCTGGCTATTTTTAAACAGCCAGGCTTCCCTGTCGCAAACCAACAGACACCCTACTGCCCGCCCCCTGCAGGCTAGCAGCCAATCAGACACTCACTCAGGCTCTCACACTGCCCCCCCAGCAAACACACGCTCCCATACTTCCTCAGCAAGCAAACAAACACAGACTCGAATACTTACCAGTCCCAGGCAAACTCCTGCTGTGAGCTGCTCTGCTGTCCCCGCTGCTCAGCTGGTTCTCCGCCGCTCAGCTGGTTCGCGAAGCTCTGGCTCTTTTTAAACAGCCAGGCTTCCCTGTCGCAAACCAACAGACACCCTACTGCCCGCTCCCTGCGGCTAGCAGCCAATCAGACACTCACTCAGGCTCTCACACTGCCCCCCCAGCAAACACACGCTCGGATACTTCCTCAGCAAGCAAACAAACACAGACTCGGGTAATTACCATCCCAGGCAAACTCCTGCTGTGTGCTGCTCTGCTGTCCCCGCTACTCAGCTGGTTCTCCGCCGCTCAGCTGGTTCGCGAAGCTCTGGCTATTTTTAAACAGCCAGGCTTCCCTGTCCCAAACCAACAAACACCCTACTGCCCGCCCCCTGCAGGCTAGCAGCCAATCAGACACTCACTCAGGCTCTCACACTGCACCCCCAGCAAACACACGCTCGGATACTTCCTCAGCAAGCAAACAAACCCAGACTCGGATACTTACCAGACCCAGGCAAACGCCTGCTGTGAGCTGCTCTGCTGTCCCCGCTGCTCAGCTGGTTCTCCGCCGCTCAGCTGGTTCGCGAAGCTCTGGCTATTTTTAAACAGCCAGGCTTCCCTGTCGCAAACCAACAGACACTCTACTGCCCGCCCCCTGCAGGCTAGCAGCCAATCAGACACTCATTCAGGCTCTCACACTGCCCCCCCAGCAAACACACGCTCAGATACTACCTCAGCAAGCAAACAAACACAGACTCGGATACTTACCAGTCCCAGGCAAACTCCTGCTGTGTGCTGCTCTGCTGTCCCCGCTGCTCAGCTGGTTCTCCGCCGCTCAGCTGGTACGCGAAGCTCTGGCTATTTTTAAACAGCCGGGCTTCTCTGTCGCAAACAAATAGACAGCCTACTGCCCGCCCCGTGCAGGCTAGCAGCCAATCAGACACTCACTCAGGCTCTCACACTGCCCCCCCAGCAAACACACGCTCGGATACTTCCTCAGCAAGCAAACAAACCCAGACTCCGATACTTACCAGTGCCAGGCAAATTCCTGCTGTGAGCTGCTCTGCTGTCCCCGCTGCTCAGCTGGTTCTCCGCCGCTCAGCTGGTTCGCGAAGCTCTGGCTATTTTTAAACAGCCAGGCTTCCCTGTCGCAAACCAACAGACACCCTACTGCCCGCCCCCTGCAGGCTAGCAGCCAATCAGACACTCATTCAGGCTCTCACACTACCCCCCCAGCAAACACACGCTCGGATACTACCTCAGCAAGCAAACAAACACAGACTCGGATACTTACCAGTCCCAGGCAAACTCCTGCTGTGTGCTGCTCTGCTGTCCCCGCTGCTCAGCTGGTTGTCCGCCGCTCAGCTGGTACGCGAACCTCTGGCTATTTTTAAACAGCCAGGCTTCCCTGTCGCAAACCAACAGACACCCTACTGCCCGCCCCCTGCAGGCTAGCAGCCAATCAGACACTCACTCAGGCTCTCACACTGCCCCCCCAGCAAACACACGCTCGGATACTTCCTCAGCAAGCAAACAAACACAGACTCGGATACTTACCAGTCCCAGGCAAACTCCTGCTGTGAGCTGCTCTGCTGTCCCCGCTGCTCAGCTGCTTCTCCGCCGCTCAGCTGGTTCGCGAAGCTCTGGCTATTTTTAAACAGCCAGGCTTCCCTATCGCAAACCAACAGACACCCGACTGCCCGCCCCCTGCAGGCTAGCAGCCAATCACACACTCACTCAGGCTCTCACACTGCCCCCCCAGCAAACACACGCTCGGATACTTCCTCAGGAAGCAAACAAACCCAGACTCCGATACTTACCAGTGCCAGGCAAATTCCTGCTGTGAGCTGCTCTGCTGTCCCCGCTGCTCAGCTGGTTCTCCGCCGCTCAGCTGGTTCGCGAAGCTCTGGCTATTTTTAAACAGCCAGGCTTCCCTGTCGCAAACCAACAGACACCCTACTGCCCGCCCCCTGCAGGCTAGCAGCCAATCAGACACTCACTCAGGCTCTCACACTACCCCCCCAGCAAACACACGCTCGGATACTACCTCAGCAAGCAAACAAACACAGACTCGGATACTTACCAGTCCCAGGCAAACTCCTGCTGTGTGCTGCTCTGCTGTCCCCGCTGCTCAGCTGGTTCTCCGCCGCTCAGCTGGTTCGCGAAGCTCTGGCTATTTTTAAACAGCCAGGCTTCCCTGTCACAAACCAACAGACACCCTACTGCCCGCCCCCTGCAGGCTAGCAGCCAATCAGACACTCACTCAGGCTCTCACACTGCCGCCCAGCAAACACACGCTCGGATTCTTCCTCAGCAAGCAAACAAACCCAGACTCGGATACTTACCAGACCCAGGCAAAGTCCTGCTGTGAGCTGCTCTGCTGTCCCCGCTGCTCAGCTGGTTCTCCGCCGCTCAGCTGGTTCGCGAAGCTCTGGCTATTTTTAAACAGCCAGGCTTCCCTGTCGCAAACCAACAGACACCCTACTGCCCGCCCCCTGCAGGCTAGCAGCCAATCAGACACTCACTCAGGCTCTCACACTGCCCCCCCAGCAAACACACGCTCGGATACTTCCTCAGCAAGCAAACAAACCCAGACTCGGATACTTACCAGTCCCAGGCAAACTCCTGCTGTGTGCTGCTCTGCTGTCCCCGCTGCTCAGCTGGTTCTCCGCCGGTCAGCTGGTTCGCGAAGCTCTGGCTATTTTTAAACAGCCAGGCTTCCCTGTCGCAAACCAACAGACACCCTACTGCCCGCCCCCTGCAGGCTAGCAGCCAATCAGACACTCACTCAGGCTCTCACACTGCCCCCCCAGCAAACACACGCTCCCATACTTCCTCAGCAAGCAAACAAACACAGACTCGAATACTTACCAGTCCCAGGCAAACTCCTGCTGTGAGCTGCTCTGCTGTCCCCGCTGCTCAGCTGGTTCTCCGCCGCTCAGCTGGTTCGCGAAGCTCTGGCTCTTTTTAAACAGCCAGGCTTCCCTGTCGCAAACCAACAGACACCCTACTGCCCGCTCCCTGCGGCTAGCAGCCAATCAGACACTCACTCAGGCTCTCACACTGCCCCCCCAGCAAACACACGCTCGGATACTTCCTCAGCAAGCAAACAAACACAGACTCGGGTAATTACCATCCCAGGCAAACTCCTGCTGTGTGCTGCTCTGCTGTCCCCGCTACTCAGCTGGTTCTCCGCCGCTCAGCTGGTTCGCGAAGCTCTGGCTATTTTTAAACAGCCAGGCTTCCCTGTCCCAAACCAACAAACACCCTACTGCCCGCCCCCTGCAGGCTAGCAGCCAATCAGACACTCACTCAGGCTCTCACACTGCACCCCCAGCAAACACACGCTCGGATACTTCCTCAGCAAGCAAACAAACCCAGACTCGGATACTTACCAGACCCAGGCAAACGCCTGCTGTGAGCTGCTCTGCTGTCCCCGCTGCTCAGCTGGTTCTCCGCCGCTCAGCTGGTTCGCGAAGCTCTGGCTATTTTTAAACAGCCAGGCTTCCCTGTCGCAAACCAACAGACACTCTACTGCCCGCCCCCTGCAGGCTAGCAGCCAATCAGACACTCATTCAGGCTCTCACACTGCCCCCCCAGCAAACACACGCTCAGATACTACCTCAGCAAGCAAACAAACACAGACTCGGATACTTACCAGTCCCAGGCAAACTCCTGCTGTGTGCTGCTCTGCTGTCCCCGCTGCTCAGCTGGTTCTCCGCCGCTCAGCTGGTACGCGAAGCTCTGGCTATTTTTAAACAGCCGGGCTTCTCTGTCGCAAACAAATAGACAGCCTACTGCCCGCCCCGTGCAGGCTAGCAGCCAATCAGACACTCACTCAGGCTCTCACACTGCCCCCCCAGCAAACACACGCTCGGATACTTCCTCAGCAAGCAAACAAACCCAGACTCCGATACTTACCAGTGCCAGGCAAATTCCTGCTGTGAGCTGCTCTGCTGTCCCCGCTGCTCAGCTGGTTCTCCGCCGCTCAGCTGGTTCGCGAAGCTCTGGCTATTTTTAAACAGCCAGGCTTCCCTGTCGCAAACCAACAGACACCCTACTGCCCGCCCCCTGCAGGCTAGCAGCCAATCAGACACTCACTCAGGCTCTCACACTGCCCCCCCAGCAAACACACGCTCGGATACCACCTCAGCAAGCAAACAAACACAGACTCGGATACTTACCAGTCCCAGGCAAACTCCTGCTGTGTGCTGCTCTGCTGTCCCCGCTGCTCAGCTGGTTCTCCGACGCTCAGCTGGTACGCGAAGCTCTGGCTATTTTTAAACAGCCAGGCTTCCCTGTCGCAAACAAATAGACAGCCTACTGCCCGCCCCCTGCAGGCTAGCAGCCAATCAGACACTCACTCAGGCTCTCACACTGCCCCCCCAGCAAACACACGCTCGGATACTTCCTCAGCAAGCAAACAAACCCAGACTCGGATACTTCCCAGTCCCAGGGAAACTCCCGCTGTGAGCTGCTCTGCTGTCCCCACGGCTCAGCTGGTTCTCCGCCGCTCAGCTGGTTCATGAAGCTCTGGCTATTTTTAAACAGCCAGGCTTCCCTGTCGCAAACCAACAGACACCCTACTGCCCGCCCCCTGCAGGCTAGCAGCCAATCAGACATTCATTCAGGGTCTCACACTGCCCCCCCAGCAAACACACGCTCGGATACTACCTCAGCAAGCAAACAAACACAGACTCGGATACCTACCAGTCCCAGGCAAACTCCTGCTGTGTGCTGCTCTGCTGTCCCCGCTGCTGAGCTGGTTCTCCGCCGCTCAGCTGGTACGAGAAGCTCTGGCTATTTTTAAACAGCCGGGCTTCCCTGTCGCAAACAAATAGACAGCCTACTGCCCGCCCCCTGCAGGCTAGCAGCCAATCAGACACTCACTCAGGTTCTCACACTGCCCCCCCCAGCAAACACACGCTCGGATACTACCTCAGCAAGCAAACAAACACAGACTCGGATACTTACCAGTCCCAGGCAAACTCCTGCTGTGAGCTGCTCTGCTGTCCCCGCTGCTCAGCTGGTTCTCCGCCGCTCAGCTGGTTCGCGAAGCTTTGGCTATTTTTAAACAGCCAGGCTTCCCTGTCGCAAACCAACAGACACCCTACTGCCCGCCCCCTGCAGGCTAGCAGCCAATCAGACACTCACTCAGGCTCTCACACTGCCCCCCCAGCAAACACACGCTCGGATACTTCCTCAGCAAGCAAACAAACACAGACTCGGATACTTACCAGTCCCAGGCAAACTCCTGCTGTGAGCTGCTCTGCTGTCCCCGCTGCTCAGCTGGTTCTCCGCCGCTCAGCTGGTTCGCGAAGCTCTGGCTATTTTTAAACAGCCAGGCTTCCCTATCGCAAACCAACAGACACCCTACTGCCCGCCCCCTGCAGGCTAGCAGCCAATCACACACTCACTCAGGCTCTCACACTGCCCCCCCAGCAAACACACGCTCGGATACTTCCTCAGCAAGCAAACAAACCCAGACTCCGATACTTACCAGTGCCAGGCAAACTCCTGCTGTGAGCTGCTCTGCTGTCCCCGCTGCTCAGCTGGTTCTCCGCCGCTCAGCTGGTTCGCGAAGCTCTGGCTATTTTTAAACAGCCAGGCTTCCCTGTCGCAAACCAACAGAGACCCTACTGCCCGCCCCCTGCAGGCTAGCAGCCAATCAGACACTCACTCAGGCTCTCACACTACCCCCCCAGCAAACACACGCTCGGATACTACCTCAGCAAGCAAACAAACACAGACTCGGATACTTACCAGTCCCAGGCAAACTCCTGCTGTGTGCTGCTCTGCTGTCCCCGCTGCTCAGCTGGTTCTCCGCCGCTCAGCTGGTACGCGAAGCTCTGGCTATTTTTAAACAGCCAGGCTTCCCTGTCGCAAACCAACAGACACGCTACTGCCCGCCCCCTGCAGGCTAGCAGCCAATCAGACACTCACTCAGGCTCTCACACTGCCCCCCCAGCAAACACACGCTCGGATACTTCCTCAGCAAGCAAACAAACACAGACTCGGATACGTACCAGTCCCAGGCAAACTCCTGCTGTGTGCTGCTCTGCTGTCCCCGCTGCTCAGCTGGTTCTCCGCCGCTCAGCTGGTTCGCGAAGCTCTGGCTATTTTTAAACAGCCAGGCTTCCCTATCGCAAACCAACAGACACCCTACTGCCCGCCCCCTGCAGGCTAGCAGCCAATCACACACTCACTCAGGCTCTCACACTGCCCCCCCAGCAAACGCACGCTCGGATACTTCCTCAGCAAGCAAACAAACCCAGACTCCGATACTTACCAGTGCCAGGCAAACTCCTGCTGTGAGCTGCTCTGCTGTCCCCGCTGCTCAGCTGGTTCTCCGCCGCTCAGCTGGTTCGCGAAGCACTGGCTATTTTTAAACAGCCAGGCTTCCCTGTCGGAAACCAACAGACACCCTACTGCCCGCTCCCTGCAGCTAGCAGCCAATCAGACACTCACTCAGTCTCTCACACTGCCCCCCCAGGAAACACACGCTCGGATACTTCCTCAGCAAGCAAACAAACACAGACTCGGATAATTACCAGTCCCAGGCAAACTCCTGCTGTGTGCTGCTCTGCTGTCCCCGCTACTCAGCTGGTTCTCCGCCGCTCAGCTGGTTCGCGAAGCTCTGCCTATTTTTAAACAGCCAGGCTTCCCTGTCACAAACCAACAGACACGCTACTGCCTGCCCCCTGCAGGCTCGCAGCCAATCAGACACTCACTCAGGCTCTCACACTGCCCCCCCAGCAAACACACGCTCGGATACTTCCTCAGCAAGCAAACAAACCCAGACTCGGATACTTACCAGTGCCAGGCAAACTCCTGCTGTGAGCTGCTCTGCTGTCCCCGCTGCTCAGCTGGTTCTCCGCCGCTCAGCTGGTTCGCGAAGCTCTGGCTATTTTTAAACAGCCAGGCTTCCCTGTCCCAAACCAACAAACACCCTACTGCCCGCCCCCTGCAGGCTAGCAGCCAATCAGACACTCACTCAGGCTCTCACACTGCCCCCCCAGCAAACACACGCTCGGATACTTCCGCAGCAAGCAAACAAACCCAGACTCCGATACTTACCAGTGCCAGGCAAACTCCTGCTGTGAGCTGCTCTGCTGTCCCCGCTGCTCAGCTGGTTCTCCGCCGCTCAGCTGGTTCGCGAAGCTCTGGCTATTTTTAAACAGCCAGGCTTCCCTGTCGCAAACCAACAGACACCCTACTGCCCGCCCCCTGCAGGCTAGCAGCCAATCACACACTCACTCAGGCTCTCACACTGCCCCCCCAGCAAACACACGCTCGGATACTTCCTCAGCAAGCAAACAAACACAGACTCGGATACTTACCAGTCCCAGGCAAACTCCTGCTGTGAGCTGCTCTGCTGTCCCCGCTGCTCAGCTGGTTCTCCACCGCTCAGCTGGTTCGCGAAGCTCTGGCTATTTTTAAACAGCCAGGCTTCCCTGTCGCAAACCAACAGACACGCTACTGCCCGCCCCCTGCAGGCTAGCAGCCAATCAGACACTCACTCAGGCTCTCACACTGCCCCCCCAGCAAACACACGCTCGGATACTTCCTCAGCAAGCAAACAAACACAGACTCGGATACTTACCAGTGCCAGGCAAACTCCTGCTGTGTGCTGCTCTGCTGTCCCCGCTGCTCAGCTGGTTCTCCGCCGCTCAGCTGGTTCGCGAAGCTCTGGCTATTTTTAAACAGCCAGGCTTCCCTGTCGCAAACCAACAGACACTCTACTGCCCGCCCCCTGCAGGCTAGCAGCCAATCAGACACTCATTCAGGCTCTCACACTGCCCCCCCAGCAAACACACGCTCGGATACTACCTCAGCAAGCAAACAAACACAGACTCGGATACTTACCAGTGCCAGGCAAACTCCTGCTGTGTGCTGCTCTGCTGTCCCCGCTGCTCAGCTGGTTGTCCGCCGCTCAGCTGGTACGCGAACCTGTGGCTATTTTTAAACAGCCAGGCTTCCCTGTCGCAAACCAACAGACACCCTACTGCCCGCCCCCTGCAGGCTAGCAGCCAATCAGACACTCACTCAGGCTCTCACACTGCCCCCCCAGCAAACACACGCTCGGATACTTCCTCAGCAAGCAAACAAACACAGACTCGGATACTTACCAGTCCCAGGCAAACTCCTGCTGTGAGCTGCTCTGCTGTCCCCGCTGCTCAGCTGGTTCTCCGCCGCTCAGCTGGTTCGCGAAGCTCTGGCTATTTTTAAACAGCCAGGCTTCCCTATCGCAAACCAACAGACACCCTACTGCCCGCCCCCTGCAGGCTAGCAGCCAATCACACACTCACTCAGGCTCTCACACTGCCCCCCCAGCAAACACACGCTCGGATACTTCCTCAGGAAGCAAACAAACCCAGACTCCGATACTTACCAGTGCCAGGCAAACTCCTGCTGTGAGCTGCTCTGCTGTCCCCGCTGCTCAGCTGGTTCTCCGCCGCTCAGCTGGTTCGCGAAGCTCTGGCTATTTTTAAACAGCCAGGCTTCCCTGTCGCAAACCAACAGACACCCTACTGCCCGCCCCCTGCAGGCTAGCAGCCAATCCGACACTCACTCAGGCTCTCACACTGCCGCCCAGCAAACACACGCTCGGATTCTTCCTCAGCAAGCAAACAAACACAGACTCGGATACTTACCAGTCCCAGGCAAACTCCTGCTGTGAGCTGCTCTGCTGTCCACGCTGCTCAGCTGGTTCTCCGCCGCTCAGCTGGTTCGCGAAGCTCTGGCTATTTTTAAACAGCCAGGCTTCCCTGTCCCAAACCAACAAACACCCTACTGCCCGCCCCCTGCAGGCTAGCAGCCAATCAGACACTCACTCAGGCTCTCACACTGCCCCCCCAGCAAACACACGCTCGGATACTTCCTCAGCAAGCAAACAAACCCAGACTCGGATACTTACCAGACCCAGGCAAACTCCTGCTGTGAGCTGCTCTGCTGTCCCCGCTGCTCAGCTGGTTCTCCGCCGCTCAGCTGGTTCGCGAAGCTCTGGCTATTTTTAAACAGCCAGGCTTCCCTGTCGCAAACCAACAGACACCCTACTGCCCGCCTCCTGCAGGCTAGCAGCCAATCAGACACTCACTCAGGCTCTCACACTGCCCCCCCAGCAAACACACGCTCGGATACTTCCTCAGCAAGCAAACAAACCCAGACTCGGATACTTACCAGTCCCAGGCAAACTTCTGCTGTGTGCTGCTCTGCTGTCCCCACTGTTCAGCTGGTTCTCCGCCGCTCAGCTGGTACGCGAAGCTCTGGCTATTTTTAAACAGCCAGGCTTCCCTGTCGCAAACCAACAGACACGCTACTGCCCGCTCCCTGCAGGCTAGCAGCCAATCAGACACTCACTCAGGCTCTCACACTGCCCCCCCAGCAAACACACGCTCAGATTCTTCCTCAGCAAGCAAACAAACCCAGACTCGGATACTTACCAGTCCCAGGCAAACTCCTGCTGTGTGCTGCTCTGCTGTCCCCGCTGCTCAGCTGGTTCTCCGCCGCTCAGCTTGTTCGCGAAGCTCTGGCTATTTTTAAACAGCCAGGCTTCCCTGTCGCAAACCAACAGACACGCTACTGCCCGCCCCCTGCAGGCTAGCAGCCAATCAGACACTCACTCAGGCTCTCACACTGCCCCCCCAGCAAACACACGCTCGGATACTTCCTCAGCAAGCTAACAAACACAGACTCGGATACTTACCAGTGCCAGGCAAACTCCTGCTGTGTGCTGCTCTGCTGTCCCCGCTGCTCAGCTGGTTCTCCGCCGCTCAGCTGGTTCGCGAAGCTCTGGCTATATTTAAACAGCCAGGCTTCCCTGTCGCAAACCAACAGACACCCTACTGCCCGCCCCCTGCAGGCTAGCAGCCAATCAGACACTCACTCAGTCTCTCACACTGCCCCCCCAGGAAACACACGCTCGGATACTTCCTCAGCAAGCAAACAAACACAGACTCGGATAATTACCAGTCCCAGGCAAACTCCTGCTGTGTGCTGCTCTGCTGTCCCCGCTACTCAGCTGGTTCTCCGCCGCTCAGCTGGTACGCGAAGCTCTGGCTATTTTTAAACAGCCAGGCTTCCCTGTCACAAACCAACAGACACGCTACTGCCCGCCCCCTGCAGGCTAGCAGCCAATCAGACACTCACTCAGGCTCTCACACTGCCGCCCAGCAAACACACGCTCGGATTCTTCCTCAGCAAGCAAACAAACACAGACTCGGATACTTACCAGTCCCAGGCAAACTCCTGCTGTGAGCTGCTCTGCTGTCCACGCTGCTCAGCTGGTTCTCCGCCGCTCAGCTGGTTCGCGAAGCTCTGGCTATTTTTAAACAGCCAGGCTTCCCTGTCCCAAACCAACAAACACCCTACTGCCCGCCCCCTGCAGGCTAGCAGCCAATCAGACACTCACTCAGGCTCTCACACTGCCCCCCCAGCAAACACACGCTCGGATACTTCCTCAGCAAGAAAACAAACACAGACTCGGATACTTACCAGACCCAGGCAAACTCCTGCTGTGAGCTGCTCTGCTGTCCCCGCTGCTCAGCTGGTTCTCCGCCGCTCAGCTGGTTCGCGAAGCTCTGGCTATTTTTAAACAGCCAGGCTTCCCTGTCGCAAACCAACAGACACCCTACTGCCCGCCTCCTGCAGGCTATCAGCCAATCAGACACTCACTCAGGCTCTCACACTGCCCCCCCAGCAAACACACGCTCGGATACTTCCTCAGCAAGCAAACAAACCCAGACTCGGATACTTACCAGTCCCAGGCAAACTTCTGCTGTGTGCTGCTCTGCTGTCCCCGCTGCTCAGCTGGTTCTCCGCCGCTCAGCTGGTACGCGAAGCTCTGGCTATTTTTAAACAGCCAGGCTTCCCTGTCGCAAACCAACAGACACCCTACTGCCCGCCCCCTGCAGGCTAGCAGCCAATCAGACACTCACTCAGGCTCTCACACTGCCGCCCAGCAAACACACGCTCGGATTCTTCCTCAGCAAGCAAACAAACGCAGACTCGGATACTTACCAGTCCCAGGCAAACTCCTGCTGTGAGCTGCTCTGCTGTCCCCGCTGCTCAGCTGCTTCTCCGCCGCTCAGCTGGTTCGCGAAGCTCTGGCTATTTTTAAACAGCCAGGCTTCCCTGTCGCAAACCAACAGACACCCTACTGCCCGCCCCCTGCAGGCTAGCAGCCAATCACACACTCACTCAGGCTCTCACACTGCCCCCCCAGCAAACACACGCTCGGATACTTCCTCAGCAAGCAAACAAACACAGACTCGGATACTTACCAGTCCCAGGCAAACTCCTGCTGTGAGCTGCTCTGCTGTCCCCGCTGCTCAGCTGGTTCTCCACCGCTCAGCTGGTTCGCGAAGCTCTGGCTATTTTTAAAAAGCCAGGCTTCCCTATCGCAAACCAACAGACACCCTACTGCCCGCCCCCTGCAGGCTAGCAGCCAATCAGACACTCACTCAGGCTCTCACACTGCCCCCCCAGCAAACACACGCTCGGATACTTCCTCAGCAAGCAAACAAACCCAGACTCCGATACTTACCAGTGCCAGGCAAACTCCTGCTGTGAGCTGCTCTGCTGTCCCCGCTGCTCAGCTGGTTCTCCGCCGCTCAGCTGGTTCGCGAAGCTCTGGCTATTTTTAAACAGCCAGGCTTCCCTGTCGCAAACCAACAGACACCCTACTGCCCGCCCCCTGCAGGCTAGCAGCCAATCAGACACTCACTCAGGCTCTCACACTACCCCCCCAGCAAACACACGCTCGGATACTACCTCAGCAAGCAAACAAACACAGACTCGGATACTTACCAGTCCCAGGCAAACTCCTGCTGTGTGCTGCTCTGCTGTCCCCGCTGCTCAGCTGGTTCTCCGCCGCTCAGCTGGTTCGCGAAGCTCTGCCTATTTTTAAACAGCCAGGCTTCCCTGTCACAAACCAAAAGACACGCTACTGCCTGCCCCCTGCAGGCTAGCAGCCAATCAGACACTCACTCAGGCTCTCACACTGCCCCCCCAGCAAACACACGCTCGGATACTTCCTCAGCAAGCAAACAAACCCAGACTCGGATACTTACCAGACCCAGGCAAACTCCTGCTGTGAGCTGCTCTGCTGTCCCCGCTGCTCAGCTGGTTCTCCGCCGCTCAGCTGGTTCGCGAAGCTCTGGCTATTTTTAAACAGCCAGGCTTCCCTGTCGCAAACCAACAGACACCCTACTGCCCGCCCCCTGCAGGCTAGCAGCCAATCACACACTCACTCAGGCTCTCACACTGCCCCCCCAGCAAACACACGCTCGGATACTTCCTCAGCAAGCAAACAAACACAGACTCGGATACTTACCAGTCCCAGGCAAACTCCTGCTGTGAGCTGCTCTGCTGTCCCCGCTGCTCAGCTGGTTCTCCACCGCTCAGCTGGTTCGCGAAGCTCTGGCTATTTTTAAACAGCCAGGCTTCCCTATCGCAAACCAACAGACACCCTACTGCCCGCCCCCTGCAGGCTAGCAGCCAATCACACACTCACTCAGGCTCTCACACTGCCCCCCCAGCAAACACACGCTCGGATACTTCCTCAGCAAGCAAACAAACCCAGACTCCGATACTTACCAGTGCCAGGCAAACTCCTGCTGTGAGCTGCTCTGCTGTCCCCGCTGCTCAGCTGGTTCTCCGCTGCTCAGCTGGTTCGCGAAGCTCTGGCTATTTTTAAACAGCCAGGCTTCCCTGTCGCAAACCAACAGACACCCTACTGCCCGCCCCCTGCAGGCTAGCAGCCAATCAGACACTCACTCAGGCTCTCACACTACCCCCCCAGCAAACACACGCTCGGATACTACCTCAGCAAGCAAACAAACACAGACTCGGATACTTACCAGTCCCAGGCAAACTCCTGCTGTGTGCTGCTCTGCTGTCCCCGCTGCTCAGCTGGTTCTCCGCCGCTCAGCTGGTTCGCGAAGCTCTGCCTATTTTTAAACAGCCAGGCTTCCCTGTCACAAACCAAAAGACACGCTACTGCCTGCCCCCTGCAGGCTAGCAGCCAATCAGACACTCACTCAGGCTCTCACACTGCCCCCCCAGCAAACACACGCTCGGATACTTCCTCAGCAAGCAAACAAACCCAGACTCGGATACTTACCAGACCCAGGCAAACTCCTGCTGTGAGCTGCTCTGCTGTCCCCGCTGCTCAGCTGGTTCTCCGCCGCTCAGCTGGTTCGCGAAGCTCTGGCTATTTTTAAACAGCCAGGCTTCCCTGTCGCAAACCAACAGACACCCTACTGCCCGCCTCCTGCAGGCTAGCAGCCAATCAGACACTCACTGACTCTCTCACACTGCCCCCCCAGCAAACACACGCTCGGATACTTCCTCAGCAAGCAAACAAACCCAGACTCGGATACTTACCAGTCCCAGGCAAACTCCTGCTGTGTGCTGCTCTGCTGTCCCCGCTGCTCAGCTGGTTCTCCGCCGCTCAGCTGGTACGCGAAGCTCTGGCTATTTTTAAACAGCCAGGCTTCCCTGTCGCAAACCAACAGACACCCTACTGCCCGCCCCCTGCAGGCTAGCAGCCAATCAGACACTCACTCAGGCTCTCACACTGCCCCCCCCAGCAAACACACGCTCGGATTCTTCCTCAGCAAGCAAACAAACGCAGACTCGGATACTTACCAGTCCCAGGGAAACTCCTGCTGTGAGCTGCTCTGCTGTCCCCACGGCTCAGCTGGTTCTCCGCCGCTCAGCTGGTTCATGAAGCTCTGGCTATTTTTAAACAGCCAGGCTTCCCTGTCGCAAACCAACAGACACCCTACTGCCCGCCCCCTGCAGGCTAGCAGCCAATCACACACTCACTCAGGCTCTCACACTGCCCTTCCCAGCAAACACACGCTCAGATACTTCCTCAGCAAGCAAACAAACACAGACTCGGATACTTACCAGACCCAGGCAAACGCCTGCTGTGAGCTGCTCTGCTGTCCCCGCTGCTCAGCTGGTTCTCCGCCGCTCAGCTGGTTCGCGAAGCTCTGGCTATTTTTAAACAGCCAGGCTTCCCTGTCGCAAACCAACAGACACTCTACTGCCCGCCCCCTGCAGGCTAGCAGCCAATCAGACACTCATTCAGGCTCTCACACTGCCCCCCCAGCAAACACACGCTCGGATACTACCTCAGCAAGCAAACAAACACAGACTCGGATACTTACCAGTCCCAGGCAAACTCCTGCTGTGTGCTGCTCTGCTGTCCCCGCTGCTCAGCTGGTTGTCCGCCGCTCAGCTGGTACGCGAACCTCTGGCTATTTTTAAACAGCCAGGCTTCCCTGTCGCAAACCAACAGACACCCTACTGCCCGCCCCCTGCAGGCTAGCAGCCAATCAGACACTCACTCAGTCTCTCACACTGCCCCCCCAGGAAACACACGTTCGGATACTTCCTCAGCAAGCAAACAAACACAGACTCGGATAATTACCAGTCCCAGGCAAACTCCTGCTGTGTGCTGCTCTGCTGTCCCCGCTACTCAGCTGGTTCTCCGCCGCTCAGCTGGTACGCGAAGCTCTGGCTATTTTTAAACAGCCAGGCTTCCCTGTCACAAACCAACAGACACGCTACTGCCCGCCCCCTGCAGGCTAGCAGCCAATCAGACACTCACTCAGGCTCTCACACTGCCGCCCAGCAAACACACGCTCGGATTCTTCCTCAGCAAGCAAACAAACACAGACTCGGATACTTACCAGTCCCAGGCAAACTCCTGCTGTGAGCTGCTCTGCTGTCCACGCTGCTCAGCTGGTTCTCCGCCGCTCAGCTGGTTCGCGAAGCTCTGGCTATTTTTAAACAGCCAGGCTTCCCTGTCCCAAACCAACAAACACCCTACTGCCCGCCCCCTGCAGGCTAGCAGCCAATCACACACTCACTCAGGCTCTCACACTGCCCCCCCAGCAAACACACGCTCGGATACTTCCTCAGCAAGCAAACAAACCCAGACTCGGATAAATACCAGACCCAGGCAAACTCCTGCTGTGAGCTGCTCTGCTGTCCCCGCTGCTCAGCTGGTTCTCCGCCGCTCAGCTGGTTCGCGAAGCTCTGGCTATTTTTAAACAGCCAGGCTTCCCTATCGCAAACCAACAGACACCCTACTGCCCGCCTCCTGCAGGCTAGCAGCCAATCAGACACTCACTCAGGCTCTCACACTGCCACCCCAGCAAACACACGCTCGGATACTTCCTCAGCAAGCAAACAAACCCAGACTCGGATACTTACCAGTCCCAGGCAAACTTCTGCTGTGTGCTGCTCTGCTGTCCCCGCTGTTCAGCTGGTTCTCCGCCGCTCAGCTGGTACGCGAAGCTCTGGCTATTTTTAAACAGCCAGGCTTCCCTGTCGCAAACCAACAGACACGCTACTGCCCGCCCCCTGCAGGCTAGCAGCCAATCAGACACTCACTCAGGCTCTCACACTGCCCCCCCAGCAAACACACGCTCAGATTCTTCCTCAGCAAGCAAACAAACGCAGACTCGGATACTTACCAGTCCCAGGCAAACTCCTGCTGTGTGCTGCTCTGCTGTCCCCGCTGCTCAGCTGGTTCTCCGCCGCTCAGCTTGTTCGCGAAGCTCTGGCTATTTTTAAACAGCCAGGCTTCCCTGTCGCAAACCAACAGACACGCTACTGCCCGCCCCCTGCAGGCTAGCAGCCAATCAGACACTCACTCAGGCTCTCACACTGCCCCCCCAGCAAACACACGCTCGGATACTTCCTCAGCAAGCTAACAAACACAGACTCGGATACTTACCAGTGCCAGGCAAACTCCTGCTGTGTGCTGCTCTGCTGTCCCCGCTGCTCAGCTGGTTCTCCGCCGCTCAGCTGGTTCGCGAAGCTCTGGCTATATTTAAACAGCCAGGCTTCCCTGTCGCAAACCAACAGACACCCTACTGCCCGCCCCCTGCAGGCTAGCAGCCAATCAGACACTCACTCAGTCTCTCACACTGCCCCCCCAGGAAACACACGCTCGGATACTTCCTCAGCAAGCAAACAAACCCAGACTCGGATACTTACCAGACCCAGGCAAACTCCTGCTGTGAGCTGCTCTGCTGTCCCCGCTGCTCAGCTGGTTCTCCGCCGCTCAGCTGGTTCGCGAAGCTCTGGCTATTTTTAAACAGCCAGGCTTCCCTGTCGCAAACCAACAGACACCCTACTGCCCGCCCCCTGCAGGCTAGCAGCCAATCACACACTCACTCAGGCTCTCACACTGCCCCTCCCAGCAAACACACGCTCAGATACTTCCTCAGCAAGCAAACAAACACAGACTCGGATACTTACCAGTCCCAGGCAAACTCCTGCTGTGTGCTGCTCTGCTGTCCCCGCTGCTCAGCTGGTTGTCCGCCGCTCAGCTGGTACGCGAACCTCTGGCTATTTTTAAACAGCCAGGCTTCCCTGTCGCAAACCAACAGACACCCTACTGCCCGCCCCCTGCAGGCTAGCAGCCAATCAGACACTCACTCAGTCTCTCACACTGCCCCCCCAGGAAACACACGTTCGGATACTTCCTCAGCAAGCAAACAAACACAGACTCGGATAATTACCAGTCCCAGGCAAACTCCTGCTGTGTGCTGCTCTGCTGTCCCCGCTACTCAGCTGGTTCTCCGCCGCTCAGCTGGTACGCGAAGCTCTGGCTATTTTTAAACAGCCAGGCTTCCCTGTCACAAACCAACAGACACGCTACTGCCCGCCCCCTGCAGGCTAGCAGCCAATCAGACACTCACTCAGGCTCTCACACTGCCGCCCAGCAAACACACGCTCGGATTCTTCCTCAGCAAGCAAACAAACACAGACTCGGATACTTACCAGTCCCAGGCAAACTCCTGCTGTGAGCTGCTCTGCTGTCCCCGCTGCTCAGCTGGTTCTCCGCCGCTCAGCTGGTTCGCGAAGCTCTGGCTATTTTTAAACAGCCAGGCTTCCCTGTCCCAAACCAACAAACACCCTACTGCCCGCCCCCTGCAGGCTAGCAGCCAATCAGACACTCACTCAGGCTCTCACACTGCCCCCCCAGCAAACACACGCTCGGATACTTCCTCAGCAAGCAAACAAACCCAGACTCGGATACTTACCAGACCCAGGCAAACTCCTGCTGTGAGCTGCTCTGCTCTCCCCGCTGCTCAGCTGGTTCTCCGCCGCTCAGCTGGTTCGCGAAGCTCTGGCTATTTTTAAACAGCCAGGCTTCCCTGTCGCAAACCAACAGACACCCTAATGCCCGCCTCCTGCAGGCTAGCAGCCAATCAGACACTCATTCAGGCTCTCACACTGCCCCCCCCCAGCAAACACACGCTCGGATTCTTCCTCAGCAAGGAAACAAACGCAGACTCGGATACTTACCAGACCCAGGCAAACTCCTGCTGTGAGCTGCTCTGCTGTCCCCGCTGCTCAGCTGGTTCTCCGCCGCTCAGCTGGTTCGCGAAGCTCTGGCTATTTTTAAACAGCCAGGCTTCCCTGTCGCAAACCAACAGACACCCTACTGCCCGCCCCCTGCAGGCTAGCAGCCAATCACACACTCACTCAGGCTCTCACACTGCCCCCCCAGCAAACACACGCTCGGATACTTCCTCAGCAAGCAAACAAACACAGACTCGGATACTTACCAGTCCCAGGCAAACTCCTGCTGTGAGCTGCTCTGCTGTCCCCGCTGCTCAGCTGGTTCTCCACCGCTCAGCTGGTTCGCGAAGCTCTGGCTATTTTTAAACAGCCAGGCTTCCCTGTCGCAAACCAACAGACACCCTACTGCCCGCCCCCTGCAGGCTAGCAGCCAATCAGACACTCACTCAGGCTCTCACACTGCCGCCCAGCAAACACACGCTCGGATTCTTCCTCAGCAAGCAAACAAACGCAGACTCGGATACTTACCAGTCCCAGGCAAACTCCTGCTGTGAGCTGCTCTGCTGTCCCCGCTGCTCAGCTGCTTCTCCGCCGCTCAGCTGGTTCGCGAAGCTCTGGCTATTTTTAAACAGCCAGGCTTCCCTATCGCAAACCAACAGACACCCTACTGCCCGCCCCCTGCAGGCTAGCAGCCAATCACACACTCACTCAGGCTCTCACACTGCCCCCCCAGCAAACACACGCTCGGATACTTCCTCAGCAAGCAAACAAACCCAGACTTCGATACTTACCAGTGCCAGGCAAACTCCTGCTGTGAGCTGCTCTGCTGTCCCCGCTGCTCAGCTGGTTCTCCGCCGCTCAGCTGGTTCGCGAAGCTCTGGCTATTTTTAAACAGCCAGGCTTCCCTGTCCCAAACCAACAAACACCCTACTGCCCGCCCCCTGCAGGGTAGCAGCCAATCAGACACTCACCAAGGCTCTCACACTGCCCCCCCAGCAAACACACGCTCGGATACTTCCGCAGCAAGCAAACAAACCCAGACTCCGATACTTACCAGTGCCAGGCAAACTCCTGCTGTGAGCTGCTCTGCTGTCCCCGCTGCTCAGCTGGTTCTCCGCCGCTCAGCTGGTTCGCGAAGCTCTGGCTATTTTTAAACAGCCAGGCTTCCCTGTCGCAAACCAACAGACACCCTACTGCCCGCCCCCTGCAGGCTAGCAGCCAATCACACACTCACTCAGGCTCTCACACTGCCCCTCCCAGCAAACACACGCTCAGATACTTCCTCAGCAAGCAAACAAACACAGACTCGGATACTTACCAGTCCCAGGCAAACTCCTGCTGTGTGCTGCTCTGCTGTCCCCGCTGCTCAGCTGGTTGTCCGCCGCTCAGCTGGTACGCGAACCTCTGGCTATTTTTAAACAGCCAGGCTTCCCTGTCGCAAACCAACAGACACCCTACTGCCCGCCCCCTGCAGGCTAGCAGCCAATCAGACACTCACTCAGTCTCTCACACTGCCCCCCCAGGAAACACACGTTCGGATACTTCCTCAGCAAGCAAACAAACACAGACTCGGATAATTACCAGTCCCAGGCAAACTCCTGCTGTGTGCTGCTCTGCTGTCCCCGCTACTCAGCTGGTTCTCCGCCGCTCAGCTGGTACGCGAAGCTCTGGCTATTTTTAAACAGCCAGGCTTCCCTGTCACAAACCAACAGACACGCTACTGCCCGCCCCCTGCAGGCTAGCAGCCAATCAGACACTCACTCAGGCTCTCACACTGCCGCCCAGCAAACACACGCTCGGATTCTTCCTCAGCAAGCAAACAAACACAGACTCGGATACTTACCAGTCCCAGGCAAACTCCTGCTGTGAGCTGCTCTGCTGTCCACGCTGCTCAGCTGGTTCTCCGCCGCTCAGCTGGTTCGCGAAGCTCTGGCTATTTTTAAACAGCCAGGCTTCCCTGTCCCAAACCAACAAACACCCTACTGCCCGCCCCCTGCAGGCTAGCAGCCAATCAGACACTCACTCAGGCTCTCACACTGCCCCCCCAGCAAACACACGCTCGGATACTTCCTCAGCAAGCAAACAAACCCAGACTCGGATACTTACCAGACCCAGGCAAACTCCTGCTGTGAGCTGCTCTGCTGTCCCCGCTGCTCAGCTGGTTCTCCGCCGCTCAGCTGGTTCGCGAAGCTCTGGCTATTTTTAAACAGCCAGGCTTCCCTGTCCCAAACCAACAAACACCCTACTGCCCGCCCCCTGCAGGCTAGCAGCCAATCAGACACTCACTCAGGCTCTCACACTGCCCCCCCAGCAAACACACGCTCGGATACTTCCTCAGCAAGCAAACAAACCCAGACTCGGATACTTACCAGACCCAGGCAAACTCCTGCTGTGAGCTGCTCTGCTCTCCCCGCTGCTCAGCTGGTTCTCCGCCGCTCAGCTGGTTCGCGAAGCTCTGGCTATTTTTAAACAGCCAGGCTTCCCTGTCGCAAACCAACAGACACCCTAATGCCCGCCTCCTGCAGGCTAGCAGCCAATCAGACACTCATTCAGGCTCTCACACTGCCCCCCCCCAGCAAACACACGCTCGGATTCTTCCTCAGCAAGGAAACAAACGCAGACTCGGATACTTACCAGACCCAGGCAAACTCCTGCTGTGAGCTGCTCTGCTGTCCCCGCTGCTCAGCTGGTTCTCCGCCGCTCAGCTGGTTCGCGAAGCTCTGGCTATTTTTAAACAGCCAGGCTTCCCTGTCGCAAACCAACAGACACCCTACTGCCCGCCCCCTGCAGGCTAGCAGCCAATCACACACTCACTCAGGCTCTCACACTGCCCCCCCAGCAAACACACGCTCGGATACTTCCTCAGCAAGCAAACAAACACAGACTCGGATACTTACCAGTCCCAGGCAAACTCCTGCTGTGAGCTGCTCTGCTGTCCCCGCTGCTCAGCTGGTTCTCCACCGCTCAGCTGGTTCGCGAAGCTCTGGCTATTTTTAAACAGCCAGGCTTCCCTGTCGCAAACCAACAGACACCCTACTGCCCGCCCCCTGCAGGCTAGCAGCCAATCAGACACTCACTCAGGCTCTCACACTGCCGCCCAGCAAACACACGCTCGGATTCTTCCTCAGCAAGCAAACAAACGCAGACTCGGATACTTACCAGTCCCAGGCAAACTCCTGCTGTGAGCTGCTCTGCTGTCCCCGCTGCTCAGCTGCTTCTCCGCCGCTCAGCTGGTTCGCGAAGCTCTGGCTATTTTTAAACAGCCAGGCTTCCCTATCGCAAACCAACAGACACCCTACTGCCCGCCCCCTGCAGGCTAGCAGCCAATCACACACTCACTCAGGCTCTCACACTGCCCCCCCAGCAAACACACGCTCGGATACTTCCTCAGCAAGCAAACAAACCCAGACTTCGATACTTACCAGTGCCAGGCAAACTCCTGCTGTGAGCTGCTCTGCTGTCCCCGCTGCTCAGCTGGTTCTCCGCCGCTCAGCTGGTTCGCGAAGCTCTGGCTATTTTTAAACAGCCAGGCTTCCCTGTCCCAAACCAACAAACACCCTACTGCCCGCCCCCTGCAGGGTAGCAGCCAATCAGACACTCACTCAGGCTCTCACACTGCCCCCCCAGCAAACACACGCTCGGATACTTCCGCAGCAAGCAAACAAACCCAGACTCCGATACTTACCAGTGCCAGGCAAACTCCTGCTGTGAGCTGCTCTGCTGTCCCCGCTGCTCAGCTGGTTCTCCGCCGCTCAGCTGGTTCGCGAAGCTCTGGCTATTTTTAAACAGCCAGGCTTCCCTGTCCCAAACCAACAAACACCCTACTGCCCGCCCCCTGCAGGCTAGCAGCCAATCAGACACTCACTCAGGCTCTCACACTGCCCCCCCCGCAAACACATGCTCGGATACTTCCTCAGCAAGCAAACAAACCCAGACTCGGATACTTACCAGACCCAGGCAAACTCCTGCTGTGAGCTGCTCTGCTGTCCCCGCTGCTCAGCTGGTTCTCCGCCGCTCAGCTGGTTCGCGAAGCTCTGGCTATTTTTAAACAGCCAGGCTTCCCTGTCGCAAACCAACAGACACCCTAATGCCCGCCTCTTGCAGGCTAGCAGCCAATCAGACACTCACTCAGGCTCTCACACTGCCCCCCCCAGCAAACACACGCTCGGATTCTTCCTCAGCAAGCAAACAAACGCAGACTCGGATACTTACCAGACCCAGGCAAACTCCTGCTGTGAGCTGCTCTGCTGTCCCCGCTGCTCAGCTGGTTCTCCGCCGCTCAGCTGGTTCGCGAAGCTCTGGCTATTTTTAAACAGCCAGGCTTCCCTGTCGCAAACCAACAGACACCCTACTGCCCGCCCCCTGCAGGCTAGCAGCCAATCACACACTCACTCAGGCTCTCACACTGCCCCCCCAGCAAACACACGCTCGGATACTTCCTCAGCAAGCAAACAAACACAGACTCGGATACTTACCAGTCCCAGGCAAACTCCTGCTGTGAGCTGCTCTGCTGTCCCCGCTGCTCAGCTGGTTCTCCACCGCTCAGCTGGTTCGCGAAGCTCTGGCTATTTTTAAACAGCCAGGCTTCCCTATCGCAAACCAACAGACACCCTACTGCCCGCCCCCTGCAGGCTAGCAGCCAATCACACACTCACTCAGGCTCTCACACTGCCCCCCCAGCAAACACACGCTCGGATACTTCCTCAGCAAGCAAACAAACCCAGACTCCGATACTTACCAGTGCCAGGCAAACTCCTGCTGTGAGCTGCTCTGCTGTCCCCGCTGCTCAGCTGGTTCTCCGCTGCTCAGCTGGTTCGCGAAGCTCTGGCTATTTTTAAACAGCCAGGCTTCCCTGTCGCAAACCAACAGACACCCTACTGCCCGCCCCCTGCAGGCTAGCAGCCAATCAGACACTCACTCAGGCTCTCACACTACCCCCCCAGCAAACACACGCTCGGATACTACCTCAGCAAGCAAACAAACACAGACTCGGATACTTACCAGTCCCAGGCAAACTCCTGCTGTGTGCTGCTCTGCTGTCCCCGCTGCTCAGCTGGTTCTCCGCCGCTCAGCTGGTTCGCGAAGCTCTGCCTATTTTTAAAAAGCCAGGCTTCCCTGTCACAAACCAAAAGACACGCTACTGCCTGCCCCCTGCAGGCTAGCAGCCAATCAGACACTCACTCAGGCTCTCACGCTGCCCCCCCAGCAAACACACGCTCGGATACTTCCTCAGCAAGCAAACAAACCCAGACTCGGATACTTACCAGACCCAGGCAAACTCCTGCTGTGAGCTGCTCTGCTGTCCCCGCTGCTCAGCTGGTTCTCCGCCGCTCAGCTGGTTCGCGAAGCTCTGGCTATTTTTAAACAGCCAGGCTTCCCTGTCGCAAACCAACAGACACCCTACTGCCCGCCTCCTGCAGGCTAGCAGCCAATCAGACACTCACTGACTCTCTCACACTGCCCCCCCAGCAAACACACGCTCGGATACTTCCTCAGCAAGCAAACAAACCCAGACTCGGATACTTACCAGTCCCAGGCAAACTCCTGCTGTGTGCTGCTCTGCTGTCCCCGCTGCTCAGCTGGTTCTCCGCCGCTCAGCTGGTACGCGAAGCTCTGGCTATTTTTAAACAGCCAGGCTTCCCTGTCGCAAACCAACAGACACCCTACTGCCCGCCCCCTGCAGGCTAGCAGCCAATCAGACACTCACTCAGGCTCTCACACTGCCCCCCCCAGCAAACACACGCTCGGATTCTTCCTCAGCAAGCAAACAAACGCAGACTCGGATACTTACCAGTCCCAGGGAAACTCCTGCTGTGAGCTGCTCTGCTGTCCCCACGGCTCAGCTGGTTCTCCGCCGCTCAGCTGGTTCATGAAGCTCTGGCTATTTTTAAACAGCCAGGCTTCCCTGTCGCAAACCAACAGACACCCTACTGCCCGCCCCCTGCAGGCTAGCAGCCAATCACACACTCACTCAGACTCTCACACTGCCCCTCCCAGCAAACACACGCTCAGATACTTCCTCAGCAAGCAAACAAACACAGACTCGGATACTTACCAGACCCAGGCAAACGCCTGCTGTGAGCTGCTCTGCTGTCCCCGCTGCTCAGCTGGTTCTCCGCCGCTCAGCTGGTTCGCGAAGCTCTGGCTATTTTTAAACAGCCAGGCTTCCCTGTCGCAAACCAACAGACACTCTACTGCCCGCCCCCTGCAGGCTAGCAGCCAATCAGACACTCATTCAGGCTCTCACACTGCCCCCCCAGCAAACACACGCTCGGATACTACCTCAGCAAGCAAACCAACACAGACTCGGATACTTACCAGTCCCAGGCAAACTCCTGCTGTGTGCTGCTCTGCTGTCCCCGCTGCTCAGCTGGTTGTCCGCCGCTCAGCTGGTACGCGAACCTCTGGCTATTTTTAAACAGCCAGGCTTCCCTGTCGCAAACCAACAGACACCCTACTGCCCGCCCCCTGCAGGCTAGCAGCCAATCAGACACTCACTCAGGCTCTCACACTGCCCCCCCAGCAAACACACGCTCGGATACTTCCTCAGCAAGCAAACAAACACAGACTCGGATACTTACCAGTCCCAGGCAAACTCCTGCTGTGAGCTGCTCTGCTGTCCCCGCTGCTCAGCTGGTTCTCCGCCGCTCAGCTGGTTCGCGAAGCTCTGGCTATTTTTAAACAGCCAGGCTTCCCTATCGCAAACCAACAGACACCCTACTGCCCGCCCCCTGCAGGCTAGCAGCCAATCACACACTCACTCAGGCTCTCACACTGCCCCCCCAGCAAACACACGCTCGGATACTTCCTCAGGAAGCAAACAAACCCAGACTCCGATACTTACCAGTGCCAGGCAAACTCCTGCTGTGAGCTGCTCTGCTGTCCCCGCTGCTCAGCTGGTTCTCCGCTGCTCAGCTGGTTCGCGAAGCTCTGGCTATTTTTAAACAGCCAGGCTTCCCTGTCGCAAACCAACAGACACACTACTGCCCGCCCCCTGCAGGCTAGCAGCCAATCAGACACTCACTCAGGCTCTCACACTACCCCCCCAGCAAACACACGCTCGGATACTACCTCAGCAAGCAAACAAACACAGACTCGGATACTTACCAGTCCCAGGCAAACTCCTGCTGTGTGCTGCTCTGCTGTCCCCGCTGCTCAGCTGGTTCTCCGCCGCTCAGCTGGTACGCGAAGCTCTGGCTATTTTTAAACAGCCAGGCTTCCCTGTCGCAAACCAACAGACACCCTACTGCCCGCCCCCTGCAGGCTAGCAGCCAATCAGACACTCACTCAGGCTCTCACACTGCCGCCCAGCAAACACACGCTCGGATTCTTCCTCAGCAAGCAAACAAACACAGACTCGGATACTTACCAGTCCCAGGAAAACTCCTGCTGCGTGCTGCTCTGCTGTCCCCGCTGCTCAGCTGGTTCTCCGCCGCTCAGCTTGTTCACGAAGCTCTGGCTATTTTTAAACAGCCAGGCTTCCCTGTCGCAAACCAACAGACACGCTACTGCCCGCCCCCTGCAGGCTAGCAGCCAATCAGACACTCACTCAGGCTCTCACACTGCCCCCCCAGCAAACACACGCTCAGATTCTTCCTCAGCAAGCAAACAAACCCAGACTCGGATACTTACCAGTCCCAGGCAAACTCCTACTGTGTGCTGCTCTGCTGTCCCCGCTGCTCAGCTGGTTCTCCGCCGCTCAGCTTGTTCGCGAAGCTCTGGCTATTTTTAAACAGCCAGGCTTCCCTGTCGCAAACCAACAGACACGCTACTGCCCGCCCCCTGCAGGCTAGCAGCCAATCAGACACTCACTCAGGCTCTCACACTGCCCCCCCAGCAAACACACGCTCGGATACTTCCTCAGCAAGCAAACAAACACAGACTCGGATACTTACCAGTGCCAGGCAAACTCCTGCTGTGTGCTGCTCTGCTGTACCCGCTGCTCAGCTGGTTCTCCGCCGCTCAGCTGGTTCGCGAAGCTCTGGCTATTTTTAAACAGCCAGGCTTCCCTGTCGCAAACCAACAGACACCCTACTGCCCGCCCCCTGCAGGCTAGCAGCCAATCAGACACTCATTCAGGCTCTCACACTACCCCCCCAGCAAACACACGCTCGGATACTACCTCAGCAAGCAAACAAACGCAGACTCGGATACTTACCAGTCCCAGGGAAACTCCCGCTGTGAGCTGCTCTGCTGTCCCCACGGCTCAGCTGGTTCTCCGCCGCTCAGCTGGTTCATGAAGCTCTGGCTATTTTTAAACAGCCAGGCTTCCCTGTCGCAAACCAACAGACACCCTACTGCCCGCCCCCTGCAGGCTAGCAGCCAATCAGACATTCATTCAGGGTCTCACACTGCCCCCCCAGCAAACACACGCTCGGATACTACCTCAGCAAGCAAACAAACACAGACTCGGATACTTACCAGTCCCAGGCAAACTCCTGCTGTGTGCTGCTCTGCTGTCCCCGCTGCTCAGCTGGTTCTCCGCCGCTCAGCTGGTTCGCGAAGCTCTGGCTATTTTTAAACAGCCAGGCTTCCCTGTCGCAAACCAACAGACACCCCACTGCCCGCCCCCTGCAGGCTAGCAGCCAATCAGACACTCACTCAGGCTCTCACACTGCCCCCCCAGCAAACACACGCTCGGATTCTTCCTCAGCAAGCAAACAAACCCAGACTCGGATACTTACCAGACCCAGGCAAAGTCCTGCTGTGAGCTGCTCTGCTGTCCCCGCTGCTCAGCTGGTTCTCCGCCGCTCAGCTGGTTCGCGAAGCTCTGGCTATTTTTAAACAGCCAGGCTTCCCTGTCGCAAACCAACAGACACCCTACTGCCCGCTCCCTGCGGCTAGCAGCCAATCAGACACTCACTCAGGCTCTCACACTGCCCCCCCAGCAAACACACGCTCGGATACTTCCACAGCAAGCAAACAAACACAGACTCGAATAATTACCATCCCAGGCAAACTCCTGCTGTGTGCTGCTCTGCTGTCCCCGCTACTCAGCTGGTTCTCCGCCGCTCAGCTGGTTCGCGAAGCTCTGGCTATTTTTAAACAGCCAGGCTTCCCTGTCCCAAACCAACAAACACCCTACTGCCCGCCCCCTGCAGGCTCGCAGCCAATCAGACACTCACTCAGGCTCTCACACTGCCCCCCCAGCAAACACACGCTCGGATACTTCCTCAGCAAGCAAACAAACCCAGACTCGGATACTTAGCAGTCCCAGGCAAACTCCTGCTGTGTGCTGCTCTGCTGTCCCCGCTGCTCAGCTGGTTCTCCGCCGCTCAGCTGGTACGCGAAGCTCTGGCTATTTTTAAACAGCCAGGCTTCCCTGTCGCAAACCAACAGACACCCTACTGCCCGCCCCCTGCAGGCTAGCAGCCAATCAGACACTCACTCAGGCTCTCACGCTGCCCCCCCAGCAAACACACGCTCGGATTCTTCCTCAGCAAGCAAACAAACGCAGACTCGGATACTTACCAGTCCCAGGGAAACTCCCGCTGTGAGCTGCTCTGCTGTCCCCACGGCTCAGCTGGTTCTCCGCCGCTCAGCTGGTTCATGAAGCTCTGGCTATTTTTAAACAGCCAGGCTTCCCTGTCGCAAACCAACAGACACCCTACCGCCCGCCCCCTGCAGGCTAGCAGCCAATCAGACACTCACTCAGGCTCTCACACTGCCGCCCAGCAAACACACACTCGGATTCTTCCTCAGCAAGCAAACAAACACAGACTCGGATACTTACCAGTCCCAGGCAAACTCCTGCTGTGAGCTGCTCTGCTGTCCACGCTGCTCAGCTGGTTCTCCGCCGCTCAGCTGGTTCGCGAAGCTCTGGCTATTTTTAAACAGCCAGGCTTCCCTGTCCCAAACCAACAAACACCCTACTGCCCGCCCCCTGCAGGCTAGCAGCCAATCAGACACTCACTCAGGCTCTCACACTGCCCCCCCAGCAAACACACGCTCGGATACTTCCTCAGCAAGCAAACAAACCCAGACTCGGATACTTACCAGACCCAGGCAAACTCCTGCTGTGAGCTGCTGTGCTTTCCCCGCTGCTCAGCTGGTTCTCCGCCGCTCAGCTGGTTCGCGAAGCTCTGGCTATTTTTAAACAGCCAGGCTTCCCTGTCGCAAACCAACAGACACCCTACTGCCAGCCCCCTGCAGGCTAGCAGCCAATCAGACACTCACTCAGGCTCTCACACTGCCCCCCCAGCAAACACACGCTCGGATTCTTCCTCAGCAAGCAAACAAACGCAGACTCGGATACTTACCAGTCCCAGGCAAACTCCTGCTGTGAGCTGCTCTGCTGTCCCCGCTGCTCAGCTGCTTCTCCGCCGATCAGCTGGTTCGTGAAGCTCTGGCTATTTTTAAACAGCCAGGCTTCCCTATCGCAAACCAACAGACACCCTACTGCCCGCCCCCTGCAGGCTAGCAGCCAATCAGACACTCACTCAGGCTCTCACACTGCCCCCCCAGCAAACACACGCTCGGATACTTCCTCAGCAAGCAAACAAACCCAGACTCCGATACTTACCAGTGCCAGGCAAACTCCTGCTGTGAGCTGCTCTGCTGTCCCCGCTGCTCAGCTGGTTCTCCGCCGCTCAGCTGGTTCGCGAAGCTCTGGCTATTTTTAAACAGCCAGGCTTCCCTGTCCCAAACCAACAAACACCCTACTGCCCGCCCCCTGCAGGCTAGCAGCCAATCAGACACTCACTCAGGCTCTCACACTGCCCCCCCAGCAAACACACGCTCGGATACTTCCTCAGCAAGCAAACAAACCCAGACTCGGATACTTACCAGACCCAGGCAAACTCCTGCTGTGAGCTGCTCTGCTGTCCCCGCTGCTCAGCTGGTTCTCCACCGCTCAACTGGTTCGCGAAGCTCTGGCTATTTTTAAACAGCCAGGCTTCCCTGTCGCAAACCAACAGACACCCTAATGCCCGCCTCCTGCAGGCTAGCAGCCAATCAGACACTCACTGACTCTCTCACACTGCCCCCCCAGCAAACACACGCTCGGATACTTCCTCAGCAAGCAAACAAACCCAGACTCGGATGCTTACCAGTCCCAGGCAAACTCCTGCTGTGTGCTGCTCTGCTGTCCCCGCTGCTCAGCTGGTTCTCCGCCGCTCAGCTGGTACGCGAAGCTCTGGCTATTTTTAAACAGCCAGGCTTCCCTGTCGCAAACCAACAGACACCCTACTGCCCGCCCCCTGCAGGCTAGCAGCCAATCAGACACTCACTCAGGCTCTCACACTGCCCCCCCAGCAAACACACGCTCGGATTCTTCCTCAGGAAGCAAACAAACGCAGACTCGGATACTTACCAGTCCCAGGGAAACTCCCGCTGTGAGCTGCTCTGCTGTCCCCACGGCTCAGCTGGTTCTCCGCCGCTCAGCTGGTTCATGAAGCTCTGGCTATTTTTAAACAGCCAGGCTTCCCTGTCGCAAACCAACAGACACCCTACTGCCCGCCCCCTGCAGGCTAGCAGCCAATCAGACACTCATTCAGATTCTCACACTGCCCCCCCAGCAAACACACGCTCGGATACTACCTCAGCAAGCAAACAAACACAGACTCGGATACCTACCAGTCCCAGGCAAACTCCTGCTGTGTGCTGCTCTGCTGTCCCCGCTGCTCAGCTGTTTCTCCGCCGCTCAGCTGGTACGAGAAGCTCTGGCTATTTTTAAACAGCCGGGCTTCCCTGTCGCAAACAAATAGACAGCCTACTGCCCGCCCCCTGCAGGCTAGCAGCCAATCAGACACTCACTCAGGTTCTCACACTGCCCCCCCAGCAAACACACGCTCAGATACTTCCTCAGCAAGCAAACAAACACAGACTCGGATACTTACCAGTCCCAGGCAAACTCCTGCTGTGAGCTGCTCTGCTGTCCCCGCTGCTCAGCTGGTTCTCCGCCGCTCAGCTGGTTCGCGAAGCTCTGGCTATTTTTAAACAGCCAGGCTTCCCTGTCGCAAACCAACAGACACCCTACTGCCCGCCCCCTGCAGGCTAGCAGCCAATCACACACTCACTCAGGCTCTCACACTGCCCCCCCAGCAAACACACGCTCGGATACTTCCTCAGCAAGCAAACAAACACAGACTCGGATACTTACCAGTCCCAGGCAAACTCCTGCTGTGAGCTGCTCTGCTGTCCCCGCTGCTCAGCTGGTTCTCCGCCGCTCAGCTGGTTCGCGAAGCTCTGGCTATTTTTAAACAGCCAGGCTTCCCTATCGCAAACCAACAGACACCCTACTGCCCGCCCCCTGCAGGCTAGCAGCCAATCACACACTCACTCAGGCTCTCACACTGCCCCCCCAGCAAACACACGCTCGGATACTTCCTCAGCAAGCAAACAAACCCAGACTCCGATACTTACCAGTGCCAGGCAAATTCCTGCTGTGAGCTGCTCTGCTGTCCCCGCTGCTCAGCTGGTTCTCCGCCGCTCAGCTGGTTCGCGAAGCTCTGTCTATTTTTAAACAGCCAGGCTTCCCTGTCGCAAACCAACAGACACCCTACTGCCCGCCCCCTGCAGGCTAGCAGCCAATCAGACACTCACTCAGGCTCTCACACTACCCCCCCAGCAAACACACGCTCGGATACTACCTCAGCAAGCAAACAAACACAGACTCGGATACTTACCAGTCCCAGGCAAACTCCTGCTGTGTGCTGCTCTGCTGTCCCCGCTGCTCAGCTGGTTCTCCGCCGCTCAGCTGGTACGCGAAGCACTGGCTATTTTTAAACAGCCAGGCTTCCCTGTCGCAAACCAACAGACACCCTACTGCCCGCTCCCTGCGACTAGCAGCCAATCAGACACTCACTCAGTCTCTCACACTGCCCCCCCAGGAAACACACGCTCGGATACTTCCTCAGCAAGCAAACAAACACAGACTCGGATAATTACCAGTCCCAGGCAAACTCCTGCTGTGTGCTGCTCTGCTGTCCCCGCTACTCAGCTGGTTCTCCGCCGCTCAGCTGGTTCGCGAAGCTCTGGCTATTTTTAAACAGCCAGGCTTCCCTGTCACAAACCAACAGACACGCTACTGCCCGCCCCCTGCAGGCTAGCAGCCAATCAGACACTCACTCAGGCTCTCACACTGCCGCCCAGCAAACACACGCTCGGATTCTTCCTCAGCAAGCAAACAAACACAGACTCGGATACTTACCAGTCCCAGGCAAACTCCTGCTGTGAGCTGCTCTGCTGTCCACGCTGCTCAGCTGGTTCTCCGCCGCTCAGCTGGTTCGCGAAGCTCTGGCTATTTTTAAACAGCCAGGCTTCCCTGTCCCAAACCAACAAACACCCTACTGCCCGCCCCCTGCAGGCTAGCAGCCAGACACTCACTCAGGCTCTCACACTGCCCCCCCAGCAAACACACGCTCGGATACTTCCTCAGCAAGCAAACAAACGCAGACTCGGATACTTACCAGTCCCAGGCAAACTCCTGCTGTGAGCTGCTCTGCTGTCCCCGCTGCTCAGCTGCTTCTCCGCCGCTCAGCTGGTTCGCGAAGCTCTGACTATTTTTAAACAGCCAGGCTTCCCTATCGCAAACCAACAGACACCCTACTGCCCGCCCCCTGCAGGCTCGCAGCCAATCAGACACTCACTCAGGCTCTCACACTGCCCCCCCAGCAAACACACGCTCGGATACTTCCTCAGCAAGCAAACAAACCCAGACTCCGATACTTACCAGTGCCAGGCAAACTCCTGCTGTGAGCTGCTCTGCTGTCCCCGCTGCTCAGCTGGTTCTCCGCCGCTCAGCTGGTTCGCGAAGCTCTGGCTATTTTTAAACAGCCAGGCTTCCCTGTCGCAAACCAACAGACACCCTACTGCCCGCCCCCTGCAGGCTAGCAGCCAAACAGACACTCACTTAGTCTCTCACACTGCCCCCCCAGCAAACACACGCTCGGATACTTCCTCAGCAAGCAAACAAACACAGCTTCGGATAATTACCAGTCCCAGGCAAACTCCTGCTGTGTGCTGCTCTGCTGTCCCCGCTACTCAGCTGGTTCTCCGCCGCTCAGCTGGTTCGCGAAGCTCTGCCTATTTTTAAACAGCCAGGCTTCCCTGTCACAAACCAACAGACACGCTACTGCCCGCCCCCTGCAGGCTAGCAGCCAATCAGACACTCACTCAGGCTCTCACACTGCCGCCCAGCAAACACACGCTCGGATTCTTCCTCAGCAAGCAAACAAACACAGACTCGGATACTTACCAGTCCCAGGCAAACTCCTGCTGTGAGCTGCTCTGCTGTCCACGCTGCTCAGCTGGTTCTCCGCCGCTCAGCTGGTTCGCGACGCTCTGGCTATTTTTAAACAGCCAGGCTTCCCTGTCCCAAACCAACAAACACCCTACTGCCCGCCCCCTGCAGGCTAGCAGCCAATCAGACACTCACTCAGGCTCTCACACTGCCCCCCCAGCAAACACACGCTCGGATACTTCCTCAGCAAGCAAACAAACCCAGACTCGGATACTTACCAGACCCAGGCAAACTGCTGCTGTGAGCTGCTCTGCTGTCCCCGCTGCTCAGCTGGTTCTCCGCCGCTCAGCTGGTTCGCGAAGCTCTGGCTATTTTTAAACAGCCAGGCTTCCCTGTCGCAAACCAACAGACACCCTACTGCCCGCCTCCTGCAGGCTAGCAGCCAATCAGACACTCACTGACTCTCTCACACTGCCCCCCCAGCAAACACACGCTCGGATACTTCCTCAGCAAGCAAACAAACCCAGACTCGGATACTTACCAGTCCCAGGCAAACTCCTGCTGTGTGCTGCTCTGCTGTCCCCGCTGCTCAGCTGGTTCTCCGCCGCTCAGCTGGTACGCGAAGCTCTGGCTATTTTTAAACAGCCAGGCTTCCCTGTCGCAAACCAACAGACACCCTACTGCCCGCCCCCTGCAGGCTAGCAGCCAATCAGACACTCACTCAGGCTCTCACACTGCCCCCCCAGCAAACACACGCTCGGATTCTTCCTCAGCAAGCAAACAAACGCAGACTCGGATACTTACCAGTCCCAGGGAAACTCCTGCTGTGAGCTGCTCTGCTGTCCCCACGGCTCAGCTGGTTCTCCGCCGCTCAGCTGGTTCATGAAGCTCTGGCTATTTTTAAACAGCCAGGCTTCCCTGTCGCAAACCAACAGACACCCTACTGCCCGCCCCCTGCAGGCTAGCAGCCAATCAGACACTCACTCAGGCTCTCACACTGCCCCTCCCAGCAAACACACGCTCAGATACTTCCTCAGCATGCAAACAAACACAGACTCGGATACTTACCAGACCCAGGCAAACGCCTGCTGTGAGCTGCTCTGCTGTCCCCGCTGCTCAGCTGGTTCTCCGCCGCTCAGCTGGTTCGCGAAGCTCTGGCTATTTTTAAACAGCCAGGCTTCCCTGTCGCAAACCAACAGACACTCTACTGCCCGCCCCCTGCAGGCTAGCAGCCAATCAGACACTCATTCAGGCTCTCACACTGCCCCCCCAGCAAACACACGCTCGGATACTACCTCAGCAAGCAAACAAACACAGACTCGGATACTTACCAGTCCCAGGCAAACTCCTGCTGTGTGCTGCTCTGCTGTCCCCGCTGCTCAGCTGGTTCTCCGCCGCTCAGCTGGTACGCGAAGCTCTGGCTATTTTTAAACAGCCGGGCTTCTCTGTCGCAAACAAATAGACAGCCTACTGCCCGCCCCCTGCAGGCTAGCAGCCAATCAGACACTCACTCAGGCTCTCACACTGCCCCCCCAGCAAACACACGCTCAGATTCTTCCTCAGCAAGCAAACAAACACAGACTCGGATACTTACCAGTCCCAGGCAAACTCCTGCTGTGTGCTGCTCTGCTGTCCCCGCTGCTCAGCTGGTTCTCCGCCGCTCAGCTTGTTCGCGAAGCTCTGGCTATTTTTAAACAGCCAGGCTTCCCTGTCGCAAACCAACAGACACGCTACTGCCCGCCCCCTGCAGGCTAGCAGCCAATCAGACACTCACTCAGGCTCTCACACTGCCCCCCCAGCAAACACACGCTCGGATACTTCCTCAGCAAGCAAACAAACACAGACTCGGATACTTACCAGTGCCAGGCAAACTCCTGCTGTGTGCTGCTCTGCTGTCCCCGCAGCTCAGCTGGTTCTCCGCCGCTCAGCTGGTTCGCGAAGCTCTGGCTATTTTTAAACAGCCAGGCTTCCCTGTCGCAAACCAACAGACACCCTACTGCCCGCCCCCTGCAGGCTAGCAGCCAATCAGACACTCATTCAGGCTCTCACACTACCCCCCCAGCAAACACACGCTCGGATACTACCTCAGCAAGCAAACAAACACAGACTCGGATACTTACCAGTCCCAGGCAAACTCCTGCTGTGTGCTGCTCTGCTGTCCCCGCTGCTCAGCTGGTTGTCCGCCGCTCAGCTGGTACGCGAACCTCTGGCTATTTTTAAACAGCCAGGCTTCCCTGTCGCAAACCAACAGACACACTACTGCCCGCCCCCTGCAGGCTAGCAGCCAATCAGACACTCACTCAGGCTCTCACACTGCCCCCCCAGCAAACACACGCTCGGATACTTCCTCAGCAAGCAAACAAACACAGACTCGGATACTTACCAGTCCCAGGAAAACTCCTGCTGTGTGCTGCTCTGCTGTCCCCGCTGCTCAGCTGGTTCTCCGCCGCTCAGCTTGTTCGCGAAGCTCTGGCTATTTTTAAACAGCCAGGCTTTCCTGTCGCAAACCAACAGACACGCTACTGCCCGCCCCCTGCAGGCTAGCAGCCAATCAGACACTCACTCAGGCTCTCACACTGCCCCCCCAGCAAACACACGCTCAGATTCTTCCTCAGCAAGCAAACAAACCCAGACTCGGATACTTACCAGTCCCATGCAAACTCCTGCTGTGTGCTGCTCTGCTGTCCCCGCTGCTCAGCTGGTTCTCCGCCGCTCAGCTTGTTCGCGAAGCTCTGGCTATTTTTAAACAGCCAGGCTTCCCTGTCGCAAACCAACAGACACCCTACTGCCCGCCCCCTGCAGGCTAGCAGCCAATCAGACACTCACTCAGGCTCTCACACTACCCCCCCAGCAAACACACGCTCGGATACTACCTCAGCAAGCAAACAAACACAGACTCGGATACTTACCAGTCCCAGGCATACTCCTGCTGTGTGCTGCTCTGCTGTCCCCGCTGCTCAGCTGGTTCTCCGCCGCTCAGCTGGTACGCGAAGCACTGGCTCTTTTTAAACAGCCAGGCTTCCCTGTCGCAAACCAACAGACACCCTACTGCCCGCTCCCTGCGGCTAGCAGCCAATCAGACACTCACTCAGTCTCTCACACTGCCCCCCCAGGAAACACACGCTCGGATACTTCCTCAGCAAGCAAACAAACACAGACTCGGATAATTACCAGTCCCAGGCAAACTCCTGCTGTGTGCTGCTCTGCTGTCCCCGCTACTCAGCTGGTTCTCCGCCGCTCAGCTGGTTCGCGAAGCTCTGGCTATTTTTAAACAGCCAGGCTTCCCTGTCACAAACCAACAGACACGCTACTGCCCGCCCCCTGCAGGCTAGCAGCCAATCAGACACTCACTCAGGCTCTCACACTGCCGCCCAGCAAACACACACTCGGATTCTTCCTCAGCAAGCAAACAAACACAGACTCGGATACTTACCAGTCCCAGGCAAACTCCTGCTGTGAGCTGCTCTGCTGTCCACGCTGCTCAGCTGGTTCTCCGCCGCTCAGCTGGTTCGCGAAGCTCTGGCTATTTTTAAACAGCCAGGCTTCCCTGTCCCAAACCAACAAACACCCTACTGCCCGCCCCCTGCAGGCTAGCAGCCAATCAGACACTCACTCAGGCTCTCACACTGCCCCCCCAGCAAACACACGCTCGGATACTTCCTCAGCAAGCAAACAAACCCAGACTCGGATACTTACCAGACCCAGGCAAACTCCTGCTGTGAGCTGCTCTGCTTTCCCCGCTGCTCAGCTGGTTCTCCGCCGCTCAGCTGGTTCGCGAAGCTCTGGCTATTTTTAAACAGCCAGGCTTCCCTGTCGCAAACCAACAGACACCCTACTGCCCGCCTCCTGCAGGCTAGCAGCCAATCAGACACTCACTGACTCTCTCACACTGCCCCCCCAGCAAACACACGCTCGGATACTTCCTCAGCAAGCAAACAAACCCAGACTCGGATACTTACCAGTCCCAGGCAAACTTCTGCTGTGTGCTGCTCTGCTGTCCCCGCTGCTCAGCTGGTTCTCCGCCGCTCAGCTGGTACGCGAAGCTCTGGCTATTTTTAAACAGCCAGGCTTCCCTGTCGCAAACCAACAGACACCCTACTGCCCGCCCCCTGCAGGCTAGCAGCCAATCAGACACTCACTCAGGCTCTCACACTGCCCCCCCAGCAAACACACGCTCGGATTCTTCCTCAGCAAGCAAACAAACGCAGACTCGGATACTTACCAGTCCCAGGCAAACTGCTGCTGTGAGCTGCTCTGCTGTCCCCGCTGCTCAGCTGGTTCTCCGCCGCTCAGCTGGTTCGCGAAGCTCTGGCTATTTTTAAACAGCCAGGCTTCCCTGTCGCAAACCAACAGACAC
Organism: Lepidochelys olivacea; assembly: GCF_965140295.1. NCBI lineage: Eukaryota > Metazoa > Chordata > Testudines > Cheloniidae > Lepidochelys > Lepidochelys olivacea. Next base: position 523,954 of record NC_140432.1, on the reverse strand, counting down.
CCTACTGCCCGCCTCCTGCAGGCTAGCAGCCAATCAGACACTCACTGACTCTCTCACACTGCCCCCCCAGCAAACACACGCTCGGATACTTCCTCAGCAAGCAAACAAACCCAGACTCGGATACTTACCAGTCCCAGGCAAACTCCTGCTGTGTGCTGCTCTGCTGTCCCCGCTGCTCAGCTGGTTCTCCGCCGCTCAGCTGGTACGCGAAGCTCTGGCTATTTTTAAACAGCCAGGCTTCCCTGTCGCAAACCAACAGACACCCTACTGCCCGCCCCCTGCAGGCTAGCAGCCAATCAGACACTCACTCAGGCTCTCACACTGCCCCCCCAGCAAACACACGCTCGGATTCTTCCTCAGCAAGCAAACAAACGCAGACTCGGATACTTACCAGTCCCAGGGAAACTCCTGCTGTGAGCTGCTCTGCTGTCCCCACGGCTCAGCTGGTTCTCCGCCGCTCAGCTGGTTCATGAAGCTCTGGCTATTTTTAAACAGCCAGGCTTCCCTGTCGCAAACCAACAGACACCCTACTGCCCGCCCCCTGCAGGCTAGCAGCCAATCAGACACTCACTCAGGCTCTCACACTGCCCCTCCCAGCAAACACACGCTCAGATACTTCCTCAGCATGCAAACAAACACAGACTCGGATACTTACCAGACCCAGGCAAACGCCTGCTGTGAGCTGCTCTGCTGTCCCCGCTGCTCAGCTGGTTCTCCGCCGCTCAGCTGGTTCGCGAAGCTCTGGCTATTTTTAAACAGCCAGGCTTCCCTGTCGCAAACCAACAGACACTCTACTGCCCGCCCCCTGCAGGCTAGCAGCCAATCAGACACTCATTCAGGCTCTCACACTGCCCCCCCAGCAAACACACGCTCGGATACTACCTCAGCAAGCAAACAAACACAGACTCGGATACTTACCAGTCCCAGGCAAACTCCTGCTGTGTGCTGCTCTGCTGTCCCCGCTGCTCAGCTGGTTCTCCGCCGCTCAGCTGGTACGCGAAGCTCTGGCTATTTTTAAACAGCCGGGCTTCTCTGTCGCAAACAAATAGACAGCCTACTGCCCGCCCCCTGCAGGCTAGCAGCCAATCAGACACTCACTCAGGCTCTCACACTGCCCCCCCAGCAAACACACGCTCAGATTCTTCCTCAGCAAGCAAACAAACACAGACTCGGATACTTACCAGTCCCAGGCAAACTCCTGCTGTGTGCTGCTCTGCTGTCCCCGCTGCTCAGCTGGTTCTCCGCCGCTCAGCTTGTTCGCGAAGCTCTGGCTATTTTTAAACAGCCAGGCTTCCCTGTCGCAAACCAACAGACACGCTACTGCCCGCCCCCTGCAGGCTAGCAGCCAATCAGACACTCACTCAGGCTCTCACACTGCCCCCCCAGCAAACACACGCTCGGATACTTCCTCAGCAAGCAAACAAACACAGACTCGGATACTTACCAGTGCCAGGCAAACTCCTGCTGTGTGCTGCTCTGCTGTCCCCGCAGCTCAGCTGGTTCTCCGCCGCTCAGCTGGTTCGCGAAGCTCTGGCTATTTTTAAACAGCCAGGCTTCCCTGTCGCAAACCAACAGACACCCTACTGCCCGCCCCCTGCAGGCTAGCAGCCAATCAGACACTCATTCAGGCTCTCACACTACCCCCCCAGCAAACACACGCTCGGATACTACCTCAGCAAGCAAACAAACACAGACTCGGATACTTACCAGTCCCAGGCAAACTCCTGCTGTGTGCTGCTCTGCTGTCCCCGCTGCTCAGCTGGTTGTCCGCCGCTCAGCTGGTACGCGAACCTCTGGCTATTTTTAAACAGCCAGGCTTCCCTGTCGCAAACCAACAGACACACTACTGCCCGCCCCCTGCAGGCTAGCAGCCAATCAGACACTCACTCAGGCTCTCACACTGCCCCCCCAGCAAACACACGCTCGGATACTTCCTCAGCAAGCAAACAAACACAGACTCGGATACTTACCAGTCCCAGGAAAACTCCTGCTGTGTGCTGCTCTGCTGTCCCCGCTGCTCAGCTGGTTCTCCGCCGCTCAGCTTGTTCGCGAAGCTCTGGCTATTTTTAAACAGCCAGGCTTTCCTGTCGCAAACCAACAGACACGCTACTGCCCGCCCCCTGCAGGCTAGCAGCCAATCAGACACTCACTCAGGCTCTCACACTGCCCCCCCAGCAAACACACGCTCAGATTCTTCCTCAGCAAGCAAACAAACCCAGACTCGGATACTTACCAGTCCCATGCAAACTCCTGCTGTGTGCTGCTCTGCTGTCCCCGCTGCTCAGCTGGTTCTCCGCCGCTCAGCTTGTTCGCGAAGCTCTGGCTATTTTTAAACAGCCAGGCTTCCCTGTCGCAAACCAACAGACACCCTACTGCCCGCCCCCTGCAGGCTAGCAGCCAATCAGACACTCACTCAGGCTCTCACACTACCCCCCCAGCAAACACACGCTCGGATACTACCTCAGCAAGCAAACAAACACAGACTCGGATACTTACCAGTCCCAGGCAAACTCCTGCTGTGTGCTGCTCTGCTGTCCCCGCTGCTCAGCTGGTTCTCCGCCGCTCAGCTGGTACGCGAAGCACTGGCTCTTTTTAAACAGCCAGGCTTCCCTGTCGCAAACCAACAGACACCCTACTGCCCGCTCCCTGCGGCTAGCAGCCAATCAGACACTCACTCAGTCTCTCACACTGCCCCCCCAGGAAACACACGCTCGGATACTTCCTCAGCAAGCAAACAAACACAGACTCGGATAATTACCAGTCCCAGGCAAACTCCTGCTGTGTGCTGCTCTGCTGTCCCCGCTACTCAGCTGGTTCTCCGCCGCTCAGCTGGTTCGCGAAGCTCTGGCTATTTTTAAACAGCCAGGCTTCCCTGTCACAAACCAACAGACACGCTACTGCCCGCCCCCTGCAGGCTAGCAGCCAATCAGACACTCACTCAGGCTCTCACACTGCCGCCCAGCAAACACACACTCGGATTCTTCCTCAGCAAGCAAACAAACACAGACTCGGATACTTACCAGTCCCAGGCAAACTCCTGCTGTGAGCTGCTCTGCTGTCCACGCTGCTCAGCTGGTTCTCCGCCGCTCAGCTGGTTCGCGAAGCTCTGGCTATTTTTAAACAGCCAGGCTTCCCTGTCCCAAACCAACAAACACCCTACTGCCCGCCCCCTGCAGGCTAGCAGCCAATCAGACACTCACTCAGGCTCTCACACTGCCCCCCCAGCAAACACACGCTCGGATACTTCCTCAGCAAGCAAACAAACCCAGACTCGGATACTTACCAGACCCAGGCAAACTCCTGCTGTGAGCTGCTCTGCTTTCCCCGCTGCTCAGCTGGTTCTCCGCCGCTCAGCTGGTTCGCGAAGCTCTGGCTATTTTTAAACAGCCAGGCTTCCCTGTCGCAAACCAACAGACACCCTACTGCCCGCCTCCTGCAGGCTAGCAGCCAATCAGACACTCACTGACTCTCTCACACTGCCCCCCCAGCAAACACACGCTCGGATACTTCCTCAGCAAGCAAACAAACCCAGACTCGGATACTTACCAGTCCCAGGCAAACTTCTGCTGTGTGCTGCTCTGCTGTCCCCGCTGCTCAGCTGGTTCTCCGCCGCTCAGCTGGTACGCGAAGCTCTGGCTATTTTTAAACAGCCAGGCTTCCCTGTCGCAAACCAACAGACACCCTACTGCCCGCCCCCTGCAGGCTAGCAGCCAATCAGACACTCACTCAGGCTCTCACACTGCCCCCCCAGCAAACACACGCTCGGATTCTTCCTCAGCAAGCAAACAAACGCAGACTCGGATACTTACCAGTCCCAGGCAAACTCCTGCTGTGAGCTGCTCTGCTGTCCCCGCTGCTCAGCTGCTTCTCCGCCGCTCAGCTGGTTCGTGAAGCTCTGGCTATTTTTAAACAGCCAGGCTTCCCTATCGCAAACCAACAGACACCCTACTGCCCGCCCCCTGCAGGCTAGCAGCCAATCAGACACTCACTCAGGCTCTCACACTGCCCCCCCAGCAAACACACGCTCGGATACTTCCTCAGCAAGCAAACAAACCCAGACTCCGATACTTACCAGTGCCAGGCAAACTCCTGCTGTGAGCTGCTCTGCTGTCCCCGCTGCTCAGCTGGTTCTCCGCCGCTCAGCTGGTTCGCGAAGCTCTGGCTATTTTTAAACAGCCAGGCTTCCCTGTCCCAAACCAACAAACACCCTACTGCCCGCCCCCTGCAGGCTAGCAGCCAATCAGACACTCACTCAGGCTCTCACACTGCCCCCCCAGCAAACACACGCTCGGATACTTCCTCAGCAAGCAAACAAACCCAGACTCGGATACTTACCAGACCCAGGCAAACTCCTGCTGTGAGCTGCTCTGCTGTCCCCGCTGCTCAGCTGGTTCTCCGCCGCTCAACTGGTTCGCGAAGCTCTGGCTATTTTTAAACAGCCAGGCTTCCCTGTCGCAAACCAACAGACACCCTAATGCCCGCCTCCTGCAGGCTAGCAGCCAATCAGACACTCACTGACTCTCTCACACTGCCCCCCCAGCAAACACACGCTCGGATACTTCCTCAGCAAGCAAACAAACACAGACTCGGATACTTACCAGTCCCAGGCAAACTCCTGCTGTGAGCTGCTCTGCTGTCCCCGCTGCTCAGCTGGTTCTCCGCCGCTCAGCTGGTTCGCGAAGCTCTGGCTATTTTTAAACAGCCAGGCTTCCCTATCGCAAACCAACAGACACCCTACTGCCCGCCCCCTGCAGGCTAGCAGCCAATCACACACTCACTCAGGCTCTCACACTGCCCCCCCAGCAAACACACGCTCGGATAATTCCTCAGCAAGCAAACAAACCCAGACTCCGATACTTACCAGTGCCAGGCAAACTCCTGCTGTGAGCTGCTCTGCTGTCCCCGCTGCTCAGCTGGTTCTCCGCCGCTCAGCTGGTTCGCGAAGCTCTGTCTATTTTTAAACAGCCAGGCTTCCCTGTCGCAAACCAACAGACACCCTACTGCCCGCCCCCTGCAGGCTAGCAGCCAATCAGACACTCACTCAGGCTCTCACACTACCCCCCCAGCAAACACACGCTCGGATACTACCTCAGCAAGCAAACAAACACAGACTCGGATACTTACCAGTCCCAGGCAAACTCCTGCTGTGTGCTGCTCTGCTGTCCCAGCTGCTCAGCTGGTTCTCCGCCGCTCAGCTGGTACGCGAAGCACTGGCTATTTTTAAACAGCCAGGCTTCCCTGTCGCAAACCAACAGACACCCTACTGCCCGCTCCCTGCGACTAGCAGCCAATCAGACACTCACTCAGTCTCTCACACTGCCCCCCCAGGAAACACACGCTCGGATACTTCCTCAGCAAGCAAACAAACACAGACTCGGATAATTACCAGTCCCAGGCAAACTCCTGCTGTGTGCTGCTCTGCTGTCCCCGCTACTCAGCTGGTTCTCCGCCGCTCAGCTGGTTCGCGAAGCTCTGGCTATTTTTAAACAGCCAGGCTTCCCTGTCACAAACCAACAGACACGCTACTGCCCGCCCCCTGCAGGCTAGCAGCCAATCAGACACTCACTCAGGCTCTCACACTGCCGCCCAGCAAACACACGCTCGGATTCTTCCTCAGCAAGCAAACAAACACAGACTCGGATACTTACCAGTCCCAGGCAAACTCCTGCTGTGAGCTGCTCTGCTGTCCACGCTGCTCAGCTGGTTCTCCGCCGCTCAGCTGGTTCGCGAAGCTCTGGCTATTTTTAAACAGCCAGGCTTCCCTGTCCCAAACCAACAAACACCCTACTGCCCGCCCCCTGCAGGCTAGCAGCCAATCAGACACTCACTCAGGCTCTCACACTGCCCCCCCAGCAAACACACGCTCGGATACTTCCTCAGCAAGCAAACAAACGCAGACTCGGATACTTACCAGTCCCAGGCAAACTCCTGCTGTGAGCTGCTCTGCTGTCCCCGCTGCTCAGCTGCTTCTCCGCCGCTCAGCTGGTTCGCGAAGCTCTGGCTATTTTTAAACAGCCAGGCTTCCCTATCGCAAACCAACAGACACCCTACTGCCCGCCCCCTGCAGGCTCGCAGCCAATCACACACTCACTCAGGCTCTCACACTGCCCCCCCAGCAAACACACGCTCGGATACTTCCTCAGCAAGCAAACAAACCCAGACTCCGATACTTACCAGTGCCAGGCAAACTCCTGCTGTGAGCTGCTCTGCTGTCCCCGCTGCTCAGCTGGTTCTCCGCCGCTCAGCTGGTTCGCGAAGCTCTGGCTATTTTTAAACAGCCAGGCTTCCCTGTCGCAAACCAACAGACACCCTACTGCCCGCCCCCTGCAGGCTAGCAGCCAATCAGACACTCACTTAGTCTCTCACACTGCCCCCCCAGCAAACACACGCTCGGATACTTCCTCAGCAAGCAAACAAACACAGCTTCGGATAATTACCAGTCCCAGGCAAACTCCTGCTGTGTGCTGCTCTGCTGTCCCCGCTACTCAGCTGGTTCTCCGCCGCTCAGCTGGTTCGCGAAGCTCTGGCTATTTTTAAACAGCCAGGCTTCCCTGTCACAAACCAACAGACACGCTACTGCCCGCCCCCTGCAGGCTAGCAGCCAATCAGACACTCACTCAGGCTCTCACACTGCCGCCCAGCAAACACACGCTCGGATTCTTCCTCAGCAAGCAAACAAACACAGACTCGGATACTTACCAGTCCCAGGCAAACTCCTGCTGTGAGCTGCTCTGCTGTCCACGCTGCTCAGCTGGTTCTCCGCCGCTCAGCTGGTTCGCGAAGCTCTGGCTATTTTTAAACAGCCAGGCTTCCCTGTCCCAAACCAACAAACACCCTACTGCCCGCCCCCTGCAGGCTAGCAGCCAATCAGACACTCACTCAGGCTCTCACACTGCCCCCCCAGCAAACACACGCTCGGATACTTCCTCAGCAAGCAAACAAACCCAGACTCGGATACTTACCAGACCCAGGCAAACTCCTGCTGTGAGCTGCTCTGCTGTCCCCGCTGCTCAGCTGGTTCTCCGCCGCTCAGCTGGTTCGCGAAGCTCTGGCTATTTTTAAACAGCCAGGCTTCCCTGTCGCAAACCAACAGACACCCTACTGCCCGCCTCCTGCAGGCTAGCAGCCAATCAGACACTCACTGACTCTCTCACACTGCCCCCCCAGCAAACACACGCTCGGATACTTCCTCAGCAAGCAAACAAACCCAGACTCGGATACTTACCAGTCCCAGGCAAACTCCTGCTGTGTGCTGCTCTGCTGTCCCCGCTGCTCAGCTGGTTCTCCGCCGCTCAGCTGGTACGCGAAGCTCTGGCTATTTTTAAACAGCCAGGCTTCCCTGTCGCAAACCAACAGACACCCTACTGCCCGCCCCCTGCAGGCTAGCAGCCAATCAGACACTCACTCAGGCTCTCACACTGCCCCCCCAGCAAACACACGCTCGGATTCTTCCTCAGCAAGCAAACAAACGCAGACTCGGATACTTACCAGTCCCAGGGAAACTCCTGCTGTGAGCTGCTCTGCTGTCCCCACGGCTCAGCTGGTTCTCCGCCGCTCAGCTGGTTCATGAAGCTCTGGCTATTTTTAAACAGCCAGGCTTCCCTGTCGCAAACCAACAGACACCCTACTGTCCGCCCCCTGCAGGCTAGCAGCCAATCAGACACTCACTCAGGCTCTCACACTGCCCCTCCCAGCAAACGCACGCTCAGATACTTCCTCAGCATGCAAACAAACACAGACTCGGATACTTACCAGTCCCAGGCAAACTCCTGCTGTGAGCTGCTCTGCTGTCCCCGCTGCTCAGCTGGTTCTCCGCCGCTCAGCTGGTTCGCGAAGCTCTGGCTATTTTTAAACAGCCGGGCTTCTCTGTCGCAAACAAATAGACAGCCTACTGCCCGCCCCCTGCAGGCTAGCAGCCAATCAGACACTCACTCAGGCTCTCACACTGCCCCCCCAGCAAACACACGCTCAGATTCTTCCTCAGCAAGCAAACAAACACAGACTCGGATACTTACCAGTCCCAGGCAAACTCCTGCTGTGTGCTGCTCTGCTGTCCCCGCTGCTCAGCTGGTTCTCCGCCGCTCAGCTTGTTCGCGAAGCTCTGGCTATTTTTAAACAGCCAGGCTTCCCTGTCGCAAACCAACAGACACGCTACTGCCCGCCCCCTGCAGGCTAGCAGCCAATCAGACACTCACTCAGGCTCTCACACTGCCCCCCCAGCAAACACACGCTCGGATACTTCCTCAGCAAGCAAACAAACACAGACTCGGATACTTACCAGTGCCAGGCAAACTCCTGCTGTGTGCTGCTCTGCTGTCCCCGCAGCTCAGCTGGTTCTCCGCCGCTCAGCTGGTTCGCGAAGCTCTGGCTATTTTTAAACAGCCAGGCTTCCCTGTCGCAAACCAACAGACACCCTACTGCCCGCCCCCTGCAGGCTAGCAGCCAATCAGACACTCATTCAGGCTCTCACACTACCCCCCCAGCAAACACACGCTCGGATACTACCTCAGCAAGCAAACAAACACAGACTCGGATACTTACCAGTCCCAGGCAAACTCCTGCTGTGTGCTGCTCTGCTGTCCCCGCTGCTCAGCTGGTTGTCCGCCGCTCAGCTGGTACGCGAACCTCTGGCTATTTTTAAACAGCCAGGCTTCCCTGTCGCAAACCAACAGACACACTACTGCCCGCCCCCTGCAGGCTAGCAGCCAATCAGACACTCACTCAGGCTCTCACACTGCCCCCCCAGCAAACACACGCTCGGATACTTCCTCAGCAAGCAAACAAACACAGACTCGGATACTTACCAGTCCCAGGCAAACTCCTGCTGTGAGCTGCTCTGCTGTCCCCGCTGCTCAGCTGGTTCTCCGCTGCTCAGCTGGTTCGCGAAGCTCTGGCTATTTTTAAACAGCCAGGCTTCCCTATCGCAAACCAACAGACACCCTACTGCCCGCCCCCTGCAGGCTAGCAGCCAATCACACACTCACTCAGGCTCTCACACTGCCCCCCCAGCAAACACACGCTCGGATACTTCCTCAGGAAGCAAACAAACCCAGACTCGGATACTTACCAGTCCCAGGCAAACTCCTGCTGTGTGCTGCTCTGCTGTCCCCGCTGCTCAGCTGGTTCTCCGCCGCTCAGCTGGTACGCGAAGCTCTGGCTATTTTTAAACAGCCAGGCTTCCCTGTCGCAAACCAACAGACACCCTACTGCCCGCCCCCTGCAGGCTAGCAGCCAATCAGACACTCACTCAGGCTTTCACACTGCCGCCCAGCAAACACACGCTCGGATTCTTCCTCAGCAAGCAAACAAACACAGACTCGGATACTTACCAGTCCCAGGAAAACTCCTGCTGTGTGCTGCTCTGCTGTCCCCGCTGCTCAGCTGGTTCTCCGCCGCTCAGCTTGTTCGCGAAGCTCTGGCTATTTTTAAACAGCCAGGCTTCCCTGTCGCAAACCAACAGACACCCTACTGCCCGCCCCCTGCAGGCTAGCAGCCAATCAGACACTCACTCAGGCTCTCACACTGCCGCCCAGCAAACACACGCTCGGATTCTTCCTCAGCAAGCAAACAAACACAGACTCGGATACTTACCAGTCCCAGGCAAACTCCTGCTGTGAGCTGCTCTGCTGTCCACGCTGCTCAGCTGGTTCTCCGCCGCTCAGCTGGTTCGCGAAGCTCTGGCTATTTTTAAACAGCCAGGCTTCCCTGTCGCAAACCAACAGACACCCTACTGCCCGCCCCCTGCAGGCTAGCAGCCAATCAGACACTCACTCAGGCTCTCACACTGCCCCCCCAGCAAACACACGCTCGGATTCTTCCTCAGCAAGCAAACAAACGCAGACTCGGATACTTACCAGTCCCAGGGAAACTCCTGCTGTGAGCTGCTCTGCTGTCCCCACGGCTCAGCTGGTTCTCCGCCGCTCAGCTGGTTCATGAAGCTCTGGCTATTTTTAAACAGCCAGGCTTCCCTGTCGCAAACCAACAGACACCCTACTGCCCGCCCCCTGCAGGCTAGCAGCCAATCAGACACTCACTCAGGCTCTCACACTGCCCCTCCCAGCAAACACACGCTCAGATACTTCCTCAGCATGCAAACAAACACAGACTCGGATACTTACCAGACCCAGGCAAACGCCTGCTGTGAGCTGCTCTGCTGTCCCCGCTGCTCAGCTGGTTCTCCGCCGCTCAGCTGGTTCGCGAAGCTCTGGCTATTTTTAAACAGCCAGGCTTCCCTGTCGCAAACCAACAGACACCCTACTGCCCGCCCCCTGCAGGCTAGCAGCCAATCAGACACTCATTCAGGCTCTCACACTACCCCCCCAGCAAACACACGCTCGGATACTACCTCAGCAAGCAAACAAACACAGACTCGGATACTTACCAGTCCCAGGCAAACTCCTGCTGTGTGCTGCTCTGCTGTCCCCGCTGCTCAGCTGGTTGTCCGCCGCTCAGCTGGTACGCGAACCTCTGGCTATTTTTAAACAGCCAGGCTTCCCTGTCGCAAACCAACAGACACACTACTGCCCGCCCCCTGCAGGCTAGCAGCCAATCAGACACTCACTCAGGCTCTCACACTGCCCCCCCAGCAAACACACGCTCGGATACTTCCTCAGCAAGCAAACAAACACAGACTCGGATACTTACCAGTCCCAGGCAAACTCCTGCTGTGAGCTGCTCTGCTGTCCCCGCTGCTCAGCTGGTTCTCCGCCGCTCAGCTGGTTCGCGAAGCTCTGGCTATTTTTAAACAGCCAGGCTTCCCTATCGCAAACCAACAGACACCCTACTGCCCGCCCCCTGCAGGCTAGCAGCCAATCACACACTCACTCAGGCTCTCACACTGCCCCCCCAGCAAACACACGCTCGGATACTTCCTCAGGAACCAAACAAACCCAGACTCGGATACTTACCAGTCCCAGGCAAACTCCTGCTGTGTGCTGCTCTGCTGTCCCCGCTGCTCAGCTGGTTCTCCGCCGCTCAGCTGGTACGCGAAGCTCTGGCTATTTTTAAACAGCCAGGCTTCCCTGTCGCAAACCAACAGACACCCTACTGCCCGCCCCCTGCAGGCTAGCAGCCAATCAGACACTCACTCAGGCTTTCACACTGCCGCCCAGCAAACACACGCTCGGATTCTTCCTCAGCAAGCAAACAAACACAGACTCGGATACTTACCAGTCCCAGGAAAACTCCTGCTGTGTGCTGCTCTGCTGTCCCCGCTGCTCAGCTGGTTCTCCGCCGCTCAGCTTGTTCGCGAAGCTCTGGCTATTTTTAAACAGCCAGGCTTCCCTGTCGCAAACCAACAGACACGCTACTGCCCGCCCCCTGCAGGCTAGCAGCCAATCAGACACTCACTCAGGCTCTCACACTGCCCCCCCAGCAAACACACGCTCAGATTCTTCCTCAGCAAGCAAACAAACCCAGACTCGGATACTTACCAGTCCCATGCAAACTCCTGCTGTGTGCTGCTCTGCTGTCCCCGCTGCTCAGCTGGTTCTCCGCCGCTCAGCTTGTTCGCGAAGCTCTGGCTATTTTTAAACAGCCAGGCTTCCCTGTCGCAAACCAACAGACACCCTACTGCCCGCCCCCTGCAGGCTAGCAGCCAATCAGACACTCACTCAGGCTCTCACACTACCCCCCCAGCAAACACACGCTCGGATACTACCTCAGCCAGCAAACAAACACAGACTCGGATACTTACCAGTCCCAGGCAAACTCCTGCTGTGTGCTGCTCTGCTGTCCCCGCTGCTCAGCTGGTTCTCCGCCGCTCAGCTGGTACGCGAAGCACTGGCTATTTTTAAACAGCCAGGCTTCCCTGTCGCAAACCAACAGACACCCTACTGCCCGCTCCCTGCGGCTAGCAGCCAATCAGACACTCACTCAGTCTCTCACACTGCCCCCCCAGGAAACACACGCTCGGATACTTCCTCAGCAAGCAAACAAACACAGACTCGGATAATTACCAGTCCCAGGCAAACTCCTGCTGTGTGCTGCTCTGCTGTCCCCGCTACTCAGCTGGTTCTCCGCCGCTCAGCTGGTTCGCGAAGCTCTGGCTATTTTTAAACAGCCAGGCTTCCCTGTCACAAACCAACAGACACGCTACTGCCCGCCCCCTGCAGGCTAGCAGCCAATCAGACACTCACTCAGGCTCTCACACTGCCGCCCAGCAAACACACACTCGGATTCTTCCTCAGCAAGCAAACAAACACAGACTCGGATACTTACCAGTGCCAGGCAAACTCCTGCTGTGAGCTGCTCTGCTGTCCCCGCTGCTCAGCTGGTTCTCCGCCGCTCAGCTGGTTCGCGAAGCTCTGGCTATTTTTAAACAGCCAGGCTTCCCTGTCCCAAACCAACAAACACCCTACTGCCCGCCCCCTGCAGGCTAGCAGCCAATCAGACACTCACTCAGGCTCTCACACTGCCCCCCCAGCAAACACACGCTCGGATACTTCCTCAGCAAGTAAACAAACCCAGACTCGGATACTTACCAGACCCAGGCAAACTCCTGCTGTGAGCTGCTCTGCTTTCCCCGCTGCTCAGCTGGTTCTCCGCCGCTCAGCTGGTTCGCGAAGCTCTGGCTATTTTTAAACAGCCAGGCTTCCCTGTCGCAAACCAACAGACACCCTACTGCCCGCCTCCTGCAGGCTAGCAGCCAATCAGACACTCACTGACTCTCTCACACTGCCCCCCCAGCAAACACACGCTCGGATACTTCCTCAGCAAGCAAACAAACCCAGACTCGGATACTTACCAGTCCCAGGCAAACTTCTGCTGTGTGCTGCTCTGCTGTCCCCGCTGCTCAGCTGGTTCTCCGCCGCTCAGCTGGTACGCGAAGCTCTGGTTATTTTTAAACAGCCAGGCTTCCCTGTCGCAAACCAACAGACACCCTACTGCCCGCCCCCTGCAGGCTAGCAGCCAATCAGACACTCACTCAGGCTCTCACACTGCCCCCCCAGCAAACACACGCTCGGATTCTTCCTCAGCAAGCAAACAAACGCAGACTCGGATACTTACCAGTCCCAGGCAAACTCCTGCTGTGAGCTGCTCTGCTGTCCCCGCTGCTCAGCTGCTTCTCCGCCGCTCAGCTGGTTCGCGAAGCTCTGGCTATTTTTAAACAGCCAGGCTTCCCTATCGCAAACCAACAGACACCCTACTGCCCGCCCCCTGCAGGCTAGCAGCCAATCAGACACTCACTCAGGCTCTCACACTGCCCCCCCAGCAAACACACGCTCGGATTCTTCCTCAGCAAGCAAACAAACGCAGACTCGGATACTTACCAGACCCAGGCAAACTCCTGCTGTGAGCTGCTCTGCTGTCCCCGCTGCTCAGCTGGTTCTCCGCCGCTCAACTGGTTCGCGAAGCTCTGGCTATTTTTAAACAGCCAGGCTTCCCTGTCGCAAACCAACAGACACCCTAATGCCCGCCTCCTGCAGGCTAGCAGCCAATCAGACACTCACTGACTCTCTCACACTGCCCCCCCAGCAAACACACGCTCGGATACTTCCTCAGCAAGCAAACAAACCCAGACTCGGATGCTTACCAGTCCCAGGCAAACTCCTGCTGTGTGCTGCTCTGCTGTCCCCGCTGCTCAGCTGGTTCTCCGCCGCTCAGCTGGTACGCGAAGCTCTGGCTATTTTTAAACAGCCAGGCTTCCCTGTCGCAAACCAACAGACACCCTACTGCCCGCCCCCTGCAGGCTAGCAGCCAATCAGACACTCACTCAGGCTCTCACACTGCCCCCCCAGCAAACACACGCTCGGATTCTTCCTCAGCAAGCAAACAAACGCAGACTCGGATACTTACCAGTCCCAGGGAAACTCCCGCTGTGAGCTGCTCTGCTGTCCCCACGGCTCAGCTGGTTCTCCGCCGCTCAGCTGGTTCATGAAGCTCTGGCTATTTTTAAACAGCCAGGCTTCCCTGTCGCAAACCAACAGACACCCTACTGCCCGCCCCCTGCAGGCTAGCAGCCAATCAGACACTCATTCAGATTCTCACACTGCCCCCCCATTAAACACACGCTCGGATACTACCTCAGCAAGCAAACAAACACAGACTCGGATACCTACCAGTCCCAGGCAAACTCCTGCTGTGTGCTGCTCTGCTGTCCCCGCTGCTCAGCTGTTTCTCCGCCGCTCAGCTGGTACGAGAAGCTCTGGCTATTTTTAAACAGCCGGGCTTCCCTGTCGCAAACAAATAGACAGCCTACTGCCCGCCCCCTGCAGGCTAGCAGCCAATCAGACACTCACTCAGGTTCTCACACTGCCCCCCCAGCATACACACGCTCAGATACTTCCTCAGCAAGCAAACAAACACAGACTCGGATACTTACCAGTCCCAGGCAAACTCCTGCTGTGAGCTGCTCTGCTGTCCCCGCTGCTCAGCTGGTTCTCCGCCGCTCAGCTGGTTCGCGAAGCTCTGGCTATTTTTAAACAGCCAGGCTTCCCTGTCGCAAACCAACAGACACCCTGCTGCCCGCCCCCTGCAGGCTAGCAGCCAATCACACACTCACTCAGGCTCTCACACTGCCCCCCCAGCAAACACACGCTCGGATACTTCCTCAGCAAGCAAACAAACACAGACTCGGATACTTACCAGTCCCAGGCAAACTCCTGCTGTGAGCTGCTCTGCTGTCCCCGCTGCTCAGCTGGTTCTCCGCCGCTCAGCTGGTTCGCGAAGCTCTGGCTATTTTTAAACAGCCAGGCTTCCCTATCGCAAACCAACAGACACCCTACTGCCCGCCCCCTGCAGGCTAGCAGCCAATCACACACTCACTCAGGCTCTCACACTGCCCCCCCAGCAAACACACGCTCGGATACTTCCTCAGCAAGCAAACAAACCCAGACTCCGATACTTACCAGTGCCAGGCAAACTCCTGCTGTGAGCTGCTCTGCTGTCCCCGCTGCTCAGCTGGTTCTCCGCCGCTCAGCTGGTTCGCGAAGCTCTGTCTATTTTTAAACAGCCAGGCTTCCCTGTCGCAAACCAACAGACACCCTACTGCCCGCCCCCTGCAGGCTAGCAGCCAATCAGACACTCACTCAGGCTCTCACACTACCCCCCCAGCAAACACACGCTCGGATACTACCTCAGCAAGCAAACAAACACAGACTCGGATACTTACCAGTCCCAGGCAAACTCCTGCTGTGTGCTGCTCTGCTGTCCCCGCTGCTCAGCTGGTTCTCCGCCGCTCAGCTGGTACGCGAAGCACTGGCTCTTTTTAAACAGCCAGGCTTCCCTGTCGCAAACCAACAGACACCCTACTGCCCGCTCCCTGCGACTAGCAGCCAATCAGACACTCACTCAGGCTCTCACACTGCCCCCCCAGCAAACACACGCTCGGATTCTTCCTCAGCAAGCAA
Source organism: Lepidochelys olivacea (assembly GCF_965140295.1). Lineage (NCBI taxonomy): Eukaryota > Metazoa > Chordata > Testudines > Cheloniidae > Lepidochelys > Lepidochelys olivacea. Next base: position 508,604 of record NC_140432.1, on the reverse strand, counting down.
ACAAACGCAGACTCGGATACTTACCAGTCCCAGGGAAACTCCTGCTGTGAGCTGCTCTGCTGTCCCCACGGCTCAGCTGGTTCTCCGCCGCTCAGCTGGTTCATGAAGCTCTGGCTATTTTTAAACAGCCAGGCTTCCCTGTCGCAAACCAACAGACACCCTACTGCCCGCCCCCTGCAGGCTAGCAGCCAATCAGACACTCACTCAGGCTCTCACACTGCCCCTCCCAGCAAACACACGCTCAGATACTTCCTCAGCATGCAAACAAACACAGACTCGGATACTTACCAGACCCAGGCAAACGCCTGCTGTGAGCTGCTCTGCTGTCCCCGCTGCTCAGCTGGTTCTCCGCCGCTCAGCTGGTTCGCGAAGCTCTGGCTATTTTTAAACAGCCAGGCTTCCCTGTCGCAAACCAACAGACACTCTACTGCCCGCCCCCTGCAGGCTAGCAGCCAATCAGACACTCATTCAGGCTCTCACACTGCCCCCCCAGCAAACACACGCTCGGATACTACCTCAGCAAGCAAACAAACACAGACTCGGATACTTACCAGTCCCAGGCAAACTCCTGCTGTGTGCTGCTCTGCTGTCCCCGCTGCTCAGCTGGTTCTCCGCCGCTCAGCTGGTACGCGAAGCTCTGGCTATTTTTAAACAGCCGGGCTTCTCTGTCGCAAACAAATAGACAGCCTACTGCCCGCCCCCAGCAGGCTAGCAGCCAATCAGACACTCACTCAGGCTCTCACACTGCCCCCCCAGCAAACACACGCTCAGATTCTTCCTCAGCAAGCAAACAAACACAGACTCGGATACTTACCAGTCCCAGGCAAACTCCTGCTGTGTGCTGCTCTGCTGTCCCCGCTGCTCAGCTGGTTCTCCGCCGCTCAGCTTGTTCGCGAAGCTCTGGCTATTTTTAAACAGCCAGGCTTCCCTGTCGCAAACCAACAGACACGCTACTGCCCGCCCCCTGCAGGCTAGCAGCCAATCAGACACTCACTCAGGCTCTCACACTGCCCCCCCAGCAAACACACGCTCGGATACTTCCTCAGCAAGCAAACAAACACAGACTCGGATACTTACCAGTGCCAGGCAAACTCCTGCTGTGTGCTGCTCTGCTGTCCCCGCAGCTCAGCTGGTTCTCCGCCGCTCAGCTGGTTCGCGAAGCTCTGGCTATTTTTAAACAGCCAGGCTTCCCTGTCGCAAACCAACAGACACCCTACTGCCCGCCCCCTGCAGGCTAGCAGCCAATCAGACACTCATTCAGGCTCTCACACTACCCCCCCAGCAAACACACGCTCGGATACTACCTCAGCAAGCAAACAAACACAGACTCGGATACTTACCAGTCCCAGGCAAACTCCTGCTGTGTGCTGCTCTGCTGTCCCCGCTGCTCAGCTGGTTGTCCGCCGCTCAGCTGGTACGCGAACCTCTGGCTATTTTTAAACAGCCAGGCTTCCCTGTCGCAAACCAACAGACACACTACTGCCCGCCCCCTGCAGGCTAGCAGCCAATCAGACACTCACTCAGGCTCTCACACTGCCCCCCCAGCAAACACACGCTCGGATTCTTCCTCAGCAAGCAAACAAACGCAGACTCGGATACTTACCAGTCCCAGGGAAACTCCTGCTGTGAGCTGCTCTGCTGTCCCCACGGCTCAGCTGGTTCTCCGCCGCTCAGCTGGTTCATGAAGCTCTGGCTATTTTTAAACAGCCAGGCTTCCCTGTCGCAAACCAACAGACACCCTACTGCCCGCCCCCTGCAGGCTAGCAGCCAATCAGACACTCACTCAGGCTCTCACACTGCCCCTCCCAGCAAACACACGCTCAGATACTTCCTCAGCATGCAAACAAACACAGACTCGGATACTTACCAGACCCAGGCAAACGCCTGCTGTGAGCTGCTCTGCTGTCCCCGCTGCTCAGCTGGTTCTCCGCCGCTCAGCTGGTTCGCGAAGCTCTGGCTATTTTTAAACAGCCAGGCTTCCCTGTCGCAAACCAACAGACACTCTACTGCCCGCCCCCTGCAGGCTAGCAGCCAATCAGACACTCACTCAGGCTCTCACACTGCCCCCCCAGCAAACACACGCTCAGATTCTTCCTCAGCAAGCAAACAAACACAGACTCGGATACTTACCAGTCCCAGGCAAACTCCTGCTGTGTGCTGCTCTGCTGTCCCCGCTGCTCAGCTGGTTCTCCGCCGCTCAGCTTGTTCGCGAAGCTCTGGCTATTTTTAAACAGCCAGGCTTCCCTGTCGCAAACCAACAGACACGCTACTGCCCGCCCCCTGCAGGCTAGCAGCCAATCAGACACTCACTCAGGCTCTCACACTGCCCCCCCAGCAAACACACGCTCGGATACTTCCTCAGCAAGCAAACAAACACAGACTCGGATACTTACCAGTGCCAGGCAAACTCCTGCTGTGTGCTGCTCTGCTGTCCCCGCAGCTCAGCTGGTTCTCCGCCGCTCAGCTGGTTCGCGAAGCTCTGGCTATTTTTAAACAGCCAGGCTTCCCTGTCGCAAACCAACAGACACCCTACTGCCCGCCCCCTGCAGGCTAGCAGCCAATCAGACACTCATTCAGGCTCTCACACTACCCCCCCAGCAAACACACGCTCGGATACTACCTCAGCAAGCAAACAAACACAGACTCGGATACTTACCAGTCCCAGGCAAACTCCTGCTGTGTGCTGCTCTGCTGTCCCCGCTGCTCAGCTGGTTGTCCGCCGCTCAGCTGGTACGCGAACCTCTGGCTATTTTTAAACAGCCAGGCTTCCCTGTCGCAAACCAACAGACACACTACTGCCCGCCCCCTGCAGGCTAGCAGCCAATCAGACACTCACTCAGGCTCTCACACTGCCCCCCCAGCAAACACACGCTCGGATACTTCCTCAGCAAGCAAACAAACACAGACTCGGATACTTACCAGTCCCAGGCAAACTCCTGCTGTGAGCTGCTCTGCTGTCCCCGCTGCTCAGCTGGTTCTCCGCCGCTCAGCTGGTTCGCGAAGCTCTGGCTATTTTTAAACAGCCAGGCTTCCCTATCGCAAACCAACAGACACCCTACTGCCCGCCCCCTGCAGGCTAGCAGCCAATCACACACTCACTCAGGCTCTCACACTGCCCCCCCAGCAAACACACGCTCGGATACTTCCTCAGGAAGCAAACAAACCCAGACTCGGATACTTACCAGTCCCAGGCAAACTCCTGCTGTGTGCTGCTCTGCTGTCCCCGCTGCTCAGCTGGTTCTCCGCCGCTCAGCTGGTACGCGAAGCTCTGGCTATTTTTAAACAGCCAGGCTTCCCTGTCGCAAACCAACAGACACCCTACTGCCCGCCCCCTGCAGGCTAGCAGCCAATCAGACACTCACTCAGGCTTTCACACTGCCGCCCAGCAAACACACGCTCGAATTCTTCCTCAGCAAGCAAACAAACACAGACTCGGATACTTACCAGTCCCAGGAAAACTCCTGCTGTGTGCTGCTCTGCTGTCCCCGCTGCTCAGCTGGTTCTCCGCCGCTCAGCTTGTTCGCGAAGCTCTGGCTATTTTTAAACAGCCAGGCTTCCCTGTCGCAAACCAACAGACACGCTACTGCCCGCCCCCTGCAGGCTAGCAGCCAATCAGACACTCACTCAGGCTCTCACACTGCCGCCCAGCAAACACACGCTCGGATTCTTCCTCAGCAAGCAAACAAACACAGACTCGGATACTTACCAGTCCCAGGCAAACTCCTGCTGTGAGCTGCTCTGCTGTCCACGCTGCTCAGCTGGTTCTCCGCCGCTCAGCTGGTTCGCGAAGCTCTGGCTATTTTTAAACAGCCAGGCTTCCCTGTCGCAAACCAACAGACACCCTACTGCCCGCCCCCTGCAGGCTAGCAGCTAATCAGACACTCACTCAGGCTCTCACACTGCCCCCCCAGCAAACACACGCTCGGATTCTTCCTCAGTAAGCAAACAAACGCAGACTCGGATACTTACCAGTCCCAGGGAAACTCCTGCTGTGAGCTGCTCTGCTGTCCCCACGGCTCAGCTGGTTCTCCGCCGCTCAGCTGGTTCATGAAGCTCTGGCTATTTTTAAACAGCCAGGCTTCCCTGTCGCAAACCAACAGACACCCTACTGCCCGCCCCCTGCAGGCTAGCAGCCAATCAGACACTCACTCAGGCTCTCACACTGCCCCCCCAGCAAACACACGCTCGGATACTTCCTCAGGAAGCAAACAAACCCAGACTCGGATACTTACCAGTCCCAGGCAAACTCCTGCTGTGTGCTGCTCTGCTGTCCCCGCTGCTCAGCTGGTTCTCCGCCGCTCAGCTGGTACGCGAAGCTCTGGCTATTTTTAAACAGCCAGGCTTCCCTGTCGCAAACCAACAGACACCCTACTGCCCGCCCCCTGCAGGCTAGCAGCCAATCAGACACTCACTCAGGCTTTCACACTGCCGCCCAGCAAACACACGCTCGGATTCTTCCTCAGCAAGCAAACAAACACAGACTCGGATACTTACCAGTCCCAGGAAAACTCCTGCTGTGTGCTGCTCTGCTGTCCCCGCTGCTCATCTGGTTCTCCGCCGCTCAGCTTGTTCGCGAAGCTCTGGCTATTTTTAAACAGCCAGGCTTCCCTGTCGCAAACCAACAGACACCCTACTGCCCGCCCCCTGCAGGCTAGCAGCCAATCAGACACTCACTCAGGCTCTCACACTACCCCCCCAGCAAACACACGCTCGGATACTACCTCAGCAAGCAAACAAACACAGACTCGGATACTTACCAGTCCCAGGCAAACTCCTGCTGTGTGCTGCTCTGCTGTCCCCGCTGCTCAGCTGGTTCTCCGCCGCTCAGCTGGTACGCGAAGCACTGGCTATTTTTAAACAGCCAGGCTTCCCTGTCGCAAACCAACAGACACCCTACTGCCCGCTCCCTGCGGCTAGCAGCCAATCAGACACTCACTCAGTCTCTCACACTGCCCCCCCAGGAAACACACGCTCGGATACTTCCTCAGCAAGCAAACAAACACAGACTCGGATAATTACCAGTCCCAGGCAAACTCCTGCTGTGTGCTGCTCTGCTGTCCCCGCTACTCAGCTGGTTCTCCGCCGCTCAGCTGGTTCGCGAAGCTCTGGCTATTTTTAAACAGCCAGGCTTCCCTGTCCCAAACCAACAGACACGCTACTGCCCGCCCCCTGCAGGCTAGCAGCCAATCAGACACTCACTCAGGCTCTCACACTGCCCCCCCAGCAAACACACGCTCGGATACTTCCTCAGCAAGCAAACAAACCCAGACTCGGATACTTACCAGACCCAGGCAAACTCCTGCTGTGAGCTGCTCTGCTTTCCCCGCTGCTCAGCTGGTTCTCCGCCGCTCAGCTGGTTCGCGAAGCTCTGGCTATTTTTAAACAGCCAGGCTTCCCTGTCGCAAACCAACAGACACCCTACTGCCCGCCTCCTGCAGGCTAGCAGCCAATCAGACACTCACTGACTCTCTCACACTGCCCCCCCAGCAAACACACGCTCGGATACTTCCTCAGCAAGCAAACAAACCCAGACTCGGATACTTACCAGTCCCAGGCAAACTTCTGCTGTGTGCTGCTCTGCTGTCCCCGCTGCTCAGCTGGTTCTCCGCCGCTCAGCTGGTACGCGAAGCTCTGGCTATTTTTAAACAGCCAGGCTTCCCTGTCGCAAACCAACAGACACCCTACTGCCCGCCCCCTGCAGGCTAGCAGCCAATCAGACACTCACTCAGGCTCTCACACTGCCCCCCCAGCAAACACACGCTCGGATTCTTCCTCAGCAAGCAAACAAACGCAGACTCGGATACTTACCAGTCCCAGGCAAACTCCTGCTGTGAGCTGCTCTGCTGTCCCCGCTGCTCAGCTGCTTCTCCGCCGCTCAGCTGGTTCGTGAAGCTCTGGCTATTTTTAAACAGCCAGGCTTCCCTATCGCAAACCAACAGACACCCTACTGCCCGCCCCCTGCAGGCTAGCAGCCAATCAGACACTCACTCAGGCTCTCACACTGCCCCCCCAGCAAACACACGCTCGGATACTTCCTCAGCAAGCAAACAAACCCAGACTCCGATACTTACCAGTGCCAGGCAAACTCCTGCTGTGAGCTGCTCTGCTGTCCCCGCTGCTCAGCTGGTTCTCCGCCGCTCAGCTGGTTCGCGAAGCTCTGGCTATTTTTAAACAGCCAGGCTTCCCTGTCCCAAACCAACAAACACCCTACTGCCCGCCCCCTGCAGGCTAGCAGCCAGTCAGACACTCACTCAGGCTCTCACACTGCCCCCCCAGCAAACACACGCTCGGATACTTCCTCAGCAAGCAAACAAACCCAGACTCGGATACTTACCAGACCCAGGCAAACTCCTGCTGTGAGCTGCTCTGCTGTCCCCGCTGCTCAGCTGGTTCTCCGCCGCTCAACTGGTTCGCGAAGCTCTGGCTATTTTTAAACAGCCAGGCTTCCCTGTCGCAAACCAACAGACACCCTAATGCCCACCTCCTGCAGGCTAGCAGCCAATCAGACACTCACTGACTCTCTCACACTGCCCCCCCAGCAAACACACGCTCGGATACTTCCTCAGCAAGCAAACAAACCCAGACTCGGATGCTTACCAGTCCCAGGCAAACTCCTGCTGTGTGCTGCTCTGCTGTCCCCGCTGCTCAGCTGGTTCTCCGCCGCTCAGCTGGTACGCGAAGCTCTGGCTATTTTTAAACAGCCAGGCTTCCCTGTCGCAAACCAACAGACACCCTACTGCCCGCCCCCTGCAGGCTAGCAGCCAATCAGACACTCACTCAGGCTCTCACACTGCCCCCCCAGCAAACACACGCTCGGATTCTTCCTCAGCAAGCAAACAAACGCAGACTCGGATACTTACCAGTCCCAGGGAAACTCCCGCTGTGAGCTGCTCTGCTGTCCCCACGGCTCAGCTGGTTCTCCGCCGCTCAGCTGGTTCGCGAAGCTCTGGCTATTTTTAAACAGCCAGGCTTCCCTGTCGCAAACCAACAGACACCCTACTGCCCGCCCCCTGCAGGCTAGCAGCCAATCAGACACTCATTCAGATTCTCACACTGCCCCCCCAGCAAACACACGCTCGGATACTACCTCAGCAAGCAAACAAACACAGACTCGGATACCTACCAGTCCCAGGCAAACTCCTGCTGTGTGCTGCTCTGCTGTCCCCGCTGCTCAGCTGTTTCTCCGCCGCTCAGCTGGTACGAGAAGCTCTGGCTATTTTTAAACAGCCGGGCTTCCCTGTCGCAAACCAATAGACAGCCTACTGCCCGCCCCCTGCAGGCTAGCAGCCAATCAGACACTCACTCAGGTTCTCACACTGCCCCCCCAGCAAACACACGCTCAGATACTTCCTCAGCAAGCAAACAAACACAGACTCGGATACTTACCAGTCCCAGGCAAACTCCTGCTGTGAGCTGCTCTGCTGTCCCCGCTGCTCAGCTGGTTCTCCGCCGCTCAGCTGGTTCGCGAAGCTCTGGCTATTTTTAAACAGCCAGGCTTCCCTGTCGCAAACCAACAGACACCCTACTGCCCGCCCCCTGCAGGCTAGCAGCCAATCACACACTCACTCAGGCTCTCACACTGCCCCCCCAGCAAACACACGCTCGGATACTTCCTCAGCAAGCAAACAAACACAGACTCGGATACTTACCAGTCCCAGGCAAACTCCTGCTGTGAGCTGCTCTGCTGTCCCCGCTGCTCAGCTGGTTCTCCGCCGCTCAGCTGGTTCGCGAAGCTCTGGCTATTTTTAAACAGCCAGGCTTCCCTATCGCAAACCAACAGACACCCTACTGCCCGCCCCCTGCAGGCTAGCAGCCAATCACACACTCACTCAGGCTCTCACACTGCCCCCCCAGCAAACACACGCTCGGATTCTTCCTCAGCAAGCAAACAAACCCAGACTCCGATACTTACCAGTGCCAGGCAAACTCCTGCTGTGAGCTGCTCTGCTGTCCCCGCTGCTCAGCTGGTTCTCCGCCGCTCAGCTGGTTCGCGAAGCTCTGGCTATTTTTAAACAGCCAGGCTTCCCTGTCGCAAACCAACAGACACGCTACTGCCCGCCCCCTGCAGGCTAGCAGCCAATCAGACACTCACTCAGGCTCTCACACTGCCCCCCCAGCAAACACACGCTCGGATACTTCCTCAGCAAGCAAACAAACACAGACTCGGATACTTACCAGTGCCAGGCAAACTCCTGCTGTGTGCTGCTCTGCTGTCCCCGCAGCTCAGCTGGTTCTCCGCCCCTCAGCTGGTTCGCGAAGCTCTGGCTATTTTTAAACAGCCAGGCTTCCCTGTCGCAAACCAACAGACACCCTACTGCCCGCCCCCTGCAGGCTAGCAGCCAATCAGACACTCACTCAGGCTCTCACACTACCCCCCCAGCAAACACACGCTCGGATACTACCTCAGCCAGCAAACAAACACAGACTCGGATACTTACCAGTCCCAGGCAAACTCCTGCTGTGTGCTGCTCTGCTGTCCCCGCTGCTCAGCTGGTTCTCCGCCGCTCAGCTGGTACGCGAAGCACTGGCTATTTTTAAACAGCCAGGCTTCCCTGTCGCAAACCAACAGACACCCTACTGCCCGCTCCCTGCGGCTAGCAGCCAATCAGACACTCACTCAGTCTCTCACACTGCCCCCCCAGGAAACACACGCTCGGATACTTCCTCAGCAAGCAAACAAACACAGACTCGGATAATTACCAGTCCCAGGCAAACTCCTGCTGTGTGCTGCTCTGCTGTCCCCGCTACTCAGCTGGTTCTCCGCCGCTCAGCTGGTTCGCGAAGCTCTGGCTATTTTTAAACAGCCAGGCTTCCCTGTCACAAACCAACAGACACGCTACTGCCCGCCCCCTGCAGGCTAGCAGCCAATCAGACACTCACTCAGGCTCTCACACTGCCGCCCAGCAAACACACACTCGGATTCTTCCTCAGCAAGCAAACAAACACAGACTCGGATACTTACCAGTGCCAGGCAAACTCCTGCTGTGAGCTGCTCTGCTGTCCCCGCTGCTCAGCTGGTTCTCCGCCGCTCAGCTGGTTCGCGAAGCTCTGGCTATTTTTAAACAGCCAGGCTTCCCTGTCCCAAACCAACAAACACCCTACTGCCCGCCCCCTGCAGGCTAGCAGCCAATCAGACACTCACTCAGGCTCTCACACTGCCCCCCCAGCAAACACACGCTCGGATACTTCCTCAGCAAGCAAACAAACCCAGACTCGGATACTTACCAGACCCAGGCAAACTCCTGCTGTGAGCTGCTCTGCTTTCCCCGCTGCTCAGCTGGTTCTCCGCCGCTCAGCTGGTTCGCGAAGCTCTGGCTATTTTTAAACAGCCAGGCTTCCCTGTCGCAAACCAACAGACACCCTACTGCCCGCCTCCTGCAGGCTAGCAGCCAATCAGACATCACTGACTCTCTCACACTGCCCCCCCAGCAAACACACGCTCGGATACTTCCTCAGCAAGCAAACAAACCCAGACTCGGATACTTACCAGTCCCAGGCAAACTTCTGCTGTGTGCTGCTCTGCTGTCCCCGCTGCTCAGCTGGTTCTCCGCCGCTCAGCTGGTACGCGAAGCTCTGGTTATTTTTAAACAGCCAGGCTTCCCTGTCGCAAACCAACAGACACCCTACTGCCCGCCCCCTGCAGGCTAGCAGCCAATCAGACACTCACTCAGGCTCTCACACTGCCCCCCCAGCAAACACACGCTCGGATTCTTCCTCAGCAAGCAAACAAACGCAGACTCGGATACTTACCAGTCCCAGGCAAACTCCTGCTGTGAGCTGCTCTGCTGTCCCCGCTGCTCAGCTGCTTCTCCGCCGCTCAGCTGGTTCGCGAAGCTCTGGCTATTTTTAAACAGCCAGGCTTCCCTATCGCAAACCAACAGACACCCTACTGCCCGCCTCCTGCAGGCTAGCAGCCAATCAGACACTCACTCAGGCTCTCACACTGCCCCCCCAGCAAACACACGCTCGGATTCTTCCTCAGCAAGCAAACAAACGCAGACTCGGATACTTACCAGACCCAGGCAAACTCCTGCTGTGAGCTGCTCTGCTGTCCCCGCTGCTCAGCTGGTTCTCCGCCGCTCAACTGGTTCGCGAAGCTCTGGCTATTTTTAAACAGCCAGGCTTCCCTGTCGCAAACCAACAGACACCCTAATGCCCGCCTCCTGCAGGCTAGCAGCCAATCAGACACTCACTGACTCTCTCACACTGCCCCCCCAGCAAACACACGCTCGGATACTTCCTCAGCAAGCAAACAAACCCAGACTCGGATGGTTACCAGTCCCAGGCAAACTCCTGCTGTGTGCTGCTCTGCTGTCCCCGCTGCTCAGCTGGTTCTCCGCCGCTCAGCTGGTACGCGAAGCTCTGGCTATTTTTAAACAGCCAGGCTTCCCTGTCGCAAACCAACAGACACCCTACTGCCCGCCCCCTGCAGGCTAGCAGCCAATCAGACACTCACTCAGGCTCTCACACTGCCCCCCCAGCAAACACACGCTCGGATTCTTCCTCAGCAAGCAAACAAACGCAGACTCGGATACTTACCAGTCCCAGGGAAACTCCCGCTGTGAGCTGCTCTGCTGTCCCCACGGCTCAGCTGGTTCTCCGCCGCTCAGCTGGTTCATGAAGCTCTGGCTATTTTTAAACAGCCAGGCTTCCCTGTCGCAAACCAACAGACACCCTACTGCCCGCCCCCTGCAGGCTAGCAGCCAATCAGACACTCATTCAGATTCTCACACTGCCCCCCCATTAAACACACGCTCGGATACTACCTCAGCAAGCAAACAAACACAGACTCGGATACCTACCAGTCCCAGGCAAACTCCTGCTGTGTGCTGCTCTGCTGTCCCCGCTGCTCAGCTGTTTCTCCGCCGCTCAGCTGGTACGAGAAGCTCTGGCTATTTTTAAACAGCCGGGCTTCCCTGTCGCAAACAAATAGACAGCCTACTGCCCGCCCCCTGCAGGCTAGCAGCCAATCAGACACTCACTCAGGTTCTCACACTGCCCCCCCAGCAAACACACGCTCGGATACTTCCTCAGCAAGCAAACAAACACAGACTCGGATACTTACCAGTCCCAGGCAAACTCCTGCTGTGAGCTGCTCTGCTGTCCCCGCTGCTCAGCTGGTTCTCCGCCGCTCAGCTGGTTCGCGAAGCTCTGGCTATTTTTAAACAGCCAGGCTTCCCTGTCGCAAACCAACAGACACCCTACTGCCCGCCCCCTGCAGGCTAGCAGCCAATCACACACTCACTCAGGCTCTCACACTGCCCCCCCAGCAAACACACGCTCGGATACTTCCTCAGCAAGCAAACAAACACAGACTCGGATACTTACCAGACCCAGGCAAACGCCTGCTGTGAGCTGCTCTGCTGTCCCCGCTGCTCAGCTGGTTCTCCGCCGCTCAGCTGGTTCGCGAAGCTCTGGCTATTTTTAAACAGCCAGGCTTCCCTATCGCAAACCAACAGACACCCTACTGCCCGCCCCCTGCAGGCTAGCAGCCAATCACACACTCACTCAGGCTCTCACACTGCCCCCCCAGCAAACACACGCTCGGATACTTCCTCAGCAAGCAAACAAACCCAGACTCCGATACTTACCAGTGCCAGGCAAACTCCTGCTGTGAGCTGCTCTGCTGTCCCCGCTGCTCAGCTGGTTCTCCGCCGCTCAGCTGGTTCGCGAAGCTCTGTCTATTTTTAAACAGCCAGGCTTCCCTGTCGCAAACCAACAGACACCCTACTGCCCGCCCCCTGCAGGCTAGCAGCCAATCAGACACTCACTCAGGCTCTCACACTGCCCCCCCAGCAAACACACGCTCAGATTCTTCCTCAGCAAGCAAACAAACACAGACTCGGATACTTACCAGTCCCAGGCAAACTCCTGCTGTGTGCTGCTCTGCTGTCCCCGCTGCTCAGCTGGTTCTCCGCCGCTCAGCTTGTTCGCGAAGCACTGGCTATTTTTAAACAGCCAGGCTTCCCTGTCGCAAACCAACAGACACCCTACTGCCCGCTCCCTGCGACTAGCAGCCAATCAGACACTCACTCAGGCTCTCACACTGCCCCCCCAGCAAACACACGCTCGGATTCTTCCTCAGCAAGCAAACAAACGCAGACTCGGATACTTACCAGTCCCAGGGAAACTCCTGCTGTGAGCTGCTCTGCTGTCCCCACGGCTCAGCTGGTTCTCCGCCGCTCAGCTGGTTCATGAAGCTCTGGCTATTTTTAAACAGCCAGGCTTCCCTGTCGCAAACCAACAGACACCCTACTGCCCGCCCCCTGCAGGCTAGCAGCCAATCAGACACTCACTCAGGCTCTCACACTGCCCCTCCCAGCAAACACACGCTCAGATACTTCCTCAGCATGCAAACAAACACAGACTCGGATACTTACCAGACCCAGGCAAACGCCTGCTGTGAGCTGCTCTGCTGTCCCCGCTGCTCAGCTGGTTCTCCGCCGCTCAGCTGGTTCGCGAAGCTCTGGCTATTTTTAAACAGCCAGGCTTCCCTGTCGCAAACCAACAGACACTCTACTGCCCGCCCCCTGCAGGCTAGCAGCCAATCAGACACTCATTCAGGCTCTCACACTGCCCCCCCAGCAAACACACGCTCGGATACTACCTCAGCAAGCAAACAAACACAGACTCGGATACTTACCAGTCCCAGGCAAACTCCTGCTGTGTGCTGCTCTGCTGTCCCCGCTGCTCAGCTGGTTCTCCGCCGCTCAGCTGGTACGCGAAGCTCTGGCTATTTTTAAACAGCCGGGCTTCTCTGTCGCAAACAAATAGACAGCCTACTGCCCGCCCCCTGCAGGCTAGCAGCCAATCAGACACTCACTCAGGCTCTCACACTGCCCCCCCAGCAAACACACGCTCAGATTCTTCCTCAGCAAGCAAACAAACACAGACTCGGATACTTACCAGTCCCAGGCAAACTCCTGCTGTGTGCTGCTCTGCTGTCCCCGCTGCTCAGCTGGTTCTCCGCCGCTCAGCTTGTTCGCGAAGCTCTGGCTATTTTTAAACAGCCAGGCTTCCCTGTCGCAAACCAACAGACACGCTACTGCCCGCCCCCTGCAGGCTAGCAGCCAATCAGACACTCACTCAGGCTCTCACACTGCCCCCCCAGCAAACACACGCTCGGATACTTCCTCAGCAAGCAAACAAACACAGACTCGGATACTTACCAGTGCCAGGCAAACTCCTGCTGTGTGCTGCTCTGCTGTCCCCGCAGCTCAGCTGGTTCTCCGCCGCTCAGCTGGTTCGCGAAGCTCTGGCTATTTTTAAACAGCCAGGCTTCCCTGTCGCAAACCAACAGACACCCTACTGCCCGCCCCCTGCAGGCTAGCAGCCAATCAGACACTCATTCAGGCTCTCACACTACCCCCCCAGCAAACACACGCTCGGATACTACCTCAGCAAGCAAACAAACACAGACTCGGATACTTACCAGTCCCAGGCAAACTCCTGCTGTGAGCTGCTCTGCTGTCCCCGCTGCTCAGCTGCTTCTCCGCCGCTCAGCTGGTTCGCGAAGCTCTGGCTATTTTTAAACAGCCAGGCTTCCCTATCGCAAACCAACAGACACCCTACTGCCCGCCCCCTGCAGGCTAGCAGCCAATCAGACACTCACTCAGGCTCTCACACTGCCCCCCCAGCAAACACACGCTCGGATTCTTCCTCAGCAAGCAAACAAACGCAGACTCGGATACTTACCAGTCCCAGGCAAACTCCTGCTGTGAGCTGCTCTGCTGTCCCCGCTGCTCAGCTGCTTCTCCGCCGCTCAGCTGGTTCGCGAAGCTCTGGCTATTTTTAAACAGCCAGGCTTCCCTATCGCAAACCAACAGACACCCTACTGCCCGCCCCCTGCAGGCTAGCAGCCAATCAGACACTCACTCAGGCTCTCACACTGCCCCCCCAGCAAACACACGCTCGGATTCTTCCTCAGCAAGCAAACAAACGCAGACTCGGATACTTACCAGACCCAGGCAAACTCCTGCTGTGAGCTGCTCTGCTGTCCCCGCTGCTCAGCTGGTTCTCCGCCGCTCAACTGGTTCGCGAAGCTCTGGCTATTTTTAAACAGCCAGGCTTCCCTGTCGCAAACCAACAGACACCCTAATGCCCGCCTCCTGCAGGCTAGCAGCCAATCAGACACTCACTGACTCTCTCACACTGCCCCCCCAGCAAACACACGCTCGGATACTTCCTCAGCAAGCAAACAAACCCAGACTCGGATGGTTACCAGTCCCAGGCAAACTCCTGCTGTGTGCTGCTCTGCTGTCCCCGCTGCTCAGCTGGTTCTCCGCCGCTCAGCTGGTACGCGAAGCTCTGGCTATTTTTAAACAGCCAGGCTTCCCTGTCGCAAACCAACAGACACCCTACTGCCCGCCCCCTGCAGGCTAGCAGCCAATCAGACACTCACTCAGGCTCTCACACTGCCCCCCCAGCAAACACACGCTCGGATTCTTCCTCAGCAAGCAAACAAACGCAGACTCGGATACTTACCAGTCCCAGGGAAACTCCCGCTGTGAGCTGCTCTGCTGTCCCCACGGCTCAGCTGGTTCTCCGCCGCTCAGCTGGTTCATGAAGCTCTGGCTATTTTTAAACAGCCAGGCTTCCCTGTCGCAAACCAACAGACACCCTACTGCCCGCCCCCTGCAGGCTAGCAGCCAATCAGACACTCATTCAGATTCTCACACTGCCCCCCCATTAAACACACGCTCGGATACTACCTCAGCAAGCAAACAAACACAGACTCGGATACCTACCAGTCCCAGGCAAACTCCTGCTGTGTGCTGCTCTGCTGTCCCCGCTGCTCAGCTGTTTCTCCGCCGCTCAGCTGGTACGAGAAGCTCTGGCTATTTTTAAACAGCCGGGCTTCCCTGTCGCAAACAAATAGACAGCCTACTGCCCGCCCCCTGCAGGCTAGCAGCCAATCAGACACTCACTCAGGTTCTCACACTGCCCCCCCAGCAAACACACGCTCGGATACTTCCTCAGCAAGCAAACAAACACAGACTCGGATACTTACCAGTCCCAGGCAAACTCCTGCTGTGAGCTGCTCTGCTGTCCCCGCTGCTCAGCTGGTTCTCCGCCGCTCAGCTGGTTCGCGAAGCTCTGGCTATTTTTAAACAGCCAGGCTTCCCTGTCGCAAACCAACAGACACCCTACTGCCCGCCCCCTGCAGGCTAGCAGCCAATCACACACTCACTCAGGCTCTCACACTGCCCCCCCAGCAAACACACGCTCGGATACTTCCTCAGCAAGCAAACAAACACAGACTCGGATACTTACCAGACCCAGGCAAACGCCTGCTGTGAGCTGCTCTGCTGTCCCCGCTGCTCAGCTGGTTCTCCGCCGCTCAGCTGGTTCGCGAAGCTCTGGCTATTTTTAAACAGCCAGGCTTCCCTATCGCAAACCAACAGACACCCTACTGCCCGCCCCCTGCAGGCTAGCAGCCAATCACACACTCACTCAGGCTCTCACACTGCCCCCCCAGCAAACACACGCTCGGATACTTCCTCAGCAAGCAAACAAACCCAGACTCCGATACTTACCAGTGCCAGGCAAACTCCTGCTGTGAGCTGCTCTGCTGTCCCCGCTGCTCAGCTGGTTCTCCGCCGCTCAGCTGGTTCGCGAAGCTCTGTCTATTTTTAAACAGCCAGGCTTCCCTGTCGCAAACCAACAGACACCCTACTGCCCGCCCCCTGCAGGCTAGCAGCCAATCAGACACTCACTCAGGCTCTCACACTCCCCCCCCAGCAAACACACGCTCAGATTCTTCCTCAGCAAGCAAACAAACACAGACTCGGATACTTACCAGTCCCAGGCAAACTCCTGCTGTGTGCTGCTCTGCTGTCCCCGCTGCTCAGCTGGTTCTCCGCCGCTCAGCTTGTTCGCGAAGCACTGGCTATTTTTAAACAGCCAGGCTTCCCTGTCGCAAACCAACAGACACCCTACTGCCCGCTCCCTGCGACTAGCAGCCAATCAGACACTCACTCAGGCTCTCACACTGCCCCCCCAGCAAACACACGCTCGGATTCTTCCTCAGCAAGCAAACAAACGCAGACTCGGATACTTACCAGTCCCAGGGAAACTCCTGCTGTGAGCTGCTCTGCTGTCCCCACGGCTCAGCTGGTTCTCCGCCGCTCAGCTGGTTCATGAAGCTCTGGCTATTTTTAAACAGCCAGGCTTCCCTGTCGCAAACCAACAGACACCCTACTGCCCGCCCCCTGCAGGCTAGCAGCCAATCAGACACTCACTCAGGCTCTCACACTGCCCCTCCCAGCAAACACACGCTCAGATACTTCCTCAGCATGCAAACAAACACAGACTCGGATACTTACCAGACCCAGGCAAACGCCTGCTGTGAGCTGCTCTGCTGTCCCCGCTGCTCAGCTGGTTCTCCGCCGCTCAGCTGGTTCGCGAAGCTCTGGCTATTTTTAAACAGCCAGGCTTCCCTGTCGCAAACCAACAGACACTCTACTGCCCGCCCCCTGCAGGCTAGCAGCCAATCAGACACTCATTCAGGCTCTCACACTGCCCCCCCAGCAAACACACGCTCGGATACTACCTCAGCAAGCAAACAAACACAGACTCGGATACTTACCAGTCCCAGGCAAACTCCTGCTGTGTGCTGCTCTGCTGTCCCCGCTGCTCAGCTGGTTCTCCGCCGCTCAGCTGGTACGCGAAGCTCTGGCTATTTTTAAACAGCCGGGCTTCTCTGTCGCAAACAAATAGACAGCCTACTGCCCGCCCCCTGCAGGCTAGCAGCCAATCAGACACTCACTCAGGCTCTCACACTGCCCCCCCAGCAAACACACGCTCAGATTCTTCCTCAGCAAGCAAACAAACACAGACTCGGATACTTACCAGTCCCAGGCAAACTCCTGCTGTGTGCTGCTCTGCTGTCCCCGCTGCTCAGCTGGTTCTCCGCCGCTCAGCTTGTTCGCGAAGCTCTGGCTATTTTTAAACAGCCAGGCTTCCCTGTCGCAAACCAACAGACACGCTACTGCCCGCCCCCTGCAGGCTAGCAGCCAATCAGACACTCACTCAGGCTCTGACACTGCCCCCCCAGCAAACACACGCTCGGATACTTCCTCAGCAAGCAAACAAACACAGACTCGGATACTTACCAGTGCCAGGCAAACTCCTGCTGTGTGCTGCTCTGCTGTCCCCGCAGCTCAGCTGGTTCTCCGCCGCTCAGCTGGTTCGCGAAGCTCTGGCTATTTTTAAACAGCCAGGCTTCCCTGTCGCAAACCAACAGACACCCTACTGCCCGCCCCCTGCAGGCTAGCAGCCAATCAGACACTCATTCAGGCTCTCACACTACCCCCCCAGCAAACACACGCTCGGATACTACCTCAGCAAGCAAACAAACACAGACTCGGATACTTACCAGTCCCAGGCAAACTCCTGCTGTGTGCTGCTCTGCTGTCCCCGCTGCTCAGCTGGTTGTCCGCCGCTCAGCTGGTACGCGAACCTCTGGCTATTTTTAAACAGCCAGGCTTCCCTGTCGCAAACCAACAGACACACTACTGCCCGCCCCCTGCAGGCTAGCAGCCAATCAGACACTCACTCAGGCTCTCACACTGCCCCCCCAGCAAACACACGCTCGGATACTTCCTCAGCAAGCAAACAAACACAGACTTGGATACTTACCAGTCCCAGGCAAACTCCTGCTGTGAGCTGCTCTGCTGTCCCCGCTGCTCAGCTGGTTCTCCGCCGCTCAGCTGGTTCGCGAAGCTCTGGCTATTTTTAAACAGCCAGGCTTCCCTATCGCAAACCAACAGACACCCTACTGCCCGCCCCCTGCAGGCTAGCAGCCAATCACACACTCACTCAGGCTCTCACACTGCCCCCCCAGCAAACACACGCTCGGATACTTCCTCAGGAAGCAAACAAACCCAGACTCGGATACTTACCAGTCCCAGGCAAACTCCTGCTGTGTGCTGCTCTGCTGTCCCCGCTGCTCAGCTGGTTCTCCGCCGCTCAGCTGGTACGCGAAGCTCTGGCTATTTTTAAACAGCCAGGCTTCCCTGTCGCAAACCAACAGACACCCTACTGCCCGCCCCCTGCAGGCTAGCAGCCAATCAGACACTCACTCAGGCTTTCACACTGCCGCCCAGCAAACACACGCTCGGATTCTTCCTCAGCAAGCAAACAAACACAGACTCGGATACTTACCAGTCCCAGGAAAACTCCTGCTGTGTGCTGCTCTGCTGTCCCCGCTGCTCAGCTGGTTCTCCGCCGCTCAGCTTGTTCGCGAAGCTCTGGCTATTTTTAAACAGCCAGGCTTCCCTGTCGCAAACCAACAGACACGCTACTGCCCGCCCCCTGCAGGCTAGCAGCCAATCAGACACTCACTCAGGCTCTCACACTGCCCCCCCAGCAAACACACGCTCAGATTCTTCCTCAGCAAGCAAACAAACCCAGACTCGGATACTTACCAGTCCCATGCAAACTCCTGCTGTGTGCTGCTCTGCTGTCCCCGCTGCTCAGCTGGTTCTCCGCCGCTCAGCTTGTTCGCGAAGCTCTGGCTATTTTTAAACAGCCAGGCTTCCCTGTCGCAAACCAACAGACACCCTACTGCCCGCCCCCTGCAGGCTAGCAGCCAATCAGACACTCACTCAGGCTCTCACACTACCCCCCCAGCAAACACACGCTCGGATACTACCTCAGCCAGCAAACAAACACAGACTCGGATACTTACCAGTCCCAGGCAAACTCCTGCTGTGTGCTGCTCTGCTGTCCCCGCTGCTCAGCTGGTTCTCCGCCGCTCAGCTGGTACGCGAAGCACTGGCTATTTTTAAACAGCCAGGCTTCCCTGTCGCAAACCAACAGACACCCTACTGCCCGCTCCCTGCGGCTAGCAGCCAATCAGACACTCACTCAGTCTCTCACACTGCCCCCCCAGGAAACACACGCTCGGATACTTCCTCAGCAAGCAAACAAACACAGACTCGGATACTTACCAGTCCCAGGCAAACTCCTGCTGTGAGCTGCTCTGCTGTCCCCGCTGCTCAGCTGGTTCTCCGCCGCTCAGCTGGTTCGCGAAGCTCTGGCTATTTTTAAACAGCCAGGCTTCCCTATCGCAAACCAACAGACACCCTACTGCCCGCCCCCTGCAGGCTAGCAGCCAATCACACACTCACTCAGGCTCTCACACTGCCCCCCCAGCAAACACACGCTCGGATACTTCCTCAGGAAGCAAACAAACCCAGACTCGGATACTTACCAGTCCCAGGCAAACTCCTGCTGTGTGCTGCTCTGCTGTCCCCGCTGCTCAGCTGGTTCTCCGCCGCTCAGCTGGTACGCGAAGCTCTGGCTATTTTTAAACAGCCAGGCTTCCCTGTCGCAAACCAACAGACACCCTACTGCCCGCCCCCTGCAGGCTAGCAGCCAATCAGACACTCACTCAGGCTTTCACACTGCCGCCCAGCAAACACACGCTCGGATTCTTCCTCAGCAAGCAAACAAACACAGACTCGGATACTTACCAGTCCCAGGAAAACTCCTGCTGTGTGCTGCTCTGCTGTCCCCGCTGCTCAGCTGGTTCTCCGCCGCTCAGCTTGTTCGCGAAGCTCTGGCTATTTTTAAACAGCCAGGCTTCCCTGTCGCAAACCAACAGACACGCTACTGCCCGCCCACTGCAGGCTAGCAGCCAATCAGACACTCACTCAGGCTCTCACACTGCCGCCCAGCAAACACACGCTCGGATTCTTCCTCAGCAAGCAAACAAACACAGACTCGGATACTTACCAGTCCCAGGCAAACTCCTGCTGTGAGCTGCTCTGCTGTCCACGCTGCTCAGCTGGTTCTCCGCCGCTCAGCTGGTTCGCGAAGCTCTGGCTATTTTTAAACAGCCAGGCTTCCCTGTCGCAAACCAACAGACACCCTACTGCCCGCCCCCTGCAGGCTAGCAGCCAATCAGACACTCACTCAGGCTCTCACACTGCCCCCCCAGCAAACACACGCTCGGATTCTTCCTCAGCAAGCAAACAAACGCAGACTCGGATACTTACCAGTCCCAGGGAAACTCCTGCTGTGAGCTGCTCTGCTGTCCCCACGGCTCAGCTGGTTCTCCGCCGCTCAGCTGGTTCATGAAGCTCTGGCTATTTTTAAACAGCCAGGCTTCCCTGTCGCAAACCAACAGACACCCTACTGCCCGCCCCCTGCAGGCTAGCAGCCAATCAGACACTCACTCAGGCTCTCACACTGCCCCTCCCAGCAAACACACGCTCAGATACTTCCTCAGCATGCAAACAAACACAGACTCGGATACTTACCAGACCCAGGCAAACGCCTGCTGTGAGCTGCTCTGCTGTCCCCGCTGCTCAGCTGGTTCTCCGCCGCTCAGCTGGTTCGCGAAGCTCTGGCTATTTTTAAACAGCCAGGCTTCCCTGTCGCAAACCAACAGACACTCTACTGCCCGCCCCCTGCAGGCTAGCAGCCAATCAGACACTCACTCAGGCTCTCACACTGCCCCCCCAGCAAACACACGCTCAGATTCTTCCTCAGCAAGCAAACAAACACAGACTCGGATACTTACCAGTCCCAGGCAAACTCCTGCTGTGTGCTGCTCTGCTGTCCCCGCTGCTCAGCTGGTTCTCCGCCGCTCAGCTTGTTCGCGAAGCTCTGGCTATTTTTAAACAGCCAGGCTTCCCTGTCGCAAACCAACAGACACGCTACTGCCCGCCCCCTGCAGGCTAGCAGCCAATCAGACACTCACTCAGGCTCTCACACTGCCCCCCCAGCAAACACACGCTCGGATACTTCCTCAGCAAGCAAACAAACACAGACTCGGATACTTACCAGTGCCAGGCAAACTCCTGCTGTGTGCTGCTCTGCTGTCCCCGCAGCTCAGCTGGTTCTCCGCCGCTCAGCTGGTTCGCGAAGCTCTGGCTATTTTTAAACAGCCAGGCTTCCCTGTCGCAAACCAACAGACACCCTACTGCCCGCCCCCTGCAGGCTAGCAGCCAATCAGACACTCATTCAGGCTCTCACACTACCCCCCCAGCAAACACACGCTCGGATACTACCTCAGCAAGCAAACAAACACAGACTCGGATACTTACCAGTCCCAGGCAAACTCCTGCTGTGTGCTGCTCTGCTGTCCCCGCTGCTCAGCTGGTTGTCCGCCGCTCAGCTGGTACGCGAACCTCTGGCTATTTTTAAACAGCCAGGCTTCCCTGTCGCAAACCAACAGACACACTACTGCCCGCCCCCTGCAGGCTAGCAGCCAATCAGACACTCACTCAGGCTCTCACACTGCCCCCCCAGCAAACACACGCTCGGATACTTCCTCAGCAAGCAAACAAACACAGACTCGGATACTTACCAGTCCCAGGCAAACTCCTGCTGTGAGCTGCTCTGCTGTCCCCGCTGCTCAGCTGGTTCTCCGCCGCTCAGCTGGTTCGCGAAGCTCTGGCTATTTTTAAACAGCCAGGCTTCCCTATCGCAAACCAACAGACACCCTACTGCCCGCCCCCTGCAGGCTAGCAGCCAATCACACACTCACTCAGGCTCTCACACTGCCCCCCCAGCAAACACACGCTCGGATACTTCCTCAGGAAGCAAACAAACCCAGACTCGGATACTTACCAGTCCCAGGCAAACTCCTGCTGTGTGCTGCTCTGCTGTCCCCGCTGCTCAGCTGGTTCTCCGCCGCTCAGCTGGTACGCGAAGCTCTGGCTATTTTTAAACAGCCAGGCTTCCCTGTCGCAAACCAACAGACACCCTACTGCCCGCCCCCTGCAGGCTAGCAGCCAATCAGACACTCACTCAGGCTTTCACACTGCCGCCCAGCAAACACACGCTCGGATTCTTCCTCAGCAAGCAAACAAACACAGACTCGGATACTTACCAGTCACAGGAAAACTCCTGCTGTGTGCTGCTCTGCTGTCCCCGCTGCTCATCTGGTTCTCCGCCGCTCAGCTTGTTCGCGAAGCTCTGGCTATTTTTAAACAGCCAGGCTTCCCTGTCGCAAACCAACAGACACCCTACTGCCCGCCCCCTGCAGGCTAGCAGCCAATCAGACACTCACTCAGGCTCTCACACTACCCCCCCAGCAAACACACGCTCGGATACTACCTCAGCAAGCAAACAAACACAGACTCGGATACTTACCAGTCCCAGGCAAACTCCTGCTGTGTGCTGCTCTGCTGTCCCCGCTGCTAAGCTGGTTCTCCGCCGCTCAGCTGGTACGCGAAGCACTGGCTATTTTTAAACAGCCAGGCTTCCCTGTCGCAAACCAACAGACACCCTACTGCCCGCTCCCTGCGGCTAGCAGCCAATCAGACACTCACTCAGTCTCTCACACTGCCCCCCCAGGAAACACACGCTCGGATACTTCCTCAGCAAGCAAACAAACACAGACTCGGATAATTACCAGTCCCAGGCAAACTCCTGCTGTGTGCTGCTCTGCTGTCCCCGCTACTCAGCTGGTTCTCCGCCGCTCAGCTGGTTCGCGAAGCTCTGGCTATTTTTAAACAGCCAGGCTTCCCTGTCCCAAACCAACAGACACGCTACTGCCCGCCCCCTGCAGGCTAGCAGCCAATCAGACACTCACTCAGGCTCTCACACTGCCCCCCCAGCAAACACACGCTCGGATACTTCCTCAGCAAGCAAACAAACCCAGACTCGGATACTTACCAGACCCAGGCAAACTCCTGCTGTGAGCTGCTCTGCTTTCCCCGCTGCTCAGCTGGTTCTCCGCCGCTCAGCTGGTTCGCGAAGCTCTGGCTATTTTTAAACAGCCAGGCTTCCCTGTCGCAAACCAACAGACACCCTACTGCCCGCCTCCTGCAGGCTAGCAGCCAATCAGACACTCACTGACTCTCTCACACTGCCCCCCCAGCAAACACACGCTCGGATACTTCCTCAGCAAGCAAACAAACCCAGACTCGGATACTTACCAGTCCCAGGCAAACTTCTGCTGTGTGCTGCTCTGCTGTCCCCGCTGCTCAGCTGGTTCTCCGCCGCTCAGCTGGTACGCGAAGCTCTGGCTATTTTTAAACAGCCAGGCTTCCCTGTCGCAAACCAACAGACACCCTACTGCCCGCCCCCTGCAGGCTAGCAGCCAATCAGACACTCACTCAGGCTCTCACACTGCCCCCCCAGCAAACACACGCTCGGATTCTTCCTCAGCAAGCAAACAAACGCAGACTCGGATACTTACCAGTCCCAGGCAAACTCCTGCTGTGAGCTGCTCTGCTGTCCCCGCTGCTCAGCTGCTTCTCCGCCGCTCAGCTGGTTCGTGAAGCTCTGGCTATTTTTAAACAGCCAGGCTTCCCTATCGCAAACCAACAGACACCCTACTGCCCGCCCCCTGCAGGCTAGCAGCCAATCAGACACTCACTCAGGCTCTCACACTGCCCCCCCAGCAAACACACGCTCGGATACTTCCTCAGCAAGCAAACAAACCCAGACTCCGATACTTACCAGTGCCAGGCAAACTCCTGCTGTGAGCTGCTCTGCTGTCCCCGCTGCTCAGCTGGTTCTCCGCCACTCAGCTGGTTCGCGAAGCTCTGGCTATTTTTAAACAGCCAGGCTTCCCTGTCCCAAACCAACAAACACCCTACTGCCCGCCCCCTGCAGGCTAGCAGCCAATCAGACACTCACTCAGGCTCTCACACTGCCCCCCCAGCAAACACACGCTCGGATACTTCCTCAGCAAGCAAACAAACCCAGACTCGGATACTTACCAGACCCAGGCAAACTCCTGCTGTGAGCTGCTCTGCTGTCCCCGCTGCTCAGCTGGTTCTCCGCCGCTCAACTGGTTCGCGAAGCTCTGGCTATTTTTAAACAGCCAGGCTTCCCTGTCGCAAACCAACAGACACCCTAATGCCCGCCTCCTGCAGGCTAGCAGCCAATCAGACACTCACTGACTCTCTCACACTGCCCCCCCAGCAAACACACGCTCGGATACTTCCTCAGCAAGCAAACAAACCCAGACTCGGATGCTTACCAGTCCCAGGCAAACTCCTGCTGTGTGCTGCTCTGCTGTCCCCGCTGCTCAGCTGGTTCTCCGCCGCTCAGCTGGTACGCGAAGCTCTGGCTATTTTTAAACAGCCAGGCTTCCCTGTCGCAAACCAACAGACACCCTACTGCCCGCCCCCTGCAGGCTAGCAGCCAATCAGACACTCACTCAGGCTCTCACACTGCCCCCCCAGCAAACACACGCTCGGATTCTTCCTCAGCAAGCAAACAAACGCAGACTCGGATACTTACCAGTCCCAGGGAAACTCCCGCTGTGAGCTGCTCTGCTGTCCCCACGGCTCAGCTGGTTCTCCGCCGCTCAGCTGGTTCATGAAGCTCTGGCTATTTTTAAACAGCCAGGCTTCCCTGTCGCAAACCAACAGACACCCTACTGCCCGCCCCCTGCAGGCTAGCAGCCAATCAGACACTCATTCAGATTCTCACACTGCCCCCCCAGCAAACACACGCTCGGATACTACCTCAGCAAGCAAACAAACACAGACTCGGATACCTACCAGTCCCAGGCAAACTCCTGCTGTGTGCCGCTCTGCTGTCCCCGCTGCTCAGCTGTTTCTCCGCCGCTCAGCTGGTACGAGAAGCTCTGGCTATTTTTAAACAGCCGGGCTTCCCTGTCGCAAACAAATAGACAGCCTACTGCCCGCCCCCTGCAGGCTAGCAGCCAATCAGACACTCACTCAGGTTCTCACACTGCCCCCCCAGCAAACACACGCTCAGATACTTCCTCAGCAAGCAAACAAACACAGACTCGGATACTTACCAGTCCCAGGCAAACTCCTGCTGTGAGCTGCTCTGCTGTCCCCGCTGCTCAGCTGGTTCTCCGCCGCTCAGCTGGTTCGCGAAGCTCTGGCTATTTTTAAACAGCCAGGCTTCCCTGTCGCAAACCAACAGACACCCTACTGCCCGCCCCCTGCAGGCTAGCAGCCAATCACACACTCACTCAGGCTCTCACACTGCCCCCCCAGCAAACACACGCTCGGATACTTCCTCAGCAAGCAAACAAACACAGACTCGGATACTTACCAGTCCCAGGCAAACTCCTGCTGTGAGCTGCTCTGCTGTCCCCGCTGCTCAGCTGGTTCTCCGCCGCTCAGCTGGTTCGCGAAGCTCTGGCTATTTTTAAACAGCCAGGCTTCCCTATCGCAAACCAACAGACACCCTACTGCCCGCCCCCTGCAGGCTAGCAGCCAATCACACACTCACTCAGGCTCTCACACTGCCCCCCCAGCAAACACACGCTCGGATACTTCCTCAGCAAGCAAACAAACCCAGACTCCGATACTTACCAGTGCCAGGCAAACTCCTGCTGTGAGCTGCTCTGCTGTCCCCGCTGCTCAGCTGGTTCTCCGCCGCTCAGCTGGTTCGCGAAGCTCTGTCTATTTTTAAACAGCCAGGCTTCCCTGTCGCAAACCAACAGACACCCTACTGCCCGCCCCCTGCAGGCTAGCAGCCAATCAGACACTCACTCAGGCTCTCACACTACCCCCCCAGCAAACACACGCTCGGATACTACCTCAGCAAGCAAACAAACACAGACTCGGATACTTACCAGTCCCAGGCAAACTCCTGCTGTGTGCTGCTCTGCTGTCCCCGCTGCTCAGCTGGTTCTCCGCCGCTCAGCTGGTACGCGAAGCACTGGCTATTTTTAAACAGCCAGGCTTCCCTGTCGCAAACCAACAGACACCCTACTGCCCGCTCCCTGCGACTAGCAGCCAATCAGACACTCACTCAGGCTCTCACACTGCCCCCCCAGCAAACACACGCTCGGATTCTTCCTCAGCAAGCAAACAAACGCAGACTCGGATACTTACCAGTCCCAGGGAAACTCCTGCTGTGAGCTGCTCTGCTGTCCCCACGGCTCAGCTGGTTCTCCGCCGCTCAGCTGGTTCATGAAGCTCTGGCTATTTTTAAACAGCCAGGCTTCCCTGTCGCAAACCAACAGACACCCTACTGCCCGCCCCCTGCAGGCTAGCAGCCAATCAGACACTCACTCAGGCTCTCACACTGCCCCTCCCAGCAAACACACGCTCAGATACTTCCTCAGCATGCAAACAAACACAGACTCGGATACTTACCAGACCCAGGCAAACGCCTGCTGTGAGCTGCTCTGCTGTCCCCGCTGCTCAGCTGGTTCTCCGCCGCTCAGCTGGTTCGCGAAGCTCTGGCTATTTTTAAACAGCCAGGCTTCCCTGTCGCAAACCAACAGACACTCTACTGCCCGCCCCCTGCAGGCTAGCAGCCAATCAGACACTCATTCAGGCTCTCACACTGCCCCCCCAGCAAACACACGCTCGGATACTACCTCAGCAAGCAAACAAACACAGACTCGGATACTTACCAGTCCCAGGCAAACTCCTGCTGTGTGCTGCTCTGCTGTCCCCGCTGCTCAGCTGGTTCTCCGCCGCTCAGCTGGTACGCGAAGCTCTGGCTATTTTTAAACAGCCGGGCTTCTCTGTCGCAAACAAATAGACAGCCTACTGCCCGCCCCCTGCAGGCTAGCAGCCAATCAGACACTCACTCAGGCTCTCACACTGCCCCCCCAGCAAACACACGCTCAGATTCTTCCTCAGCAAGCAAACAAACCCAGACTCGGATACTTACCAGTCCCAGGCAAACTTCTGCTGTGTGCTGCTCTGCTGTCCCCGCTGCTCAGCTGGTTCTCCGCCGCTCAGCTGGTACGCGAAGCTCTGGCTATTTTTAAACAGCCAGGCTTCCCTGTCGCAAACCAACAGACACCCTACTGCCCGCCCCCTGCAGGCTAGCAGCCAATCAGACACTCACTCAGGCTCTCACACTGCCCCGCCAGCAAACACACGCTCGGATTCTTCCTCAGCAAGCAAACAAACGCAGACTCGGATACTTACCAGTCCCAGGCAAACTCCTGCTGTGAGCTGCTCTGCTGTCCCCGCTGCTCAGCTGCTTCTCCGCCGCTCAGCTGGTTCGTGAAGCTCTGGCTATTTTTAAACAGCCAGGCTTCCCTATCGCAAACCAACAGACACCCTACTGCCCGCCCCCTGCAGGCTAGCAGCCAATCAGACACTCACTCAGGCTCTCACACTGCCCCCCCAGCAAACACACGCTCGGATACTTCCTCAGCAAGCAAACAAACCCAGACTCCGATACTTACCAGTGCCAGGCAAACTCCTGCTGTGAGCTGCTCTGCTGTCCCCGCTGCTCAGCTGGTTCTCCGCCGCTCAGCTGGTTCGCGAAGCTCTGGCTATTTTTAAACAGCCAGGCTTCCCTGTCCCAAACCAACAAACACCCTACTGCCCGCCCCCTGCAGGCTAGCAGCCAATCAGACACTCACTCAGGCTCTCACACTGCCCCCCCAGCAAACACACGCTCGGATACTTCCTCAGCAAGCAAACAAACCCAGACTCGGATACTTACCAGACCCAGGCAAACTCCTGCTGTGAGCTGCTCTGCTGTCCCCGCTGCTCAGCTGGTTCTCCGCCGCTCAACTGGTTCGCGAAGCTCTGGCTATTTTTAAACAGCCAGGCTTCCCTGTCGCAAACCAACAGACACCCTAATGCCCGCCTCCTGCAGGCTAGCAGCCAATCAGACACTCACTGACTCTCTCACACTGCCCCCCCAGCAAACACACGCTCGGATACTTCCTCAGCAAGCAAACAAACCCAGACTCGGATGCTTACCAGTCCCAGGCAAACTCCTGCTGTGTGCTGCTCTGCTGTCCCCGCTGCTCAGCTGGTTCTCCGCCGCTCAGCTGGTACGCGAAGCTCTGGCTATTTTTAAACAGCCAGGCTTCCCTGTCGCAAACCAACAGACACGCTACTGCCCGCCCCCTGCAGGCTAGCAGCCAATCAGACACTCACTCAGGCTCTCACACTGCCCCCCCAGCAAACACACGCTCGGATTCTTCCTCAGCAAGCAAACAAACGCAGACTCGGATACTTACCAGTCCCAGGGAAACTCCCGCTGTGAGCTGCTCTGCTGTCCCCACGGCTCAGCTGGTTCTCCGCCGCTCAGCTGGTTCATGAAGCTCTGGCTATTTTTAAACAGCCAGGCTTCCCTGTCGCAAACCAACAGACACCCTACTGCCCGCCCCCTGCAGGCTAGCAGCCAATCAGACACTCATTCAGATTCTCACACTGCCCCCCCAGCAAACACACGCTCGGATACTACCTCAGCAAGCAAACAAACACAGACTCGGATACCTACAAGTCCCAGGCAAACTCCTGCTGTGTGCTGCTCTGCTGTCCCCGCTGCTCAGCTGTTTCTCCGCCGCTCAGCTGGTACGAGAAGCTCTGGCTATTTTTAAACAGCCGGGCTTCCCTGTCGCAAACAAATAGACAGCCTACTGCCCGCCCCCTGCAGGCTAGCAGCCAATCAGACACTCACTCAGGTTCTCACACTGCCCCCCCAGCAAACACACGCTCAGATACTTCCTCAGCAAGCAAACAAACACAGACTCGGATACTTACCAGTCCCAGGCAAACTCCTGCTGTGAGCTGCTCTGCTGTCCCCGCTGCTCAGCTGGTTCTCCGCCGCTCAGCTGGTTCGCGAAGCTCTGGCTATTTTTAAACAGCCAGGCTTCCCTATCGCAAACCAACAGACACCCTACTGCCCGCCCCCTGCAGGCTAGCAGCCAATCACACACTCACTCAGGCTCTCACACTGCCCCCCCAGCAAACACACGCTCGGATACTTCCTCAGCAAGCAAACAAACCCAGACTCCGATACTTACCAGTGCCAGGCAAACTCCTGCTGTGAGCTGCTCTGCTGTCCCCGCTGCTCAGCTGGTTCTCCGCCGCTCAGCTGGTTCGCGAAGCTCTGTCTATTTTTAAACAGCCAGGCTTCCCTGTCGCAAACCAACAGACACCCTACTGCCCGCCCCCTGCAGGCTAGCAGCCAATCAGACACTCACTCAGGCTCTCACACTACCCCCCCAGCAAACACACGCTCGGATACTACCTCAGCAAGCAAACAAACACAGACTCGGATACTTACCAGTCCCAGGCAAACTCCTGCTGTGTGCTGCTCTGCTGTCCCCGCTGCTCAGCTGGTTCTCCGCCGCTCAGCTGGTACGCGAAGCTCTGGCTATTTTTAAACAGCCGGGCTTCTCTGTCGCAAACAAATAGACAGCCTACTGCCCGCCCCCTGCAGGCTAGCAGCCAATCAGACACTCACTCAGGCTCTCACACTGCCCCCCCAGCAAACACACGCTCAGATTCTTCCTCAGCAAGCAAACAAACACAGACTCGGATACTTACCAGTCCCAGGCAAACTCCTGCTGTGTGCTGCTCTGCTGTCCCCGCTGCTCAGCTGGTTCTCCGCCGCTCAGCTTGTTCGCGAAGCTCTGGCTATTTTTAAACAGCCAGGCTTCCCTGTCGCAAACCAACAGACACGCTACTGCCCGCCCCCTGCAGGCTAGCAGCCAATCAGACACTCACTCAGGCTCTCACACTGCCCCCCCAGCAAACACACGCTCGGATACTTCCTCAGAGAGCAAACAAACACAGACTCGGATACTTACCAGTGCCAGGCAAACTCCTGCTGTGTGCTGCTCTGCTGTCCCCGCAGCTCAGCTGGTTCTCCGCCGCTCAGCTGGTTCGCGAAGCTCTGGCTATTTTTAAACAGCCAGGCTTCCCTGTCGCAAACCAACAGACACCCTACTGCCCGCCCCCTGCAGGCTAGCAGCCAATCAGACACTCATTCAGGCTCTCACACTACCCCCCCAGCAAACACACGCTCGGATACTACCTCAGCAAGCAAACAAACACAGACTCGGATACTTACCAGTCCCAGGCAAACTCCTGCTGTGTGCTGCTCTGCTGTCCCCGCTGCTCAGCTGGTTGTCTGACGCTCAGCTGGTACGCGAACCTCTGGCTATTTTTAAACAGCCAGGCTTCCCTGTCGCAAACCAATAGACACACTACTGCCCGCCCCCTGCAGGCTAGCAGCCAATCAGACACTCACTCAGGCTCTCACACTGCCCCCCCAGCAAACACACGCTCGGATACTTCCTCAGCAAGCAAACAAACACAGACTCGGATACTTACCAGTCCCAGGCAAACTCCTGCTGTGAGCTGCTCTGCTGTCCCCGCTGCTCAGCTGGTTCTCCGCCGCTCAGCTGGTTCGCGAAGCTCTGGCTATTTTTAAACAGCCAGGCTTCCCTATCGCAAACCAACAGACACCCTACTGCCCGCCCCCTGCAGGCTAGCAGCCAATCACACACTCACTCAGGCTCTCACACTGCCCCCCCAGCAAACACACGCTCGGATACTTCCTCAGGAAGCAAACAAACCCAGACTCGGATACTTACCAGTCCCAGGCAAACTCCTGCTGTGTGCGGATCTGCTGTCCCCGCTGCTCAGCTGGTTCTCCGCCGCTCAGCTGGTACGCGAAGCTCTGGCTATTTTTAAACAGCCAGGCTTCCCTGTCGCAAACCAACAGACACCCTACTGCCCGCCCCCTGCAGGCTAGCAGCCAATCAGACACTCACTCAGGCTTTCACACTGCCGCCCAGCGAACACACGCTCGGATGCTTCCTCAGCAAGCAAACAAACCCAGACTCGGATACTTACCAGTCCCAGGAAAACTCCTGCTGTGTGCTGCTCTGCTGTCCCCGCTGCTCAGCTGGTTCTCCGCCGCTCAGCTTGTTCGCGAAGCTCTGGCTATTTTTAAACAGCCAGGCTTCCCTGTCGCAAACCAACAGACACGCTACTGCCCGCCCCCTGCAGGCTAGCAGCCAATCAGACACTCACTCAGGCTCTCACACTGCCCCCCCAGCAAACACACGCTCGGATACTTCCTCAGCAAGCAAACAAACACAGACTCGGATACTTACCAGTGCCAGGCAAACTCCTGCTGTGTGCTGCTCTGCTGTCCCCGCTGCTCAGCTGGTTCTCCGCCGCTCAGCTGGTTCGCGAAGCTCTGGCTATTTTTAAACAGCCAGGCTTCCCTGTCGCAAACCAACAGACACCCTACTGCCCGCCCCCTGCAGGCTAGCAGCCAATCAGACACTCATTCAGGCTCTCACACTACCCCCCAGCAAACACACGCTCGGATACTACCTCAGCAAGCAAACAAACACAGACTCGGATACTTACCAGTCCCAGGCAAACTCCTGCTGTGTGCTGCTCTGCTGTCCCCGCTGCCCAGCTGGTTGTCCGCCGCTCAGCTGGTACGCGAACCTCTGGCTATTTTTAAACAGCCAGGCTTCCCTGTCGCAAACCAACAGACACCCTACTGCCCGCCCCCTGCAGGCTAGCAGCCAATCAGACACTCACTCAGGCTCTCACACTGCCCCCCCAGCAAACACACGCTCGGATACTTCCTCAGCAAGCAAACAAACACAGACTCGGATACTTACCAGTCCCAGGCAAACTCCTGCTGTGAGCTGCTCTGCTGTCCCCGCTGCTCAGCTGGTTCTCCGCCGCTCAGCTGGTTCGCGAAGCTCTGGCTATTTTTAAACAGCCAGGCTTCCCTGTCGCAAACCAACAGACACCCTACTGCCCGCCCCCTGCAGGCTAGCAGCCAATCAGACACTCACTCAGGCTCTCACACTACCCCCCCAGCAAACACACGCTCGGATACTACCTCAGCAAGCAAACAAACACAGACTCGGATACTTACCAGTCCCAGGCAAACTCCTGCTGTGTGCTGCTCTGCTGTCCCCGCTGCTCAGCTGGTTCTCCGCCGCTCAGCTGGTACGCGAAGCTCTGGCTATTTTTAAACAGCCAGGCTTCCCTGTCGCAAACCAACAGACACCCTACTGCCCGCTCCCTGCAGGCTAGCAGCCAATCAGACACTCACTCAGGCTCTCACACTGCCGCCCAGCAAACACACAATCGGATTCTTCCTCAGCAAGCAAACAAACCCAGACTCGGATACTTACCAGTCCCAGGCAAACTCCTGTTGTGAGCTGCTCTGCTGTCCCTGCTGCTCAGCTGGTTCTCCGCCGCTCAGCTGGTTCGCGAAGCTCTGGCTATTTTTAAACAGCCAGGCTTCCCTGTCGCAAACCAACAGACACCCTACTGCCCGCCCCCTGCAGGCTAGCAGCCAATCAGACACTCACTCAGGCTCTCACACTGCCCCCCCAGCAAACACACGCTCGGATACTACCTCAGCAAGCAAACAAACACAGACTCGGATACTTACCAGTACCAGGCAAACTCCTGCTGTGTGCTGCTCTGCTGTCCCCGCTGCTCAGCTGGTTCTCCGACGCTCAGCTGGTACGCGAAGCTCTGGCTATTTTTAAACAGCCAGGCTTCCCTGTCGCAAACAAATAGACAGCCTACTGCCCGCCCCCTGCAGGCTAGCAGCCAATCAGACACTCACTCAGGCTCTCACACTGCCCCCCCAGCAAACACACGCTCGGATACTTCCTCAGCAAGCAAACAAACACAGACTCGGATACTTACCAGTCCCAGGAAAACTCCTGCTGTGTGCTGCTCTGCTGTCCCCGCTGCTCAGCTGGTTCTCCGCCGCTCAGCTGGTTCGCTAAGCTCTGGCTATTTTTAAACAGCCAGGCTTCCCTGTCGCAAACCAACAGACACCCTACTGCCCGCCCCCTGCAGGCTAGCAGCCAATCAGACACTCACTCAGTCTCTCACACTGCCCCCCCAGCAAACACACGCTCCCATACTTCCTCAGCAAGCAAACAAACACAGACTCGAATACTTACCAGTCCCAGGCAAACTCGTGCTGTGAGCTGCTCTGCTGTCCCCGCTGCTCAGCTGGTTCTCCGCCGCTCAGCTGGTTCGCGAAGCTCTGGCTCTTTTTAAACAGCCAGGCTTCCCTGTCGCAAACCAACAGACACCCTACTGCCCGCTCCCTGCGGCTAGCAGCCAATCAGACACTCACTCAGGCTCTCACACTACCCCCCCAGCAAACACACGCTCGGATACTACCTCAGCAAGCAAACAAACACAGACTCGGATACTTACCAGTCCCAGGCAAACTCCTGCTGTGTGCTGCTCTGCTGTCCCCGCTGCTCAGCTGGTTCTCCGCCGCTCAGCTGGTACGCGAAGCTCTGGCTATTTTTAAACAGCCAGGCTTCCCTGTCGCAAACCAACAGACACCCTACTGCCCGCTCCCTGCAGGCTAGCAGCCAATCAGACACTCACTCAGGCTCTCACACTGCCGCCCAGCAAACACACGCTCGGATTCTTCCTCAGCAAGCAAACAAACCCAGACTCGGATACTTACCAGTCCCAGGCAAACTCCTGTTGTGAGCTGCTCTGCTGTCCCTGCTGCTCAGCTGGTTCTCCGCCGCTCAGCTGGTTCGCGAAGTTCTGGCTATTTTTAAACAGCCAGGCTTCCCTGTCGCAAACCAACAGACACCCTACTGCCCGCCCCCTGCAGGCTAGCAGCCAATCAGACACTCACTCAGGCTCTCACACTGCCCCCCCAGCAAACACACGCTCGGATACTTCCTCAGCAAGCAAACAAACCCAGACTCGGATACTTACCAGACCCAGGCAAAGTCCTGCTGTGAGCTGCTCTGCTGTCCCCGCTGCTCAGCTGGTTCTCCGCCGCTCAGCTGGTTCGCGAAGCTCTGGCTATTTTTAAACAGCCAGGCTTCCCTGTCGCAAACCAACAGACACCCTACTGCCCGCCCCCTGCAGGCTAGCAGCCAATCAGACACTCACTCAGGCTCTCACACTGCCCCCCCAGCAAACACACGCTCGGATACTTCCTCAGCAAGCAAACAAACCCAGACTCGGATACTTACCAGTCCCAGGCAAACTCCTGCTGTGTGCTGCTCTGCTGTCCCCGCTGCTCAGCTGGTTCTCCGCCGGTCAGCTGGTTCGCGAAGCTCTGGCTATTTTTAAACAGCCAGGCTTCCCTGTCGCAAACCAACAGACACCCTACTGCCTGCCCCCTGCAGGCTAGCAGCCAATCAGACACTCACTCAGGCTCTCACACTGCCCCCCCAGCAAACACACGCTCGGATACTACCTCAGCAAGCAAACAAACACAGACTCGGATACTTACCAGTACCAGGCAAACTCCTGCTGTGTGCTGCTCTGCTGTCCCCGCTGCTCAGCTGGTTCTCCGACGCTCAGCTGGTACGCGAAGCTCTGGCTATTTTTAAACAGCCAGGCTTCCCTGTCGCAAACAAATAGACAGCCTACTGCCCGCCCCCTGCAGGCTAGCAGCCAATCAGACACTCACTCAGGCTCTCACACTGCCCCCCCAGCAAACACACGCTCGGATACTTCCTCAGCAAGCAAACAAACACAGACTCGGATACTTACCAGTCCCAGGAAAACTCGTGCTGTGAGCTGCTCTGCTGTCCCCGCTGCTCAGCTGGTTCTCCGCCGCTCAGCTGGTTCGCGAAGCTCTGGCTCTTTTTAAACAGCCAGGCTTCCCTGTCGCAAACCAACAGACACCCTACGGCCCGCTCCCTGCGGCTAGCAGCCAATCAGACACTCACTCAGGCTCTCACACTGCCCCCCCAGCAAACACACACTCGGATTCTTCCTCAGCAAGCAAACAAACACAGACTCGGATACTTACCAGTCCCAGGCAAACTCCTGCTGTGAGCTGCTCTGCTGTCCACGCTGCTCAGCTGGTTCTCCGCCGCTCAGCTGGTTCGCGAAACTCTGGCTATTTTTAAACAGCCAGGCTTCCCTGTCCCAAACCAACAAACACTCTACTGCCCGCCCCCTGCAGGCTAGCAGCCAATCAGACACTCACTCAGGCTCTCACACTGCCCCCCCAGCAAACACACGCTCGGATACTTCCTCAGCAAGCAAACAAACCCAGACTCGGATACTTACCAGACCCAGGCAAACTCCTGCTGTGAGCTGCTCTGCTTTCCCCGCTGCTCAGCTGGTTCTCCGCCGCTCAGCTGGTTCGCGAAGCTCTGGCTATTTTTAAACAGCCAGGCTTCCCTGTCGCAAACCAACAGACACCCTACTGCCCGCCCCCTGCAGGCTAGCAGCCAATCAGACACTCACTGACTCTCTCACACTGCCCCCCCAGCAAACACACGCTCGGATACTTCCTCAGCAAGCAAACAAACCCAGACTCGGATACTTACCAGTCCCAGGCAAACTCCTGCTGTGTGCTGCTCTGCTGTCCCCGCTGCTCAGCTGGTTCTCCGCCGCTCAGCTGGTACGCGAAGCTCTGGCTATTTTTAAACAGCCAGGCTTCCCTGTCGCAAACCAACAGACACCCTACTGCCCGCCCCCTGCAGGCTAGCAGCCAATCAGACACTCACTCAGGCTCTCACACTGCCCCCCCAGCAAACACACGCTCGGATACTTCCTCAGCAAGCAAACAAACCCAGACTCCGATACTTACCAGTGCCAGGCAAACTCCTGCTGTGAGCTGCTCTGCTGTCCCCGCTGCTCAGCTGGTTCTCCGCCGCTCAGCTGGTTCGCGAAGCTCTGGCTATTTTTAAACAGCCAGGCTTCCCTGTCCCAAACCAACAAACACCCTACTGCCCGCCCCCTGCAGGCTAGCAGCCAATCAGACACTCACTCAGGCTCTCACACTGCCCCCCCAGCAAACACACGCTCGGATACTTCCTCAGCAAGCAAACAAACCCAGACTCGGATACTTACCAGACCCAGGCAAACTCCTGCTGTGAGCTGCTCTGCTGTCCCCGCTGCTCAGCTGGTTCTCCGCCGCTCAACTGGTTCGCGAAGCTCTGGCTATTTTTAAACAGCCAGGCTTCCCTGTCGCAAACCAACAGACACCCTAATGCCCGCCTCCTGCAGGCTAGCAGCCAATCAGACACTCACTGACTCTCTCACACTGCCCCCCCAGCAAACACACGCTCGGATACTTCCTCAGCAAGCAAACAAACCCAGACTCGGATGCTTACCAGTCCCAGGCAAACTCCTGCTGTGTGCTGCTCTGCTGTCCCCGCTGCTCAGCTGGTTCTCCGCCGCTCAGCTGGTACGCGAAGCTCTGGCTATTTTTAAACAGCCAGGCTTCCCTGTCGCAAACCAACAGACACCCTACTGCCCGCCCCCTGCAGGCTAGCAGCCAATCAGACACTCACTCAGGCTCTCACACTGCCCCCCCAGCAAACACACGCTCGGATTCTTCCTCAGCAAGCAAACAAACGCAGACTCGGATACTTACCAGTCCCAGGGAAACTCCCGCTGTGAGCTGCTCTGCTGTCCCCACGGCTCAGCTGGTTCTCCGCCGCTCAGCTGGTTCATGAAGCTCTGGCTATTTTTAAACAGCCAGGCTTCCCTGTCGCAAACCAACAGACACCCTACTGCCCGCCCCCTGCAGGCTAGCAGCCAATCAGACACTCATTCAGGGTCTCACACTGCCCCCCCAGCAAACACACGCTCGGATACTACCTCAGCAAGCAAACAAACACAGACTCGGATACCTACCAGTCCCAGGCAAACTCCTGCTGTGTGCTGCTCTGCTGTCCCCGCTGCTCAGCTGTTTCTCCGCCGCTCAGCTGGTACGAGAAGCTCTGGCTATTTTTAAACAGCCGGGCTTCCCTGTCGCAAACAAATAGACAGCCTACTGCCCGCCCCCTGCAGGCTAGCAGCCAATCAGACACTCACTCAGGTTCTCACACTGCCCCCCCAGCAAACACACGCTCAGATACTTCCTCAGCAAGCAAACAAACACAGACTCGGATACTTACCAGTCCCAGGGAAACTCCTGCTGTGAGCTGCTCTGCTGTCCCCGCTGCTCAGCTGGTTCTCCGCCGCTCAGCTGGTTCGCGAAGCTCTGGCTATTTTTAAACAGCCAGGCTTCCCTGTCGCAAACCAACAGACACACTACTGCCCGCCCCCTGCAGGCTAGCAGCCAATCACACACTCACTCAGGCTCTCACACTGCCCCCCCAGCAAACACACGCTCGGATACTTCCTCAGCAAGGAAACAAACACAGACTCGGATACTTACCAGTCCCAGGCAAACTCCTGCTGTGAGCTGCTCTGCTGTCCCCGCTGCTCAGCTGGTTCTCCGCCGCTCAGCTGGTTCGCGAAGCTCTGGCTATTTTTAAACAGCCAGGCTTCCCTATCGCAAACCAACAGACACCCTACTGCCCGCCCCCTGCAGGCTAGCAGCCAATCACACACTCACTCAGGCTCTCACACTGCCCCCCCAGCAAACACACGCTCGGATACTTCCTCAGCAAGCAAACAAACCCAGACTCGGATACTTACCAGTCCCAGGCAAACTCCTGCTGTGAGCTGCTCTGCTGTCCCCGCTGCTCAGCTGGTTCTCCGCCGCTCAGCTGGTTCGCGAAGCTCTGTCTATTTTTAAACAGCCAGGCTTCCCTGTCGCAAACCAACAGACACCCTACTGCCCGCCCCCTGCAGGCTAGCAGCCAATCAGACACTCACTCAGGCTCTCACACTACCCCCCCAGCAAACACACGCTCGGATACTACCTCAGCAAGCAAACAAACACAGACTCGGATACTTACCAGTCCCAGGCAAACTCCTGCTGTGTGCTGCTCTGCTGTCCCCGCTGCTCAGCTGGTTCTCCGCCGCTCAGCTGGTACGCGAAGCACTGGCTATTTTTAAACAGCCAGGCTTCCCTGTTGCAAACCAACAGACACCCTACTGCCCGCTCCCTGCGACTAGCAGCCAATCAGACACTCACTCAGTCTCTCACACTGCCCCCCCAGGAAACACACGCTCGGATACTTCCTCAGCAAGCAAACAAACACAGACTCGGATAATTACCAGTCCCAGGCAAACTCCTGCTGTGTGCTGCTCTGCTGTCCCCGCTACTCAGCTGGTTCTCCGCCGCTCAGCTGGTTCGCGAAGCTCTGGCTATTTTTAAACAGCCAGGCTTCCCTGTCACAAACCAACAGACACGCTACTGCCCGCCCCCTGCAGGCTAGCAGCCAATCAGACACTAACTCAGGCTCTCACACTGCCGCCCAGCAAACACACGCTCGGATTCTTCCTCAGCAAGCAAACAAACACAGACTCGGATACTTACCAGTCCCAGGCAAACTCCTGCTGTGAGCTGCTCTGCTGTCCACGCTGCTCAGCTGGTTCTCCGCCGCTCAGCTGGTTCGCTAAGCTCTGGCTATTTTTAAACAGCCAGGCTTCCCTGTCGCAAACCAACAGACACCCTACTGCCCGCCCCCTGCAGGCTAGCAGCCAATCAGACACTCACTCAGTCTCTCACACTGCCCCCCCAGCAAACACACGCTCCCATACTTCCTCAGCAAGCAAACAAACACAGACTCGAATACTTACCAGTCCCAGGCAAACTCGTGCTGTGAGCTGCTCTGCTGTCCCCGCTGCTCAGCTGGTTCTCCGCCGCTCAGCTGGTTCGCGAAGCTCTGGCTCTTTTTAAACAGCCAGGCTTCCCTGTCGCAAACCAACAGACACCCTACTGCCCGCTCCCTGCGGCTAGCAGCCAATCAGACACTCACTCAGGCTCTCACACTGCCCCCCCAGCAAACACACACTCGGATTCTTCCTCAGCAAGCAAACAAACACAGACTCGGATACTTACCAGTCCCAGGCAAACTCCTGCTGTGAGCTGCTCTGCTGTCCACGCTGCTCAGCTGGTTCTCCGCCGCTCAGCTGGTTCGCGAAGCTCTGGCTATTTTTAAACAGCCAGGCTTCCCTGTCCCAAACCAACAAACACTCTACTGCCCGCCCCCTGCAGGCTAGCAGCCAATCAGACACTCACTCAGGCTCTCACACTGCCCCCCCAGCAAACACACGCTCGGATACTTCCTCAGCAAGCAAACAAACCCAGACTCGGATACTTACCAGACCCAGGCAAACTCCTGCTGTGAGCTGCTCTGCTTTCCCCGCTGCTCAGCTGGTTCTCCGCCGCTCAGCTGGTTCGCGAAGCTCTGGCTATTTTTAAACAGCCAGGCTTCCCTGTCGCAAACCAACAGACACCCTACTGCCCGCCCCCTGCAGGCTAGCAGCCAATCAGACACTCACTGACTCTCTCACACTGCCCCCCCAGCAAACACACGCTCGGATACTTCCTCAGCAAGCAAACAAACCCAGACTCGGATACTTACCAGTCCCAGGCAAACTCCTGCTGTGTGCTGCTCTGCTGTCCCCGCTGCTCAGCTGGTTCTCCGCCGCTCAGCTGGTACGCGAAGCTCTGGCTATTTTTAAACAGCCAGGCTTCCCTGTCGCAAACCAACAGACACCCTACTGCCCGCCCCCTGCAGGCTAGCAGCCAATCAGACACTCACTCAGGCTCTCACACTGCCCCCCCAGCAAACACACGCTCGGATACTTCCTCAGCAAGCAAACAAACCCAGACTCCGATACTTACCAGTGCCAGGCAAACTCCTGCTGTGAGCTGCTCTGCTGTCCCCGCTGCTCAGCTGGTTCTCCGCCGCTCAGCTGGTTCGCGAAGCTCTGGCTATTTTTAAACAGCCAGGCTTCCCTGTCCCAAACCAACAAACACCCTACTGCCCGCCCCCTGCAGGCTAGCAGCCAATCAGACACTCACTCAGGCTCTCACACTGCCCCCCCAGCAAACACACGCTCGGATACTTCCTCAGCAAGCAAACAAACCCAGACTCGGATACTTACCAGACCCAGGCAAACTCCTGCTGTGAGCTGCTCTGCTGTCCCCGCTGCTCAGCTGGTTCTCCGCCGCTCAACTGGTTCGCGAAGCTCTGGCTATTTTTAAACAGCCAGGCTTCCCTGTCGCAAACCAACAGACACCCTAATGCCCGCCTCCTGCAGGCTAGCAGCCAATCAGACACTCACTGACTCTCTCACACTGCCCCCCCAGCAAACACACGCTCGGATACTTCCTCAGCAAGCAAACAAACCCAGACTCGGATGCTTACCAGTCTCAGGCAAACTCCTGCTGTGTGCTGCTCTGCTGTCCCCGCTGCTCAGCTGGTTCTCCGCCGCTCAGCTGGTACGCGAAGCTCTGGCTATTTTTAAACAGCCAGGCTTCCCTGTCGCAAACCAACAGACACCCTACTGCCCGCCCCCTGCAGGCTAGCAGCCAATCAGACACTCACTCAGGCTCTCACACTGCCCCCCCAGCAAACACACGCTCGGATTCTTCCTCAGCAAGCAAACAAACGCGGACTCGGATACTTACCAGTCCCAGGGAAACTCCCGCTGTGAGCTGCTCTGCTGTCCCCACGGCTCAGCTGGTTCTCCGCCGCTCAGCTGGTTCATGAAGCTCTGGCTATTTTTAAACAGCCAGGCTTCCCTGTCGCAAACCAACAGACACCCTACTGCCCGCCCCCTGCAGGCTAGCAGCCAATCAGACACTCATTCAGGGTCTCACACTGCCCCCCCAGCAAACACACGCTCGGATACTACCTCAGCAAGCAAACAAACACAGACTCGGATACCTACCAGTCCCAGGCAAACTCCTGCTGTGTGCTGCTCTGCTGTCCCCGCTGCTCAGCTGTTTCTCCGCC
The DNA here is from genome assembly GCF_965140295.1 of Lepidochelys olivacea. Taxonomy (NCBI): domain Eukaryota; kingdom Metazoa; phylum Chordata; order Testudines; family Cheloniidae; genus Lepidochelys; species Lepidochelys olivacea. Next base: position 468,295 of record NC_140432.1, on the reverse strand, counting down.
GCTCAGCTGGTACGAGAAGCTCTGGCTATTTTTAAACAGCCGGGCTTCCCTGTCGCAAACAAATAGACAGCCTACTGCCCGCCCCCTGCAGGCTAGCAGCCAATCAGACACTCACTCAGGTTCTCACACTGCCCCCCCAGCAAACACACGCTCAGATACTTCCTCAGCAAGCAAACAAACACAGACTCGGATACTTACCAGTCCCAGGCAAACTCCTGCTGTGAGCTGCTCTGCTGTCCCCGCTGCTCAGCTGGTTCTCCGCCGCTCAGCTGGTTCGCGAAGCTCTGGCTATTTTTAAACAGCCAGGCTTCCCTGTCGCAAACCAACAGACACACTACTGCCCGCCCCCTGCAGGCTAGCAGCCAATCACACACTCACTCAGGCTCTCACACTGCCCCCCCAGCAAACACACGCTCGGATACTTCCTCAGCAAGGAAACAAACACAGACTCGGATACTTACCAGTCCCAGGCAAACTCCTGCTGTGAGCTGCTCTGCTGTCCCCGCTGCTCAGCTGGTTCTCCGCCGCTCAGCTGGTTCGCGAAGCTCTGGCTATTTTTAAACAGCCAGGCTTCCCTATCGCAAACCAACAGACACCCTACTGCCCGCCCCCTGCAGGCTAGCAGCCAATCACACACTCACTCAGGCTCTCACACTGCCCCCCCAGCAAACACACGCTCGGATACTTCCTCAGCAAGCAAACAAACCCAGACTCGGATACTTACCAGTCCCAGGCAAACTCCTGCTGTGAGCTGCTCTGCTGTCCCCGCTGCTCAGCTGGTTCTCCGCCGCTCAGCTGGTTCGCGAAGCTCTGTCTATTTTTAAACAGCCAGGCTTCCCTGTCGCAAACCAACAGACACCCTACTGCCCGCCCCCTGCAGGCTAGCAGCCAATCAGACACTCACTCAGGCTCTCACACTACCCCCCCAGCAAACACACGCTCGGATACTACCTCAGCAAGCAAACAAACACAGACTCGGATACTTACCAGTCCCAGGCAAACTCCTGCTGTGTGCTGCTCTGCTGTCCCCGCTGCTCAGCTGGTTCTCCGCCGCTCAGCTGGTACGCGAAGCACTGGCTATTTTTAAACAGCCAGGCTTCCCTGTTGCAAACCAACAGACACCCTACTGCCCGCTCCCTGCGACTAGCAGCCAATCAGACACTCACTCAGTCTCTCACACTGCCCCCCCAGGAAACACACGCTCGGATACTTCCTCAGCAAGCAAACAAACACAGACTCGGATAATTACCAGTCCCAGGCAAACTCCTGCTGTGTGCTGCTCTGCTGTCCCCGCTACTCAGCTGGTTCTCCGCCGCTCAGCTGGTTCGCGAAGCTCTGGCTATTTTTAAACAGCCAGGCTTCCCTGTCACAAACCAACAGACACGCTACTGCCCGCCCCCTGCAGGCTAGCAGCCAATCAGACACTAACTCAGGCTCTCACACTGCCGCCCAGCAAACACACGCTCGGATTCTTCCTCAGCAAGCAAACAAACACAGACTCGGATACTTACCAGTCCCAGGCAAACTCCTGCTGTGAGCTGCTCTGCTGTCCACGCTGCTCAGCTGGTTCTCCGCCGCTCAGCTGGTTCGCGAAGCTCTGGCTATTTTTAAACAGCCAGGCTTCCCTGTCCCAAACCAACAAACACCCTACTGCCCGCCCCCTGCAGGCTAGCAGCCAATCAGACACTCACTCAGGCTCTCACACTGCCCCCCCAGCAAACACACGCTCGGATACTTCCTCAGCAAGCAAACAAACCCAGACTCCGATACTTACCAGTCCCAGGCAAACTCCTGCTGTGTGCTGCTCTGCTGTCCCCGCTACTCAGCTGGTTCTCCGCCGCTCAGCTGGTTCGCGAAGCTCTGCCTATTTTTAAACAGCCAGGCTTCCCTGTCACAAACCAACAGACACGCTACTGCCCGCCCCCTGCAGGCTAGCAGCCAATCAGACACTCACTCAGGCTCTCACACTGCCGCCCAGCAAACACACGCTCGGATTCTTCCTCAGCAAGCAAACAAACACAGACTCGGATACTTACCAGTCCCAGGCAAACTCCTGCTGTGAGCTGCTCTGCTGTCCACGCTGCTCAGCTGGTTCTCCGCCGCTCAGCTGGTTCACGAAGCTCTGGCTATTTTTAAACAGCCAGGCTTCCCTGTCCCAAACCAACAAACACCCTACTGCCCGCCCCCTGCAGGCTAGCAGCCAATCAGACACTCACTCAGGCTCTCACACTGCCCCCCCAGCAAACACACGCTCGGATACGTCCTCAGCAAGCAAACAAACCCAGACTCGGATACTTACCAGACCCAGGCAAACTCCTGCTGTGAGCTGCTCTGCTGTCCCCGCTGCTCAGCTGGTTCTCCGCCGCTCAGCTGGTTCGCGAAGCTCTGGCTATTTTTAAACAGCCAGGCTTCCCTGTCGCAAACCAACAGACACCCTACTGCCCGCCTCCTGCAGGCTAGCAGCCAATCAGACACTCACTGACTCTCTCACACTGCCCCCCCAGCAAACACACGCTCGGATACTTCCTCAGCAAGCAAACAAACCCAGACTCGGATACTTACCAGTCCCAGGCAAACTCCTGCTGTGTGCTGCTCTGCTGTCCCCGCTGCTCAGCTGGTTCTCCGCCGCTCAGCTGGTACGCGAAGCTCTGGCTATTTTTAAACAGCCGGGCTTCTCTGTCGCAAACAAATAGACAGCCTACTGCCCGCCCCCTGCAGGCTAGCAGCCAATCAGACACTCACTCAGGCTCTCACACTGCCCCCCCAGCAAACACACGCTCAGATTCTTCCTCAGCAAGCAAACAAACACAGACTCGGATACTTACCAGTCCCAGGCAAACTCCTGCTGTGTGCTGCTCTGCTGTCCCCGCTGCTCAGCTGGTTCTCCGCCGCTCAGCTTGTTCGCGAAGCTCTGGCTATTTTTAAACAGCCAGGCTTCCCTGTCGCAAACCAACAGACACGCTACTGCCCGCCCCCTGCAGGCTAGCAGCCAATCAGACACTCACTCAGGCTCTCACACTGCCCCCCCAGCAAACACACGCTCGGGTACTTCCTCAGCAAGCTAACAAACACAGACTCGGATACTTACCAGTGCCAGGCAAACTCCTGCTGTGTGCTGCTCTGCTGTCCCCGCAGCTCAGCTGGTTCTCCGCCGCTCAGCTGGTTCGCGAAGCTCTGGCTATTTTTAAACAGCCAGGCTTCCCTGTCGCAAACCAACAGACACCCTACTGCCCGCCCCCTGCAGGCTAGCAGCCAATCAGACACTCATTCAGGCTCTCACACTACCCCCCCAGCAAACACACGCTCGGATACTACCTCAGCAAGCAAACAAACACAGACTCGGATACTTACCAGTCCCAGGCAAACTCCTGCTGTGTGCTGCTCTGCTGTCCCCGCTGCTCAGCTGGTTGTCCGCCGCTCAGCTGGTACGCGAACCTCTGGCTATTTTTAAACAGCCAGGCTTCCCTGTCGCAAACCAACAGACACCCTACTGCCCGCCCCCTGCAGGCTAGCAGCCAATCAGACACTCACTCAGGCTCTCACACTGCCCCCCCAGCAAACACACGCTCGGATACTTCCTCAGCAAGCAAACAAACACAGACTCGGATACTTACCAGTCCCAGGCAAACTCCTGCTGTGAGCTGCTCTGCTGTCCCCGCTGCTCAGCTGGTTCTCCGCCGCTCAGCTGGTTCGCGAAGCTCTGGCTATTTTTAAACAGCCAGGCTTCCCTATCGCAAACCAACAGACACCCTACTGCCCGCCCCCTGCAGGCTAGCAGCCAATCACACACTCACTCAGGCTCTCACACTGCCCCCCCAGCAAACACACGCTCGGATACTTCCTCAGGAAGCAAACAAACCCAGACTCGGATACTTACCAGTCCCTGGCAAACTCCTGCTGTGTGATGCTCTGCTGTCCCCGCTGCTCAGCTGGTTCTCCGCCGCTCAGCTGGTACGCGAAGCTCTGGCTATTTTTAAACAGCCAGGCTTCCCTGTCGCAAACCAACAGACACCCTACTGCCCGCCCCCTGCAGGCTAGCAGCCAATCAGACACTCACTCAGGCTTTCACACTGCCGCCCAGCAAACACACGCTCGGATTCTTCCTCAGCAAGCAAACAAACACAGACTCGGATACTTACCAGTCCCAGGAAAACTCCCGCTGTGAGCTGCTCTGCTGTCCCCACGGCTCAGCTGGTTCTCCGCCGCTCAGCTGGTTCATGAAGCTCTGGCTATTTTTAAACAGCCAGGCTTCCCTGTCGCAAACCAACAGACACCCTACTGCCCGCCCCCTGCAGGCTAGCAGCCAATCAGACACTCATTCAGGGTCTCACACTGCCCCCCCAGCAAACACACGCTCGGATACTACCTCAGCAAGCAAACAAACACAGACTCGGATACCTACCAGTCCCAGGCAAACTCCTGCTGTGTGCTGCTCTGCTGTCCCCGCTGCTCAGCTGGTTCTCCGCCGCTCAGCTGGTACGAGAAGCTCTGGCTATTTTTAAACAGCCGGGCTTCCCTGTCGCAAACAAATAGACAGCCTACTGCCCGCCCCCTGCAGGCTAGCAGCCAATCAGACACTTACTCAGGTTCTCACACTGCCCCCCCAGCAAACACACGCTCAGATACTTCCTCAGCAAGCAAACAAACCCAGACTCCGATACTTACCAGTCCCTGGCAAACTCCTGCTGTGAGCTGCTCTGCTGTCCCCGCTGCTCAGCTGGTTCTCCGCCGCTCAGCTGGTTCGCGAAGCTCTGGCTATTTTTAAACAGCCAGGCTTCCCTGTCGCAAACCAACAGACACCCTACTGCCCGCCCCCTGCAGGCTAGCAGCCAATCAGACACTCACTCAGGCTCTCACACTGCCCCCCCAGCAAACACACGCTCGGATACTTCCTCAGCAAGCAAACAAACACAGACTCGGATACCTACCAGTCCCAGGCAAACTCCTGCTGTGAGCTGCTCTGCTGTCCCCGCTGCTCAGCTGGTTCTCCGCCGCTCAGCTGGTTCGCGAAGCTCTGGCTATTTTTAAACAGCCAGGCTTCCCTATCGCAAACCAACAGACACCCTACTGCCCGCCCCCTGCAGGCTAGCAGCCAATCACACACTCACTCAGGCTCTCACACTGCCCCCCCAGCAAACACACGCTCGGATACTTCCTCAGCAAGCAAACAAACCCAGACTCCGATACTTACCAGTGCCAGGCAAACTCCTGCTGTGAGCTGCTCTGCTGTCCCCGCTGCTCAGCTGGTTCTCCGCCGCTCAGCTGGTTCGCGAAGCTCTGGCTATTTTTAAACAGCCAGGCTTCCCTGTCGCAAACCAACAGACACCCTACTGCCCGCCCCCTGCAGGCTAGCAGCCAATCAGACACTCACTCAGGCTCTCACACAACCCCCCCAGCAAACACACGCTCGGATACTACCTCAGCAAGCAAACAAACACAGACTCGGATACTTACCAGTCCCAGGCAAACTCCTGCTGTGTGCTGCTCTGCTGTCCCCGCTGCTCAGCTGGTTCTCCGCCGCTCAGCTGGTACGCGAAGCCCTGGCTATTTTTAAACAGCCAGGCTTCCCTGTCGCAAACCAACAGACACCCTACTGCCCGCTCCCTGCGGGTAGCAGCCAATCAGACACTCACTCAGTCTCTCACACTGCCCCCCCAGGAAACACACGCTCGGATACTTCCTCAGCAAGCAAACAAACAGAGACTCGGATACTTACCAGTCCCAGGCAAACTCCTGCTGTGTGCTGCTCTGCTGTACCCGCTGCTCAGCTGGTTCTCCGCCGCTCAGCTGGTACGCGAAGCTCTGGCTATTTTTAAACAGCCAGGCTTCCCTGTCACAAACCAACAGACACGCTACTGCCCGCCCCCTGCAGGCTAGCAGCCAATCAGACACTCACTCAGTCTCTCACACTGCCGCCCAGCAAACACACGCTCGGATTCTTCCTCAGCAAGCAAACAAACACAGACTCGGATACTTACCAGTCCCAGGCAAACTCCTGCTGTGAGCTGCTCTGCTGTCCACGCTGCTCAGCTGGTTCTCCGCCGCTCAGCTGGTTCGCGAAGCTCTGGCTATTTTTAAACAGCCAGGCTTCCCTGTCCCAAACCAACAAACACCCTACTGCCCGCCCCCTGCAGGCTAGCAGCCAATCAGACACTCACTCAGGCTCTCACACTGCCCCCCCAGCAAACACACGCTCGGATACTTCCTCAGCAAGCAAACAAACCCAGACTCTGATACTTACCAGTCCCAGGCAAACTCCTGCTGTGTGCTGCTCTGCTGTCCCCGCTGCTCAGCTGGTTCTCCGCCGGTCAGCTGGTTCGCGAAGCTCTGGCTATTTTTAAACAGCCAGGCTTCCCTGTCGCAAACCAACAGACACCCTACTGCCCGCTCCCTGCGGCTAGCAGCCAATCAGACACTCACTCAGGCTCTCACACTGCCCCCCCAGCAAACACACGCTCGGATACTTCCTCAGCAAGCAAACAAACACAGACTCGGATAATTACCATCCCAGGCAAACTCCTGCTGTGTGCTGCTCTGCTGTCCCCGCTACTCAGCTGGTTCTCCGCCGCTCAGCTGGTTCGCGAAGCTCTGGCTATTTTTAAACAGCCAGGCTTCCCTGTCCCAAACCAACAAACACCCTACTGCCCGCCCCCTGCAGGCTAGCAGCCAATCAGACACTCACTCAGGCTCTCACACTGCCCCCCCAGCAAACACACGCTCGGATACTTCCTCAGCAAGCAAACAAACCCAGACTCGGATACTTACCAGACCCAGGCAAACTCCTGCTGCGAGCTGCTCTGCTGTCCCCGCTGCTCAGCTGGTTCTCCGCCGCTCAGCTGGTTCGCGAAGCTCTGGCTATTTTTAAACAGCCAGGCTTCCCTGTCGCAAACCAACAGACACCCTAATGCCCGCCTCCTGCAGGCTAGCAGCCAATCAGACACTCACTGACTCTCTCACACTGCCCCCCCAGCAAACACACGCTCGGATTCTTCCTCAGCAAGCAAACAAACGCAGACTCGGATACTTACCAGTCCCAGGGAAACTCCCGCTGTGAGCTGCTCTGCTGTCCCCACGGCTCAGCTGGTTCTCCGCCGCTCAGCTGGTTCATGAAGCTCTGGCTATTTTTAAACAGCCAGGCTTCCCTGTCGCAAACCAACAGACACCCTACTGCCCGCCCCCTGCAGGCTAGCAGCCAATCAGACACTCATTCAGGGTCTCACACTGCCCCCCCAGCAAACGCACGCTCGGATACTTCCTCAGCAAGCAAACAAACACAGACTCGGATACTTACCAGTCCCAAGCAAACTCCTGCTGTGAGCTGCTCTGCTGTCCCCGCTGCTCAGCTGGTTCTCCGCCGCTCAGCTGGTTCGCGAAGCTCTGGCTATTTTTAAACAGCCAGGCTTCCCTATCGCAAACCAACAGACACCCTACTGCCCGCCCCCTGCAGGCTAGCAGCCAATCACACACTCACTCAGGCTCTCACACTGCCCCCCCAGCAAACACACGCTCGGATACTTCCTCAGCAAGCAAACAAACCCAGACTCCGATACTTACCAGTGCCAGGCAAACTCCTGCTGTGAGCTGCTCTGCTGTCCCCGCTGCTCAGCTGGTTCTCCGCTGCTCCGCTGGTTCGCGAAGCTCTGGCTATTTTTAAACAGCCAGGCTTCCCTGTCGCAAACCAACAGACACCCTACTGCCCGCCCCCTGCAGGCTAGCAGCCAATCAGACACTCACTCAGGCTCTCACACTACCCCCCCAGCAAACACACGCTCGGATACTACCTCAGCAAGCAAACAAACACAGACTCGGATACTTACCAGTCCCAGGCAAACTCCTGCTGTGTGCTGCTCTGCTGTCCCCGCTGCTCAGCTGGTTCTCCGCCGCTCAGCTGGTACGCGAAGCCCTGGCTATTTTTAAACAGCCAGGCTTCCCTGTCGCAAACCAACAGACACCCTACTGCCTGCTCCCTGCGGGTAGCAGCCAATCAGACACTCACTCAGTCTCTCACACTGCCGCCCAGCAAACACACGCTCGGATTCTTCCTCAGCAAGCAAACAAACACAGACTCGGATACTTACCAGTCCCAGGCAAACTCCTGCTGTGAGCTGCTCTGCTGTCCACGCTGCTCAGCTGGTTCTCCGCCGCTCAGCTGGTTCGCGAAGCTCTGGCTATTTTTAAACAGCCAGGCTTCCCTGTCCCAAACCAACAAACACCCTACTGCCCGCCCCCTGCAGGCTAGCAGCCAATCAGACACTCACTCAGGCTCTCACACTGCCCCCCCAGCAAACACACGCTCGGATACTTCCTCAGCAAGCAAACAAACCCAGACTCGGATACTTACCAGACCCAGGCAAACTCCTGCTGTGAGCTGCTCTGCTGTCCCCGCTGCTCAGCTGGTTCTCCGCCGCTCAGCTGGTTCGCGAAGCTCTGGCTATTTTTAAACAGCCAGGCTTCCCTGTCGCAAACCAACAGACACCCTACTGCCCGCCTCCTGCAGGCTAGCAGCCAATCAGACACTCACTCAGGCTCTCACACTGCCCCCCCAGCAAACACACGCTCGGATACTTCCTCAGCAAGCAAACAAACCCAGACTCGGATACTTACCAGACCCAGGCAAACTCCTGCTGTGTGCTGCTCTGCTGTCCCCGCTGCTCAGCTGGTTCTCCGCCGCTCAGCTGGTACGCGAAGCTCTGGCTATTTTTAAACAGCCAGGCTTCCCTGTCGCAAACCAACAGACACCCTACTGCCCGCTCCCTGCGGGTAGCAGCCAATCAGACACTCACTCAGTCTCTCACACTGCCGCCCAGCAAACACACGCTCGGATTCTTCCTCAGCAAGCAAACAAACACAGACTCGGATACTTACCAGTCCCAGGCAAACTCCTGCTGTGAGCTGCTCTGCTGTCCACGCTGCTCAGCTGGTTCTCCGCCGCTCAGCTGGTTCGCGAAGCTCTGGCTATTTTTAAACAGCCAGGCTTCCCTGTCCCAAACCAACAAACACCCTACTGCCCGCCCCCTGCAGGCTAGCAGCCAATCAGACACTCACTCAGGCTCTCACACTGCCCCCCCAGCAAACACACGCTCGGATACTTCCTCAGCAAGCAAACAAACCCAGACTCGGATACTTACCAGACCCAGGCAAACTCCTGCTGTGAGCTGCTCTGCTGTCCCCGCTGCTCAGCTGGTTCTCCGCCGCTCAGCTGGTTCGCGAAGCTCTGGCTATTTTTAAACAGCCAGGCTTCCCTGTCGCAAACCAACAGACACCCTACTGCCCGCCTCCTGCAGGCTAGCAGCCAATCAGACACTCACTCAGGCTCTCACACTGCCCCCCCAGCAAACACACGCTCGGATACTTCCTCAGCAAGCAAACAAACCCAGACTCGGATACTTACCAGTCCCAGGCAAACTCCTGCTGTGTGCTGCTCTGCTGTCCCCGCTGCTCAGCTGGTTCTCCGCCGCTCAGCTGGTACGCGAAGCTCTGGCTATTTTTAAACAGCCAGGCTTCCCTGTCGCAAACCAACAGACACCCTACTGCCCGCCCCCTGCAGGCTAGCAGCCAATCAGACACTCACTCAGGCTCTCACACTGCCCCCCCAGCAAGCACACGCTCGGATTCTTCCTCAGCAAGCAAACAAACGCAGACTCGGATACTTACCAGTCCCAGGCAAACTCCTGCTGTGAGCTGCTCTGCTGTCCCCGCTGCTCAGCTGCTTCTCCGCCGCTCAGCTGGTTCGCGAAGCTCTGGCTATTTTTAAACAGCCAGGCTTCCCTATCGCAAACTAACAGACACCCTACTGCCCGCCTCCTGCAGGCTAGCAGCCAATCACACACTCACTCAGGCTCTCACACTGCCCCCCCAGCAAACACACGCTCGGATACTTCCTCAGCAAGCAAACAAACCCAGACTCCGATACTTACCAGTGCCAGGCAAACTCCTGCTGTGAGCTGCTCTGCTGTCCCCGCTGCTCAGCTGGTTCTCCGCCGCTCAGCTGGTTCGCGAAGCTCTGGCTATTTTTAAACAGCCAGGCTTCCCTGTCCCAAACCAACAAACACCCTACTGCCCGCCCCCTGCAGGCTAGCAGCCAATCAGACACTCACTCAGGCTCTCACACTGCCCCCCCAGCAAACACACGCTCGGATACTTCCTCAGCAAGCAAACAAACCCAGACTCGGATACTTACCAGACCCAGGCAAAGTCCTGCTGTGAGCTGCTCTGCTGTCCCCGCTGCTCAGCTGGTTCTCCGCCGCTCAGCTGGTTCGCGAAGCTCTGGCTATTTTTAAACAGCCAGGCTTCCCTGTCGCAAACCAACAGACACCCTACTGCCCGCCCCCTGCAGGCTAGCAGCCAATCAGACACTCACTCAGGCTCTCACACTGCCCCCCCAGCAAACACACGCTCGGATACTTCCTCAGCAAGCAAACAAACCCAGACTCGGATACTTACCAGTCCCAGGCAAACTCCTGCTGTGTGCTGCTCTGCTGTCCCCGCTGCTCAGCTGGTTCTCCGCCGGTCAGCTGGTTCGCGAAGCTCTGGCTATTTTTAAACAGCCAGGCTTCCCTGTCGCAAACCAACAGACACCCTACTGCCCGCCCCCTGCAGGCTAGCAGCCAATCATACACTCACTCAGGCTCTCACACTGCCGCCCAGCAAACACACGCTCGGATTCTTCCTCAGCAAGCAAACAAACCCAGACTCGGATACTTACCAGTCCCAGGCAAACTCCTGTTGTGAGCTGCTCTGCTGTCCCTGCTGCTCAGCTGGTTCTCCGCCGCTCAGCTGGTTCGCGAAGTTCTGGCTATTTTTAAACAGCCAGGTTTCCCTGTCGCAAACCAACAGACACCCTACTGCCCGCCCCCTGCAGGCTAGCAGCCAATCAGACACTCACTCAGGCTCTCACACTGCCCCCCCAGCAAACACACGCTCCCATACTTCCTCAGCAAGCAAACAAACCCAGACTCGGATACTTACCAGTCCCAGGCAAAGTCCTGCTGTGAGCTGCTCTGCTGTCCCCGCTGCTCAGCTGGTTGTCCGCCGCTCAGCTGGTTCGCGAAGCTCTGGCTATTTTTAAACAGCCAGGCTTCCCTGTCCCAAACCAACAAACACCCTACTGCCCGCCCCCTGCAGGCTCGCAGCCAATCAGACACTCACTCAGGCTCTCACACTGCCCCCCCAGCAAACACACGCTCGGATACTTCCTCAGCAAGCAAACAAACCCAGACTCGGATACTTAGCAGTCCCAGGCAAACTCCTGCTGTGTGCTGCTCTGCTGTCCCCGCTGCTCAGCTGGTTCTCCGCCGCTCAGCTGGTACGCGAAGCTCTGGCTATTTTTAAACAGCCAGGCTTCCCTGTCGCAAACCAACAGACACCCTACTGCCCGCCCCCTGCAGGCTAGCAGCCAATCAGACACTCACTCAGGCTCTCACACTGCCCCCCCAGCAAACACACGCTCGGATTCTTCCTCAGCAAGCAAACAAACACAGACTCGGATACTTACCAGTCCCAGGGAAACTCCCGCTGTGAGCTGCTCTGCTGTCCCCACGGCTCAGCTGGTTCTCCGCCGCTCAGCTGGTTCATGAAGCTCTGGCTATTTTTAAACAGCCAGGCTTCCCTGTCGCAAACCAACAGACACCCTACTGCCCGCCCCCTGCAGGCTAGCAGCCAATCAGACATTCATTCAGGGTCTCACACTGCCCCCCCAGCAAACACACGCTCGGATACTACCTCAGCAAGCAAACAAACACAGACTCGGATACCTACCAGTCCCAGGCAAACTCCTGCTGTGTGCTGCTCTGCTGTCCCCGCTGCTCAGCTGGTTCTCCGCCGCTCAGCTGGTACGAGAAGCTCTGGCTATTTTTAAACAGCCGGGCTTCCCTGTCGCAAACAAATAGACAGCCTACTGCCCGCCCCCTGCAGGCTAGCAGCCAATCAGACACTCACTCAGGTTCTCACACTGCCCCCCCAGCAAACACACGCTCAGATACTTCCTCAGCAAGCAAACAAACACAGACTCGGATACTTACCAGTCCCAGGCAAACTCCTGCTGTGAGCTGCTCTGCTGTCCCCGCTGCTCAGCTGGTTCTCCGCCGCTCAGCTGGTTCGCGAAGCTCTGGCTATTTTTAAACAGCCAGGCTTCCCTGTCGCAAACCAACAGACACCCTACTGCCCGCCCCCTGCAGGCTAGCAGCCAATCAGACACTCACTCAGGCTCTCACACTACCCCCCCAGCAAACACACGCTCGGATACTACCTCAGCAAGCAAACAAACACAGACTCGGATACTTACCAGTCCCAGGCAAACTCCTGCTGTGTGCTGCTCTGCTGTCCCCGCTGCTCAGCTGGTTCTCCGCCGCTCAGCTGGTACGCGAAGCACTGGCTATTTTTAAACAGCCAGGCTTCCCTGTCGCAAACCAACAGACACCCTACTGCCCGCTCCCTGCGGCTAGCAGCCAATCAGACACTCACTCAGTCTCTCACACTGCCCCCCCAGGAAACACACGCTCGGATACTTCCTCAGCAAGCAAACAAACACAGACTCGGATAATTACCAGTCCCAGGCAAACTCCTGCTGTGTGCTGCTCTGCTGTCCCCGCTACTCAGCTGGTTCTCCGCCGCTCAGCTGGTTCGCGAAGCTCTGGCTATTTTTAAACAGCCAGGCTTCCCTGTCACAAACCAACAGACACGCTACTGCCCGCCCCCTGCAGGCTAGCAGCCAATCAGACACTCACTCAGGCTCTCACACTGCCGCCCAGCAAACACACACTCGGATTCTTCCTCAGCAAGCTAACAAACACAGACTCGGATACTTACCAGTCCCAGGCAAACTCCTGCTGTGAGCTGCTCTGCTGTCCACGCTGCTCAGCTGGTTCTCCGCCGCTCAGCTGGTTCGCGAAGCTCTGGCTATTTTTAAACAGCCAGGCTTCCCTGTCCCAAACCAACAAACACCCTACTGCCCGCCCCCTGCAGGCTAGCAGCCAATCAGACACTCACTCAGGCTCTCACACTGCCCCCCCAGCAAACACACGCTCGGATACTTCCTCAGCAAGCAAACAAACCCAGACTCGGATACTTACCAGACCCAGGCAAACTCCTGCTGTGAGCTGCTCTGCTGTCCCCGCTGCTCAGCTGGTTCTCCGCCGCTCAGCTGGTTCGCGAAGCTCTGGCTATTTTTAAACAGCCAGGCTTCCCTGTCGCAAACCAACAGACACCCTACTGCCCGCCTCCTGCAGGCTAGCAGCCAATCAGACACTCACTGACTCTCTCACACTGCCCCCCCAGCAAACACACGCTCGGATACTTCCTCAGCAAGCAAACAAACCCAGACTCGGATACTTACCAGTCCCAGGCAAACTCCTGCTGTGTGCTGCTCTGCTGTCCCCGCTGCTCAGCTGGTTCTCCGCCGCTCAGCTGGTACGCGAAGCTCTGGCTATTTTTAAACAGCCAGGCTTCCCTGTCGCAAACCAACAGACACCCTACTGCCCGCCCCCTGCAGGCTAGCAGCCAATCAGACACTCACTCAGGCTCTCACACTGCCCCCCCAGCAAACACACGCTCAGATACTTCCTCAGCAAGCAAACAAACACAGACTCGGATACTTACCAGTCCCAGGCAAACTCCTGCTGTGAGCTGCTCTGCTGTCCCCGCTGCTCAGCTGGTTCTCCGCCGCTCAGCTGGTTCGCGAAGCTCTGGCTATTTTTAAACAGCCAGGCTTCCCTGTCGCAAACCAACAGACACCCTACTGCCCGCCCCCTGCAGGCTAGCAGCCAATCAGACACTCACTCAGGCTCTCACACTGCACCCCCAGCAAACACACGCTCGGATACTTCCTCAGCAAGCAAACAAACACAGACTCGGATACTTACCAGTCCCAGGCAAACTCCTGCTGTGAGCTGCTCTGCTGTCCCCGCTGCTCAGCTGGTTCTCCGCCGCTCAGCTGGTTCGCGAAGCTCTGGCTATTTTTAAACAGCCAGGCTTCCCTATCGCAAACCAACAGACACCCTACTGCCCGCCCCCTGCAGGCTAGCAGCCAATCACACACTCACTCAGGCTCTCACACTGCCCCCCCAGCAAACACACGCTCAGATACTTCCTCAGCAAGCAAACAAACCCAGACTCCGATACTTACCAGTGCCAGGCAAACTCCTGCTGTGAGCTGCTCTGCTGTCCCCGCTGCTCAGCTGGTTCTCCGCCGCTCAGCTGGTTTGCGAAGCTCTGTCTATTTTTAAACAACCAGGCTTCCCTGTCGCAAACCAACAGACACCCTACTGCCCGCCCCCTGCAGGCTAGCAGCCAATCAGACACTCACTCAGGCTCTCACACTACCCCCCCAGCAAACACACGCTCGGATACTACCTCAGCAAGCAAACAAACACAGACTCGGATACTTACCAGTCCCAGGCAAACTCCTGCTGTGTGCTGCTCTGCTGTCCCCGCTGCTCAGCTGGTTCTCCGCCGCTCAGCTGGTACGCGAAGCACTGGCTATTTTTAAACAGCCAGGCTTCCCTGTCGCAAACCAACAGACACCCTACTGCCCGCTCCCTGCGGCTAGCAGCCAATCAGACACTCACTCAGTCTCTCACATTGCCCCCCCAGGAAACACACGCTCGGATACTTCCTCAGCAAGCAAACAAACACAGACTCGGATAATTACCAGTCCCAGGCAAACTCCTGCTGTGTGCTGCTCTGCTGTCCCCGCTACTCAGCTGGTTCTCCGCCGCTCAGCTGGTTCGCGAAGCTCTGGCTATTTTTAAACAGCCAGGCTTCCCTGTCACAAACCAACAGACACGCTACTGCCCGCCCCCTGCAGGCTAGCAGCCAATCAGACACTCACTCAGGCTCTCACACTGCCCCCCCAGCAAACACACGCTCGGATAATTCCTCAGCAAGCAAACAAACACAGACTCGGATACTTACCAGTCCCAGGCAAACTCCTGCTGTGTGCTGCTCTGCTGTCCCCGCTGCTCAGCTGGTTCTCCGCCGCTCAGCTGGTACGCGAAGCTCTGGCTATTTTTAAACAGCCAGGCTTCCCTGTCGCAAACCAACAGACACCCTACTGCCTGCCCCCTGCAGGCTAGCAGCCAATCAGACACTCACTCAGGCTCTCACACTGCCCCCCCAGCAAACACACGCTCGGATTCTTCCTCAGCAAGCAAACAAACGCAGACTCGGATACTTACCAGTCCCAGGCAAACTCCTGCTGTGAGCTGCTCTGCTGTCCCCGCTGCTCAGCTGCTTCTCCGCCGCTCAGCTGGTTCGCGAAGCTCTGGCTATTTTTAAACAGCCAGGCTTCCCTATCGCAAACCAACAGACACCCTACTGCCCGCCCCCTGCAGGCTAGCAGCCAATCACACACTCACTCAGGCTCTCACACTGCCCCCCCAGCAAACACACGCTCGGATACTTCCTCAGCAAGCAAACAAACCCAGACTCCGATACTTACCAGTGCCAGGCAAACTCCTGCTGTGAGCTGCTCTGCTGTCCCCGCTGCTCAGCTGGTTCTCCGCCGCTCAGCTGGTTCGCGAAGCTCTGGCTATTTTTAAACAGCCAGGCTTCCCTGTCGCAAACCAACAGACACCCTACTGCCCGCCCCCTGCAGGCTAGCAGCCAATCAGACACTCACTCAGGCTCTCACACTACCCCCCCAGCAAACACACGCTCGGATACTACCTCAGCAAGCAAACAAACACAGACTCGGATACTTACCAGTCCCAGGCAAACTCCTGCTGTGTGCTGCTCTGCTGTCCCCGCTGCTCAGCTGGTTCTCCGCCGCTCAGCTGCTCCGCGAAGCTCTGGCTATTTTTAAACAGCCGGGCTTCTCTGTCGCAAACAAATAGACAGCCTACTGCCCGCCCCCTGCAGGCTAGCAGCCAATCAGACACTCACTCAGGCTCTCACACTGCCCCCCCAGCAAACACACGCTCAGATTCTTCCTCAGCAAGCAAACAAACACAGACTCGGATACTTACCAGTCCCAGGCAAACTCCTGCTGTGTGCTGCTCTGCTGTCCCCGCTGCTCAGCTGGTTCTCCACCGCTCAGCTTGTTCGCGAAGCTCTGGCTATTTTTAAACAGCCAGGCTTCCCTGTCGCAAACCAACAGACACGCTACTGCCCGCCCCCTGCAGGCTAGCAGCCAATCAGACACTCACTCAGGCTCTCACACTGCCCCCCCAGCAAACACACGCTCGGATACTTCCTCAGCAAGCAAACAAACACAGACTCGGATACTTACCAGTGCCAGGCAAACTCCTGCTGTGTGCTGCTCTGCTGTCCCCGCAGCTCAGCTGGTTCTCCGCCGCTCAGCTGGTTCGCGAAGCTCTGGCTATTTTTAAACAGCCAGGCTTCCCTGTCGCAAACCAACAGACACCCTACTGCCCGCCCCCTGCAGGCTAGCAGCCAATCAGACACTCACTCAGGCTCTCACACTGCCCCCGCAGCAAACACACGCTCGGGTACTTCCTCAGCAAGCAAACAAACACAGACTCGGATACTTACCAGTCCCAGGCAAACTCCTGCTGTGAGCTGCTCTGCTGTCCCCGCTGCTCAGCTGGTTCTCCGCCGCTCAGCTGGTTCGCGAAGCTCTGGCTATTTTTAAACAGCCAGGCTTCCCTATCGCAAACCAACAGACACCCTACTGCCCGCCCCCTGCAGGCTAGCAGCCAATCACACACTCACTCAGGCTTTCACACTGCCCCCCCAGCAAACACACGCTCGGATTCTTCCTCAGCAAGCAAACAAACACAGACTCGGATATTTACCAATCCCAGGAAAACTCCTGCTGTGTGCTGCTCTGCTGTACTCCCTGCTCAGCTGGTTCTCCGCCGCTCAGCTTGTTCGCGAAGCTCTGGCTATTTTTTAACAGCCAGGCTTCCCTGTCGCAAACCAACAGACACGCTACTGCCCGCCCCCTGCAGGCTAGCAGCCAATCACACACTCACTCAGGCTCTCACACTGCCCCCCCAGCAAACACACGCTCAGATTCTTCCTCAGCAAGCAAACAAACCCAGACTCGGATACTTACCAGTCCCATGCAAACTCCTGCTGTGTGCTGCTCTGCTGTCCCCGCTGCTCAGCTGGTTCTCCGCCGCTCAGCTTGTTCGCGAAGCTCTGGCTATTTTTTAACAGCCAGGCTTCCCTGTCGCAAACCAACAGACACGCTACTGCCCGCCCCCTGCAGGCTAGCAGCCAATCAGACACTCACTCAGGCTCTCACACTGCCCCCCCAGCAAACACACGCTCGGATACTTCCTCAGCAAGCAAACAAACACAGACTCGGATACTTACCAGTGCCAGGCAAACTCCTGCTGTGTGCTGCTCTGCTGTCCCCGCTGCTCAGCTGGTTCTCCGCCGCTCAGCTGGTTCGCGAAGCTCTGGCTATTTTTAAACAGCCAGGCTTCCCTGTCGCAAACCAACAGACACCCTACTGCCCGCCCCCTGCAGGCTAGCAGCCAATCAGACACTCATTCAGGCTCTCACACTACCCCCCAGCAAACACACGCTCGGATACTACCTCAGCAAGCAAACAAACACAGACTCGGATACTTACCAGTCCCAGGCAAACTCCTGCTGTGTGCTGCTCTGCTGTCCCCGCTGCTCAGCTGGTTGTCCGCCGCTCAGCTGGTACGCGAACCTCTGGCTATTTTTAAACAGCCAGGCTTCCCTGTCGCAAACCAACAGACACCCTACTGCCCGCCCCCTGCAGGCTAGCAGCCAATCAGACACTCACTCAGGCTCTCACACTGCCCCCCCAGCAAACACACGCTCGGATTCTTCCTCAGCAAGCAAACAAACGCAGACTCGGATACTTACCAGTCCCAGGGAAACTCCTGCTGTGAGCTGCTCTGCTGTCCCCACGGCTCAGCTGGTTCTCCGCCGCTCAGCTGGTTCATGAAGCTCTGGCTATTTTTAAACAGCCAGGCTTCCCTGTCGCAAACCAACGGACACCCTACTGCCCGCCCCCTGCAGGCTAGCAGCCAATCAGACACTCACTCAGGCTCTCACACTGCCCCTCCCAGCAAACACACGCTCAGATACTTCCTCAGCAAGCAAACAAACACAGACTCGGATACTTACCAGACCCAGGCAAACGCCTGCTGTGAGCTGCTCTGCTGTCCCCGCTGCTCAGCTGGTTCTCCGCCGCTCAGCTGGCTCGCGAAGCTCTGGCTATTTTTAAACAGCCAGGCTTCCCTGTCGCAAACCAACAGACACTCTACTGCCCGCCCCCTGCAGGCTAGCAGCCAATCAGACACTCATTCAGGCTCTCACACTGCCCCCCCGGCAAACACACGCTCGGATACTACCTCAGCAAGCAAACAAACACAGACTCGGATACTTACCAGTCCCAGGCAAACTCCTGCTGTGTGCTGCTCTGCTGTCCCCGCTGCTCAGCTGGTTCTCCGCCGCTCAGCTGCTCCGCGAAGCTCTGGCTATTTTTAAACAGCCGGGCTTCTCTGTCGCAAACAAATAGACAGCCTACTGCCCGCCCCCTGCAGGCTAGCAGCCAATCAGACACTCACTCAGGCTCTCACACTGCCCCCCCAGCAAACACACGCTCAGATTCTTCCTCAGCAAGCAAACAAACACAGACTCGGATACTTACCAGTCCCAGGCAAACTCCTGCTGTGTGCTGCTCTGCTGTCCCCGCTGCTCAGCTGGTTCTCCGCCGCTCAGCTTGTTCGCGAAGCTCTGGCTATTTTTAAACAGCCAGGCTTCCCTGTCGCAAACCAACAGACACGCTACTGCCCGCCCCCTGCAGGCTAGCAGCCAATCAGACACTCACTCAGGCTCTCACACTGCCCCCCCAGCAAACACACGCTCGGATACTTCCTCAGCAAGCAAACAAACACAGACTCGGATACTTACCAGTGCCAGGCAAACTCCTGCTGTGTGCTGCTCTGCTGTCCCCGCAGCTCAGCTGGTTCTCCGCCGCTCAGCTGGTTCGCGAAGCTCTGGCTATTTTTAAACAGCCAGGCTTCCCTGTCGCAAACCAACAGACACCCTACTGCCCGCCCCCTGCAGGCTAGCAGCCAATCAGACACTCACTCAGGCTCTCACACTGCCCCCCCAGCAAACACACGCTCGGGTACTTCCTCAGCAAGCAAACAAACACAGACTCGGATACTTACCAGCCCCAGGCAAACTCCTGCTGTGAGCTGCTCTGCTGTCCCCGCTGCTCAGCTGGTTCTCCGCCGGTCAGCTGGTTCGCGAAGCTCTGGCTATTTTTAAACAGCCAGGCTTCCCTATCGCAAACCAACAGACACCCTACTGCCCGCCCCCTGCAGGCTAGCAGCCAATCACACACTCACTCAGGCTTTCACACTGCCCCCCCAGCAAACACACGCTCGGATTCTTCCTCAGCAAGCAAACAAACACAGACTCGGATACGTACCAGTCCCAGGAAAACTCCTGCTGTGTGCTGCTCTGCTGTACTCCCTGCTCAGCTGGTTCTCCGCCGCTCAGCTTGTTCGCGAAGCTCTGGCTATTTTTAAACAGCCAGGCTTCCCTGTCGCAAACCAACAGACACGCTACTGCCCGCCCCCTGCAGGCTAGCAGCCAATCAGACACTCACTCAGGCTCTCACACTGCCCCCCCAGCAAACACACGCTCAGATTCTTCCTCAGCAAGCAAACAAACCCAGACTCGGATACTTACCAGTCCCATGCAAACTCCTGCTGTGTGCTGCTCTGCTGTCCCCGCTGCTCAGCTGGTTCTCCGCCGCTCAGCTTGTTCGCGAAGCTCTGGCTATTTTTAAACAGCCAGGCTTCCCTGTCGCAAACCAACAGACACGCTACTGCCCGCCCCCTGCAGGCTAGCAGCCAATCAGACACTCACTCAGGCTCTCACACTGCCCCCCCAGCAAACACACGCTCGGATACTTCCTCAGCAAGCAAACAAACACAGACTCGGATACTTACCAGTGCCAGGCAAACTCCTGCTGTGTGCTGCTCTGCTGTCCCCGCTGCTCAGCTGGTTCTCCGCCGCTCAGCTGGTTCGCGAAGCTCTGGCTATTTTTAAACAGCCAGGCTTCCCTGTCGCAAACCAACAGACACCCTACTGCCCGCCCCCTGCAGGCTAGCAGCCGACCAGACACTCATTCAGGCTCTCACACTACCCCCCAGCAAACACACGCTCGGATACTACCTCAGCAAGCAAACAAACACAGACTCGGATACTTACCAGTCCCAGGCAAACTCCTGCTGTGTGCTGCTCTGCTGTCCCCGCTGCTCAGCTGGTTGTCCGCCGCTCAGCTGGTACGCGAAGCTCTGGCTATTTTTAAACAGCCAGGCTTCCCTGTCGCAAACCAACAGACACCCTACTGCCCGCCCCCTGCAGGCTAGCAGCCAATCAGACACTCACTCAGGCTCTCACACTGCCCCCCCAGCAAACACACGCTCGGATACTTCCTCAGAAAGCAAACAAACCCAGACTCGGATACTTACCAGTCCCAGGCAAACTCCTGCTGTGTGCTGCTCTGCTGTCCCCGCTGCTCAGCTGGTTCTCCGCCGGTCAGCTGGTTCGCGAAGCTCTGGCTATTTTTAAACAGCCAGGCTTCCCTGTCGCAAACCAACAGACACCCTACTGCCCGCCCCCTGCAGGCTAGCAGCCAATCACACACTCACTCAGGCTCTCACACTGCCCCCCCAGCAAACACACGCTCGGATACTTCCTCAGAAAGCAAACAAACCCAGACTCGGATACTTACCAGTCCCAGGCAAACTCCTGCTGTGTGCTGCTCTGCTGTCCCCGCTGCTCAGCTGGTTCTCCGCCGGTCAGCTGGTTCGCGAAGCTCTGGCTATTTTTAAACAGCCAGGCTTCCCTGTCGCAAACCAACAGACACCCTACTGCCTGCCCCCTGCAGGCTAGCAGCCAATCAGACACTCACTCAGGCTCTCACACTGCCCCCCCAGCAAACACACGCTCGGATACTACCTCAGCAAGCAAACAAACACAGACTCGGATACTTACCAGTCCCAGGCAAACTCCTGCTGTGTGCTGCTCTGCTGTCCGCGCTGCTCAGCTGGTTCTCCGACGCTCAGCTGGTACGCGAAGCTCTGGCTATTTTTAAACAGCCAGGCTTCCCTGTCGCAAACAAATAGACAGCCTACTGCCCGCCCCCTGCAGGCTAGCAGCCAATCAGACACTCACTCAGGCTCTCACACTGCCCCCCCAGCAAACACACGCTGGGATACTTCCTCAGCAAGCAAACAAACACAGACTCGGATACTTACCAGTCCCAGGAAAACTCCTGCTGTGTGCTGCTCTGCTGTCCCCGCTGCTCAGCTGGTTCTCCGCCGCTCAGCTGGTTCGCGAAGCTCTGGCTATTTTTAAACAGCCAGGCTTCCCTGTCGCAAACCAACAGACACCCTACTGCCCGCCCCCTGCAGGCTAGCAGCCAATCAGACACTCACTCAGTCTCTCACACTGCCCCCCCAGCAAACACACGCTCCCATACTTCCTCAGCAAGCAAACAAACACAGACTCGAATACTTACCAGTCCCAGGCAAACTCCTGCTGTGAGCTGCTCTGCTGTCCCCGCTGCTCAGCTGGTTCTCCGCCGCTCAGCTGGTTCGCGAAGCTCTGGCTCTTTTTAAACAGCCAGGCTTCCCTGTCGCAAACCAACAGACACCCTACTGCCCGCTCCCTGCGGCTAGCAGCCAATCAGACACTCACTCAGGCTCTCACACTGCCCCCCCAGCAAACACACGCTCGGATACTTCCTCAGCAAGCAAACAAACCCAGACTCGGATACTTACCAGACCCAGGCAAACTCCTGCTGTGAGCTGCTCTGCTGTCCCCGCTGCTCAGCTGGTTCTCCGCCGCTCAGCTGGTTCGCGAAGCTCTGGCTATTTTTAAACAGCCAGGCTTCCCTGTCGCAAACCAACAGACACCCTAATGCCCGCCTCCTGCAGGCTAGCAGCCAATCAGACACTCACTGACTCTCTCACACTGCCCCCCCAGCAAACACACGCTCGGATTCTTCCTCAGCAAGCAAACAAACGCAGACTCGGATACTTACCAGTCCCAGGGAAACTCCCGCTGTGAGCTGCTCTGCTGTCCCCACGGCTCAGCTGGTTCTCCGCCGCTCAGCTGGTTCATGAAGCTCTGGCTATTTTTAAACAGCCAGGCTTCCCTGTCGCAAACCAACAGACACCCTACTGCCCGCCCCCTGCAGGCTAGCAGCCAATCAGACACTCACTCAGGCTCTCACACTGCCCCCCCAGCAAACACACGCTCGGATACTACCTCAGCAAGCAAACAAACACAGACTCGGATACCTACCAGTCCCAGGCAAACTCCTGCTGTGTGCTGCTCTGCTGTCCCCGCTGCTCAGCTGGTTCTCCGCCGCTCAGCTGGTACGAGAAGCTCTGGCTATTTTTAAACAGCCGGGCTTCCCTGTCGCAAACAAATAGACAGCCTACTGCCCGCCCCCTGCAGGCTAGCAGCCAATCAGACACTCACTCAGGTTCTCACACTGCCCCCCCAGCAAACACACGCTCAGATACTTCCTCAGCAAGCAAACAAACACAGACTCGGATACTTACCAGTCCCAGGCAAACTCCTGCTGTGAGCTGCTCTGCTGTCCCCGCTGCTCAGCTGGTTCTCCGCCGCTCAGCTGGTTCGCGAAGCTCTGGCTATTTTTAAACAGCCAGGCTTCCCTGTCGCAAACCAACAGACACCCTACTGCCCGCCCCCTGCAGGCTAGCAGCCAATCAGACACTCACTCAGGCTCTCACACTGCCCCCCCAGCAAACACACGCTCGGATACTTCCTCAGCAAGCAAACAAACCCAGACTCGGATACTTACCAGTCCCAGGCAAACTCCTGCTGTGAGCTGCTCTGCTGTCCCCGCTGCTCAGCTGGTTCTCCGCCGCTCAGCTGGTTCGCGAAGCTCTGGCTATTTTTAAACAGCCAGGCTTCCCTGTCCCAAACCAACAGACACCCTACTGCCCGCCCCCTGCAGGCTAGCAGCCAATCAGACACTCACTCAGGCTCTCACACTGCCCCCCCAGCAAACACACGCTCGGATACTTCCTCAGCAAGCAAACAAACCCAGACTCGGATACTTACCAGACCCAGGCAAAGGCCTGCTGTGAGCTGCTCTGCTGTCCCCGCTGCTCAGCTGGTTCTCCGCCGCTCAGCTGGTTCGCGAAGCTCTGGCTATTTTTAAACAGCCAGGCTTCCCTGTCGCAAACCAACAGACACCCTACTGCCCGCCCCCTGCAGGCTAGCAGCCAATCAGACACTCACTCAGGCTCTCACACTGCCCCCCCAGCAAACACACGCTCGGATACTTCCTCAGCAAGCAAACAAACCCAGACTCGGATACTTACCAGTCCCAGGCAAACTCCTGCTGTGTGCTGCTCTGCTGTCCCCGCTGCTCAGCTGGTTCTCCGCCGCTCAGCTGGTACGCGAAGCTCTGGCTATTTTTAAACAGCCAGGCTTCCCTGTCGCAAACCAACAGACACCCTACTGCCCGCCCCCTGCAGGCTAGCAGCCAATCAGACACTCACTCAGGCTCTCACACTACCCCCCCAGCAAACACACGCTCGGATACTACCTCAGCAAGCAAACAAACACAGACTCGGATACTTACCAGTCCCAGGCAAACTCCTGCTGTGTGCTGCTCTGCTGTCCCCGCTACTCAGCTGGTTCTCCGCCGCTCAGCTGGTACGCGAAGCTCTGCCTATTTTTAAACAGCCAGGCTTCCCTGTCACAAACCAACAGACACGCTACTGCCCGCCCCCTGCAGGCTAGCAGCCAATCAGACACTCACTCAGTCTCTCACACTGCCGCCCAGCAAACACACGCTCGGATTCTTCCTCAGCAAGCAAACAAACACAGACTCGGATACTTACCAGTCCCAGGCAAACTCCTGCTGTGAGCTGCTCTGCTGTCCACGCTGCTCAGCTGGTTCTCCGCCGCTCAGCTGGTTCGCGAAGCTCTGGCTATTTTTAAACAGCCAGGCTTCCCTGTCCCAAACCAACAAACACCCTACTGCCCGCCCCCTGCAGGCTAGCAGCCAATCAGACACTCACTCAGGCTCTCACACTGCCCCCCCAGCAAACACACGCTCGGATACTTCCTCAGCAAGCAAACAAACCCAGACTCGGATACTTACGAGACCCAGGCAAACTCCTGCTGTGAGCTGCTCTGCTGTCCCCGCTGCTCAGCTGGTTCTCCGCCGCTCAGCTGGTTCGCGAAGCTCTGGCTATTTTTAAACAGCCAGGCTTCCCTGTCGCAAACCAACAGACACCCTACTGCCCGCCTCCTGCAGGCTAGCAGCCAATCAGACACTCACTCAGGCTCTCACACTGCCCCCACAGCAAACACACGCTCGGATACTTCCTCAGCAAGCAAACAAACCCAGACTCGGATACTTACCAGTCCCAGGCAAACTCCTGCTGTGTGCTGCTCTGCTGTCCCCGCTGCTCAGCTGGTTCTCCGCCGCTCAGCTGGTACGCGAAGCTCTGGCTATTTTTAAACAGCCAGGCTTCCCTGTCGCAAACCAACAGACACCCTACTGCCCGCCCCCTGCAGGCTAGCAGCCAATCAGACACTCACTCAGGCTCTCACACTGCCCCCCCAGCAAACACACGCTCGGATTCTTCCTCAGCAAGCAAACAAACGCAGACTCGGATACTTACCAGTCCCAGGCAAACTCTTGCTGTGAGCTGCTCTGCTGTCCCCGCTGCTCAGGTGCTTCTCCGCCGCTCAGCTGGTTCGCGAAGCTCTGGCTATTTTTAAACAGCCAGGCTTCCCTATCGCAAACCAACAGACACCCTACTGCCCGCCCCCTGCAGGCTAGCAGCCAATCAGACACTCACTCAGGCTCTCACACTGCCCCCCCAGCAAACACACGCTCGGATACTTCCTCAGCAAGCAAACAAACCCAGACTCGGATACTTACCAGACCCAGGCAAAGTCCTGCTGTGAGCTGCTCTGCTGTCCCCGCTGCTCAGCTGGTTCTCCGCCGCTCAGCTGGTTCGCGAAGCTCTGGCTATTTTTAAACAGCCAGGCTTCCCTGTCGCAAACCAACAGACACCCTACTGCCCGCCCCCTGCAGGCTAGCAGCCAATCAGACACTCACTCAGGCTCTCACACTGCCCCCCCAGCAAACACACGCTCGGATACTTCCTCAGCAAGCAAACAAACCCAGACTCGGATACTTACCAGTCCCAGGAAAACTCCTGCTGTGTGCTGCTCTGCTGTCCCCGCTGCTCAGCTGGTTCTCCGCCGGTCAGCTGGTTCGCGAAGCTCTGGCTATATTTAAACAGCCAGGCTTCCCTGTCGCAAACCAATAGACACCCTACTGCCCGCCCCCTGCAGGCTAGCAGCCAATCAGACACTCATTCAGGCTCTCACACTACCCCCCAGCAAACACACGCTCGGATACTACCTCAGCAAGCAAACAAACACAGACTCGGATACTTACCAGTCCCAGGCAAACTCCTGCTGTGTGCTGCTCTGCTGTCCCCGCTGCTCAGCTGGTTCTCCGCCGCTCAGCTGGTACGCGAAGCTCTGGCTATTTTTAAACAGCCAGGCTTCCCTGTCGCAAACCAACAGACACCCTACTGCCCGCCCCCTGCAGGCTAGCAGCCAATCAGACACTCACTCAGGCTCTCACACTGCCGCCCAGCAAACACACGCTCGGATACTTCCTCAGCAAGCAAACAAACCCAGACTCGGATACTTACCAGACCCAGGCAAAGTCCTGCTGTGAGCTGCTCTGCTGTCCCCGCTGCTCAGCTGGTTCTCCGCCGCTCAGCTGGTTCGCGAAGCTCTGGCTATTTTTAAACAGCCAGGCTTCCCTGTCGCAAACCAACAGACACCCTACTGCCCGCCCCCTGCAGGCTAGCAGCCAATCACACACTCACTCAGGCTCTCACACTGCCCCCCCAGCAAACACACGCTCGGATACTTCCTCAGCAAGCAAACAAACCCAGACTCGGATACTTACCAGTCCCAGGCAAACTCCTGCTGTGTGCTGCTCTGCTGTCCCCGCTGCTCAGCTGTTTCTCCGCCGCTCAGCTGGTTCGCGAAGCTCTGGCTATTTTTAAACAGCCAGGCTTCCCTGTCGTAAACCAACAGACACCCTACTGCCTGCCCCCTGCAGGCTAGCAGCCAATCAGACACTCACTCAGGCTCTCACACTGCCCCCCCAGCAAACACACGCTCGGATACTACCTCAGCAAGCAAACAAACACAGACTCGGATACTTACCAGTCCCAGGCAAACTCCTGCTGTGTGCTGCTCTGCTGTCCCCGCTGCTCAGCTGGTTCTCCGACGCTCAGCTGGTACGCGAAGCTCTGGCTATTTTTAAACAGCCAGGCTTCCCTGTCGCAAACAAATAGACAGCCTACTGCCCGCCCCCTGCAGGCTAGCAGCCAATCAGACACTCACTCAGGCTCTCACACTGCCCCCCCAGCAAACACACGCTCGGATACTTCCTCAGCAAGCAAACAAACACAGACTCGGATACTTACCAGTCCCAGGAAAACTCCTGCTGTGTGCTGCTCTGCTGTCCCCGCTGCTCAGCTGGTTCTCCGCCGCTCAGCTGGTTCGCGAAGCTCTGGCTATTTTTAAACAGCCAGGCTTCCCTGTCGCAAACCAACAGACACCCTACTGCCCGCCCCCTGCAGGCTAGCAGCCAATCAGACACTCACTCAGTCTCTCACACTGCCCCCCCAGCAAACACACGCTCCCATACTTCCTCAGCAAGCAAACAAACACAGACTCGAATACTTACCAGTCCCAGGCAAACTCCTGCTGTGAGCTGCTCTGCTGTCCCCGCTGCTCAGCTGGTTCTCCGCCGCTCAGCTGGTTCGCGAAGCTCTGGCTATTTTTAAACAGCCAGGCTTCCCTGTCCCAAACCAACAAACACCCTACTGCCCGCCCCCTGCAGGCTAGCAGCCAATCAGACACTCACTCAGGCTCTCACACTGCCCCCCCCAGCAAACACACGCTCGGATACTTCCTCAGCAAGCAAACAAACCCAGACTCGGATACTTACCAGACCCAGGCAAACTCCTGCTGTGAGCTGCTCTGCTGTCCCCGCTGCTCAGCTGGTTCTCCGCCGCTCAGCTGGTTCGCGAAGCTCTGGCTATTTTTAAACAGCCAGGCTTCCCTGTCGCAAACCAACAGACACCCTAATGCCCGCCTCCTGCAGGCTAGCAGCCAATCAGACACTCACTGACTCTCTCACACTGCCCCCCCAGCAAACACACGCTCGGATTCTTCCTCAGCAAGCAAACAAACGCAGACTCGGATACTTACCAGTCCCAGGGAAACTCCCTCTGTGAGCTGCTCTGCTGTCCCCACGGCTCAGCTGGTTCTCCGCCGCTCAGCTGGTTCATGAAGCTCTGGCTATTTTTAAACAGCCAGGCTTCCCTGTCGCAAACCAACAGACACCCTACTGCCCGCCCCCTGCAGGCTAGCAGCCAATCAGACACTCATTCAGGGTCTCACACTGCCCCCCCAGCAAACACACGCTCGGATACTACCTCAGCAAGCAAACAAACACAGACTCGGATACCTACCAGTCCCAGGCAAACTCCTGCTGTGTGCTGCTCTGCTGTCCCCGCTGCTCAGCTGGTTCTCCGCCGCTCAGCTGGTACGAGAAGCTCTGGCTATTTTTAAACAGCCGGGCTTCCCTGTCGCAAACAAATAGACAGCCTACTGCCCGCCCCCTGCAGGCTAGCAGCCAATCAGACACTCACTCAGGTTCTCACACTGCCCCCCCAGCAAACACACGCTCAGATACTTCCTCAGCAAGCAAACAAACACAGACTCGGATACTTACCAGTCCCAGGCAAACTCCTGCTGTGAGCTGCTCTGCTGTCCCCGCTGCTCAGCTGGTTCTCCGCCGCTCAGCTGGTTCGCGAAGCTCTGGCTATTTTTAAACAGCCAGGCTTCCCTGTCGCAAACCAACAGACACCCTACTGCCCGCCCCCTGCAGGCTAGCAGCCAATCAGACACTCACTCAGGCTCTCACACTGCCCCCCCAGCAAACACACGCTCGGATACTTCCTCAGCAAGCAAACAAACACAGACTCGGATACTTACCAGTCCCAGGCAAACTCCTGCTGTGAGCTGCTCTGCTGTCCCCGCTGCTCAGCTGGTTCTCCGCCGCTCAGCTGGTTCGCGAAGCTCTGGCTATTTTTAAACAGCCAGGCTTCCCTATCGCAAACCAACAGACACCCTACTGCCCGCCCCCTGCAGGCTAGCAGCCAATCACACACTCACTCAGGCTCTCACACTGCCCCCCCAGCAAACACACGCTCGGATACTTCCTCAGCAAGCAAACAAACCCAGACTCCGATACTTACCAGTGCCAGGCAAACTCCTGCTGTGAGCTGCTCTGCTGTCCCCGCTGCTCAGCTGGTTCTCCGCCGCTCAGCTGGTTCGCGAAGCTCTGGCTATTTTTAAACAGCCAGGCTTCCCTGTCGCAAACCAACAGACACCCTACTGCCCGCCCCCTGCAGGCTAGCAGCCAATCAGACACTCACTCAGGCTCTCACACTACCCCCCCAGCAAACACACGCTCGGATACTACCTCAGCAAGCAAACAAACACAGACTCGGATACTTACCAGTCCCAGGCAAACTCCTGCTGTGTGCTGCTCTGCTGTCCCCGCTGCTCAGCTGGTTCTCCGCCGCTCAGCTGGTACGCGAAGCCCTGGCTATTTTTAAACAGCCAGGCTTCCCTGTCGCAAACCAACAGACACCCTACTGCCCGCTCCCTGCGGGTAGCAGCCAATCAGACACTCACTCAGTTTCTCACACTGCCCCCCCAGGAAACACACGCTCGGATACTTCCTCAGCAAGCAAACAAACACAGACTCGGATACTTACCAGTCCCAGGCAAACTCCTGCTGTGTGCTGCTCTGCTGTCCCCGCTACTCAGCTGGTTCTCCGCCGCTCAGCTGGTACGCGAAGCTCTGCCTATTTTTAAACAGCCAGGCTTCCCTGTCACAAACCAACAGACACGCTACTGCCCGCCCCCTGCAGGCTAGCAGCCAATCAGACACTCACTCAGTCTCTCACACTGCCGCCCAGCAAACACACGCTCGGATTCTTCCTCAGCAAGCAAACAAACACAGACTCGGATACTTACCAGTCCCAGGCAAACTCCTGCTGTGAGCTGCTCTGCTGTCCACGCTGCTCAGCTGGTTCTCCGCCGCTCAGCTGGTTCGCGAAGCTCTGGCTATTTTTAAACAGCCAGGCTTCCCTGTCGCAAACCAACAAACACCCTACTGCCCGCCCCCTGCAGGCTAGCAGCCAATCAGACACTCACTCAGGCTCTCACACTGCCCCCCCAGCAAACACACGCTCGGATACTTCCTCAGCAAGCAAACAAACCCAGACTCGGATACTTACCAGACCCAGGCAAACTCCTGCTGTGAGCTGCTCTGCTGTCCCCGCTGCTCAGCTGGTTCTCCGCCGCTCAGCTGGTTCGCGAAGCTCTGGCTATTTTTAAACAGCCAGGCTTCCCTGTCGCAAACCAACAGACACCCTACTGCCCGCCTCCTGCAGGCTAGCAGCCAATCAGACACTCACTCAGGCTCTCACACTGCCCCCCCAGCAAACACACGCTCGGATACTTCCTCAGCAAGCAAACAAACCCAGACTCGGATACTTAGCAGTCCCAGGCAAACTCCTGCTGTGTGCTGCTCTGCTGTTCCCGCTGCTCAGCTGGTTCTCCGCCGCTCAGCTGGTACGCGAAGCTCTGGCTATTTTTAAACAGCCAGGCTTCCCTGTCGCAAACCAACAGACACCCTACTGCCCGCCCCCTGCAGGCTAGCAGCCAATCAGACACTCACTCAGGCTCTCACACTGCCCCCCCAGCAAACACACGCTCGGATACTTCCTCAGCAAGCAAACAAACCCAGACTCCGATACTTACCAGTCCCAGGCAAACTCCTGCTGTGAGCTGCTCTGCTGTCCCCGCTGCTCAGCTGCTTCTCCGCCGCTCAGCTGGTTCGCGAAGCTCTGGCTATTTTTAAACAGCCAGGCTTCCCTATCGCAAACCAACAGACACCCTACTGCCCGCCCCCTGCAGGCTAGCAGACAATCACACACTCACTCAGGCTCTCACACTGCCCCCCCAGCAAACACACGCTCGGATACTTCCTCAGCAAGCAAACAAACCCAGACTCCGATACTTACCAGTGCCAGGCAAACTCCTGCTGTCAGCTGCTCTGCTGTCCCCGCTGCTCAGCTGGTTCTCCGCCGCTCAGCTGGTTCGCGAAGCTCTGGCTATTTTTAAACAGCCAGGCTTCCCTGTCCCAAACCAACAAACACCCTACTGCCCGCCCCCTGCAGGCTAGCAGCCAATCAGACACTCACTCAGGCTCTCACACTGCCCCCCCAGCAAACACACGCTCGGATACTTCCTCAGCAAGCAAACAAACCCAGACTCCGATACTTACCAGTGCCAGGCAAAGTCCTGCTGTGAGCTGCTCTGCTGTCCCCGCTGCTCAGCTGGTTCTCCGCCGCTCAGCTGGTTCGCGAAGCTCTGGCTATTTTTAAACAGCCAGGCTTCCCTGTCGCAAACCAACAGACACCCTACTGCCCGCCCCCTGCAGGCTAGCAGCCAATCAGACACTCACTCAGGCTCTCACACTGCCCCCCCAGCAAACACACGCTCGGATACTTCCTCAGCAAGCAAACAAACCCAGACTCGGATACTTACCAGACCCAGGCAAACTCCTGCTGTGTGCTGCTCTGCTGTCCCCGCTGCTCAGCTGGTTCTCCGCCGGTCAGCTGGTTCGCGAAGCTCTGGCTATTTTTAAACAGCCAGGCTTCCCTGTCGCAAACCAACAGACACCCTACTGCCCGCCCCCTGCAGGCTAGCAGCCAATCAGACACTCATTCAGGGTCTCACACTGCCCCCGCAGCAAACACACGCTCGGATACTTCCTCAGCAAGCAAACAAACCCAGACTCGGATACTTACCAGTCCCAGGCAAACTCCTGCTGTGTGCTGCTCTGCTGTCCCCGCTGCTCAGCTGGTTCTCCGCCGCTCAGCTGGTTCGCGAAGCTCTGGCTATTTTTAAACAGCCAGGCTTCCCTGTCGCAAACCAATAGACACCCTACTGCCCGCCCCCTGCAGGCTAGCAGCCAATCAGACACTCATTCAGGCTCTCACACTACCCCCCAGCAAACACACGCTCGGATACTACCTCAGCAAGCAAACAAACACAGACTCGGATACTTACCAGTCCCAGGCAAACTCCTGCTGTGTGCTGCTCTGCTGTCCCCGCTGCTCAGCTGGTTCTCCGCCGCTCAGCTGGTACGCGAAGCTCTGGCTATTTTTAAACAGCCAGGCTTCCCTGTCGCAAACCAACAGACACCCTACTGCCCGCCCCCTGCAGGCTAGCAGCCAATCAGACACTCACTCAGGCTCTCACACTGCCGCCCAGCAAACACACGCTCGGATTCTTCCTCAGCAAGCAAACAAACCCAGACTCGGATACTTACCAGTCCCAGGCAAACTCCTGTTGTGAGCTGCTCTGCTGTCCCTGCTGCTCAGCTGGTTCTCCGCCGCTCAGCTGGTTCGCGAAGTTCTGGCTATTTTTAAACAGCCAGGCTTCCCTGTCGCAAACCAACAGACACCCTACTGCCCGCCCCCTGCAGGCTAGCAGCCAATCAGACACTCACTCAGGCTCTCACACTGCCCCCCCAGCAAACACACGCTCGGATACTTCCTCAGCAAGCAAACAAACCCAGACTCGGATACTTACCAGACCCAGGCAAACTCCTGCTGTGTGCTGCTCTGCTGTCCCCGCTGCTCAGCTGGTTCTCCGCCGCTCAGCTGGTACGAGAAGCTCTGGCTATTTTTAAACAGCCGGGCTTCCCTGTCGCAAACAAATAGACAGCCTACTGCCCGCCCCCTGCAGTCTAGCAGCCAATCAGACACTCACTCAGGTTCTCACACTGCCCCCCCAGCAAACACACGCTCAGATACTTCCTCAGCAAGCAAACAAACCCAGACTCCGATACTTACCAGTGCCAGGCAAACTCCTGCTGTGAGCTGCTCTGCTGTCCCCGCTGCTCAGCTGGTTCTCCGCCGCTCAGCTGGTTCGCGAAGCTCTGGCTATTTTTAAACAGCCAGGCTTCCCTGTCGCAAACCAACAGACACCCTACTGCCCGCCCCCTGCAGGCTAGCAGCCAATCAGACACTCACTCAGGCTCTCACACTGCCCCCCCAGCAAACACACGCTCGGATTCTTCCTCAGCAAGCAAACAAACACAGACTCGGATACTTACCAGTCCCACGCAAACTCCTGCTGTGAGCTGCTCTGCTGTCCACGCTGCTCAGCTGGTTCTCCGCCGCTCAGCTGGTTCGCGAAGCTCTGGCTATTTTTAAACAGCCAGGCTTCCCTGTCCCAAACCAACAAACACCCTACTGCCCGCCCCCTGCAGGCTAGCAGCCAATCAGACACTCACTCAGGCTCTCACACTGCCCCCCCAGCAAACACACGCTCGGATACTTCCTCAGCAAGCAAACAAACCCAGACTCGGATACTTACCAGTCCCAGGCAAACTCCTGCTGTGTGCTGCTCTGCTGTCCCCGCTGCTCAGCTGGTTCTCCGACGCTCAGCTGGTACGCGAAGCTCTGGCTATTTTTAAACAGCCAGGCTTCCCTGTCGCAAACCAACAGACACCCTACTGCCCGCCCCCTGCAGGCTAGCAGCCAATCACACACTCACTCAGGCTCTCACACTGCCCCCCCAGCAAACACACGCTCGGATACTTCCTCAGCAAGCAAACAAACCCAGACTCGGATACTTACCAGACCCAGGCAAACTCCTGCTGTGTGCTGCTCTGCTGTCCCCGCTGCTCAGCTGGTTCTCCGCCGCTCAGCTGGTACGCGAAGCTCTGGCTATTTTTAAACAGCCAGGCTTCCCTGTCGCAAACCAACAGACACCCTACTGCCCGCCCCCTGCAGGCTAGCAGCCAATCAGACACTCACTCAGGCTCTCACACTGCCCCCCCAGCAAACACACGCTCCCATACTTCCTCAGCAAGCAAACAAACCCAGACTCCGATACTTACCAGTGCCAGGCAAACTCCTGCTGTGAGCTGCTCTGCTGTCCCTGCTGCTCAGCTGGTTCTCCGCCGCTCAGCTGGTACGCGAAGCTCTGGCTATTTTTAAACAGCCAGGCTTCCCTGTCGCAAACCAACAGACACCCTACTGCCCGCCCCCTGCAGGCTAGCAGCCAATCAGACACTCATTCAGGGTCTCACACTGCCCCCGCAGCAAACACACGCTCGGATACTACCTCAGCAAGCAAACAAACACAGACTCGGATACCTACCAGTCCCAGGCAAACTCCTGCTGTGTGCTGCTCTGCTGTCCCCGCTGCTCAGCTGGTTCTCCGCCGCTCAGCTGGTACGAGAAGCTCTGGCTATTTTTAAACAGCCGGGCTTCCCTGTCGCAAACAAATAGACAGCCTACTGCCCGCCCCCTGCAGGCTAGCAGCCAATCAGACACTCACTCAGGTTCTCACACTGCCCCCCCAGCAAACACACGCTCAGACACTTCCTCAGCAAGCAAACAAACACAGACTCGGATACTTACCAGTCCCAGGCAAACTCCTGCTGTGAGCTGCTCTGCTGTCCCCGCTGCTCAGCTGGTTCTCCGCCGCTCAGCTGGTTCGCGAAGCTCTGGCTATTTTTAAACAGCCAGGCTTCCCTATCGCAAACCAACAGACACCCTACTGCCCGCCCCCTGCAGGCTAGCAGCCAATCACAAACTCACTCAGGCTCTCACACTGCCCCCCCAGCAAACACACGCTCGGATACTTCCTCAGCAAGCAAACAAACCCAGACTCCGATACTTACCAGTGCCAGGCAAAGTCCTGCTGTGAGCTGCTCTGCTGTCCCCGCTGCTCAGCTGGTTCTCCGCCGCTCAGCTGGTTCGCGAAGCTCTGGCTATTTTTAAACAGCCAGGCTTCCCTGTCGCAAACCAACAGACACGCTACTGCCCGCCCCCTGCAGGCTAGCAGCCAATCAGACACTCACTCAGGCTCTCACACTACCCCCCCAGCAAACACACGCTCGGATACTACCTCAGCAAGCAAACAAACACAGACTCGGATACTTACCAGTCCCAGGCAAACTCCTGCTGTGTGCTGCTCTGCTGTCCCCGCTGCTCAGCTGGTTCTCCGCCGCTCAGCTGGTACGCGAAGCACTGGCTATTTTTAAACAGCCAGGCTTCCCTGTCGCAAACCAACAGACACCCTACTGCCCGCTCCCTGTGGCTAGCAGCCAATCAGACACTCACTCAGTCTCTCACACTCCCCCCCCAGCAAACACACGCTCGGATACTTCCTCAGCAAGCAAACAAACACAGACTCGGATACTTACCAGTCCCAGGCAAACTCCTGCTGTGTGCTGCTCTGCTGTCCCCGCTGCTCAGCTGGTTCTCCGCCGCTCAGCTGGTACGCGAAGCTCTGGCTATTTTTAAACAGTCAGGCTTCCCTGTCGCAAACCAACAGACACCCTACTGCCCGCCCCCTGCAGGCTAGCAGCCAATCAGACACTCACTCAGGCTCTCACACTGCCCCCCCAGCAAACACACGCTCGGATTCTTCCTCAGCAAGCAAACAAACACAGACTCGGATACTTACCAGTCCCAGGGAAACTCCGGCTGTGAGCTGCTCTGCTGTCCCCACGGCTCAGCTGGTTCTGAGCCGCTCAGCTGGTTCATGAAGCTCTGGCTATTTTTAAACAGCCAGGCTTCCCTGTCGCAAACCAACAGACACTCTACTGCCCGCCCCCTGCAGGCTAGCAGCCAATCAGACACTCATTCAGGGTCTCACACTGCCCCCAGCAGCAAACACACGCTCGGATACTACCTCAGGAAGCAAACAAACACAGACCCGGATACCTACCAGTCCCAGGCAAACTCCTGCTGTGTGCTGCTCTGCTGTCCGCGCTGCTCAGCTGGTTCTCCGCCGCTCAGCTGGTACGCGAAGCTCTGGCTATTTTTAAACAGCCGGGCTTCCCTGTCGCAAACAAATAGACAGCCTACTGCCCGCCCCCTGCAGGCTAGCAGCCAATCAGACACTCACTCAGGTTCTCACACTGCCGCCCAGCAAACACACGCTCGGATTCTTCCTCAGCAAGCAAACAAACACAGACTCGGATACTTACCAGTCCCAGGCAAACTCCTGCTGTGAGCTGCTCTGCTGTCCCCGCTGCTCAGCTGGTTCTCCGCCGCTCAGCTGGTTCGCGAAGCTCTGGCTATTTTTAAACAGCCAGGCTTCCCTATCGCAAACCAACAGACACCCTACTGCCCGCCCCCTGCAGGCTAGCAGCCAATCACAAACTCACTCAGGCTCTCACACTACCCCCCCAGCAAACACACGCTCGGATACTACCTCAGCAAGCAAACAAACACAGACTCGGATACTTACCAGTCCCAGGCAAACTCCTGCTGTGTGCTGCTCTGCTGTCCCCGCTGCTCAGCTGGTTCTCCGCCGCTCAGCTGGTACGCGAAGCACTGGCTATTTTTAAACAGCCAGGCTTCCCTGTCGCAAACCAACAGACACCCTACTGCCCGCTCCCTGCGGCTAGCAGCCAATCAGACACTCACTCAGTCTCTCACACTCCCCCCCCAGCAAACACACGCTCGGATACTTCCTCAGCAAGCAAACAAACACAGACTCGGATACTTACCAGTCCCAGGCAAACTCCTGCTGTGTGCTGCTCTGCTGTCCCCGCTGCTCAGCTGGTTCTCCGCCGCTCAGCTGGTACGCGAAGCTCTGGCTATTTTTAAACAGTCAGGCTTCCCTGTCGCAAACCAACAGACACCCTACTGCCCGCCCCCTGCAGGCTAGCAGCCAATCAGACACTCACTCAGGGTCTCACACTGCCCCCCCAGCAAACACACGCTCGGATTCTTCCTCAGCAAGCAAACAAACACAGACTCGGATACTTACCAGTCCCAGGGAAACTCCTGCTGTGAGCTGCTCTGCTGTCCCCACGGCTCAGCTGGTTCTCCGCCGCTCAGCTGGTTCATGAAGCTCTGGCTATTTTTAAACAGCCAGGCTTCCCTGTCGCAAACCAACAGACACTCTACTGCCCGCCCCCTGCAGGCTAGCAGCCAATCAGACACTCACTCAGGCTCTCACACTGCCCCCCCAGCAAACACACGCTCGGATACTTCCTCAGCAAGCAAACAAACACAGACTCGGATACTTACCAGTCCCAGGCAAACTCCTGCTGTGTGCTGCTCTGCTGTCCCCGCTGCTGAGCTGGTTCTCCGCCGCTCAGCTGGTACGCGAAGCTCTGGCTATTTTTAAACAGCCAGGCTTCCCTGTCGCAAACCAACAGACACCCTACTGCCCGCCCCCTGCAGGCTAGCAGCCAATCAGACTCTCACTCAGGCTCTCACACTGCCGCCCAGCAAACACACGCCCGGATTCTTCCTCAGCAAGCAAACAAACACAGACTCGGATACTTACCAGTCCCAGGAAAACTCCTGCTGTGTGCTGCTCTGCTGTCCCCGCTGCTCAGCTGGTTCTCCGCCGCTCAGCTTGTTCGCGAAGCTCTGGCTATTTTTAAACAGCCAGGCTTCCCTGTCACAAACCAACAGACACGCTACTGCCCGCCCCCTGCAGGCTAGCAGCCAATCAGACACTCACTCAGGCTCTCACACTGCCCCCCCAGCAAACACACGCTCAGATTCTTCCTCAGCAAGCAAACAAACCCAGACTCGGATACTTACCAGTCCCAGGGAAACTCCTGCTGTGAGCTGCTCTGCTGTCCCCACGGCTCAGCTGGTTCTCCGCCGCTCAGCTGGTTCGCGAAGCTCTGGCTATTTTTAAACAGCCAGGCTTCCCTGTCGCAAACCAACAGACACCCTACTGCCCGCCCCCTGCAGGCTAGCAGCCAATCAGACACTCACTCAGGCTCTCACACTGCCCCCCCAGCAAACACACACTCGGATACTTCCTCAGCAAGCAAACAAACCCAGACTCGGATACTTACCAGACCCAGGCAAACTCCTGCTGTGAGCTGCTCTGCTGTCCCCGCTGCTCAGCTGGTTCTCCGCCGCTCAGCTGGTTCGCGAAGCTCTGGCTATTTTTAAACAGCCAGGCTTCCCTGTCGCAAACCAACAGACACGCTACTGCCCGCCCCCTGCAGGCTAGCAGCCAATCACACACTCACACAGGCTCTCACACTGCCCCCCCAGCAAACACACGCTCGGATACTACCTCAGCAAGCAAACAAACACAGACTCGGATACTTACCAGTCCCAGGCAAACTCCTGCTGTGTGCTGCTCTGCTGTCCCCGCTGCTCAGCTGGTTCTCCGCCGCTCAGCTGGTACGCGAAGCTCTGGCTATTTTTAAACAGCCAGGCTTCCCTGTCGCAAACGAATAGACAGCCTACTGCCCGCCCCCTGCAGGCTAGCAGCCAATCAGACACTCACTCAGGCTCTCACACTGCCCCCCCAGCAAACACACGCTCGGATACTTCCTCAGCAAGCAAACAAACACAGGCTCGGATACTTACCAGTCCCAGGAACACTCCTGCTGTGTGCTGCTCTGCTGTCCCCGCTGCTCAGCTGGTTCTCCGCCGCTCAGCTGGTTCGCGAAGCTCTGGCTATTTTTAAACAGCCAGGCTTCCCTGTCGCAAACCAACAGACACCCTACTGCCCGCCCCCTGCAGGCTAGCAGCCAATCAGACACTCACTCAGGCTCTCACACTGCCCCCCCAGCAAACACACGCTCGGATACTTCCTCAGCAAGCAAACAAACACAGACTCGGATACTTACCAGTCCCAGGCAAACTCCTGCTGTGAGCTGCTCTGCTGTCCCCGCTGCTCAGCTGGTTCTCCGCCGCTCAGCTGGTTCGCGAACCTCTGGCTATTTTTAAACAGCCAGGCTTCCCTGTCGCAAACCAACAGACACCCTACTGCCCGCTCCCTGCGGCTAGCAGCCAATCAGACACTCACTCAGGCTCTCACACTGCCCCCCCAGCAAACACACGCTCGGATACTTCCTCAGCAAGCAAACAAACACAGACTCGGATAATTACCAGTCCCAGGCAAACTCCTGCTGTGTGCTGCTCTGCTGTCCCCGCTACTCAGCTGGTTCTCCGCCGCTCAGCTGGTTCGCGAAGCTCTGGCTATTTTTAAACAGCCAGGCTTCCCTGTCGCAAACCAACAGACACCCTACTGCCCGCCCCCTGCAGGCTAGCAGCCAATCAGACACACACTCAGGCTCTCACACTGCCCCACCAGCAAACACACGCTCGGATTCTTCCTCAGCAAGCAAACAAACACAGACTCGGATACTTACCAGTCCCAGGGAAACTCCTGCTGTGAGCTGCTCTGCTGTCCCCACGGCTCAGCTGGTTCTCCGCCGCTCAGCTGGTTCGCGAAGCTCTGGCTATTTTTAAACAGCCAGGCTTCCCTGTCGCAAACCAACAGACACCCTACTGCCCGCCCCCTGCAGGCTAGCAGCCAATCAGACACTCACTCAGGCTCTCACACTGCCCCCCCAGCAAACACACACTCGGATACTTCCTCAGCAAGCAAACAAACCCAGACTCGGATACTTACCAGACCCAGGCAAACTCCTGCTGTGAGCTGCTCTGCTGTCCCCGCTGCTCAGCTGGTTCTCCGCCACTCAGCTGGTTCGCGAAGCTCTGGCTATTTTTAAACAGCCAGGCTTCCCTGTCGCAAACCAACAGACACGCTACTGCCTGCCCCCTGCAGGCTAGCAGCCAATCAGACACTCATTCAGGCTCTCACACTGCCCCCCCAGCAAACACACGCTCGGATACTACCTCAGCAAGCAAACAAACACAGACTCGGATACTTACCAGTCCCAGGCAAACTCCTGCTGTGTCCTGCTCTGCTGTCCACGCTGCTCAGCTGGTTCTCCGCCGCTCAGCTGGTACGCGAAGCTCTGGCTATTTTTAAACAGCCAGGCTTCCCTGTCGCAAACCAACAGACACCCTACTGCCCGCCCCCTGCAGGCTAGCAGCCAATCACACACTCACTCAGGCTCTCACACTGCCCCCCCAGCAAACACACGCTCGGATACTTCCTCAGCAAGCAAACAAACCCAGACTCGGATACTTACCAGACCCAGGCAAACTCCTGCTGTGTGCTGCTCTGCTGTCCCCGCTGCTCAGCTGGTTCTCCGCCGCTCAGCTGGTACGCGAAGCTCTGGCTATTTTTAAACAGCCAGGCTTCCCTGTCGCAAACCAACAGACACCCTACTGCCCGCCCCCTGCAGGCTAGCAGCCAATCAGACACTCACTCAGGCTCTCACACTGCCCCCCCAGCAAACACACGCTCGGATACTTCCTCAGGAAGCAAACAAACCCAGACTCCGATACTTACCAGTGCCAGGCAAACTCCTGCTGTGAGCTGCTCTGCTGTCCCCGCTGCTCAGCTGGTTCTCCGCCGCTCAGCTGGTACGCGAAGCTCTGGCTATTTTTAAACAGCCAGGCTTCCCTGTCGCAAACCAACAGACACCCTACTGCCCGCCCCCTGCAGGCTAGCAGCCAATCACACACTCACTCAGGCTCTCACACTGCCCCCCCAGCAAACACACGCTCGGATACTTCCTCAGCAAGCAAACAAACCCAGACTCGGATACTTACCAGACCCAGGCAAACTCCTGCTGTGTGCTGCTCTGCTGTCCCCGCTGCTCAGCTGGTTCTCCGCCGCTCAGCTGGTACGCGAAGCTCTGGCTATTTTTAAACAGCCAGGCTTCCCTGTCGCAAACCAACAGACACCCTACTGCCCGCCCCCTGCAGGCTAGCAGCCAATCAGACACTCACTCAGGCTCTCACACTGCCCCCCCAGCAAACACACGCTCGGATACTTCCTCAGCAAGCAAACAAACCCAGACTCCGATACTTACCAGTGCCAGGCAAACTCCTGCTGTGAGCTGCTCTGCTGTCCCCGCTGCTCAGCTGGTTCTCCGCCGCTCAGCTGGTACGCGAAGCTCTGGCTGTTTTTAAACAGCCAGGCTTCCCTGTCGCAAACCAACAGACACCCTACTGCCCGCCCCCTGCAGGCTAGCAGCCAATCAGACACTCACTCAGGCTGTCACACTGCCCCCCCAGCAAACACACGCTCGGATACTTCCTCAGCAAGCAAACAAACCCAGACTCGGATACTTACCAGACCCAGGCAAACTCCTGCTGTGTGCTGCTCTGCTGTCCCCGCTGCTCAGCTGGTTCTCCGCCGCTCAGCTGGTTCGCAAAGCTCTGGCTATTTTTAAACAGCCAGGCTTCCCTGTCGCAAACCAACAGACACACTACTGCCCGCCCCCTGCAGGCTAGCAGCCAATCAGACTCTCACTCAGGCTCTCACACAACCCCCCCAGCAAACACACGCTCGGATACCACCTCAGCAAGCAAACAAACACAGACTCGGATACTTACCAGTCCCAGGCAAACTCCTGCTGTGTGCTGCTCTGCTGTCCCCGCTGCTCAGCTGGTTCTCCGCCGCTCAGCTGGTACGCGAAGCTCTGGCTATTTTTAAACAGCCAGGCTTCCCTGTCGCAAACCAACAGACACCCTACTGCCCGCCCCCTGCAGGCTAGCAGCCAATCAGACACTCACTCAGGCTCTCACACTGCCGCCCAGCAAACACACGCCCGGATTCTTCCTCAGCAAGCAAACAAACACAGACTCGGATACTTACCAGTCCCAGGAAAACTCCTGCTGTGTGCTGCTCTGCTGTCCCCGCTGCTCAGCTGGTTCTCCACCGCTCAGCTTGTTCGCGAAGCTCTGGCTATTTTTAAACAGCCAGGCTTCCCTGTCCCAAACCAACAGACACGCTACTGCCCGCCCCCTGCAGGCTAGCAGCCAATCAGACACTCACTCAGGCTCTCACACTGCCCCCCCAGCAAACACACGCTCAGATTCTTCCTCAGCAAGCAAACAAACCCAGACTCGGATACTTACCAGTCCCAGGGAAACTCCTGCTGTGAGCTGCTCTGGTGTCCCCACGGCTCAGCTGGTTCTCCGCCGCTCAGCTGGTTCGCGAAGCTCTGGCTATTTTTAAACAGCCAGGCTTCCCTGTCGCAAACCAACAGACACCCTACTGCCCGCCCCCTGCAGGCTAGCAGCCAATCAGACACTCACTCAGGCTCTCACACTGCCCCCCCAGCAAACACACACTCGGATACTTCCTCAGCAAGCAAACAAACCCAGACTCGGATACTTTCCAGACCCAGGCAAACTCCTGCTGTGTGCTGCTCTGCTGTCCCCGCTGCTCAGCTGGTTCTCCGCCGCTCAGCTGGTTCGCGAAGCTCTGGCTATTTTTAAACAGCCAGGCTTCCCTGTCGCAAACCAACAGACACGCTACTGCCCGCCCCCTGCAGGCTAGCAGCCAATCAGACACTCACTCAGGCTCTCACACTGCCCCCCCAGCAAACACACGCTCGGATACTACCTCAGCAAGCAAACAAACACAGACTCGGATACTTACCAGTCCCAGGCAAACTCCTGCTGTGTGCTGCTCTGCTGTCCCCGCTGCTCAGCTGGTTCTCCGCCGCTCAGCTGGTACGCGAAGCTCTGGCTATTTTTAAACAGCCAGGCTTCCCTGTCGCAAACGAATAGACAGCCTACTGCCCGCCCCCTGCAGGCTAGCAGCCAATCAGACACTCACTCAGGCTCTCACACTGCCCCCCCAGCAAATACACGCTCGGATACTTCCTCAGCAAGCGAACAAACACAGGCTCGGATACTTACCAGTCCCAGGAAAACTCCTGCTGTGTGCTGCTCTGCTGTCCCCGCTGCTCAGCTGGTTCTCCGCCGCTCAGCTGGTTCGCGAAGCTCTGGCTATTTTTAAACAGCCAGGCTTCCCTGTCGCAAACCAACAGACACCCTACTGCCCGCCCCCTGCAGACTAGCAGCCAATCAGACACTCACTCAGGCTCTCACACTGCCCCCCCAGCAAACACACGCTCGGATACTTCCTCAGCAAGCAAACAAACACAGACTCGGATACTTACCAGTCCCAGGCAAACTCCTGCTGTGAGCTGCTCTGCTGTCCCCGCTGCTCAGCTGGTTCTCCGCCGCTCAGCTGGTTCGCGAAGCTCTGGCTATTTTTAAACAGCCAGGCTTCCCTGTCGCAAACCAACAGACACCCTACTGCCCGCTCCCTGCGGCTAGCAGCCAATCAGACACTCACTGAGGCTCTCACACTGCCCCCCCAGCAAACACACGCTCGGATACTTCCTCAGCAAGCAAACAAACCCAGACTCGGATAATTACCAGTCCCAGGCAAACTCCTGCTGTGTGCTGCTCTGCTGTCCCCGCTACTCAGCTGGTTCTCCGCCGCTCAGCTGGTTCGCGAAGCTCTGGCTATTTTTAAACAGCCAGGCTTCCCTGTCGCAAACCAACAGACACCCTACTGCCCGCCCCCTGCAGGCTAGCAGCCAATCAGACACTCACTCAGGCTCTCACACTGCCCCACCAGCAAACACACGCTCGGATTCTTCCTCAGCAAGCAAACAAACACAGACTCGGATACTTACCAGTCCCAGGGAAACTCCTGCTGTGAGCTGCTCTGCTGTCCCCACGGCTCAGCTGGTTCTCCGCCGCTCAGCTGGTTCGCGAAGCTCTGGCTATTTTTAAACAGCCAGGCTTCCCTGTCGCAAACCAACAGACACCCTACTGCCCGCCCCCTGCAGGCTAGCAGCCAATCACAAACTCACTCAGGCTCTCACACTGCCCCCCCAGCAAACACACGCTCGGATACTTCCTCAGCAAGCAAACAAACCCAGACTCCGATACTTACCAGTGCCAGACAAACTCCTGCTGTGAGCTGCTCTGCTGTCCCCGCTGCTCAGCTGGTTCTCCGCCGCTCAGCTGGTACGCGAAGCACTGGCTATTTTTAAACAGCCAGGCTTCCCTGTCGCAAACCAACAGACACCCTACTGCCCGCTCCCTGCGGCTAGCAGCCAATCAGACACTCACTCAGTCTCTCACACTCCCCCCCCAGCAAACACACGCTCGGATACTACCTCAGCAAGCAAACAAACACAGACTCGGATACTTACCAGTCCCAGGCAAACTCCTGC
Organism: Lepidochelys olivacea; assembly: GCF_965140295.1. Taxonomy (NCBI): domain Eukaryota; kingdom Metazoa; phylum Chordata; order Testudines; family Cheloniidae; genus Lepidochelys; species Lepidochelys olivacea. The sequence continues at coordinate 425,238 of NC_140432.1, read as the reverse complement.
TGTGTGCTGCTCTGCTGTCCCCGCTGCTCAGCTGGTTCTCCGCTGCTCAGCTGGTACGCGAAGCTCTGGCTATTTTTAAACAGCCAGGCTTCCCTGTCGCAAACCAACAGACACCCTACTGCCCGCCCCCTGCAGGCTAGCAGCCAATCAGACACTCACTCAGGCTCTCACACTGCCCCCCCAGCAAACACACGCTCGGATTCTTCCTCAGCAAGCAAACAAACACAGACTCGGATACTTACCAGTCCCAGGGAAACTCCTGCTGTGTGCTGCTCTGCTGTCCCCGCTGCTCAGCTGGTTCTCCGCCGCTCAGCTGGTACGCGAAGCTCTGGCTATTTTTAAACAGCCAGGCTTCCCTGTCGCAAACCAACAGACACCCTACTGCCCGCCCCCTGCAGGCTAGCAGCCAATCAGACACTCACTCAGGCTCTCACACTGCCCCCCCCAGCAAACACACGCTCGGATTCTTCCTCAGCAAGCAAACAAACACAGACTCGGATACTTACCAGTCCCAGGGTAACTCCTGCTGTGAGCTGCTCTGCTGTCCCCACGGCTCAGCTGGTTCTCCGCCGCTCAGCTGGTTCATGAAGCTCTGGCTATTTTTAAACAGCCAGGCTTCCCTGTCGCAAACCAACAGACACTCTACTGCCCGCCCCCTGCAGGCTAGCAGCCAATCAGACACTCATTCAGGGTCTCACACTGCCCCCCCCAGCAAACACACGCTCGGATACGACCTCAGGAAGCAAACAAACACAGACCCGGATACCAACCAGTCCCAGGCAAACTCCTGCTGTGTGCTGCTCTGCTGTCCCCGCTGCTCAGCTGGTTCTCCGCCGCTCAGCTGGTACGCGAAGCTCTGGCTATTTTTAAACAGCCGGGCTTCCCTGTCGCAAACAAATAGACAGCCTACTGCCCGCCCCTGCAGGCTAGCAGCCAATCAGACACTCACTCAGGTTCTCACACTGCCGCCCAGCAAACACACGCTCGGATTCTTCCTCAGCAAGCAAACAAACACAGACTCGGATACTTACCAGTCCCAGGCAAACTCCTGCTGTGAGCTGCTCTGCTGTCCCCGCTGCTCAGCTGGTTCTCCGCCGCTCAGCTGGTTCGCGAAGCTCTGGCTATTTTTAAACAGCCAGGCTTCCCTATCGCAAACCAACAGACACCCTACTGCCCGCCCCCTGCAGGCTAGCAGCCAATCACACACTCACTCAGGCTCTCACACTGCCCCCACAGCAAACACACGCTCGGATACTTCCTCAGCAAGCAAACAAACCCAGACTCCGATACTTACCAGTCCCAGGCAAACTCCTGCTGTGTGCTGCTCTGCTGTCCCCGCTGCTCAGCTGGTTCTCCGCCGCTCAGCTGGTACGCGAAGCTCTGGCTATTTTTAAACAGCCAGGCTTCCCTGTCGCAAACCAACAGACACCCTACTGCCCGCCCCCTGCAGGCTAGCAGCCAATCAGACACTCACTCAGGCTCTCACACTGCCCCCCCAGCAAACACACGCTCAGATTCTTCCTCAGCAAGCAAACAAACCCAGACTCGGATACTTACCAGTCCCAGGCAAACTCCTGCTGTGAGCTGCTCTGCTGTCCCCGCTGCTCAGCTGGTTCTCCGTCGCTCAGCTGGTTCGCGAAGTTCTGGCTATTTTTAAACAGCCAGGCTTCCCTGTCGCAAACCAACAGACACCCTACTGCCCGCCCCCTGCAGGCTAGCAGCCAATCAGACACTCACTCAGGCTCTCACACTGCCCCCCCAGCAAACACACGCTCGGATACTTCCTCAGCAAGCAAACAAACCCAGACTCGGATACTTACCAGTCCCAGGGAAACTCCTGCTGTCAGCTGCTCTGCTGTCCCCACGGCTCAGCTGGTTCTCCGCCGCTCAGCTGGTTCGCGAAGCTCTGGCTGTTTTTAAACAGCCAGGCTTCCCTGTCGCAAACCAACAGACACCCTACTGCCCGCCCCCTGCAGGCTAGCAGCCAATCAGACACTCACTCAGGCTCTCACACTGCCCCCCCAGCAAACACACACTCGGATACTTCCTCAGCAAGCAAACAAACCCAGACTCGGATACTTACCAGACCCAGGCAAACTCCTGCTGTGTGCTGCTCTGCTGTCCCCGCTGCTCAGCTGGTTCTCCGCCGCTCAGCTGGTTCGCGAAGCTCTGGCTATTTTTAAACAGCCAGGCTTCCCTGTCGCAAACGAATAGACAGCCTACTGCCCGCCCCCTGCAGGCTAGCAGCCAATCAGACACTCACTCACGCTCTCACACTGCCCCCCCAGCAAACACACGCTCGGATACTACCTCAGCAAGCAAACAAACACAGACTCGGATACTTACCAGTCCCAGGCAAACTCCTGCTGTGTGCTGCTCTGCTGTCCCCGCTGCTCAGCTGGTTCTCCGCCGCTCAGCTGGTACGCGAAGCTCTGGCTATTTTTAAACAGCCAGGCTTCCCTGTCGCAAACCAACAGACACCCTACTGCCCGCCCCCTGCAGGCTAGCAGCCAATCAGACACTCACTCAGGCTCTCACACTGCCGCCCAGCAAACACACGCCCGGATTCTTCCTCAGCAAGCAAACAAACACAGACTCGGATACTTACCAGTCCCAGGAAAACTCCTGCTGTGTGCTGCTCTGCTGTCCCCGCTGCTCAGCTGGTTCTCCACCGCTCAGCTTGTTCGCGAAGCTCTGGCTATTTTTAAACAGCCAGGCTTCCCTGTCCCAAACCAACAGACACGCTACTGCCCGCCCCCTGCAGGCTAGCAGCCAATCAGACACTCACTCAGGCTCTCACACTGCCCCCCCAGCAAACACACGCTCAGATTCTTCCTCAGCAAGCAAACAAACCCAGACTCGGATACTTACCAGTCCCAGGGAAACTCCTGCTGTGAGCTGCTCTGGTGTCCCCACGGCTCAGCTGGTTCTCCGCCGCTCAGCTGGTTCGCGAAGCTCTGGCTATTTTTAAACAGCCAGGCTTCCCTGTCGCAAACCAACAGACACCCTACTGCCCGCCCCCTGCAGGCTAGCAGCCAATCAGACACTCACTCAGGCTCTCACACTGCCCCCCCAGCAAACACACACTCGGATACTTCCTCAGCAAGCAAACAAACCCAGACTCGGATACTTACCAGACCCAGGCAAACTCCTGCTGTGAGCTGCTCTGCTGTCCCCGCTGCTCAGCTGGTTCTCCGCCACTCAGCTTGTTCGCGAAGCTCTGGCTATTTTTAAACAGCCAGGCTTCCCTGTCGCAAACCAACAGACACGCTACTGCCCGCCCCCTGCAGGCTAGCAGCCAATCAGACACTCATTCAGGCTCTCACACTGCCCCCCCAGCAAACACACGCTCGGATACTACCTCAGCAAGCAAACAAACACAGACTCGGATACTTACCAGTCCCAGGCAAACTCCTGCTGTGTCCTGCTCTGCTGTCCCCGCTGCTCAGCTGGTTGTCCGCCGCTCAGCTGGTACGCGAAGCTCTGGCTATTTTTAAACAGCCGGGCTTCTCTGTCGCAAACAAATAGACAGCCTACTGCCCGCCCCCTGCAGGCTAGCAGCCAATCAGACACTCACTCAGGCTCTCACACTGCCCCCCCAGCAAACACACGCTCAGATTCTTCCTCAGCAAGCAAACAAACCCAGACTCGGATACTTACCAGTCCCAGGCAAACTCCTGCTGTGTGCTGCTCTGCTGTCCCCGCTGCTCACCTGGTTCTCCGCCGCTCAGCTGGTTCGCGAAGCTCTGGCTATTTCTGAACAGCCAGGCTTCCCTGTCGCAAACCAACAGACACCCTACTGCCCGCCCCCTGCAGGCTAGCAGCCAATCAGACACTCACTCAGGCTCTCACACTGCCCCCCCAGCAAACACACGCTCGGATACTTCCTCAGCAAGCAAACAAACCCAGACTCGGATACTTACCAGTCCCAGGCAAACTCCTGCTGTGTGCTGCTCTGCTGTCCCCGCTGCTCAGCTGGTTCTCCGCCGCTCAGCTGGTTCGCGAAGCTCTGGCTATTTTTAAACAGCCAGGCTTCCCTGTCGCAAACCACCAGACACCCTACTGCCCGCCCCCTGCAGGCTAGCAGCCAATCAGACACTCACTCAGGCTCTCACACTGCCCCCCCAGCAAACACACGCTCGGATACTTCCTCAGCAAGCAAACAAACACAGACTCGGATACTTACCAGTCCCAGGCAAACTCCTGCTGTGAGCTGCTCTGCTGTCCCCGCTGCTCAGCTGGTTCTCCGCCGCTCAGCTGGTTCGCGAAGCTCTGGCTATTTTTAAACAGCCAGGCTTCCCTATCGCAAACCAACAGACACCCTACTGCCCGCCCCCTGCAGGCTAGCAGCCAATCACAAACTCACTCAGGCTCTCACACTGCCCCCACAGCAAACACACGCTCGGATACTTCCTCAGCAAGCAAACAAACCCAGACTCCGATACTTACCAGTGCCAGGCAAACTCCTGCTGTGAGCTGCTCTGCTGTCCCCGCTGCTCAGCTGGTTCTCCGCCGCTCAGCTGGTACGCGAAGCACTGGCTATTTTTAAACAGCCAGGCTTCCCTGTCGCAAACCAACAGACACCCTACTGCCCGCTCCCTGCGGCTAGCAGCCAATCAGACACTCACTCAGTCTCTCACACTCCCCCCCCAGCAAACACACGCTCGGATACTACCTCAGCAAGCAAACAAACACAGACTCGGATACTTACCAGTCCCAGGCAAACTCCTGCTGTGTGCTGCTCTGCTGTCCCCGCTGCTCAGCTGGTTCTCCGCCGCTCAGCTGGTACGCGAAGCTCTGGCTATTTTTAAACAGCCAGGCTTCCCTGTCGCAAACCAACAGACACCCTACTGCCCGCCCCCTGCAGGCTAGCAGCCAATCAGACACTCACTCAGGCTCTCACACTGCCCCCCCAGCAAACACACGCTCGGATTCTTCCTCAGCAAGCAAACAAACACAGACTCGGATACTTACCAGTCCCAGGGAAACTCCTGCTGTGTGCTGCTCTGCTGTCCCCGCTGCTCAGCTGGTTCTCCGCCGCTCAGCTGGTACGCGAAGCATTGGCTATTTTTAAACAGCCAAGCTTCCCTGTCGCAAACCAACAGACACCCTACTGCCCGCCCCCTGCAGGCTAGCAGCCAATCAGACACTCACTCAGGCTCTCACACTGCCCCCCCAGCAAACACACGCTCGGATTCTTCCTCAGCAAGCAAACAAACACAGACTCGGATACTTACCAGTCCCAGGGAAACTCCTGCTGTGAGCTGCTCTGCTGTCCCCACGGCTCAGCTGGTTCTCCGCCGCTCAGCTGGTTCATGAAGCTCTGGCTATTTTTAAACAGCCAGGCTTCCCTGTCGCAAACCAACAGACACTCTACTGCCCGCCCCCTGCAGGCTAGCAGCCAATCAGACACTCATTCAGGGTCTCACACTGCCCCCCCCAGCAAACACACGCTCGGATACGACCTCAGGAAGCAAACAAACACAGACCCGGATACCTACCAGTCCCAGGCAAACTCCTGCTGTGTGCTGCTCTGCTGTCCCCGCTGCTCAGCTGGTTCTCCGCTGCTCAGCTGGTACGCGAAGCTCTGGCTATTTTTAAACAGCCGGGCTTCCCTGTCGCAAACAAATAGACAGCCTACTGCCCGCCCCTGCAGGCTAGCAGCCAATCAGACACTCACTCAGGTTCTCACACTGCCGCCCAGCAAACACACGCTCGGATTCTTCCTCAGCAAGCAAACAAACACAGACTCGGATACTTACCAGTCCCAGGCAAACTCCTGCTGTGAGCTGCTCTGCTGTCCCCGCTGCTCAGCTGGTTCTCCGCCGCTCAGCTGGTTCGCGAAGCTCTGGCTATTTTTAAACAGCCAGGCTTCCCTATCGCAAACCAACAGACACCCTACTGCCCGCCCCCTGCAGGCTAGCAGCCAATCACACACTCACTCAGGCTCTCACACTGCCCCCACAGCAAACACACGCTCGGATACTTCCTCAGCAAGCAAACAAACCCAGACTCCGATACTTACCAGTGCCAGGTAAACTCCTGCTGTGAGCTGCTCTGCTGTCCCCGCTGCTCAGCTGGTTCTCCGCCGCTCAGCTGGTACGCGAAGCTCTGGCTATTTTTAAACAGCCAGGCTTCCCTGTCGCAAACCAACAGACACCCTACTGCCCGCCCCCTGCAGGCTAGCAGCCAATCAGACACTCACTCACGCTCTCACACTGCCCCCCCAGCAAACACACGCTCGGATACTTCCTCAGCAAGCAAACAAACACAGGCTCAGATACTTACCAGTCCCAGGAAAACTCCTGCTGTGTGCTGCTCTGCTGTCCCCGCTGCTCAGCTGGTTCTCCGCCGCTCAGCTGGTTCGCGAAGCTCTGGCTATTTTTAAACAGCCAGGCTTCCCTGTCGCAAACCAACAGACACCCTACTGCCCGCCCCCTGCAGGCTAGCAGCCAATCAGACACTCACTCAGGCTCTCACACTGCCCCCCCAGCAAACACACGCTCGGATACTTCCTCAGCAAGCAAACAAACACAGACTCGGATACTTACCAGTCCCAGGCAAACTCCTGCTGTGAGCTGCTCTGCTGTTCCCGCTGCTCAGCTGGTTCTCCGCCGCTCAGCTGGTTCGCGAAGCTCTGGCTATTTTTAAACAGCCAGGCTTCCCTGTCGCAAACCAACAGACACCCTACTGCCCGCTCCCTGCGGCTCGCAGCCAATCAGACACTCACTCAGGCTCTCACACTGCCCCCCCAGCAAACACACGCTCGGATACTTCCTCAGCAAGCAAACAAACACAGACTCGGATAATTACCAGTCCCAGGCAAACTCCTGCTGTGTGCTGCTCTGCTGTCCCCGCTACTCAGCTGGTTCTCCGCCGCTCAGCTGGTTCGCGAAGCTCTGGCTATTTTTAAACAGCCAGGCTTCCCTGTCGCAAACCAACAGACACCCTACTGCCCGCTCCCTGCGGCTAGCAGCCAATCAGACACTCACTCAGTCTCTCACACTCCCCCCCCAGCAAACACACGCTCGGATACTTCCTCAGCAAGCAAACAAACACAGACTCGGATACTTACCAGTCCCAGGCAAACTCCTGCTGTGTGCTGCTCTGCTGTCCCCGCTGCTCAGCTGGTTCTCCGCCGCTCAGCTGGTACGCAAAGCTCTGGCTATTTTTAAACAGCCAGGCTTCCCTGTCGCAAACCAACAGACACCCTACTGCCCGCCCCCTGCAGGCTAGCAGCCAATCAGACACTCACTCAGGCTCTCACACTGCCCCCCCAGCAAACACACGCTCGGATTCTTCCTCAGCAAGCAAACAAACACAGACTCGGATACTTACCAGTCCCAGGGAAACTCCTGCTGTGAGCTGCTCTGCTGTCCCCACGGCTCAGCTGGTTCTCCGCCGCTCAGCTGGTTCATGAAGCTCTGGCTATTTTTAAACAGCCAGGCTTCCCTGTCGCAAACCAACAGACACTCTACTGCCCGCCCCCTGCAGGCTAGCAGCCAATCAGACACTCATTCAGGGTCTCACACTGCCCCCCCCCAGCAAACACACGCTCGGATACTACCTCAGGAAGCAAACAAACACAGACCCGGATACCTACCAGTCCCAGGCAAACTCCTGCTGTGTGCTGCTCTGCTGTCCCCGCTGCTCAGCTGGTTCTCCGCCGCTCAGCTGGTACGCGAAGCTCTGGCTATTTTTAAACAGCCGGGCTTCCCTGTCGCAAACAAATAGACAGCCTACTGCCCGCCCCCTGCAGGCTAGCAGCCAATCAGACACTCACTCAGGTTCTCACACTGCCGCCCAGCAAACACACGCTCGTATTCTTCCTCAGCAAGCAAACAAACACAGACTCGGATACTTACCAGTCCCAGGCAAACTCCTGCTGTGAGCTGCTCTGCTGTCCCCGCTGCTCAGCTGGTTCTCCGCCGCTCAGCTGGTTCGCGAAGCTCTGGCTATTTTTAAACAGCCAGGCTTCCCTATCGCAAACCAACAGACACCCTACTGCCCGCCCCCTGCAGGCTAGCAGCCAATCACACACTCACTCAGGCTCTCACACTGCCCCCCCAGCAAACACACGCTCGGATACTTCCTCAGCAAGCAAACAAACCCAGACTCCGATACTTACCAGTGCCAGGCAAACTCCTGCTGTGAGCTGCTCTGCTGTCCCCGCTGCTCAGCTGGTTCTCCGCCGCTCAGCTGGTTCGCAAAGCTCTGGCTATTTTTAAACAGCCAGGCTTCCCTGTGGCAAACCAACAGACACCCTACTGCCCGCCCCCTGCAGGCTAGCAGCCAATCAGACTCTCACTCAGGCTCTCACACTACCCCCCCAGCAAACACACGCTCGGATACTACCTCAGCAAGCAAACAAACACCGACTCGGATACTTACCAGTCCCAGGCAAACTCCTGCTGTGTGCTGCTCTGCTGTCCCCGCTGCTCAGCTGGTTCTCCGCCGCTCAGCTGGTACGCGAAGCTCTGGCTATTTTTAAACAGCCAGGCTTCCCTGTCGCAAACCAACAGACACCCTACTGCCCGCCCCCTGCAGGCTAGCAGCCAATCAGACACTCACTCAGGCTCTCACACTGCCGCCCAGCAAACACACGCCCGGATTCTTCCTCAGCAAGCAAACAAACACAGAATCGGATACTTACCAGTCCCAGGAAAACTCCTGCTGTGTGCTGCTCTGCTGTCCCCGCTGCTCAGCTGGTTCTCCGCCGCTCAGCTTGTTCGCGAAGCTCTGGCTATTTTTAAACAGCCAGGCTTCCCTGTCCCAAACCAACAGACACGCTACTGCCCGCCCCCTGCAGGCTAGCAGCCAATCAGACACTCACTCAGGCTCTCACACTGCCCCCCCAGCAAACACACACTCGGATACTTCCTCAGCAAGCAAACAAACCCAGACTCGGATACTTACCAGACCCAGGCAAACTCCTGCTGTGTGCTGCTCTGCTGTCCCCGCTGCTCAGCTGGTTCTCCGCCGCTCAGCTGGTTCGCGAAGCTCTGGCTATTTTTAAACAGCCAGGCTTCCCTGTCGCAAACCAACAGACACGCTACTGCCCGCCCCTGCAGGCTAGCAGCCAATCAGACACTCACTCAGGCTCTCACACTGCCCCCCCAGCAAACACACGCTCGGATACTACCTCAGCAAGCAAACAAACACAGACTCGGATACTTACCAGTCCCAGGCAAACTCCTGCTGTGTGCTGCTCTGCTGTCCCCGCTGCTCAGCTGGTTCTCCGCCGCTCAGCTGGTACGCGAAGCTCTGGCTATTTTTAAACAGCCAGGCTTCCCTGTCGCAAACGAATAGACAGCCTACTGCCCGCCCCCTGCAGGCTAGCAGCCAATCAGACACTCACTCAGGCTCTCACACTGCCCCCCCCAGCAAACACACGCTCGGATACTTCCTCAGCAAGCAAACAAACACAGGCTCGGATACTTACCAGTCCCAGGAAAACTCCTGCTGTGTGCTGCTCTGCTGTCCCCGCTGCTCAGCTGGTTCTCCGCCGCTCAGCTGGTTCGCGAAGCTCTGGCTATTTTTAAACAGCCAGGCTTCCCTGTCGCAAACGAATAGACAGCCTACTGCCCGCCCCCTGCAGGCTAGCAGCAAATCAGACACTCACTCAGGCTCTCACACTGCCCCCCCAGCAAACACACGCTCGGATACTTCCTCAGCAAGCAAACAAACACAGGCTCGGATACTTACCAGTCCCAGGAAAACTCCTGCTGTGTGCTGCTCTGCTTTCCCCGCTGCTCAGCTGGTTCTCCGCCGCTCAGCTGGTTCGCGAAGCTCTGGCTATTTCTGAACAGCCAGGCTTCCCTGTCGCAAACCAACAGACACCCTACTGCCCGCCCCCTGCAGGCTAGCAGCCAATCAGACACTCACTCAGGCTCTCACACTGCCCCCCCAGCAAACACACGCTCGGATACTTCCTCAGCAAGCAAACAAACCCAGACTCGGATACTTACCAGTCCCAGGCAAACTCCTGCTGTGTGCTGCTCTGCTGTCCCCGCTGCTCAGCTGGTTCTCCGCCGCTCAGCTGGTTCGCGAAGCTCTGGCTATTTTTAAACAGCCAGGCTTCCCTGTCGCAAACCAACAGACACCCTACTGCCCGCCCCCTGCAGGCTAGCAGCCAATCAGACTCTCACTCAGGCTCTCACACTACCCCCCCAGCAAGCACACGCTCGGATACTACCTCAGCAAGCAAACAAACAAAGACTCGGATACTTACCAGTCCCAGGCAAACTCCTGCTGTGTGCTGCTCTGCTGTCCCCGCTGCTCAGCTGGTTCTCCACTGCTCAGCTGGTACGCGAAGCTCTGGCTATTTTTAAACAGCCAGGCTTCCCTGTCGCAAACCAACAGACACCCTACTGCCCGCCCCCTGCAGGCTAGCAGCCAATCAGACACTCACTCAGGCTCTCACACTGCCGCCCAGCAAACACACGCCCGGATTCTTCCTCAGCAACAAACAAACACAGACTCGGATACTTACCAGTCCCAGGAAAACTCCTGCTGTGTGCTGCTCTGCTGTCCCCGCTGCTCAGCTGGTTCTCCGCCGCTCAGCTTGTTCGCGAAGCTCTGGCTATTTTTAAACAGCCAGGCTTCCCTGTCCCAAACCAACAGACACGCTACTGCCCGCCCCCTGCAGGCTAGCAGCCAATCAGACACTCACTCAGGCTCTCACACTGCCCCCCCAGCAAACACACGCTCAGATTCTTCCTCAGCAAGCAAACAAACCCAGACTCGGATACTTACCAGTCCCAGGCAAACTCCTGCTGAGAGCTGCTCTGCTGTCCCCGCTGCTCAGCTGGTTCTCCGCCGCTCAGCTGGTTCGCGAAGTTCTGGCTATTTTTAAACAGCCAGGCTTCCCTGTCGCAAACCAACAGACACCCTACTGCCCGCCCCCTGCAGGCTAGCAGCCAATCAGACACTCACTCAGGCTCTCACACTGCCCCCCCAGCAAACACACGCTCGGATACTTCCTCAGCAAGCAAACAAACCCAGACTCGGATACTTACCAGTCCCAGGGAAACTCCTGCTGTGAGCTGCTCTGCTGTCCCCGCTGCTCAGCTGGTTCTCCGCCGCTCAGCTGGTTCGCGAAGCTCTGGCTATTTTTAAACAGCCAGGCTTCCCTGTCGCAAACCAACAGACACCCTACTGCCCGCCCCCTGCAGGCTAGCAGCCAATCAGACACTCACTCAGGCTCTCACACTGCCCCCCCAGCAAACACACGCTCGGATACTTCCTCAGCAAGCAAACAAACCCAGACTCGGATAATTACCAGTCCCAGGCAAACTCCTGCTGTGTGCTGCTCTGCTGTCCCCGCTGCTCAGCTGGTTCTCCGCCGCTCAGCTGGTACGCGAAGCTCTGGCTATTTTTAAACAGCCAGGCTTCCCTGTCGCAAACGAATAGACAGCCTACTGCCCGCCCCCTGCAGGCTAGCAGCCAATCAGACACTCACTCAGGCTCTCACACTGCCCCCCCAGCAAACACACGCTCGGTACTTCCTCAGCAAGCAAACAAACACAGGCTCGGATACTTACCAGTCCCAGGAAAACTCCTGCTGTGTGCTGCTCTGCTGTCCCCGCTGCTCAGCTGGTTCTCCGCCGCTCAGCTGGTTCGCGAAGCTCTGGCTATTTTTAAACAGCCAGGCTTCCCTGTCGCAAACCAACAGACACCCTACTGCCCGCCCCCTGCAGGCTAGCAGCCAATCAGACACTCACTCAGGCTCTCACACTGCCCCCCCAGCAAACACACGCTCGGATACTTCCTCAGCAAGCAAACAAACACAGACTCGGATACTTACCAGTCCCAGGCAAACTCCTGCTGTGAGCTGCTCTGCTGTCCCCGCTGCTCAGCTGGTTCTCCGCCGCTCAGCTGGTTCGCGAAGCTCTGGCTATTTTTAAACAGCCAGGCTTCCCTGTCGCAAACCAACAGACACCCTACTGCCCGCTCCCTGCGGCTAGCAGCCAATCAGACACTCACTCAGGCTCTCACACTGCCCCCCCAGCAAACACACGCTCGGATACTTCCTCAGCAAGCAAACAAACACAGACTCGGATAATTACCAGTCCCAGGCAAACTCCTGCTGTGTGCTGCTCTGCTGTCCCCGCTACTCAGCTGGTTCTCCGCCGCTCAGCTGGTTCGCGAAGCTCTGGCTATTTTTAAACAGCCAGGCTTCCCTGTCCCAAACCAACAGACCCGCTACTGCCCGCCCCCTGCAGGCTAGCAGCCAATCAGACACTCACTCAGGCTCTCACACTGCCGCCCAGCAAACAGACGCTCGGATTCTTCCTCAGCAAGCAAACAAACACAGACTCGGATACTTACCAGTCCCAGGCAAACTCCTGCTGTGAGCTGCTCTGCTGTCCCCGCTGCTCAGCTGGTTCTCCGCCGCTCAGCTGGTACGCGAAGCTCTGGCTATTTTTAAACAGCCAGGCTTCCCTGTCGCAAACCAACAGACACCCTACTGCCCGCCCCCTGCAGGCTAGCAGCCAATCAGACACTCACTCAGGCTCTCACACTGCCCCACCAGCAAACACACGCTCGGATTCTTCCTCAGCAAGCAAACAAACACAGACTCGGATACTTACCAGTCCCAGGGAAACTCCTGCTGTGAGCTGCTCTGCTGTCCCCACGGCTCAGCTGGTTCTCCGCCGCTCAGCTGGTTCGCGAAGCTCTGGCTATTTTTAAACAGCCAGGCTTCCCTGTCGCAAACCAACAGACACCCTACTGCCCGCCCCCTGCAGGCTAGCAGCCAATCAGACACTCACTCAGGCTCTCACACTGCCCCCCCAGCAAACACACACTCGGATACTTCCTCAGCAAGCAAACAAACCCAGACTCGGATACTTACCAGACCCAGGCAAACTCCTGCTGTGAGCTGCTCTGCTGTCCCCGCTGCTCAGCTGGTTCTCCGCCGCTCAGCTGGTTCGCGAAGCTCTGGCTATTTTTAAACAGCCAGGCTTCCCTGTCGCAAACCAACAGACACGCTACTGCCCGCCCCCTGCAGGCTAGCAGCCAATCAGACACTCACTCAGGCTCTCACACTGCCCCCCCAGCAAACACACTCTCAGATTCTTCCTCAGCAAGCAAACAAACCCAGACTCGGATACTTACCAGTCCCAGGAAAACTCCTGCTGTGTTCTGCTCTGCTGTCCCCGCTGCTCACCTGGTTCTCCGCCGCTCAGCTGGTTCGCGAAGCTCTGGCTATTTCTGAACAGCCAGGCTTCCCTGTCGCAAACCAACAGACACCCTACTGCCCGCCCCCTGCAGGCTAGCAGCCAATCAGACACTCACTCAGGCTCTCACACTGCCCCCCCAGCAAACACACGCTCGGATACCTCCTCAGCAAGCAAACAAACACAGACTCGGATACTTACCAGTCCCAGGCAAACTCCTGCTGTGTGCTGCTCTGCTGTCCCCGCTGCTCAGCTGCTTCTCCGCCGCTCAGCTGGTTCGCGAAGCTCTGGCTATTTTTAAACAGCCAGGCTTCTCTGTCGCAAACCAACAGACACCCTTCTGCCCGCCCCCTGCAGGTTAGCAGCCAATCAGACACTCTCTCAGGCTCTCACACTGCCCCCCCAGCAAACACACGCTCGGATACTTCCTCAGCAAGCAAACAAACACAGACTCGGATACTTACCAGTCCCAGGCAAACTCCTGCTGTGAGCTGCTCTGCTGTCCCCGCTACTCAAGCTGTTGTTCAGCCTCTCGGCACTGGGTGCCAGCAACAGCTTTTGGCGTCCCTGGGTGGACTCGAGGCTGCAATTTAGCCTTGCCTGGACCCCTCCTGGAGGTCAAGGATTGCGGCAAGAACCGACGCCCAATGCGCACTGGTGAGTTCATCGGGGGCCTCGGTGGAGACGCGATTTGATCGACCCCAGAGGGCACAACGGTTGAATGCACTCATATAGTGGAGAAGCTGTTGTGGACCACGGTAAAAAACCGGTCCCTTAGACGTGGGGGAGGAGCAGCTGCAGGCCACGGTGAAGAACCGGTTCCTTGGATAAGGTAGGATCCTTTTAAAATCCGGATTATATGCTCTGTTGGAACCTGGGGACGCCCAGAGTTACCCTGTAGGTATGGGACAGGGACAGAGCTCAGAGGTTAGGGCACGGTGTACGCCTCTAGAGTGCATTCTAGCAAACTGGAAGATATTTGGTGCGAATCCAATAACTAAAAGCCAATTAAAACAATTCTGTACAGTTGACTGGCCTCAATATCAACTAAAGGACCAGGAGTGGTGGCCACCAGGAGGGTCAATTAATTACAACACGATCCTTCAGTTACTCCTGTTCTGTCAAAAAACAAGAAAATGGAATAAACATATGTATGCGCATTTGTTTCTGACTTTATGTACTCGACCAGATATTTTACAGCGCTGTAATCTGACTCCAACTGGTTTGGTAGCAGCTAATGTTAGTCCCCAGACCCCCACCCCCACTGTAATGGCAGAGCCGGTGTCCCCTTCGGCCCCTACACCCACACCTTGTAAGTCCACAATGGTTGGCCTATACTCCTTAATCACTGAAACTAAAGTCGCCCGGTCTGAATCAGACAGGCGTCCTGCCACAACTATGCAGGTTTATACTCATGTGCCCTTTAATCCTGTGGATTTGGCTGCTTTCAAAGCACAGGCAAAAGAGTTTTCCACCAACCCAAGCAGGTTTATATCAGTCTTTAAGGGGTGCCTCAGTAGTCACAAGCCGGACTGGAATAATTGTAACGTCCTCCTGAGAACCCTGTTGTCTAAAGTGAAGAGGAATCAGGTTACAGCTAAGGCAAGGGGAGCATCAGCTTTCAAAAAAAAAATATATCTGTCAAGTTCCTACCCCAAGTAACCGTAAGCGGCTCAGGGCATTTCTGGGTATGGCAGGCTTTTGCAGAATATGGATCCCAGAGTTTGGACTGTGGGCTAAACCCCTGTACAACTGTGTAAAAGGAGCAAATCATGACCCCTTCGATTGGACCCCAAAGGCTAACAAAGCATTTAAAATCCTAAAAAAAAAAATTAATAAAAGCCCCGGCTCTGGGCCTGCCAGATCTCTCTAAGCCGTTTCAGTTGTATGTACATGAATGAAGGGGGGTGGCGCTAGGAGTGCTTACACAGCTGTTAGGAGCATGGAAGCGTCCTGTGGCTTATTTTTCTAAGCAATTGAATCAGGTTGCAAAGGGTTGGCCGGAATGGTTACGGGCGGTCGCAGCTACTGCCCTATTGCTTAAAAAAACCGAGAAGCTAACATTGGAAGGGGTTATGCAAATCTATACTCCCCATATGGTCCGAGCCTTATTGAATGCAAAGGGAGGGCTTTGGCTCACCCAGGCTCGGATTGCTCGGTACCAGGCTAAGCTGTTAGAGGACTCTGAAGTCACCTTACAGCCTTGCCCCTCCCTTAACCCAGCCACTCTCTTGCCAGAAACAGAGGAACAGAAACATGACTGTTTAAAAATCATAAATGTCCAGTACTCCAGCCGTCCGGATTTAAAGGATGTACCTCTCCCAAATGCAAATTATGAGTGGTACACTAATGGTAGCAGTACTGTAATAGATGGGCAAAAAAGGGCGGGTTATGCTGTTGTGACCCTCCATGACACTGTGGAAGCTGAAGGTTTGCCTGCTGGGACCTCTGCCCAGCTTGCCGAACTAATAGCCCTGACCCGTGCACTTAAACTGTCAAAAGGAAAGCGGGTCAACATTTTTACTGATTGAAAGTATGCTTTTGGTGTGCTGCATGCTCATGCTAGCCTATAAAAGCAAAGGGGAATGCTGACAGCCCAAGGCTCCCAGTCAAGTACGGGCCCCAAATCCTCCGGCTCCTAGAAGCTGTACAACTCCCCTCGGAAGTGGCGGTGGTACACTGTAAAGCCCATCAAAGGGAGAATCAAGATGTGGCCAGAGGTAACGCCCGGGCAGATAGAGAGGCTAAGCATGCTGCCACCCTGCCATCCCCTCAGACTGAGAACGCCCATATGCATGCCCTTATCCCATCAGTAGGGGAGCTTCCAACCCCTCAGTACTCTGGGAAAAAAAGACAGCTAACTGACAAACTCGGTCTCCGGAAAAAGGAGGGATGGCTCCATTCCCCAGAAGGGAAGGTCCTCCTACCAAAGGGCCTAATCCAGCCGGTGCTGCAGAACCTACATCAAACCACTCATGCTGGCAGAAAAGCACTTATCCAGCTAATGGGAAAATACTTGATCACTTCCGGACTCCGACCCCTGGCTGCCCAGGTACAAGCGGACTGCTTAGTCTGCCAAAAGAATAACCCCCGACCGGGACATCCTGTGCCACCAGCTGCCCTAGAACCCACTCCGGGCCCCGAACAAATGTGGCAAATAGACTTTACTAAGTTTCCCCAGACCCAAGGGTTCAAATATCTCCTTGTTATAGTGGATCGGTTCAGCGGATGGCCAAAAGCCTTCCCATGCCGTAACTGCACTGCCAGGACAGTGGCCCCCCAAGTTTGTTAAGGAGCTCATTCCTCGCTTTGGACTCCCCCTGTGAATGGAATCTGACAACAGGACACACTTCACATCAAAAATCATTCAAAGCATCTCACATGCCTTACAGATCCCCTGGAAACTCCATACGCCCTGGAGACCGCAAGCCAGTGGGTAGTGGAGCGTACCAATCAGACCCTTAAATGGCATCTCTCAAAAGTGTGCCAAGAAGCCTCACTGCGATGGCCTGATGCTTTGCCCCTCGTCCTACTCCGTATCCGCGTTCTCCCAAAGGGTAGATTAGGGCTCAGTCCCTTTGAAATTATGTTTGAAAGGGCATGGCCCATGAATGGCACCCCGGTTCTGTCAGGGGAATGAAAGTTGGGTAATGTTTTTTTGTCACAGTATATGTGTTCCCTGTCTGCTGTTCTCTTGTCTCTTCACAGGTATACCAAGGATTCCCAGCTTCTCCCCTTGGACTCTCCCGTCCACTCCTTACAGCCCGGTGACTCTGTGCTTGTTCGCACCTAAAAAAACGAGCCTCACCAAAAAAAGTAAAAAGAACCCTATACCATCCTGCTGATTTCCCATACAGCGGCAAAAATAAAAAAAACACAAGAACTGGATCCATCACTCTCGTCTGAAGGCAGTACCTGCCCCCTCGTCAGCAGAACCGTGGACCGTCCAACCTGCTGACTCCTCATCGAGTGACAATCTCGGGCTAAAGCTACTGTTTAAAAAAACACAAATAGCGGGCTGGGGTTTGTCGTCTTGGCTTGGTGGTTTATTTAGCCTGCTATTGAAATTTCTCTTTCCTGTATTGCTTGTATTACTGGTATTATGCTGTGCGGTATCATGTGTCAGGGCCCTTTTGCAAAAGTTAATAAGTCATTCTCTTCAGGGCTATCACAAAGTGCTTATGCAAAGTTATATTATAACAAAATAAGTAGCCCAAGTAAAAAAACTCAAAGCCAAGGGTGTTGAGTGTTCTCAAAGGGGGGAGTTGTTGGGAACACTGGGGCATGGCCACTAGGTAACTCAAGGGGCTGGAAGACCACAAGAGTTTTCAAATCTCCCTGTAGCTTTTTAAAGCTTCAAATAAACCTTTCTGCTTCTCCACCCCCGTTGTAATTATTGGGTGTAGCACACCGGGTAACGAACCAACTCAAGCTGTTGTTCAGGCTCTCGGCACTGGGTGCCAGCAACAGGAGCTAGCAAACAGAGCTGTAAACAGGGGAGTTTGAGTGGGAGTTCTGTTGGAGGAGAAGGTATTTGTGTGTGTTTGGTTTTGTATTGGTAGTATCTGTATGTGTAGGGCCTTTGTGCAGGGAGAAAAGCTGAGCCCTGATTAGGGGGTGGGGCTTCTCTGACTAGGGGTCCTATAAAGGTAGCAGCCAGTCAGGCACCGGCACAGGAGCTAGCAAACAGAGCTGTAAACAGGGGAGTTTGAGTAGGAGTTCTGTTGGAGGAGAAGGTATTTGTGTGTGTTTGGTTGTGTATTGGTGGTATCTCTATGTGTAGAGGCTTGGAGGAGCTTTGTGCTGGGAGAGAAGCTGAGCCCTGTTTAGGGGGCGGGGCTTCACTGACTAGGGGTCCTATAAAGGTAGCAGCCAGTCAGGCAGCAGCACAGACAGCTGCAGCGGCACAGGAGCGAGCAAACAGAGCTGTAAACAGGGGAGTTTGAGTGGGAGTTCTGTGAGAGGAGAAGGTATTTGTGTGTGTGTTTGGTTCTGTATTTGTAGAGGCTTGGAGGGGCTTTGTGCTGGGAGAGAAGCTGAGCCCTGATTAGGGGGCGGGGCTTCACTGACGAGGGGTCCTACAAAGGGAGCAGCCAGTCAGGAAGCGGCACAGGAGCTAGCAAACAGAGGTGTAAACAGGGGAGTTTGAGTGGAGTTCTGCTGGAGGAGAAGGAATTTGTGTGTGTTTGGTTTTGTATTGGTAGTATCTGTATGTTCAGGGGCTTTGTGCTGGGAGAGAAGCTGAGCCCTGAATAGGGGGCGGGGCTTCACTGACTAGGGGTCCTATAAAGGGAGCAGCCAGTCAGGCAGCAACACAGACAGCTGCAGCGGCCCAGGAGCTAGCAAACAGAGCTGTAAACAGGGGAGTTTGAGTGGGAGTTCTGTTGGAGGAGAAGGTATTTTTGTGTGTGTTTGGTATTGTATTGGTAGTATCTGTATGTGTAGAGGCTTGGAGGGGCTTTGTGCTCGGAGAGCAGCTGATCCCTGATTAGGGGGCTGGGCTTCCCTGACTAGGGGTCCTATAAAGGTAGCAGCCAGTCAGGCAGCGGCACAGGAGCTAGCAAACAGAGCTGTAAACAAGGGAGTTTGAGTGGGAGTTCTGTTGGAGGAGAAGGTATTTGTGTGTGTTTGGTTTTGTATTGGTAGTATCTGTACGTGTAGGGGCTTTGTGCTGGGAGAGAAGCCAGGCCCTGATTAGGGGGCGGGGCTTCACTGACGAGGGGTCCTATAAAGGGAGCAGCCAGTCAGGCAGCGACACAGACAGCTGCAGCGGTACAGGAGCTAGCAAACAGAGCTGTAAACGGGGTAGTTTGAGTGGGAGTTCTGTTGGAGGAGAAGGTATTTGTGTGTGTTTGGTTTTGTGTTGGTGGTATCTGTATGTGTAGGGGCTTTGTGCTGTGAGAGAAGCTGAGCCATGATTAGGGGGCGGGGCTTCACTGACGAGGGGTCCTATAAAGGGAGCAGCCAGTCAGGCAGCGACACAGACAGCTGCAGCGGTACAGGAGCTAGCAAACAGAGCTGTAAACAGGGGAGTTTGAGTGGGAGTTCTGTTGGAGGAGAAGGTGTTTGTGTGTGTGTTTGGTCTTGTATTGGTAGTATCTGTATGTGTAGAGGCTTGGAGGGGGTTTGTGCTGGGAGCGAAGCTGAGCCCTGATTAGGGGGCGGGGCTTCACTGACAAGGGGTCCTATAAAGGTAGCAGCCAGTCAGGCAGCGGAACAGGAGCTAGCAAACAGAGCTGTAAACAGGGGAGTTAGAGTGGGAGTTCTGTTGGAGGAGAAGGTATTTGTGTGTGTTTGGTTTTGTATTGGTAGTATCTGTATGTGTAGAGGCTTGGAGGGGCTTTGTGCTGGGAGAGAACCTGAGCCCTGATTAGGGGGCGGGGCTTCACTGACTAGGGGTCCTATAAAGGTAGCAGCCAGTCAGGCAGCGGCACAGACAGCTGCAGCGGCCCAGGAGCTAGCAAACAGAGCTGTAAACAGGGGAGTTTGAGTGGGAGTTCTGTTGGAGGAGAAGGTATTTGTGTGTGTTTGGTTTTGTATTGGTAGCATCTGTATGTGTAGGGGCTTTGTGCTGGGAGAGAAGCTGAGCCCTGATTAGGGGGCGGGGCTTCACTGACTAGGGGTCCTATAAAGGGAGCAGCCAGTCAGGCGGCGCCACGGACAGCTGCAGCGGCACAGGAGCTAGCAAACAGAGCTGTAAACAGGGGAGTTTGAGTGGGAATTCTGTTGGAGGAGAAGGTATTTGTGTGTGTTCGGTTTTGTATTGGTAGTATCTGTATGTGTAGGGGCTTTGTGCTGGGAGAAAAGCTGAGCCCTGATTAGGGGGCGGGGCTTCACTGACTAGGGGTCCTATAAAGGGAGCAGCCAGTCAGGCAGCGACACAGACAGCTGCAGCGGCACAGGAGCTAACAAACAGAGCTGTAAACAGGGGAGTTTGAGTGGGAGTTCTATTGCAGGAGAAGGTATTTGTGTGTGTTTGGTTTTGTATTGGTGGTATCTGTATGTGTATCGGCTTGGAGGGGTTTTGTGCTGGGAGAGAAGCTGAGCCCTGATTAGGGGGCGGGGCTTCACTGACTAGGGGTCCTATAAAGGGAGCAGCCAGTCAGGCAGCGACACAGACAGCTGCAGCGGCACAGGAGCTAACAAACAGAGCTGTAAACAGGGGAGTTTGAGTGGGAGTTCTATTGCAGGAGAAGGTATTTGTGTGTGTTTGGTTTTGTATTGGTGGTATCTGTATGTGTATCGGCTTGGAGGGGTTTTGTGCTGGGAGAGAAGCTGAGCCCTGATTAGGGGGCGGGGCTTCCCTGACGAGAGGTCCTATAAAATTAGCAGCCAGTCAGGCAACGGCACAGGAGCTAGCAAACAGAGCTGTAAACAGTAGAGTTTGAGTGGGAGTTCTGTTGGAGGAGAAGATATTTGTGTGTGCTTGGTTTTGTATTTGTAGAGGCTTGGAGGGGCTTTGTGCTGGGAGAGAAGCTGAGCCCTGAATAGGGGGCGGGGCTTCACTGACTAGGGGTCCTATAAAGGTATCAGCCAGTCAGGCAGCGGCACAGGAGCTAGCAAACAGAGCTGTAAACAGGGGAGTTTGAGTGGGAGTTCTGTTGGAGGAGAAGGCATTTGTGTGTGTGTTTGGTTTTGTATTGGTGATATCTGGATGTGTATAGGCTTGGAGGGGCTTTGTGCTGGGAGAGAAGCTGAGCCCTGATTAGGGGGCGGGGCTTCGCTGACTATGGGTCCTATGATTGTAGCAGCCAGTCAGGCAGCATGACAGACAGCTGCAGGGGCACAGGAGCTAGCAAACAGAGCTGTAAACAGGGGAGTTTGAGTGGGAGTTGTGTTGGAGGAGAAGGTATTTGTGTGTTTGTTTGGTTTTGTATTGGTGGTATCTGTATGCGTAGAGGCTTTGTGCTGGGAGAGAAGCTGAGCCCTGATTAGGGGGCGGGGCTTCACTGACTAGGGGTCCTATAAAGGTAGCAGCCAGTCAGGCAGCGGCAAGGACAGCTGCAGCGGCACAGGAGCTAGCAAACAGAGCTGTAAACAGGGGAGTTTGAGTGGGAGTTCTGTTGGAGGAGAAGGTATTTGTGTGTGTTTGGTTTAGTATTGGTAGTATCCATATGTGTAGGGGCTTTGTGCTGGGAGAGAAGTTGAGCCCTGATTAGGGGGCGGGGAGTCACTGACTAGGGGTCTTATAAAGGGAGCAGCCAGTCAGGCAGCGGCACAGACAGCTGCAGCGGCACAGGAACTAGCAAACAGAGCTGTAAACAGGGGAGTTTGAGTGGGAGTTCTGTTGGAGGAGAAGGTATGTGCGTGTGTTTGGTTTCGTATTGGTGGTATCTGTATGTGTAGGGGCTTTGTGCTGGGAGAAAAGCTGAGCCCTGATTAGGGGGCGGAGCTTCACTGACTAGGGGTCCTATAAAGGTAGGGGCACACACAGCTGCAGCGGCACAGGAGCTAGCAAACAGAGCTGTAAACAGGGGAGTTTGAGTGGGAGTTCTGTTGGAGGAGAAGCTATTTGTGTGTGTTTGGTTTTGTATTGGTCGTATCTGTATGTGTAGAGGCTTGGAAGCGCTTTGTGCTGCGGGAGAAGCTGAGCCCGGATTAGGGGGCGGGGCTTCACTGACTAGGGGTCCTATAAAGGTAGCAGCCAGTCAGGCAGCGGCACAGGAGCTAGCAAACAGTGCTGTGAACAGGGGAGTTTGAGTGGCAGTTCTGTTGGAGGAGAAGTTATTTGTGTGTGTTTTTGTATTGGTAGTATCTGTATGTGTAGAGGCTTGGAGGGGCTATGTGCTGGGAGAGAAGCTGAGCCCTGATTAGGGGGCGGGGCTTCACTGACTAGGGGTCCTATAAAGGTAGCAGCCAGTCAGGCAGCGGAACAGACAGCTGCAGCGGCACAGGAGCTAGCAAACAGAGCTGTAAACAGGGGAGTTTGAGTTGGAGTTCTGTTGGAGGAGAATGTACTTGTGTGTGTTTGGTTTTGTATTGGTAGTATCTGTATGTGTAGAGGCTTGGAGGGGCTTTGTCCTGGGAGAGAAGCTGAGTCCTGATTAGGGGGCGGGGCTTAACTGACTAGGGGTCCTATAAAGGTAGCAGTCAGTCAGGCAGCGGCACAGGAGCTAGCAAACAGAGCTGTGAACAGGGGAGTTTGAGTTGGAGTTCTGTTGGAGGAGAGTGTACTTGTGTGTGTTTGGTTTTGTATTGGTAGTATCTGTATGTGTAGAGGCTTGGAGGGGCTTTGTGCTGGGAGAGAAGCTGAGTCCTGATCAGGGGGCGGGGCTTCACTTACTAGGGGTCCTATGAAGGTAGCAGCCAGTCAGGCAGCAGCACAGACAGCTGCAGCGGCACAGGAGCTTGCAAACAGAGCTGTAAACAGGGGAGTTGGAGTGGGAGTTCCTTTGGAGGAGAAGGTATTTGTGTGTGTTTGGTTTTGTATTGGTAGTATCTGTATGTGTAGAGGCTTTGTTCTGGGAGAGAAGCTGAGCCCTGATTAGAAGGCGGGGCTTCCCTGACTAGGGGTCCTATAAAGGTAGCAGCACAGACAGGTGCAGCCGCACAGGAGCTAGCAAACAGAGCTGTAAACAGGGGAGTTTGAGTGGGAGTTCTGTTTGAGGAGAAGGTATTTGTGTGTTTGGTTTTGTATTGGTGGTATCTGTATGTGTAGAGGCTTGTAGGGGCTTTGTGCTGGGAGAGAAGCTGAGCCCTGATTAGAAGGCGGGGCTTCCCTGACTAGGGGTCCTATAAAGGTAGCAGCACAGACAGGTGCAGCCGCACAGGAACTAGCAAACAGAGCTGTAAACAGGGGAGTTTGAGTGTGAGTTCTGTTGGAGGAGAAGGTATTTGTGTGTGTTTGGTTTTGTATTGGTGGTATCTGTTTGTGTAGAGGCTTCTAGGGGCTTTGTGCTTGGAGAGAAGCTGAGCCCTGATTAGGGGGCGGGGCTTCACTGACTAGGGGTCCTATAAAGGGAGCAGCCAGTCAGGCAGCGGCACAGCAGCTAGCAAACAGAGCTGTAAACAGGGGAGTTTGAGTGGGAGTTCTGTTGGAGGAGAAGGTATTTGTGTGTGTTTTGTTTTGTATTGGTGGTATCTGTATGTGTAGAGGCTTGTAGGGGCTTTGTGCTGGGAGAGAAGCTGAGCCCTGATTAGAAGGCGGGGCTTCCCTGACTAGGGGTCCTATAAAGGTAGCAGCACAGACAGGTGCAGCCGCACAGGAGCTAGCAAACAGAGCTGTAAACAGGGGAGTTTGAGTGGGAGTTCTGTTGGAGGAGAAGGTATTTGTGTGTTTGGTTTTGTATTGGTGGTATCTGTATGTGTAGAGGCTTGTAGGGGCTTTGTGCTGGGAGAGAAGCTGAGCCCTGATTAGAAGGCGGGGCTTCCCTGACTAGGGGTCCTATAAAGGTAGCAGCAGAGACAGGTGCAGCCGCACAGGAACTAGCAAACAGAGCTGTAAACAGGGGAGTTTGAGTGTGAGTTCTGTTGGAGGAGAAGGTATTTGTGTGTGTTTGGTTTTGTATTGGTGGTATCTGTTTGTGTAGAGGCTTCTAGGGGCTTTGTGCTTGGAGAGAAGCTGAGCCCTGATTAGGGGGCGGGGCTTCACTGACTAGGGGTCCTATAAAGGGAGCAGCCAGTCAGGCAGCGGCACAGCAGCTAGCAAACAGAGCTGTAAACAGGGGAGTTTGAGTGGGAGTTCTGTTGGAGGAGAAGGTATTTGTGTGTGTTTTGTTTTGTATTGGTGGTATCTGTATGTGTAGAGGCTTGTAGGGGCTTTGTGCTGGGAGAGAAGCTGAGCCCTGATTAGAAGGCGGGGCTTCCCTGACTAGGGGTCCTATAAAGGTAGCAGCACAGACAGGTGCAGCCGCACAGGAGCTAGCAAACAGAGCTGTAAACAGGGGAGTTTGAGTGGGAGTTCTGTTGGAGGAGAAGGTATTTGTGTGTTTGGTTTTGTATTGGTGGTATCTGTATGTGTAGAGGCTTGTAGGGGCTTTGTGCTGGGAGAGAAGCTGAGCCCTGATTAGGGGGCAGGGCTTCACTGACTAGGGGTCCTATAAAGGGAGCAGCCAGTCAAGCAGCGGCACAGGAGCTGGCAAACAGTGCTGTAAACAGGGGAGTTTGAGTGTGAGTTCTGTTGGAGGAGAAGGTATTTGTGTGTGTTTGGTTTTGTATTGGTGGTATCTGTATGTGCAGAGGCTTGGAGGGGCTTTGTGCTGGGAGAGAAGCTGAGCCCTGGTTAGGGGTCGGGGCTTCCCTGACTTGGTGTCGTATGAAGGTAGCAGCCAGTCAGGCAGTGGCACAGAGAGCTGCAGCGGCACAGGAGCTAGCAAACAGAGCTGTAAACAGGGGAGATCTGTTGGAGGAGAAGGTATTTGTGTGTGTTTGGTTTTGTATTGGTAGTATCCGTATGTGTAGGGGCTTTGTGCTGGGAGAGAAGCTGAGCCCTGATTAGGGGGCGGGGCTTCACTGCCTTGGGGTCCAATAAAGGTAGCAGCACAGACAGGTGCAGCGGCACAGGACCTAGCAAACAGAGCTGTGAACAGGGGAGTTTGAGTGGGAGTTCTGTTGGAGGAGAAGGTATTTGTGTGTGTTTGGTTTTGTATTGGTGGTATCTGTATGTGTAGGGGCTTTGTGCTGGGAGAGAAGCTGAGCCCTGATTAGGGGGCGGGGCTTCACTGACTAGGGGTCCGGTAAAGGGAGCAGCCAGTCAGGCAGCGGCACAGGAGCTAGCACATAGAGCTGTAAACAGGGGAGTTTGAGGGGGAGTTCTGTTGGAGGAGAAGGTGTTTGTGTGTGTTTCGTTTTTTATTGGTAGTATCTGTATGTGTAGAGGCTTGAAGGTTCTCCGTGCTGGGAGAGAAGCTGAGCCCTGATTAGGGGGCGGGGCTTCACTGACTAGGGTTCCTATAAAGGGAGCAGCCAGTCAGACAGCGGCACAGACAGCTGCAGCGGCACAGGAACTAGCAAACAGAGCTGTAAACAGGGGAGTTTGAGAGGGAGTTCTGTTGGAGGAGAAGGTATTTGTGTTTGGTTTTGTATTGGTAGTATCTGTATGTGTAGAGGCTTGTAGGTTCTCCGTGCTGGGAGAGAAGCTGAGCCCTGATTAGGGGGCGGGGCTTCACTGACTAGGGGTCCTATAAAGGGAGCAGCCAGTCAGGCAGTGGCACAGACAGCTGCAGCGGCACAGGAACTAGCAAACAGAGCTGTAAACAGGGGAGTTTGAGTGGGAGTTCTGTTGGAGGAGACGGTATTTGTGTTTGATTTTGTATTGGTAGTATCTGTATGTGTAGAGGCTTGGAGGGGCTTCGTGCTGGGAGAGAAGCTGAGCCCTGATTAGGGGGAGGGGCTTCACTGACTAGGGGTCCTATGAAGGTAGCAGCCAGTGAAGCAGCGGCACAGACAGCTGCAGTGGCACAGGAGCTAGCAAAGACAGCTGTAAACAGGGGAGTTTGAGTGGGAGTTCTGTTGGAGGAGAAGGTATTTTTGTGTGTTTGGTTTTGTATTGGTAGTATCTGTATGTGTAGGGGCTTCGTGCTGGGAGAGAAGCTGAGCCCTGATTAGGGGCGGGGCTTCACTGTCTAGGGGTCCTATGAAGGTAGCAGCCAGTCAGGCAGTGGCACATGAGCTAGCAAATAGAGCTGTAAACAGGGGAGTTTGAGTGGGAGTTCTGTTGGAGGAGAAGTTATTTGTGTGTGTTTGGTTTTGTATTGGTGGTATCTGTATGTGCAGGGGCTTTGTGCTGATAGAGAAGCTGAGCCCTGATTAGGGGGCGGGGCTTCACTGACTAGGGGTCCTATAAAGGGAGCAGCCAGTCAGGCAGCGGAACAGGAGCTAGGAAACAGAGCTGTAAACAGGGGAGTTTCAGGGGGAGTTCTGTTGGAGGAGAAGGTGTTTGTGTGTGTTTCGTTTTGTATCGGTAGTACCTGTATGTGTAGAGGCTTGTAGGGGCTTCGTGCTGGGAGATAAGCTGAGCCCTGATTAGGGGGCGGGGCTTCCCTGACTAGCGGTCCTATAAAGGGAGCAGCCAGTCAGCCAGCGGCACAGGAGCTAGCAAACAGAGCTGTTAACAGGGGAGTTTGAATGGGAGTTCTGTTGGAGGAGAAGGTATTTGTGTGTGTTTTTGTATTGGTAGTATCTGTATGTGTAGAGGCTTGGAGGGGCTTTGTGCTGGGAGAGAAGCTGAGCCCTGATTAGGAGGCGGGGCTTCACTGACTAGGGGTCCTATAAAGGGAGCAGCCAGTCAGGCAGCGGCACAGACAGCTTCAGCGGCACAGGAGCTAGCAAACAGTTGTAAAGAGGGGAGTTTGAGTGGGAGTTCTGTTGGAGGAGAAGGTATTTGTGTTTGTTTGGTTTTGTATTTGTAGAGGCTTGGAGGGGCTTTGTGCTGGGAGAGAAGCTGAGCCCTGATTAGGGGGCGGGGCTTCCCTGACTAGGGGTCCTATAAAGGTAGCAGCCAGTCAGGCAGCGGCACAGGAGCTAGCAAACAGAGCTGTCGACAGGGGAGTTTGAGTGGGAGTTCTGTTGGAGGAGAAGGTATTTGTGTGTGTTTGGTTTTGTATCGGTAGTATCTGTATGTGTAGGGGCTTGGAGGGGCATTGTGCTGGGAGAGAAGCTGAGCCCTGATTAGGGGCGGGGCTTCGCTGGCAAGGTGTCCTATGAAGGTAGCAGCCAGTCAGGCAGCGGCACAGACAGCTGCAGCGGCACAGGAGCTAGCAAACAGAGCTGTAAACAGGGGAGTTTGAGTGGGACTTCTGTTGGAGGAGAAGGTATTTGTGTTTGGTTTTGTATTGGTGATATCTCTATGTGTAGGGGCTTTGTGCTGGGAGAGAAGCTGAGCCCTGATTAGGGGGCGGGGCTTCACTGACTACGGGTCCTATAAAGGCAGCAGCCAGTCAGGCAGCGGCACAGACAGCTGCAGTGGCAGAGGAGCTAGCAAAGAGAGCTCTAAACAGGGGAGTTTGAGAGGGAGTTCTGTTGGAGGAGAAGGTATTTGTGTTTGGTTTTGTATTTGTAGAGGCTTGGAGGGGCTTTGTGCTGGGAGAGAAGCTGAGCCCTGATTAGGGGGCGGGGCTTCCCTGACTAGGGGTCCTATAAAGGTAGCAGCCAGTCAGGCAGCGGCACAGGAGCTAGCAAACAGAGCTGTCGAAAGGGGAGTTTGAGTGGGAGTTCTGTTGGAGGAGAAGGTATTTGTGTGTGTTTGGTTTTGTATCGGTAGTATCTGTATGTGTAGGGGCTTTGTGCTGGGAGAGAAGCTGAGCCCTGATTAGGGGCGGGGCTTCGCTGACTAGGGGTCTTATAAAGGGAGCAGCCAGTCAGGCAGCGGCACAGACAGCTGCAGCGGCACAGGAGCTAGCAAACAGAGCTGTAAACAGGGGAGTTTGAGTGTGAGTTCCGTTGGAGGAGAAGGTATTTGTGTGTGTTTGGTTTTGTATTGGTAGTATCTGTATGTGTAGAGGCTTGGAGGGGCTTTGTGCTGGGAGAGAAGCTGAGCCCTGATTAGAGGGCGGGGCTTCACTGACCAGGGGTCCTATAAAGGTAGCAGCCAGTCAGGCAGCGGAACAGACAGCTGCAGTGGCACAGGAGCTATCAAACAGAGCTGTAAACAGGGTAGTTTGAGTGGGAGTTCTGTTGGAGGAGAAGGTATTTGTGTGTGTTTTTGTATTGGTAGTATCTGTATGTGTAGGGGCTTTGTGCTGGGAGAGAAGCTGAGCCCTGATCAGGGGGCGGGGCTTCACTGACTAGGGGTCCTATAAAGGTAGGAGGCAGTCAGGCAGCGGCACAGGAGCTAGCAAACAGAGCTGTAAACAGGGGAGTTTGAGTGGGAGTTCTGTTGGAGGAGAAGGTATTTGTATGTGTTTGGTTTTGTATTGGTAGTATCTGTATGTGTAGGGGCTTTGTGCTGGGAGAGAAGCTGAGCCCTGATTAGGGGGCGGGGCTTCACTGACTAGGGGTCCTATAAAGGTAGGAGGCAGTCAGGCAGCGGCACAGGAGCTAGCAAACAGAGCTGTAAACAGGGGAGTTCGAGTGGGAGTACTGTTGGAGGAGAAGGTGTTTGTGTGTGTGTTTGGTTTTGTATTGGTAGTATCTGTGCGTGTAGAGGCTTGGAGGGGCTTTGTGCTGGGAGAGAAGCTGAGTCCTGATTGGGGGGCGAGGCTTCACTGACTAGGGGTCCTATAAAGGCAGCGGCACAGGAGCTAGCAAACAGAGCTGTAAACAGGGGAGTTTGAGTGGGAGATCTTTTAGAGGAGAGTGTATTTGTGTTAGTTGTGTTTTGTATAGGTAGTACCTGTATGTGTAGGGGCTTTGTGCTGGGAGAGAAGCTGAGCCCTGATTAGGGGGTGGGGCTTCACTGACTAGGGGTCCCATAAATGTAGCAGCCAGTCAGGCAGCAGCACAGGAGCTAGCAAACAGAGATGTAAACAGGGGAGTTGGAGTGTGAGTTCTGTTGGAGGAGAAGGTATTTGTGTGTGTTTGGTTTTGTATTGGTAGTATCTGTATGTGTAGGGGCTTTGTGCTGGGAGAGAAGCTGAGCCCTGATTAGGGGGCGGGGCTTCACTGACTAGGGGTCCTATAAAGGTAGCGGCACAGACAGCTGCAGCGGCACAGGAGCTAGCAAACAGAATTGTAAACAGGGGAGTTTGAGTGTGAGTTCCGTTGGAGGAGAAGGTATTTGTGTGTGTTTGGTTTTGTATTGGTAGTATCTGTATGTGTAGGGGCTTTGTGCTGGGAGAGAAGCTGAGCCCTGATTAGAGGGCGGGGCTTCACTGACCAGGGGTCCTATGAAGGTAGCAGCCAGTCGGGCAGCGGCACAGACAGCTGCAGCGGCACAGGAGCTAGCAAACAGAGCTTTAAAAAGTGGAGTTTGAGTGGGAGTTCTGTTGGAGGAGAAGGTATTTGTGTGTGTTTGGTTTTGTGTTGGTAGTATCTGTATGTGTAGGGGCTTTGTGCTGGGAGAGAAGCTGAGCCCTGATCAGGGGGCGGGGCTTCACTGACTAGGGGTCCTATAAAGGTAGCAGCCAGTCAGGCAGCGGCACCGGAGCTAGCAAACAGAGCTGTGAACAGGGGAGTTTGAATGGGAGTTCTGTTGGAGGAGAAGGTATTTGTGTGTGTTTTTGTATTGGTAGTATCTGTATGTGTAGAGCCTTGGAGGGGCTTTGTGCTGGGAGAGAAGCTGAGCCCTGATTAGGGGGCGGGGCTTCCCTGACTAGGGGTCCTATAAAGGTAGCAGCCAGTCAGGCAGCGGCACAGGAGCTAGCAAACAGAGCTGTCGACAGGGGAGTTTGAGTGGGAGTTCTGTTGGAGAAGGTATTTGTGTGTGTTTGGTTTTGTATCGGTAGTATCTGTATGTGTAGGGGCTTTGTGCTGGGAGAGAAGCTGAGCCCTGATTAGGGGCGGGGCTTCGCTGACTAGGGGTCTTATAAAGGGAGCAGCCAGTCAGGCAGCGGCACAGACAGCTGCAGCGGCACAGGAGCTAGCAAACAGAGCTGTAAACAGGGGAGTTGGAGTGGCAGTTCTGTTGGAGGAGAAGGTATTTGTGTGTGTTTGGTTTTGTATCGGTAGTATCTGTATGTGTAGAGGCTTGGAGGGGCTTCGTGCTGGGAGAGATGGTGAGCGCAGATTAGGGGGAGGGGGTTCACTGACTAGGGGTCCTATGAAGGTAGCAGCCAGTCAAGCAACGGCACAGATAGCTGCAGTGGCACAGGAGCTAGCAAACAGAGCTGTAAACAGGGGAGTTTGAGTGGGAGTTCTGTTGGAGGAGAAGGTATTTTTGTGTGTTTGGTTTTGTATTGGTAGTATCTGTATGTGTAGGGGCTTCGTGCTGGGAGAGAAGCTGAGCCCTGATTAGGGGCGGGGCTTCACTGTCTAGGGGTCCTATGAAGGTAGCAGCCAGTCAGGCAGTGGCACAGGAGCAAGCAAATAGAGCTGTAAACAGGGGAGTTTGAGTGGGATTTCTGTTGGAGGAGAAGGTATTTGTGTGTGTTTGGTTTTGTATTGGTGGTATCTGTATGTGTAGGGGCTTTGTGCTGGGAGAGAAGCTGAGCCCTGATTAGGGGGCGGGGCTTCACTGACAAGGGGTCCTGTAAAGGGAGCAGCCAGTCAGGCAGCGGCACAGGAGCTAGCACATAGAGCTGTAAACAGGGGAGTTTGAGGGGGAGTTCTGTTGGAGAAGAGGGTGTTTGTGTGTGTTTCGTTTTGTATTGGTAGTATCTGTATGTGTAGAGGCTTGCAGGGGCTTTGTGCTGGGAGAGAAGCTGAGCCCTGATTAGGGGCGGGGCTTCACTGACTAGGGGTCCTATGAAGGTAGCAGCCAGTCAAGCAGCGGCACAGACAGCTGCAGTGGCACAGGAGCTAACAAAGACAGCTCTAAACAGGGGAGTTTGAGTGGGAGTTCTGTTGGAGGAGAAGGTATTTTTGTGTGTTTGGTTTTGTATTGGTAGTATCTGTATGTGTAGGGGCTTCGTGCTGGGAGAGAAGCTGAGCCCTGATTAGGGGGCGGGGCTTCCCTGAGTAGGGGTCCTATAAAGGCAGCGGCACAGACAGCTGCAGCGGCACAGGAGCTAGCAAACAGAGCTGTAAACAGGGGAGTTTGAGTGGGAGTTCTGTTGGAGGAGAAGGTATTTGTGTGTGTTTGGTTTTGTATTGGTAGTACCTGTATGCGTAGAGGCTTGTAGGGGGTTTGTGCTGGGAGAGAAGCTGAGCTCTGATTAGGGGGCGGGGCTTCACTGACTAGGGGTCCTATAAAGGGAGCAGCCAGTCAGGCAGCGGAACAGGAGCTAGCAAAGAGAGCTGTAAACAGGGGAGTTTGAGGGGGAGTTCTGTTGGAGGAGAAGGTATTTGTGTATGTGTTTGGTTTTGTACCGGTAGTATCTGTATGTGTAGGGGCTTGGAGGGGCATTGTGCTGGGAGAGAAGCTGAGCCCTGATTAGGGGGCGGGGCTTCGCTGGCAAGGTGTCCTATAAAGGGAGCAGCCAGTCAGGCAGCGGCACAGACAGCTGCAGCGGCACAGGAGGTAGCAAACAGAGCTGTAAACAGGGGAGTTTGTGTGGGAGTTCTGCTGGAGGAGAAGGTGTTTGTGTGTGTTTGGTTTTGTATTGGTAGTATCTGTATGTGTAGAGGCTTGTAGGGGCTTTGTGCTGGGAGAGAAGCTGAGACCTGACTAGGGGGCGGGGCTTCACTTACTAGGGGTACTATAAAGGTAGCAGGCAGTCAGGCAGTGGCACAGACAGCTGCAGCGGCACAGGAGCTAGCAAACAGAGCTGTAAACGGCGGAGTTTGAGTGGGAGTTCTGCTGGAGGAGAAGGTATTTGTGTTTGTTTGGTTTTGTATTGGTAGTATCTGTATGTGTAGGGGCTTTGTGCTGGGAGAGAAGCTGAGCCCTGATTAGGGGGCGGGGCTTCAGTGACTAGGGGTCCTATAAAGGGAGCAGCCAGTCAGGCAGCGGCACAGACAGCTGCAGCGGCACAGGAGCTATCAAACAGAGCTGTAAAGAGGGGAGTTTGAGTGGGAGTTCTGTTGGAGGAGAAGGTATTTGTGTGTGTTTGGTTTTGTATTGGTAGTATCTGTATGTGTAGAGGCTTGGAGGGGCTTTGTGCTGGGAGAGAAGCTGAGCCCTGATTAGGGGACGGGGCTTCACTGACTAGGGGTCCTATAAAGGTAGCAGCCAGTCAGGCAGCGGAACAGACAGCTGCAGTGGCACAGGAGCTATCAAACAGAGCTGTAAACAGGGTAGTTTGAGTGGGAGTTCTGTTGGAGGAGAAGGTATTTGTGTGTGTTTTTGTATTGGTAGTATCTGTATGTGTAGGGGCTTTGTGCTGGGAGAGAAGCTGAGCCCTGATCAGGGGGCGGGGCTTCACTGACTAGGGGTCCTATAAAGGTAGGAGGCAGTCAGGCAGCGGCACAGGAGCTAGCAAACAGAGCTGTAAACAGGGGAGTTTGAGTGGGAGTTCTGTTGGAGGAGAAGGTATTTGTATGTGTTTGGTTTTGTATTGGTAGTATCTGTATGTGTAGGGGCTTTGTGCTGGGAGAGAAGCTGAGCCCTGATTAGGGGGCGGGGCTTCACTGACTAGGGGTCCTATAAAGGTAGGAGGCAGTCAGGCAGCGGCACAGGAGCTAGCAAACAGAGCTGTAAACAGGGGAGTTCGAGTGGGAGTACTGTTGGAGGAGAAGGTGTTTGTGTGTGTGTTTGGTTTTGTATTGGTAGTATCTGTGCGTGTAGAGGCTTGGAGGGGCTTTGTGCTGGGAGAGAAGCTGAGTCCTGATTGGGGGGCGAGGCTTCACTGACTAGGGGTCCTATAAAGGCAGCGGCACAGGAGCTAGCAAACAGAGCTGTAAACAGGGGAGTTTGAGTGGGAGATCTTTTAGAGGAGAGTGTATTTGTGTTAGTTGTGTTTTGTATAGGTAGTACCTGTATGTGTAGGGGCTTTGTGCTGGGAGAGAAGCTGAGCCCTGATTAGGGGGTGGGGCTTCACTGACTAGGGGTCCCATAAATGTAGCAGCCAGTCAGGCAGCAGCACAGGAGCTAGCAAACAGAGATGTAAACAGGGGAGTTGGAGTGTGAGTTCTGTTGGAGGAGAAGGTATTTGTGTGTGTTTGGTTTTGTATTGGTAGTATCTGTATGTGTAGGGGCTTTGTGCTGGGAGAGAAGCTGAGCCCTGATTAGGGGGCGGGGCTTCACTGACTAGGGGTCCTATAAAGGTAGCGGCACAGACAGCTGCAGCGGCACAGGAGCTAGCAAACAGAATTGTAAACAGGGGAGTTTGAGTGTGAGTTCCGTTGGAGGAGAAGGTATTTGTGTGTGTTTGGTTTTGTATTGGTAGTATCTGTATGTGTAGGGGCTTTGTGCTGGGAGAGAAGCTGAGCCCTGATTAGAGGGCGGGGCTTCACTGACCAGGGGTCCTATGAAGGTAGCAGCCAGTCGGGCAGCGGCACAGACAGCTGCAGCGGCACAGGAGCTAGCAAACAGAGCTTTAAATAGTGGAGTTTGAGTGGGAGTTCTGTTGGAGGAGAAGGTATTTGTGTGTGTTTGGTTTTGTGTTGGTAGTATCTGTATGTGTAGGGGCTTTGTGCTGGGAGAGAAGCTGAGCCCTGATCAGGGGGCGGGGCTTCACTGACTAGGGGTCCTATAAAGGTAGCAGCCAGTCAGGCAGCGGCACCGGAGCTAGCAAACAGAGCTGTGAACAGGGGAGTTTGAATGGGAGTTCTGTTGGAGGAGAAGGTATTTGTGTGTGTTTTTGTATTGGTAGTATCTGTATGTGTAGAGCCTTGGAGGGGCTTTGTGCTGGGAGAGAAGCTGAGCCCTGATTAGGGGGCGGGGCTTCCCTGACTAGGGGTCCTATAAAGGTAGCAGCCAGTCAGGCAGCGGCACAGGAGCTAGCAAACAGAGCTGTCGACAGGGGAGTTTGAGTGGGAGTTCTGTTGGAGAAGGTATTTGTGTGTGTTTTTTTTTGTATCGGTAGTATCTGTATGTGTAGGGGCTTTGTGCTGGGAGAGAAGCTGAGCCCTGATTAGGGGCGGGGCTTCGCTGACTAGGGGTCTTATAAAGGGAGCAGCCAGTCAGGCAGCGGCACAGACAGCTGCAGCGGCACAGGAGCTAGCAAACAGAGCTGTAAACAGGGGAGTTGGAGTGGCAGTTCTGTTGGAGGAGAAGGTATTTGTGTGTGTTTGGTTTTGTATCGGTAGTATCTGTATGTGTAGAGGCTTGGAGGGGCTTCGTGCTGGGAGAGATGGTGAGCGCAGATTAGGGGGAGGGGGTTCACTGACTAGGGGTCCTATGAAGGTAGCAGCCAGTCAAGCAACGGCACAGATAGCTGCAGTGGCACAGGAGCTAGCAAACAGAGCTGTAAACAGGGGAGTTTGAGTGGGAGTTCTGTTGGAGGAGAAGGTATTTTTGTGTGTTTGGTTTTGTATTGGTAGTATCTGTATGTGTAGGGGCTTCGTGCTGGGAGAGAAGCTGAGCCCTGATTAGGGGCGGGGCTTCACTGTCTAGGGGTCCTATGAAGGTAGCAGCCAGTCAGGCAGTGGCACAGGAGCAAGCAAATAGAGCTGTAAACAGGGGAGTTTGAGTGGGATTTCTGTTGGAGGAGAAGGTATTTGTGTGTGTTTGGTTTTGTATTGGTGGTATCTGTATGTGTAGGGGCTTTGTGCTGGGAGAGAAGCTGAGCCCTGATTAGGGGGCGGGGCTTCACTGACAAGGGGTCCTGTAAAGGGAGCAGCCAGTCAGGCAGCGGCACAGGAGCTAGCACATAGAGCTGTAAACAGGGGAGTTTGAGGGGGAGTTCTGTTGGAGAAGAGGGTGTTTGTGTGTGTTTCGTTTTGTATTGGTAGTATCTGTATGTGTAGAGGCTTGCAGGGGCTTTGTGCTGGGAGAGAAGCTGAGCCCTGATTAGGGGCGGGGCTTCACTGACTAGGGGTCCTATGAAGGTAGCAGCCAGTCAAGCAGCGGCACAGACAGCTGCAGTGGCACAGGAGCTAGCAAAGACAGCTCTAAACAGGGGAGTTTGAGTGGGAGTTCTGTTGGAGGAGAAGGTATTTTTGTGTGTTTGGTTTTGTATTGGTAGTATCTGTATGTGTAGGGGCTTCGTGCTGGGAGAGAAGCTGAGCCCTGATTAGGGGGCGGGGCTTCACTGACTAGGGGTCTTATAAAGGTAGCAGCCAGTCAGGCAGCGGCACAGACAGCTGCAGCGGCACAGGAGCTAGCAAACAGAGCTGTAAAAAGGGGAGTTTGAGTGGGAGTTCTGTTCGAAGTGAAGGTATTTGTGTGTGTGGTTGGTTTTGTATTGGTAGTATCTGTATGTGTAGGGGCTTTGTGCTGCGAGAGAAGCTGAGCCCTGATTAGGGGGCGGGGCTTCCCTGAGTAGGGGTCCTATAAAGGCAGCGGCACAGACAGCTGCAGCGGCACAGGAGCTAGCAAACAGAGCTGTAAACAGGGGAGTTTGAGTGGGAGTTCTGTTGGAGGAGAAGGTATTTGTGTGTGTTTGGGTTTGTATTGGTAGTACCTGTATGCGTAGAGGCTTGTAGGGGGTTTGTGCTGGGAGAGAAGCTGAGCTCTGATTAGGGGGCGGGGCTTCACTGACTAGGGGTCCTATAAAGGGAGCAGCCAGTCAGGCAGCGGAACAGGAGCTAGCAAAGAGAGCTGTAAACAGGGGAGTTTGA
This sequence comes from Lepidochelys olivacea, assembly GCF_965140295.1. Taxonomy (NCBI): domain Eukaryota; kingdom Metazoa; phylum Chordata; order Testudines; family Cheloniidae; genus Lepidochelys; species Lepidochelys olivacea. The sequence continues at coordinate 389,920 of NC_140432.1, read as the reverse complement.
GGGGGAGTTCTGTTGGAGGAGAAGGTGTTTGTGTGTGTTTCGTTTTGTATTGGTAGTACCTGTATGCGTAGAGGCTTGTAGGGGCTTCGTGCTGGGAGATAAGCTGAGCCCTGATTAGGGGGCGGGGCTCCACTGACTAGGGGTCCTATAAAGGTAGCAGCCAGTCAGGCCTCGGCACAGACAGCTGCAGCGGCACAGGAGCTAGCAAACAGAGCTGTAAACAGGGGAGTTTGAGTGGGAGTTCTGTTGGAGGAGAAGGTATTTGTGTATGTGTTTGGTTTTGTACCGGTAGTATCTGTATGTGTAGGGGCTTGGAGGGGCATTGTGCTGGGAGAGAAGCTGAGCCCTGATTAGGGGGCGGGGCTTCGCTGGCAAGGTGTCCTATAAAGGGAGCAGCCAGTCAGGCAGCGGCACAGACAGCTGCAGCGGCACAGGAGGTAGCAAACAGAGCTGTAAACAGGGGAGTTTGTGTGGGAGTTCTGCTGGAGGAGAAGGTGTTTGTGTGTGTTTGGTTTTGTATTGGTAGTATCTGTATGTGTAGAGGCTTGTAGGGGCTTTGTGCTGGGAGAGAAGCTGAGACCTGACTAGGGGGCGGGGCTTCACTTACTAGGGGTACTATAAAGGTAGCAGGCAGTCAGGCAGTGGCACAGACAGCTGCAGCGGCACAGGAGCTAGCAAACAGAGCTGTAAACGGCGGAGTTTGAGTGGGAGTTCTGCTGGAGGAGAAGGTATTTGTGTTTGTTTGGTTTTGTATTGGTAGTATCTGTATGTGTAGGGGCTTTGTGCTGGGAGAGAAGCTGAGCCCTGATTAGGGGGCGGGGCTTCAGTGACTAGGGGTCCTATAAAGGGAGCAGCCAGTCAGGCAGCGGCACAGACAGCTGCAGCGGCACAGGAGCTATCAAACAGAGCTGTAAAGAGGGGAGTTTGAGTGGGAGTTCTGTTGGAGGAGAAGGTATTTGTGTGTGTTTGGTTTTGTATTGGTAGTATCTGTATGTGTAGAGGCTTGGAGGGGCTTTGTGCTGGGAGAGAAGCTGAGCCCTGATTAGGGGACGGGGCTTCACTGACTAGGGGTCCTATAAAGGTAGCAGGCAGTCAGGCAGCGGCACAGACAGCTGCAGCGGCACAGGAGCTAGCAAACAGAGCTGTAAACAGGGGAGTTTGAGGGGGAGTTCTGTTGGAGGAGAACGTATTCGTGTGTGTTTGGTTTTGTACTGGTCGTATCTGCATGTGTAGGGGCTTTGTGCTGGGAGAGAAGCTGAGCCCTGATTAGGGGGCGGGGCTTCACTGACTAGGGGTCCCATAAAGGGAGCAGCCAGTCAGGCAGAGAAACAGGAGCTAGCAAACAGAGCTGTAAACAGGGGAGTTTGAGGGGGAGTTCTGTTGGAGGAGAAGGTATTTGTGTGTGTTTGGTTTTTTATTGGTAGTATCTGTGGGTGTAGGGGCTTCGTGCTGGGAGAGAAGCTGAGCCCTGATTAGGGGGCGGGGCTTCACTGACGAGGGGTCCTATGAAGGTAGCAGCCAGTCAGGCAGTGGCACAGGAGCTAGCAAAGAGCTGTAAACAGGGGAGTTTGAGTGGGATTTCTGTTGGAGGAGAACGTGTTCGTGTGTGTTTGGTTTTGTATTGGTAGTATCTGTATGTGTAGAGGCTTGTAGGGGCTTTGTGCTGGGAGAGAAGCTGAGCCCTGATTAGGGGGCGGGGCTTCACTGACTAGGGGTCTTATAAAGGTAGCAGCCAGTCAGGCAGCGGCACAGACAGCTGCAGCGGCACAGGAGCTAGCAAACAGAGCTGTAAAAAGGGGAGTTTGAGTGGGAGTTCTGTTGGAGGAGAAGGTATTTGTGTGTGTGGTTGGTTTTGTATTGGTAGTATCTGTATGTGTAGGGGCTTTGTGCTGCGAGAGAAGCTGAGCCCTGATTAGGGGGCGGGGCTTCCCTGAGTAGGGGTCCTATAAAGGCAGCGGCACAGACAGCTGCAGCGGCACAGGAGCTAGCAAACAGAGCTGTAAACAGGGGAGTTTGAGTGGGAGTTCTGTTGGAGGAGAAGGTATTTGTGTGTGTTTGGTTTTGTATTGGTAGTACCTGTATGTGTAGAGGCTTGTAGGGGGTTTGTGCTGGGAGGGAAGCTGAGCTCTGATTAGGGGCGGGGCTTCACTGACTAGGGTCCTATAAAGGGAGCAGCCAGTCAGGCAGCGGAACAGGAGCTAGCAAAGAGAGCTGTAAACAGGGGAGTTTGAGTGGGAGTTCTGTTGGAGGAGAAGGTATTTGTGGGTGTTTGGTTTTGTATTGGTGGTATCTGTATGTGTAGGGGCTTTGTGCTGGGAGAGAAGCTGAGCCCTGATTAGGGGGCGGGGCTTCACTGACTAGGGGTCCTGTAAAGGGAGCAGCCAGTCAGGCAGCGGCACAGGAGCTAGCACATAGAGCTGTAAACAGGGGAGTTTGAGGGGGAGTTCTGTTGGAGGAGAAGGTGTTTGTGTGTGTTTCGTTTTGTATTGGTAGTATCTGTATGTGTAGAGGCTTGAAGGTTCTCCGTGCTGGGAGAGAAGCTGAGCCCTGATTAGGGGGCGGGGCTTCACTGACTAGGGTTCCTATAAAGGGAGCAGCCTTCAGGCAGCGGCACAGACAGCTGCAGCGGCACAGGAACTAGCAAACAGAGCTGTAAACAGGGGAGTTTGAGTGGGAGTTCTGTTGGAGGAGACGGTATTTGTGTTTGATTTTGTATTGGTAGTATCTGTATGTGTAGAGGCTTGGAGGGGCTTCGTGCTGGGAGAGAAGCTGAGCCCTGATTAGGGGGAGGGGCTTCACTGACTAGAGGTCCTATGAAGGTAGCAGCCAGTCAAGCAGCGGCACAGGAGCTAGCAAACAGAGCTGTGAACAGGGGAGTTTGAGTGGCAGTTCTGTTGGAGGAGAAGGTATTTGTGTGTGTTTTTGTATTGGTAGTATCTGTATGTGTAGAGGCTTGGAGGGGCTAGGTGCTGGGAGAGAAGCTGAGCCCTGATTAGGGGGCGGGGCTTCACTGACTAGGGGTCCTATAAAGGTAGCAGCCAGTCAGGCATCGGCACAGACAGCTGCAGCGGCAGAGGAGCTAGCAAACAGAGCTGTAAACAGGGGAGTTTGAGTGGGAGTTCTGTTGGAGGAGAAGGTATTTGTGTGTTTGGTTTTGTATTGGTAGTATCTGTATGTGTAGGGGCTTTGTGCTGGGAGAGAAGCTGAGCCCTGATTAGGGGCGGGGCTTTGCTGACAAGGTGTCCTATGAAGGCAGCAGCCAGTCAGGCAGCGGCACAGGCAGCTGCAGCGGCACAGGAACTAGCAAACAGAGCTGTAAACAGGGGAGTTTGAGTGGGAGTTCTGTTGGAGGAGACGGTATTTGTGTTTGATTTTGTATTGGTAGTATCTGTATGTGTAGAGGCTTGGAGGGGCTTCGTGCTGGGAGAGAAGCTGAGCCCTGATTAGGGGGAGGGGCTTCACTGACTAGGGGTCCTATGAAGGTAGCAGCCAGTGAAGCAGCGGCACAGACAGCTGCAGTGGCACAGGAGCTAGCAAAGACAGCTGTAAACAGGGGAGTTTGAGTGGGAGTTCTGTTGGAGGAGAAGGTATTTGTGTGTGTGGTTGGTTTTGTATTGGTAGTATCTGTATGTGTAGGGGCTTTGTGCTGCGAGAGAAGCTGAGCCCTGATTAGGGGGCGGGGCTTCCCTGAGTAGGGGTCCTATAAAGGCAGCGGCACAGACAGCTGCAGCGGCACAGGAGCTAGCAAACAGAGCTGTAAACAGGGGAGTTTGAGTGGGAGTTCTGTTGGAGGAGAAGGTATTTGTGTGTGTTTGGTTTTGTATTGGTAGTATCTGTATGTGTAGAGGCTTGTAGGGGGTTTGTGCTGGGAGAGAAGCTGAGCTCTGATTAGGGGCGGGGCTTCACTGACTAGGGGTCCTATAAAGGGAGCAGCCAGTCAGGCAGCGGAACAGGAGCTAGCAAAGAGAGCTGTAAACAGGGGAGTTTGAGGGGGAGTTCTGTTGGAGGAGAAGGTATTTGTGTGTGTTTGGTTTTGTATTGGTAGTATCTGTATGTGTAGAGGCTTGGAGGGGCTTTGTGCTGGGAGAGAAGCTGAGCCCTGATTAGGGGGCGGGGCTTCACTGACTAGGGGTCCTGTAAAGGTAGCAGCCAGTCAGGCAGCGGCACAGACAGCTGCAGCGGCACAGGAGCTATCAAACAGAGCTGTAAACAGGGGAGTTTGAGTGGGAGTTCTGTTGGAGGAGAAGGTATTTGTGTGTGTGTTTGGTTTTGTATTGGTAGTATCTGTATGTGTAGGGGCTTTGTGCTGGGAGAGAAGCTGAGCCCTGATTAGTTGCGGGGCTTCGCTGACTAGGGGTCTTATAAAGGGAGCAGCCAGTCAGGCAGCGGCACAGAAAGCTGCAGCGGCACAGGAGCTAGCAAACAGAGCTGTAAACAGGGGAGTTGGAGTGGGAGTTCTGTTGGAGGAGAAGGTATTTGTGTGTGTTTGGTTTTGTATCGGTAGTATCTGTATGTGTAGAGGCTTGGAGGGGCTTCGTGCTGGGAGAGAAGGTGAGCGCTGATTAGGGGGAGGGGCTTCACTGACTAGGGGTCCTATGAAGGTAGCAGCCAGTCAAGCAACGGCACAGACAGCTGCAGTGGCACAGGAGCTAGCAAACAGAGCTGTAAACAGGGGAGTTTGAGTGGGATTTCTGTTGGAGGAGAAGGTATTTGTGTGTGTTTGGTTTTGTATTGGTGGTATCTGTATGTGGAGGGGCTTTGTGCTGGGAGAGAAGCTGAGCCCTGACTAGGGGGCGGGGCTTCACTGACTAGGGGTCCTGTAAAGGGAGCAGCCAGTCAGGCAGCGGCACAGGAGCTAGCACATAGAGCTGTAAACAGGGGAGTTTGAGGGGGAGTTCTGTTGGAGGAGAAGGTGTTTGTGTGTTTTTCGTTTTGTATTGGTAGTATCTGTATGTGTAGAGGCTTGCAGGGGCTTTGTGCTGGGAGAGAAGCTGAGCCCTGATTAGGGGACGGGGCTTCACTGACTAGGGGTCCTATAAAGGTAGCGGCACAGACAGCTGCAGCGGCACAGGAGCTAGCAAACAGAGCTGTAAACAGGGGAGTTTGAGAGGGAGTTCTGTTGGAGGAGAAGGTATGTGTGTTTGGTTTTGTATTGGTAGTATCTGTATGTGTAGAGGCTTGTAGGTTCTCCGTGCTGGGAGAGAAGCTGAGCCCTGATTAGGGGGCGGGGCTTCACTGACTAGGGTTCCTATAAAGGGAGCAGCCAGTCAGGCAGCGGCACAGACAGCTGCAGCGGCACAGGAACTAGCAAACAGAGCTGTAAACAGGGGAGTTTGAGTGGGAGTTCTGTTGGAGGAGACGGTATTTGTGTTTGATTTTGTATTGGTAGTATCTGTATGTGTAGAGGCTTGGAGGGGCTTCGTGCTGGGAGAGAAGCTGAGCCCTGATTAGGGGGAGGGGCTTCACTGACTAGAGGTCCTATGAAGGTAGCAGCCAGTCAAGCAGCGGCACAGGAGCTAGCAAACAGAGCTGTGAACAGGGGAGTTTGAGTGGCAGTTCTGTTGGAGGAGAAGGTATTTGTGTGTGTTTTTGTATTGGTAGTATCTGTATGTGTAGAGGCTTGGAGGGGCTAGGTGCTGGGAGAGAAGCTGAGCCCTGATTTAGGGGGCGGGGCTTCACTGACTAGGGGTCCTATAAATGGAGCACCCAGTCAGGCAGCGGCACAGACAGCTGCAGCGGCCCAGGAGCTAGCAAACAGAGTGGTAAACAGGGGAGTTTGAGTGGGAGTTCTGTTAGAGGAGAAGGTATTTGTGTGTTTGGTTTTGTATTGGTAGTATCTGTATGTGTAGGGGCTTTGTGCTGGGAGAGAAGCTTAGCCCTGATTTGGGGCGGGGCTTCACTGACTAGGGGTCCTATAAAGGAAGCAGCCAGTCAGGCAGCGGCACAGACAGCTGCAGTGGCACGGGAGCTATCAAACAGAGCTGTAAACAGGGGAGTTTGAGTGGGATTTCTGTTGGAGGAGAAGGTATTTGTGTGTGTTTTTGTATTGGTAGTATCTGTATGTGTAGGGGCTTTGTGCTGGGAGAGAAGCTGAGCCCTGATCAGGGGGCGGGGCTTCACTGACTAGGGGTCCTATAAAGGTAGGAGGCAGTCAGGCAGCGGCACAGGAGCTAGCAAACAGAGCTGTAAACAGGGGAGTTTGAGTGGGAGTTCTGTTGGAGGAGAAGGTATTTGTGTTTGGTTTTGTACTGGTGATATCTCTATGTGTAGGGGCTTTGTGCTGGGAGAGAAGGTGAGCCCTGATTTGGGGGCGGGGCTTCACTGACTACGGGTCCTATAAAGGCAGCAGCCAGTCAGGCAGCGGCACAGACAGCTGCAGTGGCAGAGGAGCTAGCAAAGAGAGCTCTAAACAGGGGAGTTTGAGAGGGAGTTCTGTTGGAGGAGAAGGTATTTGTGTTTGGTTTTGTATTTGTAGAGGCTTGGAGGGGCTTTGTGCTGGGAGAGAAGCTGAGCCCTGATTAGGGGGCGGGGCTTCCCTGACTAGGGGTCCTATAAAGGTAGCAGCCAGTCAGGCAGCGGCACAGGAGCTAGCAAACAGAGCTGTCGACAGGGGAGTTTGAGTGGGAGTTCTGTTGGAGGAGAAGGTATTTGTGTGTGTTTGGTTTTGTATCGGTAGTATCTGTATGTGTAGGGGCTTTGTGCTGGGAGAGAAGCTGAGCCCTGATTAGGGGCGGGGCTTCGCTGACTAGGGGTCTTATAAAGGGAGCAGCCAGTCAGGCAGCGGCACAGACAGCTGCAGCAGCACAGGAGCTAGCAAACAGAGCTGTAAACAGGGGAGTTGGAGTGGGAGTTCTGTTGGAGGAGAAGGTATTTGTGTGTGTTTGGTTTTGTATCGGTAGTATCTGTATGTGTAGAGGCTTGGAGGGGCTTCGTGCTGGGAGAGATGGTGAGCGCTCATTAGGGGGAGGGGCTTCACTGACTAGGGGTCCTATGAAGGTAGCAGCCAGTCAAGCAACGGCACAGACAGCTGCAGTGGCACAGAAGCTAGCAAACAGAGCTGTAAACAGGGGAGTTTGAGTGGGAGTTCTGTTGGAGGAGAAGGTATTTTTGTGTGTTTGGTTTTGTATTGGTAGTATCTGTATGTGTAGGGGCTTCGTGCTGGGAGAGAAGCTGAGCCCTGATTAGGGGTGGGGCTTCACTCTCTAGGGGTCCTGTAAAGGGAGCAGCCAGTCAGGCAGCGGCACAGGAGGTAGCACATAGAGCTGTAAACAGGGGAGTTTGAGGGGGAGTTCTGTTGGAGGAGAAGGTGTTTGTGTGTGTTTCGTTTTGTATTGGTAGTATCTGTATGTGTAGAGGCTTGCAGGGGCTTTGTGCTGGGAGAGAAGCTGAGCCCTGATTAGGGGGCGGGGCTTCACTGACTAGGGGTCCTATAAAGGTAGCGGCACAGACAGCTGCAGCGGCACAGGAGCTAGCAAACAGAGCTGTAAACAGGGGAGTTTGAGAGGGAGTTCTGTTGGAGGAGAAGGTATGTGTGTTTGGTTTTGTATTGGTAGTATCTGTATGTGTAGAGGCTTGTAGGTTCTCCGTGCTGGGAGAGAAGCTGAGCCCTGATTAGGGGGCGGGGCTTCACTGACTAGGGTTCCTATAAAGGGAGCAGCCAGTCAGGCAGCGGCACAGACAGCTGCAGCGGCACAGGAACTAGCAAACAGAGCTGTAAACAGGGGAGTTTGAGTGGGAGTTCTGTTGGAGGAGACGGTATTTGTGTTTGATTTTGTATTGGTAGTATCTGTATGTGTAGAGGCTTGGAGGGGCTTCGTGCTGGGAGAGAAGCTGAGCCCTGATTAGGGGGAGGGGCTTCACTGACTAGAGGTCCTATGAAGGTAGCAGCCAGTCAAGCAGCGGCACAGGAGCTAGCAAACAGAGCTGTGAACAGGGGAGTTTGAGTGGCAGTTCTGTTGGAGGAGAAGGTATTTGTGTGTGTTTTTGTATTGGTAGTATCTGTATGTGTAGAGGCTTGGAGGGGCTAGGTGCTGGGAGAGAAGCTGAGCCCTGATTTAGGGGGCGGGGCTTCACTGACTAGGGGTCCTATAAATGGAGCACCCAGTCAGGCAGCGGCACAGACAGCTGCAGCGGCCCAGGAGCTAGCAAACAGAGCGGTAAACAGGGGAGTTTGAGTGGGAGTTCTGTTAGAGGAGAAGGTATTTGTGTGTTTGGTTTTGTATTGGTAGTATCTGTATGTGTAGGGGCTTTGTGCTGGGAGAGAAGCTTAGCCCTGATTTGGGGCGGGGCTTCACTGACTAGGGGTCCTATAAAGGAAGCAGCCAGTCAGGCAGCAGCACAGACAGCTGCAGTGGCACGGGAGCTATCAAACAGAGCTGTAAACAGGGGAGTTTGAGTGGGATTTCTGTTGGAGGAGAAGGTATTTGTGTGTGTTTTTGTATTGGTAGTATCTGTATGTGTAGGGGCTTTGTGCTGGGAGAGAAGCTGAGCCCTGATCAGGGGGCGGGGCTTCACTGACTAGGGGTCCTATAAAGGTAGGAGGCAGTCAGGCAGCGGCACAGGAGCTAGCAAACAGAGCTGTAAACAGGGGAGTTTGAGTGGGAGTTCTGTTGGAGGAGAAGGTATTTGTGTTTGGTTTTGTACTGGTGATATCTCTATGTGTAGGGGCTTTGTGCTGGGAGAGAAGGTGAGCCCTGATTTGGGGGCGGGGCTTCACTGACTACGGGTCCTATAAAGGCAGCAGCCAGTCAGGCAGCGGCACAGACAGCTGCAGTGGCAGAGGAGCTAGCAAAGAGAGCTCTAAACAGGGGAGTTTGAGAGGGAGTTCTGTTGGAGGAGAAGGTATTTGTGTTTGGTTTTTGTATTTGTAGAGGCTTGGAGGGGCTTTGTGCTGGGAGAGAAGCTGAGCCCTGATTAGGGGGCGGGGCTTCCCTGACTAGGGGTCCTATAAAGGTAGCAGCCAGTCAGGCAGCGGCACAGGAGCTAGCAAACAGAGCTGTCGACAGGGGAGTTTGAGTGGGAGTTCTGTTGGAGGAGAAGGTATTTGTGTGTGTTTGGTTTTGTATCGGTAGTATCTGTATGTGTAGGGGCTTTGTGCTGGGAGAGAAGCTGAGCCCTGATTAGGGGCGGGGCTTCGCTGACTAGGGGTCTTATAAAGGGAGCAGCCAGTCAGGCAGCGGCACAGACAGCTGCAGCAGCACAGGAGCTAGCAAACAGAGCTGTAAACAGGGGAGTTGGAGTGGGAGTTCTGTTGGAAGAGAAGGTATTTGTGTGTGTTTGGTTTTGTATCGGTAGTATCTGTATGTGTAGAGGCTTGGAGGGGCTTCGTGCTGGGAGAGATGGTGAGCGCTCATTAGGGGAGGGGCTTCACTGACTAGGGGTCCTATGAAGGTAGCAGCCAGTCAAGCAACGGCACAGACAGCTGCAGTGGCACAGAAGCTAGCAAACAGAGCTGTAAACAGGGGAGTTTGAGTGGGAGTTCTGTTGGAGGAGAAGGTATTTTTGTGTGTTTGGTTTTGTATTGGTAGTATCTGTATGTGTAGGGGCTTCGTGCTGGGAGAGAAGCTGAGCCCTGATTAGGGGTGGGGCTTCACTCTCTAGGGGTCCTGTAAAGGGAGCAGCCAGTCAGGCAGCGGCACAGGAGGTAGCACATAGAGCTGTAAACAGGGGAGTTTGAGGCGGAGTTCTGTTGGAGGAGAAGGTGTTTGTGTGTGTTTCGTTTTGTATTGGTAGTATCTGTATGTGTAGAGGCTTGCAGGGGCTTTGTGCTGGGAGAGAAGCTGAGCCCTGATTAGGGGGCGGGGCTTCACTGACTAGGGGTCCTATAAAGGGAGCAGCCAGTCAGGAAGCGGCACAGACAGCTGCAGCGGCACAGGAGGTAGCAAACAGAGCTGTAAACAGGGAAGTTTGAGTGGTGGTATCTGTATGTGTAGAGGCTTGGAGGGGCTTTGTGCTGGGAGAGAAGCTGAGCCCAAATTAGGGGGCGGGGCTTCACTGACTAGGGGTCCTATAAAGGGAGCAGCCATTCAGGCAGCGGCACAGGGGCTATCAAACAGAGCTGTAAACAGGGGAGTTTGAGTGGGAGTTCTGTTGGAGGAGAACGTATTTGTGTGTGTTTGGTTTTGTACTGGTAGTATCCGCATGTGTAGGGGCTTTGTGCTGGGAGAGAAGCTGAGCCCTGATTAGGGGGCGGGGCTTCCCTGACTAGGGGTCCTATAAAGGGAGCAGCCAGTCAGCCAGCGGCACAGGAGCTAGCAAACAGAGCTGTAAACAGGGGAGTCTGAGTGGGAGTTCTGTTGGAGGAGAAGGTATTTGTGTGTGTTTGGTTTTGTATTGGTAGTATCTGTATGTGTAGAGGCTTGTAGGGGCTTTGTGCTGGAGAGAAGCTGAGCCCTGATTAGGGGCGGGGCTTCACTGACTAGGGGTCCTATAAAGGGAGCAGCCAGTCAGCCAGCGGCACAGGAGCTAGCAAACAGAGCTGTGAACAGGGGAGCTTGAGGGGGAGTTCTGTTGGAGGAGAAGGTGTTTGTGTGTGTTTGGTTTTGTATTGGTAGTATCTGTATGCGTAGAGGCTTGTAGGGGCTTTGTGCTGGGAGAGAAGCTGAGCCCTGACTAGGGGGCGGGGCTTCACTGACTAGGGGTCCTATAAAGGGAGCAGCCAGTCAGGCAGCGGCACAGACAGCTGCAGCGGCACAGGTGCTAGCAAACAGCGCTGTAAAGAGGGGAGTTTGAGTGGGAGGTCCGTTGGAGGAGAAGGTATTTGTGTGTTTGGTTTTGTATTGGTGGTATCTGTATGTGTAGGGGCCTTGTGCTGGGAGAGAAGCTGAGCCCTGATTAGGGTGCGGGGCTTCCTTGACTAGGGGTCCTGTAAAGGGAGCAGCCAGTCAGACAGCGGCACAGGAGCTAGCAAACAGAGCTGTAAACAGGGGAGTTTGAGTGGGAGTTCTGTTGGAGGAGAAGGTATTTGTGTGTGTTTGGTTTTGTATTGGTAGTATCCGCATGTGTAGGGGCTTTGTGCTGGGAGAGAAGCTGAGCCCTGATTAGGGGGCGGGGCTTCACTGACTAGGGGTCCTATAAAGGGAGCAGCCAGTCAGGCAGCGGCACAGGAGCTAGCAAACAGAGCTGTACACAGGGGAGTTTGAGGGGAAGTTCTGTTGGAGGAGAAGGTGTTTGTGTGTTTTTTTTGCATTGGTAGTATCTGTATGTGTAGAGGCTTGGAGGGGCTTTGTGCTGGGAGAGAAGCTGAGCCCTGATTAGGGGGCGGGGGTTCACTGACTAGGGGTCCTATAAAGGGAGCAGCCAGTCAGGCATCGGCACACACAGCTGCAGCTGCACAGGAGCTAGCAAACAGAGCTGTAAACAGGAGAGTTTGAGTTGGAGTTCTGTTGGAGGAGAATGTGTTAGTGTGTGTTTTTGTATTGGTAGTATCTGTATGTGTAGAGGCTTGGAGGGGCTTTGTGCTGGGAGAGAAGCTGAGCCCTGATTAGGGGCGGGGCTTCACTGACTAGGGGCCCTATAAAGGGAGCAGCCAGTCAGGCAGCGGCACAGTAGCTGGCAAACAGATCTGTAAACAGGGGAGTTTGAGTGGGAGTTCTGTTGGAGGAGAAGGTATTTGTGCGTGTTTGGTTTTGTATTGGTAGTACCTGTATGTGTCGGGGCTTTGTGCTGGGAGAGAAGCTGAGCCCTTGTTAGGGGGCGGGGCTTCCCTGACTAGGGGTCCTGTGAAGGTAGCAGCCAGTCAGGCAGCGGCACAGACAGCTGCAGCGGCACAGGAGCTAGCAAACAGAGCTGTAAAAAGGGGAGTTTGAGTGGGATTTCTGTTGGAGGAGAAGGTATTTGTGTGTGTTTGGTTTTGTATCGGTAGTATCTGTATGTGTAGAGGCTTGGAGGGGCTTCGTGCTGGGAGAGATGGTGAGCGCTCATTAGGGGGAGGGGCTTCACTGACTAGGGGTCCTATGAAGGTAGCAGCCAGTCAAGCAACGGCACAGACAGCTGCAGTGGCACAGAAGCTAGCAAACAGAGCTGTAAACAGGGGAGTTTGAGTGGTGGTATCTGTATGTGTAGAGGCTTGGAGGGGCTTTGTGCTGGGAGAGAAGCTGAGCCCTGATTAGGGGTGGGGCTTCACTCTCTAGGGGTCCTGTAAAGGGAGCAGCCAGTCAGGCAGCGGCACAGGAGGTAGCACATAGAGCTGTAAACAGGGGAGTTTGAGGGGGAGTTCTGTTGGAGGAGAAGGTGTTTGTGTGTGTTTCGTTTTGTATTGGTAGTATCTGTATGTGTAGAGGCTTGCAGGGGCTTTGTGCTGGGAGAGAAGCTGAGCCCTGATTAGGGGGCGGGGCTTCACTGACTAGGGGTCCTATAAAGGGAGCAGCCAGTCAGGAAGCGGCACAGACAGCTGCAGCGGCACAGGAGGTAGCAAACAGAGCTGTAAACAGGGAAGTTTGAGTGGTGGTATCTGTATGTGTAGAGGCTTGGAGGGGCTTTGTGCTGGGAGAGAAGCTGAGCCCAAATTAGGGGGCGGGGCTTCCCTGACTAGGGGTCCTATAAAGGGAGCAGCCAGTCAGCCAGCGGCACAGGAGCTAGCAAACAGAGCTGTAAACAGGGGAGTCTGAGTGGGAGTTCTGTTGGAGGAGAAGGTATTTGTGTGTGTTTGGTTTTGTATTGGTAGTATCTGTATGTGTAGAGGCTTGTAGGGGCTTTGTGCTGGAGAGAAGCTGAGCCCTGATTAGGGGCGGGGCTTCACTGACTAGGGGTCCTATAAAGGGAGCAGCCAGTCAGCCAGCGGCACAGGAGCTAGCAAACAGAGCTGTGAACAGGGGAGCTTGAGGGGGAGTTCTGTTGGAGGAGAAGGTGTTTGTGTGTGTTTGGTTTTGTATTGGTAGTATCTGTATGCGTAGAGGCTTGTAGGGGCTTTGTGCTGGGAGAGAAGCTGAGCCCTGACTAGGGGGCGGGGCTTCACTGACTAGGGGTCCTATAAAGGGAGCAGCCAGTCAGGCAGCGGCACAGACAGCTGCAGCGGCACAGGTGCTAGCAAACAGCGCTGTAAAGAGGGGAGTTTGAGTGGGAGGTCCGTTGGAGGAGAAGGTATTTGTGTGTTTGGTTTTGTATTGGTGGTATCTGTATGTGTAGGGGCCTTGTGCTGGGAGAGAAGCTGAGCCCTGATTAGGGTGCGGGGCTTCCTTGACTAGGGGTCCTGTAAAGGGAGCAGCCAGTCAGACAGCGGCACAGGAGCTAGCAAACAGAGCTGTAAACAGGGGAGTTTGAGTGGGAGTTCTGTTGGAGGAGAAGGTATTTGTGTGTGTTTGGTTTTGTATTGGTAGTATCCGCATGTGAAGGGGCTTTGTGCTGGGAGAGAAGCTGAGCCCTGATTAGGGGGCGGGGCTTCACTGACTAGGGGTCCTATAAAGGGAGCAGCCAGTCAGGCAGCGGCACAGGAGCTAGCAAACAGAGCTGTACACAGGGGAGTTTGAGGGGAAGTTCTGTTGGAGGAGAAGGTGTTTGTGTGTTTTTTTTGCATTGGTAGTATCTGTATGTGTAGAGGCTTGGAGGGGCTTTGTGCTGGGAGAGAAGCTGAGCCCTGATTAGGGGGCGGGGGTTCACTGACTAGGGGTCCTATAAAGGGAGCAGCCAGTCAGGCATCGGCACACACAGCTGCAGCTGCACAGGAGCTAGCAAACAGAGCTGTAAACAGGAGAGTTTGAGTTGGAGTTCTGTTGGAGGAGAATGTGTTAGTGTGTGTTTTTGTATTGGTAGTATCTGTATGTGTAGAGGCTTGGAGGGGCTTTGTGCTGGGAGAGAAGCTGAGCCCTGATTAGGGGCGGGGCTTCACTGACTAGGGGCCCTATAAAGGGAGCAGCCAGTCAGGCAGCGGCACAGTAGCTGGCAAACAGATCTGTAAACAGGGGAGTTTGAGTGGGAGTTCTGTTGGAGGAGAAGGTATTTGTGCGTGTTTGGTTTTGTATTGGTAGTATCTGTATGTGTAGGGGCTTTGTGCTGGGAGAGAGCTGAGCCCTGATTAGGGGGCGGGGCTTCACTGACTAGGGGTCCTACAAAGGTAGCAGCCAGTCAGGCAGCGGCACAGACAGCTGCAGCGGCACAGGAGCTAGCAAACTGAGCTGTAAACAGGGGAGTTTGAGTGGGAGTTCTGTTGGAGGAGAAGGTGTTTGTGTGTGTTTTTGTATTGGTAGTATCTGTATGTGTAGAGGCTTGGAGGGGCTTTGTGCTGGGAGAGAAGCTGAGCCCTGATTAGGGGCGGGGCTTCACTGACTAGGGGTCCTATAAAGGTAGCGGCACACACAGCTGCAGCGGCACAGGAGCTAGCAAACAGAGCTGTGAACAGGGGGGTTTGAGTGGGAGTTCTGTTGGAGGAGAAGGTATTTGTGTGTGTTTGGTTTGGATTGGTAGTACCTGTATGTGTAGGGGCTTTGTGCTGGGAGAGAAGCTGAGCCCTGATTAGGGGGCGGGGCTTCCTTGACTAGGGGTCCTATAAAGGTAGCAGCCAGTCAGGCAGCAGCACAGACAGCTGCAGCGGCACAGGAGCTAGCAAACAGAGCTGAAAACAGGGGAGTTTGAATGGGAGTTCTGTTGGAGGAGAAGTTATTTGTCTGTGTTTGGTTTTGTATTGGTAGTATCTGTATGTGTAGAGGCTTGGAGGGGCTTTGTGCTGGGAGAGAAGCTGAGCCCTGATTAGGGGCGGGGCTTCACTGTCTCCGGGTCCTATAAAGGTAGCGGCCAGTCAGGCAGCGGCATAGGAGCTAGCAAACAGAGCTGTAAACAGGGGAGTTTGAGTGGGAGTTCTGTTGGACGAGAAGGTATTCGTGTGTGTTTGGTTTTGTATTGGTAGTATCTGTATGTGTAGGGGCTTTGTGCTGGGAGAGAAGCTGAGCCCTGATTAGGGGGCGGGGCTTGACTGACTAGGGGTCCTATAAAGGGGGCAGCCAGTCAGGCAGCGGCACAGACAGCTGCAGTGGCACAGGAGGTAGCAAACAGAGCTGTAAACAGGGGAGTTTGAGTGGGAGTTCTGTTGGAGGAGAAGGTATTTGTGTGTGTTTGGTTTTGTATTGGTAGTATCTGTATGTGTAGGGGCTTTGTGCTGGGAGAGAAGCTGAGCCCTGATTAGGGGGCGGGGCTTCACTGACTAGGGGTCCTATAAAGGTAGCAGCCAGTCAGGCAGCGGAACAGACAGCTGCAGTGGCACAGGAGGTATCAAACAGAGCTGTAAACAGAGGTATTTGAGTGGGAGTTCTGTTGGATTACAAGGTATTTGTGTGTGTTTGGATTTGTATTGTCAGTGTCTGTATGTGCAGGGGCTTTGTGCTGGGAGGGAAGCTGAGCCCTGATTAGGGGGCGGGGCTTCACTGACTAGGGGTCCTATAAAGGTAGCAGCCAGTCAGGCAGCGGCACAGGAGCTAGCAAACAGAGCTGTGAACAGGGGAGTTTGAGTGGGAGTTCTGTTGGAGGAGAAGGTATTTGTGTGTGTTTGGTTTTGTATTGGTAGTATCTGTATGTGCAGAGGCTTGGAGGGGCGAGCTGCTGCGAGAGAAGCTGAGCCCTTATTAGGGGGCGGGGCTTCACTGACTAGGGGTCCTGTAAAGTTAGCAGCCAGTCAGGCAGCGGCACAGACAGCTGCAGCGGCACAGGAGCTAGCAAACAGAGCTGTGAACAGGGGAGTTTGAGTGGGAGTTCTGTTGGAGGAGAAGGTATTTGTGTGTGTGTGTTTTTGTATTGGTAGTATCTGTATGTGTAGGGGCTTTGTGATGGGAGAGAAGCTGAGCCCTGATTAGGGGGCGGGGCTTCACTGACTAGGGGTCCTATAAAGGTTGCAGCCAGTCAGGCAGCGGCACAGGAGCTAGCAAACAGAGCTGTGAACAGGGGAGTTTGAGTGGGAGTTCTGTTGGAGGAGAAGATATTTGTGTGTGTTTGGTTTTGTATTGGTAGTATCTGTATGTGTAGAGGCTTGGAGGGGCTTTGTGCTGGGAGAGAAGCTGGGCCGTGATCAGGGGGCGGGGCTCCACTGACTAGGGGTCCTATAAAGGTAGCAGCCAGTCAGGCATCGGCACAGACAGCTGCAGCGGCACAGGAGCTAGCAAACAGAGCTGTAAACAGAGGAGTTTGAGTGGGAGTCCTGTTGGAGGAGAAGGTATTTGTGTGTGTTTTTGTACTGGTAGTATCTGTATGTGTAGAGGTTTGAAGGGGCTTTGTGCTGGGAGAGAAGCTGAGCCCTGATTAGGGGGCGGGGCTTCACTGACTAGGGGTCCTATAAAGGTAGCAGCCAGTCAGGCAGCGGCAGACAGCTGCAGCGGCACAGGAGCTAGCAAACAGAGCTGTAAACAGAGGAGTTTGAGTGGGAGTTCTGTTGGAGGAGAAGGTATTTGTGTGTGTTTGGTTTTGTATTGGTAGTATCTGTATGTGCAGAGGCTGGGAGGGGCTTTGTGCTGGGAGAGAAGCTGAGCCCTGATTAGGGGGCGGGGCTTCACTGACTAGCGGTCCTATAAAGGTAGCAGCCAGTCAGGCAGCGGCACAGGAGCTAGCAAACAGAGCTGTAAACAGGGCAGTTTGAGTGGGAGTTCTGTTGGAGGAGAAGGTATTTGTGTTTTTTTTTGTATTGGTAGTATCTGTATGTGTAGAGGCTTGGAGGGGCTTTGTGCTGGGAGAGAAGCTGAGCCCTGATTAGGGGGCGGGGCTTCACTGACTAGCGGTCCTATAAAGGTAGCAGCCAGTCAGGCAGCGGCACAGGAGCTAGCAAACAGAGCTGTAAACAGGGCAGTTTGAGTGGGAGTTCTGTTGGAGGAGAAGGTATTTGTGTTTTTTTTTGTATTGGTAGTATCTGTATGTGTAGAGGCTTGGAGGGGCTTTGTGCTGGGAGAGAAGCTGAGCCCTGATTAGGGGGCGGGGCTTCACTGACTAGCGGTCCTATAAAGGTAGCAGCCAGTCAGGCAGTGGCAGACAGCTGCAGCAGCACAGGAGCTAGCAAACAGAGCTGTAAACAGGGGAGTTTGTGTGGGCGTTCTGTTGGAGGAGAAGGTATTTGTGTGTGTGTGTTTTTGTATTGGTAGTATCTGTATGTGTAGAGGCTTTGAGGGGCTTTGTGATGGGAGAGAAGCTGAGCCCTGATTAGGGGGCGGGGCTTCCCTGACTAGGGGTCCTATAAAGGTAGCAGCCAGTCAGGCAGCGGCAGACAGCTGCAGCGGCACAGGAGCTAGCAAACAGAGTTGTAAACAGGGGAGTTTGAGTGGGAGTTCTGTTGGAGGAGAAGGTATTTGTTTGTGTTTTTGTATTGGTAGTATCTGTATGTGTAGAGGCTTGGAGGGGCTTTGTGCTGGGAGAGAAGCTGAGCCCTGATTAGGGGGCGGGGCTTCACTGACTCGGGGTCCTATAAAGGTAGCAGACAGTGAGACAGCGGCACAGGAGCTAGCAAACAGAGTTGTAAACAGGGGAGTTTGAGTGGGAGTTCTGTTGGAGGAGAAGGTATTTGTGTGTGTTTGGTTTTGCTTTGGTAGTATCTGTATGTGCAGAGGCTTGGAGGGGCGAGGTGCTGCGAGAGAAGCTGAGCCCTGATTAGGGGGCGGGGCTTCACTGACTAGGGGTCCTATAAATGTCGCAGCCAGTCAGGCAGTGGCACAGGAGCTAGCAAACAGAGCTCTAAACAGGGGAGTTTGAGTGGGACTTCTGTTGGAGGAGAAGGTATTTGTGTGTGTTTGGTTTTGTATTGGTAGTATCTGTATGTGTGGAGGCTTGGAGGTGCTTTGTGCTGGGAGAGAAGCTGAGCCCTGATTAGGGGGCGGGGCTTCACTGACTAGGGGTCCTATAAAGGTAGCAGCCAGTCAGGCATCGGCACAGACAGCTGCAGCGGCACAGGAGCTAGCAAACAGAGCTGTAAACAGGGGAGTTTGAGTGGGAGTTCTGTTGGAGGAGAAGGTATTTGTGTGTGTTTGGTTTTGTATTGGTCGTATCTGTATGTGTAGAGGCTTGGAGGGGCTAGGTGCTGGGAGAGAAGCTGAGCCCTGATTAGGGGGCGGGGCTTCCCTGACTAGGGGTCCTATAAAGGTAGCAGCCAGTCAGGCAGCGGCACAGGAGCTAGCAAACAGAGCTGTGAACAGGGGAGTTTGAGTGGGAGTTCTGTTGGTGGAGAAGGTATTTGTCTGTGTTTTTGTATTGGTATTATCTGTATGTGTAGAGGCTTGGAGGGGCTTTGTGCTGGGAGAGAAGCTGGGCCCTGATTAGGGGGCGGGACTTCACTGACTAGGGGTCCTATAAAGGTAGCAGCCAGTCAGGCAGCAGCACAGACAGCTGCAGCGGCACAGGAGCTAGCAAACAGAGCTGTACACAGGGGAGTTTGAGTGGGAGTTCTGTTGGAGGAGAAGGTATTTGTGTGTGTTTGGTTTTGTATTGGTAGTATCTGTATGTGCAGAGGCTTGGAGGGGCTTTGTGCTGGGAGAGAAGCTGAGCCCTGATTAGGGGGCGGGGCTTCACTGACTAGGTGTCCTATAAAGGTAGGAGCCAGTCAGACAGCGCCACAGGAGCTAGCAAACAGAGCTGTAAACAGGGGAGTTTGAGTGGGAGTTCTGTTGGAGGAGAAGGTATTTGTGTGTTTTTTTGTATTGGTAGTATCTGTATGTGTAGAGGCTTGGAGGGGCTTTGTGCTGGGAGAGAAGCTGAGCCCTGATTAGGGGGCGGGGCTTCACTGACTAGCGGTCCTATAAAGGTAGCAGCCAGTCAGGCAGCGGCACAGGAGCTAGCAAACAGAGCTGTAAACAGGGCAGTTTGAGTGGGAGTTCTGTTGGAGGAGAAGGTATTTGTGTGTTTTTTTGTATTGGTAGTATCTGTATGTGTAGAGGCTTGGAGGGGCTTTGTGCTGGGAGAGAAGCTGAGCCCTGATTAGGGGGCGGGGTTCACTGACTAGCGGTCCTATAAAGGTAGCAGCCAGTCAGGCAGTGGCAGACAGCTGCAGCAGCACAGGAGCTAGCAAACAGAGCTGTAAACAGGGGAGTTTGTGTGGGAGTTCTGTTGGAGGAGAAGGTATTTGTGTGTGTTTGGTTTTGCATTGGTAGTATTTGTATGTGTAGAGGCTTGGAGGGGCTTTGTGCTGGGAGAGAAGCTGAGCCCTGATTAGGGGGCGGGGCTTCACTGACTAGGGGTCCTATAAAGGTAGCAGCCAGTCAGGCATCGGCCCAGACAGCTGCAGCGGCACAGGAGCTAGCAAACAGCTGTAAACAGGGGAGTTTGAGTGGGAGTTCTGTTGGAGGAGAAGGTATTTGTGTGTGTTTGGTTTTGTATTGTCAGTATCTGTATGTGCAGGGGCTTTGTGCAGGGAGAGAAGCTGAGCCCTGATTAGGGGGCGGGGCTTCACTGACTAGCGGTCCTATAAAGGTAGCAGCCAGTCAGGCAGTGGCAGACAGCTGCAGCAGCACAGGAGCTAGCAAACAGAGCTGTAAACAGGGGAGTTTGTGTGGGCGTTCTGTTGGAGGAGAAGGTATTTGTGTGTGTGTGTGTTTTTGTATTGGTAGTATCTGTATGTGTAGAGGCTTTGAGGGGCTTTGTGATGGGAGAGAAGCTGAGCCCTGATTAGGGGGCGGGGCTTCCCTGACTAGGGGTCCTATAAAGGTAGCAGCCAGTCAGGCAGCGGCAGACAGCTGCAGCGGCACAGGAGCTAGCAAACAGAGTTGTAAACAGGGGAGTTTGAGTGGGAGTTCTGTTGGAGGAGAAGGTATTTGTTTGTGTTTTTGTATTGGTAGTATCTGTATGTGTAGAGGCTTGGAGGGGCTTTGTGCTGGGAGAGAAGCTGAGCCCTGATTAGGGGGCGGGGCTTCACTGACTCGGGGTCCTATAAAGGTAGCAGACAGTGAGACAGCGGCACAGGAGCTAGCAAACAGAGTTGTAAACAGGGGAGTTTGAGTGGGAGTTCTGTTGGAGGAGAAGGTATTTGTGTGTGTTTGGTTTTGCTTTGGTAGTATCTGTATGTGCAGAGGCTTGGAGGGGCGAGGTGCTGCGAGAGAAGCTGAGCCCTGATTAGGGGGCGGGGCTTCACTGACTAGGGGTCCTATAAATGTCGCAGCCAGTCAGGCAGTGGCACAGGAGCTAGCAAACAGAGCTCTAAACAGGGGAGTTTGAGTGGGACTTCTGTTGGAGGAGAAGGTATTTGTGTGTGTTTGGTTTTGTATTGGTAGTATCTGTATGTGTGGAGGCTTGGAGGTGCTTTGTGCTGGGAGAGAAGCTGAGCCCTGATTAGGGGGCGGGGCTTCACTGACTAGGGGTCCTATAAAGGTAGCAGCCAGTCAGGCATCGGCACAGACAGCTGCAGCGGCACAGGAGCTAGCAAACAGAGCTGTAAACAGGGGAGTTTGAGTGGGAGTTCTGTTGGAGGAGAAGGTATTTGTGTGTGTTTGGTTTTGTATTGGTCGTATCTGTATGTGTAGAGGCTTGGAGGGGCTAGGTGCTGGGAGAGAAGCTGAGCCCTGATTAGGGGGCGGGGCTTCACTGACTAGGTGTCCTATAAAGGTAGGAGCCAGTCAGACAGCGCCACAGGAGCTAGCAAACAGAGCTGTAAACAGGGGAGTTTGAGTGGGAGTTCTGTTGGAGGAGAAGGTATTTGTGTGTTTTTTTGTATTGGTAGTATCTGTATGTGTAGAGGCTTGGAGGGGCTTTGTGCTGGGAGAGAAGCTGAGCCCTGATTAGGGGGCGGGGCTTCACTGACTAGCGGTCCTATAAAGGTAGCAGCCAGTCAGGCAGCGGCACAGGAGCTAGCAAACAGAGCTGTAAACAGGGCAGTTTGAGTGGGAGTTCTGTTGGAGGAGAAGGTATTTGTGTGTTTTTTTGTATTGGTAGTATCTGTATGTGTAGAGGCTTGGAGGGGCTTTGTGCTGGGAGAGAAGCTGAGCCCTGATTAGGGGGCGGGGTTCACTGACTAGCGGTCCTATAAAGGTAGCAGCCAGTCAGGCAGTGGCAGACAGCTGCAGCAGCACAGGAGCTAGCAAACAGAGCTGTAAACAGGGGAGTTTGTGTGGGAGTTCTGTTGGAGGAGAAGGTATTTGTGTGTGTTTGGTTTTGCATTGGTAGTATTTGTATGTGTAGAGGCTTGGAGGGGCTTTGTGCTGGGAGAGAAGCTGAGCCCTGATTAGGGGGCGGGGCTTCACTGACTAGGGGTCCTATAAAGGTAGCAGCCAGTCAGGCATCGGCCCAGACAGCTGCAGCGGCACAGGAGCTAGCAAACAGCTGTAAACAGGGGAGTTTGAGTGGGAGTTCTGTTGGAGGAGAAGGTATTTGTGTGTGTTTGGTTTTGTACTGGTAGTATCTGTATGTGCAGAGGCTGGGAGGGGCTTTGTGCTGGGAGAGAAGCTGAGCCCTGATTAGGGGGCGGGGCTTCACTGACTAGCGGTCCTATAAAGGTAGCAGCCAGTCAGGCAGCGGCACAGGAGCTAGCAAACAGAGCTGTAAACAGGGCAGTTTGAGTGGGAGTTCTGTTGGAGGAGAAGGTATTTGTGTTTTTTTTTGTATTGGTAGTATCTGTATGTGTAGAGGCTTGGAGGGGCTTTGTGCTGGGAGAGAAGCTGAGCCCTGATTAGGGGGCGGGGCTTCACTGACTAGCGGTCCTATAAAGGTAGCAGCCAGTCAGGCAGCGGCACAGGAGCTAGCAAACAGAGCTGTAAACAGGGCAGTTTGAGTGGGAGTTCTGTTGGAGGAGAAGGTATTTGTGTTTTTTTTTGTATTGGTAGTATCTGTATGTGTAGAGGCTTGGAGGGGCTTTGTGCTGGGAGAGAAGCTGAGCCCTGATTAGGGGGCGGGGCTTCACTGACTAGCGGTCCTATAAAGGTAGCAGCCAGTCAGGCAGTGGCAGACAGCTGCAGCAGCACAGGAGCTAGCAAACAGAGCTGTAAACAGGGGAGTTTGTGTGGGCGTTCTGTTGGAGGAGAAGGTATTTGTGTGTGTGTGTTTTTGTATTGGTAGTATCTGTATGTGTAGAGGCTTTGAGGGGCTTTGTGATGGGAGAGAAGCTGAGCCCTGATTAGGGGGCGGGGCTTCCCTGACTAGGGGTCCTATAAAGGTAGCAGCCAGTCAGGCAGCGGCAGACAGCTGCAGCGGCACAGGAGCTAGCAAACAGAGTTGTAAACAGGGGAGTTTGAGTGGGAGTTCTGTTGGAGGAGAAGGTATTTGTTTGTGTTTTTGTATTGGTAGTATCTGTATGTGTAGAGGCTTGGAGGGGCTTTGTGCTGGGAGAGAAGCTGAGCCCTGATTAGGGGGCGGGGCTTCACTGACTCGGGGTCCTATAAAGGTAGCAGACAGTGAGACAGCGGCACAGGAGCTAGCAAACAGAGTTGTAAACAGGGGAGTTTGAGTGGGAGTTCTGTTGGAGGAGAAGGTATTTGTGTGTGTTTGGTTTTGCTTTGGTAGTATCTGTATGTGCAGAGGCTTGGAGGGGCGAGGTGCTGCGAGAGAAGCTGAGCCCTGATTAGGGGGCGGGGCTTCACTGACTAGGGGTCCTATAAATGTCGCAGCCAGTCAGGCAGTGGCACAGGAGCTAGCAAACAGAGCTCTAAACAGGGGAGTTTGAGTGGGACTTCTGTTGGAGGAGAAGGTATTTGTGTGTGTTTGGTTTTGTATTGGTAGTATCTGTATGTGTGGAGGCTTGGAGGTGCTTTGTGCTGGGAGAGAAGCTGAGCCCTGATTAGGGGGCGGGGCTTCACTGACTAGGGGTCCTATAAAGGTAGCAGCCAGTCAGGCATCGGCACAGACAGCTGCAGCGGCACAGGAGCTAGCAAACAGAGCTGTAAACAGGGGAGTTTGAGTGGGAGTTCTGTTGGAGGAGAAGGTATTTGTGTGTGTTTGGTTTTGTATTGGTCGTATCTGTATGTGTAGAGGCTTGGAGGGGCTAGGTGCTGGGAGAGAAGCTGAGCCCTGATTAGGGGGCGGGGCTTCCCTGACTAGGGGTCCTATAAAGGTAGCAGCCAGTCAGGCAGCGGCACAGGAGCTAGCAAACAGAGCTGTGAACAGGGGAGTTTGAGTGGGAGTTCTGTTGGTGGAGAAGGTATTTGTCTGTGTTTTTGTATTGGTATTATCTGTATGTGTAGAGGCTTGGAGGGGCTTTGTGCTGGGAGAGAAGCTGGGCCCTGATTAGGGGGCGGGACTTCACTGACTAGGGGTCCTATAAAGGTAGCAGCCAGTCAGGCAGCAGCACAGACAGCTGCAGCGGCACAGGAGCTAGCAAACAGAGCTGTACACAGGGGAGTTTGAGTGGGAGTTCTGTTGGAGGAGAAGGTATTTGTGTGTGTTTGGTTTTGTATTGGTAGTATCTGTATGTGCAGAGGCTTGGAGGGGCTTTGTGCTGGGAGAGAAGCTGAGCCCTGATTAGGGGGCGGGGCTTCACTGACTAGGTGTCCTATAAAGGTAGGAGCCAGTCAGACAGCGCCACAGGAGCTAGCAAACAGAGCTGTAAACAGGGGAGTTTGAGTGGGAGTTCTGTTGGAGGAGAAGGTATTTGTGTGTTTTTTTGTATTGGTAGTATCTGTATGTGTAGAGGCTTGGAGGGGCTTTGTGCTGGGAGAGAAGCTGAGCCCTGATTAGGGGGCGGGGCTTCACTGACTAGCGGTCCTATAAAGGTAGCAGCCAGTCAGGCAGCGGCACAGGAGCTAGCAAACAGAGCTGTAAACAGGGCAGTTTGAGTGGGAGTTCTGTTGGAGGAGAAGGTATTTGTGTGTGTTTGGTTTTGCATTGGTAGTATTTGTATGTGTAGAGGCTTGGAGGGGCTTTGTGCTGGGAGAGAAGCTGAGCCCTGATTAGGGGGCGGGGCTTCACTGACTAGGGGTCCTATAAAGGTAGCAGCCAGTCAGGCATCGGCCCAGACAGCTGCAGCGGCACAGGAGCTAGCAAACAGCTGTAAACAGGGGAGTTTGAGTGGGAGTTCTGTTGGAGGAGAAGGTATTTGTGTGTGTTTGGTTTTGTATTGTCAGTATCTGTATGTGCAGGGGCTTTGTGCAGGGAGAGAAGCTGAGCCCTGATTAGGGGGCGGGGCTTCACTGACTAGCGGTCCTATAAAGGTAGCAGCCAGTCAGGCAGTGGCAGACAGCTGCAGCAGCACAGGAGCTAGCAAACAGAGCTGTAAACAGGGGAGTTTGTGTGGGCGTTCTGTTGGAGGAGAAGGTATTTGTGTGTGTGTGTTTTTGTATTGGTAGTATCTGTATGTGTAGAGGCTTTGAGGGGCTTTGTGATGGGAGAGAAGCTGAGCCCTGATTAGGGGGCGGGGCTTCCCTGACTAGGGGTCCTATAAAGGTAGCAGCCAGTCAGGCAGCGGCAGACAGCTGCAGCGGCACAGGAGCTAGCAAACAGAGTTGTAAACAGGGGAGTTTGAGTGGGAGTTCTGTTGGAGGAGAAGGTATTTGTTTGTGTTTTTGTATTGGTAGTATCTGTATGTGTAGAGGCTTGGAGGGGCTTTGTGCTGGGAGAGAAGCTGAGCCCTGATTAGGGGGCGGGGCTTCACTGACTCGGGGTCCTATAAAGGTAGCAGACAGTGAGACAGCGGCACAGGAGCTAGCAAACAGAGTTGTAAACAGGGGAGTTTGAGTGGGAGTTCTGTTGGAGGAGAAGGTATTTGTGTGTGTTTGGTTTTGCTTTGGTAGTATCTGTATGTGCAGAGGCTTGGAGGGGCGAGGTGCTGCGAGAGAAGCTGAGCCCTGATTAGGGGGCGGGGCTTCACTGACTAGGGGTCCTATAAATGTCGCAGCCAGTCAGGCAGTGGCACAGGAGCTAGCAAACAGAGCTCTAAACAGGGGAGTTTGAGTGGGAGTTCTGTTGGAGGAGAAGGTATTTGTGTGTGTTTGGTTTTGTATTGGTCGTATCTGTATGTGTAGAGGCTTGGAGGGGCTAGGTGCTGGGAGAGAAGCTGAGCCCTGATTAGGGGGCGGGGCTTCCCTGACTAGGGGTCCTATAAAGGTAGCAGCCAGTCAGGCAGCGGCACAGGAGCTAGCAAACAGAGCTGTGAACAGGGGAGTTTGAGTGGGAGTTCTGTTGGTGGAGAAGGTATTTGTCTGTGTTTTTGTATTGGTATTATCTGTATGTGTAGAGGCTTGGAGGGGCTTTGTGCTGGGAGAGAAGCTGGGCCCTGATTAGGGGGCGGGACTTCACTGACTAGGGGTCCTATAAAGGTAGCAGCCAGTCAGGCAGCAGCACAGACAGCTGCAGCGGCACAGGAGCTAGCAAACAGAGCTGTACACAGGGGAGTTTGAGTGGGAGTTCTGTTGGAGGAGAAGGTATTTGTGTGTGTTTGGTTTTGTATTGGTAGTATCTGTATGTGCAGAGGCTTGGAGGGGCTTTGTGCTGGGAGAGAAGCTGAGCCCTGATTAGGGGGCGGGGCTTCACTGACTAGGTGTCCTATAAAGGTAGGAGCCAGTCAGACAGCGCCACAGGAGCTAGCAAACAGAGCTGTAAACAGGGGAGTTTGAGTGGGAGTTCTGTTGGAGGAGAAGGTATTTGTGTGTTTTTTTGTATTGGTAGTATCTGTATGTGTAGAGGCTTGGAGGGGCTTTGTGCTGGGAGAGAAGCTGAGCCCTGATTAGGGGGCGGGGCTTCACTGACTAGCGGTCCTATAAAGGTAGCAGCCAGTCAGGCAGCGGCACAGGAGCTAGCAAACAGAGCTGTAAACAGGGCAGTTTGAGTGGGAGTTCTGTTGGAGGAGAAGGTATTTGTGTGTTTTTTTGTATTGGTAGTATCTGTATGTGTAGAGGCTTGGAGGGGCTTTGTGCTGGGAGAGAAGCTGAGCCCTGATTAGGGGGCGGGGTTCACTGACTAGCGGTCCTATAAAGGTAGCAGCCAGTCAGGCAGTGGCAGACAGCTGCAGCAGCACAGGAGCTAGCAAACAGAGCTGTAAACAGGGGAGTTTGTGTGGGAGTTCTGTTGGAGGAGAAGGTATTTGTGTGTGTTTGGTTTTGCATTGGTAGTATTTGTATGTGTAGAGGCTTGGAGGGGCTTTGTGCTGGGAGAGAAGCTGAGCCCTGATTAGGGGGCGGGGCTTCACTGACTAGGGGTCCTATAAAGGTAGCAGCCAGTCAGGCATCGGCCCAGACAGCTGCAGCGGCACAGGAGCTAGCAAACAGCTGTAAACAGGGGAGTTTGAGTGGGAGTTCTGTTGGAGGAGAAGGTATTTGTGTGTGTTTGGTTTTGTATTGTCAGTATCTGTATGTGCAGGGGCTTTGTGCAGGGAGAGAAGCTGAGCCCTGATTAGGGGGAGGGGCTTCCCTGACTAGGGGTCCTATAAAGGTAGCAGCCAGTCAGGCAGCGGCACAGGAGCTAGCAAACAGAGCTGTAAACAGGGGA
Organism: Lepidochelys olivacea; assembly: GCF_965140295.1. Lineage (NCBI taxonomy): Eukaryota > Metazoa > Chordata > Testudines > Cheloniidae > Lepidochelys > Lepidochelys olivacea. The sequence goes on along the minus strand of NC_140432.1, from coordinate 363,622 downwards.
GTTTGAGTGGGAGTTCTGTTGGAGGAGAAGGTTTTTGTGTGTTTTTTTGTATTGGTAGTATCTGTATGTGGAGAGGCTTGGAGGGGCTTTGTGCTGGGAGAGAAGCTGAGCCCTGATTAGGGGGCGGGGCTTCACTGACTAGGGGTCCTATAAAGGTAGCAGCCAGTCAGGCAGCGGCAGACAGCTGCAGCGGCACAGGAGCTAGCAAACAGAGCTGTGAACGGGGGAGTTTGAGTGGGAGTTCTGTTGGAGGAGACGGTATTTGTCTGTGTTTTTGTATTGGTATTATCTGTATGTGTAGAGGCTTGGAGGGGCTTTGTGCTGGGAGAGAAGCTGGGCCGTGATCAGGGGGCGGGGCTTCACTGACTAGGGGTCCTATAAAGGTAGCAGCCAGTCAGGCATCGGCACAGACAGCTGCAGCGGCACAGGAGCTAGCAAACAGAGCTGTAAACAGGGGAGTTTGAGTGGGAGTTCTGTTGGAGGAGAAGGTATTTGTGTGTGTTTGGTTTGTATTGGTAGTATCTGTATGTGTAGGGGCTTTGTGCTGGGAGAGAAGCAAAGCCCTGATTAGGGGGCGGGGCTTCACTGACTAGGGTCCTATAAAGGTAGCAGCCAGTCAGACAGCGGCTCAGGAGCTAGCAAACAGAGCTGTAAGCAGGGGAGTTTGAGTGGGAGTTCTGTTGGAGGAGAAGGTATTTGTGTGTGTTTGGTTTTGTATTTGGTAGTATCTGTATGTGTAGAGGCTTGGAGGGGCTTTGTGCTGGGAGAGAAGCTGAGCCCTTATTAGGGGGTGGGGCTTCACTGACTAGGGGTCCTATAAAGGTAGCAGCCAGTCAGGCAGCGGCACAGGAGCTAGCAAACAGAGCTGTGAACAGGGGAGTTTGAGTGGGAGTTCTGTTGGAGGAGAAGGTATTTGTGTGTGTTTTTATTTTGGTAGTATCTGTATGTGTAGAGGCTTGGAGGGGCTAGGTGCTGCGAGAGAAGCTGAGCCCTGATTAGGGGGCGGGGCTTCACTGACTAGGGGTCCTATAAAGGTAGCAGCCAGTCAGGCATCGGCACAGACAGCTGCAGCGGCACAGGAGCTAGCAAACAGAGCTGTAAACAGGGGAGTTTGAGTGGGAGTTCTGTTGGAGGAGAAGGTATTTGTGTGTGTTTGGTTTTGTATTGGTAGTATCTGTATGTGTAGGGGCTTTGTGCTGGGAGAGAAGCTGAGCCCTGATTAGGGGGCGGGGCTTCACTGACTTGGGGTCCTATAAAGGTAGCAGCCAGTCAGGCAGCGGCACAGGAGCTAGCAAACAGAGCTGAAACAGGGGAGTTTGAGTGGGAGTTCTGTTGGAGGAGATGGTATTTGTGTGTGTTTGGTTTTGTATTGGTAGTATCTGTATGTGTAGGGGTTGGGCGGGGCTTTGTGCTTGGAGAGAAGCTGAGCCCTGATTAGGGGGCGGGGCTTCACTGACTAGGGGACCTATAAAGGTAGCAGCCAGTCAGACAGCGGCTCAGGAGCTAGCAAACAGAGCTGTGAACAGGGGAGTTTGAGTGGGAGTTCTGTTGGAGGAGATGGTATTTGTGTGTGTTTGGTTTTGTATTGGTAGTATCTGTATGTGTATTGGTTTGAAGGGGCTTTGTGCTTGGAGAGAAGCTGAGCCCTGATTAGGGGGCGGGGCTTCACTGACTAGGGTTCCTGTAAAGGTAGCAGCCAGTCAGGCAGCGGAACAGACAGCTGCAGTGGCACAGGAGCTATCAAACAGAGCTGTAAACAGGGGAATTTGAGTGGGAGTTCTGTTGGAGGAGAAGGTATTTGTGTGTGTTTGGATTTGTATTGTCAGTATCTGTATGTGCAGGGGCTTTGTGAGGGAGAGAAGCTGAGCCCTGATTAGGGGGCGGGGCTTCACTGACTAGGGGTCCTATAAAGGTAGCAGCCAGTCAGGCAGCGGCACAGGAGCTAGCAGACAGATCTGTAAACAGGGGAGTTTGAGTGGGAGTTCTGTTGGAGGAGAAGGTATTTGTGTGTGTTTGGTTTTGTATTGGTAGTATCTGTATGTGCAGAGGCTTGGAGGGGCTTTGTGCTGGGAGAGAAGCTGAGCCCTGATTAGGGGGCGGGGCTTCACTGACTAGGGGTCCTATAAAGGTAGCAGCCAGGCAGGCAGCGGCACAGACAGCTGCAGCGGCACAGGAGCTAGCAAACAGAGCTGTGAACAGGGGAGTTTGAGTGGGAGTTCTGTTGGAGGATTAGGTATTTGTGTGTGTGTGTTTTTGTATTGGTAGTATCTGTATGTGTAGAGGCTTTAAGGGGCTTTGTGCTGGGAGAGAAGCTGAGCCCTGATTAGGGGGCGGGGCTTCACTGACTAGGGGTCCTATAAAGGTAGCAGCCAGTCAGGCAGCGGCACAGGAGCTAGCAAACAGAGCTGTAAACAGGGGAGTTTGAGTGGGAGTTCTGTTGGAGGAGAAGGTATTTGTGTTTTTTTTTGTATTGGTAGTATCTGTATGTGTAGAGGCTTGGAGGGGCTTTGTGCTGGGAGAGAAGCTGAGCCCTGATTAGGGGGCGGGGCTTCACTGACTAGCGGTCCTATAAAGGTAGCAGCCAGTCAGGCAGTGGCAGACAGCTGCAGCAGCACAGGAGCTAGCAAACAGAGCTGTAAACAGGGGAGTTTGAGTGGGAGTTCTGTTGGAGGAGAAGGTATTTGTTTGTGTTTTTGTATTGGTAGTATCTGTATGTGTAGAGGCTTGGAGGGGCTTTGTGCTGGGAGAGAAGCTGAGCCCTGATTAGGGGGCGGGGCTTCACTGACTCGGGGTCCTATAAAGGTAGCAGACAGTGAGACAGCGGCACAGGAGCTAGCAAACAGAGTTGTAAACAGGGGAGTTTGAGTGGGAGTTCTGTTGGAGGAGAAGGTATTTGTGTGTGTTTGGTTTTGCTTTGGTAGTATCTGTATGTGCAGAGGCTTGGAGGGGCGAGGTGCTGCGAGAGAAGCTGAGCCCTGATTAGGGGGCGGGGCTTCACTGACTAGGGGTCCTATAAAGGTCGCAGCCAGTCAGGCAGTGGCACAGGAGCTAGCAAACAGAGCTCTAAACAGGGGAGTTTGAGTGGGACTTCTGTTGGAGGAGAAGGTATTTGTGTGTGTTTGGTTTTGTATTGGTAGTATCTGTATGTGTGGAGGCTTGGAGGTGCTTTGTGCTGGGAGAGAAGCTGAGCCCTGATTAGGGGGCGGGGCTTCACTGACTAGGGGTCCTATAAAGGTAGCAGCCAGTCAGGCATCGGCACAGACAGCTGCAGCGGCACAGGAGCTAGCAAACAGAGCTGTAAACAGGGGAGTTTGAGTGGGAGTTCTGTTGGAGGAGAAGGTATTTGTTTGTGTTTTTGTATTGGTAGTATCTGCATGTGTAGAGGCTTGGAGGGGCTAGGTGCTTGGAGAGAAGCTGAGCCCTGATTAGGCGGCGGGGCTTCACTGGCTAGGGGTCCTATAAAGGTCGCAGCCAGTCAGGCAGCGGCACAGGAGCTAGCAAACAGAGCTGTAAACAGGGGAGTTTGAGTGGGAGTTCTGTTGGAGGAGAAGGTATTTGTGTGTGTTTGGTTTTGTATTGGTCGTATCTGTATGTGTAGAGGCTTGGAGGGGCTAGGTGCTGGGAGAGAAGCTGAGCCCTGATTAGGGGGCGGGGCTTCCCTGACTAGGGGTCCTATAAAGGTAGCAGCCAGTCAGGCAGCGGCACAGGAGCTAGCAAACAGAGCTGTAAACAGGGGAGTTTGAGTGGGAGTTCTGTTGGTGGAGAAGGTATTTGTCTGTGTTTTTGTATTGGTATTATCTGTATGTGTAGAGGCTTGGAGGGGCTTTGTGCTGGGAGAGAAGCTGGGCCCTGATCAGGGGACGGGGCTTCACTGACTAGGGGTCCTATAAAGGTAGCAGCCAGTCAGGCAGCGGCAGACAGCTGCAGCGGCACAGGAGCTAGCAAACAGAGCTGTAAACAGAGGAGTTTGAGTGGGAGTCCTGTTGGAGGAGAATGTATTTGTGTGTGTTTTTGTACTGGTATTATCTGTATGTGCAGAGGTTTGAAGGGGCTTTGTGCTGGGAGAGAAGCTGAGCCCTGATTAGGGGGCGGGACTTCACTGACTAGGGGTCCTATAAAGGTAGCAGCCAGTCAGGCAGCAGCACAGACAGCTGCAGCGGCACAGGAGCTAGCAAACAGAGCTGTACACAGGGGAGTTTGAGTGGGAGTTCTGTTGGAGGAGAAGGTATTTGTGTGTTTTTGGTTTTGTATTGGTAGTATCTGTATGTGTAGAGGCTTGGAGGGGCTTTGTGCTGGGAGAGAAGCTGAGCCCTGATTAGGGGGCGGGGCTTCACTGACTAGCGGTCCTATAAAGGTAGCAGCCAGTCAGGCAGCGGCACAGGAGCTAGCAAACAGAGCTGTAAACAGGGCAGTTTGAGTGGGAGTTCTGTTGGAGGAGAAGGTATTTGTGTGTTTTTTTGTATTGGTAGTATCTGTATGTGTAGAGGCTTGGAGGGGCTTTGTGCTGGGAGAGAAGCTGAGCCCTGATTAGGGGGCGGGGTTCACTGACTAGCGGTCCTATAAAGGTAGCAGCCAGTCAGGCAGTGGCAGACAGCTGCAGCGGCACAGGAGCTAGCAAACAGAGTTGTAAACAGGGGAGTTTGAGTGGGAGTTCTGTTGGAGGAGAAGGTATTTGTTTGTGTTTTTGTATTGGTAGTATCTGTATGTGTAGAGGCTTGGAGGGGCTTTGTGCTGGGAGAGAAGCTGAGCCCTGATTAGGGGGCGGGGCTTCACTGACTCGGGGTCCTATAAAGGTAGCAGACAGTGAGACAGCGGCACAGGAGCTAGCAAACAGAGTTGTAAACAGGGGAGTTTGAGTGGGAGTTCTGTTGGAGGAGAAGGTATTTGTGTGTGTTTGGTTTTGCTTTGGTAGTATCTGTATGTGCAGAGGCTTGGAGGGGCGAGGTGCTGCGAGAGAAGCTGAGCCCTGATTAGGGGGCGGGGCTTCACTGACTAGGGGTCCTATAAAGGTCGCAGCCAGTCAGGCAGCGGCAGACAGCTGCAGCGGCACAGGAGCTAGCAAACAGAGCTGTGAACGGGGGAGTTTGAGTGGGAGTTCTGTTGGAGGAGAAGGTATTTGTCTGTGTTTTTGTATTGGTATTATCTGTATGTGTAGAGGCTTGGAGGGGCTTTGTGCTGGGAGAGAAGCTGGGCCGTGATCAGGGGGCGGGGCTTCACTGACTAGGGGTCCTATAAAGGTAGCAGCCAGTCAGGCATCGGCACAGACAGCTGCAGCGGCACAGGAGCTAGCAAACAGAGCTGTAAACAGGGGAGTTTGAGTGGGAGTTCTGTTGGAGGAGAAGGTATTTGTGTGTGTTTGGTTTGTATTGGTAGTATCTGTATGTGTAGGGGCTTTGTGCTGGGAGAGAAGCAAAGCCCTGATTAGGGGGCGGGGCTTCACTGACTAGGGTCCTATAAAGGTAGCAGCCAGTCAGACAGCGGCTCAGGAGCTAGCAAACAGAGCTGTAAGCAGGGGAGTTTGAGTGGGAGTTCTGTTGGAGGAGAAGGTATTTGTGTGTGTTTGGTTTTGTATTTGGTAGTATCTGTATGTGTAGAGGCTTGGAGGGGCTTTGTGCTGGGAGAGAAGCTGAGCCCTGATTAGGGGGCGGGGCTTCACTGACTAGGGGTCCTATAAAGGTAGCAGCCAGTCAGGCAGCGGCACAGGAGCTAGCAAACAGAGCTGTGAACAGGGGAGTTTGAGTGGGAGTTCTGTTGGAGGAGAAGGTATTTGTGTGTGTTTTTATTTTGGTAGTATCTGTATGTGTAGAGGCTTGGAGGGGCTAGGTGCTGCGAGAGAAGCTGAGCCCTGATTAGGGGGCGGGGCTTCACTGACTAGGGGTCCTATAAAGGTAGCAGCCAGTCAGGCATCGGCACAGACAGCTGCAGCGGCACAGGAGCTAGCAAACAGAGCTGTAAACAGGGGAGTTTGAGTGGGAGTTCTGTTGGAGGAGAAGGTATTTGTGTGTGTTTGGTTTTGTATTGGTAGTATCTGTATGTGTAGGGGCTTTGTGCTGGGAGAGAAGCTGAGCCCTGATTAGGGGGCGGGGCTTCACTGACTTGGGGTCCTATAAAGGTAGCAGCCAGTCAGGCAGCGGCACAGGAGCTAGCAAACAGAGCTGAAACAGGGGAGTTTGAGTGGGAGTTCTGTTGGAGGAGATGGTATTTGTGTGTGTTTGGTTTTGTATTGGTAGTATCTGTATGTGTAGGGGTTGGGCGGGGCTTTGTGCTTGGAGAGAAGCTGAGCCCTGATTAGGGGGCGGGGCTTCACTGACTAGGGGACCTATAAAGGTAGCAGCCAGTCAGACAGCGGCTCAGGAGCTAGCAAACAGAGCTGTGAACAGGGGAGTTTGAGTGGGAGTTCTGTTGGAGGAGATGGTATTTGTGTGTGTTTGGTTTTGTATTGGTAGTATCTGTATGTGTATTGGTTTGAAGGGGCTTTGTGCTTGGAGAGAAGCTGAGCCCTGATTAGGGGGCGGGGCTTCACTGACTAGGGTTCCTGTAAAGGTAGCAGCCAGTCAGGCAGCGGAACAGACAGCTGCAGTGGCACAGGAGCTATCAAACAGAGCTGTAAACAGGGGAATTTGAGTGGGAGTTCTGTTGGAGAAGAAGGTATTTGTGTGTGTTTGGATTTGTATTGTCAGTATCTGTATGTGCAGGGGCTTTGTGAGGGAGAGAAGCTGAGCCCTGATTAGGGGGCGGGGCTTCACTGACTAGGGGTCCTATAAAGGTAGCAGCCAGTCAGGCAGCGGCACAGGAGCTAGCAGACAGATCTGTAAACAGGGGAGTTTGAGTGGGAGTTCTGTTGGAGGAGAAGGTATTTGTGTGTGTTTGGTTTTGTATTGGTAGTATCTGTATGTGCAGAGGCTTGGAGGGGCTTTGTGCTGGGAGAGAAGCTGAGCCCTGATTAGGGGGAGGGGCTTCACTGACTAGGGGTCCTATAAAGGTAGCAGCCAGGCAGGCAGCGGCACAGACAGCTGCAGCGGCACAGGAGCTAGCAAACAGAGCTGTGAACAGGGGAGTTTGAGTGGGAGTTCTGTTGGAGGATTAGGTATTTGGGTGTGTGTGTTTTTGTATTGGTAGTATCTGTATGTGTAGAGGCTTTAAGGGGCTTTGTGCTGGGAGAGAAGCTGAGCCCTGATTAGGGGGCGGGGCTTCACTGACTAGGGGTCCTATAAAGGTAGCAGCCAGTCAGGCAGCGGCACAGGAGCTAGCAAACAGAGCTGTAAACAGGGGAGTTTGAGTGAGAGTTCTGTTGGAGGAGAAGGTATTTTTGTGTGTTTGGTTTTGTATTGGTAGTATCTGTATGTGTAGAGGCTTGGAGGGGCTTTGTGCTGGGAGGGAAGCTGAGCCCTGATTAGGGGGCGGGGCTTCACTGACTAGGGGTCCTATAAAGGGAGCAGCCAGTCAGGCAGCGGCGCAGACAGCTGCAGTGGCACAGGAGCTAGCAAACAGAGCTGTAAACAGGGGAGTTTGAGTGGGAGTTCAGTTGGAGGAGAAGGTATTTGTGTGTGTTTGGTTTTGTATTGGTAATATCTGTATTTGTCGGGGCTTTGTGCTGGGAGAGAAGCTGAGCCCTGATTTGGGGGCGGGGCTTCACTGACTAGGGGTCCTATAAAGGTAGCAGCCAGTCAGGCAGCGGCACAGGAGCTAGCAAACAGAGCTGTGAACAGGCGAGTTTGAGTGGGAGTTCTGTTGGAGGAGAAGGTATTTGTGTGTGTTTTTGTATTGGTAGTATCTGTATGTGTAGAGGCTTTGAGGGGCTTTGTGCTGGGAGAGAAGCTGAGCCCTGATTAGGGGGCGGGGCTTCACTGACTAGGGGTCCTATAAAGGTAGCAGCCAGTCAGGCAGCGGCACAGGAGCTAGCAAACAGAGCTGTAACCAGGGGGGTTTGAGTGGGAGTTCTGTAGGAGGAGAAGGTATTTGTGTGTGTTTTTGTATTGGTAGTATCTGTATGTGTAGAGGCTTTGAGGGGCTTTGTGCTGGGAGAGAAGCTGAGCCCTGATTAGGGGGCGGGGCTTCACTGACTAGGGGTCCTATAAAGGTAGCAGACAGTCAGGCAGCGGCACAGACAGCTGCAGCGGCACAGGAGCTAGCAAACAGAGCTGTGAACAGGGGAGTTTGAGTGGGAGTTCTGTTGGAGGATTAGGTATTTGTGTGTGTGTGTTTTTGTATTGGTAGTATCTGTATGTGTAGAGGCTTTGAGGGGCTTTGTGCTGGGAGAGAAGCTGAGCCCTGATTAGGGGGCGGGGCTTCACTGACTAGGGGTTCTATAAAGGTAGCAGACAGTCAGGCAGCGGCACAGGAGCTAGCAAACAGAGCTGTAAACAGGGGAGTTTGAGTGGGAGTTCTGTTGGAAGAGAAGGTATTTGTGTGTGTTTGGTTTTGTATTGGTAGTATCTGTATGTGTCGGGGCTTTGTGCTGGGAGAGAAGCTGAGCCCTGATTAGGGGGCGGGGCTTCACTGACTAGGGGTCCTATAAAGGAAGCAGCCAGTCAGGTAGCGGCACAGACAGCTGCAGTGGCACAGGAGCTATCAAACAGAGCTGTAAACAGGGGAATTTGAGTGGGAGTTCTGTTGGAGGAGAAGGTATTTGTGTGTGTTTGGATTTGTATTGTCAGTATCTGTATGTGCAGGGGCTTTGTGCTGGGAGAGAAGCTGAGCCCTGATTAGGGGGCGGGGCTTCCCTGACTAGGGGTCCTATAAAGGTAGCAGCCAGTCAGACAGCGGCACAGGAGCTAGCAAACAGAGCTGTAAACAGGGGAGTTTGAGTGGGAGTTCTGTTGGAGGAGAAGGTATTTGTGTGTGTTTGGTTTTGTATTGGTAGTATCTGTATGTGTAGGGGCTTTCTGCTGGGAGAGAAGCTGAGCCCTGATTAGGGGGCGGGGCTTCACTGACTAGGGGTCCTATAAAGGTAGCAGCCAGTCAGACAGCGGCTCAGGAGCTAGCAAACAGAGCTGTAAGCAGGGGAGTTTGAGTGGGAGTTCTGTTGGAGGAGAAGGTATTTGTGTGTGTTTGGTTTTGTATTTGGTAGTATCTGTATGTGTAGGGGCTTGGAGGGGCTTTGTGCTGGGAGAGAAGCTGAGCCCTGATTAGGGGGCGGGGCTTCACTGACTAGGGGTCCTATAAAGGTAGCAGCCAGTCAGGCAGCGGCACAGGAGCTAGCAAACAGAGCTGTGAACTGGGGAGTTTGAGTGGGAGTTCTGTTGGAGGAGAAGGTATTTGTGTGTTTTTTTGTATTGGTAGTATCTGTATGTGTAGAGGCTTGGAGGGGCTTTGTGCTGGGAGAGAAGCTGAGCCCTGATTAGGGGGCGGGGCTTCACTGACTAGGGGTCCTATAAAGGGAGCAGCCAGTCAGGCAGCGGCACAGACAGCTGCAGCGGCACAGGAGCTAGCAAACAGATCTGTAAACAGGGGAGTTTGAGTGGGAGTTCTGTTGGAGGAGATGGTATTTGTGTGTGTTTGGTTTTGTATTGGTAGTATCTGTATGTGTATTGGTTTGAAGGGGCTTTGTGCTTGGAGAGAAGCTGAGCCCTGATTAGGGGGCGGGGCTTCACTGACTAGGGTTCCTGTAAAGGTAGAAGCCAGTCAGGCAGCGGAACAGACAGCTGCAGTGGCACAGGAGCTAGCAAACAGAGCTGTAAACAGGGGAGTTTGAGTGAGAGTTCTGTTGGAGGAGAAGGTATTTGTGTGTGTTTGGTTTTGTATTGGTAGTATCTGTATGTGTAGAGGCTTGGAGGGGCTTTGTGCTGGGAGGGAAGCTGAGCCCTGATTAGGGGGCGGGGCTTCACTGACTAGGGGTCCTATAAAGGTAGCAGCCAGTCAGGCATCGGCACAGACAGCTGCAGCGGCACAGGAGCGAGCAAACAGAGCTGTAAACAGGGGAGTTTGAGTGGGAGTTCAGTTGGAGGAGAAGGTATTTGTGTGTGTTTGGTTTTGTATTGGTAATATCTGTATTTGTAGGGGCTTTGTGCTGGGAGAGAAGCTGAGCCCTGATTTGGGGGCGGGGCTTCACTGACTAGGGGTCCTATAAAGGTAGCAGCCAGTCAGGCAGCGGCACAGGAGCTAGCAAACAGAGCTGTGAACAGGCGAGTTTGAGTGGGAGTTCTGTTGGAGGAGAAGGTATTTGTGTGTGTGTGTTTTTGTATTGGTAGTATCTGTATGTGTAGAGGCTTTGAGGGGCTTTGTGCTGGGAGAGAAGCTGAGCCCTGATTAGGGGGCGGGGCTTCACTGACTAGGGGTCCTATAAAGGTAGCAGCCAGTCAGGCAGCGGCACAGGAGCTAGCAAACAGAGCTGTAACCAGGGGATTTTGAGTGGGAGTTCTGTAGGAGGAGAAGGTATTTGTGTGTGTTTTTGTATTGGTAGTATCTGTATGTGTAGAGTCTTTGAGGGGCTTTGTGCTGGGAGAGAAGCTGAGCCCTGATTAGGGGGCGGGGCTTCACTGACTAGGGGTCCTATAAAGGTAGCAGACAGTCAGGCAGCGGCACAGACAGCTGCAGCGGCACAGGAGCTAGCAAACAGAGCTGTAAACAGGGGAGTTTGAGTGGGAGTTCTGTTGGAGGAGATGGTATTTGTGTGTGTTTGGTTTTGCATTGGTAGTATCTGTATGTGTATTGGTTTGAAGGGGCTTTGTGCTTGGAGAGAAGCTGAGCCGTGATTAGGGGGCGGGGCTTCACTGACTAGGGTTCCTGTAAAGGTAGCAGCCAGTCAGGCAGCGGCACAGACAGCTGCAGTGGCACAGGAGCTATCAAACAGAGCTGTAAACAGGGGAATTTGAGTGGGAGTTCTGTTGGAGGAGAAGGTATTTGTGTGTGTTTGGTTTTGTATTGGTAGTATCTGTATGTGCAGAGGCTTGGAGGGGCTTTGTGCTGGGAGAGAAGCTGAGCCCTGATTAGGGGGCGGGGCTTCACTGACTAGGGGTCCTATAAAGGTAGCAGACAGTCAGGCAGCGGCACAGGAGCTAGCAAACAGAGCTATAAAGAGGGGAGTTTGAGTGGGAGTTCTGTTGGAGGAGAAGGTATTTGTGTGTGTTTTTGTATTGGTATTATCTGTATGTGTAGAGGCTTGGAGGGGCTTTGTGATGGGAGGGAAGCTGAGCCCTGATTAGGGGGCGGGGCTTCACTGACTAGGGGTCCTATAAAGGGAGCAGCCAATCAGGCAGCGGCACAGACAGCTGCAGTGGCACAGGAGCTAGCAAACAGAGCTGTGAACAGGCGAGTTTGAGTGGGAGTTCTGTTGGAGGAGAAGGTATTTGTGTGTGTTTGGTTTTGTATTGGTAGTATCTGTATGTGCAGAGGCTTGGAGGGGCTTTGTGCTGGGAGAGAAGCTGAGCCCTGATTAGGGGGCGGGGCTTCACTGACTAGGGGTCCTATAAAGGTAGAAGCCAGTCAGGCAGCGGCACAGACAGCTGCAGCGGCACAGGAGCTAGCAAACAGAGCTGTGAACAGGGGAGTTTGAGTGGGAGTTCTGTTGGAGGAGAAGGTATTTGTGTGTGTGTGTTTTTGTATTGGTAGTATCTGTATGTGTAGAGGCTTTGAGGGGCTTTGTGCTGGGAGAGAAGCTGAGCCCTGATTAGGGGGCGGGGCTTCACTGACTAGGGGTCCTATAAAGGTAGCAGCCAGTCAGGCAGCGGCACAGGAGCTAGCAAACAGAGCTGTAACCAGGGGAGTTTGAGTGGGAGTTCTGTTGGAGGAGAAGGTATTTGTGTGTGTGTGTTTTTGTATTGGTAGTATCTGTATGTGTAGAGGCTTTGAGGGGCTTTGTGCTGGGAGAGAAGCTGAGCCCTGATTAGGGGGCGGGGCTTCATTGACTAGGGGTCCTATAAAGGTAGCAGACAGTCAGGCAGCGGCACAGACAGCTGCAGCGGCACAGGAGCTAGCAAACAGAGCACTAAACAGGGGAGTTTGAGTGGGAGTTCTGTTGGAGGAGAAGGTATTTGTGTGTGTTTGGTTTTGTATTGGTAGTATCTGTATGTGTAGAGGCTTGGAGGGGCTTTGTGCTGGGAGAGAAGCTGAGCCCTGATTAGGGGGCGGGGCTTCACTGACTAGGGGTCCTATAAAGGTAGCAGCCAGTCAGGCAGCGGCACAGACAGCTGCAGCGGCACAGGAGCTAGCAAACAGAGCTCTAAACAGGGGAGTTTGAGTGGGAGTTCTGTTGGAGGAGAAGGTATTTGTGTGGGTGTGTTTTTGTATTGGTAGTATCTGTATGTGTAGAGGCTTTGAGGGGCTTTGTGCTGGGAGAGAAGCTGAGCCCTGATTAGGGGGCGGGGCTTCACTGACTAGGGGTCCTATAAAGGTAGCAGCCAGTCAGGCAGCGGCACAGATAGCTGCAGTGGCACAGGAGCTAGCAAACAGAGCTGTAAACAGGGGAGTTTGAGTGGGAGTTCTTTTGGAGGAGATGGTATTTGTGTGTGTTTGGTTTTGTATTGGTAGTATCTGTATGTATATTGGTTTGAAGGGGCTTTGTGCTTGGAGAGAAGCTGAGCCCTGATTAGGGGGCGGGGCTTCACTGACTAGGGTTCCTATAAAGGTAGCAGCCAGTCAGGCAGCGGAACAGACAGCTGCAGTGGCACAGGAGCTATCAAACAGAGCGGTAAACAGGGGAATTTTAGTGGGAGTTCTGTTGGAGGAGAAGGTATTTGTGTGTGTTTGGATTTGTATTGTCAGTATCTGTATGTGCAGGGGCTTTGTGCTGGGAGAGAAGCTGAGCCCTGATTAGGGGGCGGGGCTTCACTGACTAGGGGTCCTATAAAGGTAGCAGACAGTCAGGCAGCGGCACAGGAGCTAGCAAACAGAGCTGTAAACAGGGGAGTTTGAGTGGGAGTTCTGTTGGAGGAGAAGGTATTTGTGTGTGTTTGGTTTTGTATTGGTAATATCTGTATGTGTAGGGGCTTTGTGCTGGGAGAGAAGCTGAGCCCTGATTTGGGGGCGGGGCTTCACTGACTAGGGGTCCTATAAAGGTAGCAGCCAGTCAGACAGCGGCACAGGAGCTAGCAAACAGAGCTGTAAGCAGGGGAGTTTGAGTGGGAGTTCTGTTGGAGGAGGAGGTATTTGTCTGTGTTTGGTTTTGTATTGGTAGTATCTGTATGTGTAGAGGCTTGGAGGGGCTTTGTGCTGGGAGAGAAGCTGAGCCCTGATTAGGGGGCGGGGCTTCACTGACTTGGGGTCCTATAAAGGTAGCAGCCAGTCAGGCAGCGGCACAGGAGCTAGCAAACAGAGCTGTAAACAGGGGAGTTTGAGTTGGAGTTCTGTTGGAGGAGAAGGTATTTGTGTGTGTTTGGTTTTGTATTGGTAGTATCTGTATGTGTAGGGGCTTTGTGCTGGGAGAGAAGCTGAGCCCTGATTAGGGGGCGGGGCTTCACTGACTAGGGGTCCTATAAAGGTAGCAGCCAGTCAGGCAGCGGAACAGACAGCTGCAGTGGCACAGGAGCTATCAAACAGAGCTGTAAACAGGGGAGTTTGAGTGGGAGTTCTGTTGGAGGAGATGGTATTTGTGTGTGTTTGGTTTTGTATTGGTAGTATCTGTATGTGTATTGGTTTGAAGGGGCTTTGTGCTTGGAGAGAAGCTGAGCCGTGATTAGGGGGCGGGGCTTCACTGACTAGGGTTCCTGTAAAGGTAGAAGCCAGTCAGGCAGCGGAACAGACAGCTGCAGTGGCACAGGAGCTATCAAACAGAGCTGTAAACAGGGGAGTTTGAGTGGGAGTTCTGTTGGAGGAGAAGGTATTTGTGTGTGTTTGGTTTTGTATTGGTAGTATCTGTATGTGCAGAGGCTTTGAGGGGCTTTGTGCTGGGAGAGAAGCTGAGCCCTGATTAGGGGGCGGGGCTTCACTGACTAGGGGTCCTATAAAGGTAGCAGACAGTCAGGCAGCGGCACAGGAGCTAGCAAACAGAGCTGTAAACAGGGGAGTTTGAGTGGGAGTTCTGTTGGAGGAGAAGGTATTTGTGTGTGTTTGGTTTTGTATTGGTAGTATCTGTATGTGTCGGGGCTTTGTGCTGGGAGAGAAGCTGAGCCCTGATTAGGGGGCGGGGCTTCACTGACTAGGGGTCCGACAAGGTAGCAGCCAGTCAGGTAGCGGCACAGACAGCTGCAGTGGCACAGGAGCTATCAAACAGAGCTGTAAACAGGGGAATTTGAGTGGGAGTTCTGTTGGAGGAGAAGGTATTTGTGTGTGTTTGGTTTTGTATTGGTAGTATCTGTATGTGCAGAGGCTTGGAGGGGCTTTGTGCTGGGAGAGAAGCTGAGCCCTGATTAGGGGGCGGGGCTTCACTGACTAGGGGTCCTATAAAGGTAGCAGACAGTCAGGCAGCGGCACAGGAGCTAGCAAACAGAGCTATAAAGAGGGGAGTTTGAGTGGGAGTTCTGTTGGAGGAGAAGGTATTTGTGTGTGTTTTTGTATTGGTATTATCTGTATGTGTAGAGGCTTGGAGGGGCTTTGTGATGGGAGGGAAGCTGAGCCCTGATTAGGGGGCGGGGCTTCACTGACTAGGGGTCCTATAAAGGGAGCAGCCAATCAGGCAGCGGCACAGACAGCTGCAGTGGCACAGGAGCTAGCAAACAGAGCTGTGAACAGGCGAGTTTGAGTGGGAGTTCTGTTGGAGGAGAAGGTATTTGTGTGTGTTTGGTTTTGTATTGGTAGTATCTGTATGTGCAGAGGCTTGGAGGGGCTTTGTGCTGGGAGAGAAGCTGAGCCCTGATTAGGGGGCGGGGCTTCACTGACTAGGGGTCCTATAAAGGTAGAAGCCAGTCAGGCAGCGGCACAGGAGCTAGCAAACAGAGCTGTAACCAGGGGAGTTTGAGTGGGAGTTCTGTTGGAGGAGAAGGTATTTGTCTGTGTTTGGATTTGTATTGTCAGTATCTGTATGTGTAGGGGCTTTGTGCTGGGAGAGAAGCTGAGCCCTGATTAGGGGGCGGGGCTTCACTGACTAGGGGTCCTATAAAGGTAGCAGCCAGTCAGGCAGCGGAACAGACAGCTGCAGTGGCACAGGAGCTATCAAACAGAGCTGTAAACAGGGGAGTTTGAGTGGGAGTTCTGTTGGAGGAGATGGTATTTGTGTGTGTTTGGTTTTGTATTGGTAGTATCTGTATGTGTATTGGTTTGAAGGGGCTTTGTGCTTGGAGAGAAGCTGAGCCGTGATTAGGGGGCGGGGCTTCACTGACTAGGGTTCCTGTAAAGGTAGAAGCCAGTCAGGCAGCGGAACAGACAGCTGCAGTGGCACAGGAGCTATCAAACAGAGCTGTAAACAGGGGAGTTTGAGTGGGAGTTCTGTTGGAGGAGAAGGTATTTGTGTGTGTTTGGATTTTTATTGGTAGTATCTGTATGTGCAGGGGCTTTGTGCTGGGAGAGAAGCTGAGCCCTGATTAGGGGGCGGGGCTTCCCTGACTAGGGGTCCTATAAAGGTAGCAGCCAGTCAGGCAGCGGCAAAGGAGCTAGCAAACAGAGCTGTAAACAGGGGAGTTTGAGTTGGACTTCTGTTGGAGGAGAAGATATTTGTGTGTGTTTGGTTTTGTATTGGTAGTATCTGTATGTGTAGGGGCTTAGTGCTGGGAGAGAAGCTGAGCCCTGATTTGGGGGCGGGGCTTCACTGACTAGGGGTCCAAAAAAGGTATCTGCCAGTCAGACAGCGGCACAGGAGCTAGCAAACAGAGCTGTAAGCAGGGGAGTTTGAGTGGGATTTCTGTTGGAGGAGGAGGTATTTGTCTGTGTTTGGTTTTGTATTGGTAGTATCTGTATGTGTAGAGGCTTGGAGGGGCTTTGTGCTGGGAGAGAAGCTGAGCCCTGATTAGGGGGCGGGGCTTCCCTGACTAGGGGTCCTATAAAGGTAGCAGCCAGTCAGACAGCGGCTCAGGAGCTAGCAAACAGAGCTGTGAACAGGGGAGTTGGAGTGGGAGTTCTGTTGGAGGAGAAGGTATTTGTGTGTGTTTGGTTTTGTATTGGTAGTATCTGTATGTGCCGAGGCTTGGAGGGGCTTTGTGATGGGAGGGAAGCTGAGCCCTGATTAGGGGGCGGGGCTTCACTGACTAGGGGTCCTATAAAGGTAGCAGCCAGTCAGGCAGCGGCACAGACAGCTGCAGTGGCACAGGAGCTAGCAAACAGAGCTCTAAACAGGGGAGTTTGAGTGGGAGTTCTGTTGGAGGAGAAGGTATTTGTGTGTGTTTGGTTTTGTATTGGTAGTATCTGTATGTGTAGGGGCTTTGTGCTGGGAGAGAAGCAAAGCCCTGATTAGGGGGCGGGGCTTCACTGACTAGGGGTCCTATAAAGGTAGCAGCCAGTCAGACAGCGGCTCAGGAGCGAGCAAACAGAGCTGTAAGCAGGGCAGTTTGAGTGGGAGTTCTGTTGGAGGAGAAGATATTTGTGTGTGTTTGGTTTTGTATTTGGTAGTATCTGTATGTGTCGAGGCTTGGAGGGGCTTTGTGCTGGGAGAGAAGCTGAGCCCTGATTAGGGGGCGGGGCTTCACTGACTAGGGGTCCTATAAAGGTAGCAGACAGTCAGGCAGCGGCACAGGAGCTAGCAAACAGAGCTGTAAACAGGGGAGTTTGAGTGAGAGTTCTGTTGGAGGAGAAGGTATTTGTGTGTGTTTGGATTTTTATTGTCAGTATCTGTATGTGTAGGGGCTTTGTGCTGGGAGAGAAGCTGAGCCCTGATTAGGGGGCGGGGCTTCACTGACTAGGGGTCCTATAAAGGTAGCAGACAGTCAGGCAGCGGCACAGGAGCTAGCAAACAGAGCTGTAAACAGGGGAGTTTGGGTGAGAGTTCTGTTGGAGGAGAAGGTATTTGTGTGTGTTTGGTTTTGTATTGGTAGTATCTGTATGTGTAGGGGCTTTGTGCTGGGAGAGAAGCAAAGCCCTGATTAGGGGGCGGGGCTTCACTGACTAGGGTCCTATAAAGGTAGCAGCCAGTCAGACAGCGGCTCAGGAGCGAGCAAACAGAGCTGTAAGCAGGGGAGTTTGAGTGGGAGTTCTGTTGGAGAAGAAGGTATTTGTGTGTGTTTGGTTTTGTATTTGGTAGTATCTGTATGTGTCGAGGCTTGGAGGGGCTTTGTGCTGGGAGAGAAGCTGAGCCCTGATTAGGGGGCGGGGCTTCACTGACTAGCGGTCCTATAAAGGTAGCAGCCAGTCAGGCAGCGGCACAGGAGCTAGCAAACAGAGCTGTAAACAGGGGAGTTTGAGTGGGAGTTCTGTTGGAGGAGAAGGTATTTGTGTGTTTTTTTGTATTGGTAGTATCTGTATGTGTAGAGGCTTGGAGGGGCTTTGTGCTGGGAGAGAAGCTGAGCCCTGATTAGGGGGCGGGGCTTCACTGACTAGCGGTCCTATAAAGGTAGCAGCCAGTCAGGCAGTGGCAGACAGCTGCAGCAGAACAGGAGCTAGCAAACAGAGCTGTAAACAGGGGAGTTTGTGTGGGAGTTCTGTTGGAGGAGAAGGTATTTGTGTGTGTTTGGTTTTGCATTGGTAGTATTTGTATGTGTAGAGGCTTGGAGGGGCTTTGTGCTGGGAGACAAGCTGAGCCCTGATTAGGGGGCGGGGCTTCACTGACTAGGGGTCCTATAAAGGTAGCAGCCAGTCAGGCAGCGGTACAGGAGCTAGCAAACAGAGCTGTGAACGGGGGAGTTTGAGTGGGAGTTCTGTTGGAGGAGAAGGTATTTGTCTGTGTTTTTGTATTGGTATTATCTGTATGTGTAGAGGCTTGGAGGGGCTTTGTGCTTGGGAGAGAAGCTGGGCCCTGATCAGGGGGCGGGACTGCACTGACTAGGGGTCCTATAAAGGTAGCAGCCAGTCAGGCATCGGCACAGACAGCTGCAGCGGCACAGGAGCTTGCAAACAGCTGTAAACAGGGGAGTTTGAGTGGGAGTTCTGTTGGAGGAGAAGGTATTTGTGTGTGTTTGGTTTTGTATTGGTAGTATCTGTATGTGTAGGGGCTTTGTGCTGGGAGAGAAGCAAAGCCCTGATTAGGGGGCGGGGCTTCACTGACTAGGGGTCCTATAAAGGTAGCAGCCAGTCAGACAGCGGCTCAGGAGCGAGCAAACAGAGCTGTAAGCAGGGGAGTTTGAGTGGGAGTTCTGTTGGAGGAGAAGGTATTTGTGTGTGTTTGGTTTTGTATTGGTAGTATCTGTATGTGTAGAGGCTTGGAGGGGCTTTGTGCTGGGAGGGAAGCTGAGCCCTGATTAGGGGGCGGGGCTTCACTGACTAGGGTTCCTATAAAGGTAGCAGCCAGTCAGGCAGCGGAACAGACAGCTGCAGTGGCACAGGAGCTATCAAACAGAGCGGTAAACAGGGGAATTTTAGTGGGAGTTCTGTTGGAGGAGAAGGTATTTGTGTGTGTTTGGATTTGTATTGTCAGTATCTGTATGTGCAGGGGCTTTGTGCTGGGAGAGAAGCTGAGCCCTGATTAGGGGGCGGGGCTTCACTGACTAGGGGTCCTATAAAGGTAGCAGCCAGTCAGACAGCGGCACAGGAGCTAGCAAACAGAGCTGTAAGCAGGGGAGTTTGAGTGGGAGTTCTGTTGGAGGAGGAGGTATTTGTCTGTGTTTGGTTTTGTATTGGTAGTATCTGTATGTGTAGAGGCTTGGAGGGGCTTTGTGCTGGGAGAGAAGCTGAGCCCTGATTAGGGGGCGGGGCTTCACTGACTTGGGGTCCTATAAAGGTAGCAGCCAGTCAGGCAGCGGCACAGGAGCTAGCAAACAGAGCTGTAAACAGGGGAGTTTGAGTTGGAGTTCTGTTGGAGGAGAAGGTATTTGTGTGTGTTTGGTTTTGTATTGGTAGTATCTGTATGTGTAGGGGCTTTGTGCTGGGAGAGAAGCTGAGCCCTGATTAGGGGGCGGGGCTTCACTGACTAGGGGTCCTATAAAGGTAGCAGCCAGTCAGGCAGCGGAACAGACAGCTGCAGTGGCACAGGAGCTATCAAACAGAGCTGTAAACAGGGGAGTTTGAGTGGGAGTTCTGTTGGAGGAGATGGTATTTGTGTGTGTTTGGTTTTGTATTGGTAGTATCTGTATGTGTATTGGTTTGAAGGGGCTTTGTGCTTGGAGAGAAGCTGAGCCGTGATTAGGGGGCGGGGCTTCACTGACTAGGGTTCCTGTAAAGGTAGAAGCCAGTCAGGCAGCGGAACAGACAGCTGCAGTGGCACAGGAGCTATCAAACAGAGCTGTAAACAGGGGAGTTTGAGTGGGAGTTCTGTTGGAGGAGAAGGTATTTGTGTGTGTTTGGATTTTTATTGGTAGTATCTGTATGTGCAGGGGCTTTGTGCTGGGAGAGAAGCTGAGCCCTGATTAGGGGGCGGGGCTTCCCTGACTAGGGGTCCTATAAAGGTAGCAGCCAGTCAGGCAGCGGCAAAGGAGCTAGCAAACAGAGCTGTAAACAGGGGAGTTTGAGTTGGAGTTCTGTTGGAGGAGAAGATATTTGTGTGTGTTTGGTTTTGTATTGGTAGTATCTGTATGTGTAGGGGCTTAGTGCTGGGAGAGAAGCTGAGCCCTGATTTGGGGGCGGGGCTTCACTGACTAGGGGTCCAAAAAAGGTATCTGCCAGTCAGACAGCGGCACAGGAGCTAGCAAACAGAGCTGTAAGCAGGGGAGTTTGAGTGGGATTTCTGTTGGAGGAGGAGGTATTTGTCTGTGTTTGGTTTTGTATTGGTAGTATCTGTATGTGTAGAGGCTTGGAGGGGCTTTGTGCTGGGAGAGAAGCTGAGCCCTGATTAGGGGGCGGGGCTTCCCTGACTAGGGGTCCTATAAAGGTAGCAGCCAGTCAGACAGCGGCTCAGGAGCTAGCAAACAGAGCTGTGAACAGGGGAGTTTGAGTGGGAGTTCTGTTGGAGGAGAAGGTATTTGTGTGTGTTTGGTTTTGTATTGGTAGTATCTGTATGTGCCGAGGCTTGGAGGGGCTTTGTGATGGGAGGGAAGCTGAGCCCTGATTAGGGGGCGGGGCTTCACTGACTAGGGGTCCTATAAAGGTAGCAGCCAGTCAGGCAGCGGCACAGACAGCTGCAGTGGCACAGGAGCTAGCAAACAGAGCTCTAAACAGGGGAGTTTGAGTGGGAGTTCTGTTGGAGGAGAAGGTATTTGTGTGTGTGTGTTTTTGTATTGGTAGTATCTGTATGTGCAGAGGCTTGGAGGGGCTTTGTGCTGGGAGAGAAGCTGAGCCCTGATTAGGGGGCGGGGCTTCACTGACTAGGGGTCCTATAAAGGTAGCAGCCAGTCAGGCAGCGGCACAGACAGCTGCAGTGGCACAGGAGCTAGCAAACAGAGCTGTAAACAGGGGAGTTTGAGTGGGAGTTCTGTTGGAGGAGAAGGTATTTGTGTGTGTGTGTTTTTGTATTGGTAGTATCTGTATGTGTATTGGTTTGAAGGGGCTTTGTGCTTGGAGAGAAGCTGAGCCCTGATTAGGGGGCGGGGCTTCACTGACTAGGGGTCCTATAAAGGTAGCAGACAGTCAGGCAGCGGCACAGGAGCTAGCAAACAGAGCTGTAAACAGGGGAGTTTGAGTGAGAGTTCTGTTGGAGGAGAAGGTATTTGTGTGTGTTTGGTTTTGTATTGGTAGTATCTGTATGTGTAGGGGCTTTGTGCTGGGAGAGAAGCAAAGCCCTGATTAGGGGGCGGGGCTTCACTGACTAGGGGTCCTATAAAGGTAGCAGCCAGTCAGACAGCGGCTCAGGAGCGAGCAAACAGAGCTGTAAGCAGGGCAGTTTGAGTGGGAGTTCTGTTGGAGGAGAAGATATTTGTGTGTGTTTGGTTTTGTATTTGGTAGTATCTGTATGTGTCGAGGCTTGGAGGGGCTTTGTGCTGGGAGAGAAGCTGAGCCCTGATTAGGGGGCGGGGCTTCACTGACTAGGGGTCCTATAAAGGTAGCAGACAGTCAGGCAGCGGCACAGGAGCTAGCAAACAGAGCTGTAAACAGGGGAGTTTGAGTGAGAGTTCTGTTGGAGGAGAAGGTATTTGTGTGTGTTTGGATTTTTATTGTCAGTATCTGTATGTGTAGGGGCTTTGTGCTGGGAGAGAAGCTGAGCCCTGATTAGGGGGCGGGGCTTCACTGACTAGGGGTCCTATAAAGGTAGCAGACAGTCAGGCAGCGGCACAGGAGCTAGCAAACAGAGCTGTAAACAGGGGAGTTTGGGTGAGAGTTCTGTTGGAGGAGAAGGTATTTGTGTGTGTTTGGTTTTGTATTGGTAGTATCTGTATGTGTAGGGGCTTTGTGCTGGGAGAGAAGCAAAGCCCTGATTAGGGGGCGGGGCTTCACTGACTAGGGTCCTATAAAGGTAGCAGCCAGTCAGACAGCGGCTCAGGAGCGAGCAAACAGAGCTGTAAGCAGGGGAGTTTGAGTGGGAGTTCTGTTGGAGAAGAAGGTATTTGTGTGTGTTTGGTTTTGTATTTGGTAGTATCTGTATGTGTCGAGGCTTGGAGGGGCTTTGTGCTGGGAGAGAAGCTGAGCCCTGATTAGGGGGCGGGGCTTCACTGACTAGCGGTCCTATAAAGGTAGCAGCCAGTCAGGCAGCGGCACAGGAGCTAGCAAACAGAGCTGTAAACAGGGGAGTTTGAGTGGGAGTTCTGTTGGAGGAGAAGGTATTTGTGTGTTTTTTTGTATTGGTAGTATCTGTATGTGTAGAGGCTTGGAGGGGCTTTGTGCTGGGAGAGAAGCTGAGCCCTGATTAGGGGGCGGGGCTTCACTGACTAGCGGTCCTATAAAGGTAGCAGCCAGTCAGGCAGTGGCAGACAGCTGCAGCAGCACAGGAGCTAGCAAACAGAGCTGTAAACAGGGGAGTTTGTGTGGGAGTTCTGTTGGAGGAGAAGGTATTTGTGTGTGTTTGGTTTTGCATTGGTAGTATTTGTATGTGTAGAGGCTTGGAGGGGCTTTGTGCTGGGAGACAAGCTGAGCCCTGATTAGGGAGCGGGGCTTCACTGACTAGGGGTCCTATAAAGGTAGCAGCCAGTCAGGCAGCGGTACAGGAGCTAGCAAACAGAGCTGTGAACGGGGGAGTTTGAGTGGGAGTTCTGTTGGAGGAGAAGGTATTTGTCTGTGTTTTTGTATTGGTATTATCTGTATGTGTAGAGGCTTGGAGGGGCTTTGTGCTTGGGAGAGAAGCTGGGCCCTGATCAGGGGGCGGGACTGCACTGACTAGGGGTCCTATAAAGGTAGCAGCCAGTCAGGCATCGGCACAGACAGCTGCAGCGGCACAGGAGCTTGCAAACAGCTGTAAACAGGGGAGTTTGAGTGGGAGTTCTGTTGGAGGAGAAGGTATTTGTGTGTGTTTGGTTTTGTATTGGTAGTATCTGTATGTGTAGGGGCTTTGTGCTGGGAGAGAAGCAAAGCCCTGATTAGGGGGCGGGGCTTCACTGACTAGGGGTCCTATAAAGGTAGCAGCCAGTCAGACAGCGGCTCAGGAGCGAGCAAACAGAGCTGTAAGCAGGGGAGTTTGAGTGGGAGTTCTGTTGGAGGAGAAGGTATTTGTGTGTGTTTGGTTTTGTATTTGGTAGTATCTGTATGTGTCGAGGCTTGGAGGGGCTTTGTGCTGGGAGAGAAGCTGAGCCCTGATTAGGGGGCGGGGCTTCACTGACTAGGGGTCCTATAAAGGTAGCAGCCAGTCAGGCAGCGGCACAGACAGCTGCAGCGGCACAGGAGCTAGCAAACAGAGCTGTAAACAGGGGAGTTTGAGTGGGAGTTCTGTTGGAGGAGAAGGTATTTGTGTGTGTTTGGTTTTGTATTGGTAGTATCTGTATGTGTAGAGGCTTGGAGGGGCTTTGTGCTGGGAGGGAAGCTGAGCCCTGATTAGGGGGCGGGGCTTCACTGACTAGGGGTCCTATAAAGGTAGCAGCCAGTCAGGCATCGGCACAGACAGCTGCAGCGGCACAGGAGCTAGCAAACAGAGCTGTAAACAGGGGAGTTTGAGTGGGAGTTCTGTTGGAGGAGAAGGTATTTGTGTGTGTTTGGTTTTGTATTGGTAGTATCTGTATGTGTAGGGGCTTTGTGCTGGGAGAGAAGCTGAGCCCTGATTTGGGGGCGGGGCTTCACTGACTAGGGGTCCTATAAAG
The DNA here is from genome assembly GCF_965140295.1 of Lepidochelys olivacea. Classification (NCBI taxonomy): domain Eukaryota; kingdom Metazoa; phylum Chordata; order Testudines; family Cheloniidae; genus Lepidochelys; species Lepidochelys olivacea. Next base: position 340,571 of record NC_140432.1, on the reverse strand, counting down.
GTAGCAGCCAGTCAGACAGCGGCACAGGAGCTAGCAAACAGAGCTGTAAGCAGGGGAGTTTGAGTGGGAGTTCTGTTGGAGGAGGAGGTATTTGTCTGTGTTTGGTTTTGTATTGGTAGTATCTGTATGTGTAGAGGCTTGGAGGGGCTTTGTGCTGGGAGAGAAGCTGAGCCCTGATTAGGGGGCGGGGCTTCACTGACTTGGGGTCCTATAAAGGTAGCAGACAGTCAGGCAGCGGCACAGGAGCTAGCAAACAGAGCTGTAAACAGGGGAGTTTGAGTGGGAGTTCTGTTGGAGGAGAAGGTATTTGTGTGTGTTTGGTTTTGTATTGGTAGTATCTGTATGTGTAGGGGCTTTGTGCTGGGAGAGAAGCTGAGCCCTGATTAGGGAGCGGGGCTTCACTGACTTGGGGTCCTATAAAGGTAGCAGCCAGTGAGGCAGCGGCACAGGAGCTAGCAAACAGAGCTGTAAACAGGGGAGTTTTGTGGGAGTTCTGTTGGAGGAGATGGTATTTGTGTGTGTTTGGTTTTGTATTGGTAGTATCTGTATGTGTATTGGTTTGAAATGGCTTTGTGCTTGGAGAGAAGCTGAGCCCTGATTAGGGAGCGGGGCTTCACTGACTTGGGGTCCTATAAAGGTAGGAGCCAGTCAGACAGCGCCACAGGAGCTAGCAAACAGAGCTGTAAGCAGGGGAGTTTTGTGGGAGTTACGTTGGGTGAGATGGTATTTGTGTGTGTTTGGTTTTGTATTGGTAGTATCTGTATGTGTATTGGTTTGAAATGGCTTTGTGCTTGGAGAGAAGCTGAGCCCTGATTAGGGGGCGGGGCTTCACTGACTAGGTGTCCTATAAAGGTTGGAGCCAGTCAGACAGCGGAACAGACAGCTGCAGTGGCACAGGAGCTATCAAACAGAGCTGTAAACAGGGGAATTTGAGTGGGAGTTCTGTTGGAGGAGAAGGTATTTGTGTGTGTTTGGATTTGTATTGTCAGTATCTGTATGTGCAGGGGCTTTGTGAGGGAGAGAAGCTGAGCCCTGATTAGGGGGCGGGGCTTCACTGACTAGGGGTCCTATAAAGGTAGCAGCCAGTCAGACAGCGGCTCAGGAGCTAGCAAACAGAGCTGTAAGCAGGGGAGTTTGAGTGGGAGTTCTGTTGGAGGAGATGGTATTTGTGTGTGTTTGGTTTTCTATTGGTAGTATCTGTATGTGTAGGTGTTTGGCGGGGCTTTGTGCTTGGAGAGAAGCTGAGCCCTGATTAGGGGGCGGGGCTTCACTGACTAGGGGTCCTATAAAGGTAGCAGCCAGTCAGACAGCGGCTCAGGAGCGAGCAAACAGAGCTGTAAGCAGGGGAGTTTGAGTGGGAGTTCTGTTGGAGGAGAAGATATTTGTGTGTGTTTGGTTTTGTATTTGGTAGTATCTGTATGTGTCGAGGCTTGGAGGGGCTTTGTGCTGGGAGAGAAGCTGAGCCCTGATTAGGGGGCGGGGCTTCACTGACTAGGGGTCCTATAAAGGTAGCAGACAGTCAGGCAGCGGCACAGGAGCTAGCAAACAGAGCTGTAAACAGGGGAGTTTGAGTGAGAGTTCTGTTGGAGGAGAAGGTATTTGTGTGTGTTTGGATTTTTATTGTCAGTATCTGTATGTGTAGGGGCTTTGTGCTGGGAGAGAAGCTGAGCCCTGATTAGGGGGCGGGGCTTCACTGACTAGGGGTCCTATAAAGGTAGCAGACAGCCAGGCAGCGGCACAGGAGCTAGCAAACAGAGCTGTAAACAGGGGAGTTTGGGTGAGAGTTCTGTTGGAGGAGAAGGTATTTGTGTGTGTTTGGTTTTGTATTGGTAGTATCTGTATGTGTAGGGGCTTTGTGCTGGGAGAGAAGCAAAGCCCTGACTAGGGGGCGGGGCTTCACTGACTAGCGGTCCTATAAAGGTAGCAGCCAGTCAGGCAGCGGCACAGGAGCTAGCAAACAGAGCTGTAAACAGGGGAGTTTGAGTGGGAGTTCTGTTGGAGGAGAAGGTATTTGTGTGTTTTTTTGTATTGGTAGTATCTGTATGTGTAGAGGCTTGGAGGGGCTTTGTGCTGGGAGAGAAGCTGAGCCCTGATTAGGGGGCGGGGCTTCACTGACTAGCGGTCCTATAAAGGTAGCAGCCAGTCAGGCAGTGGCAGACAGCAGCAGCAGCACAGGAGCTAGCAAACAGAGCTGTAAACAGGGGAGTTTGTGTGGGAGTTCTGTTGGAGGAGAAGGTATTTGTGTGTGTTTGGTTTTGCATTGGTAGTATTTGTATGTGTAGAGGCTTGGAGGGGCTTTGTGCTGGGAGACAAGCTGAGCCCTGATTAGGGGGCGGGGCTTCACTGACTAGGGGTCCTATAAAGGTAGCAGCCAGTCAGGCAGCGGTACAGGAGCTAGCAAACAGAGCTGTGAACGGGGGAGTTTGAGTGGGAGTTCTGTTGGAGGAGAAGGTATTTGTCTGTGTTTTTGTATTGGTATTATCTGTATGTGTAGAGGCTTGGAGGGGCTTTGTGCTGGGAGAGAAGCTGGGCCCTGATCAGGGGGCGGGACTGCACTGACTAGGGGTCCTATAAAGGTAGCAGCCAGTCAGGCAGCGGAACAGACAGCTGCAGTGGCACAGGAGCTATCAAACAGAGCTGTAAACAGGGGAGTTTGAGTGGGAGTTCTGTTGGAGGAGATGGTATTTGTGTGTGTTTGGTTTTGTATTGGTAGTATCTGTATGTGTATTGGTTTGAAGGGGCTTTGTGCTTGGAGAGAAGCTGAGCCCTGATTAGGGGGCGGGGCTTCACTGACTAGGGTTCCTGTAAAGGTAGAAGCCAGTCAGGCAGCGGAACAGACAGCTGCAGTGGCACAGGAGCTATCAAACAGAGCTGTAAACAGGGGAGTTTGAGTGGGAGTTCTGTTGGAGGAGAAGGTATTTGTGTGTGTTTGGATTTGTACTGGTAGTATCTGTATGTGCAGGGGCTTTGTGCTGGGAGAGAAGCTGAGCCCTGATTAGGGGGCGAGGCTTCCCTGACTAGGGGTCCTATAAAGGTAGCAGCCAGTCAGGCAGCGGCAAAGGAGCTAGCAAACAGAGCTGTAAACAGGGGAGTTTGAGTTGGAGTTCTGTTGGAGGAGAAGATATTTGTGTGTGTTTGGTTTTGTATTGGTAGTATCTGTATGTGTAGGGGCTTAGTGCTGGGAGAGAAGCTGAGCCCTGATTTGGGGGCGGGGCTTCACTGACTAGGGGTCCTATAAAGGTAGCAGCCAGTCAGGCAGCGGCACAGGAGCTAGCAAACAGAGCTGTAAACAGGGGAGTTTGAGAGGGAGTTCTGTTGGAGGAGATGGTATTTGTGTGTGTTTGGTTTTGTATTGGTAGTATCTGTATGTGTAGGGGCTTTGTGCTTGGAGAGAAGCTGAGCCCTGATTAGGGGGCGGCGCTTCACTGACTAGGTGTCCTATAAAGGTTGGAGCCAGTCAGGTAGCGGCACAGACAGCTGCAGTGGCACAGGAGCTATCAAACAGAGCTGTAAACAGGGGAATTTGAGTGGGAGTTCTGTTGGAGGAGAAGGTATTTGTGTGTGTTTGGATTTGTATTGTCAGTATCTGTATGTGCAGGGGCTTTGTGCTGGGAGAGAAGCTGAGCCCTGATTAGGGGGCGGGGCTTCCCTGACTAGGGGTCCTATAAAGGTAGCAGCCAGTCAGACAGCGGCTCAGGAGCTAGCAAACAGAGCTGTGAACAGGGGAGTTTGAGTGGGAGTTCTGTTGGAGGAGAAGGTATTTGTGTGTGTTTGGTTTTGTATTGGTAGTATCTGTATGTGCCGAGGCTTGGAGGGGCTTTGTGATGGGAGGGAAGCTGAGCCCTGATTAGGGGGCGGGGCTTCACTGACGAGGGGTCCTATAAAGGTAGCAGCCAGTCAGGCAGCGGCACAGACAGCTGCAGTGGCACAGGAGCTAGCAAACAGAGCTCTAAACAGGGGAGTTTGAGTGGGAGTTCTGTTGGAGGAGAAGGTATTTGTGTGTGTTTGCTTTTGTATTGGTAGTATCTGTATGTGCAGAGGCTTGGAGGGGCTTTGTGCTGGGAGAGAAGCTGAGCCCTGATTAGGGGGCGGGGCTTCACTGACTAGGGGTCCTATAAAGGTAGCAGCCAGTCAGGCAGCGGCACAGACAGCTGCAGCGGCACAGGAGCTAGCAAACAGAGCTGTGAACAGGGGAGTTTGAGTGGGAGTTCTGTTGGAGGAGAAGGTATTTGTGTGTGTGTGTTTTTGTATTGGTAGTATCTGTATGTGTAGAGGCTTTGACGGGCTTTGTGCTGGGAGAGAAGCTGAGCCCTGATTAGGGGGCGGGGCTTCACTGACTAGGGGTCCTATAAAGGTAGCAGCCAGTCAGGCAGCGGCACAGACAGCTGCAGTGGCACAGGAGCTAGCAAACAGAGCTGTAAACAGGGGAGTTTGAGTGGGAGTTCTGTTGGAGGAGATGGTATTTGTGTGTGTTTGGTTTTGTATTGGTAGTATCTGTATGTGTATTGGTTTGAAGGGGCTTTGTGCTTGGAGAGAAGCTGAGCCCTGATTAGGGGGCGGGGCTTCACTGACTAGGGGTCCTATAAAGGTAGCAGACAGTCAGGCAGCGGCACAGGAGCTAGCAAACAGAGCTGTAAACAGGGGAGTTTGAGTGAGAGTTCTGTTGGAGGAGAAGGTATTTGTGTGTGTTTGGTTTTGTATTGGTAGTATCTGTATGTGTAGGGGCTTTGTGCTGGGAGAGAAGCAAAGCCCTGATTAGGGGGCGGGGCTTCACTGACTAGGGGTCCTATAAAGGTAGCAGCCAGTCAGACAGCGGCTCAGGAGCGAGCAAACAGAGCTGTAAGCAGGGCAGTTTGAGTGGGAGTTCTGTTGGAGGAGAAGATATTTGTGTGTGTTTGGTTTTGTATTTGGTAGTATCTGTATGTGTCGAGGCTTGGAGGGGCTTTGTGCTGGGAGAGAAGCTGAGCCCTGATTAGGGGGCGGGGCTTCACTGACTAGGGGTCCTATAAAGGTAGCAGACAGTCAGGCAGCGGCACAGGAGCTAGCAAACAGAGCTGTAAACAGGGGAGTTTGAGTGAGAGTTCTGTTGGAGGAGAAGGTGTTTGTGTGTGTTTGGATTTTTATTGTCAGTATCTGTATGTGTAGGGGCTTTGTGCTGGGAGAGAAGCTGAGCCCTGATTAGGGGGCGGGGCTTCACTGACTAGGGGTCCTATAAAGGTAGCAGCCAGTCAGACAGCGGCTCAGGAGCGAGCAAACAGAGCTGTAAGCAGGGGAGTTTGAGTGGGAGTTCTGTTGGAGAAGAAGGTATTTGTGTGTGTTTGGTTTTGTATTTGGTAGTATCTGTATGTGTCGAGGCTTGGAGGGGCTTTGTGCTGGGAGAGAAGCTGAGCCCTGATTAGGGGGCGGGGCTTCACTGACTAGCGGTCCTATAAAGGTAGCAGCCAGTCAGGCAGCGGCACAGGAGCTAGCAAACAGAGCTGTAAACAGGGGAGTTTGAGTGGGAGTTCTGTTGGAGGAGAAGGTATTTGTGTGTTTTTTTGTATTGGTAGTATCTGTATGTGTAGAGGCTTGGAGGGGCTTTGTGCTGGGAGAGAAGCTGAGCCCTGATTAGGGGGCGGGGCTTCACTGACTAGCGGTCCTATAAAGGTAGCAGCCAGTCAGGCAGTGGCAGACAGCTGCAGCAGCACAGGAGCTAGCAAACAGAGCTGTAAACAGGGGAGTTTGTGTGGGAGTTCTGTTGGAGGAGAAGGTATTTGTGTGTGTTTGGTTTTGCATTGGTAGTATTTGTATGTGTAGAGGCTTGGAGGGGCTTTGTGCTGGGAGACAAGCTGAGCCCTGATTAGGGGGCGGGGCTTCACTGACTAGGGGTCCTATAAAGGTAGCAGCCAGTCAGGCAGCGGTACAGGAGCTAGCAAACAGAGCTGTGAACGGGGGAGTTTGAGTGGGAGTTCTGTTGGAGGAGAAGGTATTTGTCTGTGTTTTTGTATTGGTATTATCTGTATGTGTAGAGGCTTGGAGGGGCTTTGTGCTTGGGAGAGAAGCTGGGCCCTGATCAGGGGGCGGGACTGCACTGACTAGGGGTCCTATAAAGGTAGCAGCCAGTCAGGCATCGGCACAGACAGCTGCAGCGGCACAGGAGCTTGCAAACAGCTGTAAACAGGGGAGTTTGAGTGGGAGTTCTGTTGGAGGAGAAGGTATTTGTGTGTGTTTGGTTTTGTATTGGTAGTATCTGTATGTGTAGGGGCTTTGTGCTGGGAGAGAAGCAAAGCCCTGATTAGGGGGCGGGGCTTCACTGACTAGGGGTCCTATAAAGGTAGCAGCCAGTCAGACAGCGGCTCAGGAGCGAGCAAACAGAGCTGTAAGCAGGGGAGTTTGAGTGGGAGTTCTGTTGGAGGAGAAGGTATTTGTGTGTGTTTGGTTTTGTATTTGGTAGTATCTGTATGTGTCGAGGCTTGGAGGGGCTTTGTGCTGGGAGAGAAGCTGAGCCCTGATTAGGGGGCGGGGCTTCACTGACTAGGGGTCCTATAAAGGTAGCAGCCAGTCAGGCAGCGGCACAGGAGCTAGCAAACAGAGCTGTGAACATGGGAGTTTGAGTGGGAGTTCTGTTGGAGGAGAAGGTATGTGTGTGTGTTTTTATTTTGGTAATATCTGTATGTGTAGAGGCTTGGAGGGGCTAGGTGCTGCGAGAGAAGCTGAGCCCTGATTAGGGTGCGGGGCTTCACTGACTAGGGGTCCTATAAAGGTAGCAGCCAGTCAGGCAGTGGCACAGACAGCTGCAGTGGCACACGAGCTAGCAAACAGAGCTGTAAACAGGGGAGTTTGAGTAGGAGTTCTGTTGGAGGAGAAGGTATTTGTCTGTGTTTGGTTTTGCTTTGGTAGTATCTGTATGTGTAGAGGCTTGGAGGGGCTTTGTGCTGGGAGAGAAGTTGAGCCCTGATTAGGGGGCGGGGCTTCACTGACTAGGGGTCCTATAAAGGTAGCAGCCAGTCAGGCAGCGGCACAGGAGCTAGCAAACAGAGCTGTGAACAGGGGAGTTTGAGTGGGAGTTCTGTTGGAGGAGAAGGTATTTGTGTGTGTTTTTGTTTTGGTAGTATCTGTATGTGTAGAGGCTTGGAGGGGCTTTGTGCTGGGAGAGAAGCTGAGCCCTGATTAGGAGGCGGGGCTTCACTGACTAGGGGTCCTATAAAGGGAGCAGCCAGTCAGGCAACGGCACAGACAGCTGCAGTGGCACAGGAGCTAGCAAACAGAGCTGTAACAGGGGAGTTTGAGTGGGAGTTCTGTTGGAGGAGAAGGTATTTGTGTGTGTTTTTGTATTGGTAGTATCTGTATGTGTAGAGGTTTGAAGGGGCTTTGTGCTGGGAGAGAAGCTGAGCCCTGATTAGGGGGCGGGGCTTCACTGACTAGGGGTCCTATAAAGGTAGCAGCCAGTCAGGCATCGGCACAGACAGCTGCAGCGGCACAGGAGCTAGCAAACAGAGCTGTAAACAGGGGAGTTTGAGTGGGAGTTCTGTTGGAGGAGAAGGTATTTGTGTGTGTTTGGTTTTGTATTGGTAGTATCTGTATGTGTAGGGGCTTTGTGCTGGGAGAGAAGCTGAGCCCTGATTTGGGGGCGGGGCTTCACTGACTAGGGGTCCTATAAAGGTAGCAGCCAGTCAGACAGCGGCACAGGAGCTAGCAAACAGAGCTGTAAGCAGGGGAGTTTGAGTGGGAGTTCTGTTGGAGGAGGAGGTATTTGTCTGTGTTTGGTTTTGTATTGGTAGTATCTGTATGTGTAGAGGCTTGGAGGGGCTTTGTGCTGGGAGAGAAGCTGAGCCCTGATTAGGGGGCGGGGCTTCACTGACTTGGGGTCCTATAAAGGTAGCAGCCAGTGAGGCAGCGGCACAGGAGCTAGCAAACAGAGCTGTAAACAGGGGAGTTTTGTTGGAGTTCTGTTGGAGGAGATGGTATTTGTGTGTGTTTGGTTTTGTATTGGTAGTATCTGTATGTGTATTGGTTTGAAATGGCTTTGTGCTTGGAGAGAAGCTGAGCCCTGATTAGGGAGCGGGGCTTCACTGACTTGGGGTCCTATAAAGGTAGGAGCCAGTCAGACAGCGCCACAGGAGCTAGCAAACAGAGCTGTAAGCAGGGGAGTTTTGTGGGAGTTATGTTGGGTGAGATGGTATTTGTGTGTGTTTGGTTTTGTATTGGTAGTATCTGTATGTGTATTGGTTTGAAATGGCTTTGTGCTTGGAGAGAAGCTGAGCCCTGATTAGGGGGCGGGGCTTCACTGACTAGGTGTCCTATAAAGGTTGGAGCCAGTCAGACAGCGGAACAGACAGCTGCAGTGGCACAGGAGCTATCAAACAGAGCTGTAAACAGGGGAATTTGAGTGGGAGTTCTGTTGGAGGAGAAGGTATTTGTGTGTGTTTGGATTTGTATTGTCAGTATCTGTATGTGCAGGGGCTTTGTGAGGGAGAGAAGCTGAGCCCTGATTAGGGGGCGGGGCTTCACTGACTAGGGGTCCTATAAAGGTAGCAGCCAGTCAGACAGCGGCTCAGGAGCTAGCAAACAGAGCTGTAAGCAGGGGAGTTTGAGTGGGAGTTCTGCTGGAGGAGATGGTATTTGTGTGTGTTTGGTTTTCTATTGGTAGTATCTGTATGTGTAGGTGTTTGGCGGGGCTTTGTGCTTGGAGAGAAGCTGAGCCCTGATTAGGGGGCGGGGCTTCACTGACTAGGGGTCCTATAAAGGTAGCAGCCAGTCAGACAGCGGCTCAGGAGCGAGCAAACAGAGCTGTAAGCAGGGGAGTTTGAGTGGGAGTTCTGTTGGAGGAGAAGATATTTGTGTGTGTTTGGTTTTGTATTTGGTAGTATCTGTATGTGTCGAGGCTTGGAGGGGCTTTGTGCTGGGAGAGAAGCTGAGCCCTGATTAGGGGGCGGGGCTTCACTGACTAGGGGTCCTATAAAGGTAGCAGACAGTCAGGCAGCGGCACAGGAGCTAGCAAACAGAGCTGTGAACAGGGGAGTTTGAGTGAGAGTTCTGTTGGAGGAGAAGGTATTTGTGTGTGTTTGGATTTTTATTGTCAGTATCTGTATGTGTAGGGGCTTTGTGCTGGGAGAGAAGCTGAGCCCTGATTAGGGGGCGGGGCTTCACTGACTAGGGGTCCTATAAAGGTAGCAGACAGTCAGGCAGCGGCACAGGAGCTAGCAAACAGAGCTGTAAACAGGGGAGTTTGGGTGAGAGTTCTGTTGGAGGAGAAGGTATTTGTGTGTGTTTGGTTTTGTATTGGTAGTATCTGTATGTGTAGGGGCTTTGTGCTGGGAGAGAAGCAAAGCCCTGACTAGGGGGCGGGGCTTCACTGACTAGGGGTCCTATAAAGGTAGCAGCCAGTCAGACAGCGGCTCAGGAGCGAGCAAACAGAGCTGTAAGCAGGGGAGTTTGAGTGGGAGTTCTGTTGGAGAAGAAGGTATTTGTGTGTGTTTGGTTTTGTATTTGGTAGTATCTGTATGTGTCGAGGCTTGGAGGGGCTTTGTGCTGGGAGAGAAGCTGAGCCCTGATTAGGGGGCGGGGCTTCACTGACTAGCGGTCCTATAAAGGTAGCAGCCAGTCAGGCAGCGGCACAGGAGCCAGCAAACAGAGCTGTAAACAGGGGAGTTTGAGTGGGAGTTCTGTTGGAGGAGAAGGTATTTGTGTGTTTTTTTGTATTGGTAGTATCTGTATGTGTAGAGGCTTGGAGGGGCTTTGTGCTGGGAGAGAAGCTGAGCCCTGATTAGGGGGCGGGGCTTCACTGACTAGCGGTCCTATAAAGGTAGCAGCCAGTCAGGCAGTGGCAGACAGCTGCAGAAGCACAGGAGCTAGCAAACAGAGCTGTAAACAGGGGAGTTTGTGTGGGAGTTCTGTTGGAGGAGAAGGTATTTGTGTGTGTTTGGTTTTGCATTGGTAGTATTTGTATGTGTAGAGGCTTGGAGGGGCTTTGTGCTGGGAGACAAGCTGAGCCCTGATTAGAGGGCGGGGCTTCACTGACTAGGGGTCCTATAAAGGTAGCAGCCAGTCAGGCAGCGGTACAGGAGCTAGCAAACAGAGCTGTGAACGGGGGAGTTTGAGTGGGAGTTCTGTTGGAGGAGAAGGTATTTGTCTGTGTTTTTGTATTGGTATTATCTGTATGTGTAGAGGCTTGGAGGGGCTTTGTGCTGGGAGAGAAGCTGGGCCCTGATCAGGGGGCGGGACTGCACTGACTAGGGGTCCTATAAAGGTAGCAGCCAGTCAGGCATCGGCACAGACAGCTGCAGCGGCACAGGAGCTTGCAAACAGCTGTAAACAGGGGAGTTTGAGTGGGAGTTCTGTTGGAGGAGAAGGTATTTGTGTGTGTTTGGTTTTGTATTGGTAGTATCTGTATGTGTAGGGGCTTTGTGCTGGGAGAGAAGCAAAGCCCTGATTAGGGGGCGGGGCTTCACTGACTAGGGGTCCTATAAAGGTAGCAGCCAGTCAGACAGCGGCTCAGGAGCGAGCAAACAGAGCTGTAAGCAGGGGAGTTTGAGTGGGAGTTCTGTTGGAGGAGAAGGTATGTGTGTGTGTTTTTATTTTGGTAATATCTGTATGTGTAGAGGCTTGGAGGGGCTAGGTGCTGCGAGAGAAGCTGAGCCCTGATTAGGGTGCGGGGCTTCACTGACTAGGGGTCCTATAAAGGTAGCAGCCAGTCAGGCAGTGGCACAGACAGCTGCAGTGGCACACGAGCTAGCAAACAGAGCTGTAAACAGGGGAGTTTGAGTAGGAGTTCTGTTGGAGGAGAAGGTATTTGTCTGTGTTTGGTTTTGCTTTGGTAGTATCTGTATGTGTAGAGGCTTGGAGGGGCTTTGTGCTGGGAGAGAAGTTGAGCCCTGATTAGGGGGCGGGGCTTCACTGACTAGGGGTCCTATAAAGGTAGCAGCCAGTCAGGCAGCGGCACAGGAGCTAGCAAACAGAGCTGTGAACAGGGGAGTTTGAGTGGGAGTTCTGTTGGAGGAGAAGGTATTTGTGTGTGTTTTTGTTTTGGTAGTATCTGTATGTGTAGAGGCTTGGAGGGGCTTTGTGCTGGGAGAGAAGCTGAGCCCTGATTAGGGGGCGGGGCTTCACTGACTTGGGGTCCTATAAAGGTTGGAGCCAGTCAGACAGCGGAACAGACAGCTGCAGTGGCACAGGAGCTATCAAACAGAGCTGTAAACAGGGGAATTTGAGTGGGAGTTCTGTTGGAGGAGAAGGTATTTGTGTGTGTTTGGATTTGTATTGTCAGTATCTGTATGTGCAGGGGCTTTGTGAGGGAGAGAAGCTGAGCCCTGATTAGGGGGCGGGGCTTCACTGACTAGGGGTCCTATAAAGGTAGCAGCCAGTCAGACAGCGGCTCAGGAGCTAGCAAACAGAGCTGTAAGCAGGGGAGTTTGAGTGGGAGTTCTGTTGGAGGAGAAGGTATTTGTGTGTGTTTGGTTTTGTATTGGTAGTATCTGTATGTGCAGAGGCTTGGAGGGGCTTTGTGCTGGGAGAGAAGCTGAGCCCTGATTAGGGGGCGGGGCTTCACTGACTAGGGGTCCTATAAAGGTAGCAGCCCGTCAGGCAGCGGCACAGACAGCTGCAGCGGCACAGGAGCAAGCAAACAGAGCTGTGAACAGGGGAGTTTGAGTGGGAGTTCTGTTGGAGGATTAGGTATTTGTGTGTGTGTTTTTGTATTGGTAGTATCTGTATGTGTAGAGGCTTTGAGGGGCTTTGTGCTGGGAGAGAAGCTGAGCCCTGATTAGGGGGCGGGGCTTCACTGACGAGGGGTCCTATAAAGGTAGCAGACAGTCAGGCAGCGGCACAGGAGCTAGCAAACAGAGCTGTAAACAGGGGAGTTTGAGTGAGAGTTCTGTTGGAGGAGAAGGTATTTGTGTGTGTTTTGTTTTGTATTGGTAGTATCTGTATGTGTAGAGGCTTGGAGGGGCTTTGTGCTGGGAGGGAAGCTGAGCCCTGATTAGGGGGCGGGGCTTCACTGACTAGGGGTCCTATAAAGGTAGCAGCCAGTCAGGCAGCGGAACAGACAGCTGCAGTGGCACAGGAGCTAGCAGACAGAGCTGTAAACAGGGGAGTTTGAGTGGGAGTTCTGTTGGAGGAGAAGGTATTTGTGTGTGTTTGGTTTTGTATTGGTAGTATCTGTATGTGCAGAGGCTTGGAGGGGCTTTGTGCTGGGAGAGAAGCTGAGCCCTGATTAGGGGGCGGGGCTTCACTGACTAGGGGTCCTATAAAGGTAGCAGACAGTCAGGCAGCGGCACAGGAGCTAGCAAACAGAGCTGTAAGCAGGGGAGTTTGAGTGGGAGTTCTGTTGGAGGAGGAGGTATTTGTGTGTGTTTGGTTTTGTATTGGTAGTATCTGTATGTGTCGGGGCTTTGTGCTGGGAGAGAAGCTGAGCCCTGATTAGGGGGCGGGGCTTCACTGACTAGGGGTCCTATAAAGGTAGCAGCCAGTCAGGTAGCGGCACAGACAGCTGCAGTGGCACAGGAGCTATCAAACAGAGCTGTAAACAGGGGAATTTGAGTGGGAGTTCTGTTGGAGGAGAAGGTATTTGTGTGTGTTTGGATTTGTATTGTCAGTATCTCTATGTGCAGGGGCTTTGTGCTGGGAGAAAAGCTGAGCCCTGATTAGGGGGCGGGGCTTCCCTGACTAGGGGTCCTATAAAGGAGGCAGCCAGTCAGACAGCGGCTCAGGAGCTAGCAAACAGAGCTGTGAACAGGGGAGTTTGAGTGGGAGTTCTGTTGGAGGAGAAGGTATTTGTGTGTGTTTGGTTTTGTATTGGTAGTATCTGTACGTGCAGAGGCTTGGAGGGGCTTTGTGATGGGAGGGAAGCTGAGCCCTGATTAGGGGGCGGGGCTTCACTGACTAGGGGTCCTATAAAGGGAGCAGCCAATCAGGCAGCGGCACAGACAGCTGCAGTGGCACAGGAGCTAGCAAACAGAGCTCTAAACAGGGGAGTTTGAGTGGGAGTTCTGTTGGAGGAGAAGGTATTTGTGTGTGTTTGGTTTTGTATTGGTAGTATCTGTATGTGCAGAGGCTTGGAGGGGCTTTGTGCTGGGAGAGAAGCTGAGCCCTGATTAGGGGGCGGGGCTTCACTGACTAGGGGTCCTATAAAGGTAGCAGACAGTCAGGCAGCGGCACAGGAGCTAGCAAACAGAGCTGTAAACAGGGGAGTTTGAGTGAGAGTTCTGTTGGAGGAGAAGGTATTTGTGTGTGTTTGGTTTTGTATTGGTAGTATCTGTATGTGTAGAGGCTTGGAGGGGCTTTGTGCTCGGAGAGAAGCTGAGCCCTGATTAGGGGGCGGGGCTTCACTGACTAGGGGTCCTATAAAGGTAGCAGCCAGTCAGGCAGCGGAACAGACAGCTGCAGTGGCACAGGAGCTATCAAACAGAGCTGTAAACAGGGGAATTTGAGTGGGAGTTCTGTTGGAGGAGATGGTATTTGTGTGTGTTTGGATTTGTATTGTCAGTATCTGTATGTGCAGGGGCTTTGTGCTGGGAGAGAAGCTGAGCCCTGATTAGGGGGCGGGGCTTCCCTGACTAGGGGTCCTATAAAGGTAGCAGCCAGTCAGACAGCGGCTCAGGAGCTAGCAAACAGAGCTGTGAACAGGGGAGTTTGAGTGGGAGTTCTGTTGGAGGAGAAGGTATTTGTGTGTGTTTGGTTTTGTATTGGTAGTATCTGTATGTGCAGAGGCTTGGAGGGGCTTTGTGCTGGGAGAGAAGCTGAGCCGTGATTAGGGGGCGGGGCTTCACTGACTAGGGGTCCTATAAAGGTAGCAGACAGTCAGGCAGTGGCACAGGAGCTAGCAAACAGAGCTATAAAGAGGGGAGTTTGAGTGGGAGTTCTGTTGGAGGAGAAGGTATTTGTGTGTGTTTTTGTATTGGTATTATCTGTATGTGTAGAGGATTGGAGGGGCTTTGTGATGGGAGGGAAGCTGAGCCCTGATTAGGGGGCGGGGCTTCACTGACTAGGGGTCCCATAAAGGGAGCAGCCAATCAGGCAGCGGCACAGACAGCTGCAGTGGCACAGGAGCTAGCAAACAGAGCTGTGAACAGGCGAGTTTGAGTAGGAGTTCTGTTGGAGGAGAAGGTATTTGTGTGTGTTTGGTTTTGTATTGGTAGTATCTGTATGTGCAGAGGCTTGGAGGGGCTTTGTGCTGGGAGAGAAGCTGAGCCCTGATTAGGGGGCGGGGCTTCACTGACTAGGGGTCCTATAAAGGTAGAAGCCAGTCAGGCAGCGGCACAGACAGCTGCAGCGGCACAGGAGCGAGCAAACAGAGCTGTGAACAGGGGAGTTTGAGTGGGAGTTCTGTTGGAGGAGAAGGTATTTGTGTGTGTGTGTTTTTGTATTGGTAGTATCTGTATGTGTAGAGGCTGTGAGGGGCTTTGTGCTGGGAGAGAAGCTGAGCCCTGATTAGGGGGCGGGGCTTCACTGACTAGGGGTCCTATAAAGGTAGCAGCCAGTCAGGCAGCGGCACAGGAGCTAGCAAACAGAGCTGTAACCAGGGGAGTTTGAGTGGGAGTTCTGTTGGAGGAGAAGGTATTTGTGTGTGTGTGTTTTTGTATTGGTAGTATCTGTATGTGTAGAGGCTTTGAGGGGCTTTGTGCTGGGAGAGAAGCTGAGCCCTGATTAGGGGGCGGGGCTTCATTGACTAGGGGTCCTATAAAGGTAGCAGACAGTCAGGCAGCGGCACAGACAGCTGCAGCGGCACAGGAGCTAGCAAACAGAGCTCTAAACAGGGGAGTTTGAGTGGGAGTTCTGTTGGAGGAGAAGGTATTTGTGTGTGTTTGGTTTTGTATTGGTAGTATCTGTATGTGTAGAGGCTTGGAGGGGCTTTGTGCTGGGAGAGAAGCTGAGCCCTGATTAGGGGGCGGGGCTTCACTGACTAGGGGTCCTATAAAGGTAGCAGCCAGTCACGCAGCGGCACAGACAGCTGCAGCGGCACAGGAGCTAACAAACAGAGCTCTAAACAGGGGAGTTTGAGTGGGAGTTCTGTTGGAGGAGAAGGTATTTGTGTGTGTTTGCTTTTGTATTGGTAGTATCTGTATGTGCAGAGGCTTGGAGGGGCTTTGTGCTGGGAGAGAAGCTGAGCCCTGATTAGGGGGCGGGGCTTCACTGACTAGGGGTCCTATAAAGGTAGCAGCCAGTCAGGCAGCGGCACAGACAGCTGCAGCGGCACAGGAGCTAGCAAACAGAGCTGTGGACAGGGGAGTTTGAGTGGGAGTTCTGTTGGAGGAGAAGGTATTTGTGTGTGTGTGTTTTTGTATTGGTAGTATCTGTATGTGTAGAGGCTTTGAGGGGCTTTGTGCTGGGAGAGAAGCTGAGCCCTGATTAGGGGGCGGGGCTTCACTGACTAGGGCTCCTATAAAGGTAGCAGCCAGTCAGGCAGCGGCACAGACAGCTGCAGTGGCACAGGAGCTAGCAAACAGAGCTGTAAACAGGGGAGTTTGAGTGGGAGTTCTGTTGGAGGAGATGGTATTTGTGTGTGTTTGGTTTTGTATTGCTAGTATCTGTATGTATATTGGTTTGAAGGGGCTTTGTGCTTGGAGAGAAGCTGAGCCCTGATTAGGGGGCGGGGCTTCACTGACTTGGGTTCCTATAAAGGTAGCAGCCAGTCAGGCAGCGGAACAGACAGCTGCAGTGGCACAGGAGCTATCAAACAGAGCTGTAAACAGGGGAGTTTGAGTGGGAGTTCTGTTGGAGGAGATGGTATTTGTGTGTGTTTGGTTTTGTATTGGTAGTATCTGTATGTGTATTGGTTTGAAGGGGCTTTGTGCTTGGAGAGAAGCTGAGCCGTGATTAGGGGGCGGGGCTTCACTGACTAGGGTTCCTGTAAAGGTAGAAGCCAGTCAGGCAGCGGAACAGACAGCTGCAGTGGCACAGGAGCTATCAAACAGAGCTGTAAACAGGGGAGTTTGAGTGGGAGTTCTGTTGGAGGAGAAGATATTTGTGTGTGTTTGGTTTTGTATTGGTAGTATCTGTATGTGTAGGGGCTTTGTGCTGGGAGAGAAGCTGAGCCCTGATTTGGGGGCGGGGCTTCACTGACTAGGGGGCGGGGCTTCACTGACTAGGGGTCCTATAAAGGTAGCTGCCAGTCAGACAGCGGCACAGGAGCTAGCAAACAGAGCTGTAAGCAGGGGAGTTTGAGTGGGAGTTCTGTTGGAGGAGGAGGTATTTGTCTGTGTTTGGTTTTGTATTGGTAGTATCTGTATGTGTAGAGGCTTGGAGGGGCTTTGTGCTGGGAGAGAAGCTGAGCCCTGATTAGGGGGCGGGGCTTCACTGACTTGGGGTCCTATAAAGGTAGCAGCCAGTCAGGCAGCGGCACAGGAGCTAGCAAACAGAGCTGTAAACAGGGGAGTTTGAGTGGGAGTTCTGTTGGAGGAGATGGTATTTGTGTGTGTTTGGTTTTGTATTGGTAGTATCTGTATGTGTAGGGGCTTTGTGCTTGGAGAGAAGCTGAGCCCTGATTAGGGGGCGGGGCTTCACTGACTAGGTGTCCTATAAAGGTTGAAGCCAGTCAGACAGCGGCACAGGAGCTAGCAAAAAGAGCTGTAAACAGGGGAGTTTGAGTGGGAGTTCTGTTGGAGGAGATGGTATTTGTGTGTGTTTGGTTTTGTATTGGTAGTATCTGTATGTGTATTGGTTTGAAGGGGCTTTGTGCTTGGAGAGAAGCTGAGCCCTGATTAGGGGGCGGGGCTTCACTGACTAGGGTTCCTGTAAAGGTAGCAGCCAGTCAGGCAGCGGAACAGACAGCTGCAGTGGCACAGGAGCTATCAAACAGAGCTGTAAACAGGGGAATTTGAGTGGGAGTTCTGTTGGAGGAGAAGGTATTTGTGTGTGTTTGGATTTGTATTGTCAGTATCTGTATGTGCAGGGGCTTTGTGAGGGACAGAAGCTGAGCCCTGATTAGGGGGCGGGGCTTCACTGACTAGGGGTCCTATAAAGGTAGCAGCCAGTCAGGTAGCGGCACAGACAGCTGCAGTGGCAGAGGAGCTATCAAACAGAGCTGTAAACAGGGGAATTTGAGTGGGAGTTCTGTTGGAGGAGAAGGTATTTGTGTGTGTTTGGATTTGTATTGTCAGTATCTGTATGTGCAGGGGCTTTGTGCTGGGAGAGAAGCTGAGCCCTGATTAGGGGGCGGGGCTTCCCTGACTAGGGGTCCTATAAAGGTAGCAGCCAGTCAGACAGCGGCTCAGGAGCTAGCAAACAGAGCTCTAAACAGGGGAGTTTGAGTGGGAGTTCTGCTGGAGGAGAAGGTATTTGTGTGTGTTTGCTTTTGTATTGGTAGTATCTGTATGTGCAGAGGCTTGGAGGGGCTTTGTGCTGGGAGAGAAGCTGAGCCCTGATTAGGGGGCGGGGCTTCACTGACTAGGGGTCCTATAAAGGTAGCAGCCAGTCAGGCAGCGGCACAGACAGCTGCAGTGGCACAGGAGCTAGCAAACAGAGCTGTGAACAGGGGAGTTTGAGTGGGAGTTCTGTTGGAGGAGAAGGTATTTGTGTGTGTGTGTTTTTGTATTGGTAGTATCTGTATGTGTAGAGGCTTTGAGGGGCTTTGTGCTGGGAGAGAAGCTGAGCCCTGATTAGGGGGCGGGGCTTCACTGACTAGGGGTCCTATAAAGGTAGCAGCCAGTCAGGCAGCGGCACAGACAGCTGCAGTGGCACAGGAGCTAGCAAACAGAGCTGTAAACAGGGGAGTTTGAGTGGGAGTTCTGTTGGAGGAGATGGTATTTGTGTGTGTTTGGTTTTGTATTGGTAGTATCTGTATGTGTATTGGTTTGAAGGGGCTTTGTGCTTGGAGAGAAGCTGAGCCCTGATTAGGGGGCGGGGCTTCACTGACTAGGGTCCTATAAAGGTAGCAGACAGTCAGGCAGCGGCACAGGAGCTAGCAAACAGAGCTGTAAACAGGGGAGTTTGAGTGAGAGTTCTGTTGGAGGAGAAGGTATTTGTGTGTGTTTGGTTTTGTATTGGTAGTATCTGTATGTGTAGAGGCTTGGAGGGGCTTTGTGCTGGGAGGGAAGCTGAGCCCTGATTAGGGGGCGGGGCTTCACTGACTAGGGGTCCTATAAAGGTAGCAGCCAGTCAGGCATCGGCACAGACAGCTGCAGCGGCACAGGAGCTAGCAAACAGAGCTGTAAACAGGGGAGTTTGAGTGGGAGTTCTGTTGGAGGAGAAGGTATTTGTGTGTGTTTGGTTTTGTATTGGTAGTATCTGTATGTGTAGGGGCTTTGTGCTGGGAGAGAAGCTGAGCCCTGATCAGGGGGCGGGACTTCACTGACTAGGGGTCCTATAAAGGTAGCAGCCAGTCAGGCATCGGCACAGACAGCTGCAGCGGCACAGGAGCTTGCAAACAGCTGTAAACAGGGGAGTTTGAGTGGGAGTTCTGTTGGAGGAGAAGGTATTTGTGTGTGTTTGGTTTTGTATTGGTAGTATCTGTATGTGTAGGGGCTTTGTGCTGGGAGAGAAGCAAAGCCCTGATTAGGGGGCGGGGCTTCACTGACTAGGGGTCCTATAAAGGTAGCAGCCAGTCAGGCAGTGGCACAGGAGCTAGCAAACAGAGCTGTGAACATGGGAGTTTGAGTGGGAGTTCTGTTGGAGGAGAAGGTATGTGTGTGTGTTTTTATTTTGGTAATATCTGTATGTGTAGAGGCTTGGAGGGGCTAGGTGCTGCGAGAGAAGCTGAGCCCTGATTAGGGTGCGGGGCTTCACTGACCAGGGGTCCTATAAAGTTAGCAGCCAGTCAGGCAGTGGCACAGACAGCTGCAGTGGCACACGAGCTAGCAAACAGAGCTGTAAACAGGGGAGTTTGAGTAGGAGTTCTGTTGGAGGAGAAGGTATTTGTCTGTGTTTGGTTTTGCTTTGGTAGTATCTGTATGTGTAGAGGCTTGGAGGGGCTTTGTGCTGGGAGAGAAGTTGAGCCCTGATTAGGGGGCGGGGCTTCACTGACTAGGGGTCCTATAAAGGTAGCAGCCAGTCAGGCAGCGGCACAGGAGCTAGCAAACAGAGCTGTGAACAGGGGAGTTTGAGTGGGAGTTCTGTTGGAGGAGAAGGTATTTGTGTGTGTTTTTGTTTTGGTAGTATCTGTATGTGTAGAGGCTTGGAGGGGCTTTGTGCTGGGAGAGAAGCTGAGCCCTGATTAGGAGGCGGGGCTTCACTGACTAGGGGTCCTATAAAGGGAGCAGCCAGTCAGGCAACGGCACAGACAGTTGCACTGGCACAGGAGCTAGCAAACAGAGCTGTAAACAGGGGAGTTTGAGTGGGAGTTCTGTTGGAGGAGAAGGTATTTGTGTGTGTTTTTGTATTGGTAGTATCTGTATGTGTAGAGGTTTGAAGGGGCTTTGTGCTGGGAGAGAAGCTGAGCCCTGATTAGGGGGCGGGGCTTCACTGACGAGGGGTCCTATAAAGGTAGCAGCCAGTCAGGCAGCGGCACAGACAGCTGCAGCGGCACAGGAGCTAGCAAACAGAGCTGTAAACAGGGGAGTTTGAGTGGGAGTTCTGTTGGAGGAGAAGGTATTTGTGTGTGTTTGGTTTTGTATTGGTAGTATCTGTATGTGTAGAGGCTTGGAGGGGCTTTGTGCTGGGAGGGAAGCTGAGCCCTGATTAGGGGGCGGGGCTTCACTGACTAGGGGTCCTATAAAGGTAGCAGCCAGTCAGGCATCGGCACAGACAGCTGCAGCGGCACAGGAGCTAGCAAACAGAGCTGTAAACAGGGGAGTTTGAGTGGGAGTTCTGTTGGAGGAGAAGGTATTTGTGTGTGTTTGCTTTTGTATTAGTAGTATCTGTATGTGTAGGGGCTTTGTGCTGGGAGAGAAGCTGAGCCCTGATCAGGGGGCGGGACTTCACTGACTAGGGGTCCTATAAAGGTAGCAGCCAGTCAGGCATCGGCACAGACAGCTGCAGCGGCACAGGAGCTTGCAAACAGCTGTAAACAGGGGAGTTTGAGTGGGAGTTCTGTTGGAGGAGAAGGTATTTGTGTGTGTTTGGTTTTGTATTGGTAGTATCTGTATGTGTAGGGGCTTTGTGCTGGGAGAGAAGCAAAGCCCTGATTAGGGGGCGGGGCTTCACTGACTAGGGGTCCTATAAAGGTAGCAGCCAGTCAGGCAGTGGAACAGGAGCTAGCAAACAGAGCTGTGAACATGGGAGTTTGAGTGGGAGTTCTGTTGGAGGAGAAGGTATGTGTGTGTGTTTTTATTTTGGTAATATCTGTATGTGTAGAGGCTTGGAGGGGCTAGGTGCTGCGAGAGAAGCTGAGCCCTGATTAGGGTGCGGGGCTTCACTGACTAGGGGTCCTATAAAGGTAGTAGCCAGTCAGGCAGTGGCACAGACAGCTGCAGTGGCACACGAGCTAGCAAACAGAGCTGTAAACAGGGGAGTTTGAGTAGGAGTTCTGTTGGAGGAGAAGGTATTTGTCTGTGTTTGGTTTTGCTTTGGTAGTATCTGTATGTGTAGAGGCTTGGAGGGGCTTTGTGCTGGGAGAGAAGTTGAGCCCTGATTAGGGGGCGGGGCTTCACTGACTAGGGGTCCTATAAAGGTAGCAGCCAGTCAGGCAGCGGCACAGGAGCTAGCAAACAGAGCTGTGAACAGGGGAGTTTGAGTGGGAGTTCTGTTGGAGGAGAAGGTATTTGTGTGTGTTTTTGTTTTGGTAGTATCTGTATGTGTAGAGGCTTGGAGGGGCTTTGTGCTGGGAGAGAAGCTGAGCCCTGATTAGGAGGCGGGGCTTCACTGACTAGGGGTCCTATAAAGGGAGCAGCCAGTCAGGAAACGGCACAGACAATTGCACTGGCACAGGAGCTAGCAAACAGAGCTGTAAACAGGGGAGTTTGAGTGGGAGTTCTGTTGGAGGAGAAGGTATTTGTGTGTGTTTTTGTATTGGTAGTATCTGTATGTGTAGAGGTTTGAAGGGGCTTTGTGCTGGGAGAGAAGCTGAGCCCTGATTAGGGGGCGGGGCTTCACTGACGAGGGGTCCTATAAAGGTAGCAGCCAGTCAGGCAGCGGCACAGACAGCTGCAGCGGCACAGGACCTAGCAAACAGAGCTGTAAACAGGGGAGTTTGAGTGGGAGTTCTGTTGGAGGAGAAGGTATTTGTGTGTGTTTGGTTTTGTATTGGTAGTATCTGTATGTGTAGAGGCTTGGAGGGGCTTTGTGCTGGGAGGGAAGCTGAGCCCTGATTAGGGGGCGGGGCTTCACTGACTAGGGGTCCTATAAAGGTAGCAGCCAGTCAGGCATCGGCACAGACAGCTGCAGCGGCACAGGAGCTAGCAAACAGAGCTGTAAACAGGGGAGTTTGAGTGGGAGTTCTGTTGGAGGAGAAGGTATTTGTGTGTGTTTGGTTTTGTATTGGTAGTATCTGTATGTGTAGGGGCTTTGTGCTGGGAGAGAAGCTGAGCCCTGATTTGGGGGCGGGGCTTCACTGACTAGGGGTCCTATAAAGGTAGCAGCCAGTCAGACAGCGGCACAGGAGCTAGCAAACAGAGCTGTGAACAGGGGAGTTTGAGTGGGATTTCTGTTGGAGGAGAAGGTATTTGTGTGTGTTTTTGTTTTGGTAGTATCTGTATGTGTAGAGGCTTGGAGGGGCTTTGTGCTGGGAGAGAAGCTGAGCCCTGATTAGGATGCGGGGCTACACTGACTAGGGGTCCTATAAAGGTAGCAGCCAGTCAGGCAGCGGAACACACAGCTGCAGTGGCACAGGAGCTAGCAGACAGATCTGTAAACAGGGGAGTTTGAGTGGGAGTTCTGTTGGAGGAGAAGGTATTTGTGTGTGTTTGGTTTTGTATTGGTAGTATCTGTATGTGCAGAGGCTTGGAGGGGCTTTGTGCTGGGAGAGAAGCTGAGCCCTGATTAGGGGGCGGGGCTTCACTGACTAGGGGTCCTATAAAGGTAGCAGCCCGTCAGGCAGCGGCACAGACAGCTGCAGCGGCACAGGAGCTAGCAAACAGAGCTGTGAACAGGGGAGTTTGAGTGGGAGTTCTGTTGGAGGATTAGGTATTTGTGTGTGTGTTTTTGTATTGGTAGTATCTGTATGTGTAGAGGCTTTGAGGGGCTTTGTGCTGGGAGAGAAGCTGAGCCCTGATTAGGGGGCGGGGCTTCACTGACGAGGGGTCCTATAAAGGTAGCAGACAGTCAGGCAGCGGCACAGGAGCTAGCAAACAGAGCTGTAAACAGGGGAGTTTGAGTGAGAGTTCTGTTGGAGGAGAAGGTATTTGTGTGTGTTTTGTTTTGTATTGGTAGTATCTGTATGTGTAGAGGCTTGGAGGGGCTTTGTGCTGGGAGGGAAGCTGAGCCCTGATTAGGGGGCGGGGCTTCACTGACTAGGGGTCCTATAAAGGTAGCAGCCAGTCAGGCAGCGGAACAGACAGCTGCAGTGGCACAGGAGCTAGCAGACAGAGCTGTAAACAGGGGAGTTTGAGTGGGAGTTCTGTTGGAGGAGAAGGTATTTGTGTGTGTTTGGTTTTGTATTGGTAGTATCTGTATGTGCAGAGGCTTGGAGGGGCTTTGTGCTGGGAGAGAAGCTGAGCCCTGATTAGGGGGCGGGGCTTCACTGACTAGGGGTCCTATAAAGGTAGCAGACAGTCAGGCAGCGGCACAGGAGCTAGCAAACAGAGCTGTAAGCAGGGGAGTTTGAGTGGGAGTTCTGTTGGAGGAGGAGGTATTTGTCCGTGTTTGGTTTTGTATTGGTAGTATCTGTATGTGTAGAGGCTTGGAGGGGCTTTGTGCTGGGAGAGAAGCTGAGCCCTGATTAGGGGGCGGGGCTTCACTGACTTGGGGTCCTATAAAGGTAGCAGCCAGTCAGGCAGCGGCACAGACAGCTGCAGCGGCACAGGAGCTAGCAAACAGAGCTGTGAACAGGGGAGTTTGAGTGGGAGTTCTGTTGGAGGAGAAGGTATTTGTGTGTGTTTGGTTTTGTATTGGTAGTATCTGTATGTGTCGGGGCTTTGTGCTGGGAGAGAAGCTGAGCCCTGATTAGGGGGCGGGGCTTCACTGACTAGGGGTCCTATAAAGGTAGCAGCCAGTCAGGTAGCGGCACAGACAGCTGCAGTGGCACAGGAGCTATCAAACAGAGCTGTAAACAGGGGAATTTGAGTGGGAGTTCTGTTGGAGGAGAAGGTATTTGTGTGTGTTTGGATTTGTATTGTCAGTATCTGTATGTGCAGGGGCTTTGTGCTGGGAGAGAAGCTGAGCCCTGATTAGGGGGCGGGGCTTCCCTGACTAGGGGTCCTATAAAGGTAGCAGCCAGTCAGACAGCGGCTCAGGAGCTAGCAAACAGAGCTCTGAACAGGGGAGTTTGAGTGGGAGTTCTGTTGGAGGAGAAGGTATTTGTCTGTGTTTGGTTTTGTATTGGTAGTATCTGTATGTGCAGAGGCTTGGAGGGGCTTTGTGATGGGAGGGAAGCTGAGCCCTGATTAGGGGGCGGGGCTTCACTGACTAGGGGTCCTATAAAGGGAGCAGCCAATCAGGCAGCGGCACAGACAGCTGCAGTGGCACAGGAGCTAGAAAACAGAGCTCTAAACAGGGGAGTTTGAGTGGGAGTTCTGTTGGAGGAGAAGGTATTTGTGTGTGTTTTTGTTTTGGTAGTATCTGTATGTGTAGAGGCTTGGAGGGGCTTTGTGCTGGGAGAGAAGCTGAGCCCTGATTAGGAGGCGGGGCTTCACTGACTAGGGGTCCTATAAAGGGAGCAGCCAGTCAGGCATCGGCACAGACAGCTGCAGCGGCACAGGAGCTATCAAACAGAGCGGTAAACAGGGGAATTTGAGTGGGAGTTCTGTTGGAGGAGAAGGTATTTGTGTGTGTTTGGTTTTGTATTGGTAATATCTGTATGTGTAGGGTCTTTGTGCTGGGAGAGAAGCTGAGCCCTGATTTGGGGGCGGGGCTTCACTGACTAGGGGTCCTATAAAGGAAGCAGCCAGTCAGACAGCGGCACAGGAGCTAGCAAACAGAGCTGTAAGCAGGGGAGTTTGAGTGGGAGTTCTGTTGGAGGAGGAGGTATTTGTCTGTGTTTGGTTTTGTATTGGTAGTATCTGTATGTGTAGAGGCTTGGAGGGGCTTTGTGCTGGGAGAGAAGCTGAGCCCTGATTAGGGGGCGGGGCTTCACTGATTTGGGGTCCTATAAAGGTAGCAGCCAGTCAGGCAGCGGCACAGGAGCTAGCAAACAGAGCTGTAAACAGGGGAGTTTGAGTTGGAGTTCTGTTGGAGGAGAAGGTATTTGTGTGTATTTGGTTTTGTATTGGTAGTATCTGTATGTGTAGGGGCTTTGTGCTGGGAGAGAAGCTGAGCCCTGATTAGGGGGCGGGGCTTCACTGACTAGGGGTCCTATAAAGGTAGCAGCCAGTCAGGCAGCGGAACAGACAGCTGCAGTGTCACAGGAGCAAGCAAACAGAGCTGTAAACAGGGGAGTTTGAGTGGGAGTTCTGTTGGAGGAGAAGGGATTTGTGTGTGTTTGGTTTTGTATTGGTAGTATCTGTATGTGCAGAGGTTTGGAGGGGCTTTGTGCTGGGAGAGAAGCTGAGCCCTGATTAGGGGGCGGGGCTTCACTGACTAGGGGTCCTATAAAGGTAGCAGCCAGTCAGGCAGCAGCACAGACAGCTGCAGCGGCACAGGAGCTAGCAAACAGAGCTGTAAACGGGAGTTTGAGTGGGAGTTCTGTTGGAGGAGAAGGTATTTGTGTGTGTTTTTGTATTGGTAGTATCTGTATGTGTAGAGGTTTGAAGGGGCTTTGTGCTGGGAGAGAAGCTGAGCCCTGATTAGGGGGCGGGGCTTCACTGACTAGGGGTCCTATAAAGGTAGCAGCCAGTCAGGCAGCGGCACAGGAGCTAGCAAACAGAGCTCTAAACAGGGAGTTTGAGTGGGAGTTCTGTTTGAGGAGAAGGTATTTGTGTGTGTTTGGTTTTGTATTGGTAGTATCTGTATGTGTAGAGGCTTGGAGGGGCTTTGTGCTGGGAGAGAAGCTGAGCCCTGATTAGGGGGCGGGGCTTCCCTGACTAGGGGTCCTATAAAGGTGGCAGCCAGTCAGGCAGCGGCACAGACAGCTGCAGCGGCACAGGAGCTAGCAAACAGAGCTGTAAACAGGGGAGTTTGAGTGGGAGTTATGTTGGAGTAGAAGGTATTTGTGTGTGTTTGGTTTTGTATTAGTAGTATCTGTGTGTGTAGGGGCTTTGTGCTGGGAGAGAAGCTGAGCCCTGATTAGGGGGCGGGGCTTCACTGACTAGGGGTCCTATAAAGGTAGCAGCCAGTCAGGCAGCGGAACAGACAGCTGCAGTGGCACAGGAGCTATCAAACAGAGCTGTAAACAGGGGAATTTGAGTGGGAGTTCTGTTGGAGGAGAAGGTATTTGTGTGTGTTTGGATTTGTATTGGTAGTATCTGTATGTGCAGAGGCTTGGAGGGGCTTTGTGCTGGGAGAGAAGCTGAGCCCTGATTAGGGGGCGGGGCTTCACTGACTACGGGTCCTATAAATGTAGCAGCCAGTCAGGCAGCGGCACAGACAGCTGCAGCGGCACAGGAGCTAGCAAACAGAGCTGTAAACAGGGGAGTTTGTGTGGGAGTTCTGTTGGAGGAGAAGGTATTTGTGTGTGTTTGGTTTTGCATTGGTAGTATTTGTATGTGTAGAGGCTTGGAGGGGCTTTGTGCTGGGAGAGAAGCTGAGCCCTGATTAGGGGGCGGGGCTTCACTGACTAGGGGTCCTATAAAGGTAGCAGCCAGTCAGGCAGCGGCACAGGAGCTAGCAAACAGAGCTGTGAACGGGGGAGTTTGAGTGGGAGTTCTGTTGGAGGAGAAGGTATTTGTCTGTGTTTTTGTATTGGTATTGTCCGTATGTGTAGAGGCTTGGAGGGGCTTTGTGCTGGGAGAGAAGCTGGGACCTGATCAGGGGGCGGGGCTTCACTGACTAGGGGTCCTATAAAGGTAGCAGCCAGTCAGGCAGCGGAACAGACAGCTGCAGCGGCAGACGAGCTAGGAAACAGAGCTGTAAACAGGGGAGTTTGAGTGGGAGTTCTGTTGGAGGAGAAGGTATTTGTCTGTGTTTGGTTTTGCTTTGGTAGTATCTGTATGTGTATTGGTTTGAAGGGGCTTTGTGCTTGGAGAGAAGCTGAGCCCTGATTAGGGGGCGGGGCTGCACTGACTAGGGTTCCTGTAAAGGTAGAAGCCAGTCAGGCAGCGGAACAGACAGCTGCAGTGGCACAGGAGCTAGCAAACAGAGCTGTAAACAGGGGAGTTTGAGTGAGAGTTCTGTTGGAGGAGAAGGTATTTGTGTGTGTTTGGTTTTGTATTGGTAGTATCTGTATGTGTAGAGGCTTGGAGGAGCTTTGTGCTGGGAGGGAAGCTGAGCCCTGATTAGGGGGCGGGGCTTCACTGACTAGGGGTCCTATAAAGGTAGCAGCCAGTCAGGCATCGGCACAGACAGCTGCAGCGGCACAGGAGCTAGCAAACAGAGCTGTAAACAGGGGAGTTTGAGTGGGAGTTCAGTTGGAGGAGAAGGTATTTGTGTGTGTATGGTTTTGTATTGGTAATATCTGTATTTGTAGGGGCTTTGTGCTGGGAGAGAAGCTGAGCCCTGATTTGGGGGCGGGGCTTCACTGACTAGGGGTCCTATAAAGGTAGCAGCCAGTCAGACAGCGGCACAGGAGCTAGCAGACAGAGCTGTAAGCAGGGGAGTTTGAGTGGGAGTTCTGTTGGAGGAGGAGGTATTTGTCTGTGTTTGGTTTTGTATTGGTAGTATCTGTATGTGTAGAGGCTTGGAGGGGCTTTGTGCTGGGAGAGAAGCTGAGCCCTGATTAGGGGGCGGGGCTTCACTGACTTGGGGTCCTATAAAGGTAGCAGCCAGTCAGGCAGCGGCACAGGAGCGAGCAAACAGAGCTGTAAACAGGGGAGTTTGAGTGGGAGTTCTGTTGGAGGAGAAGGTATTTGTGTGTGTTTGGTTTTGTATTGGTAGTATCTGTATGTGTAGGGGCTTTGTGCTGGGAGAGAAGCTGAGCCCTGATTAGGGGTCGGGGCTTCACTGACTAGGGGTCCTATAAAGGTAGCAGCCAGTCAGGCATCGGCACAGACAGCTGCAGCGGCACAGGAGCTAGCAAACAGAGCTGTAAACAGGGGAGTTTGAGTGGGAGTTCAGTTGGAGGAGAAGGTATTTGTGTGTGTTTGGTTTTGTATTGGTAATATCTGTATTTGTAGGGGCTTTGTGCTTGGAGAGAAGCTGAGCCGTGATTAGGGGGCGGGGCTTCACTGACTAGGGTTCCTGTAAAGGTAGCAGCCAGTCAGGCAGCGGAACAGACAGCTGCAGTGGCACAGGAGCTATCAAACAGAGCTGTAAACAGGGGAATTTGAGTGGGAGTTCTGTTGGAGGAGAAGGTATTTGTGTGTGTTTGGATTTGAATTGTCAGTATCTGTATGTGCAGGGGCTTTGTGCTGGGAGAGAAGCTGAGCCCTGATTAGGGGGCGGGGCTTCACTGACTAGGGGTCCTATAAAGGTTGCAGACAGTCAGGCAGCGGCACAGGAGCTAGCAAACAGAGCTGTAAAGAGGAGAGTTTGAGTGGGAGTTCTGTTGGAGGAGAAGGTATTTGTGTGTGTTTTTGTATTGGTATTATCTGTATGTGTAGAGGCTTGGAGGGGCTTTGTGATGGGAGGGAAGCTGAGCCCTGATTAGGGGGCGGGGCTTCACTGACTAGGGGTCCTATAAAGGGAGCAGCCAATCAGGCAGCGGCACAGACAGCTGCAGTGGCACAGGAGCTAGCAAACAGAGCTGTAAACAGGGGAGTTTGAGTGGGAGTTCTGTTGGAGGAGGAGGTATTTGTGTTTGTTTGGTTTTGTATTGGTAGTATCCGTGTGTGTAGAGGCTTGGAGGGGCTAGGTGCTGCGAGAGAAGCTGAGCCCTGATTAGGGGGCGGGGCTTCACTGACTAGGGGTCCTATAAAGGTAGCAGCCAGTCAGGCAGTGGCACAGGAGCGAGCAAATAGAGCTGTAAACAGGGGACTTTGAGTGGGAGTTCTGTTGGAGGAGAAGGTATTTGTGTGTGTTTGTTTTTGTATTGGTAGTATCTGTATGTGTAGGGGCTTTGTGCTGGGAGAGAAGCTGAGCCCTGATTAGGGGGCGGGGCTTCACTGACTTGGTGTCCTATAAAGGTAGGAGCCAGTCAGACAGCGCCACAGGAGCTAGCAAACAGAGCTGTAAACAGGGGAGTTTGAGTGGGAGTTCTGTTGGAGGAGAAGGTATTTGTGTGTTTTTTTGTATTGGTAGTATCTGTATGTGTAGAGGCTTGCAGGGGCTTTGTGCTGGGAGAGAAGCTGAGCCCTGATTAGGGGGCGGGGCTTCACTGACTAGCGGTCCTATAAAGGTAGCAGCCAGTCAGGGAGCGGCACAGGAGCTAGCAAACAGAGCTGTAAACAGGGGAGTTTGAGTGGGAGTTCTGTTGGAGGAGAAGGTATTTGTGTGTTTTTTTGTATTGGTAGTATCTGTATGTGTAGAGGCTTGGAGGGGCTTTGTGCTGGAGAGAAGCTGAGCCCTGATTAGGGGGCGGGGCTTCACTGACTAGCGGTCCTATAAAGGTAGCAGCCAGTCAGGCAGCGGCACAGGAGCTAGCAAACAGAGCTGTGAACAGGGGAGTTTGAGTGGGAGTTCTGTTGGAGGAGAAGGTATTTGTGTGTGTTTTTGTTTTGGTAGTATCTGTATGTGTAGAGGCTTGGAGGGGCTTTGTGCTGGGAGAGAAGCTGAGCCCTGATTAGGGGGCGGGGCTTCACTGACTAGGGGTCCTATAAAGGGAGCAGCCAGTCAGGCAGCAGCACAGACAGCTGCAGTGGCACAGGAGCTAGCAAACAGAGCTGTAAACAGGGGAGTTTGAGTGGGAGTTCTGTTGGAGGAGAAGGTATTTGTGTGTGTTTGGTTTTGTATTGGTAGTATCTGTATGTGTAGAGGCTTGCAGGGGCTTTGTGCTGGGAGGGAAGCTGAGCCCTGATTAGGGGGCGGGGCTTCACTGACTAGGGGTCCTATAAAGGTAGCAGCCAGTCAGGCATCGGCACAGACAGCTGCAGTGGCACAGGAGCTAGCAAACAGAGCTGTAAACAGGGGAGTTTGAGTGGGAGTTCTGTTGGAGGAGAAGGTATTTGTGTGTGTTTGGTTTTGTATTGGTAGTATCTGTATGTGTAGGGGCTTTGTGCTGGGAGAGAAGCTGAGCCCTGATTTGGGGGCGGGGCTTCACTGACTAGGGGTCCTATAAAGGTAGCAGCCAGTCAGACAGCGGCACAGGAGCTAGCAAACAGAGCTGTCAGCAGGGGAGTTTGAGTGGGAGTTCTGTTGGAGGAGGAGGTATTTGTCTGTGTTTGGTTTTGTATTGGTAGTATCTGTATGTGTATTGGTTTGAAGGGGCTTTGTGCTTGGAGAGAAGCTGAGCCCTGATTAGGGGGCGGGGCTTCACTGACTAGGGTTCCTGTAAAGGTAGCAGCCAGTCAGGCAGCGGAACAGACAGCTGCAGCGGCAGACGAGCTAGGAAACAGAGCTGTAAACAGGGGAGTTTGAGTGGGAGTTCTGTTGGAGGAGAAGGTATTTGTCTGTGTTTGGTTTTGCTTTGGTAGTATCTGTATGTGTATTGGTTTGAAGGGGCTTTGTGCTTGGAGAGAAGCTGAGCCCTGATTAGGGGGCGGGGCTTCACTGACTAGGGTTCCTGTAAAGGTAGAAGCCAGTCAGGCAGCGGAACAGACAGCTGCAGTGGCACAGGAGCTAGCAAACAGAGCTGTAAACAGGGGAGTTTGAGTGAGAGTTCTGTTGGAGGAGAAGGTATTTGTGTGTGTTTGGTTTTGTATTGGTAGTATCTGTATGTGTAGAGGCTTGGAGGGGCTTTGTGCTGGGAGGGAAGCTGAGCCCTGATTAGGGGGCGGGGCTTCACTGACTAGGGGTCCTATAAAGGTAGCAGCCAGTCAGGCATCGGCACAGACAGCTGCAGCGGCACAGGAGCTAGCAAACAGAGCTGTAAACAGGGGAGTTTGAGTGGGAGTTCAGTTGGAGGAGAAGGTATTTGTGTGTGTTTGGTTTTGTATTGGTAATATCTGTATTTGTAGGGGCTTTGTGCTGGGAGAGAAGCTGAGCCCTGATTTGGGGGCGGGGCTTCACTGACTAGGGGTCCTATAAAGGTAGCAGCCAGTCAGACAGCGGCACAGGAGCTAGCAGACAGAGTTGTAAGCAGGGGAGTTTGAGTGGGAGTTCTGTTGGAGGAGGAGGTATTTGTCTGTGTTTGGTTTTGTATTGGTAGTATCTGTATGTGTAGAGGCTTGGAGGGGCTTTGTGCTGGGAGAGAAGGTGAGCCCTGATTAGGGGGCGGGGCTTCACTGACTTGGGGTCCTATAAAGGTAGCAGCCAGTCAGGCAGCGGCACAGGAGCGAGCAAACAGAGCTGTAAACAGGGGAGTTTGAGTGGGAGTTCTGTTGGAGGAGAAGGTATTTGTGTGTGTTTGGTTTTGTATTGGTAGTATCTGTATGTGTAGGGGCTTTGTGCTGGGAGAGAAGCTGAGCCCTGATTAGGGGTCGGGGCTTCACTGACTAGGGGTCCTATAAAGGTAGCAGCCAGTCAGGCATCGGCACAGACAGCTGCAGCGGCACAGGAGCTAGCAAACAGAGCTGTAAACAGGGGAGTTTGAGTGGGAGTTCAGTTGGAGGAGAAGGTATTTGTGTGTGTTTGGTTTTGTATTGGTAATATCTGTATTTGTAGGGGCTTTGTGCTTGGAGAGAAGCTGAGCCGTGATTAGGGGGCGGGGCTTCACTGACTAGGGTTCCTGTAAAGGTAGCAGCCAGTCAGGCAGCGGAACAGACAGCTGCAGTGGCACAGGAGCTATCAAACAGAGCTGTAAACAGGGGAATTTGAGTGGGAGTTCTGTTGGAGGAGAAGGTATTTGTGTGTGTTTGGATTTGTATTGTCAGTATCTGTATGTGCAGGGGCTTTGTGCTGGGAGAGAAGCTGAGCCCTGATTAGGGGGCGGGGCTTCACTGACTAGGGGTCCTATAAAGGTTGCAGACAGTCAGGCAGCGGCACAGGAGCTAGCAAACAGAGCTGTAAAGAGGAAGGTTTGAGTGGGAGTTCTGTTGGAGGAGAAGGTATTTGTGTGTGTTTTTGTATTGGTATTATCTGTATGTGGAGAGGCTTGGAGGGGCTTTGTGATGGGAGGGAAGCTGAGCCCTGATTAGGGGGCGGGGCTTCACTGACTAGGGGTCCTATAAAGGGAGCAGCCAATCAGGCAGCGGCACAGACAGCTGCAGTGGCACAGGAGCTAGCAAACAGAGCTGTAAACAGGGGAGTTTGAGTGGGAGTTCTGTTGGAGGAGGAGGTATTTGTGTTTGTTTGGTTTTGTATTGGTAGTATCCGTGTGTGTAGAGGCTTGGAGGGGCTAGGTGCTGCGAGAGAAGCTGAGCCCTGATTAGGGGGCGGGGCTTCACTGACTTGGTGTCCTATAAAGGTAGGAGCCAGTCAGACAGCGCCACAGGAGCTAGCAAACAGAGCTGTAAACAGGGGAGTTTGAGTGGGAGTTCTGTTGGAGGAGAAGGTATTTGTGTGTTTTTTTGTATTGGTAGTATCTGTATGTGTAGAGGCTTGCAGGGGCTTTGTGCTGGGAGAGAAGCTGAGCCCTGATTAGGGGGCGGGGCTTCACTGACTAGCGGTCCTATAAAGGTAGCAGCCAGTCAGGGAGCGGCACAGGAGCTAGCAAACAGAGCTGTAAACAGGGGAGTTTGAGTGGGAGTTCTGTTGGAGGAGAAGGTATTTGTGTGTTTTTTTGTATTGGTAGTATCTGTATGTGTAGAGGCTTGGAGGGGCTTTGTGCTGGAGAGAAGCTGAGCCCTGATTAGGGGGCGGGGCTTCACTGACTAGCGGTCCTATAAAGGTAGCAGCCAGTCAGGGAGCGGCACAGGAGCTAGCAAACAGAGCTGTAAACAGGGGAGTTTGAGTAGGAGTTCTGTTGGAGGAGAAGGTATTTGTCTGTGTTTGGTTTTGCTTTGGTAGTACCTGTATGTGTAGAGGCTTGGAGGGGCTTTGTGCTGGGAGGGAAGCTGAGCCCTGATTAGGGGGCGGGGCTTCACTGACTAGGGGTCCTATAAAGGTAGCAGCCAGTCAGGCATCGGCACAGACAGCTGCAGTGGCACAGGAGCTAGCAAACAGAGCTGTAAACAGGGGAGTTTGAGTGGGAGTTCTGTTGGAGGAGAAGGTATTTGTGTGTGTTTGGTTTTGTATTGGTAGTATCTGTATGTGTAGGGGCTTTGTGCTGGGAGAGAAGCTGAGCCCTGATTTGGGGGCGGGGCTTCACTGACTAGGGGTCCTATAAAGGTAGCAGCCAGTCAGACAGCGGCACAGGAGCTAGCAAACAGAGCTGTCAGCAGGGGAGTTTGAGTGGGAGTTCTGTTGGAGGAGAAGGTATTTGTGTGTGTTTTTGTTTTGGTAGTATCTGTATGTGTAGAGGCTTGGAGGGGCTTTGTGCTGGGAGAGAAGCTGAGCCCTGATTAGGAGGCGGGGCTTCACTGACTAGGGGTCCCATAAAGGGAGCAGCCAGTCAGGCAATGGCACAGACAGCTGCAGTGGCACAGGAGCTAGCAAACAGAGCTGTAAACAGGGGAGTTTGAGTGGGAGTTCTGTTGGAGGAGAAGGTATTTGTGTGTGTTTGGTTTTGTATTGGTAGTATCTGTATGTGTAGAGGCTTGCAGGGGCTTTGTGCTGGGAGGGAAGCTGAGCCCTGATTAGGGGGCGGGGCTTCACTGACTAGGGGTCCTATAAAGGTAGCAGCCAGTCAGGCATCGGCACAGACAGCTGCAGTGGCACAGGAGCTAGCAAACAGAGCTGTAAACAGGGGAGTTTGAGTGGGAGTTCTGTTGGAGGAAGAGGTATTTGTCTGTGTTTGGTTTTGTATTGGTAGTATCTGTATGTGTATTGGTTTGAAGGGGCTTTGTGCTTGGAGAGAAGCTGAGCCCTGATTAGGAGGCGGGGCTTCACTGACTAGGGTTCCTGTAAAGGTAGCAGCCAGTCAGGCAGCGGAACAGACAGCTGCAGCGGCAGACGAGCTAGGAAACAGAGCTGTAAACAGGGGAGTTTGAGTGGGAGTTCTGTTGGAGGAGAAGGTATTTGTCTGTGTTTGGTTTTGCTTTGGTAGTATCTGTATGTGTATTGGTTTGAAGGGGCTTTGTGCTTGGAGAGAAGCTGAGCCCTGATTAGGGGGCGGGGCTTCACTGACTAGGGTTCCTGTAAAGGTAGAAGCCAGTCAGGCAGCGGAACAGACAGCTGCAGTGGCACAGGAGCTAGCAAACAGAGCTGTAAACAGGGGAGTTTGAGTGAGAGTTCTGTTGGAGGAGAAGGTATTTGTGTGTGTTTGGTTTTGTATTGGTAGTATCTGTATGTGTAGAGGCTTGGAGGGGCTTTGTGCTGGGAGGGAAGCTGAGCCCTGATTAGGGGGCGGGGCTTCACTGACTAGGGGTCCTATAAAGGTAGCAGCCAGTCAGGCATCGGCACAGACAGCTGCAGCGGCACAGGAGCTAGCAAACAGAGCTGTAAACAGGGGAGTTTGAGTGGGAGTTCAGTTGGAGTAGAAGGTATTTGTGTGTGTTTGGTTTTGTATTGGTAATATCTGTATTTGTAGGGGCTTTGTGCTGGGAGAGAAGCTGAGCCCTGATTTGGGGGCGGGGCTTCACTGACTAGGGGTCCTATAAAGGTAGCAGCCAGTCAGACAGCGGCACAGGAGCTAGCAGACAGAGCTGTAAGCAGGGGAGTTTGAGTGGGAGTTCTGTTGGAGGAGGAGGTATTTGTGTGTGTTTGGTTTTGTATTGGTAGTATCTGTATGTGTAGGGGCTTTGTGCTGGGAGAGAAGCTGAGCCCTGATTAGGGGGCGGGGCTTCACTGACTAGGGTCCTATAAAGGTTGCAGACAGTCAGGCAGCGGCACAGGAGCTAGCAAACAGAGCTGTAAAGAGGAGAGTTTGAGTGGGAGTTCTGTTGGAGGAGAAGGTATTTGTGTGTGTTTTTGTATTGGTATTATCTGTATGTGTAGAGGCTTGGAGGGGCTTTGTGATGGGAGGGAAGCTGAGCCCTGATTAGGGGGCGGGGCTTCACTGACTAGGGGTCCTATAAAGGGAGCAGCCAATCAGGCAGCGGCACAGACAGCTGCAGTGGCACAGGAGCTAGCAAACAGAGCTGTAAACAGGGGAGTTTGAGTGGGAGTTCTGTTGGAGGAGAAGGTATTTGTGTGTGTTTGTTTTTGTATTGGTAGTATCTGTATGTGTAGGGGCTTTGTGCTGGGAGAGAAGCTGAGCCCTGATTAGGGGGCGGGGCTTCACTGACTTGGTGTCCTATAAAGGTAGGAGCCAGTCAGACAGCGCCACAGGAGCTAGCAAACAGAGCTGTAAACAGGGGAGTTTGAGTGGGAGTTCTGTTGGAGGAGAAGGTATTTGTGTGTTTTTTTGTATTGGTAGTATCTGTATGTGTAGAGGCTTGCAGGGGCTTTGTGCTGGGAGAGAAGCTGAGCCCTGATTAGGGGGCGGGGCTTCACTGACTAGCGGTCCTATAAAGGTAGCAGCCAGTCAGGGAGCGGCACAGGAGCTAGCAAACAAAGCTGTAAACAGGGGAGTTTGAGTGGGAGTTCTGTTGGAGCAGAAGGTATTTGTGTGTTTTTTTGTATTGGTAGTATCTGTATGTGTAGAGGCTTGGAGGGGCTTTGTGCTGGAGAGAAGCTGAGCCCTGATTAGGGGGCGGGGCTTCACTGACTAGCGGTCCTATAAAGGTAGCAGCCAGTCAGGCAGCGGCACAGGAGCTAGCAAACAGAGCTGTGAACAGGGGAGTTTGAGTGGGAGTTCTGTTGGAGGAGAAGGTATTTCTGTGTGTTTTTGTACTGGTAGTATCTGTATGTGTAGAGGCTTGGAGGGGCTAGGTGCTGCGAGAGAAGCTGAGCCCTGATTAGGGGGCGGGGCTTCACTGACTAGGGGTCCTATAAAGGTAGCAGCCAGTCAGGCAGTGGCACAGACAGCTGCAGTGGCACACGAGCTAGCAAACAGAGCTGTAAACAGGGGAGTTTGAGTAGGAGTTCTGTTGGAGGAGAAGGTATTTGTCTGTGTTTGGTTTTGCTTTGGTAGTATCTGTATGTGTAGAGGCTTGGGGGGCTTTGTGCTGGGAGAGAAGTTGAGCCCTGATTAGGGGGCGGGGCTTCACTGACTAGGGGTCCTATAAAGGTAGCAGCCAGTCAGGCAGCGGCACAGGAGCTAGCAAACAGAGCTGTAAACAGGGGAGTTTGAGTGGGAGTTCTGTTGGAGGAGAAGGTATTTGTGTGTGTTTTTGTTTTGGTAGTATCTGTATGTGTAGAGGCTTGGAGGGGCTTTGTGCTGGGAGAGAAGCTGAGCCCTGATTAGGAGGCGGGGCTTCACTGACTAGGGGTCCTATAAAGGGAGCAGCCAGTCAGGCAATGGCACAGACAGCTGCAGTGGCACAGGAGCTAGCAAACAGAGCTGTAAACAGGGGAGTTTGAGTGGGAGTTCTGTTGGAGGAGAAGGTATTTGTGTGTGTTTTTGTATTGGTAGTATCTGTATGTGTAGAGGTTTGAAGGGGCTTTGTGCTGGGAGAGAAGCTGAGCCCTGATTAGGGGGCGGGGCTTCACTGACGAGGGGTCCTATAAAGGTAGCAGCCAGTCAGGCAGCAGCACAGACAGCTGCAGCGGCACAGGAGCTAGCAAACAGAGCTGTAAACAGGGGAGTTTGAGTGGGAGTTCTGTTGGAGGAGAAGGTATTTGTGTGTGTTTGGTTTTGTATTGGTAGTATCTGTATGTGTAGAGGCTTGCAGGGGCTTTGTGCTGGGAGGGAAGCTGAGCCCTGATTAGGGGGCGGGGCTTCACTGACTAGGGGTCCTATAAAGGTAGCAGCCAGTCAGGCATCGGCACAGACAGCTGCAGTGGCACAGGAGCTAGCAAACAGAGCTGTAAACAGGGGAGTTCGAGTGGGAGTTCTGTTGGAGGAGAAGGTATTTGTGTGTGTTTGGTTTTGTATTGGTAGTAACTGTATGTGTAGGGGCTTTGTGCTGGGAGAGAAGCTGAGCCCTGATTTGGGGGCGGGGCTTCACTGACTAGGGGTCCTATAAAGGTAGCAGCCAGTCAGACAGCGGCACAGGAGCTAGCAA
Organism: Lepidochelys olivacea; assembly: GCF_965140295.1. Classification (NCBI taxonomy): domain Eukaryota; kingdom Metazoa; phylum Chordata; order Testudines; family Cheloniidae; genus Lepidochelys; species Lepidochelys olivacea. The sequence goes on along the minus strand of NC_140432.1, from coordinate 304,473 downwards.
ACAGAGCTGTCAGCAGGGGAGTTTGAGTGGGAGTTCTGTTGGAGGAGGAGGTATTTGTCTGTGTTTGGTTTTGTATTGGTAGTATCTGTATGTGTAGAGGCTTGGAGGGGCTTTGTGCTGGGAGAGAAGCTGAGCCCTGATTAGGGGGCGGGGCTTCACTGACTTGGGGTCCTATAAAGGTAGCAGCCAGTCAGGCAGCGGCACAGGAGCTAGCAAACAGAGCTGTAAACAGGGGAGTTTTGTGGGAGTTCTGTTGGAGGAGATGGTATTTGTGTGTGTTTGGTTTTGTATTGGTAGTATCTGTATGTGTATTGGTTTGAAGGGGCTTTGTGCTTGGAGAGAAGCTGAGCCCTGATTAGGGGGCGGGGCTTCACTGACTAGGGTTCCTGTAAAGGTAGCAGCCAGTCAGGCAGCGGAACAGACAGCTGTAGTGGCACAGGAGCTATCAAACAGAGCTGTAAACAGGGGAATTTGAGTCGGAGTTCTGTTGGAGAAGGTATTTGTGTGTGTTTGGTTTTGTATTGGTAGTATCTGTATGTGTAGGGGCTTTGTGCTGGGAGAGAAGCTGAGCCCTGATTAGGGGGCGGGGCTTCACTGACTAGGTGTCCTATAAAGGTAGGAGCCAGTCAGACAGCGCCACAGGAGCTAGCAAACAGAGCTGTAAGCAGGGGAGTTTGAGTGGGAGTTATGTTGGAGGAGAAGGTATTTGTGTGTGTTTGGATTTGTATTGTCAGTATCTGTATGTGCAGGGGCTTTGTGCTGGGAGAGAAGCTGAGCCCTGATTAGGGGGCGGGGCTTCACTGACTAGGGGTCCTATAAAGGTAGCAGCCAGTCAGACAGCGGCACAGGAGCCAGCAAACAGAGCTGTAAACAGGGGAGTTTGAGTGGGAGTTCTGTTGGAGGAGATGGTATTTGTGTGTCTTTGGTTTTGTATTGGTAGTATCTGTATGTGTATTGGTTTGAAATGGCTTTGTGCTTGGAGAGAAGCTGAGCCCTGATTAGGGGGCGGGGCTTCACCGACTAGGGTTCCTGTAAAGGTAGCAGCGAGTCAGGCAGCGGAACAGACAGCTGCAGTGGCACAGGAGCTATCAAACAGAGCTGTAAACAGGGGAATTTGAGTGGGAGTTCTGTTGGAGGAGAAGGTATTTGTGTGTGTTTGGATTTGTATTGTCAGTATCTGTATGTGCAGGGGCTTTGTGCTGGGAGAGAAGCTGAGCCCTGATTAGGGGGCGGGGCGTCACTGACTAGGGGTCCTATAAAGGTAGCAGCCAGTCAGACAGCGGCTCAGGAGCTAGCAAACAGAGCTGTGAACAGGGGAGTTTGAGTGGGAGTTCTGTTGGAGGAGAAGGTATTTGCGTGTGTTTTTGTTTTGGTATTATCTGTAAGTGTAGAGGCTTGGAGGGGCTAGGTGCTGCGAGAGAAGCTGAGCCCTGATTAGGGGGCGGGGCTTCACTGACTAGGGGTCCTATAAAGGGAGCAGCCAGTCAGGCAGCGGCACAGACAGCTGCAGTGGCACAGGAGCTAGCAAACAGAGCTGGAAACAGGGGAGTTTGAGTGGGAGTTCTGTTGGAGGAGATGGTATTTGTGTGTGTTTGGTTTTGTATTGGTAGTATCTGTATGTGTAGGGGTTTGGCGGGGCTTTGTGCTTGGAGAGAAGCTGAGCCCTGATTAGGGGGCGGGGCTTCACTGACTAGGGGTCCTATAAAGGTAGCAGACAGTCAGGCAGCGGAACAGACAGCTGCAGTGGCACAGGAGCTAGCAAACAGAGCTGTGAACAGGGGAGTTTGAGTGGGAGTTCTGTTGGAGGATTAGGTATTTGTGTGTGTGTTTTTGTATTGGTAGTATATGTATGTGTCGAGGCTTTGAGGGGCTTTGTGCTGGGAGAGAAGCTGAGCCCTGATTAGGGGGCGGGGCTTCACTGACTAGGGGTCCTATAAAGGTAGCAGCCAGTCAGGCATCGGCACAGACAGCTGCAGCGGCACAGGAGCTAGCAAACAGAGCTGTAAACAGGGGAGTTTGAGTGGGAGTTCTGTTGGAGGAGAAGGTATTTGTGTGTGTTTGGTTTTGTATTGGTAATATCTGTATGTGTAGGGGCTTTGTGCTGGGAGAGAAGCTGAGCCCTGATTTGGGGCGGGGCTTCACTGACTAGGGGTCCTATAAAGGTAGCAGTCAGTCAGACAGCGGCACAGGAGCTAGCAGACAGAGCTGTAAGCACGGGAGTTTGAGTGGGAGTTCTGTTGGAGGAGGAGGTATTTGTCTGTGTTTGGTTTTGTATTTGTAGTATCTGTATGTGTAGAGGCTTGGAGGGGCTTTGTGCTGGGAGAGAAGCTGAGCCCTGATTAGGGGGCGGGGCTTCACTGACTAGGGGTCCTATAAAGGTAGCAGACAGTCAGGCAGCGGCACAGGAGCTAGCAAACAGAGCTGTAAAGAGGAGAGTTTGAGTGGGAGTTCTGTTGGAGGAGAAGGTATTTGTGTGTGTTTTTGTATTGGTATTATCTGTATGTGTAGAGGCTTGGAGGGGCTAGGTGCTGCGAGAGAAGCTGAGCCCTGATTAGGGGGCGGGGCTTGACTGACTAGGGGTCCTATAAAGGTAGCAGCCAGTCAGGCAGCGACTAAGACAGCTGCAGCGGCACAGGAGCTAGCAAACAGAGCTGTAAACAGGGGAGTTGGAGTTCTGTTGGAGGAGAAGGTATATGTGTGTGTTTGGATTTGTATTGTCAGTATCTGTATGTGTAGGGGCTTTGTGCTGGGAGAGAAGCTGAGCCCTGATTAGGGGGCGGGGCTTCTCTGACTAGGGGTCCTATAAAGGTAGCAGCCAGTCAGGCAGCGGCACAGGAGCTAGCAAACAGAGCTGTGAACAGGGGAGTTTGAGTGGGAGTTCTGTTGGAGGAGAAGGTATTTGTGTGTGTTTGGTTTTGTATTGGTAGTATCTGTATGTGTAGGGGCTTTGTGCTGGGAGAGAAGATGAGCCCTGATTAGGGGGCGGGGCTTCACTGACTAGGGGTCCTATAAAGGTAGCAGCCAGTCAGGCAGTGGCAGACAGCTGCAGCAGCACAGGAGCTAGCAAACAGAGCTGTAAACAGGGGAGTTTGTGTGGGAGTTCTGTTGGAGGAGAAGGTATTTGTGTGTGTTTGGTTTTGCATTGGTAGTATTTGTATGTGTAGAGGCTTGGAGGGGCTTTGTGCTGGGAGAGAAGCTGAGCCCTGATTAGGGGGCGGGGCTTCACTGACTAGGGGTCCTATAAAGGTAGCAGCCAGTCAGGCAGCGGCACAGGAGCTATCAAACAGAGCTGTGAACGGGGGAGTTTGAGTGAGAGTTCTGTTGGAGGAGAAGGTATTTGTCTGTGCTTTTGTATTGGTATTATCTGTATGTGTAGAGGCTTGGAGGGGCTTTGTGCTGGGAGAGAAGCAAAGCCCTGATTAGGGGGCGGGGCTTCACTGACTAGGGGTCCTATAAAGGTGGCAGCCAGTCAGGCAGCGGCACAGGAGCTAGCAAACAGAGCTGTGAACAGGGGAGTTTGAGTGGGAGTTCTGTTGGAGGAGAAGGTATTTGTGTGTGTTTGGTTTTGTATTGGTAGTATCTGTATGTGTAGGGGCTTTGTGCTGGGAGAGAAGCTGAGCCCTGATTAGGGGGCGGGGCTTCACTGACTTGGGGTCTTTTAAAGGTAGCAGCCAGTCAGGCAGCGGCACAGGAGCTAGCAAACAGAGCTGTAACAGGGGAGTTTGAGTGGGAGTTCTGTTGGAGGAGATGGTATTTGTGTGTGTTTGGTTTTGTATTGGTAGTATCTGTATGTGTAGGGGCTTTGTGCTTGGAGAGAAGCTGAGCCCTGATTAGGGGGCGGGGCTTCACTGACTAGGTGTCCTATAAAGGTTGGAGCCAGTCAGACAGCGGCACAGGAGCTAGCAAAAAGAGCTGTAAGCAGGGGAGTTTGAGTGGGAGTTCTGTTGGAGGAGATGGTATTTGTGTGTGTTTGGTTTTGTATTGGTAGTATCTGTATGTGTAGGGGTTTGGCGGGGCTTTGTGCTTGGAGAGAAGCTGAGCCCTGATTAGGGGGCGGGGCTTCACTGACTAGGGGTCCTATAAAGGTAGCAGACAGTCAGGCAGCGGAACAGACAGCTGCAGTGGCACAGGAGCTAGCAAACAGAGCTGTGAACAGGGGAGTTTGAGTGGGAGTTCTGTTGGAGGATTAGGTATTTGTGTGTGTGTTTTTGTATTGGTAGTATATGTATGTGTCGAGGCTTTGAGGGGCTTTGTGCTGGGAGAGAAGCTGAGCCCTGATTAGGGGGCGGGGCTTCACTGACTAGGGGTCCTATAAAGGTAGCAGACAGTCAGGCAGCGGCACAGGAGCTAGCAAACAGAGCTGTAAACAGGGGAGTTTGAGTGAGAGTTCTGTTGGAGGAGAAGGTATTTGTGTGTGTTTGGTTTTGTATTGGTAATATCTGTATGTGTAGGGGCTTTGTGCTGGGAGAGAAGCTGAGCCCTGATTTGGGGGCGGGGCTTCACTGACTAGGGGTCCTATAAAGGTAGCAGCCAGTCAGACAGCGGTACAGAGCTAGCAGACAGAGCTGTAAGCAGGGGAGTTTGAGTGGGAGTTCTGTTGGAGGAGGAGGTATTTGTCTGTTTGGTTTTGTATTTGTAGTATCAGTATGTGTAGAGGCTTGGAGGGGCTTTGTGCTGGGAGAGAAGCTGAGCCCTGATTAGGGGGCGGGGCTTCACTGACTAGGGGTCCTATAAAGGTAGCAGCCAGTCAGGCAGCGGCACAGGAGCTAGCAAACAGAGCTGTAAACAGGGGAGTTTGAGTGGGAGTTCTGTTGGAGGAGAAGGTATTTGTGTGTGTTTGGTTTTGTATTGGTAGTATCTGTATGTGTAGGGGCTTTGTGCTGGGAGAGAAGCTGAGCCCTGATTAGGGGGCGGGGCTTCACTGACTAGGGGTCCTAGAAAGGTAGCAGACAGTCAGGCAGCGGCACAGGAGCTAGCAAACAGAGCTGTAAAGAGGAGAGTTTGAGTGGGAGTTCTGTTGGAGGAGAAGGTATTTGTGTGTGTTTTTGTATTGGTATTATCTGTATGTGTAGAGGCTTGGAGGGGCTAGGTGCTGCGAGAGAAGCTGAGCCCTGATTAGGGGGCGGGGCTTCACTGACTAGGGGTCCTAGAAAGGTAGCAGCCAGGCAGACAGCGGCACAGACAGCTGCAGCGGCACAGGAGCTAGCAAACAGAGCTGTAAACAGGGGAGTTGGAGTTCTGTTGGAGGAGAAGGTATTTGTGAGTGTTTGGTTTTGCATTGGTAGTATCTGTATGTGTAGAGGCTTGGAGGGGCTTTGTGCTGGGAGAGAAGCTGAGCCCTGATTAGGGGGCGGGGCTTGACTGACTAGGGGTCCTATAAAGGTAGCAGCCAGTCAGGCAGCGACTAAGACAGCTGCAGCGGCACAGGAGCTAGCAAACAGAGCTGTAAACAGGGGAGTTGGAGTTCTGTTGGAGGAGAAGGTATATGTGTGTGTTTGGATTTGTATTGTCAGTATCTGTATGTGTAGGGGCTTTGTGCTGGGAGAGAAGCTGAGCCCTGATTAGGGGGCGGGGCTTCTCTGACTAGGGGTCCTATAAAGGTAGCAGCCAGTCAGGCAGCGGCACAGGAGCTAGCAAACAGAGCTGTGAACAGGGGAGTTTGAGTGGGAGTTATGTTGGAGGAGAAGGTATTTGTGTGTGTTTTTGTATTGGTAGTATCTGTATGTGTAGAGGCATGGAGGGGCTTTGTGATGGGAGAGAAGCTGAGCCCTGATTAGGGGGCGGGGCTTCACTGACTAGGGGTCCTATAAAGGGAGCAGCCAGTCAGGCAGCGGCACAGACAGCTGCAGTGGCACAGGAGCTAGCAAACAGAGCTGTAAACAGGGGAGTTTGAGTGGGAGTTCTGTTGGAGGAGAAGGTATTTGTGTGTGTTTGGTTTTGTATTGGTAGTATCTGTATGTGTAGGGGCTTTGTGCTGGGAGAGAAGATGAGCCCTGATTAGGGGGCGGGGCTTCACTGACTAGGGGTCCTATAAAGGTAGCAGCCAGTCAGGCAGTGGCAGACAGCTGCAGCAGCACAGGAGCTAGCAAACAGAGCTGTAAACAGGGGAGTTTGTGTGGGAGTTCTGTTGGAGGAGAAGGTATTTGTGTGTGTTTGGTTTTGCATTGGTAGTATTTGTATGTGTAGAGGCTTGGAGGGGCTTTGTGCTGGGAGAGAAGCTGAGCCCTGATTAGGGGGCGGGGCTTCACTGACTAGGGGTCCTATAAAGGTAGCAGCCAGTCAGGCAGCGGCACAGGAGCTAACAAACAGAGCTGTGAACGGGGGAGTTTGAGTGGGAGTTCTGTTGGAGGAGAAGGTATTTGTCTGTGTTTTTGTATTGGTATTATCTGTATGTGTAGAGGCTTGGAGGGGCTTTGTGCTGGGAGAGAAGCTGGGCCCTGATCAGGGGGCGGGGCTTCAGTGACTAGGGGTCCTATAAAGGTAGCAGCCAGTCAGGCATCGGCACAGACAGCTGCAGCGGCACAGGAGCTAGCAAACAGAGCTGTAAACAGGGGAGTTTGAGTGGGAGTTCTGTTGGAGGAGAAGGTATTTGTGTGTGTTTGGTTTTGTATTGGTAGTATCTGTATGTGTAGGGGCTTTGTGCTGGGAGAGAAGCAAAGCCCTGATTAGGGGGCGGGGCTTCACTGACTAGGGGTCCTATAAAGGTAGCAGCCAGTCAGACAGCGGCTCAGGAGCTAGCAAACAGAGCTGTAAGCAGGGGAGTTTGAGTGGGAGTTCTGTTGGAGGAGAAGGTATTTGTGTGTGTTTGGTTTTGTATTTGGTAGTATCTGTATGTGTAGAGGCTTGGAGGGGCTTTGTGCTGGGAGAGAAGCTGAGCCCTGATTAGGGGGCGGGGCTTCACTGACTAGGGGTCCTATAAAGGTAGCAGCCAGTCAGGCAGCGGCACAGGAGCTAGCAAACAGAGCTGTGAACAGGGGAGTTTGAGTGGGAGTTCTGTTGGAGGAGAAGGTATTTGTGTGTGTTTTTATTTTGGTAGTATCTGTATGTGTAGAGGCTTGGAGGGGCTAGGTGCTGCGAGAGAAGCTGAGCCCTGATTAGGGGGCGGGGCTTCACTGACTAGGGGTCCTATAAAGGTAGCAGCCAGTCAGGCATCGGCACAGACAGCTGCAGCGTCACAGGAGCTAGCAAACAGAGCTGTAAACAGGGGAGTTTGAGTGGGAGTTCTGTTGGAGGAGAAGGTATTTGTGTGTGTTTGGTTTTGTATTGGTAGTATCTGTATGTGTAGGGGCTTTGTGCTGGGAGAGAAGCTGAGCCCTGATTAGGGGGCGGGGCTTCACTGACTTGGGGTCTTATAAAGGTAGCAGCCAGTCAGGCAGCGGCACAGGAGCTAGCAAACAGAGCTGTAACAGGGGAGTTTGAGTGGGAGTTCTGTTGGAGGAGATGGTATTTGTGTGTGTTTGGTTTTGTATTGGTAGTATCTGTATGTGTAGGGGCTTTGTGCTTGGAGAGAAGCTGAGCCCTGATTAGGGGGCGGGGCTTCACTGACTAGGTGTCCTATAAAGTTTGGAGCCAGTCAGACAGCGGCACAGGAGCTAGCAAAAAGAGCTGTAAGCAGGGGAGCTTGAGTGGGAGTTATGTTGGAGGAGAAGGTATTTGTGTGTGTTTGGTTTTGTATTGGTAGTATCTGTATGTGTAGAGGCTTGGAGGGGCTTTGTGCTGGGAGAGAAGCTGAGCCCTGATTAGGGGGCGGGGCTTCACTGACTAGGGGTCCTATAAAGGGAGCAGCCAGTCAGGCAGCGGCACAGACAGCTGCAGCGGCACAGGAGCTAGCAAACAGAGCTGTAAACAGGGGAGTTTGAGTGGGAGTTCTGTTGGAGGAGATGGTATTTGTGTGTGTTTGGTTTTGTATTGGTAGTATCTGTATGTGTATTGGTTTGAAGGGGCTTTGTGCTTGGAGAGAAGCTGAGCCCTGATTAGGGGGCGGGGCTTCACTGACTAGGGTTCCTGTAAAGGTAGCAGCCAGTCAGGCAGCGGAACAGACAGCTGCAGTGGCACAGGAGCTATCAAACAGAGCTGTAAACAGGGGAATTTGAGTGGGAGTTCTGTTGGATTAGAAGGTATTTGTGTGTGTTTGGATTTGTATTGTCAGTATCTGTATGTGCAGGGGCTTTGTGAGGGAGAGAAGTTGAGCCCTGATTAGGGGGCGGGGCTTCACTGACTAGGGGTCCTATAAAGGTAGCAGCCAGTCAGACAGCGGCTCAGGAGCTAGCAAACAGAGCTGTGAACAGGGGAGTTTGAGTGGGAGTTCTGTTGGAGGAGATGGTATTTGTGTGTGTTTGGTTTTGTATTGGTAGTATCTGTATGTGTAGGGGTTGGGCGGGGCTTTGTGCTTGGAGAGAAGCTGAGCCCTGATTAGGGGGCGGGGCTTCACTGACTAGGTGTCCTATAAAGGTTGGAGCCAGTCAGACAGCGGCACAGGAGCTAGCAAACAGAGCTGTAAGCAGGGGAGTTTGAGTGGGAGTTATGTTGGAGGAGAAGGTATTTGTGTGTTTGGTTTTGTATTGGTAGTATCTGTATGTGTAGGGGCTTTGTGCTGGGAGAGAAGCTGAGCCCTGATTAGGGGGCGGGGCTTCACAGACTAGGGGTCCTATAAAGGTAGCAGCCAGTCAGGCAGCGGCACAGACAGCTGCAGTGGCACAGGAGCTAGCAAACAGAGCTGGAAACAGGGGAGTTTGAGTGGGAGTTCTGTTGGAGGAGATGGTATTTGTGTGTTTGGTTTTGTATTGGTAGTATCTGTATGTGTAGGGGTTTGGCGGGGCTTTGTGCTTGGAGAGAAGCTGAGCCCTGATTAGGGGGCGGGGCTTCACTGACTAGGGGTCCTATAAATGTAGCAGACAGTCAGGCAGCGGAACAGACAGCTGCAGTGGCACAGGAGCTAGCAAACAGAGCTGTGAACAGGGGAGTTTGAGTGGGAGTTCTGTTGGATGATTAGGTATTTGTGTGTGTGTGTTTTTGTATTGGTAGTATCTGTATGTGTCGAGGCTTTGAGGGGCTTTGTGCTGGGAGAGAAGCTGAGCCCTGATTAGGGGGCGGGGCTTCACTGACTAGGGGTCCTATAAAGGTAGCAGCCAGTCAGGCATCGGCACAGGAGCTAGCAGACAGAGCTGTAAGCAGGGGAGTTTGAGTGGGAGTTCTGTTGGAGGAGGAGGTATTTGTCTGTGTTTGGTTTTGTATTTTTAGTATCTGTATGTGTAGAGGCTTGGAGGTGCTTTGTGCTGGGAGAGAAGCTGAGCCCTGATTAGGGGGCGGGGCTTCACTGACTTGGGGTCCTATAAAGGTAGCAGCCAGTCAGGCAGCGGCACAGGAGCTAGCAAACAGAGCTGTAAACAGGGGAGTTTGAGTGGGAGTTATGTTGGAGGAGAAGGTATTTGTGTGTGTTTGGTTTTGTATTGGTAGTATCTGTATGTGTAGGGGCTTTGTGCTGGGAGAGAAGGTGAGCCCTGATTAGGGGGCGGGGCTTCACTGACTAGGGGTCCTATAAAGGTAGCAGCCAGTCAGGCAGCGGCACAGGAGCTAGCAAACAGAGCTGTAAACAGGGGAGTTTGAGTGGGAGTTCTGTTGGAGGAGAAGGTATTTGTGTGTGTGTGTTTTTGTATTGGTAGTATCTGTATGTGTAGAGGCTTTGAGGGGCTTTGTGCTGGGAGAGAGACTGAGCCCTGATTAGGGGGCGGGGCTTCACTGGCTAGGGGTCCTATAAAGGTAGCAGCCAGTCAGGCAGCGGCACAGGAGCTAGCAAACAGAGCTGTAAACAGCGGAGTTTGAGTGGGAGTTCTGTTGGAGGAGAAGGTATTTGTGTGTGTTTTTGTATTGGTATTATCTGTATGTGTAGAGGCTTGGAGGGGCTAGGTGCTGCGAGAGAAGCTGAGCCCTGATTAGGGGGCGGGGCTTCACTGACTAGGGGTCCTATAAAGGTAGCAGCCAGGCAGACAGCGGCACAGACAGCTGCAGCGGCACAGGAGCTAGCAAACAGAGCTGTAAACAGGGGAGTTTGAGTGGAGTCCTGTTGGAGGAGAAGGTATTTGTGAGTGTTTGGTTTTGCATTGGTAGTATCTGTATGTGTAGAGGCTTGGAGGGGCTTTGTGCTGGGAGAGAAGCTGAGCCCTGATTAGGGGGCGGGGCTTGACTGACTAGGGGTCCTATAAAGGTAGCAGCCAGTCAGGCAGCGACTAAGACAGCTGCAGCGGCACAGGAGCTAGCAAACAGAGCTGTAAACAGGGGAGTTGGAGTTCTGTTGGAGGAGAAGGTATATGTGTGTGTTTGGATTTGTATTGTCAGTATCTGTATGTGTAGGGGCTTTGTGCTGGGAGAGAAGCTGAGCCCTGATTAGGGGGCGGGGCTTCACTGACTAGGGGTCCTATAAAGGTAGCAGCCAGTCAGGCAGCGGCACAGGAGCTAGCAAACAGAGCTGTGAACAGGGCAGTTTGAGTGGGAGTTCTGTTGGAGGAGAAGGTATTTGTGTGTGTTTGGTTTTGTATTGGTAGTATCTGTATGTGTAGGGGCTTTGTGCTGGGAGAGAAGCTGAGCCCTGATTAGGGGGCGGGGCTTCACTGACTAGGGGTACAATACAGGTAGCAGCCAGTCAGGCAGCGGCACAGGAGCTAGCAAACAGAGCTGTAAACAGGGGAGTTTGAGTGGGAGTTCTGTTGGAGGAGAAGGTATTTGTGTGTTTTTTTGTATTGGTAGTATCTGTATGTGTAGAGGCTTGGAGGGGCTTTGTGCTGGGAGAGAAGCTGAGCCCTGATTAGGGGGCGGGGCTTCACTGACTAGGGGTCCTATAAAGGTAGCAGCCAGTCAGGCAGTGGCAGACAGCTGCAGCAGCACAGGAGCTAGCAAACAGAGCTGTAAACAGGGGAGTTTGTGTGGGAGTTCTGTTGGAGGAGAAGGTATTTGTGTGTGTTTGGTTTTGCATTGGTAGTATTTGTATGTGTAGAGGCTTGGAGGGGCTTTGTGCTGGGAGAGAAGCTGAGCCCTGATTAGGGGGCGGGGCTTCACTGACTAGGGGTCCTATAAAGGTAGCAGCCAGTCAGGCAGCGGCACAGGAGCTATCAAACAGAGCTGTGAACGGGGGAGTTGGAGTGGGAGTTCTGTTGGAGGAGAAGGTATTTGTCTGTGTTTTTGTATTGGTATTATCTGTATGTGTAGAGGCTTGGAGGGGCTTTGTGCTGGGAGAGAAGCTGGGCCCTGATCAGGGGGCGGGGCTTCACTGACTAGGGGTCCTATAAAGGTAGCAGCCAGTCAGGCATCGGCACAGACAGCTGCAGCGGCACAGGAGCTAGCAAACAGAGCTGTAAACAGGGGAGTTTGAGTGGGAGTTCTGTTGGAGGAGAAGGTATTTGTGTGTGTTTGGTTTTGTATTGGTAGTATCTGTATGTGTAGGGGCTTTGTGCTGGGAGAGAAGCAAAGCCCTGATTAGGGGGCGGGGCTTCACTGACTAGGGGTCCTATAAAGGTAGCAGCCAGTCAGACAGCGGCTCAGGAGCTAGCAAAAAGAGCTGTAAGCAGGGGAGTTTGAGTGGGAGTTCTGTTGGAGGAGAAGGTATTTGTGTGTGTTTGGATTTGTATTGTCAGTATCTGTATGTGCAGGGGCTTTGTGAGGGAGAGAAGCTGAGCCCTGATTAGGGGGCGGGGCTTCACTGACTAGGGGTCCTATAAAGGGAGCAGCCAGTCAGGCAGCGGCACAGACAGCTGCAGCGGCACAGGAGCTAGCAAACAGAGCTGTAAACAGGGGAGTTTGAGTGGGAGTTCTGTTGGAGGAGATGGTATTTGTGTGTGTTTGGTTTTGTATTGGTAGTATCTGTATGTGTATTGGTTTGAAGGGGCTTTGTGCTTGGAGAGAAGCTGAGCCCTGATTAGGGGGCGGGGCTTCACTGACTAGGGTTCCTGTAAAGGTAGCAGCCAGTCAGGCAGCGGAACAGACAGCTGCAGTGGCACAGGAGCAATCAAACAGAGCTGTAAACAGGGGAATTTGAGTGGGAGTTCTGTTGGAGGAGAAGGTATTTGTGTGTGTTTGGATTTGTATTGTCAGTATCTGTATGTGCAGGGGCTTTGTGAGGGAGAGAAGCTGAGCCCTGATTAGGGGGCGGGGCTTCACTGACTAGGGGTCCTATAAAGGTAGCAGCCAGTCAGGCAGCGGCACAGGAGCTAGCAAACAGAGCTGTAAACAGGGGAGTTTGAGTGAGAGTTCTGTTGGAGGAGAAGGTATTTGTGTGTGTTTGGTTTTGTATTGGTAGTATCTGTATGTGCAGAGGCTTGGAGGGGCTTTGTGCTGGGAGAGAAGCTGAGCCCTGATTAGGGGGCGGGGCTTCACTGACTAGGGGTCCTATAAAGGTAGCAGACAGTCAGGCAGCGGCACAGGAGCTAGCAAACAGAGCTGTAAACAGGGGAGTTTGAGTGAGAGTTCTGTTGGAGGAGAAGGTATTTGTGTGTGTTTGGTTTTGTATTGGTAGTATCTGTATGTGTAGAGGCTTGGAGGGGCTTTGTGCTGGGAGGGAAGCTGAGCCCTGATTAGGGGGCGGGGCTTCACTGACTAGGGGTCCTATAAAGGTAGCAGCCAGTCAGGCATCGGCACAGACAGCTGCAGCGGCACAGGAGCTAGCAAACAGAGCTGTAAACAGGGGAGTTTGAGTGGGAGTTCTGTTGGAGGAGAAGGTATTTGTGTGTGTTTGGTTTTGTATTGGTAATATCTGTATGTGTAGGGGCTTTGTGCTGGGAGAGAAGCTGAGCCCTGATTTGGGGGCGTGGCTTCACTGACTAGGGGTCCTATAAAGATAGCAGCCAGTCAGGCAGCGGAACAGACAGCTGCAGTGGCACAGGAGCTAGCAGACAGAGCTGTAAACAGGGGAGTTTGAGTGGGAGTTCTGTTGGAGGAGAAGGGATTTGTGTGTGTTTGGTTTTGTATTGGTAGTATCTGTATGTGCAGAGGTTTGGAGGGGCTTTGTGCTGGGAGAGAAGCTGAGCCCTGATTAGGGGGCGGGGCTTCACTGACTAGGGGTCCTATAAAGGTAGCAGCCAGTCAGGCAGCAGCACAGACAGCTGCAGCGGCACAGGAGCTAGCAAACAGAGCTGTAAACAGGGGAGTTTGAGTGGGATTTCTGTTGGAGGAGAAGGTATTTGTGTGTGTTTTTGTATTGGTAGTATCTGTATGTGTAGAGGTTTGAAGGGGCTTTGTGCTGGGAGAGAAGCTGAGCCCTGATTAGGGGGCGGGGCTTCACTGACTAGGGGTCCTATAAAGGTAGCAGCCAGTCAGGCAGCGGCACAGGAGCTAGCAAACAGAGCTGTAAACAGGGGAGTTTGAGTGGGATTTCTGTTGGAGGAGGAGGTATTTGTCTGTGTTTGGTTTTGTATTGGTCGTATCTGTATGTGTAGAGGCTTGGAGGGGCTTTGTGCTGGGAGAGAAGCTGAGCCCTGATTAGGGGGCGGGGCTTCACTGACTTGGGGTCCTATAAAGGTAGCAGCCAGTCAGGCAGCGGAACAGACAGCTGCAGTGGCACAGGAGCTATCAAACAGAGCTGTAAACAGGGGAATTTGAGTGGGAGTTCTGTTGGAGGAGAAGGTATTTGTGTGTGTTTGGATTTGTATTGTCAGTATCTGTATGTGCAGGGGCTTTGTGCTGGGAGAGAAGCTGAGCCCTGATTAGGGGGCGGGGCTTCCCTGACTAGGGGTCCTATAAAGGTAGCAGCCAGTCAGGCAGCGGCACAGGAGCTAGCAAAAAGAGCTGTAAACAGGGGAGTTTGAGTGGGAGTTCTGTTGGAGGAGAAGGTATCTGTGTGTGTTTGGTTTTGTATTGTCAGTATCTGTATGTGCAGGGGCTTTGTGCTGGGAGAGAAGCTGAGCCCTGATTAGGGGGCGGGGCTTCCCTGACTAGGGGTCCTATAAAGGTAGCAGCCAGTCAGGCAGCGGCACAGGAGCTAGCAAACAGAGCTGTAAACAGGGGAGTTTGAGTGGGAGTTCTGTTGGAGGAGAAGGTATTTGTGTGTGTGTGTTTTTGTATTGGTAGTATCTGTATGTGTAGAGGCTTGGAGGGGCTTTGTGCTGGGAGAGAAGCTGAGCCCTGATTAGGGGGCGGGGCTTCACTGTCTAGCGGTCCTATAAAGGTGGCAGCCAGTCAGGCAGTGGCACAGACAGCTGCAGCGGCACAGGAGCTTGCAAACAGAGCTCTAAACAGGGGAGTTTGAGTGGGAGTTCTGTTGGAGGAGAAGGTATTTGTGTGTGTTTGGTTTTGCATTGGTAGTATCTGTATGTGTAGAGGCTTGGAGGGGCTTTGTGCTGGGAGAGAAGCTGAGCCCTGATTAGGGGGCGGGGCTTCACTGACTAGGGGTCCTATAAAGGTAGCAGCCAGTCAGGCGGCGGCACAGACAGCTGCAGCGGCACAGGAGCTAGCAAACAGAGCTCTAAACAGGGGAGTTTGAGTGGGAGTTCTCTTGGAGGAGAAGGTATTTGTGTGTGTTTGGTTTTGTATTGGAAGTGTCTGTACGTGTAGAGGCTTGGAGGGGCTTTGTGCTGGGAGAGAAGCTGAGCCCTGATTAGGGGGCGGGGCTTCACTGAATAGGGGTCCTATAAAGGTACCAGCCAGTCAGGCAGCGGCACAGGAGCTAGCAAACAGAGCTGTAAACAGGGCAGTTTGAGTGGGAGTTCTGTTGGAGGAGAAGGTATTTGTGTGTGTTTTTGTATTGGTATTATCTGTATGTGTATAGGCTTGGAGGGGCTAGGTGCTGCGAGAGAAGCTGAGCCCTGATTAGGGGGCGGGGCTTCACTGACTAGGGGTCCTATAAAGGTAGCAGCCAGTCAGGCAGCGGCACAGACAGCTGCAGCGGCACAGGAGCTAGCAAACAGAGCTGTAAACAGGGGAGTTTGAGTGGGAGTTCTGTTGGAGGAGAAGGTATTTGTGTGTGTTTGGTTTTGTATTGGCAGTATCTGTATGTGTAGAGGCTTGGAGGGGCTAGGTGCTGCGAGAGAAGCTGAGCCCTGATTAGGGGGCGGGGCTTCCCTGACTAGGGGTCCTATAAAGGTAGCAGCCAGTCAGGCAGCGGCACAGGAGCTAGCAAACAGAGCTGTAAACAGGGGAGTTTGAGTGGGAGTTCTGTTGGAGGAGAAGGTATTTGTGTGTGTGTGTTTTTGTATTGGTAGTATCTGTATGTGTAGAGGCTTTGAGGGGCTTTGTGCTGGGAGAGAAGCTGAGCCCTGATTAGGGGGCGGGGCTTCACTGACTAGCAGTCCTATAAAGGTGGCAGCCAGTCAGGCAGCGGCACAGACAGCTGCAGCGGCACAGGAGCTAGCAAACAGAGCTCTAAACAGGGAGTTTGAGTGGGAGTTCTGTTTGAGGAGAAGGTATTTGTGTGTGTTTGGTTTTGTATTGGTAGTATCTGTATGTGTAGAGGCTTTGAGGGGCTTTGTGCTGGGAGAGAAGCTGAGCCCTGATTAGGGGGCGGGGCTTCCCTGACTAGGGGTCCTATAAAGGTGGCAGCCAGTCAGGCAGCGGCACAGACAGCTGCAGCGGCACAGGAGCTAGCAAACAGAGCTGTAAACAGGGGAGTTTGAGTGGGAGTTATGTTGGAGTAGAAGGTATTTGTGTGTGTTTGGTTTTGTATTAGTAGTATCTGTGTGTGTAGGGGCTTTGTGCTGGGAGAGAAGCTGAGCCCTGATTAGGGGGCGGGGCTTCACTGACTAGGGGTCCTATAAAGGTAGCAGCCAGTCAGGCAGCGGAACAGACAGCTGCAGTGGCACAGGAGCTATCAAACAGAGCTGTAAACAGGGGAATTTGAGTGGGAGTTCTGTTGGAGGAGAAGGTATTTGTGTGTGTTTGGATTTGTATTGGTAGTATCTGTATGTGCAGAGGCTTGGAGGGGCTTTGTGCTGGGAGAGAAGCTGAGCCCTGATTAGGGGGCGGGGCTTCACTGACTACGGGTCCTATAAATGTAGCAGCCAGTCAGGCAGCGGAACAGACAGCTGCAGTGGCACAGGAGCTATCAAACAGAGCTGTAAACAGGGGAATTTGAGTGGGAGTTCTGTTGGAGGAGAAGGTATTTGTGTGTGTTTGGATTTGTATTGGTAGTATCTGTATGTGCAGAGGCTTGGAGGGGCTTTGTGCTGGGAGAGAAGCTGAGCCCTGATTAGGGGGCGGGGCTTCACTGACTAGGGGTCCTATAAAGGTAGCAGCCAGTCAGGCAGCGGCACAGGAGCTAGCAAACAGAGCTGTGAACGGGGGAGTTTGAGTGGGAGTTCTGTTGGAGGAGAAGGTATTTGTCTGTGTTTTTGTATTGGTATTGTCCGTATGTGTAGAGGCTTGGAGGGGCTTTGTGCTGGGAGAGAAGCTGGGACCTGATCAGGGGGCGGGGCTTCACTGACTAGGGGTCCTATAAAGGTAGCAGCCAGTCAGGCAGCGGAACAGACAGCTGCAGCGGCAGACGAGCTAGGAAACAGAGCTGTAAACAGGGGAGTTTGAGTGGGAGTTCTGTTGGAGGAGAAGGTATTTGTCTGTGTTTGGTTTTGCTTTGGTAGTATCTGTATGTGTATTGGTTTGAAGGGGCTTTGTGCTTGGAGAGAAGCTGAGCCCTGATTAGGGGGCGGGGCTGCACTGACTAGGGTTCCTGTAAAGGTAGAAGCCAGTCAGGCAGCGGAACAGACAGCTGCAGTGGCACAGGAGCTAGCAAACAGAGCTGTAAACAGGGGAGTTTGAGTGAGAGTTCTGTTGGAGGAGAAGGTATTTGTGTGTGTTTGGTTTTGTATTGGTAGTATCTGTATGTGTAGAGGCTTGGAGGAGCTTTGTGCTGGGAGGGAAGCTGAGCCCTGATTAGGGGGCGGGGCTTCACTGACTAGGGGTCCTATAAAGGTAGCAGCCAGTCAGGCAGCAGCACAGACAGCTGCAGCGGCACAGGAGCTAGCAAACAGAGCTGTAAACAGGGGAGTTTGAGTGGGATTTCTGTTGGAGGAGAAGGTATTTGTGTGTGTTTTTGTATTGGTAGTATCTGTATGTGTAGAGGTTTGAAGGGGCTTTGTGCTGGGAGAGAAGCTGAGCCCTGATTAGGGGGCGGGGCTTCACTGACTAGGGGTCCTATAAAGGTAGCAGCCAGTCAGGCAGCGGCACAGGAGCTAGCAAACAGAGCTGTAAACAGGGGAGTTTGAGTGGGATTTCTGTTGGAGGAGGAGGTATTTGTCTGTGTTTGGTTTTGTATTGGTCGTATCTGTATGTGTAGAGGCTTGGAGGGGCTTTGTGCTGGGAGAGAAGCTGAGCCCTGATTAGGGGGCGGGGCTTCACTGACTAGGGGTCCTATAAAGGTAGCAGCCAGTCAGGCAGCGGCACAGGAGCTAGCAAACAGAGCTGTGAACGGGGGAGTTTGAGTGGGAGTTCTGTTGGAGGAGAAGGTATTTGTCTGTGTTTTTGTATTGGTATTGTCCGTATGTGTAGAGGCTTGGAGGGGCTTTGTGCTGGGAGAGAAGCTGGGACCTGATCAGGGGGCGGGGCTTCACTGACTAGGGGTCCTATAAAGGTAGCAGCCAGTCAGGCAGCGGAACAGACAGCTGCAGCGGCAGACGAGCTAGGAAACAGAGCTGTAAACAGGGGAGTTTGAGTGGGAGTTCTGTTGGAGGAGAAGGTATTTGTCTGTGTTTGGTTTTGCTTTGGTAGTATCTGTATGTGTATTGGTTTGAAGGGGCTTTGTGCTTGGAGAGAAGCTGAGCCCTGATTAGGGGGCGGGGCTGCACTGACTAGGGTTCCTGTAAAGGTAGAAGCCAGTCAGGCAGCGGAACAGACAGCTGCAGTGGCACAGGAGCTAGCAAACAGAGCTGTAAACAGGGGAGTTTGAGTGAGAGTTCTGTTGGAGGAGAAGGTATTTGTGTGTGTTTGGTTTTGTATTGGTAGTATCTGTATGTGTAGAGGCTTGGAGGAGCTTTGTGCTGGGAGGGAAGCTGAGCCCTGATTAGGGGGCGGGGCTTCACTGACTAGGGGTCCTATAAAGGTAGCAGCCAGTCAGGCAGCAGCACAGACAGCTGCAGCGGCACAGGAGCTAGCAAACAGAGCTGTAAACAGGGGAGTTTGAGTGGGATTTCTGTTGGAGGAGAAGGTATTTGTGTGTGTTTTTGTATTGGTAGTATCTGTATGTGTAGAGGTTTGAAGGGGCTTTGTGCTGGGAGAGAAGCTGAGCCCTGATTAGGGGGCGGGGCTTCACTGACTAGGGGTCCTATAAAGGTAGCAGCCAGTCAGGCAGCGGCACAGGAGCTAGCAAACAGAGCTGTAAACAGGGGAGTTTGAGTGGGATTTCTGTTGGAGGAGGAGGTATTTGTCTGTGTTTGGTTTTGTATTGGTCGTATCTGTATGTGTAGAGGCTTGGAGGGGCTTTGTGCTGGGAGAGAAGCTGAGCCCTGATTAGGGGGCGGGGCTTCACTGACTAGGGGTCCTATAAAGGTAGCAGCCAGTCAGGCAGCGGAACAGACAGCTGCAGTGGCACAGGAGCTATCAAACAGAGCTGTAAACAGGGGAATTTGAGTGGGAGTTCTGTTGGAGGAGAAGGTATTTGTGTGTGTTTGGATTTGTATTGTCAGTATCTGTATGTGCAGGGGCTTTGTGCTGGGAGAGAAGCTGAGCCCTGATTAGGGGGCGGGGCTTCCCTGACTAGGGGTCCTATAAAGGTAGCAGCCAGTCAGGCAGCGGCACAGGAGCTAGCAAAAAGAGCTGTAAACAGGGGAGTTTGAGTGGGAGTTCTGTTGGAGGAGAAGGTATCTGTGTGTGTTTGGTTTTGTATTGTCAGTATCTGTATGTGCAGGGGCTTTGTGCTGGGAGAGAAGCTGAGCCCTGATTAGGGGGCGGGGCTTCCCTGACTAGGGGTCCTATAAAGGTAGCAGCCAGTCAGGCAGCGGCACAGGAGCTAGCAAACAGAGCTGTAAACAGGGGAGTTTGAGTGGGAGTTCTCTTGGAGGAGAAGGTATTTGTGTGTGTGTGTTTTTGTATTGGTAGTATCTGTATGTGTAGAGGCTTGGAGGGGCTTTGTGTTGGGAGAGAAGCTGAGCCCTGATTAGGGGGCGGGGCTTCACTGTCTAGCGGTCCTATAAAGGTGGCAGCCAGTCAGGCAGTGGCACAGACAGCTGCAGCGGCACAGGAGCTTGCAAACAGAGCTCTAAACAGGGGAGTTTGAGTGGGAGTTCTGTTGGAGGAGAAGGTATTTGTGTGTGTTTGGTTTTGCATTGGTAGTATCTGTATGTGTAGAGGCTTGGAGGGGCTTTGTGCTGGGAGAGAAGCTGAGCCCTGATTAGGGGGCGGGGCTTCACTGACTAGGGGTCCTATAAAGGTAGCAGCCAGTCAGGCGGCGGCACAGACAGCTGCAGCGGCACAGGAGCTAGCAAACAGAGCTCTAAACAGGGGAGTTTGAGTGGGAGTTCTCTTGGAGGAGAAGGTATTTGTGTGTGTTTGGTTTTGTATTGGAAGTGTCTGTACGTGTAGAGGCTTGGAGGGGCTTTGTGCTGGGAGAGAAGCTGAGCCCTGATTAGGGGGCGGGGCTTCACTGAATAGGGGTCCTATAAAGGTACCAGCCAGTCAGGCAGCGGCACAGGAGCTAGCAAACAGAGCTGTAAACAGGGCAGTTTGAGTGGGAGTTCTGTTGGAGGAGAAGGTATTTGTGTGTGTTTTTGTATTGGTATTATCTGTATGTGTATAGGCTTGGAGGGGCTAGGTGCTGCGAGAGAAGCTGAGCCCTGATTAGGGGGCGGGGCTTCACTGACTAGGGGTCCTATAAAGGTAGCAGCCAGTCAGGCAGCGGCACAGACAGCTGCAGCGGCACAGGAGCTAGCAAACAGAGCTGTAAACAGGGGAGTTTGAGTGGGAGTTCTGTTGGAGGAGAAGGTATTTGTGTGTGTTTGGTTTTGTATTGGTAGTATCTGTATGTGTAGAGGCTTGGAGGGGCTAGGTGCTGCGAGAGAAGCTGAGCCCTGATTAGGGGGCGGGGCTTCCCTGACTAGGGGTCCTATAAAGGTAGCAGCCAGTCAGGCAGCGGCACAGGAGCTAGCAAACAGAGCTGTAAACAGGGGAGTTTGAGTGGGAGTTCTGTTGGAGGAGAAGGTATTTGTGTGTGTGTGTTTTTGTATTGGTAGTATCTGTATGTGTAGAGGCTTTGAGGGGCTTTGTGCTGGGAGAGAAGCTGAGCCCTGATTAGGGGGCGGGGCTTCACTGACTAGCAGTCCTATAAAGGTGGCAGCCAGTCAGGCAGCGGCACAGACAGCTGCAGCGGCACAGGAGCTAGCAAACAGAGCTCTAAACAGGGAGTTTGAGTGGGAGTTCTGTTTGAGGAGAAGGTATTTGTGTGTGTTTGGTTTTGTATTGGTAGTATCTGTATGTGTAGAGGCTTGGAGGGGCTTTGTGCTGGGAGAGAAGCTGAGCCCTGATTAGGGGGCGGGGCTTCCCTGACTAGGGGTCCTATAAAGGTGGCAGCCAGTCAGGCAGCGGCACAGACAGCTGCAGCGGCACAGGAGCTAGCAAACAGAGCTGTAAACAGGGGAATTTGAGTGGGAGTTCTGTTGGAGGAGAAGGTATTTGTGTGTGTTTGGATTTGTATTGGTAGTATCTGTATGTGCAGAGGCTTGGAGGGGCTTTGTGCTGGGAGAGAAGCTGAGCCCTGATTAGGGGGCGGGGCTTCACTGACTACGGGTCCTATAAATGTAGCAGCCAGTCAGGCAGCGGCACAGACAGCTGCAGCGGCACAGGAGCTAGCAAACAGAGCTGTAAACAGGGGAGTTTGTGTGGGAGTTCTGTTGGAGGAGAAGGTATTTGTGTGTGTTTGGTTTTGCATTGGTAGTATTTGTATGTGTAGAGGCTTGGAGGGGCTTTGTGCTGGGAGAGAAGCTGAGCCCTGATTAGGGGGCGGGGCTTCACTGACTAGGGGTCCTATAAAGGTAGCAGCCAGTCAGGCAGCGGCACAGGAGCTAGCAAACAGAGCTGTGAACGGGGGAGTTTGAGTGGGAGTTCTGTTGGAGGAGAAGGTATTTGTCTGTGTTTTTGTATTGGTATTGTCCGTATGTGTAGAGGCTTGGAGGGGCTTTGTGCTGGGAGAGAAGCTGGGACCTGATCAGGGGGCGGGGCTTCACTGACTAGGGGTCCTATAAAGGTAGCAGCCAGTCAGGCAGCGGAACAGACAGCTGCAGCGGCAGACGAGCTAGGAAACAGAGCTGTAAACAGGGGAGTTTGAGTGGGAGTTCTGTTGGAGGAGAAGGTATTTGTCTGTGTTTGGTTTTGCTTTGGTAGTATCTGTATGTGTATTGGTTTGAAGGGGCTTTGTGCTTGGAGAGAAGCTGAGCCCTGATTAGGGGGCGGGGCTGCACTGACTAGGGTTCCTGTAAAGGTAGAAGCCAGTCAGGCAGCGGAACAGACAGCTGCAGTGGCACAGGAGCTAGCAAACAGAGCTGTAAACAGGGGAGTTTGAGTGAGAGTTCTGTTGGAGGAGAAGGTATTTGTGTGTGTTTGGTTTTGTATTGGTAGTATCTGTATGTGTAGAGGCTTGGAGGAGCTTTGTGCTGGGAGGGAAGCTGAGCCCTGATTAGGGGGCGGGGCTTCACTGACTAGGGGTCCTATAAAGGTAGCAGCCAGTCAGGCATCGGCACAGACAGCTGCAGCGGCACAGGAGCTAGCAAACAGAGCTGTAAACAGGGGAGTTTGAGTGGGAGTTCAGTTGGAGGAGAAGGTATTTGTGTGTGTTTGGTTTTGTATTGGTAATATCTGTATTTGTAGGGGCTTTGTGCTGGGAGAGAAGCTGAGCCCTGATTTGGGGGCGGGGCTTCACTGACTAGGGGTCCTATAAAGGTAGCAGCCACTCAGACAGCGGCACAGGAGCTAGCAGACAGAGCTGTAAGCAGGGGAGTTTGAGTGGGAGTTCTGTTGGAGGAGGAGGTATTTGTCTGTGTTTGGTTTTGTATTGGTAGTATCTGTATGTGTAGAGGCTTGGAGGGGCTTTGTGCTGGGAGAGAAGCTGAGCCCTGATTAGGGGGCGGGGCTTCACTGACTTGGGGTCCTATAAAGGTAGCAGCCAGTCAGGCAGCGGCACAGGAGCGAGCAAACAGAGCTGTAAACAGGGGAGTTTGAGTGGGAGTTCTGTTGGAGGAGAAGGTATTTGTGTGTGTTTGGTTTTGTATTGGTAGTATCTGTATGTGTAGGGGCTTTGTGCTGGGAGAGAAGCTGAGCCCTGATTAGGGGTCGGGGCTTCACTGACTAGGGGTCCTATAAAGGTAGCAGCCAGTCAGGCATCGGCACAGACAGCAGCAGCGGCACAGGAGCTAGCAAACAGAGCTGTAAACAGGGGAGTTTGAGTGGGAGTTCAGTTGGAGGAGAAGGTATTTGTGTGTGTTTGGTTTTGTATTGGTAATATCTGTATTTGTAGGGGCTTTGTGCTTGGAGAGAAGCTGAGCCGTGATTAGGGGGCGGGGCTTCACTGACTAGGGTTCCTGTAAAGGTAGCAGCCAGTCAGGCAGCGGAACAGACAGCTGCAGTGGCACAGGAGCTATCAAACAGAGCTGTAAACAGGGGAATTTGAGTGGGAGTTCTGTTGGAGGAGGAGGTATTTGTGTTTGTTTGGTTTTGTATTGGTAGTATCCGTGTGTGTAGAGGCTTGGAGGGGCTAGGTGCTGCGAGAGAAGCTGAGCCCTGATTAGGGGGCGGGGCTTCACTGACTAGGGGTCCTATAAAGGTAGCAGCCAGTCAGGCAGTGGCACAGGAGCGAGCAAATAGAGCTGTAAACAGGGGACTTTGAGTGGGAGTTCTGTTGGAGGAGAAGGTATTTGTGTGTGTTTGTTTTTGTATTGGTAGTATCTGTATGTGTAGGGGCTTTGTGCTGGGAGAGAAGCTGAGCCCTGATTAGGGGGCGGGGCTTCACTGACTTGGTGTCCTATAAAGGTAGGAGCCAGTCAGACAGCGCCACAGGAGCTAGCAAACAGAGCTGTAAACAGGGGAGTTTGAGTGGGAGTTCTGTTGGAGGAGAAGGTATTTGTGTGTTTTTTTGTATTGGTAGTATCTGTATGTGTAGAGGCTTGCAGGGGCTTTGTGCTGGGAGAGAAGCTGAGCCCTGATTAGGGGGCGGGGCTTCACTGACTAGCGGTCCTATAAAGGTAGCAGCCAGTCAGGGAGCGGCACAGGAGCTAGCAAACAGAGCTGTAAACAGGGGAGTTTGAGTGGGAGTTCTGTTGGAGGAGAAGGTATTTGTGTGTTTTTTTGTATTGGTAGTATCTGTATGTGTAGAGGCTTGGAGGGGCTTTGTGCTGGAGAGAAGCTGAGCCCTGATTAGGGGGCGGGGCTTCACTGACTAGCGGTCCTATAAAGGTAGCAGCCAGTCAGGCAGCGGCACAGGAGCTAGCAAACAGAGCTGTGAACAGGGGAGTTTGAGTGGGAGTTCTGTTGGAGGAGAAGGTATTTGTGTGTGTTTGGTTTTGTATTGGTAGTATCTGTATGTGTAGAGGCTTGGAGGGGCTTTGTGCTGGGAGAGAAGCTGAGCCCTGATTAGGGGGCGGGGCTTCACTGACTAGGGGTCCTATAAAGGTAGCAGCCAGTCAGGCATCGGCACAGACAGCTGCAGTGGCACAGGAGCTAGCAAACAGAGCTGTAAACAGGGGAGTTTGAGTGGGAGTTCTGTTGGAGGAGAAGGTATTTGTGTGTGTTTGGTTTTGTATTGGTAGTATCTGTATGTGTAGGGGCTTTGTGCTGGGAGAGAAGCTGAGCCCTGATTAGGGGGCGGGGCTTCACTGACTAGGGGTCCTATAAAGGTAGCAGCCAGTCAGACAGCGGCACAGGAGCTAGCAAACAGAGCTGTCAGCAGGGGAGTTTGAGTGGGAGTTCTGTTGGAGGAGGAGGTATTTGTCTGTGTTTGGTTTTGTATTGGTAGTATCTGTATGTGTATTGGTTTGAAGGGGCTTTGTGCTTGGAGAGAAGCTGAGCCCTGATTAGGGGGCGGGGCTTCACTGACTAGGGTTCCTGTAAAGGTAGCAGCCAGTCAGGCAGCGGAACAGACAGCTGCAGCGGCAGACGAGCTAGGAAACAGAGCTGTAAACAGGGGAGTTTGAGTGGGAGTTCTGTTGGAGGAGAAGGTATTTGTCTGTGTTTGGTTTTGCTTTGGTAGTATCTGTATGTGTATTGGTTTGAAGGGGCTTTGTGCTTGGAGAGAAGCTGAGCCCTGATTAGGGGGCGGGGCTTCACTGACTAGGGTTCCTGTAAAGGTAGAAGCCAGTCAGGCAGCGGAACAGACAGCTGCAGTGGCACAGGAGCTAGCAAACAGAGCTGTAAACAGGGGAGTTTGAGTGAGAGTTCTGTTGGAGGAGAAGGTATTTGTGTGTGTTTGGTTTTGTATTGGTAGTATCTGTATGTGTAGAGGCTTGGAGGGGCTTTGTGCTGGGAGGGAAGCTGAGCCCTGATTAGGGGGCGGGGCTTCACTGACTAGGGGTCCTATAAAGGTAGCAGCCAGTCAGGCATCGGCACAGACAGCTGCAGCGGCACAGGAGCTAGCAAACAGAGCTGTAAACAGGGGAGTTTGAGTGGGAGTTCAGTTGGAGGAGAAGGTATTTGTGTGTGTTTGGTTTTGTATTGGTAATATCTGTATTTGTAGGGGCTTTGTGCTGGGAGAGAAGCTGAGCCCTGATTTGGGGGCGGGGCTTCACTGACTAGGGGTCCTATAAAGGTAGCAGCCAGTCAGACAGCGGCACAGGAGCTAGCAGACAGAGTTGTAAGCAGGGGAGTTTGAGTGGGAGTTCTGTTGGAGGAGGAGGTATTTGTCTGTGTTTGGTTTTGTATTGGTAGTATCTGTATGTGTAGAGGCTTGGAGGGGCTTTGTGCTGGGAGAGAAGGTGAGCCCTGATTAGGGGTCGGGGCTTCACTGACTAGGGGTCCTATAAAGGTAGCAGCCAGTCAGGCATCGGCACAGACAGCTGCAGCGGCACAGGAGCTAGCAAACAGAGCTGTAAACAGGGGAGTTTGAGTGGGAGTTCAGTTGGAGGAGAAGGTATTTGTGTGTGTTCGGTTTTGTATTGGTAATATCTGTATTTGTAGGGGCTTTGTGCTTGGAGAGAAGCTGAGCCGTGATTAGGGGGCGGGGCTTCACTGACTAGGGTTCCTGTAAAGGTAGCAGCCAGTCAGGCAGCGGAACAGACAGCTGCAGTGGCACAGGAGCTATCAAACAGAGCTGTAAACAGGGGAATTTGAGTGGGAGTTCTGTTGGAGGAGAAGGTATTTGTGTGTGTTTGGATTTGTATTGTCAGTATCTGTATGTGCAGGGGCTTTGTGCTGGGAGAGAAGCTGAGCCCTGATTAGGGGGCGGGGCTTCACTGACTAGGGGTCCTATAAAGGTTGCAGACAGTCAGGCAGCGGCACAGGAGCTAGCAAACAGAGCTGTAAAGAGGAAGGTTTGAGTGGGAGTTCTGTTGGAGGAGAAGGTATTTGTGTGTGTTTTTGTATTGGTATTATCTGTATGTGGAGAGGCTTGGAGGGGCTTTGTGATGGGAGGGAAGCTGAGCCCTGATTAGGGGGCGGGGCTTCACTGACTAGGGGTCCTATAAAGGGAGCAGCCAATCAGGCAGCGGCACAGACAGCTGCAGTGGCACAGGAGCTAGCAAACAGAGCTGTAAACAGGGGAGTTTGAGTGGGAGTTCTGTTGGAGGAGGAGGTATTTGTGTTTGTTTGGTTTTGTATTGGTAGTATCCGTGTGTGTAGAGGCTTGGAGGGGCTAGGTGCTGCGAGAGAAGCTGAGCCCTGATTAGGGGGCGGGGCTTCACTGACTTGGTGTCCTATAAAGGTAGGAGCCAGTCAGACAGCGCCACAGGAGCTAGCAAACAGAGCTGTAAACAGGGGAGTTTGAGTGGGAGTTCTGTTGGAGGAGAAGGTATTTGTGTGTTTTTTTGTATTGGTAGTATCTGTATGTGTAGAGGCTTGCAGGGGCTTTGTGCTGGGAGAGAAGCTGAGCCCTGATTAGGGGGCGGGGCTTCACTGACTAGCGGTCCTATAAAGGTAGCAGCCAGTCAGGGAGCGGCACAGGAGCTAGCAAACAGAGCTGTAAACAGGGGAGTTTGAGTGGGAGTTCTGTTGGAGGAGAAGGTATTTGTGTGTTTTTTTGTATTGGTAGTATCTGTATGTGTAGAGGCTTGGAGGGGCTTTGTGCTGGAGAGAAGCTGAGCCCTGATTAGGGGGCGGGGCTTCACTGACTAGCGGTCCTATAAAGGTAGCAGCCAGTCAGGGAGCGGCACAGGAGCTAGCAAACAGAGCTGTAAACAGGGGAGTTTGAGTAGGAGTTCTGTTGGAGGAGAAGGTATTTGTCTGTGTTTGGTTTTGCTTTGGTAGTACCTGTATGTGTAGAGGCTTGGAGGGGCTTTGTGCTGGGAGAGAAGTTGAGCCCTGATTAGGGGGCGGGGCTTCACTGACTAGGGGTCCTATAAAGGTAGCAGCCAGTCAGGCAGCGGCACAGGAGCTAGCAAACAGAGCTGTAAACAGGGGAGTTTGAGTGGGAGTTCTGTTGGAGGAGAAGGTATTTGTGTGTGTTTTTGTTTTGGTAGTATCTGTATGTGTAGAGGCTTGGAGGGGCTTTGTGCTGGGAGAGAAGCTGAGCCCTGATTAGGAGGCGGGGCTTCACTGACTAGGGGTCCTATAAAGGGAGCAGCCAGTCAGGCAATGGCACAGACAGCTGCAGTGGCACAGGAGCTAGCAAACAGAGCTGTAAACAGGGGAGTTTGAGTGGGAGTTCTGTTGGAGGAGAAGGTATTTGTGTGTGTTTTTGTATTGGTAGTATCTGTATGTGTAGAGGTTTGAAGGGGCTTTGTGCTGGGAGAGAAGCTGAGCCCTGATTAGGGGGCGGGGCTTCACTGACTAGGGGTCCTATAAAGGTAGCAGCCAGTCAGGCATCGGCACAGACAGCTGCAGTGGCACAGGAGCTAGCAAACAGAGCTGTAAACAGGGGAGTTTGAGTGGGAGTTCTGTTGGAGGAGAAGGTATTTGTGTGTGTTTGGTTTTGTATTGGTAGTATCTGTATGTGTAGGGGCTTTGTGCTGGGAGAGAAGCTGAGCCCTGATTTGGGGGCGGGGCTTCACTGACTAGGGGTCCTATAAAGGTAGCAGCCAGTCAGACAGCGGCACAG
This sequence comes from Lepidochelys olivacea, assembly GCF_965140295.1. NCBI lineage: Eukaryota > Metazoa > Chordata > Testudines > Cheloniidae > Lepidochelys > Lepidochelys olivacea. The sequence continues at coordinate 277,334 of NC_140432.1, read as the reverse complement.
GAGCTAGCAAACAGAGCTGTCAGCAGGGGAGTTTGAGTGGGAGTTCTGTTGGAGGAGAAGGTATTTGTGTGTGTTTTTGTTTTGGTAGTATCTGTATGTGTAGAGGCTTGGAGGGGCTATGTGCTGCGAGAGAAGCTGAGCCCTGATTAGGGGGCGGGGCTTCCCTGACTAGGGGTCCTATAAAGGTAGCAGACAGTCAGGCAGCGGCAAAGGAGCTAGCAAACAGAGCTGTAAACAGGGGAGTTTGAGTAGGAGTTCTGTTGGAGGAGAAGGTATTTGTCTGTGTTTGGTTTTGCTTTGGTAGTACCTGTATGTGTAGAGGCTTGGAGGGGCTTTGTGCTGGGAGAGAAGTTGAGCCCTGATTAGGGGGCGGGGCTTCACTGACTAGGGGTCCTATAAAGGTAGCAGCCAGTCAGGCAGCGGCACAGGAGCTAGCAAACAGAGCTGTAAACAGGGGAGTTTGAGTGGGAGTTCTGTTGGAGGAGAAGGTATTTGTGTGTGTTTTTGTTTTGGTAGTATCTGTATGTGTAGAGGCTTGGAGGGGCTTTGTGCTGGGAGAGAAGCTGAGCCCTGATTAGGAGGCGGGGCTTCACTGACTAGGGGTCCTATAAAGGGAGCAGCCAGTCAGGCAATGGCACAGACAGCTGCAGTGGCACAGGAGCTAGCAAACAGAGCTGTAAACAGGGGAGTTTGAGTGGGAGTTCTGTTGGAGGAGAAGGTATTTGTGTGTGTTTTTGTATTGGTAGTATCTGTATGTGTAGAGGTTTGAAGGGGCTTTGTGCTGGGAGAGAAGCTGAGCCCTGATTAGGGGGCGGGGCTTCACTGACTAGGGGTCCTATAAAGGTAGCAGCCAGTCAGGCATCGGCACAGACAGCTGCAGTGGCACAGGAGCTAGCAAACAGAGCTGTAAACAGGGGAGTTTGAGTGGGAGTTCTGTTGGAGGAGAAGGTATTTGTGTGTGTTTTTGTTTTGGTAGTATCTGTATGTGTAGAGGCTTGGAGGGGCTTTGTGCTGGGAGAGAAGCTGAGCCCTGATTAGGAGGCGGGGCTTCACTGACTAGGGGTCCTATAAAGGGAGCAGCCAGTCAGGCAATGGCACAGACAGCTGCAGTGGCACAGGAGCTAGCAAACAGAGCTGTAAACAGGGGAGTTTGAGTGGGAGTTCTGTTGGAGGAGAAGGTATTTGTGTGTGTTTGGTTTTGTATTGGTAGTATCTGTATGTGTAGAGGCTTGCAGGGGCTTTGTGCTGGGAGGGAAGCTGAGCCCTGATTAGGGGGCGGGGCTTCACTGACTAGGGGTCCTATAAAGGTAGCAGCCAGTCAGGCATCGGCACAGACAGCTGCAGTGGCACAGGAGCTAGCAAACAGAGCTGTAAACAGGGGAGTTTGAGTGGGAGTTCTGTTGGAGGAGAAGGTATTTGTGTGTGTTTGGTTTTGTATTGGTAGTATCTGTATGTGTAGGGGCTTTGTGCTGGGAGAGAAGCTGAGCCCTGATTTGGGGGCGGGGCTTCACTGACTAGGGGTCCTATAAAGGTAGCAGCCAGTCAGACAGCGGCACAGGAGCTAGCAAACAGAGCTGTCAGCAGGGGAGTTTGAGTGGGAGTTCTGTTGGAGGAGAAGGTATTTGTGTGTGTTTTTGTTTTGGTAGTATCTGTATGTGTAGAGGCTTGGAGGGGCTTTGTGCTGGGAGAGAAGCTGAGCCCTGATTAGGAGGCGGGGCTTCACTGACTAGGGGTCCTATAAAGGGAGCAGCCAGTCAGGCAATGGCACAGACAGCTGCAGTGGCACAGGAGCTAGCAAACAGAGCTGTAAACAGGGGAGTTTGAGTGGGAGTTCTGTTGGAGGAGAAGGTATTTGTGTGTGTTTGGTTTTGTATTGGTAGTATCTGTATGTGTAGAGGCTTGCAGGGGCTTTGTGCTGGGAGGGAAGCTGAGCCCTGATTAGGGGGCGGGGCTTCACTGACTAGGGGTCCTATAAAGGTAGCAGCCAGTCAGGCATCGGCACAGACAGCTGCAGTGGCACAGGAGCTAGCAAACAGAGCTGTAAACAGGGGAGTTTGAGTGGGAGTTCTGTTGGAGGAAGAGGTATTTGTCTGTGTTTGGTTTTGTATTGGTAGTATCTGTATGTGTATTGGTTTGAAGGGGCTTTGTGCTTGGAGAGAAGCTGAGCCCTGATTAGGAGGCGGGGCTTCACTGACTAGGGTTCCTGTAAAGGTAGCAGCCAGTCAGGCAGCGGAACAGACAGCTGCAGCGGCAGACGAGCTAGGAAACAGAGCTGTAAACAGGGGAGTTTGAGTGGGAGTTCTGTTGGAGGAGAAGGTATTTGTCTGTGTTTGGTTTTGCTTTGGTAGTATCTGTATGTGTATTGGTTTGAAGGGGCTTTGTGCTTGGAGAGAAGCTGAGCCCTGATTAGGGGGCGGGGCTTCACTGACTAGGGTTCCTGTAAAGGTAGAAGCCAGTCAGGCAGCGGAACAGACAGCTGCAGTGGCACAGGAGCTAGCAAACAGAGCTGTAAACAGGGGAGTTTGAGTGGGAGTTCAGTTGGAGTAGAAGGTATTTGTGTGTGTTTGGTTTTGTATTGGTAATATCTGTATTTGTAGGGGCTTTGTGCTGGGAGAGAAGCTGAGCCCTGATTTGGGGGCGGGGCTTCACTGACTAGGGGTCCTATAAAGGTAGCAGCCAGTCAGACAGCGGCACAGGAGCTAGCAAACAGAGCTGTAAACAGGGGAGTTAGAGTGGGAGTTCTGTTGGAGGAGAAGGTATTTGTGTGTTTTTTTGTATTGGTAGTATCTGTATGTGTAGAGGCTTGCAGGGGCTTTGTGCTGGGAGAGAAGCTGAGCCCTGATTAGGGGGCGGGGCTTCACTGACTAGCGGTCCTATAAAGGTAGCAGACAGTCAGGGAGCGGCACAGGAGCTAGCAAACAGAGCTGTAAACAGGGGAGTTTGAGTGGGAGTTCTGTTGGAGCAGAAGGTATTTGTGTGTTTTTTTGTATTGGTAGTATCTGTATGTGTAGAGGCTTGGAGGGGCTTTGTGCTGGAGAGAAGCTGAGCCCTGATTAGGGGGCGGGGCTTCACTGACTAGCGGTCCTATAAAGGTAGCAGCCAGTCAGGCAGCGGCACAGGAGCTAGCAAACAGAGCTGTGAACAGGGGAGTTTGAGTGGGAGTTCTGTTGGAGGAGAAGGTATTTCTGTGTGTTTTTGTACTGGTAGTATCTGTATGTGTAGAGGCTTGGAGGGGCTAGGTGCTGCGAGAGAAGCTGAGCCCTGATTAGGGGGCGGGGCTTCACTGACTAGGGGTCCTATAAAGGTAGCAGCCAGTCAGGCAGTGGCACAGACAGCTGCAGTGGCACATGAGCTAGCAAACAGAGCTGTAAACAGGGGAGTTTGAGTAGGAGTTCTGTTGGAGGAGAAGGTATTTGTCTGTGTTTGGTTTTGCTTTGGTAGTATCTGTATGTGTAGAGGCTTGGGGGGCTTTGTGCTGGGAGAGAAGTTGAGCCCTGATTAGGGGGCGGGGCTTCACTGACTAGGGGTCCTATAAAGGTAGCAGCCAGTCAGGCAGCGGCACAGGAGCTAGCAAACAGAGCTGTAAACAGGGGAGTTTGAGTGGGAGTTCTGTTGGAGGAGAAGGTATTTGTGTGTGTTTTTGTTTTGGTAGTATCTGTATGTGTAGAGGCTTGGAGGGGCTTTGTGCTGGGAGAGAAGCTGAGCCCTGATTAGGAGGCGGGGCTTCACTGACTAGGGGTCCTATAAAGGGAGCAGCCAGTCAGGCAATGGCACAGACAGCTGCAGTGGCACAGGAGCTAGCAAACAGAGCTGTAAACAGGGGAGTTTGAGTGGGAGTTCTGTTGGAGGAGAAGGTATTTGTGTGTGTTTTTGTATTGGTAGTATCTGTATGTGTAGAGGTTTGAAGGGGCTTTGTGCTGGGAGAGAAGCTGAGCCCTGATTAGGGGGCGGGGCTTCACTGACGAGGGGTCCTATAAAGGTAGCAGCCAGTCAGGCAGCAGCACAGACAGCTGCAGCGGCACAGGAGCTAGCAAACAGAGCTGTAAACAGGGGAGTTTGAGTGGGAGTTCTGTTGGAGGAGAAGGTATTTGTGTGTGTTTGGTTTTGTATTGGTAGTATCTGTATGTGTAGAGGCTTGCAGGGGCTTTGTGCTGGGAGGGAAGCTGAGCCCTGATTAGGGGGCGGGGCTTCACTGACTAGGGGTCCTATAAAGGTAGCAGCCAGTCAGGCATCGGCACAGACAGCTGCAGTGGCACAGGAGCTAGCAAACAGAGCTGTAAACAGGGGAGTTCGAGTGGGAGTTCTGCTGGAGGAGAAGGTATTTGTGTGTGTTTGGTTTTGTATTGGTAGTAACTGTATGTGTAGGGGCTTTGTGCTGGGAGAGAAGCTGAGCCCTGATTTGGGGGCGGGGCTTCACTGACTAGGGGTCCTATAAAGGTAGCAGCCAGTCAGACAGCGGCACAGGAGCTAGCAAACAGAGCTGTCAGCAGGGGAGTTTGAGTGGGAGTTCTGTTGGAGGAGGAGGTATTTGTCTGTGTTTGGTTTTGTATTGGTAGTATCTGTATGTGTAGAGGCTTGGAGGGGCTTTGTGCTGGGAGAGAAGCTGAGCCCTGATTAGGGGGCGGGGCTTCACTGACTAGGGGTCCTATAAAGGTAGCAGCCAGTCAGGCAGCGGCACAGGAGCTAGCAAACAGAGCTGTAAACAGGGGAGTTTTGTGGGAGTTCTGTTGGAGGAGATGGTATTTGTGTGTGTTTGGTTTTGTATTGGTAGTATCTGTATGTGTATTGGTTTGAAGGGGCTTTGTGCTTGGAGAGAAGCTGAGCCCTGATTAGGGGGCGGGGCTTCACTGACTAGGGTTCCTGTAAAGGTAGCAGCCAGTCAGGCAGCGGAACAGACAGCTGCAGTGGCACAGGAGCTATCAAACAGAGCTGTAAACAGGGGAATTTGAGTCGGAGTTCTGTTGGAGAAGGTATTTGTGTGTGTTTGGTTTTGTATTGGTAGTATCTGTATGTGTAGGGGCTTTGTGCTGGGAGAGAAGCTGAGCCCTGATTAGGGGGCGGGGCTTCACTGACTAGGTGTCCTATAAAGGTAGGAGCCAGTCAGACAGCGCCACAGGAGCTAGCAAACAGAGCTGTAAGCAGGGGAGTTTGAGTGGGAGTTATGTTGGAGGAGAAGGTATTTGTGTGTGTTTGGATTTGTATTGTCAGTATCTGTATGTGCAGGGGCTTTGTGCTGGGAGAGAAGCTGAGCCCTGATTAGGGGGCGGGGCTTCACTGACTAGGGGTCCTATAAAGGTAGCAGCCAGTCAGACAGCGGCACAGGAGCCAGCAAACAGAGCTGTAAACAGGGGAGTTTGAGTGGGAGTTCTGTTGGAGGAGATGGTATTTGTGTGTCTTTGGTTTTGTATTGGTAGTATCTGTATGTGTATTGGTTTGAAATGGCTTTGTGCTTGGAGAGAAGCTGAGCCCTGATTAGGGGGCGGGGCTTCACCGACTAGGGTTCCTGTAAAGGTAGCAGCGAGTCAGGCAGCGGAACAGACAGCTGCAGTGGCACAGGAGCTATCAAACAGAGCTGTAAACAGGGGAATTTGAGTGGGAGTTCTGTTGGAGGAGAAGGTATTTGTGTGTGTTTGGATTTGTATTGTCAGTATCTGTATGTGCAGGGGCTTTGTGCTGGGAGAGAAGCTGAGCCCTGATTAGGGGGCGGGGCGTCACTGACTAGGGGTCCTATAAAGGTAGCAGCCAGTCAGACAGCGGCTCAGGAGCTAGCAAACAGAGCTGTGAACAGGGGAGTTTGAGTGGGAGTTCTGTTGGAGGAGAAGGTATTTGCGTGTGTTTTTGTTTTGGTATTATCTGTAAGTGTAGAGGCTTGGAGGGGCTAGGTGCTGCGAGAGAAGCTGAGCCCTGATTAGGGGGCGGGGCTTCACTGACTAGGGGTCCTATAAAGGGAGCAGCCAGTCAGGCAGCGGCACAGACAGCTGCAGTGGCACAGGAGCTAGCAAACAGAGCTGGAAACAGGGGAGTTTGAGTGGGAGTTCTGTTGGAGGAGATGGTATTTGTGTGTGTTTGGTTTTGTATTGGTAGTATCTGTATGTGTAGGGGTTTGGCGGGGCTTTGTGCTTGGAGAGAAGCTGAGCCCTGATTAGGGGTCGGGGCTTCACTGACTAGGGGTCCTATAAAGGTAGCAGACAGTCAGGCAGCGGAACAGACAGCTGCAGTGGCACGGGAGCTAGCAAACAGAGCTGTGAACAGGGGAGTTTGAGTGGGAGTTCTGTTGGAGGATTAGGTATTTGTGTGTGTGTTTTTGTATTGGTAGTATATGTATGTGTCGAGGCTTTGAGGGGCTTTGTGCTGGGAGAGAAGCTGAGCCCTGATTAGGGGGCGGGGCTTCACTGACTAGGGGTCCTATAAAGGTAGCAGCCAGTCAGGCATCGGCACAGACAGCTGCAGCGGCACAGGAGCTAGCAAACAGAGCTGTAAACAGGGGAGTTTGAGTGGGAGTTCTGTTGGAGGAGAAGGTATTTGTGTGTGTTTGGTTTTGTATTGGTAATATCTGTATGTGTAGGGGCTTTGTGCTGGGAGAGAAGCTGAGCCCTGATTTGGGGCGGGGCTTCACTGACTAGGGGTCCTATAAAGGTAGCAGTCAGTCAGACAGCGGCACAGGAGCTAGCAGACAGAGCTGTAAGCAGGGGAGTTTGAGTGGGAGTTCTGTTGGAGGAGGAGGTATTTGTCTGTTTGGTTTTGTATTTGTAGTATCTGTATGTGTAGAGGCTTGGAGGGGCTTTGTGCTGGGAGAGAAGCTGAGCCCTGATTAGGGGGCGGGGCTTCACTGACTTGGGGTCCTATAAAGGTAGCAGCCAGTCAGGCAGCGGCACAGGAGCTAGCAAACAGAGCTGTAAACAGGGGAGTTTGAGTGGGAGTTCTGTTGGAGGAGAAGGTATTTGTGTGTGTTTGGTTTTGTATTGGTAGTATCTGTATGTGTAGGGGCTTTGTGCTGGGAGAGAAGCTGAGCCCTGATTAGGGGGCGGGGCTTCACTGACTAGGGGTCCTATAAAGGTAGCAGCCAGTCAGGCAGCGGCACAGACAGCTGCAGCGGCACAGGAGCTAGCAAACAGAGCTGTGAACAGGGGAGTTGGAGTGGGAGTTCTGTTGGAGGAGAAGGTATTTGTGTGTGTGTGTTTTTGTATTGGTAGTATCTGTATGTGTAGAGGCTTTGAGGGGCTTTGCGCTGGGAGAGAAGCTGAGCCCTGATTAGGGGGCGGGGCTTCACTGACTAGGGGTCCTATAAAGGTAGCAGACAGTCAGGCAGCGGCACAGGAGCTAGCAAACAGAGCTGTAAAGAGGAGAGTTTGAGTGGGAGTTCTGTTGGAGGAGAAGGTATTTGTGTGTGTTTTTGTATTGGTATTATCTGTATGTGTAGAGGCTTGGAGGGGCTAGGTGCTGCGAGAGAAGCTGAGCCCTGATTAGGGGGCGGGGCTTGACTGACTAGGGGTCCTATAAAGGTAGCAGCCAGTCAGGCAGCGACTAAGACAGCTGCAGCGGCACAGGAGCTAGCAAACAGAGCTGTAAACAGGGGAGTTGGAGTTCTGTTGGAGGAGAAGGTATATGTGTGTGTTTGGATTTGTATTGTCAGTATCTGTATGTGTAGGGGCTTTGTGCTGGGAGAGAAGCTGAGCCCTGATTAGGGGGCGGGGCTTCTCTGACTAGGGGTCCTATAAAGGTAGCAGCCAGTCAGGCAGCGGCACAGGAGCTAGCAAACAGAGCTGTGAACAGGGGAGTTTGAGTGGGAGTTTTGTTGGAGGAGAAGGTATTTGTGTGTGTTTGGTTTTGTATTGGTAGTATCTGTATGTGTAGGGGCTTTGTGCTGGGAGAGAAGATGAGCCCTGATTAGGGGGCGGGGCTTCACTGACTAGGGGTCCTATAAAGGTAGCAGCCAGTCAGGCAGTGGCAGACAGCTGCAGCAGCACAGGAGCTAGCAAACAGAGCTGTAAACAGGGGAGTTTGTGTGGGAGTTCTGTTGGAGGAGAAGGTATTTGTGTGTGTTTGGTTTTGCATTGGTAGTATTTGTATGTGTAGAGGCTTGGAGGGGCTTTGTGCTGGGAGAGAAGCTGAGCCCTGATTAGGGGGCGGGGCTTCACTGACTAGGGGTCCTATAAAGGTAGCAGCCAGTCAGGCAGCGGCACAGGAGCTATCAAACAGAGCTGTGAACGGGGGAGTTTGAGTGAGAGTTCTGTTGGAGGAGAAGGTATTTGTCTGTGTTTTTGTATTGGTATTATCTGTATGTGTAGAGGCTTGGAGGGGCTTTGTGCTGGGAGAGAAGCAAAGCCCTGATTAGGGGGCGGGGCTTCACTGACTAGGGGTCCTATAAAGGTAGCAGCCAGTCAGGCAGCGGCACAGTAGCTAGCAAACAGAGCTGTGAACAGGGGAGTTTGAGTGGGAGTTCTGTTGGAGGAGAAGGTATTTGTGTGTGTTTGGTTTTGTATTGGTAGTATCTGTATGTGTAGGGGCTTTGTGTTGGGAGAGAAGCTGAGCCCTGATTTGGGGGCGGGGCTTCACTGACTAGGGGTCCTATAAAGGTAGCAGCCAGTCAGACAGCGGCACAGGAGCTAGCAAACAGAGCTGTCAGCAGGGGAGTTTGAGTGGGAGTTCTGTTGGAGGAGGAGGTATTTGTCTGTGTTTGGTTTTGTATTGGTAGTATCTGTATGTGTAGAGGCTTGGAGGGGCTTTGTGCTGGGAGAGAAGCTGAGCCCTGATTAGGGGGCGGGGCTTCACTGACTAGGGGTCCTATAAAGGTAGCAGCCAGTCAGGCAGCGGCACAGGAGCTAGCAAACAGAGCTGTAAACAGGGGAGTTTTGTGGGAGTTCTGTTGGAGGAGATGGTATTTGTGTGTGTTTGGTTTTGTATTGGTAGTATCTGTATGTGTATTGGTTTGAAGGGGCTTTGTGCTTGGAGAGAAGCTGAGCCCTGATTAGGGGGCGGGGCTTCACTGACTAGGGTTCCTGTAAAGGTAGCAGCCAGTCAGGCAGCGGAACAGACAGCTGCAGTGGCACAGGAGCTATCAAACAGAGCTGTAAACAGGGGAATTTGAGTCGGAGTTCTGTTGGAGAAGGTATTTGTGTGTGTTTGGTTTTGTATTGGTAGTATCTGTATGTGTAGGGGCTTTGTGCTGGGAGAGAAGCTGAGCCCTGATTAGGGGGCGGGGCTTCACTGACTAGGTGTCCTATAAAGGTAGGAGCCAGTCAGACAGCGCCACAGGAGCTAGCAAACAGAGCTGTAAGCAGGGGAGTTTGAGTGGGAGTTATGTTGGAGGAGAAGGTATTTGTGTGTGTTTGGATTTGTATTGTCAGTATCTGTATGTGCAGGGGCTTTGTGCTGGGAGAGAAGCTGAGCCCTGATTAGGGGGCGGGGCTTCACTGACTAGGGGTCCTATAAAGGTAGCAGCCAGTCAGACAGCGGCACAGGAGCCAGCAAACAGAGCTGTAAACAGGGGAGTTTGAGTGGGAGTTCTGTTGGAGGAGATGGTATTTGTGTGTCTTTGGTTTTGTATTGGTAGTATCTGTATGTGTATTGGTTTGAAATGGCTTTGTGCTTGGAGAGAAGCTGAGCCCTGATTAGGGGGCGGGGCTTCACCGACTAGGGTTCCTGTAAAGGTAGCAGCGAGTCAGGCAGCGGAACAGACAGCTGCAGTGGCACAGGAGCTATCAAACAGAGCTGTAAACAGGGGAATTTGAGTGGGAGTTCTGTTGGAGGAGAAGGTATTTGTGTGTGTTTGGATTTGTATTGTCAGTATCTGTATGTGCAGGGGCTTTGTGCTGGGAGAGAAGCTGAGCCCTGATTAGGGGGCGGGGCGTCACTGACTAGGGGTCCTATAAAGGTAGCAGCCAGTCAGACAGCGGCTCAGGAGCTAGCAAACAGAGCTGTGAACAGGGGAGTTTGAGTGGGAGTTCTGTTGGAGGAGAAGGTATTTGCGTGTGTTTTTGTTTTGGTATTATCTGTAAGTGTAGAGGCTTGGAGGGGCTAGGTGCTGCGAGAGAAGCTGAGCCCTGATTAGGGGGCGGGGCTTCACTGACTAGGGGTCCTATAAAGGGAGCAGCCAGTCAGGCAGCGGCACAGACAGCTGCAGTGGCACAGGAGCTAGCAAACAGAGCTGGAAACAGGGGAGTTTGAGTGGGAGTTCTGTTGGAGGAGATGGTATTTGTGTGTGTTTGGTTTTGTATTGGTAGTATCTGTATGTGTAGGGGTTTGGCGGGGCTTTGTGCTTGGAGAGAAGCTGAGCCCTGATTAGGGGGCGGGGCTTCACTGACTAGGGGTCCTATAAAGGTAGCAGACAGTCAGGCAGCGGAACAGACAGCTGCAGTGGCACAGGAGCTAGCAAACAGAGCTGTGAACAGGGGAGTTTGAGTGGGAGTTCTGTTGGAGGATTAGGTATTTGTGTGTGTGTTTTTGTATTGGTAGTATATGTATGTGTCGAGGCTTTGAGGGGCTTTGTGCTGGGAGAGAAGCTGAGCCCTGATTAGGGGGCGGGGCTTCACTGACTAGGGGTCCTATAAAGGTAGCAGCCAGTCAGGCATCGGCACAGACAGCTGCAGCGGCACAGGAGCTAGCAAACAGAGCTGTAAACAGGGGAGTTTGAGTGGGAGTTCTGTTGGAGGAGAAGGTATTTGTGTGTGTTTGGTTTTGTATTGGTAATATCTGTATGTGTAGGGGCTTTGTGCTGGGAGAGAAGCTGAGCCCTGATTTGGGGCGGGGCTTCACTGACTAGGGGTCCTATAAAGGTAGCAGTCAGTCAGACAGCGGCACAGGAGCTAGCAGACAGAGCTGTAAGCAGGGGAGTTTGAGTGGGAGTTCTGTTGGAGGAGGAGGTATTTGTCTGTGTTTGGTTTTGTATTTGTAGTATCTGTATGTGTAGAGGCTTGGAGGGGCTTTGTGCTGGGAGAGAAGCTGAGCCCTGATTAGGGGGCGGGGCTTCACTGACTTGGGGTCCTATAAAGGTAGCAGCCAGTCAGGCAGCGGCACAGGAGCTAGCAAACAGAGCTGTAAACAGGGGAGTTTGAGTGGGAGTTCTGTTGGAGGAGAAGGTATTTGTGTGTGTTTGGTTTTGTATTGGTAGTATCTGTATGTGTAGGGGCTTTGTGCTGGGAGAGAAGCTGAGCCCTGATTAGGGGGCGGGGCTTCACTGACTAGGGGTCCTATAAAGGTAGCAGCCAGTCAGGCAGCGGCACAGACAGCTGCAGCGGCACAGGAGCTAGCAAACAGAGCTGTGAACAGGGGAGTTGGAGTGGGAGTTCTGTTGGAGGAGAAGGTATTTGTGTGTGTGTGTTTTTGTATTGGTAGTATCTGTATGTGTAGAGGCTTTGAGGGGCTTTGTGCTGGGAGAGAAGCTGAGCCCTGATTAGGGGGCGGGGCTTCACTGACTAGGGGTCCTATAAAGGTAGCAGACAGTCAGGCAGCGGCACAGGAGCTAGCAAACAGAGCTGTAAAGAGGAGAGTTTGAGTGGGAGTTCTGTTGGAGGAGAAGGTATTTGTGTGTGTTTTTGTATTGGTATTATCTGTATGTGTAGAGGCTTGGAGGGGCTAGGTGCTGCGAGAGAAGCTGAGCCCTGATTAGGGGGCGGGGCTTGACTGACTAGGGGTCCTATAAAGGTAGCAGCCAGTCAGGCAGCGACTAAGACAGCTGCAGCGGCACAGGAGCTAGCAAACAGAGCTGTAAACAGGGGAGTTGGAGTTCTGTTGGAGGAGAAGGTATATGTGTGTGTTTGGATTTGTATTGTCAGTATCTGTATGTGTAGGGGCTTTGTGCTGGGAGAGAAGCTGAGCCCTGATTAGGGGGCGGGGCTTCTCTGACTAGGGGTCCTATAAAGGTAGCAGCCAGTCAGGCAGCGGCACAGGAGCTAGCAAACAGAGCTGTGAACAGGGGAGTTTGAGTGGGAGTTTTGTTGGAGGAGAAGGTATTTGTGTGTGTTTGGTTTTGTATTGGTAGTATCTGTATGTGTAGGGGCTTTGTGCTGGGAGAGAAGATGAGCCCTGATTAGGGGGCGGGGCTTCACTGACTAGGTGTCCTATAAAGGTTGGAGCCAGTCAGACAGCGGCACAGGAGCTATCAAACAGAGCTGTGAACGGGGGAGTTTGAGTGAGAGTTCTGTTGGAGGAGAAGGTATTTGTCTGTGTTTTTGTATTGGTATTATCTGTATGTGTAGAGGCTTGGAGGGGCTTTGTGCTGGGAGAGAAGCAAAGCCCTGATTAGGGGGCGGGGCTTCACTGACTAGGGGTCCTATAAAGGTAGCAGCCAGTCAGGCAGCGGCACAGGAGCTAGCAAACAGAGCTGTGAACAGGGGAGTTTGAGTGGGAGTTCTGTTGGAGGAGAAGGTATTTGTGTGTGTTTGGTTTTGTATTGGTAGTATCTGTATGTGTAGGGGCTTTGTGCTGGGAGAGAAGCTGAGCCCTGATTAGGGGGCGGGGCTTCACTGACTTGGGGTCTTTTAAAGGTAGCAGCCAGTCAGGCAGCGGCACAGGAGCTAGCAAACAGAGCTGTAACAGGGGAGTTTGAGTGGGAGTTCTGTTGGAGGAGATGGTATTTGTGTGTGTTTGGTTTTGTATTGGTAGTATCTGTATGTGTAGGGGCTTTGTGCTTGGAGAGAAGCTGAGCCCTGATTAGGGGGCGGGGCTTCACTGACTAGGTGTCCTATAAAGGTTGGAGCCAGTCAGACAGCGGCACAGGAGCTAGCAAAAAGAGCTGTAAGCAGGGGAGTTTGAGTGGGAGTTCTGTTGGAGGAGATGGTATTTGTGTGTGTTTGGTTTTGTATTGGTAGTATCTGTATGTGTAGGGGTTTGGCGGGGCTTTGTGCTTGGAGAGAAGCTGAGCCCTGATTAGGGGGCGGGGCTTCACTGACTAGGGGTCCTATAAAGGTAGCAGACAGTCAGGCAGCGGAACAGACAGCTGCAGTGGCACAGGAGCTAGCAAACAGAGCTGTAAACAGGGGAGTTTGAGTGAGAGTTCTGTTGGAGGAGAAGGTATTTGTGTGTGTTTGGTTTTGTATTGGTAATATCTGTATGTGTAGGGGCTTTGTGCTGGGAGAGAAGCTGAGCCCTGATTTGGGGGCGGGGCTTCACTGACTAGGGGTCCTATAAAGGTAGCAGCCAGTCAGACAGCGGTACAGAGCTAGCAGACAGAGCTGTAAGCAGGGGAGTTTGAGTGGGAGTTCTGTTGGAGGAGGAGGTATTTGTCTGTTTGGTTTTGTATTTGTAGTATCAGTATGTGTAGAGGCTTGGAGGGGCTTTGTGCTGGGAGAGAAGCTGAGCCCTGATTAGGGGGCGGGGCTTCACTGACTAGGGGTCCTATAAAGGTAGCAGCCAGTCAGGCAGCGGCACAGGAGCTAGCAAACAGAGCTGTAAACAGGGGAGTTTGAGTGGGAGTTCTGTTGGAGGAGAAGGTATTTGTGTGTGTTTGGTTTTGTATTGGTAGTATCTGTATGTGTAGGGGCTTTGTGCTGGGAGAGAAGCTGAGCCCTGATTAGGGGGCGGGGCTTCACTGACTAGGGGTCCTAGAAAGGTAGCAGACAGTCAGGCAGCGGCACAGGAGCTAGCAAACAGAGCTGTAAAGAGGAGAGTTTGAGTGGGAGTTCTGTTGGAGGAGAAGGTATTTGTGTGTGTTTTTGTATTGGTATTATCTGTATGTGTAGAGGCTTGGAGGGGCTAGGTGCTGCGAGAGAAGCTGAGCCCTGATTAGGGGGCGGGGCTTCACTGACTAGGGGTCCTAGAAAGGTAGCAGCCAGGCAGACAGCGGCACAGACAGCTGCAGCGGCACAGGAGCTAGCAAACAGAGCTGTAAACAGGGGAGTTGGAGTTCTGTTGGAGGAGAAGGTATTTGTGAGTGTTTGGTTTTGCATTGGTAGTATCTGTATGTGTAGAGGCTTGGAGGGGCTTTGTGCTGGGAGAGAAGCTGAGCCCTGATTAGGGGGCGGGGCTTGACTGACTAGGGGTCCTATAAAGGTAGCAGCCAGTCAGGCAGCGACTAAGACAGCTGCAGCGGCACAGGAGCTAGCAAACAGAGCTGTAAACAGGGGAGTTGGAGTTCTGTTGGAGGAGAAGGTATATGTGTGTGTTTGGATTTGTATTGTCAGTATCTGTATGTGTAGGGGCTTTGTGCTGGGAGAGAAGCTGAGCCCTGATTAGGGGGCGGGGCTTCTCTGACTAGGGGTCCTATAAAGGTAGCAGCCAGTCAGGCAGCGGCACAGGAGCTAGCAAACAGAGCTGTGAACAGGGGAGTTTGAGTGGGAGTTATGTTGGAGGAGAAGGTATTTGTGTGTGTTTTTGTATTGGTAGTATCTGTATGTGTAGAGGCATGGAGGGGCTTTGTGATGGGAGAGAAGCTGAGCCCTGATTAGGGGGCGGGGCTTCACTGACTAGGGGTCCTATAAAGGGAGCAGCCAGTCAGGCAGCGGCACAGACAGCTGCAGTGGCACAGGAGCTAGCAAACAGAGCTGTAAACAGGGGAGTTTGAGTGGGAGTTCTGTTGGAGGAGAAGGTATTTGTGTGTGTTTGGTTTTGTATTGGTAGTATCTGTATGTGTAGGGGCTTTGTGCTGGGAGAGAAGATGAGCCCTGATTAGGGGGCGGGGCTTCACTGACTAGGGGTCCTATAAAGGTAGCAGCCAGTCAGGCAGTGGCAGACAGCTGCAGCAGCACAGGAGCTAGCAAACAGAGCTGTAAACAGGGGAGTTTGTGTGGGAGTTCTGTTGGAGGAGAAGGTATTTGTGTGTGTTTGGTTTTACATTGGTAGTATTTGTATGTGTAGAGGCTTGGAGGGGCTTTGTGCTGGGAGAGAAGCTGAGCCCTGATTAGGGGGCGGGGCTTCACTGACTAGGGGTCCTATAAAGGTAGCAGCCAGTCAGGCAGCGGCACAGGAGCTATCAAACAGAGCTGTGAACGGGGGAGTTTGAGTGGGAGTTCTGTTGGAGGAGAAGGTATTTGTCTGTGTTTTTGTATTGGTATTATCTGTATGTGTAGAGGCTTGGAGGGGCTTTGTGCTGGGAGAGAAGCTGGGCCCTGATCAGGGGGCGGGGCTTCAGTGACTAGGGGTCCTATAAAGGTAGCAGCCAGTCAGGCATCGGCACAGACAGCTGCAGCGGCACAGGAGCTAGCAAACAGAGCTGTAAACAGGGGAGTTTGAGTGGGAGTTCTGTTGGAGGAGAAGGTATTTGTGTGTGTTTGGTTTTGTATTGGTAGTATCTGTATGTGTAGGGGCTTTGTGCTGGGAGAGAAGCAAAGCCCTGATTAGGGGGCGGGGCTTCACTGACTAGGGGTCCTATAAAGGTAGCAGCCAGTCAGACAGCGGCTCAGGAGCTAGCAAACAGAGCTGTAAGCAGGGGAGTTTGAGTGGGAGTTCTGTTGGAGGAGAAGGTATTTGTGTGTGTTTGGTTTTGTATTTGGTAGTATCTGTATGTGTAGAGGCTTGGAGGGGCTTTGTGCTGGGAGAGAAGCTGAGCCCTGATTAGGGGGCGGGGCTTCACTGACTAGGGGTCCTATAAAGGTAGCAGCCAGTCAGGCAGCGGCACAGGAGCTAGCAAACAGAGCTGTGAACAGGGGAGTTTGAGTGGGAGTTCTGTTGGAGGAGAAGGTATTTGTGTGTGTTTTTATTTTGGTAGTATCTGTATGTGTAGAGGCTTGGAGGGGCTAGGTGCTGCGAGAGAAGCTGAGCCCTGATTAGGGGGCGGGGCTTCACTGACTAGGGGTCCTATAAAGGTAGCAGCCAGTCAGGCATCGGCACAGACAGCTGCAGCGTCACAGGAGCTAGCAAACAGAGCTGTAAACAGGGGAGTTTGAGTGGGAGTTCTGTTGGAGGAGAAGGTATTTGTGTGTGTTTGGTTTTGTATTGGTAGTATCTGTATGTGTAGGGGCTTTGTGCTGGGAGAGAAGCTGAGCCCTGATTAGGGGGCGGGGCTTCACTGACTTGGGGTCTTATAAAGGTAGCAGCCAGTCAGGCAGCGGCACAGGAGCTAGCAAACAGAGCTGTAACAGGGGAGTTTGAGTGGGAGTTCTGTTGGAGGAGATGGTATTTGTGTGTGTTTGGTTTTGTATTGGTAGTATCTGTATGTGTAGGGGCTTTGTGCTTGGAGAGAAGCTGAGCCCTGATTAGGGGGCGGGGCTTCACTGACTAGGTGTCCTATAAAGTTTGGAGCCAGTCAGACAGCGGCACAGGAGCTAGCAAAAAGAGCTGTAAGCAGGGGAGCTTGAGTGGGAGTTATGTTGGAGGAGAAGGTATTTGTGTGTGTTTGGTTTTGTATTGGTAGTATCTGTATGTGTAGAGGCTTGGAGGGGCTTTGTGCTGGGAGAGAAGCTGAGCCCTGATTAGGGGGCGGGGCTTCACTGACTAGGGGTCCTATAAAGGGAGCAGCCAGTCAGGCAGCGGCACAGACAGCTGCAGCGGCACAGGAGCTAGCAAACAGAGCTGTAAACAGGGGAGTTTGAGTGGGAGTTCTGTTGGAGGAGATGGTATTTGTGTGTGTTTGGTTTTGTATTGGTAGTATCTGTATGTGTATTGGTTTGAAGGGGCTTTGTGCTTGGAGAGAAGCTGAGCCCTGATTAGGGGGCGGGGCTTCACTGACTAGGGTTCCTGTAAAGGTAGCAGCCAGTCAGGCAGCGGAACAGACAGCTGCAGTGGCACAGGAGCTATCAAACAGAGCTGTAAACAGGGGAATTTGAGTGGGAGTTCTGTTGGATTAGAAGGTATTTGTGTGTGTTTGGATTTGTATTGTCAGTATCTGTATGTGCAGGGGCTTTGTGAGGGAGAGAAGTTGAGCCCTGATTAGGGGGCGGGGCTTCACTGACTAGGGGTCCTATAAAGGTAGCAGCCAGTCAGACAGCGGCTCAGGAGCTAGCAAACAGAGCTGTGAACAGGGGAGTTTGAGTGGGAGTTCTGTTGGAGGAGATGGTATTTGTGTGTGTTTGGTTTTGTATTGGTAGTATCTGTATGTGTAGGGGTTGGGCGGGGCTTTGTGCTTGGAGAGAAGCTGAGCCCTGATTAGGGGGCGGGGCTTCACTGACTAGGTGTCCTATAAAGGTTGGAGCCAGTCAGACAGCGGCACAGGAGCTAGCAAACAGAGCTGTAAGCAGGGGAGTTTGAGTGGGAGTTATGTTGGAGGAGAAGGTATTTGTGTGTTTGGTTTTGTATTGGTAGTATCTGTATGTGTAGGGGCTTTGTGCTGGGAGAGAAGCTGAGCCCTGATTAGGGGGCGGGGCTTCACAGACTAGGGGTCCTATAAAGGTAGCAGCCAGTCAGGCAGCGGCACAGACAGCTGCAGTGGCACAGGAGCTAGCAAACAGAGCTGGAAACAGGGGAGTTTGAGTGGGAGTTCTGTTGGAGGAGATGGTATTTGTGTGTTTGGTTTTGTATTGGTAGTATCTGTATGTGTAGGGGTTTGGCGGGGCTTTGTGCTTGGAGAGAAGCTGAGCCCTGATTAGGGGGCGGGGCTTCACTGACTAGGGGTCCTATAAATGTAGCAGACAGTCAGGCAGCGGAACAGACAGCTGCAGTGGCACAGGAGCTAGCAAACAGAGCTGTGAACAGGGGAGTTTGAGTGGGAGTTCTGTTGGAGGATTAGGTATTTGTGTGTGTGTGTTTTTGTATTGGTAGTATCTGTATGTGTCGAGGCTTTGAGGGGCTTTGTGCTGGGAGAGAAGCTGAGCCCTGATTAGGGGGCGGGGCTTCACTGACTAGGGGTCCTATAAAGGTAGCAGCCAGTCAGGCATCGGCACAGGAGCTAGCAGACAGAGCTGTAAGCAGGGGAGTTTGAGTGGGAGTTCTGTTGGAGGAGGAGGTATTTGTCTGTGTTTGGTTTTGTATTTTTAGTATCTGTATGTGTAGAGGCTTGGAGGGGCTTTGTGCTGGGAGAGAAGCTGAGCCCTGATTAGGGGGCGGGGCTTCACTGACTTGGGGTCCTATAAAGGTAGCAGCCAGTCAGGCAGCGGCACAGGAGCTAGCAAACAGAGCTGTAAACAGGGGAGTTTGAGTGGGAGTTATGTTGGAGGAGAAGGTATTTGTGTGTGTTTGGTTTTGTATTGGTAGTATCTGTATGTGTAGGGGCTTTGTGCTGGGAGAGAAGGTGAGCCCTGATTAGGGGGCGGGGCTTCACTGACTAGGGGTCCTATAAAGGTAGCAGCCAGTCAGGCAGCGGCACAGACAGCTGCAGCGGCACAGGAGCTAGCAAACAGAGCTGTAAACAGGGGAATTTGAGTGGGAGTTCTGTTGGAGGAGAAGGTATTTGTGTGTGTTTGGATTTGTATTGTCAGTATCTGTATGTGCAGGGGCTTTGTGCTGGGAGAGAAGCTGAGCCCTGATTAGGGGGCGGGGCTTCACTGACTAGGGGTCCTATAAAGGTAGCAGCCAGTCAGGCAGCGGCACAGGAGCTAGCAAACAGAGCTGTAAACAGGGGAGTTTGAGTGGGAGTTCTGTTGGAGGAGAAGGTATTTGTGTGTGTGTGTTTTTGTATTGGTAGTATCTGTATGTGTAGAGGCTTTGAGGGGCTTTGTGCTGGGAGAGAGACTGAGCCCTGATTAGGGGGCGGGGCTTCACTGGCTAGGGGTCCTATAAAGGTAGCAGCCAGTCAGGCAGCGGCACAGGAGCTAGCAAACAGAGCTGTAAACAGCGGAGTTTGAGTGGGAGTTCTGTTGGAGGAGAAGGTATTTGTGTGTGTTTTTGTATTGGTATTATCTGTATGTGTAGAGGCTTGGAGGGGCTAGGTGCTGCGAGAGAAGCTGAGCCCTGATTAGGGGGCGGGGCTTCACTGACTAGGGGTCCTATAAAGGTAGCAGCCAGGCAGACAGCGGCACAGACAGCTGCAGCGGCACAGGAGCTAGCAAACAGAGCTGTAAACAGGGGAGTTTGAGTGGAGTCCTGTTGGAGGAGAAGGTATTTGTGAGTGTTTGGTTTTGCATTGGTAGTATCTGTATGTGTAGAGGCTTGGAGGGGCTTTGTGCTGGGAGAGAAGCTGAGCCCTGATTAGGGGGCGGGGCTTGACTGACTAGGGGTCCTATAAAGGTAGCAGCCAGTCAGGCAGCGACTAAGACAGCTGCAGCGGCACAGGAGCTAGCAAACAGAGCTGTAAACAGGGGAGTTGGAGTTCTGTTGGAGGAGAAGGTATATGTGTGTGTTTGGATTTGTATTGTCAGTATCTGTATGTGTAGGGGCTTTGTGCTGGGAGAGAAGCTGAGCCCTGATTAGGGGGCGGGGCTTCACTGACTAGGGGTCCTATAAAGGTAGCAGCCAGTCAGGCAGCGGCACAGGAGCTAGCAAACAGAGCTGTGAACAGGGGAGTTTGAGTGGGAGTTCTGTTGGAGGAGAAGGTATTTGTGTGTGTTTGGTTTTGTATTGGTAGTATCTGTATGTGTAGGGGCTTTGTGCTGGGAGAGAAGCTGAGCCCTGATTAGGGGGCGGGGCTTCACTGACTAGGGGTACAATAAAGGTAGCAGCCAGTCAGGCAGCGGCACAGGAGCTAGCAAACAGAGCTGTAAACAGGGGAGTTTGAGTGGGAGTTCTGTTGCAGGAGAAGGTATTTGTGTGTTTTTTTGTATTGGTAGTATCTGTATGTGTAGAGGCTTGGAGGGGCTTTGTGCTGGGAGAGAAGCTGAGCCCTGATTAGGGGGCGGGGCTTCACTGACTAGGGGTCCTATAAAGGTAGCAGCCAGTCAGGCAGCGGCACAGGAGCTATCAAACAGAGCTGTGAACGGGGGAGTTTGAGTGGGAGTTCTGTTGGAGGAGAAGGTATTTGTCTGTGTTTTTGTATTGGTATTATCTGTATGTGTAGAGGCTTGGAGGGGCTTTGTGCTGGGAGAGAAGCAAAGCCCTGATTAGGGGGCGGGGCTTCACTGACTAGGGGTCCTATAAAGGTAGCAGCCAGTCAGACAGCGGCTCAGGAGCTAGCAAAAAGAGCTGTAAGCAGGGGAGTTTGAGTGGGAGTTCTGTTGGAGGAGAAGGTATTTGTGTGTGTTTGGATTTGTATTGTCAGTATCTGTATGTGCAGGGGCTTTGTGAGGGAGAGAAGCTGAGCCCTGATTAGGGGGCGGGGCTTCACTGACTAGGGGTCCTATAAAGGGAGCAGCCAGTCAGGCAGCGGCACAGACAGCTGCAGCGGCACAGGAGCTAGCAAACAGAGCTGTAAACAGGGGAGTTTGAGTGGGAGTTCTGTTGGAGGAGATGGTATTTGTGTGTGTTTGGTTTTGTATTGGTAGTATCTGTATGTGTATTGGTTTGAAGGGGCTTTGTGCTTGGAGAGAAGCTGAGCCCTGATTAGGGGGCGGGGCTTCACTGACTAGGGTTCCTGTAAAGGTAGCAGCCAGTCAGGCAGCGGAACAGACAGCTGCAGTGGCACAGGAGCAATCAAACAGAGCTGTAAACAGGGGAATTTGAGTGGGAGTTCTGTTGGAGGAGAAGGTATTTGTGTGTGTTTGGATTTGTATTGTCAGTATCTGTATGTGCAGGGGCTTTGTGAGGGAGAGAAGCTGAGCCCTGATTAGGGGGCGGGGCTTCACTGACTAGGGGTCCTATAAAGGTAGCAGCCAGTCAGGCAGCGGCACAGGAGCTAGCAAACAGAGCTGTAAACAGGGGAGTTTGAGTGAGAGTTCTGTTGGAGGAGAAGGTATTTGTGTGTGTTTGGTTTTGTATTGGTAGTATCTGTATGTGCAGAGGCTTGGAGGGGCTTTGTGCTGGGAGAGAAGCTGAGCCCTGATTAGGGGGCGGGGCTTCACTGACTAGGGGTCCTATAAAGGTAGCAGACAGTCAGGCAGCGGCACAGGAGCTAGCAAACAGAGCTGTAAACAGGGGAGTTTGAGTGAGAGTTCTGTTGGAGGAGAAGGTATTTGTGTGTGTTTGGTTTTGTATTGGTAGTATCTGTATGTGTAGAGGCTTGGAGGGGCTTTGTGCTGGGAGGGAAGCTGAGCCCTGATTAGGGGGCGGGGCTTCACTGACTAGGGGTCCTATAAAGGTAGCAGCCAGTCAGGCATCGGCACAGACAGCTGCAGCGGCACAGGAGCTAGCAAACAGAGCTGTAAACAGGGGAGTTTGAGTGGGAGTTCTGTTGGAGGAGAAGGTATTTGTGTGTGTTTGGTTTTGTATTGGTAATATCTGTATGTGTAGGGGCTTTGTGCTGGGAGAGAAGCTGAGCCCTGATTTGGGGGCGTGGCTTCACTGACTAGGGGTCCTATAAAGATAGCAGCCAGTCAGGCAGCGGAACAGACAGCTGCAGTGGCACAGGAGCTAGCAGACAGAGCTGTAAACAGGGGAGTTTGAGTGGGAGTTCTGTTGGAGGAGAAGGTATTTGTGTGTGTTTGGTTTTGTATTGGTAGTATCTGTATGTGCAGAGGCTTGGAGGGGCTTTGTGCTGGGAGAGAAGCTGAGCCCTGATTAGGGGGCGGGGCTTCACTGACTAGGGGTCCTATAAAGGTAGCAGCCAGTCAGGCAGCGGAACAGACAGCTGCAGCGGCACAGGAGCTAGCAAACAGAGCTGTGAACAGGGGAGTTTGAGTGGGAGTTCTGTTGGAGGATTAGGTATTTGTGTGTGTGTGTTTTTGTATTGGTAGTATCTGTATGTGTAGAGGCTTTGAGGGGCTTTGTGCTGGGAGAGAAGCTGAGCCCTGATTAGGGGGCGGGGCTTCACTGACTAGGGGTCCTATAAAGGTAGCAGACAGTCAGGCAGCGGCACAGGAGCTAGCAAACAGAGCTGTAAACAGGGGAGTTTGAGTGGGAGTTCTGTTGGAGGAGAAGGTATTTGTGTGTGTTTGGTTTTGTATTGGTAGTATCTGTATGTGTCGGGGCTTTGTGCTGGGAGAGAAGCTGAGCCCTGATTAGGGGGCGGGGCTTCACTGACTAGGGGTCCTATAAAGGTAGCAGACAGTCAGGCAGCGGCACAGGAGCTAGCAAACAGAGCTATAAAGAGGGGAGTTTGAGTGGGAGTTATGTTGGAGGAGAAGGTATTTGTGTGTGTTTTTGTATTGGTATTATCTGTATGTGAAGAGGCTTGGAGGGGCTTTGTGATGGGAGGGAAGCTGAGCCCTGATTAGGGGGCGGGGCTTCACTGACTAGGGGTCCTATAAAGGGAGCAGCCAATCAGGCAGCGGCACAGACAGCTGCAGTGGCACAGGAGCTAGCAAACAGAGCTGTAAACAGGGGAGTTTGAGTGGGAGTTCTGTTGGAGGAGAAGGTATTTGTGTTTGTTTGGTTTTGTATTGGTAGTATCCGTATGTGTAGAGGCTTGGTGGGGCTAGGTGCTGCGAGAGAAGCTGAGCCCTGATTAGGGGGCGGGGCTTCACTGACTAGGGGTCCTATAAAGGTAGCAGCCAGTCAGGCAGCGGCACAGGAGCTAGCAAACAGAGCTGTGAACAGGCGAGTTTGAGTGGGAGTTCTGTTGGAGGAGAAGGTATTTGTGTGTGTGTGTTTTTGTATTGGTAGTATCTGTATGTGTGGAGGCTTTGAGGGGCTTTGTGCTGGGAGAGAAGCTGAGCCCTGATTAGGGGGCGGGGCTTCACTGACTAGGGGTCCTATAAAGGTAGCAGCCAGTCAGGCAGCGGCACAGGAGCTAGCAAACAGAGCTGTAACCAGGGGAGTTTGAGTGGGAGTTCTGTTGGAGGAGAAGGTATTTGTGTGTGTGTGTGTTTGTATTGGTAGTATCTGTATGTGTAGAGGCTTGGAGGGGCTTTGTGCTGGGAGAGAAGCTGAGCCCTGATTAGGGGGCGGGGCTTCACTGACTAGGGGTCCTATAAAGGTAGCAGCCAGTCAGGCATCGGCACAGACAGCTGCAGCGGCACAGGAGCTAGCAAACAGAGCTGTAAACAGGGGAGTTTGAGTGGGAGTTCTGTTGGAGGAGAAGGTATTTGTGTGTGTTTGGTTTTGTATTGGTAGTATCTGTATGTGTAGGGGCTTTGTGCTGGGAGAGAAGCAAAGCCCTGATTAGGGGGCGGGGCTTCACTGACTAGGGGTCCTATAAAGGTAGCAGCCAGTCAGACAGCGGCTCAGGAGCTAGCAAAAAGAGCTGTAAGCAGGGGAGTTTGAGTGGGAGTTCTGTTGGAGGAGAAGGTATTTGTGTGTGTTTGGATTTGTATTGTCAGTATCTGTATGTGCAGGGGCTTTGTGAGGGAGAGAAGCTGAGCCCTGATTAGGGGGCGGGGCTTCACTGACTAGGGGTCCTATAAAGGGAGCAGCCAGTCAGGCAGCGGCACAGACAGCTGCAGCGGCACAGGAGCTAGCAAACAGAGCTGTAAACAGGGGAGTTTGAGTGGGAGTTCTGTTGGAGGAGATGGTATTTGTGTGTGTTTGGTTTTGTATTGGTAGTATCTGTATGTGTATTGGTTTGAAGGGGCTTTGTGCTTGGAGAGAAGCTGAGCCCTGATTAGGGGGCGGGGCTTCACTGACTAGGGTTCCTGTAAAGGTAGCAGCCAGTCAGGCAGCGGAACAGACAGCTGCAGTGGCACAGGAGCAATCAAACAGAGCTGTAAACAGGGGAATTTGAGTGGGAGTTCTGTTGGAGGAGAAGGTATTTGTGTGTGTTTGGATTTGTATTGTCAGTATCTGTATGTGCAGGGGCTTTGTGAGGGAGAGAAGCTGAGCCCTGATTAGGGGGCGGGGCTTCACTGACTAGGGGTCCTATAAAGGTAGCAGCCAGTCAGGCAGCGGCACAGGAGCTAGCAAACAGAGCTGTAAACAGGGGAGTTTGAGTGAGAGTTCTGTTGGAGGAGAAGGTATTTGTGTGTGTTTGGTTTTGTATTGGTAGTATCTGTATGTGCAGAGGCTTGGAGGGGCTTTGTGCTGGGAGAGAAGCTGAGCCCTGATTAGGGGGCGGGGCTTCACTGACTAGGGGTCCTATAAAGGTAGCAGACAGTCAGGCAGCGGCACAGGAGCTAGCAAACAGAGCTGTAAACAGGGGAGTTTGAGTGAGAGTTCTGTTGGAGGAGAAGGTATTTGTGTGTGTTTGGTTTTGTATTGGTAGTATCTGTATGTGTAGAGGCTTGGAGGGGCTTTGTGCTGGGAGGGAAGCTGAGCCCTGATTAGGGGGCGGGGCTTCACTGACTAGGGGTCCTATAAAGGTAGCAGCCAGTCAGGCATCGGCACAGACAGCTGCAGCGGCACAGGAGCTAGCAAACAGAGCTGTAAACAGGGGAGTTTGAGTGGGAGTTCTGTTGGAGGAGAAGGTATTTGTGTGTGTTTGGTTTTGTATTGGTAATATCTGTATGTGTAGGGGCTTTGTGCTGGGAGAGAAGCTGAGCCCTGATTTGGGGGCGTGGCTTCACTGACTAGGGGTCCTATAAAGATAGCAGCCAGTCAGGCAGCGGAACAGACAGCTGCAGTGGCACAGGAGCTAGCAGACAGAGCTGTAAACAGGGGAGTTTGAGTGGGAGTTCTGTTGGAGGAGAAGGTATTTGTGTGTGTTTGGTTTTGTATTGGTAGTATCTGTATGTGCAGAGGCTTGGAGGGGCTTTGTGCTGGGAGAGAAGCTGAGCCCTGATTAGGGGGCGGGGCTTCACTGACTAGGGGTCCTATAAAGGTAGCAGCCAGTCAGGCAGCGGAACAGACAGCTGCAGCGGCACAGGAGCTAGCAAACAGAGCTGTGAACAGGGGAGTTTGAGTGGGAGTTCTGTTGGAGGATTAGGTATTTGTGTGTGTGTGTTTTTGTATTGGTAGTATCTGTATGTGTAGAGGCTTTGAGGGGCTTTGTGCTGGGAGAGAAGCTGAGCCCTGATTAGGGGGCGGGGCTTCACTGACTAGGGGTCCTATAAAGGTAGCAGACAGTCAGGCAGCGGCACAGGAGCTAGCAAACAGAGCTGTAAACAGGGGAGTTTGAGTGGGAGTTCTGTTGGAGGAGAAGGTATTTGTGTGTGTTTGGTTTTGTATTGGTAGTATCTGTATGTGTCGGGGCTTTGTGCTGGGAGAGAAGCTGAGCCCTGATTAGGGGGCGGGGCTTCACTGACTAGGGGTCCTATAAAGGTAGCAGACAGTCAGGCAGCGGCACAGGAGCTAGCAAACAGAGCTATAAAGAGGGGAGTTTGAGTGGGAGTTATGTTGGAGGAGAAGGTATTTGTGTGTGTTTTTGTATTGGTATTATCTGTATGTGCAGAGGCTTGGAGGGGCTTTGTGATGGGAGGGAAGCTGAGCCCTGATTAGGGGGCGGGGCTTCACTGACTAGGGGTCCTATAAAGGGAGCAGCCAATCAGGCAGCGGCACAGACAGCTGCAGTGGCACAGGAGCTAGCAAACAGAGCTGTAAACAGGGGAGTTTGAGTGGGAGTTCTGTTGGAGGAGAAGGTATTTGTGTTTGTTTGGTTTTGTATTGGTAGTATCCGTATGTGTAGAGGCTTGGTGGGGCTAGGTGCTGCGAGAGAAGCTGAGCCCTGATTAGGGGGCGGGGCTTCACTGACTAGGGGTCCTATAAAGGTAGCAGCCAGTCAGGCAGCGGCACAGGAGCTAGCAAACAGAGCTGTGAACAGGCGAGTTTGAGTGGGAGTTCTGTTGGAGGAGAAGGTATTTGTGTGTGTGTGTTTTTGTATTGGTAGTATCTGTATGTGTGGAGGCTTTGAGGGGCTTTGTGCTGGGAGAGAAGCTGAGCCCTGATTAGGGGGCGGGGCTTCACTGACTAGGGGTCCTATAAAGGTAGCAGCCAGTCAGGCAGCGGCACAGGAGCTAGCAAACAGAGCTGTAACCAGGGGAGTTTGAGTGGGAGTTCTGTTGGAGGAGAAGGTATTTGTGTGTGTGTGTGTTTGTATTGGTAGTATCTGTATGTGTAGAGGCTTGGAGGGGCTTTGTGCTGGGAGAGAAGCTGAGCCCTGATTAGGGGGCGGGGCTTCACTGACTAGGGGTCCTATAAAGGTAGCAGCCAGTCAGGCAGCGGCACAGACAGCTGCAGCGGCACAGGAGCTAGCAAACAGAGCTCTAAACAGGGGAGTTTGAGTGGGAGTTCTGTTGGAGGAGAAGGTATTTGTGTGTGTTTGCTTTTGTATTGGTAGTATCTGTATGTGCAGAGGCTTGGAGGGGCTTTGTGCTGGGAGAGAAGCTGAGCCCTGATTAGGGGGCGGGGCTTCACTGACTAGGGGTCCTATAAAGGTAGCAGCCAGTCAGGCAGCGGCACAGACAGCTGCAGCGGCACAGGAGCTAGCAAACAGAGCTGTGAACAGGGGAGTTTGAGTGGGAGTTCTGTTGGAGGAGAAGGTATTTGTGTGTGTTTGGTTTTGTATTGGTAGTATCTGTATGTGTCGGGGCTTTGTGCTGGGAGAGAAGCTGAGCCCTGATTAGGGGGCGGGGCTTCACTGACTAGGGGTCCTATAAAGGTAGCAGCCAGTCAGGTAGCGGCACAGACAGCTGCAGTGGCACAGGAGCTATCAAACAGAGCTGTAAACAGGGGAATTTGAGTGGGAGTTCTGTTGGAGGAGAAGGTATTTGTGTGTGTTTGGATTTGTATTGTCAGTGTCTGTATGTGCAGGGGCTTTGTGCTGGGAGAGAAGCTGAGCCCTGATTAGGGGGCGGGGCTTCCCTGACTAGGGGTCCTATAAAGGTAGCAGCCAGTCAGACAGCGGCTCAGGAGCTAGCAAACAGAGCTGTGAACAGGGGAGTTTGAGTGGGAGTTCTGTTGGAGGAGAAGGTATTTGTGTGTGGTTTTGTATTGGTAGTATCCGTATGTGTAGAGGCTTGGAGGGGCTAGGTGCTGCGAGAGAAGCTGAGCCCTGATTAGGGGGCGGGGCTTCACTGACTAGGGGTCCTATAAAGGTAGCAGCCAGTCAGGCAGCGGCACAGGAGCTAGCAAACAGAGCTGTGAACAGGCGAGTTTCAGTGGGAGTTCTGTTGGAGGAGAAGGTATTTGTGTGTGTTTGGTTTTGTATTGGTAGTATCTGTATGTGCAGAGGCTTAGAGGGGCTTTGTGCTGGGAGAGAAGCTGAGCCCTGATTAGGGGGCGGGGCTTCACTGACTAGGGGTCCTATAAAGGTAGCAGCCAGTCAGGTAGCGGCACAGACAGCTGCAGTGGCACAGGAGCTATCAAACAGAGCTGTAAACAGGGGAATTTGAGTGGGAGTTCTGTTGGAGGAGAAGGTATTTGTGTGTGTTTGGATTTGTATTGTCAGTGTCTGTATGTGCAGGGGCTTTGTGCTGGGAGAGAAGCTGAGCCCTGATTAGGGGGCGGGGCTTCCCTGACTAGGGGTCCTATAAAGGTAGCAGCCAGTCAGACAGCGGCTCAGGAGCTAGCAAACAGAGCTGTGAACAGGGGAGTTTGAGTGGGAGTTCTGTTGGAGGAGAAGGTATTTGTGTGTGTTTGGTTTTGTATTGGTAGTATCCGTATGTGTAGAGGCTTGGAGGGGCTAGGTGCTGCGAGAGAAGCTGAGCCCTGATTAGGGGGCGGGGCTTCACTGACTAGGGGTCCTATAAAGGTAGCAGCCAGTCAGGCAGCGGCACAGGAGCTAGCAAACAGAGCTGTGAACAGGCGAGTTTCAGTGGGAGTTCTGTTGGAGGAGAAGGTATTTGTGTGTGTTTGGTTTTGTATTGGTAGTATCTGTATGTGCAGAGGCTTGGAGGGGCTTTGTGCTGGGAGAGAAGCTGAGCCCTGATTAGGGGGCGGGGCTTCACTGACTAGGGGTCCTATAAAGGTAGCAGCCAGTCAGGCAGCGGCACAGACAGCTGCAGCGGCACAGGAGCTAGCAAACAGAGCTGTGAACAGGGGAGTTTGAGTGGGAGTTCTGTTGGAGGATTAGGTATTTGTGTGTGTGTGTTTTTGTATTGGTAGTATCTGTATGTGTAGAGGCTTTGAGGGGCTTTGTGCTGGGAGAGAAGCTGAGCCCTGATTAGGGGGCGGGGCTTCACTGACTAGGGGTCCTATAAAGGTAGCAGCCAGTCAGGCAGCGGCACAGGAGCTAGCAAACAGAGCTGTAAACAGGGGAGTTTGAGTGGGAGTTCTGTTGGAGGAGAAGGTATTTGTGTGTGTTTGGTTTTGTATTGGTAGTATCTGTATGTGTCGGGGCTTTGTGCTGGGAGAGAAGCTGAGCCCTGATTAGGGGGCGGGGCTTCACTGACTAGGGGTCCTATAAAGGTAGCAGACAGTCAGGCAGCGGCACAGGAGCTAGCAAACAGAGCTATAAAGAGGGGAGTTTGAGTGGGAGTTCTGTTGGAGGAGAAGGTATTTGTGTGTGTTTGGTTTTGTATTGGTAGTATCTGTATGTGTCGGGGCTTTGTGCTGGGAGAGAAGCTGAGCCCTGATTAGGGGGCGGGGCTTCACTGACTAGGGGTCCTATAAAGGTAGCAGACAGTCAGGCAGCGGCACAGGAGCTAGCAAACAGAGCTATAAAGAGGGGAGTTTGAGTGGGAGTTCTGTTGGAGGAGAAGGTATTTGTGTGTGTTTTTGTATTGGTATTATCTGCATGTGTAGAGGCTTGGAGGGGCTTTGTGATGGGAGGGAAGCTGAGCCCTGATTAGGGGGCGGGGCTTCACTGACTAGGGGTCCTATAAAGGGAGCAGCCAATCAGGCAGCGGCACAGACAGCTGCAGTGGCACAGGAGCTAGCAAACAGAGCTGTAAACAGGGGAGTTTGAGTGGGAGTTCTGTTGGAGGAGAAGGTATTTGTGTTTGTTTGGTTTTGTATTGGTAGTATCCGTATGTGTAGAGGCTTGGAGGGGCTAGGTGCTGCGAGAGAAGCTGAGCCCTGATTAGGGGGCGGGGCTTCACTGACTAGGGGTCCTATAAAGGTAGCAGCCAGTCAGGCAGCGGCACAGGAGCTAGCAAACAGAGCTGTGAACAGGCGAGTTTGAGTGGGAGTTCTGTTGGAGGAGAAGGTATTTGTGTGTGTTTGGTTTTGTATTGGTAGTATCTGTATGTGCAGAGGCTTAGAGGGGCTTTGTGCTGGGAGAGAAGCTGAGCCCTGATTAGGGGGCGGGGCTTCACTGACTAGGGGTCCTATAAAGGTAGCAGCCAGTCAGGTAGCGGCACAGACAGCTGCAGTGGCACAGGAGCTATCAAACAGAGCTGTAAACAGGGGAATTTGAGTGGGAGTTCTGTTGGAGGAGAAGGTATTTGTGTGTGTTTGGATTTGTATTGTCAGTATCTGTATGTGCAGGGGCTTTGTGCTGGGAGAGAAGCTGAGCCCTGATTAGGGGGCGAGGCTTCCCTGACTAGGGGTCCTATAAAGGTAGCAGCCAGTCAGACAGCGGCTCAGGAGCTAGCAAACAGAGCTGTGAACAGGGGAGTTTGAGTGGGAGTTCTGTTGGAGGAGAAGGTATTTGTGTGTGTTTGGTTTTGTATTGGTAGTATCTGTATGTGCAGAGGCTTGGAGGGGCTTTGTGCTGGGAGAGAAGCTGAGCCCTGATTAGGGGGCGGGGCTTCACTGACTAGGGGTCCTATAAAGGTAGCAGACAGTCAGGCAGCGGCACAGGAGCTAGCAAACAGAGCTATAAAGAGGGGAGTTTGAGTGGGAGTTATGTTGGAGGAGAAGGTATTTGTGTGTGTTTTTGTATTGGTATTATCTGTATGTGCAGAGGCTTGGAGGGGCTTTGTGATGGGAGGGAAGCTGAGCCCTGATTAGGGGGCGGGGCTTCACTGACTAGGGGTCCTATAAAGGTAGCAGCCAGTCAGGCAGCGGCACAGACAGCTGCAGTGGCACAGGAGCTAGCAAACAGAGCTGTAAACAGGGGAGTTTGAGTGGGAGTTCTGTTGGAGGAGAAGGTATTTGTGTTTGTTTGGTTTTGTATTGGTAGTATCCGTATGTGTAGAGGCTTGGTGGGGCTCGGTGCTGCGAGAGAAGCTGAGCCCTGATTAGGGGGCGGGGCTTCACTGACTAGGGGTCCTATAAAGGTAGCAGCCAGTCAGGCAGCGGCACAGGAGCTAGCAAACAGAGCTGTGAACAGGCGAGTTTGAGTGGGAGTTCTGTTGGAGGAGAAGGTATTTGTGTGTGTGTGTTTTTGTATTGGTAGTATCTGTATGTGTGGAGGCTTTGAGGGGCTTTGTGCTGGGAGAGAAGCTGAGCCCTGATTAGGGGGCGGGGCTTCACTGACTAGGGGTCCTATAAAGGTAGCAGCCAGTCAGGCAGCGGCACAGGAGCTAGCAAACAGAGCTGTAACCAGGGGAGTTTGAGTGGGAGTTCTGTTGGAGGAGAAGGTATTTGTGTGTGTGTGTGTTTGTATTGGTAGTATCTGTATGTGTAGAGGCTTGGAGGGGCTTTGTGCTGGGAGAGAAGCTGAGCCCTGATTAGGGGGCGGGGCTTCACTGACTAGGGGTCCTATAAAGGTAGCAGCCAGTCAGGCAGCGGCACAGACAGCTGCAGCGGCACAGGAGCTAGCAAACAGAGCTCTAAACAGGGGAGTTTGAGTGGGAGTTCTGTTGGAGGAGAAGGTATTTGTGTGTGTTTGCTTTTGTATTGGTAGTATCTGTATGTGCAGAGGCTTGGAGGGGCTTTGTGCTGGGAGAGAAGCTGAGCCCTGATTAGGGGGCGGGGCTTCACTGACTAGGGGTCCTATAAAGGTAGCAGCCAGTCAGGCAGCGGCACAGACAGCTGCAGCGGCACAGGAGCTAGCAAACAGAGCTGTGAACAGGGGAGTTTGAGTGGGAGTTCTGTTGGAGGATTAGGTATTTGTGTGTGTGTGTTTTTGTATTGGTAGTATCTGTATGTGTAGAGGCTTTGAGGGGCTTTGTGCTGGGAGAGAAGCTGAGCCCTGATTAGGGGGCGGGGCTTCACTGACTAGGGGTCCTATAAAGGTAGCAGCCAGTCAGGCAGCGGCACAGGAGCTAGCAAACAGAGCTGTAAACAGGGGAGTTTGAGTGGGAGTTCTGTTGGAGGAGAAGGTATTTGTGTGTGTTTGGTTTTGTATTGGTAGTATCTGTATGTGTCGGGGCTTTGTGCTGGGAGAGAAGCTGAGCCCTGATTAGGGGGCGGGGCTTCACTGACTAGGGGTCCTATAAAGGTAGCAGCCAGTCAGGCAGCGGCACAGGAGCTAGCAAACAGAGCTGTGAACAGGTGAGTTTCAGTGGGAGTTCTGTTGGAGGAGAAGGTATTTGTGTGAGTTTGGTTTTGTATTGGTAGTATCTGTATGTGCAGAGGCTTAGAGGGGCTTTGTGCTGGGAGAGAAGCTGAGCCCTGATTAGGGGGCGGGGCTTCACTGACTAGGGGTCCTATAAAGGTAGCAGCCAGTCAGGTAGCGGCACAGACAGCTGCAGTGGCACAGGAGCTATCAAACAGAGCTGTAAACAGGGGAATTTGAGTGGGAGTTCTGTTGGAGGAGAAGGTATTTGTGTGTGTTTGGATTTGTATTGTCAGTATCTGTATGTGCAGGGGCTTTGTGCTGGGAGAGAAGCTGAGCCCTGATTAGGGGGCGGGGCTTCCCTGACTAGGGGTCCTATAAAGGTAGCAGCCAGTCAGGCAGCGGCACAGGAGCTAGCAAACAGAGCTGTAACCAGGGGAGTTTGAGTGGGAGTTCTGTTGGAGGAGAAGGTATTTGTGTGTGTGTGTTTTTGTATTGGTAGTATCTGTATGTGTAGAGGCTTTGAGGGGCTTTGTGCTGGGAGAGAAGCTGAGCCCTGATTAGGGGGCGGGGCTTCACTGACTAGGGGTCCTATAAAGGTAGCAGCCAGTCAGGCAGCGGCACAGACAGCTGCAGCGGCACAGGAGCTAGCAAACAGAGCTCTAAACAGGGGAGTTTGAGTGGGAGTTCTGTTGGAGGAGAAGGTATTTGTGTGTGTTTGCTTTTGTATTGGTAGTATCTGTATGTGCAGAGGCTTGGAGGGGCTTTGTGCTGGGAGAGAAGCTGAGCCCTGATTAGGGGGCGGGGCTTCACTGACTAGGGGTCCTATAAAGGTAGCAGCCAGTCAGGCAGCGGCACAGACAGCTGCAGCGGCACAGGAGCTAGCAAACAGAGCTGTGAACAGGGGAGTTTGAGTGGGAGTTCTGTTGGAGTAGAAGGTATTTGTGTGTGTGTGTTTTTGTATTGGTAGTATCTGTATGTGTAGAGGCTTTGAGGGGCTTTGTGCTGGGAGAGAAGCTGAGCCCTGATTAGGGGGCGGGGCTTCACTGACTAGGGGTCCTATAAAGGTAGCAGCCAGTCAGGCAGCGGCACAGGAGCTAGCAAACAGAGCTGTAAACAGGGGAGTTTGAGTGGGAGTTCTGTTGGAGGAGAAGGTATTTGTGTGTGTTTGGTTTTGTATTGGTAGTATCTGTATGTGTCGGGGCTTTGTGCTGGGAGAGAAGCTGAGCCCTGATTAGGGGGCGGGGCTTCACTGACTAGGGGTCCTATAAAGGTAGCAGACAGTCAGGCAGCGGCACAGGAGCTAGCAAACAGAGCTATAAAGAGGGGAGTTTGAGTGGGAGTTCTGTTGGAGGAGAAGGTATTTGTGTGTGTTTTTGTATTGGTATTATCTGTATGTGTAGAGGCTTGGAGGGGCTTTGTGATGGGAGGGAAGCTGAGCCCTGATTAGGGGGCGGGGCTTCACTGACTAGGGGTCCTATAAAGGGAGCAGCCAATCAGGCAGCGGCACAGACAGCTGCAGTGGCACAGGAGCTAGCAAACAGAGCTGTAAACAGGGGAGTTTGAGTGGGAGTTCTGTTGGAGGAGAAGGTATTTGTGTTTGTTTGGTTTTGTATTGGTAGTATCCGTATGTGTAGAGGCTTGGAGGGGCTAGGTGCTGCGAGAGAAGCTGAGCCCTGATTAGGGGGCGGGGCTTCACTGACTAGGGGTCCTATAAAGGTAGCAGCCAGTCAGGCAGCGGCACAGGAGCTAGCAAACAGAGCTGTGAACAGGTGAGTTTCAGTGGGAGTTCTGTTGGAGGAGAAGGTATTTGTGTGAGTTTGGTTTTGTATTGGTAGTATCTGTATGTGCAGAGGCTTAGAGGGGCTTTGTGCTGGGAGAGAAGCTGAGCCCTGATTAGGGGGCGGGGCTTCACTGACTAGGGGTCCTATAAAGGTAGCAGCCAGTCAGGTAGCGGCACAGACAGCTGCAGTGGCACAGGAGCTATCAAACAGAGCTGTAAACAGGGGAATTTGAGTGGGAGTTCTGTTGGAGGAGAAGGTATTTGTGTGTGTTTGGATTTGTATTGTCAGTATCTGTATGTGCAGGGGCTTTGTGCTGGGAGAGAAGCTGAGCCCTGATTAGGGGGCGGGGCTTCCCTGACTAGGGGTCCTATAAAGGTAGCAGCCAGTCAGGCAGCGGCACAGGAGCTAGCAAACAGAGCTGTAACCAGGGGAGTTTGAGTGGGAGTTCTGTTGGAGGAGAAGGTATTTGTGTGTGTGTGTGTTTTTGTATTGGTAGTATCTGTATGTGTAGAGGCTTTGAGGGGCTTTGTGCTGGGAGAGAAGCTGAGCCCTGATTAGGGGGCGGGGCTTCACTGACTAGTGGTCCTATAAAGGTAGCAGCCAGTCAGGCAGCGGCACAGACAGCTGCAGTGGCACAGGAGCTAGCAAACAGAGCTGTAAACAGGGGAGTTTGAGTGGGAGTTCTGTTGGAGGAGATGGTATTTGTGTGTGTTTGGTTTTGTATTGGTAGTATCTGTATGTATATTGGTTTGAAGGGGCTTTGTGCTTGGAGAGAAGCTGAGCCATGATTAGGGGGCGGGGCTTCACTGACTAGGGGTCCTATAAAGGTAGCAGACAGTCAGGCAGCGGCACAGGAGCTAGCAAACAGAGCTGTAAACAGGGGAGTTTGAGTGGGAGTTCTGTTGGAGGAGAAGGTATTTGTGTGTGTTTGGTTTTGTATTGGTAATATCTGTATGTGTAGGGGCTTTGTGCTGGGAGAGAAGCTGAGCCCTGATTTGGGGGCGGGGCTTCACTGACTAGGGGTCCTATAAAGGTAGCAGCCAGTCAGACAGCGGCACAGGAGCTAGCAAACAGAGCTGTAAGCAGGGGAGTTTGAGTTGGAGTTCTGTTGGAGGAGAAGGTATTTGTGTGTGTTTGGATTTGTATTGGTAGTATCTGTATGTGCAGGGGCTTTGTGCTGGGAGAGAAGCTGAGCCCTGATTTGGGGGCGGGGCTTCACTGACTAGGGGTCCTATAAAGGTAGCAGCCAGTCAGACAGCGGCACAGGAGCTAGCAAACAGAGCTGTAAGCAGGGGAGTTTGAGTGGGATTTCTGTTGGAGGAGGAGGTATTTGTCTGTGTTTGGTTTTGTATTGGCAGTATCTGTATGTGTAGAGGCTTGGAGGGGCTTTGTGCTGGGAGAGAAGCTGAGCCCTGATTAGGGGGCGGGGCTTCACTGACTTGGGGTCCTATAAAGGTAGCAGCCAGTCAGGCAGCGGCACAGGAGCTAGCAAACAGAGCTGTAAACAGGGGAGTTTGAGTGGGAGTTCTGTTGGAGGAGATGGTATTTGTGTGTGTTTGGTTTTGTATTGGTAGTATCTGTATGTGTAGGGGCTTTGTGCTTGGAGAGAAGCTGAGCCCTGATTAGGGGGCGGGGCTTCACTGACTAGGTGTCCTATAAAGGTTGGAGCCAGTCAGACAGCGGCACAGGAGCTAGCAAAAAGAGCTGTAAGCAGGGGAGTTTGAGTGGGAGTTATGTTGGAGGAGAAGGTATTTGTGTGTGTTCGGTTTTGTATTGGTAGTATCTGTATGTGCAGAGGCTTGGAGGGGCTTTGTGCTGGGGGAGAAGCTGAGCCCTGATTAGGGGGCGGGGCTTCACTGACTAGGGGTCCTATAAAGGTAGCAGCCAGTCAGGCATCGGCACAGACAGCTGCAGCGGCACAGGAGCTAGCAAACAGAGCTGTGAACAGGGGAGTTTGAGTGGGAGTTCTGTTGGAGGATTAGGTATTTGTGTGTGTGTGTTTTTGTATTGGTAGTATCTGTATGTGTAGAGGCTTTGAGGGGCTTTGTGCTGGGAGAGAAGCTGAGCCCTGATTAGGGGGCGGGGCTTCACTGACTAGGGGTCCTATAAAGGTAGCAGACAGTCAGGCAGCGGCACAGGAGCTAGCAAACAGAGCTGTAAGCAGGGGAGTTTGAGTGGGAGTTCTGTTGGAGGAGGAGGTATTTGTCTGTGTTTGGTTTTGTATTGGTAGTATCTGTGTGTGTAGAGGCTTGGAGGGGCTTTGTGCTGGGAGAGAAGCTGAGCCCTGATTAGGGGGCGGGGCTTCACTGACTTGGGGTCCTATAAAGGTAGCAGCCAGTCAGGCAGCGGCACAGGAGCTAGCAAACAGAGCTGTAAACAGGGGAGTTTGAGTGGGAGTTCTGTTGGAGGAGAAGGTATTTGTGTGTGTTTGGTTTTGTATTGGTAGTATCTGTATGTGTCGGGGCTTTGTGCTGGGAGAGAAGCTGAGCCCTGATTAGGGGGCGGGGCTTCCCTGACTAGGGGTCCTATAAAGGTAGCAGCCAGTCAGACAGCGGCTCAGGAGCTAGCAAACAGAGCTGTGAACAGGGGAGTTTGAGTGGGAGTTCTGTTGGAGGAGAAGGTATTTGTGTGTGTGTGTTTTTGTATTGGTAGTATCTGTATGTGTAGAGGCTTTGAGGGGCTTTGTGCTGGGAGAGAAGCTGAGCCCTGATTAGGGGGCGGGGCTTCACTGACTAGGGGTCCTATAAAGGTAGCAGCCAGTCAGACAGCGGC
The DNA here is from genome assembly GCF_965140295.1 of Lepidochelys olivacea. Lineage (NCBI taxonomy): Eukaryota > Metazoa > Chordata > Testudines > Cheloniidae > Lepidochelys > Lepidochelys olivacea. The sequence goes on along the minus strand of NC_140432.1, from coordinate 241,808 downwards.
TCAGGAGCGAGCAAACAGAGCTGTAAGCAGGGGAGTTTGAGTGGGAGTTCTGTTGGAGGAGAAGGTATTTGTGTGTGTTTGGTTTTGTATTTGGTAGTATCTGTATGTGTCGAGGCTTGGAGGGGCTTTGTGCTGGGAGAGAAGCTGAGCCCTGATTAGGGGGCGGGGCTTCACTGACTAGCGGTCCTATAAAGGTAGCAGCCAGTCAGGCAGCGGCACAGGGGCTAGCAAACAGAGCTGTAAACAGGGGAGTTTGAGTGGGAGTTCTGTTGGAGGAGAAGGTATTTGTGTGTTTTTTTTGTATTGGTAGTATCTGTATGTGTAGAGGCTTGGAGGGGCTTTGTGCTGGGAGAGAAGCTGAGCCCTGATTAGGGGGCGGGGCTTCACTGACTAGCGGTCCTATAAAGGTAGCAGCCAGTCAGGCAGTGGCAGACAGCTGCAGCAGCACAGGAGCTAGCAAACAGAGCTGTAAACAGGGGAGTTTGTGTGGGAGTTCTGTTGGAGGAGAAGGTATTTGTCTGTGTTTTTGAATTGGTATTATCTGTATGTGTAGAGGCTTGGAGGGGCTTTGTGCTGGGAGAGAAGCTGGGCCCTGATCAGGGGGCGGGACTTCACTGACTAGGGGTCCTATAAAGGTAGCAGCCAGTCAGGCATCAGCACAGACAGCTGCAGCGGCACAGGAGCTTGCAAACAGCTGTAAACAGGGGAGTTTGAGTGGGAGTTCTGTTGGAGGAAAAGGTATTTGTGTGTGTTTGGTTTTGTATTGGTAGTATCTGTATGTGTAGGGGCTTTGTGCTGGGAGAGAAGCAAAGCCCTGATTAGGGGGCGGGGCTTCACTGACTAGGGGTCCTATAAAGGTAGCAGCCAGTCAGACAGCGGCTCAGGAGCGAGCAAACAGAGCTGTAAGCAGGGGAGTTTGAGTGGGAGTTCTGTTGGAGGAGAAGGTATTTGTGTGTGTTTGGTTTTGTAATTGGTAGTATCTGTATGTGTCGAGGCTTGGAGGGGCTTTGTGCTGGGAGAGAAGCTGAGCCCTGATTAGGGGGCGGGGCTTCACTGACTAGGGGTCCTATAAAGGTAGCAGCCAGTCAGGCAGTGGCACAGGAGCTAGCAAACAGAGCTGTGAACATGGGAGTTTGAGTGGGAGTTCTGTTGGAGGAGAAGGTATGTGTGTGTGTTTTTATTTTGGTAATATCTGTATGTGTAGAGGCTTGGAGGGGCTAGGTGCTGCGAGAGAAGCTGAGCCCTGATTAGGGTGCGGGGCTTCACTGACTAGGGGTCCTATAAAGGTAGCAGCCAGTGAGGCAGTGGCACAGACAGCTGCAGTGGCACACGAGCTAGCAAACAGAGCTGTAAACAGGGGAGTTTGAGTAGGAGTTCTGTTGGAGGAGAAGATATTTGTCTGTGTTTGGTTTTGCTTTGGTAGTATCTGTATGTGTAGAGGCTTGGAGGGGCTTTGTGCTGGGAGAGAAGTTGAGCCCTGATTAGGGGGCGGGGCTTCACTGACTAGGGGTCCTATAAGGGTAGCAGCCAGTCAGGCAGCGGCACAGGAGCTAGCAAACAGAGCTGTGAACATGGGAGTTTGAGTGGGAGTTCTGTTGGAGGAGAAGGTATTTGTGTGTGTTTTTGTTTTGGTAGTATCTGTATGTGTAGAGGCTTGGAGGGGCTTTGTGCTGGGAGAGAAGCTGAGCCCTGATTAGGAGGCGGGGCTTCACTGACTAGGGGTCCTATAAAGGGAGCAGCCAGTCAGGCAACGGCACAGACAGCTGCAGTGGCACAGGAGCTAGCAAACAGAGCTGTAAACAGGGGAGTTTGAGTGGGAGTTCTGTTGGAGGAGAAGGTATTTGTGTGTGTTTTTGTATTGGTAGTATCTGTATGTGTAGAGGCTTGGAGGGGCTTTGTGCTGGGAGGGAAGCTGAGCCCTGATTAGGGGGCGGGGCTTCACTGACTAGGGGTCCTATAAAGGTAGCAGCCAGTCAGGCATCGGCACAGACAGCTGCAGCGGCACAGGAGCTAGCAAACAGAGCTGTAAACAGGGGAGTTTGAGTGGGAGTTCTGTTGGAGGAGAAGGTATTTGTGTGTGTTTGGTTTTGTATTGGTAGTATCTGTATGTGTAGGGGCTTTGTGCTGGGAGAGAAGCTGAGCCCTGATTTGGGGGCGGGGCTTCACTGACTAGGGGTCCTATAAAGGTAGCAGCCAGTCAGACAGCGGCGCAGGAGCTAGCAAACAGAGCTGTAAGCAGGGGAGTTTGAGTGGGAGTTCTGTTGGAGGAGGAGGTATTTGTCTGTGTTTGGTTTTGTATTGGTAGTATCTGTATGTGTAGAGGCTTGGAGGGGCTTTGTGCTGGGAGAGAAGCTGAGCCCTGATTAGGGGGCGGGGCTTCACTGACTTGGGGTCCTATAAAGGTAGCAGCCAGTCAGGCAGCGGCACAGGAGCTAGCAAACAGAGCTGTAAACAGGGGAGTTTGAGTGGGAGTTCTGTTGGAGGAGAAGGTATTTGTGTGTGTTTGGTTTTGTATTGGTAGTATCTGTATGTGTAGGGGCTTTGTGCTGGGAGAGAAGCTGAGCCCTGATTAGGGAGCGGGGCTTCACTGACTTGGGGTCCTATAAAGGTAGCAGCCAGTGAGGCAGCGGCACAGGAGCTAGCAAACAGAGCTGTAAACAGGGGAGTTTTGTGGGAGTTCTGTTGGAGGAGATGGTATTTGTGTGTGTTTGGTTTTGTATTGGTAGTATCTGTATGTGTATTGGTTTGAAGGGGCTTTGTGCTTGGAGAGAAGCTGAGCCCTGATTAGGGGGCGGGGCTTCACTGACTAGGGTTCCTGTAAAGGTAGCAGCCAGTCAGGCAGCGGAACAGACAGCTGCAGTGGCACAGGAGCTATCAAACAGAGCTGTAAACAGGGGAATTTGAGTGGGAGTTCTGTTGGAGAAGGTATTTGTGTGTGTTTGGTTTTGCATTGGTAGTATCTGTATGTGTAGGGGTTTGGCGGGGCTTTGTGCTTGGAGAGAAGCTGAGCCCTGATTAGTGGGCGGGGCTTCACTGACTAGGTGTCCTATAAAGGTTGGAGCCAGTCAGACAGCGGCACAGGAGCTAGCAAACAGAGCTGTAAGCAGGGGAGTTTGAGTGGGAGTTATGTTGGAGGAGAAGGTATTTGTGTGTGTTTGGTTTTGTATTGGTAGTATCTGTATGTGTAGGGGCTTTGTGCTGGGAGAGAAGCTGAGCCCTGATTAGGGGGCGGGGCTTCACTGACTTGGGGTCCTATAAAGGTAGGAGCCAGTCAGACAGCGCCACAGGAGCTAGCAAACAGAGCTGTAAGCAGGGGAGTTTGAGTGGGAGTTATGTTGGAGGAGATGATATTTGTGTGTGTTTGGTTTTGTATTGGTAGTATCTGTATGTGTATTGGTTTGAAATGGCTTTGTGCTTGGAGAGAAGCTGAGCCCTGATTAGGGGGCGGGGCTTCACTGACTAGGTGTCCTATAAAGGTTGGAGCCAGTCAGACAGCGGCACAGGAGCTAGCAAACAGAGCTGTGAACAGGGGAGTTTGAGTGGGAGTTCTGTTGGAGGAGAAGGTATTTGTGTGTGTTTGGTTTTGTATTGGTAGTATCTGTATGTGCAGAGGCTTTGAGGGGCTTTGTGCTGGGAGAGAAGCTGAGCCCTGATTAGGGGGCGGGGCTTCACTGACTAGCGGTCCTATAAAGGTAGCAGCCAGTCAGGCAGCGGCACAGGAGGTAGCAAACAGAGCTCTGAACAGGGGAGTTTGAGTGGCAGTTCTGTTGGAGGAGAAGGTATTTGTTTGTGTTTTTGTATTGGTAGTATCTGTATGTGTAGGGGTTTGGCGGGGCTTTGTGCTTGGAGAGAAGCTGAGCCCTGATTGGGGGCGGGGCTTCACTGATTAGGGGTCCTATAAAGGTAGCAGCCAGTCAGGCAGCGGAACAGACAGCTGCAGCGGCACAGCAGCTAGCAAACAGAGCTGTAAACAGGGGAGTTTGAGTGGGAGTTCTGCTGGAGGAGAAGGTATTTGTCTGTGTTCGGTTTTGTGTTGGTAGTATCTGTATGTGTACGGGCTTTGTGCTGGGAGAGAAGCTGAGCCCTGATTAGGGGGCGGGGCTTCACTGACTAGGGGTCCTATAAAGGTAGCAGCCAGTCAGGCAGCAGCACAGGAGCTAGCAAACAGCTGTGAACAGGGGAGTTTGAGTGGGAGTTCTGTTGGAGGAGAAGGTATTTGTCTGTGTTTTTGTATTGGTATTATCTGTATGTGTAGTGGCTTGGAGGGGCTTTGTGCTGGGAGAGAAGCTGAGCCCTGATTAGGGGGCGGGGCTTCACTGACTAGGGGTCCTATAAAGGTAGCAGCCAGTCAGGCAGCGGAACAGACAGCTGCAGTGGCACAGGAGCTAGGAAACAGAGCTGTAAACAGGGGAGTTTGAGTGGGAGTTCTGTTGGAGGAGAAGGTATTTGTGTGTGTTTGGTTTTGTATTGGTAGTATCTGTATGTGCAGAGCCTTGGAGGGGCTTTGTGCTGGGAGGGAAGCTGAGCCCTGATTAGGGGGCGGGGCTTCACTGACTAGGGGTCCTATAAAGGTAGCAGCCAGTCAGGCATCGGCACAGACAGCTGCAGCGGCACAGGAGCTAGCAAACAGAGCTGTAAACAGGGGAGTTTGAGTGGGAGTTCTGTTGGAGGAGAAGGTATTTGTCTGTGTTTGGTTTTGTATTGGTAGTATCTGTATGTGTAGAGGCTTGGAGGGGCTTTGTGCTGGGAGAGAAGCTGAGCCCTCATTAGGGGGCGGGGCTTCACTGACTAGGGGTCCTATAAAGGGAGCAGCAAGTCAGGCAGCGGCACAGGAACTAGCAAACAGAGCTGTAAACAGGGGAGTTTGAGTTGGAGTTCGGTTGGAGGAGAAGGTATTTGTGTGTGTTTGGTTTTGTATTGGTAGTATCTGTATGTGTAGGGGCTTTGTGCTGGGAGAGAAGCTGAGCCCTGATTAGGGGTGGGGCTTCACTGACTAGGGGTCCTATAAAGGTAGCAGCCAGTCAGGCAGCGGAACAGACAGCTGCAGTGGCACAGGAGCTATCAAACAGAGCTGTAAACAGAGGTATTTGAGTGGGAGTTCTGTTGGATTAGAAGGTATTTGTGTGTGTTTGGTTTTGTATTGGTAGTATCTGTATGTGCAGAGGCTTGGAGGGGCGAGCTGCTGCGAGAGAAGCTGAGCCCTGATTAGGGGGCGGGGCTTCACTGACTAGGGGTCCTGTAAAGTTAGCAGCCAGTCAGGCAGTGGCACAGACAGCTGCAGCGGCACAGGAGCTAGCAAACAGAGCTGTAAACAGGGGAGTTTGAGTGGGAGTTCTGTTGGAGGAGAAGGTATTTGTGTGTGTTTTTGTACTGGTAGTATCTGTATGTGTAGAGGTTTGAAGGGGCTTTGTGCTGGGAGAGAAGTTGAGCCCTGATTAGGGGGCGGGACTTCACTGACTAGGGGTCCTATAAAGGTAGCAGCCAGTCAGGCAGCGGAACAGACAGCTGCAGTGGCACAGGAGCTAGCAAACAGAGCTGTAAACAGGGGAGTTTGAGTGGGAGTTCTGTTGGAGGAGAAGGTATTTGTGTGTGTTTGGTTTTGTATTGGTAGTATCTGTATGTGCAGAGGCTTGGAGGGGCTTTGTGCTGGGAGGGAAGCTGAGCCCTGATTAGGGGGCGGGGCTTCACTGACTAGGGGTCCTATAAAGGTCGCAGCCAGTCAGGCATCGGCACAGACAGCTGCAGCGGCACAGGAGCTAGCAAACACAGCTGTAAACAGGGGAGTTTGAGTGGGAGTTCTGTTGGAGGAGAAGGTATTTGTGTGTGTTTGGTTTTGCCTTGGTAGAATCTGTATGTGGAGAGGCTTGGAGGGGCTTTGTGCTGGGAGGGAAGCTGAGCCCTGATTAGGGGGCGGGGCTTCACTGACTAGGGGTCCTATAAAGGTAGCAGCCAGTCAGGCATCGGCACAGACAGCTGCAGCGGCACAGGAGCTAGCAAACAGAGCTGTAAACAGGGGAGTTTGAGTGGGAGTTCTGTTGGAGGAGAAGGTATTTGTCTGTGTTTGGTTTTGTATTGGTAGTATCTGTATGTGTAGAGGCTTGGAGGGGCTTTGTGCTGGGAGAGAAGCTGAGCCCTCATTAGGGGGCGGGGCTTCACTGACTAGGGGTCCTATAAAGGGAGCAGCAAGTCAGGCAGCGGCACAGGAACTAGCAAACAGAGCTGTAAACAGGGGAGTTTGAGTTGGAGTTCGGTTGGAGGAGAAGGTATTTGTGTGTGTTTGGTTTTGTATTGGTAGTATCTGTATGTGTAGGGGCTTTGTGCTGGGAGAGAAGCTGAGCCCTGATTAGGGGTGGGGCTTCACTGACTAGGGGTCCTATAAAGGTAGCAGCCAGTCAGGCAGCGGAACAGACAGCTGCAGTGGCACAGTAGCTATCAAACAGAGCTGTAAACAGAGGTATTTGAGTGGGAGTTCTGTTGGATTAGAAGGTATTTGTGTGTGTTTCCTTTTGTATTGGTAGTATCTGTATGTGCAGAGGCTTGGAGGGGCGAGCTGCTGCGAGAGAAGCTGAGCCCTGATTAGGGGGCGGGGCTTCACTGACTAGGGGTCCTGTAAAGTTAGCAGCCAGTCAGGCAGCGGCACAGACAGCTGCAGCGGCACAGGAGCTAGCAAACAGAGCTGTAAACAGGGGAGTTTGAGTGGGAGTTCTGTTGGAGGAGAAGGTATTTGTGTGTGTTTTTGTACTGGTAGTATCTGTATGTGTAGAGGTTTGAAGGGGCTTTGTGCTGGGAGAGAAGCTGAGCCCTGATTAGGGGGCGGGACTTCACTGACTAGGGGTCCTATAAAGGTAGCAGCCAGTCAGGCAGCGGAACAGACAGCTGCAGTGGCACAGGAGCTAGCAAACAGAGCTGTAAACAGGGGAGTTTGAGTGGGAGTTCTGTTGGAGGAGAAGGTATTTGTGTGTGTTTGGTTTTGTATTGGTAGTATCTGTATGTGTAGGGGCTTTGTGCTGGGAGAGATGCTGAGCCCTGATTAGGGGGCGGGGTTCACTGACTAGGGGACCTATAAAGGTAGCAGCCAGTCGGGCAGCGGCACAGGAGCTAGCAAACAGAGCTGTAAGCAGGGGAGTTTGAGTGGGAGTTCTGTTGGAGGAGAAGGTATTTGTGTGTGTTTTTGTATTGGTATTATCTGTATGTGTATAGGCTTGGAGGGGCTAGGTGCTGCGAGAGAAGCTGAGCCCTGATTAGGGGGCGGGGCTTCACTGACTAGGGGTCCTATAAAGGAAGCAGCCAGTCAGGCAGCGGCACAGGAGCTAGCAAACAGAGCTGTAAGCAGGGGAGTTTGAGTGGAAGTTCTGTTGGAGGAGAAGGTATTTGTGTGTGTTTCGTTTTGTATTGTCAGTATCTGTATGTGCAGGGGCTTTGTGCTGGGAGAGAAGCTGAGCCCTGATTAGGGGGCGGGGCTTCCCTGACTAGGGGTCCTATAAAGGTAGCAGCCAGTCAGGCAGCGGCACAGGAGCTAGCAAACAGAGCTGTAAACAGGGGAGTTTGAGTGGGAGTTCTGTTGGAGGAGAAGGTATTTGTGTGTGTTTCGTTTTGTATTGTCAGTATCTGTATGTGCAGGGGCTTGGAGGGGCTTTGTGCTGGGAGAGAAGCTGAGCCCTGATTAGGGGGCGGGGCTTCACTGACTAGGGGTCCTATAAAGGTAGCAGCCAGTCAGGCAGCGGCACAGGAGCTAGGAAACAGAGCTGTGAACAAGGGAGTTTTAGTGGGAGTTCTGTTGGAGGAGAAGGTATTTGTGTGTTTGTGTTTTTGTATTGGTAGTATCTGTATGTGTAGGGGCTTTGTGCTGGGAGAGAAGCTGAGCCATGATTAGGGGGCGGGGCTTCACTGACTAGTGGTCCTATAAAGGTAGCAGCTAGTCAGGCAGCGGCACAGACAGCTGCAGCGGCACAGGAGCTAGCAAACAGAGCTGTAAACAGGGGAGTTTGAGTGGGAGTTCTGTTGGAGGAGAAGGTATTTGTGTGTGTTTGGTTTTGCTTTGGTAGTATCTGTATGTGTAGAGGCTTGGAGGGGCTTTGTGCTGGGAGAGAAGCTGAGCCCTTGTTAGGGGGCGGGGCTTCACTGACTAGGGGTCCTATAAAGGTAGCAGCCAGTCAGGCAGCGGCACAGGAGCTAGCAAACAGAGCTGTAAACAGGGGAGTTTGAGTGGGAGTTCTGTTGGAGGAGAAGGTATTTGTGTGTGTTTTTGTGTTGGTAGTATCTGTATGTGTAGAGGCTTGGAGGGGCTAGGTGCTGGGAGACAAGCTGAGCCCTGATTAGGGGGCGGGGCTTCACTGACTAGGGGTCCTATAAAGTTAGCAGCCAGTCAGACAGCGGCACAGGAGCTAGCAAACAGAGCTGTAAGCAGGGGAGTTTGAGTGGGAGTTCTGTTGGAGGAGATGGTATTTGTGTGTGTTTGGTTTTGTATTGGTAGTATCTGTATGTGTAGGAGTTTAGCGGGGCTTTGTGCTTGGAGAGAAGCTGAGCCCTGATTGGGGGCGGGGCTTCACTGACTAGGGGTCCTATAAAGGTAGCAGCCAGTCAGGCAGCGGAACAGACAGCTGCAGCGGCACAGGAGCTAGCAAACAGAGCTGTGAACAGGGGAGTTTGAGTCGGAGTCCTGTTGGAGGAGAAGGTATTTGTGTGTGTTCGGATTTGTATTGTGAGTATCTGTATGTGCAGGGGCTTTGTGCTGGGAGAGAAGCTGAGCCCTGATTAGGGGGCGGGGCTTCACTGACTAGGGGTCCTATAAAGGTAGCAGACAGTCAGGCAGCGGCACAGGAACTAGCAAACACAGCTGTAAACAGGGGAGTTTGAGTGGGAGTTCTGTTGGAGGAGAAGGTATTTGTGTGTTTTTTTGTATTGGTAGTATCTGTATGTGTAGAGGCTTGGAGGGGCTTTGTGCAGGGAGAGAAGCTGAGCCCTGATTAGGGGCGGGCCTTCACTGACTAGGGGTCCTATAAAGGTAGCAGCCAGTCAGGCAGCGGCAGACAGCTGCAGCGGCAGACGACCTAGCAAACAGAGCTGTAAACAGGGGAGTTTGTGTGGGAGTTCTGTTGGAGGAGAAGGTATTTGTGTGTGTTTGGTTTTGCATTGGTAGTATCTGTATGTGTAGAGGCTTGGAGGGGCTTTGTGCTGGGAGATAAGCTGAGCCCTGATTAGGGGGCGGGGCTTCACTGACTAGGGGTCCTATAAAGGTAGAAGCCAGTCAGGCAGCGGCACAGGAGCTAGCAAACAGAGCTGTGAACAGGGGAGTTTGAGTGGGAGTTCTGTTGGAGGAGAAGGTATTTGTCTGTGTTTTTGTATTGGTATTATCTGTATGTGTAGAGGCTTGGAGGGGCTTTGTGCTGGGAGAGAAGCTGGGCCCTGATCAGGGGGCGGGGCTCCACTGACTAGGGGTCCTATAAAGGTAGCAGCCAGTCAGGCATCGGCACAGACAGCTGCAGCGGCACAGGAGCTAGCAAACAGAGCTGTAAACAGGGGAGTTTGAGTGGGAGTTCTGTTGGAGGAGAAGGTATTTGTGTGTGTTTTTGTATTGGTAGTATCTGTATGTGTAGAGGCTTGGAGGGGCTAGGTGCTGCGAGAGAAGCTGAGCCCTGATTAGGGGGCGGGGCTTCACTGACTAGGGGTCCTATAAAGGTAGCAGCCAGGCAGACAGCGGCACAGACAGCTGCAGCGGCACAGGAGCTAGCAAACAGAGCTGTAAACAGGGGAGTTTGAGTGGGAGTTCTGTTGGAGGAGAAGGTATTTGTGTGTGTTTGGTTTTGTATCGTCAGTATCTGTACGTGCAGGGGCTTTGTGCAGGGAGAGAAGCTGAGCCCTGATCAGGGGACGGGGCTTCACTGACTTGGGGTCCTATAAAGGTAGCAGCCAGTCAGGCATCGGCACAGACAGCTGCAGTGGCACAGGAGCTAGCAAACAGAGCTGTAAACAGGGGAGTTTGAGTCGGAGTTCTGTTGGAGGAGAAGGTATTTGTGTGTGTTTTTATTTTGGTAGTATCTGTATGTGTAGAGGCTTGGAGGGGCTAGGTGCTGCGAGGGAAGCTGAGCCCTGATTAGGGGGCGGGGCTTCACTGACTAGGGGTCCTATAAAGGTAGCAGCCAGTCAGGCAGTGGCACAGACAGCTGCAGCAGCACAGGAGCTAGCAAACAGAGCTGTAAACAGGGGAGTTTGTGTGGGAGTTCCGTTGGAGGAGAAGGTATTTGTGTGTGTTTGGTTTTGCATTGGTAGTATTTGTATGTGTAGAGGCTTGGAGGGGCTTTGTGCTGGGAGAGAAGCTGGGCCCTGATCAGGGGACGGGGCTTCACTGACTTGGGGTCCTATAAAGGTAGCAGCCAGTCAGGCATCGGCACAGACAGCTGCAGCGGCACAGGAGCTAGCAAACAGAGCTGTAAACAGGGGAGTTTGAGTCGGAGTTCTGTTGGAGGAGAAGGTATTTGTGTGTGTTTTTATTTTGGTAGTATCTGTATGTGTAGAGGCATGGAGGGGCTTTGTGCTGGGAGAGAAGCTGAGCCCTGATTAGGGGGCGGGGCTTCACTGACTAGGGGTCCTATAAAGGGAGCAGCCAGTCAGGCAGCGCCACAGACAGCTGCAGTGGCACAGGAGCTAGCAAACAGAGCTGTGAACAGGGGAGTTTGAGTGGGAGTTCTGTTGGAGGAGAAGGTATGTGTGTGTGTTTTTATTTTGGTAGGATCTGTATGTGTAGAGGCTTGGAGGGGCTAGGTGCTGCGAGAGAAGCTGAGCCCTGATTAGGGGGCGGGGCTTCACTGACTAGGGGTCCTGTAAAGGTAGCAGCCAGTCAGGCAGCGGAACAGACAGCTGCAGTGGCACAGGAGCTATCAAACAGAGCTGTAAACAGGGGAGTTTGAGTGGGAGTTCTGTTGGAGGAGAAGGTATTTGTCTGTGTTTGGTTTTGTATTGGTAGTATCTGTATGTGTAGGGGCTTTGTGCTGGGAGAGAAGCTGAGCCCTGATTTGGGGGCGGGGCTTCACTGACTAGGGGTCCTATAAAGGTAGCAGCCAGTCAGACAGCGGCACAGGAGCTAGCAAACAGAGCTGTAAGCAGGGGAGTTTGAGTGGGAGTTCTGTTGGAGGAGGAGGTATTTGTCTGTGTTTGGTTTTGTATTGGTAGTATCTGTATGTGTAGAGGCTTGGAGGGGCTTTGTGCTGGGAGAGAAGCTGAGCCCTGATTAGGGGGCGGGGCTTCACTGACTTGGGGTCCTATAAAGGTAGCAGCCAGTCAGGCAGCGGCACAGGAGCTAGCAAACAGAGCTGTAAAGAGGGGAGTTTGAGTGGGAGTTCTGTTGGAGGAGATGGTATTTGTGTGTGTTTGGTTTTGTATTCGTAGTATCTGTATGTGTAGGGGCTTTGTGCTGGAGAGAAGCTGAGCCCTGATTAGGGGGCGGGGCTTCACTGACTAGGATTCCTGTAAAGGTAGCAGCCAGTCAGGCAGCGGAACAGACAGCTGCAGTGGCACAGGAGCTATCAAACAGAGCTGTAAACAGGGGAATTTGAGTGGGAGTTCTGTTGGAGAAGGTATTTGTGTGTGTTTGGTTTTGTATTGGTAATATCTGTATGTGTAGGGGTTTGGCGGGGCTTTGTGCTTGGAGAGAAGCTGAGCCCTGATTAGGGGGCGGGGCTTCACAAACTAGGTGTCCTATAAAGGTTGGAACCAGTCAGACAGGGGCACAGGAGCTAGCAAACAGAGCTGTAAGCAGGGGAGTTTGAGTGGGAGTTATGTTGGAGGAGAAGGTATTTGTGTGTGTTTGGTTTTGTATTGGTAGTATCTGTATGTGTAGGGGCTTTGTGCTGGGAGAGAAGCTGAGCCCTGATTAGGGGGCGGGGCTTCACTGACTAGGTGTCCTATAAAGGTAGGAGCCAGTCAGACAGCGGCACAGGAGCTAGCAAACAGAGCTGTAAGCAGGGGAGTTTGAGTGGGAGTTATGTTGGAGGAGAAGGTATTTGTGTGTTTTTTTGTATTGGTAGTATCTGTATGTGTAGAGGCTTGGAGGGGCTTTGTGCTGGGAGAGAAGCTGAGCCCTGATTAGGGGGCGGGGCTTCACTGACTAGGGGTCCTATAAAGGGAGCAGCCAGTCAGGCAGCGGCACAGACAGCTGCAGCGACACAGGAGCGAGCAAACAGAGCTGTAAACAGGGGAGTTTGAGTGGGAGTTCTGCTGGAGGAGATGGTATTTGTGTGTGTTTGGTTTTGTATTGGTAGTATCTGTATGTGTATTGGTTTGAAGGGGCTTTGTGCTTGGAGAGAAGCTGAGCCCTGATTAGGGGGCGGGGCTTCACTGACTAGGGTTCCTGTAAAGGTAGCAGCCAGTCAGGCAGCGGAACAGACAGCTGCAGTGGCACAGGAGCTATCAAACAGAGCTGTAAACAGGGGAATTTGAGTGGGAGTTCTGTTGGAGGAGAAGGTATTTGTGTGTGTTTGGATTTGTATTGTCAGTATCTGTATGTGCAGGGGCTTTGTGCTGGGAGAGAAGCTGAGCCCTGATTAGGGGGCGGGGCTTCACTGACTAGGGGTCCTATAAAGGTAGCAGCCAGTCAGACAGCGGCTCAGTAGCTAGCAAACAGAGCTGTGAACAGGGGAGTTTGAGTGGGAGTTCTGTTGGAGGAGAAGGTATTTGTGTGTGTTTGGTTTTGTATTGGTAGTATCTGTATGTGTAGAGGCTTGGAGGGGCTTTGTGCTGGGAGGGAAGCTGAGCCCTGATTAGGGGGCGGGGCTTCACTGACTAGGGGTCCTATAAAGGGAGCAGCCAGTCAGGCATCGGCACAGACAGCTGCAGCGGCACAGGAGCTAGCAAACAGAGCTGTAAACAGGGGAGTTTGAGTGGGAGTTCTGTTGGAGGAGAAGGTATTTGTGTGTGTTTGGTTTTGTATTGGTAGTATCTGTATGTGCAGAGGCTTGGAGGGGCTTTGTGCTGGGAGAGAAGCTGAGCCCTGATTAGGGGGCGGGGTTCACTGACTAGGGGTCCTATAAAGGTAGCAGCCAGTCAGGCAGCGGCACAGACAGGTGCAGCGGCACAGGAGCTAGCAAATAGAGCTGTGAACAGGGGAGTTTGAGTGGGAGTTCTGTTGGAGGAGAAGGTATTTGTGTGTGTTTTTGTATTGGTATTATCTGTATGTGTAGAGGCTTGGAGGGGCTTTGTGATGGGAGGGAAGCTGAGCCCTGATTAGGGGGCGGGGCTTCACTGACTAGGGGTCCTATAAAGGTAGCAGCCAGTCAGGCAGCGGCAGACAGCTGCAGCGGCACAGGAGCTAGCAAACAGAGCTGTGAACAGGGGAGTTTGAGTGGGAGTCCTGTTGGAGGAGTAGGTATTTGTGAGTGTTTGGTTTTGCATTGGTAGTATCTGTATGTGTAGAGGCTTGGAGGGGCTTTGTGCTGGGAGAAAAGCTGAGCCCTGATTAGGGGGCGGGGCTTGACTGACTAGGGGTCCTATAAAGGTAGCAGCCAGTCAGGCAGCGACTAAGACAGCTGCAGCGGCACAGGAGCTAGCAAACAGAGCTGTGAACGGGGGAGTTTGAGTGGGAGTTCTGTTGGAGGAGAAGGTATTTGTGTTTGTTTGGTTTTGTATTGGTAGTATCCGTATGTGTAGAGGCTTGGAGGGGCTAGGTGCTGCGAGAGAAGCTGAGCCCTGATTAGGGGGCGGGGCTTCACTGACTAGGGGTCCTATAAAGGTAGCAGCCAGGCAGACAGCGGCACAGACAGCTGCAGCGGCACAGGAGCTAGCAAACAGAGCTGTAAACAGGGGAGTTTGAGTGGGAGTTCTGTTGGAGGAGATCGTATTTGTGTGTGTTTGGTTTTGTATTGTCAGTATCTGTATGTGCAGGGGCTTTGTGCAGGGAGAGAAGCTGAGCCCTGATTAGGGGGAGGGGCTTCCCTGACTAGGGGTCCTATAAAGGAGCAGCCAGTCAGGCAGCGGCACAGGAGCTAGCACACAGAGCTGTAAGCAGGGGAGTTTGAGTGGGAGTTCTGTTGGAGGAGAAGGTATTTGTCTGTGTTTTTGTATTGGTATTATCTGTATGTGTAGAGGCTTGGAGGGGCTTTGTGCTGGGAGAGAAGCTGGGCCCTGATCAGGGGGCGGGGCTTCACTGACTAGGGGTCCTATAAAGGTAGCAGCCAGTCAGGCAGCGGAACAGACAGCTGCAGCGGCAGACGACCTAGCAAACAGAGCTGTAAACAGGGGGGTTTGAGTGGGAGTTCTGTTGGAGGAGAAGGTATTTGTCTGTGTTTGGTTTTGCTTTGGTAGTATCTGTATGTGTAGAGGCTTGGAGGGGCTTTGTGCTGGGAGAGAAGCTGAGCCCTGATTAGGGGGCGGGGCTTCACTGACTTGGGGTCCTATAAAGGTAGCAGCCAGTCAGGCAGCGGCACAGGAGCTAGCAAACAGAGCTGTAAACAGGGGAGTTTGAGTGGGAGTTCTGTTGGAGGAGAAGGTATTTGTGTGTGTTTGGTTTTGTATTGGTAGTATCTGTATGTGCAGAGGCTTGGAGGGGCTTTGTGCTGGGAGAGAAGCTGAGCCCTGATTAGGGGGCGGGGTTCACTGACTAGGGGTCCTATAAAGGTAGCAGCCAGTCAGGCAGCGGCACAGACAGGTGCAGCGGCACAGGAGCTAGCAAATAGAGCTGTGAACAGGGGAGTTTGAGTGGGAGTTCTGTTGGAGGAGAAGGTATTTGTGTGTGTTTTTGTATTGGTATTATCTGTATGTGTAGAGGCTTGGAGGGGCTTTGTGATGGGAGGGAAGCTGAGCCCTGATTAGGGGGCGGGGCTTCACTGACTAGGGGTCCTATAAAGGTAGCAGCCAATCAGGCAGCGGCACAGACAGCTGCAGTGGCACAGGAGCTAGCAAACAGAGCTGTAAACAGGGGAGTTTGAGTGGGAGTTCTGTTGGAGGATAAGGTATTTGTGTTTGTTTGGTTTTGTATTGGTAGTATCCGTATGTGTAGAGGCTTGGAGGGGCTAGGTGCTGCGAGAGAAGCTGAGCCCTGATTAGGGGGCGGGGCTTCACTGACTAGGGGTCCTATAAAGGTAGCAGCCAGGCAGACAGCGGCACAGACAGCTGCAGCGGCACAGGAGCTAGCAAACAGAGCTGTAAACAGGGGAGTTTGAGTGGGAGTTCTGTTGGAGGAGATCGTATTTGTGTGTGTTTGGTTTTGTATTGTCAGTATCTGTATGTGCAGGGGCTTTGTGCAGGGAGAGAAGCTGAGCCCTGATTAGGGGGCGGGGCTTCCCTGACTAGGGGTCTTATAAAGGAGCAGCCAGTCAGGCAGCGGCACAGGAGCAAGCAAACAGAGCTGTAAACAGGGGAGTTTGAGTGGGAGTTCTGTTGGAGGAGAAGGTTTTTGTGTGTTTTTTTATATTGGTAGTATCTGTATGTGTAGAGGCTTGCAGGGGCTTTGTGCTGGGAGAGAAGCTGAGCCCTGATTAGGGGGCGGGGCTTCACTGACTAGGGGTCCTATAAAGGTAGCAGCCAGTCAGGCAGCGGCAGACAGCTGCAGCGGCACAGGAGCTAGCAAACAGAGCTGTGAACAGGGGAGTTTGAGTGGGAGTCCTGTTGGAGGAGAAGGTATTTGTGAGTGTTTGGTTTTGCATTGGTAGTATCTGTATGTGTAGAGGCTTGGAGGGGCTTTGTGCTGGGAGAGAAGCTGAGCCCTGATTAGGGGGCGGGGCTTGACTGACTAGGGGTCCTATAAAGGTAGCAGCCAGTCAGGCAGCGACTAAGACAGCTGCAGCGGCACAGGAGCTAGCAAACAGAGCTGTGAACGGGGGAGTTTGAGTGGGAGTTCTGTTGGAGGAGAAGGTATTTGTGTTTGTTTGGTTTTGTATTGGTAGTATCCGTATGTGTAGAGGCTTGGAGGGGCTAGGTGCTGCGAGAGAAGCTGAGCCCTGATTAGGGGGCGGGGCTTCACTGACTAGGGGTCCTATAAAGGTAGCAGCCAGGCAGACAGCGGCACAGACAGCTGCAGCGGCACAGGAGCTAGCAAACAGAGCTGTAAACAGGGGAGTTTGAGTGGGAGTTCTGTTGGAGGAGATCGTATTTGTGTGTGTTTGGTTTTGTATTGTCAGTATCTGTATGTGCAGGGGCTTTGTGCAGGGAGAGAAGCTGAGCCCTGATTAGGGGGAGGGGCTTCCCTGACTAGGGGTCCTATAAAGGAGCAGCCAGTCAGGCAGCGGCACAGGAGCTAGCACACAGAGCTGTAAGCAGGGGAGTTTGAGTGGGAGTTCTGTTGGAGGAGAAGGTATTTGTCTGTGTTTTTGTATTGGTATTATCTGTATGTGTAGAGGCTTGGAGGGGCTTTGTGCTGGGAGAGAAGCTGGGCCCTGATCAGGGGGCGGGGCTTCACTGACTAGGGGTCCTATAAAGGTAGCAGCCAGTCAGGCAGCGGAACAGACAGCTGCAGCGGCAGACGACCTAGCAAACAGAGCTGTAAACAGGGGGGTTTGAGTGGGAGTTCTGTTGGAGGAGAAGGTATTTGTCTGTGTTTGGTTTTGCTTTGGTAGTATCTGTATGTGTAGAGGCTTGGAGGGGCTTGTGCTGGGAGAGAAGTTGACCCCTGATTAGGGGGCGGGGCTTCACTGACTAGGGGTCCTATAAAGGTAGCAGCCAGTCAGGCAGCGGCACAGGAGCTAGCAAAGAGAGCTGTGAACAGGGGAGTTTGAGTGGGAGTCCTGTTGGAGGAGAAGGTATTTGTGAGTGTTTGGTTTTGCATTGGTAGTATCTGTATGTGTAGAGGCTTGGAGGGGCTTTGTGCTGGGAGAGAAGCTGAGCCCTCATTAGGGGGCGGGGCTTGACTGACTAGGGGTCCTATAAAGGTAGCAGCCAGTCAGGCAGCGACTAAGACAGCTGCAGCGGCACAGGAGCTAGCAAACAGAGCTGTAAACAGGGGAGTTGGAGTTCTGTTGGAGGAGAAGGTATTTGTGTGTGTTTGGATTTGTATTGTCAGTATCTGTATGTGCAGGGGCTTTGTGCTGGGAGAGAAGCTGAGCCCTGATTAGGGGGCGGGGCTTCACTGACTAGGGGTCCTATAAAGGTAGCAGCCAGTCAGACAGCGGCTCAGGAGCTAGCAAACAGAGCTGTAAGCAGGGGAGTTTGAGTGGGAGTTCTGTTGGAGGAGAAGGTATTTGTGTGTGTTTGGTTTTGTATTTGGTAGTATCTGTATGTGTAGAGGCTTGGACGGGCTTTGTGCTGGGAGAGAAGCTGAGCCCTGATTAGGGGGCGGGGCTTCACTGACTAGGGGTCCTATAAAGGGAGCAGCCAGTCAGGCAGCGCCACAGACAGCTGCAGTGGCACAGGAGCTAGCAAACAGAGCTGTGAACAGGGGAGTTTGAGTGGGAGTTCTGTTGGAGGAGAAGGTATGTGTGTGTGTTTTTATTTTGGTAGGATCTGTATGTGTAGAGGCTTGGAGGGGCTAGGTGCTGCGAGAGAAGCTGAGCCCTGATTAGGGGGCGGGGCTTCACTGACTAGGGGTCCTGTAAAGGTAGCAGCCAGTCAGGCAGCGGAACAGACAGCTGCAGTGGCACAGGAGCTATCAAACAGAGCTGTAAACAGGGGAGTTTGAGTGGGAGTTCTGTTGGAGGAGAAGGTATTTGTGTGTGTTTGGTTTTGTATTGGTAGTATCTGTATGTGTAGGGGCTTTGTGCTGGGAGAGAAGCTGAGCCCTGATTTGGGGGCGGGGCTTCACTGACTAGGGGTCCTATAAAGGTAGCAGCCAGTCAGACAGCGGCACAGGAGCTAGCAAACAGAGCTGTAAGCAGGGGAGTTTGAGTGGGAGTTCTGTTGGAGGAGGAGGTATTCGTCTGTGTTTGGTTTTGTATTGGTAGTATCCGTATGTGTAGAGGCTTGGAGGGGCTAGGTGCTGCGAGAGAAGCTGAGCCCTGATTAGGGGGCGGGGCTTCACTGACTAGGGGTCCTATAAAGGTAGCAGCCAGGCAGACAGCGGCACAGACAGCTGCAGCGGCACAGGAGCTAGCAAACAGAGCTGTAAACAGGGGAGTTTGAGTGGGAGTTCTGTTGGAGGAGATCGTATTTGTGTGTGTTTGGTTTTGTATTGTCAGTATCTGTATGTGCAGGGGCTTTGTGCAGGGAGAGAAGCTGAGCCCTGATTAGGGGGAGGGGCTTCCCTGACTAGGGGTCCTATAAAGGAGCAGCCAGTCAGGCAGCGGCACAGGAGCTAGCACACAGAGCTGTAAGCAGGGGAGTTTGAGTGGGAGTTCTGTTGGAGGAGAAGGTATTTGTCTGTGTTTTTGTATTGGTATTATCTGTATGTGTAGAGGCTTGGAGGGGCTTTGTGCTGGGAGAGAAGCTGGGCCCTGATCAGGGGGCGGGGCTTCACTGACTAGGGGTCCTATAAAGGTAGCAGCCAGTCAGGCAGCGGAACAGACAGCTGCAGCGGCAGACGACCTAGCAAACAGAGCTGTAAACAGGGGGGTTTGAGTGGGAGTTCTGTTGGAGGAGAAGGTATTTGTCTGTGTTTGGTTTTGCTTTGGTAGTATCTGTATGTGTAGAGGCTTGGAGGGGCTTTGTGCTGGGAGAGAAGCTGAGCCCTGATTAGGGGGCGGGGCTTCACTGACTTGGGGTCCTATAAAGGTAGCAGCCAGTCAGGCAGCGGCACAGGAGCTAGCAAACAGAGCTGTAAACAGGGGAGTTTGAGTGGGAGTTCTGTTGGAGGATAAGGTATTTGTGTTTGTTTGGTTTTGTATTGGTAGTATCCGTATGTGTAGAGGCTTGGAGGGGCTAGGTGCTGCGAGAGAAGCTGAGCCCTGATTAGGGGGCGGGGCTTCACTGCCTAGGGGTCCTATAAAGGTAGCAGCCAGGCAGACAGCGGCACAGACAGCTGCAGCGGCACAGGAGCTAGCAAACAGAGCTGTAAACAGGGGAGTTTGAGTGGGAGTTCTGTTGGAGGAGATCGTATTTGTGTGTGTTTGGTTTTGTATTGTCAGTATCTGTATGTGCAGGGGCTTTGTGCAGGGAGAGAAGCTGAGCCCTGATTAGGGGGCGGGGCTTCCCTGACTAGGGGTCTTATAAAGGAGCAGCCAGTCAGGCAGCGG
The DNA here is from genome assembly GCF_965140295.1 of Lepidochelys olivacea. Lineage (NCBI taxonomy): Eukaryota > Metazoa > Chordata > Testudines > Cheloniidae > Lepidochelys > Lepidochelys olivacea. The sequence goes on along the minus strand of NC_140432.1, from coordinate 222,717 downwards.
CACAGGAGCAAGCAAACAGAGCTGTAAACAGGGGAGTTTGAGTGGGAGTTCTGTTGGAGGAGAAGGTTTTTGTGTGTTTTTTTATATTGGTAGTATCTGTATGTGTAGAGGCTTGCAGGGGCTTTGTGCTGGGAGAGAAGCTGAGCCCTGATTAGGGGGCGGGGCTTCACTGACTAGGGGTCCTATAAAGGTAGCAGCCAGTCAGGCAGCGGCAGACAGCTGCAGCGGCACAGGAGCTAGCAAACAGAGCTGTGAACAGGGGAGTTTGAGTGGGAGTCCTGTTGGAGGAGAAGGTATTTGTGAGTGTTTGGTTTTGCATTGTTAGTATCTGTATGTGTAGAGGCTTGGAGGGGCTTTGTGCTGGGAGAGAAGCTGAGCCCTGATTAGGGGGCGGGGCTTGACTGACTAGGGGTCCTATAAAGGTAGCAGCCAGTCAGGCAGCGACTAAGACAGCTGCAGCGGCACAGGAGCTAGCAAACAGAGCTGTGAACGGGGGAGTTTGAGTGGGAGTTCTGTTGGAGGAGAAGGTATTTGTGTTTGTTTGGTTTTGTATTGGTAGTATCCGTATGTGTAGAGGCTTGGAGGGGCTAGGTGCTGCGAGAGAAGCTGAGCCCTGATTAGGGGGCGGGGCTTCACTGACTAGGGGTCCTATAAAGGTAGCAGCCAGGCAGACAGCGGCACAGACAGCTGCAGCGGCACAGGAGCTAGCAAACAGAGCTGTAAACAGGGGAGTTTGAGTGGGAGTTCTGTTGGAGGAGATCGTATTTGTGTGTGTTTGGTTTTGTATTGTCAATATCTGTATGTGCAGGGGCTTTGTGCAGGGAGAGAAGCTGAGCCCTGATTAGGGGGAGGGGCTTCCCTGACTAGGGGTCCTATAAAGGAGCAGCCAGTCAGGCAGCGGCACAGGAGCTAGCACACAGAGCTGTAAGCAGGGGAGTTTGAGTGGGAGTTCTGTTGGAGGAGAAGGTATTTGTCTGTGTTTTTGTATTGGTATTATCTGTATGTGTAGAGGCTTGGAGGGGCTTTGTGCTGGGAGAGAAGCTGGGCCCTGATCAGGGGGCGGGGCTTCACTGACTAGGGGTCCTATAAAGGTAGCAGCCAGTCAGGCAGCGGAACAGACAGCTGCAGCGGCAGACGACCTAGCAAACAGAGCTGTAAACAGGGGGGTTTGAGTGGGAGTTCTGTTGGAGGAGAAGGTATTTGTCTGTGTTTGGTTTTGCTTTGGTAGTATCTGTATGTGTAGAGGCTTGGAGGGGCTTGTGCTGGGAGAGAAGTTGACCCCTGATTAGGGGGCGGGGCTTCACTGACTAGGGGTCCTATAAAGGTAGCAGCCAGTCAGGCAGCGGCACAGGAGCTAGCAAACAGAGCTGTGAACAGGGGAGTTTGAGTGGGAGTCCTGTTGGAGGAGAAGGTATTTGTGAGTGTTTGGTTTTGCATTGGTAGTATCTGTATGTGTAGAGGCTTGGAGGGGCTTTGTGCTGGGAGAGAAGCTGAGCCCTCATTAGGGGGCGGGGCTTGACTGACTAGGGGTCCTATAAAGGTAGCAGCCAGTCAGGCAGCGACTAAGACAGCTGCAGCGGCACAGGAGCTAGCAAACAGAGCTGTAAACAGGGGAGTTGGAGTTCTGTTGGAGGAGAAGGTATTTGTGTGTGTTTGGATTTGTATTGTCAGTATCTGTATGTGCAGGGGCTTTGTGCTGGGAGAGAAGCTGAGCCCTGATTAGGGGGCGGGGCTTCACTGACTAGGGGTCCTATAAAGGTAGCAGCCAGTCAGACAGCGGCTCAGGAGCTAGCAAACAGAGCTGTAAGCAGGGGAGTTTGAGTGGGAGTTCTGTTGGAGGAGAAGGTATTTGTGTGTGTTTGGTTTTGTATTTGGTAGTATCTGTATGTGTAGAGGCTTGGACGGGCTTTGTGCTGGGAGAGAAGCTGAGCCCTGATTAGGGGGCGGGGCTTCACTGACTAGGGGTCCTATAAAGGGAGCAGCCAGTCAGGCAGCGCCACAGACAGCTGCAGTGGCACAGGAGCTAGCAAACAGAGCTGTGAACAGGGGAGTTTGAGTGGGAGTTCTGTTGGAGGAGAAGGTATGTGTGTGTGTTTTTATTTTGGTAGGATCTGTATGTGTAGAGGCTTGGAGGGGCTAGGTGCTGCGAGAGAAGCTGAGCCCTGATTAGGGGGCGGGGCTTCACTGACTAGGGGTCCTGTAAAGGTAGCAGCCAGTCAGGCAGCGGAACAGACAGCTGCAGTGGCACAGGAGCTATCAAACAGAGCTGTAAACAGGGGAGTTTGAGTGGGAGTTCTGTTGGAGGAGAAGGTATTTGTGTGTGTTTGGTTTTGTATTGGTAGTATCTGTATTTGTAGGGGCTTTGTGCTGGGAGAGAAGCTGAGCCCTGATTTGGGGGCGGGGCTTCACTGACTAGGGGTCCTATAAAGGTAGCAGCCAGTCAGACAGCGGCACAGGAGCTAGCAAACAGAGCTGTAAGCAGGGGAGTTTGAGTGGGAGTTCTGTTGGAGGAGGAGGTATTCGTCTGTGTTTGGTTTTGTATTGGTAGTATCTGTATGTGTAGAGGCTTGGAGGGGCTTTGTGCTGGGAGAGAAGCTGAGCCCTGATTAGGGGGCGGGGCTTCACTGACTTGGGGTCCTATAAAGGTAGCAGCCAGTCAGGCAGCGGCACAGGAGCTAGCAAACAGAGCTGTAAAGAGGGGAGTTTGAGTGGGAGTTCTGTTGGAGGAGAAGGTATTTGTGTGTGTTTGGTTTTGTATTCGTAGTATCTGTATGTGTAGGGGCTTTGTGCTGGAGAGAAGCTGAGCCCTGATTAGGGGGCGGGGCTTCACTGAGTAGGATTCCTGTAAAGGTAGCAGCCAGTCAGGCAGCGGAACAGACAGCTGCAGTGGCACAGGAGCTATCAAACAGAGCTGTAAACAGGGGAATTTGAGTGGGAGTTCTGTTGGAGAAGGTATTTGTGTGTGTTTGGTTTTGTATTGGTAATATCTGTATGTGTAGGGGTTTGGCGGGGCTTTGTGCTTGGAGAGAAGCTGAGCCCTGATTAGGGGGCGGGGCTTCACAAACTAGGTGTCCTATAAAGGTTGGAACCAGTCAGACAGGGGCACAGGAGCTAGGAAACAGAGCTGTAAGCAGGGGAGTTTGAGTGGGAGTTATGTTGGAGGAGAAGATATTTGTGTGTTTTTTTGTATTGGTACTATCTGTATGTGTAGAGGCTTGGAGGGGCTTTGTGCTGGGAGAGAAGCTGAGCCCTGATTAGGGGGCGGGGCTTCACTGACTAGGGGTCCTGTAAAGGTAGCAGCCAGTCAGGCAGCGGAACAGACAGCTGCAGTGGCACAGGAGCTATCAAACAGAGCTGTAAACAGGGGAGTTTGAGTGGGAGTTCTGTTGGAGGAGAAGGTATTTGTGTGTGTTTGGATTTGTATTGTCATTATCTGTATGTGCAGGGGCTTTGTGCTGGGAGAGAAGCTGAGCCCTGATTAGGGGGCGGGGCTTCACTGACTAGGGGTCCTATAAAGGTAGCAGCCAGTCAGACAGCGGCACAGGAGCTAGCAAACAGAGCTGTGAACAGGGGAGTTTGAGTGGGAGTTCTGTTGGAGGAGAAGGTATTTGTGTGTGTTTGGTTTTGTATTGGTAGTATCTGTATGTGTAGAGGCTTGGAGGGGCTTTGTGCTGGGAGGGAAGCTGAGCCCTGATTAGGGGGCGGGGCTTCACTGACTAGGGGTCCTATAAAGGTAGCAGCCAGTCAGACAGCGGCTCAGTAGCTAGCAAACAGAGCTGTGAACAGGGGAGTTTGAGTGGGAGTTCTGTTGGAGGAGGAGGTATTTGTCTGTGTTTGGTTTTGTATTGGTAGTATCTGTATGTGCAGAGGCTTGGAGGGGCTTTGTGCTGGGAGAGAAGCTGAGCCCTGATTAGGGGGCGGGGCTTGACTGACTAGGGGTCCTATAAAGGTAGCAGCCAGTCAGGCAGCTACTAAGACAGCTGCAGCGGCACAGGAGCTAGCAAACAGAGCTGTAAACAGGGGAGTTGGAGTTCTGTTGGAGGAGAAGGTATTTGTGTGTGTTTGGATTTGTATTGTCAGTATCTGTATGTGCAGGGGCTTTGTGCTGGGAGAGAAGCTGAGCCCTGATTAGGGGGCGGGGCTTCCCTGACTAGGGGTCCTATAAAGGTAGCAGCCAGTCAGGCAGCAGCACAGGAGCTAGCAAACAGAGCTGTGAACGGGGGAGTTTGAGTGGGAGTTCTGTTGGAGGAGAAGGTATTTGTGTTTGTTTGGTTTTGTATTGGTAGTATCCGTATGTGTAGAGGCTTGGAGGGGCTAGGTGCTGCGAGAGAAGCTGAGCCCTGATTAGGGGGCGGGGCTTCACTGACTAGGGGTCCTATAAAGGTAGCAGCCAGGCAGACAGCGGCACAGACAGCTGCAGCGGCACAGGAGCTAGCAAACAGAGCTGTAAACAGGGGAGTTTGAGTGGGAGTTCTGTTGGAGGAGATCGTATTTGTGTGTGTTTGGTTTTGTATTGTCAGTATCTGTATGTGCAGGGGCTTTGTGCAGGGAGAGAAGCTGAGCCCTGATTAGGGGGAGGGGCTTCCCTGACTAGGGGTCCTATAAAGGAGCAGCCAGTCAGGCAGCGGCACAGGAGCTAGCACACAGAGCTGTAAGCAGGGGAGTTTGAGTGGGAGTTCTGTTGGAGGAGAAGGTATTTGTCTGTGTTTTTGTATTGGTATTATCTGTATGTGTAGAGGCTTGGAGGGGCTTTGTGCTGGGAGAGAAGCTGGGCCCTGATCAGGGGGCGGGGCTTCACTGACTAGGGGTCCTATAAAGGTAGCAGCCAGTCAGGCAGCGGAACAGACAGCTGCAGCGGCAGACGACCTAGCAAACAGAGCTGTAAACAGGGGGGTTTGAGTGGGAGTTCTGTTGGAGGAGAAGGTATTTGTCTGTGTTTGGTTTTGCTTTGGTAGTATCTGTATGTGTACAGGCTTGGAGGGGCTTGTGCTGGGAGAGAAGGTGACCCCTGATTAGGGGGCGGGGCTTCACTGACTAGGGGTCCTATAAAGGTAGCAGCCAGTCAGGCAGCGGCACAGGAGCTAGCAAACAGAGCTGTGAACAGGGGAGTTTGAGTGGGAGTCCTGTTGGAGGAGAAGGTATTTGTGAGTGTTTGGTTTTGCATTGGTAGTATCTGTATGTGTAGAGGCTTGGAGGGGCTTTGTGCTGGGAGAGAAGCTGAGCCCTCATTAGGGGGCGGGGCTTGACTGACTAGGGGTCCTATAAAGGTAGCAGCCAGTCAGGCAGCGACTAAGACAGCTGCAGCGGCACAGGAGCTAGCAAACAGAGCTGTAAACAGGGGAGTTGGAGTTCTGTTGGAGGAGAAGGTATTTGTGTGTGTTTGGATTTGTATTGTCAGTATCTGTATGTGCAGGGGCTTTGTGCTGGGAGAGAAGCTGAGCCCTGATTAGGGGGCGGGGCTTCACTGACTAGGGGTCCTATAAAGGTAGCAGCCAGTCAGACAGCGGCTCAGGAGCTAGCAAACAGAGCTGTAAGCAGGGGAGTTTGAGTGGGAGTTCTGTTGGAGGAGAAGGTATTTGTGTGTGTTTGGTTTTGTATTTGGTAGTATCTGTATGTGTAGAGGCTTGGACGGGCTTTGTGCTGGGAGAGAAGCTGAACCCTGATTAGGGGGCGGGGCTTCACTGACTAGGGGTCCTATAAAGGTAGCAGCCAGTCAGGCAGCGGCACAGGAGCAAGCAAACAGAGCTGTAAGCAGGGGAGTTTGAGTGGGAGTTCTGTTGGAGGAGAAGGTATTTGTGTGTGTTTGGTTTTGTATTGGTAGTATCTGTATGTGTAGGGGTTTGGCGGGGCTTTGTGCTTGGAGGGAAGCTGAGCCCTGATTAGGGGGCGGGGCTTCACTGACTAGGGGTCCTATAAAGGTAGCAGCCAGTCAGGCAGTGGCAGACAGCTTCAGCAGCACAGGAGCTAGCAAACAGAGCTGTAAACAGGGGAGTTTGTGTGGGAGTTCTGTTGGAGGAGATGGTATTTCTCTGTGTTTTTGTATTGGTATTATCTGTATGTGTAGAGGCTTGGAGGGGCTTTGTGCTGGGAGAGAAGCTGGGCCCTGATCAGGGGGCGGGGCTTCACTGACTAGGGGTCCTATAAAGGTAGCAGCCAGTCAGGCATCGGCACAGACAGCTGCAGCGGCACAGGAGCTAGCAAACAGAGCTGTAAACAGGGGAGTTTGAGTGGGAGTTCTGTTGGAGGAGAAGGTATTTGTGTGTGTTTGGTTTTGTATTGGTAGTATCTGTATGTGTAGGGGCTTTGTGCTGGGAGAGAAGCAAAGCCCTGATTAGGGGGCGGGGCTTCACTGACTAGGGGTCCTATAAAGGTAGCAGCCAGTCAGACAGCGGCTCAGGAGCTAGCAAACAGAGCTGTAAGCAGGGGAGTTTGAGTGGGAGTTCTGTTGGAGGAGAAGGTATTTGTGTGTGTTTGGTTTTGTATTGGTAGTATCTGTATGTGCAGAGGCTTGGAGGGGCTTTGTGCTGGGAGAGAAGCTGAGCCCTGATTAGGGGGCGGGACTTCACTGACTAGGGGTCCTATAAAGGTAGCAGCCAGTCAGGCAGCGGCACAGACAGCTGCAGCGGCACAGGAGCTAGCAAACAGAGCTCTAAACAGGGGAGTTTGAGTGGGAGTTCTGTTGGAGGAGAAGGTATTTGTGTGTGTTTGGTTTTGTATTGGTAGTATCTGTATGTGTAGAGGCTTGGAGGGGCTTTGTGCTGGGAGAGAAGCTGAGCCCTGATTAGGGGGCGGGGCTTCACTGACTAGGGGTCCTATAAAGGTAGCAGCCAGTCAGGCAGCGGCACAGACAGCTGCAGCGGCACAGGAGCTTGCAAACAGAGCTCTAAACAGGGGAGTTTGAGTGGGAGTTCTGTTGGAGGAGAAGGTATTTGTGTGTGTGTGTTTTTGTATTGGTAGTATCTGTATGTGTAGAGGCTTTGAGGGGCTTTGTGCTGGGAGAGAAGCTGAGCCCTGATTAGGGGGCGGGGCTTCACTGACTAGGGGTCCTATAAAGGTAGCAGCCAGTCAGGCAGCGGCACAGACAGCTGCAGTGGCACAGGAGCTAGCAAACAGAGCTGTAAACAGGGGAGTTTGAGTGGGAGTTCTGTTGGAGAGAAGGTATTTGTGTGTGTTCGGTTTTGTATTGGTAGTATCTGTATGTGTAGGGGCTTTGTGGTGGGAGAGAAGCTGAGCCCTGATTAGGGGGCGGGGCTTCACTGACTAGGGGTCCTCTAAAGGTAGCAGCCAGTCAGGCAGCGGCACAGACAGCTGCAGCGGCACAGGAGCTAGCAAAGAGAGCTGTAAACAGGGGAATTTGAGTGGGAGTTCTGTTGGAGGAGATGGTATTTGTGTGTGTTTGGTTTTGTATTGGTAGTATCTGTATATGTATTGGTTTGAAGGGGCTTTGTGCTTGGAGAGAAGCTGAGCCCTGATTAGGGGGCGGGGCTTCACTGACTAGGGTTCCTATAAAGGTAGCAGCCAGTCAGGCAGCGGAACAGACAGCTGCAGTGGCACAGGAGCTATCAAACAGAGCTGTAAACAGGGGAATTTGAGTGGGAGTTCTGTTGGAGGAGAAGGTATTTGTGTGTGTTTGGATTTGTATTGTCAGTATCTGTATGTGCAGGGGCTTTGTGCTGGGAGAGAAGCTGAGCCCTGATTAGGGGGCGGGGCTTCATTGACTAGGGGTCCTATAAAGGTAGCAGACAGTCAGGCAGCGGCACAGGAGCTAGCAAACAGAGCTGTAAACAGGGGAGTTTGAGTGAGAGTTCTGTTGGAGGAGAAGGTATTTGTGTGTGTTTGGTTTTGTATTGGTAGTATCTGTATGTGCAGAGGCTTGGAGGGGCTTTGTGCTGGGAGGGAAGCTGAGCCCTGATTAGGGGGCGGGGCTTCACTGACTAGGGGTCCTATAAAGGTAGCAGCCAGTCAGGCATCGGCACAGACAGCTGCAGCGGCACAGGAGCTAGCAAACAGAGCTGTAAACAGGGGAGTTTGAGTGGGAGTTCTGTTGGAGGAGAAGGTATTTGTGTGTGTTTGGTTTTGTACTGGTAATATCTGTATGTGTAAGGGCTTTGTGCTGGGAGAGAAGCTGAGCCCTGATTTGGGGGCGGGGCTTCACTGACTAGGGGTCCTATAAAGGTAGCAGCCAGTCAGACAGCGGCACAGGAGCTAGCACACAGAGCTGTAAGCAGGGGAGTTTGAGTGGGAGTTCTGTTGGAGGAGAAGGTATTTGTCTGTGTTTTTGTATTGGTATTATCTGTATGTGTAGAGGCTTGGAGGGGCTTTGTGCTGGGAGAGAAGCTGGGCCCTGATGAGGGGGCGGGGCTTCACTGACTAGGGGTCCTATAAAGGTAGCAGCCAGTCAGGCATCGGCACAGACAGCTGCAGCGGCACAGGAGCTAGCAAACAGAGCTGTAAACAGGGGAGTTTGAGTGGGAGTCCTGTTGGAGGAGAAGGTATTTGTGAGTGTTTGGTTTTGCATTGGTAGCATCTGTATGTGTAGGGGTTTGGCGGGGCTTTGTGATTGGAGAGAAGCTGAGCCCTGATTAGGGGGCGGGGCTTCACTGACTAGGGGTCCTATAAAGGTAGCAGCCAGTCAGGCAGCGGAACAGACAGCTGCAGCGGCAGACGACCTAGCAAACAGAGCTGTAAACAGGGGGGTTTGAGTGGGAGTTCTGTTGGAGGAGAAGGTATTTGTCTGTGTTTGGTTTTGCTTTGGTAGTATCTGTATGTGTAGAGGCTTGGAGGGGCTTGTGCTGGGAGAGAAGTTGACCCCTGATTAGGGGGCGGGGCTTCACTGACTAGGGGTCCTATAAAGGTAGCAGCCAGTCAGGCAGCGGCACAGGAGCTAGCAAACAGAGCTGTGAACAGGGGAGTTTGAGTGGGAGTCCTGTTGGAGGAGAAGGTATTTGTGAGGGTTTGGTTTTGCATTGGTAGTATCTGTATGTGTAGAGGCTTGGAGGGGCTTTGTGCTGGGAGAGAAGCTGAGCCCTCATTAGGGGGCGGGGCTTGACTGACTAGGGGTCCTATAAAGGTAGCAGCCAGTCAGGCAGCGACTAAGACAGCTGCAGCGGCACAGGAGCTAGCAAACAGAGCTGTAAACAGGGGAGTTGGAGTTCTGTTGGAGGAGAAGGTATTTGTGTGTGTTTGGATTTGTATTGTCAGTATCTGTATGTGCAGGGGCTTTGTGCTGGGAGAGAAGCTGAGCCCTGATTAGGGGGCGGGGCTTCACTGACTAGGGGTCCTATAAAGGTAGCAGCCAGTCAGGCAGCGGCACAGGAGCTAGCAAACAGAGCTGTTAACAGGGGAGTTTGAGTGGGAGTTCTGTTGGAGGAGAAGGTATTTGTGTGTTTGGTTTTGTATTGGTAGTATCCGTATGTGTAGAGGCTTGGAGGGGCTAGGTGCTGCGAGAGAAGCTGAGCCCTGATTAGGGGGCGGGGCTTCACCGACTAGGGGTCCTATAAAGGTAGCAGCCAGTCAGGCAGTGGCACAGACAGCTGCAGTGGCACACGAGCTAGCAAACAGAGCTGTAAAGAGGGGAGTTTGAGTTGGAGTTCTGTTGGAGGAGAAGGTATTTGTCTGTGTTTGGTTTTGCTTTGGTAGTATCTGTATGTGTAGAGGCTTGGAGGGGCTTTGTGCTGGGTGAGAAGTTGAGCCCTGATTAGGGGGCGGGGCTTCACTGACTAGGGGTCCTATAAAGGTAGCAGCCAGTCAGGCAGCGGCACAGGAGCTAGCAAACAGAGCTGTGAACAGGGGAGTTTGAGTGGGAGTTCTGTTGGAGGAGAAGTTATTTGTGTGTGTTTTTGTTTTTGTAGTATCTGTATGTGTAGAGGCTTGGAGGGGCTTTGTGCTGGGAGAGAAGCTGAGCCCTGATTAGGGGGCGGGGCTTCACTGACTAGGGGTCCTATAAAGGGAGCAGCCAGTCAGGCAGCGGCAAGGACAGCTGCAGTGGCACAGGAGCTAGAAAACAGAGCTCTAAACAGGGGAGTTTGAGTGGGAGTTCTGTTGGAGGAGGAGGTATTTGTCTGTGTTTGGTTTTGTATTGGTAGTATCTGTATGTGTAGAGGCTTGGAGGGGCTTTGTGCTGGGAGAGAAGCTGAGCCCTGATTAGGGGGCGGGGCTTCACTGACTTGGGGTCCTATAAAGGTAGCAGCCAGTCAGGCAGCGGCACAGGAGCTAGCAAACAGAGCTGTAAACAGGGGAGTTTGAGTGGGAGTTCTGTTGGAAGAGAAGGTATTTGTGTGTGTGTGTTTTTGTATTGGTAGTATCTGTATGTGCAGAGGCTTGGAGGGGCTTTGTGCTGGGAGAGAAGCTGAGCCCTGATTAGGGGGCGGGGCTTCACTGACTAGGGGTCCTATAAAGGTAGCAGCCAGTAAGGCAGCGGCACAGACAGCTGCAGCGGCACAGGAGCTAGCAAACAGAGCTGTGAACAGGGGAGTTTGAGTGGGAGTTCTGTTGGAGGATTAGGTATTTGTGTGTGTGTGTTTTTGTATTGGTAATATCTGTATGTGTAGAGGCTTGGAGGGGCTTTGTGCTGGGAGAGAAGCTGAGCCCTGATTAGGGGGCGGGGCTTCACTGACTAGGGGTCCTATAAAGGTAGCAGCCAGTCAGGCAGCGGCACAGACAGCTGCAGTGGCACAGGAGCTAGCAAACAGAGCTGTAAACAGGGGAGTTTGAGTGGGAGTTCTGTTGGAGGAGAAGGTATTTGTGTGTGTTCGGTTTTGTATTGGTAGTATCTGTATGTGTAGGGGCTTTGTGGTGGGAGAGAAGCTGAGCCCTGATTAGGGGGCGGGGCTTCACTGACTAGGGGTCCTCTAAAGGTAGCAGCCAGTCAGGCAGCGGCACAGACAGCTGCAGCGGCACAGGAGCTAGCAAACAGAGCTGTAAACAGGGGAATTTGAGTGGGAGTTCTGTTGGAGGAGATGGTATTTGTGTGTGTTTGGTTTTGTATTGGTAGTATCTGTATATGTATTGGTTTGAAGGGGCTTTGTGCTTGGAGAGAAGCTGAGCCCTGATTAGGGGGCGGGGCTTCACTGACTAGGGTTCCTATAAAGGTAGCAGCCAGTCAGGCAGCGGAACAGACAGCTGCAGTGGCACAGGAGCTATCAAACAGAGCTGTAAACAGGGGAATTTGAGTGGGAGTTCTGTTGGAGGAGAAGGTATTTGTGTGTGTTTGGATTTGTATTGTCAGTATCTGTATGTGCAGGGGCTTTGTGCTGGGAGAGAAGCTGAGCCCTGATTAGGGGGCGGGGCTTCACTGACTAGGGGTCCTATAAAGGTAGCAGACAGTCAGGCAGCGGCACAGGAGCTAGCAAACAGAGCTGTAAACAGGGGAGTTTTGTGGGAGTTCTGTTGGAGGAGATGGTATTTGTGTGTGTTTGGTTTTGTATTGGTAGTATCTGTATGTGTATTGGTTTGAAGGGGCTTTGTGCTTGGAGAGAAGCTGAGCCCTGATTAGGGGGCGGGGCTTCACTGACTAGGGTTCCTGTAAAGGTAGCAGCCAGTCAGGCAGCGGAACAGACAGCTGCAGTGGCACAAGAGCTATCAAACAGAGCTGTAAACAGGGGAATTTGAGTGGGAGTTCTGTTGGAGAAGGTATTTGTGTGTGTTTGGTTTTGTATTGGTAGTATCTGTATGTGTAGGGGTTTGGCAGGGCTTTGTGCTTGGAGAGAAGCTGAGCCCTGATTAGGGGGCGGGGCTTCACTGACTAGGGGTCCTATAAAGGTAGCAGCCAGTCAGGCAGCGGAACAGACAGCTGCAGTGGCACAGGAGCTAGCAGACAGAGCTGTAAACAGGGGAGTTTGAGTGGGAGTTCTGTTGGAGGAGAAGGTATTTGTGTGTGCTTGGTTTTGTATTGGTAGTATCTGTATGTGCAGAGGCTTGGAGGGGCTTTGTGCTGGGAGAGAAGCTGAGCCCTGATTAGGGGGCGGGGCTTCACTGACTAGGGGTCCTATAAAGGTAGCAGCCAGTCAGGCAGTGGCACAGACAGCTGCAGTGGCACACGAGCTAGCAAACAGAGCTGTAAAGAGGGGAGTTTGAGTTGGAGTTCTGTTGGAGGAGAAGGTATTTGTCTGTGTTTGGTTTTGCTTTGGTAGTATCTGTATGTGTAGAGGCTTGGAGGGGCTTTGTGCTGGGTGAGAAGTTGAGCCCTGATTAGGGGGCGGGGCTTCACTGACTAGGGGTCCTATAAAGGTAGCAGCCAGTCAGGCAGCGGCACAGGAGCTAGCAAACAGAGCTGTGAACAGGGGAGTTTGAGTGGGAGTTCTGTTGGAGGAGAAGGTATTTGTGTGTGTTTTTGTTTTGGTAGTATCTGTATGTGTAGAGGCTTGGAGGGGCTTTGTGCTGGGAGAGAAGCTGAGCCCTGATTAGGGAGCGGGGTTTCACTGACAAGGGGTCCTATAAAGGGAGCAGCCAGTCAGGCAGCGGCAAGGACAGCTGCAGTGGCACAGGAGCTAGAAAACAGGGCTCTAAACAGGGGAGTTTGAGTGGGAGTTCTGTTGGAGGAGAAGGTATTTGTGTGTGTTTGGTTTTGTATTGGTAGTATCTGTATGTGTAGAGGCTTGGAGGGGCTTTGTGCTGGGAGGGAAGCTGAGCCCTGATTAGGGGGCGGGGCTTCACTGACTAGGGGTCCTATAAAGGTAGCAGCCAGTCAGACAGTGGCACAGGAGCTAGCAAACAGAGATGTAAGCAGGGGAGTTTGAGTGGGAGTTCTGTTGGAGGAGGAGGTATTTGTCTGTGTTTGGTTTTGTATTGGTAGTATCTGTATGTGTAGAGGCTTGGAGGGGCTTTGTGCTGGGAGAGAAGCTGAGCCCTGATTAGGGGGCGGGGCTTCACTGACTTGGGGTCCTATAAAGGTAGCAGCCAGTCAGGCAGCGGCACAGGAGCTAGCAAACAGAGCTGTAAACAGGGGAGTTTGAGTGGGAGTTCTGTTGGAAGAGAAGGTATTTGTGTGTGTTTGGTTTTGTATTGGTAGTATCTGTATGTGTAGGGGCTTTGTGCTGGGAGAGAAGCTGAGCCCTGATTAGGGGGCGGGGCTTCACTGACTTGGGGTCGTATAAAGGTAGCAGCCAGTGAGGCAGCGGCACAGGAGCTAGCAAACAGAGCTGTAAACAGGGGAGTTTTGTGGGAGTTCTGTTGGAGGAGATGGTATTTGTGTGTGTTTGGTTTTGTATTGGTAGTATCTGTATGTGTATTGGTTTGAAGGGGCTTTGTGCTTGGAGAGAAGCTGAGCCCTGATTAGGGGGCGGGGCTTCACTGACTAGGGTTCCTGTAAAGGTAGCAGCCAGTCAGGCAGCGGAACAGACAGGTGCAGTGGCACAGGAGCTATCAAACAGAGCTGTAAACAGGGGAATTTGAGTGGGAGTTCTGTTGGAGAAGGTATTTGTGTGTGTTTGGTTTTGTATTGGTAGTATCTGTATGTGTAGGGGTTTGGCAGGGCTTTGTGCTTGGAGAGAAGCTGAGCCCTGATTAGGGGGCGGGGCTTCACTGACTAGGGGTCCTATAAAGGTAGCAGCCAGTCAGGCAGCGGAACAGACAGCTGCAGTGGCACAGGAGCTAGCAGACAGAGCTGTAAACAGGGGAGTTTGAGTGGGAGTTCTGTTGGAGGAGAAGGTATTTGTGTGTGTGTGTTTTTGTATTGGTAGTACCTGTATGTGCAGAGGCTTGGAGGGGCTTTGTGCTGGGAGAGAAGCTGAGCCCTGATTAGGGGGCGGGGCTTCACTGACTAGGGGTCCTATAAAGGTAGCAGCCAGTAAGACAGCGGCACAGACAGCTGCAGCGGCACAGGAGCTAGCAAACAGAGCTGTGAACAGGGGAGTTTGAGTGGGAGTTCTGTTGGAGGATTAGGTATTTGTGTGTGTGTGTTTTTGTATTGGTAGTATCTGTATGTGTAGAGGCTTGGAGGGGCTTTGTGCTGGGAGAGAAGCTGAGCCCTGATTAGGGGGCGGGGCTTCACTGACTAGGGGTCCTATAAAGGTAGCAGCCAGTCAGACAGCGGCTCAGGAGCTAGCAAACAGAGCTGTGAACAGGGGAGTTTGAGTGAGAGTTCTGTTGGAGGAGAAGGTATTTGTGTGTGCTTGGTTTTGTATTGGTAGTATCTGTATGTGCAGAGGCTTGGAGGGGCTTTGTGCTGGGAGAGAAGCTGAGCCCTGATTAGGGGGCGGGACTTCACTGACTAGGGGTCCTATAAAGGTAGCAGCCAGTCAGGCAGCGGCACAGACAGCTGCAGCGGCACAGGAGCTAGCAAACAGAGCTCTAAACAGGGGAGTTTGAGTGGGAGTTCTGTTGGAGGAGAAGGTATTTGTGTGTGTTTGGTTTTGTATTGGTAGTATCTGTATGTGTAGAGGCTTGGAGGGGCTTTGTGCTGGGAGAGAAGCTGAGCCCTGATTAGGGGGCGGGGCTTCACTGACTAGGGGTCCTATAAAGGTAGCAGCCAGTCAGGCAGCGGCACAGACAGCTGCAGCGGCACAGGAGCTAGCAAACAGAGCTCTAAACAGGGGAGTTTGAGTGGGAGTTCTGTTGGAGGAGAAGGTATTTGTGTGTGTGTGTTTTTGTATTGGTAGTATCTGTATGTGTAGAGGCTTTGAGGGGCTTTGTGCTGGGAGAGAAGCTGAGCCCTGATTAGGGGGCGGGGCTTCACTGACTAGGGGTCCTATAAAGGTAGCAGCCAGTCAGGCAGCGGCACAGACAGCTGCAGTGGCACAGGAGCTAGCAAACAGAGCTGTAAACAGGGGAGTTTGAGTGGGAGTTCTGTTGGAGGAGAAGGTATTTGTGTGTGTTCGGTTTTGTATTGGTAGTATCTGTATGTGTAGGGGCTTTGTGGTGGGAGAGAAGCTGAGCCCTGATTAGGGGGCGGGGCTTCACTGACTAGGGGTCCTCTAAAGGTAGCAGCCAGTCAGGCAGCGGCACAGACAGCTGCAGCGGCACAGGAGCTAGCAAACAGAGCTGTAAACAGGGGAATTTGAGTGGGAGTTCTGTTGGAGGAGATGGTATTTGTGTGTGTTTGGTTTTGTATTGGTAGTATCTGTATATGTATTGGTTTGAAGGGGCTTTGTGCTTGGAGAGAAGCTGAGCCCTGATTAGGGGGCGGGGCTTCACTGACTAGGGTTCCTATAAAGGTAGCAGCCAGTCAGGCAGCGGAACAGACAGCTGCAGTGGCACAGGAGCTATCAAACAGAGCTGTAAACAGGGGAATTTGAGTGGGAGTTCTGTTGGAGGAGAAGGTATTTGTGTGTGTTTGGATTTGTATTGTCAGTATCTGTATGTGCAGGGGCTTTGTGCTGGGAGAGAAGCTGAGCCCTGATTAGGGGGCGGGGCTTCACTGACTAGGGGTCCTATGAAGGTAGCAGACAGTCAGGCAGCGGCACAGGAGCTAGCAAACAGAGCTGTAAACAGGGGAGTTTGAGTGGGAGTTCTGTTGGAGGAGAAGGTATTTGTGTGTGCTTGGTTTTGTATTGGTAGTATCTGTATGTGCAGAGGCTTGGAGGGGCTTTGTGCTGGGAGAGAAGCTGAGCCCTGATTAGGGGGCGGGGCTTCACTGACTAGGGGTCCTATAAAGGTAGCAGACAGTCAGGCAGCGGCACAGGAGCTAGCAGACAGTGCTGTGAACAGGGGAGTTTGAGTGGGAGTTCTGTTGGAGGAGAAGGTATTTGTGTGTGTTTTTATTTTGGTAGTATCTGAATGTGTAGAGGCTTGGAGGGGCTAGGTGCTGCGAGAGAAGCTGAGCCCTGATTAGGGGGCGGGGCTTCACTGACTAGGGGTCCTATAAAGGTAGCAGCCAGTCAGGCAGTGGCACAGACAGCTGCAGTGGCACACGAGCTAGCAAACAGAGCTGTAAAGAGGGGAGTTTGAGTTGGAGTTCTGTTGGAGGAGAAGGTATTTGTCTGTGTTTGGTTTTGCTTTGGTAGTATCTGTATGTGTAGAGGCTTGGAGGGGCTTTGTGCTGGGTGAGAAGTTGAGCCCTGATTAGGGGGCGGGGCTTCACTGACTAGGGGTCCTATAAAGGTAGCAGCCAGTCAGGCAGCGGCACAGGAGCTAGCAAACAGAGCTGTGAACAGGGGAGTTTGAGTGGGAGTTCTGTTGGAGGAGAAGGTATTTGTGTGTGTTTTTGTTTTGGTAGTATCTGTATGTGTAGAGGCTTGGAGGGGCTTTGTGCTGGGAGAGAAGCTGAGCCCTGATTAGGGGGCGGGGTTTCACTGACTAGGGGTCCTATAAAGGGAGCAGCCAGTCAGGCAGCGGCAAGGACAGCTGCAGTGGCACAGGAGCTAGAAAACAGAGCTCTAAACAGGGGAGTTTGAGTGGGAGTTCTGTTGGAGGAGAAGGTATTTGTGTGTGTTTGGTTTTGTATTGGTAGTATCTGTATGTGTAGAGGCTTGGAGGGGCTTTGTGCTGGGAGGGAAGCTGAGCCCTGATTAGGGGGCGGGGCTTCACTGACTAGGGGTCCTATAAAGGTAGCAGCCAGTCAGACAGCGGCACAGGAGCTATCAAACAGAGATGTAAGCAGGGGAGTTTGAGTGGGAGTTCTGTTGGAGGAGGAGGTATTTGTCTGTGTTTGGTTTTGTATTGGTAGTATCTGTATGTGTAGAGGCTTGGAGGGGCTTTGTGCTGGGAGAGAAGCTGAGCCCTGATTAGGGGGCGGGGCTTCACTGACTTGGGGTCCTATAAAGGTAGCAGCCAGTCAGGCAGCGGCACAGGAGCTAGCAAACAGAGCTGTAAACAGGGGAGTTTGAGTGGGAGTTCTGTTGGAAGAGAAGGTATTTGTGTGTGTTTGGTTTTGTATTGGTAGTATCTGTATGTGTAGGGGCTTTGTGCTGGGAGAGAAGCTGAGCCCTGATTAGGGGGCGGGGCTTCACTGACTTGGGGTCGTATAAAGGTAGCAGCCAGTGAGGCAGCGGCACAGGAGCTAGCAAACAGAGCTGTAAACAGGGGAGTTTTGTGGGAGTTCTGTTGGAGGAGATGGTATTTGTGTGTGTGTGTTTTTGTATTGGTAGTATATGTATGTGCAGAGGCTTGGAGCGGCTTTGTGCTGGGAGAGAAGCTGAGCCCTGATTAGGGGGCGGGGCTTCACTGACTAGGGGTCCTATAAAGGTAGCAGCCAGTAAGGCAGCGGCACAGACAGCTGCAGCGGCACAGGAGCTAGCAAACAGAGCTGTGAACAGGGGAGTTTGAGTGGGAGTTCTGTTGGAGGATTAGGTATGTGTGTGTGTGTGTTTTTGTATTGGTAGTATCTGTATGTGTAGAGGCTTGGAGGGGCTTTGTGCTGGGAGAGAAGCTGAGCCCTGATTAGGGGGCGGGGCTTCACTGACTAGGGGTCCTATAAAGGTAGCAGCCAGTCAGGCAGCGGCACAGACAGCTGCAGCGGCACAGGAGCTAGCAAACAGAGCTCTAAACAGGGGAGTTTGAGTGGGAGTTCTGTTGGAGGAGAAGGTATTTGTGTGTGTTCGGTTTTGTATTGGTAGTATCTGTATGTGTAGGGGCTTTGTGGTGGGAGAGAAGCTGAGCCCTGATTAGGGGGCGGGGCTTCACTGACTAGGGGTCCTCTAAAGGTAGCAGCCAGTCAGGCAGCGGCACAGACAGCTGCAGCGGCACAGGAGCTAGCAAACAGAGCTGTAAACAGGGGAATTTGAGTGGGAGTTCTGTTGGAGGAGATGGTATTTGTGTGTGTTTGGTTTTGTATTGGTAGTATCTGTATATGTATTGGTTTGAAGGGGCTTTGTGCTTGGAGAGAAGCTGAGCCCTGATTAGGGGGCGGGGCTTCACTGACTAGGGTTCCTATAAAGGTAGCAGCCAGTCAGGCAGCGG
Source organism: Lepidochelys olivacea (assembly GCF_965140295.1). Taxonomy (NCBI): domain Eukaryota; kingdom Metazoa; phylum Chordata; order Testudines; family Cheloniidae; genus Lepidochelys; species Lepidochelys olivacea. The sequence goes on along the minus strand of NC_140432.1, from coordinate 204,882 downwards.
AACAGACAGCTGCAGTGGCACAGGAGCTATCAAACAGAGCTGTAAACAGGGGAATTTGAGTGGGAGTTCTGTTGGAGGAGAAGGTATTTGTGTGTGTTTGGATTTGTATTGTCAGTATCTGTATGTGCAGGGGCTTTGTGCTGGGAGAGAAGCTGAGCCCTGATTAGGGGGCGGGGCTTCACTGACTAGGGGTCCTATAAAGGTAGCAGACAGTCAGGCAGCGGCACAGGAGCTAGCAAACAGAGCTGTAAACAGGGGAGTTTGAGTGGGAGTTCTGTTGGAGGAGAAGGTATTTGTGTGTGTTTTTATTTTGGTAGTATCTGTATGTGCAGAGGCTTGGAGGGGCTTTGTGCTGGGAGAGAAGCTGAGCCCTGATTAGGGGGCGGGGCTTCACTGACTAGGGGTCCTATAAAGGTAGCAGCCAGTCAGGCAGTGGCACAGACAGCTGCAGTGGCACACGAGCTAGCAAACAGAGCTGTAAAGAGGGGAGTTTGAGTTGGAGTTCTGTTGGAGGAGAAGGTATTTGTCTGTGTTTGGTTTTGCTTTGGTAGTATCTGTATGTGTAGAGGCTTGGAGGGGCTTTGTGCTGGGTGAGAAGTTGAGCCCTGATTAAAGGGCGGGGCTTCACTGACTAGGGGTCCTATAAAGGTAGCAGCCAGTCAGGCAGCGGCACAGGAGCTAGCAAACAGAGCTGTGAACAGGGGAGTTTGAGTGGGAGTTCTGTTGGAGGAGAAGGTATTTGTGTGTGTTTTTGTTTTGGTAGTATCTGTATGTGTAGAGGCTTGGAGGGGCTTTGTGCTGGGAGAGAAGCTGAGCCCTGATTAGGGGGCGGGGTTTCACTGACTAGGGGTCCTATAAGGGAGCAGCCAGTCAGGCAGCGGCAAGGACAGCTGCAGTGGCACAGGAGCTAGAAAACAGAGCTCTAAACAGGGGAGTTTGAGTGGGAGTTCTGTTGGAGGAGAAGGTATTTGTGTGTGTTTGGTTTTGTATTGGTAGTATCTGTATGTGTAGAGGCTTGGAGGGGCTTTGTGCTGGGAGGGAAGCTGAGCCCTGATTAGGGGGCGGGGCTTCACTGACTAGGGGTCCTATAAAGGTAGCAGCCAGTCAGACAGCGGCACAGGAGCTATCAAACAGAGATGTAAGCAGGGGAGTTTGAGTGGGAGTTCTGTTGGAGGAGGAGGTATTTGTCTGTGTTTGGTTTTGTATTGGTAGTATCTGTATGTGTAGAGGCTTGGAGGGGCTTTGTGCTGGGAGAGAAGCTGAGCCCTGATTAGGGGGCGGGGCTTCACTGACTTGGGGTCCTATAAAGGTAGCAGCCAGTCAGGCAGCGGCACAGGAGCTAGCAAACAGAGCTGTAAACAGGGGAGTTTGAGTGGGAGTTCTGTTGGAAGAGAAGGTATTTGTGTGTGTTTGGTTTTGTATTGCTAGTATCTGTATGTGTAGGGGCTTTGTGCTGGGAGAGAAGCTGAGCCCTGATTAGGGGGCGGGGCTTCACTGACTAGGGGTCCTATAAAGGTAGCAGCCAGTCAGACAGCGGCTCAGGAGCTAGCAAACAGAGCTGTGAACAGGGGAGTTTGAGTGAGAGTTCTGTTGGAGGAGAAGGTATTTGTGTGTGTTTGGTTTTGTATTGGTAGTATCTGTATGTGCAGAGGCTTGGAGGGGCTTTGTGCTGGGAGAGAAGCTGAGCCCTGATTAGGGGGCGGGACTTCACTGACTAGGGGTCCTATAAAGGTAGCAGCCAGTCAGGCAGCGGCACAGACAGCTGCAGCGGCACAGGAGCTAGCAAACAGAGCTCTAAACAGGGGAGTTTGAGTGGGAGTTCTGTTGGAGGAGAAGGTATTTGTGTGTGTTTGGTTTTGTATTGGTAGTATCTGTATGTGTAGAGGCTTGGAGGGGCTTTGTGCTGGGAGAGAAGCTGAGCCCTGATTAGGGGGCGGGGCTTCACTGACTAGGGGTCCTATAAAGGTAGCAGCCAGTCAGGCAGCGGCACAGACAGCTGCAGCGGCACAGGAGCTAGCAAACAGAGCTCTAAACAGGGGAGTTTGAGTGGGAGTTCTGTTGGAGGAGAAGGTATTTGTGTGTGTGTGTTTTTGTATTGGTAGTATCTGTATGTGTAGAGGCTTTGAGGGGCTTTGTGCTGGGAGAGAAGCTGAGCCCTGATTAGGGGGCGGGGCTTCACTGACTAGGGGTCCTATAAAGGTAGCAGCCAGTCAGGCAGCGGCACAGACAGCTGCAGTGGCACAGGAGCTAGCAAACAGAGCTGTAAACAGGGGAGTTTGAGTGGGAGTTCTGTTGGAAGAGAAGGTATTTGTGTGTGTTCGGTTTTGTATTGGTAGTATCTGTATGTGTAGGGGCTTTGTGGTGGGAGAGAAGCTGAGCCCTGATTAGGGGGCGGGGCTTCACTGACTAGGGGTCCTCTAAAGGTAGCAGCCAGTCAGGCAGCGGCACAGACAGCTGCAGCGGCAGAGGAGCTAGCAAACAGAGCTGTAAACAGGGGAATTTGAGTGGGAGTTCTGTTGGAGGAGATGGTATTTGTGTGTGTTTGGATTTGTATTGGTAGGATCTGTATATGTATTGGTTTGAAGGGGCTTTGTGCTTGGAGAGAAGCTGAGCCCTGATTAGGGGGCGGGGCTTCACTGACTAGGGTTCCTATAAAGGTAGCAGCCAGTCAGGCAGCGGAACAGACAGCTGCAGTGGCACAGGAGCTATCAAACAGAGCTGTAAACAGGGGAATTTGAGTGGGAGTTCTGTTGGAGGAGAAGGTATTTGTGTGTGTTTGGATTTGTATTGTCAGTATCTGTATGTGCAGGGGCTTTGTGCTGGGAGAGAAGCTGAGCCCTGATTAGGGGGCGGGGCTTCACTGACTAGGGGTCCTATAAAGGTAGCAGACAGTCAGGCAGCGGCACAGGAGCTAGCAAACAGAGCTGTAAACAGGGGAGTTTGAGTGAGAGTTCTGTTGGAGGAGAAGGTATTTGTGTGTGTTTGGTTTTGTATTGGTAGTATCTGTATGTGCAGAGGCTTGGAGGGGCTTTGTGCTGGGAGGGAAGCTGAGCCCTGATTAGGGGGCGGGGCTTCACTGACTAGGGGTCCTATAAAGGTAGCAGCCAGTCAGGCATCGGCACAGACAGCTGCAGCGGCACAGGAGCTAGCAAACAGAGCTGTAAACAGGGGAGTTTGAGTGGGAGTTCTGTTGGAGGAGAAGGTATTTGTGTGTGTTTGGTTTTGTACTGGTAATATCTGTATGTGTAAGGGCTTTGTGCTGGGAGAGAAGCTGAGCCCTGATTTGGGGGCGAGGCTTCACTGACTAGGGGTCCTATAAAGGTAGCAGCCAGTCAGACAGCGGCACAGGAGCTAGCACACAGAGCTGTAAGCAGGGGAGTTTGAGTGGGAGTTCTGTTGGAGGAGATGGTATTTGTGTGTGTTTGGTTTTGTATTGGTAGTATCTGTATGTGTATTGGTTTGAAGGGGCTTTGTGCTTGGAGAGAAGCTGAGCCGTGATTAGGGGGCGGGGCTTCACTGACTAGGGTTCCTGTAAAGGTAGCAGCCAGTCAGGCAGCGGAACAGATAGCTGCAGTGGCACAGGAGCTATCAAACAGAGCTGTAAACAGGGGAGTTTGAGTGGGAGTTCTGTTGGAGGAAAAGGTATTTGTGTGTGTTTGGATTTGTATTGTCAGTATCTGTATGTGCAGGGGCTTTGTGCTGGGAGAGAAGCTGAGCCCTCATTAGGGGGCGGGGCTTCACTGACTAGGGGTCCTATAAAGGTAGCAGCCAGTCAGACAGCGGCTCAGGAGCTAGCAAACAGAGCTGTGAACAGGGGAGTTTGAGTGGGAGTTCTGTTGGAGGAGAAGGTATTTGTGTGTGTTTGGTTTTGTATTGGTAGTATCTGTATCTGCAGAGGCTTGGAGGGGCTTTGTGCTGGGAGAGAAGCTGAGCCCTGATTAGGGGGCGGGGCTTCACTGACTAGGGGTCCTATAAAGGTAGCAGCCAGTCAGGCAGCGGCACAGACAGCTGCAGCGGCACAGGAGCTAGCAAACAGAGCTCTAAACAGGGGAGTTTGAGTGGGAGTTCTGTTGGAGGAGAAGGTATTTGTGTGTGTTTGGTTTTGTATTGGTAGTATCTGTATGTGTAGAGGCTTGGAGGGGCTTTGTGCTGGGAGAGAAGCTGAGCCCTGATTAGGGGGCGGGGCTTCACTGACTAGGGGTCCTATAAAGGTAGCAGCCAGTCAGGCAGCGGCACAGACAGCTGCAGCGGCACAGGAGCTAGCAAACAGAGCTCTAAACAGGGGAGTTTGAGTGGGAGTTCTGTTGGAGGAGAAGGTATTTGTGTGTGTTTGGTTTTGTATTGGTAGTATCTGTATGTGCAGAGGCTTGGAGGGGCTTTGTGCTGGGAGAGAAGCTGAGCCCTGATTAGGGGGCGGGGCTTCACTGACTAGGGGTCCTCTAAAGGTAGCAGCCAGTCAGGCAGCGGCACAGACAGCTGCAGCGGCACAGGAGCTAGCAAACAGAGCTGTAAACAGGGGAATTTGAGTGGGAGTTCTGTTGGAGGAGATGGTATTTGTGTGTGTTCGGTTTTGCATTGGTAATATCTGTATGTGTAAGGGCTTTGTGCTGGGAGAGAAGCTGAGCCCTGATTTGGGGGCGGGGCTTCACTGACTAGGGGTCCTATAAAGGTAGCAGCCAGTCAGGCAGCGGCACAGGAGCTAGCAAACAGAGCTGTTAGCAGGGGAGTTTGAGTGGGAGTTCTGTTGGAGGAGATGGTATTTGTGTGTGTTTGGATTTGTATTGTCAGTATCTGTATGTGCAGGGGCTTTGTGCTGGGAGAGAAGCTGAGCCGTGATTAGGGGGCGGGGCTTCCCTGACTAGGGGTCCTTTAAAGGTAGCAGCCAGTCAGGCAGCAGCAAAGGAGCTAGCAAACAGAGCTGTAAACAGGGGAGTTTGAGTGGGAGTTCTGTTGGAGGAGAAGGTATTTGTGTGTGTTTGGTTTTGTATTGGTAGTATCTGTATGTGTAGGGGCTTTGTGCTGGGAGAGAAGCTGAGCCCTGATTAGGGGGCGGGGCTTCACTGACTAGGGGTCCTATAAAGGTAGCAGCCAGTCAGACAGCGGCTCAGGAGCTAGCAAACAGAGCTGTGAACAGGGGAGTTTGAGTGGGAGTTCTGTTGGAGGAGAAGGTATTTGTGTCTTTGGTTTTGTATTGGTAGTATCCGTATGTGTAGAGGCTTGGAGGGGCTAGGTGCTGCGAGAGAAGCTGAGCCCTGATTAGGGGGCGGGGCTTCACCGACTAGGGGTCCTATAAAGGTAGCAGCCAGTCAGGCAGTGGCACAGACAGCTGCAGTGGCACACGAGCTAGCAAACAGAGCTGTAAAGAGGGGAGTTTGAGTTGGAGTTCTGTTGGAGGAGAAGGTATTTGTCTGTGTTTGGTTTTGCTTTGGTAGTATCTGTATGTGTAGAGGCTTGGAGGGGCTTTGTGCTGGGTGAGAAGTTGAGCCCTGATTAGGGGGCGGGGCTTCACTGACTAGGGGTCCTATAAAGGTAGCAGCCAGTCAGGCAGCGGCACAGGAGCTAGCAAACAGAGCTGTAAACAGGGGAGTTTTGTGGGAGTTCTGTTGGAGGAGATGGTATTTGTGTGTGTTTGGTTTTGTATTGGTAGTATCTGTATGTGTATTGGTTTGAAGGGGCTTTGTGCTTGGAGAGAAGCTGAGCCCTGATTAGGGGGCGGGGCTTCACTGACTAGGGTTCCTGTAAAGGTAGCAGCCAGTCAGGCAGCGGAACAGACAGCTGCAGTGGCACAGGAGCTATCAAACAGAGCTGTAAACAGGGGAATTTGAGTGGGAGTTCTGTTGGAGAAGGTATTTGTGTGTGTTTGGTTTTGTATTGGTAGTATCTGTATGTGTAGGGGTTTGGCAGGGCTTTGTGCTTGGAGAGAAGCTGAGCCCTGATTAGGGGGCGGGGCTTCACTGACTAGGGGTCCTATAAAGGTAGCAGCCAGTCAGGCAGCGGAACAGACAGCTGCAGTGGCACAGGAGCTAGCAGACAGAGCTGTAAACAGGGGAGTTTGAGTGGGAGTTCTGGTGGAGGAGAAGGTATTTGTGTGTGCTTGGTTTTGTATTGGTAGTATCTGTATGTGCAGAGGCTTGGAGGGGCTTTGTGCTGGGAGAGAAGCTGAGCCCTGATTAGGGGGCGGGGCTTCACTGACTAGGGGTCCTATAAAGGTATCAGCCAGTAAGGCAGCGGCACAGACAGCTGCAGCGGCACAGGAGCTAGCAAACAGAGCTGTGAACAGGGGAGTTTGAGTGGGAGTTCTGTTGGAGGATTAGGTATTTGTGTGTGTTTGTTTTTGTATTGGTAGTATCTGTATGTGTAGAGGCTTTGAGGGGCTTTGTGCTGGGAGAGAAGCTGAGCCCTGATTAGGGGGCGGGGCTTCACTGACTAGGGGTCCTATAAAGGTAGCAGACAGTCAGGCAGCGGCACAGGAGCTAGCAAACAGTGCTGTGAACAGGGGAGTTTGAGTGGGAGTTCTGTTGGAGGATTAGGTATTTGTGTGTGTTTGTTTTTGTATTGGTAGTATCTGTATGTGTAGAGGCTTTGAGGGGCTTTGTGCTGGGAGAGAAGCTGAGCCCTGATTAGGGGGCGGGGCTTCACTGACTAGGGGTCCTATAAAGGTAGCAGCCAGTCAGGCAGCGGCACAGGAGCTAGCAAACAGAGCTGTGAACAGGGGAGTTTGAGTGGGAGTTCTGTTGGAGGAGAAGCTATTTGTGTGTGTTTTTATTTTGGTAGTATCTGAATGTGTAGAGGCTTGGAGGGGCTAGGTGCTGCGAGAGAAGCTGAGCCCTGATTAGGGGGCGGGGCTTCACTGACTAGGGGTCCTATAAAGGTAGCAGACAGTCAGGCAGCGGCACAGGAGCTAGCAAACAGAGCTGTAAACAGGGGAGTTTTGTGGGAGTTCTGTTGGAGGAGATGGTATTTGTGTGTGTTTGGTTTTGTATTGGTAGTATCTGTATGTGTATTGGTTTGAAGGGGCTTTGTGCTTGGAGAGAAGCTGAGCCCTGATTAGGGGGCGGGGCTTCACTGACTAGGGTTCCTGTAAAGGTAGCAGCCAGTCAGGCAGCGGAACAGACAGCTGCAGTGGCACAGGAGCTATCAAACAGAGCTGTAAACAGGGGAATTTGAGTGGGAGTTCTGTTGGAGAAGGTATTTGTGTGTGTTTGGTTTTGTATTGGTAGTATCTGTATGTGTAGGGGTTTGGCAGGGCTTTGTGCTTGGAGAGAAGCTGAGCCCTGATTAGGGGGCGGGGCTTCACTGACTAGGGGTCCTATAAAGGTAGCAGCCAGTCAGGCAGCGGAACAGACAGCTGCAGTGGCACAGGAGCTAGCAGACAGAGCTGTAAACAGGGGAGTTTGAGTGGGAGTTCTGTTGGAGGAGAAGGTATTGGTGTGCTTGGTTTTGTATTGGTAGTATCTGTATGTGCAGAGGCTTGGAGGGGCTTTGTGCTGGGAGAGAAGCTGAGCCCTGATTAGGGGGCGGGGCTTCACTGACTAGGGGTCCTATAAAGGTAGCAGCCAGTCAGGCAGTGGCACAGACAGCTGCAGTGGCACACGAGCTAGCAAACAGAGCTGTAAAGAGGGGAGTTTGAGTTGGAGTTCTGTTGGAGGAGAAGGTATTTGTCTGTGTTTGGTTTTGCTTTGGTAGTATCTGTATGTGTAGAGGCTTGGAGGGGCTTTGTGCTGGGTGAGAAGTTGAGCCCTGATTAGGGGGCGGGGCTTCACTGACTAGGGGTCCTATAAAGGTAGCAGCCAGTCAGGCAGCGGCACAGGAGCTAGCAAACAGAGCTGTGAACAGGGGAGTTTGAGTGGGAGTTCTGTTGGAGGAGAAGTTATTTGTGTGTGTTTTGTTTTGGTAGTATCTGTATGTGTAGAGGCTTGGAGGGGCTTTGTGCTGGGAGAGAAGCTGAGCCCTGATTAGGGGGCGGGGTTTCACTGACTAGGGGTCCTATAAAGGTAGCAGCCAGTAAGACAGCGGCACAGACAGCTGCAGCGGCACAGGAGCTAGCAAACAGAGCTGTGAACAGGGGAGTTTGAGTGGGAGTTCTGTTGGAGGATTATGTATTTGTGTGTGTGTGTTTTTGTATTGGTAGTATCTGTATGTGTAGAGGCTTGGAGGGGCTTTGTGCTGGGAGAGAAGCTGAGCCCTGATAAGGGGGCGGGGCTTCACTGACTAGGGGTCCGATAAAGGTAGCAGCCAGTCAGGCAGCGGCACAGACAGCTGCAGTGGCACAGGAGCTAGCAAACAGAGCTGTAAACAGGGGAGTTTGAGTGGGAGTTCTGTTGGAGGAGAAGGTATGTGTGTGTGTTCGGTTTTGTATTGGTAGTATCTGTATGTGTAGGGGCTTTGTGGTGGGAGAGAAGCTGAGCCCTGATTAGGGGGCGGGGCTTCACTGACTAGGGGTCCTCTAAAGGTAGCAGCCAGTCAGGCAGCGGCACAGACAGCTGCAGCGGCACAGGAGCTAGCAAACAGAGCTGTAAACAGGGGAATTTGAGTGGGAGTTCTGTTGGAGGAGATGGTATTTGTGTGTGTTTGGTTTTGTATTGGTAGTATCTGTATATGTATTGGTTTGAAGGGGCTTTGTGCTTGGAGAGAAGCTGAGCCCTGATTAGGGGGCGGGGCTTCACTGACTAGGGTTCCTATAAAGGTAGCAGCCAGTCAGGCAGCGGAACAGACAGCTGCAGTGGCACAGGAGCTATCAAACAGAGCTGTAAACAGGGGAATTTGAGTGGGAGTTCTGTTGGAGGAGAAGGTATTTGTGTGTGTTTGGATTTGTATTGTCAGTATCTGTATGTGCAGGGGCTTTGTGCTGGGAGAGAAGCTGAGCCCTGATTAGGGGGCGGGGCTTCACTGACTAGGGGTCCTATAAAGGTAGCAGACAGTCAGGCAGCGGCACAGGAGCTAGCAAACAGAGCTGTAAACAGGGGAGTTTGAGTGGGAGTTCTGTTGGAGGAGAAGGTATTTGTGTGTGCTTGGTTTTGTATTGGTAGTATCTGTATGTGCAGAGGCTTGGAGGGGCTTTGTGCTGGGAGAGAAGCTGAGCCCTGATTAGGGGGCGGGGCTTCACTGACTAGGGGTCCTATAAAGGTAGCAGACAGTCAGGCAGCGGCACAGGAGCTAGCAAACAGTGCTGTGAACAGGGGAGTTTGAGTGGGAGTTCTGTTGGAGGAGAAGGTATTTGTGTGTGTTTTTATTTTGGTAGTATCTGAATGTGTAGAGGCTTGGAGGGGCTAGGTGCTGCGAGAGAAGCTGAGCCCTGATTAGGGGGCGGGGCTTCACTGACTAGGGGTCCTATAAAGGTAGCAGCCAGTCAGGCAGTGGCACAGACAGCTGCAGTGGCACACGAGCTAGCAAACAGAGCTGTAAAGAGGGGAGTTTGAGTTGGAGTTCTGTTGGAGGAGAAGGTATTTGTCTGTGTTTGGTTTTGCTTTGGTAGTATCTGTATGTGTAGAGGCTTGGAGGGGCTTTGTGCTGGGAGAGAAGCTGAGCCCTGATTAGGGGGCGGGGCTTCACTGACTAGGGGTCCTATAAAGGTAGCAGACAGTCAGGCAGCGGCACAGGAGCTAGCAAACAGTGCTGTGAACAGGGGAGTTTGAGTGGGAGTTCTGTTGGAGGAGAAGGTATTTGTGTGTGTTTTTATTTTGGTAGTATCTGAATGTGTAGAGGCTTGGAGGGGCTAGGTGCTGCGAGAGAAGCTGAGCCCTGATTAGGGGGCGGGGCTTCACTGACTAGGGGTCCTATAAAGGTAGCAGCCAGTCAGGCAGTGGCACAGACAGCTGCAGTGGCACACGAGCTAGCAAACAGAGCTGTAAAGAGGGGAGTTTGAGTTGGAGTTCTGTTGGAGGAGAAGGTATTTGTCTGTGTTTGGTTTTGCTTTGGTAGTATCTGTATGTGTAGAGGCTTGGAGGGGCTTTGTGCTGGGAGAGAAGCTGAGCCCTGATTAGGGGGCGGGGTTTCACTGACTAGGGGTCCTATAAAGGGAGCAGCCAGTCAGGCAGCGGCAAGGACAGCTGCAGTGGCACAGGAGCTAGAAAACAGAGCTCTAAACAGGGGAGTTTGAGTGGGAGTTCTGTTGGAGGAGAAGGTATTTGTGTGTGTTTGGTTTTGTATTGGTAGTATCTGTATGTGTAGAGGCTTGGAGGGGCTTTGTGCTGGGAGGGAAGCTGAGCCCTGATTAGGGGGCGGGGCTTCACTGACTAGGGGTCCTATAAAGGTAGCAGCCAGTCAGACAGCGGCACAGGAGCTATCAAACAGAGATGTAAGCAGGGGAGTTTGAGTGGGAGTTCTGTTGGAGGAGGAGGTATTTGTCTGTGTTTGGTTTTGTATTGGTAGTATCTGTATGTGTAGAGGCTTGGAGGGGCTTTGTGCTGGGAGAGAAGCTGAGCCCTGATTAGGGGGCGGGGCTTCACTGACTTGGGGTCCTATAAAGGTAGCAGCCAGTCAGGCAGCGGCACAGGAGCTAGCAAACAGAGCTGTAAACAGGGGAGTTTGAGTGGGAGTTCTGTTGGAAGAGAAGGTATTTGTGTGTGTTCGGTTTTGTATTGGTAGTATCTGTATGTGTAGGGGCTTTGTGGTGGGAGAGAAGCTGAGCCCTGATTAGGGGGCGGGGCTTCACTGACTAGGGGTCCTCTAAAGGTAGCAGCCAGTCAGGCAGCGGAACAGACAGCTGCAGTGGCACAGGAGCTATCAAACAGAGCTGTAAACAGGGGAATTTGAGTGGGAGTTCTGTTGGAGGAGAAGGTATTTGTGTGTGTTTGGATTTGTATTGTCAGTATCTGTATGTGCAGGGGCTTTGTGCTGGGAGAGAAGCTGAGCCCTGATTAGGGGGCGGGGCTTCACTGACTAGGGGTCCTATAAAGGTAGCAGACAGTCAGGCAGCGGCACAGGAGCTAGCAAACAGAGCTGTAAACAGGGGAGTTTGAGTGGGAGTTCTGTTGGAGGAGAAGGTATTTGTGTGTGCTTGGTTTTGTATTGGTAGTATCTGTATGTGCAGAGGCTTGGAGGGGCTTTGTGCTGGGAGAGAAGCTGAGCCCTGATTAGGGGGCGGGGCTTCACTGACTAGGGGTCCTATAAAGGTAGCAGCCAGTAAGGCAGCGGCACAGACAGCTGCAGCGGCACAGGAGCTAGCAAACAGAGCTGTGAACAGGGGAGTTTGAGTGGGAGTTCTGTTGGAGGATTAGGTATTTGTGTGTGTGTGTTTTTGTATTGGTAGTATCTGTATGTGTAGAGGCTTTGAGGGGCTTTGTGCTGGGAGAGAAGCTGAGCCCTGATTAGGGGGCGGGGCTTCACTGACTAGGGGTCCTATAAAGGTAGCAGACAGTCAGGCAGCGGCACAGGAGCTAGCAAACAGTGCTGTGAACAGGGGAGTTTGAGTGGGAGTTCTGTTGGAGGAGAAGGTATTTGTGTGTGTTTTTATTTTGGTAGTATCTGAATGTGTAGAGGCTTGGAGGGGCTAGGTGCTGCGAGAGAAGCTGAGCCTTGATTAGGGGGCGGGGCTTCACTGACTAGGGGTCCTATAAAGGTAGCAGCCAGTCAGGCAGTGGCACAGACAGCTGCAGTGGCACAGGAGCTAGAAAACAGAGCTCTAAACAGGGGAGTTTGAGTGGGAGTTCTGTTGGAGGAGAAGGTATTTGTGTGTGTTTGGTTTTGTATTGGTAGTATCTGTATGTGTAGAGGCTTGGAGGGGCTTTGTGCTGGGAGGGAAGCTGAGCCCTGATTAGGGGGCGGGGCTTCACTGACTAGGGGTCCTATAAAGGTAGCAGCCAGTCAGACAGCGGCACAGGAGCTATCAAACAGAGATGTAAGCAGGGGAGTTTGAGTGGGAGTTCTGTTGGAGGAGGAGGTATTTGTCTGTGTTTGGTTTTGTATTGGTAGTATCTGTATGTGTAGAGGCTTGGAGGGGCTTTGTGCTGGGAGAGAAGCTGAGCCCTGATTAGGGGGCGGGGCTTCACTGACTTGGGGTCCTATAAAGGTAGCAGCCAGTCAGGCAGCGGCACAGGAGCTAGCAAACAGAGCTGTAAACAGGGGAGTTTGAGTGGGAGTTCTGTTGGAAGAGAAGGTATTTGTGTGTGTTTGGTTTTGTATTGCTAGTATCTGTATGTGTAGGGGCTTTGTGCTGGGAGAGAAGCTGAGCCCTGATTAGGGGGCGGGGCTTCACTGACTTGGGGTCGTATAAAGGTAGCAGCCAGTGAGGCAGCGGCACAGGAGCTAGCAAACAGAGCTGTAAACAGGGGAGTTTTGTGGGAGTTCTGTTGGAGGAGATGGTATTTGTGTGTGTGTGTTTTTGTATTGGTAGTATCTGTATGTGTAGAGGCTTTGAGGGGCTTTGTGCTGGGAGAGAAGCTGAGCCCTGATTAGGGGGCGGGGCTTCACTGACTAGGGGTCCTATAAAGGTAGCAGCCAGTCAGGCAGCGGCACAGACAGCTGCAGTGGCACAGGAGCTAGCAAACAGAGCTGTAAACAGGGGAGTTTGAGTGGGAGTTCTGTTGGAGGAGAAGGTATTTGTGTGTGTGTGTTTTTGTATTGGTAGTATCTGTATGTGTAGAGGCTTTGAGGGGCTTTGTGCAGGGAGAGAAGCTGAGCCCTGATTAGGGGGCGGGGCTTCACTGACTAGGGGTCCTATAAAGGTAGCAGCCAGTCAGGCAGCGGCACAGACAGCTGCAGTGGCACAGGAGCTAGCAAACAGAGCTGTAAACAGGGGAGTTTGAGTGGGAGTTCTGTTGGAAGAGAAGGTATTTGTGTGTGTTCGGTTTTGTATTGGTAGTATCTGTATGTGTAGGGGCTTTGTGGTGGGAGAGAAGCTGAGCCCTGATTAGGGGGCGGGGCTTCACTGACTAGGGGTCCTCTAAAGGTAGCAGCCAGTCAGGCAGCGGCACAGACAGCTGCAGCGGCACAGGAGCTAGCAAACAGAGCTGTAAACAGGGGAATTTGAGTGGGAGTTCTGTTGGAGGAGATGGTATTTGTGTGTGTTTGGTTTTGTATTGGTAGGATCTGTATATGTATTGGTTTGAAGGGGCTTTGTGCTTGGAGAGAAGCTGAGCCCTGATTAGGGGGCGGGGCTTCACTGACTAGGGTTCCTATAAAGGTAGCAGCCAGTCAGGCAGCGGAACAGACAGCTGCAGTGGCACAGGAGCTATCAAACAGAGCTGTAAACAGGGGAATTTGAGTGGGAGTTCTGTTGGAGGAGAAGGTATTTGTGTGTGTTTGGATTTGTATTGTCAGTATCTGTATGTGCAGGGGCTTTGTGCTGGGAGAGAAGCTGAGCCCTGATTAGGGGGCGGGGCTTCACTGACTAGGGGTCCTATAAAGGTAGCAGACAGTCAGGCAGCGGCACAGGAGCTAGCAAACAGAGCTGTAAACAGGGGAGTTTGAGTGAGAGTTCTGTTGGAGGAGAAGGTATTTGTGTGTGTTTGGTTTTGTATTGGTAGTATCTGTATGTGCAGAGGCTTGGAGCGGCTTTGTGCTGGGAGGGAAGCTGAGCCCTGATTAGGGGGCGGGGCTTCACTGACTAGGGGTCCTATAAAGGTAGCAGCCAGTCAGGCATCGGCACAGACAGCTGCAGCGGCACAGGAGCTAGCACACAGAGCTGTAAGCAGGGGAGTTTGAGTGGGAGTTCTGTTGGAGGAGATGGTATTTGTGTGTGTTTGGTTTTGTACTGGTAGTATCTGTATGTGTATTGGTTTGAAGGGGCTTTGTGCTTGGAGAGAAGCTGAGCCGTGATTAGGGGGCGGGGCTTCACTGACTAGGGTTCCTGTAAAGGTAGCAGCCAGTCAGGCAGCGGAACAGATAGCTGCAGTGGCACAGGAGCTATCAAACAGAGCTGTAAACAGGGGAGTTTGAGTGGGAGTTCTGTTGGAGGAGAAGGTATTTGTGTGTGTTTGGATTTGTATTGTCAGTATCTGTATGTGCAGGGGCTTTGTGCTGGGAGAGAAGCTGAGCCCTCATTAGGGGGCGGGGCTTCACTGACTAGGGGTCCTATAAAGGTAGCAGCCAGTCAGACAGCGGCTCAGGAGCTAGCAAACAGAGCTGTGAACAGGGGAGTTTGAGTGGGAGTTCTGTTGGAGGAGAAGGTATTTGTGTGTGTTTGGTTTTGTATTGGTAGTATCTGTATCTGCAGAGGCTTGGAGGGGCTTTGTGCTGGGAGAGAAGCTGAGCCCTGATTAGGGGGCGGGGCTTCACTGACTAGGGGTCCTATAAATGTAGCAGCCAGTCAGGCAGCGGCACAGACAGCTGCAGCGGCACAGGAGCTAGCAAACAGAGCTCTAAACAGGGGAGTTTGAGTGGGAGTTCTGTTGGAGGAGAAGGTATTTGTGTGTGTTTGGTTTTGTATTGGTAGTATCTGTATGTGTAGAGGCTTGGAGGGGCTTTGTGCTGGGAGAGAAGCTGAGCCCTGATTAGGGGGCGGGGCTTCACTGACTAGGGGTCCTATAAAGGTAGCAGCCAGTCAGGCAGCGGCAAAGGAGCTAGCAAACAGAGCTGTAAACAGGGGAGTTTGAGTGGGAGTTCTGTTGGAGGAGAAGGTATTTGTGTGTGTTTGGTTTTGTATTGGTAGTATCTGTATGTGTAGGGGCTTTGTGCTGGGAGAGAAGCTGAGCCCTGATTAGGGGGCGGGGCTTCACTGACTAGGGGTCCTATAAAGGTAGCAGCCAGTCAGACAGCGGCTCAGGAGCTAGCAAACAGAGCTTTGAACAGGGGAGTTTGAGTGGGAGTTCTGTTGGAGGAGAAGGTATTTGTGTGTGTTTGGTTTTGTATTGGTAGTATCTGTATCTGCAGAGGCTTGGAGGGGCTTTGTGCTGGGAGAGAAGCTGAGCCCTCATTAGGGGGCGGGGCTTCACTGACTAGGGGTCCTATAAAGGTAGCAGCCAGTCAGGCAGCGGCACAGGAGCTAGCAAACAGAGCTGTAAACAGGGGAGTTTTGTGGGAGTTCTGTTGGAGGAGATGGTATTTGTGTGTGTTTGGTTTTGTATTGGTAGTATCTGTATGTGTATTGGTTTGAAGGGGCTTTGTGCTTGGAGAGAAGCTGAGCCCTGATTAGGGGGCGGGGCTTCACTGACTAGGGTTCCTGTAAAGGTAGCAGCCAGTCAGGCAGCGGAACAGACAGCTGCAGTGGCACAGGAGCTATCAAACAGAGCTGTAAACAGGGGAATTTGAGTGGGAGTTCTGTTGGAGAAGGTATTTGTGTGTGTTTGGTTTTGTATTGGTAGTATCTGTATGTGTAGGGGTTTGGCAGGGCTTTGTGCTTGGAGAGAAGCTGAGCCCTGATTAGGGGGCGGGGCTTCACTGACTAGGGGTCCTATAAAGGTAGCAGCCAGTCAGGCAGCGGAACAGACAGCTGCAGTGGCACAGGAGCTAGCAGACAGAGCTGTAAACAGGGGAGTTTGAGTGGGAGTTCTGTTGGAGGAGAAGGTATTTGTGTGTGCTTGGTTTTGTATTGGTAGTATCTGTATGTGCAGAGGCTTGGAGGGGCTTTGTGCTGGGAGAGAAGCTGAGCCCTGATTAGGGGGCGGGGCTTCACTGACTAGGGGTCCTATAAAGGTATCAGCCAGTAAGGCAGCGGCACAGACAGCTGCAGCGGCACAGGAGCTAGCAAACAGAGCTGTGAACAGGGGAGTTTGAGTGGGAGTTCTGTTGGAGGATTAGGTATTTGTGTGTGTTTGTTTTTGTATTGGTAGTATCTGTATGTGTAGAGGCTTTGAGGGGCTTTGTGCTGGGAGAGAAGCTGAGCCCTGATTAGGGGGCGGGGCTTCACTGACTAGGGGTCCTATAAAGGTAGCAGACAGTCAGGCAGCGGCACAGGAGCTAGCAAACAGTGCTGTCAACAGGGGAGTTTGAGTGGGAGTTCTGTTGGAGGAGAAGGTATTTGTGTGTGTTTTTATTTTGGTAGTATCTGAATGTGTAGAGGCTTGGAGGGGCTAGGTGCTGCGAGAGAAGCTGAGCCCTGATTAGGGGGCGGGGCTTCACTGACTAGGGGTCCTATAAAGGTAGCAGCCAGTCAGGCAGTGGCACAGACAGCTGCAGTGGCACACGAGCTAGCAAACAGAGCTGTAAAGAGGGGAGTTTGAGTTGGAGTTCTGTTGGAGGAGAAGGTATTTGTCTGTGTTTGGTTTTCCTTTGGTAGTATCTGTATGTGTAGAGGCTTGGAGGGGCTTTGTGCTGGGTGAGAAGTTGAGCCCTGATTAGGGGGCGGGGCTTCACTGACTAGGGGTCCTATAAAGGTAGCAGCCAGTCAGGCAGCGGCACAGGAGCTAGCAAACAGAGCTGTGAACAGGGGAGTTTGAGTGGGAGTTCTGTTGGAGGAGAAGGTATTTGTGTGTGTTTTTGTTTTGGTAGTATCTGTATGTGTAGAGGCTTGGAGGGGCTTTGTGCTGGGAGAGAAGCTGAGCCCTGATTAGGGGGCGGGGCTTCACTGACTAGGGGTCCTATAAAGGGAGCAGCCAGTCAGGCAGCGGCAAGGACAGCTGCAGTGACACAGGAGCTAGAAAACAGAGCTCTAAACAGGGGAGTTTGAGTGGGAGTTCTGTTGGAGGAGAAGGTATTTGTGTGTGTTTGGTTTTGTATTGGTAGTATCTGTATGTGTAGAGGCTTGGAGGGGCTTTGTGCTGGGAGGGAAGCTGAGCCCTGATTAGGGGGCGGGGCTTCACTGACTAGGGGTCCTATAAAGGTAGCAGCCAGTCAGACAGCGGCACAGGAGCTAGCAAACAGAGATGTAAGCAGGGGAGTTTGAGTGGGAGTTCTGTTGGAGGAGGAGGTATTTGTCTGTGTTTGGTTTTGTATTGGTAGTATCTGTATGTGTAGAGGCTTGGAGGGGCTTTGTGCTGGGAGAGAAGCTGAGCCCTGATTAGGGGGCGGGGCTTCACTGACTAGGATTCCTGTAAAGGTAGCAGCCAGTCAGGCAGCGGAACAGACAGCTGCAGTGGCACAGGAGCTATCAAACAGAGCTGTAAACAGGGGAATTTGAGTGGGAGTTCTGTTGGAGAAGGTATTTGTGTGTGTTTGGTTTTGTATTGGTAGTATCTGTATGTGTAGGGGTTTGGCAGGGCTTTGTGCTTGGAGAGAAGCTGAGCCCTGATTAGGGGGCGGGGCTTCACTGACTAGGGGTCCTATAAAGGTAGCAGCCAGTCAGGCAGCGGAACAGACAGCTGCAGTGGCACAGGAGCTAGCAGACAGAGCTGTAAACAGGGGAGTTTGAGTGGGAGTTCTGTTGGAGGAGAAGGTATTTGTGTGTGTGTGTTTTTGTATTGGTAGTATCTGTATGTGCAGAGGCTTGGAGGGGCTTTGTGCTGGGAGAGAAGCTGAGCCCTGATTAGGGGGCGGGGCTTCACTGACTAGGGGTCCTATAAAGGTAGCAGCCAGTAAGGCAGCGGCACAGACAGCTGCAGCGGCACAGGAGCTAGCAAACAGAGCTGTGAACAGGGGAGTTTGAGTGGGAGTTCTGTTGGAGGATTAGGTATTTGTGTGTGTGTGTTTTTGTATTGGTAGTATCTGTATGTGTAGAGGCTTGGAGGGGCTTTGTGCTGGGGGAGAAGCTGAGCCCTGATTAGGGGGCGGGGCTTCACTGACTAGGGGTCCTATAAAGGTAGCAGCCAGTCAGGCAGCGGCACAGACAGCTGCAGTGGCACAGGAGCTAGCAAACAGAGCTGTAAACAGGGGAGTTTGAGTGGGAGTTCTGTTGGAGGAGAAGGTATTTGTGTGTGTGTGTTTTTGTATTGGTAGTATCTGTATGTGTAGGGTCTTTGTGGTGGGAGAGAAGCTGAGCCCTGATTAGGGGGCGGGGCTTCACTGACTAGGGGTCCTCTAAAGGTAGCAGCCAGTCAGGCAGCGGCACAGACAGCTGCAGCGGCACAGGAGCTAGCAAACAGAGCTGTAAACAGGGGAATTTGAGTGGGAGTTCTGTTGGAGGAGATGGTATTTGTGTGTGTTTGGTTTTGTATTGGTAGTATCTGTATATGTATTGGTTTGAAGGGGCTTTGTGCTTGGAGAGAAGCTGAGCCCTGATTAGGGGGCGGGGCTTCACTGACTAGGGTTCCTATAAAGGTAGCAGCCAGTCAGGCAGCGGAACAGACAGCTGCAGTGGCACAGGAGCTATCGAACAGAGCTGTAAACAGGGGAATTTGAGTGGGAGTTCTGTTGGAGGAGAAGGTATTTGTGTGTGTTTGGATTTGTATTGTCAGTATCTGTATGTGCAGGGGCTTTGTGCTGGGAGAGAAGCTGAGCCCTGATTAGGGGGCGGGGCTTCACTGACTAGGGGTCCTATGAAGGTAGCAGACAGTCAGGCAGCGGCACAGGAGCTAGCAAACAGAGCTGTAAACAGGGGAGTTAGAGTGAGAGTTCTGTTGGAGGAGAAGGTATTTGTGTGTGTTTGGTTTTGTATTGGTAGTATCTGTATGTGCAGAGGCTTGGAGGGGCTTTGTGCTGGGAGGGAAGCTGAGCCCTGATTAGGGGGCGGGGCTTCACTGACTTGGGGTCGTATAAAGGTAGCAGCCAGTGAGGCAGCGGCACAGGAGCTAGCAAACAGAGCTGTAAACAGGGGAGTTTTGTGGGAGTTCTGTTGGAGGAGATGGTATTTGTGTGTGTTTGGTTTTGTATTGGTAGTATCTGTATGTGTATTGGTTTGAAGGGGCTTTGTGCTTGGAGAGAAGCTGAGCCCTGATTAGGGGGCGGGGCTTCACTGACTAGGGGTCCTATAAAGGTAGCAGCCAGTCAGGCAGCGGAACAGACAGCTGCAGTGGCACAGGACCTAGCAGACAGAGCTGTAAACAGGGGAGTTTGAGTGGGAGTTCTGTTGGAGGAGAAGGTATTTGTGTGTGCTTGGTTTTGTATTGGTAGTATCTGTATGTGCAGAGGCTTGGAGGGGCTTTGTGCTGGGAGAGAAGCTGAGCCCTGATTAGGGGGCGGGGCTTCACTGACTAGGGGTCCTATAAAGGTAGCAGCCACTAAGGCAGCGGCACAGACAGCTGCAGCGGCACAGGAGCTAGCAAACAGAGCTGTGAACAGGGGAGTTTGAGTGGGAGTTCTGTTGGAGGATTAGGTATTTGTGTGTGTGTGTTTTTGTATTGGTAGTATCTGTATGTGTAGAGGCTTTGAGGGGCTTTGTGCTGGGAGAGAAGCTGAGCCCTGATTAGGGGGCGGGGCTTCACTGACTAGGGGTCCTATAAAGGTAGCAGCCAGTCAGGCAGCGGCACAGACAGCTGCAGTGGCACAGGAGCTAGCAAACAGAGCTGTAAACAGGGGAGTTTGAGTGGGAGTTCTGTTGGAAGAGAAGGTATTTGTGTGTGTTCGGTTTTGTATTGGTAGTATCTGTATGTGTAGGGGCTTTGTGGTGGGAGAGAAGCTGAGCCCTGATTAGGGGGCGGGGCTTCACTGACTAGGGGTCCTCTAAAGGTAGCAGCCAGTCAGGCAGCGGCACAGACAGCTGCAGCGGCACAGGAGCTAGCAAACAGAGCTGTAAACAGGGGAATTTGAGTGGGAGTTCTGTTGGAGGAGATGGTATTTGTGTGTGTTTGGTTTTGTATTGGTAGGATCTGTATATGTATTGGTTTGAAGGGGCTTTGTGCTTGGAGAGAAGCTGAGCCCTGATTAGGGTGCGGGGCTTCACTGACTAGGGTTCCTATAAAGGTAGCAGCCAGTCAGGCAGCGGAACAGACAGCTGCAGTGGCACAGGAGCTATCAAACAGAGCTGTAAACAGGGGAATTTGAGTGGGAGTTCTGTTGGAGGAGAAGGTATTTGTGTGTGTTTGGATTTGTATTGTCAGTATCTGTATGTGCAGGGGCTTTGTGCTGGGAGAGAAGCTGAGCCCTGATTAGGGGGCGGGGCTTCACTGACTAGGGGTCCTATAAAGGTAGCAGACAGTCAGGCAGCGGCACAGGAGCTAGCAAACAGAGCTGTAAACAGGGGAGTTTGAGTGAGAGTTCTGTTGGAGGAGAAGGTATTTGTGTGTGTTTGGTTTTGTATTGGTAGTATCTGTATGTGCAGAGGCTTGGAGGGGCTTTGTGCTGGGAGGGAAGCTGAGCCCTGATTAGGGGGCGGGGCTTCACTGACTAGGGGTCCTATAAAGGTAGCAGCCAGTCAGGCATCGGCACAGACAGCTGCAGCGGCACAGGAGCTAGCAAACAGAGCTGTAAACAGGGGAGTTTGAGTGGGAGTTCTGTTGGAGGAGAAGGTATTTGTGTGTGTTTGGTTTTGTACTGGTAATATCTGTATGTGTAAGGGCTTTGTGCTGGGAGAGAAGCTGAGCCCTGATTTGGGGGCGAGGCTTCACTGACTAGGGGTCCTATAAAGGTAGCAGCCAGTCAGACAGCGGCACAGGAGCTAGCACACAGAGCTGTAAGCAGGGGAGTTTGAGTGGGAGTTCTGTTGGAGGAGATGGTATTTGTGTGTGTTTGGTTTTGTATTGGTAGTATCTGTATGTGTATTGGTTTGAAGGGGCTTTGTGCTTGGAGAGAAGCTGAGCCGTGATTAGGGGGCGGGGCTTCACTGACTAGGGTTCCTGTAAAGGTAGCAGCCAGTCAGGCAGCGGAACAGATAGCTGCAGTGGCACAGGAGCTATCAAACAGAGCTGTAAACAGGGGAGTTTGAGTGGGAGTTCTGTTGGAGGAGAAGGTATTTGTGTGTGTTTGGATTTGTATTGTCAGTATCTGTATGTGCAGGGGCTTTGTGCTGGGAGAGAAGCTGAGCCCTCATTAGGGGGCGGGGCTTCACTGACTAGGGGTCCTATAAAGGTAGCAGCCAGTCAGACAGCGGCTCAGGAGCTAGCAAACAGAGCTGTGAACAGGGGAGTTTGAGTGGGAGTTCTGTTGGAGGAGAAGGTATTTGTGTGTGTTTGGTTTTGTATTGGTAGTATCTGTATCTGCAGAGGCTTGGAGGGGCTTTGTGCTGGGAGAGAAGCTGAGCCCTGATTAGGGGGCGGGGCTTCACTGACTAGGGGTCCTATAAATGTAGCAGCCAGTCAGGCAGCGGCACAGACAGCTGCAGCGGCACAGGAGCTAGCAAACAGAGCTGTAAACAGGGGAGTTTGAGTGGGAGTTCTGTTGGAGGAGAAGGTATTTGTGTGTGTTTGGTTTTGTATTGGTAGTATCTGTATGTGTAGAGGCTTGGAGGGGCTTTGTGCTGGGAGAGAAGCTGAGCCCTGATTAGGGGGCGGGGCTTCACTGACTAGGGGTCCTCTAAAGGTAGCAGCCAGTCAGGCAGCGGCACAGACAGCTGCAGCGGCACAGGAGCTAGCAAACAGAGCTGTAAACAGGGGAATTTGAGTGGGAGTTCTGTTGGAGGAGATGGTATTTGTGTGTGTTCGGTTTTGCATTGGTAATATCTGTATGTGTAAGGGCTTTGTGCTGGGAGAGAAGCTGAGCCCTGATTTGGGGGCGGGGCTTCACTGACTAGGGGTCCTATAAAGGTAGCAGCCAGTCAGGCAGCGGCACAGGAGCTAGCAAACAGAGCTGTTAGCAGGGGAGTTTGAGTGGGAGTTCTGTTGGAGGAGATGGTATTTGTGTGTGTTTGGATTTGTATTGTCAGTATCTGTATGTGCAGGGGCTTTGTGCTGGGAGAGAAGCTGAGCCGTGATTAGGGGGCGGGGCTTCCCTGACTAGGGGTCCTTTAAAGGTAGCAGCCAGTCAGGCAGCAGCAAAGGAGCTAGCAAACAGAGCTGTAAACAGGGGAGTTTGAGTGGGAGTTCTGTTGGAGGAGAAGGTATTTGTGTGTGTTTGGTTTTGTATTGGTAGTATCTGTATGTGTAGGGGCTTTGTGCTGGGAGAGAAGCTGAGCCCTGATTAGGGGGCGGGGCTTCACTGACTAGGGGTCCTATAAAGGTAGCAGCCAGTCAGACAGCGGCTCAGGAGCTAGCAAACAGAGCTGTGAACAGGGGAGTTTGAGTGGGAGTTCTGTTGGAGGAGAAGGTATTTGTGTCTTTGGTTTTGTATTGGTAGTATCCGTATGTGTAGAGGCTTGGAGGGGCTAGGTGCTGCGAGAGAAGCTGAGCCCTGATTAGGGGGCGGGGCTTCACCGACTAGGGGTCCTATAAAGGTAGCAGCCAGTCAGGCACTGGCACAGACAGCTGCAGTGGCACACGAGCTAGCAAACAGAGCTGTAAAGAGGGGAGTTTGAGTTGGAGTTCTGTTGGAGGAGAAGGTATTTGTCTGTGTTTGGTTTTGCTTTGGTAGTATCTGTATGTGTAGAGGCTTGGAGGGGCTTTGTGCTGGGTGAGAAGTTGAGCCCTGATTAGGGGGCGGGGCTTCACTGACTAGGGGTCCTATAAAGGTAGCAGCCAGTCAGGCAGCGGCACAGGAGCTAGCAAACAGAGCTGTAAACAGGGGAGTTTTGTGGGAGTTCTGTTGGAGGAGATGGTATTTGTGTGTGTTTGGTTTTGTATTGGTAGTATCTGTATGTGTATTGGTTTGAAGGGGCTTTGTGCTTGGAGAGAAGCTGAGCCCTGATTAGGGGGCGGGGCTTCACTGACTAGGGTTCCTGTAAAGGTAGCAGCCAGTCAGGCAGCGGAACAGACAGCTGCAGTGGCACAGGAGCTATCAAACAGAGCTGTAAACAGGGGAATTTGAGTGGGAGTTCTGTTGGAGAAGGTATTTGTGTGTGTTTGGTTTTGTATTGGTAGTATCTGTATGTGTAGGGGTTTGGCAGGGCTTTGTGCTTGGAGAGAAGCTGAGCCCTGATTAGGGGGCGGGGCTTCACTGACTAGGGGTCCTATAAAGGTAGCAGCCAGTCAGGCAGCGGAACAGACAGCTGCAGTGGCACAGGAGCTAGCAGACAGAGCTGTAAACAGGGGAGTTTGAGTGGGAGTTCTGGTGGAGGAGAAGGTATTTGTGTGTGCTTGGTTTTGTATTGGTAGTATCTGTATGTGCAGAGGCTTGGAGGGGCTTTGTGCTGGGAGAGAAGCTGAGCCCTGATTAGGGGGCGGGGCTTCACTGACTAGGGGTCCTATAAAGGTATCAGCCAGTAAGGCAGCGGCACAGACAGCTGCAGCGGCACAGGAGCTAGCAAACAGAGCTGTGAACAGGGGAGTTTGAGTGGGAGTTCTGTTGGAGGATTAGGTATTTGTGTGTGTTTGTTTTTGTATTGGTAGTATCTGTATGTGTAGAGGCTTTGAGGGGCTTTGTGCTGGGAGAGAAGCTGAGCCCTGATTAGGGGGCGGGGCTTCACTGACTAGGGGTCCTATAAAGGTAGCAGACAGTCAGGCAGCGGCACAGGAGCTAGCAAACAGTGCTGTGAACAGGGGAGTTTGAGTGGGAGTTCTGTTGGAGGAGAAGGTATTTGTGTGTGTTTTTATTTTGGTAGTATCTGAATGTGTAGAGGCTTGGAGGGGCTAGGTGCTGCGAGAGAAGCTGAGCCCTGATTAGGGGGCGGGGCTTCACTGACTAGGGGTCCTATAAAGGTAGCAGCCAGTCAGGCAGTGGCACAGACAGCTGCAGTGGCACACGAGCTAGCAAACAGAGCTGTAAAGAGGGGAGTTTGAGTTGGAGTTCTGTTGGAGGAGAAGGTATTTGTCTGTGTTTGGTTTTGCTTTGGTAGTATCTGTATGTGTAGAGGCTTGGAGGGGCTTTGTGCTGGGTGAGAAGTTGAGCCCTGATGAGGGGGCGGGGCTTCACTGACTAGGGGTCCTATAAAGGTAGCAGCCAGTCAGGCAGCGGCACAGGAGCTAGCAAACAGAGCTGTGAACAGGGGAGTTTGAGTGGGAGTTCTGTTGGAGGAGAAGCTATTTGTGTGTGTTTTTGTTTTGGTAGTATCTGTATGTGTAGAGGCTTGGAGGGGCTTTGTGCTGGGAGAGAAGCTGAGCCCTGATTAGGGGGCGGGGCTTCACTGACTAGGGGTCCTATAAAGGGAGCAGCCAGTCAGGCAGCGGCAAGGACAGCTGCAGTGACACAGGAGCTAGAAAACAGAGCTCTAAACAGGGGAGTTTGAGTGGGAGTTCTGTTGGAGGAGAAGGTATTTGTGTGTGTTTGGTTTTGTATTGGTAGTATCTGTATGTGTAGAGGCTTGGAGGGGCTTTGTGCTGGGAGGGAAGCTGAGCCCTGATTAGGGGGCGGGGCTTCACTGACTAGGGGTCCTATAAAGGTAGCAGCCAGTCAGACAGCGGCACAGGAGCTATCAAACAGAGATGTAAGCAGGGGAGTTTGAGTGGGAGTTCTGTTGGAGGAGGAGGTATTTGTCTGTGTTTGGTTTTGTATTGGTAGTATCTGTATGTGTAGAGGCTTGGAGGGGCTTTGTGCTGGGAGAGAAGCTGAGCCCTGATTAGGGGGCGGGGCTTCACTGACTTGGGGTCCTATAAAGGTAGCAGCCAGTCAGGCAGCGGCACAGGAGCTAGCAAACAGAGCTGTAAACAGGGGAGTTTGAGTGGGAGTTCTGTTGGAAGAGAAGGTATTTGTGTGTGTTTGGTTTTGTATTGGTAGTATCTGTATGTGTAGGGGCTTTGTGCTGGGAGAGAAGCTGAGCCCTGATTAGGGGGCGGGGCTTCACTGACTTGGGGTCGTATAAAGGTAGCAGCCAGTGAGGCAGCGGCACAGGAGCTAGCAAACAGAGCTGTAAACAGGGGAGTTTTGTGGGAGTTCTGTTGGAGGAGATGGTATTTGTGTGTGTTTGGTTTTGTATTGGTAGTATCTGTATGTGTATTGGTTTGAAGGGGCTTTGTGCTTGGAGAGAAGCTGAGCCCTGATTAGGGGGCGGGGCTTCACTGACTAGGATTCCTGTAAAGGTAGCAGCCAGTCAGGCAGCGGAACAGACAGCTGCAGTGGCACAGGAGCTATCAAACAGAGCTGTAAACAGGGGAATTTGAGTGGGAGTTCTGTTGGAGAAGGTATTTGTGTGTGTTTGGTTTTGTATTGGTAGTATCTGTATGTGTAGGGGTTTGGCAGGGCTTTGTGCTTGGAGAGAAGCTGAGCCCTGATTAGGGGGCGGGGCTTCACTGACTAGGGGTCCTATAAAGGTAGCAGCCAGTCAGGCAGCGGCACAGACAGCTGCAGCGGCACAGGAGCTAGCAAACAGAGCTGTGAACAGGGGAGTTTGAGTGGGAGTTCTGTTGGAGGATTAGGTATTTGTGTGTGTGTGTTTTTGTATTGGTAGTATCTGTATGTGTAGAGGCTTGGAGGGGCTTTGTGCTGGGAGAGAAGCTGAGCCCTGATTAGGGGGCGGGGCTTCACTGACTAGGGGTCCTATAAAGGTAGCAGCCAGTCAGGCAGCGGCACAGACAGCTGCAGTGGCACAGGAGCTAGCAAACAGAGCTGTAAACAGGGGAGTTTGAGTGGGAGTTCTGTTGGAAGAGAAGGTATTTGTGTGTGTTCGGTTTTGTATTGGTAGTATCTGTATGTGTAGGGGCTTTGTGGTGGGAGAGAAGCTGAGCCCTGATTAGGGGGCGGGGCTTCACTGACTAGGGGTCCTATAAAGGTAGCAGCCAGTCAGGCAGCGGCACAGACAGCTGCAGCGGCACAGGAGCTAGCAAACAGAGCTCTAAACAGGGG
Source organism: Lepidochelys olivacea (assembly GCF_965140295.1). Classification (NCBI taxonomy): domain Eukaryota; kingdom Metazoa; phylum Chordata; order Testudines; family Cheloniidae; genus Lepidochelys; species Lepidochelys olivacea. Next base: position 179,385 of record NC_140432.1, on the reverse strand, counting down.
AGTTTGAGTGGGAGTTCTGTTGGAGGAGAAGGTATTTGTGTGTGTGTGTTTTTGTATTGGTAGTATCTGTATGTGTAGAGGCTTTGAGGGGCTTTGTGCTGGGAGAGAAGCTGAGCCCTGATTAGGGGGCGGGGCTTCACTGACTAGGGGTCCTATAAAGGTAGCAGCCAGTCAGGCAGCGGCACAGACAGCTGCAGTGGCACAGGAGCTATCAAACAGAGCTGTAAACAGGGGAATTTGAGTGGGAGTTCTGTTGGAGGAGAAGGTATTTGTGTGTGTTTGGATTTGTATTGTCAGTATCTGTATGTGCAGGGGCTTTGTGCTGGGAGAGAAGCTGAGCCCTGATTAGGGGGCGGGGCTTCACTGACTAGGGGTCCTATAAAGGTAGCAGACAGTCAGGCAGCGGCACAGGAGCTAGCAAACAGAGCTGTAAACAGGGGAGTTTGAGTGAGAGTTCTGTTGGAGGAGAAGGTATTTGTGTGTGTTTGGTTTTGTATTGGTAGTATCTGTATGTGCAGAGGCTTGGAGGGGCTTTGTGCTGGGAGGGAAGCTGAGCCCTGATTAGGGGGCGGGGCTTCACTGACTAGGGGTCCTATAAAGGTAGCAGCCAGTCAGGCATCGGCACAGACAGCTGCAGCGGCACAGGAGCTAGCAAACAGAGCTGTAAACAGGGGAGTTTGAGTGGGAGTTCTGTTGGAGGAGAAGGTATTTGTGTGTGTTTGGTTTTGTACTGGTAATATCTGTATGTGTAAGGGCTTTGTGCTGGGAGAGAAGCTGAGCCCTGATTTGGGGGCGAGGCTTCACTGACTAGGGGTCCTATAAAGGTAGCAGCCAGTCAGACAGCGGCACAGGAGCTAGCACACAGAGCTGTAAGCAGGGGAGTTTGAGTGGGAGTTCTGTTGGAGGAGATGGTATTTGTGTGTGTTTGGTTTTGTATTGGTAGTATCTGTATGTGTATTGGTTTGAAGGGGCTTTGTGCTTGGAGAGAAGCTGAGCCGTGATTAGGGGGCGGGGCTTCACTGACTAGGGTTCCTGTAAAGGTAGCAGCCAGTCAGGCAGCGGAACAGATAGCTGCAGTGGCACAGGAGCTATCAAACAGAGCTGTAAACAGGGGAGTTTGAGTGGGAGTTCTGTTGGAGGAGAAGGTATTTGTGTGTGTTTGGATTTGTATTGTCAGTATCTGTATGTGCAGGGGCTTTGTGCTGGGAGAGAAGCTGAGCCCTCATTAGGGGGCGGGGCTTCACTGACTAGGGGTCCTATAAAGGTAGCAGCCAGTCAGGCAGCGGCAAAGGAGCTAGCAAACAGAGCTGTAAACAGGGGAGTTTGAGTGGGAGTTCTGTTGGAGGAGAAGGTATTTGTGTGTGTTTGGTTTTGTATTGGTAGTATCTGTATGTGTAGGGGCTTTGTGCTGGGAGAGAAGCTGAGCCCTGATTAGGGGGCGGGGCTTCACTGACTAGGGGTCCTATAAAGGTAGCAGCCAGTCAGACAGCGGCTCAGGAGCTAGCAAACAGAGCTTTGAACAGGGGAGTTCGAGTGGGAGTTCTGTTGGAGGAGAAGGTATTTGTGTGTGTTTGGTTTTGTATTGGTAGTATCTGTATCTGCAGAGGCTTGGAGGGGCTTTGTGCTGGGAGAGAAGCTGAGCCCTGATTAGGGGGCGGGGCTTCACTGACTAGGGGTCCTATAAAGGTAGCAGCCAGTCAGGCAGCGGCACAGACAGCTGCAGCGGCACAGGAGCTAGCAAACAGAGCTCTAAACAGGGGAGTTTGAGTGGGAGTTCTGTTGGAGGAGAAGGTATTTGTGTGTGTTTGGTTTTGTATTGGTAGTATCTGTATGTGTAGAGGCTTGGAGGGGCTTTGTGCTGGGAGAGAAGCTGAGCCCTGATTAGGGGGCGGGGCTTCACTGACTAGGGGTCCTATAAAGGTAGCAGCCAGTCAGGCAGCGGCACAGACAGCTGCAGCGGCACAGGAGCTAGCAAACAGAGCTCTAAACAGGGGAGTTTGAGTGGGAGTTCTGTTGGAGGAGAAGGTATTTGTGTCTTTGGTTTTGTATTGGTAGTATCCGTATGTGTAGAGGCTTGGAGGGGCTAGGTGCTGCGAGAGAAGCTGAGCCCTGATTAGGGGGCGGGGCTTCACCGACTAGGGGTCCTATAAAGGTAGCAGCCAGTCAGGCAGTGGCACAGACAGCTGCAGTGGCACACGAGCTAGCAAACAGAGCTGTAAAGAGGGGAGTTTGAGTTGGAGTTCTGTTGGAGGAGAAGGTATTTGTCTGTGTTTGGTTTTGCTTTGGTAGTATCTGTATGTGTAGAGGCTTGGAGGGGCTTTGTGCTGGGTGAGAAGTTGAGCCCTGATTAGGGGGCGGGGCTTCACTGACTAGGGGTCCTATAAAGGTAGCAGCCAGTCAGGCAGCGGCACAGGAGCTAGCAAACAGAGCTGTAAACAGGGGAGTTTTGTGGGAGTTCTGTTGGAGGAGATGGTATTTGTGTGTGTTTGGTTTTGTATTGGTAGTATCTGTATGTGTATTGGTTTGAAGGGGCTTTGTGCTTGGAGAGAAGCTGAGCCCTGATTAGGGGGCGGGGCTTCACTGACTAGGGTTCCTGTAAAGGTAGCAGCCAGTCAGGCAGCGGAACAGACAGCTGCAGTGGCACAGGAGCTAGCAGACAGAGCTGTAAACAGGGGAGTTTGAGTGGGAGTTCTGTTGGAGGAGAAGGTATTTGTGTGTGCTTGGTTTTGTATTGGTAGTATCTGTATGTGCAGAGGCTTGGAGGGGCTTTGTGCTGGGAGAGAAGCTGAGCCCTGATTAGGGGGCGGGGCTTCACTGACTAGGGGTCCTATAAAGGTATCAGCCAGTAAGGCAGCGGCACAGACAGCTGCAGCGGCACAGGAGCTAGCAAACAGAGCTGTGAACAGGGGAGTTTGAGTGGGAGTTCTGTTGGAGGATTAGGTATTTGTGTGTGTTTGTTTTTGTATTGGTAGTATCTGTATGTGTAGAGGCTTTGAGGGGCTTTGTGCTGGGAGAGAAGCTGAGCCCTGATTAGGGGGCGGGGCTTCACTGACTAGGGGTCCTATAAAGGTAGCAGACAGTCAGGCAGCGGCACAGGAGCTAGCAAACAGTGCTGTCAACAGGGGAGTTTGAGTGGGAGTTCTGTTGGAGGAGAAGGTATTTGTGTGTGTTTTTATTTTGGTAGTATCTGAATGTGTAGAGGCTTGGAGGGGCTAGGTGCTGCGAGAGAAGCTGAGCCCTGATTAGGGGGCGGGGCTTCACTGACTAGGGGTCCTATAAAGGTAGCAGCCAGTCAGGCAGTGGCACAGACAGCTGCAGTGGCACACGAGCTAGCAAACAGAGCTGTAAAGAGGGGAGTTTGAGTTGGAGTTCTGTTGGAGGAGAAGGTATTTGTCTGTGTTTGGTTTTCCTTTGGTAGTATCTGTATGTGTAGAGGCTTGGAGGGGCTTTGTGCTGGGTGAGAAGTTGAGCCCTGATTAGGGGGCGGGGCTTCACTGACTAGGGGTCCTATAAAGGTAGCAGCCAGTCAGGCAGCGGCACAGGAGCTAGCAAACAGAGCTGTGAACAGGGGAGTTTGAGTGGGAGTTCTGTTGGAGGAGAAGGTATTTGTGTGTGTTTTTGTTTTGGTAGTATCTGTATGTGTAGAGGCTTGGAGGGGCTTTGTGCTGGGTGAGAAGCTGAGCCCTGATTAGGGGGCGGGGCTTCACTGACTAGGGGTCCTATAAAGGGAGCAGCCAGTCAGGCAGCGGCAAGGACAGCTGCAGTGACACAGGAGCTAGAAAACAGAGCTCTAAACAGGGGAGTTTGAGTGGGAGTTCTGTTGGAGGAGAAGGTATTTGTGTGTGTTTGGTTTTGTATTGGTAGTATCTGTATGTGTAGAGGCTTGGAGGGGCTTTGTGCTGGGAGGGAAGCTGAGCCCTGATTAGGGGGCGGGGCTTCACTGACTAGGGGTCCTATAAAGGTAGCAGCCAGTCAGACAGCGGCACAGGAGCTAGCAAACAGAGATGTAAGCAGGGGAGTTTGAGTGGGAGTTCTGTTGGAGGAGGAGGTATTTGTCTGTGTTTGGTTTTGTATTGGTAGTATCTGTATGTGTAGAGGCTTGGAGGGGCTTTGTGCTGGGAGAGAAGCTGAGCCCTGATTAGGGGGCGGGGCTTCACTGACTTGGGGTCCTATAAAGGTAGCAGCCAGTGAGGCAGCGGCACAGGAGCTAGCAAACAGAGCTGTAAACAGGGGAGTTTTGTGGGAGTTCTGTTGGAGGAGATGGTATTTGTGTGTGTTTGGTTTTGTATTGGTAGTATCTGTATGTGTATTGGTTTGAAGGGGCTTTGTGCTTGGAGAGAAGCTGAGCCCTGATTAGGGGGCGGGGCTTCACTGACTAGGATTCCTGTAAAGGTAGCAGCCAGTCAGGCAGCGGAACAGACAGCTGCAGTGGCACAGGAGCTATCAAACAGAGCTGTAAACAGGGGAATTTGAGTGGGAGTTCTGTTGGAGAAGGTATTTGTGTGTGTTTGGTTTTGTATTGGTAGTATCTGTATGTGTAGGGGTTTGGCAGGGCTTTGTGCTTGGAGAGAAGCTGAGCCCTGATTAGGGGGCGGGGCTTCACTGACTAGGGGTCCTATAAAGGTAGCAGCCAGTCAGGCAGCGGAACAGACAGCTGCAGTGGCACAGGAGCTAGCAGACAGAGCTGTAAACAGGGGAGTTTGAGTGGGAGTTCTGTTGGAGGAGAAGGTATTTGTGTGTGTGTGTTTTTGTATTGGTAGTATCTGTATGTGCAGAGGCTTGGAGGGGCTTTGTGCTGGGAGAGAAGCTGAGCCCTGATTAGGGGGCGGGGCTTCACTGACTAGGGGTCCTATAAAGGTAGCAGCCAGTAAGGCAGCGGCACAGACAGCTGCAGCGGCACAGGAGCTAGCAAACAGAGCTGTGAACAGGGGAGTTTGAGTGGGAGTTCTGTTGGAGGATTAGGTATTTGTGTGTGTGTGTTTTTGTATTGGTAGTATCAGTATGTGTAGAGGCTTGGAGGGGCTTTGTGCTGGGGGAGAAGCTGAGCCCTGATTAGGGGGCGGGGCTTCACTGACTAGGGGTCCTATAAAGGTAGCAGCCAGTCAGGCAGCGGCACAGACAGCTGCAGTGGCACAGGAGCTAGCAAACAGAGCTGTAAACAGGGGAGTTTGAGTGGGAGTTCTGTTGGAGGAGAAGGTATTTGTGTGTGTTCGGTTTTGTATTGGTAGTATCTGTATGTGTAGGGTCTTTGTGGTGGGAGAGAAGCTGAGCCCTGATTAGGGGGCGGGGCTTCACTGACTAGGGGTCCTCTAAAGGTAGCAGCCAGTCAGGCAGCGGCACAGACAGCTGCAGCGGCACAGGAGCTAGCAAACAGAGCTGTAAACAGGGGAATTTGAGTGGGAGTTCTGTTGGAGGAGATGGTATTTGTGTGTGTTTGGTTTTGTATTGGTAGTATCTGTATATGTATTGGTTTGAAGGGGCTTTGTGCTTGGAGAGAAGCTGAGCCCTGATTAGGGGGCGGGGCTTCACTGACTAGGGTTCCTATAAAGGTAGCAGCCAGTCAGGCAGCGGAACAGACAGCTGCAGTGGCACAGGAGCTATCGAACAGAGCTGTAAACAGGGGAATTTGAGTGGGAGTTCTGTTGGAGGAGAAGGTATTTGTGTGTGTTTGGATTTGTATTGTCAGTATCTGTATGTGCAGGGGCTTTGTGCTGGGAGAGAAGCTGAGCCCTGATTAGGGGGCGGGGCTTCACTGACTAGGGGTCCTATGAAGGTAGCAGACAGTCAGGCAGCGGCACAGGAGCTAGCAAACAGAGCTGTAAACAGGGGAGTTAGAGTGAGAGTTCTGTTGGAGGAGAAGGTATTTGTGTGTGTTTGGTTTTGTATTGGTAGTATCTGTATGTGCAGAGGCTTGGAGGGGCTTTGTGCTGGGAGGGAAGCTGAGCCCTGATTAGGGGGCGGGGCTTCACTGACTTGGGGTCGTATAAAGGTAGCAGCCAGTGAGGCAGCGGCACAGGAGCTAGCAAACAGAGCTGTAAACAGGGGAGTTTTGTGGGAGTTCTGTTGGAGGAGATGGTATTTGTGTGTGTTTGGTTTTGTATTGGTAGTATCTGTATGTGTATTGGTTTGAAGGGGCTTTGTGCTTGGAGAGAAGCTGAGCCCTGATTAGGGGGCGGGGCTTCACTGACTAGGGGTCCTATAAAGGTAGCAGCCAGTCAGGCAGCGGAACAGACAGCTGCAGTGGCACAGGACCTAGCAGACAGAGCTGTAAACAGGGGAGTTTGAGTGGGAGTTCTGTTGGAGGAGAAGGTATTTGTGTGTGCTTGGTTTTGTATTGGTAGTATCTGTATGTGCAGAGGCTTGGAGGGGCTTTGTGCTGGGAGAGAAGCTGAGCCCTGATTAGGGGGCGGGGCTTCACTGACTAGGGGTCCTATAAAGGTAGCAGCCAGTAAGGCAGCGGCACAGACAGCTGCAGCGGCACAGGAGCTAGCAAACAGAGCTGTGAACAGGGGAGTTTGAGTGGGAGTTCTGTTGGAGGATTAGGTATTTGTGTGTGTGTGTTTTTGTATTGGTAGTATCTGTATGTGTAGAGGCTTTGAGGGGCTTTGTGCTGGGAGAGAAGCTGAGCCCTGATTAGGGGGCGGGGCTTCACTGACTAGGGGTCCTATAAAGGTAGCAGACAGTCAGGCAGCGGCACAGGAGCTAGCAAACAGTGCTGTGAACAGGGGAGTTTGAGTGGGAGTTCTGTTGGAGGAGAAGGTATTTGTGTGTGTTTTTATTTTGGTAGTATCTGAATGTGTAGAGGCTTGGAGGGGCTAGGTGCTGCGAGAGAAGCTGAGCCCTGATTAGGGGGCGGGGCTTCACTGACTAGGGGTCCTATAAAGGTAGCAGCCAGTCAGGCAGTGGCACAGACAGCTGCAGTGGCACACGAGCTAGCAAACAGAGCTGTAAAGAGGGGAGTTTGAGTTGGAGTTCTGTTGGAGGAGAAGGTATTTGTCTGTGTTTGGTTTTGCTTTGGTAGTATCTGTATGTGTAGAGGCTTGGAGGGGCTTTGTGCTGGGTGAGAAGTTGAGCCCTGATTAGGGGGCGGGGCTTCACTGACTAGGGGTCCTATAAAGGTAGCAGCCAGTCAGGCAGCGGCACAGGAGCTAGCAAACAGAGCTGTGAACAGGGGAGTTTGAGTGGGAGTTCTGTTGGAGGAGAAGGTATTTGTGTGTGTTTTTGTTTTGGTAGTATCTGTATGTGTAGGGGTTTGGCAGGGCTTTGTGCTTGGACAGAAGCTGAGCCCTGATTAGGGGGCGGGGCTTCACTGACTAGGGGTCCTATAAAGGTAGCAGCCAGTCAGGCAGCGGAACAGACAGCTGCAGTGGCACAGGAGCTAGCAGACAGAGCTGTAAACAGGGGAGTTTGAGTGGGAGTTCTGTTGGAGGAGAAGGTATTTGTGTGTGTGTGTTTTTGTATTGGTAGTATCTGTATGTGCAGAGGCTTGGAGGGGCTTTGTGCTGGGAGAGAAGCTGAGCCCTGATTAGGGGGCGGGGCTTCACTGACTAGGGGTCCTATAAAGGTAGCAGCCAGTAAGGCAGCGGCTCAGGAGCTAGCAAACAGAGCTGTGAACAGGGGAGTTTGAGTGAGAGTTCTGTTGGAGGAGAAGGTATTTGTGTGTGCTTGGTTTTGTATTGGTAGTATCTGTATGTGCAGAGGCTTGGAGGGGCTTTGTGCTGGGAGAGAAGCTGAGCCCTGATTAGGGGGCGGGACTTCACTGACTAGGGGTCCTATAAAGGTAGCAGCCAGTCAGGCAGCGGCACAGACAGCTGCAGCGGCACAGGAGCTAGCAAACAGAGCTCTAAACAGGGGAGTTTGAGTGGGAGTTCTGTTGGAGGAGAAGGTATTTGTGTGTGTGTGTTTTTGTATTGGTAGTATCTGTATGTGTAGAGGCTTTGAGGGGCTTTGTGCTGGGAGAGAAGCTGAGCCCTGATTAGGGGGCGGGGCTTCACTGACTAGGGGTCCTATAAAGGTAGCAGCCAGTCAGGCAGCGGCACAGACAGCTGCAGTGGCACAGGAGCTAGCAAACAGAGCTGTAAACAGGGGAGTTTGAGTGGGAGTTCTGTTGGAGGAGAAGGTATTTGTGTGTGTTCGGTTTTGTATTGGTAGTATCTGTATGTGTAGGGGCTTTGTGGTGGGAGAGAAGCTGAGCCCTGATTAGGGGGCGGGGCTTCACTGACTAGGGGTCCTCTAAAGGTAGCAGCCAGTCAGGCAGCGGCACAGACATCTGCAGCGGCACAGGAGCTAGCAAACAGAGCTGTAAACAGGGGAATTTGAGTGGGAGTTCTGTTGGAGGAGATGGTATTTGTGTGTGCTTGGTTTTGTATTGGTAGTATCTGTATATGTATTGGTTTGAAGGGGCTTTGTGCTTGGAGAGAAGCTGAGCCCTGATTAGGGGGCGGGGCTTCACTGACTAGGGTTCCTATAAAGGTAGCAGCCAGTCAGGCAGCGGAACAGACAGCTGCAGTGGCACAGGAGCTATCAAACAGAGCTGTAAACAGGGGAATTTGAGTGGGAGTTCTGTTGGAGGAGAAGGTATTTGTGTGTGTTTGGATTTGTATTGTCAGTATCTGTATGTGCAGGGGCTTTGTGCTGGGAGAGAAGCTGAGCCTGATTAGGGGGCGGGGCTTCACTGACTAGGGGTCCTATAAAGGTAGCAGACAGTCAGGCAGCGGCACAGGAGCTAGCAAACAGAGCTGTAAACAGGGGAGTTTGAGTGGGAGTTCTGTTGGAGGAGAAGGTATTTGTGTGTGCTTGGTTTTGTATTGGTACTATCTGTATGTGCAGAGGCTTGGAGGGGCTTTGTGCTGGGAGAGAAGCTGAGCCCTGATTAGGGGGCGGGATTTCACTGACTAGGGGTCCTATAAAGGTAGCAGCCAGTAAGGCAGCGGCACAGACAGCTGCAGCGGCACAGGAGCTAGCAAACAGAGCTGTGAACAGGGGAGTTTGAGTGGGAGTTCTGTTGGAGGATTAGGTATTTGTGTGTGTGTGTTTTTGTATTGGTAGTATCTGTATGTGTAGAGGCTTTGAGGGGCTTTGTGCTGGGAGAGAAGCTGAGCCCTGATTAGGGGGCGGGGCTTCACTGACTAGGGGTCCTATAAAGGTAGCAGACAGTCAGGCAGCGGCACAGGAGCTAGCAAACAGTGCTGTGAACAGGGGAGTTTGAGTGGGAGTTCTGTTGGAGGAGAAGGTATTTGTGTGTGTTTTTATTTTGGTAGTATCTGAATGTGTAGAGGCTTGGAGGGGCTAGGTGCTGCGAGAGAAGCTGAGCCCTGATTAGGGGGCGGGGCTTCACTGACTAGGGGTCCTATAAAGGGAGCAGCCAGTCAGGCAGCGGCAAGGACAGCTGCAGTGGCACAGGAGCTAGAAAACAGAGCTCTAAACAGGGGAGTTTGAGTGGGAGTTCTGTTGGAGGAGAAGGTTTTTGTGTGTGTTTGGTTTTGTATTGGTAGTATCTGTATGTGTAGGGGCTTTGTGCTGGGAGAGAAGCTGAGCCCTGATTAGGGGGCGGGGCTTCACTGACTTGGGGTCGTATAAAGGTAGCAGCCAGTCAGACAGCGGCACAGGAGCTATCAAACAGAGATGTAAGCAGGGGAGTTTGAGTGGGAGTTCTGTTGGAGGAGGAGGTATTTGTGTGTGTTTGGTTTTGTATTGGTAGTATCTGTATGTGTAGAGGCTTGGAGGGGCTTTGTGCTGGGAGGGAAGCTGAGCCCTGATTAGGGGGCGGGGCTTCACTGACTAGGGGTCCTATAAAGGTAGCAGCCAGTCAGACAGCGGCACAGGAGCTATCAAACAGAGATGTAAGCAGGGGAGTTTGAGTGGGAGTTCTGTTGGAGGAGGAGGTATTTGTCTGTGTTTGGTTTTGTATTGGTAGTATCTGTATGTGTAGAGGCTTGGAGGGGCTTTGTGCTGGGAGAGAAGCTGAGCCCTGATTAGGGGGCGGGGCTTCACTGACTTGGGGTCCTATAAAGGTAGCAGCCAGTTAGGCAGCGGCACAGCAGCTAGCAAACAGAGCTGTAAACAGGGGAGTTTGAGTGGGAGTTCTGTTGGAAGAGAAGGTATTTGTGTGTGTTTGGTTTTGTATTGGTAGTATCTGTATGTGTAGGGGCTTTGTGCTGGGAGAGAAGCTGAGCCCTGATTAGGGGGCGGGGCTTCACTGACTTGGGGTCGTATAAAGGTAGCAGCCAGTGAGGCAGCGGCACAGGAGCTAGCAAACAGAGCTGTAAACAGGGGAGTTTTGTGGGAGTTCTGTTGGAGGAGATGGTATTTGTGTGTGTTTGGTTTTGTATTGGTAGTATCTGTATGTGTATTGGTTTGAAGGGGCTTTGTGCTTGGAGAGAAGCTGAGCCCTGATTAGGGGGCGGGGCTTCACTGACGAGGGGTCCTATAAAGGTAGCAGCCAGTCAGGCAGCGGAACAGACAGCTGCAGTGGCACAGGAGCTAGCAGACAGAGCTGTAAACAGGGGAGTTTGAGTGGGAGTTCTGTTGGAGGAGAAGGTATTTGTGTGTGTGTGTTTTTGAATTGGTAGTATCTGTATGTGCAGAGGCTTGGAGGGGCTTTGTGCTGGGAGAGAAGCTGAGCCCTGATTAGGGGGCGGGGCTTCACTGACTAGGGGTCCTATAAAGGTAGCAGCCAGTAAGGCAGCGGCACAGACAGCTGCAGCGGCACAGGAGCTAGCAAACAGAGCTGTGAACAGGGGAGTTTGAGTGGGAGTTCTGTTGGAGGATTAGGTATTTGTGTGTGTGTGTTTTTGTATTGGTAGTATCTGTATGTGTAGAGGCTTGGAGGGGCTTTGTGCTGGGAGAGAAGCTGAGCCCTGATTAGGGGGCGGGGCTTCACTGACTAGGGGTCCTATAAAGGTAGCAGCCAGTCAGACAGCGGCTCAGGAGCTAGCAAACAGAGCTGTGAACAGGGGAGTTTGAGTGAGAGTTCTGTTGGAGGAGAAGGTATTTGTTTGTGTTTGGTTTTGTATTGGTAGTATCAGTATGTGCAGAGGCTTGGAGGGGCTTTGTGCTGGGAGAGAAGCTGAGCCCTGATTAGGGGGCGGGACTTCACTGACTAGGGGTCCTATAAAGGTAGCAGCCAGTCAGGCAGCGGCACAGACAGCTGCAGCGGCACAGGAGCTAGCAAACAGAGCTCTAAACAGGGGAGTTTGAGTGGGAGTTCTGTTGGAGGAGAAGGTATTTGTGTGTGTGTGTTTTTGTATTGGTAGTATCTGTATGTGTAGAGGCTTTGAGGGGCTTTGTGCTGGGAGAGAAGCTGAGCCCTGATTAGGGGGCGGGGCTTCACTGACTAGGGGTCCTATAAAGGTAGCAGCCAGTCAGGCAGCGGCACAGACAGCTGCAGTGGCACAGGAGCTAGCAAACAGAGCTGTAAACAGGGGAGTTTGAGTGGGAGTTCTGTTGGAAGAGAAGGTATTTGTGTGTGTTCGGTTTTGTATTGGTAGTATCTGTATGTGTAGGGGCTTTGTGGTGGGAGAGAAGCTGAGCCCTGATTAGGGGGCGGGGCTTCACTGACTAGGGGTCCTCTAAAGGTAGCAGCCAGTCAGGCAGCGGCACAGACAGCTGCAGCGGCACAGGAGCTAGCAAACAGAGCTGTAAACAGGGGAGTTTGAGTGGGAGTTCTGTTGGAGGAGAAGGTATTTGTGTGTGTTTGGTTTTGTACTGGTAATATCTGTATGTGTAAGGGCTTTGTGCTGGGAGAGAAGCTGAGCCCTGATTTGGGGGCGAGGCTTCACTGACTAGGGGTCCTATAAAGGTAGCAGCCAGTCAGACAGCGGCACAGGAGCTAGCACACAGAGCTGTAAGCAGGGGAGTTTGAGTGGGAGTTCTGTTGGAGGAGATGGTATTTGTGTGTGTTTGGTTTTGTATTGGTAGTATCTGTATGTGTATTGGTTTGAAGGGGCTTTGTGCTTGGAGAGAAGCTGAGCCGTGATTAGGGGGCGGGGCTTCACTGACTAGGGTTCCTGTAAAGGTAGCAGCCAGTCAGGCAGCGGAACAGATAGCTGCAGTGGCACAGGAGCTATCAAACAGAGCTGTAAACAGGGGAGTTTGAGTGGGAGTTCTGTTGGAGGAGAAGGTATTTGTGTGTGTTTGGATTTGTATTGTCAGTATCTGTATGTGCAGGGGCTTTGTGCTGGGAGAGAAGCTGAGCCCTCATTAGGGGGCGGGGCTTCACTGACTAGGGGTCCTATAAAGGTAGCAGCCAGTCAGGCAGCGGCACAGGAGCTAGCAAACAGAGCTGTAAACAGGGGAGTTTGAGTGAGAGTTCTGTTGGAGGAGAAGGTATTTGTGTGTGTTTGGTTTTGTATTGGTAGTATCTGTATGTGCAGAGGTTTGGAGGGGCTTTGTGCTGGGAGGGAAGCTGAGCCCTGATTAGGGGGCTGGGCTTCACTGACTAGGGGTCCTATAAAGGTAGCAGCCAGTCAGGCATCGGCACAGACAGCTGCAGCGGCACAGGAGCTAGCAAACAGAGCTGTAAACAGGGGAGTTTGAGTGGGAGTTCTGTTGGAGGAGAAGGTATTTGTGTGTGTTTGGTTTTGTACTGGTAATATCTGTATGTGTAAGGGCTTTGTGCTGGGAGAGAAGCTGAGCCCTGATTTGGGGGCGAGGCTTCACTGACTAGGGGTCCTATAAAGGTAGCAGCCAGTCAGACAGCGGCACAGGAGCTAGCACACAGAGCTGTAAGCAGGGGAGTTTGAGTGGGAGTTCTGTTGGAGGAGATGGTATTTGTGTGTGTTTGGTTTTGTATTGGTAGTATCTGTATGTGTATTGGTTTGAAGGGGCTTTGTGCTTGGAGAGAAGCTGAGCCGTGATTAGGGGGCGGGGCTTCACTGACTAGGGGTCCTATAAAGGTAGCAGCCAGTCAGGCAGCGGCACAGACAGCTGCAGCGGCACAGGAGCTAGCAAACAGAGCTCTAAACAGGGGAGTTTGAGTGGGAGTTCTGTTGGAGGAGAAGGTATTTGTGTGTGTTTGGTTTTGTATTGGTAGTATCTGTATGTGCAGAGGCTTGGAGGGGCTTTGTGCTGGGAGAGAAGCTGAGCCCTGATTAGGGGGCGGGGCTTCACTGACTAGCGGTCCTATAAAGGTAGCAGCCAGTCAGGCAGCGGCACAGACAGCTGCAGCGGCACAGGAGCTAGCAAACAGAGCTGTGAACAGGGGAGTTTGAGTGGGAGTTCTGTTGGAGGAGAAGGTATTTGTGTGTGTGTGTTTTTGTATTGGTAGTATCTGTATGTGTAGAGGCTTTGAGGGGCTTTGTGCTGGGAGAGAAGCTGAGCCCTGATTAGGGGGCGGGGCTTCACTGACTAGGGGTCCTATAAAGGTAGCAGCCAGTCAGGCAGCGGCACAGACAGCTGCAGTGGCACAGGAGCTAGCAAACAGAGCTGTAAACAGGGGAGTTTGAGTGGGAGTTCTGTTGGAGGAGAAGGTATTTGTGTGTGTTCGGTTTTGTATTGGTAGTATCTGTATGTGTAGGGGCTTTGTGGTGGGAGAGAAGCTGAGCCCTGATTAGGGGGCGGGGCTTCACTGACTAGGGGTCCTCTAAAGGTAGCAGCCAGTCAGGCAGCGGCACAGACAGCTGCAGCGGCACAGGAGCTAGCAAACAGAGCTGTAAACAGGGGAATTTGAGTGGGAGTTCTGTTGGAGGAGATGGTATTTGTGTGTGTTCGGTTTTGCATTGGTAATATCTGTATGTGTAAGGGCTTTGTGCTGGGAGAGAAGCTGAGCCCTGATTTGGGGGCGGGGCTTCACTGACTAGGGGTCCTATAAAGGTAGCAGCCAGTCAGGCAGCGGCACAGGAGCTAGCAAACAGAGCTGTTAGCAGGGGAGTTTGAGTGGGAGTTCTGTTGGAGGAGATGGTATTTGTGTGTGTTTGGATTTGTATTGTCAGTATCTGTATGTGCAGGGGCTTTGTGCTGGGAGAGAAGCTGAGCCGTGATTAGGGGGCGGGGCTTCCCTGACTAGGGGTCCTATAAATGTAGCAGCCAGTCAGGCAGCGGCAAAGGAGCTAGCAAACAGAGCTGTAAACAGGGGAGTTTGAGTGGGAGTTCTGTTGGAGGAGAAGGTATTTGTGTGTCTTTGGTTTTGTATTGGTAGTATCCGTATGTGTAGAGGCTTGGAGGGGCTAGGTGCTGCGAGAGAAGCTGAGCCCTGATTAGGGGGCGGGGCTTCACCGACTAGGGGTCCTATAAAGGTAGCAGCCAGTCAGGCAGTGGCACAGACAGCTGCAGTGGCACACGAGCTAGCAAACAGAGCTGTAAAGAGGGGAGTTTGAGTTGGAGTTCTGTTGGAGGAGAAGGTATTTGTCTGTGTTTGGTTTTGCTTTGGTAGTATCTGTATGTGTAGAGGCTTGGAGGGGCTTTGTGCTGGGTGAGAAGTTGAGCCCTGATTAGGGGGCGGGGCTTCACTGACTAGGGGTCCTATAAAGGTAGCAGCCAGTCAGGCAGCGGCACAGGAGCTAGCAAACAGAGCTGTGAACAGGGGAGTTTGAGTGGGAGTTCTGTTGGAGGAGAAGGTATTTGTGTGTGTTTTTGTTTTGTAGTATCTGTATGTGTAGAGGCTTGGAGGGGCTTTGTGCTGGGAGAGAAGCTGAGCCCTGATTAGGGGGCGGGGCTTCACTGACTAGGGGTCCTATAAAGGTAGCAGCCAGTCAGACAGCGGCTCAGGAGCTAGCAAACAGAGCTGTGAACAGGGGAGTTTGAGTGAGAGTTCTGTTGGAGGAGAAGGTATTTGTTTGTGTTTGGTTTTGTATTGGTAGTATCTGTATGTGCAGAGGCTTGGAGGGGCTTTGTGCTGGGAGAGAAGCTGAGCCCTGATTAGGGGGCGGGACTTCACTGACTAGGGGTCCTATAAAGGTAGCAGCCAGTCAGGCAGCGGAACAGACAGCTGCAGTGGCACAGGACCTAGCAGACAGAGCTGTAAACAGGGGAGTTTGAGTGGGAGTTCTGTTGGAGGAGAAGGTATTTGTGTGTGCTTGGTTTTGTATTGGTAGTATCTGTATGTGCAGAGGCTTGGAGGGGCTTTGTGCTGGGAGAGAAGCTGAGCCCTGATTAGGGGGCGGGGCTTCACTGACTAGGGGTCCTATAAAGGTAGCAGCCAGTAAGGCAGCGGCACAGACAGCTGCAGCGGCACAGGAGCTAGCAAACAGAGCTGTGAACAGGGGAGTTTGAGTGGGAGTTCTGTTGGAGGATTAGGTATTTGTGTGTGTGTGTTTTTGTATTGGTAGTATCTGTATGTGTAGAGGCTTTGAGGGGCTTTGTGCTGGGAGAGAAGCTGAGCCCTGATTAGGGGGCGGGGCTTCACTGACTAGGGGTCCTATAAAGGTAGCAGACAGTCAGGCAGCGGCACAGGAGCTAGCAAACAGTGCTGTGAACAGGGGAGTTTGAGTGGGAGTTCTGTTGGAGGAGAAGGTATTTGTGTGTGTTTTTATTTTGGTAGTATCTGAATGTGTAGAGGCTTGGAGGGGCTAGGTGCTGCGAGAGAAGCTGAGCCCTGATTAGGGGGCGGGGCTTCACTGACTAGGGGTCCTATAAAGGTAGCAGCCAGTCAGGCAGTGGCACAGACAGCTGCAGTGGCACACGAGCTAGCAAACAGAGCTGTAAAGAGGGGAGTTTGAGTTGGAGTTCTGTTGGAGGAGAAGGTATTTGTCTGTGTTTGGTTTTGCTTTGGTAGTATCTGTATGTGTAGAGGCTTGGAGGGGCTTTGTGCTGGGTGAGAAGTTGAGCCCTGATTAGGGGGCGGGGCTTCACTGACTAGGGGTCCTATAAAGGTAGCAGCCAGTCAGGCAGCGGCACAGGAGCTAGCAAACAGAGCTGTGAACAGGGGAGTTTGAGTGGGAGTTCTGTTGGAGGAGAAGGTATTTGTGTGTGTTTTTGTTTTGGTAGTATCTGTATGTGTAGGGGTTTGGCAGGGCTTTGTGCTTGGACAGAAGCTGAGCCCTGATTAGGGGGCGGGGCTTCACTGACTAGGGGTCCTATAAAGGTAGCAGCCAGTCAGGCAGCGGCACAGACAGCTGCAGCGGCACAGGAGCTAGCAAACAGAGCTCTAAACAGGGGAGTTTGAGTGGGAGTTCTGTTGGAGGAGAAGGTATTTGTGTGTGTGTGTTTTTGTATTGGTAGTATCTGTATGTGTAGAGGCTTTGAGGGGCTTTGTGCTGGGAGAGAAGCTGAGCCCTGATTAGGGGGCGGGGCTTCACTGACTAGGGGTCCTATAAAGGTAGCAGCCAGTCAGGCAGCGGCACAGACAGCTGCAGTGGCACAGGAGCTAGCAAACAGAGCTGTAAACAGGGGAGTTTGAGTGGGAGTTCTGTTGGAGGAGAAGGTATTTGTGTGTGTTCGGTTTTGTATTGGTAGTATCTGTATGTGTAGGGGCTTTGTGGTGGGAGAGAAGCTGAGCCCTGATTAGGGGGCGGGGCTTCACTGACTAGGGGTCCTCTAAAGGTAGCAGCCAGTCAGGCAGCGGCACAGACATCTGCAGCGGCACAGGAGCTAGCAAACAGAGCTGTAAACAGGGGAATTTGAGTGGGAGTTCTGTTGGAGGAGATGGTATTTGTGTGTGCTTGGTTTTGTATTGGTAGTATCTGTATATGTATTGGTTTGAAGGGGCTTTGTGCTTGGAGAGAAGCTGAGCCCTGATTAGGGGGCGGGGCTTCACTGACTAGGGTTCCTATAAAGGTAGCAGCCAGTCAGGCAGCGGAACAGACAGCTGCAGTGGCACAGGAGCTATCAAACAGAGCTGTAAACAGGGGAATTTGAGTGGGAGTTCTGTTGGAGGAGAAGGTATTTGTGTGTGTTTGGATTTGTATTGTCAGTATCTGTATGTGCATTGGCTTTGTGCTGGGAGAGAAGCTGAGCCTGATTAGGGGGCGGGGCTTCACTGACTAGGGGTCCTATAAAGGTAGCAGACAGTCAGGCAGCGGCACAGGAGCTAGCAAACAGAGCTGTAAACAGGGGAGTTTGAGTGGGAGTTCTGTTGGAGGAGAAGGTATTTGTGTGTGCTTGGTTTTGTATTGGTACTATCTGTATGTGCAGAGGCTTGGAGGGGCTTTGTGCTGGGAGAGAAGCTGAGCCCTGATTAGGGGGCGGGATTTCACTGACTAGGGGTCCTATAAAGGTAGCAGCCAGTAAGGCAGCGGCACAGACAGCTGCAGCGGCACAGGAGCTAGCAAACAGAGCTGTGAACAGGGGAGTTTGAGTGGGAGTTCTGTTGGAGGATTAGGTATTTGTGTGTGTGTGTTTTTGTATTGGTAGTATCTGTATGTGTAGAGGCTTTGAGGGGCTTTGTGCTGGGAGAGAAGCTGAGCCCTGATTAGGGGGCGGGGCTTCACTGACTAGGGGTCCTATAAAGGTAGCAGACAGTCAGGCAGCGGCACAGGAGCTAGCAAACAGTGCTGTGAACAGGGGAGTTTGAGTGGGAGTTCTGTTGGAGGAGAAGGTATTTGTGTGTGTTTTTATTTTGGTAGTATCTGAATGTGTAGAGGCTTGGAGGGGCTAGGTGCTGCGAGAGAAGCTGAGCCCTGATTAGGGGGCGGGGCTTCACTGACTAGGGGTCCTATAAAGGGAGCAGCCAGTCAGGCAGCGGCAAGGACAGCTGCAGTGGCACAGGAGCTAGAAAACAGAGCTCTAAACAGGGGAGTTTGAGTGGGAGTTCTGTTGGAGGAGAAGGTTTTTGTGTGTGTTTGGTTTTGTATTGGTAGTATCTGTATGTGTAGGGGCTTTGTGCTGGGAGAGAAGCTGAGCCCTGATTAGGGGGCGGGGCTTCACTGACTTGGGGTCGTATAAAGGTAGCAGCCAGTCAGACAGCGGCACAGGAGCTATCAAACAGAGATGTAAGCAGGGGAGTTTGAGTGGGAGTTCTGTTGGAGGAGGAGGTATTTGTGTGTGTTTGGTTTTGTATTGGTAGTATCTGTATGTGTAGAGGCTTGGAGGGGCTTTGTGCTGGGAGGGAAGCTGAGCCCTGATTAGGGGGCGGGGCTTCACTGACTAGGGGTCCTATAAAGGTAGCAGCCAGTCAGACAGCGGCACAGGAGCTATCAAACAGAGATGTAAGCAGGGGAGTTTGAGTGGGAGTTCTGTTGGAGGAGGAGGTATTTGTCTGTGTTTGGTTTTGTATTGGTAGTATCTGTATGTGTAGAGGCTTGGAGGGGCTTTGTGCTGGGAGAGAAGCTGAGCCCTGATTAGGGGGCGGGGCTTCACTGACTTGGGGTCCTATAAAGGTAGCAGCCAGTCAGGCAGCGGCACAGCAGCTAGCAAACAGAGCTGTAAACAGGGGAGTTTGAGTGGGAGTTCTGTTGGAAGAGAAGGTATTTGTGTGTGTTTGGTTTTGTATTGGTAGTATCTGTATGTGTAGGGGCTTTGTGCTGGGAGAGAAGCTGAGCCCTGATTAGGGGGCGGGGCTTCACTGACTTGGGGTCGTATAAAGGTAGCAGCCAGTGAGGCAGCGGCACAGGAGCTAGCAAACAGAGCTGTAAACAGGGGAGTTTTGTGGGAGTTCTGTTGGAGGAGATGGTATTTGTGTGTGTTTGGTTTTGTATTGGTAGTATCTGTATGTGTATTGGTTTGAAGGGGCTTTGTGCTTGGAGAGAAGCTGAGCCCTGATTAGGGGGCGGGGCTTCACTGACGAGGGGTCCTATAAAGGTAGCAGCCAGTCAGGCAGCGGAACAGACAGCTGCAGTGGCACAGGAGCTAGCAGACAGAGCTGTAAACAGGGGAGTTTGAGTGGGAGTTCTGTTGGAGGAGAAGGTATTTGTGTGTGTGTGTTTTTGAATTGGTAGTATCTGTATGTGCAGAGGCTTGGAGGGGCTTTGTGCTGGGAGAGAAGCTGAGCCCTGATTAGGGGGCGGGGCTTCACTGACTAGGGGTCCTATAAAGGTAGCAGCCAGTAAGGCAGCGGCACAGACAGCTGCAGCGGCACAGGAGCTAGCAAACAGAGCTGTGAACAGGGGAGTTTGAGTGGGAGTTCTGTTGGAGGATTAGGTATTTGTGTGTGTGTGTTTTTGTATTGGTAGTATCTGTATGTGTAGAGGCTTGGAGGGGCTTTGTGCTGGGAGAGAAGCTGAGCCCTGATTAGGGGGCGGGGCTTCACTGACTAGGGGTCCTATAAAGGTAGCAGCCAGTCAGACAGCGGCTCAGGAGCTAGCAAACAGAGCTGTGAACAGGGGAGTTTGAGTGAGAGTTCTGTTGGAGGAGAAGGTATTTGTTTGTGTTTGGTTTTGTATTGGTAGTATCAGTATGTGCAGAGGCTTGGAGGGGCTTTGTGCTGGGAGAGAAGCTGAGCCCTGATTAGGGGGCGGGACTTCACTGACTAGGGGTCCTATAAAGGTAGCAGCCAGTCAGGCAGCGGCACAGACAGCTGCAGCGGCACAGGAGCTAGCAAACAGAGCTCTAAACAGGGGAGTTTGAGTGGGAGTTCTGTTGGAGGAGAAGGTATTTGTGTGTGTGTGTTTTTGTATTGGTAGTATCTGTATGTGTAGAGGCTTTGAGGGGCTTTGTGCTGGGAGAGAAGCTGAGCCCTGATTAGGGGGCGGGGCTTCACTGACTAGGGGTCCTATAAAGGTAGCAGCCAGTCAGGCAGCGGCACAGACAGCTGCAGTGGCACAGGAGCTAGCAAACAGAGCTGTAAACAGGGGAGTTTGAGTGGGAGTTCTGTTGGAAGAGAAGGTATTTGTGTGTGTTCGGTTTTGTATTGGTAGTATCTGTATGTGTAGGGGCTTTGTGGTGGGAGAGAAGCTGAGCCCTGATTAGGGGGCGGGGCTTCACTGACTAGGGGTCCTCTAAAGGTAGCAGCCAGTCAGGCAGCGGCACAGACAGCTGCAGCGGCACAGGAGCTAGCAAACAGAGCTGTAAACAGGGGAGTTTGAGTGGGAGTTCTGTTGGAGGAGAAGGTATTTGTGTGTGTTTGGTTTTGTACTGGTAATATCTGTATGTGTAAGGGCTTTGTGCTGGGAGAGAAGCTGAGCCCTGATTTGGGGGCGAGGCTTCACTGACTAGGGGTCCTATAAAGGTAGCAGCCAGTCAGACAGCGGCACAGGAGCTAGCACACAGAGCTGTAAGCAGGGGAGTTTGAGTGGGAGTTCTGTTGGAGGAGATGGTATTTGTGTGTGTTTGGTTTTGTATTGGTAGTATCTGTATGTGTATTGGTTTGAAGGGGCTTTGTGCTTGGAGAGAAGCTGAGCCGTGATTAGGGGGCGGGGCTTCACTGACTAGGGTTCCTGTAAAGGTAGCAGCCAGTCAGGCAGCGGAACAGATAGCTGCAGTGGCACAGGAGCTATCAAACAGAGCTGTAAACAGGGGAGTTTGAGTGGGAGTTCTGTTGGAGGAGAAGGTATTTGTGTGTGTTTGGATTTGTATTGTCAGTATCTGTATGTGCAGGGGCTTTGTGCTGGGAGAGAAGCTGAGCCCTCATTAGGGGGCGGGGCTTCACTGACTAGGGGTCCTATAAAGGTAGCAGCCAGTCAGGCAGCGGCACAGGAGCTAGCAAACAGAGCTGTAAACAGGGGAGTTTGAGTGAGAGTTCTGTTGGAGGAGAAGGTATTTGTGTGTGTTTGGTTTTGTATTGGTAGTATCTGTATGTGCAGAGGCTTGGAGGGGCTTTGTGCTGGGAGGGAAGCTGAGCCCTGATTAGGGGGCTGGGCTTCACTGACTAGGGGTCCTATAAAGGTAGCAGCCAGTCAGGCATCGGCACAGACAGCTGCAGCGGCACAGGAGCTAGCAAACAGAGCTGTAAACAGGGGAGTTTGAGTGGGAGTTCTGTTGGAGGAGAAGGTATTTGTGTGTGTTTGGTTTTGTACTGGTAATATCTGTATGTGTAAGGGCTTTGTGCTGGGAGAGAAGCTGAGCCCTGATTTGGGGGCGAGGCTTCACTGACTAGGGGTCCTATAAAGGTAGCAGCCAGTCAGACAGCGGCACAGGAGCTAGCACACAGAGCTGTAAGCAGGGGAGTTTGAGTGGGAGTTCTGTTGGAGGAGATGGTATTTGTGTGTGTTTGGTTTTGTATTGGTAGTATCTGTATGTGTATTGGTTTGAAGGGGCTTTGTGCTTGGAGAGAAGCTGAGCCGTGATTAGGGGGCGGGGCTTCACTGACTAGGGGTCCTATAAAGGTAGCAGCCAGTCAGGCAGCGGCACAGACAGCTGCAGCGGCACAGGAGCTAGCAAACAGAGCTCTAAACAGGGGAGTTTGAGTGGGAGTTCTGTTGGAGGAGAAGGTATTTGTGTGTGTTTGGTTTTGTATTGGTAGTATCTGTATGTGCAGAGGCTTGGAGGGGCTTTGTGCTGGGAGAGAAGCTGAGCCCTGATTAGGGGGCGGGGCTTCACTGACTAGCGGTCCTATAAAGGTAGCAGCCAGTCAGGCAGCGGCACAGACAGCTGCAGCGGCACAGGAGCTAGCAAACAGAGCTGTGAACAGGGGAGTTTGAGTGGGAGTTCTGTTGGAGGAGAAGGTATTTGTGTGTGTGTGTTTTTGTATTGGTAGTATCTGTATGTGTAGAGGCTTTGAGGGGCTTTGTGCTGGGAGAGAAGCTGAGCCCTGATTAGGGGGCGGGGCTTCACTGACTAGGGGTCCTATAAAGGTAGCAGCCAGTCAGGCAGCGGCACAGACAGCTGCAGTGGCACAGGAGCTAGCAAACAGAGCTGTAAACAGGGGAGTTTGAGTGGGAGTTCTGTTGGAGGAGAAGGTATTTGTGTGTGTTCGGTTTTGTATTGGTAGTATCTGTATGTGTAGGGGCTTTGTGGTGGGAGAGAAGCTGAGCCCTGATTAGGGGGCGGGGCTTCACTGACTAGGGGTCCTCTAAAGGTAGCAGCCAGTCAGGCAGCGGCACAGACAGCTGCAGCGGCACAGGAGCTAGCAAACAGAGCTGTAAACAGGGGAATTTGAGTGGGAGTTCTGTTGGAGGAGATGGTATTTGTGTGTGTTCGGTTTTGCATTGGTAATATCTGTATGTGTAAGGGCTTTGTGCTGGGAGAG
The DNA here is from genome assembly GCF_965140295.1 of Lepidochelys olivacea. Taxonomy (NCBI): domain Eukaryota; kingdom Metazoa; phylum Chordata; order Testudines; family Cheloniidae; genus Lepidochelys; species Lepidochelys olivacea. The sequence continues at coordinate 157,385 of NC_140432.1, read as the reverse complement.
AAGCTGAGCCCTGATTTGGGGGCGGGGCTTCACTGACTAGGGGTCCTATAAAGGTAGCAGCCAGTCAGGCAGCGGCACAGGAGCTAGCAAACAGAGCTGTTAGCAGGGGAGTTTGAGTGGGAGTTCTGTTGGAGGAGATGGTATTTGTGTGTGTTTGGATTTGTATTGTCAGTATCTGTATGTGCAGGGGCTTTGTGCTGGGAGAGAAGCTGAGCCGTGATTAGGGGGCGGGGCTTCCCTGACTAGGGGTCCTATAAATGTAGCAGCCAGTCAGGCAGCGGCAAAGGAGCTAGCAAACAGAGCTGTAAACAGGGGAGTTTGAGTGGGAGTTCTGTTGGAGGAGAAGGTATTTGTGTGTCTTTGGTTTTGTATTGGTAGTATCCGTATGTGTAGAGGCTTGGAGGGGCTAGGTGCTGCGAGAGAAGCTGAGCCCTGATTAGGGGGCGGGGCTTCACCGACTAGGGGTCCTATAAAGGTAGCAGCCAGTCAGGCAGTGGCACAGACAGCTGCAGTGGCACACGAGCTAGCAAACAGAGCTGTAAAGAGGGGAGTTTGAGTTGGAGTTCTGTTGGAGGAGAAGGTATTTGTCTGTGTTTGGTTTTGCTTTGGTAGTATCTGTATGTGTAGAGGCTTGGAGGGGCTTTGTGCTGGGTGAGAAGTTGAGCCCTGATTAGGGGGCGGGGCTTCACTGACTAGGGGTCCTATAAAGGTAGCAGCCAGTCAGGCAGCGGCACAGGAGCTAGCAAACAGAGCTGTGAACAGGGGAGTTTGAGTGGGAGTTCTGTTGGAGGAGAAGGTATTTGTGTGTGTTTTTGTTTTGTAGTATCTGTATGTGTAGAGGCTTGGAGGGGCTTTGTGCTGGGAGAGAAGCTGAGCCCTGATTAGGGGGCGGGGCTTCACTGACTAGGGGTCCTATAAAGGTAGCAGCCAGTCAGACAGCGGCTCAGGAGCTAGCAAACAGAGCTGTGAACAGGGGAGTTTGAGTGAGAGTTCTGTTGGAGGAGAAGGTATTTGTTTGTGTTTGGTTTTGTATTGGTAGTATCTGTATGTGCAGAGGCTTGGAGGGGCTTTGTGCTGGGAGAGAAGCTGAGCCCTGATTAGGGGGCGGGACTTCACTGACTAGGGGTCCTATAAAGGTAGCAGCCAGTCAGGCAGCGGCACAGACAGCTGCAGCGGCACAGGAGCTAGCAAACAGAGCTCTAAACAGGGGAGTTTGAGTGGGAGTTCTGTTGGAGGAGAAGGTATTTGTGTGTGTTTGGTTTTGCATTGGTAGTATCTGTATGTGTAGAGGCTTGGAGGGGCTTTGTGCTGGGAGAGAAGCTGAGCCCTGATTAGGGGGCGGGGCTTCACTGACTAGGGGTCCTATAAAGGTAGCAGCCAGTCAGGCAGCGGCACAGACAGCTGCAGCGGCACAGGAGCTAGCAAACAGAGCTCTAAACAGGGGAGTTTGAGTGGGAGTTCTGTTGGAGGAGAAGGTATTTGTGTGTGTGTGTTTTTGTATTGGTAGTATCTGTATGTGTAGAGGCTTGGAGGGGCTTTGTGCGGGGAGGGAAGCTGAGCCCTGATTAGGGGGCGGGGCTTCACTGACTTGGGGTCCTATAAAGGTAGCAGCCAGTCAGGCAGCGGCACAGGAGCTAGCAAACAGAGCTGTAAACAGGGGAGTTTGAGTGGGAGTTCTGTTGGAAGAGAAGGTATTTGTGTGTGTTTGGTTTTGTATTGGTAGTATCTGTATGTGTAGGGGCTTTGTGCTGGGAGAGAAGCTGAGCCCTGATTAGGGGGCGGGGCTTCACTGACTTGGGGTCGTATAAAGGTAGCAGCCAGTGAGGCAGCGGCACAGGAGCTAGCAAACAGAGCTGTAAACAGGGGAGTTTTGTGGGAGTTGTGTTGGAGGAGATGGTATTTGTGTGTGTTTGGTTTTGTATTGGTAGTATCTGTATGTGTATTGGTTTGAAGGGGCTTTTTGCTTGGAGAGAAGCTGAGCCCTGATTAGGGGGCGGGGCTTCACTGACTAGGGTTCCTGTAAAGGTAGCAGCCAGTCAGGCAGCGGAACAGACAGCTGCAGCGGCACAGGAGCTAGCAAACAGAGCTGTGAACAGGGGAGTTTGAGTGGGAGTTCTGTTGGAGGATTAGGTATTTGTGTGTGTGTGTTTTTGTATTGGTAGTATCTGTATGTGTAGAGGCTTTGAGGGGCTTTGTGCTGGGAGAGAAGCTGAGCCCTGATTAGGGGGCGGGGCTTCACTGACTAGGGGTCCTATAAAGGTAGCAGACAGTCAGGCAGCGGCACAGGAGCTAGCCAACAGAGCTGTAAACAGGGGAGTTTGAGTGAGAGTTCTGCTGGAGGAGAAGGTATTTGTGTGTGTTTGGTTTTGTATTGGTAGTACCTGTATGTGTAGAGGCTTGGAGGGGCTTTGTGCTGGGAGAGAAGCTGAGCCCTGATTAGGGGGCGGGGCTTCACTGACTAGGGGTCCTATAAAGGTAGCAGCCAGTCAGGCAGCGGCACAGACAGCTGCAGCGGCACAGGAGCTAGCAAACAGAGCTCTAAACAGGGGAGTTTGAGTGGGAGTTCTGTTGGAGGAGAAGGTATTTGTGTGTGTTTGGTTTTGTATTGGTAGTATCTGTATGTGCAGAGGCTTGGAGGGGCTTTGTGCTGGGAGAGAAGCTGAACCCTGATTAGGGGGCGGGGCTTCACTGACTAGGGGTCCTATAAAGGTAGCAGCCAGTCAGGCAGCGGCACAGACAGCTGCAGCGGCACAGGAGCTAGCAAACAGAGCTCTAAACAGGGGAGTTTGAGTGGGAGTTCTGTTGGAGGAGAAGGTATTTGTGTGTGTTTGGTTTTGTATTGTCAGTATCTGTATGTGCAGGGGCTTTGTGCTGGGAGAGAAGCTGAGCCCTCATTAGGGGGCGGGGCTTCCCTGACTAGGGGTCCTATAAAGGTAGCAGCCAGTCAGGCAGCGGCAAAGGAGCTAGCAAACAGAGCTGTAAACAGGGGAGTTTGAGTGGGAGTTCTGTTGGAGGAGAAGGTATTTGTGTGTGTTTGGTTTTGTATTGGTAGTATCTATATGTGTAGGGACTTTGTGCTGGGAGAGAAGCTGAGCCCTGATTAGGGGGCGGGGCTTCACTGACTAGGGGTCCTATAAAGGTAGCAGCCAGTCAGACAGCGGCTCAGGAGCTAGCAAACAGAGCTGTGAACAGGGGAGTTTGAGTGGGAGTTCTGTTGGAGGAGAAGGTATTTGTGTGTTTGGTTTTGTATTGGTAGTATCCGTATGTGCAGAGGCTTCGAGGGGCTAGGTGCTGCGAGAGAAGCTGAGCCCTGATTAGGGGGCGGGGCTTCACTGACTAGGGGTCCTATAAAGGTAGCAGCCAGTCAGGCAGCGGCACAGGAGCTAGCCAACAAAGCTGTGAACGGGGGAGTTTGAGTGGGAGTTCTGTTGGAGGAGAAGGTATTTGTCTCTGTTTTTGTATTGGTATTACCTGTATGTGTAGAGGCTTGGAGGGGCTTTGTGCTGGGAGAGAAGCTGGGCCCTGATCAGGGGGCGGGGCTTCACTGACTTGGGGTCCTATAAAGGTAGCAGCCAGTCAGGCAACGGCACAGACAGCTGCAGCGGCACAGGAGCTAGCAAACAGAGCTGTAAACAGGGGAGTTTGAGTGGGAGTTCTGTTGGAGGAGATGGTATTTGTGTGTGTTTGGTTTTGTATTGGTAGTATCTGTATGTGTAGGGGTTTGGCGGGGCTTTGTGCTTGGAGAGAAGCTGAGCCCTGATTAGGGGACGGGGCTTCACTGACTAGGGGTCCTATAAAGGTAGCAGCCAGTCAGGCAGCGGAACAGACAGCTGCAGCGGCAGACGACCTAGCAAACAGAGCTGTAAACAGGGGAGTTTGAGTGGGAGTTCTGTTGGAGGAGAAGGTATTTGTCTGTGTTTGGTTTTGCTTTGGTAGTATCTGTAAGAGTAGAGGCTTGGAGGGGCTTTGTGCTGGGAGAGAAGTTGACCCCTGATTAGGGGGCGGGCCTTCACTGACTAGGGGTCCTATAAAGGTAGCAGCCAGTAAGGCAGCGGCACAGACAGCTGCAGCGGCACAGGAGCTAGCAAACAGAGCTGTGAACAGGGGAGTTTGAGTGGGAGTTCTGTTGGAGGATTAGGTATTTGTGTGTGTTTGGTTTTGTATTGGTAGTATCTGTATGTGTAGAGGCTTGGAGGGGCTTTGTGCTGGGAGAGAAGCTGAGCCCTGATTAGGGGGCGGGGCTTCACTGACTAGGGGTCCTATAAAGGTAGCAGCCAGTCAGGCAGCGGCAAAGGAGCTAGCAAACAGAGCTGTAAACAGGGGAGTTTGAGTGGGAGTTCTGTTGGAGGAGAAGGTATTTGTGTGTGTTTGGTTTTGTATTGGTAGTATCTGTATGTGTAGGGGCTTTGTGCTGGGAGAGAAGCTGAGCCCTGATTAGGGGGCGGGGCTTCACTGACTAGGGGTCCTATAAAGGTAGCAGCCAGTAAGGCAGCGGCACAGACAGCTGCAGCAGCACAGGAGCTAGCAAACAGAGCTGTGAACAGGGGAGTTTGAGTGGGAGTTCTGTTGGAGGATTAGGTATTTGTGTGTGTGTGTTTTTGTATTGGTAGTATCTGTATGTGTAGAGGCTTGGAGGGGCTTTGTGCTGGGAGAGAAGCTGAGCCCTGATTAGGGGGCGGGGCTTCACTGACTAGGGGTCCTATAAAGGTAGCAGCCAGTCAGACAGCGGCTCAGGAGCTAGCAAACAGAGCTGTGAACAGGGGAGTTTGAGTGAGAGTTCTGTTGGAGGAGAAGGTATTTGTTTGTGTTTGGTTTTGTATTGGTAGTATCTGTATGTGCAGAGGCTTGGAGGGGCTTTGTGCTGGGAGAGAAGCTGAGCCCTGATTAGGGGGCGGGACTTCACTGACTAGGGGTCCTATAAAGGTAGCAGCCAGTCAGGCAGCGGCACAGACAGCTGCAGCGGCACAGGAGCTAGCAAACAGAGCTCTAAACAGGCGAGTTTGAGTGGGAGTTCTGTTGGAGGAGAAGGTATTTGTGTGTGTTTGGTTTTGTATTGGTAGTATCTGTATGTGTAGAGGCTTGGAGGGGCTTTGTGCTGGGAGAGAAGCTGAGCCCTGATTAGGGGGCGGGGCTTCACTGACTAGGGGTCCTATAAAGGTAGCAGCCAGTCAGGCAGCGGCACAGACAGCTGCAGCGGCACAGGAGCTAGCAAACAGAGCTCTAAACAGGGGAGTTTGAGTGGGAGTTCTGTTGGAGGAGAAGGTATTTGTGTGTGTGTGTTTTTGTATTGGTAGTATCTGTATGTGTAGAGGCTTTGAGGGGCTTTGTGCTTGGAGAGAAGCTGAGCCCTGATTAGGGGGCGGGGCTTCACTGACTAGGGTTCCTATAAAGGTAGCAGCCAGTCAGGCAGCGGAACAGACAGCTGCAGTGGCACAGGAGCTATCAAACAGAGCTGTAAACAGGGGAATTTGAGTGGGAGTTCTGTTGGAGGAGAAGGTATTTGTGTGTGTTTGGATTTGTATTGTCAGTATCTGTATGTGCAGGGGCTTTGTGCTGGGAGAGAAGCTGAGCCCTGATTAGGGGGCGGGGCTTCACTGACTAGGGGTCCTATAAAGGTAGCAGACAGTCAGGCAGCGGCACAGGAGCTAGCAAACAGAGCTGTAAACAGGGGAGTTTGAGTGAGAGTTCTGTTGGAGGAGAAGGTATTTGTGTGTGTTTGGTTTTGTATTGGTAGTATCTGTATGTGCAGAGGCTTGGAGGGGCTTTGTGCTGGGAGGGAAGCTGAGCCCTGATTAGGGGGCGGGGCTTCACTGACTAGGGGTCCTATAAAGATAGCAGCCAGTCAGGCATCGGAACAGATAGCTGCAGTGGCACAGGAGCTAGCAAACAGAGCTGTAAACAGGGGAGTTTGAGTGGGAGTTCTGTTGGAGGAGAAGGTATTTGTGTGTGTTTGGATTTGTATTGTCAGTATCTGTATGTGCAGGGGCTTTGTGCTGGGAGAGAAGCTGAGCCCTCATTAGGGGGCGGGGCTTCACTGACTAGGGGTCCTATAAAGGTAGCAGCCAGTCAGGCAGCGGCAAAGGAGCTAGCAAACAGAGCTGTAAACAGGGGAGTTTGAGTGGGAGTTCTGTTGGAGGAGAAGGTATTTGTGTGTGTTTGGTTTTGTATTGGTAGTATCTGTATGTGTAGGGGCTTTGTGCTGGGAGAGAAGCTGAGCCCTGATTAGGGGGCGGGGCTTCACTGACTAGGGGTCCTATAAAGGTAGCAGCCAGTCAGACAGCGGCTCAGGAGCTAGCAAACAGAGCTGTGAACAGGGGAGTTTGAGTGGGAGTTCTGTTGGAGGAGAAGGTATTTGTGTGTGTTTGGTTTTGTATTGGTAGTATCTGTATCTGCAGAGGCTTGGAGGGGCTTTGTGCTGGGAGAGAAGCTGAGCCCTGATTAGGGGGCGGGGCTTCACTGACTAGGGGTCCTATAAAGGTAGCAGCCAGTCAGGCAGCGGCACAGACAGCTGCAGCGGCACAGGAGCTAGCAAACAGAGCTCTAAACAGGGGAGTTTGAGTGGGAGTTCTGTTGGAGGAGAAGGTATTTGTGTGTGTTTGGTTTTGTATTGGTAGTATCTGTATGTGCAGAGGCTTGGAGGGGCTTTGTGCTGGGAGAGAAGCTGAGCCCTGATTAGGGGGCGGGGCTTCACTGACTAGCGGTCCTATAAAGGTAGCAGCCAGTCAGGCAGCGGCACAGACAGCTGCAGCGGCACAGGAGCTAGCAAACAGAGCTGTGAACAGGGGAGTTTGAGTGGGAGTTCTGTTGGAGGAGAAGGTATTTGTGTGTGTGTGTTTTTGTATTGGTAGTATCTGTATGTGTAGAGGCTTTGAGGGGCTTTGTGCTGGGAGAGAAGCTGAGCCCTGATTAGGGGGCGGGGCTTCACTGACTAGGGGTCCCATAAAGGTAGCAGCCAGTCAGGCAGCGGCACAGACAGCTGCAGTGGCACAGGAGCTAGCAAACAGAGCTGTAAACAGGGGAGTTTGAGTGGGAGTTCTGTTGGAGGAGAAGATATTTGTGTGTGTTCGGTTTTGTATTGGTAGTATCTGTATGTGTAGGGGCTTTGTGGTGGGAGAGAAGCTGAGCCCTGATTAGGGGGCGGGGCTTCACTGACTAGGGGTCCTCTAAAGGTAGCAGCCAGTCAGGCAGCGGCACAGACAGCTGCAGCGGCGCAGGAGCTAGCAAACAGAGCTGTAAACAGGGGAATTTGAGTGGGAGTTCTGTTGGAGGAGATGGTATTTGTGTGTGTTCGGTTTTGCATTGGTAATATCTGTATGTGTAAGGGCTTTGTGCTGGGAGAGAAGCTGAGCCCTGATTTGGGGGCGGGGCTTCACTGACTAGGGGTCCTATAAAGGTAGCAGCCAGTCAGGCAGCGGCACAGGAGCTAGCAAACAGAGCTGTTAGCAGGGGAGTTTGAGTGGGAGTTCTGTTGGAGGAGATGGTATTTGTGTGTGTTTGGATTTGTATTGTCAGTATCTGTATGTGCAGGGGCTTTGTGCTGGGAGAGAAGCTGAGCCGTGATTAGGGGGCGGGGCTTCCCTGACTAGGGGTCCTATAAATGTAGCAGCCAGTCAGGCAGCGGCAAAGGAGCTAGCAAACAGAGCTGTAAACAGGGGAGTTTGAGTGGGAGTTCTGTTGGAGGAGAAGGTATTTGTGTGTCTTTGGTTTTGTATTGGTAGTATCCGTATGTGTAGAGGCTTGGAGGGGCTAGGTGCTGCGAGAGAAGCTGAGCCCTGATTAGGGGGCGGGGCTTCACCGACTAGGGGTCCTATAAAGGTAGCAGCCAGTCAGGCAGTGGCACAGACAGCTGCAGTGGCACACGAGCTAGCAAACAGAGCTGTAAACAGGGGAGTTTGAGTGGGAGTTCTGTTGGAGGAGAAGGTATTTGTCTGTGTTTGGTTTTGCTTTGGTAGTATCTGTATGTGTAGAGGCTTGGAGGGGCTTTGTGCTGGGTGAGAAGTTGAGCCCTGATTAGGGGGCGGGGCTTCACTGACTAGGGGTCCTATAAAGGTAGCAGCCAGTCAGGCAGCGGCACAGGAGCTAGCAAACAGAGCTGTGAACAGGGGAGTTTGAGTGGGAGTTCTGTTGGAGGAGAAGGTATTTGTGTGTGTTTTTGTTTTGTAGTATCTGTATGTGTAGAGGCTTGGAGGGGCTTTGTGCTGGGAGAGAAGCTGAGCCCTGATTAGGGGGCGGGGCTTCACTGACTAGGGGTCCTATAAAGGGAGCAGCCAGTCAGGCAGCGGCACAGACAGCTGCAGTGGCACAGGAGCTAGAAAACAGAGCTCTAAACAGGGGAGTTTGAGTGGGAGTTCTGTTGGAGGAGAAGGTATTTGTGTGTGTTTGGTTTTGTATTGGTAGTATCTGTATGTGTAGAGGCTTGGAGGGGCTTTGTGCTGGGAGAGAAGCTGAGCCCTGATTAGGGGGCGGGGCTTCACTGACTTGGGGTCCTATAAAGGTAGCAGCCAGTGAGGCAGCGGCACAGGAGCTAGCAAACAGAGCTGTAAACAGGGGAGTTTTGTGGGAGTTCTGTTGGAGGAGATGGTATTTGTGTGTGTTTGGTTTTGTATTGGTAGTATCTGTATGTGTATTGGTTTGAAGGGGCTTTGTGCTTGGAGAGAAGCTGAGCCCTGATTAGGGGGCGGGGCTTCACTGACTAGGGTTCCTGTAAAGGTAGCAGCCAGTCAGGCAGCGGAACAGACAGCTGCAGCGGCACAGGAGCTAGCAAACAGAGCTGTGAACAGGGGAGTTTGAGTGGGAGTTCTGTTGGAGGATTAGGTATTTGTGTGTGTGTGTTTTTGTATTGGTAGTATCTGTATGTGTAGAGGCTTTGAGGGGCTTTGTGCTGGGAGAGAAGCTGAGCCCTGATTAGGGGGCGGGGCTTCACTGACTAGGGGTCCTATAAAGGTAGCAGACAGTCAGGCAGCGGCACAGGAGCTAGCAAACAGAGCTGTAAACAGGGGAGTTTGAGTGAGAGTTCTGCTGGAGGAGAAGGTATTTGTGTGTGTTTGGTTTTGTATTGGTAGTATCTGTATGTGTAGAGGCTTGGAGGGGCTTTGTGCTGGGAGAGAAGCTGAGCCCTGATTAGGGGGCGGGGCTTCACTGACTAGGGGTCCTATAAAGGTAGCAGCCAGTCAGGCAGCGGCACAGACAGCTGCAGCGGCACAGGAGCTAGCAAACAGAGCTCTAAACAGGGGAGTTTGAGTGGGAGTTCTGTTGGAGGAGAAGGTATTTGTGTGTGTTTGGTTTTGTATTGGTAGTATCTGTATGTGCAGAGGCTTGGAGGGGCTTTGTGCTGGGAGAGAAGCTGAACCCTGATTAGGGGGCGGGGCTTCACTGACTAGGGGTCCTATAAAGGTAGCAGCCAGTCAGGCAGCGGCACAGACAGCTGCAGCGGCACAGGAGCTAGCAAACAGAGCTCTAAACAGGGGAGTTTGAGTGGGAGTTCTGTTGGAGGAGAAGGTATTTGTGTGTGTTTGGTTTTGTATTGTCAGTATCTGTATGTGCAGGGGCTTTGTGCTGGGAGAGAAGCTGAGCCCTCATTAGGGGGCGGGGCTTCCCTGACTAGGGGTCCTATAAAGGTAGCAGCCAGTCAGGCAGCGGCAAAGGAGCTAGCAAACAGAGCTGTAAACAGGGGAGTTTGAGTGGGAGTTCTGTTGGAGGAGAAGGTATTTGTGTGTGTTTGGTTTTGTATTGGTAGTATCTATATGTGTAGGGACTTTGTGCTGGGAGAGAAGCTGAGCCCTGATTAGGGGGCGGGGCTTCACTGACTAGGGGTCCTATAAAGGTAGCAGCCAGTCAGGCAGCGGCACAGGAGCTAGCCAACAGAGCTGTGAACGGGGGAGTTTGAGTGGGAGTTCTGTTGGAGGAGAAGGTATTTGTCTCTGTTTTTGTATTGGTATTACCTGTATGTGTAGAGGCTTGGAGGGGCTTTGTGCTGGGAGAGAAGCTGGGCCCTGATCAGGGGGCGGGGCTTCACTGACTTGGGGTCCTATAAAGGTAGCAGCCAGTCAGGCATCGGCACAGACAGCTGCAGCGGCACAGGAGCTAGCAAACAGAGCTGTAAACAGGGGAGTTTGAGTGGGAGTTCTGTTGGAGGAGATGGTATTTGTGTGTGTTTGGTTTTGTATTGGTAGTATCTGTATGTGTAGGGGTTTGGCGGGGCTTTGTGCTTGGAGAGAAGCTGAGCCCTGATTAGGGGACGGGGCTTCACTGACTAGGGGTCCTATAAAGGTAGCAGCCAGTCAGGCAGCGGAACAGACAGCTGCAGCGGCAGACGACCTAGCAAACAGAGCTGTAAACAGGGGAGTTTGAGTGGGAGTTCTGTTGGAGGAGAAGGTATTTGTCTGTGTTTGGTTTTGCTTTGGTAGTATCTGTAAGAGTAGAGGCTTGGAGGGGCTTTGTGCTGGGAGAGAAGTTGACCCCTGATTAGGGGGCGGGCCTTCACTGACTAGGGGTCCTATAAAGGTAGCAGCCAGTAAGGCAGCGGCACAGGAGCTAGCAAACAGAACTGTAGACAGGGGAGTTTGAGTGAGAGTTCTGTTGGAGGAGAAGGTATTTGTGTGTGTTTGGTTTTGTATTGGTAGTATCTGTATGTGTAGAGGCTGGGAGGGGCTTTGTGCTGGGAGAGAAGCTGAGCCCTGATTAGGGGGCGGGGCTTCACTGACTAGGGGTCCTATAAAGGTAGCAGCCAGTCAGGCAGCGGCAAAGGAGCTAGCAAACAGAGCTGTAAACAGGGGAGTTTGAGTGGGAGTTCTGTTGGAGGAGAAGGTATTTGTGTGTGTTTGGTTTTGTATTGGTAGTATCTGTATGTGTAGGGGCTTTGTGCTGGGAGAGAAGCTGAGCCCTGATTATGGGGCGGGGCTTCACTGACTAGGGGTCCTATAAAGGTAGCAGCCAGTCAGACAGCGGATCAGGAGCTAGCAAACAGAGCTGTGAACAGGGGAGTTTGAGTGGGAGTTCTGTTGGAGGAGAAGGTATTTGTGTCTTTGGTTTTGTATTGGTAGTATCCGTATGTGTGGAGGCTTGGAGGGGCTAGGTGCTGCGAGAGAAGCTGAGCCCTGATTAGGGGGCGGGGCTTCACCGACTAGGGGTCCTATAAAGGTAGCAGCCAGTCAGGCAGTGGCACAGACAGCTGCAGTGGCACACGAGCTAGCAAACAGAGCTGTAAAGAGGGGAGTTTGAGTTGGAGTTCTGTTGGAGGAGAAGGTATTTGTCTGTGTTTGGTTTTGCTTTGGTAGTATCTGTATGTGTAGAGGCTTGGAGGGGCTTTGTGCTGGGTGAGAAGTTGAGCCCTGATTAGGGGGCGGGGCTTCACTGACTAGGGGTCCTATAAAGGTAGCAGCCAGTCAGGCAGCGGCACAGGAGCTAGCAAACAGAGCTGTGAACAGGGGAGTTTGAGTGGGAGTTCTGTTGGAGGAGAAGGTATTTGTGTGTTTTTGTTTTGTAGTATCTGTATGTGTAGAGGCTTGGAGGGGCTTTGTGCTGGGAGAGAAGCTGAGCCCTGATTAGGGGGCGGGGCTTCACTGACTAGGGTTCCTGTAAAGGTAGCAGCCAGTCAGGCAGCGGAACAGACAGCTGCAGCGGCACAGGAGCTAGCAAACAGAGCTGTGAACAGGGGAGTTTGAGTGGGAGTTCTGTTGGAGGATTAGGTATTTGTGTGTGTGTGTTTTTGTATTGGTAGTATCTGTATGTGTAGAGGCTTTGAGGGGCTTTGTGCTGGGAGAGAAGCTGAGCCCTGATTAGGGGGCGGGGCTTCACTGACTAGGGGTCCTATAAAGGTAGCAGACAGTCAGGCAGCGGCACAGGAGCTAGCAAACAGAGCTGTAAACAGGGGAGTTTGAGTGAGAGTTCTGCTGGAGGAGAAGGTATTTGTGTGTGTTTGGTTTTGTATTGGTAGTATCTGTATGTGTAGAGGCTTGGAGGGGCTTTGTGCTGGGAGAGAAGCTGAGCCCTGACTAGGGGGCGGGGCTTCACTGACTAGGGGTCCTATAAAGGTAGCAGCCAGTCAGGCAGCGGCACAGACAGCTGCAGCGGCACAGGAGCTAGCAAACAGAGCTCTAAACAGGGGAGTTTGAGTGGGAGTTCTGTTGGAGGAGAAGGTATTTGTGTGTGTTTGGTTTTGTATTGGTAGTATCTGTATGTGCAGAGGCTTGGAGGGGCTTTGTGCTGGGAGAGAAGCTGAACCCTGATTAGGGGGCGGGGCTTCACTGACTAGGGGTCCTATAAAGGTAGCAGCCAGTCAGGCAGCGGCACAGACAGCTGCAGCGGCACAGGAGCTAGCAAACAGAGCTCTAAACAGGGGAGTTTGAGTGGGAGTTCTGTTGGAGGAGAAGGTATTTGTGTGTGTTTGGTTTTGTATTGTCAGTATCTGTATGTGCAGGGGCTTTGTGCTGGGAGAGAAGCTGAGCCCTCATTAGGGGGCGGGGCTTCCCTGACTAGGGGTCCTATAAAGGTAGCAGCCAGTCAGGCAGCGGCAAAGGAGCTAGCAAACAGAGCTGTAAACAGGGGAGTTTGAGTGGGAGTTCTGTTGGAGGAGAAGGTATTTGTGTGTGTTTGGTTTTGTATTGGTAGTATCTATATGTGTAGGGACTTTGTGCTGGGAGAGAAGCTGAGCCCTGATTAGGGGGCGGGGCTTCACTGACTAGGGGTCCTATAAAGGTAGCAGCCAGTCAGGCAGCGGCACAGGAGCTAGCCAACAGAGCTGTGAACGGGGGAGTTTGAGTGGGAGTTCTGTTGGAGGAGAAGGTATTTGTCTCTGTTTTTGTATTGGTATTACCTGTATGTGTAGAGGCTTGGAGGGGCTTTGTGCTGGGAGAGAAGCTGGGCCCTGATCAGGGGGCGGGGCTTCACTGACTTGGGGTCCTATAAAGGTAGCAGCCAGTCAGGCATCGGCACAGACAGCTGCAGCGGCACAGGAGCTAGCAAACAGAGCTGTAAACAGGGGAGTTTGAGTGGGAGTTCTGTTGGAGGAGATGGTATTTGTGTGTGTTTGGTTTTGTATTGGTAGTATCTGTATGTGTAGGGGTTTGGCGGGGCTTTGTGCTTGGAGAGAAGCTGAGCCCTGATTAGGGGACGGGGCTTCACTGACTAGGGGTCCTATAAAGGTAGCAGCCAGTCAGGCAGCGGAACAGACAGCTGCAGCGGCAGACGACCTAGCAAACAGAGCTGTAAACAGGGGAGTTTGAGTGGGAGTTCTGTTGGAGGAGAAGGTATTTGTCTGTGTTTGGTTTTGCTTTGGTAGTATCTGTAAGAGTAGAGGCTTGGAGGGGCTTTGTGCTGGGAGAGAAGTTGACCCCTGATTAGGGGGCGGGCCTTCACTGACTAGGGGTCCTATAAAGGTAGCAGCCAGTAAGGCAGCGGCACAGGAGCTAGCAAACAGAACTGTAGACAGGGGAGTTTGAGTGAGAGTTCTGTTGGAGGAGAAGGTATTTGTGTGTGTTTGGTTTTGTATTGGTAGTATCTGTATGTGTAGAGGCTTGGAGGGGCTTTGTGCTGGGAGAGAAGCTGAGCCCTGATTAGGGGGCGGGGCTTCACTGACTAGGGGTCCTATAAAGGTAGCAGCCAGTCAGGCAGCGGCAAAGGAGCTAGCAAACAGAGCTGTAAACAGGGGAGTTTGAGTGGGAGTTCTGTTGGAGGAGAAGGTATTTGTGTGTGTTTGGTTTTGTATTGGTAGTATCTGTATGTGTAGGGGCTTTGTGCTGGGAGAGAAGCTGAGCCCTGATTATGGGGCGGGGCTTCACTGACTAGGGGTCCTATAAAGGTAGCAGCCAGTCAGACAGCGGATCAGGAGCTAGCAAACAGAGCTGTGAACAGGGGAGTTTGAGTGGGAGTTCTGTTGGAGGAGAAGGTATTTGTGTCTTTGGTTTTGTATTGGTAGTATCCGTATGTGTGGAGGCTTGGAGGGGCTAGGTGCTGCGAGAGAAGCTGAGCCCTGATTAGGGGGCGGGGCTTCACCGACTAGGGGTCCTATAAAGGTAGCAGCCAGTCAGGCAGTGGCACAGACAGCTGCAGTGGCACACGAGCTAGCAAACAGAGCTGTAAAGAGGGGAGTTTGAGTTGGAGTTCTGTTGGAGGAGAAGGTATTTGTCTGTGTTTGGTTTTGCTTTGGTAGTATCTGTATGTGTAGAGGCTTGGAGGGGCTTTGTGCTGGGTGAGAAGTTGAGCCCTGATTAGGGGGCGGGGCTTCACTGACTAGGGGTCCTATAAAGGTAGCAGCCAGTCAGGCAGCGGCACAGGAGCTAGCAAACAGAGCTGTGAACAGGGGAGTTTGAGTGGGAGTTCTGTTGGAGGAGAAGGTATTTGTGTGTTTTTGTTTTGTAGTATCTGTATGTGTAGAGGCTTGGAGGGGCTTTGTGCTGGGAGAGAAGCTGAGCCCTGATTAGGGGGCGGGGCTTCACTGACTAGGGTTCCTGTAAAGGTAGCAGCCAGTCAGGCAGCGGAACAGACAGCTGCAGCGGCACAGGAGCTAGCAAACAGAGCTGTGAACAGGGGAGTTTGAGTGGGAGTTCTGTTGGAGGATTAGGTATTTGTGTGTGTGTGTTTTTGTATTGGTAGTATCTGTATGTGTAGAGGCTTTGAGGGGCTTTGTGCTGGGAGAGAAGCTGAGCCCTGATTAGGGGGCGGGGCTTCACTGACTAGGGGTCCTATAAAGGTAGCAGACAGTCAGGCAGCGGCACAGGAGCTAGCAAACAGAGCTGTAAACAGGGGAGTTTGAGTGAGAGTTCTGCTGGAGGAGAAGGTATTTGTGTGTGTTTGGTTTTGTATTGGTAGTATCTGTATGTGTAGAGGCTTGGAGGGGCTTTGTGCTGGGAGAGAAGCTGAGCCCTGACTAGGGGGCGGGGCTTCACTGACTAGGGGTCCTATAAAGGTAGCAGCCAGTCAGGCAGCGGCACAGACAGCTGCAGCGGCACAGGAGCTAGCAAACAGAGCTCTAAACAGGGGAGTTTGAGTGGGAGTTCTGTTGGAGGAGAAGGTATTTGTGTGTGTTTGGTTTTGTATTGGTAGTATCTGTATGTGCAGAGGCTTGGAGGGGCTTTGTGCTGGGAGAGAAGCTGAACCCTGATTAGGGGGCGGGGCTTCACTGACTAGGGGTCCTATAAAGGTAGCAGCCAGTCAGGCAGCGGCACAGACAGCTGCAGCGGCACAGGAGCTAGCAAACAGAGCTCTAAACAGGGGAGTTTGAGTGGGAGTTCTGTTGGAGGAGAAGGTATTTGTGTGTGTTTGGTTTTGTATTGTCAGTATCTGTATGTGCAGGGGCTTTGTGCTGGGAGAGAAGCTGAGCCCTCATTAGGGGGCGGGGCTTCCCTGACTAGGGGTCCTATAAAGGTAGCAGCCAGTCAGGCAGCGGCAAAGGAGCTAGCAAACAGAGCTGTAAACAGGGGAGTTTGAGTGGGAGTTCTGTTGGAGGAGAAGGTATTTGTGTGTGTTTGGTTTTGTATTGGTAGTATCTATATGTGTAGGGACTTTGTGCTGGGAGAGAAGCTGAGCCCTGATTAGGGGGCGGGGCTTCACTGACTAGGGGTCCTATAAAGGTAGCAGCCAGTCAGGCAGCGGCACAGGAGCTAGCCAACAGAGCTGTGAACGGGGGAGTTTGAGTGGGAGTTCTGTTGGAGGAGAAGGTATTTGTCTCTGTTTTTGTATTGGTATTACCTGTATGTGTAGAGGCTTGGAGGGGCTTTGTGCTGGGAGAGAAGCTGGGCCCTGATCAGGGGGCGGGGCTTCACTGACTTGGGGTCCTATAAAGGTAGCAGCCAGTCAGGCATCGGCACAGACAGCTGCAGCGGCACAGGAGCTAGCAAACAGAGCTGTAAACAGGGGAGTTTGAGTGGGAGTTCTGTTGGAGGAGATGGTATTTGTGTGTGTTTGGTTTTGTATTGGTAGTATCTGTATGTGTAGGGGTTTGGCGGGGCTTTGTGCTTGGAGAGAAGCTGAGCCCTGATTAGGGGACGGGGCTTCACTGACTAGGGGTCCTATAAAGGTAGCAGCCAGTCAGGCAGCGGAACAGACAGCTGCAGCGGCAGACGACCTAGCAAACAGAGCTGTAAACAGGGGAGTTTGAGTGGGAGTTCTGTTGGAGGAGAAGGTATTTGTCTGTGTTTGGTTTTGCTTTGGTAGTATCTGTAAGAGTAGAGGCTTGGAGGGGCTTTGTGCTGGGAGAGAAGTTGACCCCTGATTAGGGGGCGGGCCTTCACTGACTAGGGGTCCTATAAAGGTAGCAGCCAGTAAGGCAGCGGCACAGGAGCTAGCAAACAGAACTGTAGACAGGGGAGTTTGAGTGAGAGTTCTGTTGGAGGAGAAGGTATTTGTGTGTGTTTGGTTTTGTATTGGTAGTATCTGTATGTGTAGAGGCTTGGAGGGGCTTTGTGCTGGGAGAGAAGCTGAGCCCTGATTAGGGGGCGGGGCTTCACTGACTAGGGGTCCTATAAAGGTAGCAGCCAGTCAGGCAGCGGCAAAGGAGCTAGCAAACAGAGCTGTAAACAGGGGAGTTTGAGTGGGAGTTCTGTTGGAGGAGAAGGTATTTGTGTGTGTTTGGTTTTGTATTGGTAGTATCTGTATGTGTAGGGGCTTTGTGCTGGGAGAGAAGCTGAGCCCTGATTATGGGGCGGGGCTTCACTGACTAGGGGTCCTATAAAGGTAGCAGCCAGTCAGACAGCGGATCAGGAGCTAGCAAACAGAGCTGTGAACAGGGGAGTTTGAGTGGGAGTTCTGTTGGAGGAGAAGGTATTTGTGTCTTTGGTTTTGTATTGGTAGTATCCGTATGTGTGGAGGCTTGGAGGGGCTAGGTGCTGCGAGAGAAGCTGAGCCCTGATTAGGGGGCGGGGCTTCACCGACTAGGGGTCCTATAAAGGTAGCAGCCAGTCAGGCAGTGGCACAGACAGCTGCAGTGGCACACGAGCTAGCAAACAGAGCTGTAAAGAGGGGAGTTTGAGTTGGAGTTCTGTTGGAGGAGAAGGTATTTGTCTGTGTTTGGTTTTGCTTTGGTAGTATCTGTATGTGTAGAGGCTTGGAGGGGCTTTGTGCTGGGTGAGAAGTTGAGCCCTGATTAGGGGGCGGGGCTTCACTGACTAGGGGTCCTATAAAGGTAGCAGCCAGTCAGGCAGCGGCACAGGAGCTAGCAAACAGAGCTGTGAACAGGGGAGTTTGAGTGGGAGTTCTGTTGGAGGAGAAGGTATTTGTGTGTTTTTGTTTTGTAGTATCTGTATGTGTAGAGGCTTGGAGGGGCTTTGTGCTGGGAGAGAAGCTGAGCCCTGATTAGGGGGCGGGGCTTCACTGACTAGGGGTCCTATAAAGGGAGCAGCCAGTCAGGCAGCGGCACAGACAGCTGCAGTGGCACAGGAGCTAGAAAACAGAGCTCTAAACAGGGGAGTTTGAGTGGGAGTTCTGTTGGAGGAGAAGGTATTTGTGTGTGTTTGGTTTTGTATTGGTAGTATCTGTATGTGTAGAGGCTTGGAGGGGCTTTGTGGTGGGAGAGAAGCTGAGCCCTGATTAGGGGGCGGGGCTTCACTGACTTGGGGTCCTATAAAGGTAGCAGCCAGTCAGGCAGCGGCACAGGAGCTAGCAAACAGAGCTGTAAACAGGGGAGTATGAGTGGGAGTTCTGTTGGAAGAGAAGGTATTTGTGTGTGTTTGGTTTTGTATTGGTAGTATCTGTATGTGTAGGGGCTTTGTGCTGGGAGAGAAGCTGAGCCCTGATTAGGGGGCGGGGCTTCACTGACTTGGGGTCGTATAAAGGTAGCAGCCAGTGAGGCAGCGGCACAGGAGCTAGCAAACAGAGCTGTAAACAGGGGAGTTTTGTGGGAGTTCTGTTGGAGGAGATGGTATTTGTGAGTGTTTGGTTTTGTATTGGTAGTATCTGTATGTGTATTGGTTTGAAGGGGCTTTGTGCTTGGAGAGAAGCTGAGCCCTGATTAGGGGGCGGGGCTTCACTGACTAGGGTTCCTGTAAAGGTAGCAGCCAGTCAGGCAGCGGAACAGACAGCTGCAGCGGCACAGGAGCTAGCGAACAGAGCTGTGAACAGGGGAGTTTGAGTGGGAGTTCTGTTGGAGGATTAGGTATTTGTGTGTGTGTGTTTTTGTATTGGTAGTATCTGTGTGTGTAGAGGCTTTGAGGGGCTTTGTGCTTGGAGAGAAGCTGAGCCCTGATTAGGGGGCGGGGCTTCACTGACTTGGGGTCCTATAAAGGTAGCAGCCAGTCAGGCATCGGCACAGACAGCTGCAGCGGCACAGGAGCTAGCAAACAGAGCTGTAAACAGGGGAGTTTGAGTGGGAGTTCTGTTGGAGGAGATGGTATTTGTGTGTGTTTGGTTTTGTATTGGTAGTATCTGTATGTGTAGGGGTTTGGCGGGGCTTTGTGCTTGGAGAGAAGCTGAGCCCTGATTAGGGGACGGGGCTTCACTGACTAGGGGTCCTATAAAGGTAGCAGCCAGTCAGGCAGCGGAACAGACAGCTGCAGCGGCAGACGACATAGCAAACAGAGCTGTAAACAGGGGAGTTTGAGTGGGAGTTCTGTTGGAGGAGAAGGTATTTGTCTGTGTTTGGTTTTGCTTTGGTAGTATCTGTAAGAGTAGAGGCTTGGAGGGGCTTTGTGCTGGGAGAGAAGTTGACCCCTGATTAGGGGGCGGGCCTTCACTGACTAGGGGTCCTATAAAGGTAGCAGCAAGTAAGGCAGCGGCACAGACAGCTGCAGCGGCACAGGAGCTAGCAAACAGAGCTGTGAACAGGGGAGTTTGAGTGGGAGTTCTGTTGGAGGATTAGGTATTTGTGTGTGTGTGTTTTTGTATTGGTAGTATCTGTATGTGTAGAGGCTTTGAGGGGCTTTGTGCTGGGAGAGAAGCTGAGCCCTGATTAGGGGGCGGGGCTTCACTGACTAGGGGTCCTATAAAGGTAGCAGACAGTCAGGCAGCGGCACAGGAGCTAGCAAACAGAACTGTAAACAGGGGAGTTTGAGTGAGAGTTCTGTTGGAGGAGAAGGTATTTGTGTGTGTTTGGTTTTGTATTGGTAGTATCTGTATGTGTAGAGGCTTGGAGGGGCTTTGTGCTGGGAGAGAAGCTGAGCCCTGATTAGGGGGCGGGGCTTCACTGACTAGGGGTCCTATAAAGGTAGCAGCCAGTCAGGCAGCGGCAAAGGAGCTAGCAAACAGAGCTGTAAACAGGGGAGTTTGAGTGGGAGTTCTGTTGGAGGAGAAGGTATTTGTGTGTGTTTGGTTTTGTATTGGTAGTATCAGTATGTGTAGGGGCTTTGTGCTGGGAGAGAAGCTGAGCCCTGATTAGGGGGCGGGGCTTCACTGACTAGGGGTCCTATAAAGGTAGCAGCCAGTCAGACAGCGGCTCAGGAGCTAGCAAACAGAGCTGTGAACAGGGGAGTTTGAGTGGGAGTTCTGTTGGAGGAGAAGGTATTTGTGTGTGTTTGGTTTTGTATTGGTAGTATCTGTATGTGCAGAGGCTTGGAGGGGCTTTGTGCTGGGAGAGAAGCTGAGCCCTGATTAGGGGGCGGGGCTTCACTGACTAGGGGTCCTATAAAGGTAGCAGCCAGTCAGGCAGCGGCACAGACAGCTGCAGCGGCACAGGAGCTAGCAAACAGAGCTCTAAACAGGGGAGTTTGAGTGGGAGTTCTGTTGGAGGAGAAGGTATTTGTGTGTGTTTGGTTTTGTATTGGTAGTATCTGTATGTGTAGAGGCTTGGAGGGGCTTTGTGCTGGGAGAGAAGCTGAGCCCTGATTAGGGGGCGGGGCTTCACTGACTAGGGGTCCTATAAAGGTAGCAGCCAGTCAGGCAGCGGCACAGACAGCTGCAGCGGCACAGGAGCTAGCAAACAGAGGTGTGAACAGGGGAGTTTGAGTGGGAGTTCTGTTGGAGGAGAAGGTATTTGTGTGTGTTTGGTTTTGTATTGGTAATATCTGTATGTGTAAGGGCTTTGTGCTGGGAGAGAAGCTGAGCCCTGATTTGGGGGCGGGGCTTCACTGACTAGGGTTCCTGTAAAGGTAGCAGCCAGTCAGGCAGCGGAACAGACAGCTGCAGTGGCACAGGAGCTATCAAACAGAGCTGTAAACAGGGGAGTTTGAGTGGGAGAGTTGGAGTTGGAGGAGAAGGTATTTGTGTGTGTTTGGATTTGTATTGTCAGTATCTGTATGTGCAGGGGCTTTGTGCTGGGAGAGAAGCTGAGCCCTCATTAGGGGGCGGGGCTTCCCTGACTAGGGGTCCTATAAAGGTAGCAGCCAGTCAGGCAGCGGCAAAGGAGCTAGCAAACAGAGCTGTAAACAGGGGAGTTTGAGTGGGAGTTCTGTTGGAGGAGAAGGTATTTGTGTGTGTTTGGTTTTGTATTGGTAGTATCTGTATGTGTAGGGGCTTTGTGCTGGGAGAGAAGCTGAGCCCTGATTAGGGGGCGGGGCTTCACTGACTAGGGGTCCTATAAAGGTAGCAGCCAGTCAGGCAGCGGCACAGGAGCTAGCCAACAGAGCTGTGAACGGGGGAGTTTGAGTGGGAGTTCTGTTGGAGGAGAAGGTATTTGTCTCTGTTTTTGTATTGGTATTATCTGTATGTGTAGAGGCTTGGAGGGGCTTTGTGCTGGGAGAGAAGCTGGGCCCTGATCAGGGGGCGGGGCTTCACTGACTTGGGGTCCTATAAAGGTAGCAGCCAGTCAGGCATCGGCACAGACAGCTGCAGCGGCACAGGAGCTAGCAAACAGAGCTGTAAACAGGGGAGTTTGAGTGGGAGTTCTGTTGGAGGAGATGGTATTTGTGTGTGTTTGGTTTTGTATTGGTAGTATCTGTATGTGTAGGGGTTTGGCGGGGCTTTGTGCTTGGAGAGAAGCTGAGCCCTGATTAGGGGACGGGGCTTCACTGACTAGGGGTCCTATAAAGGTAGCAGCCAGTCAGGCAGCGGAACAGACAGCTGCAGCGGCAGACGACCTAGCAAACAGAGCTGTAAACAGGGGAGTTTGAGTGGGAGTTCTGTTGGAGGAGAAGGTATTTGTCTGTGTTTGGTTTTGCTTTGGTAGTATCTGTATGTGTAGAGGCTTTGAGGGGCTTTGTGCTGGGAGAGAAGCTGAGCCCTGATTAGGGGGCGGGGCTTCACTGACTAGGGGTCCTATAAAGGTAGCAGACAGTCAGGCAGCGGCACAGGAGCTAGCAAACAGAACTGTAAACAGGGGAGTTTGAGTGAGAGTTCTGTTGGAGGAGAAGGTATTTGTGTGTGTTTGGTTTTGTATTGGTAGTATCTGTATGTGTAGAGGCTTGGAGGGGCTTTGTGCTGGGAGAGAAGCTGAGCCCTGATTAGGGGGCGGGGCTTCACTGACTAGGGGTCCTATAAAGGTAGCAGCCAGTCAGGCAGCGGCAAAGGAGCTAGCAAACAGGGCTGTAAACAGGGGAGTTTGAGTGGGAGTTCTGTTGGAGGAGAAGGTATTTGTGTGTGTTTGGTTTTGTATTGGTAGTATCTGTATGTGTAGGGGCTTTGTGCTGGGAGAGAAGCTGAGCCCTGATTAGGGGGCGGGCTTCACTGACTAGGGGTCCTATAAAGGTAGCAGCCAGTCAGACAGCGGCTCAGGAGCTAGCAAACAGAGCTGTGAACAGGGGAGTCTGAGTGGGAGTTCTGTTGGAGGAGAAGGTATTTGTGTGTGTTTGGTTTTGTATTGGTAGTATCTGTATGTGCAGAGGCTTGGAGGGGCTTTGTGCTGGGAGAGAAGCTGAGCCCTGATTAGGGGGCGGGGCTTCACTGACTAGGGGTCCTATAAAGGTAGCAGCCACTCAGGCAGCGGCACAGACAGCTGCAGCGGCACAGGAGCTAGCAAACAGAGCTGTAAGCAGGGGAGTTTGAGTGGGAGTTCTGTTGGAGGAGATGGTATTTGTGTGTGTTTGGTTTTGTATTGGTAGTATCTGTATGTGTATTGGTTTGAAGGGGCTTTGTGCTTGGAGAGAAGCTGAGCCGTGATTAGGGGGCGGGGCTTCACTGACTAGGGTTCCTGTAAAGGTAGCAGCCAGTCAGGCAGCGGAACAGACAGCTGCAGTGGCACAGGAGCTATCAAACAGAGCTGTAAACAGGGGAGTTTGAGTGGGAGTTCTGTTGGAGGAGAAGGTATTTGTGTGTGTTTGGTTTTGTATTGGTAGTATCTGTATGTGTAGGGGCTTTGTGCTGGGAGAGAAGCTGAGCCCTGATTAGGGGGCGGGGCTTCACTGACTAGGGGTCCTATAAAGGTAGCAGCCAGTCAGGCAGCAGCACAGGAGCTAGCAAACAGAGCTGTGAAAGGGGGAGTTTGAGTGGGAGTTCTGTTGGAGGAGAAGGTATTTGTCTGTGTTTTTGTATTGGTATTATCTGTATGTGTAGAGGCTTGGAGGGGCTTTGTGCTGGGAGAGAAGCTGGGCCCTGATCAGGGGGCGGGGCTTCACTGTCTAGGGGTCCTATAAAGGTAGCAGCCAGTCAGGCATCGGCACAGACAGCTGCAGCGGCACAGGAGCTAGCAAACAGAGCTGTAAACAGGGGAGTTTGAGTGGGAGTTCTGTTGGAGGAGATGGTATTTGTGTGTGTTTGGTTTTGTATTGGTAGTATCTGTATGTGTAGGGGTTTGGCGGGGCTTTGTGCTTGGAGAGAAGCTGAGCCCTGATTAGGGGACGGGGCTTCCCTGACTAGGGGTCCTATAAAGGTAGCAGCCAGTCAGGCAGCGGAACAGACAGCTGCAGCGGCAGACGACCTAGCAAACAGAGCTGTAAACAGGGGAGTTTGAGTGGGAGTTCTGTTGGAGGAGAAGGTATTTGTCTGTGTTTGGTTTTGCTTTGGTAGTATCTGTAAGAGTAGAGGCTTGGAGGGTCTTCGTGCTGGGAGAGAAGTTGACCCCTGATTAGGGGGCGGAGCTTCACTGACTAGGGGTCCTATAAAGGTAGCAGCCAGTCAGGCAGCGGCACAGGAGCTAGCAAACAGAGCTGTGAACAGGGGAGTTTGAGTGGGAGTCCTGTTGGAGGAGAAGGTATTTGTGAGTGTTTGGTTTTGCATTGGTAGTATCTGTATGTGTAGAGGCTTGGAGGGGCTTTGTGCTGGGAGAGAAGCTGAGCCCTGATTAGGGGGCGGGGCTTGACTGACTAGGGGTCCTATAAAGGTAGCAGCCAGTCAGGCAGCGACTAAGACAGCTGCAGCGGCACAGGAGCTAGCAAACAGAGCTGTAAACAGGGGAGTTGGAGTTCTGTTGGAGGAGAAGGTATTTGTGTGTGTTTGGATTTGTATTGTCAGTATCTGTATGTGCAGGGGCTTTGTGCTGGGAGAGAAGCTGAGCCCTGATTAGGGGGCGGGGCATCACTGACTTGGGGTCCTATAAAGGTAGCAGCCAGTCAGGCATCGGCACAGACAGCTGCAGCGGCACAGGAGATAGCAAACAGAGCTGTAAGCAGGGGAGTTTGAGTGGGAGTTCTGTTGGAGGAGAAGGTATTTGTGTGTGTTTGGTTTTGTATTTGGTAGTATCTGTATGTGTAGAGGCTTGGAGGGGCTTTGTGCTGGGAGAGAAGCTGAACATTGATTAGGGGGCGGGGCTTCACAGACTAGGGGTCCTATAAAGGTAGCAGCCAGTCAGGCAGCGGCACAGGAGCTAGCAAACAGATCTGTGAACAGGGGAGTTTGAGTGGGAGTCCTGTTGGAGGAGAAGGTATTTCTGAGTGTTTGGTTTTGCATTGGTAGTATCTGTATGTGTAGAGGCTTGGAGGGGCTTTGTGCTGGGAGAGAAGCTGAGCCCTGATTACGGGGCGGGGCTTCACTGACTAGGGTTCCTGTAAAGGTAGCAGCCAGTCAGGCAGCGGAACAGACAGCTGCAGTGGCACAGGAGCTATCAAACAGAGCTGTAAACAGGGGAGTTTGAGTGGGAGTTCTGTTGGAGGAGAAGGTATTTGTGTGTGTTTGGTTTTGTATTGGTAGTATCTGTATGTGTAGGGGCTTTGTGCTGGGAGAGAAGCTGAGCCCTGATTAGGGGGCGGGGCTTCACTGACTAGGGGTCCTATAAAGGTAGCAGCCAGTCAGACAGCGGCTCAGGAGCTAGCAAACAGAGCTGTGAACAGGGGAGTTTGAGTGGGAGTTCTGTTGGAGGAGAAGGTATTTGTGTGTTTGGTTTTGTATTGGTAGTATCCGTATGTGTAGAGGCTTGGAGGGGCTAGGTGCTGCGAGAGAAGCTGAGCCCTGATTAGGGGGCGGGGCTTCACTGACTAGGGGTCCTATAAAGGTAGCAGCCAGTCAGGCAGCAGCACAGGAGCTAGCAAACAGAGCTGTGAAAGGGGGAGTTTGAGTGGGAGTTCTGTTGGAGGAGAAGGTATTTGTCTGTGTTTTTGTATTGGTATTATCTGTATGTGTAGAGGCTTGGAGGGGCTTTGTGCTGGGAGAGAAGCTGGGCCCTGATCAGGGGGCGGGGCTTCACTGTCTAGGGGTCCTATAAAGGTAGCAGCCAGTCAGGCATCGGCACAGACAGCTGCAGCGGCACAGGAGCTAGCAAACAGAGCTGTAAACAGGGGAGTTTGAGTGGGAGTTCTGTTGGAGGAGATGGTATTTGTGTGTGTTTGGTTTTGTATTGGTAGTATCTGTATGTGTAGGGGTTTGGCGGGGCTTTGTGCTTGGAGAGAAGCTGAGCCCTGATTAGGGGACGGGGCTTCCCTGACTAGGGGTCCTATAAAGGTAGCAGCCAGTCAGGCAGCGACTAAGACAGCTGCAGCGGCACAGGAGCTAGCAAACAGAGCTGTAAACAGGGGAGTTTGAGTGGGAGTCCTGTTGGAGGAGAAGGTATTTGTGAGTGTTTCGTTTTGCATTGGTAGTATCTGTATGTGTAGAGGCTTGGAGGGGCTTTGTGCTGGGAGAGAAGCTGAGCCCTGATTAGGGGGCGGGGCTTGACTGACTAGGGGTCCTATAAAGGTAGCAGCCAGTCAGGCAGCGACTAAGACAGCTGCAGCGGCACAGGAGCTAGCAAACAGAGCTGTAAACAGGGGAGTTTGAGTGGGAGTTCTGTTGGAGGAGAAGGTATTTGTGTGTGTTTGGTTTTGTATTGGTAGTATCTGTATGTGTAGGGGCTTTGTGCTGGGAGAGAAGCTGAACCCTGATTAGGGGGCGGGGCTTCCCTGACTAGGGGTCTTATAAAGGTAGCAGCCAGTCAGGCAGCAGCACAGGAGCAAGCAAACAGAGCTGTGAACGGGGGAGTTTGAGTGGGAGTTCTGTTGGAGGAGAAGGTATTTGTCTGTGTTTTTGTATTGGTATTATCTGTATGTGTAGAGGCTTGGAGGGGCTTTGTGCTGGGAGAGAAGCTGGGCCCTGATCAGGGGGCGGGGCTTCACTGACTAGGGGTCCTATAAAGGTAGCAGCCAGTCAGGCAGCGGCACAGACAGCTGCAGCGGCACAGGAGCTAGCAAACAGGGCTGTGAACAGGGGAGTTTGAGTGGGAGTTCTGTTGGAGGAGAAGGTATTTGTGTGTGTGTGTTTTTGTATTGGTAGTATCTGTATGTGTAGAGGCTTTGAGGGGCTTTGTGCTGGGAGAGAAGCTGAGCCCTGATTAGGGGGCGGGGCTTCACTGACTAGGGGTCCTATAAAGGTAGCAGCCAGTCAGGCAGCGGCACAGACAGCTGCAGCGGCACAGGAGCTAGCAAACAGAGCTGTAAACAGGGGAATTTGAGTGGGAGTTCTGTTGGAGGAGATGGTATTTGTGTGTGTTTGGTTTTGTATTGGTAGTATCTGTATGTGTATTGGTTTGAAGGGGCTTTGTGCTTGGAGAGAAGCTGAGCCCTGATTAGGGGGCGGGGCTTCACTGACTAGGGTTCCTATAAAGGTAGCAGCCAGTCAGGCAGCGGAACAGACAGCTGCAGTGGCACAGGAGGTATCAAACAGAGCTGTAAACAGGGGAATTTGAGTGGGAGTTCTGTTGGAGGAGAAGGTATTTGTGTGTGTTTGGATTTGTATTGTCAGTATCTGTATGTGCAGGGGCTTTGTGCTGGGAGAGAAGCTGAGCCCTGATTAGGGGGCGGGGCTTCACTGACTAGGGGTCCTACAAAGGTAGCAGACAGTCAGGCAGCGGCACAGGAGCTAGCAAACAGAGCTGTAAACAGGGGAGTTTGAGTGAGAGTTCTGTTGGAGGAGAAGGTATTTGTGTGTGTTTGGTTTTGTATTGGTAGTATCTGTATGTGCAGAGGCTTGGAGGGGCTTTGTGCTGGGAGGGAATCTGAGCCCTGATTAGGGGGCGGGGCTTCACTGACTAGGGGTCCTATAAAGTAGCAGCCAGTCAGGCATCGGCACAGACAGCTGCAGCGGCACAGGAGCTAGCAAACAGAGCTGTAAACAGGGGAGTTTGAGTGGGAGTTCTGTTGGAGGAGAAGGTATTTGTGTGTGTTTGGTTTTGTATTGGTAGTATCTGTATGTGTATTGGTTTGAAGGGGCTTTGTGCTTGGAGAGAAGCTGAGCCGTGATTAGGGGGCGGGGCTTCACTGACTAGGGTTCCTGTAAAGGTAGCAGCCAGTCAGGCAGCGGAACAGACAGCTGCAGTGGCACAGGAGGTATCAAACAGAGCTGTAAACAGGGGAATTTGAGTGGGAGTTCTGTTGGAGGAGAAGGTATTTGTGTGTGTTTGGATTTGTATTGTCAGTATCTGTATGTGCAGGGGCTTTGTGCTGGGAGAGAAGCTGAGCCCTGATTAGGGGGCGGGGCTTCACTGACTAGGGATCCTATAAAGGTAGCAGCCAGTCAGGCAGCGGCACAGGAGCTAGCAAACAGAGCTGTGAACAGGGGAGTTTGAGTGGGAGTTATGTTGGAGGAGAAGGTATTTCTGTGTGTTTTTGTATTGGTAGTATCTGTATGTGTAGAGGCATGGAGGGAATTTGTGATGGGAGAGAAGCTGAGCCCTGATTAGGGGGCGGGGCTTCACTGACTAGGGGTCCTATAAAGGGAGCAGCCAGTCAGGCAGCGGCACAGACATCTGCAGTGGCACAGGAGCTAGCAAACAGAGCTGTAAACAGGGGAGTTTGAGTGGGAGTTCTGTTGGAGGAGAAGGTGTTTGTGTGTGTTTGGTTTTGTATTGGTAGTATCTGTATGTGTTGGGGCTTTGTGCTGGTAGAGAAGCTGAGCCCTGATTAGGGGGCGGGGCTTCACTGACTAGGTGTCCTATAAAGGTAGGAGCCACTCAGACAGCGCCACAGGAGCTAGCAAACAGAGCTGTAAGCAGGGGAGTTTGAGTGGGAGTTCTGTTGGAGGAGAAGGTATTTGTGTGTGTTTTTGTATTGGTAGTATCTGTATGTGTAGAGGCTTGGAGGGGCTTTGTGCTGGGAGAGAAGCAAAGCCCTGATTAGGGGGCGGGGCTTCACTGACTAGGGGTACAATAAAGGTAGCAGCCAGTCAGGCAGCGGCACAGGAGCTAGCAAACAGAGCTGTAAACAGGGGAGTTTGAGTGGGAGTTCTGTTGGAGGAGAAGGTATTTGTGTGTTTTTTTGTATTGGTAGTATCTGTATGTGTAGAGGCTTGGAGGGGCTTTGTGCTGGGAGAGAAGCTGAGCCCTGATTAGGGGGCGGAGCTTCACTGACTAGGGGTCCTATAAAGGTAGCAGCCAGTCAGGCAGCGGCACAGGAGCTAGCAAACAGAGCTGTGAACGGGGGAGTTTGAGTGGGAGTTCTGTTGGAGGAGATGGTATTTGTCTGTGTTTTTGTATTGGTATTATCTGTATGTGTAGAGGCTTGGAGGGGCTTTGTGCTGGGAGAGAAGCTGGGCCCTGATCAGGGGGCGGGGCTTCACTGACTAGGGGTCCTATAAAGGTAGCAGCCAGTCAGGCATCGGCACAGACAGCTGCAGCGGCACAGGAGCTAGCAAACAGAGCTGTAAACAGGGGAGTTTGAGTGGGAGTTCTGTTGGAGGAGAAGGTATTTGTCTGTGTTTGGTTTTGCTTTGGTAGTATCTGTATGTGTAGAGGCTTGGAGGGGCTTTGTGCTGGGTGAGAAGTTGAGCCCTGATTAGGGGGCGGGGCTTCACTGACTAGGGGTCCTATAAAGGTAGCAGCCAGTCAGGCAGCGGCACAGGAGCTAGCAAACAGAGCTGTGAACAGGGGAGTTTGAGTGGGAGTTCTGTTGGAGGAGAAGGTATTTGTGTGTGTTTTTGTTTTGGTAGTATCTGTATGTGTAGAGGCTTGGAGGGGCTTTGTGCTGGGAGAGAAGCTGAGCCCTGATTAGGGGGCGGGGCTTCACTGACTAGGGGTCCTATAAAGGGAGCATCCAGTCAGGCAGCGGCACAGACAGCTGCAGTGGCACAGGAGCTAGAAAACAGAGCTCTAAACAGGGGAGTTTGAGTGGGAGTTCTGTTGGAGGAGAAGGTATTTGTGTGTGTTTGGTTTTGTATTGGTAGTATCTGTATGTGTAGAGGCTTGGAGGGGCTTTGTGCTGGGAGGGAAGCTGAGCCCTGATTAGGGGGCGCGGCTTCACTGACTAGGGGTCCTACAAAGGTAGCAGCCAGTCAGACAGCGGCACAGGAGCTAGCAAACAGAGCTGTAAGCAGGGGAGTTTGAGTGGGAGTTCTGTTGGAGGAGGAGGTATTTGTCTGTGTTTGGTTTTGTATTGGTAGTATCTGTATGTGTAGAGGCTTGGAGGCGCTTTGTGCTGGGAGAGAAGCTGAGCCCTGATTAGGGGGCGGGGCTTCACTGACTTGGGGTCATATAAAGGTAGCAGCCAGTCAGGCAGCGGCACAGACAGCTGCAGCGGCACAGGAGCTAGCAAACAGAGCTGTGAACAGGGGAGTTTGAGTGGGAGTTCTGTTGGAGGAGAAGGTATTTGTGTGTGTGTGTTTTTGTATTGGTAGTATCTGTATGTGTAGAGGCTTTGAGGGGCTTTGTGCTGGGAGAGAAGCTGAGCCCTGATTAGGGGGCGGGGCTTCACTGACTAGGGGTCCTATAAAGGTAGCAGCCAGTCAGGCAGCGGCACAGACAGCTGCAGTGGCACAGGAGCTAGCAAACAGAGCTGTAAACAGGGGAGTTTGAGTGGGAGTTCTGTTGGAGGAGAAGGTATTTGTGTGTGTTCGGTTTTGTATTGGTAGTATCTGTATGTGTAGGGGCTTTGTGGTGGGAGAGAAGCTGAGCCCTGATTAGGGGGCGGGGCTTCACTGACTAGGGGTCCTATAAAGGTAGCAGCCAGTCAGGCAGCGGCACAGACAGCTGCAGCGGCACAGGAGCTAGCAAACAGAGCTGTAAACAGGGGAATTTGAGTGGGAGTTCTGTTGGAGGAGATGGTATTTGTGTGTGTTTGGTTTTGTATTGGTAGTATCTGTATGTGTATTGGTTTGAAGGGGCTTTGTGCTTGGAGAGAAGCTGAGCCCTGATTAGGGGGCGGGGCTTCACTGACTAGGGTTCCTATAAAGGTAGCAGCCAGTCAGGCAGCGGAACAGACAGCTGCAGTGGCACAGGAGCTATCAAACAGAGCTGTAAACAGGGGAGTTTGAGTGGGAGTTCTGTTGGAGGAGAAGGTATTTGTGTGTGTTTGGTTTTGTATTGGTAGTATCTGTATGTGTAGGGGCTTTGTGCTGGGAGAGAAGCTGAGCCCTGATTCGGGGGCGGGGCTTCACTGACTAGGGGTCCTATAAAGGTAGCAGCCAGTCAGGCAGCGGCACAGGAGCTAGCAAACAGAGCTGTGAACAGGCGAGTTTGAGTGGGAGTTCTGTTGGAGGAGAAGGTATTTGTGTGTTTGGTTTTGTATTGGTAGTATCTGTATGTGTAGAGGATTGGAGGGCTTTGTGCTGGGAGAGAAGCTGAGCCCTGATTAGGGGGCGGGGCTTGACTGACTAGGGGTCCTATAAAGGTAGCAGCCAGTCAGGCAGCGACTAAGACAGCTGCAGCGGCACAGGAGCTAGCAAACAGAGCTGTAAACAGGGGAGTTGGAGTTCTGTTGGAGGAGAAGGTATTTGTGTGTGTTTGGATTTGTATTGTCAGTATCTGTATGTGCAGGGGCTTTGTGCTGGGAGAGAAGCTGAGCCCTGATTAGGGGGCGGGGCTTCACTGACTAGGGGTCCTATAAAGGTAGCAGCCAGTCAGGCAGCGGCACAGGAGCTAGCAAACAGAGCTCTGAACAGGGGAGTTTGAGTGGGAGTTCTGTTGGAGGAGAAGGTATTTGTCTGTGTTTTTGTATTGGTATTATCTGTATGTGTAGAGGCTTGGAGGGGCTTTGTGCTGGGAGAGAAGCTGGGCCCTGATCAGGGGGCGGGGCTTCACTGACTTGGTGTCCTATAAAGGTAGCAGCCAGTCAGGCATCGGCACAGACAGCTGCAGCGGCACAGGAGCTAGCAAACAGAGCTGTAAACAGGGGAGTTTGAGTGGGAGTTCTGTTGGAGGAGAAGGTATTTGTGTGTTTTTTTGTATTGGTAGTATCTGTATGTGTAGAGGCTTGGAGGGGCTTTGTGCTGGGAGAGAAGCTGAGCCCTGATTAGGGGGCGGGGCTTCACTGACTAGGGGTCCTATAAAGGTAGCAGCCAGTCAGGCAGCGGCACAGGAGCTAGCAAACAGAGCTGTGAACGGGGGAGTTTGAGTGGGAGTTCTGTTGGAGGAGAAGGTATTTGTCTGTGTTTTTGTATTTGGTAGTATCTGTATGTGTAGAGGCTTGGAGGGGCTTTGTGCTGGGAGAGAAGCTGAACCCTGATTAGGGGGCGGGGCTTCACAGACTAGGGGTCCTATAAAGGTAGCAGCCAGTCTGGCAGCGGCACAGGAGCTAGCAAACAGATCTGTGAACAGGGGAGTTTGAGTGGGAGTCCTGTTGGAGGAGAAGGTATTTGTGAGTGTTTCGTTTTGCATTGGTAGTATCTGTATGTGTAGAGGCTTGGAGGGGCTTTGTGCTGGGAGAGAAGCTGAGCCCTGATTAGGGGGCGGGGCTTGACTGACTAGGGGTCCTATAAAGGTAGCAGCCAGTCAGGCAGCGACTAAGACAGCTGCAGCGGCACAGGAGCTAGCAAACAGAGCTGTAAACAGGGGAGTTTGAGTGGGAGTTCTGTTGGAGGAGAAGGTATTTGTGTGTGTTTGGTTTTGTATTGGTAGTATCTGTATGTGTAGGGGCTTTGTGCTGGGAGAGAAGCTGAACCCTGATTAGGGGGCGGGGCTTCCCTGACTAGGGGTCTTATAAAGGTAGCAGCCAGTCAGGCAGCAGCACAGGAGCAAGCAAACAGAGCTGTGAACGGGGGAGTTTGAGTGGGAGTTCTGTTGGAGGAGAAGGTATTTGTCTGTGTTTTTGTATTGGTATTATCTGTATGTGTAGAGGCTTGGAGGGGCTTTGTGCTGGGAGAGAAGCTGGGCCCTGATCAGGGGGCGGGGCTTCACTGACTAGGGGTCCTATAAAGGTAGCAGCCAGTCAGGCAGCGGAACAGACAGCTGCAGCGGCAGACGACCTAGCAAACAGAGCTGTAAACAGGGGAGTTTGAGTGGGAGTTCTGTTGGAGGAGAAGGTATTTGTCTGTGTTTGGTTTTGCTTTGGTAGTATCTGTATGTGTAGAGGCTTGGAGGGGCTTTGTGCTGGGAGAGAAGTTGACCCCTGATTAGGGGGCGGGGCTTCACTGACTAGGGATCCTATAAAGGTAGCAGCCAGTCAGGCAGCGGCACAGGAGCTAGCAAACAGAGCTGTGAACAGGGGAGTTTGAGTGGGAGTTCTGTTGGAGGAGAAGGTATTTGTGTGTGTTTGGTTTTGTATTGGTAGTATCTGTATGTGTAGGGGCTTTGTGCTGGGAGAGAAGCTGAGCCCTGATTAGGGGGCGGGGCTTCACTGACTAGGGTTCCTGTAACGGTAGCAGCCAGTCAGGCAGCGGAACAGACAGCTGCAGTGGCACAGGAGCTATCAAACAGAGCTGTAAACAGGGGAATTTGAGTGAGAGTTCTGTTGGAGAAGGTATTTGTGTGTGTTTGGTTTTGTATTGGTAGTATCTGTATGTGTAGGGGTTTGGCAGGGCTTTGTGCTTGGAGAGAAGCTGAGCCCTGATTAGGGGGCGGGGCTTCACTGACTAGGGGTCCTATAAAGGTAGCAGCCAGTCAGGCAGCGGAACAGACAGCTGCAGTGGCACAGGAGCGAGCAGACAGAGCTGTAAACAGCGGAGTTTGAGTGGGAGTTCTGTTGGAGGAGAAGGTATTTGTGTGTGTTTGGTTTTGTATTGGTAGTATCTGTATGTGTAGGGGCTTTGTGCTGGGAGAGAAGCTGAGCCCTGATTAGGGGGCGGGGCTTCACTGACTAGGGGTCGTATAAAGGTAGCAGCCAGTCAGGCAGCGGCAAAGGAGCTAGCAAACAGAGCTGTAAACAGCGGAGTTTGAGTGGGAGTTCTGTTGGAGGAGAAGGTATTTGTGTGTGTTTGGTTTTGTATTGGTAGTATCTGTATGTGTAGAGGCTTGGAGGGGCTTTGTGCTGGGAGAGAAGCTGAGCCCTGATTAGGGGGCGGGGCTTCACTGACTAGGGGTCCTATAAAGGTAGCAGCCAGTCAGGCAGCGGCACAGACAGCTGCAGCGGCACAGGAGCTAGCAAACAGAGCTGTAAACAGGGGAATTTGAGTGGGAGTTCTGTTGGAGGAGATGGTATTTGTGTGTGTTTGGTTTTGTATTGGTAGTATCTGTATGTGTATTGGTTTGAAGGGGCTTTGTGCTTGGAGAGAAGCTGAGCCCTGATTAGGGGGCGGGGCTTCACTGACTAGGGTTCCTATAAAGGTAGCAGCCAGTCAGGCAGCGGAACAGACAGCTGCAGTGGCACAGGAGGTATCAAACAGAGCTGTAAACAGGGGAATTTGAGTGGGAGTTCTGTTGGAGGAGAAGGTATTTGTGTGTGTTTGGATTTGTATTGTCAGTATCTGTATGTGCAGGGGCTTTGTGCTGGGAGAGAAGCTGAGCCCTGATTAGGGGGCGGGGCTTCACTGACTAGGGGTCCTACAAAGGTAGCAGACAGTCAGGCAGCGGCACAGGAGCTAGCAAACAGAGCTGTAAACAGGGGAGTTTGAGTGAGAGTTCTGTTGGAGGAGAAGGTATTTGTGTGTGTTTGGTTTTGTATTGGTAGTATCTGTATGTGCAGAGGCTTGGAGGGGCTTTGTGCTGGGAGGGAATCTGAGCCCTGATTAGGGGGCGGGGCTTCACTGACTAGGGGTCCTATAAAGTAGCAGCCAGTCAGGCATCGGCACAGACAGCTGCAGCGGCACAGGAGCTAGCAAACAGAGCTGTAAACAGGGGAGTTTGAGTGGGAGTTCTGTTGGAGGAGAAGGTATTTGTGTGTGTTTGGTTTTGTATTGGTAGTATCTGTATGTGTATTGGTTTGAAGGGGCTTTGTGCTTGGAGAGAAGCTGAGCCGTGATTAGGGGGCGGGGCTTCACTGACTAGGGTTCCTGTAAAGGTAGCAGCCAGTCAGGCAGCGGAACAGACAGCTGCAGTGGCACAGGAGGTATCAAACAGAGCTGTAAACAGGGGAATTTGAGTGGGAGTTCTGTTGGAGGAGAAGGTATTTGTGTGTGTTTGGATTTGTATTGTCAGTATCTGTATGTGCAGGGGCTTTGTGCTGGGAGAGAAGCTGAGCCCTGATTAGGGGGCGGGGCTTCACTGACTAGGGATCCTATAAAGGTAGCAGCCAGTCAGGCAGCGGCACAGGAGCTAGCAAACAGAGCTGTGAACAGGGGAGTTTGAGTGGGAGTTATGTTGGAGGAGAAGGTATTTCTGTGTGTTTTTGTATTGGTAGTATCTGTATGTGTAGAGGCATGGAGGGTATTTGTGATGGGAGAGAAGCTGAGCCCTGATTAGGGGGCGGGGCTTCACTGACTAGGGGTCCTATAAAGGGAGCAGCCAGTCAGGCAGCGGCACAGACATCTGCAGTGGCACAGGAGCTAGCAAACAGAGCTGTAAACAGGGGAGTTTGAGTGGGAGTTCTGTTGGAGGAGAAGGTGTTTGTGTGTGTTTGGTTTTGTATTGGTAGTATCTGTATGTGTTGGGGCTTTGTGCTGGGAGAGAAGCTGAGCCCTGATTAGGGGGCGGGGCTTCACTGACTAGGTGTCCTATAAAGGTAGGAGCCACTCAGACAGCGCCACAGGAGCTAGCAAACAGAGCTGTAAGCAGGGGAGTTTGAGTGGGAGTTCTGTTGGAGGAGAAGGTATTTGTGTGTGTTTTTGTATTGGTAGTATCTGTATGTGTAGAGGCTTGGAGGGGCTTTGTGCTGGGAGAGAAGCAAAGCCCTGATTAGGGGGCGGGGCTTCACTGACTAGGGGTACAATAAAGGTAGCAGCCAGTCAGGCAGCGGCACAGACAGCTGCAGCAGCACAGGAGCTAGCAAACAGAGCTCTAAACAGGGGAGTTTGAGTGGGAGTTCTGTTGGAGGAGAAGGTATTTGTGTGTGTTTGGTTTTGTATTGGTAGTATCTGTATGTGCAGAGGCTTGGAGGGGCTTTGTGCTGGGAGAGAAGCTGAGCCCTGATTAGGGGGCGGGGCTTCACTGACTAGGGGTCCTATAAAGGTAGCAGCCAGTCAGGCAGCGGCACAGACAGCTGCAGCGGCACAGGAGCTAGCAAACAGAGCTGTGAACAGGGGAGTTTGAGTGGGAGTTCTGTTGGAGGAGAAGGTATTTGTGTGTGTGTGTTTTTGTATTGGTAGTATCTGTATGTGTAGAGGCTTTGAGGGGCTTTGTGCTGGGAGAGAAGCTGAGCCCTGATTAGGGGGCGGGGCTTCACTGACTAGGGGTCCTATAAAGGTAGCAGCCAGTCAGGCAGCGGCACAGACAGCTGCAGTGGCACAGGAGCTAGCAAACAGAGCTGTAAACAGGGGAGTTTGAGTGGGAGTTCTGTTGGAGGAGAAGGTATTTGTGTGTGTTCGGTTTTGTATTGGTAGTATCTGTATGTGTAGGGGCTTTGTGGTGGGAGAGAAGCTGAGCCCTGATTAGGGGGCGGGGCTTCACTGACTAGGGGTCCTATAAAGGTAGCAGCCAGTCAGGCAGCGGCACAGACAGCTGCAGCGGCACAGGAGCTAGCAAACAGAGCTGTAAACAGGGGAATTTGAGTGGGAGTTCTGTTGGAGGAGATGGTATTTGTGTGTGTTTGGTTTTGTATTGGTAGTATCTGTATGTGTATTGGTTTGAAGGGGCTTTGTGCTTGGAGAGAAGCTGAGCCCTGATTAGGGGGCGGGGCTTCACTGACTAGGGTTCCTATAAAGGTAGCAGCCAGTCAGGCAGCGGAACAGACAGCTGCAGTGGCACAGGAGCTATCAAACAGAGCTGTAAACAGGGGAGTTTGAGTGGGAGTTCTGTTGGAGGAGAAGGTATTTGTGTGTGTTTGGTTTTGTATTGGTAGTATCTGTATGTGTAGGGGCTTTGTGCTGTGAGAGAAGCTGAGCCCTGATTCGGGGGCGGGGCTTCACTGACTAGGGGTCCTATAAAGGTAGCAGCCAGTCAGGCAGCGGCACAGGAGCTAGCAAACAGAGCTGTGAACAGGCGAGTTTGAGTGGGAGTTCTGTTGGAGGAGAAGGTATTTGTGTGTTTGGTTTTGTATTGGTAGTATCTGTATGTGTAGAGGATTGGAGGGCTTTGTGCTGGGAGAGAAGCTGAGCCCTGATTAGGGGGCGGGGCTTGACTGACTAGGGGTCCTATAAAGGTAGCAGCCAGTCAGGCAGCGACTAAGACAGCTGCAGCGGCACAGGAGCTAGCAAACAGAGCTGTAAACAGGGGAGTTGGAGTTCTGTTGGAGGAGAAGGTATTTGTGTGTGTTTGGATTTGTATTGTCAGTATCTGTATGTGCAGGGGCTTTGTGCTGGGAGAGAAGCTGAGCCCTGATTAGGGGGCGGGGCTTCACTGACTAGGGGTCCTATAAAGGTAGCAGCCAGTCAGGCAGCGGCACAGGAGCTAGCAAACAGAGCTCTGAACAGGGGAGTTTGAGTGGGAGTTCTGTTGGAGGAGAAGGTATTTGTCTGTGTTTTTGTATTGGTATTATCTGTATGTGTAGAGGCTTGGAGGGGCTTTGTGCTGGGAGAGAAGCTGGGCCCTGATCAGGGGGCGGGGCTTCACTGACTTGGTGTCCTATAAAGGTAGCAGCCAGTCAGGCATCGGCACAGACAGCTGCAGCGGCACAGGAGCTAGCAAACAGAGCTGTAAACAGGGGAGTTTGAGTGGGAGTTCTGTTGGAGGAGAAGGTATTTGTGTGTTTTTTTGTATTGGTAGTATCTGTATGTGTAGAGGCTTGGAGGGGCTTTGTGCTGGGAGAGAAGCTGAGCCCTGATTAGGGGGCGGGGCTTCACTGACTAGGGGTCCTATAAAGGTAGCAGCCAGTCAGGCAGCGGCACAGGAGCTAGCAAACAGAGCTGTGAACGGGGGAGTTTGAGTGGGAGTTCTGTTGGAGGAGAAGGTATTTGTCTGTGTTTTTGTATTGGTATTATCTGTATGTGTAGAGGCTTGGAGGGGCTTTGTGCTGGGTGAGAAGTTGAGCCCTGATTAGGGGGCGGGGCTTCATTGACTAGGGGTCCTATAAAGGTAGCAGCCAGTCAGGCAGCGGCACAGGAGCTAGCAAACAGAGCTGTGAACAGGGGAGTTTGAGTGGGAGTTCTGTTGGAGGAGAAGGTATTTGTGTGTGTTTGGTTTTGTATTGGTAGTATCTGTATGTGTAGAGGCTTGGAGGGGCTTTGTGCTGGGAGGGAAGCTGAGCCCTGATTAGGGGGCGCGGCTTCACTGACTAGGGGTCCTATAAAGGTAGCAGCCAGTCAGACAGCGGCACAGGAGCTAGCAAACAGAGCTGTAAGCAGGGGAGTTTGAGTGGGAGTTCTGTTGGAGGAGGAGGTATTTGTCTGTGTTTGGTTTTGTATTGGTAGTATCTGTATGTGTAGAGGCTTGGAGGCGCTTTGTGCTGGGAGAGAAGCTGAGCCCTGATTAGGGGGCGGGGCTTCACTGACTTGGGGTCCTATAAAGGTAGCAGCCAGTCAGGCAGCGGCACAGGAGCTAGCAAACAGAGCTGTAAACAGGGGAGTTTGAGTGGGAGTTCTGTTGGAAGAGAAGGTATTTGTGTGTGTTTGGTTTTGTATTGGTAGTGTCTGTATGTGTATGGGCTTTGTGCTGGGAGAGAAGCTGAGCCCTGATTAGGGGGCGGGGCTTCACTGACTAGGGTTCCTGTAAAGGTAGCAGCCAGTCAGGCAGCGGAACAGACAGCTGCAGTGGCACAGGAGCTATCAAACAGAGCTGTAAACAGGGGAATTTGAGTGAGAGTTCTGTTGGAGAAGGTATTTGTGTGTGTTTGGTTTTGTATTGGTAGTATCTGTATGTGTAGGGGTTTGGCAGGGCTTTGTGCTTGGAGAGAAGCTGAGCCCTGATTAGGGGGCGGGGCTTCACTGACTAGGGGTCCTATAAAGGTAGCAGCCAGTCAGGCAGCGGCACAGGAGCTAGCAAACAGAGCTGTGAACGGGGGAGTTTGAGTGGGAGTTCTGTTGGAGGAGAAGGTATTTGTCTGTGTTTTTGTATTGGTATTATCTGTATGTGTAGAGGCTTGGAGGGGCTTTGTGCTGGGTGAGAAGTTGAGCCCTGATTAGGGGGCGGGGCTTCACTGACTAGGGGTCCTATAAAGGTAGCAGCCAGTCAGGCAGCGGCACAGGAGCTAGCAAACAGAGCTGTGAACAGGGGAGTTTGAGTGGGAGTTCTGTTGGAGGAGAAGGTATTTGTGTGTGTTTGGTTTTGTATTGGTAGTATCTGTATGTGTAGGGGCTTTGTGCTGGGAGAGAAGCTGAGCCCTGATTAGGGGGCGGGGCTTCACTGACTAGGGGTCCTATAAAGGTAGCAGCCAGTCAGACAGCGGCTCAGGAGCTAGCAAACAGAGCTGTGAACAGGGGAGTTTGAGTGGGAGTTCTGTTGGAGAAGGTATTTGTGTGTGTTTGGTTTTGTATTGGTAGTATCTGTATGTGTAGAGGCTTTGAGGGGCTTTGTGCTGGGAGAGAAGCTGAGCCCTGATTAGGGGGCGGGGCTTCACTGACTAGGGGTCCTATAAAGGTAGCAGCCAGTCAGGCAGCGGCACAGACAGCTGCAGTGGCACAGGAGCTAGCAAACAGAGCTGTAAACAGGGGAGTTTGAGTGGGAGTTCTGTTGGAGGAGAAGGTATTTGTGTGTGTTCGGTTTTGTATTGGTAGTATCTGTATGTGTAGGGGCTTTGTGGTGGGAGAGAAGCTGAGCCCTGATTAGGGGGCGGGGCTTCACTGACTAGGGGTCCTATAAAGGTAGCAGCCAGTCAGGCAGCGGCACAGACAGCTGCAGTGGCACAGGAGCTAGCAAACAGAGCTGTAAACAGGGGAATTTGAGTGGGAGTTCTGTTGGAGGAGAAGGTATTTGTGTGTGTTTGGATTTGTATTGTCAGTATCTGTATGTGCAGGGGCTTTGTGCTGGGAGAGAAGCTGAGCCCTGATTAGGGGGCGGGGCTTCACTGACTAGGGGTCCTATAAAGGTAGCAGACAGTCAGGCAGCGGCACAGGAGCTAGCAAACAGAGCTGTAAACAGGGGAGTTTGAGTGAGAGTTCTGTTGGAGGAGAAGGTATTTGTGTGTGTTTTTTTTTGTATTGGTAGTATCTGTATGTGCAGAGGCTTGGAGGGGCTCTGTGCTGGGAGGGAAGCTGAGCCCTGATTAGGGGGCGGGGCTTCACTGACTAGGGGTCCTATAAAGGTAGCAGCCGGTCAGGCATCGGCACAGACAGCTGCAGCGGCACAGGAGCTAGCAAACAGAGCTGTAAACAGGGGAGTTTGTGTGGGAGTTCTGTTGGAGGAGAAGGTATTTGTGTGTGTTTGGTTTTGTATTGGTAATATCTGTATGTGTAAGGGCTTTGTGCTGGGAGAGAAGCTGAGCCCTCATTAGGGGGCGGGGCTTCCCTGACTAGGGGTCCTATAAAGGTAGCAGCCAGTCAGGCAGCGGCAAAGGAGCTAGCAAACAGAGCTGTAAACAGGGGAGTTTGAGTGGGAGTTCTGTTGGAGGAGAAGGTATTTGTGTGTGTTTGGTTTTGTATTGGTAGTATCTGTATGTGTAGGGGCTTTGTGCTGGGAGAGAAGCTGAGCCCTGATTAGGGGGCGGGGCTTCACTGACTAGGGGTCCTATAAAGGTAGCAGCCAGTCAGACAGCGGCTCAGGAGCTAGCAAACAGAGCTGTGAACAGGGGAGTTTGAGTGGGAGTTCTGTTGGAGGAGATGGTATTTGTGTGTGTTTGGTTTTGTATTGGTAGTATCTGTATGTGTAGAGGCTTGGAGGGGCTTTGTGCTGGGAGAGAAGCTGAGCCCTGATTAGGGGGCGGGGCTTCACTGACTAGGGGTCCTATAAAGGTAGCAGCCAGTCAGGCAGCGGCACAGACAGCTGCAGCGGCACAGGAGCTAGCAAACAGAGCTGTGAACAGTGGAGTTTGAGTGGGAGTTCTGTTGGAGGAGAAGGTATTTGTGTGTTTGGTTTTGTATTGGTAGTATCCGTATGCGTAGAGGCTTGGAGGGGCTAGGTGCTGCGAGAGAAGCTGAGCCCTGATTAGGGGGCGGGCTTCACTGACTAGGGGTTCTATAAAGGTAGCAGCCAGTCAGGCAGCGGCACAGGAGCTAGCAAACAGAGCTGTGAACAGGCGAGTTTGAGTGGGAGTTCTGTTGGAGGAGAAGGTATTTGTGTGTGTTTGGTTTTGTATTGGTAGTATCTGTATGTGTAGAGGCTTGGAGGGGCTTTGTGCTGGGAGGGAAGCTGAGCCCTGATTAGGGGGCGGGGCTTCACTGACTAGGGGTCCTATAAAGGTAGCAGCCAGTCAGGCATCGGCACAGACAGCTGCAGCGGCACAGGAGCTAGCAAACAGAGCTGTAAGCAGGGGAGTTTGAGTGGGAGTTCTGTTGGAGGAGGAGGTATTTGTCTGTGTTTGGTTTTGTATTGGTAGTATCTGTATGTGTAGAGGCTTTAGGGGCTTTGTGCTGGGAGAGTAGCTGAGCCCTGATTAGGGGGCGGGGCTTCACTGACTTGGGGTCCTATAAAGGTAGCAGCCAGTCAGGCAGCGGCACAGGAGCTAGCAAACAGAGCTGTAAACAGGGGAGTTTGAGTGGGAGTTCTGTTGGAGGAGAAGGTATTTGTGTGTGTTTGGTTTTGTATTGGAAGTATCTGTATGTGTAGGGGCTTTGTGCTGGGAGAGAAGCTGAGCCCTGATTAGGGGGCGGGGCTTCACTGACTAGGGGTCCTATAAAGGTAGCAGCCAGTCAGGCAGCGGCACAGACAGCTGCAGCGGCACAGGAGCTAGCAAACAGAGCTGTAAACAGGGGAGTTTGAGTGGGAGTTCTGTTGGAGGAGAAGGTATTTGTGTGTGTTTGGTTTTGTATTGGTAGTATCTGTATGTGTAGGGGCTTTGTGCTGGGAGAGAAGCTGAGCCCTGATTCGGGGGCGGGGCTTCACTGACTAGGGGTCCTATAAAGGTAGCAGCCAGTCAGGCAGCGGCACAGGAGCTAGCAAACAGAGCTGTGAACAGGCGAGTTTGAGTGGGAGTTCTGTTGGAGGAGAAGGTATTTGTGTGTTTGGTTTTGTATTGGTAGTATCTGTATGTGTAGAGGATTGGAGGGCTTTGTGCTGGGAGAGAAGCTGAGCCCTGATTAGGGGGCGGGGCTTGACTGACTAGGGGTCCTATAAAGGTAGCAGCCAGTCAGGCAGCGACTAAGACAGCTGCAGCGGCACAGGAGCTAGCAAACAGAGCTGTAAACAGGGGAGTTGGAGTTCTGTTGGAGGAGAAGGTATTTGTGTGTGTTTGGATTTGTATTGTCAGTATCTGTATGTGCAGGGGCTTTGTGCTGGGAGAGAAGCTGAGCCCTGATTAGGGGGCGGGGCTTCACTGACTAGGGGTCCTATAAAGGTAGCAGCCAGTCAGGCAGCGGCACAGGAGCTAGCAAACAGAGCTCTGAACAGGGGAGTTTGAGTGGGAGTTCTGTTGGAGGAGAAGGTATTTGTCTGTGTTTTTGTATTGGTATTATCTGTATGTGTAGAGGCTTGGAGGGGCTTTGTGCTGGGAGAGAAGCTGGGCCCTGATCAGGGGGCGGGGCTTCACTGACTTGGTGTCCTATAAAGGTAGCAGCCAGTCAGGCATCGGCACAGACAGCTGCAGCGGCACAGGAGCTAGCAAACAGAGCTGTAAACAGGGGAGTTTGAGTGGGAGTTCTGTTGGAGGAGAAGGTATTTGTGTGTTTTTTTGTATTGGTAGTATCTGTA
Organism: Lepidochelys olivacea; assembly: GCF_965140295.1. Lineage (NCBI taxonomy): Eukaryota > Metazoa > Chordata > Testudines > Cheloniidae > Lepidochelys > Lepidochelys olivacea. Next base: position 116,227 of record NC_140432.1, on the reverse strand, counting down.
TGTGTAGAGGCTTGGAGGGGCTTTGTGCTGGGAGAGAAGCTGAGCCCTGATTAGGGGGCGGGGCTTCACTGACTAGGGGTCCTATAAAGGTAGCAGCCAGTCAGGCAGCGGCACAGGAGCTAGCAAACAGAGCTGTGAACGGGGGAGTTTGAGTGGGAGTTCTGTTGGAGGAGAAGGTATTTGTCTGTGTTTTTGTATTGGTATTATCTGTATGTGTAGAGGCTTGGAGGGGCTTTGTGCTGGGTGAGAAGTTGAGCCCTGATTAGGGGGCGGGGCTTCATTGACTAGGGGTCCTATAAAGGTAGCAGCCAGTCAGGCAGCGGCACAGGAGCTAGCAAACAGAGCTGTGAACAGGGGAGTTTGAGTGGGAGTTCTGTTGGAGGAGAAGGTATTTGTGTGTGTTTGGTTTTGTATTGGTAGTATCTGTATGTGTAGAGGCTTGGAGGGGCTTTGTGCTGGGAGGGAAGCTGAGCCCTGATTAGGGGGCGCGGCTTCACTGACTAGGGGTCCTATAAAGGTAGCAGCCAGTCAGACAGCGGCACAGGAGCTAGCAAACAGAGCTGTAAGCAGGGGAGTTTGAGTGGGAGTTCTGTTGGAGGAGGAGGTATTTGTCTGTGTTTGGTTTTGTATTGGTAGTATCTGTATGTGTAGAGGCTTGGAGGCGCTTTGTGCTGGGAGAGAAGCTGAGCCCTGATTAGGGGGCGGGGCTTCACTGACTTGGGGTCCTATAAAGGTAGCAGCCAGTCAGGCAGCGGCACAGGAGCTAGCAAACAGAGCTGTAAACAGGGGAGTTTGAGTGGGAGTTCTGTTGGAAGAGAAGGTATTTGTGTGTGTTTGGTTTTGTATTGGTAGTGTCTGTATGTGTATGGGCTTTGTGCTGGGAGAGAAGCTGAGCCCTGATTAGGGGGCGGGGCTTCACTGACTAGGGTTCCTGTAAAGGTAGCAGCCAGTCAGGCAGCGGAACAGACAGCTGCAGTGGCACAGGAGCTATCAAACAGAGCTGTAAACAGGGGAATTTGAGTGAGAGTTCTGTTGGAGAAGGTATTTGTGTGTGTTTGGTTTTGTATTGGTAGTATCTGTATGTGTAGGGGTTTGGCAGGGCTTTGTGCTTGGAGAGAAGCTGAGCCCTGATTAGGGGGCGGGGCTTCACTGACTAGGGGTCCTATAAAGGTAGCAGCCAGTCAGGCAGCGGCACAGGAGCTAGCAAACAGAGCTGTGAACGGGGGAGTTTGAGTGGGAGTTCTGTTGGAGGAGAAGGTATTTGTCTGTGTTTTTGTATTGGTATTATCTGTATGTGTAGAGGCTTGGAGGGGCTTTGTGCTGGGTGAGAAGTTGAGCCCTGATTAGGGGGCGGGGCTTCACTGACTAGGGGTCCTATAAAGGTAGCAGCCAGTCAGGCAGCGGCACAGGAGCTAGCAAACAGAGCTGTGAACAGGGGAGTTTGAGTGGGAGTTCTGTTGGAGGAGAAGGTATTTGTGTGTGTTTGGTTTTGTATTGGTAGTATCTGTATGTGTAGGGGCTTTGTGCTGGGAGAGAAGCTGAGCCCTGATTAGGGGGCGGGGCTTCACTGACTAGGGGTCCTATAAAGGTAGCAGCCAGTCAGACAGCGGCTCAGGAGCTAGCAAACAGAGCTGTGAACAGGGGAGTTTGAGTGGGAGTTCTGTTGGAGGAGAAGGTATTTGTGTGTGTTTGGTTTTGTATTGGTAGTATCTGTATGTGTAGAGGCTTTGAGGGGCTTTGTGCTGGGAGAGAAGCTGAGCCCTGATTAGGGGGCGGGGCTTCACTGACTAGGGGTCCTATAAAGGTAGCAGCCAGTCAGGCAGCGGCACAGACAGCTGCAGTGGCACAGGAGCTAGCAAACAGAGCTGTAAACAGGGGAGTTTGAGTGGGAGTTCTGTTGGAGGAGAAGGTATTTGTGTGTGTTCGGTTTTGTATTGGTAGTATCTGTATGTGTAGGGGCTTTGTGGTGGGAGAGAAGCTGAGCCCTGATTAGGGGGCGGGGCTTCACTGACTAGGGGTCCTATAAAGGTAGCAGCCAGTCAGGCAGCGGCACAGACAGCTGCAGTGGCACAGGAGCTAGCAAACAGAGCTGTAAACAGGGGAATTTGAGTGGGAGTTCTGTTGGAGGAGAAGGTATTTGTGTGTGTTTGGATTTGTATTGTCAGTATCTGTATGTGCAGGGGCTTTGTGCTGGGAGAGAAGCTGAGCCCTGATTAGGGGGCGGGGCTTCACTGACTAGGGGTCCTATAAAGGTAGCAGACAGTCAGGCAGCGGCACAGGAGCTAGCAAACAGAGCTGTAAACAGGGGAGTTTGAGTGAGAGTTCTGTTGGAGGAGAAGGTATTTGTGTGTGTTTTTTTTTGTATTGGTAGTATCTGTATGTGCAGAGGCTTGGAGGGGCTCTGTGCTGGGAGGGAAGCTGAGCCCTGATTAGGGGGCGGGGCTTCACTGACTAGGGGTCCTATAAAGGTAGCAGCCGGTCAGGCATCGGCACAGACAGCTGCAGCGGCACAGGAGCTAGCAAACAGAGCTGTAAACAGGGGAGTTTGTGTGGGAGTTCTGTTGGAGGAGAAGGTATTTGTGTGTGTTTGGTTTTGTATTGGTAATATCTGTATGTGTAAGGGCTTTGTGCTGGGAGAGAAGCTGAGCCCTGATTTGGGGGCGGGGCTTCACTGACTAGGGGTCCTATAAAGGTAGCAGCCAGTCAGACAGCGGCACAGGAGCTAGCAAACAGAGCTGTAAGCAGGGGAGTTTGAGTGGGAGTTCTGTTGGAAGAGGAGGTATTTGTCTGTGTTTGGTTTTGTATTGGTAGTATCTGTATGTGTAGGGGCTTTGTGCTGGGAGAGAAGCTGAGCCCTGATTAGGGGGCGGGGCTTCACTGACTAGGGGTCCTTTAAAGGTAGCAGCCAGTCAGGCAGCGGCACAGACAGCTGTAGCGGCACAGGAGCTAGCAAACAGAGCTGTAAACAGGGGAGTTTGAGTGGGAGTTCTGTTGGAGGAGATGGTATTTGTGTGTGTTTGGTTTTGTATTGGTAGTATCTGTATGTGTATTGGTTTGAAGGGGCTTTGTGCTTGGAGAGAAGCTGAGCCGTGATTAGGGGGCGGGGCTTCACTGACTAGGGTACCTGTAAAGGTAGCAGCCAGTCAGGCAGCGGAACAGACAGCTGCAGTGGCACAGGAGCTATCAAACAGAGCTGTAAACAGGCGAGTTTGAGTGGGAGTTCTGTTGGAGGAGAAGGTATTTGTGTGTGTTTGGATTTGTATTGTCAGTATCTGTATGTGCAGGGGCTTTGTGCTGGGAGAGAAGCTGAGCCCTCATTAGGGGGCGGGGCTTCCCTGACTAGGGGTCCTATAAAGGTAGCAGCCAGTCAGGCAGCGGCAAAGGAGCTAGCAAACAGAGCTGTAAACAGGGGAGTTTGAGTGGGAGTTCTGTTGGAGGAGAAGGTGTTTGTGTGTGTTTGGTTTTGTATTGGTAGTATCTGTATGTGTAGGGGCTTTGTGCTGGGAGAGAAGCTGAGCCCTGATTAGGGGGCGGGGCTTCACTGACTAGGGGTCCTATAAAGGTAGCAGCCAGTCAGACAGCGGCTCAGGAGCTAGCAAACAGAGCTGTGAACAGGGGAGTTTGAGTGGGAGTTCTGTTGGAGGAGATGGTATTTGTGTGTGTTTGGTTTTGTATTGGTAGTATCTGTATGTGTAGAGGCTTGGAGGGGCTTTGTGCTGGGAGAGAAGCTGAGCCCTGATTAGGGGGCGGGGCTTCACTGACTAGGGGTCCTATAAAGGTAGCAGCCAGTCAGGCAGCGGCACAGACAGCTGCAGCGGCACAGGAGCTAGCAAACAGAGCTGTGAACAGGGGAGTTTGAGTGGGAGTTCTGTTGGAGGAGAAGGTATTTGTGTGTTTGGTTTTGTATTGGTAGTATCCGTATGCGTAGAGGCTTGGAGGGGCTAGGTGCTGCGAGAGAAGCTGAGCCCTGATTAGGGGGCGGGGCTTCACTGACTAGGGGTTCTATAAAGGTAGCAGCCAGTCAGGCAGCGGCACAGGAGCTAGCAAACAGAGCTGTGAACAGGCGAGTTTGAGTGGGAGTTCTCTTGGAGGAGAAGGTATTTGTGTGTGTTTGGTTTTGTATTGGTAGTATCTGTATGTGTAGAGGCTTGGAGGGGCTTTGTGCTGGGAGGGAAGCTGAGCCCTGATTAGGGGGCGGGGCTTCACTGACTAGGGGTCCTATAAAGGTAGCAGCCAGTCAGGCATCGGCACAGACAGCTGCAGCGGCACAGGAGCTAGCAAACAGAGCTGTAAGCAGGGGAGTTTGAGTGGGAGTTCTGTTGGAGGAGGAGGTATTTGTCTGTGTTTGGTTTTGTATTGGTAGTATCTGTATGTGTAGAGGCTTGGAGGGGCTTTGTGCTGGGAGAGTAGCTGAGCCCTGATTAGGGGGCGGGGCTTCACTGACTTGGGGTCCTATAAAGGTAGCAGCCAGTCAGGCAGCGGCACAGGAGCTAGCAAACAGAGCTGTAAACAGGGGAGTTTGAGTGGGAGTTCTGTTGGAGGAGAAGGTATTTGTGTGTGTTTGGTTTTGTATTGGAAGTATCTGTATGTGTAGGGGCTTTGTGCTGGGAGAGAAGCTGAGCCCTGATTAGGGGGCGGGGCTTCACTGACTAGGGGTCCTATAAAGGTAGCAGCCAGTCAGGCAGCGGCACAGACAGCTGCAGCGGCACAGGAGCTAGCAAACAGAGCTGTAAACAGGGGAGTTTGAGTGGGAGTTCTGTTGGAGGAGATGGTATTTGTGTGTGTTTGGTTTTGTATTGGTAGTATCTGTATGTGTATTGGTTTGAAGGGGCTTTGTGCTTGGAGAGAAGCTGAGCCGTGATTAGGGGGCGGGGCTTCACTGACTAGGGTTCCTGTAAAGGTAGCAGCCAGTCAGGCAGCGGAACAGACAGCTGCAGTGGCACAGGAGCTATCAAACAGAGCTGTAAACAGGGGAGTTTGAGTGGGAGTTCTGTTGGAGGAGAAGGTATTTGTGTGTGTTTGGATTTGTATTGTCAGTATCTGTATGTGCAGGGGCTTTGTGCTTGGAGAGAAGCTGAGCCCTCATTAGGGGGCGGGGCTTCCCTGACTAGGGGTCCTATAAAGGTAGCAGCCAGTCAGGCAGCGGCAAAGGAGCTAGCAAACAGAGCTGTAAACAGGGGAGTTTGAGTGGGAGTTCTGTTGGAGGAGAAGGTATTTGTGTGTGTTTGGTTTTGTATTGGTAGTATCTGTATGTGTAGAGGCTTGGAGGGGCTTTGTGCTGGGAGAGAAGCTGAGCCCTGATTAGGGGGCGGGGCTTCACTGACTTGGGGTCCTATAAAGGTAGCAGCCAGTCAGGCAGCGGCACAGGAGCTAGCAAACAGAGCTGTAAACAGGGGAGTTTGAGTGGGAGTTCTTTTGGAGGAGAAGGTATTTGTGTGTGTTTGGTTTTGTATTGGTAGTATCTGTATGTGTAGGGGCTTTGTGCTGGGAGAGAAGCTGAGCCCTGATTAGGGGGCGGGGCTTCAGTGACTAGGGTTCCTATAAAGGTAGCAGCCAGTCAGGCAGCGGAACAGACAGCTGCAGTGGCACAGGAGCTAGCAAACAGAGCTGTAAACAGGGGAATTTGAGTGGGAATTCTGTTGGAGGAGAAGGTATTGGTGTGTGTTTGGATTTGTATTGTCAGTATCTGTATGTGCAGGGGCTTTGTGCTGGGAGAGAAGCTGAGCCCTGATTAGGGGGCGGGGCTTCCCTGACTAGGGGTCCTATAAAGGTAGCAGCCAGTCAGGCAGCGGCAAAGGAGCTAGCAAACAGAGCTGTAAACAGGGGAGTTTGAGTGGGAGTTCTGTTGGAGGAGAAGGTATTTGTGTGTGTTTGGTTTTGTTTTGGTAGTATCTGTATGTGTAGGGGCTTTGTGCTGGGAGAGAAGCTGAGCCCTGATTAGGGGGCGGGGCTTCACTGACTAGGGGTCCTATAAAGGTAGCAGCCAGTAAGGCAGCGGAACAGACAGCTGCAGCGGCACAGGAGCTAGCAAACAGAGGTGTAAACAGGGGAGTTTGAGTGGGAGTTCTGTTGGAGGAGATGGTATTTGTGTGTGTTTGGTTTTGTATTGGTAGTATCTGTATGTGTATTGGTTGGAAGGGGCTTTGTGCTTGGAGAGAAGCTGAGCCCTGATTAGGGGGCGGGGCTTCACTGACTAGGGTTCCTATAAAGGTAGCAGCCAGTCAGGCAGCGGAACAGACAGCTGCAGCGGCACAGGAGCTAGCAAACAGGGCTGTAAACAGGGGAGTTTGAGTGGGAGTTCTGTTGGAGGAGAAGGTATTTGTGTGTGTTTGGTTTTGTATTGGTAGTATCTGTATGTGTAGAGGCTTGGAGGGGCTTTGTGCTGGGAGAGAAGCTGAGCCCTGATTAGGGGGCGGGGTTTCACTGACTTGGGGTCCTATAAAGGTAGCAGCCAGTCAGACAGCGGCACAGGAGCTATCAAACAGAGCTGTAAACAGGGGAGTTTGAGTGGGAGTTCTGTTGGAGGAGAAGGTATTTGTGTGTGTTTGGTTTTGTATTGGTAGTATCTGTATGTGTAGGGGCTTTGTGCTGGGAGAGAAGCTGAGCCCTGATTAGGGGGCGGGGCTTCACTGACTAGGGGTCCTATAAAGGTAGCAGCCAGTCAGGCAGCAGCACAGACAGCTGCAGCGGCACAGGAGCTAGCAAACAGAGCTGTAAACAGGGGAGTTTGAGTGGGAGTTCTGTTGGAGGAGAAGGTATTTGTGTGTGTTTGGTTTTGTATTGGTAGTATCTGTATGTGTAGGGGCTTTGTGCTGGGAGAGAAGCTGAGCCCTGATTTGGGGGCGGGGCTTCACTGACTAGGGGTACTATAAAGGTAGCAGCCAGTCAGACAGCGGCACAGGAGCTAGCAAACAGAGCTGTAAGCAGGGGAGTTTGAGTGGGAGTTCTGTTGGAGGAGGAGGTATTTGTCTGTGTTTGGTTTTGTATTGGTAGTATCTGTATGTGTAGAGGCTTGGAGGGGCTTTGTGCTGGGAGAGAAGCTGAGCCCTGATTAGGGGGCGGGGCTTCACTGACTTGGGGTCCTATAAAGGTAGCAGCCAGTCAGGCAGCGGCACAGGAGCTAGCAAACAGAGCTGTAAACAGGGGAGTTTGAGTGGGAGTTCTGTTGGAGGAGAAGGTATTTGTGTGTGTTTGGTTTTGTATTGGTAGTATCTGTATGTGTAGGGGCTTTGTGCTGGGAGAGAAGCTGAGCCCTGATTAGGGGGCGGGGCTTCACTGACTAGGGGTCCTATAAAGGTAGCGGCACAGACAGCTGCAGCGGCACAGGAGCTAGCAAACAGAGCTGTAAACATGGGAGTTTGAGTGGGAGTTCTGTTGGAGGAGATGGTATTTGTGTGTGTTTGGTTTTGTATTGGTAGTATCTGTATGTGTATAGGTTTGAAGGGGCTTTGTGCTTGGAGAGAAGCTGAGCCCTGATTAGGGGGCGGGGCTTCACTGACTAGGGTTCCTATAAAGGTAGCAGCCAGTCAGGCAGCGGAACAGACAGCTGCAGTGGCACAGGAGCTATCAAACAGAGCTGTAAACAGGGGAATTTGAGTGGGAGTTCTGTTGGAGGAGAAGGTATTTGTGTGTTTGGATTTGTATTGTCAGTATCTGTATGTGCAGGGGCTTTGTGCTGGGAGAGAAGCTGAGCCCTGATTAGGGGGCGGGGCTTCCCTGACTAGGGGTCCTATAAAGGTAGCAGCCAGTCAGGCAGCGGCTCAGGAGCTAGCAAACAGAGCTGTAAACAGGGTAGTTTGAGTGGGAGTTCTTTTGGAGGAGAAGGTATTTGTGTGTGTTTTTGTATTTGTATTATCTGTATGTGTAGAGGCTTGGAGGGGCTAGGTGCTGCGAGAGAAGCTGAGCCCTGATTAGGGGGCGGGGCTTCACTGACTAGGGGTCCTATAAAGGTGGCAGCCAGTCAGGCGGCGGCACAGACAGCTGCAGCGGCACAGGAGCTAGCAAACCGAGCTCTAAACAGGGGAGTTTGAGTGGGAGTTCTCTTGGAGGAGAAGGTATTTGTGTGTGTTTGGTCTTGTATTGGTAGTGTCTGCATGTGTAGAGGCTTGGAGGGGCTTTGTGCTGGGAGAGAAGCTGAGCCCTGATTAGGGGGCGGGGCTTCACTGAATAGGGGTCCTATAAAGGTACCAGCCAGTCAGGCAGCGGCACAGGAGCTAGCAAACAGAGCTGTAAACAGGGCAGTTTGAGTGGGAGTTCTGTCGGTGGAGAAGGTATTTGTGTATGTTTTTGTATTTGTATTATCTGTATGTGTAGAGGCTTGGAGGGGCTAGGTGCTGCGAGAGAAGCTGAGCCCTGATTAGGGGGCGGGGCTTCACTGACTAGGGGTCCTATAAAGGTAGCAGCCAGTCAGGCAGCGGCAAGGACAGCTGCAGCGGCACAGGAGCTAGCAAACAGAGCTGTAAACAGGGGAGTTTGAGTGGGAGTTCTGTTGGAGGAGAAGGTATTTGTGTGTGTTTGGTTTTGTATTGTCAGTATCTGTATGTGCAGGGGCTTTGTGCTGGGAGAGAAGCTGAGCCCTGATTAGGGGGCGGGGCTTCCCTGACTAGGGGTCCTATAAAGGTAGCAGCCAATCAGGCAGCGGCACAGGAGCTAGCAAACAGAGCTGTAAACAGGGGAGTTTGAGTGGGAGTTCTGTTGGAGGAGAAGGTATTTGTGTGTGTTTGGTTTTGTTTTGGTAGTATCTGTATGTGTAGAGGCTTGGAGGGGCTAGGTGCTGCGAGAGAAGCTGAGCCCTGATTAGGAGGCGGGGCTTCACTGACTAGGGGTCCGATAAAGGTAGCAGCCAGTCAGGCAGCGGCACAGGAGCTAGCAAACAGAGCTGTGAACAGGGGAGTTTGAGTGGGAGTTCTGTTGGAGGAGAAGGTATTTGTGTGTGTTTTTGTATTGGTATTATCTGTATGTGTAGAGGCTTGGAGGGGCTTTGTGCTGGGAGAGAAGCTGAGCCCTGATTAGGGTTTCTATAAAGGTAGCAGCCAGTCAGGCGGCGGCACAGACAGCTGCAGCGGCACAGGAGCTAGCAAACAGAGCTCTAAACAGGGGAGTTTGAGTGGGAGTTCTCTTGGAGGAGAAGGTATTTGTGTATGTTTGGTTTTGTATTGGTAGTGTCTGTATGTGTAGAGGCTTGGAGGGGCTTTGTGCTGGGAGAGAAGCTGAGCCCTGATTAGGGGGCGGGGCTTCACTGACTAGGGGTCGTATAAAGGTAGCAGCCAGTCAGGCGGCGGCACAGACAGCTGCAGCGGCACAGGAGCTAGCAAACAGAGCTCTAAACAGGGGAGTTTGAGTGGGAGTTCTCTTGGAGGAGAAGGTATTTGTGTGTGTTTGGTTTTGTATTGGTAGTGTCTGTATGTGTAGAGGCTTGGAGGGGCTTTGTGCTGGGAGAGAAGCTGAGCCCTGATTAGGGGGCGGGGCTTCACTGAATAGGGGTCCTATAAAGGTACCAGCCAGTCAGACAGCGGCTCAGGAGCTAGCAAACAGAGCTGTGAACAGGGGAGTTTGAGTGGGAGTTCTGTTGGAGGAGAAGGTATTTGTGTGTGTGTGTTTTTGTATTGGTAGTATCTGTATGTGTAGAGGCTTTGAGGGGCTTTGTCCTGGGAGAGAAGCTGAGCCCTGATTAGGGGGCGGGGCTTCACTGACTAGCGGTCCTATAAAGGTGGCAGCCAGTCAGGCAGCGGCACAGACAGCTGCAGCGGCACAGGAGCTAGCAAACAGAGCTCTAAACAGGGAGTTTGAGTGGGAGTTCTGTTGGAGGAGAAGGTATTTGTGTGTGTTTGGTTTTGTATTGGTAGTATCTGTATGTGTAGAGGCTTGGAGGGGCTTTGTGCTGGGAGAGAAGCTGAGCCCTGATTAGGGGGCGGGGCTTCACTGACTAGGGGTCCTATAAAGGTAGCAGCCAGTCAGGCGGCGGCACAGACAGCTGCAGCGGCACAGGAGCTAGGAAACAGAGCTCTAAACAGGGGAGTTTGAGTGGGAATTCTGTTGGAGGAGAAGGTATTTGTGTGTGTTTGGTTTTGTATTGGTAGTATCTGTATGTGTAGGGGCTTTGTGCTGGGAGAGAAGCTGAGCCCTGATTAGGGGGCGGGGCTTCACTGACTAGGGGTCCTATAAAGGTACCAGCCAGTCAGGCAGCGGCACAGGAGCTAGCAAACAGAGCTGTAAACAGGGCAGTTTGAGTGGGAGTTCTGTTGGAGGAGAAGGTATTTGTGTGTTTTTTTGTTTTGGTAGTATCTGTATGTGTATTGGTTTGGCGGGGCTTTGTGCTTGGAGAGAAGCTGAGCCCTGATTAGGGGGCGGGGCTTCACTGACTAGGGGTCCTATAAATGTAGCAGCCAGTCAGGCAGCGGCACAGGAGCTAGCAAACAGAGCTGTAAACAGAAGAGTTTGAGTGGGAGTTCTGTTGGAGGAGAAGGTATTTGTGTGTGTTTGGTTTTGTATTGGTAGTATCTGTATGTGCAGAGGCTTGGAGGGGCTTTGTGCTGGGAGAGAAGCTGAGCCCTGATTAGGGGGTGGGGCTTCACTGACTACGGGTCCTATAAAGGTAGCAGCCAGTCAGGCAGCGGCACAGACAGCTGCAGCAGCACAGGAGCTATCAAACAGAGCTGTAAACAGGGGAATTTGAGTGGGAGTTCCGTTGGAGGAGAAGGTATTTGTGTGTGTTTGGATTTGTATTGTCAGTATCTGTATGTGCAGGGGCTTTGTGCTGGGAGAGAAGCTGAGCCCTGATTAGGGGGCGGGGCTTCCCTGACTAGGGGTCCTATAAAGGTAGCAGCCAGTCAGGCAGCGGCAAAGGAGCTCACAAACAGAGCTGTGAATAAGGGAGTTTGAGTGGGAGTTCTGTTGGAGGAGAAGGTATTTGTGTGTGGTTGGTTTTGCTTTGGTAGTATCTGTATGTGTAGAGGCTTGGAGGGGCTTTGTGCTGGGAGAGAAGCTGAGCCCTGATTAGGGGGCGGGGCTTCACTGACTAGGGGTCCTATAAAGGTAGCAGCCAGTCAGGCAGCGGCACAGGAGCTAGCAAACAGAGCTGTAAACAGGGGAGTTTGAGTGAGAGTTCTTTTGGAGGAGAAGGTATTTGTGTGTTTTTTTGTATTGGTAGTATATGTAGAGGCTTGGAGGGGCTTTGTGCTGGGAGAGAAGCTGAGCCCTGATCAGGGAGCGGGGCTTCACTGACTAGGGGTCCTATAAAGGTAGGAGCCAGTCAGGCAGCGGCACAGGAGCTAGCAAACAGAGCTGTAAGCAGGGGAGTTTGAGTGAGAGTTCTTTTGGAGGAGAAGGTATTTGTGTGTTTTTTTGTATTGGTAGTATCTGTATGTGTATTGGTTTGGCGGGGCTTTGTGCTTGGAGAGAAGCTGACCCCTGATTAGGGGGCGGGGCTTCACTGACTAGGGGTCCTATAAATGTAGCAGCCAGTCAGGCAGCGGCACAGGAGCTAGCAAACAGAGCTGTAAACAGGCGAGTTTGAGTGGGAGTTCTGTTGGAGGAGAAGGTATTTGTGTGTTTGTGTTTTTGTATTGGTAGTATCTGTATGTGTAGAGGCTTTGAGGGGCTTTGTGCTGGGAGAGAAGCTGAGCCCTGATTAGGGGGCGGGGCTTCACTGACTAGGGGTCCTATAAAGGTAGCAGCCAGTCTGGCAGCGGCACAGACAGCTGCAGCGGCACAGGAGCTAGCAAACAGAGCTCTAAACAGGGGAGTTTTAGTGGGAGTTCTGTTGGAGAAGAAGGTATTTGTGTGTGTGTGTTTTTGTATTGGTAGTATCTGTATGTGTAGGGGCTTTGTGCTGGGAGAGAAGCTGAGCCCTGGTTAGGGGGCGGGGCTTCACTGACTAGGGGTCCTATAAAGGAAGCAGCCAGTCAGGCAGCGGCAAAGGAGCTAGCAAACAGTGCTGTAAACAGGGGAGTTTGAGTGGGAGTTCTGTTGGAGGAGAAGGTATCTGTGTGTGTTTGGTTTTGTATTGTCAGTATCTGTATGTGCAGGGGCTTTGTGCTGGGAGAGAAGCTGAGCCCTGATTAGGGGGCGGGGCTTCCCTGACTAGGGGTCCTATAAAGGTAGCAGCCAGTCAGGCAGCGGCACAGGAGCTAGCAAACAGAGCTGTAAACAGGGGAGTTTGAGTGGGAGTTCTGTTGGAGGAGAAGGTATTTGTGTGTGTGTGTTTTTGTATTGGTAGTATCTGTATGTGTAGAGGCTTTGAGGGGCTTTGTGCTGGGAGAGAAGCTGAGCCCTGATTAGGGGGCGGGGCTTCACTGACTAGCGGTCCTATAAAGGTGGCAGCCAGTCAGGCGGCGGCACAGACAGCTGCAGCGGCACAGGAGCTAGCAAACAGAGCTCTAAACAGGGGAGTTTGAGTGGGAGTTCTCTTGGAGGAGAAGGTATTTGTGTGTGTTTGGTCTTGTATTGGTAGTGTCTGTATGTGTAGAGGCTTGGAGGGGCTTTGTGCTGGGAGAGAAGCTGAGCCCTGATTAGGGGGCGGGGCTTCACTGAATAGGGGTCCTATAAAGGTACCAGCCAGTCAGGCAGCGGCACAGGAGCTAGCAAACAGAGCTGTAAACAGGGCAGTTTGAGTGGGAGTTCTGTCGGTGGAGAAGGTATTTGTTTGTGTTTTTGTATTGGTATTATCTGTATGTGTATAGGCTTGGAGGGGCTAGGTGCTGCGAGAGAAGCTGAGCCCTGATTAGGGGGCGGGGCTTCACTGACTAGGGGTCCTATAAAGGTAGCAGCCAGTCAGGCAGCGGCACAGACAGCTGCAGCGGCACAGGAGCTAGCAAACAGAGCTGTAAACAGGGGAGTTTGAGTGGGAGTTCTCTTGGAGGAGAAGGTATTTGTGTGTGTTTGGTTTTGTATTGTCAGTATCTGTATGTGCAGGGGCTTTGTGCTGGGAGAGAAGCTGAGCCCTGATTAGGGGGCGGGGCTTCCCTGACTAGGGGTCCTATAAAGGTAGCAGCCAATCAGGCAGCGGCACAGGAGCTAGCAAACAGAGCTGTAAACAGGGGAGTTTGAGTGGGAGTTCTGTTGGAGGAGAAGGTATCTGTGTGTGTTTGGTTTTGTATTGTCAGTATCTGTATGTGCAGGGGCTTTGTGCTGGGAGAGAAGCTGAGCCCTGATTAGGGGGCGGGGCTTCCCTGACTAGGGGTCCTATAAAGGTAGCAGCCAGTCAGGCAGCGGCACAGGAGCTAGCAAACAGAGCTGTAAACAGGGGAGTTTGAGTGGGAGTTCTGTTGGAGGAGAAGGTATTTGTGTGTGTGTGTTTTTGTATTGGTAGTATCTGTATGTGTAGAGGCTTTGAGGGGCTTTGTGCTGGGAGAGAAGCTGAGCCCTGATTAGGGGGCGGGGCTTCACTGACTAGCGGTCCTATAAAGGTGGCAGCCAGTCAGGCGGCGGCACAGACAGCTGCAGCGGCACAGGAGCTAGCAAACAGAGCTCTAAACAGGGGAGTTTGAGTGGGAGTTCTCTTGGAGGAGAAGGTATTTGTGTGTGTTTGGTCTTGTATTGGTAGTGTCTGTATGTGTAGAGGCTTGGAGGGGCTTTGTGCTGGGAGAGAAGCTGAGCCCTGATTAGGGGGCGGGGCTTCACTGAATAGGGGTCCTATAAAGGTACCAGCCAGTCAGGCAGCGGCACAGGAGCTAGCAAACAGAGCTGTAAACAGGGCAGTTTGAGTGGGAGTTCTGTCGGTGGAGAAGGTATTTGTTTGTGTTTTTGTATTGGTATTATCTGTATGTGTATAGGCTTGGAGGGGCTAGGTGCTGCGAGAGAAGCTGAGCCCTGATTAGGGGGCGGGGCTTCACTGACTAGGGGTCCTATAAAGGTAGCAGCCAGTCAGGCAGCGGCACAGACAGCTGCAGCGGCACAGGAGCTAGCAAACAGAGCTGTAAACAGGGGAGTTTGAGTGGGAGTTCTGTTGGAGGAGAAGGTATTTGTGTGTGTTTGGTTTTGTATTGTCAGTATCTGTATGTGCAGGGGCTTTGTGCTGGGAGAGAAGCTGAGCCCTGATTAGGGGGCGGGGCTTCCCTGACTAGGGGTCCTATAAAGGTAGCAGCCAATCAGGCAGCGGCACAGGAGCTAGCAAACAGAGCTGTAAACAGGGGAGTTTGAGTGGGAGTTCTGTTGGAGGAGAAGGTATTTGTGTGTGTTTGGTTTTGTTTTGGTAGTATCTGTATGTGTAGAGGCTTGGAGGGGCTAGGTGCTGCGAGAGAAGCTGAGCCCTGATTAGGAGGCGGGGCTTCACTGACTAGGGGTCCGATAAAGGTAGCAGCCAGTCAGGCAGCGGCACAGGAGCTAGCAAACAGAGCTGTGAACAGGGGAGTTTGAGTGGGAGTTCTGTTGGAGGAGAAGGTATTTGTGTGTGTTTTTGTATTGGTATTATCTGTATGTGTAGAGGCTTTGAGGGGCTTTGTGCTCGGAGAGAAGCTGAGCCCTGATTAGGGGGCGGGGCTTCCCTGACTAGGGGTCCTATAAAGGTGGCAGCCAGTCAGGCGGCGGCACAGACAGCTCCAGCGGCACAGGAGCTAGCAAACAGAGCTCTAAACAGGGGAGTTTGAGTGGGAGTTCTCTTGGAGGAGAAGGTATTTGTGTATGTTTGGTTTTGTATTGGTAGTGTCTGTATGTGTAGAGGCTTGGAGGGGCTTTGTGCTGGGAGAGAAGCTGAGCCCTGATTAGGGGGCGGGGCTTCACTGACTAGGGGTCGTATAAAGGTAGCAGCCAGTCAGGCGGCGGCACAGACAGCTGCAGCGGCACAGGAGCTAGCAAACAGAGCTCTAAACAGGGGAGTTTGAGTGGGAGTTCTCTTGGAGGAGAAGGTATTTGTGTGTGTTTGGTTTTGTATTGGTAGTGTCTGTATGTGTAGAGGCTTGGAGGGGCTTTGTGCTGGGAGAGAAGCTGAGCCCTGATTAGGGGGCGGGGCTTCACTGAATAGGGGTCCTATAAAGGTACCAGCCAGTCAGACAGCGGCTCAGGAGCTAGCAAACAGAGCTGTGAACAGGGGAGTTTGAGTGGGAGTTCTGTTGGAGGAGAAGGTATTTGTGTGTGTGTGTTTTTGTATTGGTAGTATCTGTATGTGTAGAGGCTTTGAGGGGCTTTGTGCTGGGAGAGAAGCTGAGCCCTGATTAGGGGGCGGGGCTTCACTGACTAGCGGTCCTATAAAGGTGGCAAGCAGTCAGGCAGCGGCACAGACAGCTGCAGCGGCACAGGAGCTAGCAAACAGAGCTCTAAACAGGGAGTTTGAGTGGGAGTTCTGTTGGAGGAGAAGGTATTTGTGTGTGTTTGGTTTTGTATTGGTAGTATCTGTATGTGTGGAGGCTTGGAGGGGCTTTGTGCTGGGAGAGAAGCTGAGCCCTGATTAGGGGGCGGGGCTTCACTGACTAGGGGTCCTATAAAGGTAGCAGCCAGTCAGGCGGCGGCACAGACAGCTGCAGCGGCACAGGAGCTAGGAAACAGAGCTCTAAACAGGGGAGTTTGAGTGGGAATTCTGTTGGAGGAGAAGGTATTTGTGTGTGTTTGGTTTTGTATTGGTAGTATCTGTATGTGTAGGGGCTTTGTGCTGGGAGAGAAGCTGAGCCCTGATTAGGGGGCGGGGCTTCACTGACTAGGGGTCCTATAAATGTAGCAGCCAGTCAAGCAGCGGCACAGGAGCTAGCAAACAGAGCTGTAAACAGAAGAGTTTGAGTGGGAGTTCTGTTGGAGGAGAAGGTATTTGTGTGTGTTTGGTTTTGTATTGGTAGTATCTGTATGTGCAGAGGCTTGGAGGGGCTTTGTGCTGGGAGAGAAGCTGAGCCCTGATTAGGGGGCGGGGCTTCACTGACTACGGGTCCTATAAAGGTAGCAGCCAGTCAGGCAGCGGCACAGACAGCTGCAGCAGCACAGGAGCTAGCAAACAGAGCTCTGAACAGGGGAGTTTGAGTGGGAGTTCTGTTGGAGGAGAAGGTATTTGTGTGTGTGTTTTTGTATTGGTAGTATCTGTATGTGTAGAGGCTTGGAGGGGCTTTGTGCTGGGAGAGAAGCTGAGCCCTGATTAGGGGGCGGGGCTTCACTGACTAGGGGTCCTATAAAGGTAGCAGCCAGTCAGGCAGCGGAACAGACAGCTGCAGTGGCACAGGAGCTATCAAACAGAGCTGTAAACAGGGGAATTTGAGTGGGAGTTCCGTTGGAGGAGAAGGTATTTGTGTGTGTTTGGATTTGTATTGTCAGTATCTGTATGTGCAGGGGCTTTGTGCTGGGAGAGAAGCTGAGCCCTGATTAGGGGGCGGGGCTTCCCTGACTAGGGGTCCTATAAAGGTAGCAGCCAGTCAGGCAGCGGCAAAGGAGCTCACAAACAGAGCTGTGAATAAGGAGTTTGAGTGGGAGTTCTGTTGGAGGAGAAGGTATTTGTGTGTGGTTGGTTTTGCTTTGGTAGTATCTGTATGTGTAGAGGCTTGGAGGGGCTTTGTGCTGGGAGAGAAGCTGAGCCCTGATCAGGGAGCGGGGCTTCACTGACTAGGGGTCCTATAAAGGTAGGAGCCAGTCAGGCAGCGGCACAGGAGCTAGCAAACAGAGCTGTAAGCAGGGGAGTTTGAGTGAGAGTTCTTTTGGAGGAGAAGGTATTTGTGTGTTTTTTTGTATTGGTAGTATCTGTATGTGTATTGGTTTGGCGGGGCTTTGTGCTTGGAGAGAAGCTGACCCCTGATTAGGGGGCGGGGCTTCACTGACTAGGGGTCCTATAAATGTAGCAGCCAGTCAGGCAGCGGCACAGGAGCTAGCAAACAGAGCTGTAAACAGGCGAGTTTGAGTGGGAGTTCTGTTGGAGGAGAAGGTATTTGTGTGTTTGTGTTTTTGTATTGGTAGTATCTGTATGTGTAGAGGCTTTGAGGGGCTTTGTGCTGGGAGAGAAGCTGAGCCCTGATTAGGGGGCGGGGCTTCACTGACTAGGGGTCCTATAAAGGTAGCAGCCAGTCTGGCAGCGGCACAATAGCTAGCAAACAGAGCTCTAAACAGGGGAGTTTTAGTGGGAGTTCTGTTGGAGGAGAAGGTATTTGTGTGTGTGTGTTTTTGTATTGGTAGTATCTGTATGTGTAGGGGCTTTGTGCTGGGAGAGAAGCTGAGCCCTGGTTAGGGGGCGGGGCTTCCCTGACTAGGGGTCCTATAAAGGAAGCAGCCAGTCAGGCAGCGGCAAAGGAGCTAGCAAACAGAGCTGTAAACAGGGGAGTTTGAGTGGGAGTTCTCTTGGAGGAGAAGGTATTTGTGTGTGTTTGGTTTTGTATTGGTAGTATCTGTATGTGTAGGGGCTTTGTGCTGGGAGAGAAGCTGAGCCATGATTAGGGGGCGGGGCTTCACTGATTAGGGGTCCTATAAAGGTAGCAGCCAGTAAGACAGCGGCTCAGGAGCTAGCAAACAGAGCTGTAAGCAGTGGAGTTTGAGTGGGAGTTCTGTTGGAGGAGAAGGTATTTGTGTGTGTTTTTGTATTGGTATTATCTGTATGTGTATAGGCTTGGAGGGGCTAGGTGCTGCGAGAGAAGCTGAGCCCTGATTAGGGGGCGGGGCTTCACTGACTAGGGTTCCTATAATGGTAGCAGCCAGTCAGGCAGCGGAACAGACAGCTGCAGTGGCACAGGAGCTATCAAACAGAGCTGTAAACAGGGGAATTTGAGTGGGAGTTCTGTTGGAGGAGAAGGTATTTGTGTGTGTTTGGATTTGTATTGTCAGTATCTGTATGTGCAGGGGCTTTGTGCTGGGAGAGAAGCTGAGCCCTGATTAGGGGGCGGGGCTTCACTGACTAGGGGTCCTATAAAGGTAGCAGCCAGTCAGGCAGCGGCACAGGAGCAAGCAAACAGAGCTGTAAACAGGGGAGTTTGAGTGGGAGTTCTGTTGGAGGAGAAGGTATTTGTGTGTGTGTGTTTTAGTATTGGTAGTATCTGTATGTGTAGGGGCTTTGTGCTGGGAGAGAAGCTGAGCCCTGATTAGGGGGCGGGGCTTCACAGACTAGGGGTCCTATAAAGGTAGCAGCCAGTCAGGCAGCGGCACAGACAGCTGCAGCGGCACAGGAGCTAGCAAACAGAGCTGTAAACAGGGGAGTTTGAGTGGGAGTTCTGTTGGAGGAGAAGGTATTTGTGTGTGTTTGGTTTTGTATTGGTAGTATCTGTATGTGCAGAGGCTTGGAGGGGCTTAGTGCTGGGAGAGAAGCTGAGCCCTGATTAGGGGGCGGGGCTTCACTGACCAGGGGTCCTATAAAGGTAGCAGCCAGTCAGGCAGCGGAACAGACAGCTGCAGCGGCACAGGAGCTATCAAACAGAGCTGTAAACAGGGGAGTTTGAGTGGGAGTTCTGTTGGAGGAGAAGGTATTTGTGTGTGTTTGGTTTTGTATTGGTAGTATGTGTATGTGTAGGGGCTATGTGCTGGGAGAGAAGCTGAGCCCTGATTAGGGGGCGGGGCTTCACTGACTAGGGGTCCTATAAAGGTAGCAGCCAGTCAGGCAGCGGCACAGACAGCTGCAGCGGCACAGGAGCTAGCAAACAGAGCTGTAAACAGGGGAGTTTGAGTGGGAGTTCTGTTGGAGGAGAAGGTATTTGTGTGTGTTTCGTTTTGTATTGGTAGTATCTGTATGTGCAGAGGCTTGGAGGGGCTTTGTGCTGGGAGAGAAGCTGAGCCCTGATTAGGGGGCGGGGCTTCACTGACTAGGGGTCCTATAAAGGTAGCAGCCAGTCAGGCAGCGGCACAGGAGCAAGCAAACAGTGCTGTAAACAGGGGAGTTTGAGTGGGAGTTCTGTTGGAGGAGAAGGTATTTGTGTGTGTTTGGTTTTGCATTGGTAGTATCTGTATGTGTAGAGGCTTGGAGGGGCTTTGTGCTGGGAGAGAAGCTGAGCCCTGATTAGGGGGCGGGGCTTCACTGACTAGGGGTCCTATAAAGGTAGCAGCCAGTCAGGCAGCGGCACAGGAGCTAGCAAACAGAGCTGTAAACAGGGGAGTTTTAGTGGGAGTTCTGTTGGAGGAGAAGGTATTTGTGTGTGTGTGTTTTTGTATTGGTAGTATCTGTATGTGTAGGGGCTTTGTGCTGGGAGAGAAGCTGAGCCCTGATTAGGGGGCGGGGCTTCCCTGACTAGGGGTCCTATAAAGGAAGCAGCCAGTCAGGCAGCGGCAAAGGAGCTAGCAAACAGTGCTGTAAACAGGGGAGTTTGAGTGGGAGTTCTCTTGGAGGAGAAGGTATTTGTGTGTGTTTGGTTTTGTATTGGTAGTATCTGTATGTGTAGAGGCTTGGAGGGGCTTTGTGCTGGGAGAGAAGCTGAGCCCTGATTAGGGGCGGGGCTTCACTGACTAGGGGTCCTATAAAGGTAGCAGCCAGTCAGGGAGCGGAACAGACAGCTGCAGTGGCACAGGAGCTATCAAACAGAGCTGTAAACAGGGGAATTTGAGTGGGAGTTCTGTTGGAGGAGAAGGTATTTGTGTGTGTTTTTGTATTGGTATTATCTGTATGTGTAGAGGCTTGGAGGGGCTATGTGCTGCGAGAGAAGCTGAGCCCTGATTAGGGGGCGGGGCTTCACTGACTAGGGGTCCTATAAAGGTAGCAGCCAGTCAGGCAGCGGCACAGACAGCTGCAGCGGCACAGGAGCTAGCAAACAGAGCTGTAAACAGGGGAGTTTGAGTGGGAGTTCTGTTGGAGGAGAAGGTATTTGTGTGTGTTTGGTTTTGTATTGTCAGTATCTGTATGTGCAGGGGCTTTGTGCTGGGAGAGAAGCTGAGCCCTGATTACGGGGCGGGGCTTCCCTGACTAGGGGTCCTATAAAGGTAGCAGCCAGTCAGGCAGCGGCAAAGGAGCTAGCAAAGAGAGCTGTAAACAGGGGAGTTTGAGTGGGAGTTCTGTTGGAGGAGAAGGTATTTGTGTGTGTTTGGTTTTGTATTGGTAGTATCTGTATGTGTAGGGGCTTTGTGCTGGGAGAGAAGCTGAGCCCTGATTAGGGGGCGGGCTTCCCTGACTAGGGGTCCTATAAAGGTAGCAGCCAGTCAGGCAGCGGCAAAGGAGCTAGCAAACAGAGCTGTAAACAGGGGAGTTTGAGTGGGAGTTCTCTTGGAGGAGAAGGTATTTGTGTGTGTTTTTGTATTGGTAGTATCTGTATGTGTAGAGCTTTGAAGGGGCTTTGTGCTGGGAGAGAAGCTGAGCCCTGATTAGGGGGCGGGGCTTCACTGACTAGGCGTCCTATAAAGGTAGCAGCCAGTCAGGCAGCGGCACAGACAGCTGCAGCAGCACAGGAGCTAGCAAACGGAGCTGTAAACAGGGGAGTTTGAGTGGGAGTTCTGTTGGAGGAGAAGGTATTTGTGTGTGTTTGGTTTTGTATTGGTAGTATCTGTATGTGTAGAGGCTTGGAGGGTCTTTGTGCTGGGAGAGAAGCTGTGACCTGATTAGGGGGCGGGGCTTCTCTGACTAGGGGTCCTATAAAGGTAGCAGCCAGTCAGGCAGCGGCACAGGAGCTATCAAACAGAGCTGTGAACAGGGGAGTTTGAGTGGGAGTTCTGTTGGAGGAGAAGGTATTTGTGTGTGTTTGGTTTTGTATTGTCAGTATCTGTATGTGTAGAGGCTTGGAGGGGCTTTGTGCTGGGAGAGAAGCTGAGCCCTGATTAGGGGGCGGGGCTTCACTGACTAGGGGTCCTATAGAGGTAGCAGCCAGTCAGGCAGCGGCAGACAGCTGCAGCGGCACAGGAGCTAGCAAACAGAGCTGTAAACAGGGGAGTTTGAGTGGGAATTCTGTTGGAGGAGAAGGTATTTGTGTGTGTTTGGTTTTGCATTGGTAGTATCTGTATGTGTAGAGGCTTGGAGGGGCTTTGTGCTGGGAGAGAAGCTGAGCCCTGATTAGGGGGCGGGGCTTCCCTGACTAGGGGTCCTATAAAGGTAGCAGCCAGTCAGGCAGCGGCAAAAGAGCTATCAAACAGAGCTGTAAACAGGGGAATTTGAGTGGGAGCTCTGTTGGAGGAGAAGGTATTTGTGTGTGTTTGGTTTTGTATTGGTAGTATCTGTATGTGTAGGGGCTTTGTGCTGGGAGAGAAGCTGAGCCCTGATTAGGGGGCGGGGCTTCACTGACTAGGGGTCCTATAAAGGTAGCAGCCAGTCAGGCAGCGGCACAGACAGCTGCAGTGGCACAGGAGCTAGCAAACAGTGCTGTGAACAGGGGAGTTTGAGTGGGAGTTCTGTTGGAGGAGAAGGTATTTGTGTGTGTTTGGTTTTGTATTGGTAGTATCTGTATGTGTAGGGGCTTTGTGCTGGGAGAGAAGCTGAGCCCTGATTAGGGGGCGGGGCTTCACTGACTAGGGGTCCTATAAAGGTAGCAGCCAGTCAGGCAGCGGCACAGGAGCTAGCAAACAGAGCTGTGAACAGGGGAGTTTTAGTGGGAGTTCTGTTGGAGGAGAAGGTATTTGTGTGTGTGTGTTTTTGTATTGGTAGTATCTGTATGTGTAGGGGCTTTGTGCTGGGAGAGAAGCTGAGCCCTGATTAGGGGGCGGGGCTTCCCTGACTAGGGGTCCTATAAAGGAAGCAGCCAGTCAGGCAGCGGCAAAGGAGCTAGCAAACAGTGCTGTAAACAGGGGAGTTTGAGTGGGAGTTCTCTTGGAGGAGAAGGTATTTGTGTGTGTTTGGTTTTGTATTGGTAGTATCTGTATGTGTAGAGGCTTGGAGGGGCTTTGTGCTGGGAGAGAAGCTGAGCCCTGATTAGGGGCGGGGCTTCACTGACTAGGGGTCCTATAAAGGTAGCAGCCAGTCAGGCAGCGGCAAAGGAGCTAGAAAACAGAGCTGTAAGCAGGGGAGTTTGAGTGAGAGTTCTTTTGGAGGAGAAGGTATTTGTGTGTTTTTTTGTATTGGTAGTATCTGTATGTGTATTGGTTTGGCGGGGCTTTGTGCTTGGAGAGAAGCTGAGCCCTGATTAGGGGGCGGGGCTTCACTGACTAGGGTTCCTATAAAGGTAGCAGCCAGTCAGGGAGCGGAACAGACAGCTGCAGTGGCACAGGAGCTATCAAACAGAGCTGTAAAGAGGGGAGTTTGAGTGGGAGTTCTGTTGGAGGAGAAGGTATTTGTGTGTGTTTTTGCATTGGTATTATCTGTATGTGTATAGGCTTGGAGGGGCTAGGTGCTGCGAGAGAAGATGAGCCCTGATTAGGGGGCGGGGCTTCACTGACTAGGGTTCCTATAAAGGTAGCAGCCAGTCAGGCAGCGGAACAGACAGCTGCAGTGGCACAGGAGCTATCAAACAGAGCTGTAAACAGGGGAATTTGAGTGGGAGTTCTGTTGGAGGAGAAGGTATTTGTGTGTGTTTGGATTTGTATTGTCAGTATCTGTATGTGCAGGGGCTTTGTGCTGGGAGAGAAGCTGAGCCCTGATTAGTGGGCGGGGCTTCCCTGACTAGGGGTCCTATAAAGGTAGCAGCCAGTCAGGCAGCGGCAAAGGAGCTAGCAAAGAGAGCTGTAAACAGGGGAGTTTGAGTGGGAGTTCTGTTGGAGGAGAAGGTATTTGTGTGTGTTTGGTTTTGTATTGGTAGTATGTGTATGTGTAGGGGCTATGTGCTGGGAGAGAAGCTGAGCCCTGATTAGGGGGCGGGGCTTCACTGACTAGGGGTCCTATAAAGGTAGCAGCCAGTCAGGCAGCGGCACAGACAGCTGCAGCGGCACAGGAGCTAGCAAACAGAGCTGTAAACAGGGGAGTTTGAGTGGGAGTTCTGTTGGAGGAGAAGGTATTTGTGTGTGTTTCGTTTTGTATTGGTAGTATCTGTATGTGCAGAGGCTTGGAGGGGCTTTGTGCTGGGAGAGAAGCTGAGCCCTGATTAGGGGGCGGGGCTTCACTCACTAGGGGTCCTATAAAGGTAGCAGCCAGTCAGGCAGCGGCACAGACAGCTGCAGCGGCACAGGAGCTAGCAAACAGAGCTGTAAACAGGGGAGTTTGAGTGGGAGTTCTGTTGGAGGAGAAGGTATTTGTGTGTGTTTGGTTTTGCATTGGTAGTATCTGTATGTGTAGAGGCTTGGAGGGGCTTTGTGCTGGGAGAGAAGCTGAGCCCTGATTAGGGGGCGGGGCTTCACTGACTAGGGGTCCTATAAAGGTAGCAGCCAGTCAGGCAGCGGCACAGGAGCAAGCAAACAGAGCTGTAAACAGGGGAGTTTGAGTGGGAGTTCTGTTGGAGGAGAAGGTATTTGTGTGTGTTTGGTTTTGCATTGGTAGTATCTGTATGTGTAGAGGCTTGGAGGGGCTTTGTGCTGGGAGAGAAGCTGAGCCCTGATTAGGGGGCGGGGCTTCACTGACTAGGGGTCCTATAAAGGTAGCAGCCAGTCAGGCAGCGGCACAGGAGCTAGCAAACAGAGCTGTAAACAGGGAAGTTTTAGTGGGAGTTCTGTTGGAGGAGAAGGTATTTGTGTGTGTGTGTTTTTGTATTGGTAGTATCTGTATGTGTAGGGGCTTTGTGCTGGGAGAGAAGCTGAGCCCTGATTAGGGGGCGGGGCTTCCCTGACTAGGGGTCCTATAAAGGAAGCAGCCAGTCAGGCAGCGGCAAAGGAGCTAGCAAACAGTGCTGTAAACAGGGGAGTTTGAGTGGGAGTTCTCTTGGAGGAGAAGGTATTTGTGTGTGTTTGGTTTTGTATTGGTAGTATCTGTATGTGTAGAGGCTTGGAGGGGCTTTGTGCTGGGAGAGAAGCTGAGCCCTGATTAGGGGCGGGGCTTCACTGACTAGGGGTCCTATAAAGGTAGCAGCCAGTCAGGGAGCGGAACAGACAGCTGCAGTGGCACAGGAGCTATCAAACAGAGCTGTAAACAGGGGAATTTGAGTGGGAGTTCTGTTGGAGGAGAAGGTATTTGTGTGTGTTTTTGTATTGGTATTATCTGTATGTGTAGAGGCTTGGAGGGGCTATGTGCTGCGAGAGAAGCTGAGCCCTGATTAGGGGGCGGGGCTTCACTGACTAGGGGTCCTATAAAGGTAGCAGCCAGTCAGGCAGCGGCACAGACAGCTGCAGCGGCACAGGAGCTAGCAAACAGAGCTGTAAACAGGGGAGTTTGAGTGGGAGTACTGTTGGAGGAGAAGGTATTTGTGTGTGTTTGGTTTTGTATTGTCAGTATCTGTATGTGCAGGGGCTTTGTGCTGGGAGAGAAGCTGAGCCCTGATTACGGGGCGGGGCTTCCCTGACTAGGGGTCCTATAAAGGTAGCAGCCAGTCAGGCAGCGGCAAAGGAGCTAGCAAAGAGAGCTGTAAACAGGGGAGTTTGAGTGGGAGTTCTGTTGGAGGAGAAGGTATTTGTGTGTGTTTGGTTTTGTATTGGTAGTATCTGTATGTGTAGGGGCTTTGTGCTGGGAGAGAAGCTGAGCCCTGATTAGGGGGCGGGCTTCCCTGACTAGGGGTCCTATAAAGGTAGCAGCCAGTCAGGCAGCGGCAAAGGAGCTAGCAAACAGAGCTGTAAACAGGGGAGTTTGAGTGGGAGTTCTCTTGGAGGAGAAGGTATTTGTGTGTGTTTGGTTTTGTATTGGTTGTATCTGTATGTGTAGGGGCTTTGTGCTGGGAGAGAAGCTGAGCCGTGATTAGGGGGCGGGGCTTCCCTGACTAGTGGTCCTATAAAGGTAGCAGCCAGTAAGACAGCGGCTCAGGAGCTAGCAAACAGAGCTGTGAACAGGGGAGTTTGAGTGGGAGTTCTGTTGGAGGAGAAGGTATTTGTGTGTGTTTGGTTTTGTATTGGTTGTATCTGTATGTGTAGGGGCTTTGTGCTGGGAGAGAAGCTGTGACCTGATTAGGGGGCGGGGCTTCTCTGACTAGGGGTCCTATAAAGGTAGCAGCCAGTCAGGCAGCGGCACAGGAGCTATCAAACAGAGCTGTGAACAGGGGAGTTTGAGTGGGAGTTCTGTTGGAGGAGAAGGTATTTGTGTGTGTTTGGTTTTGTATTGTCAGTATCTGTATGTGTAGAGGCTTGGAGGGGCTTTGTGCTGGGAGAGAAGCTGAGCCCTGATTAGGGGGCGGGGCTTCACTGACTAGGGGTCCTATAGAGGTAGCAGCCAGTCAGGCAGCGGCAGAGAGCTGCAGCGGCACAGGAGCTAGCAAACAGAGCTGTAAACAGGGGAGTTTGAGTGGGAGTTCTGTTGGAGGAGAAGGTATTTGTGTGTGTTTGGTTTTGCATTGGTAGTATCTGTATGTGTAGAGGCTTGGAGGGGCTTTGTGCTGGGAGAGAAGCTGAGCCCTGATTAGGGGGCGGGGCTTCCCTGACTAGGGGTCCTATAAAGGTAGCAGCCAGTCAGGCAGCGGCAAAAGAGCTATCAAACAGAGCTGTAAACAGGGGAATTTGAGTGGGAGTTCTGTTGGAGGAGAAGGTATTTGTGTGTGTTTGGTTTTGTATTGTCAGTATCTGTATGTGCAGGGGCTTTGTGCTGGGAGAGAAGCTGAGCCCTGATTACGGGGCGGGGCTTCCCTGACTAGGGGTCCTATAAAGGTAGCAGCCAGTCAGGCAGCGGCACAGGAGCTAGCAAACAGAGCTGTAAAGAGGGGAGTTTGAGTGGGAGTTCTGTTGGAGGAGAAGGTATTTGTGTGTGTTTTTGCATTGGTATTATCTGTATGTGTATAGGCTTGGAGGGGCTAGGTGCTGCGAGAGAAGATGAGCCCTGATTAGGGGGCGGGGCTTCACTGACTAGGGTTCCTATAAAGGTAGCAGCCAGTCAGGCAGCGGAACAGACAGCTGCAGTGGCACAGGAGCTATCAAACAGAGCTGTAAACAGGGGAATTTGAGTGGGAGTTCTGTTGGAGGAGAAGGTATTTGTGTGTGTTTGGATTTGTATTGTCAGTATCTGTATGTGCAGGGGCTTTGTGCTGGGAGAGAAGCTGAGCCCTGATTAGTGGGCGGGGCTTCCCTGACTAGGGGTCCTATAAAGGTAGCAGCCAGTCAGGCAGCGGCAAAGGAGCTAGCAAAGAGAGCTGTAAACAGGGGAGTTTGAGTGGGAGTTCTGTTGGAGGAGAAGGTATTTGTGTGTGTTTGGTTTTGTATTGGTAGTATCTGTATGTGTAGGGGCTTTGTGCTGGGAGAGAAGCTGAGCCCTGATTAGGGGGCGGGCTTCCCTGACTAGGGGTCCTATAAAGGTAGCAGCCAGTCAGGCAGCGGCAAAGGAGCTAGCAAACAGAGCTGTAAACAGGGGAGTTTGAGTGGGAGTTCTCTTGGAGGAGAAGGTATTTGTGTGTGTTTGGTTTTGTATTGGTTGTATCTGTATGTGTAGGGGCTTTGTGCTGGGAGAGAAGCTGAGCCGTGATTAGGGGGCGGGGCTTCCCTGACTAGTGGTCCTATAAAGGTAGCAGCCAGTAAGACAGCGGCTCAGGAGCTAGCAAACAGAGCTGTAAGCAGGGGAGTTTGAGTGGGAGTTCTGTTGGAGGAGAAGGTATTTGTGTGTGTTTTTGTATTGGTAGTATCTGTATGTGTAGAGGCTTTGAGGGGCTTTGTGCTGGGAGAGAAGCTGAGCCCTGATTAGGGGGCGGGGCTTCACTGACTAGGCGTCGTATAAAGGTAGCAGCCAGTCAGGCAGCGGCACAGACAGCTGCAGCAGCACAGGAGCTTCAAACGGAGCTGTAAACAGGGGAGTTTGAGTGGGAGTTCTGTTGGAGGAGAAGGTATTTGTGTGTGTTTGGTTTTGAATTGGTAGTATCTGTATGTGTAGAGGCTTGGAGGGGCTTTGTGCTGGGAGAGAAGCTGAGCCCTGATTAGGGGGCGGGGCTTCACTGACTAGGGGTCCTATAAAGGTAGCAGCCAGTCAGGCAGCGGCACAGGAGCTATCAAACAGAGCTGTGAACAGGGGAGTTTGAGTGGGAGTTCTGTTGGAGGAGAAGGTATTTGTGTGTGTTTGGTTTTGTATTGTCAGTATCTGTATGTGCAGGGGCTTTGTGCTGGGAGAGAAGCTGAGCCCTGATTAGGGGGCGGGGTTTCCCTGACTAGGGGTCCTATAAAGGTATCAGCCAGTCAGGCAGCGGCAAAGGAGCTATCAAACAGAGCTGTAAACAGGGGAATTTGAGTGGGAGTTCTGTTGGAGGAGAAGGTATTTGTGTGTGTTTGGTTTTGTATTGGTAGTATCTGTATGTGTAGGGGCTTTGTGCTGGGAGAGAAGCTGAGCCCTGATTAGGGGGCGGGGCTTCACTGACTAGGGGTCCTATAAAGGTAGCAGCCAGTCAGGCAGCGGCACAGACAGCTGCAGTGGCACAGGAGCTAGCAAACAGGGCTGTGAACAGGGGAGTTTGAGTGGGAGTTCTGTTGGAGGAGAAGGTATTTGTGTGTGTGTGTTTTTGTATTGGAAGTATCTGTATGTGTAGAGGCTTGGAGGGGCTTTTTGCTGGGAGAGAAGCTGAGCCCTGATTAGGGGGCGGGGCTTCACTGACCAGGGGTCCTATAAAGGTAGCAGCCAGTCAGGCAGCGGCACAGACAGCTGCAGCGGCACAGGAGCTAGCAAACAGAGCTGTAAACGGGGGAGTTTGAGTGGGAGTTCTGTTGGAGGAGAAGGTATTGCTGTGTGTTTGGTTTTGCATTGGTAGTATCTGTATGTGTAGAGGCTTGGAGGGGCTTTGTGCTGGGAGAGAAGCTGAGCCCTGATTAGGGGGCGGGGCTTCCCTGACTAGGGGTCCTATAAAGGTAGCAGCCAGTCAGGCAGCGGCAAAGGAGCTATCAAACAGAGCTGTAAACAGGGGAATTTGAGTGGGAGTTCTGTTGGAGGAGAAGGTATTTGTGTGTGTTTGGTTTTGTATTGGTAGTATCTGTATGTGTAGGGGCTTTGTGCTGGGAGAGAAGCTGAGCCCTGATTAGGGGGCGGGGCTTCACTGACTAGGGGTCCTATAAAGGTAGCAGCCAGTCAGGCAGAGGCACAGACAGCTGCAGTGGCACAGGAGCTAGCAAACAGGGCTGTGAACAGGGGAGTTTGAGTGGGAGTTCTGTTGGAGGAGAAGGTATTTGTGTGTGTGTGTTTTTGTATTGGAAGTATCTGTATGTGTAGAGGCTTGGAGGGGCTTTTTGCTGGGAGAGAAGCTGAGCCCTGATTAGGGGGCGGGGCTTCACTGACCAGGGGTCCTATAAAGGTAGCAGCCAGTCAGGCAGCGGCACAGACAGCTGCAGCGGCACAGGAGCTAGCAAACAGAGCTGTAAACGGGGGAGTTTGAGTGGGAGTTCTGTTGGAGGAGAAGGTATTGCTGTGTGTTTGGTTTTGTATTGGTAGTATCTGTATGTGTAGGGGCTTTGTGCTGGGAGAGAAGCTGAGCCCTGATTAGGGGGCGGGGCTTCACTGACTAGGGGTCCTATAAAGGTAGCAGCCAGTCAGGCAGCGGCACAGACAGCTGCAGCGGCACAGGAGCTAGCAAACAGAGCTGTAAACAGGGGAGTTTGAGTGGGAGTTCTGTTGGAGGAGAAGGTATTTGTGTGTGTTTCGTTTTGTATTGGTATTATCTGTATGTGCAGAGGCTTGGAGGGGCTTTGTGCTGGGAGAGAAGCTGAGCCCTGATTAGGGGGCGGGGCTTCACTGACTAGGGGTCCTATAAAGGTAGCAGCCAGTCAGGCAGCGGCACAGACAGCTGCAGCGGCACAGGAGCTAGCAAACAGAGCTGTGAACAGGGGAGTTTGCTTGGGAGTTCTGTTGGAGGAGAAGGTATTTTTGTGTGTGTGTTTTTGTATTGGTAGTATCTGTATGTGTAGAGGCTTGGAGGGGCTTTGTGCTGGGAGAGAAGCTGAGCCCTGATTAGGGGGCGGGGCTTCACTGACTAGGGGTCCTATAAAGGTAGCAGCCAGTCAGGCAGCGGAACAGACAGCTGCAGTGGCACAGGAGCTATCAAACAGAGCTGTAAACAGGGGAATTTGAGTGGGAGTTCTGTTGGAGGAGAAGATATTTGTGTGTGTTTGGATTTGTATTGTCAGTATCTGTATGTGCAGGGGCTTTGTGCTGGGAGAGAAGCTGAGCCCTGATTAGGGGGCGGGGCTTCACTGACTAGGCGTCCTATAAAGGTAGCAGCCAGTCAGGCAGCGGCACAGACAGCTGCAGCAGCACAGGAGCTAGCAAACGGAGCTGTAAACAGGGGAGTTTGAGTGGGAGTTCTGTTGGAGGAGAAGGTATTTGTGTGTGTTTGGTTTTGTATTGGTAGTATCTGTATGTGTAGAGGCTTGGAGGGGCTTTGTGCTGGGAGAGAAGCTGAGCCCTGATTAGGGGGCGGGGCTTCACTGACTAGGGGTCCTATAAAGGTAGCAGCCAGTCAGGCAGCGGCACAGGAGCTATCAAACAGAGCTGTGAACAGGGGAGTTTGAGTGGGAGTTCTGTTGGAGGAGAAGGTATTTGTGTGTGTTTGGTTTTGTATTGTCAGTATCTGTATGTGCAGGGGCTTTGTGCTGGGAGAGAAGCTGAGCCCTGATTAGGGGGCGGGGTTTCCCTGACTAGGGGTCCTATAAAGGTATCAGCCAGTCAGGAAGCGGCACAGGAGCTAGCAAACAGAGCTGTAAACAGGGGAGTTTGAGTGGGAGTTCTGTTGGAGGAGAAGGTATTTGTGTGTGTTTGGTTTTGCATTGGTAGTATCTGTATGTGTAGAGGCTTGGAGGGGCTTTGTGCTGGGAGACAAGCTGAGCCCTGATTAGGGGGCGGGGCTTCACTGACTAGGGGTCCTATAAAGGTAGCAGCCGGTCAGGCAGCGGCACAGACAGCTGCAGCGGCACAGGAGCTAGCAAACAGAGCTGGAAACAGGGCAGTTTGAGTGGGAGTTCTGTTGGAGGAGAAGGTGTTTGTGTGTGTTTGGTTTTGTATTGGTAGTATCTGTATGTGTAGGGGCTTTGTGACGGGAGAGAAGCTGGGCCCTGATTAGGGGGCGGGGCTTCACTGACTAGGGGTCCTATAAAGGTAGCAGCCAGTCAGGCAGCGGCAAAGGAGCTAGCAAACAGAGCTGTAAACAGGGGAGTTTGAGTGGGAGTTCTCTTGGAGGAGAAGGTATTTGTGTGTGTTTTTGTATTGGTATTATCTGTATGTGTATAGGCTTGGAGGGGCTAGGTGCTGCGAGAGAAGCTGAGCCCTGATTTGGGGGCGGGGCTTCACTGACTAGGGTTCCTATAAAGGTAGCAGCCAGTCAGGCAGCGGAACAGACAGCTGCAGTGGCACAGGAGCTATTAAACAGAGCTGTAAACAGGGGAATTTGAGTGGGAGTTCTGTTGGAGGAGAAGGTATTTGTGTGTGTTTGGATTTGTATTGTCAGTATCTGTATGTGCAGGGGCTTTGTGCTGGGAGAGAAGCTGAGCCCTGATTAGGGGGCGGGGCTTCACTGACTAGGGGTCCTATAAAGGGAGCAGCCAGTCAGGCAGCGGCACAGGAGCTAGCAAACAGAGCTGTGAACAGGGGAGTTTTAGTGGGAGTTCTGTTGGAGGAGAAGGTATTTGTGTGTGTGTGTTTTTGTATTGGTAGTATCTGTATGTGTAGGGGCTTTGTGCTGGGAGAGAAGCTGAGCCCTGATTAGGGGGCGGGGCTTCCCTGACTAGGGGTCCTATAAAGGAAGCAGCCAGTCAGGCAGCGGCAAAGGAGCTAGCAAACAGTGCTGTAAACAGGGGAGTTTGAGTGGGAGTTCTCTTGGAGGAGAAGGTATTTGTGTGTGTTTGGTTTTGTATTGGTAGTATCTGTATGTGTAGAGGCTTGGAGGGGCTTTGTGCTGGGAGAGAAGCTGAGCCCTGATTAGGGGGCGGGGCTTCACTGACTAGGGGTTCTATAAAGGTAGCAGCCAGTCAGGCAGCGGCAAAGGAGCTAGAAAACAGAGCTGTAAGCAGGGGAGTTTGAGTGAGAGTTCTTTTGGAGGAGAAGGTATTTGTGTGTTTTTTTGTATTGGTAGTATCTGTATGTGTATTGGTTTGGCGGGGCTTTGTGCTTGGAGAGAAGCTGAGCCCTGATTAGGGGGCGGGGCTTCACTGACTAGGGTTCCTATAAAGGTAGCAGCCAGTCAGGGAGCGGAACAGACAGCTGCAGTGGCACAGGAGCTATCAAACAGAGCTGTAAACAGGGGAATTTGAGTGGGAGTTCTGTTGGAGGAGAAGGTATTTGTGTGTGTTTTTGTATTGGTATTATCTGTATGTGTAGAGGCTTGGAGGGGCTATGTGCTGCGAGAGAAGCTGAGCCCTGATTAGGGGGCGGGGCTTCACTGACTAGGGGTCCTATAAAGGTAGCAGCCAGTCAGGCAGCGGAACAGACAGCTGCAGTGGCACAGGAGCTATCAAACAGAGCTGTAAACAGGGGAATTTGAGTGGGAGTTCTGTTGGAGGAGAAGGTATTTGTGTGTGTTTGGATTTGTATTGTCAGTATCTGTATGTGCAGGGGCTTTGTGCTGGGAGAGAAGCTGAGCCCTGATTAGTGGGCGGGGCATCCCTGACTAGGGTCCTATAAAGGTAGCAGCCAGTCAGGCAGCGGCAAAGGAGCTAGCAAAGAGAGCTGTAAACAGGGGAGTTTGAGTGGGAGTTCTGTTGGAGGAGAAGGTATTTGTGTGTGTTTGGTTTTGTATTGGTAGTATCTGTATGTGTAGGGGCTTTGTGCTGGGAGAGAAGCTGAGCCCTGATTAGGGGGCGGGGCTTCCCTGACTTGGGTCCTATAAAGGTAGCAGCCAGTCAGGCAGCGGCTCAGGAGCTAGCAAACAGAGCTGTAAGCAGGGGAGTTTGAGTGGGAGTTCTGTTGGAGGAGAAGGTATTTGTGTGTGTTTTTGTATTGGTAGTATCTGTATGTGTAGAGCTTTGAAGGGGCTTTGTGCTGGGAGGGAAGCTGAGCCCTGATTAGGGGGCGGGGCTTCACTGACTAGGGGTCCTATAAAGGTAGCAGCCAGTCAGGCAGCGGCACAGACAGCTGCAGCAGCACAGGAGCTAGCAAACGGAGCTGTAAACAGGGGAGTTTGAGTGGGAGTTCTGTTGGAGGAGAAGTTATTTGTGTGTGTTTGGTTTTGTATTGGTAGTATCTGTATGTGTAGAGGCTTGGAGGGGCTTTGTGCTGGGAGAGAAGCTGAGCCCTGATTAGGGGGCGGGGCTTCACTGACTAGGGGTCCTATAAAGGTAGCAGCCAGTCAGGCAGCGGCACAGGAGCTATCAAACAGAGCTGTGAACAGGGGAGTTTGAGTGGGAGTTCTGTTGGAGGAGAAGGTATTTGTGTGTGTTTGGTTTTGTATTGTCAGTATCTATATGTGCAGGGGCTTTGTGCTGGGAGAGAAGCTGAGCCCTGATTAGGGGGCGGGGTTTCCCTGACTAGGGGTCCTATAAAGGTATCAGCCAGTCAGGAAGCGGCACAGGAGCTAGCAAACAGAGCTGTAAACAGGGGAGTTTGAGAGGGAGTTCTGTTGGAGGAGAAGGTATTTGTGTGTTTTTTTGTATTGGTAGTAT
This sequence comes from Lepidochelys olivacea, assembly GCF_965140295.1. Taxonomy (NCBI): domain Eukaryota; kingdom Metazoa; phylum Chordata; order Testudines; family Cheloniidae; genus Lepidochelys; species Lepidochelys olivacea. The sequence continues at coordinate 83,872 of NC_140432.1, read as the reverse complement.
CTGTATGTGTAGGGGCTTTGTGCTGGGAGAGAAGCTGAGCCCTGATTAGGGGGCGGGGCTTCACTGACTAGGGGTCCTATAAAGGTAGCAGCCAGTCAGGCAGCGGCACAGACAGCTGCAGCGGCACAGGAGCTAGCAAACAGAGCTGTGAACAGGGGAGTTTGAGTGGGAGTTCTGTTGGAGGAGAAGGTATTTTTGTGTGTGTGTTTTTGTATTGGTAGTATCTGTATGTGCAGGGGCTTTGTGCTGGGAGAGAAGCTGAGCCCTGATTAGGGGGCGGGGCTTCACTGACTAGGGTTCCTCTAAAGGTAGCAGCCAGTCAGGCAGCGGAACAGACAGCTGCAGTGGCACAGGAGCTATCAAACAGAGCTGTAAACAGGGGAATTGGAGTGGGAGTTCTGTTGGAGGAGAAGGTATTTGTGTGTGTTTGGATTTGTATTGTCAGTATCTGTATGTGCAGGGGCTTTGTGCTGGGAGAGAAGCTGAGCCCTGATTAGTGGGCGGGGCTTCCCTGACTAGGGTCCTATAAAGGTAGCAGCCAGTCAGGCAGCGGCAAAGGAGCTAGCAAAGAGAGCTGTAAACAGGGGAGTTTGAGTGGGAGTTCTGTTGGAGGAGAAGGTATTTGTGTGTGTTTGGTTTTGTATTGGTAGTATCTGTATGTGTAGGGGCTTTGTGCTGGGAGAGAAGCTGAGCCCTGATTAGGGGGCGGGGCTTCCCTGACTTGGGTCCTATAAAGGTAGCAGCCAGTCAGGCAGCGGCTCAGGAGCTAGCAAACAGAGCTGTAAGCAGGGGAGTTTGAGTTGGAGTTCTGTTGGAGGAGAAGGTATTTGTGTGTGTTTTTGTATTGGTAGTATCTGTATGTGTAGAGCTTTGAAGGGGCTTTGTGCTGGGAGGGAAGCTGAGCCCTGATTAGGGGGCGGGGCTTCACTGACTAGGCGTCCTATAAAGGTAGCAGCCAGTCAGGCAGCGGCACAGACAGCTGCAGCAGCACAGGAGCTAGCAAACGGAGCTGTAAACAGGGGAGTTTGAGTGGGAGTTCTGTTGGAGGAGAAGTTATTTGTGTGTGTTTGGTTTTGTATTGGTAGTATCTGTATGTGTAGAGGCTTGGAGGGGCTTTGTGCTGGGAGAGAAGCTGAGCCCTGATTAGGGGGCGGGGCTTCACTGACTAGGGGTCCTATAAAGGTAGCAGCCAGTCAGGCAGCGGCACAGGAGCTATCAAACAGAGCTGTGAACAGGGGAGTTTGAGTGGGAGTTCTGTTGGAGGAGAAGGTATTTGTGTGTGTTTGGTTTTGTATTGTCAGTATCTGTATGTGCAGGGGCTTTGTGCTGGGAGAGAAGCTGAGCCCTGATTAGGGGGCGGGGTTTCCCTGACTAGGGGTCCTATAAAGGTATCAGCCAGTCAGGAAGCGGCACAGGAGCTAGCAAACAGAGCTGTAAACAGGGGAGTTTGAGAGGGAGTTCTGTTGGAGGAGAAGGTATTTGTGTGTTTTTTTGTATTGGTAGTATCTGTATGTGTAGGGGCTTTGTGCTGGGAGAGAAGCTGAGCCCTGATTAGGGGGCGGGGCTTCACTGACTAGGGGTCCTATAAAGGGAGCAGCCAGTCAGGCAGCGGCACAGGAGCTAGCAAACAGAGCTGTGAACAGGGGAGTTTTAGTGGGAGTTCTGTTGGAGGAGAAGGTATTTGTGTGTGTGTGTTTTTGTATTGGTAGTATCTGTATGTGTAGGGGCTTTGTGCTGGGAGAGAAGCTGAGCCCTGATTAGGGGGCGGGGCTTCCCTGACTAGGGGTCCTATAAAGGAAGCAGCCAGTCAGGCAGCGGCAAAGGAGCTAGCAAACAGTGCTGTAAACAGGGGAGTTTGAGTGGGAGTTCTCTTGGAGGAGAAGGTATTTGTGTGTGTTTGGTTTTGTATTGGTAGTATCTGTATGTGTAGAGGCTTGGAGGGGCTTTGTGCTGGGAGAGAAGCTGAGCCCTGATTAGGGGGCGGGGCTTCACTGACTAGGGGTTCTATAAAGGTAGCAGCCAGTCAGGCAGCGGCAAAGGAGCTAGAAAACAGAGCTGTAAGCAGGGGAGTTTGAGTGAGAGTTCTTTTGGAGGAGAAGGTATTTGTGTGTTTTTTTGTATTGGTAGTATCTGTATGTGTATTGGTTTGGCGGGGCTTTGTGCTTGGAGAGAAGCTGAGCCCTGATTAGGGGGCGGGGCTTCACTGACTAGGGTTCCTATAAAGGTAGCAGCCAGTCAGGGAGCGGAACAGACAGCTGCAGTGGCACAGGAGCTATCAAACAGAGCTGTAAACAGGGGAATTTGAGTGGGAGTTCTGTTGGAGGAGAAGGTATTTGTGTGTGTTTTTGTATTGGTATTATCTGTATGTGTAGAGGCTTGGAGGGGCTATGTGCTGCGAGAGAAGCTGAGCCCTGATTAGGGGGCGGGGCTTCACTGACTAGGGGTCCTATAAAGGTAGCAGCCAGTCAGGCAGCGGAACAGACAGCTGCAGTGGCACAGGAGCTATCAAACAGAGCTGTAAACAGGGGAATTTGAGTGGGAGTTCTGTTGGAGGAGAAGGTATTTGTGTGTGTTTGGATTTGTATTGTCAGTATCTGTATGTGCAGGGGCTTTGTGCTGGGAGAGAAGCTGAGCCCTGATTAGTGGGCGGGGCATCCCTGACTAGGGTCCTATAAAGGTAGCAGCCAGTCAGGCAGCGGCAAAGGAGCTAGCAAAGAGAGCTGTAAACAGGGGAGTTTGAGTGGGAGTTCTGTTGGAGGAGAAGGTATTTGTGTGTGTTTGGTTTTGTATTGGTAGTATCTGTATGTGTAGGGGCTTTGTGCTGGGAGAGAAGCTGAGCCCTGATTAGGGGGCGGGGCTTCCCTGACTTGGGTCCTATAAAGGTAGCAGCCAGTCAGGCAGCGGCTCAGGAGCTAGCAAACAGAGCTGTAAGCAGGGGAGTTTGAGTGGGAGTTCTGTTGGAGGAGAAGGTATTTGTGTGTGTTTTTGTATTGGTAGTATCTGTATGTGTAGAGCTTTGAAGGGGCTTTGTGCTGGGAGGGAAGCTGAGCCCTGATTAGGGGGCGGGGCTTCACTGACTAGGGGTCCTATAAAGGTAGCAGCCAGTCAGGCAGCGGCACAGACAGCTGCAGCAGCACAGGAGCTAGCAAACGGAGCTGTAAACAGGGGAGTTTGAGTGGGAGTTCTGTTGGAGGAGAAGTTATTTGTGTGTGTTTGGTTTTGTATTGGTAGTATCTGTATGTGTAGAGGCTTGGAGGGGCTTTGTGCTGGGAGAGAAGCTGAGCCCTGATTAGGGGGCGGGGCTTCACTGACTAGGGGTCCTATAAAGGTAGCAGCCAGTCAGGCAGCGGCACAGGAGCTATCAAACAGAGCTGTGAACAGGGGAGTTTGAGTGGGAGTTCTGTTGGAGGAGAAGGTATTTGTGTGTGTTTGGTTTTGTATTGTCAGTATCTATATGTGCAGGGGCTTTGTGCTGGGAGAGAAGCTGAGCCCTGATTAGGGGGCGGGGTTTCCCTGACTAGGGGTCCTATAAAGGTATCAGCCAGTCAGGAAGCGGCACAGGAGCTAGCAAACAGAGCTGTAAACAGGGGAGTTTGAGAGGGAGTTCTGTTGGAGGAGAAGGTATTTGTGTGTTTTTTTGTATTGGTAGTATCTGTATGTGTAGGGGCTTTGTGCTGGGAGAGAAGCTGAGCCCTGATTAGGGGGCGGGGCTTCACTGACTAGGGGTCCTATAAAGGTAGCAGCCAGTCAGGCAGCGGCACAGACAGCTGCAGCGGCACAGGAGCTAGCAAACAGAGCTGTGAACAGGGGAGTTTGAGTGGGAGTTCTGTTGGAGGAGAAGGTATTTTTGTGTGTGTGTTTTTGTATTGGTAGTATCTGTATGTGCAGGGGCTTTGTGCTGGGAGAGAAGCTGAGCCCTGATTAGGGGGCGGGGCTTCACTGACTAGGGTTCCTCTAAAGGTAGCAGCCAGTCAGGCAGCGGAACAGACAGCTGCAGTGGCACAGGAGCTATCAAACAGAGCTGTAAACAGGGGAATTGGAGTGGGAGTTCTGTTGGAGGAGAAGGTATTTGTGTGTGTTTGGATTTGTATTGTCAGTATCTGTATGTGCAGGGGCTTTGTGCTGGGAGAGAAGCTGAGCCCTGATTAGTGGGCGGGGCTTCCCTGACTAGGGTCCTATAAAGGTAGCAGCCAGTCAGGCAGCGGCAAAGGAGCTAGCAAAGAGAGCTGTAAACAGGGGAGTTTGAGTGGGAGTTCTGTTGGAGGAGAAGGTATTTGTGTGTGTTTGGTTTTGTATTGGTAGTATCTGTATGTGTAGGGGCTTTGTGCTGGGAGAGAAGCTGAGCCCTGATTAGGGGGCGGGGCTTCCCTGACTTGGGTCCTATAAAGGTAGCAGCCAGTCAGGCAGCGGCTCAGGAGCTAGCAAACAGAGCTGTAAGCAGGGGAGTTTGAGTTGGAGTTCTGTTGGAGGAGAAGGTATTTGTGTGTGTTTTTGTATTGGTAGTATCTGTATGTGTAGAGCTTTGAAGGGGCTTTGTGCTGGGAGGGAAGCTGAGCCCTGATTAGGGGGCGGGGCTTCACTGACTAGGCGTCCTATAAAGGTAGCAGCCAGTCAGGCAGCGGCACAGACAGCTGCAGCAGCACAGGAGCTAGCAAACGGAGCTGTAAACAGGGGAGTTTGAGTGGGAGTTCTGTTGGAGGAGAAGTTATTTGTGTGTGTTTGGTTTTGTATTGGTAGTATCTGTATGTGTAGAGGCTTGGAGGGGCTTTGTGCTGGGAGAGAAGCTGAGCCCTGATTAGGGGGCGGGGCTTCACTGACTAGGGGTCCTATAAAGGTAGCAGCCAGTCAGGCAGCGGCACAGGAGCTATCAAACAGAGCTGTGAACAGGGGAGTTTGAGTGGGAGTTCTGTTGGAGGAGAAGGTATTTGTGTGTGTTTGGTTTTGTATTGTCAGTATCTGTATGTGCAGGGGCTTTGTGCTGGGAGAGAAGCTGAGCCCTGATTAGGGGGCGGGGTTTCCCTGACTAGGGGTCCTATAAAGGTATCAGCCAGTCAGGAAGCGGCACAGGAGCTAGCAAACAGAGCTGTAAACAGGGGAGTTTGAGAGGGAGTTCTGTTGGAGGAGAAGGTATTTGTGTGTTTTTTTGTATTGGTAGTATCTGTATGTGTAGGGGCTTTGTGCTGGGAGAGAAGCTGAGCCCTGATTAGGGGGCGGGGCTTCACTGACTAGGGGTCCTATAAAGGTAGCAGCCAGTCAGGCAGCGGCACAGACAGCTGCAGCGGCACAGGAGCTAGCAAACAGAGCTGTAAACAGGGGAGTTTGAGTGGGATTTCTGTTGGAGGAGAAGGTATTTGTGTGTGTTTCGTTTTGTATTGGTAGTATCTGTATGTGCAGAGGCTTGGAGGGGCTTTGTGCTGGGAGAGAAGCTGAGCCCTGATTAGGGGGCGGGGCTTCACTGACTAGGGGTCCTATAAAGGTAGCAGCCAGTCAGGCAGCGGCACAGGAGCAAGCAAACAGAGCTGTAAACAGGGGAGTTTGAGTGGGAGTTCTGTTGGAGGAGAAGGTATTTGTGTGTGTTTGGTTTTGCATTGGTAGTATCTGTATGTGTAGAGGCTTGGAGGGGCTTTGTGCTGGGAGAGAAGCTGAGCCCTGATTAGGGGGCGGGGCTTCACTGACTAGGGGTCCTATAAAGGTAGCAGCCAGTCAGGCAGCGGCACAGGAGCTAGCAAACAGAGCTGTGAACAGGGGAGTTTGAGTGGGAGTTCTGTTGGAGGAGAAGGTATTTGTGTGTGTGTGTTTTTGTATTGGTAGTATCTGTATGTGTAGGGGCTTTGTGCTGGGAGAGAAGCTGAGCCCTGATTAGGGGGCGGGGCTTCCCTGACTAGGGGTCCTATAAAGGAAGCAGCCAGTCAGGCAGCGGCAAAGGAGCTAGCAAACAGTGCTGTAAACAGGGGAGTTTGAGTGGGAGTTCTCTTGGAGGAGAAGGTATTTGTGTGTGTTTGGTTTTGTATTGGTAGTATCTGTATGTGTAGAGGCTTTGAGGGGCTTTGTGCTGGGAGAGAAGCTGAGCCCTGATTAGGGGCGGGGCTTCACTGACTAGGGGTCCTATAAAGGTAGCAGCCAGTCAGGCAGCGGCAAAGGAGCTAGAAAACAGAGCTGTAAGCAGGGGAGTTTGAGTGAGAGTTCTTTTGGAGGAGAAGGTATTTGTGTGTTTTTTTGTATTGGTAGTATCTGTATATGTATTGGTTTGGCGGGGCTTTGTGCTTGGAGAGAAGCTGAGCCCTGATTAGGGGGCGGGGCTTCCCTGACTAGGCGTCCTATAAAGGTAGCAGCCAGTCAGGCAGCGGCAAAGGAGCTAGCAAAGAGAGCTGTAAACAGGGGAGTTTGAGTGGGAGTTCTGTTGGAGGAGAAGGTATTTGTGTGTGTTTGGTTTTGTATTGGTAGTATCTGTATGTGTAGGGGCTTTGTGCTGGGAGAGAAGCTGAGCCCTGATTAGGGGGCGGGCTTCCCTGACTAGGGGTCCTATAAAGGTAGCAGCCAGTCAGGCAGCGGCAAAGGAGCTAGCAAACAGAGCTGTAAACAGGGGAGTTTGAGTTGGAGTTCTCTTGGAGGAGAAGGTATTTGTGTGTGTTTGGTTTTGTATTGGTTGTATCTGTATGTGTAGGGGCTTTGTGCTGGGAGAGAAGCTGAGCCGTGATTAGGGGGCGGGGCTTCCCTGACTAGTGGTCCTATAAAGGTAGCAGCCAGTAAGACAGCGGCTCAGGAGCTAGCAAACAGAGCTGTAAGCAGGGGAGTTTGAGTGGGAGTTCTGTTGGAGGAGAAGGTATTTGTGTGTGTTTTTGTATTGGTAGTATCTGTATGTGTAGAGCTTTGAAGGGGCTTTGTGCTGGGAGAGAAGCTGAGCCCTGATTAGGGGGCGGGGCTTCACTGACTAGGCGTCCTATAAAGGTAGCAGCCAGTCAGGCAGCGGCACAGACAGCTGCAGCAGCACAGAGCTAGCAAACGGAGCTGTAAACAGGGGAGTTTGAGTGGGGGTTCTGTTGGAGGAGAAGGTATTTGTGTGTGTTTGGTTTTGTATTGGTAGTATCTGTATGTGTAGAGGCTTGGAGGGGCTTTGTGCTGGGAGAGAAGCTGAGCCCTGATTAGGGGGCGGGGCTTCACTGACTAGGGGTCCTATAAAGGTAGCAGCCAGTCAGGCAGCGGCACAGGAGCTATCAAACAGAGCTGTGAACAGGGGAGTTTGAGTGGGAGTTCTGTTGGAGGAGAAGGTATTTGTGTGTGTTTGGTTTTGTATTGTCAGTATCTGTATGTGCAGGGGCTTTGTGCTGGGAGAGAAGCTGAGCCCTGATTAGGGGGCGGGGTTTCCCTGACTAGGGGTCCTATAAAGGTATCAGCCAGTCAGGAAGCGGCACAGGATCTAGCAAACAGAGCTGTAAACAGGGGAGTTTGAGTGGGAGTTCTGTTGGAGGAGAAGGTATTTGTGTGTTTTTTTGTATTGGAAGTATCTGTATGTGTAGAGGCTTGGAGGGGCTTTGTGCTGGGAGAGAAGCTGAGCCCTGATTAGGGGGCGGGGCTTCAATGACTAGGGGTCCTATAAAGGTAGCAGCCAGTCAGGCAGCGGCAGACAGCTGCAGCGGCACAGGAGCTAGCAAACAGAGCTGTAAACAGGGGAGTTTGAGTGGGAGTTCTGTTGGAGGAGAAGGTATTTGTGTGTGTTTGGTTTTGCATTGGTAGTATCTGTATGTGTAGAGGCTTGGAGGGGCTTTGTGCTGGGAGAGAAGCTGAGCCCTGATTAGGGGGCGGGGCTTCACTGACTAGGGGTCCTATAAAGGTAGCAGCCAGTCAGGCAGCGGCACAGACAGCTGCAGCGGCACAGGAGCTAGCAAACAGAGCTCTAAACAGGGGAGTTTGAGTGGGAGTTCTGTTGGAGGAGAAGGTATTTGTGTGTGTTTGGTTTTGTATTGGTAGTATCTGTATGTGTAGAGGCTTGGAGGGGCTTTGTGCTGGGAGAGAAGCTGAGCCCTGATTAGGGGGCGGGGCTTCACTGACTAGGGGTCCTATAAAGGTAGCAGCCGGTCAGGCAGCGGCACAGACAGCTGCAGTGGCACAGGAGCTAGCAAACAGAGCTGGAAACAGGGCAGTTTGAGTGGGAGTTCTGTTGGAGGAGAAGGTGTTTGTGTGTGTTTGGTTTTGTATTGGTAGTATCTGTATGTGTAGGGGCTTTGTGATGGGAGAGAAGCTGGGCCCTGATTAGGGGGCGGGGCTTCACTGACTAGGGGTCCTATAAAGGTAGCAGCCAGTCAGGCAGCGGCAAAGGAGCTAGCAAACAGAGCTGTAAACAGGGGAGTTTGAGTGGGAGTTCTCTTGGAGGAGAAGGTATTTGTGTGTGTTTTTGTATTGGTATTATCTGTATGTGTATAGGCTTGGAGGGGCTAGGTGCTGCGAGAGAAGCTGAGCCCTGATTTGGGGGCGGGGCTTCACTGACTAGGGTTCCTATAAAGGTAGCAGCCAGTCAGGGAGCGGAACAGACAGCTGCAGTGGCACAGGAGCTATCAAACAGAGCTGTAAACAGGGGAATTTGAGTGGGAGTTCTGTTGGAGGAGAAGGTATTTGTGTGTGTTTTTGTATTGGTATTATCTGTATGTGTAGAGGCTTGGAGGGGCTACGTGCTGCGAGAGAAGCTGAGCCCTGATTAGGGGGCGGGGCTTCACTGACTAGGGGTCCAATAAAGGTAGCAGCCAGTCAGGCAGCGGCACAGGAGCTAGCAAACAGAGCTGTAAAGAGGGGAGTTTGAGTGGGAGTTCTGTTGGAGGAGAAGGTATTTGTGTGTGTTTGGATTTGTATTGTCAGTATCTGTATGTGCAGGGGCTTTGTGCTGGGAGAGAAGCTGAGCCCTGATTAGTGGGCGGGGCTTCCCTGACTAGGGGTCCTATAAAGGTAGCAGCCAGTCAGGCAGCGGCAAAGGAGCTAGCAAAGAGAGCTGTAAACAGGGGAGTTTGAGTGGGAGTTCTGTTGGAGGAGAAGGTATTTGTGTGTGTTTGGTTTTGTATTGGTAGTATCTGTATGTGTAGGGGCTTTGTGCCGGGAGAGAAGCTGAGCCGTGATTAGGGGGCGGGCTTCCCTGACTAGGGGTCCTATAAAGGTAGCAGCCAGTAAGACAGCGGCTCAGGAGCTAGCAAACAGAGCTGTAAGCAGGGGAGTTTGAGTGGGAGTTCTGTTGGAGGAGAAGGTATTTGTGTGTGTTTGGTTTTGTATTGGTAGTATCTGTATGTGTAGAGGCTTGGAGGGGCTTTGTGCTGGGAGAGAAGCTGAGCCCTGATTAGGGGGCGGGGCTTCACTGACTAGGCGTCCTATAAAGGTAGCAGCCAGTCAGGCAGCGGCACAGACAGCTGCAGCAGCACAGAGCTAGCAAACGGAGCTGTAAACAGGGGAGTTTGAGTGGGGGTTCTGTTGGAGGAGAAGGTATTTGTGTGTGTTTGGTTTTGTATTGGTAGTATCTGTATGTGTAGAGGCTTGGAGGGGCTTTGTGCTGGGAGAGAAGCTGAGCCCTGATTAGGGGGCGGGGCTTCACTGACTAGGGGTCCTATAAAGGTAGCAGCCAGTCAGGCAGCGGCACAGGAGCTATCAAACAGAGCTGTGAACAGGGGAGTTTGAGTGGGAGTTCTGTTGGAGGAGAAGGTATTTGTGTGTGTTTGGTTTTGTATTGTCAGTATCTGTATGTGCAGGGGCTTTGTGCTGGGAGAGAAGCTGAGCCCTGATTAGGGGGCGGGGTTTCCCTGACTAGGGGTCCTATAAAGGTATCAGCCAGTCAGGAAGCGGCACAGGATCTAGCAAACAGAGCTGTAAACAGGGGAGTTTGAGTGGGAGTTCTGTTGGAGGAGAAGGTATTTGTGTGTTTTTTTGTATTGGAAGTATCTGTATGTGTAGAGGCTTGGAGGGGCTTTGTGCTGGGAGAGAAGCTGAGCCCTGATTAGGGGGCGGGGCTTCAATGACTAGGGGTCCTATAAAGGTAGCAGCCAGTCAGGCAGCGGCACAGACAGCTGCAGCGGCACAGGAGCTAGCAAACAGAGCTCTAAACAGGGGAGTTTGAGTGGGAGTTCTGTTGGAGGAGAAGGTATTTGTGTGTGTTTGGTTTTGTATTGGTAGTATCTGTATGTGTAGAGGCTTGGAGGGGCTTTGTGCTGGGAGAGAAGCTGAGCCCTGATTAGGGGGCGGGGCTTCACTGACTAGGGGTCCTATAAAGGTAGCAGCCGGTCAGGCAGCGGCACAGACAGCTGCAGTGGCACAGGAGCTAGCAAACAGAGCTGGAAACAGGGCAGTTTGAGTGGGAGTTCTGTTGGAGGAGAAGGTGTTTGTGTGTGTTTGGTTTTGTATTGGTAGTATCTGTATGTGTAGGGGCTTTGTGATGGGAGAGAAGCTGGGCCCTGATTAGGGGGCGGGGCTTCACTGACTAGGGGTCCTATAAAGGTAGCAGCCAGTCAGGCAGCGGCAAAGGAGCTAGCAAACAGAGCTGTAAACAGGGGAGTTTGAGTGGGAGTTCTCTTGGAGGAGAAGGTATTTGTGTGTGTTTTTGTATTGGTATTATCTGTATGTGTATAGGCTTGGAGGGGCTAGGTGCTGCGAGAGAAGCTGAGCCCTGATTTGGGGGCGGGGCTTCACTGACTAGGGTTCCTATAAAGGTAGCAGCCAGTCAGGGAGCGGAACAGACAGCTGCAGTGGCACAGGAGCTATCAAACAGAGCTGTAAACAGGGGAATTTGAGTGGGAGTTCTGTTGGAGGAGAAGGTATTTGTGTGTGTTTTTGTATTGGTATTATCTGTATGTGTAGAGGCTTGGAGGGGCTATGTGCTGCGAGAGAAGCTGAGCCCTGATTAGGGGGCGGGGCTTCACTGACTAGGGGTCCAATAAAGGTAGCAGCCAGTCAGGCAGCGGCACAGGAGCTAGCAAACAGAGCTGTAAAGAGGGGAGTTTGAGTGGGAGTTCTGTTGGAGGAGAAGGTATTTGTGTGTGTTTGGATTTGTATTGTCAGTATCTGTATGTGCAGGGGCTTTGTGCTGGGAGAGAAGCTGAGCCCTGATTAGTGGGCGGGGCTTCCCTGACTAGGGGTCCTATAAAGGTAGCAGCCAGTCAGGCAGCGGCAAAGGAGCTAGCAAAGAGAGCTGTAAACAGGGGAGTTTGAGTGGGAGTTCTGTTGGAGGAGAAGGTATTTGTGTGTGTTTGGTTTTGTATTGGTAGTATCTGTATGTGTAGGGGCTTTGTGCCGGGAGAGAAGCTGAGCCGTGATTAGGGGGCGGGCTTCCCTGACTAGGGGTCCTATAAAGGTAGCAGCCAGTAAGACAGCGGCTCAGGAGCTAGCAAACAGAGCTGTAAGCAGGGGAGTTTGAGTGGGAGTTCTGTTGGAGGAGAAGGTATTTGTGTGTGTTTTTGTATTGGTAGTATCTGTATGTGTAGAGCTTTGAAGGGGCTTTGTGCTGGGAGAGAAGCTGAGCCCTGATTAGGGGGCGGGGCTTCACTGACTAGGCGTCCTATAAAGGTAGCAGCCAGTCAGGCAGCGGCACAGACAGCTGCAGCAGCACAGGAGCTAGCAAACGGAGCTGTGAACAGGGGAGTTTGAGTGGGAGTTCTGTTGGAGGAGAAGGTATTTGTGTGTGTTTGGTTTTGTATTGTCAGTATCTGTATGTGCAGGGGCTTTGTGCTGGGAGAGAAGCTGAGCCCTGATTAGGGGGCGGGGTTTCCCTGACTAGGGGTCCTATAAAGGTATCAGCCAGTCAGGAAGCGGCACAGGAGCTAGCAAACAGAGCTGTAAACAGGGGAGTTTGAGTGGGAGTTCTGTTGGAGGAGAAGGTATTTGTGTGTTTTTTTGTATTGGAAGTATCTGTATGTGTAGAGGCTTGGAGGGGCTTTGTGCTGGGAGAGAAGCTGAGCCCTGATTAGGGGGCGGGGCTTCACTGACTAGGGGTCCTATAAAGGTAGCAGCCAGTCAGGCAGCGGCAGACAGCTGCAGCGGCACAGGAGCTAGCAAACAGAGCTGTAAACAGGGGAGTTTGAGTGGGAGTTCTGTTGGAGGAGAAGGTATTTGTGTGTGTTTGGTTTTGCATTGGTAGTATCTGTGTGTGTAGAGGCTTGTAGGGGCTTTGTGCTGGGAGAGAAGCTGAGCCCTGATTAGGGGGCGGGGCTTCCCTGACTAGGGGTCCTATAAAGGTAGCAGCCAGTCAGGCAGCGGCAAAGGAGCTATCAAACAGAGCTGTAAACAGGGGAATTTGAGTGGGAGTTCTGTTGGAGGAGAAGGTATTTGTGTGTGTGTGTTTTTGTATTGGAAGTATCTGTATGTGTAGAGGCTTGGAGGGGCTTTTTGCTGGGAGAGAAGCTGAGCCCTGATTAGGGGGCGGGGCTTCACTGACCAGGGGTCCTATAAAGGTAGCAGCCAGTCAGGCAGCGGCACAGACAGCTGCAGCGGCACAGGAGCTAGCAAACAGAGCTGTAAACGGGGGAGTTTGAGTGGGAGTTCTGTTGGAGGAGAAGGTATTGCTGTGTGTTTGGTTTTGTATTGGTAGTATCTGTATGTGTAGGGGCTTTGTGCTGGGAGGGAAGCTGAGCCCTGATTAGGGGGCGGGGCTTCACTGACTAGGGGTCCTATAAAGGTAGCAGCCAGTCAGGCAGCGGCACAGACAGCTGCAGCGGCACAGGAGCTAGCGAACAGAGCTGTGAACAGGGGAGTTTGAGTGGGAGTTCTGTTGGAGGAGAAGGTATTTTTGTGTGTGTGTTTTTGTATTGGTAGTATCTGTATGTGCAGGGGCTTTGTGCTGGGAGAGAAGCTGAGCCCTGATTAGGGGGCGGGGCTTCACTGACTAGGGTTCCTATAAAGGTAGCAGCCAGTCAGGCAGCGGAACAGACAGCTGCAGTGGCACAGGAGCTATCAAACAGAGCTGTAAACAGGGGAATTGGAGTGGGAGTTCTGTTGGAGGAGAAGGTATTTGTGTGTGTTTGGATTTGTATTGTCAGTATCTGTATGTGCAGGGGCTTTGTGCTGGGAGAGAAGCTGAGCCCTGATTAGGGGGCGGGGCTTCACTGACTAGGGGTCCTATAAAGGTAGCAGCCAGTCAGGCAGCGGCACAGGAGCAAGCAAACAGAGCTGTAAACAGGGGAGTTTGAGTGGGAGTTCTGTTGGAGGAGAAGGTATTTGTGTGTGTTTGGTTTTGCATTGGTAGTATCTGTATGTGTAGAGGCTTGGAGGGGCTTTGTGCTGGGAGAGAAGCTGAGCCCTGATTAGGGGGCGGGGCTTCACTGACTAGGGGTCCTATAAAGGTAGCAGCCAGTCAGGCAGCGGCACAGGAGCTAGCAAACAGAGCTGTGAACAGGGGAGTTTTAGTGGGAGTTCTGTTGGAGGAGAAGGTATTTGTGTGTGTGTGTTTTTGTATTGGTAGTATCTGTATGTGTAGGGGCTTTGTGCTGGGAGAGAAGCTGAGCCCTGATTAGGGGGCGGGGCTTCCCTGACTAGGGGTCCTATAAAGGAAGCAGCCAGTCAGGCAGCGGCAAAGGAGCTAGCAAACAGTGCTGTAAACAGGGGAGTTTGAGTGGGAGTTCTCTTGGAGGAGAAGGTATTTGTGTGTGTTTGGTTTTGTATTGGTAGTATCTGTATGTGTAGAGGCTTGGAGGGGCTTTGTGCTGGGAGAGAAGCTGAGCCCTGATTAGGGGCGGGGCTTCACTGACTAGGGGTCCTATAAAGGTAGCAGCCAGTCAGGCAGCGGCAAAGGAGCTAGAAAACAGAGCTGTAAGCAGGGGAGTTTGAGTGAGAGTTCTTTTGGAGGAGAAGGTATTTGTGTGTTTTTTTGTATTGGTAGTATCTGTATGTGTATTGGTTTGGCGGGGCTTTGTGCTTGGAGAGAAGCTGAGCCCTGATTAGGGGGCGGGGCTTCACTGACTAGGGTTCCTATAAAGGTAGCAGCCAGTCAGGGAGCGGAACAGACAGCTGCAGTGGCACAGGAGCTATCAAACAGAGCTGTAAACAGGGGAGTTTGAGTGGGAGTTCTGTTGGAGGAGAAGGTATTTGTGTGTGTGTGTTTTTGTATTGGAAGTATCTGTATGTGTAGAGGCTTGGAGGGGCTTTTTACTGGGAGAGAAGCTGAGCCCTGATTAGGGGGCGGGGCTTCACTGACCAGGGGTCCTATAAAGGTAGCAGCCAGTCAGGCAGCGGCACAGACAGCTGCAGCGGCACAGGAGCTAGCAAACAGAGCTGTAAACGGGGGAGTTTGAGTGGGAGTTCTGTTGGAGGAGAAGGTATTGCTGTGTGTTTGGTTTTGTATTGGTAGTATCTGTATGTGTAGGGGCTTTGTGCTGGGAGGGAAGCTGAGCCCTGATTAGGGGGCGGGGCTTCACTGACTAGGGGTCCTATAAAGGTAGCAGCCAGTCAGGCAGCGGAACAGACAGCTGCAGTGGCACAGGAGCTAGCGAACAGAGCTGTGAACAGGGGAATTGGAGTGGGAGTTCTGTTGGAGGAGAAGGTATTTGTGTGTGTTTGGATTTGTATTGTCAGTATCTGTATGTGCAGGGGCTTTGTGCTGGGAGAGAAGCTGAGCCCTGATTAGGGGGCGGGGCTTCACTGACTAGGGGTCCTATAAAGGTAGCAGCCAGTCAGGCAGCGGCACAGGAGCAAGCAAACAGAGCTGTAAACAGGGGAGTTTGAGTGGGAGTTCTGTTGGAGGAGAAGGTATTTGTGTGTGTTTGGTTTTGCATTGGTAGTATCTGTATGTGTAGAGGCTTGGAGGGGCTTTGTGCTGGGAGAGAAGCTGAGCCCTGATTAGGGGGCGGGGCTTCACTGACTAGGGGTCCTATAAAGGTAGCAGCCAGTCAGGTAGCGGCACAGGAGCTAGCAAACAGAGCTGTGAACAGGGGAGTTTTAGTGGGAGTTCTGTTGGAGGAGAAGGTATTTGTGTGTGTGTGTTTTTGTATTGGTAGTATCTGTATGTGTAGGGGCTTTGTGCTGGGAGAGAAGCTGAGCCCTGATTAGGGGCGGGGCTTCACTGACTAGGGGTCCTATAAAGGTAGCAGCCAGTCAGGCAGCGGCAAAGGAGCTAGAAAACAGAGCTGTAAGCAGGGGAGTTTGAGTGAGAGTTCTTTTGGAGGAGAAGGTATTTGTGTGTTTTTTTGTATTGGTAGTATCTGTATGTGTATTGGTTTGGCGGGGCTTTGTGCTTGGAGAGAAGCTGAGCCCTGATTAGGGGGCGGGGCTTCACTGACTAGGGTTCCTATAAAGGTAGCAGCCAGTCAGGGAGCGGAACAGACAGCTGCAGTGGCACAGGAGCTATCAAACAGAGCTGTAAACAGGGGAGTTTGAGTGGGAGTTCTGTTGGAGGAGAAGGTATTTGTGTGTGTTTGGTTTTGTATTGTCAGTATCTGTATGTGCAGGGGCTTTGTGCTGGGAGAGAAGCTGAGCCCTGATTACGGGGCGGGGCTTCCCTGACTAGGGGTCCTATAAAGGTAGCAGCCAGTCAGGCAGCGGCAAAGGAGCTAGCAAAGAGAGCTGTAAACAGGGGAGTTTGAGTGGGAGTTCTGTTGGAGGAGAAGGTATTTGTGTGTGTTTGGTTTTGTATTGGTAGTATCTGTATGTGTAGGGGCTTTGTGCTGGGAGAGAAGCTGAGCCCTGATTAGGGGGCGGGCTTCCCTGACTAGGGGTCCTATAAAGGTAGCAGCCAGTCAGGCAGCGGCAAAGGAGCTAGCAAACAGAGCTGTAAACAGGGGAGTTTGAGTGGGAGTTCTCTTGGAGGAGAAGGTATTTGTGTGTGTTTGGTTTTGTATTGGTTGTATCTGTATGTGTAGGGGCTTTGTGCTGGGAGAGAAGCTGAGCCGTGATTAGGGGGCGGGGCTTCCCTGACTAGTGGTCCTATAAAGGTAGCAGCCAGTAAGACAGCGGCTCAGGAGCTAGCAAACAGAGCTGTAAGCAGGGGAGTTTGAGTGGGAGTTCTGTTGGAGGAGAAGGTATTTGTGTGTTTTTTTGTATTGGAAGTATCTGTATGTGTAGAGGCTTGGAGGGGCTTTGTGCTGGGAGAGAAGCTGAGCCCTGATTAGGGGGCGGGGCTTCACTGACTAGGGGTCCTATAAATGTAGCAGCCAGTCAGGCAGCGGCAGACAGCTGCAGCGGCACAGGAGCTAGCAAACAGAGCTGTAAACAGGGGAGTTTGAGTGGGAGTTCTGTTGGAGGAGAAGGTATTTGTGTGTGTTTGGTTTTGCATTGGTAGTATCTGTATGTGTAGAGGCTTGGAGGGGCTTTGTGCTGGGAGAGAAGCTGAGCCCTGATTAGGGGGCGGGGCTTCACTGACTAGGGGTCCTATAAAGGTAGCAGCCAGTCAGGCAGCGGCACAGACAGCTGCAGCGGCACAGGAGCTAGCAAACAGAGCTGGAAACAGGGCAGTTTGAGTGGGAGTTCTGTTGGAGGAGAAGGTGTTTGTGTGTGTTTGGTTTTGTATTGGTAGTATCTGTATGTGTAGGGGCTTTGTGATGGGAGAGAAGCTGGGCCCTGATTAGGGGGCGGGGCTTCACTGGCTAGGGGTCCTATAAAGGTAGCAGCCAGTCAGGCAGCGGCAAAGGAGCTAGCAAACAGAGCTGTAAACAGGGGAGTTTGAGTGGGAGTTCTCTTGGAGGAGAAGGTATTTGTGTGTGTTTTTGTATTGGTATTATCTGTATGTGTATAGGCTTGGAGGGGCTAGGTGCTGCGAGAGAAGCTGAGCCCTGATTTGGGGGCGGGGCTTCACTGACTAGGGTTCCTATAAAGGTAGCAGCCAGTCAGGCAGCGGCACAGACAGCTGCAGCGGCACAGGAGCTAGCAAACAGAGCTGTAAACAGGGGAGTTTGAGTGGGAGTTCTGTTGGAGGAGAAGGTATTTGTGTGTGTTTGGTTTTGCATTGGTAGTATCTGTATGTGTAGAGGCTTGGAGGGGCTTTGTGCTGGGAGAGAAGCTGAGCCCTGATTAGGGGGCGGGGCTTCACTGACTAGGGGTCCTATAAAGGTAGCAGCCAGTCAGGCAGCGGCACAGGAGCTAGCAAACAGAGCTGTGAACAGGGGAGTTTTAGTGGGAGTTCTGTTGGAGGAGAAGGTATTTGTGTGTGTGTGTTTTTGTATTGGTAGTATCTGTATGTGTAGGGGCTTTGTGCTGGGAGAGAAGCTGAGCCCTGATTAGGGGGCGGGGCTTCCCTGACTAGGGGTCCTATAAAGGAAGCAGCCAGTCAGGCAGCGGCAAAGGAGCTAGCAAACAGTGCTGTAAACAGGGGAGTTTGAGTGGGAGTTCTCTTGGAGGAGAAGGTATTTGTGTGTGTTTGGTTTTGTATTGGTAGTATCTGTATGTGTAGGGGCTTTGTGCTGGGAGAGAAGCTGAGCCATGATTAGGGGGCGGGGCTTCACTGACTAGTGGTCCTATAAAGGTAGCAGCCAGTAAGACAGCGGCTCAGGAGCTAGCAAACAGAGCTGTAAGCAGGGGAGTTTGAGTGGGAGTTCTGTTGGAGGAGAAGGTATTTGTGTGTGTTTGGTTTTGTATTGGTAGTATCTGTATGTGTAGAGGCTTGGAGGGGCTTTGTGCTGGGAGAGAAGCTGAGCCCTGATTAGGGGGCGGGGCTTCACTGACTAGGGGTCCTATAAAGGTAGCAGCCAGTCAGGCAGCGGCACAGGAGCTAGCAAACAGAGCTGTAAGCAGGGGAGTTTGAGTGGGAGTTCTGTTGGAGGAGAAGGTATTTGTGTGTTTTTTTGTATTGGTATTATCTGTATGTGTATAGGCTTGGAGGGGCTAGGTGCTGCGAGAGAAGCTGAGCCCTGATTAGGGTGCGGGGCTTCACTGACTAGGGTTCCTATAAAGGTAGCAGCCAGTCAGGCAGCGGAACAGACAGCTGCAGTGGCACAGGAGCTATCAAACAGAGCTGTAAACAGGGGAATTTGAGTGGGAGTTCTGTTGGAGAAGAAGGTATTTGTGTGTGTTTGGATTTGTATTGTCAGTATCTGTATGTGCAGGGGCTTTGTGCTGGGAGAGAAGCTGAGCCCTGATTAGTGGGCGGGGCTTCCCTGACTAGGGGTCCTATAAAGGTAGCAGCCAGTCAGGCAGCGGCAAAGGAGCTAGCAAAGAGAGCTGTAAACAGGGGAGTTTGAGTGGGAGTTCTCTTGGAGGAGAAGGTATTTGTGTGTGTTTGGTTTTGTATTGGTTGTATCTGTATGTGTAGGGGCTTGGAGGGGCTTTGTGCTGGGAGAGAAGCTGAGCCCTGATTAGGGGGCGGGGCTTCACTGACTAGGGGTCCTATAAAGGTAGCAGCCAGTCAGGCAGCGGCACAGACAGCTGCAGCAGCACAGGAGCTAGCAAACGGAGCTGTAAACAGGGGAGTTTGAGTGGGAGTTCTGTTGGAGGAGAAGGTATTTGTGTGTGTTTGGTTTTGTATTGGTAGTATCTGTATGTGTAGAGGCTTGGAGGGGCTTTGTGCTGGGAGAGAAGCTGAGCCCTGATTAGGGGGCGGGGCTTCACTGACTAGGGGTCCTATAAAGGTAGCAGCCAGTCAGGCAGCGGCACAGGAGCTATCAAACAGAGCTGTGAACAGGGGAGTTTGAGTGGGAGTTCTGTTGGAGGAGAAGGTATTTGTGTGTGTTTGGTTTTGTATTGTCAGTATCTGTATGTGCAGGGGCTTTGTGCTGGGAGAGAAGCTGAGCCCTGATTAGGGGGCGGGGTTTCCCTGACTAGGGGTCCTATAAAGGTATCAGCCAGTCAGGAAGCGGCACAGGAGCTAGCAAACAGAGCTGTAAACAGGGGAGTTTGAGTGGGAGTTCTGTTGGAGGAGAAGGTATTTGTGTGTTTTTTTGTATTGGTAGTATCTGTATGTGTAGAGGCTTGGAGGGGCTTTGTGCTGGGAGAGAAGCTGAGCCCTGATTAGGGGGCGGGGCTTCACTGACTAGGGGTCCTATAAAGGTAGCAGCCAGTCAGGCAGCGGCAGACAGCTGCAGCGGCACAGGAGCTAGCAAACAGAGCTGTAAACAGGAGAGTTTGAGTGGGAGTTCTGTTGGAGGAGAAGGTATTTGTGTGTGTTTGGTTTTGCATTGGTACTATCTGTATGTGTAGAGGCTTGGAGGGGCTTTGTGCTGGGAGAGAAGCTGAGCCCTGATTAGGGGGCGGGGATTCACTGACTAGGGGTCCTATAAAGGTAGCAGCCAGTCAGGCAGCGGCACAGGAGCTAGCAAACAGAGCTGTGAACAGGGGAGTTTGAGTGGGAGTTCTGTTGGAGGAGAAGGTATTTGTGTGTGTGTGTTTTTGTATTGGTAGTATCTGTATGTGTAGGGGCTTTGTGCTGGGAGAGAAGCTGAGCCCTGATTAGGGGGCGGGGCTTCCCTGACTAGGGGTCCTATAAAGGAAGCAGCCAGTCAGGCAGCGGCAAAGGAGCTAGCAAACAGTGCTGTAAACAGGGGAGTTTGAGTGGGAGTTCTCTTGGAGGAGAAGGTATTTGTGTGTGTTTGGTTTTGTATTGGTAGTATCTGTATGTGTAGGGGCTTTGTGCTGGGAGAGAAGCTGAGCCATGATTAGGGGGCGGGGCTTCACTGACTAGTGGTCCTATAAAGGTAGCAGCCAGTAAGACAGCGGCTCAGGAGCTAGCAAACAGAGCTGTAAGCAGGGGAGTTTGAGTGGGAGTTCTGTTGGAGGAGAAGGTATTTGTGTGTGTTTGGTTTTGTATTGGTAGTATCTGTATGTGTAGAGGCTTGGAGGGGCTTTGTGCTGGGAGAGAAGCTGAGCCCTGATTAGGGGGCGGGGCTTCACTGACTAGGGGTCCTATAAAGGTAGCAGCCAGTCAGGCAGCGGCACAGGAGCTAGCAAACAGAGCTGTAAGCAGGGGAGTTTGAGTGGGAGTTCTGTTGGAGGAGAAGGTATTTGTGTGTTTTTTTGTATTGGTATTATCTGTATGTGTATAGGCTTGGAGGGGCTAGGTGCTGCGAGAGAAGCTGAGCCCTGATTAGGGTGCGGGGCTTCACTGACTAGGGTTCCTATAAAGGTAGCAGCCAGTCAGGCAGCGGAACAGACAGCTGCAGTGGCACAGGAGCTATCAAACAGAGCTGTAAACAGGGGAATTTGAGTGGGAGTTCTGTTGGAGAAGAAGGTATTTGTGTGTGTTTGGATTTGTATTGTCAGTATCTGTATGTGCAGGGGCTTTGTGCTGGGAGAGAAGCTGAGCCCTGATTAGTGGGCGGGGCTTCCCTGACTAGGGGTCCTATAAAGGTAGCAGCCAGTCAGGCAGCGGCAAAGGAGCTAGCAAAGAGAGCTGTAAACAGGGGAGTTTGAGTGGGAGTTCTCTTGGAGGAGAAGGTATTTGTGTGTGTTTGGTTTTGTATTGGTTGTATCTGTATGTGTAGGGGCTTGGAGGGGCTTTGTGCTGGGAGAGAAGCTGAGCCCTGATTAGGGGGCGGGGCTTCACTGACTAGGGGTCCTATAAAGGTAGCAGCCAGTCAGGCAGCGGCACAGACAGCTGCAGCAGCACAGGAGCTAGCAAACGGAGCTGTAAACAGGGGAGTTTGAGTGGGAGTTCTGTTGGAGGAGAAGGTATTTGTGTGTGTTTGGTTTTGTATTGGTAGTATCTGTATGTGTAGAGGCTTGGAGGGGCTTTGTGCTGGGAGAGAAGCTGAGCCCTGATTAGGGGGCGGGGCTTCACTGACTAGGGGTCCTATAAAGGTAGCAGCCAGTCAGGCAGCGGCACAGGAGCTATCAAACAGAGCTGTGAACAGGGGAGTTTGAGTGGGAGTTCTGTTGGAGGAGAAGGTATTTGTGTGTGTTTGGTTTTGTATTGTCAGTATCTGTATGTGCAGGGGCTTTGTGCTGGGAGAGAAGCTGAGCCCTGATTAGGGGGCGGGGTTTCCCTGACTAGGGGTCCTATAAAGGTATCAGCCAGTCAGGAAGCGGCACAGGAGCTAGCAAACAGAGCTGTAAACAGGGGAGTTTGAGTGGGAGTTCTGTTGGAGGAGAAGGTATTTGTGTGTTTTTTTGTATTGGTAGTATCTGTATGTGTAGAGGCTTGGAGGGGCTTTGTGCTGGGAGAGAAGCTGAGCCCTGATTAGGGGGCGGGGCTTCACTGACTAGGGGTCCTATAAAGGTAGCAGCCAGTCAGGCAGCGGCAGACAGCTGCAGCGGCACAGGAGCTAGCAAACAGAGCTGTAAACAGGAGAGTTTGAGTGGGAGTTCTGTTGGAGGAGAAGGTATTTGTGTGTGTTTGGTTTTGCATTGGTACTATCTGTATGTGTAGAGGCTTGGAGGGGCTTTGTGCTGGGAGAGAAGCTGAGCCCTGATTAGGGGGCGGGGATTCACTGACTAGGGGTCCTATAAAGGTAGCAGCCAGTCAGGCAGCGGCACAGGAGCTAGCAAACAGAGCTGTGAACAGGGGAGTTTGAGTGGGAGTTCTGTTGGAGGAGAAGGTATTTGTGTGTGTGTGTTTTTGTATTGGTAGTATCTGTATGTGTAGGGGCTTTGTGCTGGGAGAGAAGCTGAGCCCTGATTAGGGGGCGGGGCTTCCCTGACTAGGGGTCCTATAAAGGAAGCAGCCAGTCAGGCAGCGGCAAAGGAGCTAGCAAACAGTGCTGTAAACAGGGGAGTTTGAGTGGGAGTTCTCTTGGAGGAGAAGGTATTTGTGTGTGTTTGGTTTTGTATTGGTAGTATCTGTATGTGTGGGGGCTTTGTGCTGGGAGAGAAGCTGAGCCCTGATTAGGGGGCGGGGCTTCACTGACTAGTGGTCCTATAAAGGTAGCAGCCAGTCAGGCAGTGGCACAGGAGCTAGCAAACAGAGCTGTAAGCAGGGGAGTTTGAGGGAGAGTTCTGTTGGAGGAGAAGGTATTTGTGTGTGTTTTTGTATTCGTAGTATCTGTATGTGTACAGGCTTGGAGGGGCTAGGTGCTGCGAGAGAAGCTGAGCCCTGATTAGGGGGCGGGGCTTCACTGACTAGGGGTCCTATAAAGGTAGCAGCCAGTCAGGCAGGGGCAGACAGCTGCAGCGGCACAGGAGCTAGCAAACAGAGCTGTAAACAGGGGAGTTGGAGTGGGAGTTCTGTTGGAGGAGAAGGTATTTGTGTGTGTTTGGTTTTGCATTGGTAGTATCTGTATGTGTAGAGGCTTGGAGGGGTTTTGTGCTGGGAGAGAAGCTGAGCCCTGATTAGGGGGCGGGGCTTCACTGACTAGGGGTCCTATAAAGGTAGCAGCCAGTCAGGCAGTGGCACAGGAGCTAGCAAACAGAGATGTGAACAGGGGAGTTTGAGTGGGAGTTCTGTTGGAGGAGAAGGTATTTGTGTGTGTTTGGTTTTGTATTGGTAGTATATGTATGTGTAGAGGCTTGGAGGGGCTTTGTTCTGGGAGAGAAGCTGAGCCCTGATTAGGGGGCGGGGCTTCACTGACTAGGGGTCCTATAAAGGTACCAACCAGTCAGGCAACGGCACAGGAGCCAGCAAACAGAGCTGTAAACAGGGGAGTTTGAGTGGGAGTTCTGTTGGAGGAGAAGGTATTTGTGTGTGTTTGGTTTTGTATTGGTAGTATCTGTATGTGTAGGGGCTTTGTGCTGGGAGAGAAGCTGAGCCCTGATTAGGGGGCGGGGCTTCACTGACTAGGGGTCCTATAAAGGTAGCAGCCAGTCTGGCAGCGGCAAAGGAGCTAGCAAACAGAGCTGTAAACAGGAGAGTTTGAGTGGGAGTTCTGCTGGAGGAGAAGGTATTTGTGTGTGTTTGGTTTTGTATTGGTAGTATCTGCATGTGTAGAGGCTTGGAGGGGCTTTGTGCTGGGAGAGAAGCTGAGCCCTGATGAGGGGGCGGGGCTTCACTGACTCGGGGTCCTATAAAGGTAGCAGCCAGTCAGGCAGCAGCACAGGAGCTAGCAAACTGAGCTGTGAACAGGGGAGTTTGAGTGGGAGTTCTGTTGGAGAAGAAGGTATTTGTGTTTGGTTTTGTATTGGTAGTATCTGTATGTGTAGGGGTTTGGCGGGGCTTTGTGCTTGGAGAGAAGCTGAGCCCTGATTAGGGGGCGGGGCTTCACTGACTAGGGGTCCTATAAAGGTAGCAGCCAGTCAGGCAGCGGAACAGACAGCTGCAGTGGCACAGGAGCTAGCAAACAGAGCTGTAAAGAGGGGAGTTTGAGTGGGAGTTCTGTTGGAGGAGAAGGTATTTGTGTGTGTTTTTGTATTGGTAGTATCTGTATGTGTAGAGGTTTGAAGGGGCTTTGTGCTGGGAGAGAAGCTGTGCCCTGATTAGGGGGCGGGGCTTCACTGACTAGGCGTCCTATAAAGGTAGCAGCCAGTCAGGCAGCTGCACAGACAGCTGCAGCGATACAGGAGCTAGCAAACGGAGCTGTAAACAGGGGAGTTTGAGTGGGAGTTCTGTTGGAGGAGAAGGTATTTGTGTGTGTTCGGTTTTGTATTGGTAGTATCTGTATGTGTACGGGCTTTGTGCTGGGAGAGAAGCTGAGCCCTGATTAGGGGGCGGGGCTTCAGTGACTAGGGGTCCTATAAAGGTTGCAGCCAGTCAGGCAGCGGCACAGGAGCTAGCAAACAGAGCTGTAAACAGGGGAGTTTGAGTGGGAGTTCTGTTGGAGGAGAAGGTATTTGTGTGTTTTTGTATTGGTAGTACCTGTATGTGTAGGGGCTTTGTGCTGGGAGAGAAGCTGGGCCCTGATTAGGGGGCGGGGCTTCACTGACTAGGGGTCCTATAAAGGGAGCAGCCAGTCAGGCAGCGGCACAGGAGCTAGCAAACAGAGCTGTGAACAGGGGAGTTTGAGTGGGAGTTCTGTTGGAGGAGAAGGTATTTGTGTGTGTGTGTTTTTGTATTGGTAGTATCTGTATGTGTAGAGGCTTTGAGGGGCTTTGTGCTGGGAGAGAAGCTGAGCCCTGATTCGGGGGCGGGGCTTCACTGACTAGGGGTCCTATAAAGGTAGCAGCCGGTCAGGCAGCGGCACAGACAGCTGCAGCGGCACAGGAGCTAGCAAACATAGCTGGAAACAGGGCAGTTTGAGTGGGAGTTCTGTTGGAGGAGAAGGTGTTTGTGTGTGTTTTTGTATTGGTATTATCTGTATGTGTAGAGGCTTGGAGGGGCTTTGTGATGGGAGAGAAGCTGGGCCCTGATTGGGGGCGGGGCTTCACTGACTAGGGGTCCTATAAAGGTAGCAGCCAGTCAGGCAGCGGCAAAGGAGCTAGCAAACAGAGCTGTAAACAGGGGAGTTTGAGTGGGAGTTCTCTTGGAGGAGAATATATTTGTGTGTGTTTGGTTTTGTATTGGTAGTATCTGTATGTGCAGGGGCTTTGTGCTGGGAGAGAAGCTGAGCCCTGATTAGGGGGCGGGGCTTCACTGACTAGGGGTCCTATAAAGGTAGCAGCCAGTCAGGCAGCGGCACAGGAGCAAGCAAACAGAGCTGTAAACAGGGGAGTTTGAGTGGGAGTTCTGTTGGAGGAGAAGGTATTTGTGTGTGTTTGGTTTTGCATTGGTAGTATATGTATGTGTAGAGGCTTGGAGGGGCTTTGTGCTGGGAGAGAAGCTGAGCCCTGATTAGGGGGCGGGGCTTCCCTGACTAGGGGTCCTATAAAGGTACCAACCAGTCAGGCAACGGCACAGACAGCTGCAGCAGCACAGGAGCTAGCAAACGGAGCTGTAAACAGGGGAGTTTGAGTGGGAGTTCTGTTGGAGGAGAAGGTATTTGTGTGTGTTTGGTTTTGTATTGGTAGTATCTGTATGTGTAGAGGCTTGGAGGGGCTTTGTGCTTGGAGAGAAGCTGAGCCCTGATTAGGGGGCGGGGCTTCACTGACTAGGGGTCCTATAAAGGTAGCAGCCAGTCAGGCAGCGGCACAGACAGCTGCAGCAGCACAGGAGCTAGCAAACGGAGCTGTAAACAGGGGAGTTTGAGTGGGAGTTCTGTTGGAGGAGAAGGTATTTGTGTGTGTTTGGTTTTGTATTGGTAGTATCTGTATGTGTAGAGGCTTGGAGGGGCTTTGTGCTGGGAGAGAAGCTGAGCCCTGATTAGGGGGCGGGGCTTCACTGACTAGGGTTCCTATAAAGGTAGCAGCCAGTCAGGCAGCGGAACAGACAGCTGCAGTGGCACAGGAGCTATCAAACAGAGCTGTAAACAGGGGAATTTGAGTGGGAGTTCTGTTGGAGGAGAAGGTATTTGTGTGTGTTTGGATTTGTATTGTCAGTATCTGTATGTGCAGGGGCTTTGTGCTGGGAGAGAAGCTGAGCCCTGATTAGGGGGCGGGGCTTCACTGACTAGGGGTCCTATAAAGGTAGCAGCCAGTCAGGCAGCGGCACAGGAGCAAGCAAACAGAGCTGTAAACAGGGGAGTTTGAGTGGGAGTTCTGTTGGAGGAGAAGGTATTTGTGTGTGTTTGGTTTTGTATTGGTAGTATCTGTATGTGCAGAGGCTTGGAGGGGCTTTGTGCTGGGAGAGAAGCTGAGCCCTGATTAGGGGGCGGGGCTTCACTGACTAGGGGTCCTATAAAGGTACCAGCCAGTCAGGCAGCGGCACAGGAGCTAGCAAACAGACCTGTAAACAGGGCAGTTTGAGTGGGAGTTCTGTTCGAGGAGAAGGTATTTGTGTGTGTTCGGTTTTGTATTGGTAGTATCTGTATGTGTACGGGCTTTGTGCTGGGAGAGAAGCTGAGCCCTGATTAGGGGGCGGGGCTTCACTGACTAGGGGTCCTATAAAGGTTGCAGCCAGTCAGGCAGCGGCACAGGAGCTAGCAAACAGAGCTGTAAACAGGGGAGTTTGAGTGGGAGTTCTGTTGGAGGAGAAGGTATTTGTGTGTTTTTGTATTGGTAGTACCTGTATGTGTAGGGGCTTTGTGCTGGGAGAGAAGCTGGGCCCTGATTAGGGGGCGGGGCTTCACTGACTATGGGTCCTATAAAGGGAGCAGCCAGTCAGGCAGCGGCACAGGAGCTAGCAAACATAGCTGGAAACAGGGCAGTTTGAGTGGGAGTTCTGTTGGAGGAGAAGGTGTTTGTGTGTGTTTTTGTATTGGTATTATCTGTATGTGTAGAGGCTTGGAGGGGCTTTGTGATGGGAGAGAAGCTGGGCCCTGATTGGGGGCGGGGCTTCACTGACTAGGGGTCCTATAAAGGTAGCAGCCAGTCAGGCAGCGGCAAAGGAGCTAGCAAACAGAGCTGTAAACAGGGGAGTTTGAGTGGGAGTTCCCTTGGAGGAGAATATATTTGTGTGTGTTTGGCTTTGTATTGGTAGTATCTGTATGTGTAGGGGCTTTGTGCTGGGAGAGAAGCTGAGCCCTGATTAGGGGGCGGGGCTTCACTGACTAGGGGTTCTATAAAGGTAGCAGCCAGTAAGACAGCGGCTCAGGAGCTAGCAAACAGAGCTGTAAGCAGGGGAGTTTGAGTGGGAGTTCTGTTGGAGGAGAAGGTATTTGTGTGTGTTTGGTTTTGTATTGGTAGTATCTGTATGTGTAGAGGCTTGGAGGGGCTTTGTGCTTGGAGAGAAGCTGAGCCCTGATTAGGGGGCGGGGCTTCACTGACTAGGGGTCCTATAAAGGTAGCAGCCAGTCAGGCAGCGGCACAGACAGCTGCAGCAGCACAGGAGCTAGCAAACGGAGCTGTAAACAGGGGAGTTTGAGTGGGAGTTCTGTTGGAGGAGAAGGTATTTGTGTGTGTTTGGTTTTGTATTGGTAGTATCTGTATGTGTAGAGGCTTGGAGGGGCTTTGTGCTTGGAGAGAAGCTGAGCCCTGATTAGGGGGCGGGGCTTCACTGACTAGGGGTCCTATAAAGGTAGCAGCCAGTCAGGCAGCGGCACAGACAGCTGCAGCAGCACAGGAGCTAGCAAACGGAGCTGTAAACAGGGGAGTTTGAGTGGGAGTTCTGTTGGAGGAGAAGGTATTTGTGTGTGTTTGGTATTGTATTGGTAGTATCTGTATGTGTAGAGGCTTGGAGGGGCTTTGTGCTGGGAGAGAAGCTGAGCCCTGATTACGGGGCGGGGCTTCACTGACTAGGGTTCCTATAAAGGTCGCAGCCAGTCAGGCAGCGGAACAGACAGCTGCAGTGGCACAGGAGCTATCAAACAGAGCTGTAAACAGGGGAATTTGAGTGGGAGTTCTGTTGGAGGAGAAGGTATTTGTGTGTGTTTGGTTTTGCATTGGTAGTATCTGTATGTGTAGAGGCTTGGAGGGGCTTTGTGCTGGGAGAGAAGCTGAGCCCTGATTAGGCGGCGGGGCTTCACTGACTAGGGGTCCTATAAAGGTAGCAGCCAGTCAGGCAGCGGCACAGGAGCTAGCAAACAGAGCTGTGAACAGGGGAGTTTTAGTGGGAGTTGTGTTGGAGGAGAAGGTATTTGTGTGTGTGTGTTTTTGTATTGGTAGTATCTGTATGTGTAGGGGCTTTGTGCTGGGAGAGAAGCTGAGCCCTGATTAGGGGGCGGGGCTTCCCTGACTAGGGGTCCTATAAAGGAAGCAGCCAGTCAGGCAGCGGCAAAGGAGCTAGCAAACAGTGCTGTAAACAGGGGAGTTTGAGTGGGAGTTCTGTTGGAGGAGAAGGTATTTGTGTGTGTTTGGTTTTGTATTGGTAGTATCTGTATGTGTAGAGGCTTGGAGGGGCTTTGTGCTGGGAGAGAAGCTGAGCCCTGATTAGGGGGCGGGGCTTCACTGACTAGGGGTCCTATAAAGGTAGCAGCCAGTCAGGCAGCGGCAAAGGAGCTAGAAAACAGAGCTGTAAGCAGGGGAGTTTGAGTGAGAGTTCTTTTGGAGGAGAAGGTATTTGTGTGTTTTTTTGTATTGTTAGTATCTGTATGTGTATTGGTTTGGCGGGGCTTTGTGCTTGGAGAGAAGCTGAGCCCTGATTTGGGGGTGGGGCTTCACTGACTAGGGTTCCTATAAAGGTAGCAGCCAGTCAGGGAGCGGAACAGACAGCTGCAGTGGCACAGGAGCTATCAAACAGAGCTGTAAACAGGGGAATTTGAGTGGGAGTTCTGTTGGAGGAGAAGGTATTTGTGTGTGTTTTTGTATTGGTATTATCTGTATGTGTAGAGGCTTGGAGGGGCTATGTGCTGCGAGAGAAGCTGAGCCCTGATTAGGGGGCGGGGCTTCACTGACTAGGGGTCCTATAAAGGTAGCAGCCAGTCAGGCAGCGGCACAGACAGCTGCAGCGGCACAGGAGCTAGCAAACAGAGCTGTAAACAGGGGAGTTTGAGTGGGAGTTCTGTTGGAGG
The DNA here is from genome assembly GCF_965140295.1 of Lepidochelys olivacea. NCBI lineage: Eukaryota > Metazoa > Chordata > Testudines > Cheloniidae > Lepidochelys > Lepidochelys olivacea. Next base: position 55,703 of record NC_140432.1, on the reverse strand, counting down.
AGAAGGTATTTGTGTGTGTTTGGTTTTGTATTGTCAGTATCTGTATGTGCAGGGGCTTTGTGCTGGGAGAGAAGCTGAGCCCTGATTAGGGGGCGGGGCTTCCCGACTAGGGGTCCTATAAAGGTAGCAGCCAGTCAGGCAGCGGCACAGGAACTAGCAAACAGAGCTGTAAAGAGGGGAGTTTGAGTGGGAGTTCTGTTGGAGGAGAAGGTATTTGTGTGTTTGGTTTTGTATTGGTAGTATCTGTATGTGTAGGGGCTTTGTGCTGGGAGAGATGCTGAGCCCTGATTAAGGGGGCGGGGTTTCCCTGACTAGGGGTCCTATAAAGGTAGCAGCCAGTCAGGCAGCTGCACAGGAGCTAGCAAACAGAGCTGTAAGCAGGGGAGTTTGAGTGGGAGTTCTGTTGGAGGAGAAGGTATTTGTGTGTGTTTGGTTTTGTATTGGTAGTATCTGTATGTGTAGGGGCTTTGTGCTGGGAGAGATGCTGAGCCCTGATTAAGGGGGCGGGGCTTCCCTGACTAGGGGTCCTATAAAGGTAGCAGCCAGTCAGGCAGCGGCAAAAGAGCTAGCAAACAGAGCTCTAAACAGGGGAGTTTGAGTGGGAGTTCTCTTGGAGGAGAAGGTATTTGTGTGTGTTTGGTTTTGTATTGGTTGTATCTGTATGTGTAGGGGCTTTGTGCTGGGAGAGAAGCTGAGCCGTGATTAGGGGGCGGGGCTTCCCTGACTAATGGTCCTATAAAGGTAGCAGCCAGTAAGACAGCGGCTCAGGAGCTAGCAAACAGAGCTGTAAGCAGGGGAGTTTGAGTGGGAGTTCTGTTGGAGGAGAAGGTATTTGTGTGTGTTTTTGTATTGGTAGTATCTGTATGTGTAGAGCTTTGAAGGGGCTTTGTGCTGGGAGAGAAGCTGAGCCCTGATTAGGGGGCGGGGATTCACTGACTAGGCGTCCTATAAAGGTAGCAGCCAGTCAGGCAGCGGCACAGACAGCTGCAGCAGCACAGGAGCTAGCAAACAGAGCTGTAAACAGGGGAGTTGGAGTGGGAGTTCTGTTGGAGGAGAAGGTATTTGTGTGTGTTTGGTTTTGTATTGGTAGTATCTGCATGTGTAGAGGCTTGGAGGGGCTTTGTGCTGGGAGAGAAGCTGAGCCCTGATTAGGGGGCGGGGCTTCACTGACTAGGGGTCCTATAAAGTTAGCAGCCGGTCAGGCAGCGGCACAGACAGCTGCAGCGGCACAGGAGCTAGCAAACATAGCTGGAAACAGGGCAGTTTGAGTGGGAGTTCTGTTGGAGGAGAAGGTGTTTGTGTGTGTTTTTGTATTGGTATTATCTGTATGTGTAGAGGCTTGGAGGGGCTTTGTGATGGGAGAGAAGCTGGGCCCTGATTGGGGGCGGGGCTTCACTGACTAGGGGTCCTATAAAGGTAGCAGCCAGTCAGGCAGCGGCAAAGGAGCTAGCAAACAGAGCTGTAAACAGGGGAGTTTGAGTGGGAGTTCCCTTGGAGGAGAATATATTTGTGTGTGTTTGGCTTTGTATTGGTAGTATCTGTATGTGTAGGGGCTTTGTGCTGGGAGAGAAGCTGAGCCCTGATTAGGGGGCGGGGCTTCACTGACTAGGGGTTCTATAAAGGTAGCAGCCAGTAAGACAGCGGCTCAGGAGCTAGCAAACAGAGCTGTAAGCAGGGGAGTTTGAGTGGGAGTTGTGTTGGAGGAGAAGGTATTTGTGTGTGTTTGGTTTTGTATTGGTAGTATCTGTATGTGTAGAGGCTTGGAGGGGCTTTGTGCTTGGAGAGAAGCTGAGCCCTGATTAGGGGGCGGGGCTTCACTGACTAGGGGTCCTATAAAGGTAGCAGCCAGTCAGGCAGCGGCACAGACAGCTGCAGCAGCACAGGAGCTAGCAAACGGAGCTGTAAACAGGGGAGTTTGAGTGGGAGTTCTGTTGGAGGAGAAGGTATTTGTGTGTGTTTGGTTTTGTATTGGTAGTATCTGTATGTGTAGAGGCTTGGAGGGGCTTTGTGCTGGGAGAGAAGCTGAGCCCTGATTACGGGTCGGGGCTTCACTGACTAGGGTTCCTATAAAGGTCGCAGCCAGTCAGGCAGCGGAACAGACAGCTGCAGTGGCACAGGAGCTATCAAACAGAGCTGTAAACAGGGGAATTTGAGTGGGAGTTCTGTTGGAGGAGAAGGTATTTGTGTGTGTTTGGTTTTGCATTGGTAGTATCTGTATGTGTAGAGGCTTGGAGGGGCTTTGTGCTGGGAGAGAAGCTGAGCCCTGATTAGGGGGCGGGGCTTCACTGACTAGGGGTCCTATAAAGGAAGCAGCCAGTCAGGCAGCGGCAAAGGAGCTAGCAAACAGTGCTGTAAACAAGGGAGTTTGAGTGGGAGTTCTCTTGGAGGAGAAGGTATTTGTGTGTGTTTGGTTTTGTATTGGTAGTATCTGTATGTGTAGGGGCCTTGTGCTGGGAGAGAAGCTGAGCCATGATTAGGGGGCGGGGCTTCACTGACTAGTGGTCCTATAAAGGTAGCAGCCAGTAAGACAGCGGCTCAGGAGCTAGCAAACAGAGCTGTAAGCAGGGGAGTTTGAGTGGGAGTTCTGTTGGAGGAGAAGGTATTTGTGTGTGTTTGGTTTTGTATTGGTAGTATCTGTATGTGTAGAGGCTTGGAGGGGCTTTGTGCTGGGAGAGAAGCTGAGCCCTGATTAGGGGGCGGGGCTTCACTGACTAGGGGTCCTATAAAGGTAGCAGCCAGTCAGGCAGCGGCAAAGGAGCTAGAAAACAGAGCTGTAAGCAGGGGAGTTTGAGTGAGAGTTCTTTTGGAGGAGAAGGTATTTGTGTGTTTTTTTGTATTGTTAGTATCTGTATGTGTATTGGTTTGGCGGGGCTTTGTGCTTGGAGAGAAGCTGAGCCCTGATTTGGGGGTGGGGCTTCACTGACTAGGGTTCCTATAAAGGTAGCAGCCAGTCAGGGAGCGGAACAGACAGCTGCAGTGGCACAGGAGCTATCAAACAGAGCTGTAAACAGGGGAATTTGAGTGGGAGTTCTGTTGGAGGAGAAGGTATTTGTGTGTGTTTTTGTATTGGTATTATCTGTATGTGTAGAGGCTTGGAGGGGCTATGTGCTGCGAGAGAAGCTGAGCCCTGATTAGGGGGCGGGGCTTCACTGACTAGGGGTCCTATAAAGGTAGCAGCCAGTCAGTCAGCGGCACAGACAGCTGCAGCGGCACAGGAGCTAGCAAACAGAGCTGTAAACAGGGGAGTTTGAGTGGGAGTTCTGTTGGAGGAGAAGGTATTTGTGTGTGTTTGGTTTTGTATTGGTAGTATCTGTATGTGTAGGGGCTTTGTGCTGGGAGAGATGCTGAGCCCTGATTAAGGGGGCGGGGTTTCCCTGACTAGGGGTCCTATAAAGGTAGCAGCCAGTCAGGCAGCTGCACAGGAGCTAGCAAACAGAGCTGTAAGCAGGGGAGTTTGAGTGGGAGTTCTGTTGGAGGAGAAGGTATTTGTGTGTGTTTGGTTTTGTATTGGTAGTATCTGTATGTGTAGGGGCTTTGTGCTGGGAGAGATGCTGAGCCCTGATTAAGGGGGCGGGGCTTCCCTGACTAGGGGTCCTATAAAGGTAGCAGCCAGTCAGGCAGCGGCAAAGGAGCTAGCAAACAGAGCTGTAAGCAGGGGAGTTTGAGTGGGAGTTCTGTTGGAATAGAAGGTATTTGTGTGTGTTTTTGTATTGGTAGTATCTGTATGTGTAGAGCTTTGAAGGGGCTTTGTGCTGGGAGAGAAGCTGAGCCCTGATTAGGGGGCGGGGCTTCACTGACTAGGCGTCCTATAAAGGTAGCAGCCAGTCAGGCAGCGGCACAGACAGCTGCAGCAGCACAGGAGCTAGCAAACAGAGCTCTAAACAGGGGAGTTTGAGTGGGAGTTCTGTTGGAGGAGAAGGTGTTTGTGTGTGTTTGGTTTTGTACTGGTAGTATCTGTATGTGTAGGGGCTTTGTGATGGGAGAGAAGCTGGGCCCTGATTAGGGGGCGGGGCTTCACTGACTAGGGGTCCTATAAAGGTAGCAGCCAGTCAGGCAGCGGCAAAGGAGCTAGCAAACAGAGCTGTAAACAGGGGAGTTTGAGTGGGAGTTCTCTTGGAGGAGAAGGTATTTGTGTGTGTTTGGTTTTGTATTGGCAGTATCTGTATGTGTAGGGGCTTTGTGCTGGGAGAGAAGCTGAGCCCTGATTAGGGGGCGGGGCTTCCCTGACTAGGGGTCCTATAAAGGTAGCAGCCAGTCAGGCAGCGGAACAGACAGCTGCAGTGGCACAGGAGCTAGCAAACAGAGCTGTAAACAGGGGAGTTTGAGTGGGAGTTCTGTTGGAGGAGAAGGTATTTGTGTGTGTTTTTGTATTGGTAGTATCTGTATGTGTAGGGGCTTTGTGCTGGGAGAGAAGCTGAGCCCTGATCAGGGGGCGGGGCTTCACTGACTTGGGGTCCTATAAAGGTAGCAGCCAGTCAGGCAGCGGCACCGGAGCTAGCAAACAGAGCTGTGAACAGGGGAGTTTGAATGGGAGTTCTGTTGGAGGAGAAGGTATTTGTGTGTGTTTTTGTATTGGTAGTATCTGTATGTGTAGAGGCTTGGAGGGGCTTTGTGCTGGGAGAGAAGCTGAGCCCTGATTAGGAGGCGGGGCTTCACTGACTAGGGGTCCTATAAAGGGAGCAGCCAGTCAGGCAGCGGCACAGACAGCTGCAGCGGCACAGGAGCTAGCAAACAGCTGTAAAGAGGGGAGTTTGAGTGGGAGTTCTGTTGGAGGAGAAGGTATTTGTGTTTGTTTGGTTTTGTATTTGTAGAGGCTTGGAGGGGCTTTGTGCTGGGAGAGAAGCTGAGCCCTGATTAGGGGGCGGGGCTTCCCTGACTAGGGGTCCTATAAAGGTAGCAGCCAGTCAGGCAGCGGCACAGGAGCTAGCAAACAGAGCTGTCGACAGGGGAGTTTGAGTGTGAGTTCTGTTGGAGGAGAAGGTATTTGTGTGTTATTGGTTTTGTATCGGTAGTATCTGTATGTGTAGGGGCTTGGAGGGGCATTGTGCTGGGAGAGAAGCTGAGCCCTGATTAGGGGCGGGGCTTCGCTGGCAAGGTGTCCTATGAAGGTAGCAGCCAGTCAGGCAGCGGCACAGACAGCTGCAGCGGCACAGGAGCTAGCAAACAGAGCTGTATACAGGGGAGTTTGAGTGGGACTTCTGTTGGAGGAGAAGGTATTTGTGTTTGGTTTTGTATTGGTGATATCTCTATGTGTAGGGGCTTTGTGCTGGGAGAGAAGCTGAGCCCTGATTAGGGGGCGGGGCTTCACTGACTACGGGTCCTATAAAGGCAGCAGCCAGTCAGGCAGCGGCACAGACAGCGGCAGTGGCAGAGGAGCTAGCAAAGGGAGCTCTAAACAGGGGAGTTTGAGAGGGAGTTCTGTTGGAGGAGAAGGTATTTGTGTTTGGTTTTGTACTTGTAGAGGCTTGGAGGGGCTTTGTGCTGGAGAAAAGCTGAGCCCTGATTAGGGGGCGGGGCTTCCCTGACTAGGTGTCCTATAAAGGTAGCAGCCAGTCACGCAGCGGCACAGGAGCTAACAAACAGAGCTGTCGACAGGGGAGTTTGAGTGGGAGTTCTGTTGGAGGAGAAGGTATTTGTGTGTGTTTGGTTTTGTATCGGTAGTATCTGTATGTGTAGGGGCTTTGTGCTGGGAGAGAAGCTGAGCCCTGATTAGGGGGCGGGGCTTCACTGACTAGGGGTCCTATAAAGGGAGCAGCCAGTCAGGCAGCGGCACAGACAGCTGCAGCGGCACAGGAGCTAGCAAACAGAGCTGTAAACAGGGGAGTTGGAGTGGGAGTTCTGTTGGAGGAGAAGGTATTTGTGTGTGTTTGGTTTTGTATCGGTAGTATCTGTATGTGTAGAGGCTTGGAGGGGCTTCGTGCTGGGAGAGAAGGTGAGCGCTGATTAGGGGGAGGGGCTTCACTGACTAGGGGTCCTATGAAGGTAGCAGCCAGTCAAGCAACGGCACAGACAGCTGCAGTGGCACAGGAGCTAGCAAACAGAGCTGTAAACAGGGGAGTTTGAGTGGGAGTTCTGTTGGAGGGGAAGGTATTTCTGTGTCTTTGGTTTTGTATTGTCAGTATCTGTATGTGCAGGGGCTTTGTGCTGGGAGAGAAGCTGAGCCCTGATTAGGGGGCGGGGCTTCCCTGACTAGGCTTCCTATAAAGGTAGCAGCCAGTCAGGCAGCGGCACAGGAGCTAGCAAACAGAGCTGTAAACAGGGGAGTTTGAGTGGGAGTTCTGTTGGAGGAGAAGGTATCTGTGTGTGTGTTTGGTTTTGTATTGGTAGTATCTGTATGTGTAGAGGCTTGGAGGGGCTTTGTGCTGGGAGAGAAGCTGAGCCTGATTAGGGGGCGGGGCTTCACTGACTAGGCGTCCTATAAAGGCAGCAGCCAGTCAGGCAGCGGCACAGGAGCTAGCAAACAGCTGTACACAGGGGAGTTTGAGTGGGAGTTCTGTTGGAGGAGAAGGTATTTGTGGGTGTTTGGTTTTGAATTGGTAGTATCTGTATGTGATGGGGCTTTGTGCTGGGAGAGAAGCTGAGCCCTGATTAGGGGGCGGGGCTTCACTGACTAGGGGTCCTATAAAGGGAGCAGCCAGTCAGGCAGCGGCAGAGACAGCTCCAGCGGCACAGGAGCTAGCAAACAGAGCTGTAAACATGGGAGATTGATTGGGAGTTCTGTTGGAGGAGAAGGTATTTGTGTGTGTTTGGTTTTGTATTGGTGGTATCTGTATGTGCAGGGGCTTTGTGCTGGGAGAGAAGCTGAGCCCTGATTAGGGGGCGGGGCTTCACTGACTGGGGGTCCTATAAAGGTAGCAGCCAGTCTGGCAGCGGCACAGAGAGCTGCAGCGGCACAGGAGCTGGCAAACAGAGCTGTAAAGAGAGGAGTTTGAGTGGGAGTTCTGTTGGGGGAGAAGGTATTTGTGTGTGTGTTTTGTTTTGTATTGGTGGTATCTGTATGTGTAGGGGCTTTGTGCTGGGAGAGAAGCTGAGCCCTGATTAGGGGACGGGGCTTCCCTGACTAGGGGTCCTATAAAGGTAGCAGCCAGTCAGGCAGCGGCACAGGAGCTAGCAAACAGAGCTGTAAACAGGGGAGTTTGAGTGGGAGTTCTGTTGGAGGAGAAAGTATTTTTGGGTGTTTGGGTTTGTATTGGTGGTATCTGTATGTGCAGGGGCTTTGTGCTGGGAGAGAAGCTGAGCCCTGATTAGGGGGCGGAGCTTCACTGACAAGGGGTCCTATAAAGGCAGCAGCCAGTCAGGGAGCGGCACAGACAGCTGCAGTGGCACAGGAGCTAGCAAAGAGAGCTGTAATCAGGGGAGTTTTAGTGGGAGTTCTGTTGGAGGAGAAGGTATTTGTGTGTGTGTTTGGTTTTGTATTGGTGGTATCTGTATGTGTAGAGGCTTGGAGGGGCTTTGTGCTGGGAGAGAAGCTGAGCCCTGTTTAGGGGGCGGGGCTTCCCTGACTAGTGGTCTTATAAAGGTAGCAGACAGTCAGGCAGCGGCACAGGAGCTAGCAAACAGAGCTGTAAACAGGGGAGTTTGAGTGGGAGTTCTGTTGGAGGAGAAGGTATTTGTGTGTGTTTGGTTTTGTATTGGTGATATCTGTATGTGTAGGGGCTTTGTGCTGGGAGAGAAGCTGAGCCCTGATTAGGGGGCGGGGCTTCACTGACAAGGCGTCCTATAAAGGCAGCAGCCAGTCAGGGAGCGGCACAGACAGCTGCAGTGGCACAGGAGCTAGCAAATAGAGCTGTAAACAGGGGAGTTTGAGTGGGAGTTCTGTTGGAGGAGAAGGTGTTTGTGTGTGTGTGTTTGGTTTTGTATTGGTAGTATCTGTATGTGTAGGGGCTTTGTGCTGGGACAGAAGCTGAGCCCTGATTAGGGGGCGCGGCTTCACTGACTAGGGGTCCTATCAAGGTACAGAAGCTAACAAACAGAGCTGTAAACAGGGGAGTTTGAGTGGGAGTTCTGTTGGAGGAGAATGTATTTGTGTGTGTTTGGTTTTGTATTGGTGGTATCTGTATGTGCAGGGCTTTCTGCTGGAAGAGTAGCTGAGCCCTGATTGGGGGCGGGGCTTCACTGACTAGGGGTCCTATAAAGGGAGCAGCCAGTCAGGCAGCGGTACAGACAGCTGCAGCGGCACAGGAGCTAGCAAACACAGCTGTAAACAGGGGAGTTTGAGTGGGAGTTCTGTCGGAGGAGAAGGTATTTGTGTGTGTGTTTGGTTTTGTATTGGTGGTATCTGTATGTGCAGGGGCTTTGTGCTGGGAGAGAAGCTGAGCCCTGATTAGGGGCGGGGCTTCACTGACGAGGGGTCCTATAAAGGGAGCAGCCAGTCAGGCAGCGGCACAGGAGCTAGCAAACAGAGCTGTAAACAGGGGAGTTTGAGTGGGAGTTCTGTTGGAGGAGAAGTTATTTGTGGGTGTTTGGTTTTGTATTGGTAGTATCTGTATTTGTAGGGGCTTTGTACTGGGAGAGAAGCTGAGCCCTGATTAGGGGGCGGGGCTTCACTGACTAGGCGTCCTATAAAGGGAGCAGCCAGTCAGGCAGCGGCACAGACAGCTGCAGAGGCACAGGAGCTAACAAACAGAGCTGTAAACAGGGGAGTTTGAGTGGGAGTTCTGTTGGAGGAGAAGGTATTTGTGTGCGTGTTTGGTTTTGTATTGGTGGTATCTGTATGTGCAGGGGCTTTGTGCTGGGAGAGAAGCTGAGCCCTGATTAGGGGGCGGGGCTTCACTGACTAGGGGTCCTATAAAGGTAGCAGCCAGTCAGGCAGCGGCAAAGGAGCTAGAAAACAGAGCTGTAAGCAGGGGAGTTTGAGTGAGAGTTCTTTTGGAGGAGAAGGTATTTGTGTGTTTTTTTGTATTGTTAGTATCTGTATGTGTATTGGTTTGGCGGGGCTTTGTGCTTGGAGAGAAGCTGAGCCCTGATTTGGGGGTGGGGCTTCACTGACTAGGGTTCCTATAAAGGTAGCAGCCAGTCAGGGAGCGGAACAGACAGCTGCAGTGGCACAGGAGCTATCAAACAGAGCTGTAAACAGGGGAATTTGAGTGGGAGTTCTGTTGGAGGAGAAGGTATTTGTGTGTGTTTTTGTATTGGTATTATCTGTATGTGTAGAGGCTTGGAGGGGCTATGTGCTGCGAGAGAAGCTGAGCCCTGATTAGGGGGCGGGGCTTCACTGACTAGGGGTCCTATAAAGGTAGCAGCCAGTCAGGCAGCGGCACAGGAGCTAGCAAACAGAGCTGTAAGCAGGGGAGTTTGAGTGGGAGTTCTGTTGGAGGAGAAGGTATTTGTGTGTGTTTGGTTTTGTATTGGTAGTATCTGTATGTGTAGGGGCTTTGTGCTGGGAGAGATGCTGAGCCCTGATTAAGGGGGCGGGGCTTCCCTGACTAGGGGTCCTATAAAGGTAGCAGCCAGTCAGGCAGCGGCAAAGGAGCTAGCAAACAGAGCTCTAAACAGGGGAGTTTGAGTGGGAGTTCTCTTGGAGGAGAAGGTATTTGTGTGTGTTTGGTTTTGTATTGGTTGTATCTGTATGTGTAGGGGCTTTGTGCTGGGAGAGAAGCTGAGCCGTGATTAGGGGGCGGGGCTTCCCTGACTAATGGTCCTATAAAGGTAGCAGCCAGTAAGACAGCGGCTCAGGAGCTAGCAAACAGAGCTGTAAGCAGGGGAGTTTGAGTGGGAGTTCTGTTGGAGGAGAAGGTATTTGTGTGTGTTTTTGTATTGGTAGTATCTGTATGTGTAGAGCTTTGAAGGGGCTTTGTGCTGGGAGAGAAGCTGAGCCCTGATTAGGGGGCGGGGCTTCACTGACTAGGCGTCCTATAAAGGTAGCAGCCAGTCAGGCAGCGGCACAGACAGCTGCAGCAGCACAGGAGCTAGCAAACAGAGCTGTAAACAGGGGAGTTGGAGTGGGAGTTCTGTTGGAGGAGAAGGTATTTGTGTGTGTTTGGTTTTGTATTGTCAGTATCTGTATGTGCAGGGGCTTTGTGCTGGGAGAGAAGCTGAGCCCTGATTAGGGGGCGGGGTTTCCCTGACTAGGGGTCCTATAAAGGTATCAGCGAGTCAGGAAGCGGCACAGGAGCTAGCAAACAGAGCTGTAAACAGGGGAGTTTGAGTGGGAGTTCTGTTGGAGGAGAAGGTATTTGTGTGTTTTTTTGTATTGGTAGTATCTGTATGTGTAGAGGCTTGGAGGGGCTTTGTGCTGGGAGAGAAGCTGAGCCCTGATTAGGGGGCGGGGCTTCACTGACTAGGGGTCCTATAAAGGTAGCAGCCAGTCAGGCAGCGGCACAGGAGCTAGCAAACAGAGCTGTGAACAGGGGAGTTTGAGTGGGAGTTCTGTTGGAGGAGAAGGTATTTGTGTGTGTGTGTTTTTGTATTGGTAGTATCTGTATGTGTAGAGGCTTTGAGGGGCTTTGTGCTGGGAGAGAAGCTGAGCCCTGATTAGGGGGCGGGGCTTCACTGACTAGGGGTCCTATAAAGGTAGCAGCCAGTCAGGCAGCGGCACAGACAGCTGCAGCGGCACAGGAGCTAGCAAACAGAGCTCTAAACAGGGGAGTTTGAGTGGGAGTTCTGTTGGAGGAGAAGGTATTTGTGTGTGTTTGGTTTTGTATTGGTAGTATCTGTATGTGTAGAGGCTTGGAGGGGCTTTGTGCTGGGAGAGAAGCTGAGCCCTGATTAGGGGGCGGGGCTTCACTGACTAGGGGTCCTATAAAGGTAGCAGCCGGTCAGGCAGCGGCACAGACAGCTGCAGCGGCACAGGAGCTAGCAAACAGAGCTCTAAACAGGGGAGTTTGAGTGGGAGTTCTGTTGGAGGAGAAGGTGTTTGTGTGTGTTTGGTTTTGTATTGGTAGTATCTGTATGTGTAGGGGCTTTGTGATGGGAGAGAAGCTGGGCCCTGATTAGGGGGCGGGGCTTCACTGACTAGGGGTTCTATAAAGGTAGCAGCCAGTAAGACAGCGGCTCAGGAGCTAGCAAACAGAGCTGTAAGCAGGGGATTTTGAGTGGGAGTTCTGTTGGAGGAGAAGGTATTTGTGTGTGTTTGGTTTTGTATTGTCAGTATCTGTATGTGCAGGGGCTTTGTGCTGGGAGAGAAGCTGAGCCCTGATTAGGGGGCGGGGCTTCACTGACTAGGGGTCCTATAAAGGTAGCAGCCGGGCAGGCAGCGGCACAGACAGCTGCAGCGGCACAGGAGCTAGCAAACAGAGCTGGGAACAGGGCAGTTTGAGTGGGAGTTCTGTTGGAGGAGAAGGTGTTTGTGTGTGTTTGGTTTTGTACTGGTAGTATCTGTATGTGTAGGGGCTTTGTGATGGGAGAGAAGCTGGGCCCTGATTAGGGGGCGGGGCTTCACTGACTAGGGGTCCTATAAAGGTAGCAGCCAGTCAGGCAGCGGCAAAGGAGCTAGCAAACAGAGCTGTAAACAGGGGAGTTTGAGTGGGAGTTCTCTTGGAGGAGAAGGTATTTGTGTGTGTTTGGTTTTGTATTGGCAGTATCTGTATGTGTAGGGGCTTTGTGCTGGGAGAGAAGCTGAGCCCTGATTAGGGGGCGGGGCTTCCCTGACTAGGGGTCCTATAAAGGTAGCAGCCAGTCAGGCAGCGGAACAGACAGCTGCAGTGGCACAGGAGCTAGCAAACAGAGCTGTAAACAGGGGAGTTTGAGTGGGAGTTCTGTTGGAGGAGAAGGTATTTGTGTGTGTTTTTGTATTGGTAGTATCTGTATGTGTAGGGGCTTTGTGCTGGGAGAGAAGCTGAGCCCTGATCAGGGGGCGGGGCTTCAATGACTTGGGGTCCTATAAAGGTAGCAGCCAGTCAGGCAGCGGCACCGGAGCTAGCAAACAGAGCTGTGAACAGGGGAGTTTGAATGGGAGTTCTGTTGGAGGAGAAGGTATTTGTGTGTGTTTTTGTATTGGTAGTATCTGTATGTGTAGAGGCTTGGAGGGGCTTTGTGCTGGGAGAGAAGCTGAGCCCTGATTAGGAGGCGGGGCTTCACTGACTAGGGGTCCTATAAAGGGAGCAGCCAGTCAGGCAGCGGCACAGACAGCTGCAGCGGCACAGGAGCTAGCAAACAGCTGTAAAGAGGGGAGTTTGAGTGGGAGTTCTGTTGGAGGAGAAGGTATTTGTGTTTGTTTGGTTTTGTATTTGTAGAGGCTTGGAGGGGCTTTGTGCTGGGAGAGAAGCTGAGCCCTGATTAGGGGGCGGGGCTTCCCTGACTAGGGGTCCTATAAAGGTAGCAGCCAGTCAGGCAGCGGCACAGGAGCTAGCAAACAGAGCTGTCGACAGGGGAGTTTGAGTGTGAGTTCTGTTGGAGGAGAAGGTATTTGTGTGTTATTGGTTTTGTATCGGTAGTATCTGTATGTGTAGGGGCTTGGAGGGGCATTGTGCTGGGAGAGAAGCTGAGCCCTGATTAGGGGCGGGGCTTCGCTGGCAAGGTGTCCTATGAAGGTAGCAGCCAGTCAGGCAGCGGCACAGACAGCTGCAGCGGCACAGGAGCTAGCAAACAGAGCTGTATACAGGGGAGTTTGAGTGGGACTTCTGTTGGAGGAGAAGGTATTTGTGTTTGGTTTTGTATTGGTGATATCTCTATGTGTAGGGGCTTTGTGCTGGGAGAGAAGCTGAGCCCTGATTAGGGGGCGGGGCTTCACTGACTACGGGTCCTATAAAGGCAGCAGCCAGTCAGGCAGCGGCACAGACAGCGGCAGTGGCAGAGGAGCTAGCAAAGGGAGCTCTAAACAGGGGAGTTTGAGAGGGAGTTCTGTTGGAGGAGAAGGTATTTGTGTTTGGTTTTGTACTTGTAGAGGCTTGGAGGGGCTTTGTGCTGGAGAAAAGCTGAGCCCTGATTAGGGGGCGGGGCTTCCCTGACTAGGTGTCCTATAAAGGTAGCAGCCAGTCAGGCAGCGGCACAGGAGCTAGCAAACAGAGCTGTCGACAGGGGAGTTTGAGTGGGAGTTCTGTTGGAGGAGAAGGTATTTGTGTGTGTTTGGTTTTGTATCGGTAGTATCTGTATGTGTAGGGGCTTTGTGCTGGGAGAGAAGCTGAGCCCTGATTAGGGGGCGGGGCTTCACTGACTAGGGGTCCTATAAAGGGAGCAGCCAGTCAGGCAGCGGCACAGACAGCTGCAGCGGCACAGGAGCTAGCAAACAGAGCTGTAAACAGGGGAGTTGGAGTGGGAGTTCTGTTGGAGGAGAAGGTATTTGTGTGTGTTTGGTTTTGTATCGGTAGTATCTGTATGTGTAGAGGCTTGGAGGGGCTTCGTGCTGGGAGAGAAGGTGAGCGCTGATTAGGGGGAGGGGCTTCACTGACTAGGGGTCCTATGAAGGTAGCAGCCAGTCAAGCAACGGCACAGACAGCTGCAGTGGCACAGGAGCTAGCAAACAGAGCTGTAAACAGGGGAGTTTGAGTGGGAGTTCTGTTGGAGGAGAAGGTATTTTTGTGTGTTTGGTTTTGTATTGGTAGTATCTGTATGTGTAGGGGCTTCGTGCTGGGAGAGAAGCTGAGCCCTGATTAGGGGCGGGGCTTCAGTGTCTAGGGGTCCTATGAAGGTAGCAGCCAGTCAGGCAGTGGCATAGGAGCAAGCAAATAGAGCTGTAAACAGGGGAGTTTGAGTGGGAGTTCTGTTGGAGGGGAAGGTATTTCTGTGTCTTTGGTTTTGTATTGTCAGTATCTGTATGTGCAGGGGCTTCGTGCTGGGAGAGAAGCTGAGCCCTGATTAGGGGGCGGGGCTTCCCTGACTAGGCTTCCTATAAAGGTAGCAGCCAGTCAGGCAGCGGCACAGGAGCTAGCAAACAGAGCTGTAAACAGGGGAGTTTGAGTGGGAGTTCTGTTGGAGGAGAAGGTATCTGTGTGTGTGTTTGGTTTTGTATTGGTAGTATCTGTATGTGTAGAGGCTTGGAGGGGCTTTGTGCTGGGAGAGAAGCTGAGCCCTGATTAGGGGGCGGGGCTTCACTGACTAGGCGTCCTATAAAGGCAGCAGCCAGTCAGGCAGCGGCACAGGAGCTAGCAAACAGCTGTACACAGGGGAGTTTGAGTGGGAGTTCTGTTGGAGGAGAAGGTATTTGTGGGTGTTTGGTTTTGTATTGGTAGTATCTGTATGTGATGGGGCTTTGTGCTGGGAGAGAAGCTGAGCCCTGAGTAGGGGGCGGGGCTTCACTGACTAGGGGTCCTATAAAGGGAGCAGCCAGTCAGGCAGCGGCAGAGACAGCTCCAGCGGCACAGGAGCTAGCAAACAGAGCTGTCAACATGGGAGTTTGATTGGGAGTTCTGTTGGAGGAGAAGGTATTTGTGTGTGTTTGGTTTTGTATTGGTGGTATCTGTATGTGCAGGGGCTTTGTGCTGGGAGAGAAGCTGAGCCCTGATTAGGGGGCGGGGCTTCACTGACTGGGGGTCCTATAAAGGTAGCAGCCAGTCAGGCAGCGGCACAGAGAGCTGCAGCGGCACAGGAGCTGGCAAACAGATCTGTAAAGAGAGGAGTTTGAGTGGGAGTTCTGTTGGGGGAGAAGGTATTTGTGTGTGTGTTTTGTTTTGTATTGGTGGTATCTGTATGTGTAGGGGCTTTGTGCTGGGAGAGAAGCTGAGCCCTGATTAGGGGACGGGGCTTCCCTGACTAGGGGTCCTATAAAGGTAGCAGCCAGTCAGGCAGCGGCACAGGAGCTAGCAAACAGAGCTGTAAACCGGGGAGTTTGAGTGGGAGTTCTGTTGGAGGAGAAAGTATTTTTGGGTGTTTGGTTTTGTATTGGTGGTATCTGTATGTGCAGGGGCTTTGTGCTGGGAGAGAAGCTGAGCCCTGATGAGGGGGCGGAGCTTCACTGACAAGGCGTCCTATAAAGGCAGCAGCCAGTCAGGGAGCGGCACAGACAGCTGCAGTGGCACAGGAGCTAGCAAATAGAGCTGTAAACAGGGGAGTTTGAGTGGGAGTTCTGTTGGAGGAGAAGGTGTTTGTGTGTGTGTGTTTGGTTTTGTATTGGTGGTATCTGTATGTGTAGAGGCTTGGAGGGGCTTTGTGCTGGGAGAGAAGCTGAGCCCTGTTTAGGGGGCGGGGCTTCCCTGACTAGTGGTCTTATAAAGGTAGCAGACAGTCAGGCAGCGGCACAGGAGCTAGCAAACAGAGCTGTAAACAGGGGAGTTTGAGTGGGAGTTCTGTTGGAGGAGAAGGTATTTGTGTGTGTTTGGTTTTGTATTGGTGATATCTGTTTGTGTAGGGGCTTTGTGCTGGGAGAGAAGCTGAGCCCTGATTAGGGGGCGGGGCTTCACTGACAAGGCGTCCTATATAGGCAGCAGCCAGTCAGGGAGCGGCACAGACAGCTGCAGTGGCACAGGAGCTAGCAAATAGAGCTGTAAACAGGGGAGTTTGAGTGGGAGTTCTGTTGGAGGAGAAGGTGTTTGTGTGTGTGTGTTTGGTTTTGTATTGGTAGTATCTGTATGTGTAGGGGCTTTGTGCTGGGACAGAAGCTGAGCCCTGATTAGGGGGCGCGGCTTCACTGACTAGGGGTCCTATCAAGGTACAGAAGCTAACAAACAGAGCTGTAAACAGGGGAGTTTGAGTGGGAGTTCTGTTGGAGGAGAATGTATTTGTGTGTGTTTGGTTTTGTATTGGTGGTATCTGTATGTGCAGGGCTTTCTGCTGGAAGAGTAGCTGAGCCCTGATTGGGGGCGGGGCTTCACTGACTAGGGGTCCTATAAAGGGAGCAGCCAGTCAGGCAGCGGTACAGACAGCTGCAGCGGCACAGGAGCTAGCAAACACAGCTGTAAACAGGGGAGTTTGAGTGGGAGTTCTGTCGGAGGAGAAGGTATTTGTGTGTGTGTTTGGTTTTGTATTGGTGGTATCTGTATGTGCAGGGGCTTTGTGCTGGGAGAGAAGCTGAGCCCTGATTAGGGGCGGGGCTTCACTGACGAGGGGTCCTATAAAGGGAGCAGCCAGTCAGGCAGCGGCACAGGAGCTAGCAAACAGAGCTGTAAACAGGGGAGTTTGAGTGGGAGTTCTGTTGGAGGAGAAGGTATTTGTGGGTGTTTGGTTTTGTATTGGTAGTATCTGTATGTGTAGAGGCTTTGTGCTGGGATAGAAGCTGAGCCTTGATTAGGGGGCGGGGCTTCAAAGACTAGGGGTCCTATAAAGGTAGCAGCCAGTCAGGCAGCGGCTAAGACAGCTGCAGCGGCACAGGAGCTGGCAAACAGAGCTGTAAACAGGGGAGTTTGAGAGGGAGTTCTGTTGGAGGAGAAGGTATTTGTGTGTGTTTGGTTTTGTATTGGTAGTATCTGTATTTGTAGGGGCTTTGTACTGGGAGAGAAGCTGAGCCCTGATTAGGGGGCGGGGCTTCACTGACTAGGCGTCCTATAAAGGGAGCAGCCAGTCAGGCAGCGGCACAGACAGCTGCAGAGGCACAGGAGCTAACAAACAGAGCTGTAAACAGGGGAGTTTGAGTGGGAGTTCTGTTGGAGGAGAAGGTATTTGTGTGCGTGTTTGGTTTTGTATTGGTAGTACCTGTATGTGTCGGGGCTTTGTGCTGGGAGAGAAGCTGAGCCCTGATTAGGGGGCGGGGCTTGACTGACTAGGGGTCCTATAAAGGTAGCAGCCAGTCAGGCAGCCGCACAGGAGCTAGCAAACAGAGCTGTAAACAGGGGAGTTTGAGTGGGAGTTCTGTTGGAGGAGAAGGTATTTGTGTGTGTTTGGTTTTGTATTGGTAGTATCTGTATGTGTAGAGGCTTGGAGGGGCTTTGTGTTGGGAGAGAAGCTGAGCCCTGATTAGGGGGCAGGGATTCCCAGACTAGGGGTCCTATAAAGGTAGCAGCCAGTCAGGCAGCGGCACAGGAGCTAGCCAACAGAGCTGTAAACAGGGGAGTTTGAGTGGGAGTTCTGTTGGAGAAGAAGGTATTTGTGTGTGTTTGGTTTTGTATTGGTAGTATCTGTATGTGTAGGGTCTTTGTGCTGGGAGAGAAGCTGAGCCCTGATTAGGGGGCTGGGCTTCCCTGACTAGTGGTCCTATAAAGGTGGCAGCCAGTCAGGCAGCGGCACAGGAGCTAGCAAAGAGAGCTGTAAAGAGGGGAGTTTGAGTGGGAGTTCTGTTGGAGGAGAAGGTATTTGTGTGTGTTTGGTTTTGAATTGGTGGTATCTGTATGTGCAGGGCTTTGTGCTGGGACAGAAGCTGAGCCCTGATTCGGGGGCGGGGCTTCACTGAGTAGGGGTCCTATCAAGGTACAGAAGCTAACAAACAGAGCTGTAAACAGGGGAGTTTGAGTGGGAGTTCTGTTAGAGGAGAAGGTATTTGTGTGTGTGTTTGGTTTTGTATTGGTGGTATCTATATGTGCAGGGGCTTTGTGCTGGGAGAGAAGCTGAGCCCTGATTAGGGGGCGGGGCTTCGCTGACTAGGGGTCCTATAAAGGTAGCAGCCAGTCAGGCAGCGGCACAGAGAGCTGCAGCGGCACAGGAGGTAGCAAACAGAGCTGTAAACAGGGGAGTTTGAGTGGGAGTTCTGTTGGAGGAGAAGGTATTTGTGGGTGTTTGGTTTTGTATTGGTAGTATCTGTATGTGCTGGGGCTTTGTGCTGGGAGAGAAGCTGAGCCCTGATTAGGGGGCGGGGCTTCACTGACTGGGGGTCCTATAAAGGTAGCAGCCAGTCAGGCAGCGGTACAGGAGCTAGCAAACAGAGCTGTAAACAGGGGAGTTTGAGTGGGAGTTCTGTTGGAGGAGAAGGTATCTGTGTGTGTGTTTGGTTTTGTATTGGTAGTATCTGTATGTGTAGAGGCTTGGAGGGGCTTTGTGCTGGGAGAGAAGCTGAGCCCTGATTAGGGGGCGGGGCTTCACTGACTAGGCGTCCTATAAAGGTAGCAGCCAGTCAGGCAGCGGCACAGGAGCTAGCAAACAGAGCTGTAAACAGGGGAGTTTGAGTGGGAGTTCTGTTGGAGGAGAAGGTATTTGTGTGTGTTTGGTTTTGTATTGGTGGTATCTGTATGTGCAGGGGCTTTGTGCTGGGAGAGAAGCTGAGCCCTGATTAGGGGGCGGGGCTTCACTGACTGGGGGTCCTATAAAGGTAGCAGCCAGTCAGGCAGCGGCACAGAGAGCTGCAGCAGCACAGGAGCTGGCAAACAGAGCTGTAAAGAGGGGAGTTTGAGTGGGAGTTCTGTTGGGGGAGAAGGTATTTGTGTGTGTGTTTGGTTTTGTATTGGTGGTATCTGTATGTGTAGGGGCTTTGTGCTGGGAGAGAAGCTGAGCCCTGATTAGGGGACGGGGCTTCCCTGACTAGGGGTCCTATAAAGGTAGCAGCCAGTCAAGCAGCGGCACAGGAGCTAGCAAACAGAGCTGTAAACCGGGGAGTTTGAGTGGGAGTTCTGTTGGAGGAGAAAGTATTTGTGGGTGTTTGGTTTTGTATTGGTGGTATCTGTATGTGCAGGGGCTTTGTGCTGGGAGAGAAGCTGAGCCCTGATTAGGGGGCGGGGCTTAGCTGACTAGGGGTCCTATAAAGGTAGCAGCCAGTCAGGCAGCGGCAAAAAGCTAACAAACAGAGCTGTAAACAGGGGAGTTTGAGTGGGAGTTCTGTTGGAGGAGAAGGTATTTGTGTGTGTTTGGTTTTGTATTGGTGATATCTGTATGTGTAGGGGCTTTGTGCTGGGAGAGAAGCTGAGCCCTGATTAGGGGGCGGGGCTTCACTGACAAGGCGTCCTATAAAGGCAGCAGCCAGTCAGGGAGCGGCACAGACAGCTGCAGTGGCACAGGAGCTAGCAAAGAGAGCTGTAAACAGGGGAGTTTTAGTGGGAGTTCTGTTGGAGGAGAAGGTATTTGTGTGTGTGTTTGGTTTTGTATTGGTGGTATCTGTATGTGTAGGGGCTTGGAGGGGCTTTGTGCTGGGAGAGAAGCTGAGCCCTGTTTAGGGGGCGGGGCTTCCCTGACTAGTGGTCTTATAAAGGTAGCAGCCAGTCAGGCAGCGGCACAGGAGCTAGCAAACAGAGCTGTAAACAGGGGAGTTTGAGTGGGAGTTCTGTTGGAGGAGAAGGTATTTGTGTGTGTTTGGTTTTGTATTGGTGATATCTGTATGTGCTGGGGCTTTGTGCTGGGAGAGAAGCTGAGCCCTGATTAGGGGGCGGGGCTTCACTGACTAGGGGTCCTATAAAGGTAGCAGCCAGTCAGACAGCGGCACAGGAGCTAGCAAAGAGAGCTGTAAACAGGGGAGTTTGAGTGGCAGTTCTGTTGGAGGAGAAGGTATTTGTGTGTGTTTGGTTTTGGATTGGTGGTATCTGTATGTGCAGGGCTTTGTGCTGGGAGAGAAGCTGAGCCCTGATAAAGGGGCGGGGCTTCCCTGACTAGGGGTCCTATAAAGGTAGCAGCCTGTCAGGCAGCGGCACAGGAGCTAGCAAACAGAGCTGTAAACAGGGGAGTTTGAGTGGGAGTTCTGTTGGAGGAGAAAGTATTTTTGGGTGTTTGGTTTTGTATTGGTAGTATCTGTATGTGTAGAGGCTTGGAGGGGCTTTGTGCTGGGAGAGAAGCTGAGCCCTGATTAGGGGGCGGGGCTTCACTGACTAGGGGTCCTATAAAGGGAGCAGCCAGTCAGGCAGCGGCAGAGACAGCTGCAGCGGCACAGGAGCTAGCAAACAGAGCTGTAAACATGGGAGTTTGATTGGGAGTTCTGTTGGAGGAGAAGGTATTTGTGTGTGTTTGGTTTTGTATTGGTAGTATCTGTATGTGTAGAGCCTTGGAGGGGCTTTGTGCTGGGAGAGAAGCTGAGCTCTGATTAGGGGACGGGGCTTCCCTGACTAGGGGTCCTATAAAGGTAGCAGCCAGTCAGGCAGCGGCACAGGAGCGAGCAAACAGAGCTGTAAACCGGGCAGTTTGAGTGGGAGTTCTGTTGGAGGAGAAAGTATTTGTGGGTGTTTGGTTTTGTATTGGTGGTATCTGTATGTGCAGGGGCTTTGTGCCGGGAGAGAAGCTGAGCCCTGATTAGGGGGCGGGGCTTCACTGACTAGGGGTCCTATCAAGGTACAGAAGCTAACAAACAGAGCTGTAAACAGGGGAGTTTGAGTGGGACTTCTGTTAGAGGAGAAGGTATTTGTGTGTGTGTTTGGTTTTGTATTGGTAGTACCTGTATGTGCAGGGGCTTTGTGCTGGGAGAGAAGCTGAGCCCTGATTAGGGGGCGGGACTTCACTGACTCGGGGTCCTATGAAGGTAGCAGCCAGTCAGGCAGCGGCACAGAGAGCTGCAGCGGCACAGGAGCTAGCAAACAGAGCTGTAAACAGGGGAGTTTGAGTGGGAGTTCTTTTGGAGGAGAAGGTATTTGTGTGTGTGTTTGGTTTTGTATTGGTGGTATCTGTATGTGCAGGGGCTTTGTGCTGGGAGAGAAGCTGAGCCCTGATTAGGGGGCGGGGCTTCCCTGACTAGGGGTCCTATAAAGGTAGCAGCCAGTCAGGCAGCAGCACAGGAGCTAGCAAACAGAGCTGTAAACAGGGGAGTTTGAGTGGGAGTTCTGTCGGAGGAGAAGGTATTTGTGGGTGTTTGGTTTTGTATTGGTGGTATCTGTATGTGTAGAGGCTTTGTGCTGGGAGAGAAGCTGAGCCTTGATTAGGGAGCGGGGCTTCAAAGACTAGGTGTCCTATAAAGGTAGCAGCCAGTCAGGCAGCGGCACAGGAGCTAGCAAACAGAGCTGTAAACAGGGGAGTTTGAGTGGGAGTTCTGTCGGAGGAGAAGGTATTTGTGGGTGTTTGGTTTTGTATTGGTGGTATCTGTATGTGTAGAGGCTTTGTGCTGGGAGAGAAGCTGAGCCTTGATTAGGGAGCGGGGCTTCAAAGACTAGGGGTCCTATAAAGGGAGCAGCCAGTTAGGCAGCGACACGGACAGCTGCAGCGGCACAGGATCTAGCAAACAGAGCTGTAAACAGGGGAGTTTGAGTGGGAGTTCTGTTGGAGGAGAAGATATTTGTGTGTGTTTGGTTTTGTATTGGTGGTATCTGTATGTGTAGGGGCTTTGTGCTGGGAGAGAAGCTGAGCCCTGATTAGGGGGCGGGGCTTCCCTGACTAGGGGTCCTATAAAGGCAGAACCCAGACAGGCAGCGACACAGACAGCTGCAGCGGTACAGGAGCTAGCAAACAGAGCCCCTCCACAAAGCCCCTCCAAGCCCCTACACATACAGATACCACCAATACAAAACCAAACACACACAAATACCTTCTCCTCCAACAGAACTCCCACTCAAACTCCCCTGTTTACAGCTCTGTTTGCTAGCTCCTGTGCCGCTGCAGCTGTCTGTGCCACTGCCTGACTGGCTGCTACCTTTATAGGACCCCTAGTCAGGGAAGCCCCGCCCCCTAATCAGGGCTCAGCTTCTCTCCCAGCACAAAGCCCCTCCAAGCCTCTACACATACAGATACTACCAATACAAAACCAAACACACACAAATACCTTCTCCTCCAACAGAACTCCCACTCAAACTCCCCTGTTTACAGCTCTGTTTGCTAGCTCCTGTGCCGCTGCAGCTGTCCTTGCCGCTGCCTGACTGGCTGCTACCTTCATAGGACCCCTAGTCAGTGAAGCCCCGGCCCCTAATCAAGGCTCAGCTTCTTTCCCAGCACAACGCCCCTCCAAGCCTCTACACATACAGATACCACCAATACAAAACCAAACACACACACAAATACCTTCTCCCCCAACAGAACTCCCACTCAAACTCCCCTCTTTACAGCTCTGTTTGCCAGCTCCTGTGCTGCTGCAGCTGTCTGTGCCGCTGCCTGACTGGCTGCTACCTTTATAGGACCCCCAGTCAGTGAAGCCCCGCCCCCTAATCAGGGCTCAGCTTCTCTCCCAGCACAAACCCCTACACATACAGATACTACCAATACAAAACCAAACACACACAAATACCTTCTCCTCCAACAGAACTCCCACTCAAACTCCCCTGTTTACAGCTCTGTTTGCTAGCTCCTGTGCCACTGCAGCTGTCTGTGCCGCTGCCTGACTGGCGGCTACCTTCATAGGACCCCTAGTCAGGGAAGCGCTGCCCCCTAATCAGGCCTCAGCTTCTCTCCCAGCACAAAGCTCCTGTAAGCCTCTACACATACAGATACTACCAATACAAAACCAAACACACACACAAATACCTTCTCCTGCAACAGAACTCCCACTCAACCTCCCCTTTTTACAGCTCTGTTTGCTAGCTCCTGTGCCGCTGCAGCTGTCTGTGCCGCTGCCTGACTGGCTGCTACCTTCATAGGACCCCTAGTCAGTGAAGCCCCGGCCCCTAATCAAGGCTCAGCTTCTTTCCCAGCACAAAGCCCCTGCACATACAGATACCACCAATACAGAACCAAACACACACAAATACCTTCTCCTCCAACAGAACTCCCACTCAAACTCCCTTGTTTACAGCTCTGTTTGCTAGCTCCTGTGCCGCTGCAGCTGTCTGTGCCGCTGCCTGACTGGCTGCTACCTCCATAGGACCCCTAGTCAGTGAAGCCCCGCCCCCTAATCAGGGCTCAGATTCTCTCCCAGCACAAAGCCCCTACACATACAGATACTACCAATACAAAACCAAACACACACGAATACCTTCTCCTCCAACAGAACTCCCACTCAAACTCCCCTCTTTACAGCTCTGTTTGCCAGCTCCTGTGCTGCTGCAGCTGTCTGTGCCGCTGCCTGACTGGCTGCTACCTTTATAGGACCCCCAGTCAGTGAAGCCCCGCCCCCTAATCAGGGCTCAGCTTCTCTCCCAGCACAAACCCCTACACATACAGATACTACCAATACAAAACCAAACACACACAAATACCTTCTCCTCCAACAGAACTCCCACTCAAACTCCCCTGTTTACAGCTCTGTTTGCTAGCTCCTGTGCCACTGCAGCTGTCTGTGCCGCTGCCTGACTGGCGGCTACCTTCATAGGACCCCTAGTCAGGGAAGCGCCGCCCCCTAATCAGGCCTCAGCTTCTCTCCCAGCACAAAGCTCCTGTAAGCCTCTACACATACAGATACTACCAATACAAAACCAAACACACACACAAATACCTTCTCCTGCAACAGAACTCCCACTCAACCTCCCCTTTTTACAGCTCTGTTTGCTAGCTCCTGTGCCGCTGCAGCTGTCTGTGCCGCTGCCTGACTGGCTGCTACCTTCATAGGACCCCTAGTCAGTGAAGCCCCGGCCCCTAATCAAGGCTCAGCTTCTTTCCCAGCACAAAGCCCCTGCACATACAGATACCACCAATACAGAACCAAACACACACAAATACCTTCTCCTCCAACAGAACTCCCACTCAAACTCCCTTGTTTACAGCTCTGTTTGCTAGCTCCTGTGCCGCTGCACCTGTCTGTGCCGCTGCCTGACTGGCTGCTACCTCCATAGGACCCCTAGTCAGTGAAGCCCCGCCCCCTAATCAGGGCTCAGATTCTCTCCCAGCACAAAGCCCCTACACATACAGATACTACCAATACAAAACCAAACACACACGAATACCTTCTCCTCCAACAGAACTCCCACTCAAACTCCCCTGTTTACAGCTCTGTTTGCTAGCTCCTGTGTCGCTGCCTGACTGGCTGCTACCTTCATAGGACCCCTAGTCAGTGAAGCCCCGGCCCCTAATCAAGGCTCAGCTTCTCTCCCAGCACAACGCCCCTCCAAGCCTCTACACATACAGATACCACCAATACAAAACCAAACACACACAAATACCTTCTCCTCCAACAGAACTCCCACTCAAACTCCCCTGTTTACAGCTCTGTTTGCTAGCTCCTGTGCCGCTGCAGCTATCTGTGCCACTGCCTGACTGGCTGCTACCTTTATAGGACCCCTAGTCAGGGAAGCCCCCCCCCTAATCAGGGCTCAGCTTCTCTCCCAGCACAAAGCCCCTCCAAGCCTCTACACATACAGATACTACCAATACAAAGCCAAACACACACACAAATACCTTCTCCTCCAACAGAACTCCCACTCAAACTCCCCTGTTTACAGCTCTGTTTGCTAGCTCCTGTGTCGCTGCCTGACTGGCTGCTACATTTATAGGACCCCTAGTCAGGGAAGCCCCTCCCCCTAATCAGGGCTCAGCTTCTCTCCCAGCACAAAGACTCTACACATACAGATACTACCAATACAAAACCAAACACACACAAATACCATCTCCTCCAACAGAACTCCCACTCAAACCCCCCTGTTTACAGCTCTGTTTGCTAGCTCCTGTGCCGCTGCCTGTCTGGCTGCAACCGTTATTGGACCCCTAGTCAGGGAAGTCCCGCCCACTAATCAGGGCTCAGCTTCTTTCCCACCACAAAGCCCCTCCAAGCCTCTACACATACAGATACCACCAATACAAAACCAAGCACACACAAATACCTTCTCCTCCAACAGAACTCCCACTCAAACTCCTGTTTCCATCTCTGTCTGCTAGCTCCTGTGCTGCTGCCTGACTGGCTGCAACCTTTATAGGACCCCTAGTCAGTCAAGCCCCGCCCCCTAATCAGGGCTCAGCTTCTCTCCCAGCACAAAGCCCCTACACATACAGATACTACCAATACAAAACCAAACACACACAAATACCTTCTCCTCCAACAGAACTCCCACTCAAACTCCCCTGTTTACAGCTCTGTTTGCTAGCTCCTGTGCCGCTGCCTGACTGGCTGCTACCTTTTTAGGACCCCTAGTCAGGGAAGCCCCGCCCCCTAATCAGGGCTCAGCTTCTCTCCCAGCACAAAGCCCCTACACATACAGATACTAACAATACAAAACCAAAAACACACAAATACCTTCTCCTCCAACAGAACTCCCACTCAAACTCCCCTGTTTACAGCTCTGTTTGATAGCTCCTGTGCCGCTGCCTGTCTGGCTGCAACCGTTATAGGACCCCTAGTCAGGGAAGTCCCGCCCACTAATCAGGGCTCAGCTTCTTTCCCACCACAAAGCCCCTCCAAGCCTCTACACATACAGATACCACCAATACAAAACCAAACACACACACAAATACCTTTTCCTCCAACAGAACTCCCACTCCAACTCCCCTGTTTACAGCTCTGTTTGCTAGCTCCTGTGCCGCTGCAGCTGTCTGTGCCGCTACCTGACTGGCTGCTACCTTTATAGGACCCCTAGTCAGTGAAGCCCCGCCCCCTAATCAGGGCTCAGCTTCTGTCTCAGCACAAAGCCCCTACACATACAGATACTACTAATACAAAACCAAACACACACAAATACCTTCTCCTCCAACAGAACTCCCACTCAAACTCCCCTGTTTACAGCTCTGTTTGCTAGCTCCTGTGCCGCTGCAGCTGTCTGTGCTGCTGCCTGACTGGCTGATACCTTTATAGGACCCCAGTCAGTGAAGCCCCGCCCCCTAATCAGGGCTCAGCTTCTCTCCCAGGACAAAGCCCCTACACATACAGATACCACCAATGCAAAACCAAACACACACAAATACCTTCTCCTCCAACAGAACTCCCACTCAAACTCCCCTGTTTACAGCTCTGTTTGCTAGCTCCTCTGCCACTGCAGCATCTGTGCCGCTGCCTGACTGGCTGATACCTTTATAGGACCCCTGGTCAGTGAAGCCCCGCACCCTAATCAGGGCTCAGCTTCTCTCCCAACACAAAGCCCCTACACATACAGATACTAACAATACAAAACCAAACACACACAAATACCTTCTCCTCCAACAGAACTCCCACTCAAACTCCCCTGTTCACAGCTCTGTTTGCTACCTCCTGTGACGCTGCCTGACTGGCTGCTACCTTTATAGGACCCCTAGTCAGGGAAGCCCCGCCCCCTAATCAGGGCTCAGCTTCTCTCCCAACACAAAGCCCCTACACATACAGATACTAACAATACAAAACCAAACACACACAAATACCTTCTACTCCAACAGAACTCCCACTCAAACTCCCCTGTTTACAGCTCTGTTTGCAAGCTCCTGTGCCGCTGCAGCTGTCTGTGCCGCTGCCTGACTGGCTGCTACCTTTATAGGACCCCTAGTCAGGGAAGCCCCGCCCACTAATCAAGGCTCAGCTTCTCTCCCAGCACAAAGCCCCTGTACATACAGATACTACCAATGCAAAACCAAACACACACAAATTCCTTCTCCTCCAACAGAACTCCCACTCAAACTCCCCTGTTTACAGCTTTGTTTGCTAGCTCCTGTGCCGCTGCCTGACTGGCTGCTACCTTTATAGGACCCCTAGTCAGTGAAGCCCCGCCCCCTAATCAGGGCTCAGCTTCTCTCCCAGCACAAAGCCCCTACACATACAGATACCAACAATACAAAACCAAACACACACAAATACCTTCTCCTCCAACAGAACTCCCACTCAAACTCCCCTGTTTACAGCTCTGTTTGCTAGCTCCTGTGCCGCTGCAGCTGTCTTTGCCGCTGCCTGACTGGCTGCTACCTTTATAGGACCCCTAGTCAGGGAAGCCCCGCCCCCTAATCACGGCTCAGCTTCTCTCCCAGCACAAAGCCCCTACACATACAGATACCACCAATACAAAACCAAACACACACACAAATACCTTCTCCACCAACAGAACTCCCACTCCAACTCCCCTGTTTACAGCTCTGTTTGCTAGCTCCTGTGCCGCTGCCTGACTGGCTGCTACCTTTATAGGACCCCTAGCCAGGGAAGCCCCGCCCCCTAATCAGGGCTCAGCTTCTGTCCCAGCACAAAGCTCCTACACACACAGATACTACCAATACAAAACCAAACACACACAAATACCTTCTACTCCAACAGAACTCCCAGTCAAACTCCCCTGTTTACAGCTCTGTTTGCTAGCTCCTGTGCCGCTGCAGCTGTCTGTGCCGCTCCCTGACTGGCTGCCACCTTTATAGGACCCCTAGTCAGTGAAGCCCCGCCCCCTAATCAGGGCTCAGCTTCTGTCCCAGCACAAAGCCCCTACACACCCAGATACTACCAATACAAAACCAAACACACACAAATACCTTCTACTCCAACAGAACTCCCACTCAAACTCCCCTGTTTACAGCTCTGATTGATAGCTCCTGTGCCGCTGACTGACTGGCTGCAACCTTTATAGGACCCCTAGACAGGGAAACCCGCCCACTATTCAGGGCTCAGCTTCTCTCCCAGCACAAAGCCCCTACACAAACAGATACCACCAATACAAAACCAAACACACACAAATACCTTCTCCTCCAACAGAACTCCCACTCAAACTCCCCTGTTTACAGCTCTGTTTGCTAGATCCTGTGCCGCTGCAGCTGTCTTTGCAGCTGCCTGACTGGCTGATACCTTTATAGGACCCCTCGTCAGTGAAGCCCCGCCCCCTAATCACGGCTCAGCTTCTCTCCCAGCACAAAGCCCCTACACATACAGATACTACCAATACAAAACCAAACACACACAAATACCTTCTCCTCCAACAGAACTCCCACTCCAACTCCCCTGTTTACAGCTGTGTTTGCTAGCTCCTGTGCCGCTGCCTGACTGGCTGCAACCTTTATAGGACCCCTAGTCAATGAAGCCCCGCCCCCTAATCAGGGCTCAGCTTCTGTCCCAGCACAAAGCCCCTACACATACAGATACCACCAATACAAAACCAAACACACACAAATACCTTCTCCTCCAACAGAACTCCCACTCCAACTCCCCTGTTTACAGCTGTGTTTGCTAGCTCCTGTGCCGCTGCCTGACTGGCTGCAACCTTTATAGGACCCCTAGTCAATGAAGCCCCGCCCACTATTCAGGGCTCAGCTTCTCTCCCAGCACAAAGCCCCTACACATACAGATACCACCAATACAAAACCAAACACACACAAGTACCTTCTCCTCCAACAGAACTCCCACTCAAACTCCCCTGTTTACAGCTCTGTTTGCTAGATCCTGTGCCGCTGCAGCTGTCTTTGCCGCTGCCTGACTGGCTGATACCTTTATAGGACCCCTCGTCAGTGAAGCCCCGCCCCCTAATCACGGCTCAGCTTCTCTCCCAGCACAAAGCCCCTACACATACAGATACTACCAATACAAAACCAAACACACACAAATACCTTCTCCTCCAACAGGACTCCCACTCCAACTCCCCTGTTTACAGCTCTGTTTGCTAGCTCCTGTGCCGCTGCCTGACTGGCTGCTACCTTTATAGGACCCCTACCCAGGGAAGCCCCGCCCCCTAATCAGGGCTCAGCTTCTCTCCCAGGACAAAGCCCCTACACATACAGATACCACCAATGCAAAACCAAACACACACAAATACCTTCTCCTCCAACAGAACTCCCACTCAAACTCCCCTGTTTACAGCTCTGTTTGCTAGCTCCTCTGCCACTGCAGCATCTGTGCCGCTGCCTGACTGGCTGATACCTTTATAGGACCCCTGGTCAGTGAAGCCCCGCACCCTAATCAGGGCTCAGCTTCTCTCCCAACACAAAGCCCCTACACATACAGATACTAACAATACAAAACCAAACACACACAAATACCTTCTACTCCAACAGAACTCCCACTCAAACTCCCCTGTTTACAGCTCTGTTTGATAGCTCCTGTGCCGCTGCCTGACTGGCTGCAACCTTTATAGGACCCCTAGTCAATGAAGCCCCGCCCCCTAATCAGGGCTCAGCTTCTCTCCCAGCACAAAGCCCATACACATACAGATACTAAGAATACAGAACCAAACACACAGATACCTTCTCCTCCAACAGAACTCCCACTCAAACTCCCCTGTTTACAGCTCTGTTTGATAGCTCCTGTGCCGCTGCCTGACTGGCTGCAACCTTTATAGGACCCCTAGTCAATGAAGCCCCGCCCCCTAATCAGGGCTCAGCTTCTCTCCCAGCACAAAGCCCATACACATACAGATACTAAGAATACAGAACCAAACACACAGATACCTTCTCCTCCAACAGAACTCCCACTCAAACTCCCCTGTTTACAGCTCTGTTTGCTAGCTCCTGTGCCGCTGCCTGACTGGCTGCTACCTTTTTAGGACCCCTAGTCAGGGAAGCCCCGCCCCCTAATCAGGGCTCAGCTTCTCTCCCAGCACAAAGCCCCTACACATACAGATACTAACAATACAAAACCAAAAACACACAAATACCTTCTCCTCCAACAGAACTCCCCCTCAAACTCCCCTGTTTACAGCTCTGTTTGATAGCTCCTGTGCCGCTGCCTGTCTGGCTGCAACCGTTA
The DNA here is from genome assembly GCF_965140295.1 of Lepidochelys olivacea. Taxonomy (NCBI): domain Eukaryota; kingdom Metazoa; phylum Chordata; order Testudines; family Cheloniidae; genus Lepidochelys; species Lepidochelys olivacea. The sequence goes on along the minus strand of NC_140432.1, from coordinate 26,584 downwards.
TAGGACCCCTAGTCAGGGAAGTCCCGCCCACTAATCAGGGCTCAGCTTCTTTCCCACCACAAAGCCCCTCCAAGCCTCTACACATACAGATACCACCAATACAAAACCAAACACACACACAAATACCTTTTCCTCCAACAGAACTCCCACTCCAACTCCCCTGTTCACAGCTCTGTTTGCTACCTCCTGTGACGCTGCCTGACTGGCTGCTACCTTTATAGGACCCCTAGTCAGGGAAGCCCCGCCCCCTAATCAGGGCTCAGCTTCTCTCCCAACACAAAGCCCCTACACATACAGATACTAACAATACAAAACCAAACACACACAAATACCTTCTACTCCAACAGAACTCCCACTCAAACTCCCCTGTTTACAGCTCTGTTTGCAAGCTCCTGTGCCGCTGCAGCTGTCTGTGCCGCTGCCTGACTGGCTGCTACCTTTATAGGACCCCTAGTCAGGGAAGCCCCGCCCACTAATCAAGGCTCAGCTTCTCTCCCAGCACAAAGCCCCTGTACATACAGATACTACCAATGCAAAACCAAACACACACAAATTCCTTCTCCTCCAACAGAACTCCCACTCAAACTCCCCTGTTTACAGCTCTGTTTGCTAGCTCCTGTGCCGCTGCCTGACTGGCTGCTACCTTTATAGGACCCCTAGTCAGTGAAGCCCCGCCCCCTAATCAGGGCTCAGCTTCTCTCCCAGCACAAAGCCCCTACACATACAGATACCAACAATACAAAACCAAACACACACAAATACCTTCTCCTCCAACAGAACTCCCACTCAAACTCCCCTGTTTACAGCTCTGTTTGCTAGCTCCTGTGCCGCTGCAGCTGTCTTTGCCGCTGCCTGACTGGCTGCTACCTTTATAGGACCCCTAGTCAGGGAAGCCCCGCCCCCTAATCACGGCTCAGCTTCTCTCCCAGCACAAAGCCCCTACACATACAGATACCACCAATACAAAACCAAACACACACACAAATACCTTCTCCACCAACAGAACTCCCACTCCAACTCCCCTGTTTACAGCTCTGTTTGCTAGCTCCTGTGCCGCTGCCTGACTGGCTGCTACCTTTATAGGACCCCTAGCCAGGGAAGCCCCGCCCCCTAATCAGGGCTCAGCTTCTGTCCCAGCACAAAGCTCCTACACACACAGATACTACCAATACAAAACCAAACACACACAAATACCTTCTACTCCAACAGAACTCCCAGTCAAACTCCCCTGTTTACAGCTCTGTTTGCTAGCTCCTGTGCCGCTGCAGCTGTCTGTGCCGCTCCCTGACTGGCTGCCACCTTTATAGGACCCCTAGTCAGTGAAGCCCCGCTCCCTAATCAGGGCTCAGCTTCTGTCCCAGCACAAAGCCCCTACACACCCAGATACTACCAATACAAAACCAAACACACACAAATACCTTCTACTCCAACAGAACTCCCACTCAAACTCCCCTGTTTACAGCTCTGATTGATAGCTCCTGTGCCGCTGACTGACTGGCTGCAACCTTTATAGGACCCCTAGACAGGGAAACCCGCCCACTATTCAGGGCTCAGCTTCTCTCCCAGCACAAAGCCCCTACACAAACAGATACCACCAATACAAAACCAAACACACACAAATACCTTCTCCTCCAACAGAACTCCCACTCAAACTCCCCTGTTTACAGCTCTGTTTGCTAGATCCTGTGCCGCTGCAGCTGTCTTTGCAGCTGCCTGACTGGCTGCTACCTTTATAGGACCCCTCGTCAGTGAAGCCCCGCCCCCTAATCACGGCTCAGCTTCTCTCCCAGCACAAAGCCCCTACACATACAGATACTACCAATACAAAACCAAACACACACAAATACCTTCTCCTCCAACAGAACTCCCACTCCAACTCCCCTGTTTACAGCTGTGTTTGCTAGCTCCTGTGCCGCTGCCTGACTGGCTGCAACCTTTATAGGACCCCTAGTCAATGAAGCCCCGCCCCCTAATCAGGGCTCAGCTTCTGTCCCAGCACAAAGCCCCTACACATACAGATACCACCAATACAAAACCAAACACACACAAATACCTTCTCCTCCAACAGAACTCCCACTCCAACTCCCCTGTTTACAGCTGTGTTTGCTAGCTCCTGTGCCGCTGCCTGACTGGCTGCAACCTTTATAGGACCCCTAGTCAATGAAGCCCCGCCCACTATTCAGGGCTCAGCTTCTCTCCCAGCACAAAGCCCCTACACATACAGATACCACCAATACAAAACCAAACACACACAAGTACCTTCTCCTCCAACAGAACTCCCACTCAAACTCCCCTGTTTACAGCTCTGTTTGCTAGATCCTGTGCCGCTGCAGCTGTCTTTGCCGCTGCCTGACTGGCTGATACCTTTATAGGACCCCTCGTCAGTGAAGCCCCGCCCCCTAATCACGGCTCAGCTTCTCTCCCAGCACAAAGCCCCTACACATACAGATACTACCAATACAAAACCAAACACACACAAATACCTTCTCCTCCAACAGAACTCCCACTCCAACTCCCCTGTTTACAGCTCTGTTTGCTAGCTCCTGTGCCGCTGCCTGACTGGCTGCTACCTTTATAGGACCCCTACCCAGGGAAGCCCCGCCCCCTAATCAGGGCTCAGCTTCTCTCCCAGGACAAAGCCCCTACACATACAGATACCACCAATGCAAAACCAAACACACACAAATACCTTCTCCTCCAACAGAACTCCCACTCAAACTCCCCTGTTTACAGCTCTGTTTGCTAGCTCCTCTGCCACTGCAGCATCTGTGCCGCTGCCTGACTGGCTGATACCTTTATAGGACCCCTGGTCAGTGAAGCCCCGCACCCTAATCAGGGCTCAGCTTCTCTCCCAACACAAAGCCCCTACACATACAGATACTAACAATACAAAACCAAACACACACAAATACCTTCTCCTCCAACAGAACTCCCACTCAAACTCCCCTGTTCACAGCTCTGTTTGCTACCTCCTGTGACGCTGCCTGACTGGCTGCTACCTTTATAGGACCCCTAGTCAGGGAAGCCCCGCCCCCTAATCAGGGCTCAGCTTCTCTCCCAACACAAAGCCCCTACACATACAGATACTAACAATACAAAACCAAACACACACAAATACCTTCTACTCCAACAGAACTCCCACTCAAAGTCCCCTGTTTACAGCTCTGTTTGATAGCTCCTGTGCCGCTGCCTGACTGGCTGCAACCTTTATAGGACCCCTAGTCAATGAAGCCCCGCCCCCTAATCAGGGCTCAGCTTCTCTCCCAGCACAAAGCCCATACACATACAGATACTAAGAATACAGAACCAAACACACAGATACCTTCTCCTCCAACAGAACTCCCACTCAAACTCCCCTGTTTACAGCTCTGTTTGCTAGCTCCTGTGCCGCTGCCTGACTGGCTGCTACCTTTATAGGACCCCTAGCCAGGGAAGCCCCGCCCCCTAATCAGGGCTCAGCTTCTCTCCCAGGACAAAGCCCCTACACATACAGATACCACCAATACAAAACCAAACACACACAAGTACCTTCTCCTCCAACAGAACTCCCACTCAAACTCCCCTGTTTACAGCTCTTCTTGCTAGCTCCTGTGCCGCTGCAGTTGTCTGTGCGGCTGCCTGACGGGCTGCTACCTTTATAGGACCCGTAGGCAGTGAAGCCCCGCCCCCTAATCAGGGCTCAGCTTCTCTCCCAGCACAAACCCCTACACATACAGATACTACCAATACAAAACCAAACACACACAAATACCTTCTCCTCCAACAGAACTCCAACTCAAACTCCCCTGTTTACAGCTCTGTTTGCTAGCTCCTGTGCCGCTGCAGCTATCTGTGCCACTGCCTGACTGGCTGCTACCTTTATAGGACCCCTAGTCAGGGAAGCCCCCCCCCTAATCAGGGCTCAGCTTCTCTCCCAGCACAAAGCCCCTCCAAGCCTCTACACATACAGATACTACCAATACAAAGCCAAACACACACACAAATACCTTCTCCTCCAACAGAACTCCCACTCAAACTCCCCTGTTTACAGCTCTGTTTGCTAGCTCCTGTGTCGCTGCCTGACTGGCTGCTACATTTATAGGACCCCTAGTCAGGGAAGCCCCTCCCCCTAATCAGGGCTCAGCTTCTCTCCCAGCACAAAGACTCTACACATACAGATACTACCAATACAAAACCAAACACACACAAATACCATCTCCTCCAACAGAACTCCCACTCAAACCCCCCTGTTTACAGCTCTGTTTGCTAGCTCCTGTGCCGCTGCCTGTCTGGCTGCAACCGTTATTGGACCCCTAGTCAGGGAAGTCCCGCCCACTAATCAGGGCTCAGCTTCTTTCCCACCACAAAGCCCCTCCAAGCCTCTACACATACAGATACCACCAATACAAAACCAAGCACACACAAATACCTTCTCCTCCAACAGAACTCCCACTCAAACTCCTGTTTCCATCTCTGTCTGCTAGCTCCTGTGCTGCTGCCTGACTGGCTGCAACCTTTATAGGACCCCTAGTCAGTCAAGCCCCGCCCCCTAATCAGGGCTCAGCTTCTCTCCCAGCACAAAGCCCCTACACATACAGATACTACCAATACAAAACCAAACACACACAAATACCTTCTCCTCCAACAGAACTCCCACTCAAACTCCCCTGTTTACAGCTCTGTTTGCTAGCTCCTGTGCCGCTGCCTGACTGGCTGCTACCTTTTTAGGACCCCTAGTCAGGGAAGCCCCGCCCCCTAATCAGGGCTCAGCTTCTCTCCCAGCACAAAGCCCCTACACATACAGATACTAACAATACAAAACCAAAAACACACAAATACCTTCTCCTCCAACAGAACTCCCACTCAAACTCCCCTGTTTACAGCTCTGTTTGATAGCTCCTGTGCCGCTGCCTGTCTGGCTGCAACCGTTATAGGACCCCTAGTCAGGGAAGTCCCGCCCACTAATCAGGGCTCAGCTTCTTTCCCACCACAAAGCCCCTCCAAGCCTCTACACATACAGATACCACCAATACAAAACCAAACACACACACAAATACCTTTTCCTCCAACAGAACTCCCACTCCAACTCCCCTGTTTACAGCTCTGTTTGCTAGCTCCTGTGCCGCTGCAGCTGTCTGTGCCGCTACCTGACTGGCTGCTACCTTTATAGGACCCCTAGTCAGTGAAGCCCCGCCCCCTAATCAGGGCTCAGCTTCTGTCTCAGCACAAAGCCCCTACACATACAGATACTACTAATACAAAACCAAACACACACAAATACCTTCTCCTCCAACAGAACTCCCACTCAAACTCCCCTGTTTACAGCTCTGTTTGCTAGCTCCTGTGCCGCTGCAGCTGTCTGTGCTGCTGCCTGACTGGCTGATACCTTTATAGGACCCCAGTCAGTGAAGCCCCGCCCCCTAATCAGGGCTCAGCTTCTCTCCCAGGACAAAGCCCCTACACATACAGATACCACCAATGCAAAACCAAACACACACAAATACCTTCTCCTCCAACAGAACTCCCACTCAAACTCCCCTGTTTACAGCTCTGTTTGCTAGCTCCTCTGCCACTGCAGCATCTGTGCCGCTGCCTGACTGGCTGATACCTTTATAGGACCCCTGGTCAGTGAAGCCCCGCACCCTAATCAGGGCTCAGCTTCTCTCCCAACACAAAGCCCCTACACATACAGATACTAACAATACAAAACCAAACACACACAAATACCTTCTCCTCCAACAGAACTCCCACTCAAACTCCCCTGTTCACAGCTCTGTTTGCTACCTCCTGTGACGCTGCCTGACTGGCTGCTACCTTTATAGGACCCCTAGTCAGGGAAGCCCCGCCCCCTAATCAGGGCTCAGCTTCTCTCCCAACACAAAGCCCCTACACATACAGATACTAACAATACAAAACCAAACACACACAAATACCTTCTACTCCAACAGAACTCCCACTCAAACTCCCCTGTTTACAGCTCTGTTTGCAAGCTCCTGTGCCGCTGCAGCTGTCTGTGCCGCTGCCTGACTGGCTGCTACCTTTATAGGACCCCTAGTCAGGGAAGCCCCGCCCACTAATCAAGGCTCAGCTTCTCTCCCAGCACAAAGCCCCTGTACATACAGATACTACCAATGCAAAACCAAACACACACAAATTCCTTCTCCTCCAACAGAACTCCCACTCAAACTCCCCTGTTTACAGCTCTGTTTGCTAGCTCCTGTGCCGCTGCCTGACTGGCTGCTACCTTTATAGGACCCCTAGTCAGTGAAGCCCCGCCCCCTAATCAGGGCTCAGCTTCTCTCCCAGCACAAAGCCCCTACACATACAGATACCAACAATACAAAACCAAACACACACAAATACCTTCTCCTCCAACAGAACTCCCACTCAAACTCCCCTGTTTACAGCTCTGTTTGCTAGCTCCTGTGCCGCTGCAGCTGTCTTTGCCGCTGCCTGACTGGCTGCTACCTTTATAGGACCCCTAGTCAGGGAAGCCCCGCCCCCTAATCACGGCTCAGCTTCTCTCCCAGCACAAAGCCCCTACACATACAGATACCACCAATACAAAACCAAACACACACACAAATACCTTCTCCACCAACAGAACTCCCACTCCAACTCCCCTGTTTACAGCTCTGTTTGCTAGCTCCTGTGCCGCTGCCTGACTGGCTGCTACCTTTATAGGACCCCTAGCCAGGGAAGCCCCGCCCCCTAATCAGGGCTCAGCTTCTGTCCCAGCACAAAGCTCCTACACACACAGATACTACCAATACAAAACCAAACACACACAAATACCTTCTACTCCAACAGAACTCCCAGTCAAACTCCCCTGTTTACAGCTCTGTTTGCTAGCTCCTGTGCCGCTGCAGCTGTCTGTGCCGCTCCCTGACTGGCTGCCACCTTTATAGGACCCCTAGTCAGTGAAGCCCCGCCCCCTAATCAGGGCTCAGCTTCTGTCCCAGCACAAAGCCCCTACACACCCAGATACTACCAATACAAAACCAAACACACACAAATACCTTCTACTCCAACAGAACTCCCACTCAAACTCCCCTGTTTACAGCTCTGATTGATAGCTCCTGTGCCGCTGACTGACTGGCTGCAACCTTTATAGGACCCCTAGACAGGGAAACCCGCCCACTATTCAGGGCTCAGCTTCTCTCCCAGCACAAAGCCCCTACACAAACAGATACCACCAATACAAAACCAAACACACACAAATACCTTCTCCTCCAACAGAACTCCCACTCAAACTCCCCTGTTTACAGCTCTGTTTGCTAGATCCTGTGCCGCTGCAGCTGTCTTTGCAGCTGCCTGACTGGCTGATACCTTTATAGGACCCCTCGTCAGTGAAGCCCCGCCCCCTAATCACGGCTCAGCTTCTCTCCCAGCACAAAGCCCCTACACATACAGATACTACCAATACAAAACCAAACACACACAAATACCTTCTCCTCCAACAGAACTCCCACTCCAACTCCCCTGTTTACAGCTGTGTTTGCTAGCTCCTGTGCCGCTGCCTGACTGGCTGCAACCTTTATAGGACCCCTAGTCAATGAAGCCCCGCCCCCTAATCAGGGCTCAGCTTCTGTCCCAGCACAAAGCCCCTACACATACAGATACCACCAATACAAAACCAAACACACACAAATACCTTCTCCTCCAACAGAACTCCCACTCCAACTCCCCTGTTTACAGCTGTGTTTGCTAGCTCCTGTGCCGCTGCCTGACTGGCTGCAACCTTTATAGGACCCCTAGTCAATGAAGCCCCGCCCACTATTCAGGGCTCAGCTTCTCTCCCAGCACAAAGCCCCTACACATACAGATACCACCAATACAAAACCAAACACACACAAGTACCTTCTCCTCCAACAGAACTCCCACTCAAACTCCCCTGTTTACAGCTCTGTTTGCTAGATCCTGTGCCGCTGCAGCTGTCTTTGCCGCTGCCTGACTGGCTGATACCTTTATAGGACCCCTCGTCAGTGAAGCCCCGCCCCCTAATCACGGCTCAGCTTCTCTCCCAGCACAAAGCCCCTACACATACAGATACTACCAATACAAAACCAAACACACACAAATACCTTCTCCTCCAACAGAACTCCCACTCCAACTCCCCTGTTTACAGCTCTGTTTGCTAGCTCCTGTGCCGCTGCCTGACTGGCTGCTACCTTTATAGGACCCCTACCCAGGGAAGCCCCGCCCCCTAATCAGGGCTCAGCTTCTCTCCCAGGACAAAGCCCCTACACATACAGATACCACCAATGCAAAACCAAACACACACAAATACCTTCTCCTCCAACAGAACTCCCACTCAAACTCCCCTGTTTACAGCTCTGTTTGCTAGCTCCTCTGCCACTGCAGCATCTGTGCCGCTGCCTGACTGGCTGATACCTTTATAGGACCCCTGGTCAGTGAAGCCCCGCACCCTAATCAGGGCTCAGCTTCTCTCCCAACACAAAGCCCCTACACATACAGATACTAACAATACAAAACCAAACACACACAAATACCTTCTCCTCCAACAGAACTCCCACTCAAACTCCCCTGTTCACAGCTCTGTTTGCTACCTCCTGTGACGCTGCCTGACTGGCTGCTACCTTTATAGGACCCCTAGTCAGGGAAGCCCCGCCCCCTAATCAGGGCTCAGCTTCTCTCCCAACACAAAGCCCCTACACATACAGATACTAACAATACAAAACCAAACACACACAAATACCTTCTACTCCAACAGAACTCCCACTCAAACTCCCCTGTTTACAGCTCTGTTTGCAAGCTCCTGTGCCGCTGCAGCTGTCTGTGCCGCTGCCTGACTGGCTGCTACCTTTATAGGACCCCTAGTCAGGGAAGCCCCGCCCACTAATCAAGGCTCAGCTTCTCTCCCAGCACAAAGCCCCTGTACATACAGATACTACCAATGCAAAACCAAACACACACAAATTCCTTCTCCTCCAACAGAACTCCCACTCAAACTCCCCTGTTTACAGCTCTGTTTGCTAGCTCCTGTGCCGCTGCCTGACTGGCTGCTACCTTTATAGGACCCCTAGTCAGTGAAGCCCCGCCCCCTAATCAGGGCTCAGCTTCTCTCCCAGCACAAAGCCCCTACACATACAGATACCAACAATACAAAACCAAACACACACAAATACCTTCTCCTCCAACAGAACTCCCACTCAAACTCCCCTGTTTACAGCTCTGTTTGCTAGCTCCTGTGCCGCTGCAGCTGTCTTTGCCGCTGCCTGACTGGCTGCTACCTTTATAGGACCCCTAGTCAGGGAAGCCCCGCCCCCTAATCACGGCTCAGCTTCTCTCCCAGCACAAAGCCCCTACACATACAGATACCACCAATACAAAACCAAACACACACACAAATACCTTCTCCACCAACAGAACTCCCACTCCAACTCCCCTGTTTACAGCTCTGTTTGCTAGCTCCTGTGCCGCTGCCTGACTGGCTGCTACCTTTATAGGACCCCTAGCCAGGGAAGCCCCGCCCCCTAATCAGGGCTCAGCTTCTGTCCCAGCACAAAGCTCCTACACACACAGATACTACCAATACAAAACCAAACACACACAAATACCTTCTACTCCAACAGAACTCCCAGTCAAACTCCCCTGTTTACAGCTCTGTTTGCTAGCTCCTGTGCCGCTGCAGCTGTCTGTGCCGCTCCCTGACTGGCTGCCACCTTTATAGGACCCCTAGTCAGTGAAGCCCCGCCCCCTAATCAGGGCTCAGCTTCTGTCCCAGCACAAAGCCCCTACACACCCAGATACTACCAATACAAAACCAAACACACACAAATACCTTCTACTCCAACAGAACTCCCACTCAAACTCCCCTGTTTACAGCTCTGATTGATAGCTCCTGTGCCGCTGACTGACTGGCTGCAACCTTTATAGGACCCCTAGACAGGGAAACCCGCCCACTATTCAGGGCTCAGCTTCTCTCCCAGCACAAAGCCCCTACACAAACAGATACCACCAATACAAAACCAAACACACACAAATACCTTCTCCTCCAACAGAACTCCCACTCAAACTCCCCTGTTTACAGCTCTGTTTGCTAGATCCTGTGCCGCTGCAGCTGTCTTTGCAGCTGCCTGACTGGCTGCTACCTTTATAGGACCCCTCGTCAGTGAAGCCCCGCCCCCTAATCACGGCTCAGCTTCTCTCCCAGCACAAAGCCCCTACACATACAGATACTACCAATACAAAACCAAACACACACAAATACCTTCTCCTCCAACAGAACTCCCACTCCAACTCCCCTGTTTACAGCTGTGTTTGCTAGCTCCTGTGCCGCTGCCTGACTGGCTGCAACCTTTATAGGACCCCTAGTCAATGAAGCCCCGCCCCCTAATCAGGGCTCAGCTTCTGTCCCAGCACAAAGCCCCTACACATACAGATACCACCAATACAAAACCAAACACACACAAATACCTTCTCCTCCAACAGAACTCCCACTCCAACTCCCCTGTTTACAGCTGTGTTTGCTAGCTCCTGTGCCGCTGCCTGACTGGCTGCAACCTTTATAGGACCCCTAGTCAATGAAGCCCCGCCCACTATTCAGGGCTCAGCTTCTCTCCCAGCACAAAGCCCCTACACATACAGATACCACCAATACAAAACCAAACACACACAAGTACCTTCTCCTCCAACAGAACTCCCACTCAAACTCCCCTGTTTACAGCTCTGTTTGCTAGATCCTGTGCCGCTGCAGCTGTCTTTGCCGCTGCCTGACTGGCTGATACCTTTATAGGACCCCTCGTCAGTGAAGCCCCGCCCCCTAATCACGGCTCAGCTTCTCTCCCAGCACAAAGCCCCTACACATACAGATACTACCAATACAAAACCAAACACACACAAATACCTTCTCCTCCAACAGAACTCCCACTCCAACTCCCCTGTTTACAGCTCTGTTTGCTAGCTCCTGTGCCGCTGCCTGACTGGCTGCTACCTTTATAGGACCCCTACCCAGGGAAGCCCCGCCCCCTAATCAGGGCTCAGCTTCTCTCCCAGGACAAAGCCCCTACACATACAGATACCACCAATGCAAAACCAAACACACACAAATACCTTCTCCTCCAACAGAACTCCCACTCAAACTCCCCTGTTTACAGCTCTGTTTGCTAGCTCCTCTGCCACTGCAGCATCTGTGCCGCTGCCTGACTGGCTGATACCTTTATAGGACCCCTGGTCAGTGAAGCCCCGCACCCTAATCAGGGCTCAGCTTCTCTCCCAACACAAAGCCCCTACACATACAGATACTAACAATACAAAACCAAACACACACAAATACCTTCTCCTCCAACAGAACTCCCACTCAAACTCCCCTGTTCACAGCTCTGTTTGCTACCTCCTGTGACGCTGCCTGACTGGCTGCTACCTTTATAGGACCCCTAGTCAGGGAAGCCCCGCCCCCTAATCAGGGCTCAGCTTCTCTCCCAACACAAAGCCCCTACACATACAGATACTAACAATACAAAACCAAACACACACAAATACCTTCTACTCCAACAGAACTCCCACTCAAACTCCCCTGTTTACAGCTCTGTTTGATAGCTCCTGTGCCGCTGCCTGACTGGCTGCAACCTTTATAGGACCCCTAGTCAATGAAGCCCCGCCCCCTAATCAGGGCTCAGCTTCTCTCCCAGCACAAAGCCCATACACATACAGATACTAAGAATACAGAACCAAACACACAGATACCTTCTCCTCCAACAGAACTCCCACTCAAACTCCCCTGTTTACAGCTCTGTTTGCTAGCTCCTGTGCCGCTGCCTGACTGGCTGCTACCTTTATAGGACCCCTAGCCAGGGAAGCCCCGCCCCCTAATCAGGGCTCAGCTTCTCTCCCAGGACAAAGCCCCTACACATACAGATACCACCAATACAAAACCAAACACACACAAGTACCTTCTCCTCCAACAGAACTCCCACTCAAACTCCCGTTTACAGCTCTTCTTGCTAGCTCCTGTGCCGCTGCAGTTGTCTGTGCGGCTGCCTGACGGGCTGCTACCTTTATAGGACCCGTAGGCAGTGAAGCCCCGCCCCCTAATCAGGGCTCAGCTTCTCTCCCAGCACAAACCCCTACACATACAGATACTACCAATACAAAACCAAACACACACAAATACCTTCTCCTCCAACAGAACTCCAACTCAAACTCCCCTGTTTACAGCTCTGTTTGCTAGCTCCTGTGCCACTGCAGCTGTCTGTGCCGCTGCCTGACTGGCGGCTACCTTCATAGGACCCCTAGTCAGGGAAGCGCCGCCCCCTAATCAGGCCTCAGCTTCTCTCCCAGCACAAAGCTCCTGTAAGCCTCTACACATACAGATACTACCAATACAAAACCAAACACACACACAAATACCTTCTCCTGCAACAGAACTCCCACTCAACCTCCCCTTTTTACAGCTCTGTTTGCTAGCTCCTGTGCCGCTGCAGCTGTCTGTGCCGCTGCCTGACTGGCTGCTACCTCCATAGGACCCCTAGTCAGTGAAGCCCCGCCCCCTAATCAGGGCTCAGATTCTCTCCCAGCACAAAGCCCCTACACATACAGATACTACCAATACAAAACCAAACACACACGAATACCTTCTCCTCCAACAGAACTCCCACTCAAACTCCCCTCTTTACAGCTCTGTTTGCCAGCTCCTGTGCTGCTGCAGCTGTCTGTGCCGCTGCCTGACTGGCTGCTACCTTTATAGGACCCCCAGTCAGTGAAGCCCCGCCCCCTAATCAGGGCTCAGCTTCTCTCCCAGCACAAACCCCTACACATACAGATACTACCAATACAAAACCAAACACACACAAATACCTTCTCCTCCAACAGAACTCCCACTCAAACTCCCTTGTTTACAGCTCTGTTTGCTAGCTCCTGTGCCGCTGCAGCTGTCTGTGCCGCTGCCTGACTGGCTGCTACCTCCATAGGACCCCTAGTCAGTGAAGCCCCGCCCCCTAATCAGGGCTCAGATTCTCTCCCAGCACAAAGCCCCTACACATACAGATACTACCAATACAAAACCAAACACACACGAATACCTTCTCCTCCAACAGAACTCCCACTCAAACTCCCCTGTTTACAGCTCTGTTTGCTAGCTCCTGTGTCGCTGCCTGACTGGCTGCTACCTTCATAGGACCCCTAGTCAGTGAAGCCCCGGCCCCTAATCAAGGCTCAGCTTCTCTCCCAGCACAACGCCCCTCCAAGCCTCTACACATACAGATACCACCAATACAAAACCAAACACACACAAATACCTTCTCCTCCAACAGAACTCCCACTCAAACTCCCCTGTTTACAGCTCTGTTTGCTAGCTCCTGTGCCGCTGCAGCTATCTGTGCCACTGCCTGACTGGCTGCTACCTTTATAGGACCCCTAGTCAGGGAAGCCCCCCCCCTAATCAGGGCTCAGCTTCTCTCCCAGCACAAAGCCCCTCCAAGCCTCTACACATACAGATACTACCAATACAAAGCCAAACACACACACAAATACCTTCTCCTCCAACAGAACTCCCACTCAAACTCCCCTGTTTACAGCTCTGTTTGCTAGCTCCTGTGTCGCTGCCTGACTGGCTGCTACATTTATAGGACCCCTAGTCAGGGAAGCCCCTCCCCCTAATCAGGGCTCAGCTTCTCTCCCAGCACAAAGACTCTACACATACAGATACTACCAATACAAAACCAAACACACACAAATACCATCTCCTCCAACAGAACTCCCACTCAAACCCCCCTGTTTACAGCTCTGTTTGCTAGCTCCTGTGCCGCTGCCTGTCTGGCTGCAACCGTTATTGGACCCCTAGTCAGGGAAGTCCCGCCCACTAATCAGGGCTCAGCTTCTTTCCCACCACAAAGCCCCTCCAAGCCTCTACACATACAGATACCACCAATACAAAACCAAGCACACACAAATACCTTCTCCTCCAACAGAACTCCCACTCAAACTCCTGTTTCCATCTCTGTCTGCTAGCTCCTGTGCTGCTGCCTGACTGGCTGCAACCTTTATAGGACCCCTAGTCAGTCAAGCCCCGCCCCCTAATCAGGGCTCAGCTTCTCTCCCAGCACAAAGCCCCTACACATACAGATACTACCAATACAAAACCAAACACACACAAATACCTTCTCCTCCAACAGAACTCCCACTCAAACTCCCCTGTTTACAGCTCTGTTTGCTAGCTCCTGTGCCGCTGCCTGACTGGCTGCTACCTTTTTAGGACCCCTAGTCAGGGAAGCCCCGCCCCCTAATCAGGGCTCAGCTTCTCTCCCAGCACAAAGCCCCTACACATACAGATACTAACAATACAAAACCAAAAACACACAAATACCTTCTCCTCCAACAGAACTCCCACTCAAACTCCCCTGTTTACAGCTCTGTTTGATAGCTCCTGTGCCGCTGCCTGTCTGGCTGCAACCGTTATAGGACCCCTAGTCAGGGAAGTCCCGCCCACTAATCAGGGCTCAGCTTCTTTCCCACCACAAAGCCCCTCCAAGCCTCTACACATACAGATACCACCAATACAAAACCAAACACACACACAAATACCTTTTCCTCCAACAGAACTCCCACTCCAACTCTCCTGTTTACAGCTCTGTTTGCTAGCTCCTGTGCCGCTGCAGCTGTCTGTGCCGCTACCTGACTGGCTGCTACCTTTATAGGACCCCTAGTCAGTGAAGCCCCGCCCCCTAATCAGGGCTCAGCTTCTGTCTCAGCACAGAGCCCCTACACATACAGATACTACTAATACAAAACCAAACACACACAAATACCTTCTCCTCCAACAGAACTCCCACTCAAACTCCCCTGTTTACAGCTCTGTTTGCTAGCTCCTGTGCCGCTGCAGCTGTCTGTGCTGCTGCCTGACTGGCTGATACCTTTATAGGACCCCAGTCAGTGAAGCCCCGCCCCCTAATCAGGGCTCAGCTTCTCTCCCAGGACAAAGCCCCTACACATACAGATACCACCAATGCAAAACCAAACACACACAAATACCTTCTCCTCCAACAGAACTCCCACTCAAACTCCCCTGTTTACAGCTCTGTTTGCTAGCTCCTCTGCCACTGCAGCATCTGTGCCGCTGCCTGACTGGCTGATACCTTTATAGGACCCCTGGTCAGTGAAGCCCCGCACCCTAATCAGGGCTCAGCTTCTCTCCCAACACAAAGCCCCTACACATACAGATACTAACAATACAAAACCAAACACACACAAATACCTTCTCCTCCAACAGAACTCCCACTCAAACTCCCCTGTTCACAGCTCTGTTTGCTACCTCCTGTGACGCTGCCTGACTGGCTGCTACCTTTATAGGACCCCTAGTCAGGGAAGCCCCGCCCCCTAATCAGGGCTCAGCTTCTCTCCCAACACAAAGCCCCTACACATACAGATACTAACAATACAAAACCAAACACACACAAATACCTTCTACTCCAACAGAACTCCCACTCAAACTCCCCTGTTTACAGCTCTGTTTGCAAGCTCCTGTGCCGCTGCAGCTGTCTGTGCCGCTGCCTGACTGGCTGCTACCTTTATAGGACCCCTAGTCAGGGAAGCCCCGCCCACTAATCAAGGCTCAGCTTCTCTCCCAGCACAAAGCCCCTGTACATACAGATACTACCAATGCAAAACCAAACACACACAAATTCCTTCTCCTCCAACAGAACTCCCACTCAAACTCCCCTGTTTACAGCTCTGTTTGCTAGCTCCTGTGCCGCTGCCTGACTGGCTGCTACCTTTATAGGACCCCTAGTCAGTGAAGCCCCGCCCCCTAATCAGGGCTCAGCTTCTCTCCCAGCACAAAGCCCCTACACATACAGATACCAACAATACAAAACCAAACACACACAAATACCTTCTCCTCCAACAGAACTCCCACTCAAACTCCCCTGTTTACAGCTCTGTTTGCTAGCTCCTGTGCCGCTGCAGCTGTCTTTGCCGCTGCCTGACTGGCTGCTACCTTTATAGGACCCCTAGTCAGGGAAGCCCCGCCCCCTAATCACGGCTCAGCTTCTCTCCCAGCACAAAGCCCCTACACATACAGATACCACCAATACAAAACCAAACACACACACAAATACCTTCTCCACCAACAGAACTCCCACTCCAACTCCCCTGTTTACAGCTCTGTTTGCTAGCTCCTGTGCCGCTGCCTGACTGGCTGCTACCTTTATAGGACCCCTAGCCAGGGAAGCCCCGCCCCCTAATCAGGGCTCAGCTTCTGTCCCAGCACAAAGCTCCTACACACACAGATACTACCAATACAAAACCAAACACACACAAATACCTTCTACTCCAACAGAACTCCCAGTCAAACTCCCCTGTTTACAGCTCTGTTTGCTAGCTCCTGTGCCGCTGCAGCTGTCTGTGCCGCTCCCTGACTGGCTGCCACCTTTATAGGACCCCTAGTCAGTGAAGCCCCGCCCCCTAATCAGGGCTCAGCTTCTGTCCCAGCACAAAGCCCCTACACACCCAGATACTACCAATACAAAACCAAACACACACAAATACCTTCTACTCCAACAGAACTCCCACTCAAACTCCCCTGTTTACAGCTCTGATTGATAGCTCCTGTGCCGCTGACTGACTGGCTGCAACCTTTATAGGACCCCTAGACAGGGAAACCCGCCCACTATTCAGGGCTCAGCTTGTCTCCCAGCACAAAGCCCCTACACAAACAGATACCACCAATACAAAACCAAACACACACAAATACCTTCTCCTCCAACAGAACTCCCACTCAAACTCCCCTGTTTACAGCTCTGTTTGCTAGATCCTGTGCCGCTGCAGCTGTCTTTGCAGCTGCCTGACTGGCTGATACCTTTATAGGACCCCTCGTCAGTGAAGCCCCGCCCCCTAATCACGGCTCAGCTTCTCTCCCAGCACAAAGCCCCTACACATACAGATACTACCAATACAAAACCAAACACACACAAATACCTTCTCCTCCAACAGAACTCCCACTCCAACTCCCCTGTTTACAGCTGTGTTTGCTAGCTCCTGTGCCGCTGCCTGACTGGCTGCAACCTTTATAGGACCCCTAGTCAATGAAGCCCCGCCCCCTAATCAGGGCTCAGCTTCTGTCCCAGCACAAAGCCCCTACACATACAGATACCACCAATACAAAACCAAACACACACAAATACCTTCTCCTCCAACAGAACTCCCACTCCAACTCCCCTGTTTACAGCTGTGTTTGCTAGCTCCTGTGCCGCTGCCTGACTGGCTGCAACCTTTATAGGACCCCTAGTCAATGAAGCCCCGCCCACTATTCAGGGCTCAGCTTCTCTCCCAGCACAAAGCCCCTACACATACAGATACCACCAATACAAAACCAAACACACACAAGTACCTTCTCCTCCAACAGAACTCCCACTCAAACTCCCCTGTTTACAGCTCTGTTTGCTAGATCCTGTGCCGCTGCAGCTGTCTTTGCCGCTGCCTGACTGGCTGATACCTTTATAGGACCCCTCGTCAGTGAAGCCCCGCCCCCTAATCACGGCTCAGCTTCTCTCCCAGCACAAAGCCCCTACACATACAGATACTACCAATACAAAACCAAACACACACAAATACCTTCTCCTCCAACAGAACTCCCACTCCAACTCCCCTGTTTACAGCTCTGTTTGCTAGCTCCTGTGCCGCTGCCTGACTGGCTGCTACCTTTATAGGACCCCTACCCAGGGAAGCCCCGCCCCCTAATCAGGGCTCAGCTTCTCTCCCAGGACAAAGCCCCTACACATACAGATACCACCAATGCAAAACCAAACACACACAAATACCTTCTCCTCCAACAGAACTCCCACTCAAACTCCCCTGTTTACAGCTCTGTTTGCTAGCTCCTCTGCCACTGCAGCATCTGTGCCGCTGCCTGACTGGCTGATACCTTTATAGGACCCCTGGTCAGTGAAGCCCCGCACCCTAATCAGGGCTCAGCTTCTCTCCCAACACAAAGCCCCTACACATACAGATACTAACAATACAAAACCAAACACACACAAATACCTTCTCCTCCAACAGAACTCCCACTCAAACTCCCCTGTTCACAGCTCTGTTTGCTACCTCCTGTGACGCTGCCTGACTGGCTGCTACCTTTATAGGACCCCTAGTCAGGGAAGCCCCGCCCCCTAATCAGGGCTCAGCTTCTCTCCCAACACAAAGCCCCTACACATACAGATACTAACAATACAAAACCAAACACACACAAATACCTTCTACTCCAACAGAACTCCCACTCAAACTCCCCTGTTTACAGCTCTGTTTGATAGCTCCTGTGCCGCTGCCTGACTGGCTGCAACCTTTATAGGACCCCTAGTCAATGAAGCCCCGCCCCCTAATCAGGGCTCAGCTTCTCTCCCAGCACAAAGCCCATACACATACAGATACTAAGAATACAGAACCAAACACACAGATACCTTCTCCTCCAACAGAACTCCCACTCAAACTCCCCTGTTTACAGCTCTGTTTGCTAGCTCCTGTGCCGCTGCCTGACTGGCTGCTACCTTTATAGGACCCCTAGCCAGGGAAGCCCCGCCCCCTAATCAGGGCTCAGCTTCTCTCCCAGGACAAAGCCCCTACACATACAGATACCACCAATACAAAACCAAACACACACAAGTACCTTCTCCTCCAAGAGAACTCCCACTCAAACTCCCCTGTTTACAGCTCTTCTTGCTAGCTCCTGTGCCGCTGCAGTTGTCTGTGCGGCTGCCTGACGGGCTGCTACCTTTATAGGACCCGTAGGCAGTGAAGCCCCGCCCCCTAATCAGGGCTCAGCTTCTCACAGCACAAAGCCCCTACACATACAGATACTACCAATACAAAACCAAACACACACAAATACCTTCTCCTCCAACAGAACTCCCACTCAAACTCCCCTGTTTACAGCTCTGTTTGATAGCTCCTGTGCCGCTGCCTGACTGGCTGCAACCTTTATAGGACCCCTAGTCAATGAAGCCCCGCCCCCTAATCAGGGCTCAGCTTCTCTCCCAGCACAAAGCCCATACACATACAGATACTGAGAATACAAAACCAAACACACACAGATACCTTCTCCTCCAACAGAACTCCCACTCAAACTCCCCTGTTTACAGCTCTGTTTGATAGCTCC